>NC_141691.1:382243150-385156433 GCF_964263255.1 Lissotriton vulgaris | reverse complement strand
GCTCTTGGTTAAGAAAGCAACCTTTTCTTTAAATGGTGTAAATCCGTTCAGTAGTTCCTGAGAAATAAAAAATATATATATATATCAGTATCTGGTGACCACGGTGGATCCGCAAAGCCCCCTGAGCATGAGCTTGATTCTGATTGGCTGGCAACACTTCAATATCTTAAAAAAAGAGCCTAGAGGGTGAGAGAGACTAAGGGTTGCCCTCCACTCATAAATCGTACACACAAGAAAATCCGGTCTCTAAGGCAAATTCTATTAGGATAGAGTAGATCACTGCCTTTGGTTTTCTACTCTGCGGAGTGTGTATATCACCTAAAGTTAGTTGTTTTATAATATAGCCAGCCTATTCTTTTTTATATTTTTTATATATACGTGTGGTTATTTACAAAACTCTCTTGCCTTTACTTTAAAAAGGCCCTTTTTCCAACCGCAGTCCTCCAGAAGATAATAGTGACTGAATTATACTTAGGACATTTCTCCATCTATTCAGTGCACCTACAAGCTTTAACTAGGCACACAATAATTAGTGAAAAAAGTGTGAGGAGACAAAATGACCCCTCACGGGCGAACCACCAAGGGGGTAACTGGTAGGTACTCACCAGATAAGCCCACTGTTCTCATCATCAGTGGTCATTTTGTCCCAAAAAGATAAGTAAAGTGTCCAAACAGAAAAAAATGTGTATGTGCAATAGAGTGACAAGTAAATACACACTATTTTTGTGACGAAACATGATTAAAATTGGCAGGCACACCCTTTTCACAACTATTTTATTATTAACAGGGTATGAACTGTCAAATTAAAAATGTGATGGTAGCTATCCATGCATACCAGTCTCACATGCCAGGTTTCCTATGGCAACACTTCAAACCAAGAACTGTTGGCAGCCATCTTGTGGCTCAATTGAACCGAGTCACAAGAAAACAGTGGAAAAACTATAAAAAAAAGAAAAGGGGGTTGTGTAGAAACACCCTGAACCTCTAGGCCTGCTCAAAGGGTCCGGCAGATTTGTTTTTTAAAATGAAGTGCGGGCTCCCATGCTTTGTTTGTTTTAAGTCCCCGGGTGGGCCAGGTCCCAGAGGCAATACGTAATTATGTAGCGGGCGTCATTAATAATGTGTAGGAGTCAGGCAGTCCCCCAGGCAGCCCTGAGGATCACCACCTCCCAGGGGCTTTTTCTTATAAATGCATGGGGGCCTCCTGGGGCATTAAATAATTTTGGGTGAGGGGGCATTGTGGGCCCCGCCAAACCCCAGGGACCACCTCCTCCCTGGGGCTACATGCTTTAAATGTGGGGGGTCACTTGGCCCCCTGCACCCCTTGGGACCACCACCTACCTGGGGCACATTTTATGCAAATACAGGGGTCCATTGGGGACCACTACCTCCACGGGCCTTTAAACATATTTCGAAGGGGCCACGCGGCCCACATGGTGGAGGCCTCCATGGCCCTTGGGACCACCCCCCACCCCCAGGGCTGGCTCCAGCAATGTTCCGGGGTGCCCACCCCTGGGACATTGCAGTTTGCTATGTCAGGGATGGAGCACTGCTCCTGCCCAGCGATAGCAAACATCTGTTACGCTTCATGGAAGCGAGAGCAGAAAAACTGCTCTCGCTTCCGTGAAGCAAAGCAGAATTGATTTCAGGCAAAGGGAGCTGTCCCTTTATCCAAAAGCAATACTGGCTCCCCCAGGAGATGGGGAGCCGGCTGGGACCATGGGGGCATTTGGCTCCCCCATGGTCCAAAACAAGAGGCCAAGTCCCAAAAGGATAAGATCCCCGGGGCTCAAAATGGCCTGGGAGAGGTGCCACACAGCCCCCTCCCTTTTTTTAAGACAATGCCGGCCACAGGGGATGAGGTTCCCACCGCCATGTTTGGCCTGAGGAGGAGGGTCACGCGACCTCTCTTCCATTTTTTTAAACTAAAATTTGGCAGAGTACTGTCACGTTGGATTTGCAGATTCACCTGAAATCAATAATTTAATTTATTAATTTGCGATTTTTTTTATAGAGTTAGTGAGATTGAACTTAATAGGGACATTAAATATGATAAAGTTAGGTTAGTAATAATATAAAAAATAAAACATAAAATGTAAACTTGAAAAGTGTATTGTTTTGCAGCATGCTGAATTTGTGCTTTTGTTTTGTGGATTTGCGATGGGTTTGCGAATCCAGAACATATTTAAACAAAATATGTATGTTAAAAATAAACAAGATTCATTGTTGAGTTATAGGGTGGCTCTTACAAGAGACCTTATTTTCATTATGAGTTTGTTGTAGCTACATGTAAGTGCAGATGCACAGCTTAAGGTTGTTGATAAAGACTCTGTTCCCTTGATCTTTGAAGTGTACTCCATCACTTCTTTAGATGTCATCCACATCAAAAAGTAGATTGTTGTTATAGATGGAGCCCATCCTATGGTTTCAGGGGTAAGCAGAAACAGCTTTATTTTCTTTCCAGCTTTCTCAATCTGTGGACAGAATTGATTTGACGACTTCCATTTCTGTCTTAGGCATATATTATTATACAAAAACAGCTTGAGGCAAAAGCAACATCATTTGTGTAAAGGTATCATTCAATGAGCATTTCCAGTCTTACTCCAGTCAATGTACGTAGGTCATTGCCACCACATGTGGTTGGGGGTTGCACATGCAAAAAGGTTTTAACTAAAGGCATCCTCTCTGTGCAATCTATTTAATATCCTCATTTTGCAAAGCTAGTTCTTTGCAAATACCTGTGTTCAGCATACCTTTTGCACCAGAAAACATAGCTGTACCCTACAATCCATACTGTAATAATAATAATAAACTTCTTTATTCGGCTTATTCACAAAGGAAAAACCATAAAAGAGACATTAATAATACACATTACATTTTTACACGAATAAGACTGTTGAAAAGTAAAAAAGCAGACAGTTTCAATAAAATTCATACAAAAAACTGGTTAAACATGAGGGAATTAATTAAAATCATTTCATCAGAAATCAGATCAGGATATAGTTATTATGGGTATTATAGGTTTTTCCTGTGCTTCATGATGCATTTTAGAAAGTTGATCACAAAATAACAAACATTTTCGGTTTCCAGCATTTGGAGTCTGAGAAAAGCGGGCCTACATTGTCTCAATCCCCAGCTCCTCAGTATTGGTAGTAGCCACGTTTTTCTATGCGAGTGATGGAATTTGCAGAGCATGATCACATGTAGGTTGGATTGTTTTGATAATCCATCACACGGGCAAGGTGGAAAAGTAGCTTCCCAGCCGTTTTTCAATGGAAACGCAACCAATCTAAAAAAATGTGTTCAGCCTGAATCTAGTCATTAGCATTCTCTCGTATGTTGATATCTGAAGTGTTAGATACGGATGAATGCCATGGGCTATTTGTACCATATTCGCGTGGACTACCGCAGTTTTTAGTGATTCAGATGCCAGTCTTAGAGTCTCCAGATGTCTTAGAGCTAATTGTTTAAGGTCTTTCTTCGAGATATACATTATAGACTCTGGTTCAAGGAAATATTGTTCTAGGCCAAGATCTTTGAAAAAATTTCTTGCATAGGAGAGCCATTTTACTTTAGAGGATTTATCAAGGGCCATCGAGTCAGCAATAATAGACTGGGTCAGCGCATTCTTATCAGATGTCCAAATGCGCCGCCACAGCATCACTGGTTCGGTTTTAATTAGATCCTCTATGTAGGGTATTCCTAGTTCCAAGTGCATGGCATAGGTTGAGGTGCCTTTCGGAGTAGCTAGGAGAAATCTAAGGAAAACATTTTCCGCCTTCTGGATGGAGCTGGTATCGGTGTATCCTCAGACTCCAGCACCATATAGAGCAATAGCCTGGCATTTAGCGTTATAAATTTTCATTAGCTCCACTGGGGGCCTTTTTCCTAATCTCTGAGAGAAACTCGTTAGAGCCGCTATTGATCCCTTAAAGAGATGACCTCTTGTTTCTACTGCTGGCTTCCATGTCAGTAGTTCATCTATCATGATGCCTAGGTAAGGGTATTGGGGGGTGACCTCAAGCTTTTGATTATCGAGGTAAATATCCTTTGTTCTTTTTTTCCCATTACCTGCTGTCATGACAAAGGTTTTCTTCACATTCACCCGTAAATCCAGATTACCCATAAAGGTCGTGTACCTATTCAGTGAATGCTGAAGCTCGCGTGGTGTGCACGCAAGAATGACAGCGTCGTCCGCGTAGAGCAGAGTGGGAATCAGGCGCTGATTTATACGTGGGAGGTCCTGAGCCCCCCTCAACATCTCCCCCTCCAGGCCGTTAGTATAGAGTGAGAAGAGGAAGGGGCCAGGACGCATCCCTGCCTGACTCCACTCTCTACATCGAACGGGGCTGTCAACTCGCCATTCAGGCCAAATCGCACTCTAGCCGATGCACCGGAATAGAGTTCCCTCAGAAAATCCAAAAGAGATGGCTCTACTCCCATTTGGCTTAGGACCGTCCACAGTTTTGCATGCGATACGCAGTCAAACGCTGCGGACAGGTCGACAAAGACCATGTATATCTTGGTTGCCTTGGCCTGTGTATATTTTCCCATTATTAAGGTGAGATTAAGGGCCTGTTCTACTGTTCCGAAACCCTCTCGGAAGCCAAATTGGAGATCGGAAATGATACCTCGATCCTCACTCCACTGCTGGAGACGCTCTAGGATTACTCTCCCCACTACTTTCCCGAGCGAGTCCAGCAGTGAGATGGGCCGATAACACTTCACATCTTGGCGGTCCCCTTTTTTAAAGATGGGGACCATTATTGATTTAGTCCAAGAATTTAAGACTCCCTCGTTTGCCGCAGCTATGCACACTCTTGTTATTATGGGGGCCCAGAGATCCAGGTTATTTTTGAAAAAGTCCACTGGGACCCCATCAGGACCTGGAGCTTTACCCAATTTACTTTTCTGCAATGCTACCAAAAGGTCAGGGATGTCAAACAGGAGCGGGATTGGGTACTGTACTTTTGGGGGCAATAAGTCTGTAGGTGAACTACTTTTAAAAATCTTGGAGAAATGTGCAACCCATGTGTGCTCGTCTATAGCAACTTCTATCCTGGGGGTACCAGTGTCAGAGAGATATGGGGTTCTAACTGTTCGCCAGAAGATGTCACTATTTTTTGAAACAGCACCCTTATGGAGATCATCCCAGAGTTTCTGCTTCAATTCTGCAATTCTCGATTTTTGTTCCCCTATATATTGTCGCCTTAGAAGTTGAATTTGATCTACGTCCCTTGGTTTGTTATGTAGCGCCGTTTTTAGTTTGGTAAGGGCAGTTGTACAGTTATGGTTGAACCACCCTTTCTTGACTGAGTGAATTGATCTGGATTTTGACGAGAGTAATTGCTTGATGTGCTCTAAAATTTGTTTAAAGTTCGTTAGGACTTCCTCATGACTTGAGGAGAGGTCCAGACATTTTAATATATTTGGGTATGCCTGGTTGATCAATTTTTTTGTGATTTCTGTGGGGTTGATTTTTCCCCATTTGATTGTGTATCCGTTCTGTTTGCCTATCTCTAGTTTGTTCTGCACAAGCGTGTTTGCTATGACCGAGTTTTGGGGCTTGAACTCAGGTAGATAAAGATGTATCCTTAGGGCTAAGTGGTCACTAAGTAAGTTACCAATGACCCGAAAGTCTTTAGCTATACCTAGGAGGCCAGGAGACAGGAAGATAAAGTCAACTGTTGTGTGGTAACCTCTTCCCACATAGGTCGGATTAAGTGAGTTTGAATCTACATTTAGACAATTAGCAATTTTCAGGTCCAAGTCCGAGAGCACGGCATTTAGAGCATTCCCCACTTTATTGTGCGTGAAGTGTACCAATGGGGCCTCGAATTCATCCACCATCCCACAGCAGAGTGGATTGGTCGTTGGACATGGGTGGAGATTGAAATCTCCTCCCCATATTAAATGGGTTACCCCCTGACTAAGTCTCCATTGATAAAGTTGTTTTAGTCTCTCGTGTACATTTCTAAGGAGGGTTATGAATTGGTCTTCATCTAGGTTATTATATAGATTGATTAAAAAGATAGTCTCCTTGTTAGCAAAGGAGAGAGTAAGGATTTGATAATGAGAATCGTGAAAAACTATAGCCACTTTTAGGTGGGGTAAGGTGTTCGCTATGTAAGTTACTAAACCAACTTTGGGTCTAACCATTATACTACTTACTGCTGGAACAAAGTAGGTTTTATAGCCTTGTAAATGAAGCTCTGCTGTTGACCATGTCTCCTGGAGACAAATTATTTGATAAGGTTCTAAGAAGTTTTGTGCCATCCCGTCCTCAATTTTGGAGCGCAGACCGGCTACGTTCCAATAGAGGATGGGAATAGGAGGTATTGCGTCTTTTAATTGTTCTGCTTTGAGGTCTGCTTCGACCTCTGTGGATGCCGAGGAGATGTTTAATTTCACAGGGCTAGGGAGTGCGTGCAAATTGGTGGGTTCACTTTCATTTAGTGGTCAATCGACCATTTCAAGTCCGCTATATCTATTAAACAACGGGATGTTATGCCACGGATCCCACCAAGGCTGCTCTCTAGGTACCGGCCTTTGTATGTATGGCCTCCTATCTACCCAGCCTCCCTTCTGATAACGTGATCCCACTGTATGCCAGGAATAATCTGGGTCATAGTGTCTGGGGGGCCCATAATATCTGGGGTTCGGTAAATCATCCTGTCAGGAGGCTGGAACGGCCCAAGGAGGGTCGTGTTCCTGGGGAAGTCCATTTACTTGCCTAAAGGGTAAAAAAAAGAAAGTGGCTTGATTCTGATACCTCCGTTTGTAGCGATGTCTTCCCAGGAGCAAATATAGTCTGCTATACCTGGGTCCTCAAAAGTGATCGCGATGCAGTCCCCTGGGATCGTTTTTCTAGTATTACCCACCCATGGAATCCTGGATACCGATCTAATCCTTCCGTGCCAAGTTGAAGGGATCGGTTGATTGGTCTGTAGCCAATGCTGTGCCTTGTTTTTTAATGACCAACCAGGTTCCGAGTTGTAATCTGCTAGCTCGGGGACGCCGGCCATGACCACTACATAAGGTGAAGCCTCAGGTGGGAAGTCTGCTGGAACTCTTGACTGCCCTGAACTTTTAGCAGTATTTCTTCTAGCCCTGACGGACGAGGAGTTAGGGACTGAGAACTGAGACACCGGGGTTTTAGTAGAGGATTTATTTGTGGTTTTGTTGGCAGTTTTGTTAGGTGCCACAGCGTTTGGGGCGGGTGTAGTTAGTAATTGTGGAGTTGTCTGTGAGCGAGTATTTGTTGGGATGTTAGGTATAGTCGGTGTAGTAGATGGGTTTGGTGTGTTGGCTAGATTCGGTGTATTGTTGGTGGTGGGTACAGTGGGGATTGCTATCTGGAGTTTCTTCTTTTGGGGATTTGATAAGTTCAGGTTTGCGTTTGCTGTCTTTATGGGGAATGGTTTTTTATTGTTGTTACCCCCTGTTTTTTGTGGCCCTGAAAAATGATTGGGTTGTTGAATTTTTGCGAGTTTTAGAATCTGTGACTCCAACTGTGCTAATCGTTGTTCTAGGGGTTGCAAAGATTGTTTAAATATATTAGCAATCTTACTTAGTAACAGCTGGGAGTCTTCCCTATCGAGTGAGCCCTTATGAGACTGTGTAATGATTGGAGAGTCCAAAATTACCGGGATAGATGTTTCGTTCTCTGAGTGATGGACTAACACTGGCACTACTATTTGTTCTACTCTGTCAGATCGATCTTGTGGGGCGCTAGGTATATGGGTCGGCTTGTTTGATATTGGATGATTAGGGACGTCCCTTCTTTTACTTATCGCCCCCTCCCTCCTTCCCCTTGCTAAGATTTTTTCTGAGGAGGAGTTTTGTGGTGGGGTTTGCGGAGCTAGATCCGGTGTTTTTTCTAGGTCGGAACTAAGCTGTGAGTCTGCAAGCTGGGACACTGATAAATCCACAGTGTTAGGCAAACTACGTCTCTCTCGGCTCGGGATTACCTCAACATTTGGGTTTCCTACGGCTGGTGATCTAGCCCCCGCCAAATTACCCAATGAGGATCTTTTGGCGAATGCCAGGTCCAAGGAGACCCTTTCTTCTATTAGTGATATGCTTTGGTCTATGAACGTATTCGCCTTCGTGATGAACTCGTCCATAGGACCAAGCAATTTGCCCACACTACCCGGAGCTTTGGTTTTGTTTCCCCTAGTAACTACCATTGCAACTAAACAATAACACTAATAGTAACAATATAGAAGGAAGATAAAGCCAAATGAGGGCGAAAGAAGAGTGGCCCAGTCCAGTCTCTTACGTCCTCGAATGGCCTCAAACGGCCCGCTCTTTGCCCGGTCTTCGCCCCGGGCTCCGAACCGCGCGCGTCCCGCATCGCGGGAGGGCTTGTATCGCTAAAATACGTGGGGTTAGAGGGCGTGGCTGCCGGGGGAAGAGGCACCAGCTGCGAGGAATGGTGGTTGCTGGGCCTCGCAGTCCCCCGGTAGGCTCCTTAGGCGGTATCCCTCATCAAAGTCCTCGACCTGGGCGGTGTCACGCTGGGAGCGAGTTAGCTGACCGCCGACCGCGGAAGCGCTCCCACCAGCAGACACTGCCTCAGGGAGCACACCGGTAACAAGTGTCCTGGTACGATTCCTCTATGGCAGTCAAAATCCAAGTAGTGAGCGGCACCCGCGGAGCGGGTGTCGCGAAAGGTAATGAGCAGTGAGGTTAGAGGGCGTGGCCGCCGGGGGAAGAGGCACCAGCTGTGAGGAATGGTGGTTGCTGGGCCTCGCAGTCCCCCGGTAGGCTCCTTAGGCGGTATCCCTCGTCAAAGTCCTCGACCTGGGCGGTGTCACGCTGGGAGCGAGTTAGCTGACCGCCGACCGCGGAAGCGCTCCCACCAGCAGACACTGCCTCAGGGAGCCCACCGGTAACAAGCGTCCTGGAACGATTCCTCTATGGCAGGCAAAATCCAAGTAGTGAGCGGCACCCGCGGAGCGGGTGTCGCGAAAGGTAATGAGCAGTGAGGTTAGAGGGTGTGGCCACCGGGGGAAGAGGCACCAGCTGCGAGGAATGGTGGTTGCTGGGCCTCGCAGTCCCCCGGTAGGCTCCTTAGGCGGTATCCCTCGTCAAAGTCCTCGACCTGGGCAGTGTCACGCTGGGAGCGAGTTAGCTGACCGCCGACCGCGGAAGCGCTCCCACCAGCAGACACTGCCTCAGGGAGCACACCGGTAACAAGCGTCCTGGAACGATTCCTCTATGGCAGGCAAAATCCAAGTAGTGAGCGGCACCCTTACTGTAATCATCTTGAAGGGCGGTCTGGAAGTAATAAAAAACATGTCTGTATCTGAGGTAGTCAGTTGGTAGAATGAGAGGTATCTAAAATGGAGTAGAAGATACTGTTTTTGAAAAAGCTGATAAGCTATTGGGTATTAATTAACACTGTGCACTGAAAAATAGGATCCATGTTATTTTCCTGAAGAAGCATGTTTCCTATTGGTTATTAAAAAATGTTTGAAATGTACAGTAGATACGATAAAGTAATATTTTGCAAAAGGCAACCACACCTGCTATTTGCATTTGCAAGCTACTGTGCTGAACTTGAAAATGTGAACTTCTGACCTGCCAGTACAGTTGAATATTGCAGAAATTGTTACTATGGAAACTGGGATTAGGCAGAAAGGGCGAAGAGTTGAAACGTAACTGTGAATTAAAAATGTGAAATGATAACTTATATAAAAGTGATATGGTTATGTTTTCCCAAAACAGTAGTATGTTTAGAAGTAGTGTGTTGTTAAAAAATAATACTCGTATCATTAGAAATAGGTTTTTGAACTCCCATAAGGGTTCACGGCTCCATGGCGATACTACACTGAGGCACCGCAGTGGAATTGCAACTCCAGAAAATTATATAACAAGTTTGGGCAGTGTAAGAAGACAGTTAGAAAGGGTTAATATGTGTAACCAATAAAAATGTGTTTCACAATTTGAAATGATGTAGGAAGCAATTTGATTTGTTACTTACAATTATTTGTATGCAAAAAGAGATGGAAAGTTTGTATTGCTGGCTTTACTATGTTGAGAGTGGTGCATTACATTTATTGTATCCAACAAAAAAATCTTTTATGAGTTTCTGATATTTCATATTCTGCAATATTATTTGAAAGGTGACGTAAATTTTTTTGAGGTGTTTTATTTATTATGTGGAAGTGCTTTACTATTTGTAGTGATATTTTTACATTTAAAAAGCATTATTTTCAAACTTGAAATTATTTGAGAACTGTGAAATGGATGTATGACATTACAACGCATGCTTTTACCACACATGTTTTTACAACGCAAGTATTACAACGCAAACCTTTACAACGCATAGCGCTTTGGGGTTCTGGATAGTGAATAGTTTAATTTACTATTCCAACTCTAGTCCCCGTGGACACTAGGGAAGGTGTTGGATAGTAAATTAAATCTATTCCCTATCCTAGAGCGCCCCCCAGCGCAATGCGTTGTAATGGTTTGCGTTGTAATAGTTGTGTCGTAAAGGCACTGTGTGGTAAAAGTTGCGTTGTAAAGGATGTTCCCCCTGTGAAATATATTATGAAATGTAGAAATGTGTATTGTAGTTTGTTTTATTGTACTGAAATGATGATTGAAATAGTTTGCGCATAGTAATATGTGCACATTGGTAGATGGATTAGCGATTATGGTAGTTTGTATGAGTATATGGAAAGGTAAATTTGAAGTACACCACATAATTATAGTTGTCTCTTTCACATTGGAAGTGCAGTCTGTCAAGTTTTAAGGTGTCCATGGACTTGTGACTGAGGTATGTATTTACTTTCACATGTACTCTCATATGTCTTATGCATTTGAAGATGCTAGATGTATAAAAGACAGGTGTTGCTGCTTTGTATTTGACTAAGCCCAACACTGTGACTAGTACTAGAATGCTGAAGCTGCAGCACACACATGAGGTTTAACACATGTTGATATGAGGGATTAGTGATTAGGCTACTTTGTATAAATCTCTAGAAAGGCACACTTGAAATATGCCGCATAATTTACAGTGTCTGCTTGAAATGGGAAGTGCGTTCTGTGAATTTTTAAGGTCTGTATAGTCTTGTGATTAAGGTATGTCTCTACTTTCAGATGTACTGTCATATGTGTCATGCATTTGAAGATGCTTTACATATATATTTGAAGGGTTGCTGCTTTGTATTTGGCTAGGCCCAACACTCTGAGTAGTAGTAGTAGAATGGTGAATCTGCAGCATGGGAAGGTACACTTCAAATACACCACATCATTTTCGGTGTGTGTTTGAAATAGGAAGTGCAGTCTGTGATGTTTTACACGTATTATGCATTTCCAGATTATCCATGTATAAAACACAGGTATACGTCTATGTATATGTTTCTTTTACATATTGTGCCACCAAAAAAAGGTGCAGATACATGCATGCATGCTATGAGCAATATGGTAAGACTTACCACACATATATGCAAAGGATTGCTGCTTTTTACTTGGCTAGGTCCAACACTCTGAGTCGTAGGTTGGGGAAGCTGCTGCATAAAAGTGAGGTTTAAGATGTGCTGGCACAGGGATCAATGATTCGGCTACTGTGTGGAAAGGTATACTTGAAATACATCAACAAATGTTAGGTGTCTACTTTAAAAACAATGTGCAGTCTGTGAACTTTTAAGGTCTATGTGGTCTTGTGACAGTGGTATGTATCTACTTGCACATTTCTTTTTTTTAGTTTTATATAGTGCGAACTAGACCTGAAGATATTGGGTATCAGAGCGCTTTACATAGCACCAGTTTCGTTACACAAGGGCACATTCATTTTATTAATTTGTTTTACAATTCTTTTGGTTAGGCCCGGGGAGATTAAGTGATTTGCCCAGAATGACAGGAGGTTGAGCGTCATTGCCGTGAGTCGAACCCGGTTCCCCAGCCTCAACATCTTGCTCCAGCCGTAAGGCTACATCCTCTCCCCAAATTCCCATATGTGCTATGCATTTGAAGATGGTACACATATAAAACACAGGTATACGTCTATTTGTATGTTTCTTTTATATTTGAAGGCACTAGTAAAAGGTACAGAGACATGTGTGCATGCTTTCAGGAATATGGTGAGACTTACAAGGGAGATATGTGAATGGTTGCTGCTTTATATTTGGTTAGGTCCAATATTCTGAGTAGTATTAGAATGGTGAGCTGCAGCATAAAATTGAGGTTTAAGACATCTTGGCAGAGGTATAAGTGATTAGGCTACTTTGAATGAGTCTGTGGAATGGCGCACCTTAAATATCCCGCATAATTTTCGGTGTCTGCTTGAAATGGGAAGTGCATTCTGTGAAGTTTTAAGGTTTGCATAGTCTTTTGACTGACGTATGTCTCTACTTACACATGTATTCTGATACATGTTATCCATCATAAGATACTAGAAGTATAAAACACAGGTATACATCTATTTGTATGTTTATTTTATGTATGAGGACACTAGCAAAAGGTACAAAGACATGCATATATGCTTTCAGGAATATGGTGAGACTTACAAGAGAGAAATGTGAATGGTTGCTGGTTTTGGATTTGGTTAGGCCCAACATTCTGAGTAGCAGGAAACTGGTGAAGCTGCAGCATAAAAGTAAAGTTTGAAACATGCTGGCTGAGGGATTAGTGATTAGGTTAGTTTGTATGAGTGTGTAACGGTACACTTCAAATACACTGTATAATTTTTTTGTCTGCTTCATGGGAAGTGCATTCTGTGAAGTGTTACGGTCTGCATGGGCTTATGACTGAGCTATTTCTCTAGTTGCAGATGTATTCTCACATGTAATATGCATGTCATAATTGTAGATGTGTAAAACACAGGTGTACATCTATTTGAATGTTTCTTTGACATTTGATGCCATTACGAAAAGGTGCAAACACAAGAAATATGGTGAGACGTATAACAGAGATATTGAAAGGAGTGTTGCTTTATATTTGGCTAGACCCAACATCTGAGTAGCAGTAGAATGGTGAAGCTACAGCATAAAATTGAAGTTTAAAACTTGTTGGCTGAGGGATTAGGGATTAGGCACCTTTGTATGAGTCTGTGGAAAGGTACACTTCAAATATACTGCATAATTTTCAATGTCAGCTTGAAATGGGAAGTGCATTCTGTGAAGTTTTAAGGTCTGCGTAGTCTTTTGACTGACCTATGTCTCTACTGACACATGTATTCTGATACGTGTTCTCCATCAGATGATGCTAGAAGTATAAAACCCAGGTATGCTTCTATTTGTTTGTTTAGTTTATATATGATAGCACTAGCAAAAGGTACGAAGACATGCCTACATGCTTTCAGGAATATAGTGAGACTTACAAGAGTGAAAAGTGAATGGTTGCTGCCTTCTATATGGTTAGGCCCAACAATCTGAGTAGTAGTAGAATGGTGAAATTGCAGAATAAATGTGAAGTTTAAGACATGTTGGCTGAGGGGTTAGTGATTAGGTTACTTTGTATGAGTCTGTGTAAAGCTGCACCTCAAATAAATTATATCATTTTCGGTGTCTGCATGAAATGGGAAGTGCATTCTGTGAAGTTTTATGATCTGCATGGTCTTGTGAATGAGGTTTTTCTCTACTTACACATAGATTTTCACCCGTATTATGCATCTGAAGATTGTAGATGTATAAAACATATGTATACGTCCATTTGAATGTTTCTTTCACATATGATGCCACTAAGAAAAGGTGCAGACCCACGCATGCATGCTATTAGGAATATGGTGAGACTTACAACACAGATATACGTAAAGGATTGCTGCTTTATATTTCGCTAGACCCAACACTCTGAGTAGTAGTGGAATGGTGAAGCTTGAGCTGAAAAGTGAGGTTTAAGACATTTTGGCAGAGGGATTAGTGATTATGCTACTTTGTATGAGTCTGTGGAAAGGTACACTTCAAATAAAACTCATAATTTCCGGTGTCTGCATGAAATGGGAAGCGCACTCTCTGATGTTTTAAGGTCTGCATAGTCTTGTGACTGATGTATGTCTCTACATACACATGTATTCTGATATGTGTTATCCATGTGAAAGATGCTAGATGTATAGAACACAGGTATGCATCTAATTGTATATTTCTATTATATATGATGGCACTAGGGAACGGGATACAGGCTTGCATACATGCCTTCAGGACTATGGTGACACTTACAAGAGGGAAATGTGAATTGTTGCTGCTTTGTATTTGGTTAGGCCCAACATTTTGAGTAGCAGTTGAATGGTGAAGCTGCAGCATAAAAGGGAGGTTTAAGACATATTGGCTGAGGGATTAGTGATTAGGCTATATTGTATGAGTCTGTGGAAAGGTTCACTTTCAATATAGCCCATCATTTTCAGTGTCTGCTTGCAATAGGAAGTGCATTCTGTGAAGTTTTAAGGTCTGCATGGTCTTGTGACTGATGTATTTCTCTACTTGCACATGTATTCTTATACTTAGTATGCGTCTGAAGATCGTAGATGTATAAAACACAGGTATACCTCTATTTATATGTTTCCTTTATATATGAAGCCACTAGGAAAAGGTGCAGACACATGCATACATGCTTTCAGGAATATAGTGAGAGTTCCAACAGATAGATGCAAATGGTTGCTGCTTTATATTTGGCTATGCCCAACACCCTAAGTAGTAGTAGTAGAATGGTGAAGCTGCAGCACAAAAGTGAAGTTTAAGACATGTTGGCAGTGGGGTTAGTGATTATTCTAAATTGTATGGGTATGTGGGAAGGTACACTTGAAATACGTCAAAAAAACTTGCAGGTGTCTGCTTCAAGTGGGAAGAGCAGTCTGTGAAGTTTTTAGGTATACATGTCTTCTGATTGTGGTAGGTGACTACATGCACATGTATTCTCATACATGTTATTCATTTGAAGATGTTAAACATATAACAGACAGGTATACATCTATTTGTATGTTTCTTTTATATATAGTGTCACTAGCAAAATGTGCAGATACATACATGCATGCTTTCAGGAATATGGTGCAACTTACAACAAAGACATGTGAAGTATTGCTGCTTTGTATTTGCTATGCCCAACAATAGTAGTAGAATGGTGAAAAGAAAGTGAGGTTTAAGACATGTTGCGTGAAGGATTTCAGTTTAGGCTACTTTGCACAACTCTGTGGAAATATACAATTGAAATATACTGCATGATTTTTGGTGTTTCCTTGAAATGTTAAATGCATTCTCTGATGTCTTAAGGTATGCATGGTCTTGTGACTGAGGTATGTGTGTACTTGCAGATGTATTCTTGTATGTGTATGCATCTGATTGCACTAGCACAAAGTATATACATGTGCATGTTTGCTTACAGGAATGTGGTGAAAATTATAACAGAGATATGGCAGGGTTGCTGTTTTAAATTTGGTTAGGCCCAAGAATCTGAGTAGTTGATGAAAACTGAAGCTCCAACTGAAAAGTGAGGTTTAAGACATGTTGGTAAAAGGATTCGTGATTCGGCTACTTGCCTCTGTGTAGAGGTACACTTGAGCTCCGTCACCTAAATTTAGGTGTTATCTTGAAATGGGAACAGAAGTCTGGGGAGTTTAAGGGACTTTATGGTGTTGTGAATGACATATGTGTCTATTCATATATCTATTTTCTGATGCATTATGCATCTGTAACCTAGTTGGTTTGGGTACTAGAAGGGAAATCCTTTAGTTCTGATCTGTCATTCTGTTGCAGAGCTTGTGATGTCTTTGATATGAAGGAATTGTGCAATGTCTGACATAGCTTGTTTAATACCCACGTGCCATAGTTCATGAGGAAAAATTAATATAAACACTTTATTTTTTACACAAATTTGGAAAGCATGCACTCTCTGATGTTACTGTTTAAATGTGTGTGTTCTTATCATAGGTTTGATCATATGTAGAATATATTATTCTAAATATTTACGTGGTATTTGTTTATTTATTTATATGAATTTTTGTATATAATTATTTTTCAAAACTATTTCAACTTTTCTTTGCTTTTGAGATATTTACATTTATTGGTAAGAAAGATTGAGTATGGCAAAAAATATCAAAAGAGAAGAGAAGAAAAAAAGGAAATTAGATGAAGTGCAAAATGTCACACTGAAGAAAAACACTTCTGGTAAAACAACTAAAGAGTTTGTTAAAAGACTTTTAAAGAATGTAAAACATTTTTAAAAGGTGGAAAAGAGAAATAAAAGTTCAACAACAAATCAGAAGGAATGGAAAAAAGAACATAATAATAGAAAATCATGTTATGGTAAAACAATCCATGTTGAAAGAAGGCTGAAAGAATATAAAGACATAAGGAAGAGAATGTATGGAAGTAGAGTACGTACCCAATGTATTGAAAGATTGTAAAAAATATATAAAGAGATCAGTAGTTTATAAGAAAAAGCAGCAGATTGAAAGTGTAGTAGAAAAAGCTTTTGAAATAAAAAGAAAATGATTTACATTGATATTGAAGAGAATGAAAACATTGGATTAAACAGTGCTGTTTATGAAACAGACAAGCAAAAGAAAAGACTGGTTAATTGATAGAAGTAACTTTTGTAATATTTTCACTGGTGAATGGAAGCATACTTCTAGTACTGAGCCTTTCTTAAATGAAGAACATATTTTTCTACAGAATTCATTAGTTCATGCAGTTGATACTAGTAGTCAATGCTCTGAGATGAAAGATGGTTGTCCCATTCCAAAAGAATAGATGGTTGCTAGGACTTTGGAAGAAGTAATAGCTGAAGAAGTTCAAGGGAGGTGTAGACAAGCTCTGGTATAGAAGTGGGATTGTAGCAGTATTTGTAGTATTCAAAAGGAATCTATTGACATATTACAAATTTCTATAGGAGGATATGATCCAAAAAGTTTTAAACAGAAGATTAAGATGTTACAAGGACTAGATCCATTTAAAGTTAGAAAACCTACTAGCTTGCAGGGTCATTCTCAAGCTTGTCTTTCAAGAAAAGTGTGTCAAAGTACTTTGCAGCATTTAATAATGTTAGCAGTGCACCACTCCGTAATGCAGAAGTTAGTAAGGAGACTCTACTATGAAAAAAGGCCTGCATTATCTTTAAGTTAAATGAACACAGCTTTTTTGCACAAATCAGTATCAGATGTAAAAAAGTTTGTGATGATGTACAGTTTTGTTTATTTGGTTCACAATAGGAGTGTAAAGAAAGTGAGAGCTTGATAAGTTTAGGTGTTGAAGAACAGCTGGAAGATATTAGTACTTACAGGTGTGCAGAAGAAATTACTTAGTTTAAGTTAGTTTTATCTGAAAAATAAAACTATGTTTGTATTGGTTGTTGAAATACTCACTAGAAAAGTCAAACTAGAAATGTTTATATTTACAAAGTGAAAAGGAAAACAATGTTATGTGCCAGTAATTTGGTGTTTATTTGTTGGTAGAAGTTCAGTGATCAATATATTTGTAAATATTGCTACCACACATTAAAAGAGAACAAAATGCCAGAGTTGGTAGCTATTCCTCCGGAACTGGCAGATTTGAATGCATATGAGTCCATTCTTATTTAATCTGTCCACCCATTTCAGGGTACAGTTTGTATGGATTTATGTCAGTACAACGCGATCTAAAAGATCGCGATACTTGACAACGCGGGCATTACAACGCAAGTCATTACAACGACTTGCGTTGGAGGGTGCGGATTTTGGAATATTATAATTTTATATTCCAACAACAGTCCACATAACAGTAGGGAAGGTGTTGGAATATAAAATTATAACATTCCTTGTCCAACATTGCCATCCAGTGCAAGTCGTAGTAACGACTTGCGTTGTAATGGCATCGTTGTAAAGGCACTGCGGTGTAAACACCACGTTGTAATGTAATGTAATGTAATGTAATGGAGTTTTAGAGAGCGTACTTCTACCCTGAGGCCTCGTAGCGCATAGGACGGGTGAGGAGAGGTAACTGTCAGGACGTGCATAATAGTGGAAGAGGAAGGTCTTCAGCCGCTTGCGGAACTTGAGTAGATCTGGTTCACTGCGTAACGAGAGGGGCAAGGAGTTCCAGCAGGAGGCGGCATTCCGGGAGAACGAGCGCCCCCCCATCTTGCTCTTTTGACTTTGCGAGTTATAGCCAGACAGGTCCCTTTGGAACGTAAGGCTCTTGGCGGGTGGTAAGGGGAAACAAGGGAACATACTAATGCTGGACCAGAGTGCCACATGCATTTGTGGGCTATACACATCGCCTTGAATTCGATCCGAGCCTGCATTGGCAGCCAGTGAAGTGTTTCCAATGCGGCTGACCCTGAGTGTCTATGAGAAAGACCGAGCAGTAGGCGGGCTGCAGAGTTCTGAATAACCTGCAGTTTTTTGATGGTACTCACCGGGGCGCCTAAGTACAAGGAGTTCCCATAGTGAAGGCGGGACAAGATGATAGCCTGCACCATGATCCTCCAGGCATGAAAGGGGAGGAGTGGCAAGATTTTCCTCAGCATCCTAATCAGCCTGAAGCATGTTGCTGAGAGTTTGGGGGCTTGATGGTTGAACCCTAGGGTGTTATCAAGCCATACTCCAAGGCTTTTGATCTGGTCTTTAGGTTCTGGCATAGTGCCCATACAAGATGGCCAGTCAATGCTTGATCCGGGAGAAGGGGACTTCCCCAGGAACATTAGTTCAGCTTTCTCCCCGTTCAATTTCAAATGGGAAAGGGCCATCCAGTTGGCTACTGCTTCTAAGCACTTACCCAAAGTGCTCAAAGAGCCTTCAGGTTCGTTTAAGCTGACCACCAGTTGGGTGTCGTCAGCGTAGGTGACAATTTCAATGTCAAACGGGTGCACAATATCGGCTAGGGGTTCCAAATAGACATTGAATATGGTTGGACTTAAAGAGGAGCCCTGTGGGACCCCGCAGTTGAGAGGCCATGGCTTAGATTGAGTGGTACCCTCAGAGACCTGAACCACCCGGTCTTCTAGGAAGGATTGCAGCCAGTAGAGAGCTAGCCCCGATACTCCGAGCCGCCTAATACGCGCTAGCAGGATGTTGTGATCCACTGTATCAAAGGCGGCACTCAGGTCTAGCAAAATAATTGCTGTGGTGCCGCCTTGATCCATATCTCTTCGGGCTGATTCTGTCACTGCCAGAAGGGCAACTTCCGTTCCGAGCTTTGGACGAAAGCCTGCTTGGGAATCTTGGAGCAGATTGTGAGACTCCAAGTAAATGACCAAAGAGAGATTGATGTGCTTCTCTAACAGTTTGCCCAGCCATGGCAGGAGGGAGATCGGGCGGTAGTTAGCCACAGTTGCGGGGTCCAGGTTGAGTTTTTTCAGAAGAGCTCTGACTAGTGCGCATTTCCATGCCAGCGGCACCGTTCCTGTGTAAATGATGTTTACCGTTTGTATGGAGCCTAAAACATGCAAGCTGCCTCCAAAAGATTTACAAAGAGGTCTGAAAGGAAGAGTTGTGTACATACATTTAGAATTTAAGAAAAATATTGAAACTGTTGGTAAAGACAGGGAGGAAAATGAGCCAGTAGTTATTCTAGTTAATGGTGTATCATCAAAGAGTGAAAAAATGTGGTAAGAGTTTGTAGATATTAGCAAACTTCAAAAGGCTACAATATATCTGATACAGAATAATATTTATTAAAAGAATGCAAATGTTGATAAACAGGAAATATGCTTAGAAGATGAAACAGAAATTTTAAGTGGACAAATAGAAAAAGTGGACAAGTCTAGGACTGAAGAGTTCAATGAACATTACACAATACATCCTCTACATTAAAAAGAAGTGACAGGAAACACTATTGAATTATTTCAAATGAAGGAAGCAAAGGAATCTCCCATGAGTGTATGGGAAAACAGTTTAGAAGTTCGTTGTTTTCCACAACTGTTCCCCACTGGAGAAGGTGGACAATTTGTTGAGCGAGCTGTACAGATTCCAACTTCAGAATACAGCTCGACAAGATTGTGCTCTGAAGATCCAATATTTCAACATTGTATTCCATATATATATTTCATCTTATGTTTGAGAGTGATATGTATGCACTTTCATCTGCAGGGAACCACATATTAAAAACAAGAGTTCATCTTCCACATGTTTTTTAACAGAAATTCATGGACAATGTTCAACAAAGAGATGAACATTTAGAATCTCAGTTAATTCATTTGATGGCATGTCAAGGTGGTAACAATGAGTATTGGTATCTTCGTCACAGAGAACTTAAATGTATGTTAAGAAACGTGGGTACTCCTACATGGTTTCTAACACTTAGCTTTGCTGAATATGCATGGGATGATTTACTTGAGTTGCTATTAGAAGCAAATTCAAATATTAAATACACTGAATTGAAGACAGCTGGAGAACTCTGTTCCTCGGATCCTGTAAATGTCTGCAGGTATTTTAACCATAGGTTTCAATCTATGATGTAATTTATCTAGAATCAAAAAAATTGCACTTCTTGGAGAGGTAACAGATTTCTTTTGGAGAAAGGAATAACAAGCCAGAAGTACTCCTCATATACACATGCTATAATGGATCAACAATGATCCAAAAGTTGGAACTGATACTTACGAAAGTTTGTTGTCTTTCATTGAACAGTATGTTACCTGTGCCATTCCAGGAGAAGGAGGAGAAAAAAGCTTGAGACAACACGTTTTATGGTTTCAAATTCATCGATGTGGAAAATACTGTAGACGAAAATACAAGTCTAGAGGGAAATTTTATACAAAATGTTGTTTTGGATTCCCAGATCCAATAATTTCTAAAGGCAGAGCAAATAGTTTTATGTCAGCAGTAAGGCATACAATAACTTGGAAATCTCAAAAGAACACATTCAACGTAAAAAGAAGAGAAGAGTCAAAGTATTTAAATGACTACAATCAATCAATAAATCAATCCAGTTATTTTGAAAATGTGGAATGCATATATGTTGCAGATAATTCAATTGTTGTGGCTAGCTATGTTAAGTCATATATACCCAAATCTGAAAAGACAGAGATGAACTTGTGCAGCTTCAGCTTGAAAATTCTTTCAAATCAAGAGATTGGATCCTATGAACATTTCGATAGCTTGAGCTCTCCGAGTTTATATTCAAAGTCAAGAGGAATTATTTGGGTAAGTTTAGGTCTTGCCACCACATGAAATAGAGTATTGAAAAAATTACAAGTAACAGAATACTTAGCAATGAATAAATCAGAAAGTACTAATATTGTTAAAACTAATATGTTGTATACATACTATCCCAAAAGGAATCCACATCTCGAAAATGGTTGTCTGTATGAAATACTTCAACATTACAGCTTTAAAAGAAAAGTTACAGAAAATATAAAAGAAGAAAAATATGGAGTAATTGGACGTGATGGATGTTTGGTAAAATATGCCAAAGGAACTCTTATTAACCACATAAAACTCAGTTTTGAAAGTCCAGATAGGAGGGAATTTTCCTATTTAGCACTTCTACCAAAGTTTAAGCCTTGGCGTAGTGAAACGGAATTACTTGGACATTTTGACTGCTATAAAGATTCTTTTAATGCATGTAAAGATACCATTCAATGCACAATTTTCCCTACATATCTACAAATGTTAAACGAAAAGATTGAACACCAAATACTATTGCAGCTGAAATAGCTAGAGATAGTTCTCAAGACAGACAAAGTTATATTCCACTAAGTCAAGATTCACTGGGACAACCAATTATCAAAAATAAAGCAGCAATAGCCAAGAATGAGGTAGAAACTGCAATGCAACAAGCAAAACAAGATATTACTCTGTTGGAAAACTTAGTAAAACAACTTAATATTAAACAGAAAGAAATACATTCACAAGTGAAAGAACAGATCGAACATGGTTTCCTACATGAAAAAAAGAATTACAATGTTTAGCAATTAAACCTATTCTAATGTACATCAGTGGTCAAGCTGGAACAGGAAAAAGTTTCTTAAATAATGTTTGGACTAGTTATCTACAAAAAATGACAGAATCACATTTATCTTGCGTTGTAACATCTCCAACCGGATTACCAGCACACAACATTAAAGGGATTACTTTACATTGATTACTTATGCTACCTGTTGAACATGATAACAAATTGTAATATCAGAAACGATCTGGAGAAGATTGCTATGAAGTCTCAAGAGTACTGAAGAAAATTAAACTTTTAATCATTGATGAGGGGAGCATGGTCACAAACTTAATGCTTGCCTTTGTACATTTAAGAATGCAACAGACTTTAAAAACAAATTATGATGTTCTGTTTGGTGGAAAACATTTAATTGTATTCAGAGATCTACTACAACTTACTCCGGTTAAAGGTATACCTGTTTTTAAAACACTTGTCCATGGAGACACTAGAAAATCTTTGGGAAGTATTGGAAATGTGAACAATTGTTTACATTTTGAATATAAAGAACTTATTAGGAATATACAAAATGCTAGTGAGGAAGATTATGGAAACATTCTTGAAGCTGTTAGAATTGGTGTCTTGGCGAAACATGGTAAACATACTTTAGAAAGTCAGCTGCTAAGGAACTTATTCAACTAGAAACACAGTGGCTGAAATAATGTACAATAAGTTTGGAGAGAACAAGTCTATAAATTGCCTAATGCCTACAATACAAGAGTGTTCTACATTTAATCAAGAACTTTTGAAAAAGGAAAAAAGGAAAAACTGGAAATTGAACCTATTGAAAAAATTAAACATCAGGGAGTGACTATTCGTCTCACAGACAAACTACAGGCTAATTTGCATTCTTTGGAAAAATCTGTAGAAGATGATTAGGAATGTAGCAACGGGGAAAGTGATTGTTTTGTGAAATTTCAGAACAGAGATGGAATAGAATTTTTGATAATAACATTTGATCAGATTAAAGAGATACAACAAATTGGGCATGGTGTTATAGGTTTTTTACTTGTTAAAGTTTGGTATATTTGCAGAAAACAGTTTCCTCTGTCCTTAGCATATGCGGTAACTATTCATAAATCTCATGGTTTAAGTATAGACAGTGCTTTTGTAAATATGAGAAGGACAGAGTTCAAAGAGGGAATGGCATATGTTGCATTATCTCAAGTAAGAAGATTGTCTGGTTTGTTTTTGATAGATTTCGATGAGAAAAAGGTCAATGCTGATGCAAATTGTGTAAGAGAGTATAATCATTTAAGAAGACTTTATGCTCCTGATTTAGGTGAATATTCCATATATGAGAAACACGTAGTCTGTCCAGAATAGAAATATGTCAAAGATGCAAAAGTGTAATGAAGGATGGACACATTGCAAGAATTCCCACTTGGAATTTAAAACTTTATTTCCTTATGAATTACCAAATTCAGATTTGTTATTTTTGAAGCCAAAGTTTTGAGTACATTATTCGGCCAATTGGGAAGATGTGAACAGAAACTAAAAGGGAATGCAAACTAATAGTATTTATAATTAGTGTTTGAATTATTATTCGTGGTAATTGATATTGCATTTGGAAAGTTCTGTTGAAAAGGAAATAGTTTATATATTTGTTGTCTAATTTGTACCACATGTAAATGAGAGTCAATGTTTTAGCAAATGTATTTGAGATAAATTATAGAGTTTATGTAGATGAAGAAAGTAATTAATAAAGTGTAGATAGAAAAGCACATAGCTACAAAAATTGAAAATGAGGCTTTATGATGATTTATTTTTCTTTCTACAATGAATAAGATAGTTTTTTTCACCATCAATGATTATGATACCACAGTGAAATCACTGTGTCCAGCAAACTTAAGTGGAATCTGAGAACAGCAAAGATGGGACTCTTAAAATGTTATTTAATTCTAAATCTTACAATCTTACAATGTCAGTAATATAGTATCATTGAATAGCAGTTTTTCTTATTATTATTTATAGTAGATACTGTTGAACTTTAAGAGAAGTATTAATGCTGTTACGATATTACTACTCTTAAATATTTGTACTGAGTAATGTATCTAAATTATTTAAAAGGTAAGAGTACATAATATATTATGCATGATAAAGTAAAACAATGTTTAAAGTATAATTATATGTATTTGTTTCTAATATAAATATTATGAATCCTTTGAACTACTTCAACATTTTCATTGTGTTGCTCATGTAATCAAGCAGCCAATTATCCTTACATGTAGACACTACCCATACACTTGTGCATTCTCTGAAGCACATGTGTTGCACTAATAGTAAAACATGATCATTACCCTTGCATTCTTTCTTTTACACAGGTGCTATCCATGCACTTATTCAAATACCCAAGCAGTACTGCTGCACTTATGCAGTCACCTATGCACTACTGATGCACTCATGGAATCACCTAAGCACTACTCTTCAACTCAACCATTCACTCAGGCACTACCCATGCACTCATCCAGTGATCCAGGCATTACCCTTGCACCAATTCTTTTAATTAGATACTTTTGATACACTCATCAAATCACCTAGATACTATTCCTGTACTAATGTAATCACCCAGGCACTACTGATACACTCACGCAATTACTCAGGCATTACTCTTGAACTCAACCATTCCCTCAAACACTACCTATGCACTCATTGATTCACTCAGGCACTACATATGCACTCATCTATTCACTCAAGAGCTAACTAGGCAGTCATGCAATTACCCAGGGATTTTCTCTTGCAGTCATTGCTTTATTCAGGTACTACTCCTGTACTCATCCAATCATCCAAGCAGTACCCCTGCACTCATGCAATCACTCATGTAGTACTTTTCCACTCAACAATTCACTTAAGCTCTACTCATGCACCCAAGCATCTCCAAGGGACTTAACCGATAACCCAGGCATTATGTTTACAGTCGTCCTTTCACTCAGGCACTACTCATGCATACATCCAGTCACCCAGGCAGAACCCTTGCACTCATGCAATCACTGAGGCACTATCCATGCAGTCATCCAATCACCCAGGCACTATTTTTGCCTTCAGCCATTCACAGAGGTAGTACCCATGCACTCATGCATTCACTCACAGAGTATCCCTACACTTATGCAATCACCCACACACTACCCATGCACTCATGCAATTAATTACATGTTATCCATATAATTATGCTATCACTGAGGCACTACTGTTACACTCAACCATACACTGAGGCACTACCCATGCACTAATCCATTCCCTCAGGCAGAACCCATACACTCGTTCAGTTATCCTTTTACTCATGCAGTACCCATGGACTGATCTTATCACCCAGACATTCGTTTTTCACTCATGAAGTCACTCAGACACTACCTATGCACTCATGCAGTCACTCAGACAGTAGTGCTGCACTTATGCAATCCCCTAGGTGCTGCCTTTGCTCTCATGAAATCACTCTAGCACTACTCCTGCACTTAACTATTCTAATAGACACCATTCATGCACTTGTTTATTCTCCAAGGGACTACCCATGCACTCACCCAATGACCCAGCCAGTAGACTTGGATTGATCCATTTAGTCACACAGTTCCCATGGAGTCATTCATTCACTAAAGCACTACCCATAAATTCATGCAAAGGCACTATTGGTGCACTCAACAATTAATTCAGACACTACTCATATACTTACCTATTCTTCTAGGCAGTACCTATGCACTTTTGCAATGACCCAGGGATAACGCTTGCACTCATCCTTTCACTCATGCACTGCCCTTTCATCGATCCAATCTCTTAGGCAGTACCTGTGCAGTCAAGCAATTGTTCACGCACTACTCAAGGCATTCAGCCATTTACTCAGGCACTACTTTATCACTCATTCAGTGACACAGGCATTACCCTGGTCCTCATCCTTTCACTCAGGCAGTACATATGCACTGTTCGACCCACCCAGGTACTAGCCTTGCACTCATCCATTAACTCAGGCACTACCTATACACTCATGCTATAACGCAGACATTACTGTTTCAATTAACCATCCACTCCGGTACTACCCATGCACTCATCCATTCTCTCAGGCACTACCTATGCACTCATCCAGTGACTCAAACTTTACCCATGTACTCATTCTTTTACTCAGGCAGTATGTATTCACTTATCCAATCACTCAGGCAATAACCTTGCACTCATCCATTCACAGAGGCACTACCCATGGAGTCATCCAATAATCCAGGCAGTATGCCTGTACTCGTGCAATCACCCAGGCACTTCCCATGCACTCATGGTATCATTCAGGCACTACTTTTTCCTTCAATCATTCACTCAGGCACTACACATGCTCTCTTCCATTCTCTGAGGCACTACCCATGCACTCATTCAATGACCAAGCAATTATTCTTCTATTCATTCTTTCCATCAGGCATGTGTATCCACTCATCCGATCACCCAGGCACTACTCATGCACTCATCCATTCACTCAGGCACTACCCATGCACTAATCTGATCATCCATGCAGTACCCCTGTACACATGCAATCGCCCAGGCACTACCCATGCATTCATACTATGACTGAGGCACTACCCAGGCACTCATCCATTCTTTCAGGCACTACCCATGCAGTCATCCAGTGACCCAGGTATTACTGTTGTACTCATTCTTTCACTCAGGCAGTATGTATCCACTCATCTAATCACCCAAGCACTACCCTTGCACTCATCCATTCACTCAAGCACTACTCATACACTCATGCTATTACTCAGGCACTAGTAGTTTGCTCAACCATTGACTCTGGCCCTACCCATGCATTCATCCATTCTCTCGTGCATTACCCATTCACTCATCTAATGACCCAGGTATTACCCTTGTATCCATTCATTTACTCAGGCAGTGTCAAGGTCAAATAACGGCGTCACTTACCTTGTCTTGATGCGGGACGCGTTGTGAATTCGCAGGGATGCAAGGGACCAACCTCCCTAGAGACTAACCCCTTCCTGGAGGAAGTATAGAACACTACAAGATATGAGCTAGATAAAGGGGAGGAGGGCCGGTACTGAACGTAGTTGTTCTTGCTGTCGACCTGCGAAACAACATGAACAACCTGATTACTCTGCTTGTTCTAACCTTCTTACAAGCTCTTTATCAATGACCTCTAATTTCCTTGCTGAAGTTCTACCTGCGAACAGCTGTGGTCAATCGTCCATCCAGTATGTCTTTCTTGTCTTGTTGGTCAGTCTTGTCTGGAGGGTTTCTGTTGTCTTGTCTTGTCTTGTTGTGAATTCAAACCTTATTTTTCTGTAATAAACAAATAAAAATATTAAAACATTTGTTCTCCTTTCTTTTATGTAGAAACCCCCTTTTTACCTTAAGAACTAAGGCCTATCTCCTTTGACTTACTTAGAGTGTGTTCTTTGTCTTTATATTCTTTGTTTTTTCTCCAGATCTAAAATATCAGGCTTTTAGGGCAAGAAGAAACAAGCACAAAACACAAGAAACCCATAGACATAACATTTGGAAATATCGCCTTTCCAAATCACTTTCTGACCTTTGAATCTTTTTCAACAAACCCTAAATAACTAAATACCCAAATCAAGTTTCTAAAATTGTTATTCTCTGAAGTTCTGTAGATCGTCTCTTGAAAGAAGAGATCCAAAAATTGTTCTGGTATCCTTTCTTGCGAAGGGCGCCTTAACTAGGAAATGATTAAACTTATCTTTTGTCTTTGCAGGCCCTTCTCTGTGAAAGAAGATGCCAGGATTTAGCTTCGGTGAAGACGGAAGGCCTCAAGGTCGTAAATCAGGTAATCTGCCGATTTCCTTTCACCGGGAGTCCACACGTCCTTTCTCTCGCGCTGGCAGAAGGCAAAGCGCCTTCCAGAAGGCTCGGTGCGGTTTAAATACCCAACCGGACCCAGCCGCACCTTACGTATGCGTGCGCTCGGCCAGATTGAAGCTGGGCACACGCGAAGGAACGCATACATTTGCAAACATCCTGAAAGAAGCCTGCAGGTTATTTTCAAAGGGAAAAAAGGCATAATGGCATGAGACTGTCGCATTAAATGAGCACAAAAACGGCAATCAGAGGCTCATGTCTCCTACATGAAAACATCACAAAAACGGCAATCAGAGGCTCATGTCTCCTAAATGAAAACATCACCAGTCACATTAGTATAAAACACATATCCTCACATTACTTCACATAAGGAGTGCTGGTGCACGGGAAAGGGGCGGGTTTTTTATAAGGCAGGTGATGCCAAGAAATAAGTGAAGCCTAACAAATATAAAGGCTTCACACATAATCATGACAGTACTCCCTCCTCAAGATCCCCCCTAAGACTGTTGCTATAGGTCTTGGTTTTGAGGGATTCTGCATATGTAATTTCCTTAGAACCCTTGGAGCATTTTGCAGATGAGCAATTGGTTCCCAAGATCTTTCCTCAGGGCCATACCCAGCCTGGAACCAGCCATGCCGAGACGCTGAAACCGAACGTCTACTAATACAGTACCGCAACTACCTTGAACGAATACGGCCAGGGACGGGTAAAACAGTGGATTACCGGAACCGATTTTTGGACAAGATACATTAAGCCCATGAAAACGTGAAAAGATAAGGGAAGATAGATACTGCATATTTTTAAGAACTATGCCGGAGTGAACAAATGAATGGCATTAAAAAACGAGCGTGATTATAGAAGGAACCCCTGAACGCAACACACCAAAAAGATTTCCAGCGCCCTGAAGAAACTCCTTGGTAGGGAGTGAAACGCGTTGGCTGAACTCGTGACATATTTTACTGATGACGTGTATTTTAAATGGATAAAGATAAATAAAGAACATTTTTCTACTTATTTCTTCTTGGACTTCTATTTTGGTGCGCCCCCATGAACAGTAAAAAATTCTTTCCTCAGGGCCATACCCCTTCCAATCAACCAAATAGAATAATTTGCCATGAATTCGTTTGGAATCGAGAACTTTCTTGACTTCAATTCTGAATGACCATCAATTAAGACAGAAGTGGGGGGTCGAATTAACCTAGTTTGGGGGTCAAAAGGTTTGATCTAGGACACATGAAACACTGGATGAATCCGATATTTCTGAGGAAGGAGCAATTTGACACAAACCGGATTAATGATTTTATCAATGGGAAAAGGTCCTATAAATCTGGGATTGAATTTCTTAGTTCCTTTTATGGTTAGATTTCTTGTACTTAACCAAGCCTTATCTCCGGGGCTGTACTGGGGTTGTTCACTTCTGTGTTTATCAGCTGCCCTTTTTTGAGATTCTTTTGCTTTAGCCAAATTATATCGGGCTTCCTTATGAATGGAAGACAACCCAGAAATATAGTCATGAATTGCTGGAACTGTATTATGTATCTTAATGTCTTCTGGAAAACTTTTAGGATGGAAGCCATAATTACAGAAAAAAGGAGACATATTGGTGGAAGTATGTTCAGCGTTATTGTATGCAAACTCCAGAGTGCTTAGGCGATCAGACCAATCACCAGACATGGTGGTTAACATGCAACGTAAATACTGTTCTATGGTTTGGTTTGTGCGTTCAGTTAAACCATCTGTTTGGGGGTGATAACTGGACGACAAACGAATTTCCATTTGAAGAAGAGAACTTAAATTCTTCCAAACATGTGATATGAATTGAGACCCCCTGTCAGAAATTACCACAGATGGAATTCCATGTAAACGAATGACATGTGTAATCAATGTTTTGGCTAGTTCCATAGCTGTAGGAAGTTTTTTCAGAGGAATGAAATGTGCCATACGTGAAAATTGATCTACCACAGTTAGAATAGTAGTAAATCCTTCTTGAGTCAAAGGAAGTTCCACAATGAAGTCTAAAGAAATGGAATGCCATGGTTGAGGAGGTATAGGTAGAGGTGTTAGTAAACCACTAGGGGACTGATGAGAGGGCTTATTTTGGATACAAACACTACATGTGGTTACATAAAGTTGGACATCCTTGAACATTGTTGGCCACCAAAATTGTCTTTTGCTTAATTCGTATGTTTTGGCTATTCCTGGATGAGCTGAAAGAGGTGTGTCATGAAAAATGTGCATAATTGATTCCTGAAGGACTTTAGTAGGAACCAGTATTAAATCATGTACATAAAGAAACTCATCTTTTTCTTGAAGATATGGATACTGATTTCTCCATTCTTCTAGACTCTTAGTTTTTAACTCTTTCTGTATTTCATCTGATACACCCTTGATTGATAAGCAAGCTTGAAAACAAGTAGTGGGTAGAACAGGAAGAACTACAGTTTCTTGATTCACACTAGTTTCTCCCAAACGAGACAAAGCGTCAGCTTTTAGATTTTCTTTCCCAGGGCGATATGTTATCACAAAATTGTAATCATTGAAGAACAAAGACCATCTTAACTGTCTAGCTGATAAAGCTTTCACTTTTTGCAAGGCTTGCAGGTTCCTATGGTCAGTATAGATAGTGATAGGGTGAAGAGCCCCTAACAAGTAGTGTCGCCACTCCTCGAAAACTGCTTTTATGGCTAATAATTCCTTATCAGCTATTGCGTAATTTATTTCAGCAGGGGACAATTTCCTAGAATAATAGGCAATGGGATGCATTCGACCAGTTTCTAAGTTTCGTTGAGACAGGATCCCGCCTAAAGCGAACTGAGAAGCATCAGCCTAGACAATGAATGGGATATTAGAATCGGGGTGACTCAAAATGGGAGCTGTAGTAAACATTTCTTTTAAGTCGTGAAAAGCCTTATCAGCTGATTCAGTCCAATCGAATTTTGCTCCTTTTCGCAGCAATTTGGTAATGGGAGTTATAGTTTGTGAGAAATTTTGAATGAATCGTCAATAGAAATTTGCGAACCCTAGAAAACTTTGTATTTGTTTCACAGATGAGGGTTGAGGCCAAGAAGTTACTGCTTCAACTTTCTTAGGGTCCATTTCAATGCCAGGGTCCATTTCAATGCCAGAAGGACTAATGATATACCCCAAAAAATCTACTTTGGACACATGAAATAGACTTTTTTCCAACTTCAAATATAATGAATTGGAAAGCAGTTTTTGAAGAATGGCGCGCACTTGTTGTACATGTTCGTCTTCAGATTGAGAGTAAATTAAAATATCGTCAATATAGACCACACAACAAATGTCTATAAACTCATGCAAAACTTCATTTATAAAAAATTGAAAAGCTGCAGGAGCGTTACAGAGTCCTAAAGGCATGACTTGGTATTCATACAGGCCAAATTTGGTACGGAATGCTGTTTTCCATTCATCACTTTTCCGGACTCTAACAAGATGATAAGCTCCGCGCAAATCCAATTTTGTATAAATGGTTGCATTCTTTACCTGATCTAAAAGAGTTGGAATGAGAGGCAAAGGGTATCTGTTCTTTATTGTGACATTGTTTAAGGCTCTATAATCTATGCACGCTCTTAATTCCCCCCCACGTTTTGGAATGAAAAAAAGCGAAGATGACACAGGAGATTTAGAGTGTCTGATGAAACCGTTAGCAAGGTACTCATCCAGATATCCCCGTAAGTGCTCATTTTCCTTCTCTGTCAGGGCATAGATCCTGCTGCATGGCAATGTAGCCCCTGGCACTAGGTCAATCCTGCAATCAAAATCCCTATGGGGGGGAAGGGTATTAGCCTTTTTTTATCAAATACATCTTGTAAGTCTGAGTATGCCGTAGGCACTCCTTCTAGGAGTAGAATACTTGAAGATTCTATGGGTAATTCAAAACCTTGAATTGTGTCTCCAGTCCTGTTTAACAGAAAACATTGATTCAAGCAATGTTGAGATCTAAAAGTCACTGTTCTTGACTGCCAATCGATAATCGGGTTATGTAAAACAAACCAGGGAAGTCCTAAGATCAGTTTAAATTGTGGGGCATCAATAACATCAAAAACTATCCTTTCTCTGTGGATAGGGGAACTGTCCATAATTAAGATCTCAGTTGTCTTTTAATAAGTCCTGAAGTCAATTCCTTGCCGTCTACTGCTCTGACTGGTTCTGGGTGAGTTTTAAGAAGAGAGCTAAATCCTAGGTGTTTTAAAAATTGTGTGTCAATGAAATTCCCAGTAGCTCCAGAATCTATAATTACTTCTACCTTCCTTGAGGTCCCAGAATTGGCCAGACTTTTCAATTCAACAATTATACAAAAGTGTCGACACCCCTTGGGTGGGACCGTTGAGGCCACGCTGGAGAACACACTCGATAAACTGACCTCCCCTTTTACCGAGTGCTCTAGTTTTCAGTTTCCTCTGATGTAAGTGCTAAACTCACGGACTTAGGCTTTCCCTTGTTTGGTTTTAAAGGACACTCTTTTACGAAATGTCCTGTTCTACCACAATAAAGACACTGATTTAACTTTCGTCTCTTTTCTTTCTCTTCTTTAGTTAAAGGCCCACTAATGGAGCCTATTTGCATGGGTTCTACAGATTCCGATTTTTGGGTACTTTCTCGAGGAGTAAAAACTCTATCTCTCTGAAACAGTACTTTATGATCCAATTTACCTTTTTCTCCTTTCCTTTCTGAAATTCTATGATTCAATTTTACAATTAGATCTATGAACTCACTAATCTCTTCGGGAGGTTCTAAGATTTGAGTTACCATGTCCTTGAGCTCGTCCTTCAGGCCCCTATAGAATAAAGATACCCGTTTTTGATCTGGCCAATCAGCTTCTAGAACCAAACGGTTAAATACTGATATATAGTGTAGTAAATCAGACAAACCCTGTTTTAGGTTCAGGAGCTCACTATCCGCGGATTGAACAAAGACATGTTTTGCAAAAATCTTTCTTAGTGCCCTTTCAAGGCTCTAAAATTATACAAAACCGGATCGTTTTTTTCTACCAGAGGGACTGACCATAAAGCAGCATCTCCTCCTAAATAAGACAACATAAAAGCCACCTTGGAGGAATGGTCAGGAAAAGCTGTGACTTTGGCCAAAAAGTGTAAATGACACTGATTAAGAAAGATGGAGAATTTATTTGGATCTCCATTAAACCTCTCAGGTTGAGCTAAAGGTGTAGGAACTGGTGTGACTACTTGGATTTGTGTTTGAGCTTCAGATGATGAAGAGGCTCCCCCCGAAAAGGTGGCTGGCTTTAAAATTGGCTTTAGTTGATGAACTGTGTTTTGGAGAGAAGCCATGTCCCTACGTAACTCTACGTTTTCCTGTTTTAACTCAGATAGCATAGCAGCTATATCTTGAAGAGTAACTTGGTCCATTGCGTCCAGGCGAATTAATCTGCTTGGGCTTTGCCTTCGGTCAAGTTCAAATAACGTCGTCCCTTACCTTGTCTTGATGTGGGACGTGTTGTGAATTCGCAGGGACGCAAGTGACCAACCTCCCTAGAGACTTACCCCTTCCTGGAGGAAGTATAGAACACTACAAGATATGAGCTAGACAAAGGGGAGGAGGGCCGGTACTGGACGTAGTTGTTCTTGCTGTCGACCTGCGAAACAAAATGAACAACCTGATTATTCTGCTTGTTCTAACCTTCTTACAAGCTCTTTATCGATGACCTCTAATTTCCTTGCTGAAGTTCTACCTCTCGCCTACCTGCGAACAGCTGTGGTCAATTGTCCGTCCAGTATGTCTTTCTTGTCTTGTTTGTCAGTCTTGTCTGGAGGGATTCTGTTGTCTTGTCTTGTCTTGTTGTGAATTCAAACCTTATTTTTCTGTAATAAACAAATAAAAATATTAAAACATTTGTTCTCCTTTCTTTTATGTAGAAACCCCCTTTTTACCTTAAGAACTAAGGCCTATCTCCTTTGACTTACTTAGAGTGTGTTCTTTGTTTTTATATTCTTTTTTTTTCTCCAGATCTAAAATATCAGGCTTTTAGGGCATGAAGAAACAAGCACAAAACACAAGAAACCCATAGACATAACATTTGGAAATATCGCCTTTCCAAATCCCTTTCTGACCTTTGAATCTTTTTCAACAAACCCTAAATAACTAAATACCCAAATCAAGTTTCTAAAATTGTTATTCTCTGAAGTTCTGTAGATCGTCTCTTGAAAGAAGAGTTCCAAAAATTGTTCTGGTATCCTTTCTTGCGAAGGGTGCCTTAACTAGGAAATGATTAAACTTATCTTTTGTCTTTGCAGGTCCTTCTCTGTGAAAGAAGATGCCAGGCTTTAGCTTCGGTGAAGACGGAAGGCCTCAAGGTCGTAAATCAGGTAATCTGCCGATTTCCTTTCACCGGGAGTCCACACGTCCTTTCTCTCACGCTGGCAGAAGGCAAAGCGCCTTCCAGAAGGCTGGGTGCAGTTTAAATACCCGACCGCACCTTACATATGCGTGCGCTCGGCCAGATTGAAGCTGGGCACACGCGAAGGAACGCATACAGATGCAAACATCCTGAAAGAAGCCTGCAGGTTATTTTCAAAGGGAAAAAAGGCATAATGGCATGAGACTGTCGCATTAAATGAGCACAAAAACGGCAATCAGAGGCTCATGTCTCCTACATGAAAACATCACAAAAACGGCAATCAGAGGCTCATGTCTCCTAAATGAAAACATCACCAGTCACATTAGTACAAAACACATATCCTCACATTACTTCACATAAGGAGTGCTGGTGCATGGGAAAGGGGCAGGTTTTTTATAAGGCAGGTGATGCCAAGAAATAAGTGAAGCCTAACAAATATAAAGGCTTCACACATAATCATGACAGGCAGTACTCAGGCACTCATACAATGACTCAGACATTACCCTAGCAGTAATTCATACAACACATACAAGTTTGTCTATCTTTAACCAAACATAAGGTTCTAAAAAGAACCATTTCTTTTCTTCTTTTTAAATTTTTTCATTTTTTTAACTCTTTTATTTATTTATTTAGTGTTTTTTTTAAAGATTAAAAAAGCAAGGCAATGAAATGTAAAAAGTTTTCCAAATATTCTACAATTGGAATGTCATTACAAAAAGAAAAAAAATATTAACATTTATGTTTTTTTGCAGCAACAACAACTGCTGCAACAGATGTTTGCCTGCACAAAGAAGTTTCTTGCACTTTATGCAATGCTATTCCAGTCTAGCAAACGCTGTCACAATTAATGATGTTCTTGTGGTTGAAGTGAATTCCGTCAGAAGTACTAGGTCCTGCAACTTCATCATCATGCTGTGTAGGCCAGGGCGGAATTTGGGTAATTTCGCGTTCCAAAGAGAACGTGAAATTACCCAGAATTCTGCGGTCCGCGACTTCGCGGATTTTTGTGCTTGTTCGCGTTCTCAAAATTCTTGTTCGCAAGATATTTCCCGCCGAGCATGCAAGCAGCGATTGCGAACAGTAAAAAAGCATCTTGAACAAGCAATTCCGCATGTTTGCGGAATTTCTGCGTGTTCGCAGAGATTTTTTACCGTTTTGCGGAGATTTGCGTAACACGATTACGCAAATTCCTCCCGCCCCTAATGCTGTGTGTCCTGAATTTGTTGGCGATGTTGCTCACATGCAAGACGGTTTGAGTTATTCGCTGAAGATCCTTTATCATGTATGAAGTCTTGCAAGAATACTTTTTCTCAGATCCCCGAGATAAAACTTTGCCACACACAGTGCAGGTGACCTTGCACGCATTTTCTTCTTCTCTCCAGGTGGTATTGAGAAAAAAACACACAACACTTTTTTTTCTTTTCTTAGTAGGTTCTTCCAGCTCCTCTTCATCTTCAGGAATATCCTGTGGTGGATTTTGAGAAGCCATTTTTTCAGTTGAAAAGAAAACACTCAAAAATTAAATAAAGAGGCACAGAAAACACAAGAGGTGTTTTTTGTGAAGATGCACCTAGCAGAATAAAAAAATTGGGTGGGGTCCTCCAAGTACTAGATTAGAAGGCTTCTTAACCAATGAAATGTTTGCTTTTGAAGTCACATGGGATTCGCAAACTTGACCCATATTCACCGCGCACTTCAAGCGAATAAAAAAAATATGTTTAACAATAATATATATTTATTGCAGTTACAAAAATAGTAAATATACAAATGTGAATATAAATCTCTTGGTATAATATATATTATAAAATTATATGTATGTATATTTTTAAGGAAAACAACATTAACAATGTGGGCATCTCATTGCAATGCCATTACAATTGGGATATTACAATGACTGCATTATTACCACGCAATGCCATTACTATACAAGTCATTACATCGACTTGAAGTAGATGGCATGTTAACATTAGAAATAGTATAGTTTACTATTCCAACACTTTCCCTACTGTTATGTAGGCTAGAGTTGGAATAGTAAATTATACATTTCTAATGTCAGCGTGCCATCTACAGTATGTAGATGTAATGACTTGCATAGTAATTGCTTTGTGTGGTAACAGCGCAGTCGTTGTAACAACTGCATTGTAATGGCACGCGTTGTGATGACTCACATTGTAAGGAGTCACATTCATATTTTTAGAACAAAAAATTTTGCACTGCATATGTGTACCTATTGCGTACCCGGAAATACGTGCATGCGGGTACGCTGGACCGTGGAAATTCCCCGAACTTCAATATAAGAACTTAAATATTCAAAATATTAATACCATTTTTATAACTCATTCAATAAAGGATACACAATTAAAAATATATATATAAAGTATATAACATGTATTTATATATTTTTTTTAAAATGACAGATATGGTGAGACAATACTTGTATTCACGTACCCACTGTGAGCAGTACGCAATAGTCACAATTTGTTAAAAAATATATATAAATTTGTAAATATATGTTAAAAAAGGATAAAAAAAATTACATTACCTTTATGAAGGCAAAGAACATTTTGAAGAGACCTTCTTAAAATATATTGTAAATTGTGTATACTGCACTTCTTCAGCAATATTTGAACAAGTAACAGCATTTTTGTTCCACTCTAAAAATGTCAGTACTAGTTACAAAACATTAGATTTTCACTTAAAAAACACAGGTTTCTGGGACGTTATAGTTAGAAATTAAATCAAAAAAATCTTAGAAATTTACTGAAAAAACCAGAAGTTTCAGGGACGTTATAGTTAGGGATTAGCATTTAAAAAACGTTAAGAAATTCATTGAAAAAAACATAAGTTTCAGGGACATTATAGATAGGGATTAGCATTTAAAATATCTTAGAAATTAATTGGAAAAAATACAGGTTTCAGGGATGTTATAATTAGCAATTAGCATTTAAAAAAACCTTAGAAATTAATTGAAACAACCATAGGTTTTAGGAACATTATAGTTAGGCTGACATTTCACTAGTACAAAAATAGAGAAATGTGCCCGTTACAGTTATCTCAGCTAACTATAACGCACACCCTCGCAATGAACTACTGATGACGTCACATATTACATTACTCATGATGTGATCAGTGACATCAATGATGACATCACTGATGACATCTCAAATGACATCACAGATTACATCATCCACCTAATATCTGATGCACATCCTCACACCCTAATAAACCTTTCATACACCCACTCTAAAATGCAGACTACCATTCTCGAAACCATAGACACACCAATACCAATCAGTACATACCCACTCACTGATTCATAGGTTTACACACACATCGACTCATCTATACAGGCACTCATACAGCCAGTCACTCATCAATGCAGCCACTGATATATGCACTCATATACCCATACAGACATTCAAACACTGCCACTCACCCATAGTTACTCACACACCTAGCCAGTCACCAAAATAATCAATCACACTGCTGCTATTTACTCACCTATACAGTTATACACATACCACCTCACTTATTCATACAGATACTAACAACTCTCTACTACAATCACTGACACAAGCAAAAACTCATCCATACAGCCACTCTCATAATCCCTCACTCTCACATATAGTCTAATATATACTCCAATACTTGCATATAGTGCCTTTCACGTATGAAGTTACTCCCACATATACCACTGGAACATCCATTCACTCACCAACACAGCTATACCTATTCTCACTCACCCATACAGCCCCTTGCAGATGCCATTATGAACCCATACACCCAGTGAATCACCCACTCAAACATCCATGCAGGGAGTAAGACACCCAGGCACCCATACAGGTACTCAGACAAGCAATCATTAACCCACATAGACACTCATGTATCTACTCACTACTCACCCATGCAATCATTTACACATACAGACATTCACAGAGACTAGCCATTCACCCATGCATTAATTAAGACATGTTTAATCACTCACTAATACAGTCAGTCACGTCCCTTCGAAATCATCTATTTTTACACTTATACACCCACTCATTCTTCGAATACACCTTTGCTTATTTATATATATATAACATTCTCAAACTTTTTAAAAACACTCACACTCAGAGGATGATGTCATCAGTGATGTCATTTAAGATGTCATCATTAATGTCATAAGTGATATCACTGACCATGTCATGAGTGATGTAACATGTGACGTCATCAGCAGTGGATTACTGGGGCGCGAGTTACAGTTAGCTCAGCTAACTACAACGAACGGCTGAATTTCTCTGGGTTGGTATGAGTAAAATGTCAGCCTAACTAAAATGTCCCTGAAACCCGTTTTTTTCATTGAATATATATATATATATATATATATATATATATATATATATATATATATATATATATATATATTCACTGAAAAAACCATAGGTTTCACACCAGTTATAGTTAGGAATTAGCATTTAAAAAACCTATGAAATTCACTGAAAAAACCATAGGTTTCACACCAGTTATAGTTAGCTGGAAATTTTACTGATATAAAACCATTGAAATTCCCACGTTATAGTTAGTCGGACTCACTATAACTTGCGCGTGCAATGCACTGCTGATGACATCACATATTACATCACTCATGACATGGTGAGTGACATCACTCATGACATCACTGATGACACCATCCTTGTGACACAGTGACAGACCTCCTCTCAGTGTAAAGTAACCCTTGAGACACATATTCAAAAATAGAAACTGAAATTTTTAAAAATGGACATACCTATATCAGTTACAACAAGCAATTCTGTACTTCCACTATCTATATACACATCCACTCATTCACCAACAGTTCTATATAGTCACTCATACATATACTCACTCATCATATGAAGAGATACACCTATACATCCTGTTACACACCGACATTCATCCAAAAGTTACTCACACACATATTCACACGTGCAAATAAACTATTGAACAACCATTTATTTGAATATAGAGTTATACACACACTTCCACCTTACTTCTATTGAAAATTACACATATTTATTCTCTTAAACAATCACTTATAGAAACACATACTTATTTAAACAGGAACTCTTACAATCTCTTACTCTCACATATACTCACTTATATATATCAATATTCATATATACTAGATTAAAACATATGTAGTTACTGATAAAGACACTAGTGAGACAGTCATTCACTCACTAACAAACACATATAGACACTCATCCACCCATACAGTCCTGTACATATGCTGTCTTCAAAACATATACAAACTAAGAGTCAGTCACTCATGCATCTATGTGCTAAGTAATACCCCCACCAAACCATATAGACACTCAAACTGATACTAATAAAAATATCAAATAACCCATATACATACGCATGTAGCTACTTATCAACACATGTAGCCACTTATACACAAAGTGAAACACTAATATATGTATTTAAATATTTAAACATAACTCACTAATATTTATTTTTCAGAAAGACACATATTCACTGGATGGTGTCATCAGTGATGTCATGAGTGATGTCACTCACCATGTCATGAGTGATGTAATATGTGATGTCATCAGCAGTGCATTGCACGCGCAAGTTATAGTGAGTCCGACTAACTATAACGTGGGAATTTCAATGGTTTTATATCAGTAAAATTTCCAGCTAACTATAACTGGTGTGAAACCTATGGTTTTTTCAGTGAATTTCATAGATTTTTTAAATGCTAATTCCTAACTATAACTGGTGTGAAACCTATGGTTTTTTACAGTGAATTTCATAGGTTTTTTAAATGCTAATTCCTAACTATAACTGGTGTGAAACCTATGGTTTTTTCAGTGAATTTCATAGGTTTTTTAAATGCTAATTCCTAACTATAACCGGTGTGAAACCTATGGTTTTTTCAGTGAATTTCATAGGTTTTTTAAATGCTAATTCCTAACTATAACTGGTGTGAAACCTATGGTTTTTTCAGTGAATTTCAAAGGTTTTGTTAATGCTAATTCCTAACTATAAGTTTCACTTTATAAATAAGACTGTTAGCACTCTAGTTGTTCTTTTTAACACTCTGGTACATTCTGTCATTGGGCTACAGTTGGGCTACATCTAGTTGAAATTTGGGCTACATTTACAATTTTTGGTCTCTGGTGGCCATCTTTGGGCTACATTGGGCTACTTTGGGCTACATTTGGGCTACATTTTGGCTGTAACATATATTAGGCCCAATGTAGCACAATACATATTTTTATAAAGTTAATTTTTTTACAAACCACTTCAGAATAGGGCTACCTGTCCCTACAATTATCCCATTTTTTTTTTTTTAAATTTTTGGGGGGAGCGCTCCCAGAGCGCGCCCCGGAGAGCGCCCCGAAAAGCGTATTTCTGAAAAGCGGCACGGGCGCGCTCCGGGGAGCGTCCCGTGAGCGCCAATATCGCAAACGAAAACATGATCGTGACGTATCGCGTAGCCGCGACCGCGTGATACGCACGGCGTAAGCGCACCCGGAAGTACTCGAGCGAATACGATCGCACAACGTAAACTTCCGACGCGCTTACGCTGCGCGCCCCCGGGCGCGTAGCGTAAGCGCGTCGGGTCATGTGAGCAGAAAATAACACTTTTCATTGGTCCATAACAGTTTTAGTTTCATAATGATGAAGCCCCTGGTCTTGTGACCTGAAAATAACACTTCTCATTGGTTCAGGACAGTTTTTTTTTCTAAATGATGAAAGACCCCACCTTTTTTCCTTATTCTGACTTTGTCCTTTGACTGAGGAAGACCTGTTTGTTGCTCTCTCTACTTTTTTACTCCAAATAATGGCTTCAGTAGTAGCATCAGCTGGTGCATCTGCCCCACCACCACCACCACAACCACCAAGAGGACCAGCTCCAAATTATATTGGTGGTCAAGAACAGGAGGAGGAGGAAGAGGAAGAGGAGGAGGGGAGAAGAAGATGGCTGCCAGAAGAAAATACACCTTACAAACCCAAACCTCACATTGTATGGCAGTTTTTTTCAATCCCAGAGGGGAAAAAAAAGGTGAATGCGCCCAAGGTGACTTGCCTCATCTGCAATGATGAACTTTCACGGGGCAACCCAAACAAAAAATATTCTTTTGGTAACTATACCATGATTCGGCACATGACCAGAAAGCACCCAAAAAACTACTCTCGAGCAGAGTTCAGGGAACTGGCCAGTAACCTCCCCCAGTCATCAAGGACCCCCTCTCAAAGAAACCAACCCACCTCATCAGAACCAGAAACATCCGAGGTGATGCCTTGCATTCAGCCGAGATTTGCTGATTTTAAAATCACTTGTTCTGCATGTGGCAAGCTTATCGCCTATGGCGAAAAAAGCGTTAAGCTCATCGTCCTTGCAGGTGATAATCACAAGTGCCCCAAAAAGAAGTAATTTTTTGGGTTTTTTGTTTTTTTGCTCCAGTTGAGCCAGTTTCAATTCCCTTTTTTTGTTTCTCCCCCTAAAAAAATACAAAAAAATATAAAACTGTTTTGAAAAGCCAAAAAAAGTACAAAAAGTTCAAAAAACACAAAAAAAATGTAAAACAACAAAAAGAAGAAAAAAAAAGTTCTTTTTAGAACTACCTCCAATTTCTAAATAAAAACTTCATTTTTTTAAAACTCTGTCATCTTTTTCCCTTATTTTACGCTCCCCGGTGCGCTACCTGGTGCGCGCACCGAGCGCTTCCCCCGCGCAAAACGAAAAAAAAAAATATATATTTTAAATGCCCCGCGGGGCCCTTTTATAGCCCCCACATCAAACCTAGGGGGTCAAAGGGGTCTATCCCTGACGCCTTATGGTCAGTTCCCCCTTTGTTTTAGCCACCTCTTATGTCTCGATTTTACCGAGACACAAGATGGCGGCCGCTCTGGACTGTTTCGAATGTTTACAGACACCCGAGAGCCAATCAGCTTTCCATGCGCACCTCGCGTCACGCGCCCGGAGCGCTCCCTGGTGCGCGCACCGGTGCGCTGCTATAGATATATATATTTTTTGTAACCTAAATTACTCAAAATCCACTGCAGCACATATCTTGAGACATAGCAAAGGCACATCAGGCTACCAATCCCTACAATTTTGCCAAATTTGGTGGAAATCCATTCAGCCGTTCGGGTTAAAAGTGAAATCGACCGCCCTATGGAAATTAACATGGGGAAAACGCGTTTTGGGACCCCCTTTTATCTCAGCCCCCGCTTGACGTATCCCCCCCAAACTTTCAAGGAAGGACCGGAGCTCGACGAGGCCATTTTCAGGAAATTTTCAGGCAGATTCGTCAACCGGTGCCAAAGTTATTCCAAATAGAATTTTCAGATTTAACATTGAAAAAAATCCTAACTATAACTACCTACTGGCGACCGCCAGTAGGTAATATATATATATATATATATATATATATATATATATATATATATATATATATATATATATATATATATATATATATATATATATATATATATTTTTTTTTTTTTTTTTTAGTAGGTCACATATTTGGAAATATGTGACCTACTATCTTAATCCATACCTGATCTCTGTATCCATACAGTGTGTTTCTCCTCCCCTGGTTGTACCCGCCCACCCTGACGAAGGTGCTCTACACCGAAACACGCGTTGACGTTACTTCTAGGAAAGGCAGCACTTTAGTCCCTGTGGACTATAGCCCTTCCATCTTACCTGCCTCCCTACTCTGCACCCACGTCCTTGCACCCCAACTTTATCTTTATGGTGCAGGCTATGTCGTGTATATCCATGAGAGAAGTGTATGAATGAATGTGAACGTGATTGATTGACCCCCCTGGATATATGAGTGTATGTGAAAGACCCTTTTTGTTGCCTGGGAGTGTGTGAAACACGAGTATTTGTTAAACCCTCTGAAATTTATTGTCCTTTTCCCATCAATTTTATCAACAGAATTAGATGTACATATTTATTGAATGTTTTGTATTGATGAAATGTCAGATCTAATAAAAACACAAAAATGTTTATAAAAAATATTTGGACTGACCCTATGCTTTCTGATGATTATGGCTCTGACACATAGTTAATGCCACCCCTTTTATAATTGTTGTGGATCCCTTAGGGGACCTCCTTGAAGTATCTAGGCAGGGTCTCTGTTTTTCTATTTTTACTAGGAAATATTGTTTAAATACTTTAAAAACCTTGAAATTTACCAGCTATAATTTAGTGAACTAATTATAACTTGCAATACTGTCATGCACTACTTATGCCTTGAAATATTAAGACACACTCAACATGTTAAATGAGATAATTTATGCCATTACTGATGACATCTCAACTGATGGTACCACAGTAATACTGGGTACTACCGTACCAACTACTGTATTTTTTAATTAAACTTACAGGAGGATCCTTTAGGACCCTCGCACTTAGCCCTAGGGGACGGGATGTATGTCCACCCTGTCCCCTTATGTGGGCTTTTCGAAAATGTTAAAAACATTTTCTTAAGTGTTGCACCCAAGAACTCAGATCATTCAGAACAGCCATACCAGCACCAGTACCACAGTACCAAAATGGAAGAAAAGAGGAAAAGCTCCCTAAATAGAATGGTCTATTTTTTAGTACATCAAAAGTCCTGCAGGAATCATTCAGGGCGAACCATCCATCTATACCTAATTTTTTTGAGTGTTAGCCCCTACTTAAATGCTCATCTCTCAATAATGGATGATCAGATTTACATAAAATCTCAGTAAAATACAATTTTGCAGAAAATATCCAAGCGTTTGACAAATATGGATTAATTCAGTTAATCTATTTAATCTGTATCAGAGAGCAAATTATCCTAATGGAATTAACATGGGAATAAACACTTTTTGAACTCCTTCTTTTTCTCTGCTTTGGCTTGATGGACCAGTGCAAACGATTCCGTGAAGGATCCATAGGAAATCAACATTTATTAGTATTAATCCGTTCTATGTGTTGGACTGCCAGGAGCTGTCCGACATCATGCTGAGCGTGTGTGTCGGACGGCTTCCGGGCGTCCTAGCACTCAAGCACGGGGGAAGCACTGGCGCTCCCCCCGTGGGCCACTCTTTAAGGTGCCCCACGGAGGAAGGAAGGAGAAGCCCTTCCCCTGCCTCCCCCAACCCCCTCCATGTCATCTAATGAAGTAAGCAAGAGAAGCGCAGTGACGTCATTAGAGGATTCCAGACACACAGGTAGCCATTGCTTCCAGTGCGTCCAGAGAGAGGAGGTAACTTTCTACTCGGGGAGGAGGCTACTTGAACAAAAGAGACATTGGGGGAAAGGAAAGGGTTTTCCTTTCCCCTGATGCCTCTTTTGAACATTCCTGCTACATGATTGTGCGATCGTGCTGCAGGAATACGCACAAGACACCAGGGAATGTTAGTTTTTTCAAATTTAAAATCTGATCAAGTGTTTGTGGGCAGCGGACCCTTAGGCAAGGGTCGCTCCCCTATTGGGGGCAATATATTTTGGCTGTGTCATTGGTTTTGCTTTTGGATTGTGTGTGGACTGGTGCATTATTTGCATATGTTATTGCACTGTTTTTTTCTCCTTTTTATTCTAGTGTAAAGCTTTTGATTCTTGTTTGCGGTTTTGGCAGTGGTTGTTCTACAGTTTTGCGTAGTTGCATTTATTTGGTAAGAAAAACATTTTTGGTGTGTTTACTCCAAATGAGTATTATTGTCATGCACTGATGACTTTTTTTGTAGGTGGTGTCATAATGGCAGTATATTTAGTTAGTGTTTTGAGCATGAAATTCTTTGCGATGTGTTTTACAGTGTCTTATGTGTAATTTTTTGTGTCTGTGCAAAGTACGTGGTGGTGAGTCTAAGTGCTTCTGGCCAGTTAGTGGTATAGTTTTGGAGTATATAGGTCTTTGTGATAAAGACACATTTTGTTTATTGCCTATTTTACAAAGTGGTTGTTGTTGTTGACTTGTTTGACAAGTTTCCTTTATTAGTACGGATTATGGGTAGCCGTAGAATTACTGCTCAGCAGGTGGTTGGTATGCTTTTTGAATTTTCCTCTGAGCAGATTTATGAGATTGACAGTGCATCTGAGGAAGAGGATTCTGGCAGTGAGTTTTCAGTCCACAAGGAGTCATCTGATGACGAAGCTACTCTCAGTACAGATGGAGCTTTTCTCAGTATGGATGAAGTGCCTGTTTTAGAGGAGGGCACAGATGTGTCGATGGTGCAGCAAGAGACATCAAGATTGCAGCCTGATGCTGCAAGGCTTCCTACTTGAAGTGGTGGACTCTGTGTTGATCCAAACATGATGCAGTCGGTGTTGCCTGCCTTTAGTGCTGATGCAGGGTGTAGAGTGGATTGTGACATTGTTTTGCCTATACAGAGGTTATTCTCAAGACCATGTGATAACTATCGCAAAATTAACTTAGTGCAACATTTAACATCGCAGTTCATCATGGGAAAATAACGCTGTGTTAACTAAGTATTCACCGCATGGAGGCACCATGCGATAGGCACTGATAATGCATCAAATGTCTGTGATTAAATCAATGCAAAGACCCAAAAATGCGAAACACGAATGCAAAAAAAGTTGCGATGAGGCCAATTCTGACACAAAAAGCAGCGAAAAGCAGCGGCAGGCCTGCAAATCCCATGCACCTGGCAGGATAATGCACTATAAAAGCAACCAAGAAAACACACCAAAACCAATTCAGACTGCGTGGCAACATGCACCCTGACCGAGTGCAGAGGTGAACACAAACTCTACCACCAGCAAGGAACAACGGGCTCGGGGAAGGCCAAGGAGAAGAGGGAGAGGAAGACGGGGTGCAGTCCTCAGGAAAACCAGATCAGCGTCTCTGAGGTGACAGAACACTACTGTCATTTGACCCACAATTGGACTACAGTGCATGTAGTCAGAGTGTCGAGGAGGCCAATGGAGGAGGCCAAGAGGCGCTAGCATGATGTGAAAACCAAATGAAGCACAAACCCCTGCAAACCGGAAGGCAGCAACGGCGACAGGAGGTGGGAGTCCTGCACCACAGGAGGAAATGGAGGCCACAGTCATCAGTGTGAGATGGTGCAAGGAGGTGGGAGTACAGACACAGCTCGATAGGCCCTGACACAACATTAACAGGGGGGATAACAACCAGAGACTACTGGGGATGGGGGAGATTGGCACAATGGCACACATGCACAATGATGTTTAGCACACCACACACCCACAATGACCCAGGATCATGTCCCTGATCCCCGTGGCACACTGCAGCACACACACATAGCAATCACAGCATATCCCACGACAATTTGGTACAAACTGCAACACCAACACTGCGGAACAGAGGACACAATTGGGTCTGCTCATGCCCAGAAACAGGCCAATCACATTGAACAGAGCAGTAAACTGTGAGATGCATATGTACGTGTATACCCTCACATCCATCATGTAGTCCAAATGTCCACAGTCCCCCATCAAATTACCAGCAATGACCCTACATTTACAATGTACATTGTCAAACAGTCTGCATGTCAACAAGATCAATGCGCTAACATAAATGTCATGCATCTCCCCTTACATTGCCGAGGGACAAACAACACCTCCAGCAGGGCAGACCAGACAACCCATCAGTGAAGCTGGAGATGACCACCACACCTTTGACACCTATGCCGTACAATCGCTCATGTCGATAGACATTTGAATAATTTTAGGCTACAATCTGCGCTATAATGAACAAGAAGTCCAGCTTGACTTTAAAATTTAATTTATAGTGTAATAGGTAAAAATAAACAGAACAACAATTAAACAGTGGGACACAGTCCTGTATCCACAAGGCTAGACAAACAATTTACAATAGATGCAAATAGGAAATTTCTCAGGCAATTGAAAAGGGAAGGAGCAAAAAAATAGAATCAATTTGCTTCACACATGTAGAAAAAACATGATTTTGGCACATAGTTGTGAACTGGTGTTTAGACTACATCAACTGTCGACGGCGTTTCGATCCAGTTAGAATTACGGATCATCATCAGGACAACCAATGTTTTGCCTGAATTTACAAGCCTGTATTTACAAGGGGAAACAAGGGGACACATAGGAAAATGATTAGCAAGCTGTATTACTCCCAGAAGCAAGGGCAGTCACGTAGCCACACCATGCTTAATGTGGTACCTGCCATTCGTGTAAGTGAGTGTCAACCAGACATTGCCAGACGAATACGGCGCATGTGCAAAAAAACATTTTGCGTGCATATGGATGCGTTGGGCTGGAAACAACCATACCTGTGTGATGGTGTCAATCGAGTGTCAGTCATAATCATGTACATACACTGGTGAAGATGAACAGTTAGTGAAAGGCCTGGGGTATGTATTTACCTCGGGGAAGGTATAGTTAGACGACCGGGGCGTCTGAAGACTGGCTCTGAGTAATAAGTGGTCGTGGGGCTTCCAGATTCAGGAGCCTAAAGGGATTGATGCCAGAATTAAAACACAACCCAGTAAACAAACCCAATTGCCGGGGAATGGTAAGGGCAGGGCTTACCTCGAATTAAGGCTGGCGATTCCCTGGATAACGGGCAAATCGTAATTGGGGTGATTAGAAGCAGGAACACAGCACGGATAGTGCGTGATTAAGTAGTTGTAGTGCCAACAGGACCCCGCTTACATATTGGCTGTAAGGGTCTCAGTAGGGAGATGAATGTGGGTATATGCGCGACCTGTAATGGGGCACCTGCAGGAGAATTAATTGCAAGTAAGGGATCCGCTATCGCTATTGACCGCGGAAACACTGCAAGGATAGTAATAGTGCCAACCGGCCTAGTTATAGAAGGCAGGAGCCGCTTACCAATTGATGTGCAGATCTCAAAGGGGATCCGGAGGGTGATTGCACGTGGTAGGGAGACCTGTAATAGGTAAATACATACCCAAGGCCTTTCACTAACTGTTCGTCTTCACCAGTGTATGTACATGATTATGACTGACACTCGATTGACACCATCACACACGTATGGTTGTTTCCAGCCCAACGCATCCATTTGCACGCAAAATGTTTTTTTGCATATGCGCCTTGTTCGTCTGCCACTGTCTGGTTGACACTCACTTACACGAATGGCAGGTACCACCTTAAGCATGGTATGGCTACGTGGCTGCCCTTGCTTCTGGGAGTAATACAGCTTGCTAATCATTTTCCTATGTGTCCCCTTGTTTCCCCTTGTAAATACAGGCTTGTAAATTCAGGCAAAACATTGGTTGTCCTGATGATGATCCGTAATTCTAACTGGATCGAAACGCCGTCGACAGTTGATGTAGTCTAAACACCAGTTCACAACTATGTGCCAAAATCATGTTTTTTCAACATGTGTGAGGCAAATTGATTCTATTTTTTTGCTCCTTCCCTTTTCAATTGCCTGAGAAATTTCCTATTTGCATCTATTGAAAATGGTTTGTCTAGCCTTGTGGATACAGGGCTGTGTCCCACTGTTTAATTGTTGTTCTGTTTATTTTTACCTATTACACTATTAATTAAATTTTGAAGTCCGGCTGGACTTCTTTTTCATTATAGCGCAGATTGCAGCCTATAATTATTCAAATGTCTATCTCCCTTTTGTCAAGGACCATTGTTGTTTAATTTTACTAATACCCCTGGTCCTTGCTTACCAAGTGGGTTCCCTTGTTTCTCTAAAATAGTACAATCACTCACGGACATCTCACGCAACCCACTCCCAGGAGCAGGGCAGCCAAGCTACATAGGGAAGACCCCACCCCCTGCACAGACCACACAGTAGGAAGCACCCGCCACCATGGCTGGCTCCCAACACATCACCGAGTCACACATTGCATTCCAATTCCAGGTGTCAGAATGCCAAAAGGAGGTGTCCGAACAGGTGTGGGTAGGGTCAGAGCTCATGGAAGCTGAACTACATCACATACGGGGTGTCTAAGTCCCATCCGAGACCACCTACACCCCTCAAAGGAGACCCAAACTGTGACAGAGACACATGCACATGCACATTTCCAGTACTGAACTACGCCAAGAGTCCCGGAATTACCATTCACACACCCATGCTGGTCCTCCGTACGACAGCCCAGTACACCCCTCTTATGTATTGAGTGCCTGACAACAAAGCTACTTCTCCAAGCTCTAACCCGCTGCCTTGGATGACATGGTTTGCGTCCGCTGTACACAGTACAATGTAATGTTGTTGTTGGGCCCGAGCTCTCATGCACACATCATGACCACACAGACACACACAGATAGTTTGTGGAACTGGCTACGGGCATGTGCACCCGGCCCCTTTATTGGCAGGGTCAAATGTACAGTGACACCTGTGCTGGATGTGTGTGGGGTGAGTGTAATCCAGCCCTCAGGGAGTTGTTGGTGCTGGCAACAAATACAACAGTGAACACTATGAATATGGAAACAGAACACACCAGCATTACAGAGACAACTGCGGCACATCATGGAGGTAGCCGGAGCAAGTACAGAGGTCACCAAATGATCAAACAGAAGTGTCCATGAGTTGCTTGCACTGAGGATGGGGCACTAGAGCTGGGCACTCAGAAAATGTCTAGGATTGGGTCCTTTCGGGACATTCCTGATGCAACTGCAGTGGGGGGTGTCACACCTGCATCATCTTCTTGTGAGCTCTCCACAGCACATAACCAAACAGAAATGGACAATGATTAGTGGTGCACTGAGTTAGTGGCACCTGGAGTTCTGAGTAGGGGATCAGGCAGATAATGGCATCCACGACTGTTGTGAGCAACTCCGTCAGTCTGCCAGTAAGACCATTTCAACACTGGCAGTTGGCATTTGGAGGTGGTCCTGGTGGTGGTGGCGTGTCCCTCCTGCAGTGATGCCACGTCCGGGCTGGTTAGGACTTGATTTGATATGTGAGCCCTGGTTGAACGCAGTGTAGGCCGGAGGCAGCGTACAGCGCAGGGCCACAGACACATGGTGTTGATGACACAAGGCCATTGTCTCAGAGGCCATCCAATATCTCAGAAGATAGGGTCCCTGACTTGAGCTGCACAGAGTTAGTGGCCCCAGATGCACAGAGGACGGCACAGGCAGCCCGCCACTGGATGGTGCCTTGAGGTGCACTGAGGCAGGGCCACGCTGACTGAGCAGGTCCTCGTTGATGTCCATGGGGAATGTGGCAGAAGGCTGCAGGGGACAGTAGAGGGTGTCCTTCAGGGCATGATGCAGAGAGCGGAAGCCGTCCAGAGGCAGCAAAAGAGGAGTGGAATGCTCAAGCATCGTTTCCACCACCAATTTGGTATCAGCTACATGAGGATGGAGACAATCCCCAGTCCATAGACTCAGACGCTACCGAAGTTCTACCAGAGAGTGTCCATAAATGTTGGCAAACAGACTTAGTAGCACCATGGCTTGAGGGGATGCAGAATGCGATTAGGCTGGTACAATGATATAAACTCTACCATTGTTAAATCAAGACTCAGTACCAAATGTGTGACCTACTCAACCGCAGTGTAGGCCGGAAGCAGCGGTTAGCAGGGGCCCAAAGCCACGTTTCATTGGCTCACGATGCACACAGTTAGTGACACCAGGGCAGTTGTCAGTAGAGTTCGATCACCTCCGTAGCGATGATCCTTTTTCCCTCCTGACGGCAACACGTCATCCTCTTACACCTCTCCTTTCATGCAATGATATGTACACTGCCATTGAAAAATCTATGCTCAGTTCCAATTGTGTGACCTACTTGAGCGCAGCGTAGGCCGAGTGCAGTAGTCCGCATGGGCGCACAGACAAGTGTGGTTGTAATGCTATGCACAGACTTGGTGGCACCACATCAAAGGGAGTGTAGTGAAATAAAATCTTCCACAAATAATGTTCTCTGCCATAGTGTAATCGAGACTCAGGGCTAGATGTAGGTCATTTCTATTTACCGATTCCTAAATACCGAATTTTACCGATTCGGTATTTAAGAATCGGTAAATAGAATGTAGGTAAAAAATAGGTAAATTTTACCGATTCGGTAATATTCGTTATTATCGATTCGGTATTTACTGAAGCGGTAATAAGGAATACCTTCCTATTCATTCCTATGGGACTGGAGGCCCATAGGAATGAATGGGAAACCATTCACTATTACCGATTCGGTAATAGGGGGAGCATATTCAAGGGTGGCAGGGTGTCACATTGACACCCTGTTGCACCCCTGAATCGTGCATGTCTGCACATGTGGCGCACATACATGCCCTAAGGGCATGTATGTCTGCCACATGGCACTTTTAAAAAAGCAAAACATTGCTTTTTTTAAAGGTATTCGGTATTTACCACCAACTTTTAGTTGGTGGTTAATAACGAATCCTTAAATCAAAAATGCACTCACTTGAGTGCTCCCTACATAGGATTTAAGGATTCAGTAATTTACTGATTCCTTAAAATAAGGAATCTGTAAATTACTGAATCCTTAAATCCAGCCTCCTACGGGCTAAATACCAGTTGGTAACAGGAAATTTATCGATTTACGTCTGTTACCGACCAGTATTTGCCCACCTACATCTAGCCCTCAGTTCCAAATGTGTGACCTACTAGTTCGCTGTGTATGCCAGTAGAGTCAACGAGAAAGGAGTACTGCAGGCCTTGCTCACGGAGGCCCTGATGGTCAAAGCAGGTTGCCAGGTTCGCATGCCTCATGCTTGGAGCTTACACCGGCACATGGTGGGCCCTCTTCTACACACACCAGTGTCTGCAAGTGAGCAGTGAGGCCTGGGTGCGAAGGGGTGGGCATGTCGGGTTCGGGAACCAGCGGACTGGGGTGCAGCAGGCGCGCAGGATCGCAGGTAACACCGCTCACAGCGATGACGTGGGCCTTGTGGAGGGCTGAGGGGCACCGCCCTGGCAGAGACTTTGGGCATTCTGGAAGAGGACCACACCCAGAGTTACATGCTTTTAATTCACTTTCCTACGCTGGCATGGCCTACGCTGGGCGAGCCCACTCCGCTCGCGCTTATGAGGGGTACGTAACAAGATACATTTCTGCAATCTTCCCCAGTTTCTGGGGTTACATGGTTGTGTCCACTGTCCACTACACTCCATACACTAGCGGTGTATGTCGACATGGATATGTGTGTGGACTGCATACTGCAGCCTGGCAAGCGCATCCACGCCACACTTGGCATTGTGTACCTTCTTATTCAAGGGGCACTTGCCTCCTTCGCACCTGCCTGGCTCCCACCTCTCCCACATTCAGCTATTGTATGGCTTAGGTGCCATGCCATTGATGGCTTCTGTGCATTGCTGGCCCAGGTTCCCACAGTAAGTTGTGCTATGTGTCTGGTGGGTGGGCATGTTGTTTGGAATGTTGTATGTGAGTTTGTAATGTGTGCATTCCCAGTGTTGTGTGTTGCATGATTGTGGAGTTGAGGTGTGGGTTGTGTTCATTTAATACTTGCCAACGAGCAGTGCATTTCTTTCGGTGGCATCCTGGTAGCGTTGGTTGCTGATTGACTGTTGGGACATGTAGGAATCATGCACACTGCCTGGGAAGTTGTCGTCGACTTTGGTGGAGATTTCCTGGGGTACCGGTATTGCCTGCACATTGATGAAATGCGTGTGCTTTCTGTTGCAGTTATTGTGTGCAGTGTTGCCAGGGGGCACCAGTAGGTCACGTGTGCAGTCAATTGCCCCCAAAACGTGCAGGAATCCAGCTATGGTTTCTGAGCAGTGCGGGGGAAGTATAGGTAGTGGGGTGCCAAGTTGATGATGTCATTCACGACTATTGTGAGGAACTTGGATTGGGCTGGATGTGAGACTCCTCCAAATCTGACTGTTGTTGGTCAGTAGGTACCAGACACCAACTGGTGCAGCAGGGCCAACAGCTTTGTCTGAGGTGGGATGCTGGTTGTCCGCTGTGTTGGAACCGTCAGGCTGTGAGCAATTATATTCAGGATGCGGAGATGGTTGTCCTTTTGGGCCTGTGTGGGCAATGATATTCTCTGGTGTGGGGTCTGTTAGAGTGGAGCATTTTCTGGAGGTCTGCTGTCTTTAGATACACAAACAAAGGAAGAGTGTCCGTCAGTGAGGCGTGGGTGTGATCAGGATAGCACGTATTAATATGAGGCCAGCTGTAGTTGGTCAATATACTGGGCTAACTTTCTAGAAAAAACAAATTATTTCTTCAAGAAACCCTCACTCACCCTAGTGGTGACATGCTTCATCATCGGGTCCACTCGGGAGATCGAGTACCTCCCGAGTGTGCTACGACGCCAGGAGACTGCGGAGCGGGTTGTTGTGAGAGTGAATGTGAAAAAGAAGGTGTAGTTAAAAATGTCAGAGGTTGTCCCAAAAAATCATTTATTCGCTGGTCAACTTGACATATTAAAATTAATGCTATGTGCAGGGAAACTATCCACAAGAAATACAGGTGTTTCCCTGTTAGGGGAAGGTCAACATGTTTCTGCCCTTTAAGTGTATGAGTTTACAGGGCTTTCGTCAGGACCAGTAAGTGGGTGTTACCTCAACAGGTATAGGCGCGCTAAGGCCTACCCTGCTGTAGGTGTGAAAGTTAAAAATAGTGGCACTATGTGTAAAAAGTGCGTGAAAATACAAACCAAAGGCTGGGGATTTACCTCAGTTGCGAGGAGCCCAAAAGTCTGCAGGTAGGTAAAAGACAGACAGACAGACAAGACACGAAACACATAAATGAGCAAATGGTCATTGATGATCACGGTTTTGCCATGCAACTTTAGGTGTGGCGTGATACGTGCTATCAGACCTATCAATGGCCGTGGTCAGTAGGAGGAGATCACGTTGTAGAGTGGAAGTTGTGCCCAAGAACGATGGTGATGGGCCTCAACTAGGGCCAAGGTAGTGTGACCTGGCGCTTTTAAAATGGAGTGGTAAATGCCGCGTGGGCTTGCAGTGCTAAGTTCGGCCGTGTGGGCAGCCCAGTAGGCTGTCCATAATAGTAACATTACCTATGGTAAGAGTATCAGGAATATTCCCCGAAGAGTGAATGTAATATACCAAGGCTACGTAATAGTAATGCGCAGCCCTGCTGGCCGTGAATTAGAGAGCTTAAGGTGGCACACTAATTGAAAAAAGCGGTGGCAGAGTCCTCACTTGTATTCAGTATGAACCACGCCCCATAGATTCAGAGGGGGGGTGGGAGCGACAATGGCACACCCTGTCAGGGTAAAAATGGAAACACACACAAAGGAGAGTTCAAGAATAGTAGGCAGAAGCTCACACACAAACACTTAGCTTGTACAGAAGTCTGGTCGCTTGTACATATGCCCGCAACGCTCAGCACCCTCTCGGCACCTAGCTGTCCCCGCTGGATCTCGTGGATCACGAGCGAGGGACGAGCCCGGCGCTAAGAGAGGGAGGCGTCGGGACGCAGTCCAATCACGAGCCTAGAGTAGAACGAGGCTTGGGAAGCAAGCCTCGCGTAGTCGCGTACAGAACTCTGTCGCGCGCTGGTTGAAAAAGAGGCATAGAACGCACAGTCAGTGCGCCTGCGCGTACATGAACTGAGTAATGGCCAGATCGAGGCTTGACACGCAAGCTGTCAGCCGGGATTCGGAAAAGAGGCTTGGCACACAAAAACAAACGAACGAATCGGGGAGCGGACCGGCTGGAAGGGACATACATCAGGAGTCCGCTATGTTAAAGTGTTATAAATTTAACATTTTAGATTAAATTAACACTGGTGGTGGATTTAGGTTCATTAACTGCTTGGAGATATGCAAGACAAGGTGTTGGAGTATCCACTTTCAGAGATGTCATTAGGGGGTGAATGAGTTACGCCCATACATATTTGTGTACTGTGGGCAGAAACATGTTGACCTTCCCCTAACAGGGAAACACCTGTATTTCTTGTGGATAGTTTCCCTGCACATAGCATTAATTTTAATATGTCAAGTTGACCAGCGAATAAATGATTTTTTGGGACAACCTCTGACATTTTTAACTACACCTTCTTTTTCACATTCACTCTCACAACAACCCGCTCCGCAGTCTCCTGGCGTCGTAGCACACTCGGGAGGTACTCGATCTCCCGAGTGGACCCGATGATGAAGCATGTCACCACTAGGGTGAGTGAGGGTTTCTTGAAGAAATAATTTGTTTTTTCTAGAAAGTTAGCCCAGTATATTGACCAACTACAGCTGGCCTCATATTAATACGTGCTATCCTGATCACACCCACGCCTCACTGACGGACACTCTTCCTTTGTTTGTGTATCTATTGATTGGGGACTAAGAGTGCCTCTGAACCCTGTCTCTCCTTTTGTTGATCGGTCTGCTGTCTTTGTCTGCGCTGCCTCAGTGTTGGTCTGGAAGGCAGTGGGGATCCGGGGGTTGGGGTGTGGTCCTGGGGGCAGTGGCAGTGGGTGTTGTTGCCCTCTTGGGTGTCCGGACTGCATGATCAGTGCGTCCATGGCATCTGTTGCCCTTCAGGTGTAGCTCTGGGCTGGGCTCCCTTTTCTGGTGCAGGCTGTCATCCGACTTTACACCAGGTCAGAGCAGGTGTTAGTTTCCTGCTGCTAATGCACATTATTGCATGTTTGTGATCTTATCACCGATCAGGCTGGTCATTGAGAATGTTGTGAAGTGGTGTTGTTGCTGCTTTTTTGCACGGGAACGCCTACTCTGCTTCTCATTAGCGATAGTTGCCGGGGTCATCTGTGGTGATGGTTTTTGCGCCTGCTATCGTGGGTAAACTGGTGATATGGGCTGTTAGCACCAGCTTGTGAATGGGGAGATAAATTTACCGTGACTTTGACTGCGATAGAGTGCCGATAACTTGGCGAAAGCTTCATGAGAACATGCCCCACAGTTTTATCAGTTGTTTATGGATGATGTATTTTTGGCTGAGATTGTTGAGCATACTAATTTGTATGCTGATCCGTTTTTGACGGACAACAGTGCCAGACTTAGGCCCCGCTCTAGAGCTACCCGGTAGACTCCCACAAATCTGGATGAGATGAAGAAATTTTTGGGTTTGAATTTTTGGTGTGTTTGATAAGGAAGCCGTCCATGGCTTCATATTGGTCTACCAGTGCCTTGATGGTAACGGCCATATTTCCTGCAATTATGAGTTGTGATCGGTATTTAATTTTACTTTGGATGCTGCATTTTGTTGATAGTTCTTTGGCGTTGCCATGAGATCACCCTGACTGTGACCGTCTTTTTAAGATTCAGCCTGTTCTTGATCACTTTGTAGATTGATTTTCGGAGATCTATACTCCAGGGAAAGAAATACCTGTTGATGAGTCTTCGGTCCTGTTCAAGGGCAGTTTGATTTTTAGCAGTGCATTCCTAGCAAGAGGGCATGTTATGGAATTAAGGTGTATATGTTGTCTGAGAGTAGAACAGAATATTTCAAAAATTTCTGGGTGTACACTGGTAGAGATTCCACTATTGATCCCCATGGTTGTCCGTCCACTTTTGGAGTTTCAAAGAAAAATGTGTGGGATCTTGCTAGAAGACAGAGGTTACCATTTGTACCTTGATAACCTCTACACTGCTGTGCAATTGTTTATGGAATTGGTCATATGTGGACACTTTTGCTTGTGGCACTATCCGCTGTAACCATAAAGGTTAACCAAAAGAGCTTGTTTGCAAAAAACTTCAGAGGAGACAGTGCGGTGCCTTGCACAGTGAGGATCTACTTGATGTGAAATTTGTGGACAGGTGGGATGTGCACATGCTGACTACCTTCTATGATGAGAGTACTTCGCCTGTGACTGTTTGGGGTCAGGTTGCTGAAGTGCGCAATACCTGTGTGCCTTGTAGACTACAATAAGCACATAGGTGGTGTTGATAGATTAGATCAGAGGTTGGAACCTTACACTGCTGTTTGTAAGGTTTACACTTGGTATAAGAAGTTGGCCATCATCTCTTCAATTTAGCAACTTGTAATACTTTTGTTGTGTTCAAGGAGTGTTCTCCTGCATCAAAGCTGACTTTTGTTCAGTTTCAGGAGTCTGTGATAGGCAGCCTTGTTGTAGTACAACAGGCAAGTGTTCCTAGAGTTGGAGTGGCGGAGGATGTGACTAGATTGAAAGATCGCCACTTTCTTGATTTAATTCCAATCCAATCCAATCCAAAAATCTTTATTTCGGCCATTTAGACCATAAAAGATACATGCAAATACATACAACAATATTAAAATCATCATTGGATGTAAACAAATACAAGTAACATTAAAAAAATCGAATAGATAAAATACATAAACAGGGAACAGCACAGTTCATGTCATGGAAATAGAATAGACAATATAATAAAAGGCATTTACCAACGGAAGCCATAGGTTACAGTGGGGCAATGGCAAGGACATTCATTCTATGTTGGTTTATCCTTAATCAACTTGGACCTAATACGCCACATGGCAAGGAGAAATTTTGAAACTGCAAAAACAATGTGGGGGGAGGGGTCAGATTTCAATATTCTGTAGGAGGTCAAACAGTTCCTTATAGCCATGTTCCTGCATAAGGGCACCAACCAATATTTCCTTGGGGATTTATAGGTGGGGCAAAAAAACAAAACATGGATTTCCTCCTCATCGCACAGGTTGCAGCCAGGGCATAATTTATCCCCTCCATTGGTCCATTTACTAGTGAAGGATTTAATAGGTAGGGAGCTAAACCGCCACTGTATAAACAGCTTCCTTGCCATGATCGGATAAATAAAATCCAAAAAAGTTTCAAATTTGTAAGAGTTTTTGGATTGAGTAAAACAGTGAGTTAAGGTGCCGATGTTAAGTGCAGTCATGTGGGATGCAAGATTTTGTTCCTTGTATACTTCCACTAGTCTTTTCCTGGGGACCTTGTTACAACCAATTTCTGGAGTCACCCACAGCTCGTTAAAACCAAGCCTAAACAATTCTTTTTTAACAAAGGCTAGCCAGGGGATCTTGTCACTGTGGTTTAGGTTCATAACATGTACAAGATCTTGCCTGTAGTGACTAAGCTCCTTTGTTGACCAGAGTCTATGCCAGAATCTTATGGGTTTGGATTTGAGATCCTCCCTGATGGAAGGTAAACCCAGGTCAAGGCGTAAGGGAAGCAGGGGAGTTGCAGTTGGGAAGGCCAAAAGACGCCTCATAAAGCTATTTTCGGCACTTACCAACTCAGTTGCCGCTTGGTGCCCCCATAGCTCGCTACCATAAAGTGCGGCAGGTTTCACTTGCACTTTATACATCTCAACTGCAGGAGCTAAAGGTTTGTATGTTGAGGTGTTAGTAACCTTTAAAATAGCCCCAGAGAGTTGAGAGAGCCTTAATCGCGAGCGTGCGATCTGTGGGCCCCATAAGAGGTTCTCTTGGAGGGTTACGCCCAAATACTGAAATGTTTTAACCCTCTCTAGGACCGTAGAATTTAGGGATGGGTTAGGTCTAGTTGTAGAGGAGGGGTTAAAAATCATGTATTTGGTCTTCCCTGCGTTTATCTCAAGGCCATACTGCCTGCAGAAGAGATCGAAGCCATCAAGGATTCTCTGGATTCCCATGGGTGATTTGGAAAGCAGGAGGGTGTCATCAGCAAACATGATTGCTGGTACCCTCCTGCCTGCCAAGACTGGGGCGTCATTATCCCTAATATTAGCTAAGTGTGAGATGACGCTGTTCACATATAGACAAAAAAGAGTAGGGGCAAGGACGCAGCCCTGCCTGACCCCCCGGGAAACAGGAAACCTATTTGTCAGTGCTCCGCCCCGCCCGCAGCGTACCTGGGCGAAGTTGCCCTGGTGCAGTCTAATTATAGCCTGGAGTAGATTAGTGGGCACTCCCATCTCCTTCAGGACCTCCCAGAGCTTTCCTCACGGTACCAGATCGAATGCTGACTTCAGGTCCACGAACACCATGTACAATCTCCCGCCCTCGATGGTCACCGTTTTCCAGAAGAGGAGAACTAGGTGGAAGATTTGATCCATGGTGGACGTATTTTTCCTGAAGCCAGCCTGGAGAGGACTTAAGATTTCATTTTTCTCCATCCAGTCCATCAGTTGGTCCAGTAGGAGTCGCGAATAGATCTTCTGGGGGACATCTATCAGGCTGATCGGCCTGTAGTTGGATGGGAGCAGAGGACAGCCCTTCTTGAAGATAGGGACTATCTCTGCCCCCAGCCAAGTACAGGGGATCGCCATACCACGTGCAAGTGAGTTAAAAAGGATGTGAAGGTAAGGCGCCCAGATCTCTGTATGGGACCTAAAAAGGTCACCAGGTAATTTATCAAGGCCGGGGGCCTTACCCATCGCTAAGCCATCTATATAAATTTTCCCAATATTTTCTTCCGATTTGGAAAATTTCTGCCATCTCACCCTACGCCTGTTTGAAGTTAGTGCCAGATTTCCCCGTTCATCTCTTTCCTCTGGGGGAGAGGGTCCTACAGGTTCGGGAAGATATGCCAGGAAGAGTAAGTGAGCATTATGGTCGCTATCAGTACGGGGGATTATACTAAAATCCTCCACCTTTGGCCATAGGCTGGTATCAACAAAAATGTAGTCCAGTCGTGACTCGTGATTAGGTCTATTAAATGTGCACTTAGAAGGGGTGTCTGAAGGAGTGCGTCCATTACAAGCTCTTAACACAAAATTAAGAGTTAATGACATGATTTGGACCGCAAGTGGAGACCAGGATCTAGGATGGGGCGAGTGACACACTGGTATACCCCAGAAATCGTCTTCTGTAGTGAGGGCCCCTTCCCTCAAGCCCTCTAAGGGCTTGAAGTGGCAGTTTAAATCACCGCCCATTACCACCTTGAGGTCTGTCGGCAACTGGCCCAAAAAGGACGCAAGGTCTTCTAATGTGGTGGACTCCGCCGTTGGTCCTACTGGGCGGGAATAAACATTTATTATTGCTAACTTAGGGGCGCCCTTCCAGTTTAGTAGAACGCACTGGATGTCTTGAGAAGACGTAGCTATAATTTCCGCTTTGCAGCCAATATGAGATGCTATCCACACCGCCAAACCACCCGAGGGCCTCCCCTTGCCATTCCAGGTAGCATGAATTTCAAATATGGCATAGCCAGTTTTAAGGACCGGCTCCCTCGCCCATGTCTCTTGAAAGAGGCAGATATCATTGTTTGTTATTAGGGAATCCCATTCTTCCATGTGTATTTTGTTGAAAATACCTGCAACATTCCAAGATAGTACCCTCAGGGCTCTAGAAGGAGTGTGCAAATTAGGACCCTGCCCCCCTGAGGTGTTACTACCTCTACATACATTTGAGATGGGAACCCCTAGAGGGGAGGGTAGACTATAATTAGATGTAACTGGGAGGGGTGGGATCGTACTATAAAGGTCTCCTGACAGCTGGCGAGGGGAGTTGGCACCGGGAACGTGAGAATTTCCATTCGGTCCACTTAAGGCCCTCTCTACAGCAAAATAACCAGGAAAGGACCCCAGGCGTCAATCACAGGAGTCCAGGCCAGAGAGGACTCCAAATCTATTATTAACTTCCAAAGGTGTAAAAGGAAGCAAATGGTCCATCCCCCCTGATTGAGAAAAGTGGTCCATACTCCTATAATTAGTGCCATAGCCCCTTTGTGGGACAGGTTCCCACCCATGAGCATTCTTTGGGATCGTGGGGCCTGGTGTAGAGGGAGATAGTGGTTAGTCTGTTTTGGACCATTAATCCCTGTCGGGGGCATGGGGGGCCATGGGCATGACAGGGGAGCTACTAGGGCTCTAGGGTAGAAATAGGTGAGATCGCACGGCATAATTGATTTGCCTAGGTTCCCCGGCATCCAGCTCAGAATATGCCTAACAGCTTCTGGGTCCCTGAAATTAATCACAATCAAGTCACCATCTATATCTTTCTCCCGCCCCCCTAGCCAGGAGAGTCGGCGCACATGCACTATGTCCCCATTAACATTCGCCGGGAGTGGTCTATTTTTAGACAATCAGTACATGGTTTTGTTTTTGAGTTGCTCTGGACCTTCTCGCTTATCAGGGTCCAGGGTGGGCACACCCGTGAGCACCACTACATAAGGTAGTGATTCTGGAGGAAGTTCAACCTGGGGGATCCTACGTTTATGTATATTGCTAGAGGGTACCCTCTCTCCCGCCGGGTGGCTTGGTCTTGTGGCTGTACTATTTCCACCCTTCGAGTTGGTACCATTCTTGTTTGTGGCAGCTCTAGAAGGAGTGGCGGAGGTTGCAGTACCTAGGGGGATATGGTACACTGTTTTAGTGGGAAGATTAGGCATGGGAAATGAGGCTGTTGTAGTGATGGTGGAAGTTGTATGGGCTGCCTTGGCTAGATTGGTAGATGTTGGATGGGGCGTCTTAGAAGTAGAAGGTTTTGAGCTATTAAGTGAACTGTCTGCAGTCAGAGCTATACTAGATGTTAAAGGGGCCTTCTGATTGACCGGTCTATTTAAAATAGCCTGTTCCAAGTTCCCTAGCCATTGTTCAATGGCCAATAATCTATCTACAATAGGGGAAGTGAGCGTCCTGAGCATTTGCCCAAGGAACTCCAATGTAGGGGCAAGCGGGAGAGTCTCCTCCGGAATTGCAGTTGGAGGGGTAGTAACTGGTATAAGGGATGATGTTTCTCGTGCAGTCACTGTAGAAATAGTAAGTCTAGTACCCGCAGCTGGTTTAGAAACAGAGGCTGCACCCCCCCCCTTTCCCCTTGCCAAATTCAGAGTGGCTAATTTTGCCCTTTTGTGTTGTACCCCCATTCCTCATTCTCTTTTTGGGCGGAGGACCATGGATTATCTGGGCCTCAGTTTTCCTCAGTTGAATTTTGGCGGTGGTTTTTCCCATGAGGATAGGAGCTGGCGTAAGTTTCTGGGCTGCATCAGGATTGCAGGATGGTGGGGGAGCGACAGTGGGCGAATTAGATAAGTCCCCAGAAGGAGGTGGTGTAGAAGTAATATCCCTTAAAAGTTCTGGGATTCCCTGGGATGTGAAGGGATCCTCAGTAATAGGGGTCACCTCTGTACTGGGTATTAAAATATGCGGGGACGTAGCCAGGGGGGGTCTTGCCTTATAACCCTCGATAGAGCGTCGACGCTCCACCCTTCTCTCCGCTAGGGCTTCTTCTCTTTCAATTTCTGAGATAGATTTCTTGAAATAGTTATCTAGAGTGCCCTTGTTAGGGTTAGCCCCCACTGTCCCAGGAGAGGCCGTATCCATATGGCAAGAGGATACACAACTGTGATAGTTATATAGGGGTAACTATCCTAGAATAACCTAGCCAGCAATAATAAGGGAACTTTACTAACACAAGATAGTAGGTTCAGAAGCGCAGTGCAACACTTAAACAGAATGTACAAAACAGTATTAAACGTGGCGAGCCCGGGTCTGTGTAACACACATAAATGAAAGGGACGGGGCCCAGCCCAGCCTCACCAGCCACCTAACGGCCACACAACGGCCCGCTCTTTGCCCGGTCTTTGCCCGCTTCCTCGTCCGCACGCGTCCCGCGTACGCGTTCAAGGCGGGGTTCAAGTAGAGGAGGAGAGAAGGGGGCGGGAAGAGGAACCAGGTGCGCGCGGTGGACGGCGCAAGCACTTCTGGACCTCGCAGTCCCGCTCCCTATGCAGGTGGCGTTTCAAACACTCCCACAGCCGAGGTGACCGAGCCGAAATGCTCCCAGGTCACAAAGAAAGTCTAGCAAAGGGCTCCGCTGCAGTTAATGCCCCTAAAACGGCCACAAGCACAGTCCAAAGTTCCTCACGCTACACGAGCGGCACCCGCGCCAGCGGGGGCCGCGAGGAGTTTAAAAAGCTTCCAGGAAGGACCAGGGAGGTCGGAGGGAGACGGGGGCGGGAAGAGGAACCAGGTGCGCGCGGTGGACGGCGCAAGCACTTCTGGACCTCGCAGTCCCGCTCCCTATGCAGGTGGCGTTTCAAACACTCCCCCAGCCGAGGTGACCAAGTCGAAATGCTCCCAGGTCACAAAGAAGGTCTAGCAAAGGGCTCCGCTGCAGTTAATGCCCCTAAAACAGCCACAAGCACAGTCCAAAGTTCCTCACGCTACACGAGCGGCTCCCGCGCCAGCGGGGGCCGCGAGGAGTTTAAAAAGCTTCCAGGAAGGACCAGGGAGGTCGGAGGGAGAAGGGGGCGGGAAGAGGAACCAGGTGCGCGCGGTGGACGGCGCAAGCACTTCCGGACCTCGCAGTCCCGCTCCCTATGCAGGTGGCGTTTCAAACACTCCCACAGCCGAGGTGACCAAGCCGAAATGCTCCCAGGTCACAAAGAAGGTCTAGCAAAGGTCTCCGCTGCAGTTAATGCCCCTAAAACGGCCACAAGCACAGTCCAAAGTTCCTCACGCTACACGAGCGGCTCCCGCGCCAGCGGGGGCCGCGAGGAGTTTAAAAAGCTTCCAGGAAGGACCAGGGAGGTCGGAGGGAGAAGGGGGCGGGAAGAGGAACCAGGTGCGCGCGGTGGACGGCGCAAGCACTTCTGGACCTCGCAGTCCCGCTCCCTATGCAGGTGGCGTTTTAAACACTCCCCCAGCCGAGGTGACCGAGCCGAAATGCTCCCAGGTCACAAAGAAGGTCTAGCAAAGGGCTCCGCTGCAGTTAATGCCCCTAAAACGGCCACAAGCACAGTCCAAAGTTCCTCACGCTACACGAGCGGCTCCCGCGCCAGCGGGGGCCGCGAGGAGTTTAAAAAGCTTCCAGGAAGGACCAGGGATGTCGGAGGGAGAAGGGGGCGGGAAGAGGAACCAGGTGCGCGCCGTGGACGGCGCAAGCACTTCTGGACCTCGCAGTCCCGCTCCCTATGCAGGTGGCGTTTCAAGCACTCCCCCAGCCGAGGTGACCGAGCCGAAATGCTCCCAGGTCACAAAGAAGGTCTAGCAAAGGGCTCCGCTGCAGTTAATGCCCCTAAAACGGCCACAAGCACAGTCCAAAGTTCCTCACGCTACACGAGCGGCCCCCGCGCCAGCGGGGGCCGTGAGGAGTTTAAAAAGCTTCCAGGAAGGACCAGGGAGGTCGGGGGGAGAAGGGGGCGGGAAGAGGAACCAGGTGCGCGCGGTGGACGGCGCAAGCACTTCTGGACCTCGCAGTCCCGCTCCCTATGCAGGTGGCGTTTCAAACACTCCCCCAGCCGAGGTGACCGAGCCGAAATGCTCCCAGGTCACAAAGAAGGTCTAGCAAAGGGCTCCGCTGCAGTTAATGCCCCTAAAACGGCTACAAGCACAGTCCAAAGTTCCTCACGCTACACGAGCGGCTCCCGCGCCAGCGGGGGCCGCGAGGAGTTTAAAAAGCTTCCAGGAAGGACCAGGGAGGTCGGAGGGAGAAGGGGGCGGGAAGAGGAACCAGGTGCGCGCGGTGGACGGCGCAAGCACTTCTGGACCTTGCAGTCCCGCTCCCTATGCAGGTGGCGTTTCAAACACTCCCACAGCCGAGGTGACCGAGCCGAAATGCTCCCAGGTCACAAAGAAGGTCTAGCAAAGGGCTCCGCTGCAGTTAATGCCCCTAAAATGGCCACAAGCACAGTCCAAAGTTCCTCACGCTACACGAGCGGCTCCCGCGCCAGCGGGGGCCGCGAGGAGTTTAAAAAGCTTCCAGGAAGGACCATGGAGGTCGGAGGGAGACGGGGGCGGGAAGAGGAACCAGGTGCGCGCGGTGGACGGCGCAAGCACTTCTGGACCTCGCAGTCCCGCTCCCTATGCAGGTGGCGTTTCAAACACTCCCCCAGCCGAGGTGACCAAGCCGAAATGCTCCCAGGTCACAAAGAAGGTCTAGCAAAGGGCTCCGCTGCAGTTAATGCCCCTAAAACGGCCACAAGCACAGTCCAAAGTTCCTCACGCTACACGAGCGGCTCCCGCGCCAGCGGGGGCCGCGAGGAGTTTAAAAAGCTTCCAGGAAGGACCAGGGAGGTCGGAGGGAGAAGGGGGCGGGAAGAGGAACCAGGTGCGCGCGGTGGACGGCGCAAGCACTTCTGGATCTCGCAGTCCCGCTCCCTATGCAGGTGGCGTTTTAAACACTCCCCCAGCCGAGGTGACCGAGCCGAAATGCTCCCAGGTCACAAAGAAGGTCTAGCAAAGGGCTCCGCTGCAGTTAATGCCCCTAAGACGGCCACAAGCACAGTCCAAAGTTCCTCACGCTACACGAGCGGCTCCCGCGCCAGCGGGGGCCGCGAGGAGTTTAAAAAGCTTCCAGGAAGGACCAGGGATGTCGGAGGGAGAAGGGGGCGGGAAGAGGAACCAGGTGCGCGCCGTGGACGGCGCAAGCACTTCTGGACCTCGCAGTCCCGCTCCCTATGCAGGTGGCGTTTCAAGCACTCCCCCAGCCGAGGTGACCGAGCCGAAATGCTCCCAGGTCACAAAGAAGGTCTAGCAAAGGACTCCGCTGCAGTTAATGCCCCTAAAACGGCCACAAGCACAGTCCAAAGTTCCTCACGCTACACGAGCGGCCCCCGCGCCAGCGGGGGCCGTGAGGAGTTTAAAAAGCTTCCAGGAAGGACCAGGGAGGTCGGGGGGAGAAGGGGGCGGGAAGAGGAACCAGGTGCGCGCGGTGGACGGCGCAAGCACTTCTGGACCTCGCAGTCCCGCTCCCTATGCAGGTGGCGTTTCAAACACTCCCCCAGCCGAGGTGACCGAGCCGAAATGCTCCCAGGTCACAAAGAAGGTCTAGCAAAGGGCTCCGCTGCAGTTAATGCCCCTAAAACGGCTACAAGCACAGTCCAAAGTTCCTCACGCTACACGAGCGGCACCCACACCCAAAGAAACCAATCCCTGTAATAGATGTAGAGTCTGCTTCCAAAGAGGTATGCAGAAGGAAAGTTGTATGCACTGTGCCGATTGCCCTTCTAATCCTTGGCTGTATGTGCCCACATATTTCAGATTGTATCACACTCAAAAGAGTTTTTGGGAGCAACTGTGTCTAATACTGTACTGCCTGGTCTGTATGGTTTTATATAGCTGTTGTTCAGTTTCACGGTTGGCATTAGAATGATGTGTTTTTGTTACTGCTGTTGTTTTTGTAGTTATAGTTTTGTATCTAGTTGCAATTGGTTCGTGTTTTCTTTCTTGTTAAAAAAAAAATGAATGGTGGTGTGCTCGGACTGGCGCTTTCCTGGTGGTGTGCGTGGACTGGCACTTGGCTGGAGGTGTGGATAGGTTAATGCTTGGCTGGAGTGGGTGTGGACTGGCTCTTCGCTGGCAGTGTGCGTGGACTGGCGCTTGGCTGGCTGTGTGAATGGGCTGGTGCTTGGCTGGCAGTGTGCGTGGACTGGCTCTTGGGTGGCAGTGTGGGTGGGATGGTGCTTTGCTGGTGGTGTGCGTGGTCTGGCATTTGGCTTCCAGTGCATGAGTAGTGACTTGCTGTTGGTCATTACACACTCTGCTACTCAAACACCACTGCAGACACTATGTCAATCACCAGCCGGTGTGATTGCTGTGTCAGTCATGTGGATGTATGAAAGTGATGGGGCCTTGAATAGCACTGTCTATTGATGGGAAGTTATAATGTTCTGGGCCTGCAGCTGTCAGTGTGAATGGTCCTGTGTGTCACGTATGAGAGGTGAGTGAATGGCCTGTAAAGAGGCTGGTTCCTTGCCGTGGCTTTACAGCTCACAATCTTTGAGTCATTGGTTCAGGTTTGTAACCTTTTAAATATTAACAGTGCATTTCCTTTTTGTGAAATGTCTTGTTAATAGAATTTTTACGCTCTGGACCTTCACTCACCCTCGTGCCAAATTCATTTTGAAGTAATATTTGTCTTGTCTGTCTCTCTCTGCCTGGGTGTACATTGTCTCCACATTGTCTGTGGATGGGAATGCTGTAATGTGCTGGGGCCCTAGCTGGTGGTGTGAAAGTGTCTGTCAAGTTTGAAAGGTGTGTAAATGGCCTATAAAGAGGTTGGTACCTTGTTGTGGCTTTAAAGCTCAAGAGCTGTGAGTCATTGGTTCTGGTTTTTAACCTTTTAATTATTAACAGTGCATTTCATTTTTGTGAAATCTCTTGTTAATAAAATATACATTTTGAACCTTTCCCTCACCCTTGTGCCAAATCCAACCAGTATGTGTGTGTACTTGAGGAACAGATGGGTAGGCAGTCATCTTTGTTTCATCTGTCTTTCTGAGCTAAGGGGTAGTCTGTCTCTAGGGAAAATGTGCCAACTTTAGATATTTCTGTAAAGTAAAAAACAAAATGGGAAGTGGTGGGTGCTGTGCCTCTCATGGATCCCAACAAGTGTTTTTACTCACAATGCCATGCAAACCTGAAAATGTGACTTTAGCCACACATTTTCCTTGCATTACTGTGTCATAATTTTGTGGTTTAAGAAAAAACACAATTTTCCTACCACCCAGTATTCCCCCCAGGTCTCCCGATAAAAATGGTACTACACTCTCGTGGGTGGGTAAAGTTCCTGTGACAGGCAAGGGCCCAAAACCTATTGAGGCAACATCAACATTTCCTATTGCAAAACAACCTGGTTTTGCAAGGGGGATCCCCTGGGTTTTTGGCCCCGGGCTCTGCGGCCATCTTGGGAAACTGCCAAATCCACACATTTCTTAAAACTTGTCACCCGGGGAAGTCCAGCGAGGTATGGCTTCCCTGGATCCCCCAAGGTTTTCTTGTCCAGAATCCCCTGCAAACCTCACATGTACCTGAAAAAAATCACTTTTAGTCAAATTTCTGTATGGGAAAGTTCTGCAACATCAAAATTACCTATCACAAAACAACCTTATTTTGCAATAGGGGGTTCCTGTGTTTTTTGACCCGTGCTTGGCGGCCATCTTGGGAAATCAGGTTGTTTTGTAATGGGTAATTTTGATGTTGTGTCAATAGGTTTTGGGACCTTGCCTGTCGCTATTACTTGACCCACCCATGCAAGTGAGGTACCATTTTTTATCAGGAGACCTGGCATAAAGCTGGGTGGTAGGAAATGTGTCAATCCACGGAGATTCCAGAACTTTTCCACACAGAGATTTGAGAACATAATTTTTTCAGCAAAATTTGAGGTGTGTAGGGGATTTTGGGTTAAGAACATTTGATGGATCCATGCAAGCCATACCTCACTGGACTTCCCCAGGTGTCTAGTTTTCAAAAATATATGGGTTTGTTAGGTTTCCTTATGTGACGGCAGAGCTAGTATACAAAATCTACAGCTAGGCACTGTGCAAAGGAAGGGTCTGTTTTCACTGTAAAAATGTGGTGTGGCAATGTTGTGTTTTGGCCGTTTTCTGTCCTGGACACTAGGCTTACCTACACAAGTGAGGTACCGTTTTTCTCGGAACACTTTAGGGAATGCGGGGTGGGTGAAATTTTGAGGATCCATGCAGATTCTAGAACTTTCCACCACAGAAATGTGAGAAAAAATGTGTTTTGGAACACATTTTGAGGTTAGCAAGGGATTCTGTGTAACAGAACCTGGTGAGAGCCAGACAAGTCACCCCATCCTGGATTTCCCTAGGTGTCTAGTTTTCTAAAATGTATAGGTTTGCTCAGTTTCCCTAGGTGCCGGCAGAGCTAGGGTTAAAAAATCTACAGCTATGCACATTGCAAAAAAAGTGTCAGTTTTCACTGTGAAAATGTGGTGTGTACATGTTGCGTTTTTGGCCTGTTGCGGGCACTAGGCCTACCCACATAAGTGAGGTACCATTTTTCTCAGAAGACTACGGGGAATGTGGGGTGGGTGGAATTTTGTGGATCCATGTACATTCCAGAACATTCCACCACAGAAATGTGAGGAAAATGTGTTTATTCTGACAAATGTTGAGGTTTACAAGGGATTCTGGGTAATAGAACCTAAGTCACTCTATCCTGGATTCCCATGGGTGTCTAGTGTTCAAAAATGTATAGGTTTGCTTCGTTTCCCTAGGTGCCAGCAGAGCTAGGGTTCAATAACTACAGCTAGACACTTGGCAAAAAAGGAAACATTTTCACTGTGAAAATGTGGTGTGTTAACGTTGAGTTTTGGGCCGTTTCCTGTCATGGTTCTAGGTCTACTTACATAAGTGAGGTACCATTTTTCTCAGATGTCTTTGGGGAATGTAGGGTGGGTGGAATTTTGTGGATCATCAGAGATTCCAGAACCTTCCACCACAGAAATGTAAGGAAAATGTGGGTTTTGCGACAAATGTTGAGGTTTGCAAGGGATTCTGGGTCATAGAACTTGGTGGGAGCCAGTCAAGTAACCCCATCCTGGATTCCCACGGGTGTCTAGTTTTTAAAAATGTATCCGTTTTCTAGGTTTTCCTAGGTGCCGGCAGAGCTAGGGTTCAAAATCTCCAGATAGTCACTTTGCAAAAATAGGGTCAGTTTTCACTGTAAAAATAAAGTGTGTCCATATTGCGTTTTGAACCGTTTCCTATCGCAGGCACTAGGCCTACCCACACAAGTGAAGCCCCATTTTTATCCAGAGACTGAATGTGACACAGAAATGTAGAGCAACTGTTATAACCTATTGACTTTCGATGCATTTCTGCCTTCCAAATGAAAGACAATGTGTAAGAAAGAAGTCACTTTGAAAAATGTCCTATAATTCTCATGCTATTATGGGTACTCACAATTTTGGAAATGTGCAAATTTCTACTGTTTCTAAACTTTACATTTTGTTCCAATTTCAGAAATACATAGATGTCTTCCATACCGAATATTCCATGAAATTATTTCCCCGAATTATTTGCTATATACCCGGTACATAATAACAAAACATTGCAAGACGCTGGTTTGTTAGTCAGGTTCTTGGTAAACCTACAAGTCCTATATATCCCCAGAACCAGAAAAGTCTAGCAAATGTAACAGTATATTGCTCTGAGACCGCTGTCATAATTAGAAGAAGTTACAGGTAAATATTTTGGCACAAATGGCTGTTTTTTTCAACTAATTTTCAATTTGTCCTATATTCAACTGTTAGTTTCTATAAAGAAACCTTCAAGGGTCCACACAAATGACCCCTTGCTGAAATTAGACTATTGTCTACTTTTCTAAAATATATAGCTTTCCAGGATCCATTATTGCTTTCATACCCATTTCTCCCATTAACTAGAAGAAGGTTAAAAGCACATAAAATAGCAAAAATAGACTATATCCCAGTTAAATGCCATAACTGTTTTAAAAAATGTTGGTTTTCTGACAAAAGTCTGTCAGTCACTAAAAGCTGGAAAATTGTGATTTCAGCCGACACTGACCCTTTCATTTGCAGCACTTTTTTTCCAATTTTCCCCCAAAAAACAAAATTTCGTTGTGTTTTGATTAATTACTGGGTCCCCTCCAGAGGAATCCACAAACCCTGGGTTTCTTTAGAATTCCCATGATATTAGAAGAAAATGACACAAATTTGGCATGGATACCTTATGTGGTCAAAATATTACAGGGGCATACGCGCGAACTACCCCAAATAGCCAAAAAAAAAGGCTTAGCACAAGGGGGGAAAAGGCCTAGCAGCGAAGGGTTTAAAGAAAAAATTCACGAAGCTTGGTCAAAAGAAGTTCATGTATATGGTGAGGGCACAAGTTATAGTAGCCAGGCCCTGCATCCAAACCCCCACATGTAGCCAAACCCCTGGCACTACATAGCCAAAGGCATGGTGTTGGCTTTACCGATGGAGAATATTACTTTATGTTAAAACAACGCTTCGAAATTCACAGAAAGAAACAAAGGTTAAAATGCCCTGAATCGAATCCCAAGCAAGCATCATACTCTCCACAGCATGCAGCCTTCTGCCTGGGCCTGCACTGAACTATCTACAAGTCGTACCTCTCTCAGCACATGGCCTTCTGGCATGCTCAGCATGCAACTGGCCTAGGAGGTCCTGGACACACTCAGGCACACTTACTGACTATGGCAAAGAGCCACAACACCAAAATATAAAAACTGAGCCTATTGGCTTTATGAAATGGTGAAATATAAATGTATGCAAAGAAAATGTATCATATTTGTACTAAAAGTAATGATATTTTTAATCAAATGTATATTTTAGTAATTCAGACAATGCAATTTTTAATAACAGTGACTAATATAAAAATGTTTGATAATGTTTTAATTAAAACAAATATAATAAACAAATCAGTGAGTCTTTCTTTTAACCTAGTTTTTATGATTGGATGTTGTGGTCAGCAAAATATTTAGAGAAAATGTTCTGATACTTTTTTTTTAAACCATTATGTCTCTGAGTCTTTCTTATAACATAAGATAACACAAGATATTACAAGATGCAATCATAAAAACAAGCAGAGAGGGCCTTGGATGCCAGCTGAAGAGCATTGAGCTCCAGATTGGGGTGATTTAAAAGAATATGGTAAGTTCTCCCGAGGGTATAGATTTAATGGCCCAGGAGACTTACTGCTTTTTATATTGCTGAGGGGCTGCTGCACTCCCTGCAGCCCCAACAACAAAGAAAAAAATGTTGGTGATATCACTGGCTCTTTTAGGGACATTATTAACCCCTTGAACGTGCGTAGGATTCCCCCGTGGTGCAGGCGAATTCCACGCGTGCGCGATTCGGTCGGCCCCAGCCGTCTGACGCACACGCCCACTGTGAAGTAGGACAGCCGGGGGCCGTCCGGCGCATCAAAAGGGATAAGCTAAACAAAAATATAAATAACTTTGCAGGACATTATAGCGTGCTCCGTCAAAGTGCAGAAAATAATAAATGAACAACTCCTGCTGCTCATTAATTATTTCATTTTTTTCATTTTTGTCCATATTTGCGTGGGGGTCCTATTGCCCTCCCGGGATGCCCACATATCAAATTTCAGTGGGGGCGCAGGGGGGAAGCCTCAAGGCCCCAGCAGGCCAAGCCGTCCACCTGGCCAGCATATATTGTGTGCTGGCATATTTTGTATTAGGTGGGTGAGGCACCCACAGCTCTTTTTTCCATTGGAGGCTGTGGAGGGGAGCTCTTGAGCCCATATGGCCCCAGCTAGCTCCCTTTTTTATGGTTCGGTGACCTGTTTGCCCACCCATGGCATCCACAATGCAAGGGTTGCTGGGGGCCATGGGAGGAGTCCCAAGTCCCCCACAGCCACAGTTGGCTCTCCAGCCAGCACCAAGCTGGATGCTGGCAGGCAGGAGCCAGCGCTTTGTCCTAGCTCCCAACCGGTCAGGGCAACATTTCTTACCTTATCATGTTGTGTGGGAGCAAAGTTGAATTTCCTGCCCATGAAAGTGCAGGCAGGGAACCACAGTGAACCGAGATGGGCTCCCAGGAATACTGTTCAGTATTGGCCCCAGGGGATGGGGTCCCCAGGGCAGATACTGGAATCAGGATAGAGGTGAACCAACACCTCTCCTTTTTAAAAAGAAATTCAGCCCCGTGGAAGGTGCCCCCAGGGTCCAAAAGTGGTCTCCCTTAACCACTGACCTCCGGTTGAGTAAGAGTATCCTTGTCTCCATGAATTAAATTGGACACTAAATCTGTAATACAACAATTCCACATTAAGTGGCACATTGTCAAAGGTATCTTAGGGAAAGCATATGAAGGTGCATGGAGCCACTATGTATTGCTCTCAATTATGTACTAACTCTATTTTGCAAGTTGGTAACCTATTTTCCCACTTGCAAAATAGGGTTTGTGAGTCAATAAGATTAAGTGGTTTGTCATGAGGATCCCTTCCTAATAGAGAGTTGCATTGGCACGTATGAATGTTTTGCAACTGGAAGCGGTCGCAAAACTGTAATATTTTACCGACTCCGTGAAGGAGGTAATAACTCATTTACAAATGGGAAGGGGCCCAAAGCAACTTCTTCCCCTTTGTGAATGTAGATGCTATAATTTGTTAGGAGCAGGCAGTGATCCCACAGACCACTACTGCCTAGTCTTACAAATGGAAAAGTAGCTTTTTATTTTTATTTTTTAAATGCATCCCATTTTGCTTTAAGGAAAACAGGCTGTATTTCAATTTAAATTAATTGCTTTATTCAAAAAGCAATCACAGACATGGTGGTTTGCTGTCTCCAGCAAGCCACCATCCTGTGAATACAGGCCATTCCCAATGGGTTGCACATTGTGACCTAACTCATGAAAATGGATGATGTTGGTCATTTTCAACTGCACTGGGAATTAATAAATGTGTTTGAGACACATTAGTACATCGCATTATGGGAGTTCCTAATTGCAAGTTTAAAAAATATTGGAATCAGAGACTTGCAAAATGAAATGGCCTTACATCTGGCCGTTAGTTTCAGTCCCGCTTTTAGACATTTGCAAAGGCAGCTACATTGCTTTTTGCATTTGCGAATGGCAGGACAATGATTGGGGCTCCGATTGAGATAGTTTCTTAGCAATAAAATAGGACTGCACGCTCCTGTCAGTGGTGAATGAGACTTTTATTATATCAAGATCGCAGTTTATTTTCGATGAAGACATTTTCCGTCTATCTCAAGTGGAATGTAACTCTCTTTCACACTTTCTGTTCGCCTTTCCCTCGTGAGCAGAGCTCAATTTGAGCTGGGGGTTGCAGGTGAGGCAACCGGAACTTAAAGTAGGAAAGAAGGCGGATGCGAAAGATGGGATACAAGTGACAAAGAGTGAGAGCAGGGAGGAAAAAAAGTCTGTAAGACTGAGATAATGGAGCAGACAGTGTGTAGTGGTAGATGAAAGAGGCATCGGAAGGAGTAACGACAACGAAGGCTTTGTATTTCACGGCCCTGACTTGCTATACCACAGGCTACAAGCTTGTGAGAAGAACTTTTGGCTTTGCTACTTTTTTTTTTTTTTAAATTAACCCCTACTTGTGTGCGCGCTCTTTCACCCTCTCCATCTCTCATTTTCTCTCTCTCCCACCGTTGTCTACGTCTCTATCTGCGCTTCTCTCTGGAGGAAATGGAGAAAGTCAATTTTCAGTATCCACTGCCAAATGAATTACTTTATACTCAGATTCATTTACAGAGACTGAGGTAGGACTTGGCAGGTTTTATGTAAATCCCAGCTGCCAAAACCGAGCCCCTCAGTTTTTAAACTGTGATTCATTGTAATGCTAACTTTGTTGGCAAATCACAAAAAGACCATTATAACTGTATATTGAGCCACCGAAAAACATGTCAATCTGCGGCCAGGCTCTACAGAATGAAACCTGCCTCAGCCAGGGGGCATATGGTAACACAGATGCTATGAGAGCGAGCACAAGAGAAGAATTCTGTAAACACAAGGCAGGCAAAGGACGACATTTTTTCATTTGGTATGAAGAATATATCCATAAAATTAAACGGATCGTGCGCTGCCAAAACATACCTTGGCTCCATATTCTCATTACCGTGTAATACACTCACCCATACAAAATGCTATGAAAGAGGGCGATCAAAAGAGTTGTAGTCAACTACAATGGGAACACAGAAGGAGTGCTCCACGCAGTAGGTGTAACAAAAATGTAGGTACAAATATGAACCTCTGTCCGCTGAAAATATGAGTATCAAACACATCCTAAGCTCCATATAACAAAGGAATAGTGCAAAAATGCCTGTGGCAAAATCTGGTTTAAATTTGAAAAGACACTTTTTGCGAATGGAATAGAATTTTGCGAAAACCTTTGTACCAATTGATTGATTTGAAAAATCCCCTTTCAGAGTGGGTCACAATCAAACCTACCTCATTACTATTCATGAAGTAGCCCCTAATGGATGTCAGTGAACCTGGTCAGTAACAGAACTAGAGATAGTTGATCCCATTTTAAGTAATCTCAAAAGCCATAGAAATTCCCAGGCTGTATGCCGTCTGGATGAACTGAAGCTGCAAGCCCTTGCCGTAATCCTGATGGCACATAGCCACAAACTTTCTGTGACTTTTGAGAATACATAAAACGGGACCATCTGACACTATATCTGTTACTGATACAGGCTGGATTCACAAACTTCAAGCTATTATTATCTTTATGCCATGAGAAAGCCCCAGGCCTATGGGCCGCTTGGTGCAAAACACGTGCACCCACATGCATCAACCTATTTAGGAAGTGCAAACGGTGCGAATCGGCAAAATCGGCCGTTTGCACTTCCTAAATACGTTTTGGAATGCATCATGATTTTTGTGAAAATCGCAATTTTTAGCGATTTCCAAAAGTGCGATTGCTTTTAAGGAATCGCAAATTTGCGATTCCTTAAAAGCAATGCATGATTGTTTTTCTAATTGCGAATTAGCAATTAGGAGGTGCAAATTACCACGAGGTTGAACCTCGTGGTAATTTGCGAAAAGTTGTGAAAAAGCTAAAAAATGCATTTTTTAAACGTTCATGTTTCAGACACACATGTCCTTAGGACATGTGTGTGTGAAACATGCACTTCAAATTACATTTCTGGGGTGCAGGGGGGGTCCTTTGGACCCCCCTCGGCACCCTTGGAATGCATTAACAAATTGCGATTTTCAAAACGAAATTTGCAATTTGTTAAAGCCTTCCCATTGATCCCTATGGGCCTTTTGGCCCATAGGAATCGATGGGAATTGCGAATTCGCACTTTGGAATTTGCATAATATTTGTGATTTGGTAAAAATTGCGATTTTTACCGAATCGCAAATAATTTGCGAAAATATACATGCATCCCATTTAGCGAATTCCAAATTGCGATCCGCTATTTTTCGCAATTTGGAATTCGCAAAAGGCCGGGATGATGCATGTGGCCGGTGGTGACTGATCATTATCCATGATATGTTGTCAAGCATTGCAATTAGAGAATGGAGATCATCAAGGACCACAAGAATAATAAATCAGTGTACAGGAATATGATGACTTATGGACTTCAATATTCCTTTCTAAATTTAAATCCAACATGGATTTATACAATGCCTGGTTCTAATCTATATAAAAAGTTTCAGATCCTGATTATACTGTATATTTAAGGGGTAAAATCCACCGACCAGTTAGCTCATTTGAGCTTCAGTTTAAGCCCTGTCTAAGGTGGCACAGATTGTTACCCCCTTCCCTTCTTGGAATTTACTCAGTAAGCTAATTTTTCCATGTTTTAGAGAGTGAGCACAGACATTTTATCTCGGGTTAGGAGTGGTAAAGTGCGTAGAGTCCCAAGTCCAACAAAATCATATTCAGCAAAATAGGAGGGTGAAGGTAAAAAGTTTAAGAGATGTCCAATGCAAAGCTGACAGTTCTACCAGACTAAGTTAAATGGCAGCTTTAGACAAACTAATTGTCATTTTCAGTGGCATGCCTTAACTAAATTTTAGGTATTTGGCTAGCATAGCTGTGTGTTATATCTTATTGTTCCTCTACTTGTTTTGGCTATATAGCATTTATGTTTGTTAAAGTTTTTTCTAATGTGCCAATTTGGATCGTAAATACTTTGTGCAGACTAATGATTGTTATGGAGAATATGGTAGTAACTGATGAACTGAAGATGTTGCACCTAAATTATTTAATTATAATGTTGAGAAGTGTGTTTACTAAAGTAGTTTAGTTAATATACATTTTCCTATAAGCCACTATTTTATTGAAATAGATGTTTCTGGTCTTCTGCTAATCTTGCTCCTGCTCATTCCCCCTCCCAATCAATGTCCCCCTGCAAGTCTTCTCTCCTCACAGTGTCCATGGAGTACAGCACAGCTCTGGCACAATTGGATATTTTCCTTTTATAGTATAGAATTATATCTTAAATAATCTTTCTGTTTGTCCAATATGTGCTCGCAATAGCATGCCCTGCTGAATCTGTAGTTTTGCTAAATATGCATGGTAAATTGTGCTTCAAAGCCCCTGGTGTTGGGGTTTCAGGAGATGTTTTTCCTTTTCCTCCTGAGACACTGTCCAATTATTTGAAATTTCTCTTTTCCCTTAAGATGGTGTCTGTATTCTTTATGAGTCTGGCATTAAGATTCCATAGGGGGTTTTCTGCCCAAGTAGGATTTGTAACATCTCTGATTTCTGATTTTGTACTCTATATCTGAGCATTCATAGCATTTAGCTAATTTCTCTGTATTGCAAATTTTGAGACTTAATAATAAATGATAACATTATTTAACTTTTATTGATCCAGAACTCAGTTATTGAGTGTTCCCTGATGCTATCTAATTCTACTTTGATAAATTGTTGGGCCTGATGTTGTGGTGGGTGGTGACTCTTATTCCAAGATCAAGGGAGCAAGACCTGAACTTCCAGTGGTTCATTTTGGAGTGTTCAAAATATTGGGGTTAAGTGAATTATTGAGTTTGGGTTTGGGGTTCCCACAGTACGACCAGTTGACAACTTATTTACATTCACTACTTGTCAGACCTGGAATCCTTAGGGTGGTGTTTCCTCAGACTTTTTGCCTTTTACATCATGTTTTGTTGATTCTCTTTGGGTTGGCCTTGGGACGCTGAGCGCTTTACCACTGCTAACCAGTGCTAAAGTGCATGATTTTGCCACCCACAAAAGTAGCCTTTCAAACATGTCTCAGGCCTGCCATTGCAGCACCTGTGTGTGCCATTTACTGCCACCTCAACTTGTCATTTAAAACTACTAGCCAAGCCTTAAAACTCCCCTTTTATTATATTTTATTACCCTTAAGGTAGGCCCTAAAACAGGGTGCAGTGTAAGTAAAAGGTAGGAAATGCACCAGTCTGTTTTACATGCCTAGTAGTGACATACACTCAAATTCGTTTTCCACTATTGTGAGGCCTGCTCCTCTCATATGAAACAATTGGGAATTGCTTAATCTAACCTTAAACAGTAATTCCTGATTGCAAAGGAGCAGTTGCTTTTTGTTGTATATCTTTGGATTGGTAATGACAAATCCTCTTAACTGGTAAAGTTACACTTGACATTACCTTTTTTAGGAGTGCCACTTTCTAAAAGTGGGCAGTTCTCTGTGCTTAGCTCTTTGTGTGCCTTCCAGCCTATCTCCAATACACATCTGGATTTGGGTGACAGTTACTCTTGTTGAACTCCCTCTAGACACCCACAGACACAGGATACTTCAAGGCATATGTACTCATCTGCATACTGGTGGGGCTACCTGCACGAGAGGAAAGGGTAGGAGCTGATGCCTACACTCCAATAGGTAGTGTTCTGTCCTCACACAAAGTACAGATCGACTCCCATAGGTCACCTAGCAGATAGGACTGGGCGGAAAGGGTACCATCACACTTCAAAGATTTTCTATTGAAGTCATTCCCCCTTCAAAGGCGCATTTCAGTATCCCTTCTCACTTGATTACTTTTGGGTCCTGAGGAGACTCTGCCAAGAAGAGAAGCTGCGCTGCCAGAAGGGGCTGCCACTTTGCTACCGGCTCTGCTGTGTTGTCATGTTGCCTGATGATTGCTGTGCTGCAAAAATATCACCTTCCCATACTTAACTAATAAATTGACAAATATTGAGAACCCAAATATCATTGTTAAAAATATAGATTTTTACTTATATCAAAAACACAAATATCTGAAACCAAAATATTATCACCATAAATAAAAATATGATATGTTAAAAACATTGCCTCACACAATATTCACCACAATAACATCACCAAAATAAATAAATTATCACTAATAAACAAAAAAAAGACATATGTTAAAAATGTATTACAATAAACAAAAAAATAAATATACACATGTTTGAAAAAAATATATAATAACTCACCAAAATAATTATGATTCAATCAAATAAAATATATAACTGCATACATAACAATATGTAAGGAAATGCCTTGCCTCTTTTTGCACGTTCATCCACCCCACCTCCTCTATGGCAGGGAGCGTTATGTTAAGTAGGACATATGATTTTTGATGTGTCAGAAAAGCAACACTTCCCAATTGTAATTTTTCTCTGCAAAGATTAGTAGCCCCATTGGCTAACACAGTATTACCAGCTGGAATCCTAGCCTGGTTAACCCCTGAATGGGATTACCTAACAAGGTTGAGTAAGGTATCAAATTGGTTGTGGCATTAAATCCGATCTGATGCACAGACCATTTTTAAAGTCACAATTAAAGTTAGCAACTTTTTTGAAATTTGCCATTCTGCACTCCAGCTAGTTTAGCTGAGAGGCGTCACAAAGTTCCTAACACACAGACAGATATCTGACCACCTGGGGACTCCCTGGGCCAGGAACAGAGGCAGTTGCCACAAAGAAAGGGGTTTCCTCCTCTCCCAGGATGCCCACTTAGGATGGTAGCCCAAAGGGGAAGCCGCCTTTGAAGAGGCGACTGCAACAACACCCCTGAATAGGATGCCTTTTGTTCCTACAAACAATTACAAGACAGAGTCCGAGAAAGAAAATTCATCCCCAAAAGGTTTTCCCATGAATGTGTAGCCTACTGGTAGCCACCCCTCTAGGGCCCTTGTGCTCCTGGCAAATGAGGAAGAGTAGTGCCATTTGGAAAGGGGCGAGAAAGGGGCAAGAAAGGGAGCACTTTGGAATAGCTAGATGCCACACATTGCGGGAAACACATCACTAGGTAGGAGGGCACCAGGTACCCCACAAGCTTGTGACCGTGTGGTCCCCTCAGGGCTCTTTCCTGGGATACATTTGGGACCTCTGGCATCCTTCCCCTCATATCATGCTCAAATCATGAAACTCATAGTGAGTAATTTCATTTAGTACACAATATATTATTAATGTGCAACATATCGCAATAGTAATAAATATTTATAAATATTTACATAAATAAATAAATACATATTTAAAACCTCTAAAATCGATATGCCAATGCTTTTGTAATTTCGGTCCTATGTTTCCTAATTGAAAAACCTCCAAAATTTCATTCACCCCAATATATATATGTATATATGGTGGCCAGGGTGTTTATGTGTGTGTTAAAGAGATTGGAGTTGAGGGACAATCCATGGGGGATGCTGCAGATGATCTTCTGTTGATCAGGATAAGTTGATGGGAGATGGCGTCAATGGCAGCAGATAGGTCCAGGAGGATGAGGGCTGCATTTTTTGCATAGTCCAGGAGGGCTCTGATGTCATCAGTGGCTGCCATCAGGGCTGTCTCTATGCTGTGATTGACTCCAAAAATATAGTGGGAGGGATCCAGTAGGCTGTTATATTCCAGGTGTTCAGTAAGTGGCTGGTTGATAAATTCAAGTTGATCCCTGTTTCCTCTGTGACCCCTCTTTTCGGATCTTCACGATGGTTTCCTGGCTCTGCCGCTGCCAGTCATTTGACATCTTTTTCAAATAATGCTTTCGACATTATGATTACAATGGAGATTGATGATTGCCAGTGAGGAGACGAATGTGACAATAAGAAAAGACGGCAATATTAGTAGAGAGAGCAAAGTATAAGAAACGACAGGAGAAATGTGAGTACAGAGAGAAGAGTATTAGAAGAAAAAAAAAGTGTGAAAAAACAATAGGGTGTACCTGCAAAGAACAGCAAGAATAAGAAGAAACGAATAATATAAGAACAGAAGAGTATATATGAAGAAAGAGGAAAGAATGTAAAAAGACACAGAGACAAAAATGTGAAGAAAAGACAATTATAAACGAAGACTACCCGTATAAGGAGAGAGGGATTACTATGAGAAGACAGTAACAACTATGACAATAGTGGTGAATATAAAGACAAGAGAGAATATAAAGAGGAGGACAAATATACAAAAAGAGGAGCAAGTATGAAAAAAAAGTATAAAAAGAGAGCAGAGTATAAGAAAAACAAGATAGTATAATGATAGAGGAAGGCGTAAGACGAGAAAGGAGGGAGTATAACAAGAGAGTGTAGAAAATATGTAAAAAGGTTCGAATATAGGGCCATATTATCAAGCCTAGGCGATAAAATTATCGCCGCTTTATCGGCAGGAAACTTCAGATCTAACATGGGCTTCGATTGGAATTCCATAGAGCCTATTATCAAGCTCATTATCACCACTTTAGCTGCAGTTTTCTGCCGATAAAGCGGCGATAATTTTATCACCCAGGCTTGATAATATGGCCCATAATTCCTTAATATACACACATGCACAGTATGATATTACCCAAAAAATTATAAGACCATGCATTTTACCAAAACACATTCACTACTATAAAACGTTTAAAAAGGTGTGAATATAACTCGTTAATGTACACACATGCACAGTGTGATATTAGACAAAAAAAATAGACCATGCATTTTACCACTTACTACTGAAAAACGTTTAAATGACTATACATATTCCTTGACAACATTTCAGTGAACCACACTGACTCATTTTCAAAATAAATATGCAATTTAACACGTTTTTTCTGCCACTATTACATCAAAAAAACAAAGGGGCATATTATCAAGGACCGGTGTTAAAATTATCGCTGTTTTATCGGAGAATGGGCTTGATAGTACGCCCATTGTTAATTCCCATAGAAGCCCATGTAAACATCAGAACATGGGCTTCTATCGGAATTAACAAGGGCGTATCATTAAGCCCATTATCGCTGTTTTATCAGCAGTTTCCTGCTGATAAAACGGCGATAATTTTAACACTGGTCCTTGATAATATGCCCCTAACACAATAAAACAACAAAGACGCACAAGAGGCTTGTAAATTGACTGAGACTAGGTACAGAGGGAGAGAAACAAGAAAGAGGACAGAACCGGGAGTATCAAGAAAAAAAATAAATATGAATATAAAGGGAAGAAAATGAGGAGACAGAAGGAATAAGAGAAGAAACAGGAAAATATTAAGACAAACAAACGCAATATGAACACAGAGGACAATATAAGAAAAAGACAGTACTACTGAGAGAGAGAAAGGAGTAAGAGAAGAGAGAGGGAAGTATAAAAAGAAAGGCTGGAAATTATGGAAAAAAGGACAAATATACGGCCATATTATGAATAAAGGGCGACACATTATCAGCGCTTTTATCGGCACAAAACTGCAGCTAAAGCGGCGATAGTGGGCTTGATAATATGGCCTCGTGAATTCCCGTAGAAGCCCAGGTTAACACCATAACCTGGGCTTCTATGGGAATTCACATAGGCATATTGTCAAACCCATTACCGCCGCTTTAGCGCCAGTTTCCTGCCGATAAAATAGGCGATAATGTATCACCCTTTCTTGATAATATGGCCCATAATTCCTCAATGTACACAGACGAACAATGTGATATTAAACAAAAAAACATAACAGCATGCATTATAGCAAAACACATTTACTACTATAAAACGTTTAACAAGGGACGAATATAGCGGCATATTATCAAGACAGGCGATAAAGTTATCACTGCTTTATTGGCAGAAACTGCTGATAAAGCGGCAATAATGGCCTTGATAATATGCTCTATGGAATTCCAATCGAAGCCCATGTTAGAAGTCCTTCACATCTAACATGGGCTTTGATTGGAATTCCATAGAGCATATTATCAAGCCCTTTATCGCTGCTTTCTCTGCAGTCTTCTGCCGATAGAGCAGCGATAATTTTATCTCTTGTCTTGATAATATGCCCCATAATTCCTTAATGTACAAAGATGCACCACATACATTCCCATACAAGTTATCAGCTCACCTTTCAAATTGATTTGTAGATTAAGAAGAATGCCACGCACACAGTAGATATTCTTATACAGAATCTCTCTAGTTCAGTGTTTGCAGCAAAAACATGAAATGGAACATTTTCCCTCTCATTTTACACATACATACATATAAACAACCAATTAAAATCCTTCACACATTAATTCAAAACGAAACACACATTTATATTGCTTTAACATTTCAAACCTTTCCAACTGACATACCTTTCCACCCTACCCCCAACAGATCATGCAAAAGTCAACTGTCAACAGAGGTGAAAAATTCAGCACTGTATGAAACACTGCTCCTCAACAATTTTAGACTATGCATAAGCACTTACTTATATGTATCAATAAATAGAAAAGGCCTCATTACAAGCAACCAACATATAAACACATAAATTTGATAGATATCTGTAAAATATATATTTTTTATAGATTTTTTCTTGCTTACGTATGCTTATGTGAAACGAATTTCAGAATTCGCACAGTATATGTACACTGAATATAATCGTAAAAAAATAAATAAGTAGTATCTATCACTAATTTTTTCAATCCCTGGGGACCCCATCCCCCAGTGCTCAAAAATAACTGTTAGCACTGTGGAGAGAGCCCCAAAACCCCCACGGTCCCAGCCGGCTCCATGCGTCCTTCGGGAGCCAGCATTTTTGTCAGAGAGACCAGCTTACATGCTGCTCTCTCAGATGAAAAGCAATCTGCTTTCCTACTTGAAACAGAACTCTCGCACTACCATAGCAAACAGCAGTGTCCCAGGGATAGGCATCCCGTAACACTACAGGAGCCGGCCCTGTGATGTGGTGGTCCCGGGGGCCATCAAAGGCTCAACAAAGGCCATCTAAGACTTTGACCTTGCGGACCATTGTAAACCCCCCTAAGCAGTCCTAGGGGGACAGGAAGTCCTATAGCAAATAGCAAACTTTTCCTGTCAATCGACACACTCAATCTACACACATGTACAAACAAAAAAAAATAACATTTATTCCCACATTAAATCAAAACGAAACACACTTTTATATTGCTTGATCTTTTGCACCCTTTCCAACTGACAAAACTTTAAACACTTCCCCCATTCCACAATCTGCCAGCTACCATAGAAACACTTCAGAGAACACCTACCTCAGCACACAGGTGAAAAGTTCATCATATATTGTTGCAAATTAAAACAGCAAGTGCGCTTGACTTGAGAATATACCAGCTTATCTTATGTAACGTTCTTTTCTATCAGTTTTTCTTAACCAATAAAAAATCAGGTTTTTAAAAAACAGAAACATGCATCCTAGCTTATTGTAGAATGTTGTCGAACAACCAATCATTTCATTTCTTTTTTCAAAACTGCATGTTGTCCACCATTTTAGAAAAATCTTACTTTTCAAACTGCCATTTCATTTACAGAGACCTTCAGAGTGCATCCAGATCTCTCTTCAAGATGTTTACAGTGTGGATTGTGGGACACGGCTATATTTTCTGGAGCTTAAGGTATGCACAACAGAAAAGAATTCACAAAGACCTACGTTTACCAAATGTAGACATTAAATGGATTGGACAGAGAGGATTAAAGTGGCATCAATTGATGCCATTGGTGAAATCCTTTATACATCTCCAACACCCTGACCTCATAATTGTGCACTGTGGTGGCAATGACCTAGTCACTTTGACAGGTGTAGGTCTGGAAATGCTTATGAAGGACAGCTTTCAACAAATGATGACACTGTTCCCCAAAACTGCCTTTGTATATTCTAATATATGCCAAAGGCAGAAATGGAAGTGGTCCAACAACTGTTGTCCACAGGTTGAAAAAGCTAGGAAACATGTGAATAAATCTGTTTCTGCCTTTCTCCGAGACTATAGAATGGGGTCCTTCTACCACAACAATCTACGATTCAATATGGATGGCATCTATAGGAGAGACGGTGTACATTTTACAAATGAGGGAAACAGAGTATTCCTCTTGAACTTTAGACTCTGCATTGGTACTTACTTGCAGGTACTAAAATCTCCCATTAAAGACAAGGGCTCTTTTTAGAGCCACCCAACATCTAAACAAATACACTTCATAAATATCTGAAAAATATTCTTCTTTTTCTTTTAGGACGACTTCCAATCTTCGCACCGTACGTCATCCATATGTGCTTGGTACGCTTACGATAAATCTAACATTAGAAAAAAAAGACTTTATCACTAATTTTTTATAATCCCAGAGGACCCCATTCCCCGGGGCTCAAATGTAACGTTGCGTACTGTGGGAAGAGCCCCATGGCCTCCACGGTCCCAGCCGGCTCCCCACTTCCTGCGGGAACTGCCATTGCTTTTGGTCACAGACAGCAGCTTACATGCTTACATTCTACTTTCAAAGATGATTTCAACAGTTACACATTTCATAAAAAAATATAGTACTTCACGCTAAAGGAGAAAAGTCAATTAACAACAAACAAGGGCTTTGACTCATCCACAGTAAAGCAGAGTCAATACTAGAGTAAACAAAAGAAGTGCAAATACTGTGACTGATTTACCAGACCACAACCAACTGAATTGGAACCCAGACTAACAATGACTCAATTGCTAGTCGGTTTTAGAAATGAATCAATAGTATTTATTTTTATATTTAGATATACCTTATTTTTTGTATAGACAAACAAACATTGGCAAAATACTTTTTGTATTTATATATATATATAAAAAGACAGACAAGAGATGAGCGGAATAAATTGCAAAGTAGGACAGGCAGTCCGTGCTGTGAACATAAACTTTCACGCATCAGTCATTCCACATTAACACTCGCATTCCTTCCATACCATAACAAACATTCTGCATGTGAAATAAGACAAAACAAAGAAGGTCAGGCAAGCAGAGTCAAGAGCAAATCAGAAGTAACACTAAAAATGCTGAACAAATACTTAATATCACAACAATTGTATGACAGACATAATATGTACAATTCCTTTCTGACCAAAAAACCTAACAACAAAAGGTACACAAGGTCGACGCGTTTCGAATCGGACCCTTTGTCCGATTCTCATCAGGACCAGAGAATCTGAAAAAAGGAAAAAATTTCCTTTAGTATATTTATGTTTAAAGAGTGAGAGCAGCGACCATCAAAGCCAAACATAGCCTCCTACCTGTGTGTATTCAGTGTTAAGTCACAGAGGTTGCTGTGGACAGAGAGTTAGCCTATAGTTAGTAATTTGTAACAAGCCTGCAGTCGTCTGAGGGGGTGAAAAATGGGGGGCATACAGATAAAAGAAAATACCTGTATCAAGTGTTTTTGAACATCCGGTGTTTAATCCAAAAAGGGGGGCTGCGTGGAGTTGGAGTCGTCAGGGAGCCATCATGAAATGGCGCTTTTTAAATGAAGGCTGTGAACGTGAAAAAACATGCACCATAAGTTGTTTACATTGAAGGGAGGTATCATTAAGCGGGTCCACTAAGATCGTAATGAATAGCAAAGTACCTCTAGAGCGTAGAGAATTGCTCGAATTCCGATTCAGATCGTTTAAATGGAATGGCCGATCAGTAATTCACAGCCGCTGGCTGAAAGAGAACCCGGAAGGGCGCGTTAGTTCTTAGGCTCGGGAATTTAAAAGAACAAACATCGAGCAATGCGGCGTGGCGTGATTACCTTAAGAGAACTCCTCTCGCAGAGTATACCGGGGCGTCTCTTAGTGTTCATGCACGCCGGTCTTCATGTTCTGGATGCGAGCAGGAACAGTAAATGAAGGCGCGCGGTGCGCGAGATTTCAGATTCGGTCACATGGTCTCAGAAGGAGTTATGGGAGTTGAAGTTTCCAAGTGAAAGTCGGATGAACCGCGATGTATTTTAGAGTACTCGAGAGACTTCAGAAAGTTCATTTAACCCATTTAGGACCGTATTAAATTTTAAGATAAGGGTAGCTTCCCGTTGACACAGTTTTTCTTCAATGTCGCCGCCCCTTATGTCTAGATCCAACTTTGACAACACAGTCCATTTGATGTCCTGTTCCGTATGTCCAGCAGCAGTCCAGTGATTGACAAGTGGTGCATTCGCAACAACTTTTTTCACTCTTGATTTATGTTGGCAGATGCGCTGCCTAATTTCCTGAGATGTTTTGCCTACGTACAATTTTTGGCAGGGACATAAAATTCCGTAAACAACATTTCTAGATTTACAATTAGTAAACGTCTGGTGCCTCCAAAATATACCATTGTAGGAAAAAACATCACCCTCAATCGTTTTGTCGCAACACACACAGGTGCCACATTTATGATGTCCCCGTATGGGCTGTAAGCCAAGTAGATTTCTTAGTGTAGGTGGTTCCTTTAAAAGTCAGCACAATTATAATACAATGGAAAATAGAAGAAAAAAAATACTTCCACACTCAACAAACTCGAAGCAGACTTTACAGTTTAATTTAAAAGCACCCTACCACAACTAGTTTTTGAAACGCATTATACAATAAAATGTGTCACAAAATAGGCTACATACATAGTGACTGTATTATGATGTCACATAGAAAAAAGAAAACCACTCTTACACCACCAGAAAAACACAACACTATAAAGCCCAAATTTCCATTGTAGCGATTTCTTAGTTGCAAGTCTAGTTGTCGGATCGACACACACACTTTCACTTCCTCATGTCTGAACTGGGGTGGTGTGGAGTGCAAAAGAACGATGGATTTTGGCCCAGATCTCTGTACTGGGGTGAATGTATGATATTGTTCTGCATTCTGTCCATCAACTGTGGGTTTTGGCACTTCCATATAGACACCACTTGAATGCAGCACTATAACAGAAGTAAAATGTACCAGGCACACTGCACATGTAAAATCATATTGTTACCTTGACTTGTAATGCTTCAGCTCATTTACTCACATCTACATAATTCTAAACTCTAATTTTACCAATCGTACGTCTTTTGGAGTCCACTTCACAATTTGTTTATATAAGTTATTTTTCTAGTTGTTTATAATATAGTTATCATTAAGTTTCGTTTACAGTTGTTCTTTTAATAAACGTTATTTAAAAAACTACATACTTCTTTTTTTTGTGGGGGGGTTGACGGTCCACAATAAAAATAATATTTATAATGTTGAAGTACTATAGTAAGATGTTCAAGAGTAAGATTGAAAAGTACTGAGTTATATTTTCTTTGGATACACTACAACATGGTAAAGAAATCAAACTAATACGAAACAATGTGTACCACATTTACAAACCTCTTGCGACATTTTCCCATGCAAACCTACCCCCCTACAAAATTAAGTGTGTGGGCCTCAATGACGCCCCTCAAACCACAGAAACAATCACCCCACAGAGATTACTATATTGTATGAGAGGACCGCCGCCTGGTGCCTTGGAGTCCACCATGCTCAGACCCGGTCCCTGCAGTGTCCTGGGAGGAAACAGTCATTACAAAGCGGTTATAACCACGCGTGATCATCACCACGAAGCCATTAGCACGCATATGGCTTTACCACACATGTTTTTACAACTAGTATGCATTTACCATGCATGATAAAAGCATAATCTTAATGATGTCTTTGTGTTGACGAACACACATTGTAATGGCTCTGGCTTACATCCTTCAAATTCGTTTTTAGGTATACGTGTGACCAAGTCATAAGATCGGAGGCCAAGGACAAACACCGTGGTGTCTGTGCCAGGAAATCTCATGGATCTTAGAGAAGATAAGCAGAGGGTAAAATGAAAGTAACAGGTATAAAAAAATAACGGAGGAAAAGTACTAAAATGGCGGTGGACGGAGTATGTAATCAACGTTTGGCATCCATTAACTGTTGTTTTTGCAATTGTCACCCCGAGTGGGATGGGTTTTGTGAGATCTGGGGTCACCGGCTCTCAAGGGGGTAGCATGGCGCGAGCAGCAAGGCAGCCAGGGGCTTGTGTGTAAAGCAGCTACTTAACGCACACATCCAATGTAAGACACAGTGGCGCAATAATGGAGACCACACCAGTAGTTGTATTTGAAAGAATCAAGCTCTTTTATATATACTTTCAAATAGAGCGTTGCATTATTAACTCTTCAGAATTTCATTGAGACATTTCATGAATCGCATTCAGGTTACATTTCCCATAAATGGGTAAACATTTCATTACAATCATAACCAGCTCATCTAGCAGTGAAACACTAGTTGTCCCCACCTGTCGTATCAACCTTTCTGACAGGCAACGGGGTAACTGTAGTAACCTGCAGGATCCTACAAGAAGCGACTATGGTAATGCGTTTAAATATCACAGCAAACCTCTCATGGATGCTTTTCCTTCAAGGTAATAAAACATATCGGCAAGTACCTATCAGTCCAAAAAGGAACTCCAAAGAACATAACCTTTAGTTATTTGTGACAAGCTTTTCTTCTTGTGAATTCCGGCTGGCTTGCAACCTAGATCAAATCATCAGAATACCATGGAAGCCCACCTCTGCAAGAAAATTCAGTACAGTGAAGTGAATCTCCCTCTCAATTCAGGCTTGTAAATACGGTGCACTATAACCTTTCAGGCTCGTAAATACGGTGCACGCTAAACATTTCAGCTTACAATTATGTGATCTCTGAACATTACAGGCTTGTAAATACGATGCACTATAACATTGCAGACTTGTAAATAGGGTGCACTATAACATTGCAGACTAGTAAATATGGTGCACTATAATATTGCAGACTTGTAAATATGGTGCACTATAATATTGCAGACTTGTAAATATGGCGCACTATAATAGTGTAGACTTGTAAATATGGTGCACTGTAACATTGCAGACTTCAACCTCCATACTCTTGAGGCACCTTTGAAGGGGGGGGGCAACAGGGCCCAGTCTCAGCTAACCCACCAAGCCAGCACGTTGTACCTCCCGCAGTACCTCCTGGAGATGCTGCAGATGGTCCTCCCAGGTGCTACTGAAGACAGCTATGTCAACCAGGTACGCCGCTGAGAAGGACTCCAGGCCAGATAGCACCTGGTTCACCAACCGCTGGAAGGTGGCCGGAGCATTCTTGAGCCCGAAGGGCATCACTCGAAACTGGAAGTGGCCCTCTGGGGTGGAGAATGCTGTCTTCTCCTTTGCTCCATCGGCCATGGCAATCTGCCAGTACCCTGATGTCAAGTCGATGGTGCTGAGGTACTTGGCTGCTCCCAGCCGGTCAATCAGCTCATCTGCCTGTGGTATCCGGTGAGCATCTGTCTTGGTGACAGAGTTCAACCCCCGATAGTCCACACAGAACCGAAGTTCTGGGGTGGCGCCCAGTGGAGCCGCTTTTGGCACCAGCACAACCGGACTAGCCCACGGGCTGCTGGAGGGTTCGATCACACCCAAGTCCAGCATCTTGCTCACCTCACTCTGGATGCTGTTCTTTACCTTGTTGGACAGCCGGTAAGACTTGTTTTTCATGGGCGGGCTGTACCCTGTGTCCACATCATGGGTACACATATGGGTGATTCCAGGTGTGAGGGAGAACACCGAGGCGTGCTGTGCCAAAACCTGGCGACAGTCCCTCTGTTGATCTGGGGTCAAGGATGGGGAGAGGACAACTCCCTCCACTGAACCATCCTTCTCCTGAGCCGCTAGAAGGTCAGGAAGAGGCTCGCTTTCCTCCTCCTCGCTCCCATCCGTCACCATGAGGAGAGCAAGCTCTGATCGCTCATGGTGAGGTTTCAGGCGGTTGACGTGGAACACCCGTAGGGTTTGACGGGGGGTCTTCAAGTCAACTAGGTAGGTGGTCTCGCCTCGACGTTCCACAATCTCGTACGGACCAGTCCACCGGTCCTGGAGGGCACTAAGCCCCCCAGGCTCCATGTCCCACACCTTCTGTCCAACGTCCAACTCTTCCGTCCGAGCGTTGCAGTCATACCACTCCTTCCTGATGGGATGGCTACCTCTAAGTTGTCTGAGGCTTCCTTCCACAGCTTGGCCATCTGGCTGCGGAATACCAGCATGTAGCTGACAACATCACGGGGAAGCTTCTGCGAAGTCTTCTCCCAACCCTCTTTGACTAGACTGAAGGGTCCCCTAACGGGATGGCCATAGACAATTCGAAGGGGCTGAACCCGACTCCCTTTTGTGGTACCTCGCGGTATGAAAACAGCAGGCAAGAGAGGAGGATGTCCCATTTCCACCTCAGGTCTTCTGGCAGACACAGGATCATCCCCTTCAAGGTCTTGTTGAAGCGCTCTACAAGCCCGTTAGTCTGGGGGTGGTAGGGAGTGGAGAACTGATAGGTCACTCTGCACTCCTTCCACATGGCCTACATGTAGGCAGACATGAAATTTGTGCCCCTGTCTGACACCACGACCTTGGGGAATCCCATCCGGGTAAATATCCCCATCAGGGCCCGTGCCACCACAGGTGCAGTAACGGTCCTCAGAGGAATGGCCTCCGGGTACCGTGTGGCGTGGTCCACCAATAACAAGATGAACCGATGTCCTGCAGAGGTCGGAGGGTCCAATGGCCCAACGATGTCAATACCGACCCGCTCAAAAGGGGTCCCGACCACTGGGAGTGGTTCCACTGGGGCCTTCAATCTGGTCCCCGTCTTGCCACTGGCCTGGCAAGTCTTGCAGGTCTTGCAATAGGTGTCAGAGGCAACTCTCATCCTTGGCCAATAAAAATGTGGGACTAGCCTTGCAAAGGTCTTGTCCTGGCCCAGGTGTCCAGCTAAGGGTATTTCATGCGCCAGTTCCAATAAAAAGGCCCGGTGGCACTGGGGGACCACTAAGGCCCTCGATGATCCATGCACCGGTACCCTTGGTTCACTGTACAGGAGGCCATCCTCCCAATACACGTGATAGTTGCCGGTCTCCTTGTTCTTCGCCTGGGCTTCGGCCTGTCGCCGCATGCCTTCAAGCGTGGGGCACTCTTTCTGCGCCCGACAGAATTCCTCCTGGGTAGGCCCTCCTTCCACATGCCACTCGGCAGGGGTCGGCAGGTCCCCCACGGGAATGACCTCCACCTCCACGGACTCTGGGGTTACCACCGCGGGCTCCCCATCCATCACACTGGGTGTGTCCTCCACAACACTCTCCTCTGGACCGACAGTGGGTTGGGCCGTTGTTTCAGGCTCCAACCCCGGTTGAGCTTCTTGCCGGGCACCCATGGACCGTGTGACTACGCAAGTCCACCCTGGTAATCCCAGCATCTCAGTGTGGGCCTTAAACTCCACTTCCTTCCAGGCGGTATGTTAGAGGTCATTACCGAGCAGACAGTCCACAGGCAAGGCAGGGCTAATTGCAACTCTCAACGGGCCTGACACTCCTCCCCATTCAAAGGGAACTTGAGCCACAGGATAGTAGCTCAGACTGCCGTCAGCCAACACAGCCGGATGGTACACATCAGGAACAACCTGCTCAGGGGACACCAGCCGCCTCACTACAGTGGTCATGCTGGCTCCTGTGTCCCTCAGAGCGTCCACCTCCTCCCCATTGACCTTCACCCTCTGCTGGTACTTAGCAGTATTCGATGGTAAGGGCGTCACTGGGACCATCTCTCTATCCCCAAGTGAAACCAGGGTCAGGCCTGTCCACTCCCCTTCCCTATCTAGGGGCAGCTCCAACCCAAGCGCTACACTAGCCACCCCGGGACTCTTGCCACCAGTGGGGGCTGGGGGTCGTTTGCGACACTGGGCATCTCCCTTGTAGTGTCCGACCTCTCCACATTCATAGCACCGGACCACTTTTGGCTGTTGACTCTTGTCAAGTGGGTTTCGGGGAATTCCTCTGAGGTGGGGTACTTACTCCTTTCCCAAACTGTCTAGTTTGTGGGCCTCGTGAGAACTCCGCTCTTTTATCACCTCCCTCTTTCTTCTGAGGGGCGCCCTGTCCACCTTTCGGGCTATCTCCCCCGGGGCCCTTGTGTGACACCCGGGTGCTAACCCAAATATCCGCCTCCTTCGCAAGTTCACGGGGATCAGGAAGCTTGCGGTCCACCAGATGTTGGCGTAGCTCTGGAAAACACTTATCCAAGAGGTGCTCTCTCAAAAAAAGGTTATACAGACCCTCAAAATCACGCACCTCACTGCCACGCACCCAACCATCCAGAGCTTTTCGGGCATACTCAAAAAAATCCACCCAATTCTGTGTGGACAGCTTATGGCTGCCACAAAACCTCTGGCGATACCTTTCAGGGTTGAGGCCAAAATGTTTGATAAGCGCCTCCTTCATGGGGGTGTACCTAAACTGATCTGCCTTTTCCAAATACAGGAGGGTGTCCCTGACATCAGGAGGTATATACCGGTACAAGCCACCTCCCCAATGTTTCTCAGGCACCCCATGGGCAGTCAAGGCCACTTCATATGCCTCCAACCACCTGGCAATGTCATCCCCCTTGGGGTAGCTTGCTATCACCTCTTTGGGTAACCAGAATCTGGGCTCCTGCTGAGGCCCTGGTACGCTGCCACCATTACACTTCCTGGCGCACCTATCTGTAATGCTCTCAGCTCCATTTCCTTGAGCTGAAGCTCGTGCGCCAGCTTCCTTTCTTCCATTGCTAATCTTTCTCTCTCCAAAGCAAACTCTCTATCTTCCCTTTCTCTTTCCCTCTCGTGCTCTAACTTGGCAAGCTCCCACTTCAATTGTCTCTCCTCCCTCCTGTTCTCATACTCCTGCGGTGATACACTCTCCCTAGATACACTACTCCCTGCCCCGGAACATCTTCCTGGCAATACATTGTCTGACATGTCAATGTTGAGTAGGCCTGGGTCTTCCTGAGTGTCCACCTTCCCGTGTGTGACCTGTTCCCCATCCTCTTCCTCCTCTTCTGGGTGGGCCCTAACCCATGCCTTCAAGGCGGCACGGAGCTCTTCTTTAACAGCTCTAGTCCCCACAGGCACCCCCATCCCCTGACAAAACTCCTGTAACTGCACTACCGTGTACTTATCAAGGTCAGCCAGCTGGAACTCCATTCTGTCAGGTGAGGACCTAGATATCCTGGAAGAAAAATTTCTAGGATGCAGGCAACAATCCTGGTTCAACACACTTTGTTGCAGGCTAAACAGTGGTGAGCAATTGGGTTTGTTTGAAGCACGATAGGTGTTCAATTAATTGCAGCACACCCTGTCCCACTGGAGGGTGTTAAGTAGCTACAGGTCCTGGATCCCACCGCTCCGCCACCAATGTGAGACCTGGGGTCACCAGCTCTCAAGGGGGTAGCATGGCACGAGCAGCAAGGCAGCCAGGGGCTTGTGTGTAAAGCAGCTACTTAACGCACAGATCCAATGTAAGACACAGTGGCGCAATAATGGGGACCACACCAGTAGTTGTATTTGAAAGAATCAAGATCTTTTATATATACTTTCAAACAGAGCGTTGCATTATTAACTCTTCATAATTTCATTGAGATATTTCATGAATCGCATTCAGGTTACATTTCCCATAAATGGGTAAACATTTCATTACAATCATAACCAGCTCATCTAGCAGTGAAACACTAGTTGTCCCCGCCTGTCGTATCAACCTTTCTGACAGGCAACGGGGTAACTGTAGTAACCTGGAGGATCCTACAAGAAGCGACTATAGTAATGCGTTTAAATATCACATCAAACCTCTCATGGATGCTTTTCCTTCAAGGTAATAAAACATATCGGAAAGTACTTACCAGTCCAAAAAGGAACTCCAAAGAACACAACCTTTAGTTATTTGTGACAAGCTTTTCTTCTTGTGAATTCCGGCTGGCTTGCAACCTAGATCAAATCATCAGAATACCATGGAAGCCCACCTCTGCAAGAAAATTCAGTACAGTGAAGTGAATCTCCCTCTCAATTCAGGCTTGTAAATCCGGTGCACTATAACCTTTCAGGCTCGTAAATACGGTGCACGCTAAACATTTCAGCTTACAATTATGTGCTGTCTGAAAATTACAGGCTTATAAATACGGTGCACTATAACATTGCAGACTTGTAAATAGGGTGCACTATAACATTGCAGACTTGTAAATATTGTGCACTATAATATTGCAGACTTGTAAATATGGTGCACTATAATATTGCAGACTTGTAAATAGGGTGCACTATAATAGTGTAGACTTGTAAATATGGTGCACTGTAACATTGCAGACTTCAACCTCCATACTCTTGAGGCACCTTTGAAGAGGGGGGCCAACAGGGCCCAGTCTCAGCTAACCCCGGGGGAGGGGCGACCTCGGGCCTCCCTCGGCCTACCGCCCTCCTCCCCAGGTGGTTACCCTGTGTTCTTCGGCCCTCCGGGGCCCTTGCGAAGTATCTACTGACGTGGGTGACGTGGGGGCAGTTCTGGAGCTCCAGCGCCGTGGCGACGCTGGGCCCGCGTTTGGGCTGGCAAGCGGAGGGGGCTCTCAGGCTCAGCGACCCCCTCCGTAGGGAAGTGTGGCTTTCTTCAGCCGCCGGGCCGTGTCAGCGGGGCCTGTGGAGACGGCCAAGCTAGGAACAGTGTGGGCCCGGCCGCGGGACCAATCGCGGCGCCAGGATACGGGGGCGCGGCCAATGACAAGGCCGAACCACTCGTCATGTGACGAAGGCAGCGCTCTGGCTTCAGGCCTAACGAGGCCTGACTAGATTACGCGGCAGCCCTCTCGTAGCTCCGGGAGCCGCCGAGGGACGTCACAGCGCCTCCGCAGCTGTGGGGGCGATCCGGTGCGCTGCGCGACAGCGGCAGACAGTGACAGCTCGGAGTCAGCAGGTGAGCACTTAAGGCAGATGCAGCGCCTCGCTGACTGGATGATCCCTGAGGGGAAGAAGCACTTTAAAATACCAGTGCCTCACAGGAGGGCTTCAGCGCTAGAGTCTTGAGGCCACAGTCAGCTCAGGGTAAGCAGGATGGAAGCGATTTACAGCGCTTGGCCCACAGTTCAGTCTGGGGATTACAGGTCAGCCCAATTGTAGGCAGGGGATGCGCAGGGCAGCACAGTAGATGCGCAGGGCAGCACAGTCCAGTACCTGGTCCCAGAAAGCAGTCTTTTTGGCGCTTGGATGGCTCTGCGCACTTGGTTGCTTCTTTCTTGAAGTTACTGGTGGGGTGTGATGAGTTGAAGACCTGAGGAACTTCTCTTCAGTCACTGCAGATGGACCCTGGGGTTTCCTACCACTGGGCCAGATCAGGGGGCTAGCTTATGACACCTCACCCAGCTTAAGAGGCAGCACCTAAATCCTGTCACTCCCAGTAGCATAGGTTCCTCAATAGGCCCTCCCGCCTAAACTCCTGTGTGGGTTCCCCAGGTCAGTGATGCCCCAACGGACTAGAAAGTTTCCCTCCTTTTCCTTATATAGTGTCAGTTGGCAGTTGGCAGTGGCAGTTGGTGCCTCCCCTATTCTGGAAGGTTCCAGGAGCTTCCCTCACTCTAGCTATGGGCAGGCTGGCAGGCAGGCATGGCAACATTGTTTAAGGGTTCCAGCCAGCTCCTGGCTACTAGAGTGCGTCTAATCAGACCACGCTGCAGTAGCAGGGGTCAGTGGCAGCCATCTTGGGGGAAGAGAGCACCTGCACCCTGGCATTGATTAGCAATGGGAGGGTGCACAAAGTCCTAAAGCCAACAGAAAGTAGGTGTGAAAAATGAGGCAAGTGCAAAAAATACAGGGAAAGATCACCCTAGGGCTGACAGGTCTAACAGGTATGCTCAGACGTGAGTCCCATGCTCTCCACACCACTGGAGTCAAGCTATCCTGGCTGAAGACGGCTGATAGCCAGAAACCGGTCCTAGGATGCTTGATTCCGGTCCAGGGAACACATGGCTTGGCAGTTCGGGCTGGACTGTTCCCATGAGGCACAGGGTCAAGGCTGATTTGCATATGGCCATGTCTGAACTGGGTTGGTGTGGAGTGCAAAATAAACGGTGGATTTAGGCCCAGATCTCTGTACTGGGGTGAATGTATGACATTGTTCTGCATTCTGTCCATAAATTGTTGTTTTTCCATCTACCATAGCAAACAGCAGTGTACCGGAAGTACGCACCCCAAGACACTGTAAGAGCTCACCTTGCGAGATGGCGGACCCCAGGACCATCAAGGGTTCCAGGAGTGGGGGCCGCCTGACCCCCTCCAAACATTAAAAAACCCCGGGGAGTCCACGGACCATGGGATGGAAGGTCATTTTACATATTACTGCCCCAGGAAGAGAGAGTTAGAGCTGAAAACACACTTTAACAAATTTTTTTTTTTTTTTAAAAGCCTTGTTGGGGTTACGGACCCTGAGACTGAGGGGAAGAGGACTGTAACCCAACTTCAAAATAAAACCACAGAGGGGTGGCATTCCCCGGTGCTCAGGGCACCTTCCAGCCCCCCATTATGGAAAAAAATTGCCCCCGAATTTTTCACCCCCGGGACCTAATGAATAAAACAGACTTTTTTTTTCCATTTTCCCAACGCGTACGTGTACCATATGTGTACCCCCCGATTTTTTATTTCCCCAAAAATAAAAATTGAGCCTAAAGATCCATGTACGACCCCCTGAGCAAGCCTAGAGGGTCAGGATGTTTCTACCATGTCCCCTTTCCTTATTTATCAACTTTGTTTTACTGTTTTCGTGTGACTCGCTTCTAGCGATGAACAAGATGGCTGCCAACACTTCCTGGTTTAGAGTGTTGACGCACAGTTGACAGCCAATCAGCTTGCAGCTCGTGTTCGTAATTGTACGGATTTCCGTCCACATGCTGTACTTCGTCTCTAGATATCGCTATGATTTTATTTTTAATTTTCTCAGAAACTACTGAACAGTTTTACACCACTTAACAAAAAGCACAATCTGCGAGCCGAACTCTACCTCTCTGCTAAATTTGGTGTAATTCTGTTCTGCCGTTCAGGCTGTAGCCCTGGCTAAAGGTCCCTATGGAAAATTGCATGGGGAAAACACGATTTGGAACCACCCTTTTTTCTCGGCCCCCACTTGACGAATCACCCCCAAACTTTCAGGGAAGGAGCCGAGCCGAGCAGACCATTTTCTTGGAGAAATTCGCAAAGATTTGTCCACCGGCGCCAAAGTTATTCCAAATAGAATGTTGTGGATTTCCTTTGGAAAGTAGGTCCTAACTATAACTACCTACTAGCGAAAGCCAGTAGGATATATATATATATATATATATATATATATATATATATATATATATATATATATGTATATATATATATATATATATATATATATATATATATATAAAGCAAACAGTCCAGATTCCGCAGAAATCACGGAACCAGCGGTCGGGACCTCAAAACACCAATACACCAGAAGTTGACTCGAGCCTCAGCAAAATAATTCCACAGTGGGAAACAGGGAAGACGTTTCTTTATTACGGATGACGCGTTTCACTCTACAAGAGAGCTTGATCACACAGCGCGCCAGAAACAAACAGGAGTTTAAGTAGTAAACATAAACAAAAGGCTCCAATGGACACCTCTAATGTTACACGCCTTTCTCCAAGTAATAAACACAAAGGATGGACCACAACCAACCATAATGTGAAAGCAAAATAACAAGCAAATAATAACAGAATGAAGACTTAAACGCTCATGGTCACAAATGATTTACACGAAGTTGAATGCACTAAATGTAATCAGTGATAATACTATTTACATAGGGATGAATCACGCAAGGGGGGACAATATATTTACAAAGAATAATATCGGCAAGTGCCTAAATATCCCTAACTGAGGCTATGTTCATATACAAAATATATACAAGAGAATGATGACATAGTGCCAAAATTACCATAGCCTTGCTGAACTCAAAATAAGCAGCTGCGCATCACATCCTATGAAGTGCATAACTCACAAATAGTATAAGTGAACATGGGACCAAGGCAACATGTTAATGATGAAATGAAATCAACCAAAATAAACCAAACGAAAAATAGGGAGAAAGCAAAAAAATAATAAAGGGGAAATGGTGATAGGGAAGGTAAAAAAGAGTACTATACAAAACAGTCACAGCTCCAGAGGAATATGTCTGACAGGACAAAATAAGGTTATGCAATAGGTAACTTTGCAAATAGGTGTCAACCTTCACATAATCAATATTTACATATAAATCGAAAGGAACACCAAAACAAAGTATATACAAATGTAGGCAGACCAGCCGGCCGACCACTCAGTGAAAATCTACAAACATCAGAAAAGACACAACATGCTATGCAAAGATATTGTATCAAAACCTGACACTATACAGTTTATAGAAAATTGCTCAGATCTTCGGTCAAATTTAAACCGTTCGGTGCCTTGGTGTCTAAGGCCAAAATTAATAGAGATTCTTTCTGCCGAAGAAGTTTCATCCTATCACCTCCCCGTCCGGGTTGAGGTACTGAGCACAAAACTGTATATTCGAGATCCCTCAATTTTTTGTCATGGACAGCTCTAAAATGTCTTGCGACAGGATAGTTATTGTCGCTATTGACAATTGCACGGATGTGCTGCAAAATCCGTTGGTGTACCGGAAGTTTAGTACTTCCGATGTACTCCAGGTTGCATGTGCATTTAAGTTTGTATACTACAAACTCTGATCTACATGTGAGGTATTCACAAATAGGGACAGGTGTGGAACAGAATGCGGTGAAATAATGGGTACTGTTCTTGGCAAAAGTACAAGCTCGGCATGATGTGCACCGGAAGAACCCAGTCTTGGTGATTAGACTCTTTTTAGGTGGGTCTTCGGGCATGGGTCTATCAAGAGCGTCACGCATACTCGGTGATCTTCTGAATGTAATAATGGGACTTGTGGATAGTATAGGTCCGAGAATAACATCCGTGAGGATTATAGGCCATTCAGAAGTAATGATACCTCTGATTTTATGCTCCTGTGTACTAAAGTTGGTAATTAGGCGCACAGTGCTTTCATCAGTTGAAATGTTAGAAGTTTTGGGCATCAACAATGTGTTACACTCGATAGCACGAGCTTTGTACAGAGCCTTATCGAGAATAGCCTCAGAATATCCCCTGTGAACAAACCGTTGTCTGGATTCATTAAGACATTTCTCCAAGGAGTCATTTTCACTGCATATTCTGCAGATACGAATGAACTCCCCATAAGGGACACTCCGAATGGTGTGGGCAGGGTGAGAACTGTGAGCATGCAAAACTGAGTTGCCTGCGGTGGCTTTTCTGTGCAGGCAAGTTTCAATTTGGTCATTTTTAATGAAAATGTTGACATCAAGGAATTCAGCTGAGTCAGCTGTGATGGTGGAGGTAAACTTAAGATTAAAGGGATTCTTATTAATCTCCTCAACAAATCTTACAGCCTCATCAACTGAACCTTGCCAGATGATGCAAACGTCATCTATATAACGCCAGTAGTGTTTGATGTAGGGTAACCATTGGCTATGTGTGGTTTTGAGCGCGTGTTCCTTCCACCAGCCCACATGCAAGCATGAGTAGCTGGGGGAAAAATAGAGCCCATCGCCACACCGCGAAGTTGCTGGTAAATTTGACCCTGAAACTTAAAAAAGTTAGTAGTGAGGCAGATATTTAGCATTTCCATTAGCATGGTATTGTGCTCACGAAAACACATGTTTCTTCTGTCCAAATAGTATTTACACGCTTTTACACCATGTTGGTGGTGTATCGACGTGTAGAGTGACTCAATGTCCATTACCAAGAATAGCAAATTCGCATTCCATTCCACATTCATAAGCCTAGTAAGAAAGTCCGTAGTGTCCTTAACAAAGGACGGAAGATTCTGCATGTAAGGCTGCAAAAAAAAGTTGATATATTTCGAGAGGTTTTCATTGCTGCTACCAATGGCAGCTATGATGGGACGACCAGGAGTAGGTGTTACCAGTTTATGAATTTTTGGCAGAAAATACAATACCGGTATAATGGGATGATCTCTTACCAAAAAATTACACTCATATTTGGTGAGCAAACCTTTCCGTTTCCATGAATGTATTTGTTTGCTTGTAGATTCATTACATTGTTCATCGCAAACTGGGAAGTTAAATGGTAACAGGAGGTGTCATTGAGGTGTCTCTGGGCTTCAGTGATGTAATCCTTGGTTGACCAAAGCACAGTGTTTCCTCCCTTATCAGCATTTTTGATGATAATGTCTTTGTTCTTTTGTAGTTTGCTCACTAGTCTGTGGTATTGTTTGTCATTATAGTAGATATATATATATATAGATATATAGATATTGCTCCAGGTCTCCTCCCCAGCCGGGAAAGAAAGAGGCAGCACTCGCGGGGTGTTTCATCAGTTGTTCCAAATTTATATAAGCGCTTTTCACAGACGCGTTTCGGGTCAAGCCCTTTATCAATTAGTCAACACGAGTGTTGCACCGAAGCTCGTTTTAAAGTGCAGCGTGCAATCTCATACAGAAAGCGAGGTAGGACTACTCGTTGATATTACACGAGCGCCATCTTGGAATGTGCAAAATAGGCAAATAACAAGGGAGCGTGGGGAATTCCCACACTGAATCCTGTGGTGCTCCTGTGGAGGTGAATTACCTCAGTTTATTCAAAAGTAATCAAGTTCAACAAACCAATCAGTTCATCATAGTTTTAATCCAAGAAGTCTTATATTGATATTCATATAGACTGTAGAGTTTGATTCAAATCATTTAACATGCACGTTTTGAAATGCCAATATCCCGATGCATTTCGGGACCTGGGTCCCTTCATCAGGGGAATGGATTGATCTGTGAAGGAAATCAACAATGCTTTAGGAAGGAGACTCTTCCCTTGACTTCTTAACAAAACAGTAAAATGTAGGGGATTAGAATGTGAAGATCACGGATAGTGGAAATGCAAATGTGAATAAAAATGAAAATCTAACACTGAAGCACTAGTGGGGTTCTTTGCATGATTTTTAAGTGCCAAATAAAGGTTGACATGAAAAAATGTACACCATCGTGAGGATACCCAAGTGGCATCAAAAACGGGCTAGTGAGATCGAAACGGGTAACAGAACGAATCCTTAAGTACCCCAAAGGTTAACACCCGGTAGAAGTGCGGGAAATAAGCTGTCATTTAGTGGAAATCTTACCCAAAACGTTCTTAGTACTGCGTGGTAGCGTTCTGTGGTTGCCGATCAGAAGTGCCGAAGTTCGCGCAAAGTTAGTAACAGCATAGAAAAAGGACCAAGGTAAGTAAAGTGCATGACACAAAAAAAGGACTAAGGCCATAGGAAGCGTAGAAAAGTTACGGAGAAGTGTACCGCAGTAAAGACGTCCCGCGGGTTTCGAATGTGCAGATGATGTTTCACAAAGAACGTAACTGAAAAGATCCACGTAGTGGCGATGCAGTGCTAGAAAGAACGATGGTGTTGTGGAATCGGTGTCGGCCATGTTAGGTAGGGGAGTATCACGTAAAGGGCAAAGTGCTAATGTGTGAATAATACATCACAACAAAGAGTAATACCAAATAAAACAACAACATTATGCTGTATTATATGTCGACTAGTAAAACATTGGAAACACAAAAGTGAGCAAGAGCTGAGCCTATATAAAGGAAGCAAGGTAGGAAAAAAAGCAGAGACTAGGTGATAATGATATCTTTCCTCGAGGAAACAAGGTGAACGTCGGAAAGAATGGATAAATAAGAATACTAGTGGGAAAAAATGAAATAACAGGCAATAAGGGAAAAAAGGTTTCAGAGAACATGGAAAGTCACAGGAACATAAAAGATTATAATAATGAAAATTGTAAGGATGAACAATTATAAACATGTCAAAAATTAGCGCATATTCCTAAAGAAAGCAACTATATTCGATCCGTTTGTTAAGTCCTTTAGGTTGGCATGATTCCAACAGTTTGATCCAAAAAAGTTGGCGTTGTAATAATTTTTTGCGATTATCAATGCCCGGTCTCGTGGGGACAACCTCTAGTACAAGGAACCTTAGTTGGCTGATGTTATGTTGGGCAGATATATAATGGGCTGCTAGAGGAGACTTCAAGTTCTTGTTCCTTATGGTGCTTTTATGCTCCGTTAAACGAGTTTTGAGTTTCCTTTCAGTCTTTCCCACATAGGGTAAGCCACAGGGGCACTTTAGCAGATACACAATTCATTGAGTCACAGGTGGCGATAGTTTTGAGTTGAATTTGTTTGCTAGATCGAGGCAAAACCATATACACATAGTTCATGATTAATGATGAGACATTACATAATATCAAACATAGATACGCAAGCCATGATGGCGGCCGTGCTTTGTTGAGGCTCCGCAATCGGGCTAACAATATCTCTAGCCCCGAGGATCGCCGTGGGCCCCTCCGCGCAAAACTGCTGACCGGAGCACCCCTGCACCCCGGAGCGCCGACCACAGTGGCTCTGCCGATGCTGGAAGGGGCGAATTTCCTCCGTGTCTGCTCCCGCCGGAGCCACATGCCGCGACCCAAGATAGAGGCCACGACCCGGGGACACTGATCTCCGTGAGACTCCCTCAGCACGGCAGTGGAGTGTCCGCCAGTGGATTTTTCGGATCAGGCGGCGAGACCGGTGGGGGGGGCGCTGCTGTGTCCCATCGCTGAAACAACCCCCGCCTACTGGAGCCACCCCGCCACTCTGGGGACTCACCCCTGTTACGTCCCTGTCCTCGGGGACCGCACCTGGCAGTCCGCGGAGCCGGCCAACCACGCTACGCCCGTCACCGGAGGTAGGTACGAAGCGGAGACTGCCTGCGTGACTGGGGCACCCTCCACGGCCACCCGACGCCTGTTCCCCGGTGGTGCCTGACCTTAACATGGCGCTCATACTCGTCCATGAGGACGGCGTCTGAGGGGCTCCCGGCAGCACTTCTGGAGCCCCAGATCACAGCGCACCTCCTTCACACTCCTGCTACGTACACCTGGTGGGTCTGAACAGCCAGCGGGGAGGCCCCGCAGCCTGCGCCCCTGCTCCACCATTCAAGTGCGAGCACTTCACCGCTCGGGAGCCAGAGACCTGGTGGGCCAGTCCTTGGCCACCCTGCACCTGCTGTGTCCACGCATCCTCCCCTGGTGTGGGTCTGCTCGAGGGACCCCCCCTTGAATAGCCCACCTCTCCCTACCCTCATTGGCTCAAAGCACCCCACCTGCTGTCGGCATGGGGAAACCAAAGGGCACTCAGGCGACCACCGTTCCAGAAATGGCCCCCGAGAATATGCCTCACACCCGGAACTGGTCACAAATCCACGGTCCTCAAACGGACCCCACCTTATCAGCAAAACTGGACCAGGTGCTGGCAGCCATAGAGATGTCCCGACTATCGATGGAGGAACGATTGGGCACCCTCTCGACGGACATCAGCTTGGTCCGCGACGATCACCGCAAACTGGCAGACAGAGTGACAGAGGGAGAGAAGATACTGACCGACCTACAACCCGCTGTGAAGGCACAGGGGACAGATCTACAGGAGGTCCTGCGTCGTGTGGCGGCCCTTGAAGAACGCACAGTCGATTTGGAGGGGCAGTCGAGACGCTGTAACATCCGCGTCCTGGGCCTTCCGGAGGGAATTGAGAACTCAGACCCCCTGAACTATATGGAGTCATGGACCAGATCTTTCACCCCTGAAACGGAACGCTCGGTGTTCTTCTCCATTGAACGAGCCCACAGGGTCCCCGCCCGGGAGCCAAAACCAGGCTTCCCTCCTAGACCCATGTTAGCCAAGTTCCTGCATCTCCGTGACCGCGACGCGGTGCTCCGCGCGGCCCGGGCAGCAGGCCCCTTGCAGGTAGAGGACCAGCATGTCATGGTGTTCCCGGACTATGCTTGAGGAGTTCAGCAGCAGAGGTCCACATTTCTTGAGGTCAAGAGGCGTCTCCGCGCAAACAATGTCCAATACTCCTTGCTGTTCCCAGCCCGCCTCAGAGTCCTACACAAGGGTAAGGCCATCTTCTTCATCACCGCAGAGGAAGCGCAAGATTGGGCTGAGCTCCACTGCCCACTACTACCCAAAGCGGGAGCCCAACGAGACCAGAACAGCCGCTCACGGAGATCCAGGAGACATGGTTTGAAGCACCCACAAGCGAGCCCCTCCAAGAGCTACGGATCATCCCCTTCGAGATCGCCTGATTTAACGCAGATCATGCGAGAGCGACGAGATGCCCTGAGGGCGGTGATTGAACTGCACTCGTCACCTCTGGCTCCAGACTTGGAACGCCAGCCACACCTCTTCACTCCGGAGAAAGACCGTGACAGTGATGGCACAATGTCGGGAATAGGTCAAGCCTCCTCCCCCTAGGTCATCACGCAAACGATGGACGCTATCCTGTATGGACGACCTAGCACCTACGAGTGATATGTGACCGGATTGTATCCTCTTTATGAACACCTTACTTACCGAATATGCTCTGACTCTACTGCAGCGCTTCTCCTATTTAGGCTCACGCGTGACATACGTCACTTCTACAACAGCCCGATCAGCGCCCAGCCTCGCATACAAGCGCGCTGCCACCCCCGCAGTTTCTTGTTGTATTCTTCCCCTAGTGGGACACTAGTTTGGATATGCCGCCCCCAGTGATGTATCCCCTGCATTGGGACTGTTTCCCGCCCCCTGTTACCACGCCTGGTAAGCGCTATTCTGTTTACTCATATATCAAATGCAAGACAGCTGGGATTGCTCTCCTACAGGAGACACACATTAACAGCACCGAATTGGGCAGACTGCAGGCTAAATGGCACGGGACGTTCTGTGCCACGACCTACTCGGCATTTGCGCGCCGGGCTTTAATCTGGGTTAGGCCAGGCACCCCCTTCCGGGAACTTAAGCGGGTGGTGGACAGGGAGGGCAGATACGCTCTACTGGAGGGGCTTTTAGACGGTCAGGGGATCCTCCTGGCCTGCATCTACACCCCTAATTCTGAGCAAGACAAGTTCTGGGATCACCTTATGGGAGTCCTGGCCCAATTTACTGCTATTCCCTGGATCTTGGGAGGCGATTACAACTGCACGCATGACCCTTCCCTGGACCGATCGCACCCTCCCCCTCCGCGCTCCCCAGCCCCCCGACAATCAGAGTTGTTCCGAGCTTGGGCCACGCACTGGGCGCTCACCGATGCTTGGTGACACCTACACCCTCATGCCCACCTTTATTCGTTCCACTCAATCCCTCAAAACCTCCGGGTCCACATTGACAGGTTTCTATGCTCAGCGCAGATCCTCCCTACGGTCGTCTCTGCGGACTACCTGGGGCGGGTCATCTCAGATATTGACGCTCACATACTGCGACTCACCTGGCGCCCCCCACACCCACCAGTCCCTACCTCTGGAATGTTTGACTGATCAGGTGGTCCGAGACTCGCACACACGCAGCATATGGGACTACTTCATACACAACACGAACACGGCCTCTTCGACACTAGTAGAGTGGGATGCGTTCAAGGTAGTGGCACGGGGTGAATGTATTACACAAATCACAGGGGTCCGGCGCACGTTGGAACAGGCACTCACAACCACGGAACAGCGCCTAGCTACACTCACTAAACAAGTTGATCCCTCTGAGGAACACGCTGCGCTCACGGCTGAAGCAAAGTCAGTATACCAACCTGCTTGTGCAGATCTCAGGAAATATAATTTTAGAGCCTATGCCTCCAGAGTCCATAGAGACAGGGACAAAACAGGTACGATGCTCGCATGGCTGGCGCGACAGGACACCGAAATCAGGCCGATCACGGACATCATCACACCGGAGGGTGAGCTCGTGCATTCCCAGGCGGAGATCCTTCTGGCGTTCCAACACTATTACACCGTGGTGTACGGCGCCCCGAACTCGCTCTCCCCGTCGTCTGTTGGCCATTTCCTTGACCCGTTGCCACTACCTACGATCTCGGATGCCGACAAACTCGCGCTTGACGCCAAAATTGCGGCTTCAGAAATTACTCAGGCGCTGCGGTCCCTATCTCGCAATAAAGCCCAAGGTCTCGATGGCTTCCCACTTGAATACGTTTTCCCCTCTAGTGATCCCACGCCTGGCACAGGTGTTCACGACGGCCCTCGATCAGGGTGTATTACCCCACTCCCTGCGGGAATCGGTAATTGTGACCTTTTTAAAACCACAACGGGACCCACATCTTATGGGCTCGTATCGCCCCATCACTTTACTGTCTGCAGACTGTAAACTCCTCAGGAAGGTATTGACAGACAGATACGCCCAGGTCATATGCCCGCTGGTCCAGCCGGACCAGTGCGGCTTTGTCCCGGGGGGAAACACCTCACAGAACATCTGCCGCGTCTTCCATGTTCAGGACAAGGTACGGGACAGATATCCTCGCTCCGCCTGCCTCATCCTGGACCTAGAGAAGGCTTTCGACACTCTCCAATGGCCATACCTCTTCTCGGTCCTCCACCGCCTCAATATCGGCCCAGTACTTATGGCGTACACGTGGCTCCTCTATACCGACCTGTCCACACGGGTCCAGATTGGGAGACACATCTCGGCGGCGTTCGAGGTCCGGCGAGCCATGAGGCAGGGGTGCCCCCTCTCGCCTCTCCTCTTCGCCCTTGCAGTCGAACCACTAGCGATCAGGTTACGCCAAGGAGGTCTGGACTGGGGCATCCCACTCGCGGAAGGCACTCACAGCGTCTCTATGTACGCGGATGACCTCTTCATCTATGTCCGGGATATTACGGCCGACCTCACCCCCATATGGACGGCACTTACAGACTTCGCGGACGCCTCAGGCCTCCGAGTGAATTGGGATAAATTCATGGTGAATCCCTTTTACCCTGACCTGCCACCCCGCGATACCTGGCTGGGGACACAAAAGATCTCATGGTCCACAGATGCCCCCCGATACCTAGGAGTCCGACTCTAACATTCTCCCTCTGACATCCTCGGGGGCAATCACTGTAGGGCGCTCGCGGGCCTCCGATCGACTGTTGCTTTCTGGAGCAGACTCCCACTGGCCCCAATAGGGTGCATTGCCCTGGCTAAAATGGTAATGCTTCCCCGGCTCCTTTATTATTTTACCAACTTGCCGGTGGTCCCACCCAGGTCCTTCTTCCAGGACCTCAATTCCCTCCTAGGTTCCCTAATTTGGTGATCGGGCCGGCACAGGGTAGCCTTGAAAACCCTTCAGCTTCCCACCACCCAGGGGGCCGCGGAGCCCCATCCTTCGAGTCCTACTTTCTGGCGGCCCAGCTCCAATGGCTGTCGTACTGGACAGCGAACCGGCACACACAAGAGGCCAATAGCCCAACGGGTAGGATTACGACATCGGAGCTCACCCGTCTTCTTCTTCCGGGCACTAAACCACGGCGCACATATCCTCTACAGGTCACAGTGGCGCGTCAATGTATGCTCCGGTCCACCGGATGTCTCCCAGGACAACCCCATATTCCCCGTTGCTCCTGTTGATCGGCTGGCCCAGGTCAGATTCATACTTCCCAGCCCCCATGCTCACCGAATGGACACGGTGAGGTATTACGGACATGGAATCGCTCTTTGAGGAGGGTCGGATTAAATCTTTCGATCGGCTCGTCGCCGAATTCGATCTCCCCCCGGTCAATTCCTCCGATATCGCCAGCTCCTCGAATGATTCCGTCCTTACCACAACCTTCAGTCCGGCGAACTAGACACGATCCAGTTATACACGCAATCCTGCACATGGGTGTAGGAAGCCATTTCTTCACCTGGTTGTATAAGGCGATACGAGAACTCTCGAATGCTCCCCTAGTGTCCTTGCGCACCACCTGGGAAGAGGACATCGGGTGCCCATTATATGACTCGGAATGGATCAAGGCTCTTGAAGCCCCAAAATGTACGTCTAGGAACGCCCATTTTAAAAACATCCAATATTACATATTAGACAGGGCGTATCTGACACCAGCGCGGCTGCAGAAACTTTACCCCACTACTCAATTCCTCTGCCCCAGATGCCAGTCCCCAGATGCAGATTTCCATCACATGTTTTGGAGCTGCCCAGACCTCCACCCCCTATGGCGGATGGTACACGACACACTGAAAGACCTCACGGGCCTCACAACCCTAGACACCTGGGAATCCAGCGCGTTGGGCATTTTCCACATTCCGAAACAGCTCCCGGCACACAAGGGCTTTGTATCCCTAGCGTTACTACTAGCGAAACGATGTTTGGCTATGCACTGGCGATCATTAGAGGGCCCCCCTACTGCAGCATGGACAGGGGCAGTCTGTAAATGGGCAGCGGCGGAAGAAGACGCCCTGCATGAGGAGGAAGCTAAAGGCGCCCGTAAACACCCCATCTCTATGGAATGGGCCGTGCTATTGCATCGTTTCCGACAGCTGATGCGCCACGATCACCCGGCCATGCCCACACCCACAACTACACCCACCCCGACAGACCCCCCCACCCCCGCGAGCCTGCATCCCCTGACCAACGACTAGTGCCGGACGTTGGCGACCCGCAGTCCCACACTTCTACCCTGCTGCAGGGTAGGATTGGCCCGTTGCCCAATCCAACATAACACTCCCGCCCTCTTGCAACCCAGCTCACTGTAAACACGAGTCTTTGACCCCTCTAAGGCCCTACCACCATCTCTTTTCGATATGCCCGTGCACGCGCCCAGTTGCCCCTTCCCCGAGTTCTGTCCCCCCAGCTACTTGGCAACACCGCTGTACAGCCTCTGCAGACCCACTCCAATGTTCCCCATTATGTTGATTCACATGCCTGCGCTTTTTCCTTTCTCCTTGTATTTTTTATCCTACGTTCTCTAGCATATGTGATTACTCACATGGTCTGTACTGCTATGATAACGAAATGCCAATAAAAACAAGTTTAAAAAAACCATATTAAAACATATTCAACGATGTTGCATTGAGCCGGGAATCGGCCTAATCAAGTCGTTAATCAACAAGACTTGTTTGACACTTATTACACGTAAGAAAAGGTTCTAAGGAAGCATTCATGATTATTAGCAGTTCAAACCTTAAATGATATCTTCGTGCATATTTAACACAATACTGATCTCAGAGTGTTAGCATTGAATAATGGTGTATAATGGTACAGCCTAGTGTCAAGCACATTCCCGTTAACGACTTGATTAGGCCGATTCACGGCTCAATGCAACATCGTTGAATATGTTTTAATATGTTTATATATGTTTGATATTATGTAATGTATCATCATTAATCATTCACTATGTGTATATGGTTTTGCCTATTTTTCACATTCCAAGATGGCGCTCGTGTAATATCAACGAGTAGTCCTACCTCGCTTTCTGTATGTGATTGCACGCTGCACTTTAAAATGAGCTTCGGTGCAACACTCGTGTTGACACATTGATAAAGGGCTTGACCCGAAACGCGTCTGCGCCTAAATAAATTTGGAACAACTGACGAAACACCCCGCGAGTGCTGCCTCTTTCTTTCCCGGCTAGGGAGGAGACCTGGAGCGGTATCTATACACGGTGCACCACCGTGTTAGTGACACCCACCGCCAGCGCCCCGTCGTTGCTGGTGCAAACTTGAGCTGGAATATATATATATATATATATATATATATATATATATATATATATATATATATATATATATATATATATATAATCCCAAAGCGCTCAAATATGAGGCCCCACTCTGTTGCAGTTCGGTGAGCAACCTTTTAGTTTGATAAGTGCAGCTTCTCCCTCAGTCAATAAATCCTCTGGCCTTACGCGTTTCAAAGGTTTTGTCCTTATCATCAGAGGCCACACATGCAGAAAGAAGTTTCTCGCCGCTACAACACTGCTACCAGGCTTTTAACACTTCAATGAGCCTTTGGTGTGCTCGGTGATGTCACTGATTTCCACAATGCAAACTAGGTGATGTAGTTTACTTATGGTGTTTTTCTTCCCTCCAGTGGGTTTCTAACTGCATGTACATTTCAGGCAAAGTTATTATTTAAGCAATCCAGTGTGCCCCAGGGGAGAGTTTGCATACCTTTGTTTTAACAACTGAAGCACCATTATCGAAGGGGTTTGGTCTCCCCCGCGGGTTCCTCATTGCTTTTACGGTTGGTGCATCTCCTCCACGTCTGGAGCCGCAGTGATTAATCATAGTCCCAAAGTGCTCAGATATGAGGCTGCACTATGTTGCAGTTCGGTGAGCAACGTTTTAATTTAATAAGTATGCAGCCTCTCCCCCAGTCATTAAATCCTCAGGCCTTACGCGTTTCAAAGGTTTTGTCCTTATCATCAGGCAAAATTATTATACCAGCTCTCCGGTGGTCTCCAGGAGAGAGTTTTCATACCTTTGTTTTAACAACTGCAGCACCATTATCGAAGGGGTTTGGTCCCCCCGCCGGGTTCTCATTGCTTTCAAGGTTGGTGCGTCGCATCCACGGTGGAGCTGCTGTGATTAAACATAATCCCAAATTGCTCAGATATGAGGCCGCACTCCGTTGCAGTTTGGTGAGCAACCTTTTAATTTAATAAGTATGCAGCTTCTCCCCAATTCATTAAATCCTCAGGCCTTGCATGTTTCAAAGGTTTTGTCCTTATCATCAGAGGCCACACATGCATTAAGAAGTTTCTTGCTGCTACAACACTGCTGCCAGGACTTTGACACTTCAATGAGCTTCTGGTGTTCTCAGCAATGTCACTGATTTCCACAATGCAAGCTGGGTGATGAAGTTTACTTATGGCATTTTTCTTCTCTCTAGTGGGTTTCTAACTGCATGTACATTTTAGGCAAAGTTATTATTTGCTGCAGCAACATAATGCTGAATGAATCGAACATTCACCCCCAGTCAAGAGATCTGGGTTAAATCCATTTTTCTATGTTACTTCATAGCACCTTTAGAATAACATGATGCACAATTCCTCAATGAATAGGAAACTCCCAATCGTGGAATTCAAGGAAACTTTACTAAGGTTCACAGCTACATCTAATTAGGTAAGGGCCTTTGGACACTACATACAGCGGCACAGACTGAGAAATGCTGGTGTCTAGAATAGAGCAACCCTGGGAACAGGCATTCATCATCTCCCTTGTTACACAGAGATAAGGAGGAGTCATGACACTGTGATTATTTATTTGGATGCAAGAATATTTTAGTCTCTCAATGTATCCTGGTGGCTGCAGCGAGATGCTGGACTAGCTACCAATCACTCAGGGCCAGATGGACGTCCATTAATTCCGGTCGCAAAGGGGAGTTCGGCTCCTGGACTACGGTAATGTCCTCTATCTTGGTGCCGATTCAACAACAGTGAGTAAACTCCAGGTCGTCCAAAATGCGGCCGCACGGCTTTACGCAATGTTCCTCGGAGAACATCTGCCCTTCAAGCCCTTCGTGACCTGCATCGGCTGAGAATAACGAGTAGAATAAAATTCAAGGCCTTATGCCACATCTTTAAGATAAAACAGGGCTCTGCCCCGAGGTACCTACAGAATCTCAATTATGCTTATAAGCCCAGTCGCTGTCTGAGATCTTCGAGAAAAGGAGATTTTATTGTCCCTAGATTTAGGTTGGTGAAGATGGGCGGCTGCTCCTTTTCTCATCTAGGCACTAAATCTTGGAATGCCCTGCCCATGACCCTGAAATTGGAGACAGATCTTTTTCGCTTCCGTAGGGGTTTAAAAACTTGGCTTTTTCAGCAGTAATCTGAGCAGTCTTGTTTAGTAGTTTCATTGACAGTTGCTTGGCAGTTCATTCTTCTTCAGTCTATCCCTTGGCGCCTGGAAACCCACTGTGGGTAGCTGTGCGCCTTATAAGTTTAAATAAATAAATAAATAAATACATAAATTAAATTTGCGACCACAAAATCGGTCAGCCCAATGTACATACCCTATTTTGTGAGTCGCTAACCTATTAGTGACTCACAAAATAGGGTTAGAGACTCGCTATTAGGAAGGGGCATGCCAAGGGCTTCCCTTCCTAATAGCAAGTCCTTACCCAATGTAAAATTGTTTTGCAACCGCAATTGCTGTTGCAAATCACTCGCAGTTTACCACCATTCTGTGAAAAGTGGTAAGGCACTCGCAAACAGGAAGGGGTCCCCAGGGGACCCCTTCCCCTTTGTGAATGGTTGTGCATCTATTTTTTAAGAGCAGGCAGTGGTCCCAGGGAAAACTGCCTGCCCATAAAAATGAAACTGAAAAGTTTAATTTCTCTTTTTTTAATGCATCCTTTTTACCTATAAGGAAAATGGGCTGCATTTTTTAAACAAAAACTGCTTTATTGACAAAGCAGTCCCAGACATGGTGGTCTGCTGACCCCAGAAGGCCAACATCCCTGGGAGTGCCCGCCATTTCCAATGGGGTCACAAATTGCGACAGCCTAATTAATGTTCATTAGGCATGCACTTTGTGACCCCATTGGGAATCGCAAACAGTGTCTGAGACACTATTGTACATTGAATTTTGCGACTCGCAATTTGCGAGTCGCAAAATTCAATGGTCGTACATCTGGCCCTCAGAGTATTGACAAGCACGTTGTGTCTCTTGCCACACCTGTCCCTTTCATGCTGTGCTTCATGGTGCCGCCATTAGTGGATAATAGAGCGACAGACTAAATAAAGCCAAAAATAATAAAACGTTGCAAGTAATACTTCTGAATTTGATCTCAAAATGTATGGCACACTTTCCTACTTTGATTTTAGAATGTTATCCCACTTTGCCTCTGACCGACTCATGCACCTTATTACTTTTCCTCTCACCTTATTTTTCTTTACAGCCTCCTTTTAGGAAATGTGAAGGAGAAAAGCAGTAATGTGATGTATCTTCCACAACAAAAGTAGGTTCTCCCAGGATGAGAAATGCTGTAAGTTGATTGGGTGAGGAAACTTCAGGGGTTTATACATTATTTACAGGTTGCCCGGGGTCTGTAATTAAACGTGAATCGTATTGCATTCTAGCACCATACTTAACGAAAAACGCTCTGATTATAGCACATCAGAATGGAATAATTTATTACTGAAAGATTCATGGAATACTGACACCTGATGGATAGTGGAGCTGAATTGTTAATGCTTTCCTCCTCCTCCCATATGATGATCTACAGATTTTATTTTTAACAGTTAAAGCATTTTAAGTTGCCCTTCAATGATTTCTGTTCAGGATAGTATGAGAAAGCGTTCTGAGTAATTTTGTTTCCAGTCAGTGCCTTCTTGATCACTAATGCGTAGTTTTATTCCCTGTTTATGTATATGTTTCCCTTGAAGAAAGAATGGAACAAAGGTCATTGGCCACATTGTACTGAGGTGCAAAGCCTCATCATTGGAAATGCGCTGTATGTGCACCTACAATTAGATATTTTTAAAGATGTGTAATCATCCTCACATTATTTGTCGACGAAGGTTTTTTGTGGAAATTAGAATGTGGGCATACTTTATTTTAATCAGTTTCTACTTTATAAATACAAAAACTACAAAACTAAGATGCGCATATATGAAATGTTTTCTATTGTAATTTCGGGCTATGGCAATGCAAAAAGGCAGACATTTAAATTCAGTCACAGCACAACCTTGTGTACTAATGGAGAAAGGTAAAAAAAAGCACCCTGCTTATTGCGTCCAACCACTGTTTTATTATGTTCACCTCAAAGCTCTTTGAGGGTCGGGAGGCCATTTTAGTTTTTCACTAAGCAATCCAAGCTTTTTACGTTTGATAACTGATGTAAGCCTTCGAGTAACGACAGCTTTGAATTTTTTTTATTACGATATAAAATCATTTAACATTATTATAAAGGAAAACAATTAACTCAGATGTTTCCTTCCTCATTTAGAAAATATAGGCTTGAGACACAAAGACAACTTTTTTTTACACCAAGTCATTCTATAATTTACACATTTTTTGTGTGGCCCTCTTACTAGTAGCATACATAAGTGGTTTCTCTTTCTCTGAACAAATTTAATTTTTAATTTTCCTGACTCAGTGTTAACCAGGGGAAAAAAAGGTAATTGTTGTCAAGAGTATTCAAACTGTCAGAATATCCTTCAATCTAAAAGCTGTTAGAATCTGTGCAGAAGTAATTACTGAAACTCTATTCAGCTATAATAATAACCTGCCACTGATGACAGCAATTACTGGTAAAAGTGTAATAGAAATCAAAGGCACATTTTTCTCTGACAAGTACATTTCTAACTAAGGTTTGCTTTGCTTGAATAGTGTTGACAATGCTGATGTGCTGTATCATTCTTAATCACTGCTGGCATGATGCTACAGTCTGAGCTGCTCACTGTAAGAGGGAGGTTAATTGTGTGTTTTATTTGTCACTGTCCATACTTCCATTGCAAAGGGGTGGGGGGCATGTTTTTAAGAGAAATAGAGGTTGAGGGTTCGTTTTGTTTGACTGGCTCACATCCCTTGTAAATGTAGGGTATTAGTATTTCTATATATAAAATAAGCGCTCCACATGTTCTCACCAAATTGGTGACAGCATCATAGGCATCTCTAATGTGGCCTGCCATACGGTGCGGTTACTAACCTGGCATTCAAAACAAAATGGTCAACAACATTTAAAAACCCTCGCTGTCATGTATGATTCTTGACGAAAAACCTTAATGTGAGGCTCAGTTAAATCTTGTCAACAATACCTAACTCTCTAGCGTTCGCACAACGTTTGCATCTTCTAATAAATGCAAGCTCTGTGCTCTCTTCCTCTTTCGCATCTATTGGTAAAGGTAATAACAATAACTTAATTTCTATTTAGTGTTAAATTCCAGCGCTATTTCAGTTTCATGCAATGTGAATTACAAGCATTACTAATACAGATTTCAGCAACTCTGACGGTATTGGCCTAAGAAGCATTAAAGTCTGAGTTGGTCTTCCAAGAATTAGCGACATGCAGGTCACACACCGATGTCAGCTGCTATTCTTCGAATGATGGAAGACCCAGGGGCCTAATTTATGAGGCCCCTTGCGCCATCGGAACTTCACTTTTCATGAAGTTCCGTGGCGCAGAAGCCTGCGTGGTATTTATCAGGCAGCAGTACGCCAGTTTATGTGGCGTACTGCTGCCTGATAAATATCAGTCCCTTTAACGCAGTGTTCTGCGTTAAAGGGATGTGCAATGGGTGTTGCTGGGGGCGTTCCCAGCAACATCCATGGCCTTTTGACACTGCCCAAGATTTACGAGAAATCGTAACTCTGAAGCAGTGCCAAAAGCTTACGCCTCCCCAGGGGAGGCGTAAGGGAGGCGCAACAGGGAGAAATGTCTTTATTTCTCCTCGTATTTCCTTTTTCTATGTGTGCTGCATTCTACAGCACACATAGAAAGAGGAAAAGCCTCTTGTGATTATTTTTGTACAGAAAGGTTTCCCTTCCTGTACAAAAATAATCTTCCCCGCATCGCAGGCACCCTTGCACCATTGTGCAAGGGTGCCTGCGCTGGCGCAGGCAGCTCATTGTGCGCCGGCGGAGGGGAAAAGGACAGGAATGCGCCATATCTTATAGATACGGCGCATTTCTGCCCTTTTCTTTTGCCGTAGGGAAGCGCAGCAGGAAGGCCTGCTGCGCTTCCCTACGGCAAAAAGTCATAAATGAGGCCCCAGGACTTTTTGCAGTCGCTGATTTTAAGTGTCACTTGAGCACGCCTTATTAACATCCACCTCTTTTCAAGTCAGGTTCCATAAACTCTTATATGTAGAGATACATTGGCCAATTCACTCCGTGTCATGAGAGAGATTTTTTGTCCTGTTTTTTAAATCAAAGAATGGGTCCTGATGCTCAGGGACCCATATTTATACTAATTGCTGCAAAACTACAAATCCCAGCATGCTTTGTGCTGCAACTTGAGAACCAGGGCTGACTGGTTTAGGCGACAGATTAGCTGGTCGCCTTAAACATGCAGGGGCAGATTTACAAGCCCGTTGGGCAACTTTTGCGTCACTTTTCCTATGTTAAAAGTGACGCAAAAGTGGCGCAAGGGGCTTGTAAATCTGCCCGCAGTTTATAAGGAAATGTTAATTTTCTCACAATTGGTCACCCATTTACATTGGGTGAGAGGCAGAAACTTGACATAAAGCTGGAATAACTAACACAAATAAATGCATTTTACAGAGAAGACGAGACAATGATTCTTCCAGATTTTGTCAGAGGGGGAAACAAAACGTCTGTATGAAAAACGGCAGGGGTGCCACGTGGAAAAACAACTGACAAGGGAGCACAATAGTTGTTGCAATTTGTGTTTACCTGGCACTCCTCTGATCAACAACAAGAGCAACATATGGCAATTGAGGTAATGTCAATCAATTTGACTTTATTCGGTTAAAAAATTAATAACCATAAAAGTACATAAAAACAATTCATAATACTACATCATCATTATTATTAAAAGAAACAATTAAAACCACAAGGTTATTGGCAGTGCAAATATGGGTACAATATGCAGTAGATTAAATACAACGTACATTGAATTCAAGTGCAAATTGATTTACGTAATCTAAAAACATTACTAAAATATTCCGAAATGGAAGCTACAATAAAAATAACATCTAATTTCTGGAGCTCTAAAAAGGCGGCGCGACATCTTCTAACATTCATTTCCTTTAAAATCGGTACAATCAATCTTTTCCGGGGTAAAGTATAGTATTTACAGAATAAAAGGATGTGGATGTCAGACTGCTCTGATGAGTCGTCACAAGGGCATTTAATTAAGTTGCGAGACCAACAGTTCATTACGGGGAAACTTAAAACCCTAAAAAGAATACTTAACCTAAAGCGGGTCAAAATGATTTGCGAGTGTTCAGACATAGAAAGGGTTACATAAGGTTGAATTTTACCCTGCAGTAGTATGAATTGATGGGCTTCAACAGACTTTTTCTTATTTTCCGCTGTCATTCTAATGTCTTCCAGGCGTTTCATACATTTTATTTTTAGTGACTGCCTCGTAATATTACACATAGACAAAGGATCGTCATAGTAACTCATACAGCCAATGTCTCCAAGAAAGTCCCTAATGTAAGTAAACCACCTTATCCTGCTCACATAGTCCAAACTTAATTGCAGGTTTTATATAGCGCTAGGATCGACTCCCGGAGGAGAATCTCCGCGCTTCGACCGCTGCGAAACCCTTCCTGGCTTCCCTGAGAGATGGTCCCTTAATGGGTATCTCCAGGGTGAGACCAGGCATCCCCGGCGGTCTGGTGGGGCCGTTAGTGAAGATGAGGCAAGCTAATGCCCAGAGTTGCCGAGTGTGATCACTGATCAGAGTGGGCACCGAGGCGAGAGAATTATCGAGTCCGCTGACCCTGGTCCAGAAACCTGCCGCGTCGGGAATCGAACCCTGGTCCCGGGCCGTCCTCTGCTCTCGGGTCTGCCGCCTCTAACCAGTGAGCCACACTACTTCACCATCCCTTAAAACAGCTCGATTCAATACGCACCCATCATTGGTCCAAGCCCTATGCCACTGCAGTACTGGTTGGACTCTGATTGTATCTTCAATGTGGGGTTGGCCAAGTTCCATATGACAAATGTAACTTGAGACACTCTCAGGTACAGCTAAGATGAATCTCAAGAATTTATTTTCTACAACCTGAATAGATTGTACGTTGTCATACCCCCAGATCCCAGCACCATAGACAGCAATAGAGACACAAGTGGCATTACAAATTCGCAGAAGTTCTACAATAGGTTTTTTCCCATCGTTTTAGAAAAAAATGTAAGCGCTGTGATGGATTTGCAGAACAGGGCTTTCCTTACTTTTATGGCATCTGCCCAGGTCCTTGCTTCATGAAATAAAATGCCAAGATATGGAAAGGTAGGGTAAAGTATAGAGGACTAGCATTAATGAACATCGGCCTCCTTTTTCTAATAGAACCAGGGCCACAGTTCATGATGAATGTTTTAGAGCAGTTGATTTGCAAATCCAAATTTTTCATAAATGTATTAAAAGATGTTACAAGGCGTTGTAAGGCCACTGGCGTGCGAGCCATTAAGACCGCATCATCTGCGTATAATAACTCAGGGATGGGTCTTTTGGCTACCCTAGGTATATCACAAGTTGTTTCCACCAGGGCATCCTCTAATCCGTTAATGTATACCAAAAATAAAAATGGCGCTAGGACGCAACCCTGGCGTACCCCACACCCTACATCAAATAATCTAGTACAGTCACCGTTTTTTCCATATTGCACTGTTGCGATAGCGCCTGAGTACAATTCCTTAAGAAAGGAAATTATACTTCCCTCTACACCAAGGAATTCCATAATGGCCCATAGCTTGCTGTGTGAAACACAGTCAAACGCTGATGTCAAGTCAACAAAAGTAAAATAAATAGGTTCCTGCCGTACCTTAATATATTTCTGTTGAAGGATAAATAAATTCAGGCCCTGATCAACTGTTCCTACCCCCTTTTGAAACCCATATTGGAGGTCACTAATGATACAATTATCTTCCGCCCATTTTTGCAGCCTACCTAATATCACTCTTCCTAGAATTTTTACAGTGCTATCTAATAAGGAGATAGGTCGATAGCACGTGGGATTTTGCCTGTCTCCTTTTTTTAAAAATAGGCACTATAACTGACATAAACCATGATGGCGGTAGGCTCGTCTTTAAGGATGCATTAAACAGTTGCACCAAAAATGGGCCCCATAAATCGATGTTATTTTTAAACAAATCGGGAGGTATGCCGTCTGGACCTGGGGCTTTACCGCCCCGTGTTGCTTTGAGACTCTCAGTTACTTCTTTTAAGGTAACATTACATTCTAGATCCTTAGCTTTAATTTACCCCAGCTGCTGCGTTAATGACCGCAGCGGAGGATTCTGCCCATCAGATAAAGTACTTTACAGACTAGAATAGTGATCTACCCAAGAGTCCTCGGTAATGGCAATTTCAACACGTGCTTTATCTGCACCAAAGAAAGGGGCATTCACTGCTTTCCAGAAAGCACAAACATTCTTACTCTGTGAGGCCTCGCAGAGTGTCCCAGGCCTCCGTTTTAATTGCCAACTTCCTCCTTTTTAGTGCGCACTGATAAGATCTCCGCGCCTCCCTGACCAATGTAGGATCACAGGAGACAACATGTAACGCTTTGTTAAGCTCAGAATGAGCCTTTGTACATGTGGTATCAAACCATTTCCCGGCTTTTTTTTTACATGATTTAGAGGCCACCCATAGGTTGTCCTTAATTTGACAAGCAATGACCTTAAACTGTTTAAGGATCTCCTGACTGCCAACACTCTCATCTAGAACAGTCAGAAAACTGGGCAAGCAATTAATTAGCAAGGTACACAAAAAGTCATTTGGAACCACCCTATCCCATTTAAGAACATAACCATTTTGCCTCACCATGCTAATATCAGAAACTTTCTGCATGAATGTCTTTTCTGCGCCCATTTCCCGGAACAGGTTTATGATCTCCATAATTATTGAATAGTGATCACTTAATGCAGTATGGCGGGTCCAGCACCTTTTAACCATATGCCTATGCCTAACAGAAGTTATTATGTAATCTAATGTTGATAACACGCCCCTGCCAATGAACGTAGGTGTAAAGGGGAGCTCTAATTGACCAATTTCGTTTGCGTACCCTAGATATTCAGAGTGAACAATATCATTTAGCAGGTCTCCACAAGTGGAGTGCTCAAAATGTGTTAAATCGATGTCTTGGTCCAGCATGATACCACATACACCTTTCCGGCTTTTCTTACATATAGTGCAGTTGAAGTCTCCCCCCCAAACAACCCATACATCTTTAGCATTATTGTCTGTTTCTTTGCTCACCTCATTTCCCAGCTTTTTAAGTATTAATTCCAAGTCTGCAGGAGGAATGTTATTATAAAAGTTTATAATTAAAAGACACAATTCCTTATTTGCGTCTATTCGTACTAACTGGTAGTAAGGATTACATGAGAATAGTTGGATCTTCTGGCAGTTTAAATAATTAGAAATGAAAACCAACAATCCCCCTTTAGCCCTACCATGATGGACCCCTACTGCTCAAGTAAACAGAGTTTTGTAGCCGGAGAGATGGAAAGGTTCTAAGGCCCATGTCTCCTGAAAGCATAGGATGTCGAACTCTTCTATTTTTTTTCACCACATAGGATTTAATATTTTGGATCTAAGCTCCGCCACATTCCAAAACATTAAGCGACTAACTTCCCTATTGAAAGGATCATTTTCCACTCGTTCCTCCATTTTTAGTTCTAACTCTGCATGTAAATCAGATGAAATGCCACTATTAACAGAATTGTGCGGTACTTCCCCAATGGGTGAATTAAGACTGTCTGTCTGCTTGACAACATCACTTTCCCTTACTGCTAGCTGCCTCGCTGAGGGAACTTGGTTTTTATTAATATTCCCCCGTGATTAATCCCTATGTCCTGAGAACATATATGCTTTGGCTGAAGAACAAATGCGTTACTATTAGGAGTAGGTTCTGTAGTCATGGAAAGTACCTTTTGAGAACTATCCGCAACATTGTTTCCTGTGCCCCCAGGAAAAAGTCAATCAACACCCTCCATGCCCGTTAAAGCCGCATAGCGGTTATAAACGGGTATAGAGTGGTCAGTCGGATGTTGAAAAAACGGCCTTAAATAACTTTCCTGTGTTCAATATAGGGGCCTAGGACAAGCATTCTGACTTCTAAATGAGGGCCCAATGTTATTTTGAAACAAAGGCCTTGGATTTATTGGGGGGTCCATTAGCCCTCTAGGGTAAAAGTAGGTCAAGTCACGCACACAGTTCTGATACTACCCCGTTGGGGAAACCAGTTCACAATATGACTAACAGCCCTACCAGCCCTGAAATTTACTATAAGGATGTCACCCGTTATGTCCTTTAATCTTTGTCCCAGTCAGGGAAGACTCCTGGCGAATAAGATTTCGCTGTTTATTTCCGGTGGTAACTGGCAATTCTGTCTAAGCCAGAACATTGCTTCATTTTTCAACTGGTGCTGATCTTCTCTGCCACCCTCCTCTAAAACTGGCACTCCGGTAAGGACCACCACATACGGAACAGCTTCCGGAGGAAGTTCTACTGTACCTCTCTTAGGTGGAAAACCCTAGCCATGTTTCCATAGTCATTCGGTTTTGGAGCATTTCCTGGGGTATTGGATTTTCCTGGAATATTTGGTTTTCCGCCTGTCCGAGGCTCTTTATCTGCACTTTTAGCATTAACCACTATTGTTTTAGAGGGCATTGGTGCCAATGGCTTTGGTGTAGCTTGGTTAGCAATTTTTGTTGCTTTCTGGATGACAACAGCTGGGGGTAGTGCAAGAATTGGGGCAGCTGGTATGGCCTTTGGTAGATCTTTAATTACCCCTTTTATTTCCCCAATTGCCTATTCTAAATTTCCCATTTGTTCTGCTACTCTTTTTAGCCTCTCTATTACTGACAATATAAGCGATTTAATTAATTGTTCCCTACTACCAATTAGATCAATGCTAGGTGGATCTTGTATTGGGAAATCAGGTGGAATGACTTTTGCAGGTGATGTGGGTGCATTAGATGAAGAACATACTGCATTCCCAAAGTTGGTATGGCTAAACTTTTTTAGCTGAGGAGCATTCCGCCTTTTCCTCCTTTTCTTTGGGGGTGGACCTTGAACACGGGGAGTTTTTAGAGCAATCTTTGTTTTTGGGATTGGCTCTGCTGGTGGTGACAAAGTATCTGGCAGGACCTCTAGCTCTGGAGTTGAATTAAATGAAGAAGCTAACATATTAATGACCGGGTCATTAGTTACAACTAATGGCGAGGTTCTGTCTTGAAAAAGTAACGGGATGCTATCATTAAGGAAAAACTCACCACCCTCGTTCTCACAAGGTGTGGCGGGAAGCGGTGATAAGGCTGTCTGTATTGAACCCAGAGAAGAACGCTTATTCTTAATAAGTTCAATAGAGCGGCGTCTATGGGCCCGTCGCTCTGCAAGTGCACTTTCTCTGTCAGTTCCTATGGTAGTCCTAGTGACATAGTTGTCAAGTGTCCATTGATTTACCCCTCCTGGGAATGATGTTTTATCCTTGGGAAGAGACGTCATCTTGGTTACCAAAGAAAAAAGGAAATTATATTGAACCAGTCAGTAAGTATGCATTTATCAAGGACAGCGTACTTAAATAAGTCTGCTTACTGAAGTGTAGAATGTAGCATAAATGGAGGAATCCAAAACATGGGTTCGTCTTTGGAATTAAAGGGAGGGGGCCCGGCCCAGCCTCCTCTGGCCTCTGAGGGCCACAGAGGGCCCGCCCTTTGCCCGTGCTTCGCCCGGCGCCCGCTCGCATCCCACGACGCGGGGAGCGCATTGATTAAATGCGACTCCTGGCGCCCTTCAGCAGTTCAAAGTGCGCTCCGCCGCTTAGCCCGCCGGGAAATGTAGTTCCGGGGCGGCGGCGCGAGTAGTTTTGCGATAGTGACTCTTGGCAGTGTCGGCAATGAAGCCCTTGCTCTAGCCCCTGTCTGCAGGCTGTGTCCACTGCCGCTGCTCCGATCCAGGCAAGCCTCAGGTAAGGAGTTCCCTTGATGCAACTGTCCGAGTGAAACGAGGGCTTGCTCAATTGCATGCAGGTGAGGTAATGTAAATGTCCAGTATTTGTAAAGCGCAAACAATTACCAGAGGGTGTCAAGGCGCTGGGGGCCGTTAGGAAGATTAAGCGAGCTATTGCTCAGAGTCACATGGTGCTGGGCTAATCGAACAGTGAGCCCCCGGTTCCGGAATCAGTTGCCCTGGCCCCTGCGCTCCACCTCTTCCCTCATCATTCAGGTCATCAGTACCAGCTAGGATAGCCACCTGGGGGACACTTGCTCATTGAATGCAGAAACAGAGGCCTAATCTTTCATGGAGCCACCATTCATGCAATAAACGTTGTTTACAATGAAGCACAGATACACGCCCTTCCAGGGTGGGATTGGTCTATTAGGAAACCTGGCAGTGTCCAAAAGTCTAGTCTAACTGATAGCCATATTACATGTTTTTTGGATGCTTGTATGCTGATTTTATTGATGATTTCTCTTATATTACCACAAGCATTGCCTGTAACAAGCACACATGCATGGTCTCTCATAGCTTAAAAAACACCTCATGTCTTTGTAAGTATAAAGCAGCCTTCATTTGAAAATGAAGGCCATAAGTATAAAACTGTCTCCATATGAAAAAGTAGGCCACTCTTATAAATATCTGATTTATTGAAGGGTACCACTTTTAATTTGGTGCTTGGGCCTATTTTCTCATTCAGTACTGTACACTGCCCCAAAAACCTTTATGAAGGCACCTCTCTGTGCTACAATGCATTGGTACTTTCAGTGCAGCACAGAGGCCTAGACAGATTGCAATATGCTATTGGTAAACCTGGCATCTTTGGCATGATTTCCCCAGTCTTTATTACTCTACTTCCTGGATTTTTTCACTGTGTGCTGGACTTGTTTTTTTTACTCTAGGCAGTTTACCACTGCTGATCAGTGTTAATGGGCAAGTGCTCCCTGTGTAAATTGTGATTATGATTGGTTATCCATGATTGGCATATTTGATTTACTAGTAAGTTCCTTGTAAAGTGCACTGTGCGTGCCCAGGGTCGGTAAATCAAATTCTACTAGTGACCTGCAGTATTGGTTGTGCCCTGTAAACTTTTGTCAGACCTGGCATTGCAATGTCTATAAGTGCCGTTTTTAAACAGCCATGTCAACCTAGCAAGATCAACCACTTGCTAGACTCAACCCTTCCCTTTTGCTACATGTAAGGTACCCCTAAGGTAAGCCCAAGGTAGCCCAATGGACAGAGGGTAGTGTATGTGAAAGGTAGGACATGTACTGTTGTGTTTTACAGGTCCTTATAGAGAAAACTGACAATTATGGTATTCACTATTGCATGCCCCATCTCTCCCATTGGCTATCATTGAAGCTGCCTTGTAACTGCTTACAAGTCTAACTTTCAATTGGGAAGTGATAGAGATTTGGAGTTTGGATTCCCTAAACTTAGAATTTAAAAACACATCCCTTAGTGAAGATGGTTTTTAAATTGTGTGTTTGAAAGTGGCACTTTTTAGAAAGTGGGCATTTTTGGGGGGTGACCACGACAGCCACCAAGATGGCCGCAATCTTGTGAGGCTCCAGTGGTAGTGTCCTTTGTTCTTGCTGAATCACCCCCATCATCATCCTCTGGCCAGCTGCTCCTCCTGAACTCTTCATCTGGCTCCTGCCTGCCAGATATGCTGTGTCCGGGTGCTCCTGACATTTTTAAGGCATCATTCCTGGCCTGGCATTGCCTCAGATGTCCTGCTGTGACAGGCAAGCCAGAGGCCAAGATACCCGACCTCAAGGGTGCTACACTCCACCCTTGTCATCCAGCAGACTCCGGTGGATGTGTTGTGGTCGAGGGGTGCCCCCACCCTTATCCTGCCCCTTGGTTGCCACAGGCTTCTGAGACCGGCCTCAAGACTGAGGCCTGTGCTTAGCCTCTCCCAGGTGGTGGTGTTGTGCAGCCTACAGAGCCCCATGGATTCTGGGCCTGTGGGCATCACTGAAATGCTCTTTCTCTAGCCTGCTAGAATTGTGGGCTCCAGTGCTACCTGGTTGGGACTGTTGGTGGCAATGTGGCACAATGATGGGCACATTCTGGTTCCTGCCGCTGTACTGCTCTGTGGCTGGGCCTACTTGAACTGCTGACCACCAACCTGGGAGCCTGTGCCCTGCCTCTTCAACAGCCTCACCTGCCACACCTGTGTAAGTTGTAAGTGCTCCCCTGGAGGAGATGCCTATAATTACCAAGAACTCCTGCCAACCCAGCTAACATGCCCTTTGCCTTCCCTGGTCCTACAAATAATTTCTCTTTATTGAACTCCTCCTCGGCTGGTAGACTGACCTCCTTGGTTCTTTAGCAGTGTCCCTTTGATCTTTCAATGTTATCTGGGGATTGCTCATAGGCACAATAACCATTGTTCTGTTACCCATCTTATGCTGCCTTGACCTGGCCCTGACTGTTGGGACACTCAATCAGTATGGCTGCAGGCCTACTCTGATATTGTTAGCTACTCACCCTCAGCTCCACTGCATCCTCTCATCTGTTGATATGTTCTTTGGGGTTACTTTACTCTACTGTTATATCAATTTGACGTCTGATCCTGCCTAATTAACTGGACATCTCAACTACTCCCCCCATATCTATATCTCCTGTTAGCCACGGCTTTGCTGGGCAATATTTCTTTGCAGCTTTCTCATTACTTTGGCGGCACACCTTCCCCTACTGTCCTTCATCATAATCCGCACTCCCCACAGACCAAAAACAGTGTAAACTGCTGTTTGACCGGGGAAAGCCTGAGAGAGGACAGGGCTCCCATTCCGATATGGAGGAACCCACGAATAGCTAAGCTGATAGCACCAGCCGCACAATCACCATTTTGGCAGAACTCAGGGTGGGGTCCCTTGCTATGGACACTTTCTTCGACACCCTAGTCAGCCACATAGATTGATTGGTGGAGCGTCTTGATCACCAGAGTGCACGAATATATGGTGCCGTGGAGTTGATTTCTGGATTGGAAGATGGTACTGCTACTACTCTGAAACGCTTGGATAAGATGGAACATATCCTAAAGCAGGTCACTATCAAGAACGAGGACCTAGAGGATAGATCCCACAGAAATAACCTTTACATTTCAGGTATTGAGGAAACAACAAACATAGAGAGAGCAGGCACATTTGTGGAGCAGCTACTCAGTCAGTTTTACGATCGCACCTGCTTCTTGTCCACCTTCTCCAGGGGATTCCACCTCACTCTCTTATAGCCTGTCCCCTCAATTATAAAGACAGCACACAGCTCTTCACTTGGCCCGGGAGTGGGAGCCTCTTCATTATCAGGGCACCAATATCTCGCCTTATCCGGATTTCACCATCACTTTGCAGGAGGCCCTTCAAAAAGTCAACAACATTAATAAATCTCTACGTAAACTTGGCCCAAAGTACACACTGCTCCATTCTCTTTGTCTACAAGTCAAACACAATGGAAAGACTCGCATCTTTGACACTTCAGCGGAAGTGACTTATTTCTGTAAAAAGCTTCCCTCCAGGGCACCCCTCCACAACAGGCAACAACTGATTGAGCTGGATCCTGAACCTCCAATCCTTGTTAGCTCTGCACTGAACTAGCCTGGTGTAATCAGTGAGCTATACATATATATACGACACCTGAACCTTGTCCTTCATATTGTGTATCACTCATTTTTGTGTTATTATTTCTTTGTCCATGTTATTATTGCATATAAGCAGTTGTCTTTCCTTTACTTTTCAGGGACCCTTTTTCTTAGTAGGCAGCGTCATGCCAAGTGGTCACCTAGCTCTCATGGTGAATACCACGTTTATACAGTTGGAATTATTTTCTATTCTGTTTCTTTTTATTGTGATTTGTTGGATGTTTTATTTTCTGTATGAGTGGGGGGTTGTGGTTACAAAGAATATTTTATTATTGTTTAATTTTTCTTTATCTTTGGCTGTTGTTACCCAGCACTCAATCTATGCACCACTCATTGACAATGTGTCATACTCTATACTCTTTACTTTTTCACCATGCCCCTTCTGAATCTAAATAGCATGGCTAATATTTCCCTAATTACCTGGAACATGCGTGGAATTAACAAACAAAGAAGGGGAAAGCAGGTATTATCTTATTTGAACAGACACAGTGTTAATATTGCCTTCCTACAATAGACATCTCTCCCCCATAGCACTGACCCTCCCTATGCTAAAGGTTTGGGACCACATTGATACTTCTCCTTTTATTGTTCATATTCACATGACAAATGCATTCTCATACATAAAAGTGTCCCCTTCATTTTCCTCAATTGCCATTCGTGAGCGAATGTTCACTATATTCAACATCAGGGCATCCTCTACGACAATCATGTACTATTGCTAAATGTCTATGTCCCTAATATAGATGACCCCGAATTTTTCCATGGAGCTCTATGCTCATACGGAATGCCTGGACATTGAATATATGATATTGGGTGGTGATCTTAATATGTTGTTTTGTCTGCAACTTGACTCCACCAGCATCCACCCTAGAAGTTAATCCTGAGCTCGGGCGTGTTCCACCATGTCATTGGCACGTACACATTATGGGATGCCTGGCGCACTCAGTATCTTTCTGACCCCAGATCCACTTTCCATCCCTCTCCCCACTCTGTGTGGACATGGTTGGACTATTGGTTCCTCTCAGCTAATGTCTATCTCAGGGTCACTGGGGTCACCTTATTATCGCAGATCTGACCATAGCCCAGTTCTCCTACAATTGAACATACCATATGGATGCAGCTCGGACTTCACCTGAAGGTTCCATGGTGAGGCCCTTCTTGACCCAGTATTCCACAGCGAGATCCTAGACTCTGTCAATGAGTAGTTAACGTTGAACACTTGAACAGTATCACTGCAAGCCACCCTTTGAGAAGCATTCAAGGTTTTTATTCATAGAGTATCCAAACACACTTGCATCCTTTGAGATATCCATACCCAGCTGCAACATATCGAAGCGTTGTTGCAACATTTATACCGAATTGCCGCCTCTGATGGAGATCCTCAGTTACATCTCCATTCGGCCCTGTTGGCCAAATTGTACAATCTTGCTGATAGGGAGATTGCATATTTATGGGAAGTATACTAGAGCCATGCTGTTATGGGGAGGGGAACGTCCGGTCGGCACCCTTACATGACTTTTTCATCCAAACCGGCTCAATAACTGTGTCACTGAACTGCAGATGGACTCTGGTTCACCTACGCTGGACGGCGAAAGTGTCCTGGTCAAATTCGAGTGATACTATGAATGTCTCTATGCTTCCAGTATAATTGACACTCCATTGGAGATCACATCATATCTTCAGGAGGTCGCAATGGTCTGGCTCACAGATGGTCAGCAGCATTTTCTTACCAGATGATTACAGTAGAAGAAATTATTCAAGCAATCAATTTTTTGGATGCGTCTAAAGCACCTGAACTAGATGGCTTAACCAGGGCCTTCTACAAAGCCTTTAAGCAACAACTCGCTCCTCATCTTTTAGCATTGTATAATGAGTCTTTATCCACTAGTATATTACCCCCTACTGTAGGAGAAACCGTTTTTACCCTCCTGCTGAAACCAGGCAGGGATCCCCCTCTCTGTGCCTCCTATAGACCTCTCTCCCTCTTAAACCTCAATAATAATATATTAGCCAAGGCCCTCACTACTAGAATATTCCATTTGAAGGAGCAGAGTATCTCCCCTGTTTAATCCGTATTTGCACCTCTTTGATCTAAATACTTTAATCTGTGCATCATATTTTCAGAACTTAATATTATTTCCCAGTCTATGCCCGCAGTGGTGGCTTTGTTGGATGCTGAAAAAGCATTTGACTCTCTTGAGTGGTCCTTTTTGAGAGAAGTATTGGTCAATTTTGGTATCCACACCCCCTTCATTTCCTTGATCATGCTTTTATATTCCAAACTGGTGGCTGGTCTGCGAGTCAATGGCTCATTAACCAAAGCATTTCCTATCAAGAGAGGGACTAGACTTGGGTGCCCATTATCTCCTCTCCTTTTCATCATCGCAATGGATCCCATAGCCCGTTACATGCAAGAACGCTATTCCCATCATGGCCTTTAACTCACATACAGTCCCCTTTATTTTCTTTATATGCAGACAGCATATTATCATTTATCCATCATCCATCAGATAATCTTTTTCCACTTATGCAAGAGAATGCTCGATTGGGCAATTTGTCTGGGCTTCAGATTAACTGGACCAAATCTGAGATCTTCTCGCTCATAGATGCCACCCAACCTGCACCAGCAGACTATCCTTTAACATAGGCTGCAGATGGTACTAAATCCCGGGGCATTCGACTACACAGAGACAAAGACCAAATATTCCAGCTTGATTGTGGCCCAACATTAGCTGATCTTGTCAAGCAAGTGGACCTCTGGATTAAATTACAGCTCTCTATGGCAGGAAGTGTAGCCATCATTAAATTGGTCCTACTCCCTTGTTTTCTATACCTTTTTTAAACATTCTACACTCTCTCACACAAAGTTTTCTTTATCTTCTGTTCAGTCCTGTTCTGCACTTCATTTGGGCTGGAGAACGCCCTTTTGTCTGCTGGGACTTTTGACCGAGTAGATTTGGTGTACTGACCTTTACCTATATTATCTAGCCCAATGCCAATATATACATCAGTGGTATCACTCAGGAGCTTGTATTCCATATCTGAAGCCTGAACAAATCCATTAAGGTGGCTTTTCTCATTCCTCAATCCTGCCGAAAGTCATTCACTTTGGTCCCAATGACATCCAAACCTCGTCCACGACCTGCTGGGCATACTTTAATTTGTGCATCATATTTTCAGAACTTAATATTATTTCCCAGTCTATGCCCACAGTGGTGGCTTTGTTGGATGCTGAAAAAGCATTTGACTCTCTTGAGTGGTCCTTTTTGAGAGCAGTATTGGTCAACTTTGGTATCCACACCCCCTTCATTTCCTTGATCATGCTTTTATATTCCAAACTGGTGGCTGGTCTGCGAGTCAATGGCTCATTAACCAAAGCATTTCCTATCAAGAGAGGGACTAGACTTGGGTGCCCATTATCTCCTCTCCTTTTCATCATCGCAATGGATCCCATAGCCTGTTACATGCAAGAACGCTATTCCCATCATGGCCTTTAACTCACATACAGTCCCCTTTATTTTCTTTATATGCAGACAGCATATTATCATTTATTCATCATCCATCAGATAATCTTTTTCCACTTATGCAAGAGAATGCTCGATTCGGCAATTTGTCTGGGCTTCAGATTAACTGGACCAAATCTGAGATCTTCTCGCTCATAGATGCCACCCAACCCGCACCAGTAGACTATTCTTTAACATAGGCTGCAGATGGTACTAAATCCCGGTGCATTCGACTACACAGAGACAAAGACCAAATATTCCAGCTTGATTGTGGCCCAACATTAACTGATCTTGTCAAGCAAGTAGACCTCTGGATTAAATTACAGCTCTCCCTGGCAGGAAGTGTAGCCATCATTACATTTGTCCTACTCCCTTGTTTTCTATACCTTTTTTAAACATTCTACACTCTCTCACACAAAGTTTTCTTTATCTTCTGTTCAGTCCTGTTCTGCACTTCATTTGGGCTGGAGAGCGCCCTTTTGTCTGCTGGGACTTTTGACCGAGTGGATTTGGTGTACTGATCTTTACCTATATTATCTAGCCCAATGCCAATATATACATCAGTGGTATCACTCAGGTGCTTGTATTCCATATCTGAAGCCTGAACAAATCCAATAGGTTGGCTTTTCTCATTCCTCAATCCTGCTGAAAGGCATTCACTTTGGTCCCAATGACATCCAAACCTCGTCCACGACCTGCTGGGCATAACGGAGACTTTGTAGGCTACTGGACGGCAGCCCTCTCTATTCCCCCACTCTTCCATTAAAAAAAAACCCCTGGCTGCCTCTCACACATGAAAGTTGGTGCAACGCACTCTTCATCATCCTTACCCATTCATTTTAAGGGATCTCTTTCCTGGCAGACATGTCATGCAACCATCTGTCGTTCCCCACCTACATGACTTTCTGTTCATGGACCATTTTATTTTTCAGAGCTTGCACAACACTCTAGGATTCTTCTTCTGGTGAGCGGGTGATCTCCAGATTATACCTTCTTTGCATTACTAGGAAACCAAGGGGCATATTATCAACGGATTTATCTCTGCTTTTCTGGCTTTAAAAGCCAAGAAAGCGGAGATAAAATTATCTCCCCATTACCTAGCTGTCGCTAACACCAGTTAGCGACAGCTAGTAGGAGATAGCGACCATCTTGGGCCCCGCTTTGCATGTTGAAAAATTTATCACTAATGACATGCAAAGTGGGCGTGCCAAGATGTTAGCGCCTGGAAACAGTCGCTAACATCGCTATCTCCTATTACCAACTTTTGGAGATATTCGCGCTAAGCGCGAATATCTCCAAAAGCTAATATGTTATCCAATGGGAGGTGGATAACATGGCTAAAAGCATTAGCTCGGTAATGCCTGATTTTTCAGCGAGATTCATGCATTATTGCCTATTTTTATCGCATTTGCGATAAACCTTGGTAATACCAAGGTTTATCTGCGATAAAAATCGCCGCAGCTCGGCGATAATTTTTTATCGCTAACCAAGCAATAGCGATAATTATCAGATACCACTGTGCACCTACAAGAATCTTGGGCAGAAAAACTCAGAATGGCCATCACCGATAAAATATGGTCTTACTGTTGTTCGTGGATCCAACACATTTTAAATAACACTAAACACAAGTTGCTACATTTTAAATTTCATCATTGTTCTTTTCTTTCCCCCAGACATTGCTAAATTCAACCTCACATGCTCCAACCATTGTCTCAAATGCCTTTCTCTGGGAGAAGATTTTGCACATCTGACATGGACCTGCCCATTGTTATCCATGTACTGGACTTCTGTTTTCATCCATATCTCATCTATGACTGACATATCACTCACACCGACCCCCATCTCACCCATTTAGGCTATACAATTGTACTGTGTCCTTAGATTTTGTTAACTGTGACAAAAAAGCATTCATCAATGTTTGTGACTACTACTGCCTTTGATCTACACTGTGGACAGCAAGTTTCACAACTTCAACTCAGCTTTCTATCTTCACTACGGACAGCATTCAAGTTATCCTTGATTTATGTAAGGCAAAGACTATTTTGTTAAAGGATGCCACAAAAAAACATTCCTCTATGACTGTACTGAGTTCTGTTTTCAAACGTACACTGCGCTCAACAGAGTTTACCACTTGTTACCGGTGGGGCATCAGCACTACAGACAACATAAAATTCAGTCTTGATTTATTAAGGCAGAGACAATTGTACGGTGTCCTCAGATTTTGTTAAAGTATGTGACATAAAAGCATTCCTCGATGTCTGTGTCAACTACTGCCTTCAATGTACACAGCGGACAGCAGGGTTCACAACTTGAAGTCAACTTTGTATTATACTATGGACAGAAAGGAATTCAACCTTGATTTATTTAACGCAGAGACAATTGTGCTGCATGTGTTCTGATTTTGTTAAAATAAGTGACAAAAATCATTTGTCGATATCTCTGCTGACTACTGCCTTCGATTTACAGTGTGGACAGCAGCGTTCACATCTTGAATTCAGCATTGAATCTATACTACGAACAGAATGAAATTTAGCCTTGTATTTTTTTAAGGTAGAGTTAATTGTATTTTATGTCCTCAGATTTTGTTAAACGATACGACAAAAATAATTTCTTGATGTCAGTGATGACTACTGCCTCGATCTACATTGTGAGGACTCACCATTCAAATAGAATGGCGATTGTACATGACGCATTCCAGTAGACAAGAGACATTATACCACTGCGACCCCCCCTGAACCATGAATCATTGCAGGGTACGCACACACTGAATTCTTTCGGTACCACTAACTCACTGCACTACAAGTCATTTCTCCGTAGCCTTATTAAAGCAGAATTCACTAGGTAAAAAACATTGCTCCCAGTACAGCCATCCTGCAATACGCATTATCGCAGGGTACGTACAAGCTCAGCTCCAAAAATACTACTAACTCAGTGCAAGATAAATCATTGGAAAGAAGAGTGAACAGTTTTATGTCAGCAATGAGGCATACTATCACTTTTAAGTTGAATTCATGCAGAATCCAGTCAACAAAAGACATTACTCCAATTACTGTGCCACCTCCCCCCCAGACCACGCATTATCGCAGGATACGTACACACTAAGCACCAAAGGTACTAGTTACTCAGTGCACCAAAAATCATTATCATGTGGCCTTACTAAGGCAGCATTCACAGCACAAAAAACATTACAATCAGTACGACATTGCTTTAACAAAAAAAGCCCTCTTTGACCTTTTTTCCCTAGAGCCGGAGGAAATAGAGATGGAAAAACCCAGGGTAAGAGAAAACTATGCATTGGTTACCTGTATAGGACCGGAACCATACTTGGTCACAGTTTACAATCCCTACCATCGGTTCCTCTTGACCAGATTTCGGTTAAACTTAATTAACTTTACTCTGAGCGTTTATCATAAATGGTGAAGCCCAGAACGGGCAGATCCTTGCTCATGTGACGATTTTTTCACTCAAAATACCCTACATTTTTTTATGTTTTGTGATCACTTTAACGATTGCAGGAGGAAATATTTATTACCAATTCTTAGAGAAGCAGGATTTGTACAGGTCAGGCCCGCACTTGTGTATCTAAAGCAACTTAGCACACCTAAAATAATGTTTCATGTTGCTAGTTTTTTAATTGTGGCCAACCGAATTAGGAAAAAGAATGTTACATTTCTACCGCTCTTAAATATCTGTGAACAGTAGACCCCACGTTTAGAAAAAATATCATTAAGGGCAGGCCGACCCTATGGTACTTATATATAAATGTGGTTTTTAGGAAAATTTTTAAAAAATGTGAAACAAATCTAAAATGCATATCTTTTATACTACATGGAATGATTTTTAAGAAAAACGTTGTTTTATTTTTAGAAATTTGTAATCAATTTTGCATTTATTGTATTTGACTGTATACTTTTTATGACTGTGTTTTCTTGTCTTTATATGATATTAATTTATCGAAAATAAAGGATTTGACTTGACTCAGTACGGCCTGCCCGGACCACGCATCATTGCAGGTAGAGGTGGGCATCAAATTCTGTTCCGCTTGCGACAACTGCGATAATTTGACATTTTCGCGTTCCGCGGAGAGCGCGAGAATGCCAAAATTTCTGCGATCTGCAGCGTAAAGAAACATTTTTTCATGCTCCCGCTGTAAAAATACGTTCTCGCATGCGCAATCGACTTACCTGGATCCCCACGTTCACCGACAAGTTGGTAGCCAATTGCGCTATCTTGCGAGAGTTTGCGCCCGCGATCATGTCATTCGTCTCGCGATCATGTACCGCAAGAGTATGAGATCTCGAACACGTCATTGCCCACCGCGAGTGAGAGCGTGAGGACGCCAACACGTCATATCAAAAGCGACAAGGAGCGAGGATACCCGAACACATCATTCTCCACAGCGAGTGAGATGGTGAGGACGCAAACACGTCATATTCAACGCGACAGGGAGCGAAAGAACACAAACACGTCATTTTGGACACGCCATCGACATCCGGCGGTAGTAATGTGAAGCTCGAGAACTCGAACATGTAACATTTTCAATTTGGAGAAGAATATCATTTCTAGCAGCATAAAACCTTCTGCAAATGATGATTTGGATGAAAAAAAATCCTCAGATTGAAATTTGGCTGTCCTTTTTTGTGCAAGCAGTCCTTTTTTAAAATGGGGAGAGAGGGAGGAAGTGCCACAGAATCTCTAACTTCCTAATCCTGTCCTGCAGGCTCCTCCCAGTGCTTTGTCCATCTCCTGCTCATTCAGCCTTTGGATTTTGAGCTGGAAAGATCACTCTGATCACTCTTTTTGTCTGCTGCATCATTGCCATTGGATTTGAGGATTTTTTAATTGGATATTTTACAAGTGAGTGGTTGTTGTGTCTATTTGATTGGGGGCATTGCAGTTGTTGCAACTACAATTTAATTTTGGTAACTATCATTCCTTTTTTTAATGTTGTGGGTAGTAGTAGTCAGTAGGCCCAGAGCTAGTCATGGCCTCATGGGTGTGTGCTTGACGAAGCAACTGTTCCTTTGGTGTTTTTTGAATGTATTTTATTTTCAAGCATCATTTAGGGCCTGGATGGCATTGGATTGAGTTAGGAAATGTGTTTTTTGGGGGTGGGCTTTCTGTTGTTGGGCCTGGCCATGTGGCTGGTGGCCATTTAGAAGCGTATCTGGCCTTGTCTGCCAACAGGTCATCCAGTAGGCTCAGAGCAGGTAGCCACAGCTGTATTAAACAAGTGTTTCTGTGTGGTCTGTTGAATTTAGACATGATTTAGGGCATGGATGGCATTGGGTTGAGTTGTGAAATGTGTTTTTTTGGGGTGGGCTTTCTGGTGTTGGGCCTGGCCATGTGGCTGGTAGCAATCTTGAAGCCTAGGCCTGCAAGCTTGTCTGGCCTTGTCTGCCAACAGGCCTACTTTCATCCAGTAGGCTCAGAGCAGGTAGCCACAGATTTATTAATCAAGTGTTTTTGTGTGGTCTGTTGAATTTAGACATCATTTAGGGCTTGGATGGCATTGGATTGAGTTGGGAAATGTGTTTTCTTGGGGTGTGCTTTCTGATGTTGGGTGCCTAAAGACATGCCTTTGTTGAGTGTGTCTGGTGTGTGTTGGTGTATAATTCATGCATCCTGCAGACCTTTTTTGGCCCTGTGAATTTTCGTTTTTGCATTTTATTGCATTAAAAAGGCAGAGCAGTGTGCTTTAGCATGCATCCTTTGCCTTGCTTTTATAGGACTTTTGTCAGCTCCTGGTGTTTTCCAGGCCCCCTGCTTGTTGCTTTTGATTTTTGAGTGTCCATGTGGCTGGTGGCCTTTTTTTGTGGTGGGAGTTATTAGTGTCCTGCTTTTGCCATATAGGCCTGCATGGTTTTCCTATTGGATTACTGCTTCCATCCATCCACTCCCTTTGCCAGCAGCAGCTCCATGGATAATGTGAGGTTCAAATAATTTAATGGTAAATAGGGTCCACCCCACTTCCATTACATTTTTATTTTTGTGGTTCTTATTCTCTTTCCTATCCTTCCTGAGAGTGAAGTGGGTACATAGTAGTATAACATAGCCCTTGTTAACAAAGTCTCAGACATGGCTAGACTATATCTTTTGTTTGTAATTGTACAGTAGTAACTGAACCACAACAACAAATGCAACATTTCACTGATGTTCTTCTCCTGGCTTATTTGCTTTGCTGGCAAAAAGCCAGAGGAGGAGATATCATCATCATCATCATCAGTCGTTGTACTGCCAGCCAGACAGACGTCCTGCTGCGCATTACGTCCACGGGTGACCATAACTTGTACATCAGCGTACTGCCTGACATCTGAAGAAGAGGGCCCCAAAGAAAGGTACCAGGTCCAGTATCAAGAAAGTTGCCGGTGAGAAGAAGGAACAGAAAAAGGAAGTGCCATTAACCACGACTGGTGTGCCGGCCAATGTTTTTTTTTGGGACCAAAAAAACTACGCCTGCAGCAGTGTTGTCCGGGAACCAAGCTGGGAGCAGCACCTCTGCACCAGCGGTCCAACCCCACCAACCTAGGCCCAAGCCCTTGAGTGTCACAGAGGTAGCCAGTCTACTAACGAGCAGTGATGTTTAAATGTCATTATCGCAAAGTAGCACACAATCAACACAGGCAGAAACTCAGCAGAGAAGTGTGCAGCCGCAACAACAACAGCAGCAGCCGCAAGAACAGCAGCAGCTGCAAGAACAGCAGCAGCCGCAAGAACAGCATCAGCTGCATGAACAGTCCACAATAGTCGTTGTTGCGCCTGTAGTAGGGGAATTTCAGGAAATCGAGCTTCCTGTAGACAAAGTGGAGCAAACCACTGTTTCGGAAAATCTATTGTCTTACAGACCACCAGCAAGGAAAAAGGAGGCTTAGTCCATCATCTTCTTCTTCAAGCCCCGCTTCTCATGGTCGTGATGCCACTTGGCAGCCACCAGCTCAGTCTGAGAGTGATGCACGCCACAAGACAATGCTTCTAAAAAGGAAGGTTCCAGAAAAACGAGGTAGATGTAGAAGAGGGGGATAATGTTGATGAAGACGAGCCAGTCATCACGCATATCACTTCCGCCCCAAAGGGGATGGAGACCGACATTCTCACCCTATCCAAAAAGGCTGCTACTGAGCAGGATGTAGCACGGATACCACCAACACAGGTTACACCACCACGACCTACAACTGCCATATTTTCAAAGGTCCGGCAGGGACCTACATCCAGCTCAACCATCTCAGTAGGTAGTGGTCACAAAAGTCACAGTGTAGCTGCACAGAGTCACATTCCAAGCACACCCTCAAGTTCATCTGGTATTGAAAGTGGCACATCCAGCAGTGCCAGAAAGTTTTCCTCCCCATGTTGGATCTTCTTTTCTGTTAGCACCAAGGAGGAGAATGTTGCTATATGCTCAATTTGTTGACAAGGTGTTCGGCGGGGTAAGCTTGGTACAAACTATGGTACCGAAGGCCAAGCAAGTAATCTCAGAATACACCACACTATTGTGGGATGTGATTTCCGGAGGAGGAGGAGCAAGCCGGCAAGCAAGTGAGCGAGTGAGCCGGCGGTGTGCTACCGTCGCTGTGTTACCACACTGCTACTGCCTCTGCTCCACCGCGTTATTCAGCAAGCTCTCCGCTGCCGCCGTGGATATTGCTAGCACCGACACCGCGGCAATAAGGGGCAGCTCCGTTCAGCTCTGCTCCAATCACGGGAGTCCACCGGAGCATGAGCGTGAGAGCGGGAGCAAGAAACCTGTTTGTTTTCCCCGTGAGGACTCGAGAGGATCTGCATCGTTTTCCTGTGCCCTGTGATCCCGCACAACCTGGTGGTCAGCAGGGGAGGCAGGACAGGCTGCCCCCTAGCAGCTTTTCCATCTGCCGAGAGGTTTCCTGGTTTCCTGGAGGCTCCTGGAGGCTTTTGGGAGCTGCAACAGAGGACACAGTGCTCCCAGCCAAGCCACAAAACGAGGTGAGATCTAGTTCGGGTATGCACGAGCGCAGCTGCCATTGGGGGAAGCTGCAAAGTAAGAGCCCAGGGGCGATGGGCCGGGCAGGCCTGACTAGGTCCGACTCTGCCACCGACCCACCCCTGTGTGATCCGCTCGCCTCTGCCCTGCTTTTCGCCACGCTTTAGCGGCTCCCCAGTGGCCCACTCGCCAGAAGGACCCAGGCTTCCTACAAGGCACCCTACAGGGCACCAGAAATCCCCCAAACTGCGGGCAGCAACTACATTCCAACTATACCCCAACTACATCCCTATCAATCTTAAAAAACCTCTCAAAATTAGAGAAAGCACCGGCTCCCTCCACGTCCTACTTCGATGCGTACTAGGAGCAGCCTTCAATTGCAAAACAACCACCGCCCCCATAAGTCTGCCAAACGTCAGAAGTCGAAGTTGTTATAACCCCAAGAAGCAGGGCGGGGACCCCAATCTCCCCCCGCCCTCTGTACCTTGAGCGAATGGAAGAGGTCGACGAGAGACCTCCAAGGTCCCCACTGGAACTCTTGAAGGGCGACAAAATGCTAATTAACTGCACGGAACCCATTCGCCTTTCATTTTCATAAAAAATTAAAAATAACAGCACCAGCGACATCAGAGATAATTTTCTCCGGATCAGCAAACTAAATTAAATCCGTCACTCATTTCTAACGAGACATGAATGCAAAGTCTCCTCAACAACTAATAACTCCACCAGCTCCCCCTAACCCATTCTCGATTTATCCTGAAATAACCATTCAACGCAAGACCATAACTGCCGATACTGACACTGAGCTAGAAAAGCCACCATTAAGACACCTTTCCCCTCAGTCAATAACTCCCCTGTTCCCTCCAGAGAATCAACCACTACAGCTAAGCACAAGCAAATCACCTGCAATTCTACGCTCTTCGGCAATGTCAGCTTTTCCCGTTCTGTGGTACGCCAAGAGCCCAGCTACCGTTTCCGATCCAGAGAAAGAACCTCTAACACCCAAGCCGGAGAACGGAAAATGTAAACATAAAGTTAAAACCACGGCATGTAGTCCTGAAGATTCTATAATCTGGATCTCATCGACCTGCCCTTTGACTCAAGCAATAAAGCTTTTGCCACTGAAAAGTGTACTAGCGTGTGAAGACGCGAGGAATCCACCGAAGGGCCGACTGAACGACTCCCCTCAAGCCTATAGTCATGATCCCCGTTGCAAACATCTACTCCGATCCCTAACGGGGTACAAGATTCCTCTCTCTCTAGAAATAATGACCCACTTGAGGCGACGACTAAAGCAAGCCCACTAAAAGCGTCACTAGTAATCAGAAGCAGCTATAATGCCGGCATTAAGAACTGCAGTTTTACTCGAAGCCCAAACAAAAATCCTCAAAAGGAACCAAATTACATATCTTTTAATTCATCATCGGCTCACAATCACACCACCGGAATAAATCTACCCACAATGGACCCTAGGCAAGGGGCCTCTCAAACTAACCCAGGAATGCTCAAAGTCGAAGCACTTCATGCAGTGACCAACGGAGCCCTGAGCTCTATGGCCAATGCTGCTCACATGCATGCTGATAAACTTGATACTCAGATTTCCATCTTACAATTAGTAGCGGACTCCATAATAGGAATTGATTAAAAATTAGACCAACTAAACTCGTTGATACGAAGAGCCCAACATAATGTGGCCCAAAATCACATCTCCGTAGTGAACCCAAGCTTAGAATCAACTACAAAGGCACATTTACATCCAACCAAAGGCCAAACCAGCTGCAATTGTAAGCCTCTGCTAAAAAACTTGAGTCCCTACGCAAAATAATGTCTACACCAATAGAAGACCGGAGGCTAAAGACTCAACCTAAACTGCATAGATCAAGCACCCTCCCTGTTCATCTCCGAACTCCTGAAACCTCTAGATCATCAAAACCAAGTTCTACTAACCTAAATTGTTACAAAAATAATAACAACAGCCTAAAACTGGACCAGTCTCTGCCTAACGTCACACCAAAAAAACATCCTGAACATCCTCTCCTTGTAGCTCAGGATTCTGACACCCACCCCCCTTTTGCAAATACTGAATACTGAAGAAACAACTACGCAACCCAACATTGAAGAAATGCCACCTATTTCACCGAGCCACCATATGCCTGTAGCTAAGACCAACCAAGACCTAAAGGCAGGAACCTCTTTGTCTAGAAAGAACAAGAAATAATGAAGAAATTAAATAAAGCAAAAAAAAAGGGCAACGCACTAACACAATGGCTTGGAACAAACACGGGTGATCCGCCTTCTGATCCAACTAATCAGTCTGAAAAACCGGCAGACTCCCAAAAAGACAAAACCAAAAACTCGGAAACCTCATCATACCACGTGTAGAAATCACTAGACCAAAAGGAAAACTTCACAAATAAAAACAGAGGCAACCACAATAATCCTCTCAGTAAACACTTGAAGCAGAATGATAATCGTACAAAATCTTTCAATAAAAGCTCTCTTTCCTCCCACGTTGGAATAAATAAACCCGCCACCCAGGATTTAGGACAAAAAACTAGATCTCTTACTGAAGAATTTCCACTGCTGCGAACAGAAGAGAAACATACTCATATTGAAGCCACTACAGAGGCGGTTAGCACTGACAATAAGATGTCCTCCCCTCAAGAATTACTGACTGGAACAGACCCACTCAGAAGGACCTGTTCATCAACTTTAAAACCAATTCCTCAAGACTACTCGGAGTACATGGGCAATGGAAAGCATCTGACCAACCTCTTAGCATCTAGCTCCAACCAGGCACCATCGCATCAAGAGCCTCTCCCTGGGCAGCAACATCACAAAAAAATATTACTATACCCGGAGTATGAATCCCAGGGTCAATGGGACATTCTAAGTAGAGGAAATATCCTAAAGTTATGCTTGCACCTTCCAGGCTTAGAAAGTGTTAACTCAATGGACATTGAGTCAGTGGCCTTCATAGATCCTACACTGGGACAAAAAAATGAGTCAACAGTAGTAACTTTCTTCAACCCTGAACGGGGGGCAACATTAATAAAGAACAAAAAACAATTGAATGAATGGGGCATACAGGCTAGCCCTTATACCATCACCAACTACTCGTCCTTCCTAAAAAATTCCTCTGAATCCTTAATGTCCAACAAAAACAGACCAGACTTAAAACAAGACAAGCATAACCAGCAGCTACCCCTGATGCTGCGCGGCCTCCGACAGGAGCCAAAAACAGCTCCTTGGATTGAGAATCCGCTTCAAGTAATAGCCACAACAGCAGGAGGACCACGCAAATGCGTACTAAAACCGCATAAATTCCAAGACTGGTCCTGGCTTTCCCAGGCCTTAGGGTAGTGCGCTGACACCTTCGCATGTAAGCAAACCTAACTATGGCACAGCCCACAATCTAAATATATGCTCTTGGAACATCCGGGGCCTAACAAAGGAGAAAATCGAACGCTTAACCACAGGCCTGCAGAAGACCTACGACATCTTTGCTATCCAAGAGACTTGGGCCCTGGAGAACACCATCTGGGAAGACTTTACTGTAATTGAATCTATCGGTACTCCATCTATAGCAGGCGGCCATGCATCTGGGGGTGTGCTGATCGCCGTGTAGAATACACTGGTCTCAAAGTTAGAAACTCTCCACAACGGCGATGACGATTATCTCATCATCAGCATTGAGATTGAGTGCCATGAAAAGGGGAAAACAAGGAAAAAAATCATCTTTGGCTGTGTCTATTTGCACCCCTTAAAAACAAGACGAGAGACTACTTTGAGTAACATTATGAATAACCTCGAAGTTCAATTCCCAAATGATCAATGATTGATAATGGACGATTTTAACGCCAACTTAATAGATATTAATCCCACCCAATCCTCTCAAGTAACATCACTTAATGTAATGTGGGCAATACCGGAGATAAAATCCCAGTACCAACGGAAGGATTTGAACGGAATAAAATTAGCCACAAAACTAAATCATCTTGGACTGCGCATCCTTAATGGAAAAATTACCTCGGATCAACCGGTCGCATACTCCCATGTATCCTCCTCCCGAATGGCTACCCTAAACTTCATATGGATATCATCACTGCCTTCCATCAGGTATGTCAATTCTTGGTAACACCGTCTGCAGACAGCGATCATTCCATTTTAACACGCAGTATTGCTCTCAGGCCAATATATCGCCCGACCACCAGTCTGATTGGGATGGCATCAAACTTACCGAGCGTAAGGAAATTACGATGGTCAGAAGGAAACCAGGAAGCAATTGAAACGGAGGTGGACAATCTCATGACCAGATGGGACCCGGCCGGCAGTAGCCACGTGACAGCCCCCATGTGGGAAACTATATTGACTAACTTCAGAGATCACTTCGCCTCAAAATCAACAAATAGCTCTCCGAAGGACATACTGGCTACAACAATCCTGTCAGAGCAAAAATGATACACAACCACTGCAAAAAGTGAACTAAACAAACTGCAACGAACAAACGCGAACAACGAAAGCGAATATAAATCTCTGAAGGGGGACATTCTGAGAAAAGGCTACAGGAAGGCTCAGTTTATCCTAAGGAAACTGGAAGAAGAGCACCACTGGGCAATAGCTTTTGAGATTATAAAATCTAAAGACCAAAGGAAATTTTGGAACTGGGTAAACAAGGCCACTAAAGCTACTAAACCCCCTACTGCAACTAATATCTCTCCGGCAGATTGGGAGATCTATGTTAAAACGCTCTACACAGCATCACATGGCGCGAACTTCAGTAGTGTGCCCACCCATGAGCCATTAATAACCCAGAATGGAGCAACCCCTCCCGTTAACATAGCAACAGATGAAATAACAGTAATAATAAAGAAAATGCGTTCAGGCGGCGCCCCTGGACCTAACGGAATCCCTACCTAAGTATTTAAAGCCTCTGCCGGAAAATGGGCCCAGATACTGACACCTGTCTTTGAGGCCGCAATACTGGGAGGCCCCATCCCGGCATCTTGCCAAGGATCACTCCTCGTCCCCTTCCATAAAAAGGGTTCGCGATCTAATCCCGATAACTATCGGATGATAGCCCTCCTTGACGTGGACGAGAAGGCAAACGCTAGCATCCTTTTAACTGCACTTTCCAAGTGGGTGGAAAATAACAACATAGTCCCTTTTACCCAAACCGGCTTTCAAAAAGGGTGTCACATCGAAGACAATCTGATCTGTATAGCCCACCTGATGGAATCCACCTTAGCCGCAAAAGGTAAATCGTTACATCTGGTATTTATCGACTTCCGTAAAGCCTTCGATAGCGTGAGCCGGCCTAAACTGTGGGAAAAACTGGCAAGATGGGGCATTTCGCGGCCGCTACTGAATGCATTAATAGCTCTACACACCGACACTTGGGTCAAAGTAAGAGTTTCATCGAGATGGTCTACCTCCAGCAAAATCTATACTAGTAGATGTCTAAAACAAGGGTCCACCCTTGCACCACTACTCTTTAACTTGTATCTCGCAGACCTCCCTGAATGGTTGTCACGCACCCGCGCCTTCCCTCCGGGAATCGAACTAAGAAAAATTCAAACCCTGCAATACGCTGACGATACCATTCTGTTAGATCAAACCCAGGTGGGTCTCCAAAGACTGTTTGACTCCCTCGCTCAGTACTGCAACATCAATATGCTCGAAATAAATGTCACCAAAACTAAAGCAATGGTAATATCATCCGCAAAAAACAAAAAGATCTTGTGGTTCATTGAAGGGAAGCCATTGGAAACTGTCACTGCATATAAGTACCTGGGCGTGTGGATTGACCATAAAGGGAGATCGTCTGTGCACATAACCGAAATGCAGGCTGTTGCCCGCAGCCTGGATGGGGCCTTTATAAAAACTAAAAGTGCTCTGTACTCCCAGGACCTAGTACCGTTAATAAAATTGATCACTGCAAAATTACTCCCCAAAATTTTCTTTGGTGCAATAATCTTCAAAGATAAAATGTACAATTGGCTGGATAGAGCGCAATCGTCTTGTTGCCGTAGGGTCTTCCGATTGCCAAACTCGACTGCCCATGCTCAAATTTGGAAATAATTTTCTCTATTCTCCCAGCAATGGATTATGAGTGCAAGATACGTCAGCTACTGCTTAAAAACCAAACAAGCTAGGACCCACACCTTAAAAAGCTGCATATGGCTAGTTTTCAGCAACCCCAAAACATAATGGAACAAACATTTGACATCGTGCCTCGAATCCCTTAAAGCAAAGGACATATGGTCAACCCAGCTGCCAATCGAGGCGAAAAAAAAACTCTTTACCAAGCATGCAAAAATCTTATCAAACGACCTCGATGAACAACGGGTATTTCAGCTCTTCCATGGCTCCTGGGCCTCCAAACTATATTCCCCGAAAACCTTACCATCCTACCTGGTATCCTCTATGAAAGTCCACATAAAACTTTAATTAATGAGACTCCGCTTCGGCCTTATTCCGCTGAAGGCATACAAGTTTGGCCAGGGACACAAGAAAGAAGCATCCTCCCAATGCCGCTTCTGCAACCTGGATGAGGAAAATCTTATCCATATTCTGTGCATCTGCCAAAATCTTCGAGCTCAAAGAAATTTCTGGCTGCGACCAATTTGGCTCCTTCCTAATATCAGGACATGTCAGGAAGCACTAGATGCATGTATGAGGGGAAATCAACTCCCTGAACCTATCATTGGACCAAGTCTGAGGTCCATCCCCTCTTAGTGACTTTTCCTTGCCCTTTTTTTTTCCTTTTTTAATTTATAAACGCCTCGTTTTTAACAGACTCAAATATCATTTTTTCCCTAACGGACATTCTTGAGTGTTTATATTGCAATGATTTTAATTAATTGTGTAAATAAAAACTTTACTTTACTTTATTGTGTGGGAGAATCACCTACTTCACTTAAAAGAAAGTAAAACCACTCAACCCATTGAAGTTGGGCATGAAGAATCAGGGGACGATATTATTGCGGTGGAAGGTGAAGAAGAGGGAGGCATTTCTAGCCCTGTCTCCAGTGGTGTAGTGGTACCGCCCACATCCTCCTCAGTAACATCTGAGTGGCACCATAGTAAGAGCCATACTCAGAGTCAAGGTGAGACACCAAGGCGACTGAGTACTGCAATGAGACAAACTGTGCCGTTGAGCCTAAGTGAGTTACCATTGAGTGCATGCTTAGGTTGGAGGGGCAGTTCCAACTCAACCACCCAATGGCATAGTTGTACAATGCGAAGCTGGCTAAAATGTTAGCACTGGACCTTCTCCCTTTTTCATTTGTGGAAGGGGTATGTTTCCTTGAATTTGTGTCAGCCATCTGCCCTAAAAGGAAGGTTCCCAGCCGGTCCTATTTCGCAAGAATTGCTGTTCCGGCACTACATCATAATGTGCTGGAATTGGTTGGACAAGCTTTGCAGCAGAGTGCTGTTCACAATATCCACTTGACAACAGACTTGTGGACCAGTTGCCAAGCAACAGATTACATGTGCATCACTGCACACTGGGTCTCTTTTGTGGGGGTTAAAGATAAACTATCTGTTGACACAGCTGAGATTTTTAAAGCTACTCGGAAACATGTAACTGCAGCCATGTTCGCCATGGAGAAATCTCATACTGCTGTAAACATTTTGGAAGAGTTTCGCAGCAAGGTTTTTGAATGGCTTCACCCAAGAGGGCTTAGTATTGGTTTTGTTGCCATAGATAATGGCAGTAATATACTTAAGGCCATGCACCTTGGTTCCCATTTCAGGGTTTCGTGTTTGGCGCTCTGCATAAACATTATAGTTCAAGACTTTCTGAAAAAAGAACCCATAGTCAGCAACTTACTGACCATCTGCCGAAGAGAATGCACTCATTTCAGCCATTCTTTTAAAGCTCGGAAGCAGCTGAGGATCATTCAACTTGAATGTAACATGCCAGTCAAAGCACTCATCCAGGAGATGGCAACACGTTGTAACTCAACGTACTAAATGCTTGATCGTCTGTTTGAGCAGTACAGGCCACTCAATGAATATGTCATGCAAAGACCGGATGCTACTGTGAAAGTCATTACCCTTCAGATGGACCAATTGTGCCTAGTTAAATGCCTAACTGACATGCTTCGTCCTTTTGAGGTCTTCACACATGAAGTCAGCAAGGAGGACTGTACAATGGACCAAGCTACCCCATTATTGCAAATGCTAGAGCATTAGCTTAAGCAGGTGTCTGAATCATACAAAATAAGCCTATGACTTGGTGGAGAGCTTAGCCTGTCGCTTAGCTAAAAATACAAGGGTGCAAAGTAAGAATTTGTCACAAGAACATTACATTTCTGCCACAATTTTGGATCAACAGGCAAAATTGGCACTGAAGACATTAATTCCTTTTTCAGAGATGGATGTTACCAGCTACAAAACATGGATAGCTGAGGCAGCAAGAAAGTTGGAAAATAAACGGCTGCTAATTAAAAGCCCCCCAGATCAACCCACAAGAAGTACTGCAGCAGGGCATGCAGCATCAAGTACAACTTCGGAGGCTGAGGGCAGTGCTTTTGGCTCACAACACTCACCATCACTATCGACAACAGCAGCAACAACTGGATCATTAGGACCAGTAGAATTGTTACAAGATTGGTATTTACAGTTAGGCATTGGTATTAAGCACAGTGCTGATGCAGAGAGAAAAGAGCCCCAAAAAAGGTTCGCTGCAGTACCCCCGAACATTGGAGTGACCATGTATCATAAAGATAAATTGCCCCACGTCAGAGTTGCATGACCTCATGGAGGGGCAAAGCCTTCATCCTTCTTCTTCCATATGGTCATACAAAATCCCTAATTGTCCAGGCCTGTCTGGATGACCCAAAAGAGGTGTACATTGATCAAAACGCATTGCAGTATTGGAATAGGAAAAGGGCTGAATGGCCACTGCTCAGCAGGCTGGCGTTAAGCTATCTGCTTGCCCTGTCGCAAGTGTCTCTTCCGAACGTGTTTTCAGTCCTGCTGGTTCTATTGTAACAGTGAGAAGGACCAGTCTCTCGCCCAAAAACGTGGAGAGGTTAACAATGATCAAAATGAATCAGAACTTAATACCACCGAATTACACAATACATGAAGCAAGGGAGGAAGATGAGGGCAGCGGCTCAGGTGACTGAAGTAGTGTGTTACATGATTACCTACTACTGGCTGAACCCTCAGAGTTTGAGGATGAGCTATACTTCCCTGACAATTAGGCTTGCAGTTACTGTCTTCCTCCCTTATTTTCCTTTATTTGTGTGTCTGTCTTTCCGGTTACCAGTTACAAACTTTGAATCACAACAACTCCATCACCACCGTTTTCTACTCTTCTTACTTCAAGTTTCAGGTGTCTGCATTTCACAGTACAGTCCTCCAAATCCAGTTCCTCTGCTCCATACTCCTGAATCTCCCTAAATCCATTGCCCTCAAGACAGATGATGATTGGATGATGCAAAATAGAAGAAGAAATAAAATCTTTTCTAGTCCCGCCAAAAGAAGTGGAACATGATGACTATAATAGCTATCCTCCTTTCAGAGCCAAGAGAAGGTGCCCATTAACTGAAAATGAGATAAAACAGGTAATAAATGATTGATGCCATGCATTGTACGCAGACTGAGTTGAGTGATTTTCTTTTTGTTTGTTGTGCATGAAGTTATTTCATTGAGCACTAATCATCTTTCTACAGTACACACTAAAAGTAACTCTATGCTATTTTCCCCTTCTTGCGACTATTTTTGTGTACTTCTATTGCAGCTTGATACAATGCTTTTGATTGAATACAGGAAGGGGACTCAATCTGTACACTGAGTATGACAACAGCACTGTCCATGATGATGATGGAGAAAAAGACGGCCCGTTAACTTAAAATGAGAAGGACAGATAATGAAAATGAATGTCAAAGTGTACTAATAGTTTTACTGTACACACTAAAGAGTGACTCAAGTCAATAATATTTTTACTCATGTTGTGTAATAACAAAATTGAACTTCTGCTGCAGACCGATCTTTACAGTCAGTCAGTACAAGTATCGGAGATGATTGATGGAATAATAACAAGTCAGAAGGACATTTCATGAGTGGCATAAAAGGTAAACACATCAACAACAACCATAGCAGACCTAAATATCTGTGTAGAAGTGGACTTGAGTATTGCAGTGGAATGACTGCGGTGCATTGATTTACTCACTTAAATTGTGAAATGCTATGTTGCTGGACATGTGCTTTGTCCAACTCTTTAAAAAAAGTACTCTAAACAGAGGATGTGCTAAGCGACGTGCCGTTACTGTGGGCCTGCTCTATCCTGTTGTTGAAGGTCAATGCTGGAAACAGACCAAAGTAGAGATGATGCATACATGCCACCTCGGAAAGTGTTCTTGTTGCACCTTTGTTTCTCAATATCCCTTTTGTTTTTTCATCTACAATTACAGGCCAGGCTTTGCCCTATACTTGGGAAAACATTGCAATGCACACTACCTTACCAATATATCTACATTTTCCAGGTGGGCAGGGCGACTGGTGACTCCTAAGATTGATGGACGAGAGGACCAAGACTAATGCCAAGATGCAAATCCAGTCCACATTTTTGACCAGGATAACACAGTAACAGTATCAACTTTTATCATCTTTTAAATAATTTGATTACATTTTTTGTCTACAATCTTTACAACAGTGTGTTCTTATAGTTGTTATTATTATCATTACGTTTGCTCTCTGTTTATGATTCATCCCTACCAATATTTAAAAATTGTATTTGCTCTCTGTAAAAGTAGTAAGCCCGGAACAACTGAACAAGAAGTATATGTATTCCGGGTCTCCTTATCAATCATCATCATGCATGCATTTCCTTTTTCTCCCTTAACATATTGATATGGATATAATAGTCTACAGAATTTGTTGTTTGGTGTTTGTCCATGCGTTCTGTCTGTTTTTCATTTTCAAACCTTTCCCCAAATCCCCCTTCCCCTCCATTTACCAATCCCTAACCCTCTTCCCTCTGGCTGTGTGACTTTTTGAGGTGTGACTAAATTAAATGTACACCAATAATTTATCACACGCTTACTGGGGAGGATGTGGAGGAAGCAACAGTACTTCAATTTCAAGGCAGAGCGAGGATCTTCTTCTGCTTGCCCACCCATGAGCAGTATATTTTAGAGGTGATTTTTATTTACCAAAGGAACATATACCTCTGCATTAATTGCCGGCATTGATTGGATTTATTGTCATCCTCATACACAGCACTAACTGTTACGCTGTAGGCCTAGTCAAGTGACTCGACACAACTATAGTTTGTAACTCTGTCTAGTAGGCTATCCCCACCACCATTATGTTTTGTTGTAAAATATTTTTGCATATTAGTGTTGCTCAGTAAGTTCTGTACTGCACTTTATTCTACTACTCCTCGAACAGTCTTTCAAAGGCGACTGACTGTCTCATTTTCTTATTTTGCAAATGTTGCTGCCCTGCCAGTGTCTACTACTACTACTACTACCACCACCACCACCACCACAATCATGGCATGTTAGGAAAAAGAAACCATCATCACCATGCAGCCATCACTGTGTCTAAGTTAAATATCATATAGGAAATAAAGTGAGCGACCCAATAAACCTTTGGGGGCTTGGGTAAAAACGTAATAAGGATGGGTAGTGTAGCCTCCAAAGGAGTTTGTTGATAAGAGTCAGTTAGTTGTTCAATAGTGGTGTGACAGGTAAATTAATTATCCTGAGTGAATTTAATTCTTAACGATGGAATGAAAGGATATACACTTAAGACTAACTAAACAAAACAAAACTTGACATTTAAACAATACAGTTGTGACAAAAACCAATGGACATGTGTATAGGCAAAAAATAGATTTTATCAAAGTTCATTCATAAAGGGAAATACAATACAGAAAAAATGTGTAAAACAGGAATACAGGATGAGGATTGGACAGTAAATCAAAATCACTGTAAAGCCTGTGGAACGCCTATCCAAGAAGATGTAGACAGTTTTCTTAAGATAAGGCTGGGAGTCGACGTTTCGGTCTTTATCGGTAAATCTCTAAGACCATCATCAGGACGGAAGAATGTTAGTATTGTTACTCCCTATTAAAATAGAATAAAACAATTTTACTATCAAACGAAAACTAAATTGGATATTCATAATTACACTATACACGTGGATACAGCCAATTAGACAACAGACCAGAAATATAACTTAATGGCCTACATTCAACTACATACATAATAACAGAAAACATGTACATGATATTTACAACGGAGACATGACATCAAGTGCTATTTTGCGTTTACGTGGAAAAATTATTTACAGTGCTGTGACTTAACAAAAATAAACAGTCATAAAGAGCCTATTAGCAACCCAGTATTAGGATATCTCAGGCTATTGCCGTGAGGCATTATTTAAAGTGCATTTAATTTAAACTGAAACTCGACAGTTATAAGAGCCTCTTTGCAACCAAATTTTCTTAAGCTATTGTAAAACTAAAAGCAAAAGTAAAATGGCGCCATACCGGAAGTTTTACTGTGGTGTACATGACCTTTGGTTTAGTCATATTAACTCTAAGGGCAAGCATATTTATTTAAAACAATCACTGCCCAACTGATTTAATGATCATTTTGGTATGATATAGATACAATCAGTACCTTGAAATGGAACAGACTGTCTTCAAATGTTGAGACGATGTATTATTGAATATATACAGTCTGGACAGGTCTTTATCTGTTACATTGAAAAAAGGGGGATGATTAATGCCTATGTTGATATCGTTATCTATGATGATTTTTAGAGTTAATGTGGTTGTATTATTACCTCTGTTGGAGCGGGGACAGGCAGTTTAAGGAAAAGTTGCGCTATTGATTCGTCCCACCTCTCAAGATTTGAGAGGGTTTCAGCGTCGTTAGTTAGTACAGTCCTCTCTCGACTTCCAAACAATTCGTGCTTAAATACGGGCGGTTTTCACCGCAGTATCTTGTGCAGATTGATGGCTGAGACCTCCCGCTACTAGAGAACGCTCGAGACTAATACAGGTAATTACTCCCTGCCCATGCTGTGAGTCTTTGGACTCTGCTAAACTTAGCTAAAATATATATATGGGTTGTAATTAATTGCCCACTCTTTGATCCCTAGATCGTTTCATCTAGACTGCTTTCTTGACCAGTTTGCAAGAAGTATTAACCCAAGAGGAAAGATTACTTATTCCCTCCATGATACTATAACAGGTAAACGGTCCCTGTTTATATATTATAGCTTTCGGACTTATGCTCATTTTTAGAAAGTGGTTCCTAATCTTGAAACCATTTGACCCCCATAGATCTTGGTCTCCTAACGACGCTGAAACCCTCTCAAATCTTGAGAGGTGGGACGAATCAATAGCGCAACTTTTCCTTAAACTGCCTGTCCCCGCTCCAAGAGAGGTAATAATACAACCACATTAACTCTAAAAATCATCATAGATAACGATATCAACATAGGCATTAATCATCCCCCTTTTTTCAATGTAACAGATAAAGACCTGTCCAGACTGTATATATTCAATAATACATCGTCTCAACATTTGAAGACAGTCTGTTCCATTTCAAGGTACTGATTGTATCTATATCATACCAAAATGATCATTAAATCAGTTGGGCAGTGATTGTTTTAAATAAATATGCTTGCCCTTAGAGTTAATATGACTAAACCAAAGGTCATGTACACCACAGTAAAACTTCCGGTATGGCGCCATTTTACTTTTGCTTTTAGTTTCACAATAGCTTAAGAAAATTTGGTTGCAAAGAGGCTCTTATAACTGTCGAGTTTCAGTTTAAATTAAATGCACTTTAAATAATGCCTCACGGCAATAGCCTGAGATATCCTAATACTGGGTTGCTAATAGGCTCTTTATGACTGTTTATTTTTGTTAAGTCACAGCACTGTAAATAATTTTTCCACGTAAACGCAAAATAGCACTTGATGTCATGTCTCCGTTGTAAATATCATGTACATGTTTTCTGTTATTATGTATGTAGTTGAATGTAGGCCATTAAGTTATATTTCTGGTCTGTTGTCTAATTGGCTGTATCCACGTGTATAGTGTAATTATGAATATCCAATTTAGTTTTCATTTGATAGTAAAATTGTTTTATTCTATTTTAATAGGGAGTAACAATACTAACATTCTTCCGTCCTGATGATGGTCTTAGAGATTTACCGATAAAGACCGAAACGTCGACTCCCAGCCTTATCTTAAGAAAACTGTCTACATCTTCTTGGATAGGCGTTCCACAGGCTTTACAGTGATTTTGATTTACTGTCCGATCCTTATCCTGTATTCCTGTTTTACATATTTTTCCGGTATTGTATTTCCCTTTATGAATGAACTTTGATAAAATCTATTTTTTGCCTATACACATGTCCATTGGTTTTTGTCACAACTGTATTGTTTAAATGTCAAGTTTTGTTTTGTTTAGTTAGTCTTAAGTGTATATCCTTTCATTCCATCGTTAAGAATTAAATTCACTCAGGATAATTAATTTACCTGTCACACCACTATTGAACAACTAACTGACTCTTATCAACAAACTCCTTTGGAGGCTACACTACCCATCCTTATTAAGTTAAATATCAAGCAAAGATAAGAGAAGTTTGGGGGAGGCATAATTAATAATGAACATGTTTACAATCAATTCACACACCACTTTGAGTCCAGGTAAAGAATGCATAGACTAGAAGACAGAGACTGACAGTACTAGTAGGACAACTTAATCAGTGAGGTGTGTCACATCTATCTGTTTGTGTCTTACACAGTCAGCCAATTATTTAAATCAAACACTGGCTATCGGGGGACATGCACCAGCAAGGAAACAGTGTGATTTAAAACAGTAACCACATCTAAAAAACATTAACAACATTGTATGTAAAGTAGAAATATAGATTTAATATAACCCTAACATAAATAAACTATGTAAAAAAAACACAAAACCTGACCCACCCCTCTCCCTAACCCCAACCAATGTCCGTAACGAGAAAGTCCAAACAAATGTTCAAAACCCCAACGCCCAATTCCCACCCACCAAAACAAGAATTAAAAAAGGGGAAATAGACAGGGTCTCATATGTTCGGCGGGATTGTTTTTGTAGGACACACACTGCCTCCTCTAGTAGGGCGACGCGGTGCTTTAGAGCATGGCAGTTGCAGCCACAGTGGGGGTACTCCAGAGATGGAAAGGCGGTGGCAGGCGGCTGCCAGACGGTGGCGCCGTACCACTATAGGGCGGTGGCTGGCACCCGGGGCACTGGAGGATGCTTCAGCTACTGCCGCCTTCTCCTCCTCCTCTTCCAGGACCACTAGCCGCCAAAATTCTTGTTGAATTGCCTCCAGCTTGCGGCACCGTGTCTTGGCGGAGAAACTCCTTCCGATCTGGTTTGGAAGAAGTAGCTCTATATAAAAAAAACAAGACAATTGTAAAATATACTCTTAGAAAAACAGTAAGATAAGTTAATTATACACATAGTGGCATGGTAGCACTATAAAGCACAGTACATAACATTTGTGGTATGTATCTACCCTCCCACTTGCTTGGGCTTTAACATTTGCAGGATTTTTTCAGGCATTCGATCAACCATGCATCAGATTCTTTCCTATCAGCCACCTTTGCAATTTGCATGCTTGCATCACACATATCCTTCTCTCTGTCAGTCATAAACATTAAATCTCGCCTGTCCTTCTTCCTTCCACCCGTCTTTCACTTTTTATTTCAACACCAGGTGATCTGATCTGACCTTTAGTCTTCTCCATAAAACTTTCAAAGCGGAGTTGAAATCACAGATAGATGGGGCCATTGGTTACACAATACTCCCACCTCTAATGCCTTTACTAATGCCAATTAAAGGGTGTCTTCACTCTTCAAACGTTCACAACAACTCTTACTTACTTAGTGCCTCATTAGGATGGCCGGCGGACTTTGTCCGTCCGCCATCCTCATGCTAAAAGGGACCACCTGCCATAAGGACGGGGGTTCCGTGGGGGTAATTAGGATGTGCTCGCCACAGTGGCGGGCGCATCACGTATTTTTAACATTGCGGCACCGCCCACCGCAATGCTAAAAATACATGTGCTTTTCCAAGCACAACGTGACAGGCACCGCGCGGTGCCTGCCACGTTGTGCTTTTAAAGACAGGGGGTACCATAGGTACCCTCCATAGGGGCCCACAATGGGCCCCCAAGCATACTCTGCATGCCATTCTAGTATGGGGGGTCTTTTTTACAGGGATGGTGGGCGGTTTGCCCCTGCCGGGCCGGCGATGACTAACACTGGCCCGGCGGGGGCAATACAGCCGCCATCCTAATGGACCCCTAAGTCTCAACAGTACAGTATACATACAGTACACCTTTGCAGTGAGTGTAATGTCAATAGTTTGGAATTATGAATCTAACTTACCACCGCCCGCAACTGGTTCTGGCTCGCCCCCTACCGCTCCATCCGCAACTGCTGCATCCTCGCCAGCCGCGCCGCCTTCGCCGCTGGCCCCGGCACTGGTGGTCGGTAGTGCGCCTAGAAAACATAACACATTTTTTAGGTGTCATATACACCAACCCCCTTATTGATCAGTAGCAAGATTGAAAAATCAGTTAGTAGTATACAACATACATCACTAGTACAAAGCAGGTAGTAGTAGAGTAGACACTAGTAGTTATATATGGTCCCTAAGGTCATTCTAGCCTTTGCTTAGTTAGCCCGAGCCATGCAACCATTTTACCTATGTGTCTTTTATTTTTGCACATGTGATGTTACCTTGCAGCTAGTTGTATAAGACACCTTTGAGTCCACATGACCTCACACTGCTACTGTCTAAGCACTGCGTACAAGGTCAACCAAAACATTAACAAGCCACTTTTTTATGAAGTTCTGGTGTACTGTTAGTCCATATTGCTTATCCATAAATGCTACACTTTTTGGCACGGCTGAGAAATGCTTGTAATATATTACTAATGCGCACCATTTTTCTCATTACAGACGGAAGATTCCCTTCTACGAACCAGAGCTTTGCAGAGCTTATGATGTAACAACTACCAGTACTAGGTTCTTCTACGGTGAGGGGACCCCTGAATTCACTTATATCTTCATTTATAAATGTATATAAACTATATTCCTACTTAGGGGATGGTGGTGCTTCCACCACTGTTCAGTTTTCATGATTTCCCAACTGTAAGTAAGTGTAACAATGTTTATTGTTTTAATGTTATTCATATTCCTTTTGGTGCTGCATTGTATAACAACGTACAGAGCTTGTCAATTCAAAATACAAATTTTGAACTTACATAAACTTGGAGGTATTTGGTGTGGAATTACATGAGTGAGCGAGCGAAAAGAAGGGTGTGCATGTGCATTGCTTCCACGACTGAGAGGTCGGGTGTGTTATGTTCTGGGTTATCTACTTGTTGGGTATCTTGGGGGAAGATTTCAGAGAGCTAATAGTTATGACAAGACACTACTATAACTAGTCGGGCAGGGGATTGTGGTGGGTTCTGAACTTCTGATTGAGGTGTGTGAGGAAGGTCCAACCTCCCATCACAAACATCCTATTTTCTTGTGCAAAGTTCAGTATGTTCAACATCCCTACAACAGTAGTAGTATGTACTATCCTATCAAAATAGTAATAAATCTGGTTGGGCATTTGTTGGTGGGAATTGTCAAAAAGCATCAAGATTAACAAAGACTCAAGATCAATAAGACTAGATGTAGTACAAGAGGACGACTCAAAGGACTGGACTCAATGGGTAGAGCTACTGGTGAATCTGAGTTGTATTTAAAACCTTTTAAGTAAAGAGTGGCCAACTGGGCAAGCTTAGCTACTAAAGTACAGACAGACTAATAGTAGTAGTACAGAGAGTCATCATAGCAGGGATAACAAGAATTTCGAAACAGTACAGATCGAAGGATAATTGTTGGTAAAAATAGCAATAGTAAACAGAAACAATATTTCAGGAAAAATATGGTGCAGTAAAAGTTATGGAATAAGAATTAATAATAAAAACAAGAAGACTTACTAGGGCCAGTAGAAGAGTCCTCGTTGGTGTCCTCCTGTTGCTGGTGTTCTCCCGCCAACTGTGCCCCTGTCTGTCTGCCCCTGGGGGCTGAACAGGAAAGATATAAGGAAGAGACAAACAAGATCTACTCTGCGGACAGCAGGGTTTACAACTTAAATTCAGCTTTGGATCTACTCTACAGACAGTAGGGAATTTAGCCTCGATTTATTTAAGGCACAGACTAAAAATACTCCTGTGGCACTGCTAGTATGTGCAAGCACCTTTAATCCCTACATCCTGTGATCTATATTTACAAGAAATGTAGAACACAGCGCCAAAATATACCTCCACCACCGGCATTACCAAGTACCTCTGGGGTATCACCTTCAACAACGCCACCAGACATACGTCCCAATTTTGAGAAAGTTAGAATGCACTGCATGAAATGCAATCGTTTAATTTGTTATGGGGGCAATCAGTAGATCTAGTTTGCAGAGCAATTGATAACCATTGTAGGTAGTTTTTTTTTCAACCTCAAAGTTCAAGCAGACCAGTATGCAGCACTCAATATTTTGAATACAGACCGCTAGAACCACGCATCATCGCAGGGTGAGCCCACGCTGACCACCACATGTACCACTGACTCAGTGCACCATAAATAATCGCCACGTGGCCCTATTAAGACAAAATTAAGTTGCCAAAAGACATTTTTACCAGTGCGTTCTGCTTGCACTATGCATCATCGCAGGATCTAGACAAACCGCCCCTACCTCAGAGTACCACAACTCATACACCCTTTACGATAGAATCTTCTGTGTATTATTGCACATATAGTTCTCCTACCTTTGTACAGCAGAATTTGTAAACCTTTTGTGATTGAATATCTGTGTATGATATCATGATTACTATTCTACTTGTTACCAACAGAAACGTATTAAAATGGAGTTGAGCATACGTGCCTGTACCCACCTCAACTATCTATCTGTGTCAGTGTACTTACTATGTTTGTAAAATGCTGCTCCTGAGCCCTACCACATTATATTGTGCTGTAAACAGCGTATGCAACCATCTTACCTCTGCCAATAACAAAAAAAAATCCAAATCACTCTACAAATACGAAGATACAAAATGGATCATTACAATACTGAAAAAGAAACTGTATAGTCAATTTATAAATGTGTTCTATTTCTTGTTTTTTTTTAGCATATTTATATAGCCCGAAGTCAACCCAAAACTATATCAACACTTTACATGACCACCGTATTTCCATTACATTTTAAGGCAAGCGTAGATTACATCATTTCTCTTCAATAACAGAATGTGGACGTGACTCAGAGGCTCAAACACTGATTTCCAGCACCATCTTCAACAGTATACCCGAATGACTACATACATATATATATTAGCTGCACTTCATTTGCCAAAAACTGCATCCTAAAGCTTTCATAGCTCTGTAATACTACAGCTTGAACACTCCACTGAATGTACAACAAACATTCATATACGTAGAAATGCGTCATGTTCACCATCTTTTATGTATGCAACTATGAATGAAAATATAGTCAGTGATACCCCGTACCTTCCATGTTAGCCATGCTATAGGACTTTACAGATATAATGACACATTTGCGTTTAAGACCCGGGTGACATCAGCACTACAAGACGGACACCTGAATCACTTGATTTCTCATATAGCTCACAACGGAACCACGCTAATAGCTCCGGAATCATGGTTCAGACCCTCGCGCAGCACAGGCATACATCAGTCCAGCCCACTCCGCTTACGCTTCCAGGAAAAAATAAAAACGCAACATTGCCCAGATTTCCAATTGTAGTGATTTCCTAGTTCCAGGTCTAGTTGTCAGAATGGCACACACACACACACTCCCTCATGCCTGGTATACACCCACAGCACACCCCTCCAGCACATGCGTCACAACACACGCAACCCTACCAATAAAAAAGATGGGGCGCATGTGCTGTACGCCATTTTAGAGTTGCTCCCATCCCAAGCGCTGAGATGGCCCATCCTAGTGGATCGGATGCCTCATGTAGGCCCAAACCACGATGCAGGGGGGCCCACTACCACATGCGTGGACTCTTTGGTCACTGAGTTAGTGATACTGCAAGGACTGAGTGGGTGAGGAACCTGCGATGATGATGGGAGTACGAGTATGTCCTTAACCATAGCAATATAAAGACTCTGCACCATATGTGAGACTTATTGTTTGAAGAGTGGAACTGCATGATGTACAAGAAGCCCTGTCCACGAAAAGGTGAGCAGTGAGGCCTGGGTGAGCAGTGGAGGGAGTAGATGGGGTGCAGCAGACTGGATGCAAAAAGGTGATGCAGTAATTTAGGCGTACCCAGTCCTATATACCGTATCTTATTGCATTTGTATTTTTTTCCAATAGCAGGAAATCTTTTATGATCGGTCGAATGTCCGTCGCTTGTGATGATCGAAAGCACGTGTATCACTGCACACCACTTGCTTTCACAACCGGATAAAAAACATTACTTCTATTGTCATTTTTTCTAAAATTGAAGCCTATTAAACAAGTTGGAACAGTACAAATTGTTGTTTTTTAAATGCAGGAAGGAAGGTGTGTGAAAGGGTGATGTAATTCTACTCCACATTAAGGTAGTAACAATTACCAATCATAACATCTTTCTTTTACTATCTTTTAGATCTAAAGGTTCAGGGTGCATTATTTCCGGCACTTGCTGAAAGACACACCGGTGACAGAAAGGTGAGCTGCGAATATTCTTTTCAGTCACTCTTTCACTTCCTCACTTGTTTGAGAAAGAAAGGACACATAATATTAACTTCTTTCTAATCTTACAGGTTGTGTTTCACAAATTGGCATCCCCCCCAATACCTCCAAAGCGCAATGTTCGAAGATTCTGCGATGATGCGTGGCCATCGTAACAACGTCTGAGAAGGCTGCTTCGACACGTGGAGCACCCTCTTTGAATCACGCTAATGGCACAAGGTGAGCAAAGAAGCTTGTTTCCGAAGCAACAACAAGTCACCTGTGGGTGGAGAGAGTGGGTAGTGTGCAGCAGCTTGACTGTGTAGGAATGTACAATTACTTCCTGGCAGTGAGAATAGATAGGCTGCAACAGTCTGAGGGGCAGATTTACAAGCCCATTGCGCCACTTTTGCGTCACTTTTAACATGAGAAAAGTCACGCAACAGTGGCGCAAGGAGCTTATAAATCTGCCCCTGAGTGAGCAAGAAGAAGCACTCACCTCCGGACTCTAGGAGTCAATGGAGTGCAACAGTCTTGGTATGCAGTAATGAGAACTCACAACTATGCAGTGGGAGTGCATGGGGTATAGTACTTTGGAAGAAAAACATCACACAAACACCTCCTTGCAGTGGAAGTTGATGAAATACACTATCCTGAGTGTACATAAAAATAAAGCAAAAATATACTTGTGTGTTATATGTCCTATGCTATTACTAACTATATACTATCTTTCACATCACTAAACTGGAGGGTGCACTATGAACCGGCACGTGCTTGGACATACAAAGGAGGCAAAAGGTGAGCTAGAAAGATTTTCTCCAGTATTAACTTCTCAATCTATAACTTTCTCTCTCTCACAGTTGTAATGTTGTTTTTTCTCTCTTTCTCTCTCTCCCTCTCTCTCACATTGTTTCTCTTTCTCTTTTTAAGTTATGAACGCTGCCCTCCACTCTGCCGATAAAAAATTCAAGGCTGAATTTAATAGTGTAGAACCAAAGTTGATTTGAAGTTGTGAACTCTGTTCGAAACAGTGTTTACACAAGGTAAGCAGAGCAGCCTAGATGCACAATGACTCCAATTAAATGCGTTGAAATAAATCAATAGTGTCCTGCATAATGACGTGATGAGGTCTCACCTAATTATGACTCATCTCTGAATCATTTTAAAGAACTGTTGGTCCATACTGTAAATCTGATGTAATAGGTACTTCCGTACAGGAACCTCTTCAACGGGGGCCTATAAGAGTGGTGGGATGTATCAGACATACTGCAGACGTGTAAATTAACAAATATAGCCAAGTATTACATTAACTTGTTATCTTTGACCTCCTTCAGTCACATCAATCTAATTTTAAACACTTATTTTCATTTTTATTTTGCTGATTACCTACCCTACTTCTATTGGAGTCCATATCACATTCTGTTTATTATATTGTTTTGTTAAAGTTATGTTTATAGTTATTTACTATGTTTTTATCTTAAAGTTACGTTTCTAGTTATTTATTGTTGTTTTAATAAATCTTAATTTTAAAAAGTATATACGTCTTCTTTTTCTGACAACATTTCACTATTATTTAGTATGATAATCATATGCTTAAAAAAATTTAAAAATAGAAATGATGTTTATAACTAGCAGTACAATACTGAAGCTAACTCTTTACCAGCTCTTTACCAGAGTCTATAGCTGCAACTAACGGTTCCTATAGAAAAAATTTAAAATTACAGCACAGTAACTGTTTCGATTAGCAACATTGTGAGGTGACCTTCTAACCTGTGTGCTCACTTAAGTGTTTCATTAACTGTTACTATGGTAACAGGCAGTAATCAGTTTGGGGGTAGGGTTGAAAGGTACAGGCTGTACAGAAACCGTTATATTTACCCAGGATTCACTACAAGACAGAAAGGACAGCAAACTAAGAAAGAACACTGAGTAGCAGATTTACAAGCCCCTTGCACCACTTTTGCATCACTTTTCTCATGATAAAAGTGATACAGTAGTGACGCAAGGAACTTGTAAATCTGCCACATTGCATATTTAACATGCTCAAGTCTACTTCAGAACATATGTTAGGATCCGACATCAACCGCAATTAGCGAGAGTTTTACTATTGGTCCCCAAAACCAGGGCCGACTTGTAAATACAAAGCTAATGTCATACCTCCCTCTTCCTTTTTATATTCTCATAGAAACACATACCTTTCCACTGAGAACACCTACATTGCAACTCAATGGAGATATGAGCCGACCCCTTAGCAAACCGGCTGCTAACATGCATTAATGCATCTTAGAGTCACCTAGTAAATAGGGCAATATAATTTTCACTGCATTTTTGGCTTTTTTGTTAAATTGCGATGAAATGGCACTTCTTAATATGCCCTCAAGCTTACTATGACACAGCGGGAACCTCGACTCCCGCCCTGCCATAGCAAAAACAACAGTTGATTGACAGAATGCAGAACAATGTCATACATTCACCCCAGTACAGAGATCTGGGCCTTAATCCATCGGTTTTTTTGCTCACTACACCACACCAGTTCAAACATGGCCATATGCAAATCAGCCTTGACCCTGTGCCTCATGGGAACAGTCTAGCCCGAACTGCCAAGCCATGTCTTCCCTGGACCGGAATCAAGCATCCTAGGACCGGTTTCTGGCTATCAGCCGTCTTCAGCCAGGATAGCTTGACTCCAGCGGCGTGGAGAGCACAGGACTCACATCTGAGTATACCCGTCCCACTCGGGGTGACAACTGCAAAAACAACAGTTGATGGACAGAATGCAGAACAATGTCATACATTCACCCAGTACTGAGATCTGGGTATAAATCCATCGTTTTTTTGCCCACCACACCACCCCAGTTCAGACATGGCCATATGCAAATCAGCCTTGACCCTGTGCCTCATGCCCGAACTGCCAAGCCATGTCTTCCCTGGACCGGGATCAAGCATCCTAGGACAGGTTTCTGGCTATCAGCCTTCTTTAGGCAGGAAGGCTTAACTTCAGTGGCATGGAGAGCACGGGATGCACTTATGAGCATACCCGTCCCACTCGGGGTGACAAATACAAAAACAACAGTTGATGGACAGAATGCAGAGCAATGTCATACATTCACCCCAGTACAGAGATCTGGGCCTAAATAGATCGTTTTTTTTGCTCACCACACCACCCCAGTTCAGACATGGCCATATGGAAATCAGCCTTGACCATGTGCCTCATGGGAACATTCTAGCCCGAACTGCCAAGCCATGTCTTCCCTGGACCGGAATCAAGCATCCTAGGACCAGTTTCTGGCTATCAGCCGTCTTCAGCCAGTATAGCCTGACTCCAGTGGCGTGGAGAGCACAGGACTCACGTCTGAGCATACCCATCCCACTCTGGGTGACAAATGCAAAAACAACAGTTGATGGACAGAATGCAGAACAATGTTATACATTCACCCCAGTACAGAGATCTGGGCCTTAATCCTTCGTTTTTTTGCTCACCACACCACACCAGTTTAGACATGGCCATATGCAAGTCAGCCTTGACCCTGTGCGTCATGGGAACAGTCTAGCCCGAACTGCCAAGCCATGTCTTCCCTGGACCGGAATCAAGCATCCTAGAACCAGTTTCTGGCTATCAGCCGTCTTCAGCCAGTATAGCCTGACTCCAGTGGCGTGGAGAGCACAGGACTCACGTCTGAGCATACCCATCCCACTCGGGGTGACAAATGCAAAAACAACAGTTGATGGACAGAATGCAGAACAATGTCATACATTCACCCAGTACAGGGATCTGGGTATAAATCCATTGTTTTTTTGCTCACCACACCACCCCAGTTCAGACATGGCCATATGCAAATCAGTCTTGACCCTGTGCCTCATGCCCAAACTGCCAAGCCATGTCTTCCCTGGACTGGGATCAAGCATCCAAGGACAGGTTTCTGGCTATCAGCCGTCTTCAGCCAGGATGGCTTAACTTCAGTGGAGAGGAGAGCACGGGACGCACGTTTGAGCATACCCGTCCTACTCAGGGTGACAAATGCAAAAACAACAGTTGATGGACAGAATGCAGAGCAATGTCATACATTCACCCCAGTACAGAGATCTGGGCCTAAATCCATTGTTTTTCTTGCTCACCACACCACCCCAGTTCAGACATGGCCATATGTCCCCTTTTAAGACCTTCTCTCCTGCATTACAAAGAACTTTTGCAGAAGGTATGAGGGCAGTTTCTAAATGGATGGCTGACAATTGCTTACAGTGTAATGTGGCTAAAACTGAGGTTGTACTCTATGGGGAAGCAGTAACATTATGGTCCAAAGAGTGGTGGCCTCTTGAACTGGGACCTGCCCCGATCCCTAAACAGACCATAAAAAATCTGGGAGTGTTATTCGATCAGTCATTGACTTTCAAAGATCATGTCAACCAGGTTGCTGGTACTTGTTTCGGGGTTATTTCACTGCTGAGAAGGGTGTTTCCCTTTCTCCCTGATCACCACAGAAAGACCTTGGTCCAGGCTCTGGTCATCAGTAGACTGGACTACTGTAATGGCCTTCTTTTGTCATCCAATGAAGGCCAATTCAACAAACTACAAGTAGTCCAGAATACGGCCGCGAGGTTAGTCATGAATGCTCCATCTAGGACTCCCTCTCGGCCACTACTGATGGAACTCCACTGGCTGCCAGTGCGACTTCGTACCAAATTTAAAATCTTGTGTACAATTCACAAATGCCTGACTGGGAAGGGCCCTAAATTTCTCACCACAGCCTTTCTTCCCTATGTTCCCGGCCGCTCACTACGTTCCAGCAATCTCCAGCTCCTTAAGGTTCCGAAAATTAAAAAAACCCGCCAAGGAGGCAAGGCTCTGGCATACACAGGACCTGTTCTCTGGAACACCCTCCCCCTGTCATTAAAGCTCATTACTGATCACCTGTCTTTCCGAAAAATCCTAAAAACTCATCTTTTTTCCAACATTTAATTCTCTTCCCGCCGCCCACCACCCACTAGTACTGTTCGGGCACAATAGCTGGTTCCTCTGTATGGCTAAGCGCAGAGATACCCCTTCGGGGGTCTATTCAGGCGCTATAGAAGCATATAAATAAATAAATAAATATGCAAATCAGCCTTGAACATCTGCCTCATGGGAACAATCTAGCCCGTACTGCCAAGCCATGTCTTCCCTGGACCGGAATCAAGCCTCCTAGCACCAGTTTCTGGCTATCAGCTGTCTTCAGCCAGGATAGCTTGATTCCAGCGGCGTGGAGAGCACCGGACTCAGGTCTGAGCATACCCGCCCTACTCGGGGTGATGAATGCAAAAACAGCAGTTGATGGACAGAATACAGAACAATGTCATACATTCACCCCCGTACAGAGATCTGGGCCTAAATCTATTGTTTTTTTGCTCACCAAACCACCCCAGTTCAGACATGGCCATATGAAAATCAGCCTTGACCCTGTGCCTCATGGGAACAGTCTAGCCCGAACTGCCAAACCATGTCTTCCCTGGACCGGAATCAAGCATCCTAGGACCAGTTTCTGGCTATCAGCCGTCTTCAGCCAGTATAGCCTGACTCCAGTGGCGTGGAGAGCACAGGACTCATGTCTGAGCATACCCGTCCCACTCGGGGTGACAAATGCAACAACAACAGTTGATGGACAGAATGCAGAACAATGTTATACATTCACCCCAAGACAGAGATCCGGGCCTAAATCCATCTTTTTTTTTGCTCACCACACCACCCCAGTTTAGATATGGCCATATGCAAATCAGCCTTGACCCTGTGCGTCATGGGAACAGTCTAGCCCGAACTGCCAAGCCATGTCTTCCCTGGACCAGAATCAAGCATCCTAGGACCGGTTTCTGGCTATCAGTCGTCTTCAGCCAGGATAGCTTGATTCCAGTGGCGTGGAGAGCACAGGACTCACATCTGAGCATACCCGTCCAGCTCGGGGTGACAAATACAAAAAGAACAGATGATGGACAGAATGCAGAACAATGTCATACATTCACCCCAGTACAGAGATATGGGCCTAAATCCATTGTTTATTTGCTCACCACACCACCCCAGTTCATACATGGCCATATGCAAATCAGCCTTGAACCTATGCCTCATGGGAACAGTCTAGCCCGAACTGCCAAGCCAAGTCTTCCCTAGACCGAAATCAAGCATCCTAGTACCGGTTTCTGGCTATCAGCCATCTTCAACCTGGATAGCTTGACTCCAGTGGCGTGGAGAGCATGGGACTCACATCTGAGCATACCCGTCCCACTCGGGGTGACAAATGCAAAAACAACGGTTGATGGACAGAATTCAGAACAATTTCATACATTCACCCCAGGATAGAGATCCGGGCCTAAATCCATCTTTTTTTTGCTCACCACACCACCGCAGTTTAGACATGGCCATATGCAAATCAGCCTTGACCCTGTGCGTCATGGGAACAGTCTAGCCCGAACTGCCAAGCCATGTCTTCCCTGGACCAGAATCAAGCATCCTAGGACCGGTTTCTGGCTATACCGTCTTCAGCCAGGATAGCTTGATTCCAGTGGCGTGGAGAGCACTGGACTCACATCTGAGCATACCCGTCCCACTCGGGGTGACAAATGCAAAAACAACAGTTGATGGACATAATGCAGAACAATGTCATACATTCACCCCAGTACAGAGATCTGGGTCTAAATCCATCCTTTTTTGCTCACCACACCATCCCAGTTCAGACATGGCCATATGCAAATCAGCCTTGACCCTGTGCCTCATGGGAACCGTCTAGCCCGAACTGCCAAGCCATGTCTTCCCTGGACCGGAATCAAGCATCCTAGTACCGGTTTCTGGCTATCAGCTATCTTCAACCTGGAGAGCTTGACTCCAGTCGCGTGGACGGCACAGGACTCACGTCTGAGCATACCCGTCCCACTCGGGGTGACAAATGCAAAAACAACATTTGATTGACAGAATGCAGAACAATGTCATTCATTCACCCCAGTACAAAGATCTGGGCTTAAATCCATCGTTTTTGTTGCTCACCTCACCACACCAGTTCAGACATGACCATATGCAAATCAGCTTTGACCTTGTGCCTCATGGGAACAGTCTAGCCCAAACTGCCAAGCCATGTCTTCCCCGGACCGGAATCAATCATCCTAGCACCGGTTTCTGGCTATCAGCCGTCTTCAGCCAGGATAGCTTGACTTCAGTGGCGTGGAGAGCACAGGACTCACATCTGAGTATTCCCGTCCCACTCGCGGTGACAACTGCAAAAACAACATTTGATGGACAGAATGCAGAACAATGTCATACATTCACCCAGTACAGAGATCTGGTCTTAAATCCATTCGTTTTTTTGCTCACCACACCATCCCAGTTCAGACATGGCCATAGGCAAATCAGCTTTGACCCTGTGCGTCATGGGAACAGTCTAGCCCGAACTGCCAAGCCATGTCTTCCCTGGACCAGAATCAAGCATCCTAGGACCGGTTTCTGGCTATCAGTCGTCTTCAGCCAGGATAGCTTGATTCCAGTGGCGTGGAGAGCACGGGACTCACATCTGAGCATACCCGTCCAGCTCGGGGTGACAAATACAAAAAGAACAGATGATGGACAGAATGCAGAACAATGTCATACATTCACCCCAGTACAGAGATATGGGCCTAAATCCATTGTTTATTTGCTCACCACACCACCCCAGTTCATACATGGCCATATGCAAATCAGCCTTGAACCTATGCCTCATGGGAACAGTCTAGCCCGAACTGCCAAGCCAAGTCTTCCCTGGACCGAAATCAAGCATCCTAGTACCGGTTTCTGGCTATCAGCCATCTTCAACCTGGATAGCTTGACTCCAGTGGCGTGGAGAGCATGGGACTCACATCTGAGCATACCCGTCCCACTCGGGGTGACAAATGCAAAAACAACGGTTGATGGACAGAATTCAGAACAATTTCATACATTCACCCCAGGATAGAGATCCGGGCCTAAATCCATCTTTTTTTTGCTCACCACACCACCGCAGTTTAGACATGGCCATATGCAAATCAGCCTTGACCCTGTGCGTCATGGGAACAGTCTAGCCCGAACTGCCAAGCCATGTCTTCCCTGGACCAGAATCAAGCATCCTAGGACCGGTTTCTGGCTATACCGTCTTCAGCCAGGATAGCTTGATTCCAGTGGCGTGGAGAGCACTGGACTCACATCTGAGCATACCCGTCCCACTCGGGGTGACAAATGCAAAAACAACAGTTGATGGACATAATGCAGAACAATGTCATACATTCACCCCAGTACAGAGATCTGGGCCTAAATCCATCCTTTTTTGCTCACCACACCACCCCAGTTCAGACATGGCCATATGCAAATCAGCCTTGACCCTGTGCCTCATGGGAACCGGCTAGCCCGAACTGCCAAGCCATGTCTTCCCTGGACCGGAATCAAGCATCCTAGTACCGGTTTCTGGCTATCAGCTATCTTCAACCTGGAGAGCTTGACTCCAGTCGCGTGGACGGCACAGGACTCACGTCTGAGCATACCCGTCCCACTCGGGGTGACAAATGCAAAAACAACATTTGATTGACAGAATGCAGAACAATGTCATTCATTCACCCCAGTACAAAGATCTGGGCTTAAATCCATCTTTTTTGTTGCTCACCACACCACACCAGTTCAGACATGACCATATGCAAATCAGCTTTGACCTTGTGCCTCATGGGAACAGTCTAGCCCAAACTGCCAAGCCATGTCTTCCCCGGACCGGAATCAATCATCCTAGCACCGGTTTCTGGCTATCAGCCGTCTTCAGCCAGGCTAGCTTGACTTCAGTGGCGTGGAGAGCACAGGACTCACATCTGAGTATTCCCGTCCCACTCGCGGTGACAACTGCAAAAACAACATTTGATGGACAGAATGCAGAACAATGTCATACATTCACCCAGTACAGAGATCTGGTCCTAAATCCATTCGTTTTTTTGCTCACCACACCATCCCAGTTCAGACATGGCCATAGGCAAATCAGCCTTGACCCTGTGTCTCATGGGAACAGTCTAGCCCGAACTGCCAAGCCATGTCTTCCCTGGACCGGAATCAAGCATCCTAGGACCGGTTTCTGGCTATCAGCTGTCTTCTGCCAGGATAGCTTGACTCCAGTGGAGTGGAGAGCACAGGACTCACGCCTGAGCATATCTGTCCCACTCGGGGTGACAAATGCAAAAACAACAGTTGATGGACAGAATGCAGAACAATGTCATACATTCACCCCAGTACAGAGATATGGGCCTAAATCCATCATTTTTTTGCTCATCGCAAGCAGCAGTGTTCCGGGGGGTAGACACCCCGAGACACAGCAGGAGCCGCTCAAGGGTGGTGGTGTTACCCAAGGCTTTCGACTGCTCCAAAATGCAGACAACACGGCCCCCCTCTCAAAATATAAAAAACCTCAGAGGGTGATTATCCCCGGGGCTTAGACGGTTTGAGCTCCCTCACCCATTTATTTTGCAGCACCGAGGAATGGCGATCCCTGGGCTACATGGCCCCTCTGAACCCCCATCAAATGTAATATTTTAGACCCCGGGATCTGGTCCTCCCAGGTAGCTAATTTTTAAACAAGCACAGGATCCTCCGCTTCCTTTTTATTTTTATTACAGCGGATCCATGCACCCAACGCACATTTCTCAGTTTTTTCCACAAAAATTTTTAAAAAATTGGGACCCCCTAAGCAGGTCCTGATGATCAAAATATTTCTTACATGCCCCCTTTATACGTTTTAAACACTTCTCATGCTATTTAATACATCCTCCCTTCGACCGAGGCACAAAATGGCTACCAACACTTCCTGGTTTTGAATGCTGACAACCACTTGACAGCAAATTAGCATTCAGCACGTGATCAGGAAGGTGCACTTAAGAGTGCACGCAAGATGCGCTGATCCACCAAGGTCATACATATATATGTATTTTTAATTGTAATTTTCACATGAACTACTGAACAGATTTACACCAAAAATCGCAAGTCTGAACCAAGGACTACCACTTTGCCAAATTTGGTGTAATTCTGTTCAGCAGTTCGGGCTGTAGCCGTGATAAATGATTCCTATGGAAAATTGCATGAGTAAAACACATTTTGGGAACCCCCTTTTTTTTCGGCCCCGTTTCAAATGCAATATTTTAGAACCCGGGATTTCTCCTTTCCAGGTAGCTAATTGTTAAACAAGCACAGGAGCCCGCGCTTCATTTTTATTTTTTTTACGGCGGATCTATGCACCCGCCGCACATTTCTTAGTTAAAAAAAAACAAAAACATTTTTCGGGGCCCTACGGGTCCTTGTGGGACCCCCTAAGCAGATCTAGAGGGTCAAAATATTTCTTACCTGCCCCCTTTATATGTTTTAAACACTCGGCCCACTAATTTCTAGATCCTTGCTTCTACCGAGGCACAAAATGGCTGCCAACACTTCCTGGTTTCGAATGTTGACAACCACTTGAAAGCCAATCAGCATTCTGCGTGTGATCGGGACGGTGCACTTATAATCCGGGCATTCACAGAGGCCATGGATATATTTGTACTTTTAATTGTAATTTTCCCAGGAACTTCTGAACAGAATTACACCATATAAGCAAAAGGCACGAGTCTGAACCAAGGACTACAACTTTGCCAAATTTGGTGTAATTCCGTTCAGCCGTCCAGGCTGTAGCCACGATGAAGGGTACCTATGGAAAATTGCATGGGGAACAGATCTTTTGGGACCTCCTTTTTTTCCCAGCCCCCACTTAACGAATCACCCCAAGACTTTCAGGATAGGAGCGGACTGGCGCACCCCACCAGTTTTGAAAATGTTGCAAAGATTTATCAACCGCACCAAAGTTGTTCCAAATAGAATGTTGCAGATTTCCTATGGAAAATAGGTCCTAACTATAAATACTTACTGGCGACCGCCAATATGTATATATATATGCGTATATATATATATATATATATATTTATATATATATATATTTCCAATTACGCTGCCACAGTTTGAGGTGCACACAATGACAGGCGAACTCAACCACCACGGTTAATTCCTTTAATGAGGCACAACTAGACACATTTCATTAAGCCACAACGCATTTCGGAGCTCCTTCTGCTCCTTGCTCATGGGGCGGGCATGCAGTGGCAGACGTAGGAAGAAAACAAGTCCCTGATTCGTCCTGTTTCATAGCTGCTATTGCTGACATCATCTAAGGACTTCTGGGATTCATAGCCCTCCAACCACCATATGACCCATGTTGGGCTCTGCCTTCTGCAAAATAAAATCAAACACTTAGTTGGGCCTCCAAATCTGTGTTATGTCGTGAATTTAAATCCAAAAATGGGTACAATATAATATATTGTCTTTATGATTTTCATCATGGTTTATTGTGATGCGCATTAATGAACTTTTATGTTGCACAATGTTTCCAAGATGATCGTATTTTGTTGACTGATACCATTACAAGATGGCCGACAGCTTCTTTTGATTCTGAATACCAATCCACTTTCACTGTTAATTTCCTCACGTCACATGCACATGTTTCCTTGTTTAAATATTCTTTTATAAGAGTAATAAACTGACCCGTGAACAAGACATTTACGCCGAAACGCGTAAATGTTTGTTGGTTCGATGCATTAAATATCTTCTTTTGAGCAACCACTGGTGTTTGGTGTCATTATTGGAGAGGAGTACACAGGTGCGTAATTGCACGGTGAAGGATGTTGTAAACCGGGCGACCTCGGACATAGAGGTGCGTCGCGGCAGGAAGTATCCCGGCATTTTCGGAGGGTGAGAATCATTGTTAAAGTATAGCCGGTTGACCGCGAACTGTAAGAAGCCTTTTTTTACTATCGAAATGCGCTGTGAACCTGGATTAATGGTGCCTGCCTAAATACGGAGGAAAGTTCCCGATTTGAATACACCAATGGGGGAAACCTGTTGCTAACGGGGACTTTTTGGTGAAGTAGACAACCGTCCCACGCATCCGCGTAGACGAGCATCTTTCACCACAGTGTTAAGACACAGCGCAGGCATACGCTTAGTGTCTGATAGTGCTTTGGCAGTGCTTGTATGATATTCAATGCCCCTCATCGCAGCCTTCCCTGTAAACTCTGCCATAATTGACGTTTACATTTTTCAGGGCTCTCCGTGACACCTAAGTGAGTTCCGGCTGAATCTCACTGTTTTGCGGACTCTTAAATTAAGAAGATTAAAGGATTGAGGAAGTTCCTTTGATAATTAAGCATCCAATAAGCCAAGCAATGGAGCATGATATGAGCAAGAAGGTTAAGGGCCAAAACTATGTGTGTGAAAACTGTGGAACAATTTCAGGCAGCAGAGAAAGTGACAGCATCCACATCTCTGCATCAAAAATATCAGAAACTGGAGAAGTTGATGCGGAGAGAGATCTCAAAATGGTTGGAGGCAATCACATTAGAAAAATATCAAGAAGAAAAACGAGTCCCACGTGGACATAGAATCCGTATTGCACCATCCTATGAGGTTCCTGATCTGGAGTTAGCTGAGGAGTGGGCTGAGAATCGAATGGATTGCTCAAACCGCATGCTGTCTATACTTATCAATTTTGCCTGGAAAGAGAGAAAATTACTCATTAAAGCTATTCAGGAACTTAAAGATGAAATTCAGAAAGAAGAAAGTGGAGACACATTCACAACCAGAATGGAGGATATCCAGAAGAAAATTGAGAAACATGAGGAGGAAGTTATTGCTAAAAAGGAAAGAAAGTTTTTAAGGGATAAAATTGACTACTAATCAGGTAGAGTCTTCACTTTCAGACGGAAATATGATAACATAAGGCGTAAAGGAATCCAAGGAAATCTGGATACAACATTAGCCACTGGTGGAACAGACAGCGATGTCAGTAAATGTGATGTTTCTGAGGATGGCACCCGGCAGGTTGTTAAAACCTCTATGAAGCCGACAAATTTTTGGGAGGAATTCCACCTAACCAATCAAACATCAAATCAACAGAGTTGGCAAATAGACAGGGGTCAAGGAAGAGGAAAGGGCAATACCGAACGAGGCAGAGGAAGAGGAAAAGCTATGGGAGAACCCGTACCATCCACAAACAAGTCAGGAGAGGCGGATGGTGGAAAAACAACAACAACTCCAGTGGGAGTAGAGACAAGGGGACAAAAGCGACAAGGGAAATAAACTGCAGAAATGTGGTAAATCTTTCTAATCACATTTTAAATGTTGTTGAACATGATGTTTTGCAATTTGGCTTGTCTTTTTGCCCAACCAGTACTTTCTCCTATCCTCTGGAGAGAATTGATTTATTTAATTTCACGAGAAAACTGCGATAACACAAATGGCATAAACTGAAGGCCAAGAGCAGTTTGAACTACAGGGAAGCCAGGGTTGTGACCCCGGTACTGGAATCTATCAATGAAGTGGACACTCTTATTGCACTTAAAGAACTGGATTGGGGCAATGTGGACTCTACACCCATTGATGCTCAAGCATTGGGTTACATTGTCAATTTGAGTTGTCCGATCAATTTTAAACCAAAATCTACTTTTAATCCGGTTTTGCCATCTAATGGTATTGACACCTTTGAAACATTGGTGATTAATGATTTCAAAAGATTAGCCAGGACGAAAATGTGGCTTCATGACAATTTAACTAAGGCACAGAGAGTAGCAGTGAAGTCCCTTCAATCGGATCCAAGTATAGTGATTCGACAATCTGACAAAGGGGGGAATGTTGTCCTCCTTAAGGTAGAGGATTATATACAGGAAGGGTTACAGCAGTTAAACTGCCATGATTGTTATGAGAAGGTTAACAAATTCAGAGTAGACAAGTTTAATTCTGTATATCATAACATGATGAAAGACTGGCACACACAAGGTATTTTGGAGTGGAATGAGTACTCTTTCTTGTTAAACCGCAATCCTAGAGTTGGTTTACTTTATTTATTACCCAAACTCCAGAAAGATTCCGCTAAACCACCTAGCAGGTCCATTGTATCATCGATGGGCTCTCTGTTAGAAAAATCTTCCAAGTATATTGATTTCTTCTTACGTCCCTATGTGGAAACTTTAGCATTGTATCTGCAAGACAGCAGAGACTTTCTGGATAAGATCAAAAGTGTGACTTGGCAGGAAGGCTTGCTGTTGATCACTTTGGATGTGTGCAGCCTGTATACTGCCATTAAACATGATGATGGCATTCAGGCCTTCAAACATTATCTTAAAGCTAGATCCATCTCCTTTCTTAAACATAATAGAATGATCTTGCAAATGATCAGATTTTGCCTAGATAATAATTTGTTTATTTTCAATGAGGTTTTTTACAGACAGAGGCAGGGCACATCCATGGGTACCTGCTTTGCTCCCAGTTATGCCATTCTCTTTATGGTGTGGTTGGAGCGGCAGGTGTCCTTGGTTTATGACCAGTACCGCAGCCATGTGAAAGTATGGCTGCGGTATATTGATGACCTGTTTATTGTCTGGGGTGGGAGTCAACAAAAAGCCAACGAGTTTATCTCCATCCTAAATGAGAATGATGTCAATCTGAAATTTGAAGGGAGAATGAGTGACACCAGTATTGATTGTCTAGACTTACACATCAAAGTGGTAGATAACAAACTGACATCCAGCCTTTACCAGAAAGAAACCGCTGGTAATACTCTGTTGCATGCAGAGATTGGGCATCCAAAAACCTTGATCCACTGCATTCCCTATGGGGAATTTCTCCGGGCTCGGAGAAATTGTAGTATTGAATAGGACTTCATGAAAGAATGCATGTGTATGACTGAAAGATTTTTGGACGGGGGCTACAATCTGAATTCCATTAATTCAGCACGCTTGAGAGAGACTAATTTCCAACAAAGTGAACTGTTAGCTCCTATTAAGCATATTACTGAGCAAGATTAAAAGACCATCAGGTACATTTCAACTTTTAACTCGAGTTCCATGTCAAACATTGGAAGGTGTTAAAACCAGAAACATCTCTAGAAGATGCAGTAAGCAATTATCCTAATATTACTTACAGGAAGGCTGATTCCCTAAAAGGTAAAGTGTGCAGCAATGAGGTGACACAACCTAAGAGCCCCAATTCTGATATTCGGGGCTTTTACACATGCATGTCATGCAAAGCGTGTAAATTTAGCACTAATGTAAAAAGTGTATACTATCCCATCACTGACTCAGAAAAATCTATTGACAAACATCTGACATGTCTATCTGACCACTGTGTCTATGTTCTAACCTGTCCATGTGCCAAAAAGTACATGGGCAGTACTATGTTTCCTTCGAAGAAACGTATACTAGAACATATGAGGGCGATTCAGAATAGAGATAAGTTGTCACCAATAGCTAGACACTTTGAAGAGCTCCACAAGAGTAATCGTAATTCTTTGTAATTGACCTCATACGCGCTAGTAGCAGGGGAGGAGACAGAATTCGCAAACTTCAGCAATTAGAATCGCAATTCATTTTGGAATTAAATACTAAAATCCCTGGGGGCCTGAATTCTGAAGAAGAAATGTCCTGGTTTTTGGGTGATTAACCTACATTTTTCTAATGCAATCAGTATTTTTGTAATTTTTAGCTTTCCTTTAGCAATTTGAACTCTATAATGATATGCCTAAAGTGTTCTCTCACTTTATTCTCTATACTGTCCTGTGTAGATTTTTCGACCAGACGTATTAATTAAGTGTTTAATAATGCTTTTTTGTGTAACTGCCTAGCAGCCTTCTGCCTGATGTATATATGTGTATATATTCTACATGTTTTTAATTCACTTTCACTTAAGATTTTTATGGTTAACAACTGTCGGATCTTGATATTTTGGTTTTTGATTTTGATTTTTTTCCTTTTTGTAGGGGGTTGTATAGCAGTTAGGTAATTTTAGATTAAGTTGTCCTCTGAATACCCACTTGGGGAGTGTATATAATGACCTATCCAAAGACTACTTTTCTCTGGTGCACGTAGTAGGCATGAGGGCAACCCACTTAGGTTTTAGAATAAGATGAATGGGCCCTTTGGCATATTTATGATGATTAAAACTGAGTCTTTAAGTTCAGTATTTCCCACTTGGGATGTTTTATCCATGGTTAAATTAAACTTACATCTATATTTTTCTGATTATTGCAATCGTGATGGTTTTGATTGAATATGATTTCATGAACAGTTTATGCCTTTGATTTTACGTGCCTCATGATGAGAATTACTGCCAATTTTATTTTATATATATGGTAGTCCAGCATTATGCCATGTATCACGAATCATGAATTTGAAAGACACTGATCATATTACTATGAAACACTACTTGGAAACTAAATAGGGCATCCATGTTTGTAGTACGTTGAAACAGAGTAATGGATGTGACAAGATATGTTGTGAATTTAAATCCTAAAATGGATACAATATCTGGTCATTATGTTTTCATCATGGTTTATTGTGATGTGCATTAATTAACTATTATGTTGCACAATGTTTCCAAGATGATTGTATTTTGTTGACTGATACCATTACAAGATGGTCAACAGCTTCTTTTGGTTCTGAGTACCAGTCCACTTTCACTGTTAATTTCCTCATGACACATGCACATGTTTCCTTGTTTAAATCTTCTTTTGTAAGAGTAATGAACTGACCCGTGAACAAGGCGTTTACGCCGAAACGCGTTGGGTGTTTGCTGCATTTTCAAAACTAATGGTTTGCTCAGGTCAGCTCCTGTCTTGAAAGTTTTGGGGTGGTGCGTCAAGCGAGGCCCAAGCAAAAAGGAGGTCCCAAAACTTGTTTTCCCCATGTTAATTTCCATCAGAACTTTAGACAAAGCTACAGCCCGAACTGCTGATCAAAATTACTCCAAATTTTGCAAAAATGTAGGTCTTGGTCCAGAAAGCGTGCTTTTTTGTTTGAATGGTGTAAATCCATTCAGTAGTTGCTGAGAAATTAAAAAATAAATGTATATATCAGGGCACCGAGGAGGGTTTGTGAACCCTCCCGAGCAGGAGCTTAGTTCTGATTGGCTGCCAACACTCCAAACTAGAATGTGTTGGCAGCCATCAGTAACTCGGTAACCGAGTCACGAGAAAACAATAGAAAAAACATTTAAAAAATGAGAATAGGAGGCAGGGTAAAAACACCCTGACCCCCTAGGCCTGCTCAGGGGGTCCCACAAGGACCCCCAGGACCAAAAAAAGCAGTTAAAAAAAATTGCCCTAGTTTGCGCCGGCTGAAATTTTTGTAAAAAACGAAGCCTGGACTCCGGCTTTTCATTTTCTATAAGCTCCTGGGTGGGCCAGGTCCTGAGGCAATGCCCAATTAACTAGCGTTCCCAACAAGGGGAGGGGAGAGGGATTCTTGTGCCACTGCAGAACCCGGGACATTTCTTCTCAAATGCACCACAGGACGTGAGTAGTGAAACCCCAAAGCAATTGAAGCTGCACTTTTGCTATAAATGCTGATAACAGGATACCTCAATTTGTACACCCCCACCCACCCTACAGATGCAACATTTGTGTTCTCTACTGATTACACAAAGGGGCGGAGAGTGGCCATGCCGGTGGTGCACTGTGGCAGTGGGTGTGGCAGTTTCAAGGTCTGCCAGTGGCAACTTTTTCAGTTCAAGGTGCATCAGGCGTTGTTCCACTCACTGAGTGCCTGTTTTTTCAATGCAGTGTGTACGGACTCACTGAGCACTGTGGTTTGGCCTCAAAGCACAGCCTGGTGATAGGTCGCCTCGACCTTACTCCCCATTAAACTGATTCATTCCCTGCAAATCACAGTGATCACCACATTTGTTTTTACATTTTAAACTCCAGTAATTTTATTTCCTCAATACTCGTATTGATTATTGCATGTAAATTTTACGAATCCCCAATACATTACGGGCAATACCCTTCATCAGGGGTTTGTGCAAATCCTTCATACCAAGAATCATTCATTAACTCTAAACAGACGGGGAGGGCCTATGGCAGAGGTCTTCAATCTGTGGGGCGCGACCCCCAGGGGGGTCGTGGAGTCCTGGGAAGGGGGTCGCAGATTCTGACAGAGTGCAGTTCCTGGAGTCGGGCTGATCTAGGGTGCTCAAGGCGGAGGCCGCCTAATTCACACCGGTGTGAAAAACATCAAAGCCTCGTTAACAAGTAAAGGTCTTTTAAAGACCTGTGATAGTACTCTTGTGTGCCTTTGTGTGTGTCCAAGCTGTTTCAGCCAGGCTGACATACAGGAGCTGGGGGGGGGGAGGGGGCTGGTGGAGGAGGCTGTAGCCCTTTGAATTCAATGGACTTAGCTGTGGGTTTATTTTTACTTTTAACATTTTATATAGCGCTAGTTTAACCCATAGGTATCAGAGCGCTTTACAAATACACAGTAAACAGCAGAAGGACAGCAGAAGGACATTACAATCATATCATTGGTTCAAGTCCCACGAGCCCTCATACCTAGCGCCTGTGCAGGAGAAATGTGGCTGAGAGTCTGTTCTTCATGGTGAGATGTTTTCACAGCCGGCTGCCACCCCCCCCCCCCCCCAAGCAGGGAGGCACAGAGATGCCCTCCCATGAGAGAGGAAGACGAAGCAGAGAGATACTGACCCCCCATGAGAGAGGCACAGACAAGGTGGGTGAATGAATGATGAGTGGATGGATGGATGAAAGGGTGGATGGATGAAGGATGTATGGATGGATGGATGGATGAAAGGGTGGATGGCTGTATGGATAGACGGATGGAAGGATGAAAGGGTGGACTAATGTGTGAAAAGGTGGGTGGATGAATGATGAGTGGATGGATGTAAAGATGAAAGGGTGGATGGATGGATGGATGAAGGATGGATGGAAGTGTGAAAAGGTGGGTGGATGGAGGATGGATGGATGAAAGGGTGGATTGAAGGATGAAAGGGTAGATGGATGAGGGATGGATGTATGGATGGATAAAAGGTTGCATGGATGGATGAATGATGGATGGATTTGTGAAAAGGTGGGTGGATGAGTGATGGGTGAATGGATGGATGTAAGGGTGGATGGATGAAGGATGGATGTATGGATGAAAGGGTGGATGGATGGATGAAGGAAGGATGTATGGATGGATAAAAGGTTGCATGGATGAATGATGGATGTATGGATGGATGTGTGAAAAGGTGGGGGATGAATGATGGATGGGTGGGTGGATGGGTGGATGAAAGGGTGGGTGGATGAAGGATGGATGTATAGATGAAAGGGTGGATGGATATATGGATGGAATAATGAAAGGGTGGATGGATTAATGAAAGGTTGGATGGATGAAGGATGGATGTATGGATGGAAGGATGAAAGGGTGGATGAAAGGGTGGATGGATGAAGGATGGATGTATGGATGGAAGGATGAAAGGGTGGATGGATGAAGGATGGATGTATGGGTGGATGGATAAAAGGTTGCATGGATGAATGATGGATGGATGTGTGAAAAGGTGGGTGGAAGAATGATGGATGGATGGACGTGTGGATAGGTAAAGGATGGATGTATGGATGGAAGGATGAAAGGGTGGATGGAAGATGGATGTATGGATGGATAAAAGGTTGCATGGAAGAATGATGGATGGATGGATGGATGGATGGATGTGTGAAAAGGTGGGTTTGTGGATGGACGGGTGGATAGGTTAAGGATGGATTTATGGATGGAAGGATGAAAGGGTGGATGGATGAAGCATGGATGGATGTGTGGAAGTGTGGGTGGATGAATGATGGATGGATGGATGTATGTGATGAGGTCTAACAGGCGCATTTATGGTTGTCGATAGTTGTTTATGATGAGGAGTACCAGTTTCTAGAATCTTTTGTCGGAACGGGGTCCTTACGCCTAAAAAGGTTTTACAAGGGGGTCTCGGCATCAAAATGTTTGAAGACCTCTGGCCTATGGCAAGGCAGAAGATTGTTGTGGCCTATTAGGTGCTAGTTAGTAGGATGCAGCTTGTTTGCCGTGGCACAGTGGTCCTCTTTTGGAGTACAACCCGGAGCAATTGCAGTGGTTTCATCCATTTGCAGGCATCCCGTCCCTTACCTTTTGCAAGTTAAGCTCACCTTAGCAGGCCCAGGACTTTCCCTGAATTGGCAAACGTTGCCTGCCAGATACAGGCCTGACCGGAAAGCGGATCGAAAAGCACCTCTGTACAACGTTTTGTGCAAATGAAGCAGCTGGCTCTGGCCCATGAGAGCAGCAACACCATGACATAACGTACCCACCTTGGATGCATGTTGGGTGGTTTGTGGCAGGGCACAGGCTTTTAGTTTTTTACTAGATTTTACACTTTCCCCAGCCTTTGTTAGCACCAGTCTTTTTTGTCATGTGACTGCCATATCTCGAGGAGGGGGTGGCACGGATTTGTACTAGCTGGTGCTGTATCTGTCTTTGATAGAGATGATAAGGGTTCTGTGGCTACAGACAAAACGTGGGTAGGTGACATAACTTCTATGGATGAGGAACCTGGGGATGCAACTCTGGGGGGGACACAGCGGCGTTCTAAGGATAGACGCCGTACAGTGATCTCTATCTCATGATTTAAAACAGACTCAGCATGGGTTAGAAAGGCGTCCAGAGTACCTATTACCCCCGTCCCAGCACCCCCTTCTGTGTGCCTCTATTCATAGCAATATAAATTAATCACAGTAGGGGTAATTAGAACAAATATTAATATTACAACACAACTGTGACTGTACTATAATGAGTGCAACTAACCGTAGAACATGAGAGACCCTGTGGACAAACGAAACGAGGGTGGCCTTGCCCTGCCTCCAACGGCCGCGGACAGGCGGGGATGGGCCTGCCCTTGGCCCGGGCAGCGCCCGGGGATGCCCGCGCGCCTCCCCGGCTGCAGGAGCCCCAATGCGCTTAAAAGCCCTGCCTGGCACTTCCCCGTGACGCGTGATCATGCACCACACGGGGAGCTGGGAGTTGAAGTCTGTGGCAGGTACAGGGCGTGAGCAGCAAGTCCGGTGGCGGGAGCGGGAGCAGCTGGTCCGGTGTCCTCTAAGTTGCGGGCAGCAAAGCAGGCAGGCAGCAAGATAAACAATAATCGTCCCACGCTGAAGGAGCCCCAATGCGCATAAAAGCACTGCCTGGCTCTTCCCCCGTGATGCGTGATCATGAGCCACACGGGGGAGCTAGGAGTTGAAGTCCGTGGCAGGTACGGGGCGGGAGCAGCAAGTCCGGAGGCAGGAGCAGCTGGTTCGGTGTCCTCTAGGTTGCGGACAGCAAAGCAGGCAGGCAGGAAGATAAACTATGGTCATCCCATATGAATTATATTTGTTGTCTAGCGCTACTCATAGTGTGGGTTGTCACAGCACTTTACATCAGGCCAACATTATGCAGAGACAATAAATCAGACAAGTATGTAAATCAGCCTATAGGGAATGTCACATAAGCTAATGAGGATTACCAGTGTAGGAATCACATGTCATCCATACTGCTGGGTAATATGTTTTAAGAGGGTTAGGTCTGGAGAAGCACAAACACAGGATTTAAAGCATACCCCAGTGGTTGGGGGTTGGCTTTACTGATTAGAATGTATAATGCCCAAACAAACTCTTTATTGCAACATTAGAATTATGAAAGTCTGGGAAAATGTGAACTAACTAGCAATACAAAAAAAAATCTAACTATACCACTCGGGTTTGAATGCAGGTCTTTGATGACAGTCCATAGGTCACTGTCCTATGTTAGGATTGTAACTTCTGAACTGCCAGTAATCAAAGGGTCTCTGTGACAAAGGCAGTAACCCACTGAGCTATCCACATTAACTACAGTTTTTATGCACTTTGAAAAACTACAAACAGACAAACGATTGCTCTCCAGCAGGATCATTAATCCCCAGAGTTATCTGGACATTTTAATAGTTGTCGTGCCTCCTTGGCAGAACAAGTCATCATAATGATACTAATGATTTAAACAACCGATTTAAATAACATATACACAGCACTCAAAGTAGGTCTTGCTCACAGATGAAACAAGCATTTGCAATGCAATAGGTCTCGCATTAGGAAAGTTTGAGCTATTGGTCTTGTAAATGACTATTTTTTTATTAATGTGTTGTTTTTGAAAATAGCTAAATTAATAGCTTTGTCATTTACAATGCCAATAGTTATAACTTTCGCAAATATGACACCTATAGCATTTGTAATGCAACATGTTTTGTATTTACGTGACTTGGATGTATTGATATTACAAATAACAATGGCTTTTAATTTTTTTAAATTATTAATACTAAAATAAAAGTGATTGTAATTTATAAATGGCAATAGCTTAAACTTTTGTAAATAACTTTTGTGAAGATTATGTTCAGTGTATTTTATTGACGAAAATCCAAGAACAAAAGTGAAATATTAACATCTTTTTGTGACATTTGTAATAAAGCTTGAAACATTGAGAGAACATATTTGAACCAGTGTCCTAGGTCGGTCGTGTTCCAATTAAGGGAGGACCTGGCCTGGCAGCTCGGGCTAATCAGTTCCTAGTGGAGCACGGTCAAGACAAATTTACATATGGTAGGGTCCAAAACAAAGTGGTGCAATGGGCAAAAATACATGGACTGGGATTCGGCCCGAGTGATTGGCAGTGGCGGAGATTAAATTTAAGCATTCCATCCATAACCTTGTTGTAGTACTTGACTTTATTTTTAAGAATAGAGAAAATCAAATTAATGGTGCGAGCAGAATAAACAGAGTCTATAATATGTAAATTAAGTTCAACACACTTGAGACACACAAGATCATGCACAGCACGTCTGCTTACATTACACTATATGCAGGGCCAGTGGAATCATGCAGTTCACTTTATTTTCTGCATCATAATGGATTTGCCGCATTTACCACATAATCCAATATAATCAGCATAAATTGCAGATGTTTACCAAAACATGTTTCCGATTCAAAAATATCAAAAGCGACTAAAATTGCTACTGTGCGTGATGCAGCACAGTGGCAGGCCACCTTCAGTTTCTGATGGCTGAATTTAGGCGTTCAATGTGAGGTGTAACCTTTGCTCATACAGTGGTAACGTGTAAAAAAGGAAACGACAAAAGAGAAGTAATACTGCTTCAAAAGGTATCGCGTTATTCGCATATTCCTGCCGCATACATTAGGAACTCCTGCTGCATTATTTGATCCGCCTGTGCCGCATACTTCCAAAGACCCTGGCTGTGTACACGGTGCTCGCAGGGCTGTGCAGTGCACAGCTTCTAGTACAGAAAAGGTGTGGCAGGGCTTGCTTCCCGGGTGGAATTACGGATGGTACGGCCCCCTCCAGCAGCCCTAAAATAGCAGTCAGTCTTTACACTACCAGGATCCTGCGACATTCCTGGAATTCCAGAGCAGAGGTGGTGGAGGTGGTGGAGGGGGGTAGGACGGCACAGACTTGCAACTGGAAATCCGAGCAGGTCGGACATTTACAACCCCATAATTTAAACACTTCCTCCTCTACTTGCCACCCAAAACAATCCCCCACTGACCTGTGTGGCCGTGGACGTCCTGCTCTCCTCGCCCACTCTCAGATCGAGGTAAAGTCATATCCGGGGGTACATTTATCATAGCGTTGTAGCGTGGGGCAAGGTTGGCGCGGCACTAAAGTTAGATTTATCATGCCACCTCTTTGGGCGGCCCACGCTTACCTGCCATCTCGGGGCGGCAACACCCCCCTCCCTCCTCCTACAATGCGGCCGTCGCGGGACGGCAACCGGCGGAACCTCGCCACTGCCAGCACCCAACTCTTCAATGAGACCACATATGTGCCAATGGACTCAATGACCCACGGACACAACAAACTGAGCCACATATGTGCCCATGGACACAACAAACTGAGTGGCATCTGTGCCCACAAACATAACTAACTGAATCACATCTGTTCTCACGAAAACACCAGAAGAGACAAACTGAGTCACAGGGGTTCCCATTGACACAACAAACGGAGCGCATGTAAAGTCTAAAGTAACTTACGCAATGTTATCTTGTTCTTTCATGCAGCTATGGAGGAGGTCAGATGTCAACATCATAGCCTTCTAAATGAGTGCACCTCTACAGATTTAGAAGGATTTATTAAAATGACATATGGCAGGACCTCCACCTTCAATACCCTGCCTGGAACTGACCTACTGCGCTGCTTGAAACAACAAGCAAACTCACCGCCGCAGCCCGGCTTCAACAGGAAGCCAGGCAACCTTTGTTGGGACGGGGGCGGGGCCGGACACGCGACCGGAGCTTCCCAGGAGGCAGGCTGCAGTGGCTGGCGCATGGCTCCAGTGCAGAGAGAGGAGAACCCTGCGTGCAGCCGGCGTCCGCCTGGGAAGCCAAGGAGCGGAGTGCCGGTGTCCCTGTGCCCGTTGACATCAGAGGGAGCAGCCCCGGAGCGGGACCTGACTGGGCACGTTGTCTCCCCGGAAGAGTCCTGCGGAGTAGAAGTCCCGGTGAGTGGGGCTCCGTGCTTGCGTTTCTGGGGACAGGAGGTACTTCGAGCATGTTGCGGGCTGCGGGGGCCATGGTATTTGGAGTCCCCAGTGTGGGACACCACGATAGTGCCGGCATCTCTCCAGAGCCAGAGGGCTGCGGCGGCGTGTGTATGCGTGCGTGTCTGTGTGTATGCAGGGGGGTGGGGGGTGGCAGCGTGTGTATGTGTGTGTGTATGTGTGCGCACGCCTGTGTGTGTGTGCGTGCATGCAGAGGGGTGGGGGCTGGCTGTGTCTGTGTGTGAGCAGGGGCCGCGGTCAAAACTGAGACTGCAAAAGCGCGCGTCTGAGTCATGTCTTCATTCCTAAATACGGGTAACATTAGGTCTGAAGCAGACACTATCAATGCTTACGCATTGAGAGTAGGTCTGCTCGACCTAAAAAACCACAATAGCCACACATTCTCTTATCTGCTTCTTACAAACTCTGTCAGAGCCCGATCTGATAAGTAGCTCAAGGGGTCAGGAAAATGAACCTGCATAAACAAACTCCTCTTCACCAGCGAATCCAGTGCCAACGAAAGGATTTTTCACCTTTGCATTGCCCCTATTGTACCTGCACGAGTGGGCGGGCACACAGTCCAACTTTCTAATAGGAGATGCAGATACATGATTGGGGGAGCGAGCCCAGGCTCAACCACGCAACTCCTAAAGAAAGAAGAAAAATAACATTCAGGGAACGTTTTAAATTGCATTGGCCATTTTCTATTGGCCTTGGTTATGTCACTGCCAAGGTTCATTTTGGGTGGGCCAGGCTCATGTTTGAGTGGGCCTGGCCCACCCGGCCTACCCTCTAGAACCGTGCCTGGGTTGTAAAGGGAACTAGGCAAACTTTGCATAATATTCCTGCCGAGACTGGTCTTGGCGCGTTTCAAAGTGAAAGCAAAATAATCGTTGTGAAAAAAAAATATTGCCTCATTTTACGTAGTTGAAAACAAGGTGGATGTTGCATAGCAGCCAGATCTGCTGATCTTGCAACTGGGGTACGAGGGTGAAGACAGCCTTGGCTGAAATTCCCGTGGTCCTGTTCAAAAGACTTAAACACCCCTCTAATGCATCAGAGGCAGACATTCCACGCTCGGATGAGTGTGTGTGTGTGGGGGGAGGCACGGGGTACATGTATATATCTTGAGCCACAGCAGCAACTGGGCAAATGTCCCCCAAATTCATAGGAGCTTCATTTAAGCACTTCCATGTTTTGTTTCAACACTTGCTTTCAGAACCAATCTCTGGGGGTCAGATGTATCTGTGATCTCTACTACATCTTTCAGAGATCTTGTCAACTCGTTTCGAACCTCAACCCTGCTACAGTAGAGTGTAACACCAACCCCTGCGGCAAGGAGACCCCTTACACGCGTTAACAGGCCCACAAACCCTTCCAGGTGCCTCCATTCAACCCAAGGCCCATGAATAACTTCGAGATATGAGAGACTAAGGAGCCCCTCTTCAAATTCTGCAGGGGGACCATCTTATTGTGTTACAACATGGGGCTGGGCCCCCAGCGTGGCACAGCCCACCCCGGCCTTCTACTGTGAAGGAGACACATGTTACGCCTCTTGTCTGGGTGCTTCAGAAGCAGTCTAATGACTTATCTGATTGTAAAGATGTTTTGTAATACTTCGATGTCCTTTTGTCCGACTCTGAACCTGCAGATCCCGGGGAGCGCAGTGCTGTTTCCAAAGCCGAGGACCCATCTCATACAGGGTTACAAGACGCCCTATTCCGATTCCATTGTCACAAATTATTACAGTGAAATACTCAATCTGTTTATCGCAATGTAGTTATAAATGAAAAGATATTGCACGGTTGGATTGGAAGGGGCGGTCCTTAAACATGATGTGTTCTTTTTGTACGAGCTGTTTTCCCTCTAATTCATATGTAGGACCGACCTATCGCTCATGTAAAAAGAAGCAACAGATGAAATGCCGAATTAGTACTGTGAATTGCGTGTACCCTGCTGCAGTGTTGAAACTCTCTAGCAGACATTAGTTTTTTTAAATGTATTAACTTGAGGGCTTTACATCTGTGAAGCACAGCGCTATGTTGTATATTGCCATATGCACAGTTATATTTTATTCCTGTTTTTTATTAAGGGCTTTTGTAAAGCGCCACCGGGCCGCTGCCCCAGTGCGCTTTGCATGTGGGCACCCAAAAAATAAGCAGTCCTAAGGTGGAAAACTTTTATAAGAAGCAGGTAGACTATTGGGTAAGGGATTCTCACACCAAATCCATGAAGAACCAAGTTCTTGAGGTCTATTTTAAGACAGAATTCAAAATGCGGCCAGTACATCAGAGCTGTTTTTACTTAAAAAAGTTACTGTGATGGTGTGTATGCGGTGCACAGTGTCACTCTGTCTGTCTGTCCATCTATCTTTTTTTCTCCTTGGACTGTGATGTTTCCTGCTGGGTCATTAGACCATTCACGTTTTATTGACATTATCCATAGAACACGTCGTGACTTCAAAAATATGATTTTAAGAAATGCCAAAGTTGCAAGCTGCCAACATTATACCAAAGATACTGTGTAGGCTCCATCAGTGAATAAAACAAAAGATGTCTTCATCGATAATAGCCGCCCAGCCACATGTGCAGTTTTTATACACCCCTGCAAAACAGATTCACCATTTTATTTTGAATTGATTTGTGTGGGAGATTGGATGATTGGTAACACCAACTCCGTCTAGCCTATAACTAAGTTTAGTTAAAAAAGCCCTCTGGTGGCAGTTTTGTGTGTGTGTGTATGCATTCCTCTCTCTCTCTCTCTATATATATATATATATGTATATATATATATATATATATATATATATATATATATATATATATATATACATATATATATATATATATACATATATATATATATATATATATATATATATATATATATATATATATATATATATATATATATATATATATATATATATATATATATATATATATTCACTGAAAAAACCATAGGTTTGACACTAGTTATAGTTAGCTGGAAATTTTACTGACATAAAACCATTGAAATTCCAACGTTATAGTTAGTTGGACTCACTATAACTTGCGCGCCTGCAATGCACTGCTGATGACGTCACATATTACATCACTCATGACATGGTTAGTGACATCACTCATGACATCACTGATGACACCATCCAGTGAATGTGTGTCTTTCTGAAAAATAAATATGTTTTATATATGTATATGTAAAGTTCGATGGAAGAATAAATGTTTAAATAAGTGTCTTAATGGATGTTTTTTTTAAAAAGATTGATTGGTTAACTGGCTTATTAAGTGTATCTTAGTGAATACATATATTAGCGAGTATTGTTTAAATATTTAAATGTTTGTATCAGTGTTTCATTTTGTGTATAGGTGGCTGCATGGGTTGGTGAGTAGCTACATGTGTGTGTATATGGGTTATTAGATTTTTTTTAGTATCAGTATGAGTGTCTGTATGGTTTGGTGGGGGTGTTACTTAGCACATAGATGCATCAATGACTGACTCACTGTTTGTATGTGTTTTGAAGACAGCATATGTGCAGGACTGTATGGGTGTGTTAAAATCTAGATTGCGACGTAAACATTATCGACGGCATCTTGTCCCATTTCAGGCTCATATGTGCGCGTAAGTAGCAGCAATTTTGAATTCCATGGCCTCTCTGCCCACTGCCGATAGCCAGCGCGTCTCTCTCTCTCCCTCTGGCCTCGCAAGCATTGTTAGAAGTTGGCCTGGTATATAATGCTCACTAATTCTTAGTGATCACTTTGTACCATGCCAAGCAACCCTTATGATGATTGGTTGTAATTCAACCTTGTAGACCAGTTATCCTAGTGGTAACGTGGACAAAGCAGTCTTAGGCTAAACTCTGAAAGGCATGTGAAGCCAGCTGTAATACCATACACAACCCCCTTGAATACCAAATGAAAGGGACACCACACAGATATATATTGAAAATATATATTGATTTATTAACTATAAAATCCCCTAGACTCTTTATGAGCACAGAAGCACAAGCGTTAAATCACAAGACAGTTTAAAATACACAAAAGTTGCACAATATGGATGAGCCCTAGGGGCCACCTAAACCATATACTAAGAAAGTGGTATAAGAGATACCAATAGGAAAGGGAACAGGCCTAGGGCCTTGGGAATCGCTGGAGCTATTCGAGACTAGCAGTGACTAAGTCGGGAAAGGCCCGCGGGACTCGGGTGCAGTGTTCAAAGTGCACGCACTTTCCAATGTAAAGTCTATGGTGCGTAAAAAGTACAAAGTTAAAGAGTTAGGAACCTTCCGAGTGACCTAGAACGCTGAAACTTAAGACACAGGCCCTTGAGACGTGTACCAGTGTAGGAACACCGGCGGAGCTGAGTTACCTCACCCACAGGAAGCGGGTGCACAGGGTCGAAGTAGTGTCGGGTTTCGTCACGCTGGTCGATGGTGCTTGGAGCTGAAGATGCTGCAGGCGGCTCGATGTGAAGAGTTCCGGTGGATCCAAGGGTGGATCTGAAGATGTGAAGACCTGAAAGCAGAGGGGACAATGTTCAAAGTCACTAGCCAGTGACTACCGTGGAACCAGATTGGAACCAGGCGATGTCCGGTGCAAACAAGCGTTGTCAGGTAGCTTCTCTCTGCAGCCACGTGGACACCAGGGGTCGAGGACGTCCAGGAGTCGATCACGAGCTGTCCCACGCAGGCTTCTCGCTGTTGGCGGTGTCGACGACCTGATCTGAGCAAATAGGCCTTGGCTAATGCAAGCCACGCAGGAATCGAAAGATGCTTAACACTCGGACCAGCAAGGTCAGAGCGAGGGCTCCTTTTCACAGGAGCTTGGGTGAGTCTGGAGCAACCAGACCCGCTGTGTAGTTCGTCGGTTTCGTCGCCAAGATGGCCGCTGACCACGTGGCTAGTGGCCGGGATGGCGCATCGAGTGGCACAATGCAAAAGGGCCCCACGCAGATCGTGGAGATGCTGGGGGGCTGATCTTCGGTGCAAGGGCTGCTCGATGGTGAGGGTTCCCAGTCCCCAACGCACAACATCAAGGATACCTCAGAAGCTGCGCAGTCAGCTTTTTGAGTGTCTTCCAAGAGGTCCGGTCCTACGTCACTCGGTGCCTCCACCGGTCCCTTCTTTGCAGGGACTTTGGATCGGGCTCTGAGAGGTCTGGGAGTCTGGTTCTTGTCGGGCTCTGGGCTCGGGCTCCGGCGGGAGGCGGCGGCAAAGCAGACGTCGAGTTGCTGGTTGGTGCCTGTGTTCACAGGGTGGCCACTCCTAGGCCACAAGGGAGATTCTCTTCAGTCTTCTGAGCAGCAGAATGTCGAAGTCCAGTCGTCTTCTTAGTTTCAAGTTGATTCAGGATGATCTGCTGTGCAATGGCACTGCTCCCACTCTTATTCCCAATCTGAGGGGTGGATCACCTACTAAGTCCCTCCTCTGGGAGGAACCAGGAAGGGGGGCGGTTACACCTCCTTTCCTTTGTCCAGCTCCTCGCCAGCCCTGGGTCTGGAAAGTCCCAGGACCGGTTTGGACTGGCCTATGCATGGGGACACCTTGTGTGCCCCGGGCATGTCTGATTCTATTCAGCCCTGTCCTACCCAATACACAAAACCCTGTCTGGGGTGGTGCTCGCACCTCCCAAGGCAGGAAACCCTTTGTCCAGGCCACCAACAGAACTGTCGAGGGGATAGTATTCCAATTCGTATGACACCTTACTCGACATGTTTTGATAAAGCCAAACCAAAGATAGCATTTAACCGCGAGGATTATAATGCACTTAAGAGTATATGGTATGGCAATATCCCGGAACAGCTTAGGGAGTGGTTCCCGACAGCTGCAGACAGGCTCAGCTCATGCTAGAGCACCATCTCACATATTTCCAAGCACTCTGCCTCCAGGATCGATGAGGCCTTCCATAGGAGTGGCTGATAGGAACATATGTGTCCAGTTTAGGGTTAGGCACAGGCATACTGTACCTAAGCAAGAGGTGATTACACCACCTTACCCCAGCTGAGTGGTCAGCCAGTTGTGTCAAATATGGAGGCCAAGCCAGGGGTGGCACAATACATGCTGCAGCCCCTGGTAGGCCTTGGAAACACCTATGCCCTGGGTACCTAGGGTACACTACTACAGGGGCTAATAAGGTGAACCAGTTCCAATTCGTAATGCACCTAAAGTGCATTGGCAGTAATTTAGAGAGAGAACAGCAGGCTGTGGGTCTGATTAGCAGGCCCACAGCCACACTACGTCATAAACCAGTGAAGCAAAAAGCAAAAATTTGGGGTGACCATAGGATAGCAGACCCTACTCTCCTACATAACCCCCCCCCCAAACGCAGGGACATTAGACTAACCTTGACCAGTTGTGTCTTCATGTTCTAAGTGGAAGTACCTGGAGAGACCATCTGCGTTGCCATGGTCAGTCCCTGGGCGGTGCTCCACTGTAAAGTCCATCCCCTGTTGGGAAATGGACCACCTGAGTAGTTTGGGGTTTTCACCGTTCATCTGATTAAGCCATAAGAGGGGCTTATGGTCGGTCTGAATCTTGAAGTGAGTGCCAAATAAGTATGGTCTCAACTTCTTCAGGGCCCACACCACAGCAAAGGCCTCCCTCTCTATAGCTGACCAACGTTTCTCTCTGGGGGTCAGCCTTCTGCTAATAAAAGCAATGGGCTGGTCCTGGTCATCTACATTAAGCTGTGAAAGCACTGCTCCCACTCCCAACTCAGAAGCATCTGTTTGGACAATGAACTCTCTTGAGTAGTCAGGACTCTTCAGGATAGGTGCAGAGCACATGGCCTTCTTCAGGTCATCAAATGCCTTTTGACAGATTTCTGTCCACTGAACCTTTTTGGGCATCTTCTTGGATGTCAGATCATTAAGAGGAGTCACAATGGACCCATAGTTCTTAACAAACTTCCTGTAGTACCCAGTCAGGCCCAAGAAAGCTCTGACCTGAGTCTGGGTAGTTGGAGGGGACCAGTCCTTGATGGTCTGGATCTTGAACTTGGCCTCCACCTACAAGGTCGCCCAGGTATACAACCTTGCTCTGCCCTATCTGGCACTTTGTTGCCTTGATAGTGAGGCCTGCCTTTTGCAGAGCCTCAAGCACTTCCTTCAGGTGGACCAGGTGATCCTCCCAGGTGGAGCTAAAGACAGCAATATCCTCCAGATAAGCTGTGCAAAAGTCATCCAACCCAGTAAGGACTTGATTCACCAACCTTTGGAAGGTGGCAGGTGCATTTTTCAAACCAAAGGGCATCACCACAAATTGATAATGCCCACTAGGGGTAGAAAATGCTGTCTTGGCTTTAGACTCCTCAGCTAACCTGATTTGCCAGTAGCCAGCTGTCAAGTCAAATGTGCTCAAATATTTGGCAGAAGCCAACTTGTCAATTAGCTCATCTGCCCTTGGAATAGGGTGTGCATCTGTCCTGGTGACAGCATTGAGTCCTCTGTAATCCACACAGAACCTCATCTCTCTCTTGCCATCTTTGGTGTGAGGTTTGGGGACCAGAACCACTGGGCTAGCCCAGGGGCTCTCTGAAGGCTCAATAACACCTAATTCCAGCATCTTTTGCACCTCAGTCTTTATACAGTCCCTGACGTGGTCAGGTTGCCTGTAAATCTTGCTCTTTACAGGAAGACTGTCACCAGTGTCCACCACATGTGTACACCAGTTAGTCTGACTGGGTGTCAATGAGAACATATGCCTGTATGCCTGTAGAACTTGTCTGCAGTCATGTTGCTGATGTTCAGTGAGGCTGCCACCTAAGGCCACACCATCAACTGAGCCATCCTCAGGGTTCTGAGTGAGCAGGTCTGGGAGAGGGTCACTCTCTTCCTCCTGTCCCTCATCTGTAGCCATGAGCAAGCCCATGTCTTCCCTGCTGACATATGCCTTCAATCTGTTTACATGGAGCACCCTGTGGGGGCTCCTGGGAGTTCCTAGGTCCACCAAGTAGGTAACCTCTCCCTTCTTCTCCAGAATTGTGTGGGGTCCAGACCATTTGTCTTGGAGTGCTGCTGGGGCCACTGGCTCCAACACCCATACCTTCTGTCCAGGCTGAAACTCAACAAGGACAGCCTTTTGGTCATGCCAAGCTTTCTGTAATTCTTGGCTAGCCTCAAGGTTTTTGGATGCCTTTTCCATGTACTCTGCCATCCTGGAGCGGAGACCAATTACATCGTCCACTATGTCTTGCTTAGGCTTTTTGAGAGGTAACTCCCATCCTTCCTTCACCAGACACAGGGGTCCTCTTACAGGGTGCCCAAACAACAATTCAAAGGGGCTGAAGCCAACCCCCTTTTGAGGGACCTCTCTGTAAGCAAACAAAAGGCAGGGCAGTAGGATGTCCCATCTTCGCCTGAGCTTTTCAGGTAATCCTTTAATAATGCCCTTTAGGGTCTTGTTAAATCTCTCAACAAGCCCATTGCATTGTGGATGATAAGGAGTGGTGAACTTGTAGTTGACACCACATTCCTTTCACATAGCTGTCAAATATCCTGACATGAAGTTGGCACCTCTATCAGATATTACCTCCTTAGGAAACCCCACTCTGGAGAAAACTCCAAGTAAGGCCCTGGCCACAACAGGAGCTGTTGTGGTCCTAAATGGAATTGCCTCTGGGTACCTGGTAGCATGATCCACTACCACCAGTATGAATCTGTGCCCAGATGCTGTAGGGGGATCCATTGGACCTACATTATCAATCCCCACTCTTTCAAAGGGAACCCCCACCACAGGTAGTGGTATTAGGGGGGCCTTTGTTGTTCCACCTGCTTTACCACTGGCTTGGCAGGTTTCACAGGAGCGACAAAACTCCTTGGTGTCTTCAGACATGTGAGGCCAGTGAAAGTGAGGGACAAGCCTGTCCCAGGTCTTATTCTGGCCTAAGTGTCCTGCTAGAGGAATATCATGGGCTAAGGTGAGAAGGAAACCCCTAAATTGCAGAGGTATAACCAACCTCCTGGTGGCACCAGGCTTGGGGTCTCTACCCTCTGTGTAAAGGAGTCCTTCATCCCAATAAACTTTATGGGCACCTTGAGCATTCCCAGCAGCCTCAGCAGCAGCCTGCTGCCTGAGGGGTTCAAGAGAAGGACAGGTTAACTGAGCCTGCCCCAAGTCTGCCCTAGAAGGTCCCCCTGTCCCCAGAAACTCAACCTGATCAGGTTCAAGTTCTTCAGAGACAGTTTCTTCAGGGGTCTCAAGACCAGCTTCCTGTGAAGCCTGATCCTCACTTGCAGGCAGTTGGGAAGGCACAGCCTTAACCCTCCTGTTCTTCTTCTTGGAAGGTGCTTGGTCCATTGTTCCAGGATCCAAGACCTGAGGTTCAGAGAGGCACTTTTTGGCCTGTGACCTGGTCACAGCAAGGACATGTGATGTTATCCCTAACATCTCTGCATGAGTCCTGTACTCAACTTCTGACCATAGAGAGTTCTCCAGGTCATTGCCCAACAAACATTCAACTGGGAGATCAGCACTAACCACAACTCTTTTTAGGCCAGTTACCCCTCCCCAGGAAAAGTTAACAAGTGCCACACTATGTGTAGTAGTGACATTGCTGGCATTGGTCACCAGGTAATTATTCTTGGGGAGAGGTCAAATCTGAGTCAACCAAATGTTGATGCAACTGCTGGTTCTGACAATTATTTAAAATGTGTTCTCTCATCAGCAAATTATACAATCCTTCATAGTCTGTAACCTTGCTTCCCAGCAACCATCCCTCCAGAGCCTTAGTGGCACACTCAACAAATTCAGACCAGTCCTGAGTCTGTGTCTTCTGGGTATCTCTGAACATTAACCTGTACTGTTCAGTGGTTAAGCCTAACCCATCAATCAGAGCACTCTTCAGGACCAGGTAGTTTCTAGAATCCCCATCACTAACTGTGAGGAGTCTGTCTCGGCCTCTACCTTCAAAGGAGAGCCACAAGATTGCTGCCCACTGCTCCTGAGGGATCTGCTGTACTCTGCAGGCTCTCTCCATTGCAGTGATCCATTTATGGATATCATCCCTAGCTTTGTAGGGGGCACAATCTTACTCAGGTTTCTGTTATCAAAAGACCTGTCTTTATCCTTGCGGATATTGCTGCCACCAGTGGGTTCTTTTACCCAACTCTCTCTAGGCTGTCTTGCTCTAGCAAGTCTCTCTTGGACCAGGGCAACCTCTAATTCTCGCTTCTGGATCCTAAGCTCAGCCTCTCTTATTTTGGCCTCATGTTCCCTTCTCTGAGGGCTAGTCATCTCCCTTCTGGAGTGACCATGAGAGCCTCTAGAAGCATGGGAGTTGTCAGAGTCACCTGAGTGAGTCCTTCTCCTCCTAGGCTTCTGGTTAAGTCCACCTGGGGGTCTGAATGGGTTGTTACCAGATTCATTCCCAAGTTGGCTTAAGTTAGCCTGGTTCAGTCTACTGACCAGCACCTGACTATTTCTGTCATCATCTGACTCACTGCTTCCCCCCTCTGTCTCTTCTTCCTCTTCCTCCTCATCTACCTGAGGAGCTCCAGTGATGGGGGCTTCCTCATCTACCAGGATGATAGGACCTCGGGTGTCTACAGTGTCATCCTCTGAAGGATGGCCTCCTTCAGCATCCCCTGTGGGGTTTGCCTTAGAGGGCTTTAGAGTCTCAGACTGGTCAAAGAGCTCTTTTAGGTGGTCTGTAGTAGGGGAAGGCCCTGTCTTCAGACCCCTTAAGACACAAAGCTGTCTTAATTCCTTAAAGGAAAAAATAGCAAATTTGGATGGTGCCCTTGGAGGGTCACTCTCAACAGGGATGTTCCCAGTGGAACCCTCTGCTCCAGACACTGCTCTAGTGTGGGTGGATGTGTTGCAATCTACCTACACTGGTGTTTACCTACTAAACCTATCTAGAAGTTGTAGCTAGGGTGTGCTACTCCCTTTGCTCTACAACAACTAAGTTCAGTAGAACTTAAGTATACTAGTCTTGTTTTATATGTACCTAGCAGGTACCTGTATGATCTTTCAAATGATAATCTCAAAGATTGCAACGGTAAAACAACAGCAAGCTCAGATCCCAATCTGCTGCTCACCAATGTGAGAAGTTGGCCTGGTATATAATGCTCACTAATTCTTAGTGATCACTTTGTACCATGCCAAGCAACCCTTATGATGATTGGTTGTAATTCAACCTTGTAGACCAGTTATCCTAGTGGTAACGTGGACAAAGCAGCCTTAGGCTAAACTCTGAAAGGCATGTGAAGCCAGCTGTAATACCATACACAACCCCCTTGAATACCAAATGAAAGGGACGACACACAGATATATATTGAAAATATATATTGATTTATTAACTATAAAATCCCCTGGACTCTTTATGAGCACAGAAGCACAAGCGTTAAATCACAAGACAGTTTAAAATACACAAAAGTTGCACAATATGGATGAGCCCTAGGGGCCACCTAAACCATATACTAAGAAAGTGGTATAAGAGATACCAATAGGAAAGGGAACAGGCCTAGGGCCTTGGGAATCGCTGGAGCTATTCGAGACTAGCAGTGACTAAGTCGGGAAAGGCCCGCGGGACTCGGGTGCAGTGTTCAAAGTGCACGCACTTTCCAATGTAAAGTCTATGGCGCGTAAAAAGTACAAAGTTAAAGAGTTAGGAACCTTCCGAGTGACCTAGAACGCTGAAACTTAAGACACAGGCCCTTGAGATGTGTACCAGTGTAGGAACACCGGCGGAGCTGAGTTACCTCACCCATAGGAAGCGGGTGCACAGGGTCGAAGTAGTGTCGGGTTTTGTCACGCTGGTCGATGGTGCTTGGAGCTGAAGATGCTGCAGGCGGTTCGATGTGAAGAGTTCCGGTGGATCCAAGGGTGGATCTGAAGATGTGAAGACCTGAAAGCAGAGGGAACAATGTTCAAAGTCACTAGCCAGTGACTACCGTGGAACCAGATTGGAACCAGGCGATGTCGGGTGCAAACAGGCGTTGTCGGGTAGCTTCTCTCTGCAGCCACGTGGACACCAGGGGTCGAGGACGTCCAGGAGTCGGTCACGAGCTGTCCCACGCAGGCTTCTCGCTGGTGGCGGTGTCGACGACCTGATCTGAGCAAACAGGCCTTGGCTAATGCAAGCCACGCAGGAATCGAAAGATGCTTAACACTCGGACCAGCAAGGTCAGAGCGAGGGCTCCTTTTCACAGGAGCTTGGGTGAATCTGGAGCAACCAGACCCGCTGTGTAGTTTGTTGGTTTCGTCGCCAAGGTGGCCGCTAACCACGTGGCTAGTGGCCGGGATGGTGCATCGAGTGGCACAATGCAAACGAGCCCCACGCAGATCGTGGAGATGCTGGGGGGCTGATCTTCGGTGCAAGGGCTGCTCGATGGTGGGATTTCTCAGTCCCCAAAGCACAACGTCGAGGATACCTCAGAAGCTGCACAGTCAGTTTCTTGAGTGTTTTCCAAGAGGTCCGGTCCCACGTCACTCGGTGCCTCCACGGGTCCCTTCTTTGCAGGGACTGTGGATCGGGCTCTGAGAGGCCTGGGAGTCTGGTTCTTGTCGGGCTCTGGGCTCGGGCTCCGGTGGGAGGCGGCGGCAAAGCAGACGTTGAGTTGCTGGTTGGTGCCTGTGTTCACAGGGTGGCCGCTCCTAGGCCACAAGGGAGATTCTCTTCAGTCTTCTGAGCAGCAGAATGTCGAAGTCCAGTCGTCTTCTTAGTTTTAAGTTGATTCAGGATGATCTGCTGTGCAATGGCACTGCTCCCACTCCTATTCCCAATCTGAGGGGTAGATCACCTACTAGGTCCCTCCTCTGGGAGGAACCAGGAAGGGGGGCGGTTACACCCCCTTTCCTTTGTCCAGCTCCTCGCCAGCCCTGGGTCTGGAAAGTCCCAGGACCGGTTTGGACTGGCCTATGCACGGGGACACCTTGTGTGCCCCGGGCATGTCTGATTCTATTCAGCCCTGTCCTACCCAATACACAAAACCCTGTCTGGGGTGGTGCTCTCACCTCCCAAGGCAGGAAACCCTTTGTCCAGGCCACCATCTGCCGAGTTTCGGTCAGCAGCAGGAGGCCAGACTCGTGTCTGTGGTGGCAGCATCCATTTTGTGATGCTGAGGCTCTGGTTAACTTTAACCGGGGTTAAGGCTACGCACATGTCGTGTCCCTCTAGAAGGGTGGAATGCTATCCCCGTCGACAGAACTGTCGAGGGGATAGTATTCCAATTCGTATGACACCTTACTCGACATGTTTTGATAAAGCCAAACCAAAGATAGCATTTAACCGCAAGATTATAATGCACTTAAGAGTATATGGTATGGCAATATCCCGGAACAGCTTAGGGAGTGGTTCCCGACAGCTGCAGACAGGCTCAGCTCATGCTAGAGCACCATCTCACATATTTCCAAGCACTCTGCCTCCAGGATCGATGAGGCCTTCCATAGGAGTGGCTGATAGGAACATATGTGTCCAGTTTAGGGTTAGTCACAGGCATACTGTACCTAAGCAAGAGGTGATTACACCAACTTACCCCAGCTGAGTGATCAGCCAGTTGTGTCAAATATGGAGGCCAGGCCAGGGGTGGCACAATACATGCTGCAGCCCCTGGTAGGCTTTGGAAACACCTATGCCCTGGGTACCTAGGGTACACTACTACAGGGGCTAATAAGGTGAACCAGTTCCAATTCGTAATGCACCTAAAGTGCATTGGCAGTAATTTAGAGCGAGAACAGCAGGCTGTGGGTCTGATTAGCAGGCCCACAGCCACATTAAGTCATAAACCAGTGAAGCAAAAAGCAAAAATTTGGGGTGACCATAGGATAGCAGACCCTACTCTCCTACAAGCATCCCTCGCGCAGTGACAGCCCCTGCTCTCACATGCTTGGGCCATAAACCACTAGTTCAGCGCAACCTTACCTCAGAGCCACATCCCGTACCCGGCCAACAGCCCTTTCAAAATCACACATCCTTTGATGAACCCCCTTCCTCTGCGTCTGTTTGTCCGGCCCGATCCCAGGCCACCACCTGGCCCTGCGGGTACAGTTTATTGCCCCCTACAGTAGGAAGCTGCCCCTCTTCAAAGGATCTATGACTGATCAAAGCCCCCACCCCATGAGATCCGATCAGCCGCACACATTCCGGGAACCAGCGGAATGTCCAGCTGCGCGATAGTCATCACCTACTGAGATCGGGGTGGGGACTTCTACTGTAAATGTGTGTGGGAACGGGCTTGAAGCGGGGATTCTGAGGATGTGTTGACAAAGATGTGTTTCATGCAATAAAAGCCATAAACCTCTGTATAAGAGGCCATGCCTCAGAGATGCGGTGAGAGCACCTCGAGAAGATACCCTGTTGTCTGATTTGACATGTTCTGCTCCGTCGGAATAAGCTTCTGTTTCCTGCCTTCCAGTCTCCAGCGCCTGCCTCTTTGTTTGATCATTTCTAGTGGTATGAGAGGCGACTAACGCCGGGCAATACTTAAAGGTTATCGGTTCAAATCGGCCTTACCTTTCACAATTGGCATCCCAAGCGTGGGGCCCATCAGCAACACGTAGATCCAGTGGGAGAGGTCCTGACGACAGAGTGAATGACTGCAACGATCGGGAGTGCATCTGCCCGATAGACCCTCGTCTGGCAGCCGATCATCCGAACTTCACCGGTTCCGAGCAGACCTCTCTTGAGTGATCTACGGTCCTTACTGGGAACCATCAGGAGTGCCATGGCAATTACGGAGAATAGAGGATGATCGGGTGCTGGAAGCGAAAGACGAGAAACTGTCCATGCGGTCCGGGTAAGGTCGTGTAACACGACAGATTGCGAAACGATTGTTTGATTGTTTGAAAATACCAGTATTGCTCATTGATTGTTTTTGAGATATTCTCTGCCTGCAAATGAGGAAGAATAGAAATATTCTCTCTTCCTTTGCAGATAGTGAAGGGTAGGTAACGCAGACTTTTGTCCCCCTTTGTAATCTGTTGTGCCTATTTTTCTCCCCACTGATTGATTGATTGTCCGAAAATTGATTGTTCGAAGTTGGTTCCTTTGAGATATTCTCTGTTTGCAAATAACGTAGAATAGAAATATTCTGTCTAGTCTTTGCCGTTAGAACACCCTCTACGCTCTACCCTGAGTTACCCTCGAAACAACGAGCGAACGATGATTTATTACTAGGTCCCCCAATCATCTACATGCCCCCTCCATACGCCCCTTCCCAACCCTTAGTACAGCACCCGCAGCCCCCAAGCACAGGTGAGAATAGTGCCAGGGCCTCGGTCCTCATGGCCTCCGCGCCGCCGAACCCCTCATACTCAACGCAGCGCAAGCAGCAACATTAGACAACCCTGAGACCCGAAAGAAAGATTCCACTAGAATGAACCGGTTGAGCAAGGATGAACGAGCAGCGATCGATAAGATAGTAAGGACACTGGTGGAACGGAAGGAGAGCGAGGAATACGTAACGGATATGTACAATTCATATGCTGATAGCCACAGACGACACTTTGTTGTGCGATTTTGTTATCACACCCTCAATGCCTATGAGGACCGATACCAAGACAAAGGTCCAGAGAGCCTAACGACTGTATAGGAAAGTTGACATTGGGGATGAAGGCGAGTGTAACGTGACGGACCTCTTCACGCGTACGCTTGAAGTTTTCCGCCACCTCACTGAACAGAGGTTAGAAGCTAAAACTGCGACTCCTGTAGCGACCGAACCTGACACAATGATGCCTATAAAGGAGACCACTCCCACGAGGACAGGGAACGCATGATGACATTAACCACCAAGATGCAAGAGGTAGGGTAGTTTATAACTGGGTCTACCAACCATGGGTGTTGGCTCCTGCCCACCTATGCCCATACACTGCAGGAGCGAAGACAACCCCGTTCCCCTGAACCCACCAATCCGTGGCTCACACCGTAAACAATACCATGAACCAACGAACTGGTTAGGGACAGGGGGCGGGAATAAGGGAAGGACGAACAAGGGATCCCAGGTCTTCTTCTCCAAGGGAAAGAGTCCTTCTGCCAGGACCATGTAACTCCACGTACTGTATTACAGGGGATTGGCCAAATCGCCGTCTGCCACACAAGAAAAACAACACAATGTCAATATCCCCAATATACAAGCCCTCTTTCTCTTCTCATGCCCCCCACACACACCTCCCTGTAACACTCCTCCTTACCCACAGAAGCTGTAATAATCGCCTGGTGGAGTGCTCCGTCCAGGAGTAGATGCTGAGTCCGGCAGGCAGATAATGGGGGGGGGGGGGGACCAGGGGAAGATAGGGCGAAGCAGCAGGGGATTGCTTCAGGGAACTGGAACCAACGGAGGCCAAGGGGGAGAAGAGGAGGAAAAAGTCGTGAAAACGACTAAAAAAAACCTCCAATAGCCAAAGCAACGAGAGTCTTCCTTTCTTATGGCCAAACGAGGGTCCAAAACATACAAACACAGGGGCTGAAGGGCAGAGCAACTCAATCTTCGTTGCGCGTCGCTTCAAACGCGGAAGCGCCCAAACCGGCACTCCGCCTCCTCACAACGATGCGGAGGGCCTGCAGAAGACGCGGAAGTGCGGGGCAGCGTCAGAGCACTCAAACACACCAATTGACACCGAGTGATCCCGCCGGACCACCGATCTCCAAGACAGAAGCGCCGGAGCCCCAGTCACTCCTAAATCCCAGCCGGGATAAAATGACTCAATACTGCCCAAGGATTTGGAACTGCACCTAAAACATATAAACAAAACGGAACAAGACAAAACAGACAAACACAGGCTACCAAAAAACCCCACACACACAAGGGCAGGACCAGGGAAATCCAAAGGGAAAATGTAGAGTCAAAAACACAATACAGGGAATATCACGAGCCCGTGATTTAGATCAGTATTCCCAAACAAACTACAACTCTCAGCTAGGAACAGGAACCACAATGCTAGATAACGAGCACCAGAGACAGGGGGAATCAGCCTTTTAACCCCACCTAGCGTCACATGGGCTTCGTTATACATGGCAAGAGAAAGAGGACTGTGAAGGGCCAAGGCAAGTTCCTAACAGTACCCCCTCCCAACGATCCTCCCCACAGGGCAGGGTTTAGATGGATGTTGACGATGGAACATACGAACAAGACGAGGGGAGTGTACTCCCCCAGCCGGCTCCCAAGTCCGGTCCTCAGGGGCATACCCTTTCCAATCTATCAAATAGAACAGACGTCCCTTGCGTCTTTCTGAATCCAGGATAGCCCGGACCTCATACTCCTTCTGTCCATCCACAAGAAGAGGGGGAGGAGGTGGCAGAACCTGTGAGGAAGGTACATAAGGCTTTAGTAGGGACGTATGAAATACGGGATGAACCCTATAGTCACTGGGCAGTTCTAATTTCATGGCCACAGGGTTTATGATCTGTACTATTGGGAACGGTCCTGCATATCTGGGTTGTAATTTACGAGAGCCCTCAAGCCTCAGATTTTTCGTAGCCAACCATACCTGGTCTCCAACCTGATACACAGGCGCAGGGACACGATGTTTGTCCGCATGCAACTTCATAGCAGCCTTAGCTGCCAACAACTGCTCCCGGGCAATATCCCATATCTTGCCCAAACGACCACACACATCATCTATGGCTGGCACATGGCCAGTGGGTTGAATAGCCAATGCCCTGGGGTGGTAACCTAATGAACAGAAAAAGGGTGTCATGCCCAGGGCCGAGTGCTGACTGTTGTTATATGCAAACTCGGCGATGGGAAGAGCCGTAACCCAATCACATGCCAGTGATGACGTCAGACACCTAAGGTACTGTTCCATAGTCTGATTTGTGCGCTCGGTCTGGCCGTCAGACTGTGGATGATATGCAGTTGACAATCTGACGTCCACCCGCAACACTGCACACAATTCCCTCCAAAAATGGGAAACGAACTGAGCCCCCCTATCTGTCACCACTGCAGAAGGCAACCCATGTATTCGCACTATTGAAGACATGAAAACCAAAGCCATCTCTCTGGCGGTAGGAATCTTCGGAAGAGGAATAAAATGGGCCATCTTGGTAAACAAGTCAACCACAACCAAAATAGCAGTGAACCCAGAAACAGAAGGTAGCTCAGTCACAAAATCCATGCTGATGGTGTGCCAAGGTGAAGGAGGGACTTCCAGAGGTTTCAGCAGACCCGATGGTTTACTATGTAAGGGCTTACTGATAGCACATACCGGACAAGCCGTAACATACCCCTGAACATCCCTAGCCAACGATTCCCACCAAAACCACCTAGCACACATCTCCTTCGTCTTTGGGATCCCAGGATGCGCCACCAGGGCCGATGAATGGCACCATTCCATGACCTGATCTCTCAATGAAGGGGGTACAAACAACCGATCCTCATAATACAATAAGTCATCCCGGAACGATGCCTGGGGCAAAGACACCCAAGGCGTAAGATCCATCCTGCGCAACTGGTTCTTTACCGACGCAGTGAACGCTTCCCCATCCACCACCCCGACAATCCTGTCTTCAGATATCATAGGCCTAGTCTCCTTCTCCTTACCCTGTTCACGGGAGTCTACATGGATACGGGATAAGGCATCAGACTTAACCTGCTGCGCTGCCGGCCGATATGTAATAATGAAATCGAACTCATTAAAAAAGAGAACCCACCGCATTTGGCGTGGTGTCAAGGCTCGCGCTGAACGGAAAAACTCCAGATTTTTATGGTCCGTATAAATGGTAACGGTGTGCCTCGCCCCCCACAGATAATGCCTCCATTCCTCAAAGGACAACTTAACCGCCAACAGCTCCCTTTCTGCCACTGTGTAATTACGCTCCGCAGGCAGCAGGGTCTTGGAGAAAAAAGCAATAGGATGCATACACCCAGTCTCAACCTCTCTCTGGGACAGTACTCCACCAACTGCACACAACGATGCGTCCGTCTCCACAAAAAATGGCAGAGCTGGGTCAGGATGGATCAACACAGGTGCCGATGTAAACGCACCCAACAGCCGCTGGAAAGCCCCCTGCGCCTCTGTGGACCACTCAAAGGGTACACCCTTTCGCAAAAGCTGAGTCAGGGGAGCCACGATGTCCGAAAAATGGGAGATAAAACGCCTATAAAAATTGGCGAATCCCAACAACACCTGTATATGTTTTACAGACGTTGGAACTGGCCAGGTGAGTATGGCCTCAATCTTTCTTGGATCCATCCGAACCCCTCCGGCAGACACCACAAACCCAAGGAACTCCACCTGCGTAGTGCTAAATTGGCATTTCGCCAGTTTTGCATATAGGTTATGCTCCCGCAACTTGCGTAGGACCTGGATCACATGCTGCTGGTGCTCAGCCCCTGTCTCAGAGAAAATCAAGATATCATCCAGGTATACTATCACACTCCGATCCAAGAACTCCCGAAGCACCTCGTTTATGAAGTACTGGAATGCCGCCGGTGCATTACACAGCCCGAAGGGCATTACACAGTACTCATAAAGTCCATGCTTCGTTTTAAAAGCCGTCTTCCACTCATCCCCATTTCTCACACGCACCAAGTGATAGGCGCCCCGCAAGTCCAACTTGGTGAACACCTTTGCGCTGCGAAGCTGATCTAACAACACGGGGATGAGTGGAAGAGGGTACTTGTTCTTGATGGTGGCTTTGTTTAACGTGCGATAGTCCACACATGCCCGCAGAGTACCTTCCTTCTTCGGAATAAAGAAGATAGCCGAAGAAACAGGCGAACATGATGGACGGATAAACCCCAGACGCAACATCTCGTCGAGATACACCTTCAGGTGCAACTCCTCCGGTTCGGAGAGAGCATACACTCTACTACAAGGAAGGGGCGCCCCAGGAATAAGATCGATCTTACAATCGAATGACCTATGTGGAGGTAAACCCTGCGCCTTTTCTACATCGAACACCTCCCTATACTCCTGGTATTGCAAAGGTATTGCATCCATGTCAGTAGTAGCACAAGATAATGACAACTCCTTTTCCCCTGCATCTCTGTAGCAATGTTTTATACAATACGAGGAATCAAGAGACACCAGCCTTTGTGCCCAATCTATCCTGGGGTTGTGCTCTTGCAACCACGGCACACCTAAAACCATCCCAAATGAGGGAGCATCAATGAGATCAAAACACACCATCTCGGAGTGTCCGTTCTCACATACCAGGCACAGAGGCATAGTCCTCTTTGTAATTGAACCAGATGTTAATTCTGTGCCATCAATCGCCCGCACGGGTTCGGGTTGATCTTTTATGCAACAGGGAACCTTCAATTTATCAGCCAAAGTGATATCAAGGAAATTCCCCGTAGCCCCCGAATCCAACAATACCGACACTGGTACTCTACTCTCTCCTCCAAGTACCAAATGCGCATTAATGATGAAATGTCTAGGAGCCCTGTCAACTACCCCAAGCACCTCGTACTGTCGCTCCTTCCGTTCATGGTACAAACAGGCCACCCTCTTCCCATAGGAGGATCCAGAGGGTTTCACGGGACATTCCCTCGCAAAGTGCCCACCCTGGCCACAATACAGACACAGACCCATCTCACGCCTTCTTTTCTTTTCTTCATCGGACAAAGGCCCCCTTACTCCACCTATCTCCATTGGTTCAGAGAGACCTTTTGTCTCACCAGCTCCCAGGGGCTTATGATCAGGCTTCACAAACCCTCCCCGAGACACCTGGTAACGACTCTTCTCCCCCCGTCTCTCCGCCAAGCGATGGTTCAGCTTAACCACCAGATCGATAAAAGCCGCGCAATCAAGTGGGGGGTCCACTACCTGTGAGACTATGTCCTTAAGATCTTCGGATAATCCCTGATAGAACAAAGATGTTCTCTTATCCTCGGGCCAGTGTGTCTCCGACACCAACCGATTAAAGGTGGAAATATACGTCAGGAGGTCCTGGCGTCCTTGTCTTAACTTCAGAAGTTCTGTGTCACTTGCCTGCATAAAGGCATGTTTCGCGAACAACCCGCGCATCAGTTCTTTAAATGCCGGATAGTTAGTCAACACCGGATCATCCCTATCCACTAGGGGTATAGCCCACTGTGCCGCTGTGCCAGCCAAGTATGATATCGTAAACGCCACTTTGGCCGAATCATTGGGAAAAGCAGTTGGTTTGCACATGAAGTGCAGTTGGCATTGGTTCATAAAAGTGCCAAACTTGGCGCTATCCCCTGCAAACCTCTCTGGTGGCGCCAATGGTACAGGTACAGGAGTGTTCACAGTAACTGATACTGGTACCCCCCCACTAGCTCCCTGCCCTGGCCCACCTGTGTATTGAAATGTGGCTGGTTGTATTACCGGGGTCTGAGGTGTCCTAAGCTGCACCCTTTCTCTACTAAGCAGTGCCCCAACCTCCTGCTTCATGGCCACATTTTCCTGTCGTAAATCATGGATCTGGCTTTGAAGTGCAGTCAATGCGCCCATGACATCCTGTAAAGTGGGAGATGTACCCGCCGTAGCACCCACATCCTCATCCATCGTCGCTCAGGCAGTGCAATTATTACGTGGGCTCGTTATTCTGTTGGCTCCTGCCCACCTATGCCCATACACTGCAGGAGCGAAGACAACCCCGTTCCCCTGAACCCACCAATCCGTGGCTCACACCGTAAACAATACCATGAACCAACGAACTGGTTAGGGACAGGGGGCGGGAATAAGGGAAGGACGAACAAGGGATCCCAGGTCTTCTTCTCCAAGGGAAAGAGTCCTTCTGCCAGGACCATGTAACTCCACGTACTGTATTACAGGGGATTGGCCAAATCGCCGTCTGCCACACAAGAAAAACAACACAATGTCAATATCCCCAATATACAAGCCCTCTTTCTCTTCTCATGCCCCCCACACACACCTCCCTGTAACACTCCTCCTTACCCACAGAAGCTGTAATAATCGCCTGGTGGAGTGCTCCGTCCAGGAGTAGATGCTGAGTCCGGCAGGCAGATAATGGGGGGGGGGGGGGACCAGGGGAAGATAGGGCGAAGCAGCAGGGGATTGCTTCAGGGAACTGGAACCAACGGAGGCCAAGGGGGAGAAGAGGAGGAAAAAGTCGTGAAAACGACTAAAAAAACCTCCAATAGCCAAAGCAACGAGAGTCTTCCTTTCTTATGGCCAAACGAGGGTCCAAAACATACAAACACAGGGGCTGAAGGGCAGAGCAACTCAATCTTCGTTGCGCGTCGCTTCAAACGCGGAAGCGCCCAAACCGGCACTCCGCCTCCTCACAACGATGCGGAGGGCCTGCAGAAGACGCGGAAGTGCGGGGCAGCGTCAGAGCACTCAAACACACCAATTGACACCGAGTGATCCCGCCGGACCACCGATCTCCAAGACAGAAGCGCCGGAGCCCCAGTCACTCCTAAATCCCAGCCGGGATAAAATGACTCAATACTGCCCAAGGATTTGGAACTGCACCTAAAACATATAAACAAAACGGAACAAGACAAAACAGACAAACACAGGCTACCAAAAAACCCCACACACACAAGGGCAGGACCAGGGAAATCCAAAGGGAAAATGTAGAGTCAAAAACACAATACAGGGAATATCACGAGCCCGTGATTTAGATCAGTATTCCCAAACAAACTACAACTCTCAGCTAGGAACAGGAACCACAATGCTAGATAACGAGCACCAGAGACAGGGGGAATCAGCCTTTTAACCCCACCTAGCGTCACATGGGCTTCGTTATACATGGCAAGAGAAAGAGGACTGTGAAGGGCCAAGGCAAGTTCCTAACAATGGGATCGACAAGACATCCTGACTTTCCGAAAATCCTTACCCGATTTACGAAAGAACGCCACTGCCTTTTATACTGAACTGGGTACAGCCTGGGTTCGACGATTATGACCCTAGCTGACATCGATTTGTTTTTCAGGTTATGTCTACCAGCTGATGTGTGGAAGCAAATCCGGAAAGTCGACCACCTTGAGCTGTTCGGACATACCTGGTCACAACTCGATGGCATAGATAGACAGCCAGAGCCTGGACAGAAACCTTTAAAGTTCATTTTAGACCTCCCAGAAAAGATCGTCCAGAAATTGAAAACCCTGATCCCAGAAAAGAAGGTGGACTGGTCGATAGTAACGGCCTGCCACCAGAAACTCCAGGAAGACGTATCAGAATACTTCTCCCGGTTTGAGACAGTGTTTTCCGATTACAGTGGCCAAGATATGACCACTGCAACCGGACATCATCTGTTTGTCCAAAATTATGTCAAAGGTCTGACGCAGGAAGTCTCGCAGAAACTACAGACTAGCGAGAGTAGTTGGGCGGCCTCCAAACCTGCGGCTATCCTTCAGATGGCCCAGTACTATGAGCATCAAAAGAACGAGAACGATAGGGTGACTGAGAAAAAGAAAAAGGACCTGAAGTAAAGGGTGATGATCACACAGTTGCAAGGGGTGACTATAGGAAGGGAACAGTACAAAGGAAATTACCAGTCAAATGCTCCCAGAAATCCACCCCCTAAAGACCGTACATCCACACCCTACGCTGGACGTAAAGACATCGACGAGAACCAGTGTGCGTTTTGTAAAGGATTTGGTCATTGGAAATCCCAGTGTCCGGTCCTGCTAGAAATGAACAAAAACAGAGACACAAGAGATGTAGCGGGTGGGCCAAGAAATAGAGGACAGGGATGAGGGTAGACGAACAACACCAACAACGATAGGCCAGGCAGACCGAACACGTTCGACCGCCCCCGACAGAACCAATACCAACAGTCTGACTGCGACGACACCCACAACTTCGCATAGGGCTGCCAGGGGCAAGGGAGGGATCCAGTCGAGCTCTATGTTGACCAGCAAGGTCCTTATGTCACCGCTAAGGTTCTGGGTACAAAGTCTCTATTTTTGGTAGACACTGGCGCAACACGTAGTGCGTTATCTAAACGACTGAATCCAAGGGCACCCTTGTCTGGCTCACATGTAACATCAATAGGTTTTGATGGAACGCCCTCCACTAATCCCTTGTCCACACCGATCTCCTTTGACTTGGAAAATAACACCACTGACACAACGTTTTTGCTCTCATCCAACACCCCCAATGCCATTATGGGACTTGACTTACTGAAGCATTTCCAAGCTACTATTAGGTGTTCGCAAGATGGAGTTCGAGTCTTTTTCTACGGCAACCCAACTCTGCTCAGACTTTGTCCCACGCGATGCATGTTTTCCATCACTAATGCCGACTTGTCCCTGCTCGACACTCTACCTCTATATCTGTGGGCCAAAACCGACTCGGATGTAGGACGCATGATGATCGACCCAGTGCACATAACTGTTCGACAGGACGCAATACTCCCAAAACTTCCACAATATCGGATATCGCCCGAGGGCGAGAAGGCATTGGTAAAGATTATCCAGTCCCTGATAGACGCAGGAGTGATAGAGGAAGTAGCCAGCAATGTTTGCAACAGCCCTTTCCTACCCATTGTAAAGAAGCAGGGTGAGGGAGATGAGAAAGCGTACCGCTTCATCATCGACCTACGAAAGGTCAACAAAGTAGTTGTACCTCAGTACCCCGTAGTCTCAGACATCACCACCATTCTGACTCTGATTCCTTCCACTGCCACCACCTTCACTGTAATCGACCTCAAGAATGCATTCTTCTCTATCCCTATCCACCCAGACAGCCGATACCTCTTCGGCTTCACCTTAAAAGCCCGCTCATATAGATTCTGTAGAGCACCCCAAAGCTACACTGAAAGTCCCAGCATTTATAGCCAGGCCCTCAAGAGACAACTGGACGCAGTCGAGTTACCAGATGGAGTGGTGTTGATACAATACATCGATGATATCCTCTTGGCGGCCGACACCACTCCACTTGCAGTCACAGCCACCATCCAACTCCTGCACTTCCTCGCGGAAAATGGCCACAAGGTCTCCAAGAAGAAGTTGCAATTCTGCCAACCCCAGGTCACTTATCCAGGCCACCTTTTGTCCAAAGACGGGAGAAAGCTTACACCCGATCGAATTCAGACCATTCTCGAAACCCCTGTCCCCAAGACCCAGAAACAAGTCGGCTCCATGGTAGGCCTCACCTCCTTCTGCCGACAATGGTTACCAAATTTCAGTCTCATTGTAAAACCACTTCTTTCCCTGCTGGCTAAAGATGTCCCCTTCACGCTCCCTTGGACCCCTGAATGCCAATCCTCCTTCAAAGAACTACGAGATGCCCTTTATTCAGCCCCCATCCTAGGAACCCCCGATTACACAAAGCCCTTCTCCCTCTACACTCACGAAAGAGAGGGGTGCGCTTTGTCTGTCCTGACTCAGTCCATTGGCCCCAAGCAACGCGCATGTGCCTACTTCTCTGCCACTCTTGACCCCGTAGCCAGAGCTTTGCCTGCCTGCCTTCAAGCCGTAGCTGCTGCTGCTGTCTCTATCCGACAGAGTGAGGGGATCGTGCTCTCGAACCCCTTCACGGTGTTAGTACCCCATGCGGTTGACACCCTCCTGAACCAGACTAAGACGCAACATCTGACTAGTGCACGACTGACTGGGTACGAACTGACTCTGCTTGCACCCAACATCACACTGAAAAGGTGCACCACGCTGAATCCAGCCACTTCGTTGCCCCTACCTGAGAACGACCCCAATGTGTCCCCTATACATGACTGTGTGACCCTCACGGACAAACAGATTAGGAGTAGTGTTGATATCCGAGACACTGCCTTCCCAGATCCTGACAGAGAGCTATGGGTGGACGGCTCTTGCATCAAACTCCCCGACGGCACCACCTCAGCTGCTTATGCAGTTACCACAGCCCGAACTGTAGTTGAGACTGCTCGCATCACACAACGATCTGCACAGGCATCAGAACTAATTGCCCTCACATGAGCGTGTATCCTAGCAGCAGGAACAACTGCAAACATTTACACCGACAGCCAGTACGCCTTCAGGGTGGTTCATCATTTTGGGCTCCTGTGGAAGGAGAGGGGATTCCTGACCTCACACGGCACACCCATCCTACACGGAGACCTAGTCTCCGCCCTGACTGAAGCAGTCCTCCTTCCCAAACAACTTGCTGTAATCAAATGCCAGGCACAAAAAAAGGTGACGGACATCATTGGGTAGGGGAATGCACTGGCCAACATCACTGCCCGGACCACAGCCAAGAATAGGACAATGACACGTATGTATGTGACCAAGACACAAGCAGAAAAATGGACGGACGCTAGGGAAACTATTAGGGACATGCAGATGGCCAACTCACCACATGAATTGACTGAATGGGCACGGGTGGGATTGAAAGACGATGAAGGCTGCTGGCGAACAAAAGACACAAACAAATGGCTGTTACCCAATTCGTACCTGATCCCCATACTGACCATGGCACACTCCCCTGCACACATAGGATCTGCCCCTATGGCCGAACTTGTCTCCAAAATTTGGCACAATGACAAGATTACAGATTCAGCGAAACGTCTGGTCCAACAATGTCTGATATGCCTGCAACATAACCCTGGGAAAGGAACTGTAGTACCCTGGGGAGGGTTTGGGGTTCCCAATCATCCATTTGAAGTCCTACAGATGGACTACATCCATCTAGAAAGATGCCAAGGTCTCAAGTATGTACTTGTTGTAGTGTGCGCAATCAGCAAGTGGGTGGAAGCCTATCCAACCCGCAACAACACTGCCATTGCCACTGCAAAGGTATTACTGAAAGAATTCTTCCCTCGCTACGGCCCTTGTCAAATTTTTTGGAGTGACAATGGCCCCCACTTCGTAGCCGAGGGTATCCAACTCATCTTGAAGGGGTTGGGTGTAAAACAGAAATTCCACACAGTCTTCCACCCCCAATCTGCTGGACTGGTTGAGCGACATAATGCCACGCTGAAACTCAAACTAGCTAAGATAGTGGCTACCACAGGACTGAAATGGCCAGACGCTCTCCCATTGGCATTGCTATCAATGCGTTCCACCCCCACGAAACACCGTTTGACGCCTTACGAGGTCGTTTTCGGCCGACCTATGAGCATTTGGTCCGCACCGAAACAGACATCCATTCACGACGTCCCGGACGTCCTAATGTCTGACTATTTGTACAATCTGACTAAGACACTGTCTGTTATCCATCAACAGGTGCTGCAGGCCATCCCGGATGCTTCCAGGGGTCCCGGACACGACATCCAACTAGGGGACTATATACTGATTCGGAACTTCCAGCGTGCAAAGAGTCTGGAACCCCGGTGGACGGGCCCCTGGTAAGTCTTGATCACCACCCGAATAGCTCTTCGAGGGGAAGGGAAGAAAAATTGGCTGCATGCACACCACTGCAAGAAGATCTCCTCAACCCTGACAACGACCGAAGACGTGGCCACCCAAGAAGAGCTCCTGAACAAAGACTGACCATCCCTGAGCTGTTACCCTGATAAAGAGACACTTGAACTGGCAGAATTCCCCGATCCCACTGTGCCATCCAGAGAAGGGTATAACCTGCGACAAAAGGAGGGAGCTTCGGCTAAGCAGACCACTGACTAAGTTACAATTCTCAGAGCGTTGGCCTAACACTACTAAGCCTGCCAGGAGAGAAGCCAAACGAAGTTTGTGGTTCTGCCCGCTACTGAGCCCCTTGAAGATGATGGAAGCGCCCGATACGAAGATGATGGAAGCCACCGGACATCCGAAGACCCACTACAGAAACCCAAAGACTGACAATATACACAGCTCAAAGACTATTGCCCTCTTTATCACCCTTCTCTTTTGCCTCCTCCTCATGACCACCCTCTGGATCGTGGAAGAGAGTGCACCAGCTCATAAGACATTTCTAACTACTGCACAGCCTACCACCATGAAAGAACACTACCTGGTCTCTCTTTCACCTCAACTCCGAGAAAGACGTAAGGAGTTAGGGAACAACTCCTTCGTGCAGTTGCTGCACCAACACAACCTTGCACCCAATGCCACAAATTGCTGGATCTGTGGGTTGTTACCACATGCCACTGGACATTCCATCCTCTTCATCCCTTCACCTTTCTCCGTTCATGGTCCCTGCCTTGCTTGGCTGATCCTCCTGCAAGAGAGTTACAGAGACAATGCCACTTCCAGCAGAACTATGGCTAGGCTGTGGGGTTTTAGGTTTAAACCTATAATAACTGATAAAACCCCACTGAAGGAAAAATAGCCCTCACCGGTGAAAACTTATAAACACTGAAAAAACACCTGCACAACCACAAACTAAATGCCATTCAAAGAAAGGAAAAAGAAAGTGAAAGAGTCATTTTGTTCTTACTGAAGGGGTCAATAAAATGTAACTTTGTTATACAAGCTAGTAGTAAGAAAGACTGTCTAACATTATTCTGCTTGAGTTTTGTTCTTTAGGGATGCCACTAAAATATTGTTTCTTCTTCCTTTTACTTTTTTCAGTTTTATGGCCTTTGGTCTAAAGATGCAGGGTTTAGTTTCACGTTTTAGGTTTAGTTTAAATATTTTATAAACTGTAGAGAATCAGGACATATCAAACTCACATTTGATATTTTGGCTGCATTTGATTATTTCACTGATAGGTAAATGGCTGGTTTAATAAAAATCTTTTTTAATATGTGTTATCACATTTACCCACAGAGAATGGGTAAAATCCTTTAATACATCAGACCATAGTTTCTAGTGGCCAGTATTGATAGTAGGTGAATTGCCAACACCTCAGGCTTTAAACATCAAATGCAAGTATATATAGCACCAAGCATCTGGGATAGTGGTGAAAAAGTGACAACAGACATTTGGAAAACATGGAACGCAGTGTCACTTGTTATGCTCTGCAAAAACTTTCTTTCTAAGTTCAACAAAGATTGGAGTGATATTGTTTGCATTTGTAGTGATTCAGCTGCGTATAAAAAAAATGTGTGTGATGACCTGTCAAAATTGATACCCGAGCGGAAGTGATTCCCTGTAGGAGATCCTTGCCACTTGTTAGATGGTATGCTGAAAGCATCTTTACAATCTTCAGAGTTAATGAGGGATGCTATTGACTTTTTAGTCCATTCTGGTGCACTGTTTTCTTATGCCCAGGTACTAAAACGCAAATATTTATCATTTCGTGCTTTATGTGGCATCAAAGAAAGTGTCACCCCAACTGTGTCCTTTAGCTGACGGTTCTCAGCCCAAGGGACTATGAATGCTGAGAGGGCCTTTTCACAGAAGTTTACATGGGAAGGAAAGCGCGAGCGCACATGACCAAAGACTCACTGAAGAAGTATTGTATGATGTACTACAATAAGATTAATTTGCAAAAATCTCTTTGGACCTCATATACACTATACGTGCACTGTCTATATACCATGTTTTTTCAGTGCAGAAAGCAAGCAATGATAAAAGCAATATGTTCCATAAACACTGGAAAAACACTTTTTCTGTTGTTTTTAGTGGCGTGAAAATGTGTAACCACTGATAACAACTGTTTTTTAAGATATTGAAAACACTGAAAAAACCCCACCAGAATTTACCAAAAATAGAAACTGAAAACAGGACAGCCTAACTATGGCATACTTTTATCATTGAGCCTGGAAAAACAAAACAGGAAGAACTGCTGCTCCCTTTGCCCCCTGACATCCAACGGCTCTATTCATATGGACATCCCTGCCAAAGAACGGATTGAAATGCAGGTGTTCAACAACCCAGCCAGACCCACCTTCTCATACCTCTGGAAACGAACAGCTGCCACCCTGACTGTGGCCCTATCTGTCCTCAATATCTCGGGCCTTGTATGCATCGAAGGCCTTGGGACACAGTTGTGGGCCACAGCACTTGCCGCATCACCAGAACTTTGGACTCAACTGAGCCACCCTCTTTTGTCACCTCTCCGAACATGTACTTTGTTTGTGGTACGAAAGCCTACACCTGGCTCCCCAAGGGCTGGGGAGGTACCTGTTACATAGCCTTCATCCTTCCTCTGACCTATGTGGCTCCAGCAAACCATCATCGACAAAAGCGAGCAAGAGACATTGAGCAAGCCGACTCCACCGGAGCACAGTTCCTGGACGCAATGAAGGGACTTGTTCCACTCTGGGGTCCGATGGCGAACAGCCGTGCCATCCGACATTTGACCCAGGCAGTTGAAACAACAATGAACATTACAGCTGGCATCCTCACAAACAATACAGCCGAGCTTCAGGCGGTCTGCCTGGTGGCTCTTCAGAACCGCCTTGTTCTAGATGTGGTTCTAGCAGATCGTGGAGGAGCATGCCGTATCATAGGGTCCAGTTGCTGCACCTACATACCGGACAATTCGCCCTCAGTCTACAAAGCCAGTGAACATCTTCACAGACTTTCCTCAGAAGTTCACCAGGAACAAGAAGAATGGTCGCTTGGGAGTTGGTTTTGGAGTGCTGTAAAGGACTGGGGGTGGAGGTTGTTTATGATTGTATTGATACCGATTGTCGTAATATGTGGATTCTGCCTGGGTATTCAATGCTTGCCACCCCTGTGCTCACTCTTTGCTAACTGTATCTGCCCTAAGACTCTGGACTTCGAAGCTGAACACATGAAAGCTTTGTATGAAGTAGAAATCCATAATATGATGGGGATAGACATAGATTGACAAGCTGGCTAGATATGTTGAAAAGGGAGGACTGTTAAAATCTAGATTGCGACGTAAACATTATCGGCGCCATCTTGTCCCATTTCAGGCTCATATAAGCGCGTAAGTAGCAGCCATTTTGAATGCCATGGCCTCTCTGCCCACTGCCGATAGCCAGCGCGTCTCTCTCTCTCCCTCTGGCCTCGCAAGCATCCCCTGCGCACTGACAGCCCCTGCTCTCACATGCTTGGGCCATAAACCACTCCTTCAGCGCAGCCTTACCTCAGAGCCACATCCCGTACCTGGCCAACACCTCCCTCCATCCCTTTCATGATCATACATCCTTTGATGAACCCCCTTCTTCTGCGTCCGTTTGTCCGGCCCGATCCCAGGCCACCACCTGGCCCTGTGGGTACAGTTTATTGCCCCCTACAGTAGGAAGCTGCCCCTCTTCAAAGGATCTACGACTGATCAAAGCCCCCACCCCATGAGATCTGATCAGCCGCACACATTCCGGGAACCAGCGGAATGTCCAGCTGCGCGATAGTCATCACCTACTGAGATCGGGGTGGGGACTTCTACTGTAAATGTGTGTGGGAACGGGCTTGAAGTGGGGATTCCGAGGATGTCTTTCCGTACATCAAAGTGTTGACAAACATGTGTTTCATGCAATAAAAGCCATAAACCTGTGTATAAGAGGCCAGGCCTCAGAGATGCGGTGAGAGCACCTCGAGAAGATACCCTGTTGTCTGATTTGACGTGTTCTGCTCTATCGGAATAAACTTCTGTTTCCTGCCTTCCAGTGTCCAGCGCCTGCCTCTTTGTTTGATAATTTCGAGTGGTATGAGAGGCGACTAACGCCGGGCAATACTTAAAGGTTATCGGTTCTAATCGGCCTTACCTTTCACGGGTGGATGAGTGTGTATATGTGTGTGTTAGTGAGTGAATGACTGTCTCACTAGTGTCTTTATCAGTAACTACATATGTTTTAATCTAGTATATGTGAGTATTGATGTATATAAGTGAGTATATGTGAGAGTGAGAGATTGAAAGAGTTCTTGTTTAAATAAGTATGTGTTTCTATAAGTGATTGTTTAAGAGAGTAAGTATGTGTAAGTTTCCTTAGAAGTAAGGTGGTAGTGTGTGTATAGCTGTATATGCAAATAAATGGATGTTCAATAGTTTATTTGCATATGTGATTATGTGTGTGAGTAACTTTTGGATGACTGTCTGTGTGTAACAGGATGTATAGGTGTTTCACTACATATGATGAGTGAATATATGTATGAGTGACTATATAGAACTATTGGTGAATGAGTGGATGTGTATATAGATGGTGGTATTACTGAATTGGTTGTTGTAACTGGTATGGGTATCTCTATTTTTTTGAAAATGTTAGTTTCTATTTTTGAATATGTGTTTCAAGGGTTACATTACACTGAAAGGAGGTCTGTCACTCTGTCACAAGGATGGTGTCATCAGTGATGTCATGAGTGATGTCACTGACCATGTCATGAGTGATGTAATATGTGACATCATCAGCAGTGCATTGCAGGCGCACAAGTTATAGTGAGTCCAACTAACTATAACGTGGGAATTTCAATAGTTTTATGTCAGTAAAATTTCCAGCTAACTATAACTGGTGTCAAACCTATGGTTTTTTCAGTGACTTTAATAGGTTTTTTTAATGCTAATTCCTAACTATAAGTGGTGTGAAACCTATGGTTTTTTCAGTGAATTTCATAGGTTTTTTAAATGCTAATTCCTAACTATATAAGGCCTGAAACCTATGTTTTTTTCAGTGAATTTCAAAGGTTTTTTTAATGCTAATTCCTAACTATATAAGCCCTAAAAGCCCACCAGGTATCTCCAGTATGCGCCAGGGGACTGCATTGCAGAGAGGTGTAATGAAGCCACGCCCCTTTTTACACCTCTCTGCAACGCAGCCTCCGTGCATGTTTGAAGAGGGGGAACTAATTCCCCTTGCATACTGGGGGCCTCTGGGGGCCAACTAGCCCACCTGGAACCTCCAGTATGCACCAGGGGGCTGCATTGCACAGAGGTGTAATGAGGCTATGCCCCTTTTTACACCTCTCTGCAATGCAGGCCACTGGCGCGTTTGCAGAGGTGGGACCAATTCCCCTTGCATACTGGGGGTCCCTGGGTCATATCTGCCCAAACACCGATATTCCAAACGATTGAAAATGCCTTTTCTTGAGATGTTGCGTGCTTATCTAGGATCCTGATCGATACTGTGACCTTATGCCCCTATTCGGCTATAAATCCATTTATTCCCTATATTGGCATAACCGTTCAAGTGCGATATTCAGAAAGTCATCTCTGGCCTCACACGAACAGAGCCACATTCCAGAATAGTTTTCTCTGCCACTTCCTTTGCAACCAATTAGGGCAATGACAGAGCAGAAGTCACTATCTGAAGATTCCTAGATTAACACTCCGAGTTCTTCAACAAGATAAAAACTCAGCAAACCTGGAAATCCCCGCTTGCTGTGCTTTGATTAGTAATGGAACTCTAATGAGCAACTGATAGCTATCACTTCCTAGTGACATCTTTAATTGACGTCTTATGTCCAGCAAACTTACGTCAAACCAGGCACCTGTCAGGTATAAATATTACCAACGTTGCCTTAAGCAATTGCCTGTTGCTAGCTGTCTGCTGCTGTGCCTGCCCGTTGTTAGCTGAAGCTAGCACCCTGTTGCTGCAGCCTGCTACCCGTCGCCTGAAGCTGCTGATACCATTATCGCTGCTAAAGCGCGAACGATGGTGTGGTGTAACTAGGAGCTGAACAGCCGTCCCTCTGTGAAGAAGCCCAGCAGATGCCAGCTGCCCGCGGACGCTGTCCCCCCTCCTCCTCCTCGACGCGCTGAAGAGAGACGCTGTCTTTCTCCTGCAGAGAAATCCAGCTCCAGCGTTTCTGGTCTGCCCTCGCGGGTGACTGGGATACCGAGTTCCCCCTGAAGGAGATACCAGACCTCCATCATTCTATTCAGAGGTATGGTGTTGACTAAACCCTTAGTGAGAATTCTTGAAGCAAACCTTGGCAAAACCAACTTAACTTAAAGCTACTTACTTACTCCCCTCCCAAGTATTAGGCTTAGGTCAGGTAAACTGGGGTAGGCGTAGTTAGAAGCACCAGTTGAGTATTTTAGCCTAATGTATATATGAATGTATATATGTTTTATTACTTTTAAACCATTGTATGGCTAAGAAACCAAATCAATGCTTTTACAGTATTATATTGCAATACTTATCTTACTGTACGGATGTACCATGTTACAACGCATACTATTACAACTACCTACCGTTACAACACAACCATTACAACGCATACCATTACAACGCATAGCGCTTTGAGGTGCTGGATAGTGGTAAGTATAATTTACTATTCTAACTCCAGTCCCCGTGGACCCTAGGGAAGGTGTTGGATAGTAAATTACACTTATTCCCTATCCTAGAGCGCCCCCCAGCGCAATGCGTTGTAATGGTATGCGTTGTAAAAGTCGCGTTGTAATGGTAGTGCGGAGTAAAAGATGCGTTGTAACGGGTGTATACCTACTGTACGTACTTTTTATCATAACAAGTCTTGCAATTGTGGCAATACATTTCTCTTGTACGAGAAGAAAGACTGTTCAATAAATGTTAACCCTTTATTGACAAAAGCCCGTCTCTCTAGTCTCTACATATTGTGAAAGTAAACTGCACTAACCTGACTGAGTAAATAACTGTCAATTGTTTCACACGACCCTAGAGATTGACTCTTGATCTGAGGAGCAAAGTTGTCATGTTGCACGGTTGTTGGAAAACTGAATCCCTTCTTGTCTGTGCCAGGGAAGCTGATCACTTCCTATTCAGTCAAGAAAGTTTCCAGTGACCTCTGAGCTAGTTGGTAACAAACCCAATTAAGTTTAGCATAGTCAGTAGAGGCCTGGAAGATCCGCACTTCTACGTTGATACTACTGTTTATGTTATTCCAATGCGCAGGGCCTAGTGGGAAACTCGGAACTACACTACATGGTGCCCAAACGTTTGGTAAGGCGATAAACTAACGTAAGACGTTAGAGTAACTCAGTCATGCATATTTCACACAGACCCCTTTCTCCCGTAAATACTCCAATAGACGTCTGGAGTGGGTGAAAGGTTAAAATCCGCCCGAACTCAGTAGGAAGAGATTCCTATGTAAAGCTCTGGTCTATTCAACGTTGAAGGATACAGTGTTCCAAAATATTGTGCACCTAATCTTTGTCTCTTTGGAGACCTACTCTGCAAACCTTGCATTTATACAATGCCAGGAGAAAACGGAACCACGGGGGCCGCAGCAGATGCGACTCAGCAGGGTCCTGAACACACAGACCCGGATGCAATTATCATCCCGGTCCACTTAAGAAAATCTATAACGTTAAAACTTATAGAAAACGGACTGACACCACAAGGTGGTACAGTAATTTTTGTGATAGAGGCTCACGAATATCGGCAGACAGAGGTATTCTATTCATGGATAAACTTTCCAGCGGTAAACGCTACAACAAAAGAGTTTCACTATTACAAAATAGAGGAACCTCCGGAAGAGTGCGCTCCTTTCGAGGAGACTGAAATCCCACTAAAATTCCAAGAGCACCTGCTCTGGTTTAATGGCGCCCTAAAACATAATGATCATATTACCAGGCTCGGTCCACTAGGTAGACCAGGAGCAACGTGGCCGGTTCTAGCCAGCTACACACCATATCCTGACATTGCAAAAATGTCTAGAGAAGAGCTGTTAGTACAGCTAAAAACATTAATTAAAATACATAGGCAATTAGTCCGATATGTAATGCAGACTGCAACAGTCCTGCCAGCTGTTAATGTACCACAGCTGACCCCTCATCAGGGGAACACTAATAAAATCACACCACAGAACATACAGTCATGTCTTGGTAAAACACCCGTAAAACGGGAACAAATTCCTTTCTGGTTAGCACAGAAAATCACTCAAATAGAGGCAGTATTTCCTGATATTACCCCTATCGAGAAACACAGAATCTTGACCATCTGCCTTCCTATGGGAATCGCACCACACGTGGAGGACTGCGACACTTGGGGTACAGTCTTTGCTTCCATTTACACAAAAACACACAGTGTTCCGACTATGGCGGTAATACCAGAAGTGCTAAAACAGATTCAAAATGAATACGGTCCAGAGCCCGCTTTAAATCTTGGTATGAAATTACTGAAAGACTTCAAGCAGGTCTCGGCTTTATTATTAGCCAATATAAAAGGAGAAGCAGCATCTGTGGCGATCCGCCAGAAGTTGAAGGAAACAGATATAAAAGATCCAGTCGAGCTTGCCAAAATCATAGAGAAATGCTATGAAGAATTAGGTAGAGACAGCTTGGGTTGGAAACCAGTAAAGCCCCAACTGCTCGAAAATCCTGAAAAATTATTTATTAAAAATAATTTAAATACTCCTAAAAAGAGCTGGGATGGAAATAAACAATCCACTCCCAAGGAAAAAGTTTTCCAGTCCAGAGGAAGGTCTCCTCGCCGGAGGGAAAGAACTCCGACTCGAGAACACCAGTCTCCCCAGAGGGAGCCCTCTGAGAAAAGATATAACCTTAGAAATAGGGATAATTTGAAAAAACCTGATAGATATCAAAGTATTGATACACTTCCCTCTCAATCTTTTCCACAGAAATCGGAAAGAAGAGGACGGTCAGACCCAGGAGAGCACACCAAGTCCAAAGACAAGGAACCTGCTCAGAGTAAAAAATCTCAATTTTCAAAAAAGAAGGTAGCCAGTATTAGAGTAATCAACCATGCCGAGAATACTGAGGACACAATTGAAAACGGGGAGTGGGCAATGACAATGTTGGACAGTGCAGCAGAAATCAGTATAGCGCGCAAGATCTTGATGAGTCATCTGGAGACAGTGGACACGAATGAATACATTCAGGTTGAAACTGCCGACACCAGACTTAGCGAGCCCCATAAAATATACGAAATAACATTGCGTATAGAGGGTGATAAGACTAGGAAAATAAGAGGTCTATTTTGGGATAAGCTCTCAAAAGGCTATGATATTCTGTTAGCTGAAAAAGATTGGCCCCCGGAGTTTGTCAGGGAGTGCCCTCGTGGCGAAGAAGTGATTATGCCTGCCTTCTCGAATCACATTCCGATTCACAAAAAATATACATATGCAAGGAAATGGGCAGTAGCCCAGGCACCAGCATTATATAAAAATCATGTAGGATGGGATGAGGACTCTCCTCCTCACAAAATCCAATTAAAAAGTGAACCAACTGCCCAACGGCAGTATCCCATTAAGCAAGAAGCTAAAAAACAGGTCAGGGAGATTTTAGATCAACTTGAATACCAGGGGGTGATTGAAACATGCACCTCTCAAATGAACAATCCTTTGTTTCCTGTCTCCAAGCCAGACAATTCATATTGTCTAGTTTTGGACTACAGACATCTTAATACATGTTGTAAAACATTTGCAGTACAAAACTCGCATAGTGCAGCCCTAATGAATAACATAGTTAGGAAAAAATATAAAACGACATTAGACATATCTAATGGTTTCTTTTGTCAAAACATTGCACCGGAAAGCAGATATTTGACCGCTTTCTCAGCATTTGGGTCGCAGAAAAAATTCTGTCGACTCCCACAGGGGTTCAAGAACAGCCCAGGACTATTCTCAGCTAGAGTAACAGAGTTACTACAAATATATGATGATGAGGCATTATCTTACGTAGATGATATCTATCTCACAGACGACGACTTGGATACTCACTTGAAAAGAGTGAACACCATTATACTTGGGTTCGCAGCAGAGGGTTACAAATTCAACTTTAAAAAGTCTCGAATTGCCCATCTGACAGTACTATTTTTAGGGTACGAACTATCAAGTGAAGGGAAAAGCCAAGCGGACAACTTCTTAGGGAAGTGCGCTGTACTCCAAGCTCCAAAAACGCTGAAGAATTTACAATCCATTCTAGGTTTTCTGAATTTCGGAAGAACTTACATTCTAAATTACGCAGAGAGGGTTGAACCTCTCTACGAACTAATTAAACCTGATTTTAAACAAATCAATTGGACTCAAAAACACACAGAAATTTTGAGATCACGGCAAACAGACATGTTAGCAAAAACAAAATTAGATACACGTGACAACACACGCGATCTTTTAATCCGAGTCATCCCAGGAAGATGCGGATTCACGTACCTAAACTCTAATGAGGGAGAAAAGGTACCAATTTCAATTAAATCTCACTTGTACACACAAGCAGAAAAAGCATTCAGTCTCACAGAAAGATCTGTGAAAGCAGTGCAAATCGCATTGGCAAATGAACGAGAACTAGCACACGGCAAAAGGATTAATATCCTCACAGTGGAATCCGCCTTCGAGGCGCTATTCAGCCCAGTAAACCTGCCTACAGTGTCACTGGATCTGAAATGGATACAGTGTGTAGATTCTCTAGGAGCGGAAGATGTGAAATACTATTTCTCCCCGCAATTCAAAGAACTGAATGATTTAGAATATGAAGAAGAATATCCTCTGCCAATCGAACTTCTGCCTCTCCCACAATACGCCTGTATAATCTATACAGATAGATTTGTACAGCATTTCAACGTAGAGAGCAAATTCTACGATGTAGCATGTGCGATTATTAAAGGTCGTTGGCTGTGCGGTAAATTCAGACCGAAAGTAACAAAAACTGAATCTGTAAGAAACTGTTCGGTTCAGAGAACTGAAATCAGATGTTTAAAGATGGCGCTTGAACATGCAGAACGTGAATTCCCGACACTTATCGTGTGCGATTCTCATTTTTGCGTCAACTCTTACAAAAATAAATTGCAGAGGTGGATTGAAAACGACTACAAAGATGACACAGGTGCCACAATAAAGCATAAATTGCTCTGGAAACAGGTAGCTCTTTTACAAAAAGAACTACAAAAGACTCACGTGATACACGCACAGAGTCTTCAACGTGATGGCGTTCACGTTGCAGGGAATTCATTGGCTAATACAGCCATAGCGGAAGCAACTAAACCGGCTTCCGTAGCCACAAAAAAGCGTACAGAAAAATACATAGACGGGGAAACCATGCTGGCAGTAAAAACGACCGTAAAAGGCGACTGTGCAGCACTACCCGTAAACTATCCACTCAATTATGCATACGTAATCGATGCAAACTCCGTTCCTTTTGCTCGAATCCCTGGAGTGGGGGACAGAGTAATTCCAAACAGGAGCAGGAGGGGCTTCCTCTTACTGGAAGCACACATGGGGTTGGGTCTGAGACGCCAAACAATTAAGGATTCTCTGAAAGAATTACAATCAGAGTACTGGTGGCCAGGAATGAGCATAGATATTCAATGTTTTGCTCAAAATTGTGAAGACTGCAACAGAGATCGCAGTAATGAACAGGCCAGTGTAGTTTCAGGATCCCTGCTAGACAGCATAAGGCGGTCTATCTGCGCAATCAAAGAAGAGAAGCGCGTCCCATTGAACACAGTTAAGGCTAAACACGCTTAAAAATGTAGCCTCCAGCGGTCGGCTGACGCCTAGAACTGTTATAAAAGATTTGCGAGTCCATATCAGCACATACGCAATTACCACGTTCCATTCTGACCAGGGTCCTGCTTTCAGCTCTCGAGCTTATAAGGAGGCCATGGCCAGCTTGGGAATTGGGTTGCGGTATTCTTGTCCGTCACACCCCGAAGGGAATAGTGTGGTTGAAAGAAAAAACCGGGACATAAAGCGATCTATAACGGCGAAGGTATTAGGTTCAGGCGCTGGGTGGGTCAAACATCTAATAAGTGTCCAGACTAGTCTTAATAACTTGCCAAGAAATTCTCTAAAAGGTTTCAGCCCATACGAACTATTGTTCGGAATTAGAATGAACATTCAGGACCTCGATAGTCAGATATCAGTGGTACAAGAAAAAACAACAGACTTTGACATCAAAGATCGTTTGGCTGTTTTACAGGAACTGAATAAAACAAGAAAGTCCTTAAGCAACATAAAGTTAAAGCAACAGCCATCTACCACTGAAGAGGCACCACAAGCAACAGCCCCAGCAAGGCCTGTCTGGATTCCAAAGATTGGGGATCTAGTCAGAGAAAAAATCGCGGTGAAGAAGGAATTTGGGCCTTCTTACAGAAAAGCAGTACCTGTCTTGGCAGTCACCGGAACAAGATCAGTTGTACTACCACCCCTTGCTGGTAAAAAGGAGAACAGAGTCGTGTCTATCGACCTGGTAAAACCATAACTATGTGGCCTATAATCAACAGTAGGCCCAGTGGACTCCCAAGAAACAACAGAATACCCAAACTTGCAACAATCCAAGAGGTTCAAACTGAAAGACTAATCAAATTCGATCAGCCTGCAGTGCACAGTGAAGGACTATGCAATAATGCCATGGAACTCGTACCTCTTGAGACACAGATTGAAACGGTTCGTCAAGAAACACCAGTCTACAACAATGTGGCATCAGAAAGTGCTACCGAGAGACAGATTGAAAGAACAATCCCAACAATTGACAGAACTGCCTCTGGTTATTTCATCAACTTCGACAACTTCTCTGAAGATCAAAACGACCCCGAAGTGATGCTAGAAACAAAAAAGACTTTTAAAGAAAAAGCAACGGAACTCTTTCATCAACTGAAGGAAATCTACCTTATTTCACCTTGGTTAGAGTTCTGGTTTGGTCTAGGTGTATTTTTCCTCCTGCTTTGGCTCATCATGGTACTTTGTTTGGGAAAATTCATTGAGGGAAAATATAGTACAATGGACACAGCAAATCAGAACATCAACCTAGTCCTCAAACCACACAGATCATCACACGTGAAGAAAAGAGAACTGTCAACAGTAAATGTCACAGCAATTCCAATACCTGGTGGGGTAGTATGGGAGAAAACTGACTATGAGATCTATGGTCCGGTCGAAATCCTGAAGTATCCTCATCAACTGAAGGTTTCCTTAAGTGACTTTGTAAAACCTAGTACATTCTCTGATGATTGGGGCTTTAACAGTATTAATGACATGATGTCTGATTTAGTAATGTCAGCTAGATTCACAGAACATGATTATTTACAAGGTTCATCTAGTTATGAGCAATTATTCTGCTACACACATTATGGCGATCATTACTTGCATAAATCTGCACAGCCTAGAAATGTTTTTATGTATAATCAATGGGAACATTGTGCTACACCACCTAAAAGCAGTTCTAAAGCAGTTTTTGAGAAATTCAAGTACTTTTCAGGGTTTAACACCAGTGATGCAGAAACGTTTTATTACAAACTGTTAGATAAAACAGGAATGAAAACAATGCTGACAAATTCTAAATTGATATATTCAGAAGCATTTTATGAAAAAATTATGACATTTGGTTTTGATTATTGGAAAAATAACATTGAAACGAAAACCATTTGGGGTACAAAAGATTGGCAGGTACAAGGCCTTGAAGCACAATTTAGAACCTGCATGATACCAGAACAAATGATGTTTTTAAATGACACAATACACCAAACATCCTGTCTTGGCCTAGCTAAGATCAAAGACCTTAAAAAACCGTCTATTCCAAAGCCAATACCTGAAAATGCAACTACAGATATTGAGTTAGACGTCTCACAAATTTTACATTTTAACAGAACACATCCTGATTGGAAAAAGTGGTTAATCTGGCCTACTGATACAAACAACTGTCAAGATAGATTCCTGAATAAAACACAGGGGTTAAAAATGACCAGACAAGACCTGAGATACTCCCAGAGACAACATCCAGGGATAATAACAACATACAGTGTAGGGAAACTCTGCCTCGAATGGCTAACATCATCCACACTGGCTGAAATTAAGCAACACTTGTCTTCACTAAAAGATGGTGCTGATTTGCGCGATTTCATTCTTGGACCACGCAAACAGCGTCAAAAGCGTTTCATAGCGACCAGTATCTATGCTGCTTACAACGAGGCTTGGAAAGTCAAACAAATTGAAACAGCTGAAAAAATACGAGAAATTGATCGTATTAATTTGGAGAAATCACTTTCTGTAGTGGACAATGGGTTAATGACTCTGTCCTCCAGAATATATTCGTTGGACAATATTGTATCCTCTGCCTTTGATGTGATAGACAGAGACTTGCTAATGTTACAACATGGCCAATCTCAATTACGTTCTATTATACAATTGGGCTGGACGCTGCAAAATCTTCGTTCAGGCTATGTGCCGTGGCGTTTAATCAACTCAACGTCATTATTTTCCATTTTTAACCTCTCTGATAAACAAATCAGTTTGGCACAGAAAGGAGCAGACTATACAATCCTGAGCATCGAAAAACTTGAGAGAATACCATTGACAATGTCAGAGAGTCCTGTCATTGAATGGATAATACACGGAATTATCACTATTCCGATAACAACTTTCCGATTTAAAAAGTGCCTTGAATACATACCTACTGGCCAGTATGAACGATTGGGTAAAGGATATGTAAAATCTGAATGGAAATTACCATACACACATTCATGCTATAGTGACAGCGACAAAAATGTATTTCTTAGTGGTGAAAATTGTAAACATTCACTAAGCGGTATACTTTTGTGCCAGGGTATTAATTTACACGGAGCTTGTGATGGAAATTCTAACAACCTTTCATGCCACCAGCTTGTCACACCTGCAACTCAGATAGAGCCCTTCTTTATGCAACTTGCAAACGGGAGTTACATTCTTAGAACGGATCACAGATGTTGTGGCCTTGTGCCAGGGAAAAGTTATCTAGTAAGAGTAACATCCATGGTCAAATGCTGTATGCAGGCATTGTTCCCGAGTGGGCCTGCAGACACAGTGACTCCCATATGGCCTAGTCTGAATCTCTATTCTATACGAATTGATACTTTAAGCAAAATGAAGTCTGTGCTTTTGCAGACAACAGTGCCCAGAACGTCATCAAAAGAGACGTATGATCTTCTAGTTGCAAGGACAGCTACTGAAGTTCATGAACTTTTATCAACAAATTGCCCCGTGCATTTTGTAGAAATGCTTAGCCAACTCCTTAACATGTCTAGTGCCACAGGCATCCCAGGCATATTTAAGACGATTTTTACGGGACTGCTAACACCTTTTCAAGCAATTTTGGGAATCGTTCCTAATTTTGTCCACTCTGTTTTTGGCGGCATACCCTTATTTTGGGACTTGTAGCAGGGATTTTATTTTTGTCCGTCCTGCTTCGTTATGGCAAGCCAAAGCTCAGACATAGCTCCCATGGGAATGGAAGAGACAATCCTAGCAATGCGCTACCGGGACAGGATAACTAACGTCCTTGGATTGGCCAGGCTGAGAGATCTAAACATGACCTGGTTCCTTTCATTCAGACCTATATGGCAGAACTGTATCTTACCGGTACTTCGATGTATGCTATGCGGAGATGAGTGCGTGTTGGACATCTGTCTTTCACTTCCATCAGCAGTACCAATGGACGTCGATACTTTTCTCAGTCCGATAACGGCTCACGCATTGTGTTGTCCCCAGCGGCTACCAATCCTGATGACAGCATTCGTTGAGACTCCTATACTACGACTAGGTGGTAACAGTGGAGCGAGTGACAAAAGCAACATCACCCAGGTACGACCTTCTGTGAGCATTGCTGATCCCGACTATGATGACAGCAATCATTCTCACATCTGCCAAGTTACAGCACTATCGAATTTGGTTGAACTGTCACCTGATTTTGTAGACCAATTCTTTGAGAGCCTGTCTGATATGATGTTCTCACCCGAACAGAAATAATAACTTTGGAGAAGCTTTCCGACACACAGCGTTCCCATGAACTCTGAATTCGGCCTTCAGTTTTGATCAACAAAAACTGCTAAAAGCGTTGGAACTCTATTTCCCCGTTCAAGCAATAATTATTTTGAATTGAACACTTTTTAGTATTGACCTTTTTTTGGCACAAACAATTCTTTGCTTAGCGTAAAAACTATTCTTAGAGAACAGAAGCTTCAAACTTCTATTTCTAAACACATCTAGAGACATAACAACCTTACACCAGCCTCTAGCACATTTATTGCAATGCATTTATATGTGATGATTTATCTCACCCTTCTTCTGTTTCAGAGATATTTCATGTGTAATTCTTTTTGCATAATCGTTCATTGATTTCATATGCAATAATTTTTGGATGATTTCTATGCTTCAAAAACGTACAGTACCTAAATTTCACGTATTACATTATAAGCCTATTTCGAATGCATTTATGTATTTTGGGGTGGGCAATGTTACACATGCATCTTATTGCTCTAGTTTTAGTAATTTGATGGACATGAACCCGTGGAGTGGGTGTTGCGTGCTTATCTAGGATCCTGATCGATACTCTGACCTTATGCCCCTATTCGGCTATAAATCCATTTATTCCCTATATTGGCATAACCGTTCAAGTGCGATATTCAGAAAGTCATCTCTGGCCTCACACGAACAGAGCCACATTCCAGAATAGTTTTCTCTGCCACTTCCTTTGCAACCAATTAGTGCAATGACAGAGCAGAAGTCACTATCTGAATATTCCTAGATTAACACTCCGAGTTCTTCAACAAGATAAAAACTCAGCAAACCTGGAAATCCCCGCTTGCTGTGTTTTGATTAGTAATGGAACTCTAATGAGCAACTGATAGCTATCACTTCCTAGTGACATCTTTAATTGACGTCTTTTGTCCAGCAAACTTACGTCAAACCAGGCACCTGTCAGGTATAAATATTACCAACGTTGCCTTAAGCAATTGCCTGTTGCTAGCTGTCTGCTGCTGCGCCTGCCCGTTGTTAGCTGAAGCTAGCACCCTGTTGCTGCAGCCTGCTACCCGTCGCCTGAAGCTGCTGATACCATTATCGCTGCTAAAGCGCGAACAATGGTGTGGTGTAACTAGGAGCTGAACAGCCGTCCCTCTGCGAAGAAGCCCAGCAGATGCCAGCTGCCCGCGGACGCTGTCCCCCCTCCTCCACGCGCTGAAGAGAGACGCTGTCTTTCTCCTGCAGAGAAATCCAGCTCCAGCGTTTCTGGTCTGCCCTCGCGGGTGACTGGGATACCGAGTTCCCCCTGAAGGAGATACCAGACCTCCATCATTCTATTCAGAGGTATGGTGTTGACTAAACCCTTAGTGAGAATTCTTGAAGCAAACCTTGGCAAAACCAACTTAACTTAAAGCTACTTACTTACTCCCCTCCCAAGTATTAGGCTTAGGTCAGGTACACTGGGGTAGGCGTAGTTAGAAGCACCAGTTGAGTATTTTAGCCTAATGTATATATGAATGTATATATGTTTTATTACTTTTAAACCATTGTATGGCTAAGAAACCATATCAATGCTTTTACAGTATTATCTTGCAATACTTATCTTACTGTACGTACTTTTTATCATAACAAGTCTTGCAATTGTGGCAATACATTTCTCTTGTACGAGAAGAAAGACTGTTCAATAAATGTTAACCCTTTATTGACAAACGCCCGTCTCTCTAGTCTCTACATATTGTGAAAGTAAACTGCACTAACCTGACTGAGTAAAATAACTGTCTATTGTTTCACACGACCCTAGAGAGTGACTCTTGATCTGAGGAGCAAAGTTGTCATGTTGCACGGTTGTTGGAAAACTGAATCCCTTCTTGTCTGTGCCAGGGAAGCTGATCACTTCCTATTCAGTCAAGAAAGTTTCCAGTGACCTCTGAGCTAGTTGGTAACAAACCCAATTAAGTTTAGCATAGTCAGTAGAGGCCTGGAAGATCCGCACTTCTACGTCGATAATACTGTTTATGTTATTCCAATGCGCAGGGCCTAGTGGGAAACTAGGAACTACACTACAGAGAAACATTTGGATTTGGATTATCATGTCCTATACTTTGGAATTTTTGAAAGACTGACTTTGAGGATGCTATAAATTACTCAAGTCTGCCAGAATTGTGTGGGTAAAAATGATACCTAGTCACTTTGAATACACTTGAACACTTGAACACTTTTGCATACATTACACCTGACATAGGTATAATGTGGCGCAGGGGCTAACAAAGTGACACATCTACCTAGATGCGTCACTTTGTAAATATGACTGAATAAGGTGCATTATTTACAGCACTGGTGCGTCACAAAAAGTGACGCACCGGTGGGGTTAAAGTGACGCATGGCCTCATAAATGAGGCCTTCAGTCTTCTAGTCATGCGTCATATTAAATATATGGCATATTATGTCGGAAGTACTTACAGATACGTCAGTATTTCAGACGTATCTGTAAGCGCAAAAGTGATGCATTGCTTGAGTGTGTCACAAAAATGATGCAACTCCAGCAATGCATCCTTTCACATGGGGCCAGGCCCCATGTGAAAGGGCCTGCACGCCTGCTGTGAAACAGGCGTAAGATTTGGACGCAACAGCGTCATAAAAGTGACACAGTGATATCTCATAGATTTCACTGCGTCACCTCTACGACTCTTTCTTGCGTCAATACGTCCCTTTTGCATACATTACACCTGACGTACGTATAATGTGGCGCAGGGACTAACAAAGTGGCACATCTACCTAGATGCGTCACTTTGTAAATATGACTGAATAAGGTGCATTATTTACAGCACTGGTGCGTCACAAAAAGTGATGCACCGGTGGTATTAAAATGACGCATGGCCTCATAAATGAGGCCTTCAGTCTTCTACTCATGCGTTATATTAAATATATGACATATTATGTCGGAAGTACTTACAGATACATCAGTATTTCAGACGTATCTGTAAGCGCAAAAGTGATGCATTGCTGGAGTGTGTCACAAAAATGATGCAACTCCAGCAATGCATCTTTTCTTACCCTTCCACACCCCCGTTCCTTTTCAACATTTTCTTTGAATATCCACATTCCCCATATTCACTCTCCTTCTCCTTACTTTCCTTCCCAACACTCACCTTCTTTCAGTCCCCCTACTTCACTTCCTTTCTCCTCTCATACCTTTCTGTTCTTTCTTACTCATTTTCCTTTCCATTATCAATGCACTCCACTTCCCTTACTCTTTTTCATTTTTTTAAGAATATAGCTCTTTGATGAGAATTGGAGGTAGTTCTGAAAAGAACTTTTTTCTTCTTCTTTTTTCTTTTTTTAGAACAGAAACAAAAACAGGGAATGGAAACTGCTCAACAGGAGCAAAAAAAACCAAAAAATTAGGGCTGGGAACGGCAGCGAAGGTTCTCCAATGCTCGAACCATGAGCAGGACACTTTGCTCCCCAAAGGTAAGGAGTTGATCGCAGTATCTGCATTTCAGGACACCTTTGTTGAATGCAGGCTGAATATTTGGAACCAGCTCCTGCGATCGCCCCCTCACAGAAGTAGTTGCTCCTCCGGTGGATGTAGAGGCCCCATCACTGGGAACCTCTTGTGCCAGAGCCCTGACACTTTCCCGGGCAAAATTCTGGGGGTGCCTCCTCTCCACATGGCGAAGCATTGTGAAGTTCCCAAAAGAATATTTCTTTTTGGGGTCACCTCGTGACAGGACATTTTTGCAGATCCTGCACTCCACTTCTGGAGCATTCACCTTTTCCTGTCCATCTGGTATGGAAAAAAAATTCCAGATGAAATGCTCTTTCACCTTTGGCTGAGGAGGCTCTTCATCAATGAATTCAGGCTCATCTTCACTGCTGGATGGTCTGGCAGCCATGATTAACCAAGCAAGATCGAAGAGAAAAAAAGGCAGGTCTTTCAGGCACAAAAGTGAAAGAAGAAGTGAAGGAAATGGGTGGGGATTTCATTCTTTGTAAAAAAAAACTGTTAGCAACCAATGAAAAGTGTTATTTTAAGGTCACATGACTTGACGCGCTCACGCTGCGCGACCGGAGCGCTTCCGGGTGCGCATACGCGGCGCGAACGTAGGCGCTTCCGGGGCGCATACGCGGCGCAAACGTAGGTGCATACGCGCCACGAACGTAGCACTTCCGGGGCACATACGCGGTGCAAACGTAGGCGCTTCCGAGGCGCATACGCGGTGCGAATGTAGGCGCTTTCGGGGGCGCTTACGCGGCGCGCCGAAGCGACGTTTTGATAGTTTCACGGAAATGCAAAATTATTTTAATTTCCTTATTCAAAAAAACTGCTTTTATATGTATGGTACTAAATGTCTTGAGTCATTATTTACTTTTCATTCATATTTTTTTACACGAATGCAAGTAGCGCTCTGGGTGTGCTTTCCGGAGAGCTTACTGGTGCGCGGACCTAGAGCGCCCCAAAAAAAAATGATTAAAAAAATTAAAAAAAATATTATTATAAAAAAAAATAATACTAATTAATACTCACACAAATCAGCAAATTAAAAAAAATCATAGGTTACAAACTCGATATAGAAAGGAATTAGCATTTAAAAAACCTATGAAATTCACTGAAAAAACCATAGGTTTCACACCAGTTATAGTTACCTGGAAATTTTACTGACATAAAACCATTGAAATTCCCACGTTATAGTTGGTTGGACTCACTATAAATTGCGCGCCAGCAATGCACTGCTGATGATGTCACATATTACTCATGACATGGTCAGTGACATCACTCATGACATCACTGATGACACCATCCTTGTGACAGAGTGACAGACCTCCTTTCAGTGTAATGTAACCCTTAAAACACATATTCAAAAATAGAAATTAACATTTTCAAAAAAATGGAGATACCCATACCAGTTACAACAAACAATTCAGTAATTCCACCATCTATATACACATCCACTCATTCACCAACAGTTCTATATAGTCACTCATACATATACCGACTCATCATATGTAGTGATACACCTATACATCCTGTTACACACCGACAGTCATCCAAAAGTTACTCACACACATACTCACACATGCAAATAAACTATTGAACATCCATTTATTTGCATATAGAACTATACACACACTACCACTTTACTTCTATGGAAATTTACACATACTTACTCTCTTAAACAATCACTAATAGAAACACATACTTATTTAAACAGGAACTCTTACAATCTCTCGCTCTCACATATACTCACTTATACACATCAATACTCACATATAATAGATTAAAACATATGTAGTTACTGACAAAGACACTAGTGAGACAGTTATTCACTCACTAACACACACATATATACACTCATCCACCCATACAGTCCTGCACATATGCTGTCTTCAAAACACATACAAACAGTGAGTCAGTCACCAACCCATGCAGCCACTTATACACAAAGTGAAACACTGATACATATATTTCAATATTTAAAAGTTACTCGCTAATATATGTATTCACAAAGATACACTTAATAAGGCAGTTAACAAATCTTTTTTTTTTTTAAAAACATCCATTTACACACTTATTTAACCATTTATTCTTCCATCGACCTTTACAAATACATATATAAAACAAATTTATTTTTCAGAAAAACACACATTCACTGGATGGGGTCATCAGTGATGTCATGAGTGATGTCACTGACCATGTCATGAGTGATGTAATATGTGACATTATCAGCAGTGCATTGCAGGCGCGCATGTTATAGTGAGTCCAACTAACTATAACGTGGGAATTTCAATGGTTTCATGTCAGTAAAATTTCCAGGTAACTATAACTGGTGTGAAACCTATGGTTTTTTCAGTGAATTTAATAGGTTTTTTAAAGGCTAATTCCTAACTATAACTGGTGTGAAATCTATGTTTTTTTCAGTGAATATATATATATATATATATTCACTGAAAAAACCATAGGTTATAGACCATATATAGTTAGGAATTCGCATTTACAAAACCTTATTTTACTCACACAAAACCATTGAAATTCCATATATAGTTAGTTGCACTAACTATATATCGCGCACCCGCAATCCACTGCTGATGATGTCACATATTACATCATTCATGACATGGTCAGTGACATCACTGATGACATCACTGATGACATCTCAAATGACATCACTGATGACATCTCAAATGACATCACTGATGACATCACTAATGACATCTCATTTGACATTACTGATCACATCACTGATGATATCATTCATGTGATAATACGATGAACCTCTTCATACTCTAATATAACCTTAGATACAATCAGTGTAAACAGACACTCACAGACTGTCACTCATCCATGGAGTTACTCACACACCTAGTCAGTCATGCAAAGAATCAATCACACCTCCATTTCCTCAACTATACAGTTATACAAACTTTACTTATTCAAACATATACTAACACATATTTACTCTCTTATACAATCCCTGATACAAGTTCACAATGATCCATACAGCCACTCACACATTCACTGGCTCTTATGCACAGTTATTTATATATGTCAACTCTCACATGTACTGTGTTTTACATATGTACTTACTTTGACATGTAGCACTGAGATATCCATTCACTCACCAATACACTCATGCACACAGTCAACCGCCCATTCAGCTGTTTCCACATGCACTTTTGAAACCATACATCTAGTGAATCAACTGCTCACACATCTATGCACAGAGTCATACACCTCCCAGCCACCCACACACACACTCAGTCTCCCATACAAATACTTGGGCAACCAATCAATAACCCATATAGTTACTCATATAGCTACTTATCAACACATGCAACAGTTTACAGAACAACAGACATAATGATGCACAAATTAAGACAGTTTAGTCACTAACCCATGCACTCAGTGAGACACATTTAATCACTCACTCATACAGTCAGTCATGCACCTACTAAATCCTTCATCCAGACACTTATACATCCACTCATTCTTCAATATGTAAGACATATTTTAACTTTACAGAAACATACAGTCACTGGATGTTGTCATCAGTGATGTCATCAGTGATGTCATTTGAGATGTCATCAGTGATGTCATCAGTGATGTCACTGACCATGTCATGAATGATGTAATATGTGACATCATCAGCAGTGGATTGCGGGTGCGCAATATATAGTTAGTGCAACTAACTATATATGGAATTTCAATGGTTTTGTGTGAGTAAAATAAGGTTTTGTAAATGCGAATTCCTAACTATATATGGTCTATAACCTATGGTTTTTTCAGTGAATTTTCAAGGTTTTGTAAATGCTAATTCCTAACTATATATGGTCTATAACCTATGGTTTTTTCAGTGAATTTTCAAGGTTTTGTAAATGCTAATTCCTAACTATATATGGTCTATAGCCTAGGTTTTTTCAGTGAATATATATATATACATACATATATAAACATATATCATCTGTATATCTATATAAATACAAACATAAATGCATGCATACATATACTTATATGCATACAGATGCATGTTATTTACATGAAAGTTGAAAAAACACTAATAAAAGCAAAGCTAAAAAGCCACCTCATTACAAACAGAATGGCTTTAACTTAAACGAGGGCGAGATCTATTGCATTTTCAATGCTTATTTACTTTGGTTCCATCAAGAAGGAATTCAGATGTGTCACACATTTGCCATAAATTCTGAATGTTAGCACTCTAGTTGCACATTAGATCACTGTAGTAAAGCTACTGCTCACCAGGGACGTCTGCTGCTGGTATTCAAAGTGCATGTTTCAGTCTGCATGTCAGAATTTTTTTAATGAAATAGAAGAGGATTTGAGAAGTCACTCAAAATGTTCCCTAATTTTTCTTTCTGAAGCACTAATCATACTTTCTATGGCAAAATTAACCCCCTCATGTTGTTCCTTTTTAAATTGAGTGTTTTCAGACTTACCACTTCATTCCAATCAAGATGGCTTCTGGTGTGCCATACTTTTGTCATAAGTAAGACTGTTAGCGCTCTAGTTGTTCTTTAGAACACTCTGGGACATTCTGTCATTGGGCTATACTTGGGGTACATCTGGGTGATATTTGGGCTACATTTAGGCTCTTTTGTCTCTGGTGGCCATCTTGGGAGACTGTATGTCAGAATTCTTTAATGAAATTGAAGAGGGTTTGAGAAGTCACTCAAAATGTGCCCTAATTTTTCTTTCTGCAGCACTAATCATAATTCATATGGCAAAATATACCCCTCATGTTGTTTCTTTTTAAATTAAATGTTTTAAGAGTTACCACTTTATTCCAATCAAGATGGCTTCAGGTGTGCCATACCTTTGTAATAAGTAGGACTGTTAGCGCTCTAGTTGTTCTTTAGAACACTCTGGGACATTCTGTCATTGGGCTATACTTGGGCTACATCTTGGTGATATTTGGGCTACATTTGGGCTCTTTTGTCTCTGGTGGCCATTTTGGGAGACTGCATGTCAGAATGTTTTAATGAAATAGAAAAGGATTTGAGAAGTCACTCAAAATGTGCCCTAATTTTTCATTCTGCAGCACTAATCATACTTTCTATGGCAAAATATACCCCCTCATGTTGTTTCTTTTTAAATTAAATGTTTTAAGAGTTACCACTTTATTCCAATCAAGATGGCTTCAGGTGTGCCATACCTTTGTAATAAGTAGGACTGTTAGCGCTCTAGTTGTTCTTTAGAACACTCTAGGAGGCTGCAGTACAACACAAAGGAATCAACTGACAGTCTCTGTCCTTGTTGGATGTACATGTTTTACTGAGAATGTCAGACTTCATTTTCACATGACTGAGAAAGATAATGTGAATTTACAGAAAATATGCTTTCAGTTTAGCTTATAGATCCCCTTCCAAACCACTGTGGGAAAATCATGAGATATTAGTTTTCTTTCAAACAATATTCATGATATCACAGCAGAAGGTTTTTTCACATGGTAAAATCACCTTAGAACCCACCACAATTCCTAAAACGAGTATGGTACCATCAACAAATGATTTATAATGTAACTAAAGTCCTAAAACCCTCTATTAACTACAATGCTTTTTAATGAGGTGCTATCATGTATATTGGTCCCAAGATGGCTGCCAACACTTCTTGGATGAAGTGCTGACAGCCAATCAGATCAGATGTGTGGTTAGGCTCCGCCCAGATATATATCTTTTTTTGAACCTAAATTACTCAAAATCCACTGGAGCACATATATTGAGACCTAGCAAAGGCACATCGGGCTAACAGTCCCTACAATTTTGCCAAGTTTCGTGCAAATCCATTCAGCCGTTCGAGCTAAAAGTGAGGCCAACCGCCCTATGGAAATTAACATGGGAAAAACGTGTTTTGGGACCCCCCTTTTTTCTCGGCCCCCCCTTGATGAAACCCCCCAAAATTGTCAGGGGCTGCTCAGAAACAAAATGTTCCATTTTCCTGAAAATTTCAGCCAATTCCGTCCACAAACGCCAAAGTTATTAGACAAAAAATCCTAACTATATATACCTACTGGCGACCGCCAGTAGGTAATATATATATATATAAATATATATATATATAGAGAGAGAGAGAGAGACGTATATATATATATGTGTGTGTGTATATATATATTCACTGAAAAAACCATAGGTTATAGACCATATATACTTAGGGATTAGCATTTACAAAACCTTATTTTACTCGCACAAAACCATTGAAATTCCATATATAGTTAGTTGCACTAACTATATATCGCGCACCCGCAATCCACTGCTAATGATGTCACATATTACATCATTCATGACATGGTCAGTGACATCACTGATTACATCACTGATGACATCTCAAATGACATCACTGATGACATCACTGATGACAACACCCAGTGACTGTATGTTTCTGTAAAGTTAAAATATGTCTTACATATTGAAGAATGAGTGGATGTATAAGTGTCTGGATGAAGGATTTAGTAGGTGCATGACTGACTGTACGAGAGAATGATTAAATGTGTCTCACTGAGTGCATGGGTTAGTGACTAAACTGTCTTAATTTGGCAATCATTATATATGTTGTTCTGTAAACTGCTGCATGTTTAAATCAGTAGCTATATGAGTAACTATATGGGTTATTGAATGGTTGCCCAAGTATTTGTATGGGAGACTGAGTATGTGTGTGGGTGGCTGGGAGGTGTATGACTCTGTGCATAGATGTGTGAGCAGTTGATTCACTAAATGTATGGGTTCAAAAGTGCATGTGGAAACAGCTGTATGGACAGTTGACTGTGTGCATGAGTGTATTGGTGAGTGAATGGATATCTCAGTTCTACATGTCAAAGTAAGTACATATGTAAAACACAGTCCATGTGAGAGTTGACATATATAAATAACTGAACATAAGAGCCAGTGAATGTGAGAGTGGCTGTATGGATCATTGTGAACTTGTATCAGGGATTGTATAAGAGAGTAAATATGTGTTAGTATATGTTTGAATAAGTAAGGTGTGTATAACTGTATAGTTGAGGAAATGGAGGTGTGATTGATTTTTTGCATGACTGACTAGGTGTGTGAGTAACTCCATGGATAAGTGACAGTCTGTGAGTGTCTGTTTATACTGATTGTATCTAAGGTTATATTAGAGTCTGAAGATGTTCATTGTATTATCACATAAATGATATCATCAGTGATGTGATCAGTAATGTCAAATGAGATGTCAGTGATGTCATCAGTGATGTCATTTGAGATGTCATCAGTGATGTCATCAGTGATGTCATTTGAGATGTCATCAGTGATGTCATCAGTGATGTCACTGACCATGCCATGAATGATGTAATATGTGACATCATTAGCAGTGGATTGCGGGTGCGCGATATATAGTTAGTGCAACTAACTATATATGGAATTTCAATGGTTTTGTGCGAGTAAAATAAGGTTTTGTAAATGCTAATCCCTAACTATATATGGTCTATAACCTATGGTTTTTTCAGTGAATTTTCAAGGTTTTGTAAATGCAAATTCCTAACTATAAATGGTCTATAACCTATTGTTTTTTAAGTGAATTTCATTGTTTTTTTAAAAGCTAATATCTATAGCTGTAAAATATATTCTTTATTACGTGACGTATCACGTAGCCCGTGAGACGCCTCATGATGCATCGCATAACCGTGACGTATCGTCTCTGCAGCGCAAACAAAACCCGTAACGTAAGCGCGCCAGAGCACGCTTAAAGATATATATATATTTTTTTAACCTTAATTAGACAAAATCCACACGTGCACATATCACAAACGTTCCAAAAACACAATATGTCGGACTCCCGTTACACTGCCGGTTAGCTGCCCGGTTAACGTACCGGGAAGCACCTCTACCGCGAAAAATCACAATTTTTTTTTCTTTTGCCCCGTGGGGAACTTTAATAGCCCCCTCATCAATCCTAGGGGTTCAGGAGGGGTCTACCTTACCCCTTTCCTTCATTTACACCTTTTTTTTTTCCACCTCTTGTCTCTCGATCCCACCGAGAGACAAGATGGCGGCCGCTCCAGACTGTTTACAATGTTAACAGCCAATCAGCTTCTCCTCAGACTCCCATTACGCTGCCGGTTAGCTGCCCAGTTAGCTGCGCGGTTCGTGTACCGGAACGGGCCTCTACGGCGAAAAATCGCATTTTTTTTTTTGCCCCGCGTGGCTCTATAATATCCCCCTCATCAATCCTAGGGGGTCAGAAGGGGTCTACCTTGCCCCCTTTCCTTCATTTTCCCCTTTGTTTTGGCCTCCTCTTGTCTCTCGATCCTACCGAGAGACAAGATGGCGGCCGCTCCGGACTGTTTAGAATGTTGACAGGCACCGGAGAGCCAATCAGCTTCGCTTCGCAAAGTTCCGTTACGCGAAAAGTACGCGAACCGGAGCGCTGCCCGGAGCGCTGTCACAGATATATATCTTATTTTGAACGTTAATTTCTCAAAATCCACTGGAGCACATATATTTAGACCTAGCAAAGGCACATCGGGCTAACAGTCCCTACAATTTTGCCAAGTTTCGTGCAAATCCATTCAGCCGTTCGAGCTAAAAGTGAGGCCAACCGCCCTATGGAAAAATGAATGGGAAACACGCGTTTTGGGACCCCCTTTTTTCTCGGCCCCCCTTGACAAACCCCCCCCCAAATTTTCAGGGGCTGCTCAGAAACAAAATGTGCCATTTTCCTGAAAATTTCAGCCAATTCCGTCCACAAACGCCAAAGTTATTAGACATAGAATTTTCAAAAATCCCATAGAGAAAAAATCCTAACTATATATACCTACTGGCGACCGCCAGTAGGTAATATATCTATATATTCACTAAAAAAAACTGAAGAATGAGTGGGTGTATAAGTGTCTGGATGGAGGACTTAGTAGGTGCGTGACTGACTGTATAAGTGAGTAATTAAATGTGTCTTACTGAATGCATGGGTGGTGACTAAACTGTGTGAATGTCTGTATCAGATTGTCTGTTGTGAAAGCTGCTGCATGGGTGTGCCATTAACTACATGAGTGTCTATATAGGTATTGATTGGTTGTCTGAGTATTTTTTTGGGAGACTGTGTGTGGGTGGGTGGGTGGGAGGCGTGTGACTCTGTGCATTGCTGTGTGAGTGGTTGATTCACTGGGTGTATGGGTTCAAGAGTGCATGTGGAAACAGTTATATGAGTGCATGAGTGTGTGTATGGGTGTGTTGGTGAGTGAATGGATGTCTCAGTAGTACATGTCCAAGTAACTACATATGTAAAAGGCAGTGTATGTGAGAGTTGAAGTGTATAAATGACTCTACATGATAGTCAGTGACTGTGAGACTGGCTGTATGGATGAGTATGCACTTGTATCACTGATTATATAGCAGAGTAAGTATGTGTTAGTATCTGTATGAATAATTAAGGTGGTGTGTGTATAACTGTATAGGTGAGTAAATGGGAATGTGATTATTTACATGACTGACTAGGTTTGTGAGTAACTCTATGGATGAGTGGTGGTGTGTGAGTGTCTGTATAGGTGTATGAGTGCATATGATAGTGCTGTATTGATGAGGGACTGTATGTATGAGTGACTGTATGGGTGAATGAGTGGATGTGTGAGTAGACCTAGGAATCAGTGAGTGTGTATGTAGTAACTGGTATTGGTGTGTCTATGGTTTCGAAAATGGTAGTCTTTATTTTAGAGTGGGTGTATCAAAGGTTATATTAGGGTGTGAGGAGGTGCATAAGATTATCACATGGATGTTGTCAACAGTGATGTCATCAGCTATGTCATTTGATATTTCATCAGTGATGTCATCAGTAATGTCACTTACCAAATCATGAATGATGTAATATGTGATGTCAGTAACAAGGCATTGCGGGTGCGCGAGTTATAGTTAGTTCAACTAACAGTAAGGACCAAAGGTTTTGTACGAGTGAAATGCCAGACTAACTATAACGTCCCTGAAATCTGTGGTTTCTTCAGTGAATTTTAAAGGTTTTTTAAATGGTAATTTCTAGCTATAATGTTACTGAAACCTATGTTTTTTTTAGTGGATGTATATATTTATGTTTATGACTCCCCAAGGACACTCAGCTAACAAACATCCCCCAACCAGTAGTGCACACAGAGGCATGTTTGCAGTGTGGTGGGGAAAGGGGGCAGGGCCTCCGATGACCTCTCATCAATCCCACTGTGTGGTACTCACAGGAGGAAATAGGAGTGGTTATTGGCCCCCAATGACCCTCTGCATGCAAGGGCACTTCATCCCCTCACCAGTAGTGCACCAGGTGGTAGATTTGCACAGTGGTCCAGAAAGAGGACAGGCCTCTGGCAGATTCCCCTGGATTAGAGTTTTTAGGCAATTATTTTTTATTACGGGAAGGGGGACAAGCTGTCCCCCTTCCCAGGCCCCGGGGGCGCAGACTTCTTAAAAGATTTATTTATAATTCAGGAGAGGGGTTGAGTGGCCTCCCCTCCCAGAGCTTATTTCGGCCCTGGGGACCCCAGCCCCAGGGCCCAGCCATTACCCATGAGGTAGGGGGATGCAAGGCTCTCCTACCCAGGGCCGATTTCAGCCCAGGGGACTCCTTCTCCCAGGGCCTGACCTTTTCTTTTCTTTTTCCATTTATAAAAGTAGGATGGTTCATGCTGCCTCTTCCCCTCACCCCCAACCGATTTTGGCCCCAGGGATCCTATCCTGCAGGACCTGTCCATTTAGAAATGGGAAGATGGGCCACATGGCCCCACTCCATTAAAGTGCAAAGGCCCAGGAAAGTGGTGGTCCCCAGGTCTGTGGGGGGACTTAATTCCAATGTAATTGAAAGGAATTTCCCTGCGGAGGTGGTTGGGTGATGGACGGAGCACAGAAACTTTTCAGATAGTCACCCCCAATCACAGATCTGGGTTGAATCCATCATCGTTCTTTAGCTCACTATGCCGCCTCAGTTCAGACCCAGCAATAAGCAAATCAGTCTTGACCCTGTGCCTCGCGGGGAGAGTCCAGCCCGAACTGCCAAGCCAGGTCTTCCCTGAACCGGAAACAAGCATCCTGGGACCAGTTTTGGGGTAACACCCGTCATCAGCCAGGCTAGTTTGAATCCAGTAGCAAAGTGAGCAAGGTACCCATGTCTGGGAATATCCTGCCAACTTACGGTGAACAAAGCAAACACAAGGAAATAATGGACTGAGCGCTGAAACTTTTCAGACACTCTTCCCCAGTCAAAGATCTGGGTTGAATCCATCATCGTTCTTTAGTTTGCTTCGTCACCACAGTTCAGGTTCTGCAATATGCAAATCAGTCTTGACCCTGTGCCTCATAGGAACAGTCCAGCCCGAACTGCCAAGCCAGGTCTTCCCTGAACCGAAAACAAGCATCCTATGACCAGCTTCGGGAAAACACCCCTCATCAGTCAGGGTAGCTTGAATACAGTGGCAAGGGACCCACGGCAGGGCATACCCTGCCAACTTAGGGTAAACAAAGCAAACACAAGGAGATGATGAATGGAGCACTGAAACATTTCAGACACTCACCCCCAGTCACAAATCTGGGTTGAATCCATTTCCGTTCTTTAGCTCAGTTCGCTACCTCAGGTCAGATCCAGCAATATGCAAATCAGTCTTGACCCTGTGCATCATGGGAACAGTCCAGACTGATCTGCCAAGCTAGGTCTTCCCTGAACCGGAAACAAGCATTGCAGACTGGCTTCGGGCTAACACCCCTCATCAGCCAGGCTAGCTGGAATCCACAGGCAAAGTTAGCAAGGTACCCACATCTGGGCATACCCTGCCAACTTATGGCGACCAAAGCAAACATAAGAAGATGATGGACATAGCGCTGTAACTTTTCAAACACTCATCCCCAGTCACTGATCTGGGTGGTATCCATCATTGTTCTTTAGCTAACTTTGCTTCCTCAGTTTAGAGCCAGCAATATGCAAATTAGTCTGGACCCTGTGCCTCATGGGAAGGGTCCAGCCCGGACTGCCAAGCCAGGTCTTTACTGAACCAGAAACAGGCCTCCAGGGACCACTTTTGGGTCAATACCCCTCCTCAGTCAGGCTAGCTAAATCCAGTGGCAAAGTGAGCAAGGGACCCACGTCTGGGCATACCCTGCCAACTTAGGGCAAACAAAGCAAACACAAGGAGATAATGGACAGAACACTGAAACTATTCAGACACTTACCCCCAGTCACAGATCTCGGTTGAATCCATCATTGTACTTTGGCTCAGTTTGCCACCTCAGGTCAGATCCAGCGATATGCAAATCAGTCTTGACCCTGTGCCTCATGGGAACAGTCCAGACTGATCTGCCAAGATAGGTCTTCCCTGAACCGGGAACAAGCATCGCGGACCGGCTTCGGGCTAACACCCCTCATCAGCCAGGCTAGCTTGAATCCTCTGGCAGAGTTAGCAAGGTACCCACATCTGGGCATTCACTGCCAACGTATGTCGACCAAAGCAAACATAAGGAGATGATGGATGGAGCGCAGTAACTTTTCAAACACTCATCCCCAGTCACAGATCTGGGTTGTATCCATCATTGTTCTTTAGCTAACTTCGCTTCCTCAGTTTAGACCCAGCAATTTGCAAATCAGTCTTGACCGTGTGCCTCATGGGAACAGTGCAGCCCGAACTGTCAAGCCAGGTCTTCCTTGAACTGGAAACAAGCATCCCGGGACCAGTTTCGGGGTAACACTCCTCATCAGCCAGGCTAGCTTGAATCCAGTGGCAAAGTGAGCAAGGCACCCACGTCTGGGCATAACCTGCCAACTTAGGGTGAAGAAAGCAGACACAAGGAGATGATGGACGGAGCGCTGACACTTTTCAGACACTCACCCTCAGTCACAGACCTGGGTTTTACCCTTTATCATATGCATTAATTTAAATTATTTTACGGGGTTAGGCTCTTTGTGAGAAAAATGGCTATTATGCTCAGGTAGAGAAATTTTTGACTCCTCATCTGAGTTGAGTCGATCATTCAATGTTCTAGCAGAGTTTGATAGCTGCAAACCAGATGGTTTTTGTTTTGTGCAGTGTGACAGTCAGTCTCTTTTGCTTTGGAAGAGAGGGAGTCACACACAATCAAAACACTCTAGGTACTATCTCCTGAATAGGCAGAAATGTAATCTGAAACATTAGACTCTGGTTGACCAAGCGTTTCTGCTAACCAAGCATGATCTTGACAAGATTTATGATTCAAACTACCCACGTGTTGATTGATTCTACTGGCCTGCTCGGGGGATGGTTGAACTAAGCACCTTTTACCACAATTTCCTTTTTTATTGATCACAACTAAATTGAACTGAACAAGTACCTCTTGTCAGAGGCTCATGCATCAAAGTGACGAGCAAAGGCTAATGCTACTTTTGACCTGACCTCTTCAGGATACTGTACCATATGTAATGGAGTTTGAGACATTTTCCCATGCTTATTAGACAAGAGGCACATATTGCATATGTTTATCCAGCTACTAACTTGTGCATCTATGGCAGGCCACCAGAAATCTTGTTTTAAGTTCCTGCAGGTTCCATCTTTACCAACATGCCCTTCATGCCTTGATTTAATGAGTGTTTCATGGATCAAGGCACATGGAACACATTGATCATTTCATAGCAAAGCTCATTTCACAATTGAAATCTCACTTCCTCCTCAATCTCCTACCTGTGCAAATGGTTTTAGAGTAGAGACTTTAGATCTTTCTTTGGGCCAGCCTTTTTTAACAACTCCATTGCAGACAAGAACACATCATCTTTTTCCACTGCTTCCAACCATTCTTTTAAAGAGAGAACACCATTGGAATCCAACACATCCTCAACAAATGTTACAACACATTCCACACGATCATCCTGTTCTATGTCCAAAGAAGAGATGTTTAAGGGCATCCTATATTTTTTCCTCCAGGGATACACTTGATGGTGAAGTTACATTCCTGTAATCATGACAAGAGCCTTACCAACCTAGCTGATGGCTTGCCTGAATCAGTGCCACTTAACAGATGGAGTAAAGGTTTGAAACCAGTAAAGATCTCATGTTTTTGCCCCAGAGGAAGGTCTTTAATGTATCTACAGTCAAGGAACAGGACAATGATGCTCTATCAATGGTGCTGTAAAGTGTTGCCATGTTTTGAAGACTGAGAAGTGAAAGAAATGGCCTGTTCCTTGTTGTTTATCATTTGTGAAAGAACAGCACCCAACCCTGTTTGACTGGCATCTACGGTTACACACACTAAAGCCCAGCTACGACTGGGGGAAGTGCAGGTGCTGCCACAATTAATTGCTTAACTCTTTCAAAAGCTTAATTTGCTGACTCTCTCTAAATAAATTTGATTTCTTTCTTTAATAAATTCTCCAAGGGCTGTACTACTGTTGTTGTATGGTTCAACGGGGCCAACACACAAGTATCCATTTTAGGTACATGTTTAAACTTGACATCTTTTTCTAGACAGTGACTTTTTACATGCACCTCCGGCACAGTGCTTTTATTTTATAACCCAGCTCTGAGCCTAATTTAGCATAGGAGCACTTCTGCAGATTATCCTGGAACACTGTGCCTGAGATGTAGCCCCCTGACCCTGTCCTTTTATCCTGCAAAGGACTGCAGCCTGCTCCGCACCAGATCAGTTTCCTGATACTTCATATACTGATATGAGGGGGTTAGATTGTCCCAAGCAATCCGGCAGAGGGTACTCACACTATGCTCTCAATAGTATATTCATAATGACACTCTAACATTGTTATGGGTGAACTGTTAATCTTTTTCACCATTCCTGTAATGCTTTTTACAATGTTTTGTTACATCCTACTCTTTACAGCTCATGCATTTTACACAAGAATACAATTGTTTCAATATTATGTTTGAAATGCCAGTTCGTGTCATTCTTGGGACTCCCTTGGGGGAGCCTGAGTAACAATGAAAGGGTAGATCTATTTCCACATTTTCCTTTGGGAATTAAAGTGGTCATGTTCTGAGGTTGCAATATACCATCTGGTACCCTGGAAGGTATGGGGTTCAGATGGCACACTGTGAGCTAGCTAGGAATTAGGCCAACATACCCTAAATTGATTCGCAGGAATCGTGTGACACTAGGGCATGTTCTTGAATAAACCTTGAATAATGTTGACTTAGCCCTAAAAAGGATCTCAAGGTGTCTTTCTCTTTTGAGTGTGGTCTCAACTTCTTTGAAAATAATTACAACTTTTTCCAGTGTTTTGTTGTGCTCAGCATAGTTTCTGATAGATCAGCACATCATCTTGATGTGCCTGCACCTCATTGACGCCTGCCAAAATGTTGTTCACAAATTTTCAAAAAACATGCACTGCAGATACCACACCAAAAACAAGCCGCAAGAATTTGTATGCCCAAAAAGATGTAATGAATGTGGCCAATTCTTGCGACTCCTTGGCAGGCAGCATCTGATGATATACAAACTTTAGATTTAGTAAGGAGAAATAGTTAGCATCAAATCCCCACAAAGACAAAATTCTCCAGACTTTTTATGCAATATTACTATGGGACTGACTCATTCTGCGGAATCAGTATTATCAATCACACCTTTATCAATTAGTTTGTCAGGAAGTGTTTTCATATTCTGATTCACAGGTAGCATTCTAAATGTGTGCACCACTGGCAGAGCATTCTTCTTTAACTCTATTTGATCTTCAAATGCTTTTATATCACCAATATTACCACTGCAAACATCTGGAGATGTTTTAGCAAGTTCAAGCAGATTCTCATTTGCAATTACAGCAATACATGTTGGATATATTCTCACTCAGAACTTGGTGCTAACATCAATTCTAATTTGGCCAAATCCTGCCAACCAACAATGTTTTTTCCTTGGATAGCCAATAGTTCTTCTACTCAAGCATATCAACTTTTCTTGAAATTACCCCAACATACACCACTTACCTGAAGCTGGACAAGAAGGGTTGTTACTAAATGTGACCTAGATCCACATTTGAAACATCTAGTTGCACTTGGATTTCCTTGGAATGAAAACTATATACAAATTGGTCACATTTTGTGACGCCAAGATGTACTCTTCCACCAGCTCCTCATTGCTTTGTTTTCTCTCGAAAAAAGTTAAAGCTTTCCAGCAAAACATTTGGTTGTTTGGTGAACTTGTTGGACAGCCTGGTAACCAGGCCTGGGTGTAGTTCACTGAGTTTTGCTATGCGGAACACTGCAAAGTTACAAAAAAACTCCACAAAGTTCTGTGAGTAGCAGAGTGCAGTGTGAACTGCAGTTTGTGCTAGCATTCCTGCTGCTTGGGTAGGAATTCTACCCGAGCTGAAGCTTGCGCTGCGACCGTGAACTTACTGTCCGCGATCATGAGAGGGGAAAATACTCCGCTGCACATCGCAAAGCGGATTTTTCTGCATTCCGCGAGCTCCATAGTGTGCAGAGTGCAGAAAAGTCTGCAAACTCTGCGAACGGAGCAAAGTTCACTGGCCAGGCCTACTGGTAACTGCTTCAACTAATTCATCCTATTGTTCAAAATCCTCATTTGGAAAAAGCACAGGTAAATTATCAAACATGTGTTGTCCCTTCTGACCAAGATGACTATTTAGAAGGACACCCACCTTTTTAGGAGGAAACGTCTCAGCATCTACAACCACATAATCATTTTTATTATGATCTTTTTTTTAAATATATTTCATGTCATCCCTGTGCAAAAATAAGTTGCAGCAATTTAGAAAAGATAGTTTATAGACATGAATACATTATGAATAGAAGATATTAAGCCACATTGATCATTAAAATACAGTCATAGCAATTGCAAAACCAATAAAAAAGCTGCTTCTATGGGAATATCTACAAATCCTAGATACCATATATAAGAGTAAGCTGTTTTACTTAATAAAAACAGTCATAGACAGAGAATCTTAAAACAGAGCTAATTCAGATCTCCTGGGATATCCAAACGGTAAGTGGCTGATAGATCATATTCCCCTTGATCCTCCCCTTCCTGCCTCTTCAATCATACAATGCTCAAGCTTATAGATATGCAGGAACTGTCCTTTCCATTACAGGAAGGTCAGAAGAAGCAGATCCAGCCAGGCAGAAGCAAACCACAGCCTGTAAACTGACATCGCAATAAAGATTAGCTCCTTCTCATTTCTCCTAACTTGTTTGTCGGTTCCTAAATACATAATCTGAGAAGAGAATGGAATATTCATCTTCAATATGTCTCATGGAAAGCCAATTATTTCTCTAGCTGCTGATTCTAGGCGAGGGCATGTGGAACATAATATGAACAAATTCCGCTCCTTCCGCCCTGCATCTGAAACACTGGGTCCCCTCCACTCCACCCATTTTACAATTTTTTAAGATATTATGTACAGATCAAAAAAGTTTTTGTTTTTTTTTGGTATAATTTTTATTTTATTAAAGAAAGAAACTTTTACACAAAGCAATAAAACATTATATTACATTTCGACATGTGTTCAGGAAGGAAGGAAACTGCAGAACAATTCAATACAGACTTCATGTACACAAGGGGGGGGGCAGTTAGGAAACAATAGCAGTGATCATAACAGTTACACAATACTTGGAATGTCGGATCAGGGGGAGAGAGGAACCTCTGGGGTCACCGCGAATGGCGGTGTACATATATTCCCACGGTAGGAGTTCCACTTGCTCCAAATTTTGCTCCATCTCTTGGGTCTACCTCGTGCCACATACACTGTCTTCTCTGTAAAAGTACACCAGTCCATGTTCTCCTTCCACACCAGGACCGTGGGCAGCCGCTGGGAACCCCACAACTGCGCTATGTCTCTCTTAGCAATCATATTCCCAAGGTTCGCCCACTGAGTCTGTGCCACGTCATAATCATTTGGTTCCCAGACATTCAACAGGCAACGCCTTGCTTCGGGCAGCAATGCCACCCCGTGACTCTTTCCATCACAGCATGCACACGATTCCAGAACGCCACCACTCCTGGGCACTCCCAAATTATATGGAGAAAGGTACCAACCAAGCCACAACCACGCTTACATAATACATCTACCGAATAACCCATGTGCATCAAGCGCGGGCCGGTGACATATATCCGGTGTAGGATATTAAGTTGAACGAGTCAGAGACGGGCCGGAATCGCGACCTCTTTCGGAGAGGATAATGCCGATTGCCAGTCCTCGTCATCCAATTCCAAACCAATGCTAGTCCAGACCTCTCGAAGCCACACCAATAGATCCGCTCGATTATTAATCAATTTCTTATATATCAAAGAAATGGTGCTGTCGGGCACGTGGCCGTCAAGCACCAGGGGCCAGATGTAGGTAGGACAATACCGGTCGGTAACGGCCGATTTTACCGAATTTCGGCCGTTACCGACCGGTATTGGCCATTTGGGATGTAGGGGACAGAAAAACATCCAAATCGGTAATTTTACCGAATCGGTAAAGTTACCGAATCGATAAAGTTACCGAATCGGAAAATATATCGAATCGGTAATTTTAACGAATCGGTAAATTTGCCGATTCGGTAAAGCTACCGAATTGGAAAATATACCGAATCGGTAATTTTACTGAATCGGTAAAGTTACCGATTCGGTAAAGTTACCGATTCGGAAAATAAGAAGTGGTAAAAATGAGTATTTGAGATGTAGGGAACCTCTGAAATACCGAATTTGACTGAAATTTGGTATTTAAGAGTCTGTAATTACCATGGATTCAAATCAGGTGGTAAACAGGTGCAAGGTATAAAAAAGGCCCAAAATTCAACATTTTCTCAACAATGGCGGCATTCTATGTCATTGCGAGGCGGCTACGCCTACAGGCTGAAGGTGAGAGGGTCTGGAGGAGGGAGGAGCAGGTGTACAGACAGAGGATCACTCTATTCCAGCTAACTGACCCAGAGATCCTGCAGAGGTACAGGCTGGATCCCCAAACCATCCTGGACCTAATCAGGGACCTCCACCCACTATTGGAACATCCAACCACAAGGGCCCACACCATCCCCCCCATGTTCAGGTGCTGTGCAGCCTACACCTGCTCGCATCTGGAAGTTACCAGAGTGTGGCTGCTGCGGTAGGTGGGGTGTCCCAGAGCTGTCTGTCATGTTTTTAAAAAAAATTCCTTAATGCCATGTTGCAGAGAATGCATTTATACATCTGCTTTCCTGCAACGCATGCAAAACTGCTAAGGACAAAGACAGACTTTTACCAGGTGGCGCATTTCCCACACATCATAGGCTGTATTGATGGTACCCACGTACCAATATGCCCACCAGCTGCCACAGAGTACATCTATCGGAACCGCAAGTCCACCCACACCATCAACGTTCAGGTGATCTGTGATGCAAAATACGTGATCACTGACATAGAAGCCAAATTCCCAGGGAGTACCCACGACTCCTACATCTTCCAAAACAGTGGGATCTATGCACGCCTGACTGCGGGGGAATTCAGCGAAGGATACTTGCTAGGTGAGACACTGTGTGGAAATCACTTGAATCGTATTACAGGTGGATGTGTGTGAGCATGTGATTAATGTCAATTTCTCATTACTAATAGTGGACAGTGCATATGCCCTCCGGTCCTTCATCCTCACACCCTACCTCAACCCAACAACACCAAGTCAGAAGAGATACAACCGGGCTGCCTCCATAAAAGTGGAGGGGCCCGCCAGTACACACCTATCACCTGCTGCAGAATGATTGCAGCCTGTACAATGCTGCTCAACCTGGCGGTCAAGAAGGGCACAGAAGTGGAACTCTCAGATTATGAGGACCATGACGGCGAGGATGCCATCCCTGAACCACACACATCTGGAGGCGCAACATCAACTGATGGCAGACACAGAAGGAAAGAGGTCACACGCAACTATTTTTAAGTAAGTAAGGAGACAAAGACAGGCGTAGTATGCTACAACAGTGGTTTAATTTTCAAATGACGTTAGTTTTTAAAGCACAAAGTGCAACAAAAAGCATTTAACGGCAATCCTCTCAGTTATGTTGAAGTTCACCTTGAACTGTGAAAGTTATTTCCTTGCTCGCTTCCCAGTAACACTAGTCCGTTGTTCAACCTGCTCACTGTCTTGTCGGCCTGTGGCCTCAGCATGGCGCCTGCTCCTCCTAGTTTCAGTTACAGTGGTGCTTCCAATGCTGCTCCTGCTGTGCTTTCCTCACTGATAGGCACATCCATTGCAGCTGCGTGTGCAGTTTGTGCATTCAACAGCGCCTCAATAGCACTGGTCATCCTGCCCATGCCCCTAGTGACCTCATTTTTGTTTTGTGTCATGGCCTCCTGCATGTTGGAGCTCCTCCTGCATAACAGGGATGTGGCAGTGGCCAGGCAGTTGATGGCTGTACTTCGGACATATGCACGACGCCTATCCCTGTCCCTTGCAGCAAAATCATTGTCTAGTTTTGTGCATAGTAGCTGCACCGAGTTGTTGATTCCTCGCATCCCTGCTGCCATCTCCTTGTTTACCTGTACCATCTCCTTGTTGATCTGTACCATCTCCTTGTTGTCCTGTACAATCTCACTGATGCCCTTTCCTATCTCTCCAATTTTACTATTCAGGGACCACAGCTGTCGTTGCCATGCCTGGATGGCTCTTCCCTGCATCCTCTGTATCCGCACCATGCTCCCCTCCAGACCAAGGAACACACTTCGACCCTCAACTGGTGCATCTACTGGCCTTTCTTGCACTCTGCGGCGTCTTGCACTACTATGGCCCATCCCTGCACTGGAGTGTGTTGTGCCAGGGCTCGCTGGTACAGGCAAGTTTTGTTGTCCATCACCCTCCATGTCAGCTGCCACGGACTCTAAATCGGGGAGTGGACCCACGACATGCCTCCTGCCTGGTTGTGTTGGGGGTATCACATCATGCTGTGATGCTGGCATCTCTGGTGATGAGAGCAGGAGTGGGGACTGAGATCTGCTAGGGGATGCCAGCAATTCTTGGGCCATTTCTGTCTTGGCCAGGTGGATGGCTACTTGATGCAGCTTTCTCCTGTGGTACGTTGGGGGTACTTTGTCCTGCATCCTGACTCTCCTCCCTCTCAGGTGGTGTCCCTTCAGCCTCCTGCGAGCGCCTGTGAGACGTTTCACCTGTGGACATATGAGCGTATATTAGCTAAACGCACTACAATTAAATAATTATCGCATTGGCCATGTTCTGTATGCAGTCATTACATGAACTAGTTGGTTGGTGTGCTGTATGACATGTCCTTACATTTCCTGTCTACATATCGCATCATGCATTGGCCCTGTGTATTGCTAGCAGTACTGGAATTGGGTTTACTTGCCCACTAAGGGTACAGGTAAGGGTAATGGTATGGGGGGGATCGCTGTGCATTTGTCTTACCTTTTTTACTTGCAGCTCTGGCCGAGCTGTCTACGTCTCCCAGTCCGCAGACGCTCTCTGGTTCTAGGGTTGAGGCCACAATCTCCTCCAGGTCAGTCAGGGGGGTGCTGGCTTCTTGCCTCCGCCTGTTTTCGATGCCTGCTTGTGTAGTTCTACCATTTTCTTTTTGGTTTGGCTCCTCAGGTCATAAAAACATTTTTTAAGGTCCTCTATATCCCTGGTGGTCACCCCCATGGCATTCACTTTCTCCATGATGTCCAGCCAGATTTTTCTTTTGCCTGATTCTGCCACAGTGAGGGACTGCCTGCCAAACAATTTGTGGTGCACCCTGACCACCTCCTCCACAAGGACCTGCAGCTCCATGCTGCTGAATTTCTGTTTCCTCCTCCTCTCAGGCTGCTCTTTCTCTTGGCTGCTTGTCATGTTTCACTTTTAAAAGTGCTCCAAACCCTTTCTGCTGCTCCTGCACTCTGCTCAGCTCCAACTGCCTTTCCAGAAGCTTCTGATTAGTTGCAGCTGCCTGTGTAGCCACTTCCTGGTAAGGAGGGGGAGGGTGGTGGCACATGATTGGCTGCCTACTTGAGTTTCACTTTTGTTAGGTTTCCGATTCAGTATTTACCGAATAGGTATTCACCGAATCGGTAAATACCGATTCGGTATTCCCCATTCATTCCTATGGGCCTTTTGGCCCATAGGAATAAATGGGGAATACCGATTCGGTATTTACCGATTCGGTAAATACCGATTCGGTAAGTTCCGATTGTCAAATACCGAATTTTACCGAATCGTATTTTTTACCGATTTTTTACCTACATCCCATTTTCCGATTCTAAAATACCGCTTTGGTAAAATTCGGTATTTTAGAATCGGTAAAATCGATTTACCTACATCTGGCCCCAGATTTTCTAGTGGGGAGGATTCGGGAATGTCAATGCCCTCAGGAAAAACCGAACGCAGCGCGTGGGTAATCTGGACATAACAGAAATATTCTCTATTACTCAACTCATACTCTACCTTCAAAGGTCTTGATTTTACCCTTGACCCATAAATCACTCACCCTGCTAATGCCAATCATATCCCATTTTTCAAATCCTTTCGTCTTCCATAGGGAACCCAGTCTTTCAGACGCATAAAGCGGAGTCGCGCGGGTCAGGCGATCCCCCCAGCCCGTTGCTGCACTTGCAACATGCCACACTCGTACTGCTATCTTGGTAGGTCCCGAGAGTCCCCTACCCACTGCTTTGGAATAAAGGGCCCTGTTGTAGTCTCTACCCGGCAGCTGGTACTTATCCATCTCAAATGCAGGATTAGAGGAAGATTCATACATTCCATGATTAATCGCTCCCAACTGAGCGGCCCAGTAGTATCACCTAATATCCGAAAGTGCCATACCCCCGTCATACCAAGGAAGCGTAAGCTTGGAAAGGACAATGCGCGAGCGCCGTTACAAATTAATCGCCTCTGCAAACTCTCCACCTCCCGAAAATAACTCGCCGGAACAACATCAAAAGTATTCTGGATTACATATAAATATCGCGGTAGGGCATCATTTCAAAGAGGGCCGCACGCCCAAGTGGTGAAAGCGGTAACCTAAGCCAGCCCACAACGTCAGTTTTTAACCTCTGGAGGGGAGGAAGCAGGTTACGATCGTAACGAGCCGCAGGATCTAGGGTTATAAAAATCCCCAGGTACTTAAATCCCAATTGCGATACCTGAATAGAACAATGATGCGGCAGAGGGGGAGCACAACCCGACAGCACATAAACACAGGACTTGGTCGAGTTGATCACAAGACCAGAATTCCAGCTGAACGGTGTGAGCACATCAAACAATACATTCAGTGACTCACGAGGGGACATGAGGTACAACAGAATGTTATCAGCGTAGAGCGATATGCGATCCTCAAACTCCGGGCTCCACTGAATACCTTTCATAGAGGGCTCCCATCACAGCCAGGCAGCCAAGGGCTCTAGGGCGAGGGCGACCAGAAGGGGGGAGAGGGGACAGCCAGCCCTGTCGCGTACCCCTCCCAAGGACAAAGGACCTGGAGACTCGACCATTCACCACCACTTGTGCCAACGGCTCCTCATACAAAAGTTTCACCCAGCTAATGAAACCAGGACCAAAACCAAATTTTGCAAGAGCGGCCCAGAGATATGGCCACTCCACCATTCCACCATATCAAAAGCCATTGTAGCATCGATAGAAACCAAAATGGCCGGCTCACGCAGAGACGCCGCCCTCGCGAGAACCCCATGCAAGTGCCTCAGATTAAGTGCTGTATTGCGATGTGGGATAAAACCGGACTGGTCCGGATGAATCAAGTCGCTAATTACTAGAGGCGCCTCAACAGTTGCAACACTACCCCCGCTTAATTCTATTCCCCAACCCATTGACATTCCAACACAGCAGTTTCAACCCACTACTCCCCATCCCAGCAACAAGTGCAGAATCCACCCCATAGCAAACACAGTGCCCAGACAGGAGAATCGACGATGCCTTGAGAAAAAATAAAACAATCCCAAACACCCCCTACTACCCCCCAACATGATCCCGTTACAACACCCCCCAACCTGCACCCCTGCGTTAAACTCAAGAACATCCCCAACTTGCAGTGTGCCTGTCGCCCTAACATTAACTAGTCTACACAAAGAAACCTAGGGGAGGAAAGAGTTCCACTTCCCCCGCCGCCCTCGGGTATGCCGCCAAAAATAACATACATATGAAGATATCAGACCGAGCTCTATGGAATGTTAAATGATCGGAAACCTGGAACCACATTGTCATTCTTGCTCCGGCACGCCACCCTCCGCTCCACCCGAGTGTTCCGTCTGATCGCTCCGCTTTGGTAAGGTGTCCAACCAGTCGCTCACGTTCTCAGGGCGGTCAAAGAAAAATGTCCGGTCCTCATATTCGACACGGAGCCTGGTTGGAAACAGCATGGCATATTTCAAGCCCATGTCTCTCAAGCATCTCTTCACAAACAAGGTTTTTTAATGATATGACTGTAAGCTGGCAGAACATAATATTGAGCCCCCACTGCTAATGATTCAAGAAACAAGGTGTCAGATAGCCCTAGCCTGACCTGCCACTTTAAGCAGTGTATATCCAAATCATCCGGGGACTCCTCCAGTAGACAACTGTATAGCTGAGAAATTGAGGGGCTCTCATCCTTCGTTAGTAGTTCCATTAAAGGGACCAGTATAAAGCCTGCAGCTCCTCCAGTTTTCTTATATAAAAAGACCCTTTATTGCAGATATTTGAAAAAGTCCTGGGGACCAATATTGAATCTTTCCTTGACTATCTCGAAGGACGCAAAACGATCTCCATCCAAAACATCCCCTACCCTACGAAGCCAGCCTTCTCTCACCTCACCAGACAGTCCTCTTGCATGGCCCTTGGTACCTGATCATTCTTGATGAAAGGAGTATATCTGCTGAATCTGCCTATCCCAAGCTGATTCCAGATCCCTGCCCAGTTCCGAAATGCTATGATTAAGGTCTTGAATTTAGTCTTTTTAAAGTAACTAGCTTCATAAAATGTAACAAGGCAACCTTATGCCCGACTGCCTTTCTGGATCTGAAATATTGATGGAACGTAGCTAGGATCAACTCCTTCCTTTACCTTATTCCTGAATAGGGCACTATAAAACAGCAGGTTTGATGCCAGATAATATATCTTGAAGTTAGGGATGCCCCATCCCCCTCTTTCCCTTGGTAGACTTAAGAACGCATTGGTCCTCCTTCTTTTGCCATAGGACCAGATAAACCTGGTGACCTCCCTATCTATTAACTTAATCCAGTCATTATGTATGGCTAGGGATATAGTTAAAAAAATATAAAGTAACCATTTTTACTTAATTACACCTCCCCATAATTGAGAGTCTCAGATTATCCCAGCGTCGAAAGCTCTTCCTGATTCTCCCCATTATAGGGGAAAGGTGTATATCTACTATTGCCTCAACCTTTGCTGTAATCGTTAAATCAATATATATTGCTTCATTTCCGATCTTACTGACAGATGTCGGAGTAAACCTATTTATCAGAATCTGGGTCTTAGTCCTATTCAGTAAGAAGCCAGATTGAATTGCAAAGTCATCAGCTATGTTTTCAACCGCCTGTAATTCTCTATCCGGGTTGGTAGTGATTACGACCACATCATCGGCATAAGCCAATATCTTAGTGTCTCACCCCTGTTTGCTTACGGGAATAATATCCTTAGAGTCCTCCAGTCACCTAAGGAGGGGGCCCAGATATAAAGGGAACAGCAAGGGGGAAGAAGGACACCCGTGTGTTGTTCCTCTTTCAATTATAAATGGTTTAGACTCTTCTCCCGTTATTGACAATTGGGCAGTAGGTTTAATATACATAGCCTGTATGTCTTTGATAAAAGGTGTGCCAAGGCTTTTAGCTTCCATGATCTTTCAAAGGTATTGCCATGACATCCTATCAAAGGCCTTTACCGCCTTTCAAAAAACGAGACCCCCATTGATTTGGTAAGAACCTCCGTGGCATCTAGTAATGTATTTACTCACATGATATGATCTGGCTTTCCCCTCCCCTGAATGAAGCCATGTTACCAGGCTGAGACGAGAAGTGGCAATACTTTATTTAAGCAGTGATGAAGTGTAATAGGTCTATATGATCCCATTGGCATAGGGTCTTTTCCTTTTTTTCTTTTTAAAGATAACGATGTTAGCTGTGCCAAAAGAGCCTGGTGGAGCTGCTCCTCCCCTAACCCCCTTAATTACCTCAAGAATACCCTTACCAACCTTTTCTATTAAGATTTTATAGAACTCGATGGGTATGCCATCTGTTCGACTGCTTTACCTGAGTTAAGGGCCTGAAGATCTACCTGGAATTCCTCCAGAGAAACATCGGCTTGTCCTGTGGGAGCCTCACCAATGGTGTGAATACCAGTTGTTCCTCTATTCTACCATTATCCCCTACCTGAGGGGCCTTGTAGAGTTCTTCATAGAATTCCCTAAAATCTTCCCAAATCTGGGCTGGTTTCGAGACCGTTACCCCCTGCATATACTTTACATGCCTTATGTGCCTTATAGCATTCTGTTGCCTAGTTCTAACAGCTAAGTATCGACCCACACTCTCACTATACTCGTAGCACTCTTGTCTTTTTGCCATATACTTCCCTGCAATTTCCTCTGTGTTGAAGTCATCAATAGATGATTTTGTAATGGCAATTGCGTTGTGTTAGAGAGACTTCGCCTCCAGCGGCCATTTTAAAAATTAACTCGGTTTCTAAACCCCCAAGTCTCTGATAGAGTGCTTTTAGCCTTCCTGCCTCTCTTTCTTGTTTACCCACACTGAACCGCAGGGTCTCCCCTCTTGCTGTTGCCTTGAATGCATCCCATGTCATCCCTATGGGAGCACTACACCTGTTGATATCCATAAATTCTGTGATCCTGCCCTTCATGTGCTTGACATACTCCTGATCATATTAGAGTGCCCTTTCAGATGCCCAGCTCCTGAATAGCCTTGTTAACGCTGTGATTGAAACATCCTGTACAACAGGTTATGATCTGTCATAACTTTGGGGGATATCTCTATCTGAGTCTTCTCAAGTAAAACTGGTGACACCAAGAAATAGTCCAACATTGCAAACTTTCTGTGTGGAGCTGAATAATAAGTATAGCCTGGATCCTGGTGTTTCAAACGTGGCCAGGCATCCACCAAACCAATATCTTTAAACAAATTCTATAGGGAATTTATGGTTTGTGGTTTACGACTCGTACTGGCAGCACTGATCCCTTCTGAGCCTATTCTAGCACTATTTATATTCAAATTCCCACATACTAAACAGGGCTCTGTCCAGGAAGAAAAGTTCAGTAGCTAAAAAATCTAACACCCCAGGGTCATCTAAAACATGGGGCATTCACTGAGCAAAAGCGTGAGAACAACATACCCTATTCTGAATTCTAGTACCACCCATCTATCATTTTTATCGACTGTTTTTCTCCCTATTATGACCCTATCGCCTTTCATTAATATCACTATCCCCTTAGTCTTAACTTCCTGCGTAGTGTGACAGCCATTCTTGAGACCTAATGTATTCAGAAGGTTACTATTCCCTCGATACTAAAAATGTGAATGCAGGTAAGCCTAGTACTCTCAAAAATAGGCACGAAAGTACAGGCGCAAGTAAGGAAAGAAATTTAGCGGAGAAACAACAAGGCACTGTGAGGAAAACTTTGCTGGCTAAATCAGTAGAAGAACTGACTCTGTCCTCTGAAGGAGATAGCACAGCTCCCTTATTAACCACACCGAATGTATCCAACCCTGTTGTGCCTCCTCAGGCAGCCATAACATATTTCTTCAAAACTATAGAAGTGGGGATCAGCCGTAGGCCACAAGAACAACTGTCCAAGGCAGACTCAGAGAAACTAAGCAAAAGGCTCTCAGAGTCAAGGAGCCCATCTTAGTGATTGTGGACTAACGACAGACAGAGAGCACAATGTCAGATGCTGGATCTCTTTCACAGCCTACCCCCATTCAGGAAAGAAGGGAAGAGATTTTTAGTGAGGCTACCAAGGAGGTACATGAGAACGTACCTAATACACAGAGGAAACACCAATCAGCTTTGATCGGTGGCTCCACGGCAGGGAGCACTGCATGCCTCCCATGTTTTCTCACATCAGATGGGACGGATAAAAAAAAATCCTCACAGAGGACTTCTATTCAGGTATTACCAGTTCCAGCAACTCTTCACATAGGAGGAGGCATAATACAGGCACAGGATTGAAATGAAACTACTGCCATACCAAGATGCTGGGATCACTGGAGAGAGGTACTGATCAGCTGGGAAGTAACCAATATAACCAGCAGGATGCCGGGCAGCTAATATAGACCCTGCTTCGGGTCTTATGTAAATGTAAATGTTTTAGTCCTTGTATAGTGCACAGCTACCCACAGTGGGTTTCCTGGCGCTTGTACGAATACCGCAAGGGAACCCTTCCTGGCTTTCCCTGTGAAGTGTCCACTCCTGGGCACCCCCATGGTGCAGACCAGGCATCCCTCGCGTTGTGGGGGCCGTTGTGGAGACTAAGCAAGCCATTGTCCAGAGTTGCAGCGTGGGACCCATGATCAGAATAGGCACTGAGGCGAGAATATCCGGTCAGGGGAATTAATGACCCCGAGACCCGCCAGGGCAGGAATCGAACACTGGTCCCTGGCCAGAGCTCTGCATTGAGGTCTGCCTGCTCTAACCATTGAGCCACACTTCTCCACAATTTTAGATTCAATCAAGGAACATCACGCAGAGACTCGAGCAGATGGTAAAAGAACAAGACAAGCCATTAAAAAACTTGAAGGCACAATCCAAACAGTAGGGGAAGCAGGTACCAAGACCGGTGAGAGGCTTAATAGTATGAAGGATAGAATAGTTGCTGTAGAGACTGACCTTTCTGCTTTGAGAGAGCTGCAAGTGCTCATGAAGCCCAGCTAACGGATGTCATGTGGAAGCTAGAGGAAATGCAAAATCGCCTATGGAGAAATAACTTTTGCTTTCTTGGTATAGAGGAGTGTCTTGAAGGGGGGGGGGGGCATTTGTGCCTTTATCCTGGATCTACTTAATGAAGCCCTCCCAGGCCTCAAATGTTGGAATTGGGAACGGGATGTTCAGAGGGTCCATCGATTCCCATTTACTCACTATACAGACTGGCAGAGATAAGAATCAGCCAAGAGCCACACTGGTGTTGTTTGATAATTTTATGCATAGGCTATATTTGAAAAAGCCTGACCAGATGCTAAAAGGCAGTATATGGCGATTTCTTTCTTTGTACATCCTGATTTCTGATACATTACGGTAGAACGTGGATGGCGTTTGCGGCAGGTAATCAAGCCTTATCAGGAGGCTGGCTTTGAGGCTTTCCTGCTCGAACCAGCCAGGCTGAAAATGATAGCAAGAGGGGCTAAGTTCTTCACCACTGATATAAAAGCCAGAGGGTATTTGGATCAGGCTTCATTAGAAAAGAATAAAAGTTAGTAATTTTGATATGATCTTAAACCTGTTTTCCATGGTATAGTTGACTTCCCTGGTAGCGGCAAGAATGGTGCAACCTGAATCAAGTTCTGAGCCAAATTCATCATGTAAGTCAGTTTTCTTTTTTCTTCAAATTCTAAAATATGGTAAAATTCTCACAAAGTTGTAATTATAATCCTTCAAAGTAATAATATACATAATAGCATAGATTACCATGCTCCAGCACTGTTCAGATTGTGAAGTTTCACCAAGTACTCCAACTGGGGTTGCCCCTAAGAAGGGAAAAATAACGATTGTAAGATATGAAGTATTTGAAATGCATCAATATGTTTCAATTCAATTGAATGTTGTTTTTCCAATTTAGGATGGCTGCCATGTTTGACTTTGTTACTTGTAATTGGAGTGACATTGGGCAGGAGGGAACACAAAAACGAGGGAAACATAGGGCAGAGGGGCACGAAAAATGAGGGGAAGATAGGGCACAAGTGCACGAAAAACAAGGGGAAGATAGGGCACAAGTGCACGAAAAACGAGGGAAACATATTCTGGCCCTTATCCATCCTTGGTGGGCCGAGCATCTAGCAACTTTAGGTTACACTTATTTTCATAAACATATAAAAAGGCATCGCAGAGATTTTAGCATCAGCCTTTTCTGGTCACTAAGCACCTAATCTTGTCTAATCAAGATACCAGCTAAATATGGCTGAAGGGTACGGAAAATGAGGGATACATAGGGCACAGGGGCATAAAAATGAGGGAAAGATAGGACAGAAGGGCACGCAAAACCAGGAAAACATAGGGCAGAAGGGCACGCTCAAATGATCGCTTCTGATCAGCTTCCCACATAGATGCTTTTTGGGAAAAATTATTTATGCGCAGGTATGGCACGAGGGAAACATAGGGCACATGGGCACTAAAAACGAAGTCTAACTAAATAAAACACAAGCTTACTGGACACTTCCCGATTTACAAGGCTGTCCACAGGGTAACGACACAGGCACAAATGGGTGCAGACACGGTGTGCAACACTATAAATACAATATATACTCCCCACCCCCCCACCGACCCATTGGCTGTGTGAAACATTGCGTTGTCATGTCGCGCAATGTCATGTCGCCGATGTGACACACGATCCTAGTCTGTGGCCGCATTTGCGTCGCAATGATGTGCGATGCCAAAATGGCCGATGTAATTGCTTTTGCGATGTATTGGCCGCGATGTGAGCGCCCGCGAGGACGTTGCAGACGATGGATTGTCATACAACCGTGATTAGCCTACGCGTCAGAGAAACTGTCTTGCCCAGTCCACGCAACAAATCCAAACCAGTCTAGTGCTGCTCCCGCTAGGCCCGTGATGATGGGGATATTCACGTGACTTCAGGGCCAACCTTATTGCCGGCTCAAGTGGGTGCAGCGCTAGCACTAAATGCTCCATCAGTGCTCAGGGACCCTTTAACTTTGCCCAGGCCAGAAAATGCTACTTCTGGACTGTTCCGCCAAGACCAACGCACAGGCACCACGTTGTCCATTCAAACCAGGCTATGAGAGTAAAATGAAGGGATGGGCTCCCGCTGATGTCAACAGGTCATCATCAAATGTCGAATGGAGGTGAAATATCAAACCAGATATGAACTGAAGAAGCTTTATTCAGTTCAGCACGTCCTCACCCACTGGCTGCCAACTGCAAACTCTATGAAGTTCCAGTCAGAATCCACAACGATCACAGCCAGAATATGAAATACCTTACAAACAACAACATGAAGATAATAAGAAAGTAAGTATATGTATATTAAAGCAGAGGTAGGACTAAAAACCCAGCAATATTTTCAGAACACAAGTTGGAAAGAGAGAGAAGCAATCTTCAATCATGGCTGGAATAGCTCGCAAATGGGGGGGTGGGCACAGGGACTGGGGGGCCTGGTGTTACACAGGGATATTGGAAATTACATTTTAATAAAAAAACTTACCTCAAGGACGGTTCTCGGGTCTTGTCTGTTCATGCCCTCCTGCCTCCAACAGGAACAGGAAGCAGGCAGCCAGGCTTCCTCCCCTAAGCCAATTACAATTCTGTATTGTGATTGGCCTGTGCGCCGGGATTGGATGGGTGGGCACATTCTCCATGCAGACTGTAATGCAGCCTGCATGGATCAGAGGGAAGTGCGCATGACTGCTTTGGGCGGCCAGAGATGGCCGACCAAACAATTATTGCGCACTAAGGAGTGAGCAAACCACTGCTCCCCTACCCTGCTCACAAAGCACAGTAAACTCACCCACCCACCCACCGCAGAGCAGAAGGACAGTAAACATAAAATTACAACTCTAAGGGACCCATTACGATTGCGGGTGGATCGCCATCGTCGGGCCGGCGGTGGCTACCACCGGCGGCGATCCGCCTGCCAAACGTCCTTTGTTCACCCCGCCATATTAGTATGGCGGGGACACCGCAGTGGATGGAAAGACCGTCCACTGCTTTTCCACTGGGCGACTTGTCAACCGGGCAGTAAAGGCCCTCAATGCACCGCCATCCATATTAGGATGTGCCATTTTCAATGCCTTTCCATGGCGGAGACTCCGCCATGGAAAGGCCTTCGTTTTCCGCTAGGGGGGACCAATGAGAGCCCCCAGGGGGGTGGGGGCTGCACTTGGGAGGGACCTATGGTACCCCCTAACAGTACCTCCCTACATTGGCATGAACAAGGTGGCAGACACTGCGCTGTGCCTGTCACGTTGTGCATTCCAATGCACAACATTCACATATGACATTGTGGCGGGTGCTGCTTGGAGCACCGCCTGCCAGAATATTAATTGTCAGGATGCGACCGCCGGGGTGGCGGTCGCATCAAATGGCATAGCAGGACCGCAGCACCTCTGGCGGTCGGTCCCATTGTCCATTACCGTGGCGGGAAGTCCTTATCCGCCTGCCATCGTAATGGACCCCTAAGTTATTGTCATTTTATATTTCTCACTGCTTAAATGCAGTGGGACAACGCTTCCAAGTTGTACTGACAGAATTCAGTGCCTTTTTGGAGCAAGTTAAAAGTACTACCTTTAGACACCACAAACACAAAAAACAAGCACTTGTTCCTGCACTAAGGGGCTTATTAGGATAGCGGATTTTCCACATCCTCTGGGCAGGCGGAAGCCACCGCCGGCCCGGAGGATGCAGAAAATCCGCTGCGGACCCACCAAAGACTCACCACCACATTAGGATGGCTGGTGGGTCCTGGTTTCAGTCCGCTGCTTTTCCGCCGGGGTTGGCTTACAACCGTGGCGGAAAAGCTCTAATATGGTGGCGGTGTCTCTCAGACACTGCCAGCCATATTAGGATGGGTTTCAAAACATGCTTTTCCGCGGCGGGTTTTCCACTGTGGAAAGCATGTAGAACTTCACTGCAGGGGGCCGTTGTGGGGCCCCTGGGTGATGGGGGGTAGGGGGGTGCACATGGGGGGTACCTGTGGTACCCCCCTGCATTTGTATGCAGAAATCGGCAGGCACCGCACGGTGCCTGCCACTTTCTGCATACAAATGCAATGTATGCATTTTTACCATTGGGGCGGGTGCAGCTTGAAGCCGCACCCGCTACAATGGTAAAAATAGAGGTTGTGACCGCCAGGGTGGCGGTCACATCCTAATTGCACAGGAGGGAACTCCGCAGGCCATGCGGAGGTTCCCTCCTACTCTGGCGTCCATCCGCGATCCAAATGGGCCCCTAACTTAGTGCAGCTCTTCATGAAACAACCCCCAAGTGTATATAACACCAGAGCCATAGGTGACAGCATAATGTTGTGGGATGATCTTTCAGTTGTATTACTTTCTAGGTTTACCTTTAATAGCAGCATGTCCATTACATGGAATATATTTTATAGAAATTGGAGCCACGTTTTTAGTACTTAAACTGTACCACGTGTACATTTAATTATCATTAACGTTTACAGTGGAGGAAGATCTTCCTCCATAATGCCATATAATTAAGTAATGTTCAGTACAGCAAATAAAAAAAAATAAGTTTAAGGTCGTTAAGAAAATGATTTGTTTCTATAAAATGTGGCTTATAATATTCATAATTCTCAAACCATAACAATATTTCCTATTTTGTAAGCTTGCAATAAAATATATCTATTTCTAAAGAAACAGGTGGAAGATTAGCTCAGCCTGTCATTTTCATACAATGTACCTCATTTACTTGTATGACTGTTTTTGCAAATTTCTCTTTTAGAAATCACATTTCTTTCAAACCATATTCCTGCCCTCCGGAGGTTGACCTTTATTTTGCCCATCTGGAAAACAAATGAAGCAGGAAGGATCACAATATGAGATACTAATCAGAAGTTCTCTTTTTGAAAAAAAACATTCTCTTTCAACATGTAGTGTGCCCTTAAGGCTCTGCCAATAAATACTTTACAGCTTTGCTACAAAAGCAGCCTGCAATTTGTGCAACGTTTTTTTATTTTTCGCTAGAAAGAGGGACGTGGAGTGAATAAACAAATATACCTCTCCCTTTACGAAGTTAGTCCATCATAAGCAATTCATGTTTAAATGCTGATGAAATTTAGCATGTGTGTTGTTAACATTTTAAACAGATTATATTATTAATTACTAATTTAGGTTAATATGGTGCATTCATGAATATGTCTAATATCTTCAACTTGCATAGCACTTATTGGAAGTAAGGTACTCTATTTAGAAGAGAAATACGTGGAAATCTTATGGTTTCCCTCATTAAAAAGATGTTAAAGGAGCCAGGGCCCAATAATGAGCTGCGGGAATCTCAATATGGTACCCCTGTACTTGGAAGCACCAATAACACGATTTTGAAATATCTAGGAGGCCAGAATATGAGCTAACTCCAAGTTAGCTTTTTAAAAATGGGAAATAATAACAGTAGCTGATGATGCCAATACAAAGTGGGGAGCAGCGTGTGGGAGAGTGGGTAAATAATAATTAACCCCTCCCATGCTTGTGACGGAACCGCTCGATCACAAGCCACGGGTGAGCTGTGCTTGTGACGGAACGGTTCCGCCACGGCCCGCTCGCCGCGCCTGCGCGGCGCTGATTTCGGGCCGGCGCTGACGCTTTAATGGGCGGGCGGGTTCGTGACGGAACCGTTCCGTCACAAGCACAGCTCACCCGCGAGCCGTGACGGAGCGGTTCCGTCACTAGTATGGAGCCGCCGCGCGGCCGCCCCACCCCCTTAGCGCTGCGGCGGAATAGCCGCCGCAACGAAGGGGTTAAGCTACCGCTGCCGACCAGCTCGGTGGAACTCTGGTCCTAGAGGTCCATGGGCCAACACAGGCTCCCTGACTCCCCACCCTATCCAAATGCTGTTCGCATACTATTCCCCAGCATGAGAGCAGCACCAGGATTAGTCTGAGCAGCCAGGTTAGGCGCTTAGTAAGGGACGGAGAGTCTGTGCCGAATCTCCACACGGTTGTGCAACACAGCTTGGTTGGAGAAAGGTGCGCATGTTGGTATGGCCATCCTAAGATATCCAGCCAAACCAACATGTACACTTGCAGTGCCCACCACCACTCTTCCTCCCAGTAACTATTACTGTCAATCGATGATTGCTTGGCCCCGCCCCATCCTAGACTCAGATAGGCTCCCTCAGTGAAAAATGAAATGATAACAACATTGTTTTATCATTTTATTGTTCATCTGCTGGCGTCGCTGCTGAATAATAATGGAATAAATGTTTCTGCAACAATTCCAGCTACCGGGTCTTTTTCACTTACATTTGCATATTTTAGCAGGTGATAAGTCCAGGTGATAAAAGAGGGAATCATTGTTTTCCTGCAAGATTGTAATTCCAAATTCGGATGACTACGCCAACTGCTCAAAAGGTATTATCTTTCCTTACTCTATGATGTCCTTCAGCATCTGCGATTTGGATAACAGATGATGAGAGTTTTAGGGATGGTATGAATAGACTACTGAAAACATGCCTGCAGTGGGCCCCATAAGAATATCACAGGTGAGTTGAAAAGCTTAAAAATACCGGTTGTTAACTGTATTCTAATGCAGTGTCCACGTTATATAAACTGTGATTATTAATAATACATGAAAAAGTAGGAAGTAGCATTTTATAAAATGTAGAAATAATAATTTTCATGTACACAACAAATGAGTGTGGTAATTATTCTTGACTTTGAGGCAGTGGTTTCATGAGTAGAATGTGGTTGGTTCGTGAAATGTATTAAACTTTCACCAACTCAAGCAGTGAAAACAACATAAAGAGAGTTAAATTGAATTTTAAGACTCAACACTTTGTATGTATGTATATATGTTTGCGTGCATATGACTTAAATTGCAAATCTGGTTCACAAGATAGATCAGTGCACCAATTCATCTATTGTAGACATTTGTGTGTAACTAAAAGTCAACAGATATGAATACTGACTATCCACTAATGATTACCATTGGGTTGGATAATAAACACCTGTTATTAGTGTCTTCAGACTAAACAGTACGGTAGACGTTATTAATGAATTCATGTACCATGTGGGGGCTTGCAGTGAGTGCAGGAGTACCTGGGGTGTTTTACCTAACTATCGGAAAAGAAATGTAATCATGTTATTGTTGCATGTATATTATGATTACCAATCCAATCAAAAATTTCAACATTTTAAATATTGCCGGAAAGAATATAGCTGCTAGTGTTTTATTCAATACTGTTGTTAAAAATATAATTTTACACAATATTAATATATGTAACATCTTTCTTTCTATATTTGTGTTTAACTTTTATTTAATTCGTTTTTATTTTAGAACATTAGGCCCTTCGGCGCTGGTGACGGAACCACTCCGTCACCAGCCTCGGTCGCGCTGTGCTGGTGATGGAGCGGTTCCATCACGGCCCGCTCGGTGCGCCTGCGCGGCCGTGACAGAACCACTCCATCACAAGCACAGCACGCCCGAGGCTCGGGACGGAGCAGTCCCGTCACGAGTATGGGAGCGCCACGCAGCCCCCCTCCCCACTAGGGCTGCGGCGGAATAGCCGCCGCAGAAAAGGAGTTAAGGGCCTTATTATATTGTCGGGAAGATGTGCCCGACTGACCCCAGGTTGGTGGTCCCTACCGCAACATTACAATGCGACCACACATGGTGCGGTCGTATACTCCCATTTCTCTATCGGAGCTTGTTCTTTGTCTTTAAACTGGCTGTAGCACATGCTCCTTTAAAGAAATGGGAGAATATGTTCATCAATGCACTCCATGGAAGGCACCTCAAGGTGGCTGCTACACAGTGCAGAGATGAACGTGCCCCCTCAGCCCCCAACTGGAGGCCACAGGGAGAAGGGGGCCCTACAAAGTCACTTTCCGACAGGCTTTCCATGTCGGAAAGCCTGAAATGGAAAGCCTGTCAGAAACCGACATCGTAATCCCGACGGCAGAAACGGAATCCATTGGGATTACAGTCAAGCATCCGACTGGTGAACGGGCTCCATGAGCCCATCAGAATCCAATCCGAATGACTACCTGGTTTCACTTTCGACCGCCTGCATCGTAATGCAGCTGTCGAAAGTGAAACCCATGGTGGGACTTGGAAAGCCTCAGATCTGCAGTTAGAGGCTTTCAGAGTCTCATCGTAATGAGCCCTAAATGTTTCAGGAAACATAGCTATACACGAGGCCAGTGATTAACTTGCAGACATATTTAGGGTTGTGGCTGATAGTCTGCCAACCGCCATAGTGGGTTAAAGACTGTTGGCGTCCCTCTATCCTCCATCGTCAGTTACCCCATTGTCGGAACAAACATCTATCAACGTTAGTATGGCAGACATTTGTCCACCATATTTTGTTGTTGTCTGACATCACTGTGGGACACATGTACCCTTACAATGGAAGATAGGAATAGAGGACAAGGTGTCTGACAGGGGACACAGTCTTTCAATGTTGCATCTTTCAATACACACCTGCTTAGAATCAAATCATCAGTAACACCTGCAGCTCCCACTACAAAAGTCCCTCCTCAAACCTCCCAGACCATTTACCATTTACAACCCGCAACACCATCCAAGATTATGTCTGAAATATTCCTGACAAATGGCTGAAAGAAGACAACCCAGATTCTCAAGAGGATGAGATAACTGCAAAGATCAATGGCATTATTAGAGTGGAGCCCCAGTTGTTTGGAGCACACATCCATTAACAACCATGAAACATAAATGGGGAATGAGGGCTCGAAACAGGGATAAGGTGAATCAATCAATCAATCAAGTAATTTGTAGAGCGTGCTACTAACCCGTTAGGGTCTCAAGGCGCTGGGAGGGAGGGGAGTCGCTACTGCAGGGACAGCCAGGTCTTGAGTTGTTTCCTGAAGGAGAGATGGTCCTGGGTCAGCCGTAGGGGGGTGGGGAGGGAGTTCCATGTCTTGGCCGCCAGGTAGGAGAAGGATTTTCCTCCAGCGGTGGCTTTGCGAATTCGTGGGACGGCGGCGAGAGCGAGGCTGGCGGATAGGAGCTGGCGGGTGGGTGTGTAGAATGTGAGGCGGCTGTTGAGGTATTTGGGGCCCATGTCATGAAGAGCCTTGTGTGCGTGGGTGAGGAGTCTGAACGTGATCCTCTTGCTGACAGGGAGCCAGTGCAGGTCTTTCAGAGGGGCAGAGATGTGGCTGTGACGGGGATGTCCAGGATGAGTCATGCAGAGGCGTTCTGTATGTGCTGGAGTCTTTTATGGAGTTTGGCTGTGGTTCCAGTGTAGAGGGTGTTCCCGTAGTCCAGTCGGCTGGTGACAAGGGCCTGGCTGACCGTCTTCCTGGTGTCAGTGGGGATCCACCGGAAGATCTTTCGGAGCATGCACAGGGTGTTGAAACAGGATGACGAGACGGTGTTGACTTGCTTGGTCATCGTGAGGGATGAGTCCAGGATGAAGCCAAGGTTGCGTGCATGGTCCGTGGACTTGGGGGCGGTGCCCAGCGCAGAGGGCCACCAGGAGTCATCCCAGGCAGAGGGGGATGGTCCCAGGATGAGGACTTCCATCTTGTCTGAGTTCAGTTTCAGACGGCTGAGCTTCATCCATTCCGCGACATCTTTCATCCCTTCCTGGAGAATAGCTCTGGCAGTGGCGGGGTCGTTGGTGAGGGAGAGGAACAGCTGGGTGTCGTCAGTGTAGGAGATGATGTTAAGGCGTGTGATGGCTGCGAGAGGGCTCATGTAGATGTTGAAGAGGGTGGGGCTGAGCGAGGATCCTTGAGGAACGCTGCAGATGACTTTGGTGGCCGTGGATCGGAAGGGGGGGAGGCGGACTCTCTGGGTTCTTCCGGAGAGGAACGAGATGATCCATTCCAAGGCCGTTCCTTGGATTCCGGTGTTGCTGAGGTGCCGTATCAGGGTGCAGTGGCACACGGTGTCGAAGGCTGATGAGAGGTCCAGGAGGATGAGGGCAGCTGTATGGGACCTGATGTCGTGGATAGCTGCGATGAGGGCGGTTTCGGTGCTGTGGTTTGCTCGGAAGCCAGACTGCGAGGAGTCGAGGGATTTGTTGGTCTTGAGGAAGGCGGAGAGTTGTTTTTTGAAGGTCTTCTGGATGACTTTGGCAGGAAAAGGGAGGAACGAGATGGGGCAGAAGTTCTTGAGGTCCTGGGGGTCCACTGTGGGTTTCTTCTGGAGGGCGCTGAGCTCGGCATGTTTCCAGCTCTCCGGGAAGGTGGCGGATGCGAAGGAGCTGTTGATGATGTCCCGGAGTTGGGGTGCGATGAAAGAGTCGGATTTGTTGAAGATGTGGTGTGGACAGGGGTCGGTTGGGGAGCTGGAGTGGATGGTGTTCATCATGCGGGTGGTGTCTTTGGTGCTGACCGGGGTCCAGGTGCAGAGGGTGGTGGTGGGGAGCGCTGGTTCGGTGGTAGGGTGCGTGGTCTGTTCACTGAAGCTGTTGTGTATGTCGGCGATCTTGCGGTGAAAGAATGAGGCGAGTGAGTCGCAGAGGTCTTGCGAGGGTGTGATGTCGTTGTTGCAGGCGCTGGGGTTGGAGAGCTCTTTAACAATGCTGAAGAGTTCCTTGCTGTTGTGGGTGTTGTTGTCCAGTCGTTCTTTGAATGTTGTCCTTTTAGTGGTGCGGATCAGCTGGTGGTGTTGGTGGGTGGCGTACTTGAGGGCTGTCATTTTTTCTGCTGTCTGGTCGCGGCGCCAGGCTTTCTCGAGGGTGCAGCAGGTTTTCTTGGAGTTTTTGAGGTCGTTGGTGAACCACAAAGTTTTCTTGCTGCCGGGTCTGCTGGGAGGGTTCTTCAGTGGTGAAAGGTCATTGGCGCAGTTGGTGAGCCACTGTGCGAGGTTGCGGGCTGCTTCGTTGCGGTCCGTCGGGTTGATGGGAGGGTTCTGGCTGAGGGAGGTGGTGAGCTGCTCGGTGGTGATCTTGCTCCCGCTTCCGCTGGGAACCTATTGCGGGTGGTGGAGGGTCCTGGTTCTCCTGAAGTTGAAGTGGACGCAGCTATGATCTGTCGAGTGTAGTCCGGTGGAGTGGCTGAAGGAGATGTGCTTGCTGGAGGAGAAGATGGGGTCAATCGTGTGACCGGCGTAGTGGGTGGGGGTGTTCACCAGTTGCTTGAGTCCGAGCTTGGTGAGGTTGTCCAGCAGGGCGGCGGTATTACTGCCATTGTTGTTCTCCTGGTGGAAGTTGAGGACCCCCAGGCGGATGTAGTCAGGGGAGGTGAGGGTGTGCGGGCTGACGAAGTCTGCGATGGCTTCGCTGAATTGTGTGCGTGGTCCCGGGGGTCTGTAGATGAGAGTGCCTCTGAGGGTGGTCTTAGGGTCGGTGTGTATCTGGAAGTGAAGGTGCTCAGCGGCAGTGAGGGTGTCGTCGGAGTTGGTCGTGATGCGGATGGTGTTTCTGTGGACGATGGCGATGCCTCCTCCGGTTTGGTTGACGCGGTCCCTCCGGGTGATCTTGTAGCCATCCGGGATAGCTATGGCTATGTCAGGGGCTGAGGAGGCATTCATCCTGGTTTCTGTGAGGAAGGCGATGTCTGGTGATGTTGTGTCGAGGAGGTTTCAGAGTTCGACGGCTTGCCTGTGGAAGGAGCAGGTGTTGAGCAGGATGCACTTGAGGTGATCGTTGCTGGCGCTTGGCTGGGTGGGTACGGTGCCGGTTCGGAGGCAGGTAAAGATGCAGGCTTGGCAGGTGAAGGATCCGTGGGTGCGTTTCGGGGTGGCTCGGTGGCAGGCGGGGTTCCGGCCGGCGTTGAGTGCGTGGAGGGGGGAGGCATCGTAATTCCGTCGGTTGGGCAGCGTCGTCGGGGGCCAGGGGTCTTGGCGCTGGGCGCGGTCCAGGCGTGGACGGGCGCAGCCGGGCTTTGCTGTCTCCATAAGAGGGAAACTGGGAGGGAGGAGCAGCTGGGTGGTGGGAGCAGGGCGGCGAATGGAGGGGGCGGGGCCACAGGGAGGCAGTGGCGGGAAAGTGCGGGAGGGCGGGAGGAGCGGCAGGGGGAGAGAGCGAGCGCTGGATCAGCACTGAGGCAGGCGGTGGGTAGCAGCAGGGAGCAGCAGGCAGCAGCGGCGTGGGGGTGGCCTAGCCTGAGGGCAGTGTCAGAGGTCGCTCCCTGCATCGCCGAGCGGTCCCCTTAAGTGGGAATAGTGTATCCAATACTATACACTCACAACAGGACATTCGTAAGCAGTGGAGAGACCTGCATTGGCAAGCCAATTCTCATCTCTTGCAGGGTACACTAAGGTCCACTAGCAACTAGTGGTAGGTCTCCTATATCCCTCAACCTTATGCTCTGAGAGTAGAAGGTATTGTTAACATTCCACTTTAAAGGCATTAAGGGAATTCGGGGTGGAGTGGGCACTGGAAAGTCCAAATACAATCCCCCCTCACTTACAAATTCACCCTCTCATCACTCTTGCACCTCTACTTCCTGATACACCTCTATGCACTAATACCAACCAATTAACATAATTTTGCTACCTGAGATCTGGCACTACTCATAACATTCCCTGTTTAATGATAATATAACTTCTACGTATTCTGTGAAGCCATTTCCCTTAACATAACTATTTAAAAAGGTGTGAGATCACATTGTGAGCACAACTTGCACCCTTTTATTTGTTATGGCAACATCTCTAAAGTTCTTCTTCCTACTGTAAGGTGCAGTCACTCCTATCACATAGACAATACTAACCCTTGGTAGCCACTACAGTGCCATGTCAAATATTACCCATTAGTAAAAAGGTGAATCCATGTTGTTTTATGGAGTTATGTGGCCCTTAAGATATATTGTCGAGCATGAGTTTTGCTTGCCGTATGCTGCTGCTTTTGCACACGCCTCTGACAAGAGTTTGTTTTTATGACACTTTGCCTCCGCCCTGTACATGATACTAGATTGTTTTTCACGTTCTCTGCTTTCCCTTCAGAAAACACGTTACCAACAGCTGCAGTATGGAAGAATCGTGCTTTCATATAGCGTTGTTAAATTTTTTTAAAACACACTCAAAGAAAGCCGTTCCATGGAGCTGAGCTTTGCTGTTCCTATGATGTAAACCTTTGCGTTTAGGCTTTCAGGTAGGGGGTCTGCTAACAACGCCTAGAGATCTTCTGTTATATAAACTACCTTCATACTGCCAAGGGAGTGGAGTGGAGTGGTGTGGCTCACTGGTTAGAGGCGGCAGACCCGAGAGCAGAGGACGGCCCGGGACCAGGGTTCAATTCCCGACACGGCAGGGTAGTGGACCAGGGTCAGCGGACTCGATAATTCTCATCTCGGTGCCTACTCTAACCAGGGATCACACTCGGCAACTCTGGGCATTAGCTTGTCTCATCTCCACAACGGCCCCCCACATACGCCGGGATGCCTGATTTCACCTTGGAGATACCCAGTAGGGACCATCTCACAGGGAAAGCCAGGACGGGTTCCCCAGCGGTCTACTGCGCGGAGATACTCCTTCGGGAGTCGATTCTAGCGCATTACAAACCCACAATTAAAGGGGAGGGTAATTCGGCCTAATTGTTTTGCCTTTTTCACAGTCTTTTAAAAATGACAACTCCTTTTGTATTCTATGGCATTGCAACACTGCTAATGATGCTAGCTTTATGCATTTTGCTGCTGGTCATGGTTTGCATACTGTTTTTTGAATCATTATACTCAAAATAAACATTTTGAACTTCTTTAGTGACTCTGATTATTCTTATTGTGGACAAGTACCAGAGAGCAAAAGATTGTCTTGTTCCTGCAACTCTGAGGTGAGTCGGGAGTGCTTGTGTTCTGGGTTGTCTAAACATTCGTAGATTCTTGATATTTGTAGGAGACCGGATGAGACACTATTGCTAGTCAGTTGGGATTTTGAGTACTAATGTTGTAGGAGGTACACCCCTATTTAATGAGGTCATATTTTCTTGTGCATAGTTCTGTGTATGAGCAGAATAACCACAAAAATGTCACTGGGAAGAAATTGTTCCAATTCAGGGATTTTAATATCACTGCATTCTGGTAGCTTTACTTTTGCGTGTACTTAATTGAACCAACACATCTTATTCAAATTATATTTTAAGGCAAAGTCAAGCAATGGAATTACAATGTCCTATGTCGAGAACCAATCTTGTCACCCTAATTAACTAACATGATCCTCACCCAGTGAGTAGGCTGGGCGTTTAAAAGTGCAAACACTGCACAGCTTTATTAAATGAGCACCGCATCCATTGTCTCATCCAGAATGAAGTGGGATTACCATGATGTACATATAAGTCCCTCAAGATCACTGCCAAGTGGCCTGCACCCGCTTACCAGATTGATGCTGCTGTGTGACTCAACAGAAACACTGAATACATCTGATAAGCACAGAATGTAAGTGGAAGCCCACAGTAGGCTGCTGCTGACTAAACAATGGGTTAGAACGTATAACAAAAATAAGTCAGAAACGCAATGTAGTAATGCACAGATAGTGTTGCATCTGCTCCATATACTTTACTCAATAAGCCTTTGCAGTACAAAGGGGTGTGGGATGCATTACTGGGAATCAGCAACCCTAGAGCTCATGGCCTCCAACCTGCATATTGGTTATCTGCTATTGATTGTAGTCTGTGCATGATTATGTTCTTTATGGACATAAAGTCATTCCTTTTACTGAAACAGAAGCACTAACAAGAAAAAACATTTTAATATGCTCTTGGATGCATGTTGCGATCTGAGTCAGCTGTATGCCTATCCGAATGCCCCCTCAAAGAAACCTACAAATGCTCACAATTACTAACATTGACAGTCAAGTGTTGTAGGTGTAAACCCCTCGCAGCTAGGCCTCCCCCCCCTGTGCTAAGCCTTTTCTTTGGATATTTGCCACAGTTTGCGCTTAGGCCCCTGTAGCTTTTTGACCACATAAGGTATCCACACCAAATTTGCGTCCTCTTCCAACATCATAGTAATCCTAAAGGTACCCAGGGTTTGTGGATTCCCCAGGAGGGGACTCAGAAATTAGCCAACATACAGCAAAAGTTTTTTTTGGGGGGGGGGGGAAAGTGGCTACAGGTGAAAGCATCTGGCATCTGTTTTTTTCCCTGCCAATTGTATCAACAAAGGGGTTATGGTGCTGAATCATCATCTTCCAAGCTTTCAAGGAAAAGCAGACTTTAGTCATAAAACCCAAATCTTTTACACAGTTTTGGCATTTTTCTGGGACATAGCCTATTTTTGCTATTTTTTGTGTTTGCAACCCCTTTCCAGTTAATGGTAGAAATGGGTATGAAAGCAATAATGGATCCTGAAAAGCTATACATTTCAGAATAGTAAACGACATTTTGAATTCAGCAAGAGGTCATTGTGTAGATCAAGTCAACGTTTTTACCTGTAACTTCTTCTAAGTAGGACAGCTGTTTGAAAGGAATATATTGTTACATTTGCTGGACCTTTCTAGTTGTGGGAATACATAGTACTTGTAGGTTCACCAAGAGCCCGACGAACTAAGGGCCAATAACTGAGCAAGGTCTTTATTTGGCATTTTATTGTATACATATATAACAATTAACTTGGGAAAGTATATACATGGAAAAATCGGTATGAAAGACACCTATATTTTTCTTAAATTGGAACAAAATATAGAGTTGAGAAACAGTAGTTATTTGCACATTTCCGAAATTGCGAGTACCCATACTAGCATGAGAATTATAAATCAAAATGATTTTTTTTACACATTGTCTTTCATTTGGAAGGTAGAAATGCATACAAAAACAATAAAAATGGTACCTCACTTGTGTGGGTAAGACTAGGACATGTGACAGGAAATGACACACCACATTTTCACAATGAAAACTGACACGTTTTTTTAAAAGTGCCTTGCTGTAGGTTTGGAGTCCTAGCTCTGCCGGCACCTAAAGAAACCTAGCAAACCTATACATTTTTTAAAACTAGACACCCAGGGAAATCCAGGATGGGGTGACTTGACTGGCTCTTACCAGGTTCTACTACCAGAATCCCTTGCAAACCTTAAACTTTGTAAAATAAAGCCACATTTTCCTCAAATTTCTGTGGTGGAAAGTTCTGGAATCTACGTGGATCCACAAAATTCCACCCACCACGTGATCCCCAAAGTCTTTCAAGAAAAATGGTACCTCACTTGTGTGGGTAGGCCTAGTGCCCACAAAAGGAAACAGCCCAAAATGCAATGTGGACTTCACCACATTTTCACAGTGAAAACGTAGCATCCTTTTGCAAAGTGCCTAGCTGTAGATTTTGAACCCTAGCTCTGCTGGCACTTAGGAAAACCTAGATAACCTATACATTTTTGAAAAACAGACACCCAGGGGAATCCAGGATGGGTGACTTGACTGGCTCTCACCATGTTCTGTTACCCAGAATCCCTTGCACACCTCAAATGTTGTCAAACAAAACACATTATCCTCACATTTCTGTGGTGGAAAGTTCTGGAATCTGTGTGGATCCACAAAATTCCACCCACCCGCAATTTCCATAGTCTTCAGAGAAAAATGGTACCTCACTTGTATCATTTTACTTGGGACACTAAGGAGAACGCTGTGAGGTAGGACATTTGTGCCGGCACAGTGATTCCACACAAAAATAGGTGGAAATGTGTTTTTTTCAGCTAGATTTATGGTTTGCAGGGGATTCTGGGTAGGGAAACGTTAGGGCAGCCATGCAAGCCATACCTTATTGGACTCCCCAGGGTGTCAAGTTTTCAGAAATGTGTGGTTTTGGTAGGTTCCCTGGATGGTAATGAGCCTGGGGCAAAAACCCCAGGTGCCACCTCCAAAACCAGGTAGTTTTGTTATAGGTAATTTTGCAGTCTCCACAGTACGATTTGGGGCATTTCCTGTTGTAGCCACTATGCCTACCCACACAAGTGAGGTACATTTTTTATCAGAACACCTGGGAAATGCTGGGTGTTAGGAAATTTGTGTCAGCCCAGTGACCCTAAAACCTTCCCACGTAGCAATGTGAGAAAGAATTGATCTGTTCAACAACATTTGAAGGTTGCTGGGGATTCTGGGTAGGGAAATGTTGGGGGACCCATGCAAGCCATACCTTTCTGGACTTCCTCAGGTGTCTATTTTTCTGAAATATATGGGTTTAGTAGGTTTCCCTATATGGCTGCCAGGCCTGGGGCAACAAACCCAGATGACCCCCTTGCAAAATCAGGTTGTTTTGTGATAGGTAATTTTCATGTCACCTCAATACGTTTTGGGCCCTTGCCTGTTGCGGGTACTTGACCCACCCACACAAGTGAGGTACCATTTTTATTGGAAGACCTGGGGCAATGCTGTGTAGAAGGAAATGTGTGGATCCACGCAGATTCCAGAACTTTCCCACATAGAAATTCAGCTTCTTAAAGGATACAGGCTCGGCCATCTTCTCCAGTAACAAAACCTTAGTTGGCCTACAAACCCCATTGCTACCAGCACCAACGCCTCCACAAAATCCTGTATCCAGCATAAGTCTTTTGTCTCAAGATAATTCAAAGGCTCCTCTCCATCAAGACGAGCCTATGATACATAGAAAAAAGAGAAACCCACAGAGGTCTCCGAAGGAAGGAAAGAATCCCCACGAACTAGCCGATGAGCAGCCAGCGTCTCTACCACAATCTACAGATAGAGTGGAAAATGCCTGCCTGGACATTAGTCTGAGGACCATGATGGCAGGACACAAGGAGAATGAAGGAGCTTTCTCAACACCACAATTAGATGACAAACTGGGCAACCGGATATCCGAAATGAATGACTACAAGCAGACGTCCTCGCCTAAACAAACGACAGCAGAAGATGGAAACAGGGAAACAAATCTCAGCCTCCCCACAAACATGCTGATTGGAAGCCACAGCATGCCGATTAAGTGGCCATTTAATTGGATCGCGTGTCACATCGGCGATTTTACATCGCGCGACACGACAACGCGTTGTTTGAGGGCACACTTGAATAATCTTTTCAGCCAATGGGTTGGTGGGGTGTGGGTGGTATATATGGTATTGGCCGCCGTGTCTTCAGCCATTTGTGCCTGTGTCGTGACCCTGTGGACATACTTTTAAATTGATAAGTGCCGTCTGTTGCCCTTGTATTTCGTGCCCTTCTGCCCTCAGATTCTCTTGTTTTTCGTGCCCTTCTGCGCTCTGTTTGACTCGTTTTTCTTGCCCTTCTGCGCTCTGTTTTACTCTTATACTTTTTTTGTGGCCTTCTGCACTGTGTTTCCCTCGTTTCCCGTGCTCTTGTGCCCTCTGATGGTGTTACGCTCATTTTGAAAAGCCTCTCTTATTACAACCACTAATGTTCAGCAAAGCTTTTCCAAAGGCCCATCTGCCCTGTCAAAAATCAAATCAAAACCAACTTTATTCGGTTTTTCATAGTAATAGAAACACCATAAAAGTTCATAAAATACATTTTACACATTTTCTCAATTTATAAAAACAATTAAAAAATAGAATTTATTTATTACTGTTCTATTTAGAAAAGAAAATGAATAAAAAACACACGTAGCTATGATGTATAATCTTTGTACTCAATTCATCAAATCTCGATTAGGGCAAATTAGAAACTCATCAATGTCAAAGATTGGAGCGATGGCGTATGCAAAATTTAAGAAAGCGTGCAATCGCTTTTGCTATTAATTAATTTTCAAGATATTGAAGCGCCAAATATGCTGGTCGGCATTGGCCTAAGCCCCAATGTTTCAATATGGGTAGTAGCCAGTGCCTCCGCGGTTCCACAAAGAATTTACAAAGTAATGTTGTGTGTATAGTTGACTGTTTTGATTGAAAATCACAAGGACATGGTAATAGTTTTGATGACCAGTCATTCTGTATGGGAAAGGAGACCATTAAATGGAACATGTTAGACCTAAAACGTGTCAGCAGCAGTTTTTCGAATTGGGTTACTCTATACGACAAATAAGGTTCTGCAGAGAACACAGTTTGTACCAATAGACTCTGCTGAACAGAAGGTTTCTGAATCTCTTTTAGCAGACGTACCTGGCGCAGATGCTTGAGGCATGCTTTCTTTAAATCTGACTTTGAGATATTGATTAGGGATAGTGGATCTGTAAAAAAAAATTCATATCCCATGTCTGTTAAAAGGGCGTTAACGTAAGCTAACCATTTTATCCTTCTGTAATGATCAAGTGTCTGAATGTCTTGTATGATGGATCTTGTTAGGAGGCATTGATCAGTGACCCAAATTCGGCGCCATAGCATTACAGGCTGGGCTTTTATAATGTCTTCTAGATAGTCTATGCCCAGCTCTACATGGCAAGCATATGTAGAGGAATTTTTCAGTAGTCCAGGTAAAAATCTTAGAAAAGAATTTTCCACTTTTTGTAGTTCAGTCATGTTTGCAAAGCCCCATATCCCCGCTCCGTAAGTGGCGGTACTGGCACATTTGGCATTGTATATTTTTAACATTTCTAGCGACGGTTTCTGACCAAGTTTTTGTGCAAATGATCTTAATGCCGTTGTTGCTCTTAAAAAGGATAATTTCCTGGCGTTGATTGCTGCCTTCCATTTAAAGTTTTCATCGAATACGATTCCCAAATATTGATATGTTGATGTTCTCTCCAGCACTTCTCCTTTCACAAATAGTCTTTTGGGTTTTGCACTTTTTTTCCCCGCATGCATGGTAAAAGTTTTTTTTACATTTAGGGTCAAATTTAAGCTCAACATGAAGTCACAATATTTGTCCAGTGCTCGCTGTAATTCCACAGGGGTTCTAGCTAGGATGACCACGTCGTCGGCATATAACAAGGCAGGTATCTGCCGACGACAGACTGAGGGGAGATCGTTACTTCCTTCCAACAAGGCGGCCTCAAGCCCGTTTGTGTAAAGGGTGAATAAAAAGGGGGCCAGCACGCATCCCTGTCTGACCCCCTTTTCCACTCTAAAGCTTTCTGTGAGTTGGCCCTTGGTCCCAAATCGCACTCTACCTGTTGTTCCGGTGTAAATTTCTCGAAGGAAATCCACAATAGGGGGGTCAACTCCCATTGCTAAAATGATTCTCCACAGCCTCGAATGTATAACACAATCGAAGGCTGCGGACAAATCTACATACACCATATGGAACGCAGTCCCCTTAGCCTCCACATATTACCCTGCCAATAAAGACAGGTTTAATGCTTGGTCTACAGTACCTAACCCCTCTCGGAATCCGTACTGTATTTCTGATATGATGTTTTGCATGGCTGACCACTCCTGCAGTCTCTCGAGAACGATCCGACCAGCGACCTTCCCAAGAGAGTCCAGGAGTGAAATAGGCCTGTAACAGGTCAGTGAGTTTCGGTCTCCCTTTTTAAAGATCGGGACAAGTACTGATATTTTCCATGATTTTAACAGACCTTTTTCTGTGGTGGCGTTTAAGACATTCGTCGAGAGCAGGGACCAGAGATCTTCCTCATGTTTAAAAATATCAACAGGAACCCCGTCTGGCCCCGGGGCTTTGCCTGTTTTCGAGGACTTTAGTGCTTTCTTTACCTCATTGTGTGTGAAGTGCAAAGTTAGTGGATAAGTGACTTGGTTCAATGAATCTATATAATCCATGTCATGTGATTCCCCTATACTAAAAACTTTAGAAAAGTGGTTTACCCATTCATTGTTAGTAATTACAATATCAATGGATGGTAGATCCTCTTTGTCTGTAAGATATGGTGACCTTACTATTTGCCAGAACTCTGCGCTGTCTTTAAGTTCCGAACTTTTCCTAAGACGCTCCCATAAATCAGCTTTTATCTCTTGTTTTCTGATTTTTATCGCTAGGGCGTATTCTTTTCTTAGGCTAATGACCTCCTTTCTATCTCTTTTGTCCCTTCCTAGAGCTGGGTAACTGGGTTTTGTATCGCGCCAACTCACCGACAGGTCTCAAAGCGCTACTGACCAAGTACAGCAACAAGAAACAAGAAGAAAGTATAGAAGTGTCTAGAGCTAATGATCGGCTACTGAAACGTAAAAGCGTCTTTGAAAAGTAAAGTTTTCAGGGACTTCCTAAAACGGAGGAGGTTGGATTCTCTACGAAGCGCCTCCGGTAGCTTATTCCAGATGACAGGGGCCTGAGCTGAGAAAGATCTGCCTCCTTTTGTTGCCAGCTTGAAGCGTGGGCAGGACAGCAGAAAAGAGCCGGAGGATCGCAGGGCACGCTTAGGTTCATATATTTCAAGCCTGTCTTTTATATAGGCAGGCGCCTGACCGTGGATTGCTTTGTGACAGATGCACATGCTCTTAAATTCGGCTCTTTGTACTATAGGCAGCCAATGTAGCCTGTAGAGCAAAGGAGAGGCATGAGTCCGCCTCGGCACTCCAAATATCAGACGAGCTGCGTCATTCAGGATGACCTGAAGACGATTGGTGGAGTTTTTTGGGAGGCCGAGGTATAACGCGTTGCCGTAGTCAATTCTAGACACTATTGTGGCTGAAACAATGGTACGGAGCATATTCCTTGAGAGTAAGGGGGCAAGCTTACGTAGTTGCCTGATCAGATTAGTACAGGACCCAACTGCAGCGGATACTTGGTTAGCCATCGAGAGATCTTGATCGATTTTCATGCCGAGGCTCTTAACGCTAGGGCACGGTTTAGGGGTCGGTCCAAGTTCTTGTGGCCAAAACAGATCATTCCAGGGGGAAGTAGAGGTTGAGACTACGAGGACTTCCATTTTGTCTGGATTGATCTTCAATAGATTGGATGACATCCAGTTTACTGTAAATCGTAATATATCTTGGGCCGTGGACTGAGCCGATGATGTGTTGTCGATACTCAGCAACAGCTGAGTATCATCGGCATAATTAAAAACTTTGCAGTTCATGTTTGCCAGGGACTCTATCAATGGCTGTAAGTACAAATTAAACAAGAGCGGAGAGAGCGCCGACCCCTGCGGGACTCCACAAACTAAGGTGCCCACATCGGAGACCTGATCAGCTAGCTGGATTCTTTGCGTCCTCCCTGACAAGAAGGCTGTTAACCATTTTCTTTAGAGCTTTCTTTAGTTTTGGGTATGCTTTAGTACAGGCTGGACTAATCCAGCCTTTCTTCACCTGATTTTTTTGTTTATGGGATCTAGTAAGTGCCTTCTTTATATTTTGTGAGATAGCATTAAAGCTAGTTATCACATCGCTACTTTTTGTGTCACACCCCAGGCAGGTTAAAATATCTATATGCCTTACATTCAGTAACTATTTTTGCAGTAATGGCTTTTTTATCAATGTTACCCCACTTTAAAGTATATCCATTCAAGGAGCCTAGTTCAAGATGTTGTTGGTCTAATAATATCAATATGTCAGGTTCTTTTTGATTTTTTAGATCACTCAAGGCGATTATAATTGGAAAGAGGTCGCTCAGCGGGTTTTTAACTACTTCGAATAGTTCGATGTTTGGGCCTGTATGTGCTGAGATCAGGACATAGTCTAACAGACTCATTAGTCCCCTACCGGTAAATGTTGGTGTAAAGGGTACTTGGAAAGACCTTCATTTGCGAAGCCCAGTTCTAATTCTATTATGACCTTGTTCATTTTTTCGCCGTCAATCGAGTGTGTGAAGTGTGTCATCCTATTGCCATCGTCTTCCTCAATTCCACACTTATCAGTGTTATTATTCCTGCATAGATGGAGAATAAAGTCGCCACCCCAAAGTATTGTACATGATTTATTAACATATTGCTCCTTTAAATCTTGAAGAACTAGGAAGATCTCTGAGAGAAGATTAATCAACTCGTCTGGTTTCTTGTTGTTATAGAAATTTACTATAACATATGTCATCTGTTTTGTTCTCTTTAGAATAATTATTTGATAGTTCTCTTTTAATTTCAGAGTGACGATTTCCTCGTTGCATAGGGTGTTTGCTATGTAAATAATTAGACCACCACTACTTCTTCCAGATGGAGATTTTTTTGCCGGGGAAAAAAAGGTCTTATATCCAATCATATGTATTGGATCGATAGCCCAAGTTTCCTGGAGACATATAACACTACTCGTGTTAACTTGGTTCAGGAAGTTGGGGTTCGTCACTTTAGCCAGCAAGCCAGCTATGTTCCAAAATGTTAGGTGTATTAGGGAGGCAGATGAATTATGACTAGAAGGAGTGGGTTTAGTTAACAGATTTTCCGGTGGCATAGCACTAATTTTTACTTGTGATGAATTGGCTACAGCGATCAGTCCCATTCGGGTAGAAGGAACAGAAGTGTGTTTATCAAAGACAGTTACTATATCCCTTTCCTCTCTGTCTAAAATGCTATCTATTGCCTGCCCCTCTGAAGTTAATTTATACATAGTTGACCCTTCAGAGTGGTCATTCTTTTGTCAATCATTAAAATCCAGGGTAGACAGTGCGCTAAACCTATTTTGGACTGGGATGCTGTAGGAGTTGCCTGGTGCAGTAGCAACTTGATGCCAACGAGGGTCCCTGTATTCTTTATACTGCATTGTGGACAAATAGGGATGAGTCATTAAGTGCGGGTGTATCTGTGCTTGGTGTCTTTGTGTGGGAACATTCTGAGAGGTAAATTTTGGATACTGATGTAAAAAGGGGGAGTTATTTTCTGTCATCTGATAGTGATCAAAAAAAGGAGTAACTAGATTAGGTCCCATGGTCGTGTGAGTTGTAATCAGGTGCCTATAAAAATATCCCACCGGGAGAAGGGTGGTATTAAATTCCCAGAGTGAAGGTGAGGGAGCCCTTGCCAAGGTTTTTTCAGCCCATTGTGGATTCTTAAAACTTATGGATATACAATCCCCTTCGAATTTTTCTTTTCAGGGGGCCTATCCATCCTACTCTCTGAACATGGTTTATTTCTCCTGAGCATTCTATCGGGAAGTTACAGTTTGCTATCAGCCAATGCAAGATCTTATTTTTCAAGGAGGAAGAAGTTTCCTCCTGTTCGTGTCTGAGTGTAGGAACATTGACCAGGACCAGTACATAAGCACCACATTCAGGTGGCAAATTGATTCGTGGAGGAATCTGTCTTGAATTGTACGGCGGATCATGTAATGGCCGAGGTTTTTGGGGAGTTGGAAAAGTGGCATTTGGTTGGTTAGATGTCTTTGTCGTGCCATGGGTTTCTAATATCTTCTTCCCTGCATTTGTAGTTGTAGCCTGGGTATTAGTAATAATGCTCGGGGTGGAACTACTTTCTATGACAGAGTTATTTAAAGGACTTTCTCTGCTTACAGAAGCGACTGATTTTGGTTTTGTCGCCGTGTCTGCAGGTGGGATGGCTTTGGCTTTCAGTTTAGAAGTTATAGGTTTAGTAATAGTTGTTTTTGGTCCTGTGTTAGTAGTTGTAATATCGCTGGGAGCTTTTTTGTTAACAGCAATAAGTTCCTCTATTTGTTTCTGAATACGGGCCAGTCTAGATTTAATTGGTGACATAAAGATGGGCAAAAGGTCACCAACTCTTTCAATTAGTTGATCATTTTCTGTGGGTGCGTCAGGGTTTCCCGCGCGCGCCTGAGTGTTCCCCTGGAAATCTTCCGTTGAAACCCCTGTATGTATGGTAATTCCACAAACAGTGGGATGTTTGATTATGCCTTTACTGATTTGTGTTTTTGTTATATTACGTTGTTCTGTAACTGTAACAGAGGGAATAGGCTTCGTTGGTTGCTGCATCCGTTTTCTAGTGGCACCCTCTTGCCTGGGTCTTGTCAGTGACGCACTATTCTCTTCTACAATTTCCGGAGTGTGATTTATATTTAAATCAGGTGTCTTTTCTAGTTCATTATTCACATCAGAGTCACAGTCAATTAATGGATCTGTTGCGACAAGTTGATCTCATTAGGGATAGTGTGAAGGTCAGCTTGGATTTCTCGGGGGCAGCCTGCTTGTAAACCATTATGTTTTACTGGTGCTTTTACTGATAAAATGCTGCCAAGAGAGGAGCGTTTAGTTTTTAGTAGCTCTTGTGAAACCCTACGCTTGGCGGACTCTAGGTCTTGTGAGACTCTACGCTCAAGGAGTGAAATACTAAGGTCAATTGCATCATTTGTTCTTGTTATGAAGCTGTCAATAGGGCCAATCATGGATGCGCCGGCCGCAGCTGTCTTACTTCTACCTCCCCTGGTAGACATTACACTATGCACGTAGATACTCTAAAAGTAAAAAAGGTCACTTAACTCTAAAAATCTCAGAGCAAAATAGTGCAATACCAGGATGCTGTGATGATGATTTTTATTTTTTTATTTTTTTTAGCTGGTCAAAATATTCACCGCCAGAGTGCAAAGTCAAGTTACCTACTTGATATGAAATAAATGATGTTAGGGGGCAATACCCAACCCGACCTCCTCGTCCTTGGAGGGCCTCAGAGGACCCGCCCTTTGCCCGGGCTTCGCCCGGCGTCCCGTTCGCGTCCCGCGAGACGGGCCGATGTGGAATTTAAGCGCCTCCTGGCGCTCCCCGGTGACGCGGTTCACCGCAAGGGCCTCTGGACAATGAAGTCCGCCCCTCGCCAGTCTCCGCTCGGCGGCCCCGCTCTGGATGTTAAAGAGCAGCCTGGCAGCGGGAGACGGACGGGCGGGTCCACGCTGGCTCAGGGGTTCAATGAATGGTTGGTGCACAGCGTGCAAGGGTTCAATGGCAGCAGCAAAAGCGTGAAAGGTTCCCCCCTCTCAATGGGGCCGATGTTGAATTTAAGTGCCTCCTGGCGCTCCCCGGTGACGCGGTTCGCCGCAAGGGCCTCTGGACAATGAAGTCCTCCCCTCGCCGGTCTCCGCTCGGCGGCCCCGCTCCGGATGTTAAAGAGCAGCCGGGCAGCGGGAGACGGGTGGGCGGGTCCGCGCTGGCTCAGGGGTTCAATGAAGGGTTGGTGCACAGCGTGCAAGGGTTCACTGGCAGCAGCAAAAGCGTGAAAGGTTCCCCATCTGCCCTGTCATTTGTACCATAAAAGCCTCTTTTAGTTCCCACAGCTTTAATAACACAGCGTTTTTTAATAACACAGCGTTGTAAAGCCTCTTTTATTATGAGCACTGGCAGAGGGGACATCCCCAAGACCCTAGGCGATTGCAGCGGAGATATGGCATGCCGAGCACAGGCCCTACACATGTACCCAAACCTCTTACAGCACCGGTTAGCAGAAAGACAAGTTAAGTGGCACTGACTTCTTAGTGAAGGTTGTAACAGGCATAGCAGATAAAATTGTACTCGTAAACACAGAAGCAGAATTTATACAGTAAAGGCAGCCGGCCCAGCCCTTTTCTTATCGCACGTAGTTGCGCCCTCTGAGTCTCTCGTTTTCGTGCCTTTCTGCGTTCTGTTTTTCTCTGCGCTCTGTTGTACTCGGTTTTTTTTGCCCTTCTGCGCTCTGTTTCCCTCATTTTATGTGTTCTTGTGCCCTCTGTTGCCCCCGTATTTCGTGCCCTTCTGCCCTCTGAGTCTCTTGTTTTCCGTGGCCTTCTGCCCTCAGTTTCCCTCGTTTTCCGTGCTCTTGTGCCTTGTGTTGCCCTCGTATTTCGTGTCCTTCTGGCCTCCACTACTGCCTTGACTTCCTGCTGGTCCTCAGTGCAGGACTCGAATAAAAATAAACTTTGAGGTTTGCTTAAGCAATGGATGTGTAGTTTATTGTACATCCGATTATGCCTCAGCTGCAAAGGTTTTCGTGCATTTTGAAGCCTGTGTTCGTACTGCAAATAAAAGCTTTGTATTTTAGGACATAATTACACATATTTCAATGATTTGATTGTACGAAATGCCACCCACCATCGTGACATGAATTGCACACCCTTTCTTGTTCATTGTGATACTTTCAAATGGGGGGGTACAGAGCTATGTGCATTTGGCAAATGTATATAGCGTGAACTTTACCCGAAGGTGTCAGAGCGCTTTACATAAGAACCAGTTGCAAAACATAATGACTTTGGATTACATGCGTTACATAGAAGATACAAATCGCAAAAATTTGCAAATGTACAGATGTAGTCACACAAAGACGATACTGTTGCTTATAGTTATCTCTATATACATAGGGAAAGGATATGAATGGGAATGGTAGAGTACACAGGTCTACTGCATATACTAGTGATTACAGTTATCTCTATCTACAGAAAAGCAGAGTTATATTTTGAGGGGTCGGAGGGGGATGCAGTGGGTGGATGGATGCATGATGGATGGGTGGTGGATGGATGGGTGGATGTGTTGGTGGATGGATGGGTTGGTGGGTGGGTGGGTGGATGGGTTGGTGGATGGGTGGGTTGGTGGGTGGATGGGTTGTTGGGTGGATGGGTTGGTGGGTGGGTGGGTGGGTTGGTGGATGGATGGGTTGGTGGGTGGATGGGTTGGTGGATTGCCTAAATTGTTGACGCATTGGCTGAATATACCCTACATTTGACTAATCTCTACTTTGTCTCTTAAAATAGGCCGTCACCACCGCGAACCTTTGTGTGGATTTCCAAACACTAACTACCAAGTAATTCCCAGTTTAAAACAACGATACAGGTACACTAATGGTATTTCGGCCTAAGTATCACGACACTAAATTGTTTTGCGAAGCAACTGGCAAATGTGTATTTGATACACCTAAGTATTAATCCCCCCGCAAACCTAATTTTTTTACGTTCTGTTACAGAGTTGGAAACTTACCGGAGGTGCAAGGCAAGCAAAGATTTTGAGTTTCTCCGGTAAGTGCAGCAGAGTAGCAGAAAAGGTAAAAAATGACCGTTGTTACTTTAAGAGTGAAGCAATGTGATTTGTTGCCAAATTCGATATGTTGTGCTAGAATTAATATTCGTCCATTTCTGATCCCACCCAATAATGTGTTTGGTTATTGATGAAATAAAAGGCATTTATTTATATTGTATTAGCAGTAGTGTATGCATTTCGTGACCGGCATTATCAAAAATGTGTGTATTTTTATAATGTTGAAAATGCATGTTTATGTCTTGTTCCTACATCAAATGTCTTTCTTATTATCTCTAAAATGCATGTTTTTTGGGGTTCCTACAGAAAAATTCTTTCTTATGGTCTTTACAATGCCTTTTGTTTGTTTTGTTCCTACATCAAATGTCTTTCTTATTATTTCTAAAACGCACATTTTTTTGGGTTCCTACTGAGAATTTCTTTGTTAGTGTTTATAAAATGCTTTTTTTTATTTGTTGCTAGAGCAAATGTCTTTCTTATCATTTTTCCAATGTCTTTCTTATCATTTTGGTAATGCTGTTTTCTTTTTTTTCTACAGCAAATGTCTGATACAAAGATGGCGAAATATATCACGTCAAGCAGAGGAAACCGTCTACTCAAACACAGCGGCTATATATATTCAAAGGAGAGAAATTCTGAGCCACAGGGTCATTGGAAGTATGTGCAATACTACTCAAGGCATTGCAGAGGACGGGCAGTTACTCTGGGTGAGTCTGTTTTAAGAAGCACAGACAATAACCAGGCGGCCTCTGCAACTGCTATTGAAGTCCGAGAATCTATAAATGAAATTAAATTGATTGCAGGCAACTCCAATGACCCTTGTGGTGCAATTTAAAGGGAGGTATCCGAGCACATGACGGAACATGTGGCTAGTAGTATGCCTGCCATCCCCAACTTACATAGAATGATCCAACGCCAGAAACACGCGAAGGACCCAAAACACGTGGCACCACAAACTTTTGGGGATATTACAATTCCTGTTGAACTCTATGTTACCGTTTCCAATGAACCATTTCTTATGTATGACAATGAAAATTGTCAAAAGCGCATTCTAATATTTAGCACCCCCCGTAATCTCAACCGCTTGGAGAACAGGGATGTGTGGATGATGGATGGGACCTTTAAAAGCACGCCCACCCGTTTCACCCAAATCTACACCATTCATGGGTACGTGAACGACATTGTAGTCCCTTTAGTATACAGTTTACTACCAGACAAACAATCTTCAACGTCAGTCCTCAAATCCAAAATCCCAAACAAAAGTCCGAGAAAAGTAATCATGGACTTCGAATTACCCACGATAAATTCTATAAAGAAATTGTACATGGATACCCAAATGCAAGGATGTTTTTTCCACTTTTCTCAGGCTATTTGGCGTAAAATTAAAAAAACATCCCTTATTGAGCATTATGTGTCTGATTTGAGCTTAAAAAACTATCTGGACTTTGCTTTGTTCCTCCTAATAGTGTAGACGAATACTACACATCGATTACACAGTCTGAATATTTTATGGTAAACGACGAAAAATTGGCACCAATATTAAATTATTTTGAAGACACATGGATTGGGCATCTAATTAGGTTGGGTTGCCGGTGGGAACCACGTTTTCTTGTGGACTGGTGGAACTGCTACTCCACTTGCTTAGAGGGAGGAGCAAAAACAAACAATGCCATAGAAGGTTGGCACAACTCTTTAAACAAAAGTATTGGGAAAGCGCACCCTTATTTCTACAGTTTTCTTGAGATTTTGCAAAAGGAGCAAAGTTACCAGGAAATGCGCATCTCAGAGTGTTTAGCAGGTAATCTCCATCCACGTTTTTATCAGCATTCTAAGGAAATGTCTGCCCGGCTTTTGGCATTATTACAACTTTTCACCTTGTCTGTGCCGCCTGACTACCTATCTTCCATCGCACATGTACTTAATTCGTATGGGTAAAAAATGTGGCACTTGATGTTGTGTACCGTAATCCTATCTGTAAATTGGACACCCTATCTTGTTTCAATTTTTGGGGGGATATGTACCATCCTTAAATTCTTAAAGGATTGTGTCATTGTTTGTGTTTCTTATTTTAGTTTGCTATTAAAGACATACTTATTTTTGAAGTATTTGGTAATAATGCAATGTTAAGTTTGGTATTATACGAAAATTAAAAGCTGCTAACTTGTTTGAGTTTTTAGTAATAATGCAATGTTAATAAAATAAAATGGTTTAAACGTGTTCTTTTGTATGTGGTATAATTTTGGCATGGATCAAGGGTACTTTTCACAATGCATGTTCATCCATCCACCCCCCACGCAGCACTCATCCATGCATCCATCCACCCATAGACTCATCCATCCATCCATTCATCCACCATCACCCACCCATTAACCCATGCATCCATTCACCCACCATCACCCATTCACCCACCAATCCTTCATTCATGCATCCATTCACCCATAAACCCATCCATCCATCCCGTACCACCATCCCCCATCCATTCACCAACCATCACCCATACATTCAACCATTCACCATAAGGCATTTGACTGTATCGCCCATCCATTCGCCCATCCTTCATGTGACCATCCATTCATCCATAATCCATCCATAATCCATTCATCATTCCTCCATCCATAATCCATTAATAAAAATGTAATGTAGCGCTGCACTTTTAAGTTTGGCATCCAGCTGTCATTCATGCAGCCATCTACCCATAAACCCATCCATCCATCCCCTACCACCATCACCCATCCATTCACCCATCCTTCATTCATGCCGCCATCTACCCATAAATCCATTCCTTCATCCATGCATCCATCCACCCATACACCCATCCATCCATCCATTCATGCATACATCCATCCATTCACCCACCATCACCCATTCGTTGAACCATCCACCATAAGGCATTTGACTGTATCGCCCATCCATTTACCCATCCTTCATGTGACCATCCATTCATCCATCCTCCACCTATAATCCATTCATAAAAATGTAATGTAGCGCTGCACTTTTAAATTTGGCATCCAGCCCTAATCCAGTAGTTTAAAACTAATGTAGCACTGTTTTGCGAGTTGATAGGAGGCTCGAACTGTGGTTGACAACACCAAGGTCGGCAGAGCTATCCGTCAGGCTATAAGTTAGCCATGCCGTTTTGTAACAGCTCCCGTTTATATACATGATATGTTAGCTTTTTTATGTTTTTTTAATCCCTGTTTCCGTGGTTTTAGGTGTTTTCGCCCCTTTTCCTTTCTTCGTTAGTTTCTGTTTTGTCTGAATTCTTGAGTTCCAATTTTCTGTTGTTCGTCAATTTATGTTAGTCCATGGTTTTTCTACAATTTATGTTAGCCCGTATTTTCCGTTTTTATTCAATTGATGTTAGTCCCCCTTTCCTTCATTAGCTTTTGCTGAATTCTTGCGTTCTAACAATTTATATTAGTCTGTGGTTTTTCTACAATTTATGTTAGCCCGTATTTTCCGTTTTTATTCAATTGATGTTAGTCCCCTTTTCCTTCATTAGCTTTTGCTGAATTCTTGTGTTTTAATGGCATTTTAACATCGCATGCGTTGTAATTGCTGTTAATGCCATCGCGCCGTTGTAGCATTCGCACAAAAATGCTGCGATGCCAACGACAATGCGATGTAAACATCGCGGTGCGATGGCACCACAATGTATTTACATCGATGTCATTGGTGTTTCCCCACTACAACCAATATCAATGAAACAACAAAAACCAGAAAACAGTCGCCAACCAACAGAAATCTTGGTTTTCCACCCCAAATATACATCAAAGGGACAACAGGATCTTTTAAATCTCGGCAACATCCTCAGACTAATTAAATTCATCCCAAAGCTAGAGGGTATAAGTTCAAAGGACTTAGTCTCCGTAGAATTTCTATCTGCAGCCAACCTTCAAAGCCCAGAGGCAACCAAGACAACTTGGACCTCAAGCTTCATAACAGATTTAATCTTCACAGAACAGGAATTTCTCCACACCTGGGGCATTAGGGTCACCCCTTTCACAAAACCAGCTTACCCCTTGCCATTTCTGAGCAGGCCGATGTCACCACCAAAGATACATCAGGCTCACCCTATTAGCGTACTCAGAAGCTCCCAAAAACGGATCGCAAATCCCTCATGGGGTCGCCCAGACTTACGGTTGGCCGCAGCAGCAGAGTCATCACTAGGCCCATTAAGGGAAACACTGTCCCGCACGTTCACACTATGCTCGAAAGAGGACTGACGCTACTTCCAAAATAGAGATCGCAGGAGGGAAGGGAACCAATTATAGGCTTATGATCTTGGAAAATCAACGGACTAACTACAAAAATAGACGACCCAGACTTCCTGGCTTACATTTCCCTTTTCAACATAATAACGCTACAAGAAACCTGGCTCAAGAACGCACAGCACATCAAGGGCTGCACATGTTTTACCACACCAGTTTCATGGACTTGCAGGTTTGGCCACCATTCAGGTGGTTTGGCTGCCTATGTCGCCACCACAACGATAGCATCAGCAACCATTATGGATTCAACCTCAAACACAATACTAGCAGTCAAAATAATAATTGCCCTTGATGGAAAAGAAGATGAGGTATGCATAATTAATTCATACGTACATCCAAAAAATAAGGTGAAAGATTCAACTAAAATTACTAACCAACTGTCTGAGTTTGTAATCCAAATGGAAAACCCACTCTTCCTTTTGACTGGGGATTTAAATCAAGACCTAATTGGTTCGGCAGAAGGCCAGGAGATTCTAGCCTTAAATAGAACTCATAACATTCCACTGCAGAGTGTCATCCATAATAGGAAAAAACGTCACAACAGTCGCTTACTTAACGACCTAGAACACCAAAATCTCCGGGCATTAAACTGGAGATTTCCGGCAGACTCTCCTCCAGTTAACTCCTTCTACTGGATTAGAACAACCTTGCTACTGGATTATACCTTCGCGAGCCTCGCGCTGTTCCCTTACATCTTGGGGTATAGAATTGGCGATAAAGGTGACAGTGACCACTGTCCCCAGGAATGCCATATAACATCAATCACGCCTACTTCAATTAGGCCAGATACAACAATGGGGCCGATCTAGACCACAAACCAAAAGAGAATAAAATGCACATTTGCTAATACGAATCATCAAGCTGAAACTGCACTCCAACTCTTCAATACCCAAGCATCGACTGCTGTTGGGCACATCACGTACTGGGCTCTCTATACTGAAACACTGCTAAAAAAGCTTGCAGTTAACTCTCTCTCTAAAAATAACCCTCGCTCAGGGGGCAGAAAACATAATCTAAACAAAGAACAGAGAGTGCAACTGAGGAACCTTAACCCATTCGTTGCGTGCGTCTGCCAACGGCCGTCGCAAGCACTACCTTCGTAGTGCTGCGCAGGTCCGTTGGCCGATGCAGCCCCGCCCGAGCACGGACACGTCCGCACTGCGGCAGATTCTACGCCGCGCTTAAGGGGTTAAAAGCTCAGCTAGCTCGACCTTACGCAAACTAAGAAAGGATCCTAAAAACATCAGCTTACAAGCAGCGCTGAAACATCAAAGAGCAGCGCTAAAGCAATATAAATGGAAAATCAAGCGAGAGGATGAAAATTAAGTATGGGCCAAACTTCTATTCGTTACCAACAGTAACAAAAGCGCACGCTTCTGGGAAGTAGTAAATGGCTTCATGCGTCCACAGTGCAAAGAAATAGGATCTTACATTACAGAAGGGATCTGGATAGAATATATCTCCAGCCATTTCGATGACGATATAGAGAACCTAAGAGCCCAAACGGGGACATGCAATCTCAAAAAAGGAAATCAGAAAATGGGTATGCTAGAGACACGGGGTCAAGCCCTCCCCGGCAAAAACACCATCCACTCAGAGACATTGAGGTGCCAGCAGTTAGATGGAATCAAAAGACAGATAGCCAAAGGCAGGAAAGAAGGCGCCCCGGGCCCAAGCGGCATACCACCCACTCTCTATAAAGCAAAGAATAAAGAGTGGTCCAAAATCATGCAACCCCTATTCTTGGAAATCAGACTTCTAAACAAAATCCCATAATCTTGGAAGGGCTCGACGATTGTCCAGATTCATAAAAAGGGGGACAAGGCTGCCCCAAACAACTATTGTTTAGTAGCCCTCATTGATAACGAGGCGTAATATATTGCCGGTACTATATTAGAGGAGCTTACGCTTTGGGCCGAGTCAAACATGATAATACCGCTGAACCAAACTGGATTCAGAAAAATGCTGGGACACAAACAAACATTCTTGCTATGTCCTTAATCATTGATGCAGCAAAAGCATCTAAGATTCCCTTACATCTGTGCTACATCGACTTTAGTGCTGCATTTGATAACATCGACAGAGGCAGACTCTGGGGTAAACTAGCGCAATGGGGTTTACCACAGCCGACTCTAAATATGCTGATGCTCCTTCACACAGACACCTGGGTTCAGGTGAAATTAGGAAGCGGCACCCACTTGTCCTCAAAAGTACCAACTACTAAAGGCCTGAAACAAGGATGCGTGCTCGCGCCAATCTTGTTCAATCTTTACATGGCAGACCATCCGAAAGCGCTTGACGACTGCAATTCCCATTCCAAAAGGTTATGAGGAAAGATCTTGAGCAGCCTATTGTATGCAACCGATGTAGTGTTACTCAGCCAGACTTATATTGGCCTCCAACAACTCCTTACTGGAATGCAGAAATACGCTAAGGGAAATCATTTAAAATTAAATCTCAGCAAGACACGTACAATGTCATTGCACATCAACAAAATAAAATAGAAGAGCTGGTTCCTTGATGGCATAAAAGTTGACCCAGCTTGTGAGTATAAATACCTGGGAGTCACATTTGATAAAGAAGGCTCTTTTCTACAACAGAGGCAGGAAATCAGAAGGAGAGGCCTAGTGATAGCCTTGACAATTAAAAATCTGGCAGGCCGACTGATGGGTCCGACACTTACCCCATTCCTGAAGGTAATCCAGGCAAAACTGCTCTAATCGATTACATACGGTAGTGAGGCAATGCGGGGAAGGGATTCCAAGGACCTGGACAGCATACAGGTCAAGGCCTATTGAACAATGTTCTCACTTCCGACTTACACATCTCCAGCACAAATAAGATTGGAGTTCGGCCTCCAAAAACAATACCTAGCCAGGCACGGAGCGTACATCATCTGTTGCCACAAACTAAGAAGTGTGACTCCAAACACACAAAATTCTCTTCTACGGAGCGACATACAAAGCATGGACACTTCAGAGGCAACAAAATACCTCCAGTTAGCCTTGGAAGTCATTAAACTCTCAGAGCTCTGGGACAAACAACATGGGCATGGCAAGTTCAAAAAAATAGTCTGGAAAAACATCAAATTACTCTCCTTACTGGAGGATAAGGCTTTATTTGCAAAAAGATCACATGCATGGATGACTCTCAATTCCTATAAATCATTAACACCACAAATGTACTTTAATCAGGGGTACCCCAAAGCTATGAAAATGAACTTTTTAAAGTACAGATTAGGGATATTGCCATGCACAGGGCACTTTTCACCATGGCTGAGAAAAGACGGCGACGAGATCTGCAGGTTACGCAATGCCAGCAAGGGTGACATCCTTCACGTCATTTGTCTATGCGAAGAACTGCAACAGGCACGACAACTGCTTCTCAAGGACCAATTTAAGCGAAGAGGGATTGGCACCAGAAGGCAAGCGGTGCTTGCCTGCCTGAATCCATCAAACACGCAACTGAATTGTAGATTTGTGAAGTTCTTGAGAGTGGCTGAACAGAAAATGCCAAAACTGGTAGAAATCACCTAAGACGCAGGCCGAATAGTAGACGGACAATAGGACAAAATGGCACCTTATGGAACATAACGGCCTAACACCAGTCTGACATCACTCAGCAAGAGAGAGATCAAGGTCGAGCACACAGGGCAAACACTGCATATAGATGAACAGGACGAGAGCGTATTACAGAGAGATTGGTGCTCTCAACTATATGCTGTATCCTGCATTGCTGAGTTTCTCCTTTTATGACAATTTTTTTAAGTGTTTTACAATAGATGTTTTAAATGAAATTTGTATTGCAACAGTTTTAATTAACTATGCAAATAAAATAAAATAAAATAAACACAGAAATTTGAGAAAAAATTGATTTTTCAGCTAAATTTGAGGTTTGCAGGGGATTCTTGGTAGGGACATTATGGGGGACCCACACAAGCCATACCTTGCTGGACTCCCCCAGGTGTCTAGTTTTTAGAAATGAAATACTGCCCTCATCTGCTCCTCAGGGGGGATAGAAAGACTAGAACTCCACAAGGGGTAGGGGCATTGTCATGCCCATTTTGGTCAGCTCCCACCCCAACATCAATAAAAAAAATCCCTGATGTCTAGTGGGCGTTCTGTCCCCCCGGGGGCAGATTGGGGACTACTTCCTGATGCCTAGTGGGTGGTCCCTGCTTGAGGATCGCCCTCCTGGGATAATCCCCAAGTAGGGATCTACTGGAGAGGAAATGGGAGATGCCCCCTTTCCAGTGATACCTCTACCTTCTTTCTATGTGCTCAAGGGGCTGAGATAGCTCCATGAGTATGTAAAGTGAATCTGAAATGAGCCTCTTGTATCATTTCAGTTTCGGTTTTACTGAAATTACGTTAGCGCGACGTGCGTGCTGATCGTCATTACAGGGAAACAAGGTGGTGCCTCGAGAGCTGGAGAAGCTCTTCCCCAGCTCTTGAGACTGTTGGGGGTAAAGGGAATCCCTCTGGTGCCCGCACCAGAGGGATTCCCTGAGCCATGGCGTCAGACGCGCGGGAGCCGTCCGACGCACATGAGAACTTATGCGTCAGATGGCTCCAGTACGTCGGAGCATTGAAGGGGTTAAACCTGGCTCAGTTTTCCAAAGAGTTAGTGGCATGGTCCCTGGTCAAGAGAGGCAAACAACTCGAGCTGCGACAGCAGAGGTCCGTTAACCCACAAAACTCAAAACTTATGTCTCACAATAGGTAATTCAATAAGCTGCGTTGTATGACAAATGCTAATAGTCAACCCATACAAGCTCCTTTAAAAATGTAAATGAAGGACATGTAATTACATTTCCGAGGCCATGCAACTCATAAGACTACATCTACAACAAAATACACTCAACAATAAGAAAGTAACCTCATGGAATACTAAATTTTTCTTTGAATTTCTGTGCCTAAGAAATTTGTGCCATAAAATCATTCATGGAAAGTATATTAGAATTAGTCAGCCAAGCAGTTCACAGTGCAAAATACACACCTAGCTCAGCAATGGAAGGAGCACAGTAGGGCACAGCAACTGTGCTGCCATAAGTCTCTTAAACTTCTAAACGAACACAAGTCACAGCAGCATGCTACAATCCAACAGCCTAAAATTACACATATACTGGTAGAAACAATCCAATATCAGGAGAATACATAATTGAACCTATTAGCTGGAAACTCTGGGTGAGTTATCTTCAAATGGCCAGTGCAATGTAGTGGGAAATTTAGCTAAATATCATGGCCATCAGTCGATATTTGAGTGAACATGTAACTCTGGATTAATATAGTGTAAAATAATATTTAAAACCAGCATATCACATAGACTATGGGCCAGATGTAGGTGTCCAAATACCGGTCGGAAACGGCTGAAAATACTGATTTTCAGCCGTTTCCGACCGGTATTCGGACATTGGTATGTAGGGGTTAGAAAAACTTACAGATTCGGTAATTTTACCTAATCGGTAATTTTACCGAATCGATAAAATGACAGAATCGGTAAATTTACAGATTCTGTAAATTTTACAGATTCGGTAAAATTACCGATCGGTAAAAATACCAAATCTGTAATTTGCTATGTAGGTAGCACTGTGAACAGTGCTACAGGCCTTCAGAATTCTGTATTTTACCACCCAATACAATTGGGTGGTAAAACACCGAATTCAGGTGTACATGCACATCTGTCCATGTACACCTGTGCCATGTGACACACAGACATGCCCTTAGGGCATGTCTGTGTGCCACATGGCACACAAGCCTGTACTTGGGGTGCTAGAGGGTGTCAAAGTGACACCCCCTGCACCCTTGCAGGATACGGTATTTACTGATTCGGTAAATACTGAATCGGTATTGCCCATTAATTCCTATGGGCTTCAAGGCCCATAGGAATCAACGGGCAATACCGATTCGGTAATTACCGAATCAGTAAATAACGAATCCTACCGATTCAGTAAAAATTACCAAATTTTTACCTACATCTTATTTACAGATTCATGAATACCGAATCGGTAAAATTCGGTATTCATGAATCGGTAAATAAGATTTCCCTACATCTAGCCCTAAGTGTCTTTCTAAAAAGAATAAAGGGATATTGAAATGGAAAACATTCAGTTACAAAACGTAATTCTGTATCAAAATCCCACTCACTATATGTCAGATATATTCCTCCACATAAGATTCAGGCCTCACTATTTCATCATAAGGTGAGGAAATAATTGGCGAGATGTCTGAACTTACAGTGCCAAAGTCCTCTAGCATGCAATTGCAAAATCTGCAAGAACTATTATTACCCCCCCCCAAATAAATACCTTATGGATTTATTTCCTTCTTTTCCAGATGACACTGAAACATCACAATTATCTTGCTCTACGGTGTGAATCACTCTGCCTGAGTATACAACATGCCAAGTCGTCAGTGGAAGCAGCACCACTCCTGCCAATGAGGAAAATCTTGAAAACCTATCAGGTTCATCAGGTTTGACTGGCCAACATCTTAGAACTTTCCCACTCCTTTGAAACTCAAGAGACAGAACATGCAACAGAATTCTGCCACCATTACCAACAACAGTGCTCACACAAGCCTTTTGCACATCTATGCCACCAACAGATGCGGCCACTCCTGCCCTTGATCCTTTACCAATGACAGTCATAACATCTGCTGTCCAGCCAGAACAGGCCTCACCTGTGGCCTCCTAGTGAAGGTCACCGGGTGGTGTGGCAAGTTGTAGGACAGGACATGCTGCAAGGACCGAGATTTAGGATCAATCAATCAATCAATCAGGAGTTTGTAAAGCGTAGCTACTCACCGGTGAGGGTCACAAGGCGCTGAGGGGGGCTACTGAACAGTATGGGCATGGAGGGTCAGTTGAAGACCCAGTTCTTGAGATCCTTCCTGAATTAGGTCAGCATCTGGGACTGCCTGAGGTGGAGGGGCAGGGTGTTTCAGGTCTTGGTGGTTAGGTTGGAGAAGGATCTTCCTCCGATTCTGTTCTTGTGAATCTGTGGGACATTGACCTGGGCTAGTTGGATGGAGAAGAGTTGTCTGGCAGGTACATGGAATGAGTGGCAGTATTTCACACATATTGGTCCTGTGTCATGGAGGGTTTTGTAGTCTTGGGTGAGGAGCTTGAAGGTAATTCTGTTGTTGACTGGGAGCAAGTGGATTTGTCACAGGTGTTGAGGTATGTGGCTGCAGCGGGGGATGTTGAGGATCAATCTGTGGCATTGTGAACTTTTTGTAGTTTCCTGAGCTATTTCTGTGTGACGCCGGCATAGAGTGCATTGCTGTTGGTGGCGTCCACTGTAAGGAGTGCTTGGGTGACTGCCTTTTTGGATTCTGTGGAGATCCATCTGAATGTCTTACAAAGCAGGCGGAGCGTGTGGAATCACGATGAGGATATGGCATTAATCTGGTGGTTCCTTGTGAGCGAGGAGTCCAGTATGATGCCAAGGTTGTGAGTATGGTGTGCAGGGGTGGGAGGGTTCCCAGTACGGATGGCCACCAGAAGTCATTCCAGGCTGAGGGGGCTGGTTCCAGGATGTGTACTTCGTCTTGTCTGAGTTGAGCTTGAGTCAGCTATCTTTCATCCAAGAAGCAGCGTCCTTCATCCTACTGTGAAAGTTCATTCTGGTGACTGTGGGTTTGTTGGTGAGGGAGAGGATCAGCTGGGTGTCATCGGCATTGCATACGAAGTTGAGTCCATGGTTCCTGACGACGGCCTCAAGCGGGGCCATATGAACGTTGAAGAGGGTGGGGCTCAGGGAAGAGAGTAGATCTAGTCCAGAGCCTTGTTGCAGGTGCTCGCGTCATGGAGCCTCATGAGAAAGGCTATTGAAGGCGGCCAAGAGGTCCAGCAGGATCAGGGCTGCGGTTTCACCTTGGTCAAGGCAGGAGTAGGTGTCGTCGCTGGTGGCGAGGAGTGTGGTCTCAGTGCAGCAATGTGACCACCAGGAGTTGAGTCCTGATGGGTATAGCTACAAGGCAGGACGAGCAGCTGGGCCAGATTACTCAACCTCTAAGTCCCCAGACTATATTCTGGCTTGTCACCTTTTTGTGTGCAACTCTTCATTCTGAGGTGGTGCAGGATGGCTTCAAAACACTGACTACAGCAGTTTTGATTAAGATGCTGCTTTCAGTGCACAATTGCCATCTACTGCAAGCTGTTCCTGTGAAACATCTGGCAGCACCACACAAAGTGGGACACTGCTCTCCACATAGGATCTGTCATGTTCCCACTCGGGCTGCTTCAGTGGTTCTCAGCAGGAGTCATTAATCAGGCTCAGGTGAGGAAAGCTCTAAGAATTTATCAGCAAAAGACACTAAAACTGATATCCTAATGAGAGTTCCTGGGCAATTCTCCCTATCCACCCAATGACCAGAGATTTCCCCTCTTCTATTGGTTCCCTGGTGTAAAAAGTTGTCTTAACAACTGTTGGCCATTCTGAACTTTCTCGTGCAGCATTCAAGTTACCTAATTTTCTGTGACTCTTACATGGAATATAACATATACAATTTATTCTAGGTAATTTGTACATGGAATTTCTTCTTGGAATTAATTTTATTCAAATCGTTTTATCACAATCCGTACACACTTCACTGTTAATACAAATGACAATCAATAAATTGTTCACTAAAAAACACATTTCAGGAACAAAAACAGTAATAGCCAAATATATTGTCTCTGAACAAACAGCAACTGTTGTGGGGTCAAACAATACTTTAATATAAATGAGCTAGACATCTAAAATTCCATTAAGTGAGAAGGGCACATCCACATTATGTACAGACAATTATTTAAATCATACAATGTAGAGAAAACTCATGAGGATGCATAGGTAAGAATTAATAGGCCTTTTTCAATTTTTTATGTTAATGTATAATTAATGCAATGGTTTAATTTGATTTTGCAGATCTTAAATTAATGTGACATATTGGTTGATAACTGATCCTCAAAATACTTTAGTCAGGTCCATACTACACATTTGGCTGTCCTCATGTTCTCAACAGACATTTTGATCAGATGCAGGCATAAGCTATAACACATTTCCATGAATTGGGGTGCACATATAATATCAAGCCCAGGATCAAGGCACAGGGACACACACCACGTATCGAGTCGGGTTTGTTGACATAAAAATATTTTGTATCATTCGATGACTGGGAGCAAGTGGATGACAAATAGAAGCATCACTATTCCTCCAACAACTTGCACTACAGATCTCATCCCAAGGGAGTATCTGACAATAATCTGTCCTAAGTATCCACCAATTACTTGCTAGTGCCCAAACAGATGACCTAGGAATGAACAAGAATATAAAATTGTGAGTAATAGGCAAACATTGCCGTCAAATTTCTTGACTGTAAACACATTTTTCCTCAATAAGTGAACAATCAAACTTATCATCATGCATTGTCATACTGTAATTTTTACCACCTAAGTGGTGCTATTCTCACCCACATTCCCTCTCAAGAGTACAATACAATACATATATAAAGCACACAGCTACCTAAAAATGTTTCCCAGTGTTGGCTTTGAGAGTGACCACCAGTTAAAATGTCAAAACAGAGGAGCCTAAACTGTTCAAAGAGGAATGTTTTGATCTTCTTCCTGAAAACCGCTTTGGATGTGCAGCTTCTTAAGGCCAAGGGTAGGGCATTCCAAAGTTTGGCAGTCAGATAGGCACAGGAGCGTCCTCCTCTTCTGGATTTAGCAACCAAATGAATTTGGAACAGCTCATGATTGTTAGAGTGAAGAGGTTGAACCTGTAGAGAGATTTGGAAATGGTGCCTAAGATATGTAGGCCACCTGGAACTATAAATCTTGAAAGTAAGGATAAGGACCTTGAACTGCATCCTTTTGGCAATTGGAGCCAGTGAAGCTGGTGCAGGTGATCTGAAATAGGACACCAGGGAGGAAGTTTCAAGATCAGATGGATTGCCGCATTCTGAATGATCTGTTGGTGGTGTCAAAGAAAGGAAGGGAGACCAGGATATAGGCTATGGGAGTAACACAGTTTAGACATGATCATGGCATGTACTACAGTCTTCTATTGATCCATGGGAATAAACTGCATCACCCATCATCCATCTCAGGGATATGAGAGTCAGGAAACAGGAGCTAGGTAATTATTTTATTTGGGGATCAAAGGTAAGTTCTGCTTCAAATTTGACCCCCAGGACAGGGCACCTTGCTCATCTCATTTGGCCACCAGAAGTTACAATCAGGTATACATTTAGAGCAAAAGAAAAGGACTTCGTCTTGTCTGAGTTTAATTTCAGGAAGTTAGCATTTATCCACTGTAGAACAAAGTTGAGAGATAATTTGAGGGAAGTTAATGTTAAAGGATCCATTTATTGAAAGGACAGAAACAGCTGTGTATCATCTGCATATGAGACAACCCTAATCTCAAAGGTCTCCAAAAAGTCAACCAGGGGTGACATATATATATTAAAAAGGGTAGGACTTACTACTAAACCCTAAGGAACTCCGCAGTATAGTGAGTTACCTGCAGAGGTAAAAGGAAGGAGGAAGTCTGATTGTGTGCAATTACAGATAAAGGACTTGGACCAAGATAAGGCCCGCCCAGTAATGCCAAAGCCCTCCAGTCTTTCCACCAGAACGGCATGGGAGACCATATCAAAAGCTGCTGTAGAGCAGTCTCAGTGCTGTAACTGCTTTGAGAACTAGATAGCGATTCATGTAGTATAAGGTTTTCCTCCAGGAAGAAGGTGAGCTGTCTATTGACATTTTTTTCCACTAGCGTTGCCATAGTAGGTAGCAGTGAAATTGGCTGGGAATTGCTAAGGATCTTAGGGTCAGCTGACGGTTTTTCAAGTAAGGGAAATAGCATGGCACGCAGAGGGGACCAGTGTCTGAGCCAGAGATTTATTTTAAACTCACAACAAATCACATTGTCAATTGACAGAATTCTTAAGTGTTCTCCATTGACAAACATGATATGTCCAAGTCACTTACCATCAAATGACATACTCCTTACAGTCACATACTGTAGGAAAGTAGGATCTGCTTCTTATGGTTACCCCCACTTTTTGCATAATGTTACACTGTTTTGACTAGTCTGACTGGGATCCTGCTAATCAGGACTCCAGTCTATCTGCTTTCTCCTTAAAATGTTATGCCATGTACTTCTGTAAAAATCCAAATTTGATACTGGGGTACCCTTATAAGTCCCTACTATACGGTATCCAGGAACCCAGGGCAGAGGTATCACAGAGGCCTCCCATGGGCTGAAGCATGGATTATGCCACCTCTGAGAGGCCATGGAACCACAGTTCTGCTACTGCAGCCTGTGCAAGCTAGTGCTTGCACCACTTACTTCAGATATATGTTAACTATATCTATAGGTCACTACACTTAAAACTTATATGTCACCCCTTTAGCAGGCCTTAACAATCCTGAAGGCAGGGTGCTGGGTTTTACATGAGAGGTGCCCCTTCTTGAGCAGATCCCCACTGCAGTCTTCAGGGAAAATTCTCCCAGGTTGTCTGTGACCTCAATGTAAATACTGTCTCGAAAATGGCTGAAACAAAAAACACCTTGGAATCATATGCGCACGGAAATGATACGAACTCCAGGCCCGGGACGATACACTATGCGATGTAATGCATGGGTGGTCAAGACTAGTATTCGATAATGATATCATCCAAACTCACTTTTGAAAGTTACCATTACACGTGCACCTAAAACGTGACGCTAACGTTGCTTGAAACTGCAAGTTATCGCCTTGAATTGCACTGGATGTACCTGCTAACAATTTAATAGGGGCTTTTGTCGTCTGTTTTGAAGAAAGACCCCCTGTTGTTATCACTGTGGCGCTGTTTCTCGCCTGTGGACGTCGTTAGTGGGAACCACAGAACGTGGGATCGGTGAGACACCATTTTTCAACCCAATAACAGTTGTCATCAGCCACTGGAACAGAACTTGATACTGTAAATTTCCAGGACTACTTGGATGATGGCAGGCTTCATTAATATACATTGTTCCGTCTACATTTGAAATAGCGACATCATTGCACATGCTTACTGTTTTGGGAACTACGATCGGACTGATTACTATCCATTTTTTTTGCCCTGAGGAAGCTCTCAGTGTGGGAACGAAACGTGTTGGCTGATATTGTGGTCTGATTGACTTTATAAGCAAAACAAGAGTTCTAATAAAGAAGTAATTTTTCTACATGACTTTGGTTACCTGGACTTAGTGAGCTGTGCACCCCAACGTAGTTTACCTACCTTGGAATCATACCTCCACACAGGTAACTGGTGTGGGAGGTATGATTCCACCCTTCTGAAGCAAGCTTTGTGGGGTCACTGGTCTTTCAGTGCCAGCCTTCTCGACCCAGTCAACACAAAATGGATGCAGCCGACCAGAGACACATTTCTGCCTACCTACTGCTGAGCCAAGCTTGAGCAGAGGAAGGCAGCACAATAGGCATCCAGTCACAGGGAGGTCTGACCACTTCCCAGACAGGATTTAGTGTATTGAGACTGGGTGGGTGCACTGCCAAAATGCCTGAAAGTCTGCACCTGAGGCACATTTGGTGTCCATGTTCATAGTCCAGCTCTAGGAGCTGTTCGCTCCTGCTCTGGTGTGAAACTGGACAAAGGACAAGGGAGTAACCTCCACTTTGTCATGACCCTCCCCTAGGAGGATCTCCTGAATCCTTCCAACCATCTCCCGTGGGTACAAAAGAGCTTACCTGGCTGTAAGTCTTTAGATATTACATGGACAAGATTCTGCAACTAGAAACCACTGACCTTCAACCATCTGGACACTATCGACTTCACTGGACTTCGACAGGGACCGACTTTGTCTCCCTCTCTGTCCAAAGCTATGTCTGTATCCTTGCACCATACAGGCTCTGAGCAGGGCCTGTGGAGCATTAAGGATAATGGAAGAATATCCATTGGGATGAAGGAGTCACTCACCTGCATCTCACAGGCACCGTAACGCAACTGACCGGTCTGCTGACTCCGTAGGATCCAGCAACTCAGGAGGTGAATTCCAAAGTTCCTTGAGGTCGAGCTGCCCTCTCACTAAGTTTGAGGCCAGTATCCCGCGTGGAGCACCCGACATCAGTGGGCATTCGTTCACTGAGCCCCTGGTCATCCTGAAGTGACCCAGACTCTGTCACCTCTGCTTTCAGGTTCCTTCCATCAAAACTCCATCCTTGGATTCTAACAGACGCTTTCCTCCTTTGCGGCAGTAGCTCTTCTTTCCAACCCTCCATTGAAAACAACGGCAGTTTCTGACACCTATGCACGCCTATGCACTCAGCATCTCTGGGATAGGTAACTCAGGTACTACGGTATCCACAGGTGGGGTGGCTCTCCAACCTTCTAAGTTCCAAAGGGTTTCCTCGAAGTCCACCAAGAAGGGTCCTTAAACTTTAAATTGGTAACTGTGACTTCCCCATAGAATTGCACGGAGCCCGCGGTTGTGTTAGCACACTGCACCCGTCCTCCGATGGGTCCCTTTTTACTCATCTTGGGTGGTTCCTTTGAGTCCCCGTGATTCCACATGTTCTAGACACCATTTGTGGTTCTTATCCCACTGTTTTAGTATATGTTTGGTCTCCCTCTGGAGCCCACTGTGCATTGTGCTACTTACAACTGTTTATTCGCTAAAGTATTGTGTGCTTTGTGTAAAGGATACTAGAGAGTGTTATATAAATAAATACATATTTGTATAAGTACTATGTTGTTCTCCTTCCATTTAGTTAATACTAAAGGTGATGTTCTGGTAAAACAAGCTGCTTTACATTCCTTCAAGATTAAGCCTGAAGGCTGCTCTCCATAGCTACCACTAGGAAAGCTTTCAAAAGGTTATCTTCGACCTCATACATCATAAGGGTCATTTCAACTGGTGCAAGATGCCCACTTTAATTAGTGGACAGCATATACCAGACCAACTTCTCACACATGCCACCAGCCAAAGATGTTTTGAACTAATTGTCAGCGCCTTTTTCTTTATCACTGTTCTTGCTGATGCACACCTCTAACACTAAAATCCAATTGGTAGTCATCATCTAGAATGAATAGCATGTTTCTTCACAGGGCAATGTTGTGAAACATACATCGGAGCACCATAAGCATGTAGACCTTTCCAAAAGAGTAGAGAAGGGTCCCTCTGGTCTAGTCCAAACATAGGAACTGAGAATTCAGGAATGTCTAAATGCACCCATTAGACCACTCATCACACATGGACCTCATTGGAATAGACTTTCCCTGGCATTGTTTAATTTTTCAGAGGCCAATAGCCATGGACGATTAAGATACCTGTAGTCAGCTGAAAAACAAAACCAGAAAAACTAAGGGGATTCTTTACAAGGAGCTTACACTATCAATGGGTTAACATTTCTTGACCCTATATGGCTATATGGGGTCATTACTGTGGCTGAAGGCCATATCTCTGGTTAGCTGAAAATGAAAAGACAGGACAACTGGCAATAATTCCGCTAACTGTTCAGTTACAAACAGGTCAGAAGGCTGACATCATCATCAAAGTGTCAGAACCTATGCACTGTGCATTATCATGGCATGTATGTCACTTGCGCCGTGCGCCTTGCCCCTATCTAAAGGAATGTGTTGGTAAAAAAACACGCTTGAGTAGGAAAGGTGAGCCTCTAGTAGCAAAGGTGACACTTTTCTTGGAAAGGTGACTTTTTAGCAAGACATTTGATGCTTTTGTAGGAAAAGCGATGCTTTACCACTAAACATTATGCTCCAGTAGAAGAGGTGAGACTCTAGTGAAAATGGTGACACCTTTCTAGGAAATGTGATTTTTTTGTATAAAATATGATGCTTTTTTAGGAAAAGCTACGCTTTACTACTAAACTTGACGCTTGAGTGGAAATAACGTTGGGCGAAAGCCACGCATCAACGCCAAACTTGCAAAAACAATGCAATGGGCGGAGTCTAATTTGTGACTTTGCTGTTTCTCTAGTGAAACATCAGAAAACACAACGCTTTAGTAGGAAACATGACCCATACATTGGAAATGCGATTCATCTACAGAGGAAATCATGCAATAGCTCAACCATGCTGTAAACCAAGAAGAGTGAAGTTCCTTTCACTTACTATATTTATGTCTGTGCTGGCTGGGGGAGGTGTTTGTAGTTTACTGGAGAGTTTGGTGCTATCTGTTGGTCTTGTTGCTGTTGATGTTGTCCCTGCTGTGTCTCAAAACTGTCACAATTGCTGTGTAATTGTACTTTGTCTTATTGTGTTCAGTGTATTGTGGGTTGTTTTACTCAATAGGGGTAATAGATCTATGGGTAGGGGGAATGGATAGTGTTTTTGTGGTTGAGATTAGAGTGGTCAGGAGGGGTAGGGAGATGTTGGGCAGGGGAACAAACCTGGTGGAGGAGCCTAGGGGCCTGCTTTGGCTGTTGGCCAAGTACTTGACCAACATGATCGGAAGTTGAGGCAGGGCTAGCAAAGGCTACCCACTCCACGAGAGGTGGCAGCAATGGGAGAACGGGTGGTATCAGATGACTCAAGTGTTTGATGTTCAGTGGACTTTCATCAGCCAGGAGCAGGATCTACTGGATGACCTGCACATAGAAGTTGGTGGGACTATCAGTAAGTTCCTATATACCATGAGCTTCTAGCTTCGTGGCTGTATCAAAATACTCTTATTGGTTCTGTTTCTAGAATGGCAAGATGTGTATATAGGTTTCTATGGCATAATAGGGGCTACCTCCATTACCTACACTAAACATTCCACAGGGGCTGTTCACAGGGGCATTACAATAGCCAAAACAGATCAGGCCGTGCAGGGGAGGCCCATTCGTGATGCAGGACCCATTCCGCACTGTGCAGTGAGTTCTGTCAACTGGCCTGCCAGGTCATTACTGAGTCTGAACTGTGTTGGCCACTGACATGTATGTTGCAGGGGAGCACACTCACATGTCATCAGTCCACAGGTTGAATAGGGTGTTTGTTTATCCCCAAATGTTTACGAATATGTCTGTTTTACATAAAAACATCATCATTCCTTTATAAGCCTGTATTTGCCTTGATTGGTCATTGTTCATTTACAGTGCACTGGTCACACGTAAGGAGCTAAGTGAAGGTGACAAACAAGCATGGGTACTGTCTTATGTTGGTAGCATAGTAAAGTGCATGTATGAACTTGAGAAGGTCCCAGCATTGTCATACTATGCAGAGTGTGGTAAATCAAATTGGACTGCTCACATAGGTGTCAATGCCTATCACCCTTGCACCATGTTGTAAGCTAGGCTGGTCTTGTAACTTGTCTGCCCTCTGTGCACCTTATTTGAGAGTTGCCTGCTATCATCTAAATATACTGCAACATGGCATACATATGTCCATGGTGAGGGTATTCCAACTGTGCATTATGCTACAAATCCAACGTACAGACAATACCAGGCATTTATGACAGCAATGTACTGTGCTTCCTGTGTACACACTGCACATGTTCAGCATTCACAGAGCTATGTGCCATGTGTTTTGTGTTGTAGGTGGACCAAACTCATGCACCATTGGTGAAGTGATAACATTCTGGGATCCCAATGCTATTGATGAGTGTCACCTCATTGTTTCTGTGATCTGTAAGGATTAGGTGTGTTTGCTGAAATGTGTTGCACTGAGATGTGTAAGGGGCAGCATCACGCTGTGGAAACAAGCTGCACCTACCATGTGGATTTACTACTTACGGATTTGCAACTTATTTTTCCCATCGACACCTCCCCTCTTTCCTGCTCCAATTTTCAAACCACAATGCTTACCATCAATGAGTGGATGAACTTCAGCCAGCTAAAGCTCAACCCTAGCAAGACAGAGCTGGTTTTGATTGGCGGGCTCCCACATCCCTGGACTTCCAACTTCTGGCCCCCTGCCCTTGGTCCCGCTCCCTGCCCAGTCAACTCTGTGAAGAGCCTAGGTGTTACCATCTCTAGTGACCTTTCGATGCGGCCGCACATCAACGCTGTTACCTCGGCCTGCTTTTACCATCTTCACAGAATCGGGAAGATCCGAAGGTTCCTATCACCAGAGGCTCTTACTCTTGTCATTCTGGCCCTGGTCACCTCACGTTTAGACTATGCCAACTGTCTATACGTGGGGATCCCTGCATACCATCTCCACCGACTCCAACTGGTGCTAAACCAGGCAGCCAGATTAATCTTTCAGCAGCCCAAACACCAACACGTCACCCCGATGCTAAAAACTCTACACTGGCACCCGGTTGCGCAACGTTGTATCTTTAAATTGGGATGCACCATTTTCAAATCTCTCTTTGCCTCTGCTCCTGTCTTTATTTCTCTCTGCTTGCTCCCCTATGTTCCCTCCCGACACCTCAGATCCTCTGCACACAATCTTTTGATTATTCCTAGGTTCAATCGCAAGAAGCACGTTGGTGCCTGTTTTTCTTTTCTTGCTCCGTCCACCTGGAACTCTTTTCCTCTCTCTATCCGCCTCACTCCTGACTACTCTACTTTCCGTAAACTCTTGAAAACTCATCTGTTCCGTCTTGCTCATGGCTAGCTGCACTCTGCACTTTTTAACATAACATAACACTACAGCAAAAGGGCAAATTTGCCTGTGGAATCATTCACAATGTATGCAGGCCTACTATGCTGTGCGAATGTTGGGCAGCTATGATATGGATACATATTGTATATATACCATCACCTGCCCCAAAACCTACTGATGGTATTAAGTTCTAATGTCTATCACCCATACTATGGACTGAAATTGACAACATGTTACCCAAATATTGCATGGTATAGGCTGTGAATTCCCTGACACAGTTTGTTTGCCCATGTCCAAATTTGAGCAGGACGCTGGTGTTTTTGGGGTATAACACATATCCCAGACTAGACTTCCAATAGTCAACAGCACATCAAGTGTTGACATGTGCACAATGAACATTTTTCCAAAATATGTGTGCTCATATTGTGTGTTCACATCATACTAAGCACATGCCTTTAGATTACTGCCCTCTACCCTACCGACATTGGTACAGTCTAAATGATTGAAGGCATGTCAGAAATTCTTGCCAATCAAACAGCATACTCTTTGGTTTTCCATACTTTTACCTGTTGTACAGTGCCTAGCCAAGGTTTGGACTCTAATTGACTCGGGTGACCATGTGAGGAGGTATCCCATACCAAAACTTGATTACATCCTAGGATAGATGCGGCATATGTAATTATGAGGTTTCATAGTTAACATGTACTATTCAAGATAGCATAACCAGCGGGCAAGTGACAAATCCCCAATTGTTGCATGGAGTGCATACATCCATTGTCAATGCCAATGACTTACTTGAGTTCACCTCTTAGAGTACATTTATCATGATCTATGGCAACTGTCATCCTGCATCATGGGTACTAGCGCATTCCTCTGAGTACTGCATATCAATGACATGTGAGATGGGGTGCCAGAGAAGAGATTTGCTAAATGGTATGGTTATATAAAAGAAGCTGTGAACATGGAATCAGAGGGATGAACATCTATCTGCCTGTCTGCTGCAGATTGCTACTGTATGCGTACACATGGTAATTTATGTAGCTCTTTTGTGTGGCAGGCCCACACAGCCCATGATGAATCATACACCAGGGCAGATTGAATAGGTATGGGTGGATGTGGGACTTGTCACAAGTCCACACATGACAATGATGTTACGTGCCTGACTCCAGCCCCATCTATCCAATATCCTGTAATAGACACATTTCCATACCTTTGTAGTGTTTTTTTAGATATATGGGCACTGTGTAAAGTATCACAGACATGTATGCACTGTATTGGTAGCATATAGGCCATTCCACATTCTACCAAATGCTATTGGTACCCATAATGTATCTCCAGGTTTTTCTCTTCATTGAAAAATTTCTGCCCAATTGCCTGAAAGATACAGCTCAATACACTCAGAATCTCAGAGCTCTATAGTATGCAAGTACACACTCATCACATGAAATATGTATGAGTTGATGTGCTTCTAGATAACAATCCATACAGGAAGGTTAGGATAGACTATTGGGTATGTCAAGGAGTACATGGTCTTGTCTGATTTTTATTAGGTGCTCTATGTTATAGTGTCCCAGGCATGCACATGGGTTATTCCTGGAAACGTATACAACAGGTCTGCTCAATAAGAGGTAGCTAGCCAGAAACTATCGGCCACATGCATCAAGGTATTTAGGAATCACAAACGGTGCGATTCGGTAAAATCGGGCGTTTGCGATTCCTATATATCTTTTTAGTATGCATCAATCATTTTTGGCAAAATCGCTATTTTTAGCGATTTCCAAAAATGCGATTGCTTCTAAGGAATCGCAAATTTGCGATTCCTTAAAAGCAATGCATGATTGTTTTTAAAATTGCGAATTCGCAATTAGGGGGGGGCAATTTACCACGAGGGTGAACCTCTTGGTAATTTGCTAAAAAGATTTAAAATGCTCAAATTAGCATTTTAGACACTGTCATGTTACAGACACACATGTCCTTAGGACATGTGTGTGTGTGAAAAATCCACTTTAAAATGCACCCATGGAATGCATTAACATTTTGCGAATTCTAATTTGCGATTTCGCAATTCCCATTGATTCCTATGGGCCTTTTGGCCCATAGGAATCAATGGGAAATGCGAAATCGCTAATTAGAATTCGCATAATATTTGAGATTCTGTAAAAATTGCGATTTTTACCGAATCGCAAATATTATGCGAATAAATTGTTGCATCCCGTTTTGGGATTCCTTATTTGCGATTCCCTAATTTTCGCAAATAAGGAATCGCAAAACCTTACATTGATGCATGTGGGGGCATGTTTCAACTACCTGACAGTGAACCATTGCTGACGCGCAATACTTATACTTCCTACATTTCACTAATTTCACATAGGTGATTGGCCTTTGATTTTGCACTGCATGTTGCATGACTTTCACTAGGGAGCAAATAGATGGAGTATGTGTACTCTGTATGTGTACCCAACATCATAGAACCAAATCTGTCTTCATATGCACAAGGGTAAATAGTAATGAGGCAAGACAAAGCAATTTCCTGTGCCTGCAAGGCCAAAACCTGGGGGATTTACCATGTTATCTTAGTGGAAGTACATGCTTCTATAGTGGTTGCTCATGATATGTTACCTAGATGTGTTATTGGCAGGCCAAGGCACTTGTTATGCTAATTAGGGGTGGGCGAAGAATTCCGCTCCGTCTGCGTAGTTGAGTATCGAACCACTGTGGTTCCAGGCGTCATTGGACCTGGTATGTACAATTCTCTGCTCGGCTCCTTTGCAGGATCAGCACTACAAAACACTATCGGCCACATGCATCAAGGTATTTAGGAATAGCAAATGGTGCGATTCGGTATAATAGGCCGTTTGCGATCCCTAAATATCTTTTTAGTATGCATCAATCATTTATGGCAAAATCGCTATTTTTAGCGATTTCCAAAAATGCGATTGCTTCTAAGGAATCGCAAATTTGCGATTCCTTAAAAGCAATGCATGATTGTTTTTAAAATTGCGAATTCGCAATTAGGGTGGCCAAATTACCATGAGGGTGAACCTCGTGGTAATTTGCGAAAAAGATTTAAAGTGCTCAAATTAACATTTTAGACACTGTCATGTTACAGACACACATGTCCTTAGGACATGTGTGTGTGAAACATCCACTTTAAAATACATTTCAGAGGTGCATTAATATTTTGCGAATTCTAATTTGCGATTTCGCAATTCCCATTGATTCCTATGGGCCTTTTGGCCCATAGGAATCAATGGGAAATGCGAAATCGCAAATTAGAATTCGCATAATATTTGCGATTCGGTAAAAATTGCGATTTTTACCGAATCGCAAATATTATGCGAATAAATTGTTGCATCCCGTTTTGAGATTCCTTATTTGCGATTCCCTAATTTTCGCAAATAAGGAATCGCAAAACCTTACATTGATGCATGTGGGGGCATACTCGTTATACTTCACTTCAGCTAGGATAGCAAAATGGGGGGGTACCGCAGGGATTTCTTGTCCTTGGTGTAATTTCCCAGAAGCATATATTTTCCATATCTTTGCTACTTGTGCATACTCTTATTAGAGATATAGAGATCTTTTTAGATAGCTCATTAGATATTCAAATAACACTTACACCTAACTGGATACTATTAGGGGTCAGTCCAGAGGCCTATACCTTCCAGCGGGAATTTATGTTTATAGCCATGGCAGTCTACAGATTAGGTATAGCCAGGGCTTGGTTGGATAAAAAAACCCTGGCACTACAAATATGGCTATCTAACCTTTTGGCTGCTTATAATTTGGAAAAAGCAATTTATGCGCGGAAAGGCAGGAGAGGGAGACCGCTTGGTTTGAGAATATGGGACCCTATTAGTCGATGGAAGGAGGGTCTGGAGCTGATTTGAATACTCGGAAGAGCTGTATCCGCCGTTGATTGTTGATTGTGGTATGTACTAAACCATCTGTAATTTTTTTTCTTTTTTTTCTCTCTTGTTTTTATTCCTTAAGGCTCTCTTATTCTGTTTTTCTGGCTCCCATAGATTAGTGAGAGTGTTTTTTTAGGTCGAATGGTTCAGTCCCTAATGGTTATCACTAAGGAGCTCATTACGCCATAACTTATTGTAATGAAATTGAATTGCAATATATTCTTAGTTTATATAAAATGTTATGGTTAGGATGTACTATATAAGGCTGTGCTATGAAAAGATTAAAAAAATGAAACATTAAAACAATAATAAAAACGCTTAAAAAATTCAAGAAGAAATATCACCGTGCCTCAATTACAGAATTTGGATTCAGCAATTTTCCCATTTAAGTAAAATATTTTGTGGTCTGGCATATGTATAAAGAGCAACTGTTTATTGAAGTGCAGAATGCTGGACCAGTACCAGTTACACTTTAGTCATATTGAAGTGAAGAAGAAAGTGTTTGAAATCCTGTACACAATCTATGTGATCAACCATGCAAAATACTTTTTTTGTTATTCTTTTTAAAAGAGATGTATTTAAAGTGCATTTGTTTCTTAAAGTGCAGAATGGCAGATGTTGGAGTATGAAAGAAGAGTTTAAAATCTTAAGATGCAATCTAGCCAGTCTGCATTGCAATGTAAAGTTTCATTAATCGTTTAAAAGAAAATGCAGAGACATATAAGGTAAAGTATGTGTAAAAATAGCAGGTTGTTTAATCAGAGGAGATTTACCCCACAAATAGTTGGCTAATTCTAGAATTAGATCAAAGATTAGACATTTCCACAGTGGAGCGTTCAGAGTGAGCAGGATAAGATAGAGATGAGAGTTTACATTCCACTGTTTAAAATGAGCTATGTACAAATAATACATTGTTGTAAAGCATTCTGAAATGCTGAGTGTGGTGACGTTTAAATAGTCCTGTGTGTGTGGAGGTAATTCCAGCTAGGTGCATGCACTCTGTTCAGGGGGAAATTTATGTTCTACCTTGTTTAGGAATTTCACAAAACAACAGTTCAGTTGTGTGTCCATAGGCATTAAGCAGGCCAGAACCACTTGTCTGCATTTTTGGCTACATCTTTGGTTGAAGAGCAGGAATAACATGGCTCTTTGATCAGCCAATAACTCCTTGCATGTGAACACCAAGTGTACCATATCTTCTTTCGATTTTCCGCACAACCGGCAATCAGTGGTAGTGGTGTTACATTTCCACGGCACGAGGTAATGGGAGCCAAGGTAATATGCCTAATCGATGTTTCAGAAATGTTTATTTTATTGAATTGGAGTATCTCATTTGAAAATAGGGTTGAAGTTTAGCTATATCATAACTGTGCAGAACATACCACCTGTGGGCTCTGTCTGCCACTGCTGCCATGTCCTCAATTGACAAGAGTCTTTTAATAGTTTTGGTAACCAGGTTTTTGAAGCTTGCATGAGTTGCAGATGATTCCCAATGGTCCTGTAGGCTGAACTGAATGATTGATTTGTTAAGGTAACCTTAGCAAGAGAATTGTTCCTGTTCGTCAGTTTCAGCCATAGATGTGTGTTTAAGGTATTTAGGGTCATATTACCAAGGAATAGCGATATTTATCGCAAAATGCGCTTAGCGCATTTTTTTTATCGCTGCCTATCGCTGGATATGTTAGCGGAAAAAACATGCTATTAGCAACGTTTTTTTCTCCATTGTGCTAAAATATCCAGCGATAGCGGCGAAATGCGTGAATATTGCTGAGAATACATCGATATTCACGCACCATGGCTGGCTGAAAATTCATAGATTCCAATTACCAACAACCCATGCCTTTTTCGTAACAAGATCTGCCATTTGTCGTGGTACACTGCTGTTATATATCTCCAGCAAGCCATTGGTATAACCAGGGAATCTTGTACACACATTGGTAATATAGAGGTGTGGAATGCAAATCACATTCATATTGATGGATGGAAAAGCTTCTGGTTTCGAAACACGTACTGCTGTTGATGAGATGTCACCAATGCAACATGGTTACCATCTATGACACATCCCACATTGGGTATACCTTCAACACAAAAAATATTGTTATTGTTCAATGTTGCAAAATCCATAGGAAACCGAATTTGCTCATGCATAAATCTGAGCCTAACATTTAGGATCTTAGGAACTTTTACACTGCCATGATCGCTACAATAGACAGGCTGGTAGTCTGAATTCTTATATATAATAACAACTTGATCGAAATTGCTGATCCAGTGCCTCTCTGGTGTTTCGTTCAAGCCTGTACTACTTAATGATCTGTCTTTCCTGCATAGTGTAGATCTGGACGTGGTCAGTAGCGACTCTCATTTTGTTGACATATCCTTTTCTGTCTTGCCTGGGGTGGTTGATGGATATATCTGGATGACAGAAGTCTAATGTATAAAGAATGTCGCTAGACAAATGGAAAAATGTAACATTATTATTAAATGTAATACATTACTATTGAATAAAACAGTAACATGTTATTTAGCTACAATGTGAGCACTGATTTTGATGCAACTCACACATACTTAAAAATATGTTTGGCTAAGAAAAACAAATTGGGTGAAGTTGAGATCTTTCAAGTGGTTGTACACACACTCAAACTCTTTTTTTAAAAGCAATTTAAAATAAATCTATTAATTTAGTTAAATGAACTACATGACAATTTCCCATAATATAAGAACAAAGTCCTGTGCACACGTTTTATAGTAGTGTAGGTTCTGATGTCAGAATCCAACCATAAATCAAAGTTCTTTCGAATAAATGAGGGTCTAACTCCAGGTTTTGCAAGTAATAAAGATTTATCATACAATCTTGATCAGTACATTAGGTGGTCGCCAGCCGACACGTGTTTTGTCTCAGCGTGTGGTTGATGTTACTCATCAGGGCTGTATATTGTCTTGCAAAAGAATCGCACTGCAGATTGAGAATCCGGCTGCGTGCCCAGGGTGGGAAAATTATGAGGTGGTTCCCTGCTCATGGTAGAGGGTTCTGTGAAGGACGGATGCGTCTCGGTACAAAAACAGGACCTGTATTCAAATAAGATGGCCGTACGGGTATGTGTGTGGATGTCATCCGTTGAGGCTCCAGGTAGCGGAACCTATTTCCCATAATATGTTTAAGTGTTTGAAATGAAATAAATATACACATTTATTTCTAGAGGTTTTATTTTTTCTAAATTTTGAAGGTGTTATCAAACTTGACAGAAATTCCACAGTGGATAGTGTAATTCTATTGATTGCAATGGGAACCATATATTGTTGTTAGCGGAAGCAATGTAGCAGATGAAGGATGCTTCCATCATTGAAATTCTACCAGTTCATCGTATTGTTAGGCATACTCCATGCTGAAAATAATATTTTTTGTAGTTATACTCAACATGGTGGATGCCTGACATATCTGTCATGAATGATGGACAAGTAAACCAATACTGTACCTACCTTTTCTGGTGCCCAGCTGCTGGCACCCACAATTGTTACAGAGTATCTTATCCACCAAACTGAAACTAAGACCTTTGCATCCAGACAATGGTTTCTCTGTTAATACTAGGTGATGCTTTCTCATATTCTTCTTTTGCATGCAATTTTTTTAAATTAGTATATGTACACATATAATAATAATAATAATAATAATAATAATAATAATAATAATAATAATAATAATAATAATATTAATAATAATAATACTGTAATTTATTAAGCACAACAGCTGTCCCCAACACAGAGGTGTCCCAGCGCTAGAAACACTAGGTAGATAGGCGTCAGAAGCAAGAGAGCATATTTTAGGTCTACAATGCTGCTGTCTTGAAAAGCCATGTCTTCAAGGCTTTTTTAAAACAGAACTGTGACTTGGCACTTCGGAGAGTGGCAGGGAGGGTGTTCCACAGTGCAGCTGTTTTGACCGTGAATGCTCTTCCACCCAGTCGTGCTTTCTCAAAGCGCGGAGTCTGCAGCCAGTTAAAAGAGTTAGAACGCAATACCCAATTTTGTTTGTAGGGGCAAAGTCTTTCCTTTAAGTACTTCAGGCAGTTTCCGTTCAGAGCCCGATAGGCCATTGTCATGGCCTTTAATATGATTCTTTTCACTACTGGTAGCCAGTGGAGTTTGTGTAAATGCGGAGAGACTTGTTGTCGGAATGGAATCCAGCATCCCAGTCTCGCAGCCACATTTTGAATCATTTGAAGGCGATGGTTACATATTTAGGGAGGCCAAGGTACAGCGCATTAGCATAATCTAACCTTGATGTCACTGTAGCGTGTACAACTGTTTTGCGGCAATCTTCCGGTAACAGATGCAAAATTTTAAGGAGATTTTTTAACTTACTAAAACAGGTCGCAGAGACTTGTTGTATTGCGGCTGAAAAGGTCAGATTTTCTTCCCATTTCCATCCTAGGTTTCGAATAGAGGTGGCTGGGGATGGAGGAGTGGCCATTTCAGCTGGCCACCAAAGTTCTGACTTGGGCACATTGCCTTGCCCAAAAAACAGAACCTCCGTTTTTTCCGCGTTTAGCTTTATTTTATTAGAATTCATTAATATAGCTATATCGCGTAAGCAGCCCTTGAAATTTTTTAAACCATCCACCGTCAGCTCTTTAAAAGAGAAAACCAGCTGGGTGTCGTCAGCATAAGAAATAGCCTTCACCCCCCAGTTGGCAATCAGAGAAAACAGAGGAGCTAGGTAAAGGTTAAAGAGCAAAGGGCTCAATGCTGAGCCCTGGGGTACCCCGCACCAAAGTTGGTTCGGTTGGGATTCATATGGCGTGAGGGCGACTTTCTGAGTGTGTCAGCTCAAATAGGAGGCAGCCATGTAAACACATTTCCCTCCAATCCGGCTTCTTTTAAGCGCTCACCAAGGAATAAACTAAAATCTTTATGGCTCAGCAAGCTAATTAGAATGTTTCTAAAAAAAATGGTTTGATTTGTAATTTTGCTGCTGGAATACTCCATCTTAAGCATGATGGTTATCCTGTCTGCTGTATTACAAGTGACATAGGCTATGATCACTTGTTATACGGTGGATGTGATATCTGCCACATTAGCGGGAGAGTATCCCACCCACTAAAATTGGAACTAGGGCCTTAACCGAAAGGGTCAATAGGCAGACTATCATGTGTTGTTTGTAAAAAGTGCTGTGTGTGCTCAGATCTCTACAAATTATGTAGTGTAATGCTGCTGTGAAAAACAATTCAGAAAAGGGGGTGGTGATGAACAGAGTGTCTGAATTAAGCAAACCACTCTTACCCAGTCCAAAGATCAGGGCTTGATCCGTCACCGTTTTTTTTAGCTCACTGCACCATCCCAGCTCAGAACCTGGCTACATGCAAATTAGTCTGTCCCTGGCCCAGTGCATCATGGGAACAGGGCAGACCAAACTACCAAGCCAATTCTTATACTGGGAAGGAAACAAGCTACTGTTTTTTTTTACCGGTTTCTGGCATTTCAGCCGTCTTTGGCCCGGCTTGCTTGAATCCTGATGGTGCAATGAGCAAGGGACTCACATCTGAGTATACCCTTCCATGCTTATGGTGGAAAAAAACGATTCAGAAAAGGGGGTGGTGATTCACCACCCCCTTTTCGGAATCGTTTTTGGCCACTATAGGTGTGGCAGGGTATACTCAGGCATGAGTCCCTTTCTCACTGCACCATCAGGATTCAAGCAAGCCGGGCCGAAGAAGGCTGAAATGCCAGAAACCGGTCCCCGGTAGCTTGTCTCCTTTCTGGTGAAGAATTGGCTTGGTAGTTTAGTCTGCCCTGTTCCCATGATGCACTGGGCCAGGGACAGACTAATTGCATATAGCCAGGTACTGAGCTGGGATGGTGCAGTGAGATAAATAACGGTGATGGATCAAGCCCTGATCTTTGGACTGGGTAAGAGTGGCCTACTTAATTCAGACACTCTGTTCATCACCACCCCCTTTTCTGAATCGCTGTGAAAAACAAAGCACTTTGTGATAGGTACAGTAACCCTCTGTCACTACTTCAGGGTAGTCTTGTTGTGGAAATCCAGGTCCCGGTCAGGTGCATGACCAGACTATTGTCACATAGCAAGAATAGGCTGTCGCACCCACAGGGTTTGGTTTGAGGGTAGGACTGGAGAGTCACTACACTGTGATAGCAGATATTTGCATTTGTGAATGCAGGGCATGGGCTAGGGCTGGACACCAAAAAGGGAAATTCCTGTCTCAAATCAAAATGTTATTGATGTAATATAAGTGCCTTATTTAGGGCTTGGCCAGGGTACTCCATTACAAACAAGAAGGATAAGCTGGCTGCCTTATTAGAAGACCATTATTTCATATGGCACTTATAATATGGCAGACAGGATCTCCAGATATGATGGATATCATAACTGGCAAACTCAAAATCGGTCCCAACGCTGGTAATAATTGTTGAGTCATGTCATGTGTTGTAGGCCCATTAATTCATGAGTCATGTGAAACATGAGTTTAATAAGTAATGCTATCCGAGTAATGTTTACAATCACTGCTTAGTCCACTATCTGTGCATTTAAGTATTATGGTTATTGTCAACATGTCATAAAAATGTTCATACTTTAACATAGATTTAAGTGATTCAGGACATCTTTTCTGTGTATACTGCTCTCCTAAACATTTTCCCTATACTCCTCATGTTTTGCAGAATTCATTTTTTGTGGGTTTAGGTCTTTGTGCATTTTACCACTATCAACCACTGCTAAAGTGCTTGTGCTCTCTCCTTCAAACATGGCAAAATTCCCCTATAGCTAATTTTCACATTAAATTTACTTGTACACCCCTTGTCCATTGTACTACATGTACCAGGGCCTGTATAATAAATGCTACTATTGGGTCTCATTGTGCCACCCCCTAAACTAGCATTTTTAAAAAAAAGTCTCAGGCCTGCCACTATTGTCTATAAGGCAGTTTTAAACAGCCATTTTTTCATGACAAAATAAGCCTTTTTGCGAGGCCTAAACCTTTCTCTCTAACACTTATGATGATTTACCATCAGGTAGGCCCTAAAGGTTCATAAGGCAGGGAGCAATATATTGAAAAGTATAACGTGTGTTTAAGTTGTACAAGACCTGGCAATGAAAAGCTCCTGAAATTCATTTTTTATTGGTGCATAGGCTAACAATAGGTTAACCTATATAAGTCATGACATCAGATTGGGAGCAGACAGAAATAAACTATTTACAATCAAAAACATTTTGTAATTTAAAAGTATTTTAATGGTGAAATTTTAGGTAACAATTCTGAAAATACCACTTTCAGAAAGTATACCAACTACAACAGGCGTTAGGCCCTTTTATGTCCACAAGGATAGATCACTAACACTTCAAACAATACAGACACTACTTCTATACACCCTTAATTTCCTTCAAGAACACTGTATTTTAATACCAATCATCACCATTTATTATTTTAGGTTATGAATCGTTGCTCTTTTTCAGTAAAAATTGTCATACACAAAAAAAATATTTGAATGAATAATAGATGGAAATTACAATATCCTACACCCACCCCACATCACAACAAAGACATTTCATACAAACATATAATATATAACAACCAGAAATGACAGTTCTGAATCTAGCTGCCCAAAAGGGGAAGCTGCTTTTTACACACTATACACATTACTTTGAACTCTTTGCTTAATGAGCCAAGAGAACCAATCAGTGCTGTTCTAGTAGGGGCCAGAGGTATAACTTTCTATGTTAGGTCACTTCCATCCTGATTACTAGTGCCTATTGTTTTATGCACTCATTGGTTGTACACTTGTCAACACTTTTCAAACCAACAAATGTTTTCCGTTCTCCTCAGCACTCAGAACTGTTGATCACTAGAACAAACAAACTAAACGCTTTTCATACGCTGTACTCCACATTACCAGGGGGTCGACATAACCTGCGGCCATCACCAATTTACCTCCTGGCCACTCAATGTTATCTGGGAATCCTATGGGGAAACCTTCCACTCCTGGATTAACCCGAAACAACCGACATGGGGTTCATTATCATCACTTTATGATATACTAAATAAAGAACTGAAATATCCAACCAGATTCAGGTCAGCGCCTCCTCACCGTAATCCATGGTGGTCACTCCTTGCTATCCAAAATCTCTTGATGACCAAATACTTACTCTGACTTAGAACAGACAAAGTTGTTCGAAAAGACAAAACAAATGGGTCAGTACTAAGGCTTCCACTTATGTGTCAATGTTACCTCATTGTGGTACTGAGCACTTAATTACTTCAAATAGTGTCCTAAAACAGCAAGCTGCAATACACTTTTTGTTGTTGTTAAAGCATTAGATGATTCAAGCAACTTCAATGCCCGAGGGCACCCAACATCTATTCCAAGGTTCTCAAATTCACTCTTACTAACTATTAAGGTGAACAGCCTTTTGACGCAGTGTGGCACACACATAAAAATCCATTATGAGCTGCTCAAAACACTTAGGAGAGCTGTGTATGCTGCAGCATTATAGTAAAAAAAAAGACCCACTTACCTTCCATATTGCGCTTATTTCATTTGATGAAAGGGGGCATGGAGTCGGCTTGTGTCCAGCTTCTTTACATGAGTCTGATCTGTACCAGAACTTGTAGTGTTTCTTTTCTGGTCACATTGCAGCCACTTGGTCAACAGCGCCTCAAAGCACCTCTGTGTCCTCAAGCCTGTAGCTAACAGCAGTGTGGGACATGCAGTTCCCTCGTCCTCGCATTTGTGCCTTGCTTTAATCTGGCAGAATTAGTGAGGACTGTTCAGTGCACTGAACCTATATGAAATTATAACACCCTATTCACTGCTGACAAATTCTGCAAATCATTCATCTCATTCAATCCTTCACTGATGCATTAAAATACAAAATGAGGTATGCCTCCTTCTGATCAAGTGTCCAATCTCCTCTTCAGGAATCATATTACGTCACCACTAGAACAGTCCAACGCAGATCTCTACCAGTATGTTGTTTTTCAATCCAATGGTTGACTACGGACCACAATTACCTCACATCGGATTCTTGATTTGTATTGTGTGATCCTTTGGTGAGCCTCCTGATTAGTTTCTCACACGGACACCTCAATGCATGTACCACATTTTTAGTTTTGCAATTTAAAAAAGTTTTGTGTGTCTATTCCGATCTTTGGTTACAGACAGAAGTAACACATTTAAAATGCCCCTCCGATGGTGATAAATTCCAATATTGGTGCAGATTATTTTTCAATGATGGTGGTGATATATAAGCCTGAATAAATTGGCTCCCTATTGTGCGTTCTTTTTTTAAATCAAGCAATGGCTTCTCAAAAGATTCATCCAATTTTTCAATCAGATGCCAATTCTGTCGGATAATTCTTTTAAATTAATTCGTTTTAGGACAGAATTATGACACGTAGACAAGCCAGTTTGACCTGTTTTCTGCTTTTTTCTCCAAAAGAGATTTTGCAATTTCATTGGGTAAGCTCTCTCTTTTAAGCTTTTCAACCAACATCTTAGGGTCTTATTATGGGTGTGGAGTGACCTGTGTGGTCTCGGAACCATCCGCCCTTCGGACGGTGGTTCTGACACCGCTATTACAATGTGACCGTACATGGTGCGTCTAAATGCACCCATTTCTCTATGGTAGCTTGTGCCAAGGACATAAACCGGTGATAGCACAAGCTCCCATAGAGAAATGGGAGTTTCTGTTAATACCTGCAAAGGTGGCAGGCATTTCACAGTACCTGGCACATGTGCCCGTATTAACTGGGAGGCCCCCAATCAGAGGCCACAGAGATCCGGGGGCCCTCCTAGGGCCCCCAAAGTCGCTTTAATGGAAAGTTTGTTGGAAACCAACATCGTAATCTCGGGGATTACTGTGAGACCTGAGACTAGCTGACAGGCTCCTTCAGCCCTTTGGAATCTAGCTGGAATGACCGGGCAGTTTCACTTTCGACCGCCTGTATTGCTATGTGGTGGTCGGAAGTAAAAACCTACGATGTGACTCAAAAAGCCTCTGACCTGTGGTTGGAGGCTTTCCAAGCCACATTGTAATGAAGCCCTTTGTGTGAAGAAAATACTCACTCTTCACTGAAAAATTTCTTGCGATCCTTAAAAATTGTCCATGAGGCAAATTATCATGGAGGCTTCGAGGATGGTGGCTAGCATAGTGTAACACCTTGTTAGGGTCTGTTGGTTCGGAAGCATCCATTCTCTTCAACATCTGGAATGTGATAGTGGAACTGCTCCGAGTAAAACAAAACTTGATGTCAGCAAACCTGTGATTTAACCAGCTAAAAAAACTGATTTTAAGAATCTTCTTGTCCAGTCCACACACAAAAAATATCATCAATACAACTAACCTATTTAGAGATGTGATGGTAGAATGGGTTGTTTTATTAAAAAAATAGTTCCTCAGACCATTGCCCTCACTTTAACTTGTACAAAGTACTCTTCTCCAAATATCAAGTAATTTTTTTATACAAAGCATGCTAATTTAGGATTAAGTTAGTTGGAAAGCAATGTGGCTTTTGTCTCGCTTCCAAAAATGCTTCAAATGCTTCAAGCCCATCCTCTTGAGTTATTTGAGTATGACGTCAAAGGTCATCAATCTCTGGGTCACATCGATGAATTCCAAATTTTTTGATTTTATTAATAAAAGACATAGTGTCCCTGAGGTACAACTGAACTTTATGTTACATAGGCTTCAAAAACACGTCCACATATTTAGCAATGGGCTCCAACACAGAATCCTATCCCAATTCTACTCGGCATCCTGCGGGACAGCTGGGTTCTTTATGCAATTTGTGAAGCAAGTAAAGAATAGATATTCTTGGATGCACTCTTTTAAAAAAATCCAATTTGTAAGGTCCAATGCAGCCTTCATCGAATGCCGGTTTCAAAATGCCTACAATTTTGCTTTTATATTTCTTTTGTGAAATCTCTTTGAATGTTCCGATTGCAGCTCTCATTAAGCACTTGTCTTTTCCCCTCCTTCTTGTTTTCTTCAAATAACCATAGGACAATGAATGTATGACATTGTTCTGCATTCTGTCCATCAACTGTTGTTTTTGCATTTGTCACCCCGAGTGGGACGGGTATGCTCAGTCGTGAGTCCCGTGCTCTCCACCCCACTGGAGTCATACTATCCTGGCTGAAGACGGCTGATAGCCAGAAACTGGTCCTAGGATGCTTGATTCTGGTACAGGGAAGACTTGGCTTGGCAGTTCGGGCTGGACTGTTCCCATGAGGCACAGGGTCAAGGCTGATTTGCATATGGCCATGTCTGAACTGGAGTGGTGTGATGAGCAAAAAAACGATGGATTTAGGCCCATATCACTTTTCTGGGGTGAATGTATGACATTGTTCTGCATTCTGTCCATCAACTGTTGTTTTTGCATTTGTCACCCCGAGTGGGACGGGTATGCTCAGACGTGAGTCCCGTGCTCTCCACGCCACTGGAGTCAAGCTATCCTGGCTGAAGAGGGCTGACAGGCAGAAACCGGTCCTAGAATGCTTGATTCCGGTCCAGGGAAGACATGGCTTGGCAGTTCGGGCTAGACTGTTCCCATGAGGCACAGGGTCAAGGCTGATTTGCATATGGCCATTTCTGAACTGGGGTGGTGTGGTGAACAAACAAACAATGGATTTAGGCCCAGATCTCTGTACTAGGGTGAATGTATGACATTGTTCTGCATTCTGTCCATCAACTGTTGCTTTTGCATTTGTCACCCCGAGTGGGATGGTTATGCTCAGATGTGAGTCCCGTGCTCTCCACGCCACTTGAGTCAAACTATCCTGGCTAAAGATGGCAGATAGCCAGAAACCCGTCCTAGGATGCTTGATGTCGGTCCAGGGAAGACATGGCGTGGCAGTTCGGGCTGGACTGTTCCCATGAGGCCCAGGGTCAAGGCTGATTTGCATATGGCCATGTCTGAACTGGGGTGATGTGGTAAACAAACAAACAATGGATTTATCCCCAGATCTCTGTACTGGGGTGAATGTATGACATTGTTCTGCATTCTGTCCATCAACTGTTGCTTTTGCATTTGTCACCCCGAGTGGGATGGTTATGCTCAGACGTGAGTCCCGTGCTCTCCACGCCACTTGAGTCAAGCTATCCTGGCTAAAGATGGCAGATAGCGAGGGGGCGTGGCTTGCGCGCCGCTTCAGCATGGCGTGTTGCGCTTGAGCTCCGAGGCGAGTTTGTCCCGTCGAGCTAATTTCTCCGTTTCTTGCTGCCCTTATATGCCGAAAAGGCAACCTTCAGCAGCGGATCATGCAGGGAGCTGTTTGACGGTGGTTTCCTGATGTTTTGGTCACCAGCTGAATGACTTTTGTCTCACGCTCCAGAGGCGCTCGTTTTCATCACGGGCGGCCGCCATTTTCCCGCTCTTGACGCTGCTGCCATTTTCTCCTCAGAATCGCCGCTTTGGATACAATATTACAGTTCGTAGTGGCTGTCCAGGTCGTTTCCTCTATGATGCCTACAATTGGTAACATTTTTTCCTTTTTTCTGTTATTTTCTTGCTGCTTGGCTGAAATTAAGCTGCCCACGTGCTGTTTCTCTCAGTGCAGTTATCTCATATAGGTGTAGATCTTTTTCCTACGAACTCATTACTGTGCTCCTCTGCTCTAATTGTAGCTATATTATTATTTTGCTACTTGCCTGCCCTGCATATAAGTCCGCCGCTATTACTAACTTACCGCCTGATTCCTGAAGCAAAATTGCACTCGCAAAGGGCAAGATTCTCAGAATCTTGCCTTTTGCGAGTGCAATTTTGGCATTTGGGATTCACAATCCCAAATGCTAAAATCGCTAATGAGGAATTAGCAAATATGCGAGGATTAGCATTTAAGGAATCTCTATTAGAGATTCCTTAAATGCTATTCATAACACTTGCAAAAATTGCGATTTAGCAAAATTGGGCCGCTATTTACCGAGAGGTCAGACCTCTCGGTAAATAGCAAAAACATAGAAAAATGCTTTTAAAAGCATTTTTCTAAGTTGCATGTTGCACACACACATGTCCTTTGGACATGTGTGTGCGCAACACCTGTTCAAATGTGCATTTTAGGGGTGCTACAGGGTGTCCTCTGGACACCCCTGGCACCCTTACAATCGCTATCTGATTTGCGAGTAGCAAATTGCTACTCGCAAATAAGGGATACTCCCCATTCATTCCTATGGGCCTTTTGGCCCATAGGAATGAATGGGGAGAAATTCCTTTTTTTGCGAGTAGCAAATTGCTACTCGCAAATAGAGAACATGTAGGAATCGCTATTGATTTAGCAATTCCTACATGAATGCCGTTTTGCGTGTCCTCAATAGCGAGTCGCTATGATTCGCTATTAGGGCCACGCAAAACGGCCCGTACATGAATCAGGCCGTAAGCGCCCATTGAGCTCAGTGTGCTATATCTCTTTTTTTTTATAGACTGCGCAGTTCTTGCTCTCCTCTTTCCCTCAAGTGGTTGTATATTTTTTCTTCGAGGCTGCTTCTTCATGGCTGCAAATATGGGTCGTTCCTCGACCAGCAAGGACTCGAAAGAAGTTGGCACGTCGCTGAAAAGACTTAAGTCAGTGTCTCCTACGCCTGAGTCTCCTCAGTCAGACACTACTTCCACGCTGGACACAATATTAACGCGCCTTAATGAAGTACATGATATTGCGCAGTCAACGAAAACTAACACGGATTTATTGCAAGTGGAGGTGTCTGCTATCAGAAATGACTTTAAAGCCCTCTCTCTTCGTGTATCTGCTACGGAATCACGAATCAGTTGTGCAAAGGATGGTATGCAAAAACAATCCAGATCCCTCAACCACTTGGAGCGCTCAATGGCGGCATTGCGCAGAGATCTCACTGAGCAGGAGGACCGTAGTCGTAGATCTAACCTACGCATTTTTGGTCTGCCGGAAGATTCAGAGAAATCATCTTCATCTATGATAGAGTTCTTATCTCATTGGATTCCGGACACCTTACAAATCTCATTCCACAGAGAGATTGATATAGAAAGAGCACACCGTGTTCCAACGTTTCGGTCTAAAGCGGCAACCCAGCCAAGAGCAATAATTTTTAAGCCATTGCGGCATCAGCATACTGAACTGATTCTCTCTCATATGCGGAAAGCTAAACAAGTCATCTGGGACGGTCATCGAATCTCAATTTTTCAGGACTTTGCCAGAGATACGGTTATAAGGAGAAAAGGCTTCCTGAATCTTCGGAAACGTCTTTCTGAGATGAGCATTCCCTTTTCGTTTTCTGGTCCATCGAAGTTCCGCATTACTTATAAAGGACGCTCTAGAATTTTCGATGAGCCGGCTGATTTAACTACCTTTCTGGACAACCAGCTGGAGATAGAGATGGAGATTCAAAAAGCGACTTCGCAGACTCCTGGTGCCTCGGGCACTTGAACTGTCTCCTTCTTTTTTCTGGATGTATTTTTCTGTATGCCTGGTTCTCTCCTCTCTCCTGTTGAGCTTATATGTCGGTCTTAACTTCCAAGGCTGTTAATGGTATTTTTCTGTTCTTCTTATGTCCATACTCATTTCTGTTTTATCCTTCTTCCTTGGATTTATACTTGCTCGTTCTTTCTATGGTTCTCTTTCTAATAGTACCCCTTCTTATCTCTCTATTGTTTTCTTGTTCTTCTATTTTACTCCGCTTCTTGTCTTATCTCCTTTCTTTATTCTTCCTCTTTTAGAATCATGCCTCTTATTTTGGTTTTTTAACTTGTCTTCAGCTCTTCTTGTCTTTATTTTCTGTCATTTTTTTTTCCTTCGAGTCACTTTTCTCTTTTCTTGTTGCTTATCTCTTAAATAGTTACATTGCTTTTTCTGTTATGGGTCATTTTCTATCTTTCTTTTTTCTTCCTATTCTGCTATTTTCCTACCTTTCTTTTCTTACATGTTCGTATATTCCTGCTTTTTCCACTTCAGATTCATATTGGTATTATATACAGTTATAGTTTGTTCATTAACTATGTAGTTATTTTTTAGGATATACATATTGATCGTTATGCATTAATCTACTGTTCATGATTTACCTCATGCTATTATTTTTCTTATCAGTTGTTCTAATAGTATTCATTACTATAGTTATGTCTCTCGCCATTAGACTGCTAACTAAATGTGATTGTACGAATTTCTTAGTTATTGTATGACTATTTACATTATTAAGCTGCTTTGCCGTACTACTTTTGATTGTTACCAGTTCCTCTTTTCCTGCTATCAATTTACTATATTTTTTTGGGGGCTATTGTTATCACTTACTTTTTCTCCTAGTACGGGTCCCTTACTCGCCTTTCCACGTTCTCCCTAGTATGATGTTGGTCTTTTTTAGGCCTCCCCTCCTGCTTCTTCTCTCCCTCCTTTCTTTTCTCTTTTCTTCTCTTCTTTCTTTTTCTTTTTCTTGGATTCCCCACATGGACGCTCCCTCAGTGTTTCTTTTGTTTGATGGTTGGTTCCTTGTATTTCTGACGTTGGTTCTTTTTCTGTCATCCATTTTATGTTTTCCCATGCCGGGTTTAAATGTATTATCCCTTAATGTTAAGGGTTTGAATTATCCGGTGAAGAGGTCGAAAATCTTACATTACTGTAAATCTCAGTCTTCTGATCTGGTTCTTTTTCAAGAGACCAAGGTCACTAACAGAGAAGCGTTGTTTTTAAAGAAGGAATGGATTTCGGTTGCTGTTCTGATGCCTTTGGTAAACGAAATGGAGTTATTACACTAGTTTCAAAGAATTCTGGTGTATCGATACTTTCTTCTGATCATGATTCTGAGGGACATTGGCTGTTATCTAAATTGTCGGATGGACAGCATGATCTGTATGTGATGAATATCTATGCTCCTAACGTTGATGATCCGTCCTTTTGGAAATCGGTTACCAAAAAATTAAATGACACCCCGCACTCTGGCAATCTTATTGTTGGTGGAGATTTTAACTTACCGATGGACCCTCTTTTAGACAGGAACTCTGCATTTCAGTTTCGCCCTCCTAAATCCCACAAACAAATGCTTAACATGTGTTCCATTACTCATCTTCAAGATGTTTGGTGTCTCCATAATCCCACTGGTAGTGATTTTTCTTTCTTCTCTTCGCCTCACTCTTCCTTCTCTCGTATTGACTATCTCCTGGTTCATTCTTCTCTTGTTTCATCTTCTTCTTCTCCGCTTATACATCCTATTTTGAGTTCTGATCACGCTGCGGTCACTTTTACGCTGTCATCCTTTGCTCCTAAATCACGCGCTCGTTCATGGAGATTGAATACCGAAGTTTTGCATGATCCTTCTCAGGTTGATGAATTTTCTAAAGACATAGATACCTTTTTCCATGAGAACGAAGGCTCTGTCTCTTCCCCAATTGTTCTATGGGACTCATTTAAATGCACTTTCTGTGGTCAAGTCATTAAATGTATGTCCAAACGAAATTCTGATATTAAAAAAGGAACTTACAGATTTGTCATCTCAAATAAAAACTCTGGAAGCTTCCTTTAGGCAATCTAAGGATCCAACTTGTTTACAGCAAATAAAACTACTAAAATACAAATATAATACCATTGTTACTAAAAGAGCCCATATTGGTGTACAAGCACAAAAATCCAAGAAGTTGCTGTTAAAAAATCGGGCTGGGAAAATTTTGGCTGCTACATTAAAATTTCAGGATTTCTCTTTTAAATCCTCGCAAATCTCTTCCATTACTGACCACACCGGCTCTAAAAAATTCCAAACAGGGGAAATACTTGAAGTTTTTCGTGATTTTTATAATAAATTGTATACCCCTTCTAATCAATCCTCTTTTGACCAATGTCAAGATTTTTTAAAATCGGTTCCGATTCAGTCGGTCTCTGATGATGATCGTTCTTTTTTAAATAAACCTATTTCCCCCCGAGGAAATTGTGTCTGCGATTAAAGCTACTCGTTCTGGCAAGGCTTCAGGCACTGATGGTTATCCAATTTTGTTTTATAAAACTTTTCTTCCTACGCTTGTCCCCAAATTAAAATCTGTCTTTGATTCTTTTGTTAAGGATGGGTCTGTTTCTGGTACGGCTGCTGAAGCTACTATAGTAGTGATCCCGAAAGAGGGGAAAGACCATTCGGATCCTAAAAACTTCCGACCTATTTCTCTCCTTAACATGGAAGCAAAGATTTTTGCTAAAATCCTGGCCAAAAGATTAGAATCCTTTATCCCTCATCTTGTTCATCCTTCCCAAACTGGTTTTGTGAAAGGTCGTCTTGCGCGAGACAATATATGCACTTTCTGTCATATTCTCGGTGCTGCTAAACGGTCTCCACTTCCTGCCGCGGCCTTGGCCTTTGATGCGGAAAAGGCCTTCGACAAGGTCTCTTGGTCATTTCTTCGTGCTGTTTTATGCGCGCATAATCTTGGCGACTCTTTCATTAATATGGTGATGTCCTTATATTCTCAACCTAAAGCTAACATTAGAGTTAATGGCGCTATGTCGTCGTTTTTCAATTTTCGTCAGGGCACTAGACAGGGATGTCCTTTATCCCCACTTTTATTTTTATTATCTATTGATCCTCTTCTTCGTTTGATTGAGTTACACCCTGATATTAAAGGTTTTTCTTTTGGGCCTCACTGTATTAAAACTGCTGCATACGCAGATGATGTTCTTATTTTTTCAGATGATATCGCTTTGGCAATCCCTGCTATCTCTAATACCATTTCCCTATTCTCATCAGTTTCAGGTTATACCCTAAATAAGGATAAGACGGAAATGTTCCCTTTGAATGCCTATTGTTTCCCTTCTCATATGGGCTCAGCGGGCTTTAAGTGGCAGTCTACACACCTGAAATACTTAGGAATTTATTTTTGTTCTACTCTTTATGCCACCGCTGCCTATAATGAACCCAGACTCTCCTTAAAGTGCGTCGTCTTTTGGATACATGGTCTCCGAAACATATTTCATGGTGGGGTCGCCTTCAGACTCTCAAAATGATGATCAAGCCGATTATTAATTTTGTTTCATCCATGCTTCCGATTAAATTATCAGATTCCTTTTTTCGCGAAATCGATGTTCTGACTTCTAAATTTTTGTGGAATGACAAACGTGCTCGACTTGCATACAAATTTTTGCGTCGTCCTTGTGATATGGGAGGTTGTAATTTTCCTGATTGGGAAAAATACCAAATTGCCTTTTTGGCCTCTCAAGGTGCTTTATGGTTCTCTCCTCCATCTCTTCATGTTCCCTCTTGGTTGCTCATAGAACAGGAATTGGCATTCCCTTTGCCTACTGCCTCTTTTGGCACTGCATCTACTTTGCATATCCTGTTCTCCCGTTCTATCATTCTTGATACAATTGCTGCGGTCAGGAAAATGGACAGGAGGGTGGCAATTCCTTTACATAAAACTAGGTGGTCATCTATCTGGCGGAATTCCAAAATTAAGCTTAACATTACTCCCACCCTCATGTCCTATTGGGCAGGTAAAGGGATCTCTCTTGTTCAACATCTCTATGGTGTTTCTGATGAACCATTACCTTTTTCTACCTTGGCTCAAAAGCATTCTTTAACAAATCTTGATTTTTATACTTTTCTTAAAAATAAAGTGGACATTGCTAAAGTTCGTCTTCATCCTACTTCTTCTACCATCTCACTTTTTCATGTATGGATTAAATCTGGTCATGTCGCCTCCAAAATTTATAAATTTTTGTCCTCTGCTTCACTACCCGCACAGACGGTTGCTCAACAAAAATGGTTACACCATTTTGATCATGCCATTACGGATCATATTTCCTCTGATACTTGGCAATCAATTGGTAAACTCTCTCTTCGTAATAAAATCGCACCTTCTTTAATGCAGTCTAAGATTTTCTCTATCAATCTCCTCCATTGGACGCCTGTGCGCCTTCATTCACTAAACCTTAAAGATGACAACTTATGCTGGAGCTGTGGTTTGGTGGCAGGCGATTTTCCTCATATGTTTTTTCATTGCTCCTTGCTTCAACCTTTTTGGAACCTCATCCAGAAGCATCTCTCTCTTATCTTTGGTATTGAGCTCCAACTTTCCTTCCCTTTAATTTTATTAGGCCCACTGGCTGCCCCTACTCCTCTCCCTTTAGATCCATTGGAATTACAGTTGCTGGATCTTCTCCTGACTGTTGCGGTGAAAATCATTCTTATGGAGTGGAAATCCTTTTCGTCGGTTTCCTATCATACGTGGTGGGCTTGGGTCTCCTTTTTACGCAGTGCTCACACTTCGGTTGATCAAGCTCACCTCTCCCCATCTATTTCTAGTGGGGTTTGGAAAGCTTTGGATGATTATATGGAGTTGTCTTCAAAAGGGTTGGTTCCTCAGTTTCCTTTTGATCTGTCTGTCTGATTGTTGTCTGCTATTTTTTCTAGGTTGGGTTAGTCCTGTGGGAATCCTTCTTCTTCTTCTTTTTCTTCTTTTTTCTTCTTCTCTTTTCTCTTTCCTGTCCTCTATTCCCGTTCATCTTTTCTATTGCTCTCTCTCTTCTTTCCTCTCCTCTTTTCTTCTTTTATTCTGATTCCTCCCCTGTCCCCATCTCCAAATTTGATAGTGATACGTTTGTTTATTGCTTTGATAGAGGCCTTTACTTGATCGGATTCTATACCTATAATAGGCTAATTTTACTTTTATATACAGTTACTTTGTTTACTTCTCAATTTTAGCCCCTATTTGTATATTTCTCTTGAATTAATTGTATCACTTGTATTGTATTTTGTTCTTACTATTCTTATCATTATTTTTATCAATAACATTTTCTTGAAATAAAAAAAAAAGATGGCAGATAGCCAGAAACCCGTCCTAGGATGCTTGATTTCGGTCCAGGGAAGACATGGCTTGGCAGTTCGGGCTGGACTGTTCCCATGAGGCCCAGGGTCAATGCTGATTTGCATTTGGCCATGTGTGAACTGGGATGGTGTGGTGAGCAAAAAAGGATGGATTTAGGCCCAGATCTCTGTACTGGGGTGAATGTATGACATTGTTCTGCATTCTGTCCATCAACTGTTGTTTTTGCATTTGTCACCCCGAGTGGGACGGGTGTGCTCAGACGTGAGTCCCGTACTCTCTACACCACTGGAGGCAAGCTATCCTGGCTGAAGACAGCTGATAGCCAGAAACCGGTCCTAAGAGGCTTGATTCCAGTCCAGGAAAGACCTGGCTTGGCAGTTCGGGCTGGACTGTTCCCATGAGGCACAGGGTCAAGACTGATTTGCATATGGCCATACCCTAACTGGGGTGGTGTGTTGAGCAAAAAAACGATGGATTTAGGCCCAGATCTCTGTACTGGGGGAATGTATGACATTGTTCTGCATTCTGTCTATCAACTGTTGTTTTTGCATTTGTCACCCCGAGTGGGAGGGGTATGCTCAGACGTGAGTCCCGTGCTCTCCACACCACTGGAGTCAAGCTATCCTGGCTGAAGACAGCTGATAGCCAGAAACCGGTCCTAGGATGCTTCATTCCAGGCCAGGGAAGACATGACTTGGCAGTTCGGGCTGGACTGTTCCCATGAGGCACAGGGTCAAGGCTGATTTGCCTATGGCCATGACTGAACTGGGGTGGTGTGGTAAGCAAAAAAACGATGGATTTAGGCCCATATCACTTTACTTGGGTGAATGTATGACATTGTTCTGCATTCTGTCCATCAAATGTTGTTTTTGCATTTGTCACCCTGAGTGGGACGGGTATGCTCTGACGTGAGTCCCGTGCTCTCCACGCCACTGGAGTCAATCTATCCTGGCTAAAGACGGCTGATAGCCAGAAACCGGCCTAGGATGCTTGATTCCGGATCAAGGAAAACATGGCTTGGCAGTTCGAGCTGGACTGTTCCCATGAGGCACAGGGTCAAGGCTGATTTGCATATGGCCATGTCTGAACTGGGGTGGTGTTGTGAGCAAAAAACGATGGATTTAGGCCCAGATCTCTGTACTGGGGTGAATGTATGACACTGTTCTGCATTCTGTCCATCAACTGTTGTTTTTGCATTTGTTACCCCGAGTGGGACGGGTATGCTCAGACGAGAGTCCTGTGCTCTCCACGCCACTGGAATCAAGCTATCCTGGCTGAAGACGGATGATAGCCAGAAACCGGTCCTAGGATGCTTGATTCCGGTCCAGGGAAGACATGGCTTGGCAGTTCGGGCTGGACTGTCCCTATGAGGCACAGGGTCAAGGCTCATTTGCATATGGCCATGTCTGAACTGGGGTGGTGTGGTGAGCAAAAAAATTATGGATTTAGGCCCAGATCTCTGTACTGGGGTGAATGTATGACATTGTTCTGCATTCCGCCCATCAACTGTTGTTTTTGCATTTGTCACCCTGAGTGGGACGGGTATGCTCAGATGTGAGTGCCGTGGTCTCCACGCAACTGGAATCAAGCTATCCTGGCTGAAGACGGCTGATTGCCAGAAACCAGTCCTAGGGTGCTTGATTACGGTCCAGGGAAGACATGGCTCGGCAGTTCGGGCTGGACTGTTCCCATGAGGCACAGGGTCAAGGCTGATTTGCATATGGCCATGTCTGAACTGGGGTTTGTGGTGAGCAAAAAAAAACGATGGATTTAGGCCCAGATCTCTGTACTGGGGTGAATGTATGACATTGTTCTGCAATCTGTACATCAACTGTTATTTTTGCATTTGACACGCGAGTGGGACGGGTATGCTCAGACGTGAGTCCCGTGCTCTCCACACCACTGGAGTCAAGCTATCCTGGCTGAAGATGGCTGATAGCCAGAAACCAGTACTAAGATGCTTGATTCCGGTCCAGGGAAGACATGGCTTGGCAATTCGGGCTGGACTGTTCCCATGAGGCACAGGGTCAAGGCTGATTTGCATATGACCATGTCTGAACTGGGGTGGTGTGGTGAGCAAAAATACGATGGATTTAGGCCCAGATCTCTGTACTGGGGTGAATGTATGACATTGTTCTGCATTCTGTCCACCAACTGTTGTTTTTGCATATAGTACCATAGCAACACATTTGTCAGCCTGCTTAAACACAAATGTATCATTTTTTTTAGCTGGGTAAGAGCTTTTCTCTGCTCTTTGGAGACGTTGTTTTTTGCATTTTATTATTTCTTCTTCCCCAAAAAATTTAATGGCAGACAATAGTGCTTGTTCAAAAATGGGAATGTCTTGCTGTAACTAGGGAAGAAGGTAGAAGGGCTCTATAAGTCCCGCCTCATGGCAAGGAAGTTGCACTAGAATCTGGCAAAGAATTATCTAAAATGTAAACTGCTTATAGATTATCACAAATAACGTTGTTGTTTTAATGTGTCACTGAAACTGAGAACTATGTACCTCTGCTTTTCCGATCTAAATGTAATAATGCAAATGATAAAAAAAAGAGTTTAAAAAAATGAGAATGTCTTTTGGGATCAAATTAGGTGGAGGATAAAAAGAAGACGTGTTTCTTGGTCCTGAAGCTTCCTTGGAATGTGGTGGATCATGATTTTAAAAAAAGTCTTTGAATTTCTTTCAGCAAAATTCAATTGCTTCAATTTTGAACCTGACGAATTGGGGTGTTTTACACAAACAAATGAAAGCCTTTTTTCCAGAGCACTCTCTTCTGCCTTTGATGAAGGTCTATTTGAAAGGTTAAAAATAAGGGAGCTCATTGAGTTTTGTAGTATTGTCAAGGGGTTGTCATTTTCACATGGCTGATTTATGTATCTGGTTCTGCCCCTGCCTCTTGCTGGCCTCTCCCTAAAAAAGTCTGTTGGTTTTCTTTAATGTGGTTTTTGGTAGAAGACCCCTCTCCCGGGTCAGAATCCTCCTTGGAAGATGATGAGGTGTCCCAAAATGAGATACATTGTCTCCTAGATCTAGCTTGGTACTCAGGTATAAACCTTCTTGAATTCGGACGCGTATAAAATTGTTTTGCAGATAGGGGTACGCTGATTCTACATCAAAATATTTTTTGCCTTTTTTCAAATTAAATGGATTTTCAATGACAGTGAAATCTTTGAATTCACAATTTCAATTTTCTCCAGCAGTGCTTTAGCATCTTTAATGTTCTGGTTGTCCTTTTTCCAATTGCAGAATTTTGACTACTTGCTTTTTGAAAGCCTGTGAGCTGTTTCAATTGTAAGGACTATAAGGTCCCTACTGCATTTTTTCCAATTCAGCTATATCCTTTCTTGTACTCAGGGTCTTCTGTGAAAATGACCAGAACATTTCTTATATGTAGTCTTTATGGTATGGTACCTGCTTTTAAATGTTCCAACAGAAAGTACCCCTGTAATTCAGTCGGATTTGTTTCTTTGTTAGTCTTATTAGTTTGTCAGACTAATTCTGCTGTTTCGATGTAGATATGAGAATCTCCACAATTAGTAATTGGATGTGTTCCTCCAAGTATGACAACGTGTCTTCATCATACATACTCTCCATCATACCTTTAACTGTGGGTCACCAATACAAGACGTAAACACAAGGAGGGGTAGGGAGGACAATATATATATATATATATATATATATATATATGTACAGCAAACAACATGAGACGGACAAAACAAATCTGTTTTGAAAACTGCCTCACTCACACACAAATGTGTGTGACATGCTTCATCATCGGGTCTGCTTACAAAACGCCCTGGCGTAGCCATTCTCAGGGCAGAGCATAGGGGAGGCGGAAAAACAAAAAAAGACAAAATAAGACACAATTACAAGACACAACATAAATGTGATGAAAACAGTGATAGAACAGTGAATATCACCCTGTGACTGGGCGTAGTAATAGAGCAAGGTGCAGCATGAAAAAGTGCTTTAAAACTGGCTCGTGGATACCATAGGAACCTTTATTTGTAGGTTCCACGTCCAGGATAAAAAATGTGAAGGAGGGGCCGTGTTAGGGAAGAATATTAAGTTCTCATAACACCCCTCCTTGTACTGCTTGTGCCAACATGTTTCGACCGACTTACTGTGCCAAGGTAGTCACCCCGGTCTTCTTCAGGACGTCTATCTCTCCCAGTCCTGTTATCCCCCTGACCTCAGTCCGGCCAATAGGTGGTAAAAAAGATTTCTCTAGATCATCAATCGATCAAAACGTGTGGAGAAAAATTCCCGCTATCACAGGATGCAAATACAAGTTTATCAATGTTTTAAACTGGGAATGGCGACCGGCAGGGAGGATTCCAAAGAACACAACTGTTCCATAGGTTGTCCCCTCTAGTTCGGGGTAGGGGAGTTTAATTTTTTGACCCTCTCCCCTCCTATGTGAGTGATGATCACCAATACAAGACCCCACAACTGACCAAATCTGCACTACTGAATTATGCAGCCTGGGCACACACCCGCCCAACACAAAACCTGTGTGAGTCAACACTCGCACAAAATACACCACCTATAACAGGGGTTGGGCCTTTATAAAACAGCAAGGCTATGCCACTAATAGTTCAAACATCTTACAACGCCAATACTGAGACTATTTCTCCACACCCTTAGTTTCTTTTTGGAACACTGTATTCAATAACAATGATCACCATTTATTATTTTAGGTCATGAATCATCGCTCTCCTTCAATAAATATTGTCAACCACACAAAAGAAAACTATGAATGTATTATAGATGAACATTACAATATCTTACACCCACCCCACATCAAAACAAGGAGATTTCAAACAAACATAACATACAATACAGCAAACAGAACTGACAGTTCACAATCAATCAGGGGTTTGTAAAGTGCACTACTCACCTGTGAGGGTCTCAAGGTTCTAAATGTAGCTAAATTTAGCTGCCGAAAAGGAGAAGTGACTGTTTTTGCATGTACAAATGACATTGTACTTCTTGCTTAATGGGCTAAGGCAAGCAATCAGTGCTATGCTAGCTGAGGCCAGGGGTATAACTTGTTTCATGTTAGGTCATTTTCACCCTGATTACCAGCGCCTATTATTTTATGCACTCTTTGGTAGCACAGTTATCAAGCATTTCAAACCCATAACCTTTATTCGTCCTCAGCACACAGAATTGTTGATCACTAGAAGAAAATAAAAACACTTTTCACACCACTGTACTCAACATTACAAGGGTGTAGGCATTATTAGGCTGCGGCCATCACTAATTTACCTCCTGTCCACTTACTGTTATCTGAGAATCCTATGGGGAAATCTTCCGCTTTTGGATTAACCTGAAACAACAGACATGAGGTTCATTACCATCACTTCATGATAAACTATGGAAATAACAGAAATCTCCAACCAGATTCAGTTCAGCGCCTATTCACCATAATCCACAGTGATCACCACTTGATATCCAAAGTCTATTGAAGACCACATTGTTACTCTGGATCAAAACAGACAATGTTGTTCTAAAAGACAAAACCAACGGACACTACTATGGCATTTTATTGTCTGAACAATGTGTGCCTTCTGCCAGTGTCCTGGTTCACATGGCTGTGAATGGCTTTTCTGTTGGGGTTTGTGTATTCCTTACAGACAGCAACACAAAAGCGGCTAATATGTGGACAGGAAGGCCCATTATTCCAGGATGACTGGAAGGGTCTGTATATATTCCCATTTACATTTCCAATAGGTCAATAGGTCCGAGACTTAAAATATCCATCATAATTTCCCCCCCAAAAATCGAAAAAAGTTCCATGATATCAAAGGCCTCGATAGGAATCAGCCTAATACTGAGTATGCAAAATAAGCAGCAACAGCTTCCAAAAGGAAGTCACTGTTATCATCCGAAAATAACTTAGCCATACAATTTAATAGTGAGAAAGAACATACATGCTCTTCAATTACTGGAGTCTCTAGTACCATCAGAGGACAACTCGGCGGGTTCTCAATGAAACTGTGTGCTAAGAAATCTTGCGCCGCTGCGAATATATTCCAACGACCCAGTATTCCATGAATCGCTGCAAAGGCCATAATCCCTCCGCCATAACAAAGCAATTCATGAGACACTAAGGGGTTCATGAGCCGATTAAAATCCACTTCAGGAGACACTATATTGCAGAGACACAAATCCAGGGCCCAGTCAAAATCGCAGCTCAGGCAACGAAAGACAGGCTGGACACATGTGAAATAGGAAAATCAAAATGATAATCCATATGCTGCACTTAAGGTGGCGAGCGGCAGCGTTTCATAGTATTCAAGCATCCTGTTGCGAAACAGTGCTAACCGCGACAGCTCGTCTTGGAACACAGGACGTGCATCCATTTTTAATAAAAGAAAATAGCAATAGGACAAATGTTTCACGAGCAGATGTCAGGGCAACTTCTTTTTGTGACAATAGGGCTCTTATTCGACTCATCTTATTGAACTCTGCTTTCAAGGTCAGAATCTTCGGCCAGATGAAAACATCCAAGTTCCCATGCGTGGGTGGATACAACACATTCTTACAGCAAACCACACATTCACTGACTGTAACTACATAAGCTATGCCTTTTAATAACCCACTTACTTTTGAAAACACAAATTAATGAGAACGCAAAATCTCTGATAAAAGTCCAACAAATTGAAAAATAAATGCTCAAAAGCTTCAAGTCATGTAATCAACAAATTGTATTACAAAATTCCAAACATTTGGTTTCTGAATTGCAATCATTCTTTGATAACATTCAATGCTTGAGGTGACTGTCAAGTAACAAGTGACTTTTAGTGAAGAGTGCTCAGTGAATGAAGAAATATACAGTGCAATTTATGTACAGGTATATACAAATATCTTCGTTGGCTGCTAGCTGCTTGCTTCAGCGCCGGCACGAGAGGAAGTCAGAACCTCCGGCTTCTGTGGAAAGGAATTTGTTACAGGAAAGATTTGACTGGCATTTACGCCACCATCAGTCTCAGGCTGAGATCGCCCGTTCTGAGGCCCAAACTGTCTCCCTTTGTCTTGATAAAGACCTGCCGCGACCACCAACCGGGGCGCACTAGGGTCGAAACGTCGACGAACATCATAGGCCCAGAAATACCAGGATCCGGATAGGAACTCTAGGAATCCTTGGTTTAAAATTGTTTTCTGGCCAACAAAGATATTTGTATATACCTGTACATAAATTGCACTGTATATTTCTTCATTCACTGAGCACTCTTCACTAACTAAAAGTCACTTGTTACTTGACAGTCACCTCAAGCATTGAATGTTATCAAAGAATGATTGCAATTCAGATACCAAATGTTTGGAATTTTGTAATACAATTTGTTGATTACATGACTTGAAGCTTTTGAGCATTTATTTCTCAAATTGTTGGACTTTTATCAGAGATTTTGCGTTCTCATTAATTTGTGTTTTCAAAAGTAATTGGTCCGACCCAACAGAACCATTTTTTAATTTAAACTACGAATGCCCAGGTTCTGAGGGACACAGGGTTACCCCTTTTTCTTAATTATTTTAATAACCCACAGCAATCTTCATTATTTAAAAGTAAATAACTACAGTTTGCCAGTAAAGTGAATGTGGGGACGATAGCGGGCACGGGTGTACCTTTTAAAACACATGCTAAATTAGGCAGTTCCTGATTACAAGAGCTGTGCAATTGAATATGTCTACACATTTATGAGTGATCTGGTGTTTCCGGTCACTCTTCACCTTTGAGATAAACCTCCTTTCCTTCCCTAAGGCATCTGTAAGTAAAAGGAAGAGACCAGCCTTCATGTAAATAGGAGCTACCAAGAGGCTCGTATCGACCAATAGCAAAATATTTCATGCAATTTGTAAATTGGAAAAGAGCAAACAGTAAAGTTATTAACCCGTGGATAAGCCACGTTGCAGTAGTGGCCTCTGCCACTGACAAAGGTAAAGACTCTAATCGTTCAATGTGTAACATGGAAAAAGATGCATCTCTCATTGAAAGCAAACGTTGCTTATCAGTCAAATTAAACGGGGCAAAAAGAGACGACACATTCATGTAACTCCAAGGCATCTTCCCGGCCTTTAGAGTCTGCAGGGTCCAAACCAAACTGCATAATAGAGCGCAATTGATTTTGACCATGGTACAATACACATCATCTTGCACAATATCAACAACAGATGACACAATATTATGTTATGTTATATTTATTTTTATATAGCGCGCGGCTACTCAAAAAGAGTGTCCCGGCGCTTTAAATAATAAGACCTACAGCAAAATAACATAACACAGTAATAAAAACAAAGTGGAAAGCAGAAAACAGAGAAAGACAGAAAAAACACCTAGAGGGCAAACAGCCAGGTTTTGAGGCCTTTCCTGAATGCAAGTAGACTAGTAGCTCCCCGGAGAGTCAACGGCAAGGTGTTCCACAGCTGTGGCGCCAGCAGTCCGAAGGAGCGGCCTCCAATGCGAGCTCTCTTCACACGCGGCACAACCGCCAGAAACAGAGATTCTGATCTGAGAGAGCGAGCCGGATGGTAAAAGGCAAGTCTCCTTTGGAGGTACTTAGCTCCCACTGCATGAAGAGCTTTGTAGGCCAAAGTTAATGCCTTGAAAGAAATCCATTTACGGATAGGCAGCCAATGTAAGGTCTGCAACAGGCCAGCAGCACTGTCTCGCCTGTTAAGGCCATAAATGGCCCTCGCGGCCACGTTCTACATAACTTGGAGCCGCTGCAGCATATACTCTGGCAGGCCCAGGTAGAGGACGTTGGAATAATCCAACCTAGAGCCGATCAGAGCCTGCACAGTCAGCTTCCTGTGTTCCTCAGACAGAAGAGGCAGAAAACTCCGCAGCATCTTGAGGAGGCCGAAACATGTGCCCTTCACACCAAGGATCTGGGATCTCAACGTCAGACCCTTGTCCATCTTGACCCCCAAGTTCTTAGCTACTTGGGATGAACAGGACGGAGGGAACATGTTAATGGGCCACCAAGCTTGCCAGTCTGGCTCCGCCGCACACCCGAAGAAGAGTACCTCGGACTTATCGGAATTGCACTTGAGGCTGTTCAGCTGGAACCATTTAAAAACAGCCCCAAGGCAATCCCGGATACTCTCACCATCAAAGTCTCCTCCTTTCTTAGAAGAAAAGAGGAGCTGGGTGTCGTCGGCGTAGGATACGATCTGGGCCCCGAACAACTCCGTCAGCGCCGCCAAAGGGGTCATAAAGATGTTAAAAAGGGTCGGGCTCAGTATGGAGCCCTGCGGAACCCCGACTCCCAATGGCGGCATCACGGCGGAATCTGGGGAGGCCCAGACCGTTTGCCGGCGGCCAGCTAGGAAGGATGAAAACCAGCTGAGCACCGTCCCCCGTAGGCCAATCTCATAGAGTCTTGCGAGAAGGCCGTCATGGGGGACGGTGTCGAAAGCCGCCGACAAATCCAACATCACCAGCATGGCTTTGCCCCCAGCGTCCAGAACCCCTTTAATGGTTTCTGAGACCTCTAGGAGCGCGGTCTCTGTACTGAGATTTGGGCGGAAACCGGATTGGGTGGCGTGCAGAATCTCGTGTGTTACCAGAAAATTGGAGAGCACCGTGTGTACATGCTTCTCCAAGATTTTCGTGAGAGCAGGCAACAGGGAGATAGGCCTATAATTGACCGGAGCCTTAGGGTCGAGGCCAGGCTTCTTCAGCAAAGGAATGACCATTGCCTGCTTCCAGGCCTGCGGAACCACTCCCTGGCTCAACGAGAGATCCAGGAGTGGATTCGCCAGTGGATTTATCACTTCCGCCATTTTTGCCAAGAATTTGGCAGGGCAGGGGTCCAAAGGCGACCCAGATTTAAGATTGACCATAAGCGCTAAGGAAGCAGGGGCTGAGATAGGTGGAAAAACAGCCAGCACCGGACCTAGCGGGGCCGAAAGGTACGAATCATCCTCAGGATTGATCAGCCCCACGGGCGCCACCAGTGGAAAAGAGTCCTTGATAAGTTTAATCTTGCTGGTGAAAAAGTTTGCAAGATCAGAAGCCCAGGACTTGGAGGGCATGCCTTGGGATGTATTGGAACGAGGATTATCCATTGTGTAGATGCGGGAGGAAAGCGTGTTAATGCTGTTATCCACTACTAATGCTGTTATCCACTACTGCAAGCACTTTCTCTAAATTAGCTTGATCAATAGCCCTAAGGCGGGTAGCCGCCTCAATCTGTGATGTTTTCCAGAGTTCATTATAAACGGCATAAATCCATCTTCTAGATCTACCTCTAGCCGGGCCTTTAATAAAATCATTCAGATCAACATCATCAGTCAGTTTTGATAGATGCAGTTTAACTGACGCCAAGGTAGAATGTCTGAGCCAATTCTGACACAACTTGCCTACTGAATAAGTGGTAACAGAATGGTCACTCTCAAAACGGGGATCGACCCTGACCTGTGTAAAGCCATCAGCTAGACCCAGAAAATGATGCTGGCACGAATCAGCACTTCTGTGCCACAACAACCAACCCCTGGGATAAAAACTGGATATGTTAAAGGACAAATTTTGCCATAGAGTTTGCAACTCTCTAATCGAAAAATTTGTAGTATTATCCCAACCTGAATATTCTTCCAATTCAGGGAAGGAAGGAGTATTTAATTTTTTAGAAGTAGCCAATCCAAAGCATGTTGTCGGAGGGATGGTAGAATTAAAAAACAACATATGATTTGGGATGAGACATGCACGGTGCACAGCCTCAGTGCCTTGTACCTGCCAACTTTTAGAACCCCAAACAGATTTAAGGTCAATGGTTTCCTTCCACAACTCGTAGCCTCCAACAGCTAACTGGTCTAGAAAGGACATTGAGTACAATAACTTAGTATTGGTAAGTCTAACTTTGGACATAGATTTTTCTGTCATTCTAAAATAAAATGAAGCGGGATTGGACTGATTGAAATCAGTAAAATATGTGTACTTTTTCAGAAATGTGCTTGAGCTGCCTCGCAAAGGAGCTGGGCAATGCTCCCACTGTGTATAATGTACAGTATTCCTCCTAGAATTAGTTTTATGTAGGTAGTGATTGCCAAAATGTTGGAAGCAAAACAAATCACCATAAATAGCAGATTCTAAATATAAATCTTCAGCATCAAAGGCAGCATAATATTTCAAATCAGCAAACAACGCCTCCACGGCCTGAACATCCCAATCATCAGAACGTATGTTTTGTTTAACCACATCCCCCATGTTAACTCTTAGTACATTAGGACATTTATAACTAATGTGGGCCCATGGATTTGAAATTTGACAGCATACCAGACAATCCCATCCAGGACAGGCCAAGCAGTGATGTTAACAAAGGCCAAGTCTCTCTTCAATCTGTGGGCAGAATGTGACGAGGAATGGGGTGCCAATGTTCCATTCAGATGTCAAATGCATGCTCTCGCCTCGACATAGTGTCCATTAATGAATCGGAAAAAATAAAACACAAAACCAATTGACATAAAAAGGTAGAGCGTAAAAAGCCCCAACCAAATGTAAGTCCAAGGGGGAATCAAAAAATGTTTTTTTAAACAATGTCACATAGACCCCAATACTTTTGGGCTTTCCTGAAGTGTGTGAAACAGTGTCAAATGAAAATCTGGATTCTGTGGCAAAACAAGTTTGCAAATCAGGCATCGATAAGTCAGTTGGGTATGTGTAGTCAGTTTCGTCAAGTTGAGTACCAGGCAATGCACTCAATAAAAGACTTGAAACTGCAGGCATCTCGAGGGCTCAGGATTCGAAGCTGTGGCCAATACAGAATTTCTCACCATCGAAGGACATGAAACTGCCAGTGACATACTAAGAAGAATCAGCCACTCTGTGTATCTTGACATTGTCAATGGAGATATACCTGTTTTCTTTACGACCTGGAAGTGGTGGTAAAATGACTGTTCTTGTGCCCTTCACACCAAGTACAGGAACTGGAGCACGGTATGAGGGACCAAATTCTTTTTTGTTATCGATCTTCTCCCGAACCAATTCTCCAACTTGGGGTAGCCAGCCAACTACCGGGATCTGCAATGCAGCATCCGAAGTGGAGGGCAAATGTTCCTTTGCAAGACTGTCTCTTGTCTTTTGTAGAGTCTGTAAAACATTACAATGTTCTTCTACATCAAAAGAGGCAACAGCAGCCACCGAGTCTAGACCGTCAAGGTCCGGTATATACATCTTGATACCAAAGGGCATTTCGTATGGGGTACGCCCCCCCCCGAGACCTTCTAGGGAGATTATTAAGAGCACGCTGCACGCCATTGAGATGGGCCAGCCAGTTCCTGCCAGTGCCTATAACTCGAGCTGTCAATGATTGCTTTAAGTCATGGTTCATTCGTTCCACTAAACTATTACCCTCAGGTCTTTATGGAGATGAAAACTTGACTTGGATCCCTATCAAAGCCATGGCATCCTTATACGCCTTAGAGGTGAAAGCAGGACCCTGATCCGAATGGAAGGTACCACAGGCAAAAATCCCTACAAAGACACGCAAATCTCTTATGACGGTCCGTGAATCAGCGCTGCGGTGAGGTCACACCCATACAAAGCGTGTGCATGAATCAACTGCGACTAAGATGTACTTATATGCAGTACCAGAAGAAAAAGGACCGCAGTGATCTTAATAAACACAACCCAGTGGTTTATTAGAAATGAACAACTGTGTTTGGGGCGGACGCGCAGCAGTTGAAGGCTTAATCTGCTGGCAAATGTCACATTGAAGGACATAATCACGCGTCTGTTTGTACAGTCCCCGCCACCAGAAACGTTGTTGCAATTTTAGACAGTGGCAGAAACGCCTGCATGCACAGACGCAACTCCTTCATGGTCTGCTGTGATCAATGTATTTCTTTGATCTGAGTTGGGAATCAATCTCACCCCAACTTCAGGAATTTTCACATAAGGAACCTTATCGGGACTTTAGTGGTATGTGTACTTCGAAGGGAATCCCGTAGGATATTTACCTCCCTTCTCAGGGGCAGCAACAGCCACCAAGATATTATCATCAATCTTACTTTTGGACCGTGTGACTGCTGCAACCAAATATGTCGATACCACAGATTTCGCGGCTTCATCAGCCAGTGAGTTGCCAACAGCGTGGACTCCAATGCGCTGTTGACCAAGAGTATGAATTACAAACATGAGTGGCAATTGCTCTTTAGGCTCAGCCACTCGGACCCAGATCATTTTATGTTTTATTGTGCTACCCTTGGAATCACGAAAATAATTCTGAATCCAAAAGAACAAGTTTTCATTGTAAGACTGGACGCAGTAGTAAGAATCACTTACAATAAGTGTAGTCACACTAGGATCTGCGTACTCCAAAACAAGCATCAGAGCACGAAGCTCTGCCAACTGTGCAGTGCAGTCCCCTAGAGTCTGTGTGTGCATGACTCTGGACTTGAACTCATCGTTCACCATGGCACCTACCACAATGGCGCATGCGGAAACGTCGGCTTGTTTAGAACCAGGCGCAACCTGCGCCGAACCATCAGTGTATATGATTCAATGGAAATCCTCCAAAGGCCGCATAGCCAAAGGTGCAGGATGAACAAATTCATATTGCAAAAAACTCCTGTGACCATAAGGAGGCATCAAAAATAAACGTGACATCTGGAGAAGTCAATGATGCTGCCCATTGTATCCACCGAAGGTGCAAAGCTTAAGAATTAGGTACACTGGCTTTCGTAACTGCCTCCAAAGAAGGACATGGGGTAACCACCAACATGCGTTTTCCCTGTGACAGAGCACGTTCCTTTAGAACTGCCATCGGTACAGCCGTTAAAACTTTCTCCACAGTGGAAAATCGCATTTTAGCCAAAGTGTACAAGTGTGACTTGTAGGCAATAGGTACTGTGTCTCCTTCGTTAAAAGTAAGGTATGTGAAACCCACCGTCCCAGGGATAATTTGTATCACCAGGTTGGTGTGGTTGTCATGAGTCAACAAGTATTTAGAAGCAAGCAGATCAGAATGCAAAGATTGCAGTATAGCTGAGCGCTCCGGCAGCCAGTTTGATTTGGTAAAAGTTGGTTGTATCAAAGCATACAAGGGCTTGATACGCTGGGCATATTCAGGAATATATGTCTTCCCGAAATTCAAAAATCCCAGCAAAGACTGTAATATTTTCAGAGTTGTCGGAGCGCGCAGTTGTGCACATTTCTCCAAGAAGTGAGGAGCCAATCCTCGACCTTCATTGTTGAGCTCGTAGCCCAGAAACAACACTGTGTACTCCGCAAAGTGTGATTTTGCAAAGTTGAATTTGTAACCGAAGTCCGCAAAGCTACAAATTAAGCGGTCAACTCGACACAGATGCTCCCAAAGTTCGTCATCCGTGAGATAAATGTCATCCTCATATGAACAAGCATCCAGTCGAGTCTCTCCAAGAGAGAGACTATGCGGACAGCAAACACCCCAGGACTATTTATAGCCCATTGGTAAACGTTTGAAATATTTTTAGACACCGCCGCACGTAAAGGAGGTCCATTGGGAACTCAGACCATCCAATTGGTGGGCATTAAAACCATTGTAAATGTCAAGAGTGGTTTTAAACCGCTTACGCACAAGACTATCCACTAAGGCAGAGCGGTGAGTATTCTGAACTGCACAGGTACGGCAATGCAAGTTTAAATGCCAGTAATTCAATACCAAATGATATGAACCATCAGGCTTGGTCACAGTAAAAGAGGGTTATTCATTGGTGACACACAAGTATCAATCACTCCTTGATATTCCAATTGTTCAAGGATTTCCCCAACGGAAGCCTTAGGTTCGCGTCTTATGGGATATTGAGGTTGAGGCTGTGGCACAGACCACAAAGGAATCTCGTGGTGAGGGAAAAATTCATCCCAACTACAGTGTGTACAGTACAGAGCCGGCGTGAGGGCTTCAGCCCACTCTTCTGCAAAATTCAGCGCATGCTCCTTCGAGACAGTGTGCGCGAAACTTGGGAGGATTACCTCCTCCCCTCTTGGAGCCGCGAGCACAAAAGGTGGGGGCCAGTCAGCCTTCGCTAACAAAATGTCATAGGTAGTTGTAAGATTCTCCCAAAATACCCCTTTTATGGTACGTTGTATGTCACCTTCAATGAACAGGACTATTTCATAAAGTCTGTCAGGGGGAGCTACTCTAGTGTCAGCTGTCTCCACAACAACATAGCGGTCAGTCGCTGTCACCTTCAGTAGTGGACGCAGGGCCTCTCGCACTATGGTAATCACTGCCGCACTGTACAGCAAGGTCAGAGCCCATGTCAGATTCAGAAGCTGCGTTCTCAGTATCTGTGGCATATCTCGCTGATAAAGCAGCGACTTTCTTTTTCTGAAACTGGGGTCTCTTCGGTGTAGATTCGCCCTGCTTGCCTTTACCGTCCTTCGGGCGGGGCAGGTCGCGTCCCTGCTGGCCACCCCGACCCCTGCGGCCTCCTCCACCACCGGTCGAAAAGGCCGATGGTTCCTGAAAAGAACCAGGAGATCGTTGATCAGAAACCAGAAATCGATCAGGTGATTTTATCATCGCGCGATCGCGCAAGTCATAAACACGTTCCGGGGGCACAGGCAATGGAGACACAGGACTAGACTCATGTTTCTGCTGTTGTTGTTTTCCCTGTTTTTGTTTTTTCGGCCAATTCTGTTTTTTGGGCTTGGGCTGTTCGTCAGTTTCTGACTTCTGCCCTTGGGGTTGTTTTTTCTCTTTAGTAGAAAAAGGCTTGAGACCCCTACTATTGCGGGCCACGGTTTTATAAGCCGCCACAATAATCCTCACCAACTGTCGGGGTTTTTCAGCATCAGGAATTGCCTGAAAAGCATTGGCAACCTGAAAGTTCAGCACATCCACCTTGACATTAGCAAGTATGAGATCGGCAACCACATCAAAGGAGCCACAGAGGCGCATACCCAATTCCACAGCAGCCTCAGGTTCGTGCTCATCCTGAACACGTTTAAGGACCGTCGGCAGGACAGTCATAGACAGAGTGCCGTAACACCTTGTATAGACCACCTCAAATGTTTTACCCCAGGTCTCACAGTCATCAATTTCAGGGGTCAATTCTTTTAGTAAGTTAATTGTCAGAATCCTGTGTTTTTCACCAGGAGTCGTGTTAGGAAATACTGCTTCCAGCTGGTCAAACTTTTCGGCAAGCCAGAAAGGAAATTCATCCTTTTCCTGGGGGCGCTTGCCCATCACAGCTTTGACCATAACGGGACTGAGTTTCATTCTACCCTGTCCGGCAGGAAGCGTCACACCACCCGAGGCCCCGCACGGGAGATTACGAGTTATGTATTGCACTAACGACCTAATCACGCTAATTACGACTACATGTAGTCGTCTTAACTCAACAACGTTACATGCTCTGTGTTGAGGATGAGGTGTAAATCCAACCAAAACAGGCCAATTTGCGCCTGGAATGGACAAAAGACCTAACCTCGAAGCTGCCAAAGAATGGGGTAGGGCGCCATCAAACAAAACAAGGTACTGCCAAGTATCTATAGGAATTTCCTGTGCCCTCTATGGAGCATATTCCTGTGGCACAGCCGTGGGAGTGTACGTGTCGAACACATTAGTATTTGTGTTTACAGCCGGGAAGGTCACCCACGAGTAAAGCATTTCCTACGAGTAAGCCACCTCTGCACTCACCACCATTATCACTGCCATGCCATCCACGGGAACATTATAATTTTGCAAATGATTGCGTACCGCAATGTGACTATGGTACGGAATGTCCACCGCGGCCATAGTGACAATAAAAGGAAAAGGTACAAAGCAAACTTTGTAGAACAACTGGGTTGTAATTTAAGGAAACCGTTTTGAAAGATTCAAGCTTGAAAAGACCTATGTAAATATAGATAGGTTTGTCCGACACCACCGTTAACCGGAAACAATAGTGAAGGTGTTAAGGACTGAACATTGTACTACTCAATTGCTATGTAATAAGTCCACCAACGTTGGGCGCCATGTTGCAGGGATTCTGTTCTCATACAGAACTGTGCATAGAGACTTGGAACCTCAGTGAATTAGGGCATACCAAAACTCACCTTAGTACCCAAAATCCCCCACCAGACTAGCTACAGTGTCTCGTTGGTTATCACAAACTCCCAATGGTTAGAAAAAACCAGAACATGGACTTAGTAACGTGGAACACATGAACACTCTTTCGTTATACAATCATTTCAATCCAGAGCAAGGAGTAAATGAGGACGCGTGCATATTTGAAATGTTTATTCACTAATGCAGTGTTCTCAAATGCAGTATCTTAGCTAATACAAGCAAACATATTATAAGAAACAAAGTAATCAGCATAGTCACGAAGTCCATAGAATACAAAAGGTGAAAGCATGGTAAAATGCTTAAAACTAATGGGGTTCAGTATCACCTAATTCTCAGCCTTCCTAGCTAGTATATTATATTATATCTAAGAAGGTCTCTTTGGGTTTTTACCAGGGTGGCCCAAGACCTCAAGATCCTAGTGATAAGGGATCACATCATTTTCCACCAGCTCTCTGCATGCGAAGCACCATCAAGTGTTTGTATGCTCTTGTGCAAAGCAATATAAAACATGCCTAAAGCCAGAATTTGGCCGCAGCTGCATGTATGTTATGTCTAGAAAAGTGGAAAGATCAGACCTCACAACAACCACTGTGTTGAGATATCCTTGAAGGTTTCAGCACTCACTGTACAGACACAGCTCACCAAGCAAGGCTGATATCAGAGTAACAACATATTATTCGTGTGTAAATCAAAACACCCCACTAGGCTCAAAGCTAAAGCAAAAGATATGTGTTGTGTGCAGAAGCAGCAGAAAGGTAAAATGTCGTTTAATCTCCTAATAAGCTCATGCTAACTTAACACAGCATATAGGCAAAGTATATCTATATGACAAGGGCTTTGACTCCTGCACACACAAATGAATCTGACAGCTGGTCTTTGTATTCCCAGACCGTTTGGAACCTTGACAGAGGAAAGGAAAGACTGTTACAGAACTAAATGTGGGGGAAGGACACTGACCCCCCACACTTGACTGCTGGCACCAGGTACACATATTGGACCTCTAGAGCAACTCCTCAGAACACTACTGGAACTGTGGAAGTTACAGACAAAGCCATGATCATCTGCTGAAGACTGCCTTGTCTGAGAAGGAAGGCTGGGCCTACTTAGCTTCATCATAGGCTAACCCAGAGTGACTCCAAGGGTCACTTGGCTGACCTGTGTGAGCTGCAGGGACACAACAAGTTTCAGAAGCCTCTCTGCAACTGTTCAGCTGACTTGCTACAACCTGACCTCTCTGGACCTGCAGCTGGACCTGCCTGCTAGCTACTGCTAAACTTAGTTTCTTATTCCTGAGAGGTGCCCCACCCAGGTCCTGGACCCTTGGCTAGCATCAGATTCCACTCCGCTACAAGAAAAGGTGAACATCCTGAAGTTGGACTTCTTGCAACCCCTAATGGGCCTATTCTGCCAATTATGTCACCAAATATGAAGCTCTGGTGAGACCTTCTCTTTGCGCTACAGTGACTGCCAGCAATGACCAGCAATGAGAGAGCCACACTTCAGGCTACGGCAACTTTTGTCGCAGCTACAGCCCAAACGGTTAAATTGAATTACACCAAATTCGGCAGAAAGGTAGCTCTTGGGCCAGAGTGCACTTTTTCTGTTAAATAGTGTAAATCTGTTCTGTAGTTCCTGAGAAATCCATCTATGAAAAATACAGTAGTATCTGGTGACCGCAGTGGATCCGCGAACCCTCCCAAGTACGAGCTTGACTCTGATTGGCCCAAATTTCAAGGTCCAGGGGAATAAGACAGGGCTGTGTCATCGCACCACTTCTACTGTCACTATACGTTAATGGGATTGACAATAATCTCCAGAATTTAAATACTAATGCCCTGAAAATTGGTTCACGAGTGACCCCGCTGCTCCTGTATGCAAACAATGCAGTTCTAATATCTACAACTGCTAATGGATTACAAGAACTGATTGAAGCCTTTGTCTCATACATGGAGCAGAGAGACCTAAAATTAAACCTCACTAAAATATTTGTGATGGTCTACGGTCGAGGTAGGGGCAAGAAAAAACACCACTTAGTAAGGGACTTTAACCCCTTCCATGCTCATGACGAGCTCAGCTCGTCATGAGGCACAGTTGAGCTGTGCTGATGACGAGCTCAGCTCGTCATGAATAATAGGATTCAAGGAACTGCAGCACAGAGGGGGAATTACTGCAGCAGTCAAGGTGATAATTTAACAGAAGTTCAGAATTTTTCCTATTTAGGTATTTTATTCTCTTTTAATAGTAATTGGGCTCCTCACTTAGACCATTCTAGACTCAAATTCATTCGAACCATAAAGGCAATTTTCAGATTTTGCAACAAGATAAGTAGTAAACAGATCTGTGATATGCTTAAAATATATGGAAGTAAATTCCTCTCATTAGCAACCTATGGTTCTATAGTATTGGGAAAGGCCAACCTTAATATATTGCAATCCTATGAAAATGATTTCTTCTGTTGCATACTGGCTGTACCAAGATCTACCTCCACATATCTCTTGCATAAAGAGCTGGATGCACCATTTGTGGCCGACCTAATCCAAGTAAGAGCTTTGTGCTCATGGCATAACATCTGGTGCAAAAAGGGAGCAAAGTTTACAAGGGATATAATAAGGGGTTGCTTAACTTTGGAACACACTAACAAAATCCCATGGTTAGCATACATGGTTTCTAAAGAACATTGATAAAGATCTATCGGTAAAAAATCCCACAGACATCCTGCAATTTGGTAAAGGATAAATTATAAAATTGTACATGTAGAAACTAAGCCAAGAGAGGGCAAGAAGGTAGGAGGAAAAAACAAGTGTAATGCGATATGTGGCTAACATCGAGCTGACTGCACTACCAATTTATTTGGTTAAAGTTACAAGTACTCATGACAGATTTTATATGACAAAACTATATTTGGGAACTTTTCCTATTGCGACTGTTGAAAGTTCCATCCCATTATAATTATTCAACTTGACTTTCTAAGAAGAAGCATTTGTTCTGAGAATCTTCTCAAATAGAAGGAAGATCACAATAATAAGAGCAATGGAGTCATATTCCAGCAGTTCTTCAGAGGGAGATTTCATTCCTGAACAACCTCCAAAGAAGAGGAAAGAAGCTTTAATTTGGAAGTTTTTTTCACTTTTCCAGAAGGTAAAAAAAAAGGTTAATGCTCCAAAAGTAACCTGTAAAATTTGCGAATCAACTCTTTCAAGGGGTGATCCATGTAAAAAATTCTCCTTTGGCACAGCAAATATGGTGCAACAAGTGAAGAATTTGCACCCCAAGAACTTGGCCCGAGCTGCAAGAAGGAGGTTGCACGAAAACCCACCTACTGCTACACCTAGCACATCAACTGCGGCAGCAGCATTTTCAGCAAGCAGTCCACATCCACATATTGATTCTGACTTTGGTAAAGTTAAATTCTATGCATTTATTGCGATAAACTTTTGTGTTATGGGGAACAGTCTATAGACTTGATGAAACGCAGGATGCAGGATCTTTGCTGTCCTCGACCTTAATTGTTCTTTTTTTCATTCTTTTGTTCCGCTTGGAGTTTGTTGAGAAAACACAAAAAAATAAAAAAAATAAAAAGTTCTTTTTAGAACTACCTTCCCTCGTCAAAGAAATTACTATATTTCTATGTTAGTGTGTAAAAGTTTGTCAGAATGAATGTGCAGTTCATAAATGAATGAATGAATATGTTACTAGTGTATGGAGCATGTGAAAGTGCAGGACTATAAGGAACTGCTACAGCATAAATCTATAAGGTGTTTATCTATAGTATACTGTAGTATGTCCGAATCACTTGAATGTATCATATGTACATAAATTTGTTACAAGTCAATGTTTCAATTTACGTTGCTGGTGAAAGTGCCTGGGTGAATTTGTATGTCTTAAGGGTGGATTTCCAATCCCCTAGTGCCTCTTTTACACAGTCGTTGTGTCAATTTTGTGACACAGTGGTGGTGCAAAAGATGTGCCATGGGGTGTGGTATTAACAATGTGAAGCATCTGGGGGGTGTATTACATTGTAAAGCGCTGCACCCGAAGAGAGTTTCTTGTGCAGAAGGGGGTGCAGCAAGGCCTCCTAAAAGTGACTGAGTGAAATGTATAACATTTTATACACTGACTTTTGAGCTTATGCTGCATCAAAACCTTGCACATGCTTGAAGCAGGTGTAAGGATTGATACAGCATTGTGAGCATAGGGCCCCAAGAGAATTGCTGGAGCTGTGTTATACTTGTAACCGACGTCAAGAAATACTTCATCCAAAAATTACTTTGCAATTTAGTTTTGTTATTATTTTATAATAAGAATATGTAATATAATCTAAAAAATAAAATAAATATAAATATTTATATTAAAAATATAAGAAATTAGTATAAAAAGAAAGACATAATAATTAATCCATTTATAAATTATCATTTACAAAACCTATGAAATTCACTGAAAAAACCATAGGTTTCACACATGTTATAGTAAGGAATTAGCATTTAAAAAACCATGCAAATTCATTGAAAAAACCATAGGTTTCACACGTTATAGTTAGTTGAACATTTATCTCATACAAAACCTTTGATGTCAATGACCATGTCATGAGTGATGTAATATGTGACATCATCAGCAGTGCATTGCACGCGTAAGTTATAGTGAGTCCAACTAACTATAACGTGGGAATTTCAATAGTTTTATGTCAGTAAAATTTCCAGCTAACTATAACTGGTGTGAAACCTATGTTTTTTTTAGTGAATTTAATAGGTTTTTTAAATGCTAATTCCTAACTATAACTGGTGTGAAACCTTGGTTTTTTCAGTAAATTTCAAAGGTTTTTTAAATGCTAATTCCTAACTATAAGTCTCAGTTTATAAGTAAGACTGTTAGCACTCTAGTTGTTCTTTAGAACACTCTGGGGCATTCTGTCATTGGGCTATCTTTGGGCTACATCTGGCTGATATTTGGGCTACGTTTGTTTTTTTGTCTCTGGTGGCCATCTTTGGGCTACATTGGGCTACATTGGGCTACATTTGGGCTCCAACATATATATAGCCCAATGTAGCCCAATACATATTTTTTCAAAGTTAATTTTCGTAAAAACCACTTGAGCATATATCTTGAGACATAGCAAAGGCACATCGGGCTACCAGTCCCTACAATTTTGCAATTTTTTTTTTTTGAATATTGTTTTGCACAGCGTAAGCACACCCGGAAGCACTCGAGCGAATACGATCGCGCAACGTAGGCATCCGACGCACTTACGCGACGCGCCCCTGGGTCATGTGACCTGAAAATAACACTTTCCATTGGTTAATAACATGTTTTGGTTTCATAATGATGAAGCCCCTGGTCTTGTGACCCGAAAATATCACTTTTCATTGGTTCAATACATTTTTTTTTTCAAAAGGATGAAAGACCCCACCTTTTTTCCTTATTCTGACTTTGTCGTTTGACTTAGGAAGACCTGTTTGTACCTCTCTGTACCTTTTTGATCTTTATAATGGCTTTAGTAGCAGCAGCAGCTGGTGCATCTGCACCACCACAACCACCAAGAGGACCACCACAAGAGTTCATTGGTGGTCAACAAGAGGAGGAAGAGGAGGAGGAGGAGGAAGAGAGGAGGAGAAGATGGCTTGAAGAACAAAATACCCCATACCAGCCAAGACCATACATTATATGGGAGTTTTTTTCGATCCCAGAGGGGAAGAAAAAAGTTAATGCAGCCAAGGTGACTTGCCTAATCTGTGGCATGGAACTTTCTAGGGGGAACCCTAATAAAAAATATTCATTTGGAAATAACACGATGATTCGCCACATGCAGCGCAAGCATTCAATAAACTATTCTGCTGCAGAGATGAGGGAACTGGCCAGTAACCCTCCCCAATCCACAAGCACCACCTCAAAAAGAAAGCAATCCACTCCGTCGGTATCAGAGGCAAGTGAGACGATGCCTTGCATTCAGCCAGGATTTGCAGATTTCCGAATTATCTGTAAATATTGTGGGAAGACCATCTCCTACGGAGAACAGAGTGTAAAGCTCATCGTCCTTGCTGGGGACAACCACAAATGCCCCAATAAACCCTAATTATTTCTTTTCTTTTTTTTTTGCTCCAGTTGAACCATTTTCAATTCCCTGTTTTTTCGTTTCTCCCCATGAAAAATACAAAAAAAATATAAAACTGTTCAGAAAACCCCCAAAAAGTTTAAAATGTTCAAAAAACATTTAAAAAATATAAAACAACAAGAAGAAGAAAAAAACAGTTCTTTTTAGAACTACCTCCAATTTATAAAAAAAGGCTTCATTTTTGGAAAAGTCTGTCATTCTTTTTTCCCCATGGTACGTTCCCCGGTCCGCTACCCGGTGCGCGTACCGGGCGCTCCCCCCGCGCAAACCAAAAAAGGCTAAGTGGTCTCAGAGACAGGGATCAGCGCTGACTGTGGAGGCCTTTTTTTATGGCCCCCACATCAAACCTAGAGGGTCAGGGGGGGTCTATCCCTGCCCCCTTATAGTCATTTCCCCCTTTGATTTTTCCACCTCTTATGTCTCGATTTTACCGAGACACAAGATGGTGGCCGCTCCGGACTGTTTCGAATGTTTACAGACACCCGAGAGCCAATCAGCTTTCTGTGCGCAAGTCGCGTGGCGTGCCCGGAGCGCTCCCCGGTGCGCGTGCCGGGGCGCTGCCATAGATATATATATTTTTTTTAACCTGAATTACTCAAAAACCACTGGAGCACATATCTTGAGACATAGCAAAGGCACATTGGGCTACCAGTCCCTACAATTTTGCCAAGTTTGGTGGAAATCCATTCAGCCGTTCGGGCTAAAAGTGAGTTCGACCGCGCTATGGAAATTAACATTGGGAAAACACGTTTTGGGACCCCCCTTTTATCTCGGCCCCCGCTTGACGAATCCCCCCCAAACTTTCAAGGAAGGAGCGGAGCGGGCCATTTTCTTGGAGAAATTTGCAAAGATTCGTCCACCGACGCCAAAGTTATTCCCAATAGAGTGTTGCGGATTTCCTATGGAAAGTAGATCCAAACTATAACTACCTACTGGCGACTGCCAGTAGGTAATATATATATATATATATATATATATATATATTCACAGAAAAAAACATAGGTTATAGACCATATATAGTTAGGAATTTGCATTTACAAAACCTTGAAAATTCACTGAAAAAACCATAGGTTATAGACCATATATAGTTAGGGATTAGCATTTAAAAAACCTTATTTTATTTGCACAAAACCATTGAAATTCCATATATAGTTAGTTGCACTAACTATATATCGCGGACCCGCAATCCACTGCTAATGATGTCACATATTACATCATTCATGACATGGTCAGTGACATCACTGATGACATCACTGATGACATCTCAAATGACATCACTGATGACATCACTGATGACATCTCAAATGACATCACTGATGACATCACTGACATCTCATTTGACATTACTGATTACATCACTGATGATATCATTTATGTGATAATACATCTTCAGACTCTAATATAACCTTTGATACACTCAGTGTAAACAGGCACTCACAGACTGTCACACATCCATGGAGTTACTCACACACCTATTCAGTCATGCAAAGAATCAATCACATCTCCATTTCCTTAACTATACAGTTATACACACCTTACTTATTCAAACATATACTAACACATATTTACTCTCTTATACAATCCTTGATACAAGTTCACAATGATTCATACAGCCACTCTCACATTCACTGACTCTTATGTTCAGTTATTTATATATGTCAACTCTCACATGGAGTGTGTTTTACATATGTACTTACTTTGACATGTAGAACTGAGATATCCATTCACTCACCAATATACTCATGCACACAGTCAACTGTCCATACAGCTGTTTCTACATGCACTTTTGAACCCATACACCTAGGGAATCAACCGCTCACACATCTATGCACAGAGTTATACACCTCCCAGCCACCCACACACACACTCAGTCTCCCATACAAATACTTGGGCAACCATTCAATAACCCATATAGTTACTGATATAGCTACTGATTTAAACATGCAGCAGTTTACAGAAGAACATAAATATTGATTGCCAAATTAAGACACTTTAATCACTAACCCATGCACTCAGTGAGACACATTTAATCATTCTCTCATACAGTCAGTCATGCACCTACTAAATCCTTCATCCAGACACTTATACATCCACTCATTCTTCAATATGTAAGACATATTTTAACTTTACAGAAACATACAGTCACTGGGTGTTGTCATCAGTGATGTCATCAGTGATGTCATTTGAGATGTCATCAGTGATGTCATCAGTGATGTCACTGACCATGTCATGAATGATGTAATATGTGACATCATTAGCAGTGGATTGCGGGTCCGCGATATATAGTTAGTGCAACTAACTATATATGGAATTTCAATGGTTTTGTGCAAATAAAATAAGGTTTTTTAAATGCTAATCCCTAACTATATATGGTCTATAACCTATGGTTTTTTCAGTGAATTTTCAAGGTTTTGTAAATGCAAATTCCTAACTATATATGGTCTATAACCTATGGTTTTTTCTGTGAATTTCATTGGTTTTTTAAAAGCTAATATCTATAGCTGTAAAATATATTCTTTATTAAGTGACGTATCACGTAGCCCGTGAGACGCCTCATGATGCATCGCATAACCGTGACGTATCGTCTCTGCAGCGCAAACCAAACCCAAAACGTAAGCGCGCCAGAACACGCTTAAAGATATATATATATTTTTTTAACCTTAATTAGACAAAATCCACACGTGCACATATCACAAACGTTCAAAAAACACAATATGTCGGACTCCCGTTACGCTGCCGGTTAGCTGCCCGGTTAACGTACCAGGAAGCACCTTTACCGCGAAAATCGCAAATTTTTTTTTTTTCACCCCCCAGGGAACTTTAATAGCCCCCTCATCAATCCTAGGGGTTCAGGAGGGGTCTGCCTTACCCCTTTCATTCATTTACACCTTTTTTTTTTCCACCTCTTGTCTCTCGATCCCACAGAGAGACAAGATGGCGGCCGCTCCAGACTGTTTACAATGATAACAGCCAATCAGCTTCTCCTCAGACTCCCGTTACACTGCCGATTAGCTTCCCGGTAGCTGCCCGGTTAGCTGCCCAGTTTGCGTACTAAGACGCGTCTCTACGGCGAAAAAATCGGATTTTTTTGTTTGTTTTTTTTTGGCCCCACGTGGCTTTATAATATCCCCCTCATAAATCCTAGGGGGTCAGAAGGGGTCTACCTTGCCCTCTTTCCTTCATTTCCCCCTTTGTTTTGGCCTCCTCTTGTCTCTCGATCCTACCGAGAGACAAGATGGCGGCCGCTCCGGACTGTTTACAATATTGACAGCCAATCAGCTACTCCTCAGACTCCCGTTACACTGCCGGTTAGCTTCCCGGTTAGCTGCCCGGTTAGCTGCCCGGTTCGCGTACCAAGACGCGTCTCTACGGCGAAAAAATCTAATTTTTTTTTTTTTTTTGGGTTACACTGCCGGTTAGCTGCCCGGTTAGCTGCCCGGTTAGCTGCCCGGTTCGCGAACCAAGACGCGTCTCTACGGCGAAAAAATCGGATTTTTTTTTTTTTTTTTTTGGGTTACACTGACGGTTAGCTTCCCGGTTAGCTGCCCGGTTAGCTGCCCGGTTCGCGAACCAAGACGCGTCTCTACGGCGAAAAAATCGGATTTTTTTTTTTTTTTTTTTGGGCCCGGCGTGGCTCTATAATATCCCCCTCATCAATCCTAGGGGGTCAGGAGGGGTCTACCTTGCCCCCTTTCCTTCATTTCCCCCTTTGTTATGGCCTCCTCTTGTCTCTCGATCCTACCGAGAGACAAGATGGCGGCCGCACCGGACTGTTTAGAATGTTGACAGACACCGGAGAGCCAATCAGCTTCGCTTTGCAAAGTTCCGATACGCGAAAAGTTCGCGAACCGGAGCGCTGCCCGGAGCGCTGTTACAGATATATATCTTGATTTAAACGTTAATTTCTCAAAATCCACTGAAGCACATATATTGAGACCTAGCAAAGGCACATCGGGCTAACAGTCCCTACAATTTTGCCAAGTTTCGTGGAAATCCATTCAGCCGTTCGGGCTAAAAGTGAGTCCAACCGCCCTATGGAAATTAACATGGGAAAAACGCGTTTTGGGACCCCCCTTTTTTCTCGGCCCCCCCTTGACGAACCCCCCCCAAATTTTCAGGAGCTGCTCAGAAACAAAATGTGCCATTTTCCTGAAAATTTCAGCCGATTCCGTCCACAAACGCCAAAGTTATTAGACATAGAATTTTCAAAAGTCCCATAGGAAATATATATATATATAACTGTGATAGGACACTGTTTGTCCCCTCACGACCTTAGAATTAGTTTTGATACATTTTGTACATTTGGATTTTTTTTTAACTATCTTCTCACCAGATGAAGATTTTGGTTGCAGTTTTAAATGTATATGCATACAGGTTTCTGTCTTTTTTGTGGCATTGTGTGTGGATGAATATAATATAATATATTCCACTTGTGAATGTGAAATTGTATTGCTACCTGGTGCTTATGGCAACAATTTGACAACATTTCCAGGTACTGTGGTTTACTAGGTGTGGCACTGTGAGAGATACAGTTCATTCCCTTTGCCATGTGTGTTAATGGTGTCACTAAGCATTTGGACGGTGGTGGTGTGAGGGGATAGTGTGTAGTATACAGAGTATGGGTGTGGTTGGCTTTCTTTAACACTGTTACTTGGGTAATGAATTTGAGTATTCCTTTGGTTTGGACAAAATGTAAATTACGTTGACAAAAATGGAGTAATTTTAGTAATTTTGCCTAACAATACTTTCATGAAATTACAGAGATTTTGCCCTTCTACCTCATTGCATTATTCTGGTGAAAACCTTTAACATGAGATGTACCATTTGGATATTTTTTTTTTAACTGGATCGGCATTTGAGGAACATATTTCACCAGAGAGGACCATTCAGGTAATTTATAAGCTTAAAACTACAAAATTCGAATTTGTGCGGCATTGTTTTCACTGCCAGCAAATAGGTAACTGTGATTCGGCATGAATGGGCATTGTTTCCCACGGAGGCATCGCACTCCAAAGATTCCCACGGGCTACTGGCACACCTCCGAGTTATTTTTACTCCGGAAGCAAGGTAGTAATCGCTCAGAGACCACCACAAATCTATCACGATTACCTAGATCCATTACAGGAGGCAACCATACCAAAGATTGTCTCAGCTTAAGAACCTAGATTACCCCTGGGCTTTTACTCGCCGACCAGAGCGGTTGTAAAATGACTATACCAGGCAGGCAAATGTTCAAATTGTCAGTCCTGATGATGATCCCACATATTAGAGCATAAGGGATCGAAACGTCGACTTGTTTATAGGTGTTTTCACAACCCGACTATTATGTTTGATTCATGTTGTGTCTAGCACTTTTTTGCCATTACTTAAAACCAACACTGAATTACAAGTGGCCAATAATGCTCTCCCTTGCCTGAAAAATCCCCTTCCCTGTGTGTCCCCAGTATGGTACAGGATTGTGCCTTACCTACACTCCTTTATGTGTTTTCAATTGATGAAAAATAAAATACCCTGTCCGGTGGACAGTGGACAAATATAGTTCCCATTGTGGCCTATGTTTTATCCCAAATTTTGATCCTAGATATACTAGGGACCCTTGTTCCTTTATAAATCATTGATACCCACGGTGCTTAGTTAACTGAATGGGTTCCCTTGTTTACTTAAAAAGCAAAGAGAAATCAGCATGAAATTTAATTTTTTGTTTAGTTTTTGCTAGAACGCGGTGTTTGGGTGATTACTTGAGTGCACAATGCATTTGCAGTAATTGTGCGTAATTGTGCATAATTTTTTATAATTTTTTGTGGTTACTTTACAGCAAATACACAGATTTAGCACCCCTCACATTGTAGGCATCGCACCTGCAATTCACAGTAGGCAATAACAATTATTGTTAGTGTACCAACTTCACATTTCCCGCTGTTCAGTAGCCAAATGTAATTGTGCTGGTAAAGCAATTATACTGTCTGCAAAACTGAGCACAAGTCGCATACACTTTTGGTTTGTACTCACATTCACAACCTGGCTGTAGCTTATAGTTGGTGATCAGCATTCGCACAAATAGAGGGCAAATGTGGGCAGTGATGGAGTTTGAAAACATTTACTCTGGGGACCCATAAATTGGGTGTCAATACATGGCAGAGGAAAGGGTGTGGTGTAATGAAGGGCGGAGCTTGAAACGCAGTGTCTGACAGTCAGTTTATTTCAAAGGAATATGTGAAAATATATTTGCTGTAGATTACTTAATTGGCCACAAAGAGGCTGAATTTTAAAAAATCTTACAGGGTTAAGACACCTGCTGCTTAGATCATTGTGTGCCCAGCAATAATTAGGGGATCATAAAAGAAGCAAAATAACGTTAGTGTTTCTGGGAGAGTTCTATATTTTGTCCATTTATAGCTTTGGCTCATAAAGTTGCATAGAGGATTAATGTGCCTGCTGGAAAGCACATCTTGTACCAAGCAGATCACAGTTTTGTAGAATTCTTTTTTATTTAGATAGGTGGGTGGGCTACTGCTTTTGACAAATAAAGTTTAGTTGCTTTCAGTTCATATGTTGCAATTTTCCTATTATAGCAAAGTACTGATTTACCAGCCTCAAGGAGCTGCATGCAAACTGAATGTCATGAGTCTAGAACCTTTTGTTTTTTTCTCAATCTATTTTCCTACTATTGCAAGAATGGGTTGTTTAGGCATTGAATAAATGCGCATTAATACTGACAACCACAACTACTGTGTTAGGTGTTATAGTCTGACTTTGAGTTTCTCCTGACAAATCACTCTTAACATATATGGGTCTGATTAGAATGCCAGGCAGACTGCCACTGACCGGCTATCACTGGCGGTCAGCCCGACATCCAGAGACAGCACAGTGGCCGAGGCGAAAGACTGCCACCTCCTACAGACTCAAGTAGCCCGTCTGGGCAGCGGCCGGACAAAAATATCTACAATGAAGATCGTTTCTGCGCAGGCACCACACTAGGAAATTCGATGTTCATTTCCAATAGTCTGTCGGAGAGGGAATTTGGGGGCTCCTAGCAGGGCCCCGATCCAGGGTGGAGCTCCCCTATGTCATGAGCCAGACACATGTGATGCCCCCCAACATCCATGCACTGTGTGCCAGGCACCACTGGCACACAGTACATGAATGTTTAAAAACATGCCTTTTACTGCTGCGGCTTGTGCTGTGGCCCTTTTCTGGGCCATGACACAAGCCGCATTAGGAAAAAGCAGGTTTCCAACCGGCAACACAGCGGTCACATCATAATTAAATATTCAGAAGAAATTTTATTTGAGTCCAGTTTTTCTTCTTGAATAAATGATCCACATATATTTTTTGTATGCATCTTGTTTGTAAACATATGCATCACATTGTTTTGGCCACATGGATACTAGAAAACGTCCGTAATAACAGAGCAAATAAGGCTTCTTTCACTTTGTTTCAATACATTGAAAAAAGTTCGCAATCCCCAGAGCTGAAAAGCATAAGCTAAAAAGAAGGAAATGCTGATTGGTCTTGTTTTATTCACCATACTGCCAACTTTATAATTTAGCACCAGTACTACCTTATGAAATATTCAGGCACCGGTATTTAATGTGGTCAATAACTCTGGTGTTAATGGCCTCTGAATGTTGTCTTCTGAATAACTGCCTCATCTTTAAGATGTCATTTTAGGAGTAATGCTCTGGTTTGTTAATTGAAGTAAGGCACTCCAATAGCTCAAAACTCCTAGGAATCGCGCAAAGCCGTGTGAAATTGAAATCACAGAACTCTTTTTTACTTGATATTGCATGCATGTTTCCAGCTTCGAGCTGATGATTCAAATAACCACGTGCACTGTTAAAATGACCCCGTTTGGCATCCTCCCTCCTCGAGGATCTGCATTCAACAACACAGAGCACAAACATTCACAGTGAAGCAAAGGACACCGTCTGCAAGCAATGTTTGAGAACGTAGGGGCAGATTTACAATAACTGGCGCATCCCCAGGAATGAGCCAGTTATTGTGCACCGCAGCTCCGCCACCCATGGTGCGCCGCATTTACAATGCGGCGCACCATGGGGCAAAAACGGCACAGATGCGTGACGCATCTGCGCCGTAAAGGAGACTTATTGCTGGAGTTGCGTCGCAAGTGTGACGCAGCTTCGTTAATGCTCGGGGGTGCCCTATCTGTCCAATGCTGTGTCAAGCCTTAAGCCTGCTTCAAGCAGGCGCAGGGTTTTGACACAGCATTGGCCTAAAAGTGACTGAGTGAAATCTTGTGGATTTCCCTCAGCCACTTTTAGAAGGCGTTCCTGCGCAGGAACGCTCCCCCCTGCGCCGGAACGCCTCCTTATGGCGCAGGGCTTTACAACGTGATGCATCTCCCAGATGCGTCACGTTGTAAATACCCCGCACCATGGCGCATCTTTTGCACCTCCGCTGCGTCACAAAAGTGACGCAACGGCGGCATAACAGAGGAGCAAGGGGCTTGTAAATGTGCCCCGTAGTGTTTTAAACAATATTTTACTTGTCTTATTCAAGGAATACAAATCAGGCATTGAAAACCCCATGTGATCAAATTTTTTTGACAATATCCTGTGCTTGGGTCAAAATAAGTTCCCTTTTAAGCTTATCTACAAACATAATAATTGAAAGAAATTAGGTCCTTTGGTAGGTATTGCGGTAGGCATTGGTAGAATTTGAACTTAAGAAGCAGGAAGAAAAGGCCAATGAGGAATCCTGTTGTAAAAATGAACCAAGTCAATCAACTGATCATATAAGGACCTGAAAAAGATTTAAATACATCCCTTGCTGAACCCGTTTCCTTTTTGTTCTTTGTATTCTTTTAAGATTGATTTTCCCAATTCCATGCGAATTGGTGTTGGACAATAGATGCAGATTCAATGTTGATCCTCTCACAGTATAACGGGCATGCTTATAATTTGAGAATTAGTAATAAAACGTTTACTTTAAATGCTGAATTCCAACCTCCTTCTCATTAAATATTAAAACGAAAATCTGCTTGACAAAGCAGACTTTATATTTTCTACAATAGTCTTCATTTATCAGCATAAAGAAAATGTATAAAGACGTTTTGAATATTTGGAATTGGGTTAAATAATCCAACATTAGCATTCATGTAGCTGTTCTCATACTATTCTCTGTGTTGTTACTCTTTGACGAGGACGATCAATAGAACGGTCTGTTCAGCTTATTGGTCGAATCTGGACATGGAATAAACACCTTCCTCTCAAATCACTTCCAAAAGGGTAAGATGGCTAGTTCTCTATCCCTCACCTTTACATTACAAGTGACACATGATTTATATTCCCCAGGGAACAAGGTAGGAAAATAATGTTTAGTATGCCTGAACTCAGAATGTTAAAATGCATGTTTTAGTGAGGGTAATTGTTACATTCTGTGTTTGAAAATACCACTTTTAGAAAGTAGGTGTTTTCTTGCTTAGCCATCCAGTGTGCCTCTGCTAGGATGTGTATTGACTGTTCGGCTTAGGAGTGACAGGGGCTGGGAATATGCAGTGGCCCCAGAGAGTCTGGATGAATCAGGGCTGGTCTGAATAGACCTGGGCTGCATTTAGAGTAGGGTTGAGGGAATTTCCCTTCACCTGCATGGGCCTGGTCTGCCTTTCAAAATGCTATCTCCACCTCCTGCCAAGAAACAGGGCCAGAGAGAATAGAACTGCTTTGGACTACACGCAGATACTTTCTGCCTGAGAGAACAAAGGGATTTTGAGCATAAATATTGGGGCCCAGACCCCAAAACTTTGGACCTCAATGGAATAAAGGAACCAACCAAAAAGAAGAGTTGGATGAGCTGCAAGGCGGAGTACTGCCCCTTTGCTGTGTTGTTGCTGTCTTGGGTTGGCCTGCAGTTGCTGCTTCTGCCTTGGGCAGTGAAAGGACTGGATTGAACTTTCTTGTACTTATGCTGAGTATTGCCAAGGGCGTGAAGTAGTGCTTGCCTCATGTTCTGAAGTCTCAGGGACTGCAACGACTGCCCCAACCTCTGTGTACTGCTTCTGGAACTGCTGTTTCAGTTGCCACAGAGAAGGGAAATGCAACCGACTCCATCACCAACTCACTGGCTGTGTATCCTTACGGTACCGCAGAAGACCCCGTCCACATCTCGCACCACAACCCTGGTCTCACTGATGACCACTGCTGTCATCAGCGAGTCGCTGCTTACACTGGGACCTGTGGGCACCGCACTCTGTACCCCCTTGCTTCACTTTGCCATCTTGGTCTCACTGATGCCGTCGCTACACCTGACTTCAACACCCGTGACATGCACCGCCTCATCCCACAAAGCAGTCTTGGCTAACTGATGCCAGCTCCCGCTAAATGGCTCTGCTGCTTGTGCCGCAACCTGCCAGCACAGCATCGAGCACTGCCTCACCCTGCACCGTAAGCCTTGGTCTCACCAATGCCTTCTGGACAATCGTCAATGAGCTGCTACCTGCACTGCATTGAGAGGGCACTGCACCCTGCACCTCTTCCATTTTTCAACGAAACTGTGTCGGTTGCCACAACCGGCTCGCACCAACGTGCCCTCCGCAACAAGAGCGGTACTGTTACTGAGTCTGTCCACGTTTTTGGCTGGAACGGTTAGACTCTGTTGTTTTCAGCATCGAGGTAGCCCCTGACGGAGCTATTCATTCGTACAAACTGTGCTTTTGAGGTATTTCTGCAATTTGAAGGATATCTTGCAATGTATTTATTTTTAAAGTACAGTATGGTGAATTTTCATTGTTTTGGTCTCGTTTTGGATATATAAAATTATTGGATATTTGCTAAACTGGTGTGGTGTCCTTTTGTAGTGTTTTCACTGTGTTACTGTTAGTTTTGTGCAAATGCTTTACACACTGCATCTGAGATAAGTCTGAATGCTCATGACAAGCTACCAAGGGGGTGAGCAGGAGTTATTTTAGGAGTGTAACTCCCTTACCCTGATTAGGAAGAAGGGTCCCTACTTGGACAAAGGTGCAAACTGTTGCCAACTAGAGACCCTCATTTCTAATATGCCCCTTGTCTGATATTGACATATACATCTTTTAAACTTCTATACTTCCAGTGGGTAGCAGGGACAAAATACTTGGTGTATCTGAACTGCAACCATTGACATACATTGGCGCTTTGCACTTTTTGGCACTATTTTTACTTCTATGTTTGACAAAACATATCTCCTGTTCTCCTTATTGGATTTTTGTCATTTAGATATTATTTTGTGTATTAGATTTTTCTCTCATTTTATATCTTGGAATGAGATTTTTGTTGCATTAGGTGTTTGATATTTCAACTTTTTGGTAATGAGTTGAAGTGTGAATTACTGAAGTCTTTCACTGGACCTACTAAGTTAGTGACTATATTACAGATAATGGACTACCTTCCGGTCCAATCCATATTTCACTTTCTCACTCCTACTGTTGAGTAAAATATCAAAATCTGCCATGCTATGAGTTTTCATTAGGAAAGCCTGTGGGTGATGGGTGTGGCAGCACAAAAATAAGTTTAGTAGAGTAGCATAGATGTAAGACAGGACAACCACCTGATGGAATAAAGCTATGAGATGCCTCATGTAAAGATTGGAAAGGGGCGACCACTCGGTCCCCCCGAACGTATGGCGGAGTGCCTCGATCCCCCCGGGAAGCCATTTTTGGGCGGGAGGCGCGTCTCGGCTGGTATGCCCGAAGCGGCGTAGCCGGGGCGCTCCTTTTCCCGCCCTAGAGTGGGCTGGCCTAGACACTGACGCAGCCAGCCACGCCCTCGGGGCAGGCAGGGGCGGGTTTACGCCCGCCCTGAAGACGGATAAAAGGGACGCAAGACCAGAAGACGTCCTCTTGTTCTTGTGCTCTGAAGCTGCACCTCCTCGCTGCACGTGAGCTCGAGACGGAACGAAGAGCCAATTTTGAGCGTTTTGATCTTTCTTTTTGTCTTACAGATACTTTGTCGGAGAAATGCCCAAGAAAGGCGCGAAGAGAATGACGACTGACCAGATGGTTCGGGTCCTCGAGAAGGAGATGTCCGAAATAAAGAAGCGGATGGCGGAGCGAGACGGGGAGGGGGGATCGGGGCGTCCATCGGCTGGAGCAGTTCCTGGAGGGAAGCCCAAGAGGCCAAGAAGGGGACCAGCCGGGGGAGACGTCCCGGTTCCCAGTGCCCCGCTCGAGGCGCCAGCCCCGGTACCGGGGGAGGGGAATCCAATTCCCGTTGTGGTCACCCCGACATCCACTGAGGATATGCCTCCCGAGTTGGCGGCACAGCTAGCAGCGTGGTTGGGCGACAGTAGCGAGGGCGCCACGGCTGCCGAGGCACAAGCGCTGATGAAACAGTTACGTGAGAAACGAGATGCAGCCAAGGTGCCCGCGCCGGCTGCAGTGATAGACAAGCCACGAGTGGCGGAAGCAGCGTCCGGTGCAGGTAAGCGGCCATTGCCGATCGCGAGGGACGAGTCAGCACCCTCCTGTAGAGAAAAATTGGGGCAACATGTTCCTTTGGCAATAAAGGAAAAGATTTGGGCGGGGGAATACGTGAATATTTTCTCCCTGCTTGTCGATCATTATGAGGTGGAAACTGTTAAGGGTCAAAAGGATCTAATGCATCCGAGTGTTTGGCGCGCAAAAATGGCCGCCTTTAAAGTGAATGAGAATATTGGCAACTGGGGCAATGCATGGGGAATTTTTACGTCGATTTTGGGGGAACGTAGGCCTGAATTGCTTCCTGAGTTTCCAGTTTATCAGTCACGAATTATGGGGTACTCGACATCGCACCAAGGTAACCATTGGTTCTGTTATGATAACCTTTTCAGGAAGGCGATGGAGCATAACAAAAGTTTAACCTGGGACTGTTATGATTCTGTAACATGGGATAAGATGAAAGAATCAGGAATGTTGAAAATGCCGTTGGTGGGGGGCAATGTTGGCGAGTCCTCCCGCCAATATGCAGGGACGCCCTTTCGGGCAGGTGCGGGTACCGACGATTACTCGAGACCTGCCGGCAATACAGGGAAAAGGGGTTTCTGTTTCAATTTTAACAAAGGTAAATGTACTAGGCCCCAGGGATCGTGCAAGTTCAAGCACGAATGTAGTGGTTGCGGGTCGCCCCATCCTGAGTCCTCGTGCAGAGCCAGAACGGGTGAGAATGGGGGTAGAGGAGGCGCCAAACAGGTCTAATGTAGTCCGAGGGGTGCCTTTACCAACCCCGATTGATACCTTGGCGATGATTCCCTGGCTCAGTGAATACCCGGATCGTACTTCTGCTGGGGTGCTGCGGAACGGTTTTTCATATGGTTTCCGCATCCCGGTAGGGGACTTTCAGGGTGTCGGGACGTGCAAAAATCAACTTTCCGTCTTGCAGCATACGACCGTAGTGCAGGATAAGATCCGGAAAGAGGTTGCCCGAGGTCGGGTCGCCGGCCCGTTTAGTGTACCCCCGGTACAGAATTTTGGCTGTTCTCCTTTAGGGGTGGTCCCCAAGAAGGACCCAGGTGAGTTTCGATTGATTCATAATTTATCAGCTCCTCATGGTCTTTCTGTAAACGATGCAATTGATCCAGAGGTATGTTCGGTGCGGTACGCATCATTCGATGAAGCCGTAGCCATTTTGAATCGCCTGGGGCCCGGGACGCTGATGGCGAAATCAGATATCGAGTCAGCGTTCCGATTGCTCCCGGTACACCCAGACGACCAGCGTCTTTTGGGATTCATGTTTCAAGGTTCGTATTACATGGATAGGTGTATGCCGATGGGGTGCTCTATATCTTGTGCATATTTCGAGAATTTCAGTAGTTTTTTGCAATGGGTCTTCACGAAGAAAACGGGTTTCCGAAATGTAATGCATTACCTTGATGACTTTCTGTTCCTTGGGGCCGCCGGGGATGACGAATGCGGCCGGGCCTTGGCTGACTTTTGTGTGTTAATGGGTCAATTTGGCGTGCCATTGGCACCAGGTAAAACTGTGGGTCCCACGACTTGCCTCGAGTTTCTGGGGATTGAGTTGGACTCTAGTGAGGGTTGTTTTCGTTTACCAGCTGCCAAAGTGTCGAAATTCAGGGCAGCCCTGCAAGTATGTATAAATGCATCTAAAGTTACGCTGCATCAATTGCAGCAACTGGTGGGGAAGTTGAATTTTGCCCTGAGGGTGATCCCAATGGCCCGCCCCTTTTCCCGTTCAATTGCCCAAGCGATGGTTGGCCTAAAGGAGGGTCATCATCGCACGAGACTATCGGCTGAGGTCCGCCAGGACATGCGTATTTGGTTAGCATTTTTGGCGGACTTCAATGGTCGAGTCGTCTGGAACAAACCAGCCGTGTCCTCTGATGAGCTTGGTCTATGGACAGATTCAGCGGGAAGCATGGGCTTTGGCGCCATCTTCGGCACAAAATGGTCGGCACAAAAATGGCCGACATGGTGGCATGAAGAGGGGCTGACAAGTAATATTGCTTTCCTTGAACTGTTTCCCATTTTGGTGGCCCTCAGAACCTGGCCCGAAGGGTTCAAAGATCATTCTGTCATATTTTGGTCTGACAATATGACCGTTGTAGAATGCATCAATAGTCAGGCAGCACGTTGTAAAATGCTTTTAAGGCTGCTCAAAGAAATTGTCTTACTGTGTATGCAACTGAACGTGATATTCAGAGCAAAACATGTCCCAGGGGTGTTGAATCAGGCGGCTGATGCACTGTCTCGTTTTCAAATGCAGGCTTTCTCGGGTTTCCTTCCCTCAGCGGACCCAGAGCCGGCACCCTTTCCCGAAGCTCTCTGGTCTCTCGGTGCCCCGAACTTCGTCACCTCGTGGGAGAGAGTCTAGCACCAAGGACGAGGAAGGCATATGAAGGGGCGTTTAGGGCCTATTTAGCCTTTTTGGGGACTGAGAGAGAGGGGCTTTGGGGCTATGAGGAATGGGTAGTACATTTTCTGATGTTCTTGCGTAGGGCTGGGAAGTCAGTGGCTACGGCCCAGAGGCATCGTGCTGCCATTTCCTTTGTTGCCAGGGCTCACAATATCCAGGACCCGACAGCGTCTTTCGTGGTACAAAAAGCGCTGCGTGGGTGGCAACGCCTTGAGGGTCGCAGAGTAGATGAGAGGCGCCCGATAGGTCTGGATAGGTTGTCCCAGTTGCTGGCCGCACTCCCTGCCACATGCTCGTCTCAGTTTGAGACGTTTTTGTTCCGAGCTGCTTTTACGCTTGCATTTCACGGGGCGATGAGGATAAGTGAATTAGTGGCGAGGAACAAACAGGATGTGGTGGGGGGTTTGTGCCAGGAACACGTTCAGATCAGGGGCGAGACGATGACTGTCTCCTTTGTCAGGTCCAAGACCGATCAAGATGGGATGGGTGACTGCATAATCATTCGCAGGATTCCTGGGTCCTCCATGTGTCCGGTAAAGTGTTTAGAAGATTACCTAGCACGAAGGGTGGCATCATGGGGGGGGACATTGTTGAGACACGCTGACGCCACCCCACTGACAAGGTTTCAGTTTCAGCGGGTGCTTGCGATGTCAATTACCGCAGCGGGCTTGGACCCGGGCGAGTTCGGGACCCATTCCTTTCGGATAGGGGCTGCCACTGAAGCTACAGCCAGGGGTCTTAATGTTGAACAAGTAAAACGAGTGGGGCGTTGGTCCTCCAATTGTTATAAGAGGTATGTGCGGTTGCACATGTTGTAAAGCTGTAATGATGTACTCACGCCTCTTGTTTTTGTTTGGTTTTCAGTTGCGCAAGCCTACGAGGCAGGGCGGACTATGCAGTCGACCCAACACCGGGCCAGCGGTCAGACATCACCGGCTGTGAAAAAGGAGGTGTGGGTCGTGGGCCACTCATACGTGAGGCGTGCCGCAGACGTATTCGAAGCAGGTGACATGATTCACGTAGCCTGGGAATACGGGTACAGGGTGTCCTTCTACGGAAGGGGCGGTCTCTGTATTGACCAGTTTCAAGCATTCTTTGAGGGTTTGTTAGGGCGGATGAGGTCACCGCCGTCTATAGTCATAGTACATTTGGGGGGCAATTATTTGGTCACCACCGGTAGACGACTTCTCCTAGAGGCAATGCTTTCCACTGTAAGTTGGTTGGCGAGGAGAGTTCCGGGGTGCATAATTGCGTGGTCTCATATGATCCCACGAAAAGTGTGGCGGGGGGCTATCTCGATTCCTGCTTTGAACCATTCTGTTAGAAAACTTAATAACAAAGTGAGTAGGTTGTTCCGTTCCAGGACATTGCATTCTATCTCGCATGGTTGTATAAATGATGACAGTATGTATTTGGGGGATGGTGTGCATTTGTCTCGGGTGGGAAATGAGTTACTCATAGGAGACTTCTTAGCATGGTTAAAAACGTTGAAGCATGACCTTTAGGTAGGAGTTTTGTGGGGGGTCCGGATAGCCGGTCAACTATCCGGGCCTGTGGCGGTAAGGTCATGATCGGTGAGCACTAATTAGAAGATCCCTATGAGTGGGCGTCACCCAACACGGATGGGAGCGCTCGGGAGAGGTGGCCATTGGCCCCTCAATGGGGAGGCGGTCCCGTCTAAGGATGGGTCGCCGGAAGTAAAGGAAAGGCGGTCAAGGCCCCTTCCTTTGTAGGAGGGGTTACAGCCCCCTCCTGGGGAATTTCCCGGGGCCAGTGACATCTGCGACGGCAGATGCGGTAAGTTGTGTGGGGTTGGGGGGAGGTCTACGATACCTTCTAGATACCTCACACGAGTCTTCGAACGACCTTTAACTGGCGTCGAGTTTTTAGGTGCCCCCGTCAAGTCAAGGGAAATTGGTAGTAGTTGCACTTGAGGTACGCCTCTGTGCTGTCGCCCCTCCCAAGTGGGAGGGGTAAGTCTGGTTAGGGATCTTGACACCGGTTATGATCTTGCCGTTGGCCCTTAAACGTTAGGATGTACAATTTCAAGATTTCAAGAGAATGTTTTGTAGGATGCTAGTTCGGCTAGGAGAACTTCTGTATTAGAGAAGCTGTTAAGGTTAGCCAAACATCGCAATGTGGTAATGAAATTGTACATAACATGAAACGTTTAATGTTTTTAATTTTGTTTTAATAAATACGGCCGGGAGGGTCACTCCCTCCCACTTCCAAAAACTTCAAGAACTGTTTCCGGTTTCCCTCCTTTTGGGATTGTGTTGAGAGGGGGTGGCGGGTATCTCAGCCATATGAAAAGGAAAGGAGATAAAATCCAGTATTACCAGGCACACCAGTGTAAAGTCTGAGCTTCAGACAGAATGGAGGTGAGTGAGTTACCTTCCCTCTTGAAATGATTCAATGTCACATAAAACAGTACCTCCAAAAGTGGTGTGAAAGAACTGAGGAGGCTTTGTTATCAGATTTGTGCATCATCAACAGAGTGTAGAATGATAATCTAAACTTAAATTCACATATGTAAACTGACATGATAATATTGCTTTGAACAATTTTGATTTGAGCTGATAAAGTGCATTTTCCTGGATTATGCTAACTAGGCCTCAATTAGACCTCGACCCCATCTTTTTCAAAATCGAAGTCTCATTATGTTAGTGTTCTACTTATTATTTTTGCTGCATGTAGTCGAAAAAGTCATGTTTGTTTATTTACAATTGTCCTAGTTCTCGAAGGAGACTCTCTAGCATTTGTTCAATATTGTCTCTTTTCTCCAATGACCTTCAACTTGCATGTGGTATTGCATTCATGCACACTGAATCACCGCTGTTTATGTAACTAGTTTGTTCTGACACCTCCGGATGATATTAGATCAGAGCGGGCTGAATAAATATTCACGTATTGGGTTAGTGCTTACATGGTAAGGCTATATGATGTTTCTTAAGTCTTATTTCTGATTTTTTTAAATGTGGTTCTTTTGCTCACACCGTAATGAATCTACATTTTCTATACTTGTCTTTGAGGAAAATCATGGCTTTTGGTGATGAGCTAGAGACCTTTCCTATGCTACTAGGGATACTGCCTGATTTCTTACTGATTTTACTACATAATTTGGACTTCGTCGAAACTTGTATTTTGCATATTATTCTGCATTCTTCTATTAGTGAGAGCCATAAGGGCAATGATTGTATGCATAAAATAAGATTTACTGCATTAGCACTCTAGTTATCCTGTATTGTACATGTTACATTTTTGTGAAAATCCAAATTCCATCCTAGAACTCACATTTTAAGTCAGTCCTTTCAAGTTTGCCTGCACATTTAGATAATCTTGATGATTTTGATGACCTCATCGGGTAGAGAGTATCTGTCCTCCTCTTTGGACATATTGCCTCATGAAATTGAGGTTAACACTGTCCCGATCCACCCACCCACCCATGGGTACACTATTGAGGTGTCTTTTGAGGTATAAGATTTTAGAGGTGCAGCTCGCCCCCACCACCATCATCCACCAGAAGTAAAAAAAATAAGAACCCCTAACTTGAGGCATATTACGGCGGTAAATTTATCTCCGCTTTAGCGGTAGGAATCTGCCACTAAAGCAGTGATAATGGGCTTGATAATATGCCCTTGAGAAATCCAATAGAAGCCCATTTTCACACCAGAACATGGGCTTCCATGGGAATTCACAAGGGCCTATTATCAAGCCCATTGTCGCTGGTTTAGCTTCAGTTTCTTGCTGCTAAAGCAGCAATAACTTTAACGCCGTTCCTTGATAATATGCCCCCTAGTGACTGAGATGTAACCCTCCTTGATAAAGAATCCAGTAATGTATTATACTCTGATAATTGCTGTAGCTTACAGAAAGACATTTCATTCCAGTAGCTTCCCTAAATAAGGCAAACGGGAGATATGATGAAAGTTGCTCAAGTCATCAAGGCTCAGTGAAAAGAAGTCTCACTAATGCAGATTCCCTAGCTCAGTTAAATATTCTATGAGCTGGACAGCTATTAAAAAGCGAAACAACATGGTTTTTGAAGGAGGGTTAGAAAAATGTCAAAATCTTGACAGTTACATTTTATAAGGTGAGTTAAAAGAATGAATAAACCTATGCATTCATAATTGTCAATGAGTGCAATGTATCTAAGTATGTATGTAAGTGGCATTTGTATAGAATGAATGTAATCAAGAAGCAGAAGAGCACACTACAGTGTCATAGGACAATATATTGTCAGTGAGGGGTTGGAGGCGAGGCTGAGTTCTGAGCATGGAGGTGGAATGCTCCTTTGTTGTGACGTCATGTTTTTTAAAGAGGTATAAATATATATAGCTCTTTCTTACAAAACTGTTTGGGTGCATAAATAGAGAAAGACTTTTGGCTTGTGTAAGAACATGGGCTACAATTTATTTAACCCTCTGGATTATGTGTTTTTTTTAACTTTTACAGTGATTTCTTGTTAACTGAGGGCCACATGTATCAACATTTGTAACAGCGATTACCTAATTGCAATTTTCTGCTAATCACAATTAGGTAATCGCTATTACAAATGTAGCAATTCCTAGTGTGTCGCAAATTGACTTACCTCATTAATAATAATGAGGTAGATCGCAATTTGCGACCCCCCAATGAATTGATAGAATCATGTTGATGATGGCTTGCTGGGGTCAGCAGATCACCATGTCCATGATTGCTTTTAAAAAAACCAATGCTTTTTTTCAATGCAGCTCGTTTTCCTTAACGGAAAACGGGTTGTGTTTGAAAAAAAAAAAGAAAAGATTTATTTTCAGTTTTTAAGAGCAGACAAGTGATCCATAGGACGTGCAACACGTATACTGTGCACACGATAAGGCGTACGTAGTTCTCAGGTGAGAACCGGCAATTAGTGATTCCTCAAGGAAGAGTAATGTAACCCAATGGTTTTGAATGAAAGAAAAAGTTTTAATAATTCTGAATTGTCAATCAGCACAAACAAGAGCACAAGGCCGACACGTGTTTCGTCACACCGTGTATGGGTAGTGACTCATCAGGGCTGGCGCTGGGCGGCCTCATGTGTAAAGGCGCTGGCATGAAGCGCGGTGTGGAGCAACCGATGGGAAAGAACCTCGGTCGGGTTTGGGTGGAAAAGGATTCACTGTAGCGGCTAAGGACGGGTACGTCTTAGTCGTGGTGCTTGAATCCAAGAGCACGGGAGTGTGCGGTCTGCACGGTACGCATGAGGGTTGTGGATCACGCTGAGCGCCATACTTCCTGACACTCTACAAAACCATTCTCTCACTGCACAAGTGATCCATAGGACCACTGGTTCCTCTTAAGATTTTTTTTTGCAACCATTTCCAAAGGGGAAAGGTCTCTTAGGGACCCATTTCCATTTGCAAATGTTTCTCAACCACATTCACGGTCACAAAACATTGTTACATACCGCTGAGATTCGCAATTTGGTAGGGACGCCCTAAACATACCCCTTCCAAATACCGAATTTCAAACCAATGTTGTGATTCAAGTCAAAAACAGTGTTTCATACATGTAAAAAGCCTTTTATGTGAATTGGTCCATTTGCAAATGCAAAGTTGGTTGATACATGTGGCCTTTAGTTTCGTCACTGCAAACTCTCTTAAAAATAATTGTGAGCAGTAGCTGCCAGTGTCTGCCTTTTTTAAAACAAGGTCTGCTGCTGAGCAGCAGGCTTAAGAATCTCTGGGTTGGCTGCACCGGAACACCTATGCACATGCTTGTGCTCACGTCTGTGGACTGTGCGAGTTGGACTACCTTCTAGAACAGCCAGGACTCTGTGCATAGGTAGACTGTCACTGAAAGGACCCTGCAACGATTGGTCCTGTCTTGGTGTAAGCCATATATTATGAATGGAAATTCACAATGTAAGTTGTAGTGCTTCACTGAAAAGGGTGTATGTTGTGCTGTATTATACAATATTTATGAAATCTGCACTAACGTACAGATTCAGCATATTTAGGCAAAAAGACTCAGATTACACATTAATTTTATGGTGAACATGGATCCTGTGTGCAAATTCAATTCACTTTTGTCATATCTGCACTCCTCCTGCCAATTAAGGATTTATTATGACTGACTCAGTTCTGAAATAGATTCCTGCCTTACTCTGCTGACCAGCTGGAATCCTGCCTTTTTTCCATGGCTGAGTCAAATTACTCTGCTGATCAGCTGGAAGATTAAAAGCCTCCTCAATCAATAGGCTCATTTGCCAGTAAAGTAAAGGGACCGGGGAAAACTAAAAAATAAAAGGACAACATTTTATAACGTAGTAGCCACATCAAATGCCACCACCAGGTATCCAATCAGCTGATCTACAACTTGGGCTGGAGACAGTGGATTAATAGAAAAAGAAGTAAACATAATTACATGTAACAAACTACAGCTGAAGCATTACGGAATTCCAGTGCCATGACTGTATACCTATAGAAATGAATATCCAGGAAGGCAGTGCATATGATCCTGAATCAGTGATACTGAATGTTCGAAGTAAACCTTGGTGATTAAACAGAGGCATGTAGTTGAAGTATCTCTAATCTTGGCACCTTATTTATTGTGCTCGTCTTGATAACCCTGTGCATTATGATACACCAAGCCAAATTTTGTAACATTTTCAGATACACTGCCACCAAACCTTTTTCTTATTTCATAAAACCCCTTATATTGAGTTGACACAACTGACAACTATTCATGTGCCAAATAAAGCAATGAAGTCCATGGAAGCAGATGTACATAGGAAATTAACCACTATTGAGCAAGGACAAGCTATGCAAAAATATTGAAACTGCTGAAAAGTTCCTGAAATTGAAAGGCACTCTCCTACTGCCCCTTGTAAGCTGATCCAACTGTAAAACAATTGCATAGATCCTACATGATTTTACACCTGTTCTGTCTACTGCAGATGTGTGCCGTACCAGTGACAAATTAAATCATTGAACAGTGTAAAATTGTCAGATCATGTTTGGCTATTGAACACCTTACTGCACTTAAATCTGCAATCCAATTCCTTTTCACATTGTAAACAGTACCATATTAGGTGATCTCAAACACAAACATCACTGACTGACTATCTAGTGCTTGTCCTGCCTGTAAATGGGCACTTACCAACTTGGAAAAATGCAGCCTACCCCTCATATCCATTCCAGGAAGGCCCCTCAGAATCAGAGGTCTGCAGTTTCCCCTGAGCCCCTGGTTTATGGCTGTCTTATCAGGAATGCACAGATGTAGCTGTCCCCCAGCACCTAGATGTGGATTGGAGAAAGGCTAACAGGCACACAGAGCCACGATGCACAGAAATGCCCACTTTCCCAAAAGGGGTATTTCCAAATTAGTAATGTCAAATCCACTTGCAGCAGCAGTGAGGATTTGCAATTACTACTTATTGATATCAAACACTATCCTGCCACTCTTCTGCATGTAGCAAATACAGCTTAATAGCCTTTCCATAGATCCCTCATGTCAATCCAATCCAAGAAGCAGGCCCTACTGCACTGAACACACCATCCGGTGCCATTCACTACCAATGCATGTATCACGCCCACACACATGCTATACCTCTTCCTGACACCACACCCTGCTTGTAGGGAGTACTCAGATATAGTGAGATACATGCAGATCCTTGGCAAGTAGCTTTTGATACAACAAGTCGAGTAACAGTAACCTGAGCACACAGGCCACACCAAGGCAAACCTGAGCACATTTGTGTGGGTGACACAACCAAGCTGCAGGCACAAGGAGGAGCATTTGAGTTACATTCCCTAGGTATAATTTTACCTCTAGACAAGGGACTTAAAGCTAACTCAAATCATTCAATCATGTAAACACTAATCAACAGTATGCATATGACAAACACAGTGCTTTGGCACTGAATGGCAGTGTCAAAAGCACTTAAAAGTCCTAAGGAAAGCACAGGTAGGTGGCAAACCATGAGAGACAAAAGCAAAAAGTCAAGGGAAAGCACCCTAGAAAGGCCCATTTCCAACAATCAGCTTAAGTCAGAATCAGCTCCTCTGTCAAACCAGACTTAAAAAATTAACACCAAAATTACATCTAAGGCATGTGCAGAATTTTGGCACACAACTTTTATCCCAACTTTGTAAGTTCTATGTTTGCAGAATTTAGCTCATTGGGTCCAACAACTTGAACGTTTAGCATAATTAACATTTTAAAAGTTAGTTACACAAAATATCTAATAAATATAAATTTGTATTCAATGTTGTGCAGGTTTTCCTACTGATATTGCACAATAAGCCACAGTTGTTTATACAAAACATACATTTCCTGTATCTAAATGCAAAAAAAGGAATGAAAACACACCAAGCACATTTCTAATCTCTTCTTACACAAACATATTTTTAACCTCAATTAATAATTACATAAGAAGGCACAGTAAATATTTCCCCGTTTAAAAGTGCTCAGTGGTCCCTAATTGATTGAAATTCAAGTCCTGGTTATTAAACACTCATCCTTTTAGGGTTGAAAAGTGGAGTACATCCTGATAGAATACCACAACCACTGACCTACAGTCGTCATACATTTTAATGGTCTTATGAGATAGGTTATTCTTCAGCAGGCGGTTATGCATATACTAATTCTTGATGTAAGTGTCATTTGAAGGCATATCTCCAATGTCTCTAGCTAGGGAAGAACCACCTAGATATAAGTAATGTTCACCATTGAACAATGCTACACATTTTCAGCCTTTTTTAATACTTTTTGGTACACATGTATTGTTTTGCATTTGCCGACATACTAATAAGGTGCTTTCTTGTTTCTTTTCTGTTGCCAGCACTCCCGTGTCTCCCGCCATGTTGCTGTCCCGTTTTATGTCTTTCTTCTACCTACTTTTTGTCCTGCCAACTGTCTTTGAAGTAGGGTGGCCTGATAGATAAACGGCTGCCCTCCGTTCTTTCACTTCTCTTGCTACTTATATTTCACGGAAATTGCTGGAAAGGTTGTTTCTCCATTTACTTTATGTCATTGTCAAATTTGATTTGTGTGTATACAAGTAAGATTATATTAATGTGAAATAAATAGGTATAAAACTTAAAAAGTGTACCTAATTTCCCACATCTAATGCACAATTGAACACATGCAATTTAAACAGAAAAGCGTCAGAAAACATTTAGAAATGACAAAATAAAAAGCATTCACCTAACAGTTCGGAGCTCATTTATGGGACAGTCATGCAGTGCAGCAAGTCACCTTGCTGTGCTGCACTGCAAGACAGAGAAAGGGCATGAATGCACCGTATTTCAGGCAATATGGTCCATTTCTGTCCTTTCCCTTGCACTAGCACCCATTTGGAAGCCTAGTGCCAACGCAGGCATCCTGGCACTATGGTAAAAGGGTGCCTGCATTACATGCAGGATTGTTTTTGTGCATGAATTGGACACCTTCCGGCACAAAAACCATCCTGAGAGGCATATTTCTTTTTCTATGTATGCTACAGAATGCAGCACATATAAAACAAGGAAGAAACATAGAGAAATAGGGAGAAATAGAGCTATTTCACCTTGTTAAAATGTACCTAGGAAGGTTTAAGATTTTAGCGCATCCACAGGTTTACAAGTTCTTGTAAATCTGGGTATACGTCAAAATCCAACGGAGTTGAGAACACTCAAGCAATGCCCATCCCAGGGCAGAGTAAAGCAATGCAGCAATTTGCGCTGAATTGCGTTATGCCAGATTTTTGGAGCCACTCAGAGCCCCGTAAAGTGGCTTTGCGTGGCTTCAGAAAGTGGACTTAAGGTTTGCATCACTCTTGCACCACGTTGCGTGGTGCAAGAGCAACCCAAACGGCCTCTTGAGTAGCCCCCTTCATTTTTACCTTCACCGTCAAAAATACTAACTACATGAGTACTAAGCCAATCTCACGTTCCCTGTATTGAATTTGAAAAATAATGTTATCCTTCGATTTACTAAATGTTCCTACATTTTACAGTGCTGTCTAATGCAGTAATCAGTTTCCATTACAATTTAAATGCTGTTTGAACTTTATCATGAATTTAAGGGGGGAAGAATTTTTGGAGTTTGATGGTAACCGTGGCAACGAAGATCAAGCTTCCCTGTTCCCTTTGGTAGAACGAATCTACATTATACAAATAGAACAAGGAGTCATTTATACTTAAACAACTACTTTAGGTATTACAGCTCTGAAAGAAAAAAGTAAGTGTTCCGGATTTCAATCATCAATTATATTCCGCTAACATGTTGCAAACACCATTTACCTTAGTGTTATATTTTCTTTGAAGGAAAGCAAATTGAGAGCAACTCGACTTTATTTTGTTCTTTAACATCTTTTGTACCATGTATAGTGATGAGAAGACCTCTACACAAAGGCCCTCGGTATGTATCCAGGTATTTCACCCACTGCAATAACCCTAGTTGAAAGTCCTCAAATCGTGCTTATAAATCTCACGTGGAATCATTGGGTCTGCATACTCTTGACCCCATAATTCCAGGCCCAGAGATACTTGGGCTGTCCGTGCAGTTGAAGGAGCAAAGGATGCGAGCATCAGTACAGCCCAGCCCCCCTCAAACCCATGCAGCAGCACGGGGAAGCAGACAATGCTCCCCAAAACATGTACACTCATGCCCTGCACCCCTGCTTCTCCAGTCCACCTGCCAACCCCTAACAGTCCTTCTGCTTACTCTTTCCAGATGCTTAGAGAGTCTGTGTTTTTTTCACCAGAATTGGGAAAGATAGCCTGCCTGCCAATATTTCCAGGTCAAGCTGTTATTCCCATTTCGAGAGAAAAATCTCAAACCAGCCGAAATATATTGTAAACGTACCAGCAAGAATCAACGATTTTGGACCCTGCTTGATCCAAAACTGGCCTTAAACCTTTTATGCCACTTGGTTCTCTAGAGCTCGAATATATTTCCTTGGCTGGGAAAGTTAACAACTCTGGCACTGTGCTCTTGAAGGTGGGTGTGAACTGCTAACAAGTTCGCAGGGATAGGGTATCAGTGTACAGGAAACGTTGGCAGAACAGAAGGTAGTTTTTGCACTATTTTTAACTTCAAGATGCCGGGTAGACGTTTTCCTATTTATTTACAAGACCCTCCCAAACAATCAGGCTCCCTTCGTTGAAGGAGAGAGAGCCAGTTTTGACTGTGTCAGATGGGACGAGTGCTCATTAAATAAGGCTGTGGCTAAGGAACTGAAGACAGGCCTGTTTGGTGGCAGATGTGATCTGAAAACTTGAAACAGGGGCTACTAGTTAATATAACTGTGTACAACAAAGATGTGTGAAACTACGAGAAAATTGTTGGAAGGGGTTAGCGGAATGTCTTCATTTCCTCACCAGTGTACAGGATAAATCGGACACCTCAACAAACACAGCCTCAGAACATCCCTTACCTATACCTGGGAAGACTCACCTGAAGAAAAATGTACAGCTTGAAAAAGCCTCCTGACTCTTGCTGGAAGGACAGAATTCACTGAGGAACTCAAGAAATCAAGGACTGAATAACACCTAAACCTTTTGTACCAAGGAAATGGTACTAATATCCATTGTTCAAGTCGTTGTAACTCCTGTTTGAATTCTTCGGGGTCAGAAAAAGCAGAAGAACCCTTCATTCCAGAGGACTGAACTCAGCAAGAGACCTGCGTGGAGAGAGAACTGGTGACTAGTAGCCTGCTTTGAGAAGCTAGAGACTGTAGGACTTTAAAACATGATATTTAGTCACTTTTTACACTTCCAGAGGACCAGAACATGGTGCTGCAATTTGTCAAGGTAGTTCGAAGCTTTTTACCACGTTGAAAACTGGTGCTGTTGGCGCTTGCAGCAAAGAAATTGCTAAAATAGACAAGCATTGCCTTAGGTCTTTCAGCTTCATTCTGTGAATGTTTCCTCACTGTTAGGGGGAATTGGTGAGCCCATTGAACCTCTCTGTTCCAGTGCCAGTCATCTTGATCGGGAAGGCTACTCTCGGCAGGTTAATCATACAAGACCAGATGTAGGTAGCCTAATACCGGTCGGTAGTGGCCGAAATTACCGAATTTCGGCCGTTACCGACAGGTATTAGGCTTTTCAGATGAAGGTGGTCAAATTTAAGAATTCGGTAATTTACCAAATTGGTAATTTAAGGAATCGGTAAATTACTGATTTCTTAAAATACTGATTCAGTAAATTACCAGGGGCCAGATGTATCAAAATACCCTTTTGCGAATCTTAAATGGCGATTTTTAAGGAATCGCTATTTGAGAATTGCAAAATGGTATTTATGTAGAAATTCGCAATTTATTTGCGATTTCTTAAAATTCCTTAATTGCAATTAGCAAATTGCTAATCACAATTAAGGAATAATTTACCAATCATCTCTTTGGGCCAGGGGGCCCATAGGAAGGAATGGGAAATTATTCTCAATTTGCGTTTCGCTATTGGCTAATCACAAATTGAGTATAATTTCAAGGGTGTCTTAAGGACACCCTGCTGCACCCCTGAAAATGACATGTGTGCGCATTTGGCGTACATACATGCCCTAAGGGCATGTATGAGCGTCACATGCCAACTTTACAAATTGCAAAAAGTGCATTTGGTGGTAATTTGCGATTTCTTACTGTGAATTCGCAAAACTGTCTTGTTTCTTACATACCATTTAAGGAATCGCTTTTTGCGATTCCTTAAATGGTAGCGCAAAAGTAAGGAATCGCAAATTTTGCGATTCCTTATTTTTGTGATGCGATTTTTTTCATACATCGCATTTCCCGTTTTTTCTTGTCGCAAACGCTGCTATTTTGCGATTCGCAGCGTTTGCGACAAAAAAACACTTGATGCATCTGCCCCCAAATCCTTAATGTAGGGAGCACTCAAATTAATGCTTTTCTCATTTCAGGATTCGTTATTTACCACCAACTACAAGTTGGTGGTAAATATCAAAAACCGTTAAAAATGCAATTTGTTGCCATTTTTAACAGTGCCATGTGGCAGACATACATGCCCTTAGGACATGTATGTGTGCCACATGTGCACCCATGTACTATTCAGGGGTGCAACAGGGTGTCAATGTGACACCCTGCCACGCTTGTAAGTCTTCCCCCTATTACCGATTCAGTATTTACCGAATCGGTAATTCTCATTCATTCCTATGGGCCTGGAGGCCCATAGAAATGAATGGGAATTACTGAATTTGTAAATACCAAATCGGTAATTACTGAATTTTACCGATTCAGTAAAATTTACCGAATTGCTTCCTACATAGCATTTACGGATTCTAAAATACCGAATCGGTAAAATTCGGTATTTTAGAATCGGTAAATGTAGATTACCTACGTGTGGCCCATAGTCTCTTGAATTATTTACCTCCTCCCCTTCTGGAATCCCCAGTAGACATAAGTTATTCCGCCACTGGCGGTTCTCCTGGTCCTCCAGTTTGAGTATGACATCAGCCAGGGCCATTCCCTGTGAAGCATTCTGAGCTTTAAGGGTTTCTACTTTAGTCTTCATGGACTCTGTACGGCCTTCAACAGTAATCAGTCGACCAGCAAATTCTCCAAAGACTTTGTTCAGCTATCGCATCTCAACCTGCAATTTCTTGGAGGCGACCCTTGCCCGACGGCTTTCGCTGCAGATCTCTTCCTGCATTTGTTTAAGGGACGGAAAGATAGTGGTGAGAAATGGTTCTTCTCCTCCAGCTATGAGCCCTGCTTCTACATAATCCTTATAGCTTATCCTGGGATATTGAAATGATAGTTGGGCATACGAATAGTACAATTTCATCTGTTGTTTACCGTTCCCTAGGAGGCCCTCCTTTACCCTCTCTTTGTTTCTTCTTTTAGGACTTCTTCTTTCTTTGCTTATTTTGAGGGCCATCCGGAGAATCACTTCTATCGGAATCCATGGTAATTTCACTTTCGGAGGATGAGCACTCTTGCTTGGATGAACCGGAACGGTCTGTCAGAGAAAAAAACTTCTATCCCCTGGCCATTCAGGGCATAGAGTTCCCATCTGTTTGTAGCTTGACTTCCCGGGTTCCAGGCGAGATACATTCTTTAGGTTTGACTGCCGAGGGGATCTTCTTCCTCCCCTTGATCTGCACCTTGTTTAGCGACATTCATTTCAACCCCTGGACTCGAGCTGGGATTAAAGTTCTGTCATTTCCTGGGGCAGTTATTAGGGGGTTATCACCATTGTCCAAGGTATCATTCTGTTACCCAAGTCTTTTTACCATTGCAGGGGTTTCATGCTGTGGATACCGATCTCCTTGCATAGGGGCAGTGCTGCTTAAATCACTTTTACTTAGATCAGTGGAGAGCTCAACAGCTTTCTCTTCCACCCCTACAATGGGGGGGTCAAACCAGGAAGCTGTGGTTGTTTGCAGAGTGTCACTCACCTGCAGCCAGTTACCTGGAGGTGCCTTCACTGTTAGTTTTTTCTTCTGTCCGGTCTCCCATCTGGCTCTGGCAGTGTTCTTTCTTTGTTTTGGGTCCTTAATACCTCGGGAGCCGCTCCAGAGCTAGCACCACCCGCCGCAGTCGATCCAGCAGTCCGCGGCTTGATTGTCTTCCCTCTGTGCCCAGTCATGTTATTCTTTGCAGCGGTTACTTTAGGTTCGTTCGGCCACCTCCCGGTCTGAGAGTCAATCTAAAAAGCTCCGGTCCAGACGCCAAGCAGTAAACAGTGTCCGCTGAGGTGAGTCAACTCTACGCAGCCACCCTGCACGATCCACAGCCTCCAGCTAAAGCTGTAATCAATCAGTATGCCAGTCATTGACGTAGAGAGGAGTGGCATGAGTAGCCAGTGAGACTAGGAGATTGCCATCTTTGCTCTCCCCAAATAGGTGTGTGATCTAAAGAGAACTTTGTGTATGTTTTTACAGCTAAAGGTATTTAATCGTCATGGCATCTCAAAACACAGAAATCATGTTTACAGACATTCACTGTTATCATTTTACACTACAGATTTTAATTTGTTCATTATGTCTATCAAAGTACATACATAAAAGTTATATAGCCTAACCTTTTGCTATGGAGAAAGTAATATTTACTCCATGTAATTTGTAATACAGATGGTGGTTGTGTGGATGATGGTGGGGATGGAAAATAAAGAGGCTGTGGATACTTCAGGCATGATGCACAATCATGCAAATATTCAAGGATGCACAATTTACTAACAGATACTCATGTGCCAACCTTAACTTGCTGGGTTACCAGTTTCTATTTGCAGGTTGTTTAAAAAATTCAGGCTATAAGTTAACTTTATAATGTTCATATTATAATTTACATTATTTCATACTTACCTGTCAATTTGCTGGCTCTTAATTTAAAAAGCCAATATTCTGACAAGTCTGCTGTCTTTTCACATTTGACTTTTGTAACATGCGAAAATAATGAATGCATGTATCTGCTAAGTTGTTATTAAAATATTACAATTAATTTTATTCTACTAATAATGAAATCATTTTACTAATGCATTCACACAAAATGCGTTATTTGTATTACACATGCATAAAACCGTTATTTTTAGTTCAAATGAAATGTATACTTTTGAAATGGGTTGTAAGATAATGTAGTTGGGTTGACATAATTAAGGACACATACAAAATTGCACTTGTAAATATTGCAAAACAGAAAACAGGTACAATTAAAAGTTTTCTTTGCATTATTTCAGTTTTTGTAATAGATTAACATTGTGGTAAGTTGAAAACATTTGAGTTCTCTTGAGTTAGTAATGCAAAAGGCATTTGCAGGCATACTTTTCAAACAGTGTACTTCTTTGCGCAAGACACGTCTTGGCAATTGGAATCAATCCATGTCAAGAATATCTTATCATTGTGGGTATTTACAAACATTTCAAAAGACCAGTCACTGGAGTACACAAAGTGCTTTGTGTGCACAAGTTAGACCTCTCAATGTAAACCCAAAGAAAAGTTTGAGTAAGTGTGTTTTCAGTCATAAATGAAAAGGAGCACCCTTTAAGAAGATAGTTTCTTATAGGAGAATGATGTTATCTGTTGAGATGAAAATGTAAAGCCTAGTTTTATGCCCCAGTGAACAATTCCTACAACATTTGTATGTGGATTGATTGGATTTCTAGGCCTAGACACTCTGCACAAGTCAAGACAAAGGAGTAACCATGGAAATATATACCTTAAGTGCATTTCCACGGGTACTCATGGGAATCGTGTTGAATACCCCAGCTATTAGAACTCTAATCAAAGGAGTAAATTTACAATTAGCAGACATCTGACTTCATTTATGAATTGTGGTCTGGCTGCACCCATATTGTAGATAAAGTATTACAAAAACACCTATTTTAATTTTTTAATTTCCATTAGTATAAGAAGTGAATACAGAGTGGGAGTTCTGTTTTAATCACCTATAACATCTTGTTGCTGTCATAAAAAGACATCATTTATGTATAAAATCAAATTATTCATTTTTCTATTTTACCTTTTTTGAACCTTATGGTTTAAGATGCAATGACACTGTGTACAAATATAAGGTTATCTAAAGAAAGAATAGTTAGTGTCAAATATATACTAGACTCAAGTAGCACTTCAAAGTGTAAAAATAGAATTAGTGATAATGTATACATACTTTAAAGTCGTAAAGGATATATGAACTATTCTCATGGTATGAGTAGTTTAAGTTCAAATAATCTTTATTCGATCAGGAGCATGACCCTAAAAGCACAAGTACAAACAGATCACACAAAAAAGTTTCACAAAATTCAGTTACTAAAATGTACATCATCATTAACCTTCAGTATTGTAATAGCTGCATCATAAAGCATATTTTTTCCTTACACTCATCACCAGAGTGGTAAAATGTAACACTGCATAGCATTTTGTTGATGACTCAAGATGCTGTGGAAACATTTAAACATTTTGACGTGTCTTAAAAATATTCTGATAAGGTTATATATGAAAAACGAGTTCTAAAAACAGAATAGAAAGTGCAAAATAACATAAAGTGCTTAGTGGACTGTATGGACACTCTGTTACACAGAAAACAGGATAATGAGGCAAACTAAGTCCCAGTGAGGGGGACAGCCACTAAATAATGAATCATGTTTACTCGCAGGCAGGTTAAATAGAATCTGTGCTCTTATCCATGATAGATAGGGATCCATGACTTCACAGGTTGACAATGGAATATATGGTTTAACAGTAACCATAGTGAAAACTTTCTCGAGTCTCATCTTGTCTCTCAGGGTATGATATGTGTCCTTTACAACCCTAGGTCCTGAAGAATATGTTTTATATACTTAATCCATGGTATAGGTAACATATTAGTTTTATCCAGGCAATCCTCCCCTATTCCCCAAGTAAAACTTAACTTTGGGGTAAACCAAATTTTGATCCAAAGCAAGATGGGCATCAAGCCCACTATATCTTATAAGAAATCTAGGCCCATTTTATGGTGAGTGATAAAACTTGATGTTGATCTGGGGATCCTAAGGGCCAGGTTAAAAACGTGTTTTCTGTTGCCTGAAGTTTCTTTACAGACGTATGCCACCACACTCCAGCACAATAAGTGCCCACAGGCAGTCATTTACTTCTAAGGAGCAGTCTCAGTTCTCTGTGAGGTCTACGTCCCAAATGTTTTGCAAATATGAACAGGGATTCACATCTAATCTAATGGGACATTTGGGTGACTAGGCTGTCCCATCTCAAGTTAGCACTAAGTAAAGTGCCAGAGTAAATACAATTAATTGTTTTCATTATGGGTGTATTTCTGCTAAAACAAAGTATTTGAACAGGTGGCCTTAAGTTTGGCCCACAAGTTAAAATATAGGATTTGTCATTGTTAACCTTAAAATTCAGCCCTGCATAAAAGTATAAGGTCAATCTAAAAGTGTTTGTAGACCATTAGCAGGGCTGTCTAAAAGAGCAGCATTGTCCACATATAATAACACAGGCACTAACCCCCACATGCATCAATCTAGGATTTTGCATTTCTCAAATAGCGAAAATTAAGGAATCGCTATTTAGGAAATGCAAAATGCTATGCATCATTTTTTTCGGTATTTCTTTGTGATTCGGTAAAAATCGCATTTTTTACCGAATCCCAAAGAAATACTGAATTCTTAAGTTAATTTTCGCAATTTCCATTGATTCCTATGGGCCAAAAGGCCCATAGGAGTCAATGCAAATTGCGAGTGGCACTTAGAAAATTTCATGGGTGCAGGGGGGGGTCCAAAGGACCCCCCCATGCACCCCTGAAATGTATTTTTCGCATCATGTTGCACACACACATGTCCTAAGGACATGTGTGTCCGTAACATGAATGTTGAAAAAAAAACATTTAAAGCATTTTAAACACTTTTTCCAAATTTACCGAGTGGTTCAACCACTCGGTAAATTTGGAACCCTAAGTGCGAATTTTCACTTGTCAAAAGTGATGATGCATTGCTTTTAAGAAGTCGCACATCTGCGACTTCTTAAAAGCACCCGCAATTTTAGAACTCGCAACAATGTTGCGATTTCTAAAATTGCTTCATGCATCCCAAAAAGCACTTTTGCATTCGCAAACGGACGATTTTAAGGAATCGCACCGTTTGCGAATGAAAAAGTGCTTGATGCATGTGGGGGTAAATGCGAACCAATTTTTGGGACGTCAGAAGTACAGTTGGTTAAAAATGACATTTATATAAAAAAGAAATAAAAAGGTGCCAAGATACAACCTTGTCTCAGCCCACACATTACTTGGATGGGGTAGTCTGTTCGTCAGTCTGGGAATAAGGAACTCTCATATTCATGCTTTGATGGAGACTTTTGAGCAAAATCAATGAAGATAAATCCACTCTTGTGTGTACCATAATGTACCACAATCTTTTTCTGTACTTGAGGGCACAGGAGAGGTCCATGTACGCCATATATATGGCTTATCTCTCCTGGCCCTAATATATTTACCCAAGATCAGGGAAAGATTTAAAGTTGCTCAGTAGTGTCCAATCCTGGGTGTAACCCACATTGTACTTTGGTGAAAAAGGATTGTTCACTCGCCCAGGCATCCAAATTCCACAAAATGATCATACTAATGATTTTCCGTGACATTCTTGCCTCCTTTTTTGTGTATAGGGACTGTGACTGAATGCCTCCACAACTCAATCATCCTTCCAAATATTATAGATCTAAAACCATTTATAAGCAACAGCAGTTGCCTTACCTGATGCTGAACGGAGTTTAGCTGCACGTACTTCCCCCACTGAGATGGTCTTGCTAAATTCAACAAGAGCCCCAGTGGTTGTAGTGGGAACAGCTGGGAGTCTGTGACTTGTATTAGGCATTTCTGGGTTGAATACTTTTGCAAAATGAGAAAGCCATTTGTGCTCCATTATGTGGCAATCTAATCCTGACTCTGGCTTTTAAGTAAAGACTGTTCACTGTTACCCAGAAGGCTCTGTTATCTTTCAAAGCCGCTGCTTATTCCAGATTGTCCCAGGCCTTTGTTCTAATTTAACCTTTCTTTTTTCAATGGCTAATTTATAGTTCCTTCTAGCCCCTCTCACTGCCACTGCATGCCATGGGATTCTGTGCATTACACTTTTGTATCACTTCATAAGAATTTGTGCAGTTAAACCATGTACAAGCAGGATGCACCATCTGTGGATTCTTAATCAAAAATTGATATGCAAATCTTATAGAAATGTTCACATATACTTGCTGACTCATACTTTTCTCCCAAGCAGTTTAGAATTTCCGCATAATTATTGCAAACCACTTCTGAAAAACTTTTATTAGTGTCAACAATTTGCTATTTTTGACATACCCCCTTATTTTTTTAGTATAGGTCATGGGCTTGGTTTTATTTGGCATAGGAGAAACTGGAAGTATGCAATCAAGAGTAATTGTGATAGGATAATTATCACTAAAAGGGGAGAAACAGATAATTTCGTCACAGTGGAACCAGGTTATCTGATACTAGAATATGGTCAATGGTGCTACCTTAGCCTCTACCCACAAAAGTTGGAATATTTGCAAAATTCTCACCCATTGAATCCATTGCAAAGGACAAATTATTGACTAATAATAATCTTGTTATTGCTTCTCCATACACCAAATATGTGAAGTGACCAGCAGGATCACTCAGCCCTTCCTTGATTCCGCAAACATGTTTCCCACTAAAAATACATTTAGTTTTACTAAAATCACCCACCTACAGAAGACAAACCTCATTCGGTTCTTTCTCTTTTTGATCAAAGAGGATAGTATCTAGCTCCTCGATGATCCCCACTGGTTGCGTCACACAATAATTATAATAAAAGTTAATTAAAATGATGTTAAACTTTTTCAGATAGAATATCTTCACTAGTTGGAGATGAGAGTTAATAAACAGCTTCTTTACTTGGACATTCCCAACCGCATTTGATACAAGCACTAAAAGACAACTTTTCCCCCTTCGAGCAGATGATGAACTGCTAGAGAGAGTAAAAAAGACATAGAAAGCATAAAATGACAGACCAAAATGACAGAACGGTATTGCCACTGGACTCAGTGAGGTCACAGTTGGGCATCCATTTTTTTGGATGTAATGCCCTCACACACCCTTGTAGGTGTCATGCTTCACCATCTGGGCTGCTCCTCGTTGGGTCGGCGATGCAATACCCAATGGGCTCACCTCAAAGAGGGGCAATTTATTGGAGATCTTTTATCCAACAGCCGTTTTGTGAAGTGCAGGTGTGGGGCCAGGATTCTCGTCCTGGAACCAGGTGGTTCTCTTGCCAGCGTGGTTGTTGGAGGGTTTCTTGAGTGGGACGAGGGTGTTGGCGCAGTCATCGATCCACTCTCTGAGGTTGCGGGCTGTGGCGTCAGGGTTGGTGGGGTCGGTGGGTGGGTTCTGGGTGAGGGTGGTGATCAGCTGGTCTTCGGTGACTTTGCTGCGGTGGTGCGTGGTTGCTTTGTTGAAGGTGAAATGGATGCAGCGGTGGTCGGTCCAGTGGAGTTCGGTGGTGTGGTCGAAGGTGACGTGGGTGCATGTGGAGAAGATGGGGTCCACTGTGTGGCCTGCGGAGTGGGTGGGTGTGGTGACGAGTTGTCTTAGGCTGAGGCTGGCAAGGTTGTCGATCAGCATGGCGGAGTTTGCATCACTGTTGTTCTCGAGGTGGAAGTTCAGGTCCCCGAGGAGGATGTAGTCCGTGGAGGCGAGTGCGTGGGTGCTGGCGAGGTCGGCGATGGAGATGCTGAATTGAGCTCGGGGTTCGGGTGGTCTATAGATGAGTGTTCCTCTGAGGGTAGTGTTGAGGTCGGTGTGGATCCGGAAGTGCAGGTGTTTGGCGGTGATGAGGGTGTCATCTGCGTGGGTGGCGACCGTGGGTGGACTTGTGGACGATGGCTATTCCTTCTCCGATTGGGTTGGCGTGATCCCTGCGGGTGATCTTGTAGCCGTCCGAGATGGCGATGGCAATTTCGGGCACCGAGGAGTTGTTCCACCAGGTCTCAGTCAGAAAGGGTACGTCTGGGGCCGAGGTGTTGAGCAGATCCCAGAGCTGGACAGCGTGTTTGCATGCAGAGTGGGTGTTTAGGAGTATGCAGCGGAGGTGGTTGGGTCCAGTCTTTAGAGGTTTGGTGGTTCTGTCACAGGTGAAGCTGTAGGTATGGCAGGAGAAAGGTCCGTGAGTCTGTTTCGGGGCAGCTTGGAAGCATGTGTGGTTTTGGCCGGCATTGAGTGCGTAGAGGGTGCTGGCATCGTAGCGGAGTCTGGTGTTGTGGCATTCGCGGGGTCCAGGGGTTCTGGTGCTGGGCGCGTTCGGGGACGGCCTTCGGCGTGCCATCGGCGCACCCACTGGGGGCCTCTTAAAGAAGTGGAAAGGGAGGGAGGATCAACTGTGAGGCGGGAGCAGGGTGGCCAATGGGGATCAGGGGGCGGGGCAACAGGGACGCAGCAGCTGGAATGAAGGAGGGAAGGGGAGGGACACTCAACTGGGAGGCGGGAAACGGGCAAGGGCAGGAGGGAATGGCTGCGGTCAGCAGCAGGGGGAATCCGGGAGAGGGAACAGTGAGAGGAGCGAGAGGCAGTGGTTACAGAGAATGAATGGGTAGAGGAAGAAACACAAGAGAGAGCACAGTAAAGGGCAAACAGATTCACAGAATGGGCAGGAAAAAAAGCGCAGTGAAAGGGGCGAGAGAGCACAATATGAGCACAATTATCACAATACAGTGGAGTTGAGCTTAGCGGGGGGATACACAGTGAGAGGGTGAACAATGAACAGAGTGGACAGGGAATAACGCAGTGAAATGGGAAAGAAAGCACAATGTGAGCAAGAGTTAGAACAATACAGTAGAGTCAACAGTTACCGCGATGCGGCTGTCAGGCTGCAGTTGCCACGAACACCCAGGCTGGGGGCTCAGCTGCAGTGATGGAGCGACTGGAGCTGCCGGGGAGAGTGACCGAGGTACTCAAGGATGCTCTGCCACTGGAAGATGAAACCGAGCTCCTTGTAAAGGAAATACAAATAGTCCATAGGGACCCCTTTCATCTGAATCCAACCAGGACAAAACCTAAAAAAGATTCTTATCAACTTTCTTACATAAGCAATAAAGGAAAAAATCCTGAACTTGGCTCTAAAGTCAAAATCGTTAAGAGCTAAGGACTTCACGTTTGAAGTCCACTCTGATTTGTCAAGGGAAACCCTAGAAAGGTAGTGGGAGCTTGGCAGAAGGATGGAAAGAGAGAGTTGAGTGGTATAGAATATGGTTTCTATGGCCCTACAACTATCCTTATAAGTTTACAAAAAAGAAAAAAAAGGAGAATGGAAGAAAAAAGAATGAATATTAAAAATAATATTAATGAATTTAATGGAAAAAAATATATATACCACTCAATTTAGATTTACAGCACTGTTTTTTTTTTGTTTTTTTTCTCTCTCTCTCTTTCTTTTTCTGGATAGATAGATGCAATTTGTATGGTAACACACATATTATATAGGGCATAGATGGGGGGTAGCTCACTGACACCACACCTGGACAACAACTAGTCCAGAAAGATGGGGGAAGGGTTCTCCAAAGGGTGGGAGGGATAGGGGAGTACAGGGGTATAAAAGTAAAAATTACCTCATATGCTGTAAAAATAACAATATCTTGTTAGGCTGTTCAGATCTGCTAGTTTTATGTGGCAGGGCACGGCTGGCTCACAAAAATCTGGGCAAAGGAAGGGCGTTTCCCTAGCAACATGATGACATTGCAGATGTTGTCCTGGAATGTGAATGGCCTGCGTGTGAGGTCACTTAGAGCAAAGATTTTGGAGTACCTAAAAGATTCCCCAGCGCAGACCATGGTTATCCTGTAGACACATCTCCTCGAGGCAGAAATGAAAGAAATGTTGAAATCTCAGAGATGGGGGGATTCTTTTGTGTGTACCGACCAGAGGGCTAACATTAGGGGAGTGCCTATTCTCTTTAAAAAATCAGCTAAAGTACAGATCGTACAACATAAGGGCGACCCAGGGGAGCGATGGTTAATAGTGAAGATCATTTTTAGGGGCACCCTCCTTTCGCTAGTTGGTTATTATGGGCCGAATCAGGACGATCCCTCATGTCTTCATACTATTTCGTCGCACTTACTGGATTTTCTAGAGCCTGTGATTTGGGCAGGTGATTTTAACGTTTTCTTAGATCCCAAATTAGATAAATCTCCTAACAGTAGGGCTATAGCACCTTCGAGATCCAGGGCTTGTCTTCTGTCAATAATGTCTCAAATGGGGCTTAGCGACATTTGGAGAGAGAGGTCAGGTCAACAACCGGGAGTATCTTATAGGAATTTTAAACATAAATATGTCTCGTATCAACTATATCCTGCATAGCTACAGCCTTAGGGACAAAGTAAAGGATATAAAATATCGGCCATCTCATCTGTCGGATCATTTGGGTATCTTGCTGACCTTAGACTGTATACAGGTACAACAGCTCAGAATGTTGTCCTTTGATCACACACTGTTACTCGAAGAGGAGGAAACATGCTTTCTCTTCAGTGAAGTCAGTTTTTTTGTGGAGACTAATATGGGTACAGCTGATATAAATATAATATGGGACACCCTTAAATCTTTTCTGAGGGGTATCATAACTAGTAGATCAAATTATAGGCATAGAAAATATAAGGAAGAGATTTCAGTTCTGGAACAAGAAATGAGGATAGTCAAGGGTAGAATGAACAGTCAGGTCAGAATAGGCCAAAATGGCCACACTCACCCGGCTCCTGACCACTACCGCAGCCCAGCGCTGCTCAGCAGCAAGACTCACAAGGCTCCCTGCTGCCTGCCGCTCCGGGGAAATCGCGGCCAGGCAGCACATCGGGGACTACATCCCCCAGCAAGCCTAGCGCCAAGGAGGCGTGTTTCCTGTCCCGCCCCCGGAGGTGCGCTTAAGGACAGCGCGAGCCCCCGCGTCGCGGGATCGCGCGCGGGTCAGCGCCCGGGGCTAAGCCCGGGCAAAGGGCGGGCCCTCTGTGGCCCTCAGAGGCACAAAGAGGCCGGGACGGGCCACCACCCTTATCACCCTGTTACAGCAAAGAGGTACTGTGCTTCCCCTTATCATCTCTATTTAGCCCACTGTTTGCTATATAGCATTACACCATGTCTATCTGGGACGAGCTTAATGCCATGTGTGGAACTCAATATACCCCCGACCTTTTATCCCCTATAAGCACAGACAACAACCCACATCTCGCTTACGACACCCTGCAGATGTCACCTCTGTCTGTTAATAAACTCCAATCTCCACTTATAGCACTACCGGGTGGGCAGAACACCAAAAGAAAGACCGATGATGCCATCAACAACGGAAAGCCACCCAAAACACCTAAACTATGCTCCAGTCCCTCTCAGCACCACTCAAATGTTACCTCCGTGTCGGGGGATATGGAGCTTGGAAATAAGGAAAATTCCCCATCACCTCCCCAACCAACTTTATTGGCCCAGCTCGAGCATCTATTAATCTCCCTAATTTCTCCATTGGTGGAAAAAATCAACGATCTGGGGGATAGGATATCTAACATTGAACTGATAGTCAAAACACATATCCCACCAGGAACTAAATCAGCATCATCAAACCCTCCGATCCCCCTCTTTGTCCGGGAAAAACCAAATCTGAACCCCCGCAGGAATGCGCATTCTCAAACTTTATCGTTGGCCCAAACAAACCACATTGAGGTGAAAAATGAACCTATCAGAATGCCACGAATAAATCTACCTCCCGAAGCCGCCCCCTATGTGACTGTTGTCTCCGGGATTCCACCTCTAACCCACGGAAAAGTTGAAACACGCCAAGACTTACTACACAAGGCCATGCATTGGTTACAGACTAATAGACCTCTGCCACCTGACCTAGATGGGGGGATCTTAAGCGTTAGGAGGGTGGGGTGGTTGGGCACTCTGCCAAAAGACATTCCAGGGGACTTGGTCCTAATTAGGTTCAAGCAAAGGAAAACAACCCCTTACTTACGTTCCTGCAAGTATAAACAGGGGGATGGCCAAATTCGCATCTGGGATTTACATGACTTTTATCCGAGATTTCCACCCACCCAGATATCAAGAACACAAAGGCCTTGGGAAACTTTAGACCGATATGGGACATAACAATTATTGCTGTTTTTAATTTGTTGTTTCTAAATGTCGTTTCTAAATAGTTCCCTTATCAGTGATTTTTAACCTCCTACTGAGTATTGGATAACTTCTTTTAACTGAAATCGTTTCTTGTCTGTCATTATAATGCTTTTTTAAATTTTCTATAATAATGTATGCTTATGCTTATATGATATTTTTTCTAAATATCGAATAAAGCTTATTTTGAACCTTTTGAACCTTTGAGGATATCAACAAATGTAAAATTCTGAAGTAAAAGTTAGAAGGTATCCTTCAGGGGAGGCTAATGCGTAGATGGGAGGCTAGCAAGATAGCCCACTTTGCGTATGTGGAAGGAGCTGGGAATCTATTGGCTTGGAAAACTAAGACTGACCAGCTCTGGAACCATATAAAGGAAATCTCCGAAGGGGCAGCCTCCACGTCCTCGGATGAAGGTATTGGAGAGGCCATCCTGGAATATTTTCAGGAGCTATATAAAGAGACCTCTATAGAGAATAAGACTAGGATAAGATCATGGTTGGAAAAAAATACTTTAACATCGATCAGTTCTGAGCAACAGTTAGACCTTGAACAGAGTATAACGCAAGAGGAAGTAAGGAAGGCAATGGCAGAGGGCAAAAGGGGGAAAGCGGCTGGTCCTGATGGACTACCTGTTGAATTATATAGATCACTTTGGGAGAGTATAATCCCTATTGTAACCCATTTATTCAACAGAATCTTTTTGGAAGGATCTAGTCCACCTGCATCATTGAATGACATGACACCACAGTGGTCCTGATTTTAAAACCAGGGAAAAACACCTCCAACTGTGGATTATATCGCCCAATTTTGCTTTTAAATGCCGACTATAAGACTTTTACTTCCATTTTGGCCGCTAGGTTAGGGGTGGTGGCGAAGGATATTCTTCATCCCGACCAAAAGGGGTTTGTAAAAGGGAGACAGCTGGCAGACCTTACACAAGATCTGGTCGGTGCAATAGATATTGCTCCTACCTACTCACTCCCCCTGGCTGCATTAACTCTGAATGCTACCGAAGCATTTGACAGGGTAAATTGGAACTCCCTGGTAGAAGTTATGGAACATTTTTATTTTGGTGCCAAGTTTTGTCGGACAGTACAGTTGCTATACCAGGCACCATCAGCCAAGCTTTTGGTTAATGGTAGTCTTACCAAGGCATTTAGTAGCACCAGAGGGACTCGACACAAGCCTGCCCCTAATCCCCCCTGTTGTTTGTCATGTATATAGAGCCGTTTGCACAGAGTCTTAGGGAAGATCTGGATATTGAACCTTTTCGACACGGGATTTGGGAGAGGAAGGTGGCACTGTATGCGGATGGCATATTAATACTATCAGCTGATCTAGATAAAAACCTTCCCAGCAGTTGTCAAATTGGCAGAGGATTTTGGGCAAGTCTCAGGATATGAGATAAATGCTGGAAAAACAGAAGTTATGACTTGGAACATCTTGGGCTCCGTACATCATATAAGCCATAATATGTGATACCTGGGGGTTAGAATTGTAAAAGGCATCGAGAAAATAGCAGAAGTTAACCTGACACGTATTTGGCGAGAGTGCTGTAAACAGATGAATATATGGGCCCATATCCCTCTATCTGTCCTGGGAAGGGTAAATCTTGTTAAAATGTCCATATTACCCAGAGCCCCCTTTCTTTTTAATACAATTCCTCTGCACTTTGATAAGCATAGTATAGAAAAATTTCAACGAGAAATACATTCTTTTATTTAGGCATATAGATCAACCAGGATAGCATGGAAGAAGCTAAGGTGTAGGAGGGATAAGGGAGGTCTGGTGCTACCCGATCTTCAATACTATGCATGGGCTTTTCAACTTACATTTTCTGGGATGCTATTAAAAATGCCTACTGATACAGGGGGTGGAGATATGTTACTGGCTCTGTTAAAAGGGGCGGGTCTATCGGAGGAGGGTTTCACGTTTAAATTCGGCGACCAAACTTTTTTTTTTAAAGTCAAATTGAAGGTCCTACAGGGATTTGCCAGAATATGCGCAAAATTAGGAAATCTAACAGGGCTCAACTACTTCTCTAATTTAGCACCACTCTGGGACTCACCGGGCTCACCAGAATGCCTTCCGGACAAGCTGGCAATCCCACTTAAAGATGCTTCACTAGAAGTATGGGGAGATCTAGTTAGCAATAAAAAGCTCATCTCATGGGAAGATCTAAAGATGAGAGTGGGTAGTGATCTCTCAAGATTTAAATATATTCAGCTACAAAGTTGGGTTCAGTTCCAGATTAAACAGAAAAATGTTATTGGTGAGGGAAACAGCCTAGAGCAGCAGTTGGTGGAAAGGCCAGTAGGGAGGAAGGAGGAGGTGTCATACTGGTATTGGGCCATAGAAGAGGAGGTGGATGGGGAGTTTAAGTTGAATAACAAGCTCTGGAGTGAACACATGCCAGGTGTACAGTGCAACCTATTATGGCAGGATTCTTTTAAAATGCTTTTTTGCATAGTTAAACCATCCTGGTTGAAGAGGAATCCCATTTTCACGGTCCATCGAGCATATTTATCTCACCTTAGGCTATCAAGAATCCTTAAAGGCTCCCAAGTTAAATGTAAAACCTACACATGTTCAAACACTGCCCCTAAATCGTCTTTTTTGGGGAAGAAGTATGGTCAACAATGGAGAGAATTCTGAAAGTACCAATCCTATTGGACCTGACTTTGATTATTTTTGGTATTAACAGCCACATTGGAGGTCCAGCCAGAGCTCTTTTATTTCATGCTATTCTATTAGCACGGAGACCGATTTGTAAACAGTGGGTAGATGCGTATCCTCCTAAACGTTCAGATTGGCTGAATTCCTTATATGAAACATCCAAGAAGGACTTGGCTAGATCTGGTAGCCGAAAGAAGATCGCATATTGGGACCTGCTGCTTCAATGGAAATAGTTAAAGACATTTGGGTTTTTTTAATAATGAAGGGCGGGTCCGATTATTATGCCTCTTGGATACTCCCTGGACTATGCTGGGCCTTCCCCTTAAACACCGAAAGAATCCATCAGGTCGTTCAGATCAAGTGGGAGTGAAACCAAACCTCTTCTTTTGAGGGATAGTAGCATGCCTGTCTGGAAGTATACCCCTACAGGCTGAAGGTATCGAAAGAATCTCCCAAAAGAGCCTGTGCCAGCTCAGATCGTTGAGTTGGGGTATGACCTGACGGTCTGTCTACAATGGTTAAAAGGCGAATGAGGACAAAAAAAGTGACCCTTCTCTTACCATATCCTTGTGACAAGCATACAAAGCAGGCATCTTAAAGGATGATGGTTGAGCACCAAAGACACAGACTAAGGACAATTTCAAAGACTATAAAACCCCTCTACAGAATAGGTAAGTAAATGTTTGTTGTTTAGGGAAATAAAAATGCATGATGCACAATTTTAAATTACACACAACACAACCATGGTTCCAAATATATTGGAAGCCGAATGAGATTTAAGTTTGAAAAAGGTGTAACCAGGTTTCAAGATGAACAGGGCAAATGGACTTAGAGAAGTCATTCACAATGAGCCATTACAAATAATATTCATTAAGGATTATAAACAAACAGAAAATATGTTTTCAGTTTTAAAACAGCTCAATTAAAAAAATGCACCAAAAAGATAATTTACTAAAATATGTCAGCAACTTGAAGAAATGCATTTTTAATGAGGCTAAGCCTGTCTGCTTTGAGAGGTAAAAAGGTTTAAACAGCCATTTAGTAAACAAGCTTTATGTTGTGTGCAGTCTGTGTGCTACTCAGATATACATCATATGCAAAACACGGATACATTTACGTAAATATACCATTACAAAAGATGTGAAATCCACAAAAAAATTCATATGAACTCTTTCTTCCATTAATTAATAGTGGCCTCACAGAACGCACCATATAAATATAAAAACATTGATAACGTTATCGAATACATCACATACAACTTAACAGATGACATCATCAAAGGCATGTCCTGTTAAAGAAGTACGGAAAATAAATTGGGTTTACTTTAGAAATAGAGGTACTTTGTAATTTAGAGTTCATGAATACAGTACAAATTAAACTACAGTTAAAAACATTGTGTATATCAATTTTATAAATTCATAAAACCTATTATGCTAAAAAACACACGCTGAAGAAAACTTGCATCACAATCACACAAAAGGAAAGACTGGGGGAAAATATTCCAAGAATTTGAATCTACTTTTCTAACAAAATCGCATTTCACCTGCGTTCAGGTTTTGATAGAATATTGCAAATGCATTAAGTAAACGTGTAATAGTGCATCGGGCTAATTCCTTATGTAAACCCTATTATGTAACATTTTACATAAAACAAATAGTCAAAGAAAATCTGGAAAATTCAGGTTAGTTAAAAAAGAAAAGACAAAACAGAAGCTAAAGAAAGACATGTTGAAAACATACATTTAACAAGCATTTGTGTGTTTTTTTTAAATTCATGTGCAAATTAGCCTCGATGTTTTAAAAGCTGGCAAATATGCTTATTCAAAATGTACACGTTTGAAATGTGCCTTCAATAATGGCAAATAAAACCGAATGCTTTTAAATTGATACAGTTTCAACCAAAAGAAGCACTAGCAAAGTCACAGCCAATATTTCAGGTTTTAATGCATCAATAAATGTAAACACAAACATTCACAAATGTCGTTTGCCTACACTGTATGCAGAACTGTTGTTTAGCACATTTCAGGCTGCGCTTCTGACAGTGCTGAGAAAAAGAAGCAAAAATGCTGCTCTCTGTGTACTGAATGTGAAAAAGGCTATAATTGAGATTATTTCTCAGATTGTGCATAATCTCTTGTACATTCTAATGTTAGCACTTCCTGGAAGACAGAATGATACATCTCCAGCTAATAGCATTACATGGAACTAAATACTCCTCTGGGTCTAAGCCAAAACCCACTCTATGCATATTTTACAGAATTGCTAAAAATGTCAGCTGGGGTCAAGACAGACCTAGAAAGGGCCTTCTACTGACGTGTCTGATCACCCTGAAACTCTTCCCCAGAGTTCTTGATACTTTGACCATTAATAACGGAGGGGAGGATGGTGAAGATAGAAATACCAAAGGATCACAAATGGGACCAGGAGGATGCTTCCCTTCGAAATTAGAAATTACCAATGGAGTAAAAAATGTGATTTCCAGTTCTTTTCGGTATTTTACCCTTAATACTCCCCTTCCTCCCGCAGGCAGAGTCCTTAAAGAAGCTATGAAGGGCAGTAAGGACTGTTTAAGTACAGGAAACAGTAGCTTTAAAAGTAGGGGTTGGTGTAACTGGTGTAATTGCACGAAATTACATTCAGATTACCTGAGAATGCGAGGCGCCACCCCCCTTAAGGGCGTGGCGCCGATAGTGGCAGCCAAAGGGCCAACCATCAAGGGGTCGCTTCCGGGGCATCCGACCCGGAAGCTAAAGAAAAGGGGGTCCAAAGGAAACGTGTAACAGTAACGCCCCGGAAGTAGTCATAGGGCGCAAGGCTTAAAAGCCCGCGACCATCTTGAGGACCCCCTCTTTGTCTGCTGACCGCCCAGGAGTCAGACGTAGCTGGAAGAAGTCATCGTAGAACCGTCGCGTGGACCGTGGTTTGGCGAGGGTAAATCCAACTCTGGTATATGGTTAGCGGGCCTTGCAGTGTGATGCGTTGTGATTAGTAGGGTTAGGCATGCGACATGGCGTGCAAGTTGTTTTCTGTAGTGACTAACCAGTTCATTATGTGAGTTGAGGAATCCGAATGCATGTGGCATTTAAGCGGTACTAACGCTCTTTTTTCTTTAAGTGCAGAATGCCGCCGAAAAGGGCACAGAAGGGCAAAGAGCCCCCAGCCAAGAGAGATGATTACCTCGCTCTTACAGAGCTTCTGGAGTTCACAAAAGAAAAAGGCGTGGATTGGGCTCTAAAGACTATGCGAGAAGGGGCTAGAGCCGACGCGAACCCACAAGAGGAAAGAGGGAGAGGCAAGAGAACGCGGCGTACGCCGGAAAAGCTTAAAGAGGCGGTGAAGGACAAGCGGCCCAGGGTGGCCGAGCCCCAACCAGCATCACCAGGTGAGGAGGAGATGCTAGAGACAATTGATCTGAGCTCGGTTACAGATAAGGACAAGGTCGCCATTGAGGGACAGCATGTTACTGCTAAGTCAGCACAAATAGGAGGGGCTCTCGTTGCTAATGCGGAGGCGCCCTGCTCCCAGATTACTTTGCCGCCAGTAGTAGCGCAACCGGGTAGCGGAGTATCGCAAGTCTGGGTACAATCCGGAGGAGTGGCGCAATTACCGGGGATGCAGTTATATGGTTCGCATGGGCAGGCAATCGGTAATGGTCCAGTGAGCGAGATGCTCTCCACCACGACATACCCGGCAAGTGGGGGGCCTATAATGTTGAGCGCATACCCGAATTTAGTGTGTCCACCACAGGCCCCAACAGCTAACACCGCCGTTGATTTGTCTGTGTCACCTAATATCCAGATACAAGGGGGAGCTGGGGTGCAGTCGGCAGGTCACCCAATGTTAGCATATAGCCCGTTAATGTTCGGTTCAACCTCAATGACCTTATCGCCATCTACGGGGATCACCTGGCACGTACCCGCGGATATAAAAGAAAAGATACTGAGGGGTGAATACGTGGATGTGTTCGATCTCATCAATGCAGGGGTGGCCTCAGGGAAAGCCAGAGGAGGGACAGAAGGCGAATACAATCAAAAAAAGGTATGGGTTGATTGGTCCATGAAGAATTGGATCACAGGATTTGCCATTTATGCCGCAGTTATGCTGGAGAAATACCCCGGGCTGGGCCCTCAAATGATGAGTTACATATCCCTTATACATGGGGCGGCAGCTGAGTTCCCAGGCCAGGGATGGTTAAAATATGATAACAAGTTCAGACAAATGAAAGCAGTCCACCCAGGGATAGCATGGGATCAACGAGAAATCAGTCTATGGCACACAGTGTTTTACTCTTCCCCTTCAACGTCTAAGACTAGCCCCCCTGCTCAGAGTCAGTCCTTTCGGAGCGACAAAGGGGTCGGTGATAAAAAACAGGCCTGCTGGCAGTTTAACAAAAATGAGTGTACCAGGGGGATCTCGTGTAGATTCAAGCACTGCTGTTCGTACTGTGGGGGAACTTCTCACCCAGAAATCAGATGTTTCAAGAAAACAGGGAACACTAATGAACAGACCACCCATAACACTGCAAAAGGAAAACCACCTAAAACATCCGACAAGGCTCCCAACTCCCATTAAACTCCATGTTTTGACACATCTCCTTAGTAAGTACGACAAACTAGAGGAGGCTCAGTTCCTGCTTAATGGCTTTACATTTGGTTTCCGCATCCCGTCCATAGCTTCCCCCACTAATGTCCCGCCTCGCAATCAAAGTTCAGTGCTCCAGAATATGGAGGCAGCACAAAACAAGATTATGAAAGAAGTTGCCTTGGAGCGGGTCGCGGGTCTGTTCAAAGATCTCCCTAATCCTGATCTGGTCTGCTCACCCTTGGGTTTAGTTCCTAAAAAAGAGGCGGGTAAATTCCGGCTTATACATAATCTATCAAGCCCCCCAGGGTTATCTGTCAATGATAAGCTAGATCCAGAACTGTGTACGGTGCGCTATACAACGTTCGACACAGCAATTGTAAAACTACAGGCTTTGGGTGAAGGAGCCTTGATGGCCAAGGCCGATATTGAATCAGCGTTTAGGCTACTCCCTGTCCGCCCAGATGACATCAAGTACTTGGGTTTCACGTTCAATGACAACTATTTCATAGATCTGTGCATGCCCATGGGATGCTCTATTGCTTGCGCAGTTTTCGAGACCTTTGCCAGGTTCTTAGACTGGGCAGTGGAGCAATTCCTGACCTCAGACAGAACCCATGCTGTGGCGCACTACTTAGATGACTTTCTGTTCATGGGCCCTAAGCTTTCTCAGTCATGCAGGAAGGCCCTGCTGGGCTTCCAGCACCTGGCCGCAGCGCTGGGGGTACCTTTAGCACTGGAAAAAACGGAAGGTCCTACTACATGTTTGACATTTTTGGGCATTGAAATCGATACCAGAGCAGGTGTGTGCAGGTTGCCAAGAACAAAAGTAGATGCCTTCAAGGCCGCAATTGATAGCTGCTTAGAAGCAAAGAAGGTTACTTTACATCAGCTGCAAGTCCTGTTAGGGCAACTGAACTTCGCTTTGAGGGTCATACCAATGGGCAGGGCTTTCTCCAGGGGTATAGCAAAGGCTATGTCTGGACTTCGTGCAAAGCACCACAGAGTCAGACTCTCAGCCGACGTGAGGAAGGACTTGTTGATTTGGAAGTGTTTCTTGCAGGAATTCAAAGGCACGGTGTTGTGGCCGGCAGCCAGCACCTCAAATACCGACCTCCAGCTATTCACTGATGCAGCAGGGAGTATTTGTTTTGGAGCAATTCTGGGGCCTAAGTGGTGCATGCAGCATTGGCCAGAAGAATGGATACAACAAGGTCTGACCCGTAACGTAACTTTCCTAGAGCTGTTCCCTATAGTAGTGGCGTTGCATTTGTGGAGGGGTATGCTCGCAAACAGACACATTGTATTCTGGTCAGATAGCATGTCGGTAGTGATGGTGATCAATAACCAGAGAGCAACCTGCAAATGGGTGCTCCGTCTTCTGAAAGAGCTGATATTGCAATGTTTAAGTTACAATGTCCATTTTACTGCAAGGCATGTCCCTGGGGTTGAGAATCAGGCGGCTGATGCGTTATCTCGTTTTAAGTTAACAGAGTTCCGTGCGCGCTGGCCGCAAGCAGAGAAGACAATGACAACTTTCCCAGCGGAGCTATGGAAGTTTGGTGCCCCACAGCCTCCAAATTGATAGCGGCATCCTTGGCCCCCAAGACTAAGTGTATGTATCAGAAGTCTTGGGAATGCTATAAGATATACTTAAGGGGTGCGGGCCTAGTAGATGCTTTTATGCCTCAGAGTGTGTTAGGATTTATAGTACAGCAGAAGCGGTCAGGGAAATCAGTGGCTTTTATGAAAAGACAATTTTCAGCATTGGCATTCTATGCAGAGTTAAAAGGTGTTACAGACCCAACGAAGGACCAGAGGGTGAGAAGAGCCTTTAAGGGGTGGGAACGTTTAACGCCAGGTGAGAAGGACTCCAGGAGGCCCATTGACGTGGGGAAGTTGGTAAAGATATTAGAGACGTTGCCGCTTGTTTGTTTTTCCCCGTACGAGACTCTATTATTTAGGATGGCCTACGTGTTAGCCTTTTGTGGAGCGCTACGGATCTCAGAATTACTCCCGGCCTCCAGGACAGATAGGGAGGGAGGTTTAAGGCTCACGGACATAATAGAGTCTGTCGATGTCCTGAGACTCAGAGTTCGAAAGTCGAAAACTGATCCTTTGGGAAAAGGGGCTTGGCTACAACTTGGCAGAGTGGAGGGAGAATCTTACTGTCCAGTTAGGCTGATGAGAGAGTTCATGCAAGCCAGGCCTTGAATGCCCGATGATAGGGTGTTGGTTCACAAGAATGGTTTGCCCCTCACCGGGTTCCAGTTTACAAGGGTAGTAAAAATGACCTTAGCAAAGATCGGTGTTGACCCGACTGACTTCACTTCCCATTCTTTTCGTATTGGTGCAGCGACCACAGCCGCTGGCCTGGGACTGCCTGAACAGACTATTAAGAGATTAGGACGTTGGAAATCGACATGTTATGAACGTTATGTGCGCCCGCAATTAGTCTAACAGTCTTACTACTTTCCCCCCTGCTTATGTCAAAAGACCGTGCTTTCCGTTTCTTTCAATATTTACCCTAGGTGTTACCCCTCGGAGAACTCAAATATGTTGGTGCGGCCACTCCTTCATTCGCAGGGCGGGTGTGTTCTTTAAGGAGACACTCGGGAAAAGGGTGCAAATCGCACAAGTATGGGATCATCACTGGGTGGGGATAGGCGGGCAGCTCTTAGCTGGCGTCCCGAAGGATTTGAGGAAGGCCCTGGCCAGAGGCATGCCTTACGCCGATGTACTCGTGTTGCATTGCGGAGGCAACAATATGATCCCGGCCGGGAGGAGAGGTGTGAAAGAGTCCTTGTTTACCACTCTAGCGGCAGTTAAGAGTATTATGCCGAAAGCTATTTTAATATGGTCTGATGTCATCCAGAGACAGGTATGGTCGCGGGGCGCACCCCCGAAAGCAGTGAATAGATCGGTAAAGAGGTTAAACCAGTATGTGGCAGAAATCCTGCAGAAATCGAGCATTAGAACTATTCGCCACAAGCTACTGCAAACGTCCAGGCCGGAACTATATGCGAGGGATGGAGTGCACCTATCAGAGGTGGGCACCGAGATATTTATACAAATGATTTTAGGAGCCATTTCCGAAGCTCTGGAGTGCGGTGGGGGAGGACGAGTCCGCCAGTAAGCGCCTCGCCCTGTGGCAGGGTCCCGGACAAGAATATCACAGAACTTCTTTGGGCAGTGCCAGTTTTACCTCTGAACAGGTTTCTTAATCATCATGGGCTCCGGGCTGGGGGGAGAGTTGGGGCTGACCTGCTGGTGGCCCTGGCTTCTCTAGCCCTACCCCGGAAGCCGCTGGTTGCCACAAGTGGTGGCAGATTATTCACCTGCGGCTCTGTTGACCGAAAGGGGGTTGACTTAAGGAGAGCAGGCTATCTTGGTTGTGGCCTGCTGGCGCAACCCGAACTTAAAGCAAATGCCCATTGGAGAATGGGCGGTAAAAGAGTATATGTAAATAAGTGTGAGTTTCTTAATACTGTGATGTGTAAAATAATCTTGACGTTAAAAATAAAGAACTGGAGAGGCAATGAAGTAATTGACCTGTGAACTTTTAATAAATATGCACACTGCGAAAAATCATACAGGCCTCTCGAGTTTAATTGTTGAAGGGGGACCTATTAATGCATTGGGGGGAGAGTGCACTTTGTCTGACATCTATGCGAGGCGCCACCCCCCTTAAGGGCGTGACGCCGTTAGTGGCAGCCAAAGGGCCGACCATCAAGGGGTCGCTTCCGGGGCATCCGACCCGGAAGCGAAAGAAAAGGGGGTCCAAAGGAAACGCGTCACAGTAACGCCCCGGAAGTAGTCATAGGGCGCAAGGCTTAAAAGCCCGCAACCATCTTGAGGACCCCCTCTTTGTCTGCTGACCGCCCAGGAGTCAGACGTAGCTGGAAGAAGTCACCCACCCACCCACCCCAAACTTTAGGTCTTCGGGCAGGGCAGTAGCGGGGTCCCGGACAAGAATATCACGGAACTTCTTTGGGCAGTGCCAGTTTTACCTCTGAACAGGTTTCCAAATCATCATGGGCTCCGGGCTGGCGGGAGAGTTGGGGCTGACCTGCTGGTGGCCCTGGCTTCTCTAGCCCTACCCCGGAAGCCGCTGGTTGCCACAAGTGGTGGCAGATTATTCACCTGCGGCTCTGTTGACCGAAAGGGGGTTGACTTAAGGAGAGCAGGCTATCTTGGTTGTGGCCTGCTGGCGCAACCCGAACTTAAAGCAAATGCCCATTGGAGAATGGGCGGTAAAAGAGTATATGTAAATAAGTGTGAGTTTCTTAATACTGTGATGTGTAAAATAATCTTGACGTTAAAAATAAAGAACTGGAGAGGCAATGAAGTAATTGACCTGTGAACTTTTAATAAATATGCACACTGCGAAAAATCATACAGGCCTCTCAAGTTTAATTGTTGAAGGGGGACCTATTAATGCATTGGGGGGAGAGTGCACTTTGTCTGACATCTATAGGTGGAATAACACACCGAGCATAACCCAGGATTTAGCACTATTTTCACAGTGGAAAGAGAGCAGTGCATGCAATATACCAGAAACAGCAGCAGCCAGCATCTGCTCGAGCTTGCTAAATTAGTTTTCTCTGTGCTAGGATTTTTGTGACAAACTACTCATAATCACACGAATGGGAGTATTAACGAAACTCTCAGTAATTTTAAGTCAAAAGAGTAACACAAAATTACTGACGTTACTCAGATTACTCCGGCATATTTATAGTTTGGCCCAGGCCTATTAAAGAGGTAGTAAGGTGCTTTTAGGGTTGAAGAAACGGAAGTGATAAGGGGCTGTAAGAGCTTTTTAGGGTTCGGTGAAGACTAATTGTATGGGGTAGTGAGGCAAAATTAAAGGGAAGCTTTAAGTATCAGCAAGGAGTTTTAAGGTTCAGAGAAGAATAGGTGTAAATGTTTATTAAAGGCTTTGAAAGTTAATGGTTAGTTAGCATTAATGATTATCGTAAGGGTCTTTATGGTTCAGGGATGGCTGGCATATAAGGGTATGATGGGTTTTAAGGGTTTTTAATGTACATGGAAGGGATACGAAAAGGGGTGGTTAGTGTTTTAGGGAACATTTGTATTAAAGATTTGTAAGAAGTTTTTAGGATGTAGGGAAGGGTAGTGTTAAGGGGTGTTAAGAAGCTTTTAGGGAGCAGGGAATATGGTGCTAAGGGGTAGTAAAGGATTCCTAGGGCACAGGGAAGGGAAGCGATTAGGTGAAAAAAGTTTTTTTATGGTTACAGAATTGTGTAGGATTGAAGAGTAGTAAGGAGGTTTTAGGGTTTAGGGAAGGATACTGTTAAGGAGTAGTTAGTGTCTTCAGGCCTAGAGGGTGGGTAGCATGATAGTAATGATGCTTATGGTTCAGTGAAAGGTAACATTGAACAGTAGTAAGTATGTTTAGTGTTCAAGGAATGGAGAGATAAACGGTAGTATGGAGTGTTTACGGTTCAGATAAGGGTAGCGGTAAGGGCATTAAGAGGTTTTTGGGAGATGCATAGCTGTCAGGTGTGTTAAGGGATTTTTAGGGTTCACGAAAGAGTATCATTAAGGGGTAGTACGGATGTTTAGGATTCAGGGACGTGTAGCACTAAAGGGTAGTAAGGTGGTTTTAGAAGTCACGGAAGGTAGCCTTAATGGGTACTTAGGGTTTTCCAGAAATAGGCAGCACTAGGTTATGGTAAGGGGTTTATAGAGTTCAGGAAATCTTAACATTAAGGGGTATGTAGGGTTCAGGGAAGGGTATCATCATTGGGTTGTAATGGGTATTTCAGTTTTATTAATCAGTAGTAAGGGGTTCTTAGGGTTCAGGAATGGGTAGTGTTAATGGGTAGTAAAATGTTCGGATTCCGGAAAGTTTAGGTTGAAGAATTTGTATTTATCAGGTCATCATAGCTGTAAGGGGTAGTGAGAACCTTTCAGGGTTTAGGGAAGAGCAGGCTACATCATACATCCAAGAAAATGCTGTGAGTTATGTGGTTATTTCCTGCATCTTGGTCTAGTCGTTGATATCAAGATGGTATCAGCTGCATCAGGACAGTGATGAATGGCTGGGAGTAAGACAACGACACCACTGCACCCAAGAGAGAAGTTTGTACCTGCTGGGAAGTATGGTTGGACTTGGGGAATTGCTGCCCACCACAGCATATCCCTTCATTTTAGCAAAGTCTGTGCAACAAGAGGGGTGATGATAACTGTAGTCCTGGACCTGATGAGCGTGCACTGATCATCCATGTAAAAGGGAAACAACTTCTCAGGTTGCTCTCTGGATCTGTCAGTCCCTCTGTTCAACAGTTGGGGAATAGGAGAGGAAATAGGGCCCTGCAAGGGCTGCAAATCATCATGAGATAATCAAGATTAACATTAAGTATCAGGGCATGGACTGAGTCCTGATTTGTGAGTGATGGGGAGTAATAAAGTAACTGCCACTCTCTTCTGAGATGAGTATTATTCCCCTATTTACCTCTGCTATGATGGAAATGTGTAATACTGATACCATCCGCTGGTGCCCTCTTGCACCTCAGCGATGACAAATTGAACTACAAAACGCAGATATCATGGGAGTGCTGGGGTGGTGTATCCAGGTTCAGGCCTCCACTGGACAACTGGGCTGATCTCCTTGATTGGCCTCTACCCCTTGTGTGTGAGGAGAAACACAGTCGTGAGGCACAGCGTTCAACCTACTACACTGTTGCTGTGTTCAATCAGCAATACTAGAGATGCCAATAAGGAACATGAGGGAACTAGGTTAAGTAGAACCAAAGATGGTGTGACTAAAAACCACTAAACCATTGCCAACCAAGGGGAACCTTGAAATCAGAGGCCTCCTCAGGCACATGCAAATGACCCTTGATGATCATGCTGACAAGATCCTCCAGGCTATGAAGGACATCAAGACCATGCCGGAGGCCAAGACCACCACCATCATCCTAAATGTCGGGATCCTGAGAGCTGATTACATACAACTAGCAGCCAGAGTCTCTGAAAAGTATTCCACCCTGGCAAAAGTGTCAGTAGCAGTATTCATAATGCAGAAAAAGTCTAGCACCGACGCACAAAGTCTGACACCTGGCTGACATGACTGAACATGTGCTCTAGACACAACAACAGACACAACAACATTGACCCGAAGGCATCCCAGAGAGAAGGGAAAGCCCAAGTGCTGAGCCTTTTTGGAATACTGTCTTTTGCAAATGATCCTCAGCAGTAAAACATTAAGGTTTTTCTTTATATAGCAGGGCCATAGAGCTTCAGGCAGGCTGCCTTCTCCTGGAGCCCTCTTAATCCAATAGTTGCTAGATTGCTTAATTTTAGGCACCTTATTATGCAAATCTCTAAAACAGATGACCCATGGATCATTAATGGAAACAATGTCAGCATGTAATTTACCCAGCTTTTATGACCATCAACTTTGTCAACTAGACTTGAAAAATGCACTGTTATATCCCAATTGCAGGTGATTGTCAATGCTACTTCGCACTTTTTCTCCTCGGGTGCTGAAGTATGGACTTGGCTGGAATCTTAAGGTCTCTCGCCCTCAGCAGATTTGAGCGCCTGGGAAACCATGGGTGACAAACTAAATGCACCCGAAGACATAATCGGGGATATGTTCCAGCAGGCTAATTAATTAACAAGCTGCACCTGAGAAAGCATGACCCACAATGCAATAATGTAGCTTGTGGAGACACCTCCCACAGCTGACCACCCTACTCAGTTGGAGACAACGGATCATAGGGGGTTGACCTCAGTCAAGATTATTTCCTTGCCCAGGTAAGTACACCTCTGATACCAGAGGGTCTTGCGTATTACATTGAATACATTGAGTGCAGGGAATAACACTGGCTGACCACAGGAAGGAATGAGATGTATTTCTGTGGGGCAGAATCTGGAACATATATTATTTGGTCACCCCAAATGGTTCATTCATATTGAAATGGACTATGCCTAGTTCAACATTCTTTGTACATTCTCATATGCTAGGAACATTATTTTAAGCACCAGTTAGGTATGAGTTGGAGGGTCCAGGGTCTTTCATAACATGCTGGGAATGAAGTAATGCACTGTCTAAATTGTACTACGCGGTGTCACTGGTCTTGAACCTACTCCTGTTTCCTGATGGCACCTTCAACAGCATACAATGGAATGCCAAGCTCATTCACTATTCGTATTTAGAACATAAGGGGGTTAGGTAAAGCTGCCAAACAATACCAAACATACCCTTATTTGAGACTCAAACACACATGCATAGCTTACATTCAGGAAACACACTTGAATGGAAGTGAGTTTCACTATCCGCATTTTGCTGCTGGGACCAGACACCAGGACCTGCATTTCCCGAGTTGTTCAATACGGGACCCGTCAGCGCCCTGCACAGTGAATCCTCCCGCCGGCGCTATTTTCATCGTAGCGGCCGCCGAGCGGAGGACTCGCTAGCCCAACACCACCTGCAGCGGCGCACTCAGACAACATTATTAGAGTGCCCGGAGGCACAATAAAAGACCTCTCACCCCCTGCGGAAGCGGGTTTCACTATCCGCATTTTGCTGCTGGGACCAGACACCAGGACCTGCATTTCCCGAGTTGTTCATTACGGGACCCGTCAGCGTCCTGCACAGCGAGTCCTCCCGCCACTGCTATTTCGATCGTAGCGGCCGCCGAGCGGAGGACTCGCTAGCCCAACACCATCTGCAGCGGCGCACTCAGACAACATTATTAGAGTGCCCGGAGGCACAATAAAAGAACTCTCACCCCCTGCCGAAGCATACTTTGCCAGGGCCACTAGAGAAATAGACAAGGAGATTACATTGGCAGAGAAACGGGCGGAGCGCCGTTTCTCCATCAAACTTTTAAAAAATAAGCCAATAACCACGCCACAGAAGGTAGCACCGATTACACAAATACATAGTATCATGCCTGTTGATGCAGACCAGGAGCTGTTTAGTAAGAAAATATCCCGCTAATATTTCAAGACAGGTCACCATTGTCACATGCACGGAAAACACTAATGATCTTATTATTAATGAGCCGCCTGTCACATCAAATTCCCTAATAGATCTAAACTCCCCTATACTCTTAGACGCAATCTCTCAGTCCAACAGAAACGCATCTTCTCCTATTTCTAATTCTCCAGTAGAGGCTGTTGTATCGTTGGAGACACAACCGCATATAGCAGTTAGTGTAACCAAAGATAAATTACAAACTAAGAAGTACACGGGAGTACATCGTTCTCCACCAAAAAAAGAAGGAGAAAGGGTGGGGTCAGAAATGGGGATAAAACCTCATGTATATCATCACCCCCTATGGATCCAATACATAAGTCACTTAAGAAAATAGGGAAGGATGTATTAATAGGGCCTCCAACAGTAATAACTTATTTTTCTGAAGCCTTGCCAACTAAAGGGCTAATGGAGGCTATTGAATGCCTTCTAAAATCTCTCATACTCCCACTCACAGAGAGAGTTAAAAGGCTGGGAAAAAATGGATTGCATTTTGGCAGCCTCCAATCTAACTGAAAACCCTAAACCAACCAATCCAAGTGAAGCCTGCTCTAAAATTAAACATTCAATAGAGAAACCATCCAGGCAACAAACGGACACGTACGTACCTAAAAATACGCTTGCTGATACAAATTCTCCTAAATCGGTGACCACGCAAGACACACGTAAAGAGAAGGTTAAACCAGGTGCCCCAAAAGTCCTTCCTACCAGAAACGACCCTCCAACGAAGATAAGTCAAACGACTAGAGTAAAATCTAATTTTAGAAATATAGCAGACTTACCCCCAGAATCATCCAACGATGTCATTATTTTAACAGGAGTACCGGTCGTGCCAGTAGGAAACATAGAACCTAATACTAGTCTTAAAAATAAAGTTATCCACTGGCTGCGTAACAACAGACCTCTCCCATTACATCTAAATGGAGACATAGTATCGGTGAGACGGTGTAATTGGGTGGGCTTACGCCCTAAAGACATTGAAGGGTATGTGGTGATAGTAAATTTTAGGGATCATAGGGTGGTCACGTACATCAGTGATTGGTTCCCAGGGAGAAGTGAGGGTGGAGTATCATCTCGTAACTTGAGCTATTTTTACCATGAAGCTCTGATGATGCCCCCAAAAAACCCTCCAACCTTGCACAGTTTAGATGCTTCTCATTTTCCATATCAAATCCCACGCTCTACCGCCCCCAGACAGTACAATAACAATTATATCCCTTTTCTTCCACCTCAACGCCTAAATAGGTACTCTATTTCGTTTGGCAATAACTATCACCTCATAAATCCAAATGAGTACTGGAACATCCCACTACACAACTTATTCGAACCCCTTTCTGTCTTAGACGTAAATGAATGACTTATCCCATCTACTTCTTATGAGGGATTCATCCGTGAGTACATGATTAATTGTAATACTTTAGTAGAACCTGATAATCTTGTATCAGGGATGGTCCTTCCTGAAAATTTGGATGGTGCATTGACAAGGGAAGAAATTCTAATTGGGGGCAATATTAGTAATAATTCCGACTATGGGAGAGAAGAATCTAGCAGGTCCTTTATTGATCCTGGATCCCCCCAAGAGCCCAATGTAATCACTGTGAGGAAGGTAAATGTGGGGGGGCCCCGCTGAATCCCCTAAAGAAAGTGCGGCGTGCCATAATTTAGGTTTAAATGGAGGGCCTGGAGATAAATGGTCCATTATATTATGGAACATAGCTGGCCTTAAAGCCAAATTAGATAACCCAAACTGGCAAAAATTAATAAATAACTGTGATGTTATATGTTTGCAAGAGACATGGGCTAAGAAAGAATATCATATGAGGGGTTTTAAAACTATATTCATCCCATCCATAGGATCTGTACATGGCCGAGCAAAGTGGGGATTATGCATGTACATTTCAAATTGTTTTCTATGTAAAAAAATTGAGCTGTATTTCCATAACTGTTTTTACCATATTGTCGGGCTACATATTAATACCACTGTTTGTATACTGTTAGTAAATTTCCACAATATTATCCCTGTATTAGATATACCAGCTGTGCTTAAAACTCTGAACTCTAAACTTTAAGCATAAACAACAGTGCTCATAAACAGTTCATTGTCATATGGGGCGGTGATTTTAATTGTTCTCTATGTGATAGAGCAGGAACAGGAAATTGTGGGTTAATGGTGGATAGGGATACCGCTTCGTCACATTTTGAGCACTCAGTAACGGGGACTGCTTTAAATGAGATCATGTTTAATAATGATTTAGGGTTCTAGAACGAACTATGTATCACTGAGGCCTCCTTCTCCCCTACTTTTAATGGTGGAGGTTTATTCTCTACAATTGACTTTATCCTAATTTCCTCGTGTTATAGGGATAGCATTGCAAGTTATAATGTTTTAGAATCTCCCCTAAGCGACTATTTCCCCATCAGGGTAGAATTATCCGACCCACAACTGATAGTGCATAAAAGAGCAGAGGTTTCTTCTGAAAACTTGTCAGGTAGAACGGATACATTTTAAAATGGACTAAGGTGGTCCATGAGGAGTTTCTTAGCAATCTAATTAATGCATGCAACACAAGTTTTTTTGTTTGTTTAGATTTGGCATCTGATGATGCAGACATTGTAAGTAATTTCAGAGAAATAACTGCTTGTATAAAGAGAGGTCTGTGGGTAAATGCTAAGGAAAACACGACTCAAAGGAAAACAAGAGGCTGGTTTAAATCAGCATGCAGTAAGGCCCACAAGCAATTAAAATTGGCTTTGCTAAGGCATGACAGAAATCAGACCCTGATAAGGGCCCTACGCAAAGAATATAAAACTGCACTTAAAGTTCAAAGAGACCTGATGAGGAGGGAAGCATGGACAGCTATAATGGAGGCCTCTGCACTAAAGGATATGACGGCATTTTGGAAAGCAGTGAATGCCCCTTTTTTTAAAGATAGTACAAAAGCTCGAATTGAGATTGCTGTTACTGAGGACGAATGGGTCAAGCATTTTGAAACACTTTATAGCCCAGTATCAATCACCACTGATACACTGAGAGAACCCACGGTTAAGTGGAAGTGCACTGAAGGGTTGCAACTCAACTTTTCCTTGGATGAGGTAATTAAGGGTATTAACTCTAGCCTAGGGGGAAAGGCACCTGGCCCCGATGGTGTCCCAGTGGACATTTTGTACCCCTCTGGGCACCATTGCTTACCAGAACTTTTAATGCTGCTTGCACAATAGGACTGATTGGTACTTGGCATAAGTCGATCATTATCCCGATTTTCAAAAAGGGAGATAGAGCAAGCTGTGTGTGCTATCAGCACATATCCTTGCTTGACTCCACCATCAAAATCATTGGCAGAGTCATTTTAGATAGACTGCACTCATGGGCAGATGAACATAACATTATTAGCGACCTCCAAAATGGTTTCCTCCAAGGAGTTGGTACCATTGAACAAGTACTTAATTTATCAATATTAATAGAGAAATATACTAAGGCTAAGGGAGGAAGACTAGTTTTAACATTTTTAGATTTGACATCTGCCTTTGATTATGTAAATCATGGCAAACTATGGATCATTTTAACCCGGTTGGGAGTGGAGGAGAATATCATAAAATTTCTGAGATAACTGTATAACGGGGCTAGTGCAATGCTTAGATACGGTAAAAATGGGGAGTGTACAAGAGCGTTCAGCGTAGCGAGGGGTGTGAGGCAAGGGTGCGTCCTCGCACCGTTATTATTTTCTATTTATATAAACAACTTGGAGGAAACTCTATTACAGGATTGCACTGATATGCCAATTGTTTCAGCCCGTCGAATACCTGCTCTTATTAATGCAGACAACGCTGTTCTCATGGCAAGAATCCCTATAGCCATGCAGACTCTGATTACCTCTTTTAGCTTCTTTATGACCAAATTAGAACTACAAGTAAATTGTACCAAAAATTTCTCTATGAACTGTGGCGGCAACGCGAAACAAATGAAAAAAACCATGTTCAAAGGATCGATTCCTCTAGACCATACCCCAACATTCCCATATTTGGGGATTTTGTTTGATTGCACTGGTAAGTGGAGCAGTGCGATCAAAGCTAGAGATTTGCTATTTTTTAAATCTATAATGGCCCTTAAGTCGTTCAGCAAAAAGATGGGAAAAAAGCCAGTTAAAGAGCTTTTATATATAAATAAAGCTAGTTGTGTTACGGTGGCAATATATGGGGCAGGAATCTGGGGTGATTCTAATGCCAGTAGCTTACAATTAACTGAAAATAGTTTCTTGCGATATCTTCTAGCTGTCCCAGAGAGTACGTCCAGTTATAATTGCCACACCAAATTGGGTATTACTTATCTGGAAGACTTAATTAAGGTGCAACCGATCCCTTTATGGCATCGGGTATGGACTACTGAAAAATGCCACCTAAATCGCCTCATTCTGGGGGATGCACTGAAATTAGATGGCGGGAACAGGATAAAATGGCTGTGATATATATTAAGGCATTCTGTGATAATATCAACCATCCGGACCCTATGTCGATGTCTAATATCACTAGGAAAGCACTGAAACAGCTAAGTCTAAACTTTCTAGAGAATCGAAGAGAACAAACAGAACTGCTAAAAAAGACAGTAATCGCCCATCAAATGATAATAAAACCAAGTGTTATTCAGCCTTACCTAAACCTCCAAATGAAAGATCAAGAAAGGTTTTTGTTGACCCGATTTAGATTTGGGATACTGTTTAGACTGCTGAGCTTTCCTGTTATAAACGATTGGACAAAAGAAATTTGTAAATGTCCGTGTGATAACGTCTCCACTCAATCGGATATCCATATTTAATTTTTTTGTAGATTTTATGTAATATCTAGGAAAAGATGGATTATGCCTATTTTAAAATATATGAACTTGAGACAGTGCCGCCCAGCTTTTTTAGCTATACAATTCTTGGATGATATTTTTCAGTGGCATCTGTTTCGGCATTTCTTAAAAGTATGTTTTATCTACGTAAGACATTGATTATACGAAATCCATTATTTTAAATTCTGGCCCATGTTAAATATTGTGTTTACTGATTTTATAATATAATATGTACTTTTATGGTTATTTTTGAAATATAACCGAATAAAGTCTTTTGAATTGAATTGAGTTATTTCATTTAAACAGATGGAGGGGCTACCAGAACTACTTATACACTGCATGCTTGACGGTGTGCAGAATGGGTTGTACAAGGGGTACTGAATTTGATACTGCACCATAGGGTGGACAGTGAGGGCAGGTAGGTGAACCTGGAGGGAACACTAGACGGGGAAACTATAGCACTGGCCTGTACAAAAACCCCTAACTCCAGCCATGCCGCATACCTGGACACCATGACCCGAAGCTCTTTCAAAGTCCTCAGATCACTTGCATATGGGATGCTCAGATCACTTGCAAGTGGGGTGGGAACTTTATATGTGTTTGTGTTTCAACATCTGTAGGGTTTTATCCCACCACTGCTGAGAGCTCAATTCCATAGTATCATAGCCAACCTTTTCTCATTGGGAGCCCACACGCTTCTGCATGAGACATGGGGAAATAGACATCTTCAGGGATTATTTTTTCTTTTTCCTACAATGTCTTACAAACCAGGATAGACATGTTTATGGTCACATGTGAGTTCTGTAAAAAAAATGCTATGTTTTCAATGCTTAGCATAGTGTACTATATGGGAAGACTTCAAGATTATATTGAGATGTATTACTGGCGCTGACCTTCTCAGCAGGGTCATCGCAAATGTTTTGCCTTCATCCCTCCTGTTCTGCTAAATTTGTTTCGTTGGTTTTAGGACTCTGTGCACTTTGCCACTGTTAACCAGTGCTAAAGGGTTTGTGCTCGCTCCTTAAAACATGGTAAAAATATAAGGTACTAACTGTACCAAGGGCCTGTACATCAGATCCTACTAGTGGGCAGCAGCACTCATTGTGCCAACCACTAAAGTAGCCCTTTTAAACCTGTCCCAGGCCTGCCACTGCAGCCTGTAGTACAGTTTTTAAACTGACATTTCGACCTGGCAAAATAAACCATTTGCTAGGCCTTAACCTTCCTTTATAATAATTTCAAGTCATGCCTAAGGAAGGCCCTAACAGGTCCTAGCGCTGGGTGCATTGTATTTCAAAAAGTAGGACATGTGTACTTAAGGTATACATGTCCTGGCAGGGAAATACTCCTACAGTCGTTTTCCTCTGTGGTGAAGCTTATCTCTCCCTTTGACTAACACTGGATTACCCTATAACATTTATTACGTGCCAAATTTTGGACTCTGCTGGCCCCACACTTTTATTTTTTGTCTCCAAAGTTAAGAGAAAACGAACAAAGACTAATCTTCAGTTTGTTGGGTATATTTATTTTTACCCTTATGAATTTATCAATTCTGTTTTCAAATTTTCATGAGTGAGAAAAACACTGTACAATAAATACACATTTACACATATATACACAACTACTTCACATTATACATATATACATTTTATAGACAATCTTCTTCTATAATGCAATAGTTTTTATCCACAAATAATTACTCTTTGCAAGATAAATGTCAAAACGGGATAACCACAGAAAGAATAAGCAAAGAAATTGCTAAGAGAAAGCTCAAAATCAAACTTTGAAAACTGAATCAAAGTAGCAATTAATGAAATCTTGTTGTCTCTCTTTTATGCCTGCCTGCCGACGCGTTTTGAATCCGGTGTTTACAATTGCCAGATTCTCATCAGGGCTCTTTCGTTGTGGGTAGTCTAAACAAAAAGTGTAGAAGAAGGAAATTAAATAACTGGGGTTCTCTAGTTATCTCATATCCCTTAAGTAATTGGGTATCACATCAAAACTATAAGTACCTTCATTCATAGACGGGCGATCCCGCGGGTCCACTTCTTCTAGTATTTCCGAAACAGTCCTCAACATTTTATGGGGACGGATCACCTAATGTGCAAGTGAAAGGGGAGTATTTACTAGTCTGGAATAAAGACAGCACAGTCATGGAGGCACCAGATTAAAGGGCCTCGCAATCGTACCTTGTTTCTTTGGGCAAAACGTATATGCAAAGACTTCGGTTCTTCATATGTCGCACTCGTCGCAATCTAAAACAGTAATCAGACATGGTACTTAGAGCCCGGTTCCAGTAAAGTCTAAGATTAAGTCTGCGTTCCTGCCGAGCAACGTACCTGACTCGCTCGTTATGGTAGCGGGGTTTTTAGTTGTTTGGCACTTTTTCTTCTCCGCGCTGCTGTCACTAGTGTTACTTGGTCGCGAGGATTCCCTAAGTAAAGCGCAAACTTGTTAATGTATTGGAACGCGGTGCTACCCTTTGTGTGTGTTTAGCAAGAGCGCTCACTCACCTGTCGGTATCTGCTCTGGGACGGAGATGCGAACGTTCTCTCAACTTGGCGGCCATGTTTGGTTCCTCCAATATAGGCAATCATCGAAATGCATTCTGGACAATGTAGTTGTTGGTCATATCAGAATTACCATCAGAAATTGTATCAAAGTCTAGATACTTCAGAGAGCAAATTCAGCCCCGTCTGTGTGCTGTTAAATTGTAGAATTAAGTAGGCCTCCTTTTTCAATAAGACCTGCTCTGCATTAGTCACCAGTTTTGACTGATTCACACTGAACAAAATAGTCCACTTAAAGTCGTGATCTCATGTTTATTTTCTAAAAAATGCTGTACAAGGGGCGCAGTTAGGACCTTATTTTTGAGGCGTGATCTGTGTTGGGTCATTCGGGCGTTAACTTGTTGATTCGTTTTACCAACAGGAGAGAGGGGCAGTGGTGGCCTCTGTTGCACTGGTGACTGAGGCTGCGACGGATGACAGACCAACAGCTTCGTAAAGCCCTAGGGGCAGGGATTACTGGCATCGGAGGGGGTCACCTCCAACAGGTACCATGCATACTCTATGTTCTTTCTTGAGAGACACTCCCAATATGGGGCTGGGAGGGGAAAAGACTGGTGTCATTGCCCCCTACCTTTATGGTCTGTCTATCAAACTCTTCTTGGGGGCTTTCTTTTTGTCTTATTGTTTTCTGTCCTGTTGACCCTGGGTTTTTTGGAGGGTGGGAGGAGTTGGGGGAGGGGAGGTCGGGGGGAAGGGACAGTGCAGTGGTGGTAGCATGGGATCTTTTACTTGCCCCTTTCTACATCTGAAGTGCGTGGCTTGCATAGGAGAGGGCCGAGTGTGTGTGGGGCTGTGTGTAGGGGATGGGAGGGGAGGGAGAGGAAGAAGGACTTCTACGTCTGAGTGGTTGCTGGACACTTGCTCTGGGTGGGTAAAGGAGGGCTGGCTGTGTCGTGTCTGGAGTGACAGGAACAGTGGGGAGTGTGGGGTCCACCCCCTCAGGAGTTGCATGATCGGCTAATCTGGCTAGGATGCCGCTCACTTTGGGGTCATGGAACGTGAAGGGGCTGAATTATCCCCAGAAATGCCAGAAGGTCTGGAAATACATCCTTGATCACTAGTTGGACATAGTGGGCCTCCAGAAAACCCACTTGTCCAGGGCGGAGGAATCTCGCCTTAAGCACAAGCAATTTACTCTTATTTATAGGTCCTCTGCCCCCACAAAGCACAAGGGAGTTGCGCTCATGTTCCGCTCAGTCCTGCATTTCCAACCCATGGGTGTTCAGAACGAAAAAGAAGGCTGTTGGATCATGGTCAAAGGCTTGCTGCGTGGTAGGCTCTGCTCTTTTCTGGCCTTGTATGCTCTTAATGTGGGCCAGAATGGGTTCCTGCAGGCTCTCCTGCGGAAGGTTGTAGGTTTTGCGGAGGGGGCGCTGGTTGTTATGGGGGACTTTAACCTCGTATGGAAGAAAGATATGGACAGCTTGCACCAGCAGAGGTTTGACGCTGGCCTATTCTCCGCTAATACTCAACAGATGATTGCGGACATGGGCCTTGTTGATGGTTGGTGCTCCCTCTATCCGCAAACTAGGGACTAAACCTATTTCTCCCATGTGCATCACTCTTACTCCCGGATGAACCACCTCTTCCTGAGTCAATACCTTCCTGGGGACCTGCGCGAGGCCAAGGCTATCGGTCTCTGACCACAGTTTGCTTGCTGTTTGCCTCCACTGGAGCGCGGTAAACAAGTCCCACCGCAAATGGTATTTCCCGACCTCGCTGGTCCGAGACAAGACCTCCTGTACCGCGCTCCCAAAAGATATCAAGGAGTTTTTCAAGCTTAATGACACGGGTGACACTTCGGTTTTTAACACGTGGGATGCCTTCAAGGCGTCCATCCGCGGTAGTTGTCGACCACTGAATTCAGCCCTTAACAGACTACGAGGGTGTGAATGAGAAAAGTTAGAGGCGGAACTCTCCGCTTTAGAACAGGCACATAAGAAATCCCCCTCCAGATTGACCCTGCGGCAGCTGACAGCAGTCAGGGGTAAACTCCGGGCCCACTATAACAACAGGGCGGAACACACACTGCTGAAACTAAGGTGGCATTCGTACTCCCAAGGCAATAAAGTGGGGAAGCATCTTGCCCGGCAACTCCGAGACAAGAGGGAGCGGGAGTACCTCGGAGGTATCCGAGATGCTGCAGGGGTCCTGACACACCAGGACGAGGCCAAGGCCAGCCTCTTTGGGGACTTCTACAAATCACTCTATGCGGGGGACTCCCTAGACGTTGCTGCACAAACAGTGTATTTGCGGACGTTACCGCTGCCTCAAATATCGGCAGAGTGGAACGAGTTGCTCTCTGCTCCCTTCACCAGGGAGGAGGTGCTGGCCGCCATCAAGGCCCTGAAGTCTCATAATGCCGTGGGGTCGGACGGATTTAAGGCCATCTTTTATAAAGCCTTCGCCTCTGAACTCTGTGCTTACCTAGTGCGCCTACTTAACAGCATGGCAGAGGACGGTGTGACGTCGGGTACCATGGCAGAGGCATTAATATCAGTCATCCCCAAGGCGGGGAAGGATGCCTCAAATTGTGCCTCATACAGACCGATTGCCCTACTTAACATGGACGCTAAGTTGCATTCCTACATCATTGCAGGAATGCTCAATGATTTAATGCCAGCACTCATCCATCCAGACCAATCAGGATTCATCAAAGGCCGCCAAACCCACAACAACACCAGGAGGGTGGTGCACCTGATTGAGAAGGCCAACAAGTTCAATATACCAGCAGTCCTGGTGGGCCTTGACGTCGAAAAGGCATTTGATAGGGTGGACTGGGGGTTCTTATTCCAGACTTTGACAGCATTCGGATTCTCCTCTAAATTCTTAACGATGATTAGAGCGAACTATAGCTCCCCCCGGTCTAGAGTAGCAGTGAATGGGCAACTGTCTTCCTTCTTCGTGCACACTCGGGGTACCAGGCAAGGGTGCCCTCTGTCCCCCATGCTTTTCGCCTTGAGCATTGAGCCATTGGCCCTTGCGGTGAGGGAGAATCCCGATATTCGGGGACACTGTTCACCGGGGAGTCGCACAAGATTGCCCTCTTCGCTGATGATGTACTGCTTTCCTTTTCGGACCCGGCCCACTTTCTCGCCCCCGTGCTTGAGACACTAGAACACTTCGAGGCTGTAGCAGGTTTCAAGGTCAACTACGATAAATCCTATGTCCTTGGTAATAATCTTCCCCCGTCGGAAGTACTTCGCCTTAAGCCACTCACGCCACTACGATGGGCCAGTTCCTCTATCCAATATCTGGGGGTTCACTTGACGCCCACGATCGGGAAGCTCTACTCGGCCAACTTCCCCCCCTAATAGTGAAGATCCAGGCAGATCTGGTCAAATGGAAGCCGATGTTCATATCCTGGTTGGGAAGGATACATGCAATTAAAATGTCCCTTCTTCCCAAGCTGCTGTACCTCTTTCAGGCACTCCCTATCAAACCTGGAGGGTACTTTTCACGGCGCATTAAAACGCTGATGCTGCATTTTATATGGCAAGGAGGCCGGGCTCGCTTCGCCTTTGCCACCCTGCGGCGTTCGAGACCAGTTGGGGGGGTGGGACTACACGACGTTCAATTATACTATAAGGCGGCACAGCTTCGTGTGTTGGTGGAGTAGACCCAACCCGAATCAGAGAAACATTGGCTCCACATGGACAGTAGTGTGGCTGGGCGGACCATCTGGGACCAAATGCGACAGGCCCAAGAACGCCTATATTAGCACTCCCACTAGCACTACCCTGAAGGTATGGGACTCAGTCTCTAGAGATGTGAGGTGGATGACGTTTCCCTCTCCTTTTACACCCATTCCCTTTAACCCCGCTTTCCCACCAGCGTTGAATGAGGGCCCCTTTGCGGCTTGGAAAGGGGGGGATGCTTGGCTCTCACGCACTTATTCCACGGCTTTGCTACCCTCACTTTTGCTAATTGTAGTAGGAACCATGGGGTCCAAGAGTCCGAAAGATACCTTCATGCCCAACTACTCCACTGGGCTTTGTCTCCTCAAGTGAGGGATGGGGCTACTAGGCCACTTACGAGCTTTGAGGTTTTTCTGTCCAGGACCTCTTCCATGCGAGGAGTCATTTCTTTCATCTACAGGCTTCTCCTGTCCACCGCCAACTCACCTAGACCCCGTTATATGTCCATGTGGGTGGGGCTGCTTGACCGGGATATCTCTGAGGTGGAGTGGTCGCATTTGTGATCCGATATAAATAAACACAACCACTCGGTGGAACTTTGGGAGGCGCATCTTAAAACTATGATGGACTGGTACCTCTACCCGGCTAAATTGAAACAGATTTTCCCTGCCTCTTCCGATAGGTGTTGGAGGGGTTGCAGGCTACTGGAGGATTTTCGGCACATCTGGTGGGATTGCCCGGTCATCCGTCCATAATGGGAAGAGATCTTGTCCCACATCAAGGAGATTCTGGGTTACCCTATTTCTGACTCGATGACCCATATTTTACTGGGTCTTCAGGATCCGGACCTCAAACACCAAACCAAGGCAGATAAGAAAATAATGTGGCTTTGTGTTGGGGCGGCCAAGCTAACCTTTACCGCGGCATGGAAGAAGAGGGAAGCCCCCGCTATCTCACTTTGGCATGCGCGCATGTGGAGGTTGCTGTGCTTGGAAAGGATGGCCGACATCTTTCTGGATGACTTTAAGAACTTTGAATTTCGCTGGGGCCCCCTGGTTAAATTCCTTTCCATAGGCCTTCCGTCTGCTGTCTGTCCCCCCAGTGTCCGAGCTCTCCCTCTGTTTCAACTATGATTATTGACCACTCCTTGGCTTGGTCCCGTCAATGGGGCATTGCTACCACCACTGTGGTGGGGGGAGGGAGCCGGGGGGGTGTTCAGTTCATTTTTTATCTTTCATATTGTTGGTTCTTGTTAATAAGGCACTCCGGCACAATGGCACTTGGCTGACACCGCCTGCAGTAGCTTTCGTTTTGACATTATCCTACAGACTTCATAACTAGCAGCGGTGCTTGTTTCTGCTAGGGGGCAAATGCACTATTACTTACCCGTATGGGCGGGGCACGAGCCGAGCCACCTTGCTCTCCTATAGACTGAGGCCTCTCGGGGCCTGACGCCAGGGTGGCGTCCTTGGGTTATGGCCTTATATTTGACTCCGATCAAGACTTTGCCCCCTGCGTGGGAAGTTGTGCGGGATTGTCACATCTTTTTTGTTCTAAATGCCAATAAAAACATCTTTTAAAAAAAAAATCATAAAATATGCTGATTCTAACATGTCGCTTTTAATATTGAGCTTGCCGATCATAACATTAGTGATATGACTTAAATGGCCTGAGAAATGTTATCATCCGTATAAATGATAATTATGAGACCATCTCAGATTTCTTCATATGTTCGGGTGGAGGTACAAAATAAAGCAATTTTATTCACAGCATTGCAGAAAAAGTCAGAAGGCTTCTAAATTAATTGTGTTAAAAATACACACTAGAATATTCGGCACCTGCTGGTGAACAGTAGAACGGTATGAGCTTTAAGAATGCCAAAATAATCAATATATGTTTTTTGACCAATCTACATCTTGAATGTAAGCCTTTAGGTTTCATCTAGATTAAGGCACCAGATAGGTTTGTATATTTTTACTACAATACACCCCACAACATCATGGGACATTACAATTTGTCATGGGGTGACCTTCCCAACCCTACTTTTATTTTAAATGCATTTAATTAGTTTATCATTTACCTTGTTTTAAACCCCTACACTACAGCAGATGAACTGTTCTCTTCAATCCCCAATCTATCCACAGTGTGGGGGATGTGATTGATACATACACCGCATGGTAGAGGAGTATCTTTCTAGTGTGAGCACTAGAAGTATTTTCATTCTACAAACATAAAGTTTTGGCACAAGAGCTGCCCTTACGTCTGAAGATTATTTTTGTTAATCATAATGACATACATATTTTAGCCTTCAAGCAAGAATCCAAGAGGGAGAGGTACTGTTGTGTTCTTCAAAGGGTCCATCGGTTAGTCTGTTTTAGTCTCAGGTAATATGTAAATGTAAATGTATTGGCATTTATATAGCGCACTACTTACCCGTAGGGTCCCAAGGCGCTTCGACCGCTGCGAAACCCTTCCTGGCTTCCCTGAGAGATGGTCCCTTAATGGGTATCTCCAGGGTGAGACCAGGCATCCCCGGCGGTCTGGTGGGGCCATTAGTGAAGATGAGGCAAGCTAATGCCCAGAGTTGCCGAGTGTGATCGCTGATCAGAGTGGGCACCGAGGCGAGAGAATTATCGAGTCCGCTGACCCTGGTCCAGAAACCTGCCGCGCAGGGAATCGAACCCTGGTCCCGGGCCATCCTCTGCTCTCGGGTCTGCCGCCTCTAACCAGTGAGCCACACTACTTCACTAATAGCCTCAGTCTCATAAGTTAGGCACTTTTTTTTACTGGTAGAAGTATGGAATCACGAGGTGGTAGTAATGTTACAGTTTCTCATGGATTTCAGAACGTACTGACATAGAAATAAGGAAAATGTATGATTTGGGTCAAAGTTTGAAAATTGCAGGGCATTCTGGATGAGAAAACATAATGTGATCTACACAAGTCACACCACCCTGGATTCCTATATTCTAGTTTTCAGAACTGTCTTGGTTTGGTAGGTTTCCCTGGATGGCACCTGAGCCGGTATCAAATACCACAGTTACCAACATCTCCAAAAATGGGTAATCTTGGCGAAAATGTGATGTCTCCACATTGAGTTTTGGGGTCTTTGCTATCACAGCCAATGCATTCAGACACACTAGTAGGGTACCATTTTCAATCTGGAGAAGTATGGAAACACAGAATAGTAGAACATTTGATTTTATCAATTCAATATTATAATAATAATAATCCACATTTGTAAACCGTGAACAATCACCTGTAAGGGTCTCTAGGCGCTGGGGGTCGTTAGGAAGATTAAGCAAGCTATTGCCCAGAGTCACATGGTGCTTAGTTAATCTGCCTTCAGAGTCAGCGATCGAACCCTGAGCCCCCGGGTTCTGGAGTAAGTCACCCTGGCCGCTGTGCCACACCTCTTCCAAATATTACATTTCTCTCCAGCCTTTTCTTAAAACCATAATCCAGTGTGCACATAAGAACACATTTTGCAAAAAGTCCTTTAAATCTCATGATAATATTGTTGAACCCAAATTCCGAATTGTGTAAATAACCTGTAATATAGCAACCAAACGTTATTCAGTATCTATGCCACATTGAAAATTCAGAGGCTTCCTTCATACCCATTTTTCGTTCAGTACTTTTCACCTTATCAGTTGATGCATGTTTAGTGCACAATGGAAAATCGTAATACGCTGCAGCTCAATTGATGGCTCAAGGTCAACGAACAAAAACTACACAATTATGCAATGAGAAGGGGCTCATTGCTATAACAGTATCTTAATTTTACAAATCAATCACCTGGAAAGCAATTTGCAGAAGAAAGCTTTGCCCCATACTATTTTTTCTTATATATTTTCATCATTTTTAATTTCAGCAATTATATTTTTCTGGGAAAAGCATGAGTAATTTACATAAATAACCCTTGCTGCATTTAGATTTTTATTTTACTTTGAAGAAATGTAGGGGCATATTATCAAGAAACGGCGTTAAAATTATTGCCGCTTTAGCGGCAGGAAACTGCTGCTAAAGCAGCGATAATGGGCTTGAGAATATGCCCTTGTGAATTCCCATAGAAGCCCATGTTCTGGTGTGAACATGGGCTTCTATTGGAATTCTCAAGGGCATATTATCAAGTCCATTATCGCCACTTTAGCTGCAGTTTCCTTCAGCTAAAGCGGCGATAATTTTAACGCCGTTCTTGATAATATGGTCCCCATTGCTTTGCAGGTTAACTCATGTTTCCACTACAAACTGCAAGTAGTTAGTAATCTAAAAATAGGAAAAATGGACTATCACTTAGAAAAGTGCAAAACTGCGTTATTTTTTCACCAATTCTGCTTCTTCCTATATGTTGGGATGAAAATTATCTAAGAACAGCAAACATTTTATTGTTGTTTTATTGCAAAAAAATGCTTTCTTGAATAGCACTTTTTTCCAATTTTACAAAAAGCTAAATTGTCACTTTAGGCTATTTTCTCAATTTCCTACAGGGAAATCTACGAACTTCTGGAACCTTCAGAATAATGTGGGAAAAAGATGAAATAGGTCTCATTAAAATATTAATAATATAGCTGCCGCTTCCTCTTCCATTTACGTGAATTCTATATCCAACACACTGATTCCACCATATCAAGTAAATAGTTTCTTGCACTTTCGAAAGCAGTCTGGGGCTGATTATCCTTAACTAACAGTGATCACAATCAGCACATTCAAATGCAAAATACATTAAGGGTGTCGATGAGGGTCTCTGTGTTTCATAAAATATGGTGGTATATTGTGGAGTATACAGCATCATATCGCAAATTAAAAACCCTGCGAACATAATCCCAAAACAATTTCATCACAGTTGCATATATTACAATTACCTTGGGCCATATGTATCAAGCCTTTTGCGATTCGTTAAGGCCGAAATTCGCAGGAAAAATTAGCAAAATAAGGAATCGCAATAAATTGCGATTCCTTATTTTGCTTAAGCATTTAAGGAATCGCAATTTTGCGATTCCTTAATTGCTATATATGAAGCTTTTCAAAATTGTGAATTCAGGTTTAGAAATCACAAATTACCACCAACTTGTAGTTGGTGGTAATTTGCGATTTCTTGTAAATATGCACAACTGTGCATTTGTGAGGGTGGCATATGACGCACATACATGCCCATTGGGCATGTATGTGCGCCATATGCACACACATGTAATTTTCAGGGGTGCAGCAGGGTATCCTTGAGACACCCCTGCACCCTTGAAATAATTCTCAAATTGCGATTGGCAAAATGCGAATTCGCAAATTGAGAATTATTTCACAGTCATTTCTATAGGCCTCCTGGCCCATAGAAATGAATGGGAAATTATTCCTTATTAGCGAATTTGCAAATTGCGAATTCGCAAATAAGGAACAATTGGAAATCGCTAAAAAATAGCGATTTTCTACATACATACCATTTTGCGATTTCTAAATAGCTAATCCTTAAAAATCGCTATTTAGAAATCGCAAATGGTGATGATGATACATATGGCCCCATGTCCCCTATTGTAATTATTCAGATTTGAAATAACCTTTATATGAAACTGATTCGAGGCTTTCTGGATGCAATTCCTAGTATTTGTTTATGTATTTGCGTTTTGTCAACCTACACTAAACAATGTGGAAGATGTCAGCTCTTATCACCAGCGTCAGTATGTTTCTTGATTATGGAAACAAAGAAAAAAAAGACATATAACATTGCTGTAGGAAAGTACAGTTGAACAAGTTAGACGTTTGTTTAAGCAGACAATTTTTCTAAATATTAGGGACATCATAAAAATAGAATTGCCAGTAAAATGTGATTGGTCTTGGCACTGATGAATGTGCAAATGGCTTTTGGAAAAGCTGTCCAGAACGGGTAGGTGTGCCAGATTTAAAAGATTCTGATGCACGTTTTTATCCTGACACAAGACGTGTTTTGACCAGGGCCAGCTTTTGCGCTGGTGGCGCCAGGTGCAACAGTCTTTTTTCAGCACCCCCCCATGACCTACTCCTCGAATTCCCTCACTACCACCGGGCATAAGTTCCCCTTGTCTTTCTGTAACCTCTTTCCCACATGTATTTCCTTTGATTTAAAGCACTGGTAATGGCTGACATTACTAATCCACTCAGCTATTCACGTAAAATATAACCCTGGGCGGAGTTCATGGAGATTAAGCAAGGGCGGAAAATCGGTTCAGCTCGCGGATTTTGTGGATTTTCGGTAAATTCGCAATCCGCGAGATTCGCGAATTTCCCGCAAAATCTGCGAGCGGAAAGGATTGGGTCAAAAGTTCAAGCTGACTTTTTGTAACTATTTTAGAATGGCGCCGCCAAGCTGCCAGAGCCTCTAAAATAGTTACAAAAGTCAGCTTCAACAGGAAGCACTAATAGATAAAGTAAAGCAGGTGCTAGAGTTGAATCTCAAATTCAGTTACACAATCATTAATCACCCCAAACTTGGGGTGATTAATGACTGTGTAACTTAATTTGACCTACAACTCAAGCACCTGCTATACTTTATCTATTACTGCTTCCTGTTGAAGCTGACTTAAGGCTGAGGGCAGAAGGGCACAAAGTGGGACAGAGGGCATGAGTTAGGCAGAGGGCAGAAGGGCACAGAAACCAGTGGGGCAGAGTGCAAAAGGGCACAAACAAGAGTGGGGCAGAGGGCAGAAAGGCACAAAAACAAGTGGTACAGAGGGCAGAAGGGCATACAAAACGAGAGGGTGGCAGTGATGAACCAGGCAAAAAAAAAAACAGCGAACACGCAAAGCGCCCCGCGAATACGCAAAGTTCCCCGCGAACACCCGCGGACACGCAAAAATAAAAAATCTGCAAATATGCGCGAATTCGCTAATTCTGCAGATTGCAAATTCGCACATCTGCAGATCGCGAATTCGCAAAATTCGCTCATGCTTAACGGAGATGCACTGCACGGAACTCCGCGAAGTGGCAAAAAAAATCAGTCGCACCTTGTGGAGCTCCGCAAGCGGTGGAGTTCCATAGAAAAATGTTGTTTGCAGTGATTGAACAGTGCTGGATGCGTGTGCGTTCTGTGCAATCATAACAAACGGCACCTTGCACAGTGCACGCGGTCCCTTCTTTCATCTTCTGCCGCTCAAGAAGTTTTTTACTCGAGCGGCAGCTTTGTCACTGCGAACGGGCAGTTTCTCAACGCGAGCAGTTTCGAGCATACGCGACCTCTCGCAATGATAAACGTGACACCCCCCACATTGAGAAATCTAATGCCGGGAGGTTTATTTTCCACGCCTGCGCTCGCCAACTTGATTTTGATGATCGCAAATGTGGAAAAATTCTCACGGGAGGTGGATTTTCCTCACTTGTGCTCGCCAACGTGACGTTGGTGAACGCGAGCAAGAAAAAAAAGTCAGCTCCGCTGTGCGAAACAGAGTTTTTGGGAACTCCACGAGGTCCGCGTAATACGGAGTGCGGAAAACACCGTTAACTCCGTGAGCGTGGCGGAGTTCAACGCTCAGGGTTAGTAAGATACAGATCTGGTCTTTGCAGCGGGCACATTAACTCTCTGTGCTACTTTATAGTGAGTCAGAACTGCAACTAGACAAAACTCCTATCTCTCCTTCTAGCAGGAACATAGAAAAGAGTTAGCTTGACATTTTATTTGCTATCTGAAAGCTGCACACACAAGGAACTCTGTAGCAGATGCTTTTAAATCATAAGTTACTGCTAAACACTGCACCCTCTTGAGGTCAGTGACCCCCCTGCAAGTCAGCACCCAGTGTAGCTGCACCAGTTGCACCACGCTAAAGCCGGCTCTGGTTTTGTCGTTTGCATATGAACACTGAAAAAAAGCCTGTTAAAGTGCAAACAATTAGGGGTGTGTGGCCAAGCGGTCCAACATGGCAGACGCACTTTAGATGTGCTCCGGAGGCCCGCTCATAATCTTGTAATGATTCTGCCTCATCAGCCCATAGTCTACCCTCATGATCGCTGATATATTACCCCCCCATGTTCACACCATTTTGTGGGGATGACTAATTCCTGATTCGAGGCCAGGATGGCAGGCAGCATCGTTGTGTGTGAGCCGGTGAGCAGAGTCTGGGCCCACGCTGCGCCACAGACCATCCCGGCTCTTCTGTCGACTTTGAGCCAGACTACGCCGACCGAGGTAACAGGCTTGGGCAGTGACGATTGGCTGTCTGATGACCCAGGCTGCAGAGAGAGAACCCCAGGGCCGTGAAGAGATGCTGCCAGTCATTGTGGTGCCGGTGGTGGGTGCTGTGGGCATGCGGCAAGTCTCTGCCTGCCACCAATGACATTGGACACATACTTGTCTAGTAGCTGCTGCTGGCTAGCTGAGTGATTGTCTCCAGGTCAGTGCTGGTGGTGGCCAGCATTGCAGGGGGTTGTGGCCGTGCGCGGCCCTGCTGAGCCAAGACTCGTACAGGGGATGACACATTGACACTTGGCTCCTCTTTTATTTTATTTTTTTGAGATTTCGAAATGCCAAAGATTCCAGGATATCATAATACAATTCGTTATCATACAATAAATAGATATAAATATAATCCTACCAGAAGGGGAGAGGGGTTTTAAACATTTACAAGGAATTCATAGCATGTACCCGACATAGATTACATCCATATATCAGAATACACATACCTTAGCCCAAATTTACAATTGCCCATCCCTACAATCTTTCAAGGGTACCCATATTTTGCAACCAAACTCACGTGTTTTCCTACCCTTATGCACATACAATTTAGATTCGATATTGTGAATACCGAGGAGCCTGGTCAGCCACATTTGAAAGGATGGGGCAGTTGAATCTTTCCAAGCCGCTGACAGAAGAATACGCAATAACGCAACGGCTAAAAAGATAAATGCTTCAGTCTCACTATTAGGACCCATCTTACTATCACTCCCAAGAATCATCACTGTCGGGGATAGACTGATCTTAGAGCCTAGCAGCCCCTCCAGGAATTTCTCGATCTCACCTTTAATCATGCTAAGTTTCTCACAATAATAAAACATGTGAAGTAAATCCCTCGGGCCTTTCTGACATCTGGGGCAGTTGTTGTCCACCCTCATACCCCAATCAAATAATTTAGAGGGTGTAAAATACTGCACCGGAATGTCGTGGCCTTCCCGGCACCGCTGGTGTGGGCACTCAGCGCCCTGACTCTCCCATGTAATTGCTGAGGGGAGGAGCGGATCTTTTTCACATTAAAGATCACAGCCCCCTTGAATGTGAGCTATGATCCCTGAGCCCTAGGTGCTTCCCTGTATTTATAGTTTTTCTAGAGCGCGTAGTCACCCAGAGGGTATCCCAGCGCTGAACCTCTTACTCACAGGGGGAGAAAGTCAGGAGTGATGGTGTGGCACCCCTGCCTGAGACTCATGCTGTAACTCAAGGACGTGGCCCACCTGAGATCCTGGTGGTACCCCCCCGGCGCTCCTGCCACAGGTGAGATCGGGGTGTGGAGCAGCCTGACCAGTGCTATTTACATGACCAAACCAAGCACTGTGGCCCCTTTGAAGTCTGCTCCGGCCTGTGACTGCTTTGTGCAATATAAAGCAAGGCCCTACAAAAATCCTGGGACTCCGTGGAGTGATTGTCTGTGACCCACATTGCGCCCTGCATGTGCCCGGCCTCCGTGCAGTAGGGACCCTGCACGAAGACTACTTCCCTGCGCCCTAGCCTGAATAGAAAAAGTAAGCAGGTGACCATTCCATATATACTTGACCCATGTGAGGCGCCGCCACACAGGGGCTATACGGCGCTGCTGAGAAGCACTGGGCAGGGGCACCCACTAGGGGGGTAGGGAGGTACCTGGCACAGAAGCGGCTGGGCTAGGTCCGGTGCGGCCTGTGTGTGGGTCACCTTTATGCCTGCCCTCCTTCCTGCCTTGAAGACAAATGCTAACCAGATCAACGGCTGCAGGGGGCCCCTCACTCTTCAAGAGACAGTACTACTATGGCTGCAGACTAGGGTGTGATCGCCTCGCTTACCGACCCCTGTGGACCTGCGCCAACGTTGCCTGGAACTAACTGCTATGGCTGAGAATTACTTGGGACAAGCTACAGGGCACAAAACAAAGCCCATTGGATCGCCATGCAGGGACCAGGGTGCAGGCGGCTGAGCCAGCGGGCCAGGCCTCTATCGGCCCAGACAACGCTGCATTGATGTCAGCAAAAACGCAGCCTCAAGGTGTGCTGGAGGCCAAGATTGAGCGGTGGGATCGGATGCCATGATAATCCCCCAGGACCTCAGCAATGCAGTCGACAGATTAAACAGAGGCCGAAACCTGTATATCAAATACAGAGGACACAGTCACATCCCTCTAAAAGAGGGTATCCTATCTGGAATTATTCATGAAAGGTCTTGCGATCAGGGCAGAAGATGCTGAGGGCAGAGCTCAGAGGAACAACCTTCGCGGGCTTCCTGGAGGGCTGGCAAAGGCAACAATATTGAACAGTTTCTTACCACTCGGATTGCGAAATGGATCCCTCAGTCCTCTCTGTCTCAATGCTTAATTTTTGAACGTGCGCATCGCGACCTGTTGCTGAAGACTTCGCCTGGGGCCAGACCAGAGCCCATTATCACTAGACTCTTAAACTTTCACGATTGTGACGCTATCCTTACACAGGCCAGACTGGCTGGCAAACTCCAATATGACTTCCATCACATTTTAATTTTTCCAGATTACACGAGACTGGTGCAACAATGCCTACAATCATACAAGGATGCTAAGGCCTGGCTGTGGGACCTAAAAATTCAGTTTGCCCTGCTTTTCCCATCGTGGTAAGGGTTATCTACAAATCTCATATGTTGTTCTTTGACACCCCAGAAGAGGTTTTCGCCTGGTTAGACGAGAGACAGAAGCCCAAGTCGCTCACCCCACTGCGATTTGACTCTGAGTCGTCCTCCGGAGAAGCCACACAGAAGATTGTCAAACCTAAAGGTAAATCGAACCGTATATCACACTCGAGGGGCCGCTCAAAGTCGCAGGGAGCATCTAGCTCCTGAATGGATAAAGATAGACGCAACTCATCACTGCCACACAATGGAGACTGAGGGCCGTGAGTAAGATGTTTATTCGGCTGATGTGAACACTCCCAGGGCCTTCGTGGGACTTTTCCCCCCATAACTCTCTTCTCAGTATCTGAGAACTTTATTTATGACTGGGGATAATTTAACGGGGATCCATTGGTGTGGGGTGCGCCCTGCCCCCATTGGAGCAGAAGTCAGACCACAACTGTGATAAATGCCTTGGCTGTTTTGAGGTATTGGGTGGGGTGGGAGGGTGACGGAAAGGGATTGTTCAGTTTTGTTGAATGTGCTGTGTCATACTTTTCTATGCTTATGGTCTTCATGTCCTATGATAATGGACGTCCTACATTCATTACTCACACTCTGCCCTATGACAGACCCTGTTAGTAGGCTTCAGATAGTCAGCTGGAATATATGGGGGCACTGGACAAGTTATAAAGAGGTGCTGTCCTTCGACAGACTAAACGTGTTTCGGCAGATGACCTGCTACTGCAGGAAATCCATCTTCTGGGCTCTAAGGTCCTATGTCTTTCCCGTTTTGGCTACATACAGGTCTTCCATGCAGGGTTCATCATAGGTTCCCATGTACTTATTCATCGGAGAGTCCCCTTTACACACACTAAAACATGGCCCGAACTCCAGGTTAGCTATATTATTGTGACCCCCATCTGAAAACACACTCAGGCCGAGATGAAGTCCTGGGCACCTATGCCCCGATCTAACAAGGAAGGTCGGCAAATTTCAAAATGGTGTCATTCCCTCGCCTTTTTTATCAGCTGCAGAATCATCCCTTTCAGATACCGCCCGCCTGGTTCTGACAGCTTATCTCAAGACTGAGCCGCTTACTTTGGAATGATCAGGCCGCTAGAAGTGTGCTAGAAATATGCTTTCAATCTACCTACTGTGGTGGAATAGTGACCCCTGACATCCAATCATATCACGCAGCATCTAATTTCTTGGTGCTGAATGATTTGTGGTACAGGAATTGAAATGACCAGGCGTACCAGATGGAACAGTGGTTCATGGACCGCACATTTCCCCACTTTCTCCTGCATACTCCAAAAGAGCTTCGATGACTCCGGCCTGCTACGTGTGTGGTTTTTGAAGAATAGAAGAAAACACTGCACAGAATGGGGTGGTGGGGTTGACAGACAAGAGAGACGCTACTATGGCAGAGTGGCGTTCTTCCACAAGTATCCAACCTGTCGGGGATTTGGGACTGGGAAGCCATAGGTATCTCTACCTTGTGTGACGTAATGTGAGGCACCACCTTGAAGTCCTTTCAGGAATTCAGGGAAGAAACTGTGATGCTTCATACTCATTTCTACATGTACCTTCAATTACAGCATGCTCTAACACCGCATGCCTAGAATCTCTCCTGCAGTTCAACCCGATAGATGCTAAGGTATTCAAGGGAGATTTTAAGACGGCAAAAATATACCAAGCCCTGGTAACGAAACTCTCTTCAACCCTAGACTCACTTCAAGAGAGATGTCAGACAATCTTGGTCCCCCTTATAATGACTATTGGACGGAAGCATTAGATTCCCAGAGGGGAGTCGCAATAGCGACACACCTAAGACTGCTAGATACGAATATGTGATGTTACAACGCCACATATTTCATCGTAGTAGGTAACGAAGCCGACGTTACATCGTCTGCGTTGTTCCCACACATGGCATCACAACGCAAGTCATTTCTACGACTTTCACTAGATGGCGCGCTGGACTTAGGAATAGTATAAATTACTATTCCTACTCCAGATAGCGCAACAGCAGGGAATGTGTTGGAATTAAAACCCAACACATTCCCTGGTGTTGCATTCCATCTAGTGCAAGTTATAGAAATGACTTACGTTGTAAGGCCATGCATGATAACAACGTAGGGGATGTAACATCCGCGTTGTCACAAATGCGTGTGGTGCTCACAGCATTGTAAATGCTGTCTCCCGCTAGGGACAGCCTGTGAAGGGCAGGATGGATAGCCTCCCCCATGTGTCTCTGCTGTGGCAGTGCGGAAGGCTTGTTCATACACACCATTTGGGAATGCACTGCGCTTAGCAGATTTTGGACTGGGGTCACGGCCTGCTTATCGGAAGTACTGGGATGGGAAATACCCCTGTCTCCTAAGCTTGCCCTATTACACATCACTGAAGAGATTGGGGAAAACCTTTATAAAATGCATCTGTTATTCTCGGGCCTCACCCTGGCTAAAAGAGATATAGCTAGCGCATGGAAAGACCCGGCCCCACCCAAACTGGGAGCGTGGAAGGCAGGTCTGGATTGGTGCAGGGGTCAGGAGCAACCTATATTTAAGGTACGGGGTTGTCCACAGAAGCATTTTGGATCCCCTCCATTGCGCACTACTGATGTGGAAGCCTTTTGAGGACAAATCCATGGGAAAAGTGATGATACAAGGGACTACGTTTTATGGGCTGATGTTCACAGGCCCGAAAGGTTTATTTTTCTACTCTATAAATGTCATATTGAAGTCACCAGCCTGATTATTACAGTACCGATCAGTGTTAATTGTATTTCTTCTGCCAGAAATGTAGCTGTCTTATCTGCTGACTTAATAAAAACAATTAAAATGGCCTGAGCAAAGCACTACGCTACGCTCGCGTAGTTTGCGAAGTTTGTGCAATTTCGCACTACGCGAACTGCACGTAGCACAATGCGAACACGCGTAGGGTAGTGCAGCGGTCATTTTTTGCTTGCTCGCGGTCCTCAACGTCAAGTTGGCGACCGCGAGCAAGAAAAATTACATCCTGTCGAGACTTTTTCCTCGTTCGTGATTGACAACATCAAGTTGGCGATCGCGAGCGTGGAAAATAAACCTCCCTGCAATGTTCTGAACACGGGGAGGTCTGGTTTCTCATTGCGAGTGGTTGCATATGCTCGCAACCGCTCGCTATGAGAAACTACCAGTCCGGGTTGAGAAAGCTGCCGCTCGAGTAAAAATCTCCTCGAGCGGCAGAAAACTACAGCTCGCACTGTGCAAGATGCCGTTTTCAATGATTGCACAGTGCCGGATGCTTGTCCGCACTGTGCAATCATTGAAAACTGCATCTTGCACAGTGCGAACATGCTACTATGCAGTTTGCATAGTGCTACACGTAGCTAGCATAGTTCGAAGTGCACTTCACGTAGCTTAGCGAAGCGCTACTTCTCAAACTACGCCCAGCCATAGTTTGTACACTGTACACAGTGCTGGAGAAGACGGTTGCCTTGCTGTCTGCTCCTGTTGGTGGCTGTTTAAGGTGTCTTGTTTTCCTGCAATAAATCTACTTATCGGATCTACTGCTGTCTGCCTGTTCACTACATGAATTTGTCGAGGAGCGGGAAGAGGTAAAAAGAAGGCAGCACTCAACAATACTTCAAAGTTGCTTGCGTTGTGCTGAAGACCCGTTTTCTTCGTGTAGCTGTTTCTACTCATCCCAGGGTCGTTGGCTCATTGAACTACGTCGTCCGACCTCTGGAAGGATTTATATTTTTAGGTTTTGCTCTTCCTCTGCCTCTTTACTACACTCTGGTCGCTATAGTACATGTGTGTAAGTAGTGTTAGTATGCGTTTATACTAACCAATGCATCATTGTCCTAGGGAGTGCGACCTCCCAGGCCCAGCTCATACAATGTCCTGTGGTGTGCATCTACGGGACATTTATGTTTGCTATAAGAGGGCGGGTGCATGGCTTCTACCCTGTGATAGCAAATGCTTTTTTGACTAGTTGAAGCGAGAGGAGGAAAACCTTGTATCGCTTTAATAGAGCGGATCCGAAAGGTAAAAATTGAGAGAAAAAAAAAGCTGGGTCTCACTCATTGATTTAAATGAGGCTCCTGCTGGGTAGTGTTCCGTGGCTAATCCTATTATTATATTGCGGGGTCTCTTTAGGACTGGGGATCTTAATGTCACATGTAAATTAGGCCCGGAAAGACACAGAGACGTTTTGTAGCCTAGGGGATCGCCACCATCCCGGGTATTGTTTGCAAATTGTTCGGGGGGTCTTCGAGGCAAACCGAAGTCTGGGGATCGCCACCCTTCGGGTGCTTTACTTAAATATACAAGGTGGGCCTCGGCAGTCCCTGAAGCCGTGGTGGTCCCAGGCAGTGCCTTATTGGTTCTGTAATCATACGGGCAGTACTCATGGTGTTATAAAGTGATACACACATAGAATCCTTGCAGTTGTAGAATTACTCAGGCTTCATTTATGTAATAGTCTGTTGGTTTATATTAGGTAGGTGCACATCAAAATTACAAATGTTTTTCTCTCATAACCTCCTATAAACAGACAATTTTCACAATAAACTACAGACAAGTGTTGTCAGAAAAAGAAGACCTACACACTCATTTATTGGAAAAAAAATCTTTATTAAAACAACACAAATAAATGGCAACACAGGTTTATTAGAACAAACAACAGTATAACATGAAATACGTGGGTGGGACTCTTCCGGAAGCAAGGTAGAAAACCTGAAAGACAAAAATGAAACATAAGGATATGTGCTGTGTGGAAGAGAAAAGAAAGGTAGTCCGAATGAAAGGAAAATAGTGAGAATGGGAGGGAGAGGGAGTGTGTGGAAGGTAGAAGGGGAGGTAGAGTCAAAAGCACAGAGGGAGGAGGAGACAGAGCGTCGGCCTACTGCACCCAGCCCTCAGTGTATATGTCCCATTACCCATTTGTCTAGGACACAGGGTTACACGAGAAAGAGTGTAGTCGAGCAAGTCCTTAAATTGAAACATATGAATGAGGCCAGAGATTACATTATTAGCTACAGGAACATTGCTTGCCTGCACCTGTGCACCCAGGGTGCTGCACCCCAGCACCTTTCCCCGCATTGTGCTCAATTGTAGGTCCTGCACACCGAGGCTTTACTGCTCACCTGACACCACCGGTGTGTGTAACGACGTGCCGGTGCAAGCTCCAACTCCGGGGTACCTTTGTAGGTTGAGAGAGCAGGTCTCCGGTCGGGGACGGTGTCTTGATACTACGATGGAAGGTATCAGAATGCCAAGGGAATCATAACAGGGTGAGCACCTGCTCCGCCCATTTTCAGTCAAATAATTCAGTATCTGAAAAGGAAGAAATAATTTAATGGTGGAAATATCTGGGGTAAATGAAGGTTTATTTCAAGCTTAATAGAAAACACCAGTTGAGCGCATCCTTCGTTTTTGAAGTACGATCTACCAACTTTTAGTGGTAATCATGGTTCAAAGAGGAGTTGGAGTGCACGACAATACACAAGGTTAAATAATAATATGTTATACTACGATTCACATACAAAGGAACAAAGTGCATGCTAGAAGCATAATGTGCGCATGTAAAGCAGTGGTGCAAGCCTGTTTGCATGTACACTTAGTAATGAGCTCATTCCAGTGCCCTACAAGCCAATGCCACGTGTCTGTAGCGCAGGGATGCACGCTGGCTCAGGCCTACAGTACGGTCCAGCAGGTCCTTAAAATGAGACAGAAATGTGACTGAATGAGGTCCGAGATCACATCATTACCCACAGCAACATTGTTTGTTCACACCTGCACACCCAGGCTGATGCAGCCTACCCCTCCTGCAGCACTGTGCTCCAGTCCACACATGTCTTTAGGGCATCGCTGCCCGCTGGCTCAGGCCTACAGTATGGTCCAGCAGGTCCCTAAAATGAGACAGACATGTGACCGAATGAGGTCAGAGATCACATCATTACACACAGCAACATCGCTTTTTCGCACCTGCCCACCCAGACTGATGCTCCCCACCCTTCCCACAGCACCACACTCAATTGGAGCCACTGTGTACCCAGGCCCCACTGCTCACCTGCTGTCATTGTTGTGTGTGCAAACACTACGGGCAGCAGTGTTCACAATTCAGTTGTAGTGTGGATTGCAGGATGATGTACAACTCATGGATCCCTTTTGAAAAACGACGAGCAGTAGGGTTCACAATTTAGAACCAGTGTTGATTGCCAGGATGGTGTACACCTCATGGATCCCTTTTTTTTATTGCGCATTGTGATATGCGAGGCCATATAACCTGAGGCTGTGTGGGAGAACTTGGACATGTGGAATCATGATTATCCTATTTATACGTATGCAAAGTGGGCTGGGCTTGTGTACGCCAGGCGAGCGTAGAGGTGTGAATAATATTTCCGGGGATCTGGGCGTTGTCCAGTTCCTGCTTGGCCAGGAAGTGTACTTATGTGTGTTTCTTTTGCAGTTTTGATGTTGCCGAATGTGCAATTTATATTAATGTAGCATGTATCGGGACGGCGACAACTATCACTAATGAGATGCTGTTCAAAAAGATTGAATGGCGAACATCACATGTCGTTGTCAAGGTTGTGGATATGCGCAGACATGCATGTCAATGTTGTGCGGTATTATTGAAAGTGTTGCTATCGCGAACGTGCTTGGATGGAGGGAGGATCAGCAGTGAGGCTACGTCATACATAGTGATAGCGCTCATTAGAGTCAAGCAATGCATGTTAAATGTAAATCTGAAAGTATCATATATGACACACTACTATATTGGTAAAGCTTGACAACAGAGCATACAGCAACACAAATGTACGAATTACTCTTTACTGTTTGTCACATGTGATCTAGGATGTTCACTCTTTCCATGGCTGATTATACCACTTTGAGCCACCAATACCCAGGCCTAAAGGCAGCACAATAATGTGCACACACATACACTAGGGTCATTGTGTAACACACATTTGTTTTTTTATGTAACGTTTCAGATGCATGGCCATCACACGTGGAAGGCTTAATGTACAGACCATGTACACAGAAAAAAAACTTTTCAAAAAAGCTGTTTAAGGTGAAGTGGGGTCTCTCATCAAACACTGTAGAGAGAATGACTAAAATGGGTAGGGTCATACAACTGTTACAATGGGAAATGCTATAAAGCAATCAAATGCTTTTTTTAAGGTCACATGGCAATCGCACACCGAGCTTGTAAGGAGTCTGCACCGACGCAATTTTGAGAAAATATATGTATCATAAAAGAAGTTTATTACAGTTAGAAATACATAAATGTTTGAAATATTTTAGATTATCGCTTGCTTCCATATACTGTTGAAAGTTATTTAGATATACTTTTGAGACACAAAAAAAAGGAGGGAATGGCATACCCGGCGCGACACCATATGTCTGTGATGTAACACAGGGCCTGGTGGCATGCACTCGCCACATACGCAACACGAAGCTGGCGCGACCCCATGCGTACATAACGTACATAACATAACGTGTGGCTTGGTACTGCATACCCGTCGGATACCAAAGTAGCAGCTGGCGAAACTTCATGCGTATATGATGTTCCACGGGCCGCAGTGTCACAAAGCCGTCAAATACGAAATGCGCATCATTTACGAGTTTAGGAACATGGTGGATCGGATTTGCGTGCTGAGGGAACTTTGTACACTACCGACATCAGAGTGCAGGTTTCTCAGAAATAAAAAAAGAGATACATATTTTTTGGGGAAGATATAAAACAATACATCCTTTTTAAGGTTAAAAAAAAGAAGCATAATAGAGTTCCAAAATATTCAAAAATATAATAGAAAAAATATAGGTTTTATAAACATTAAAATATGAAATTAACATTTGAAAAACCTTTGAAATTCACTGAAAAAAACATAAATTTTACAGACGTTATAGTTAGGAATTAGAATTTAGAAACATTAGAAATTCACACAAAAAAACATAGGTTTCAGGGACGTTATAGTTAGTTGAACATTTGACTCATATAAAACCAGAGAAATTTGCCTGTTATAGTTAGTTGAGCTAACATATTACATCAGTGATGTCATTTGAGATGTCATCAGTGATGTCACTAACCATGTCATGAGTGATGTAATGTGTAATGTATTCACCAGTGCATTGCGGGCGCGCAAGTTATAGTTAGCTCAACTAACTATAAGAGGTGAATTTCTCTGGTTTTATATGAGTCAAATGTTCAACTAACTATAACATCCATGAAACCTATGTTTTTTTTGTGAATATATATATATGCAAGGATTTCCGTATTCTGGCCAAATTACCAAAATAACGAGATGAGGCACACCTGAAGAAGCACAAAATATATTGTGCACAAATCAAAGGGCGAAGCGTTTCAGCACTAAGCCTTTGTCAAGCAATTTCCTGTACCTCGATTGCCTGTAGAAATACACCAGGTAGTTTGACAACATATAAAAAATACTTCTTTGCTACATACAACGCTGCTTATTCACAATGCGATGATTCACATAGGTACTACATGTTAACTATTATTGCAAATAAAGCATTTCTAATTTTTAAAATTCTTCAAATTAGCAGTGTGAATTGCAGAATGTATTAGCAACTTTGTGATTGGAATCTCAGTTGCAATTGATAAAGTTTTCAATGCAAAATATCAACATTCTGATCAACAGTAATAGTGTGTTAAATCATTCCATCTTATAATCCCAACAATTAACAATTTGTATCTTTACAAAGCCTGAGCGGATGAGCACCGTGGTCGGCGCAATTCTAGTCATTTTGCTTCCACATACTGTTCGAGTTGCAACTAATAACGTTTTATTCAAAGTTGCAGCAATCTGGTTTATGTAGTTACATGTTTTGTGCACTACCCAATTCTACTACCCAAACCTAATCTTGTGCATGGCCTCCTACCATGTCTCAGCAATCCTTCTGTGTGGGTCTTACTGGAGGTAACAGGAGGGGTGGTTGGCCCGCAAGGACGTCCCTGGGGACCAACTACCTCTCCTGTTATCTCCAATAAGTCCAGTTGAGTGATGGAGTCGAGTTCCACTCCAATCCCAGCGCACAGCGTCAGACGTGTATAGTAACTCTTCATTAAATTCAGTAATTTCAACGCATACTCTCAAATTGCTCTTCGTTCTGTTTATTAATCAAATTCGTTTCACACGTAACAGGCGCATGTGTTAATAACTTTTCAAAACACGGATATGCTCCAAGCCTTTTTCCGTGCACGTTATATCAACAATAAACATCCTTGGTTGTGAGATTAAATATACCCAATGCATTTCGGATTGTCCAAAATCCTTCGTCAGGGGTTCACTACAAAATAAAAGACATTGCTGTCACCATCTAATTCAAAAATCTCTAACGTTTTGCCCATTACAATTACATTTCCACTAAACATACTTCGTTTTAGTAAAAACATGTCAACAGCGCTTTCCCTCTAAACATAGAACTGGATGCCCCCGTTATCAAACCTATCTAAACTTTTATCGACCTGTACGGTGTCTTTCAAGCCAATTGTTGATATAACGTGCACGGAAAAAGGCTTGGAGCATATCCGTGTTTTGAAAAGTTATTAACACATGCGCCTGTTACGTGTGAAACGAATTTGATTAATAAACAGAACGAAGAGCAATTTGAGAGTATGCGTTGAAATTACTGAATTTAATGAAGAGTTACTATACACGTCTGACGCTGTGCACTGGGATTGGAGTGGAACTCGACTCCATCACTCAACTGTTGTTAACGTTTACGTGAATGAGGGGCGGATCACGTATCCCATGGCGCACGCACGAAGCACAAAAATCAAGTTACAAATGAATACCTGGATTCTAAATGAGGTGTGCACGACTAACTTCTCCTTTGACATTTGATACTACACTGTCCCACCAGTACGTTGCACCCAATGAAAAGACTAAATGGATCATTCAGTATGAAAGACACTAAAGCACACGTGACAAGCAAATCCAAGGATCAAAAAATTAAAGGAACTTTGTTAGTGGACATCTGGTTCCAAATATCTCACGAACGTTTTTGAACTGATGGGAACATTTTCACTTTTGATATGTTTTTTTGAATGTCATACATGATATCTAACAGTTAACTGAAAACCTGACATGGTGAATTGTGTCAACATTGTATAAGCGCAATTGGTAACCATACTAGGGAGGGCGGGGCATAGAAATGCAGGATCAAAGGAACGTTACAAACGTATGTGTAGTCCAGTTAAGTTTTAATGGAAGCACGGAGGACATCAGGTCCCCGGTTGAAGGGAACTCTGGGAAACGTAGGCACGAGTGGAAATAAGTTGGGCCACTGTAAAGGCGGGAAAGGTTAAAATTTAGAGGCGGGGCAGTCCCGCAGGTGCTTTATCAGCAGCCTTTTTGTGGCGTATTGTAAGAAGGACTCGCAAGTGAAGGCAACGACGAGAGTAATACCAGACCAGGTATGAGAGGGATTGGATACCATTTGGCTTGAAAGACACCGTACAGGTCGATAAAAGTTTAGATAGGTTTGATAACGGGGGCATCCAGTTCTATGTTTAGAGGGAAAGCGCTGTTGACATGTTTTTACTAAAACGAAGTATGTTTAGTGGAAATGTAATTGTAATGGGCAAAACGTTAGAGATTTTTGAATTAGATGGTGACAGCAATGTCTTTTATTTTGTAGTGAACCCCTGACGAAGGATTTTGGACAATCCGAAATGCATTGGGTATATTTAATCTCACAACCAAGGATGTTTATTGTTGATATAACGTGCACGGAAAAAGGCTTGGAGCATATCCGTGTTTTGAAAAGTTATTAACACATGCGCCTGTTACGTGTGAAACGAATTTGATTAATAAACAGAACGAAGAGCAATTTGAGAGTATGCGTTGAAATTACTGAATTTAATGAAGAGTTACTATACACGTCTGACGCTGTGCGCTGGGATTGGAGTGGAACTCGACTCCATCACTCAACTGTTGTTAACGTTTACGTGAATGAGGGGCGGATCACGTATCCCATGGCGCACGCACGAAGCACAAAAATCAAGTTACAAATGAATACCTGGATTCTAAATGAGGTGTGCACGACTAACTTCTCCTTTGACATTTGATACTACACTGTCCCACCAGTACGTTGCACCCAATGAAAAGACTAAATGGATCATTCAGTATGAAAGACACTAAAGCACACGTGACAAGCAAATCCAAGGATCAAAAAATTAAAGGAACTTTGTTAGTGGACATCTGGTTCCAAATATCTCACGAACGTTTTTGAACTGATGGGAACATTTTCACTTTTGATATGTTTTTTTGAATGTCATACATGATATCTAACAGTTAACTGAAAACCTGACATGGTGAATTGTGTCAACATTGTATAAGCGCAATTGGTAACCATACTAGGGAGGGCGGGGCATAGAAATGCAGGATCAAAGGAACGTTACAAACGTATGTGTAGTCCAGTTAAGTTTTAATGGAAGCACGGAGGACATCAGGTCCCCGGTTGAAGGGAACTCTGGGAAACGTAGGCACGAGTGGAAATAAGTTGGGCCACTGTAAAGGCGGGAAAGGTTAAAATTTAGAGGCGGGGCAGTCCCGCAGGTGCTTTATCAGCAGCCTTTTTGTGGCGTATTGTAAGAAGGACTCGCAAGTGAAGGCAACGACGAGAGTAATACCAGACCAGGTATGAGAGGGATTGGATACTATTTGGCTTGAAAGACACCGTACAGGTCGATAAAAGTTTAGATAGGTTTGATAACGGGGGCATCCAGTTCTATGTTTAGAGGGAAAGCGCTGTTGACATGTTTTTACTAAAACGAAGTATGTTTAGTGGAAATGTAATTGTAATGGGCAAAACGTTAGAGATTTTTGAATTAGATGGTGACAGCAATGTCTTTTATTTTGTAGTGAACCCCTGACGAAGGATTTTGGACAATCCGAAATGCATTGGGTATATTTAATCTCACAACCAAGGATGTTTATTGTTGATATAACGTGCACGGAAAAAGGCTTGGAGCATATCCGTGTTTTGAAAAGTTATTAACACATGCGCCTGTTACGTGTGAAACGAATTTGATTAATAAACAGAACGAAGAGCAATTTGAGAGTATGCGTTGAAATTACTGAATTTAATGAAGAGTTACTATACACGTCTGACGCTGTGCGCTGGGATTGGAGTGGAACTCGACTCCATCACTCAACTGTTGTTAACGTTTACGTGAATGAGGGGCGGATCACGTATCCCATGGCGCACGCACGAAGCACAAAAATCAAGTTACAAATGAATACCTGGATTCTAAATGAGGTGTGCACGACTAACTTCTCCTTTGACATCTCCAATAAGTCCAACACAGTGGGACTGCTAAAATGTCTTCAGAGGCCGCAACCCCTTTTCCACCACTATGCAAACACAGCTTGTTGTGCACTACTGGTTGGGAGATTAAATCTACTTTCCGCGTGAGGGACATTGGGGGCTGAGAGGTCCTCCGCGTACCTCCTGTAAGTCCTACACAGCAGGATTTCAGAGAGCTGGTCAGAGTCCCAGCCTCCTTACTTCACCACTCTGCAAACATGACTACTAATTAAAAAAACATGGAAAAAAACAAAGGTTACAGGGATGTTATTGTTAGGAATTTGTGTTTTTTTAAAACCTAAGAAATTCACTGAACTAAACTAAAGGTCAGAAGGACATTATAGTTATGAACTAGAATTTAAAAAACCTTAGCAATTAACTGGAAAAAAAGTTACAGGTACGTTATAGCTAGGCTCAGGCTTGGCTCATACAAAACCAGAGAAATTCAGCTGTTATAGGTAATTTGGACCTTATATAGTGATAGTGATCTAACCATAACTCGCCCCCTTCAATGCACTGCTTATGACCTCACATATTACATCACTCATGGCATGGTCAGTGACAACACTGATGACATCTCAAATAACATCACTGAAGAAATCATCCTCAGAATCGGAAGCACCCAATCACACCCCATATAACCTTTAATACACCCACTCCAACTACCAAACTACTATTCTCAAATTCATTCACACACCCATACCAATACTTACACAGCTACTCACTGATTTATAGAGTAACACACACATCAACTTACTAAATCATACAGCCACTCAGACAGCCAATCACTCACTGATACAGCCACTGACATATCCACTCATACAGCCACTCACACACTGAGTCAGTCACCAATAGAGCTACTCACATACCTACTCACTGACCCATAGTCATCTACACATTCACTTACCCATAAAGTTACTCAAACACTTACGCATTCAGATAGTAATGCATACTCACTCACCTATATAGTCACAGAAACAAGCGTACACTCACCCAAACAGCCACTCTCACATTCACTCACTTACTCATAGTCACTAATATATCCCATTACTCACCTACACTGCCTTTCACATACCCTGTTACTCACCCACATACTACTGACACATGTACTGACTCACTGACACAGCCATACATGCAATCACTCATGCATACAGCCCCCCACACATGCACTCCCTAATCCATACATGAACTGACTCACCCGTTTACTCATCACCAACAAACACAGATACTCAGAGAGGTAATCAGACAACCAATCATTTCACCCATGCAGAAACTCTTGTACCCACTCAAATATGCATACTGTCATGGGCGCCCATGTAATGGTCCATGTCAGGGTTTCAGGTTAGGTTAACTGGAGTTGCAGAGGCTTGAAATGTATTCTAAATCATTATATGCTTATACAGCTTAGAAAAGTCTAAAATTACATTTAAAGAAGCACTTGTATAGAGTTGGGAACTTTTTGTGCAAGCGCTTGATTAACATTGCACATTGAACTTGGATGCTTGCATTTCCCTGGAAACAGAATAGTTTATTGCAGCCTGCATACACGTTTTCATGTGCCAATGGTTTACATGTGAAAGCCGAGCCCTTGAAGATTGACGCGAGTGGCTGAAGGTAGTTAAGCCGCCCGCGTCTTTGCACACACGCTTGGTCTCGTTATTTGCAGTGAGACGGCGCACCCACCTGTACCTCCTCCATGAACCAAGACGGCCTCCATGATTCCTCCTCAGGGCCGCATCAAGTCGCGGCCCTACAGCCGCTTCTTTTCTTCCGCTTGGCTGCATTCCTGTCAGCGTCATCAAGGATTCCTCCACCGGCAATTCCCCTTGCCTCGGCGCTCCAACAGCAGCCTCCGGTGAGCGTCACTTCCTCCAGCCAACTTCCAGCACTTTTGGTGTCTCCTCGATCAAGACCTGAAAAACAAAGAAGAACAAAAAAAGCACAGATAAGTACAAAAGAGCACACAAGAAACACTTGTTTTTGACTGAATTTCGGTGAGTTCTTTATTAAGACAATATTTAATGTTGAAGGACCTTGAGAAAGGATTCAAAGACATTGATCAAGCATATAGAAAGCAAGATTATTTGCTCAATCTTGGAGAGACAATTCAAGAGATAATAGTAAATAACTGCGAACCGGAAAAGCTTGGATGAGCTGACTTGTTTAAGACAACGTCTTGTTGTGCTCAAAACTTATTTGTGGATATTATTTACCAAGCAAGTGCATATGTTTAGAAGTATTTCTACAAGCGTAGGTTCAGTATTATTTAGTGCCCTTAGACATTAGAGAGGTGTTTTTCAACTTTTTATCTTTTTACAGGATCCCAAAAGAGAACTTAAAGACAGTTCAACAGTTTGCACATAACAAGAGAGTTGTACAGAGAGTCCTAGGTATAGGTATATGTTTGTTCATTGACAATGCAGGTTGAGATTTATTCTTGCGCTAGAGAATTTTGTACTTACCTGTTATAAGTGTGCATTATTTTAGATCTCAATACTCCGGTTGTCAGCGGATAACCCTTCATTATGAAATACAGAAGGAGTCTCCTGATACGCAAGAGGTAACCAACATTCTTGGAGGACTCTCTCTCTCTTTTCCTTTCCCATTCCCCCTTTCCCTTTGAGGACTTCCCAAGTGACAGAGTAAAACTAGTTCTGGCTCTTGGGGAGTTTTTGGGTGGATTGGGGTTCGCGCGTCATCATCGAGGGCAAGGAGTACAGTTGAGCGTCTTCCTTGACACATACAGCCACTTAGACACCAACTGCCAGACAGATCACAGACATTCACACAACCAATCACTCATCCTTATGTTCAATGAAAGGCCTAATCACTCACTTATATAGTCATGCATCCACTTAATCATCCAAAAGGGCTCTCATACACCCACTGATTCACCAATACATCTTGGTATATATTTTAACACTGGAACTATTTAAAAACACTCACATTCACCAGATGATTTCATCTGTGATGTCATTGAGATTTGTGAGGTCCTGACTATGTTATGAGTGATGTAATATGTGAGATCATAAGTAGTGCATGGGGGGCACAAGTTATATTTAGCTCACTCACTATAATGGCTGAATTTTGAACAAGTGAAAACTGAGCCTAACTATAACATCCCTGTAACCTTTGATTTGTGAGGTGTAATGAGGCCACACCCCTTTTTACCCCTCTCTGAAACGCAGCCCCCTGGCGCATACTGGAGATTGTCCCCCAGGTGCCCGCAGTATGCAAGGGGAATTAGTTCCCTCTCTGAAAAAGCGCCAGGCGGCTGCGTTGCAGAGAGGTATAAAAAGGGGCATGGCCTCATTACACCTCTCTGCAACGCAGCCCCCTGGCGCATACTGGAGGTTCCTGGTGGGCTAGTTGTCCCCCAGGGACCCCCAGTATGCAAGAGGAATTAGTTCACCTCTCTGCAAACGTGCCGGGGCTGCGTTGCAGAGAGGTGTAAAAAGGGGCATGGCCTAAGTACACCTCTCAGCAATGCAGCCTCCTGGCGCATACTGGAGGTTCCTGGTGGGCTAGTTGGCCCCCAGGGACCCCCAGTATGCAAGGGAAATTAGTTCTACCTCTGAAAAAGCGCAAGGGGGCTGCGTTGCACAGAGGTGTAAAAAGGGGCATGGCCTCATACACCTCTCTGAAACGCAGCCCCCTGGCGCATACTGGAGGTTCCTGGTGGGCTAGTTGGCCCCCAGGGACCCCCAGTAGGCAAGGGGGATTAGTTCCCCCTCTGCTAATGCACCAGGGGGCTGCGTTGCAGAGAGGTGTAAAAAGGGGAATGGCCTCATTACACCTCTCTGCAATGCAGCCCCCTGGCGCATACTGGAGGTTCCTGGTGGGCTAATGGCCCCCAGGGACCCCCAGTATGCAAGGGGAATTAGTTACCCCAACTTAGAAAGCATTACAGGGCATGTTTGCACAGTGGTGAAAGTAGGAGGCGGGGCTTGAGTTGACATGTGTGCAAACACGACCTGTGGCGCGTTTTAGGTTGGGGAATATATTTGCACAGTGGTGAAAGTAGGAGGCGGGGCTTGAGTTGACATGTGTGCAAACACGACCTGTGGCGCGTTTTAGGTTGGGGAATATATTCCTCTTGAATCTAGAGGTCCCCTAGGGGCCAACTAGTCCAACAGGTACCTCTAGTAAGCGCCACAGAGCTGCGTGGCAGAGTGTTGTAAAAAGGGGGCGTGCCCTCTGAACACCTCTCTACAACGCAGCTCCCTGGCGCATACTGGAGGTACCTGATGGGCTAGCTGGCTCACAGGTGACCTCAGGATTGAAGAGGAATATATTCCCCAACCTAAAACGCTCCTCAGGGTGTGTTTGCACACATGTGACCTCAGGCCCCGCCCCTTCCTTCACTATTGAGCGAAATATTCCTCTAAAATCAGCCGAAGTGCGAATTCCGATTTGCTCACCTGTTATCACGAGAGACGTCAGTGCTGCATCTTTGAACCCAGGACCGACCCTGAAAAGTAAATGTAAGCATACTTACAGTAACTTGAATTTCCTTCCATAGGCTAACATTGACTGGTTTCACTTGGAAATTTTTCGAAGTGTGGAGTTTTGGAAGTTTAAAAAATTCCTTTAAAATCAGCCGAACTACGAATTCCGATTTACTCACCTGTTATCACAAGAGTCATCAGTGCTGCATCTTTGAGCCAAGGACGGACCCTGAAAAGTAAATGTAACTATACTTACCGTAACTTGAATTTCCTTCCATAGGCTAACATTGACTGGTTTCACTTGGAAATTTTTCGAAGTGTGGAGTTTTGGAACTTAAAAAAATTCCTCAAAAATCAGCCGAACTACGAATTCTGATTTACTCACCTGTTATCTGGGGAGACCTCGGTGCTGCATCTTTCAGCCCACTACTGTTCCTGAAAAGTAATTCTAATCGTAGTTACAGTAACTTGAATTTCCTTCCATAGGCTAACATTGACATGCTTTACTAGGAAATTCTTCTAAGTGTGGAGTCATCAGTGATGTCATTTGAGATGTCATCAGTGATGTCATAAGTGATGTCACTGACCTTGTCAAGAGTAAGCATGGCGAATTTTGCGAATTCGCGATCCGCGAATTTGGGGATTTGCGAATTCGCGATCTGCAAAATTCGCAAATTTGCAGATTTTTGTTTTTTTGTGTGTTCGCTGTTTTTTTTGCGTGTTCGCGGGGCTTTTTGCGTCTTCACGAGCCGCTTGCATAGCGAAGTTACCCATGCAGTCGTTTATGGGAGAGGGAGGGAGAGAGAGATAGATAGATAGAAAGAGAGAAAGAGAGAGAAAGAGAGGGAAAGAGAGAGGGCGAGAGAGAGCGAGAGAAAGAAAGAGAGGCCGGATCTCTGAAGGGCCAGATTCCTGAGTTGCCCCTACAGAACATACAGCTTTTTATTTATAGCAAAATGCACATGAAAATTGTGCTGTAAAGGTCTATTTTAGTTTAACCCCTCCTGACAACTCAAAATGGGTGTATTTGCCATCCTCTCCCTTCTTCCTGTTTTTTTATATCTGTAAGTGCTTCCTGATGAGGTTTAATTCCTTGGACAGGTGCCTCGTTGCCTACTTGTAACTATTCTCTGACCCTGCTTCAAGGGTCAGAGCAGGGTCAGAGAATAGTTGCAAGTAGGCAACGAGGCACCAGGAAGCAATTAGCAGCAGGTGTCCAAGTTGAAGTTAATTTGTTTGTAACCCTTTTGTAAAAGGTCACAAAGAAATTAGGTTCAACTTTTGCACCTGCTGCTGCAACCCTTGCTTGGCTGAAAATGTGTCCCCGCTGATTCGCGGATTTTACTGCAATTTCGCGAGATTCGCGGATCGCGAAATCGCAGAAAATCTGCAAATTCACCCGCGAAACGAATTTTACGCCCACCCTTAGTCATGAGTGATGTAATATGTGACGTCATCAGCAGTGCATTGCGGGCCCGCGAGTTTTAGTTAGCTGAACTAACTATAACAGGGGAATTTCAATGGTTTTGTATGAGTGAAATGCCCAGCTAACTAAAACATGTGTGAAAACTATGGTTTTTCAGTGAATTTCTATGGTTTTTTAAATGCTAATTCCTAACTATAACGTCCCAGAAACCTATGTTTTTTACAGTGAATATATATAACCTATATAAACACACATGTAGCTACTCACCAACCCATGCAGCCACTTATACACAAAGTGAAACACTGATACATATATTTAAATATTTAGGCACTAATTGAAACATTTATTCTTCCATCGACCTTTACATATACATATACATATATAAAACATGTTTATTTTTCGGAAAGACACACATTCACTGGATGGTGTCATCAGTGATGTCATGAGTGATGTCACCGACCATGTCATGAGTGATGTAATATGTGATGTCATCAGCAGTGCATTACATGCGCAAGTTATAGTGAGTCCAACTAACTATAACGTGGGAATTTCATTGGTTTTATGTCAGTAAAATTTCCACCTAACTATAACTAGTGTGAAAGCTATGGTATTTTCAGTGAATTTAATAGGTTTTTTAAATGCTAATTCCTAACTATAACTGGTATGAAACCTATGTTTTTTTCAGTGAATTTCATAGGTTTTTTAAAAGCTAATTCCTAACTATAAGTGGTGTTAAACCTATGGTTTTTTCAGTGAATTTCGTAGGTTTTTTAACTGCTAATTCCTAATTTTTTATATGGACTCATACCTATGTGTTTTTTAGTGAATTTCTAAGGTTATTTTTTCGCAAATATCTATAGCTTAGAAAGGTAAGTTTTTCTAAAAACAAATCCTATATTGTATATTAACATAATATATATATTTTTTTTAAAGTGTATTCTTTTTTTTTATATTTCACTCAGGAGCACTCCCCGTGCGCGTACCGGTCTGCACCCCGGTGCGCGTACCGGGCCGCGTCCCGTCAGCGCAACAACAAAAAAAAGAAAAAAAAAAGGAGTGAGCATGAGGAATGGGGAAAAAAGAGAGTGGTGTAAAGAGAAAGAGAGATAGAGAGAGAAACACAGAGGGACTGTGTAAGAGATAGTAAAACAGAGAAAAGGTATAAGAGGAAGTAACTGAGAAAAGGAAAATGAATAAGGGAGCAAAAGAAGAGAAGAAAGAGGAAGAAAACTAAAGCAGATGTTCTAGGAGAATGTGAATGGGTGATGACAGTAAAAGGAAGGAGAGTAAAGGATGAGGAACGAAAGGTAGTGACGGAACTAGAGAAAAGGAACAATGGTGACGGAGGGAAAGAAAATAGCAGTGAGTGTAAGTAAAGAGGAGTGAAAGAGGGTGGATAAAAGTGAATAAGGGTAGGACATGAGAAGTGACAGAAAGAAAGAACAGAGAGAGTAAAGGAAGGAGTGTCAGAAAGGGACTAAGTGAAGCAGAAAAAAAAGGAAAGAGAGGGAGTGTGGGTGAGCAGGGTCACTGAAAGAAGTTGAATGTGGTAGGAAAGTAAGGAAAAGAGAAGTAAATATGGAGGATAAGAATAAGTGAGGGAAGCAGAGTAAGAAAACAGGGGTGAGGTAGGGTGACAGAAAAGTAGTGAGGTTAAAACAAAGGGTGATGATAAGTTACATTTTGTAGTCACACTTACCATATAATTAATGAAAATGTACTTGCATCTTGAAACTACACTATATATCTGTGAAAGACAAAAGAAAAAACAAGGTATAATTAGTAAAATATATAATTTAAAATAGAAGAAACAGGTCAAGAGGTAAAAAAATCTAAAAAAGTTTACTAAGAAATAAAGCTATAATAAAGTAATGTAGAAAGAGAAAAAAGAGGGAAAAAGAAATAGAAAAAAACAAATTACTGAAGATAAGTAAGATACTAAAAGAATGCGAGATACCAAAACGAAATCAGGAAAGATAAGAAAGTAAAAGGAAAATGAGTGAAAAGGAGAGGAGTCTAAATGAGGAACTATTAATAAGAAAGAGGAATAGAAGATGACTGAGAGTGAGTGAAGGGGAGTCAGAGAGTGAAGGGATGAAGGGAATGAGGTTAATATAGAACGATGGAGGAAAAAGGAGTGAGAGAGTAAGTACACAGAAAAACAAAGGGAAGGACTGAGTGAACTGCAGTACAATGAGTGAGAAAGGAAAAAGAGTAAAGGAGCAAAATAAAGAAAGAGAGGGGAAGAAAACTAAAGCAGTGGTACTGAGAGAATGTGAGAAAGATGAAAAGTGGTGGAAGGGAGAGAGGAAATGCAGACAGTTGAAATTGGATTGAGGAGTTGTGAATGAATTGGAGTAAAGGAACAGCGATGAAACAAAGTTAAAAAAAGGCAGTGTAAATGAGTAAAGAGAGCTAAATAAGGGTGGAAAAAGGGAAATGAGTGTGAGACAATGGGAATACAATATAAATTACACAATGCAAACTATAGAATAACTTCTACAATATGTGACATTGTTTATTTTTGCTGTTCTCAGAATGTATTGAATTTCACTTAAATTAGTGAGTTCAAACTCTTCATCATATAACAGCGGGAAAAAAAACCCACAATCTAAAAGATTGTGTTTAAAAAAAACATAAAAACTTACAACTCATATATGTACACTAATCTTTGATTCACTTACTTTTCCGTGAGGCCAAATAGAAGATAGTGAAGGTCCTTTTGGTGGAAAAAAAGTCTACTGTTCTTTATAACTTCCATTTCATCGAATTCCCATGAAAAAAGATCTAATAACATCATACCTTACACTTTCCTTACGGCCAAATCGTGTCAGATATATGAGTATTTTTTACTATGAGATCCACTTACAGTACCTATATGAGATAAATAATTTTAAACATTAGATTAACTAACTAACTAACTTTTATTAACTATTCCCGTCTTCAAAGGCCAATTACCTTTACTAAAACTTTGGTTTTAAAAACACTAGGTAAGAATTTTTAAAGTCATAAGGCAAACGTTGTTTACAAGTTAAATGAGAATCATTGCAGTAACTCCAACCTTTTTTACATTTTAAGTACATGTATAATGTCCTGATGTTGTCGAAGGACCGTCATGATAAATAATAGCTTCAGTTGTAAAGGTTCTTCCTGAAATTGATAACTGAGAAGCCACACAATTTTTGATACAAGTTGTCAATTTAGTTCTACATCGTTGGAAAACTAAAATGATATACTGACCATAACTTTGTATAAATAATGTGGGTAGCATTGGACACTTACTTTGGGTACACACCATATTATGATCTGCTGCTTTAACTAGATTTTTAAATGACACTGATTTACAGTCTGGTAAAGTCAAATATATAAATCTTTCAGTGTCTATTCTAGTATTACTTGATGAACTACAATTGTGGCAGTCATGCTGCCATTGATAAGAAAGGCTGAAAAGAGTATCTACATCTATACCTTCATCTTCCAAAAAACCAAACATATACATTAAAAATTCCTGACAATCCTGCTGAATGTTCTGTGAAAATGTATCTTGACCAGAACACATATCTAAAATATTTCGAATTTCTGTTACATTTTCTATTTTTGCTCTATCACTGCTACATTTCTCAAACACAGAATTCAATAAACCACACAATCTTTGATCCTGATTTTCAACAATCTGTTCTTGTAAAGTTTGAAGAAAAAAAACAACATTAACCACTACATTAGCATAACAGTTGACACCAGAACTATTTTCAAACTGAAATCCAACAACATTTTCATCACAATCCTTTTTCTTTCTGTTTTGAATTACAGTTTCATCTAGTTTTTGTCTTTTTGCTACTATCCCACTGCAATTATTCTCATTTCTTCTTTTTCGGTTGAGGCAAATGTGGAACATACTCTCTTCTTAACCTATTGTATTCTTTAACACAATCTCGAGATGCACAAATCTTTGTCTCATCACACTCAATCAAGTACAATCCTGATAAAGTTCTGACTCGTGATAATGCCACATATTCCATACCCTCTTTAAACACAGATCTTCCAATGTTCACCAAAGCACTATCTACACTTAAACCTTGAGATTTATGAATTGTTACTGCATATGCCAAACAAACAGGAAACGGTTTTCGGCGAACATATAAGTCTTTTACAAGTAAAAATCTAGCAGAACAACGACTGATTTGTTGTACTTGCTCAATACCATCACATTTTATTTTTAAAAATTCTATTCCATCTCTATTTCTATAATTGACAAAATCAACAACATAACCCATTGCTCCATTTACCAGACCTCTTTCAACATTTGAATTCCTTCTCAAAATGATACGACAATTTAAACACACATTCAGAATCTTTTCAAAACCAGCTGTTTTAGAAATACTTTCTCTAATGAATCCAATTTTGTTTTCAAATTTTCTGACAAAACAATTAGTGCACCCATATGCTCTATTTTATCTATTGCTTCCAGTTTCATAATCTCTTCTTTTTCTAACTTTAACATTTTGTTGTTGAAGAAGGAACATTCTTGCAGAGTTGGCATCAAACATATCCCAGATTTCTTCTCAGTCATTTTTAAAAAAATATTCTCTGGAAGAATGTTTTCATTTGGATACAAATTTGAAATTAATTGAGCCTGTAAAGCTTCTTTCCCAAGCTCACTTACTTTTCCAATTCTTACATCTTGTATAATATTTTTATAATCTTCATCCTTTGCCTGTCGCATATTTTGAAGCAGTTCAGCATATTTAAAATGTAACCATATATTAACGTTTCCAATGATTCCAAGGGACTTCCTGGTATCTTCATGCGTGAGCATTTTAAACACTGGTTGTCCTTTTACTGGAGTCAACTGCAATAGATCTCCAAAAACAATAATGTGTTTTCCTACAAATAACACATCATACTCTGTTCTAAGAATTTCTTGCATTCTCAAATGCACAAAAGCAAGCATTAGATTTGAGACCATGCTTACTTCATCAATGATAAGAAGTTTCACTTTCTTCAAGACTCTTGAAACTTCAGAACACACATCTCCAGATAACTTGTTTTAAGGCAATTTATTATCATGCTCAACTGGCAGCATCAGTAAACGATGTAGAGTAATCCCTTTAATGTTATGTGCTGCCAGACCAGTTGGAGCAGTTATAACACAAGACAGCGGTGAATCAGTCCTTTTCTGCAGATAAGTTGAAATGGCTTTAATCAGAAAACTTTTTCCTGTCCCCGCTTCTCCACTTACGTACAGTTGGACAGGCTCAAATGATGTACATGAGCACTCTTTTTTCTAATGTCTGAATCCATGTTCAATCTGTTCTGTGACTTCATCATATATCTTTTTCTGCTCAACGTTTAGTTGCTTTACCAAATCTTCTAAGTTAACTCCATCCTCTTGAGCTTGTTCCATAGCTCTTTCCTCCTCATCCATGGCAGTTGCAGCTTCATTTTGGATAATTGGTCCTCCTAGTGGATCCTGACTCAATGAAGTAGAACTCTGACTGTCTTGAGAACTGTCTCTAGCAATCTCTTCAGCAATTGTGGTTTCTTGCTCTATTTCATCGTTCAACATTTGCAGATAATTTAGAAAAATAGGACATTCTATGGTATCCTTACTTGCATTAAAAGAGTCTTCATAACAGAGAAAATCTCCAAGTAGTTCCTCTTCTGTACGCCATGGCTTAAAGAGTTGCAAAAGAGCTAAATAGTAAAATTCTCTTTTGTCTGGAGCTTCGAAACTCAATTTTCGATGATTAATCAAATGGCCTTTTCTATGCTTCACTAGACATCCTTCATACCCAATGACAGCATATTTTCCATTATTGATATCTTCTGTGATGTTCCTCTTATAACTGTAGTTTTGCAGAACTTCATACAAACAAGTGTTCTCAAGGTGAGTACTTCTATTTGGATAGTATGTATCCAACATATTTGTCTTCAAAATATCTGTCCGGTTTGTTCTTTCTCCACCAAATTTTCAATTTCTTGTACAGATTTCAAAACTCGGTTTCGTGTTGCAGCAAGACCAAGACTCACCCAAATGATTGTTCTTGATTTGGCATAGAGACTTGCTGATGATAACAATCAGAACATTCATATGCTCCAATTTCTCGATGCGACAACATCTTCAGACTGAAACTGTATAATTTCTTGCTTAGACTCTTTTCATGTAAAATGCCTCCCACATTTCCTTCAGTTCTGTCTTTTCTTTTTTTGTGATGTAAGATGTCACATATCGAGCCACAGCAATAGAGTTGTCAGCAACGAACTGAATATCCATGTTAGCATTACACATGGACAAAATCACTGGGTTGTAGTCTTTGATGTACTTGGACTCTTCGCTTCTTTTTAAATTATATATATTTTTTGGAGATGTCCTCGTCACAGTATGTCGTAGAGATGACATCAAAATATTTACTCTTCCCTTAGAAATCACTGGTCGTGGAAACGCAAAACGACATTTTGTGTAGTACTTTTCCTTGTTCTTAAAATTTCGACAAAAGTACTTTCCACAACGATGAGTTTGAAAACGTAAAACTTGTTGCCTTAAACTGTTTTCTTCAGTAGTTTTTAGAACAGCACATGTTGAATACTCTTCAATGAAACTCATCACTGTTTCATCCGAATCTAATCCAAATTTGGGTGCATCTTTAATCCATACCAACATAAATATATGAGGAGCACCTCTCGCTTGGTATGCCTTCCTCCAAAAGAAATCCAAAACCTCTCCAAGGGGAGGATTTTTTTTGTTGGTAATAAAAGACATCATAGCTTCAAATCTATGATTAAAATATCTACAAACATTCACTGGATCCAAAGAACACAGTTCTCCAGGTGTTTTCAATTCTATATTTTGTATGTTTCCATTTGCCTCTCGTAGAAATTGAAGTAAGTCGTCCCATGCATACTCAGCACAGCTAAGAGTGAGGAACCATGTAGGAGTTCCTATGTTTCTTAGCACACATTTCAATTCCCCATGACGACGGAACCAATACTCATTTGTTCCACGCTGACATGCCATGAGATTGATTAGCTGAGATTCCAAAATAAGGATTATGTAGGAATTGCATTTCTTTATGCAATTTCTACATGAATCCCGTTTTACGAGTCCTTAATAGCGATTCGCTATGAATCGCTATCAGGGGCTTGCAAAACGGGAGAATGATGAATTCGGCTGTAACTCTTGCAAGATCTTCATTTTTTGTTTTAGACTGTTCTTACTATATATACGTAAGAAATTTTGAAGCAAATCGATTGAATCCTGTTGCACACTACAAATACTACTGCACTTCCATGTGTACACTGGACCCTTAGTACGTCTCCCTAATACTTCATCACTTAACACCTCTTCTGCATCTCTAGACATAAGTTTCTCTTTTTCCATCACACAACCATCTTTCACCTCATATGCTCGACCACTGGTGTCAACTGCATGCACCAAATCATTTTCCTGAAAGTAACTCTCCTCATTAAAAAATGGCTCAGATCTTGAACTATGCATCCATTCTCCAGAAAATACTTCACAAAAATTAGTCTGATTAATAATTCTTTTCCATCTACTGTTCGATTTGAAAACATCAATTGCCTTATTTAGTATCCTAATCCAATTGATTACTAAAATAAATATTTTTTTCTTAACTTCAAAAGCCTGATCAACAATCTTCTTTACACTTTTCTTTTTCTTGTAAAAAGCAGCTCTCTGTTTACCTTTCTTTACATTTTTTAGCAAATTTAAAACTACCCTCTTGTGAAACATTCGTCTACGAATGTCCCTAAATTGATTGAACCTTCTATTGCTATCCATACTCTTATCTCCTGCTCTAATAGAGACATTTTTTGAGGGCCTCTCCTTCTTTTTTAGATTTGCTCTCTGCTTCTGGATCATCACATTACTGTTAACATTACTTTTTGATCTACATACATTGTGCAGAAAAGACTTAATTGTCTTACCAGGAGCTTTTCTGGTGTTTTTCGAAGTACTTGTTGTACAGGATTCTTTTAATTCCTTTGATGATTTTGTTCTTTTTCGTATGGTATTTTTTCTACTCCTTTGCCTTGACGGCATTTTTGCTTGCTGATTTCAATTTGTGGTTCTGAAAACAATAACACATTAAAGACCACTATTAGCAAACAACAAAGTAATGACAAAAAGAAAACAATATAAATACTAATTTGCAACATATTAAAGTTTATACCACAGCAACTCAGGGCCTTATTTATGAAGGCCTTGCACCACCAGTGCGTCCCATGTTAAAAGAGACGCACCGGTGCCACAAGGCAATCATAAATAAGGGCCAAATGAAAATATGTGTATGTATGTAAATGTATTGGCATTTATATAGCGCACTACTTACCCATAGGGTCCCAAGGCGATTCGACCGCTGCGAAACCCTTCCTGGCTTCCCTGAGAGATGGTCCCTTAATGGGTATCTCCAGGGTGAGACCAGGCATCCCCGGCGGTCTGGTGGGGCCGTTAGTGAAGATGAGGCAAGCTAATGCCCAGAGTTGCCGAGTGTGATCACTGATCAGAGTGGGCACCGAGGCGAGAGAATTATCGAGTCCGCTGACCCTGGTCCAGAAACTTGCCACGCCGGGAATCGAACCCTGGTCCCGGGCCGTCCTCTGCTCTCGGGTCTGCCGCCTCTCACCAGTGAGCCACACTACTTCACTAAAATACCATTGATTTGCCCCCAAAATCGTTTTTTGAATAACATTTTAGAAACACAACACAGGACCTATGTACAAGCATTCAATTTCACTACTGAAACCTCACTGTTTAACAAAATACAAATCCCCTATCTTGCAAATGTTGATATGAAGCATTATCAAAAAGCAAGACACAAACCAACAACAAAAAAACTCAGGGCCCTATTTATGAAGGCCTTGTGCCACCACTTTTTTCCCATGTTTAAAGTGATGTACCAGCAGCACAAGGCAATCATAAATAAGGGCCAAATGAAAATACCATTGATTTGCCCCAAAAATCGTTTTTTTAATAACATTTTAGAAACACAACACAGGACCTATGTACAAGCATTCAATTTCACTACTGAACCCTCACTATTTCACAAAATACAAATCCTCTATCTTGAAAATGTTGATATCAAGCATTATCAAAAAGCAAGACACAAACCAACAACAAAAAAACTCAGGGCCTTATTAATGAAGGCCTTGTGCCACCAGAGAGTCACTTTTTTCCCATGTTTATAATGATGTACCAACAGCACAAGGCAATCATAAATAAGGATGAAATGAAAATACCATTGATTTGCCCCCAAATAATTTTTTGAATAACATTTTAGAAACACAACACAGGACCTATGTACAAGCATTCAATTTCACTACTGAGACCTCACTGTTTAACAAAATACAAATACCCTATCTTGCAAATGTTGATATGAAGCATTATCAAAAAGACAGACACAAACCAACAAAAAAAAACTCAGGGCCTTATTTATGAAGGCCTTGCGCCACCAGAGAGTCACTTTTTTCCCATGTTTAAAGTGATGTACCAACAGCACAAGGCAATCATAAATAAGGGCCAAATGAAAATACCATTGATTTGCCGCCAAAATCGTTTTTTGAATAACATTTTAGAAACACAACACAGGACCTATGTACAAGCATTCAATTTTACTACTGAAACTTCACTGTTTAACAAAATACAAATCCCCTATCTTGCAAATGTTCATAGCAAGCATTTCCAAAAAGCATGCCACAAACCAATAAAAAAGAATCTCAATTTGCTTCCAAATCTGAGGTAATGCAAGTGACATTATTCTAAATGGTTCAAATATATTTATTTAATGAGGCAAACACTATTAATTACTTCTCAAAAATATAAAAGCCATTCTTTTACCCCCAAATCGTTTTTTAAATAACTTTTTACAAACACAGCACAAGTCCTATGTACAAGGAATCAATTTCACTACTGAAACTTCACTATCTGCTTCCAAATATTCTCCATAGAGCAAACAAGTCTCTATCTAGATTAAATGAATCATAACTTACCTTTACAAATGCTTCGGGAGATTGAGAACAGTGTCAGACACACACATCAATTTTTCTTTAGCAGAGCAAAAGGTGTGCACTCAATACACTGAAACCAAGACTGGCAGAGAAAATCTCTAATTCTACACACATATGCCTTATTTCAACCAATCAAAAGTCTTTCCTCACTATTTTCAAACCAACACCCTTCCCCCTCTCAGACCTTTCTATCTGTTACCATAGCAACTCCCTCCTACCTGAACTCTCAGGTTCAAAAGTTTATTCTACAATGTTGCAAATTAAGCCAGCTAGGATGTTTGACCTCTCAATACACCAGCTTATCCAGGGCATTATTGCTTTTAGTGACTTTTTCTTAACCATTCAAATTGCTTCTTTCAGACAACACAACCATGCACCCTAACTTTCATTTTTCTACTATCTGAATCCACCAATCATTGCTTGTGATTCAACAGCAGGGAAACTCCACATTTTTTGGGGGGAAAACTCCTACTGTTCCAACTGCCATTTCATTCCCACACTTCATCTGACTGCACCAGAACCTTCTCACATCATGTATTCTGTATGGATTATTGGACAAAGCTACAACCACTGGGCTCAAAGGTATGCAGCAAGCAGAAATTATCACAACCTTGATTTATCAAATGTGGAAATCAAGTGGATTGGCCAGAGAGGATTGAGATGTCATCAATTGATACCCTTGGTGAAAACCTTTTTGCATCTGCCAAACCCTGACCTCTTAATAGTGCACTGTGGAGGAAATAATTTGGGCACTATGACTAGGGTTGGTCTGGAAATGCTTTTAAAGGACACCTTTGATCAATTGATGACACTTTTTCCAAAAACTTGGTATATTCCAATATATGCCAAAGACAGAAATGGAACTGGTCCAACCAATTTTGTCCACAATTTGAGAAAGCACGGAAAAATGTGAATAAATCTGTTTCTGCTTACATGAGAGACTTTGGAATGGGTTCAATATACAACATCAACTTGCATTACAACATGCAAGACATCTACAGAGGAGATGGTGTGCACTTCTCAGATGAGGGGAATAGAATATTCCTCCTGAATTTAAGACTGTGCATTGGAACCTACTTGTAGGTACCTAAATCAGCCACAGAACCCAAAAGCTCTTTTCAGAGCTACCCTACCTCTGATCATTCAAAACGTTTATGTTTTTCTAACTCTTTTCACTATTTTTCACCAAAGTACGCTCCCCGGTACGCTTACCGGTGCACGTACCAAGCGCTCCCCCGCGAAATTTTTCAACAAAAAAAATCATTTTTGGCCTATATGAGCGTCCTAAGCCCCCCTCAGAAAACCTAGAGGTTCAGGAAGTGACTACTGTGCCCTCTTCTACCCATTCCCAACATTGTTTGTCCCCCATTTTGTGTCTCGATTCTACCGAAACACAAAATGGAGGATTCCCGTAACGCTGCCGGTGCGCGTACCAGGGGCGCACCGGTAAGCACTCCCTAAAAAAAGGTGGGAAAGTAATTTACAGAAAAACCACTGGAGACACTTTCATCAAATATAGAATAGGCCCAACTACATAGCTGTCCCTACCATTTACCCACATTTGATGGAATTCCATTGAGATATTTATGCTGTAGGCCTGACTAAATATCCTGAGGTAAATTACATGACAAAAACACGTATGAAGTGTTAGAATTGACAAACAATTAAAATGTTACTTTCATTTTCTACTATCATTTCATGACATTTGATTGGTTATGTACCTGAATATATATATATAAAGAAAGAGGGAGAAACACAGCCATTTTGACTACTACTTCCTGAAGTACATTTCAATGGCATTTTCACTGACAACTTAAACTTCTTTTTGAAAGGTAAGATGTTATTTTAAAAACTGAAGAATGTTGTGCACTTTAAGTTAATTTGGAAAACATTTTCTGATAGTTATATACTATCCCTCTGTAATAGTTATAGAATAAGATAGACTTCTCTGTTATAGTTATGGATGGAGTTAGGCTTGTCTTGTATAATTATGAATTTACTTAGGCTTTATCACATACACTTTTTTATATTTCTACTTCCAGTCTGATACCATACACTGCCCAAAGATAAAATCACTGTTAAAAAACCAAAGTACCTGTCTGAACTTAAACCCAACCTGCCCTATCTCTACTGATATATTTTTTTTAAATGCAAATTACAGCACAAAAATGGATGGAGAGCAAAACATTTCCATCGAAATTGTTCTGGAGAGCAACAATGATAAAGTTATTGAACCCAATGACTCAGAATTCATGGATGAATCACAGGACTATGAACTACTTCAATGTCTACAATCAGTAGATTTCCTGATTCAAAATGAGGACATTTCCGACAATCAAATATTAGAAGTTTTGTTAAATTTGGAAAAGGAATCTAAAAAATACATTTATATTTAATAATTCAAAAATTGTTTGAGACATTATTCATTTTTATATGTATTTCTTAAACTAGTACCAAATTGATTATAATGTAAAGTCAGACTTAAAATATACTGTGCAACTTTTTTGTGTTACATAGTAAGTTTGCTCATAGTTACTTCCTTTCTCCCACTATATTATCTCCAATGTGTATTTAACATCTCTTTATCATCTCCTGCCTCCATATTGTTTCTGCTTTCCTGACAGACTATGCTATGAATTCCATATATTGCAATAACTTCAGTAACAACATGCAAGATATCTACAAAGGAGACGGTGTATATTACATTTTAGACTCTGCATTGGTACCTACATGTTGGTACTTAAATAAAAAAAACAACAAAAAGAACAATTAATTAACATACAATATTTGAAAAGTCTATCATTCTTTTTTCCCCATAGTGCGCTCCCTGGTCCGCTTCCCGGTGCGCGTACCGGGCGCTCCCCCCGCGCAAAACGAAAAGAAAAAAAATTGCCCCGCGGGGCCCTTTTAAAGCCCCCACATCAAAACTAGGGGGTCAGGGAGAGTCTACTCTGCCCCCTTATGGTAATTTCCCCCTTTGTTTTGGCCACCTCTCATGTCTCGATCCTATCGAGACACAAGATGGAGGCCGCTCCGGACTGTTTAGAATGTTTACAGACACCCGAGAGCCAATCAGCTTTCCGAGCGCAAGTCGCGTGGCGCGCCCGGTGCGCTCCCTGGGGCGCGTACCGGGGCCCGCTTATAGATATATATTTTTTTGAACCTAAATTACTCAAAATCCACTGGAACACATATCTTGAGACATAGCAAAGGCACATCGGGCTACCAGTCCCTACAATTTTGCCAAATTTGGTGTAAATCCATTCAGCCGTTCGGGCTAAAAGTGAGGTCGACCGCCCTATGGAAATTAACATGGGGAAAACGCGTTTTAGGACCCCCCTTTTATCTCGGCCCCCGCTTGATGCATCCCCCCCAAACTTTTAGGGAAGGACTGGAGCTCGACAAGGCCATATTGAGGAAATTTTCAGGCAGATTCGTCAACCGGCGCCAAAGTTATTCCAAATAGAATTTTGAGATTTAACATTGAAAAAAATCCTAACTATAACTACCTACTGGCGACCGCCAGTAGGTTATATATATATATATTTGAAACTGTCCAAGAGAGGTGTAACACCTCTTTTCTCCCTTTCTCTCCTCTCATGCCAGAAATACCTAGGAACTCTGTCGGTCTGGCACAGACAAAAGCGGTCCTCAATGCAACAGAAAAGATTTGCCAAGCGGTTAGGAATGCTCCAGGTATTTTATTCATTGCTTCAAGCACAACCCTACGAGATTCAGCTGTTATGCCTTGATCACAGGTGGGTGACATCATAATGTAAAAGCAAGTGCTCTTAGATGAAAAGGTCATGTGACAATATCTGGTGACACTACTAGTTCCAAGATGCAGCAGTGCAGTTTGTAACACATACATGCAGTAGGTGTAAAATTTAAAAGCCAAAATTGCCTCCTTTGCTATCATGCACTGTTCTCTTATTCTTGGAAAAGTGCAAAATGTCCCAGAGTTGCAGCGTAGTCATGGCGAAATGCCTGGTATTAAAACTGTCCAAGAGAGGTGTGACCCCTCTTTTCTACCTTTCTCCCCTGTGGTGCCAGAAATACCAAGAATCTCCGTCGATCTGGAACAGAGAAAAGTGAGTCATACCCCCAAGCATCCGCAACACGGAAATATCATCACCTCAATACTGGATATAGATATATATATATATATTGAACACCACAATCCTGAAGTTGAGCTGGATGCGCAAAAATCAGGTGCGGACCACAAACGCTGACAGTGCAATGAAGTGCTTTATTCCTTGAAAAACAGCAGCTTGACGCATTTCGACCGGGTAAACCCGGTCTTGATCACATGACATGCTAAAAAAAACACAAGTTTAAATACTGTTCAGTTCTCCTATAACGCCCCACCCACTCAGTCATAAACATAGAGAAAATACTACAGATGCAATCAACAGAAAATGCAAATCAAGACATTTGGCTAAAACCTTTGAGTGTACAAAGAAAATCAACCACAACACAACTTGCCTACCGGTCGGCGGTGAAGGCCTATCATCGCGATATTCTTGTTGCTAAGCGGGAATACCTCGCCAGGAGGATTGAGGCATCAGCGAACTCCTGCAAGGAGATCTTCACGATTGTGAAGGAGTTCACGTCTCCCTCCTATTATTTACCCCCGCCTGTGTCACCCGATGCGTGGGCGCGTGATCTTGCCACCTTTTTCACCGACAAGATTAAGGCTATTCAGGCCTCCTTTTCGGAGAGCACGGCGGAGGCTTGTTGTGATCCTGGGGCAGGACTTGGAACACCGGCCACGCCTGTGGCTATCCTGGAGGACTTTCCATCTGTCTCCAGTGACATGTCCCGGACTCTGTTAGCCAGTCTTAAATCTGGATCCCCACTCGACCCCTGCCCCGCCAAATTTTTGGCTGGGATGGCGGTAGTGGTGAATCCCCTGGTCAACCCGATCCTCAATGCCTCCTTGAGCGAGGGGAGTGTCCCACGCTCCTGGAAGAGGGCGATGGTGATCCCCCTCCTGAAAAAGCCTGGTCTTGATGCCGAGGTCTTGGCCAATTACAAGCCAATTTCACTTCTCCCGGCCTTGGCCAAGATCACTGAGAAACATGTTCATGGCGTCTTGTCGAACTTCTTGGAGTCTAACAATCTGCTCCACCCATCCTAATCCGGTTTCCGTCCGAATTTCAGTACGGAAACAGCGCTGGTGGAGGTCTCTGAGATCATCAGGGAGACCTTGGATGGGGGTGGCAAGGCCATGTTAGTCATGTTGGACCTGTCGGCGGCTTTCGACACCGTCCCCCATAAGGCGCTGCTCGCCAGGCTTTATGACATCGGCCTAAGGGGGACGGTGCTCAGATGGTTTACATCTTTCCTGGAGGGCCGCCGCCAGACGGTCTGGGTATCCCAGAGCTCAGCCGAGATGCCGCCATTGGATGTTGGGGTTCCACAGGGCTCTGTGTTGAGCCCGACATTATTTAACATCTTTATGTCCCCTCTGGCGGCTGTGGTTGAGGCTTACGGAGCCCAGATCGTGTCCTACGCCGATGACACACAACTCCTCTTCACTTGTGAAAAAGATCAGACATTTGATGGGGAGAGAATCCGGGACTGCTTGGACAGGGTCTTCAGCTGGTTTCAGCTAAATTGTCTGAAGGCCAACTCCAGCAAGTCGGAGGTTCTATTCTTTGGTTGTGCCTCCGATCCCGAGTGGCGGCAGTGGTGGCCGGCCGCCATGTGTCCTCCGGCACAATCATCCTTGGTTGCCAAGAACCTGGGTGTTAAGCTCGACAACAAACTTTCTCTGAGAGCGCACATCCTTGGCCTGTCCGGCACCTGCTTCGGTATCCTCAGAATGCTCCGCAAGTTTCTTCCCTTACTGTCTGCGGAGCACAGACGGATTACGGTGCAGGCGCTCATCGGATCTAGGCTTGATTATGCCAATGCCCTTTTTCTAGGCCTTCCGGATTACTTAGTCCAGCGTCTGCAGGTGGCACAGAACTCGGCAGCCCGGGCAATCTTCGGTCTGCACAGACGAGCACGGGCTTCTGTGTTGCTGCAGACGCTCCACTGGCTTCCAATTCGGAAGCGGATTGTTTTCAAATCTATGACCCTGATGCACAAGGCTTTATTTGGCTCAGGCGCTGGATATCTGAAAAAAAGATTAGTTTTCTATCGCCCGGCTCGCTCACTGCGTTCAGAATCCCTTTTCACTGCTGTGGTTCCACGCGTGAGGAAGGCACGCACTGGGGGGCGCTCTTTCAGCCTCAAGGCCTCCCAGTTGTGGAATTCGCTTCCATTGGCACTGCGTAGCACCCCCAACCTGCTTCAATTTAGGAAGAATTTGAAGACGTGGCTTTTTAATCCCTCTGTTTAGGTGGTTTTTCTTTTTCCTTCTCTTTCGGGGTCTGCTTTTACTTGTTATGTTGATTTTACACTGTAAGTTGCCTGTGGAAAGCGCCGGGACACTCTTTTAGAGTAGCCGAGCGCTATAAAAATGCACTTTAACATAACATAACATAACAATAAAACCACCAAAACATTATCCTGTATGAATGGTAAAATTGCAAAGTGTAAAACGCTGTTAATACCAATATGCATATAGCTAAAATATAATAGCTAGTATACAGAAAATGGTGGAATAGGGCTAATAAAGGGATAAGTGCCCACACTATCCAATTTAAAGCCAAAGTGTCTCAGTGCTAATACATCAAATCTGGATTAGAACTAATGTTAGTTGCAAAAGAAGAACAATAAATAGTATAAATATGTGCAAAGGAGAAATACAATCCATATTCAATTCATGATAGATTGCTTCAAGCTAAAATACATATATAACTCATATGTAATGGATAGCAGACGCTTAATCTGATAAAGTGTAAAGTGCTAAAAGAGTGCATAAAGTGTAAACCGGAAATTTTACTTATATAACTTATCCTTGATTTCAGTTAGCAGCTAGAAAAGAGTTAGAGTGCTATATACACTTATCAATCATCACCATGTGGCATATTATGAAAATTAATTTTCAACATAAAAAAGATGGAAAGGAAAGGTCTATTGGACCCAAAGGATACTCAACAATCAACCATAATCAAGTGCTAAATTATGCCAACCTTATATTCAACTAAAGCTCACCCGATTCCCATACCTTATTCCCATCATGCTAAAAACCAGTAAAACCGGGAAATCCAGTAAAACCGGGAAATCCAGTAAAACCAGTTAAAACCACGACTAAAAACAAGGCATAAAAGAGTACAGATAATATTCATTTGATCAAAGATGGCCCAGAATTCATGATAATACTGTAGCAGCATTCAGAAGAAGAGTTCAAATAAGATGTATTCGCCTCAAATAATGTATAGTACAATGGAAACGTTAAAAGGAACAGGCCTATCACCTTAATGGATATACAAAAACTAATATAACTCCCTAGATAAAACGTCCATCTAAAAAGTTATAAAAAGTTATGTAAATCTTCCCCAATGTTAAGACCATTCGGAGTTTGTGTGTCAAGAAGTAACATGTAGTGGCTCTTCAGTTGTCTTAATTTTCTTTCCCTATCACCACCCCTTTTGGAGAAAGGAACTGCGTCAATAACAAAATATCTCAAGTCATTGAGATTGTTTTGATGAACCAATTTAAAATGACACGCCATAGGATAGTTGGAGTCAGAATTAACTAGCTGCTGCAGGATACAATTGAACACCTGGAGCTTAATGCTCCCAATGTACTGCAAATTGCAAGTACATTGCAAAACATAAACAGCATGATCTGTCTTACAGGTGAACAAACGCCTAATCCTGCAAGCATCTTGGGAGAAGGCCTCATGATATTCCGAGGTATTGACTCCAAACTTACAGGCTCTGCAGGAACTGCATTTAAAAAGGCCTGTTCTGTTAGAGAGCCAATTGGATGGTTTAATGACTTCTTGACTAGTCTTTACAAGGGCATCCCTCATAGAGGGAGCCATTCTAGAAGTGATAGCTGGAATCTCACTAAGTAATGGAGCTAATGTGATATCAGTTTTTAAAATGGGCCAGTTGGACTTCAAGATTTTCCTGACTTTCTCCTCCTGGCAGCTAAAAGTTGTAATAAGTCTAACTGCTGTTTCATCTTTTTTGGTGGAACTATCCCCATTCGATATCACAATATCATAGTTGGTAACCTGGGAAGGATTGGCACGATTTAAAAGCATTTTATAAATTGCATTTTGTAGATCCTTCTTATCATAACCTTGAGCCAGAAACCTCTGAATAGATTCTTCCAAACAAAGTTTACGATCATTTTCATCACTGCAAATTCTTTGAATTCTTAAAACCTCTCCATAGGGGATGATTTTTATATGGTGGCGAGGATGCGCACTGTGGGCATGAAGCGTTGAGTTTCCAGCCATAGCTTTCCTATGCAATCTGGTTCAGATTTCATTTTCAACAATATAGATCTCCACATCTAAAAATTCAACTTTCTCATTACTAATAGTGGCTGTAAATTCCAAATTGAGAACATTTATGTTAATCTCAGCAACAAATTTTTCAGCGAACGCTCTAGATCCTTGCCATATTACAAATACGTCATCTATAAAGCGCCACATGTGAACAATGCCAGTATCCTGGTTCTCAACAACAGTGCGGGGTGACCGAGAACATGCTCCTCCCACCAGCCTACGTGTAAAAACGCATAGCTGGGGGAGAAGCACGCTCCCATAGCCAATCCCTGCAACTGCTGGAAAACTTAATTATTAAAGAGAAAAAAGTTATTACGTAGGCAAAGTTCAATCATTTTACTGTGTTCATTAAATCTAATATCCCTGTCCGATAAAAAATATCCAATAGCATTAAGACCATCAACATGATTAATAGAAGTGTAGAGAGAACAAATGTCCATCACAATAAAATGGTTATCAGGCTTCCTGCAGACCTCTTTCAATTTCATTAAGAAATGGCTGGTGTCTGTGATATATGATGGAAGGGCTTCCATGTAGCTGTGCAAGAAAAAGTCTACATATTTTGATATGGTTTCAAAAAGCCCATCCTGAGCAGAGATTATTGGATGCCCAGGTATTGGAGATATTCCTTTATGCACTTTTGGTAACAGTTAAAGGGTGGAAGTAATTGGATGATCTTTTTTCAAGAAACAAAATTCCTTTTTACTTATCAAACCTTCCCTTGTGACAACAATTTGTGGACCTGATCTTTAACTTTATTCAGTTCGTTAACTGAGGTCTTTCTATAACACAGTGGATCATTCAATTGTCTCTCTGCTTCTTTAATGTAAACATCACAAGGCTAAAGAACAACGTTGCCTCCCTTGTCCGCTTTATTCACCACAATGTTCCCATGATTATTAATTTTACGAATAAGATTAGAATATTGCTTATCTGCATAGCTCCTCTGCTTCTGACTTTGTGCAATAGATCGATTTAATCCTTTTAGATCTTCAATCATGGGGGCGCTAAATACATCTATAGCATCCCTGGGCATCATGGGAGAAAAAGTGGAACGAGGGCAAAACGGGCTCATAGCAACGCTACCACTGTTGATGCCCATGGATCGTAGTTTTTATAGAGTGTCTTGTATATGTTCAACATCCTGATCGGAAAGGGAATGAATGGTTTTAAGCATAGACATATCAGATATTTGAAAGTTCTTACTAGGTTGAGAATCAGACAGAACATTGGTGGCAGTGCTGCTCGCTTTATTTAATGCGTGATATTTCATCAACTTCAGCTTAGGTATAAATTTAAATAAGTCGATTCTGGACTGCACGTATTTAAAACCATTTTTAGGGCAAAAGGATAAGCCCAAAGCTAAAAATTGTATTTCAGTGGCATTTAAGTACAAATCAGTGAGATTAATGACAGTGTTCTCATTGTCAACGGAGGTGCTAGATATTACTTCGCCTGTACATTCCCTCTCCCTCTTTTCTTTTTCATGAAGCCGCCTCTGCCTCCTCCTCTGTTTGCGGCATTTGTTCCGATTGCGCCATTTTTCATCTGCGGCGGTCCCCTTGGTCTTAGAGTATGGCATCTGTTCTCGATCATAAACCCCAATTCCTCGGATGGGGTAAAGCCACTCAATATGGGTTGCTGATCAGCTCTTAGACTTTCATCGTTTGATCCTGCACTACTGTATACTGAGCTAAGATCTGTATCCGACACTACTGGAGTTTCAATTTGTTGGGCGTGATGTGTTTGAATAGATGGTGTTTTATTTGTTAACGCCTGCCTTTTTACTGATTCAAATTTTTTAGAAAAAGTGAAAATTCGTCCATTTTCATAATCGGATATGTCACGTGCAAATTTAAAAACTTTACGTGCTTTGATTGTTTCTTCGTGTTTCTCCAGACGTTTCTTTATCTCCTCTCACCCTTTACTGATAGTTTCCTGCTGATCCATAGTGCTCAATTCCAGATTTAATCCAGCAATTTGGTCAACAATTTCAATTCTATCTATTTCAGCATACTTATTTTGGATGCAGAGCATGTTCATTGAGGATTCTAAATTGTTCGACGCCCACTATTTCAACATGAGAGGGTTGGGGTTCTCAAACGATGGTGCTATGAGAACCCTCAACCCTCGTGGCACTCTGCCGGCTTCTTTACATTTTTCTATGGACTTTTTTTTCCCACCATTTAGTAATCTCGGTTTGGAGCAACTTTTCGAGTCTCTTTAATTTGGACTTAACATCATTAGACTCTGTCATTTTGTCGGTCGTTTTGCTGCTAGCATGAATGTCCGGTAAGTTTAAAAACAATGCACCTGCTATCTGCTCACGGTCTTTCAGCACGTCAGCTGCTGTCGCCATGATAGCAACATTAGAGGAATGAAAAATAAGCAAGTTTGAATGCAACTAAACGCACTATGTAGTGTGCGTGCTGCTCCAGATTAAAAATGTCACAATTTCCTCACCCGCAAATAGCTTGCTGGTAGCAATCGCTGCCACGGCTCACCTCGATCACAGTCCTGAAGAAAGCCGGGGTCCTCTGACTCTGCACAAACTTCCCGACGATGATCCTCCGGTTGTCCGAAGCGCAGTTGCACTCCCAATAGCTTCCGGCTGTGGGGGGCTGGTACTGGATACTCCTTCTGGGTCAAAGGCATAGATCGCAAAGCGATGCTGGCCGAAATCCAGCAGCCTCAAACGAAGAGAAAAAAAGAATGGAATCAGCCAAACTGTTTCAATCAAATTGAACACCACAATCCTGAAGTTGAGCTGGACGAGCAAAATCAGGTACGGACCACAACCGTTGACAGTGCAATGAAGTGCTTTATTCCTTGAAAGACAGCAGCATGACGCGTTTAGACCAGGTAAACCCGGTCTTGATCACATTACATGCTAAAACAAACGCGTTTAAATACTGTTCAGTTCTCCTATAACGCCCCAACCATATATATATATATATATGCACATGCAATAAATGGTATATAGGCAGTACGACATGTATGGCCAAAAAAAGAATACTGGAACATACAAGAGCCATCAGTAATTTTGACCCCAAATACCCAGTGGCACGACATTTTAGAGATAAACATTTCTCTAATGTCAAGGATCTGAGTTTTCTCATCTTGGAACAGATAGGAAAGAATCCCAGAGGGGGCAACAGGGTATTGAAATTACGCCAAAGGGAGTCTAAACTCATTATAGACTTCCAAACTAAGACCCCTGGGGGTCTTAACCAAGATGAGAAGCTAGCCGTACACCTGAAGGACTAAATGTGTAGCGTTCATTATCCGTGTTCATCTGTCTGATAATTATTTTTAGCTTCATGTAACTTTCTATTGAAATGTAACTGTTTTTAATTGGTATTGTTTATTTGTTTTGTTTTAGGACCGAGATAAGGGGCCCAGCTCACCATCACTTCACCTCACGGGGCCCCCCCCTTAATCCGGTTCTTGTCACATGAGCACTTTTGCGTTATGGATCTGCCATTGTTAAGACTTGGACGATTACAGGACTGAAACACATGATTTAGAGTAGGTCTTGGGCACTTGCCATTAATTTGATTTCCCTCCTCGCACCTCCCTCGTTGAGGTCATGGACATTTCCTTGACATTCCACCCTGGGTATCGTTGTATGTTTATTCAATCAATCTGTACCATTGCGCAGGCGCACGGGTATTATTTTCCCGACGCTTGCAGCTCTTAGTTTTGTCACGCATTGGGCGTGTAAGGGTGGAGCTACGGTGCATAATGGGGTAGGACCACAGGTTCAAATGCATATTATTTACTGTGGAATATGTCGCGATACCAGTTGCTGATACATACATGAATTCTAATGCATGTTTGCGCTGTTAATTGCTTTGTTTTATTTTAACGCTAACTGTTTGTGGAAACATATGTGGGAACTATAACAATTCTGATACACTGATTACAGAATGCACAAGCTAGTTTAAATGACCGAACACAGTCAAGAAACTTTGCTTATACTATGTTTTCTCATGTCATTTCATGCTATGAGTTTCAAGTCCTCTTTTCATTTCCATTATTTTGTAAATATATGGCACTGATACGTTAACGCTAATTCACGTGATCAAGCCGTTTGTCGGCGAAACGCGTTGTGGATTAAACAGCACTGGCCTCAATTTGGTGTCTCCGTGTTCCTTCCTGAGAGCGTGGGTTATGGACTTTGCATGTTGAGCATATTTTTGTCGGATTCACTCCGCCGACGTCCACGCCATATATATATATATTCACTGAAAAAACCATAGGTTTTAGGCTTTATATAGTTAGGAATTAACATAGAAAAAACCATTGAAATTCCTCCTATAAACTTTACAAAAACACACAGACACTGGATGATGTCATCAGTGATGTCATCAGTGATGTCACTGACCATGTCATGAATGATGTAATATGTGACATCATCAGCATTGGATTGCGGATGCGCGAAATATATAGTTAGTGCAACTAACTATATGTCGAATTTCATTGGTTTTATGTCAATAAAATGTCCAGCTAACTATATAGGAGGAATTTCAATGGTTTTTTATATGTTAATTCCTAACTATATAAGGCCTAAAACCTATGGTTTTTTCAGTGAATTTCCAAGGTTTTTTAAAGGCTAATTCCTAACTATATATAGTGTATAACCTATGGTTTTTTCAGTGAATTTCATTGGTTTTTTAAAAGATATATATATATATATATATATATATATATATATATATATATATATATATATATATATATATTCAATGAAAAAACCATAGGTTTTAGCCCATATATAGTTAGGGATTAGCATTTTCAAAACCTTATTTTACTCGCATAAAACCTTTGAAATTCGCATATATAGTTAGATGCGCTAACTATGTATCGCGCACCCGCAATCCACTGCTGATGATGTCACATATTACATCATTCATGACATGCTCAGTGACATCACTGATGACATCACTGATGACATCTCAAATGACATCACTGATGACAACATCCAGTGACTGTATGTTTCTGTAAAGTTAAAATATGTCTTACTTATTGAAGAATGAGTGGATGTATAAGTGTCTGGATGAAGGATTTAGTAGGTGCATGACTGAATGTATGAGTGAGTGATTAAATGTGTCTCACTGAGTGAATGGGTTAGTGACTAAACTGTCTTAATTTGTGCATCATTATGTCTGTTGTTCTGTAAACTGCTGCATGTGTTGATCAGTAGCTATATGAGTAACTATATGGGTTATTGATTGGTTGCCCAAGTATTTGTATGGGAGACTGAGTGTGTGTGGGTGGCTGGGAGGTGTATGACTTTGTGCATAGATGTGTGAGCAGTTGATTCACTAGATGTATGGGTTCAAAAGTGCATGTGGAAACAGCTGTATGGGCGGTTGACTGTGTGCATGAGTGTATTGGTGAGTGAATGGATATCTCAGTGCTACATGTCAAAGTAAGTACATATGTAAAACACAGTACATGTGAGAATTGACATATATAAATAACTGTGCATAAGAGCCAGTGAATGTGTGAGTGGCTGTATGGATCATTGTGAACTTGTATCAGGGATTGTATAAGAGAGTAAATATGTGTTAGTATATGTTTGAATAAGTAAGGTGTGTATAACTGTATAGTAGAGGAAATTGAGGTGTGATTGATTCTTTGCATGACTGACTAGGTATGTGAGTAACTCCATGGATGAGTGACAGTCTGTGAGTGTCTGTTTACACTGAGTGTATCTAAGGTTATATTAGAGTCTGAAGAGGTTCATCGTATTATCACATGCATGATGTCATTAGTGATGTGCTCAGTAATGTCAAATGATATGTCAAATGAGATGTCATCAGTGATGTCATTTGAGATGTCTTCAGTGATGTCATCAGTGATGTCATCAGTGATGTCATTTGAGATGTCATCAGTGATGTCATCAGTGATGTCACTGAGCATGTCATGAATGATGTAATATGTGACATCATCAGCAGTGGATTGCGGGTGCGCGATATATAGTTAGCGCATCTATCTATATATGCGAATTTCAAAGGTTTTATGCGAGTAAAATAAGGTTTTGAAAATGCTAATACCTAACTATATATGGGCTAAAACATATGGTTTTTTCATTGAATTTCAATGGTTTTTTAATAACAAATATCAAAAGCTGTCAAATGTCAAGTACGTGATAGGTAAAAACATTTTCGTGTTTATGCACGCTGATGTGCTTTAAACGCTGCCCCCCCCTCTTTTCTCTTAGAAGTACTCTCTCTCTTTGCAGATAGTGAAGGGTAGTTAACGCAGGCCTTTGCCCCCGTTGTAATTCGTCGTGCCTGCTTGTCTCTTTATTTGATTGATTGTTATCCAAGCATTTACTATTTTAGAATTTATTCTCTTTGGTTCATTCTCTATTTACTAACAAGCACAAAGCCGCAATACTCTGTTTAGTCTTTGCAGATAGTGAAAAATCGTGTTAAAAAAAAAATAATCGAGCAAAATCAGTAGGCCACTAATGGGATCTCTTTTTGACCTCGCTAAAATAGAAACATTAGGAACAACCCTTCATGAGAAATACGAAACTAGTGAGATGAACTGAGCTCCACACCATGATGGCTGCAAGACAGCTCGGCTCCGCCACCCACCCCGCCCAAAATAACGATAAACTCTATGCAAATATTATAAATATATACAACACACCAGCAAAGTAACAGGGTAAAACATTTTATTAAATAACTATTTACATAACTATGTTATACTTTTTGTTGCCTGATCCGGCTAGCTCAATCGATCGAGCATGAAACTCATGCATTCTGATAGCAAGCGTTGCTGCTGATGCTATGCAAACAAAAACTGGTTTTCAGTTTGTACATTCTTCAAGATTTTTCATCCAAGGCTGGTTGAGAGTTTGTAGAACGATGGCTTCAGATTTTCAACATACGGTGTGGTGGCGCGGACTGGGAGGGTGCGCTTGACTTCTGCCCCCTCCCCAAGTCGTGTTGCCCTGGCGTGGCCTAAGATCGCCCCCGACATAGACGGCCGGCTCCCGGGATCCGGCGGAACTTTTTGCCTTTTGATGACTCTTCCATTCTGGACCTTATCCCACAATCCGTTGGACCTGAAGACACGCTGTAGTGGGGCGCCCCTTTACCGTTTCAGTTGCCATTCCGCCCGCTTTTGCTACACTGTGCCTCTTCCGCCATTCAGCTGTTTACTGCCCGCTCTTGCGACTACAGCGTCTCGCTCATCATGTAGTTGAGTTGCTCCCGCTCTTGCGATGCAACTATAGGCGGCTGCCACAGGACTCTCAAAATGGCGGCCGCCTCTTCAGATTTGGGCGTGGTCCACTAAAATGGCCATGGGACACCTTGGAACTCGGACGCTTGTCTGCTAGGGCTTGGGCCCCATTCTCGAAAGCGTCCACTGAGCCTTGAAGATTCTACAAAAGTCTTGGGGGCCCCCGACTCCCGCAGGCTTCTGGTGGGGAGCGGCTGCCATGATTGCTCGTGGAATGGCCACGACTGAGATACGAGATGGTGGTGCTCTCATGCTAACGCCAGCTTCAGTCTGAAACATCCAGAAACACTGTAGACTACCAATTCGATCAGTTCCCGTAGCGCCCCAACGTGACCTGGTATGGAAGAACTTGCCCTCCCCTCTTTGACTGATGGTTCTTGTTGCCTGTCCCTTCTGTTGTCATTTAACAGAACTTTTTAGACTGCTGAAAGGGGTTGTGTTCCGACCGCTGGTTGGTGGAGACATTTTGACTATATTCTGGACCTACGTTGTCACGTAATGCGTTATATGACACGCCGCGTTAGCGCACCCGGAAGTACTCCAGTGCGCGAAGCGCAGCTTCCCGGAAGAGATCCGGGGCGCGGCGCGCAGCGCATAACGTAAGCATAACAGGTCATGTGACTTGTTAATAAAACTTTTCATTGGTTCATTTTACTCTTGTTATACTAATGATGAAAGGCTTGGTCATATGACCTAAAAATTACGCTTTTTATTGCTTTCGAACATTATTTTTTCTTAAACATATATGTTATAATATTCCAGGCTAATGTATTTTCCCAGAAAATTTACAACTGTCCTGCAAGTAAAATATATTCCTTTTTCTAGCAAAAGGGCGTTTCTTCGTCCCATGACGGAGCCGTTGAGCAAAAGATGCTCGGCCTGCTGTCTTAGTCGCCGATACGTCTGAATATCAGATTCTTATCGATCACTTTATGTTGCAGGAGTAAAAAACACAACAGCCCTTGACCATTTATCTTTACTGCGTTCCTGCGTATTATACCTTTTAACCGTCATGTAATTGGACTGCTTTATTTCACTTGCCTTTTACTGATTCGAAAACAGAAACTAAAATTAAAAACTTTACCAATGTAAATACTACTACCATGTTTAGTTTTAAAAACCTTTATTGTGAAAATGTCAGTATACAAATACGGGCCTATAACCACGTGGGCCGGCCACGGAGCAAACTGGAATCGTATATGATGAGGAGACATTTACACTGTAGCGGAACCCAACGAGCGGGCCATTAGGTTGCAAGAACTAAGGTGTCTAACAGTTGCGGAATCGGTGGACGTACATTTTGTAATTAAAATACGACAGGGCCACTTACAATAAAATTATCTAGATATACATTTGCGGGCAAGTACCATGGGTGACGTTAATTCGAACTTTCAATAGTACAGTAATCAATAACACATCAGAACTTAATATCAATAGGGATGTCGAAATATTCAATCAATTTTCATTCCTGCCCGCCATGTGCTTCAAAACTGCATACGAATCTCGTGATATCAAGGTTGTGCAACCAGTACACAACAAAGAGGTACGAGTCCCATTTATACCGGCGCCATTTTGGGCGAGGCCGGGCAGGTCCAGGATATAGTCAAAATATCTCCACCAACCAGCGGTCGGACCAGAACCCCTTTCGGCAGTCAAAAAAGGTTCAGTTAAATGACAACAGAAGACATAGGCAACAAGACCAACAGTCAAAAGAGGGGAGGGCAAGATCTAAAGCCATTGTTCTACAAACTCTCAAGCAGACTTGGATGGAAAAATCCCGAAGAATGTACAAACTGAAAACCATTTTTTGTCTGTAAAGCATCACCAGCAACGCTTGAGTCAGCTTTGTGTGAAGCCGCCATTTTGATTCAATCAATAGCGTCCCCGTGCACACATTCAGGGACCTGGTCGTGTCTAAAGGTTAAACGGATTGTGGGACAAGATGCAGAAAGGAAAAGGAAAAAGTTCCGCCGGACCATGGGACTTTCGGCGCAGCATTGTAGGATGGCCACACCAGTGCGGCAACTTGCTAGACACCACCTCGGTGCCATCCAGATCTCGGCGCGTTGTGCTTCCTTCGGCCTACTGTAGCAGCAAGTGCGGACGCAACTCAGCTGGATAGCGAGTGAAACACCAAGGGGCGCCCCACTGCAGCCGAGGAGCCTCCATCTTGGGGGCGACGCACAGCATCACATTGCTTTCTCAAACAACCCCCACTGACTGATGTGACCTCACAGGCCAACGGGGCGCCCCACGCCGAATTTCGGCGCAGCATTGTAGGATGGCCACACCAGTGCGGCAATTTGCTGGACACCACCTCGGTGCCATCCGGATCTTGGCGCGTTGTGCTGCCTTCGGCCTACTGTAGCAGCAAGTGCGGGCGCAACTCTGCTGGACGGCGAGTGAAAAGATAAGGGGCGCCGCTCTGCACATCAGGTGCCTCCACCTGGGGAGGCTAGAGAGGCCAGTTTGCGCCACCTCCCCCCCCCAGGCACCCCACGCCGACTTTCGGCGCAGCATTGTAGGATGGCCACACCAGTGCAACTTGCTGGACACCACCTCGGTGCCTTCCGGATCTCGGCGCGTTGTGCTGCCGTCGGCCTATTCGCACATCGGTCCGCTACTGACGCCGCCTCACGTGCCAACTGATTTTCTACACCTTTTATAGCAGCGCGTAACGTAAGCATAACAGGTCATGTGACTTCTTTATAAAACTTTTCATTGGTTCATTTTACTTTTGGTTTCCTAATGATGAAAGGCTTGATCATATGACCTAAAAATATCACTTTTCATTGGATTAAAACATTTTTTTTTTCCAAACGATGAAAGCCCCACCTTGTTTCTAGATGTTTCAGACTAAAGCTGGCGTCAGCCTGAGAGCACCACCATCTCGTGGCTCCGTCGTGGTCATTCCGCGAGCAATCATGGCAGCCGCTCCTCACCGGAAGCCTGCAGGAGTCGGGAGCCCCCAAGACTTTTGTAAAATCTTCAAGGCTCAGGGGACGTCCGAGTTCCAAGGTGTCCCAGGGCCATGTTAGTGGACCAGGCCCAAATCCGAAGAGCCGTCCGCCATTTTAAGAGTCCTGTGGCAGCCGCCTATCGCTCCCCGCAAGAGTGGGCGCAACTCAACTACATGGTGAGCGAGACTCTGTAGCCCCAAGAGCGGGCGATAAACAGCTGAATGGCGGATGAGGCACAGTGTAGCAAAAGCCGGCGGAATGGCAACTGAAACGGTAAAGGGGCGCCCCAGTACAGCCGACGAGCCTCCACCTGGGGAGACCCGTTCACGCCGCCTCCCCCCCCCCCCCCGGGGCTCCCCACGCCATTTTTCGGAGCAGCATTGTAGGATGCCAAAACCAGTGCGACAACTTACTGGACATCACCTGGGTGCCATCCACATCTCAGCGCGTTCTGCTGCCTTGAGACTATTTGCACAACAGACCGCTACTGACGAGGCCTCCCCGCGCACCCCCCGGGACGCCCCACGCCGTTTTTTGGAGCTGCATTGTAGGATACCAAAAACCAGTGCGGCACCCAGGTAACATCACCTGGGTGCCCTCCAGAACTCAGCACGTTGTGCTGCCTTGGGACTATTCGCACAAAACACAGCTACTGACCATTGTTGCTTCTTTTTTCAAAAAAATGTTTAAATGTATTTACTGTTTTTGTTGCGTTCTATATATTTAAAAGTTATTAAAGTGTTATAATCCTACTTTGTTGGAGTACTATATATTTATAATGTGACACATAATTGTAAAAACTTTGATGTACAAAGAGGCATCCCTGGAATCTTCCGCTTCAGGCTTGGTCCCACACACCCTCACAGTGAGAATCCCCTCCCCAAGCACAATACAGGATGGTTATCAGATAGTAGGAACGCGTGTGGTGTGACAGATCTACTGTAACTCCTGTGAAGAGGGGTGATTCTCTACAGCTGGGGCCATAAACTACATCTGCAGGGCTAGGTGATAGCCTGGGACCGGCCTGAACAATCGGACACAGACGAAGAAGAGTTTCAGAGGGTGCGGTAGTGAATAGGGTGAAAGGGTGGTGTCGGGCGGGCACAGGGTGTGATTCTCAGGGAAGAGCAGCGCACATGGGAGGAGGTTTCTGGCCCATGCATGAGAGAGAGAGCGGGGGTGACCAGTGCGTGGGGGAGATGCTTGCGAGGGTGAGGAGCCATGCTGAGGATCGGCGGCGTGCAGAGAGTGGGTCTGGTCAAGGCATCTAAAATGGCTGCCGTGCTCAACAAAAGTGTGGCATTGCAAAAAAGACAAGATTGCGCAGACAATGTTTATCAATAAGGATTAATTTATAACAATTATTTAAAACAAAATATTTACTCGCAGTGACAAAATGGCGGTCAACACTTCCTGATTTCCATCGAATCGAACGTTAACAGACGTCACGCAACAAAAAAAAAAAACGCTCACGCACAGCCGCTGAAAGACATGTATCAACATATATGAACCTCCTCAGCCACCCTCAGAAAACAAAAGGGGTCAGGATACGTCTCCCGTACCCCATTATACCTAGTAATTTAATGAAATTGAAACACAAAATGGCGAATTCACGTTTCGCTACCAGTTTGCGAACCGAGAAGCGCTTCTACCGCGAAAAATCTAATTTTTATTATTTGCCCCACGGGACCCTTTAATAACCCCAACATCATTCCTAGGGGTCAAGAGAGGTCTACCTAGCCCCCTTTCATTAAATTCCCCCTTCGTTTTTCTCCTCCTCTTGTCTCTCGATCCTACCGACAGACAAGATGGCGGCCGCACCGGACTGTTTAGAATGTTGACAGACACCGGAGAGCCAATCAGCTTCGCTACGCAAAGCTCCGTTACGCGAAAAGTACGCGATATGGAGCGCTATCTGGGACGCTGTCACAGATATACCTGTTTTTTAAACGTTAATTTCTCAAAATCCACTGGAGCACATATATTGAGACCCAGCAAAGGCACATCGGGCTAACAGTCCCTATAATTTTGCCAAGTTTCGTGCAAATCCATTCAGCCGTTAATTTGCGAACCGAGAAGCGCTTCTACCGTGAAAAATCAATTTTTTTTAATTTTCCCCACAGGACCCTTTAATAACCCCAACATCATTCCTAGGGGGTCAAGAGGGGTCTACCTTGCCCCCTTTCATTAAATGCCCCCTTCGTTTTTCACCTCTTCTTGTCTCTCGATTCCACCGAGAGACAAGATGGCGGCCGCTCCGGACTGTTTAGAATGTTGACAGACACCGGAGAGCCAATCAGCTTCGCTTTGCGAAGTTCCGTTATGCGTCAAGTACGCGAACCGGAGCGCTACCCGAAGCGCTGTCACAGATATATACATTTTTAAAAACGTTAATTTCTCAAAATCCACTGGAGCACATATATTGAGACCCAGCAAAGGCACATCGGGCTAACAGTCCCTACAATTTTGCCAAGTTTCGTGCAAATCCATTCAGCCGTTCGAGCTAAAAGTGAGGCCAAACGCCCTATGGAAATTAACATGGGAAAAACGCGTTCCCGTCTTCAGGTTATCCTGAATGACGCAGCGCGTCTGATATTTGGAATGCCGAGGAGGACTCATGCCTCCCCTTTGCTCTATAGGCTACATTGGTTGCCTATAGTACAAAGAGTCGAATTTAAGAGTATGTGTATCTGCCACAAAGCAATCCACGGACAGGCGCCAGCCTATATAAAAGATAGGCTTGAAATATACGAACCTAAGCGCGCCCTGCGATCGTCCGGATCTTTTCTGCTATCCTGTCCACGTTTCAAGCTAACAACAAAAGGTGGCAGATCCTTTTCAGTTCAGGCTCCTACCATCTGGAATAAACTTCCGGAGGCGCTTCGTAGAGAATCCAACCTTCTCCATTTTAGGAAGTCCCTGAAGACCTTACTTTTTAAAGACGCATTCACATCTCAGTAGCCGGTCACTAGCTTAGACACTTCTATACCCTTATTTCGTTCTTGTTGCCGTACTTGGTCAGTAGCGCTTTGAGACCTGTCGGTGAGCTGGCGCGATACAAAACCCAGTTACAAATTACAAATTACAAATTTTGGGACCCCCTTTTTTCTCAGCCCCCCCTTGACGAACCCCCCCCTAATTTTCAGGGGCTACTCAGAAACAAAATGTGCCATTTTCCTGAAAATTTCAGCCGATTCCGTCCACAAACGCCAAAGTTATTAGACATAGAATTTTCAAAAGTTCCATAGAGAAATAATCCTAACTATATATACCTACTGGCTATCGCCAGTAGGTAATATATATATATATATATATATATATATATATATATATATATATATATATATATATATATATATATATATATATATATATATATATGAGGCAAACACTTCGACGTAACACACGGGCACAGACTCCAAAAGATGGTGTGAAATGGATTGAAGCTTATTCACACATAGGTATACTATGGGCTTATTGTGGATAGTTAGTATGTAGTTTCCATAGGAACAGCATTTTTTCATTTGACACTAACGTTGGTTTTGTTTGATAAATCCTCATGAAGTTTTCAAAACTAGTTTGCTACTCACTTCAGCCGCTGTCTTGAAAAGTATTTGTTGAGCTGGCAAGCGGGGGCCGAGAAAAAGGGGGGTCCCAAAACACTTTTTTTACTATGAACATTTCCATAGGAACTTTAGACACAGCTACAGCCCGAATGGCTGAATGAATTACACCACATTTGGCATAATGGTAGCTGTTGTTCCACAAAGCAACCGTATTGTTACATGATGTAAATCAGTTCAGTATTTGCATAGGCATTTAAAGACATTTACATTTTTTAATATAGGGATGCGGAGGATCCGTGACCCCTCCTGATCTTGTGCTGAGATCTGATTGACTGCCAACACTCAGCTGGAAGTGTTGGCAACCATCTTGTTCCTCAGTTAAATGGAGTCACAAAAAAAAATGTAAAAAAAAGAAAAGGGGCAGGGTAGAAATACCCTGACTCCTAAGCCTCTGGAGGGAGTCCCACAGGTACCCTGAAGAGCCAAAAAGCATTTCTTTTAAAAACTTTTTGGCGGGTTTCACATTGGTTTTACCCGATCCGCTGGCTCATTTGAGATGTTATCAGTAATGTCATCAATGATGTCACTGAGCATGTGATGAGTGATGTAATATCTGAGGTTATAAGAAGTGCATTTCAGGGGTGTAAGTTATGGTTAGCTCAGGTAACTATAACTGATGAATTTAGTTTTGTACACGTTAAGTCTGAGCCTAACTATATCTTCCCTGTAACCTTGAATTTTTTTCAGTGAATATCTAAGGTTTTTTTTATTCTATTTTCTAACTTTAATTATCTTAAAACCTTTGGTTTTTTAACAGAAAAAAATATATATATATGAATTGAATTGAATTTATTTATTTGCATAAGTTAATTAAAACCATTGAATTACGGTAAAAACATTAAAAGAAAACATTAAAAAAGACACAATTCCTAGAAGTTAAAAACTCTGGTAAGGTACAGTAGAGGAGTCCTAATGTTTGACTCTGTGCTTCTTCACTTGTTTGCTGTTGCCCATTGTTCTTTGTCCGATCCCCTGTGAAAGTTTCAGCATCCTCGCTCCTCAAGTCTGCAGGACTTACTTTGTTACCATTCCACATATTGATACTCTTCCTCTTACTGGGTGATTGTGCTTATCGACTGAGTTGGGAAATGTTCTTTTGTGGTGCTGTTTTTTTTTAAATAGTTTAGTATCAGCGTTTAGACCTTACGAGAGCCACAGTGGGGGGTAGTTCTGGGGTACATACCACCTCAGATCAATTGTACAAATCTTCCACAGCGGGCCAGGATGTGAGGTTTTTTTTGTACGAAACATACTGCGGAGGCCTCATGGCAGGTAGTTATTTCGCCAAAGGCTCGCCTAAGGCAAGCCTGTCTGTGCCTGTCCACGACCCGACTGCTACCAGTGTCAGGCCCCCTGGCTCTCCAAGACCCACCGCTATGTGTCCACCACCCTCCACGCACTCAACCGCGGAAGACACGCTCACTGCACAAGATCCTCACCGAACACCACCCACGGGAAGTTCCCGTGCAGACCCTGCTGCAAAACCTTCACCATTGATAGAGCCCCCACGACCGCCAAGGGGACGCCCGATGCACACACCACCAAAACCCTGACTTGCATCCTGCTCAATGTACGCTTCCTGCACTGACACGGCATTGAGATCTGGCACCCTCTCGCCCGACGTTGCCTTTTTCAAGGAAACACGGACCAACGCCACCACTGGTCCCGACCTCGCAACTGATATACCTGATGGTTATAAGTTCCAGAGAAAGGACCGTCCACACCGCCCAGGAGGAGGACTCGTCATCGCACACAAGACACCCCTACGCCTCTCAACATTCAGCACGAGTAACCCCCAAATCCAACACCTCCACTTCCAGATCCAGACAAGCCCCAGGACAACGCTGCATGGCACCCTGCTCTACAGACAGCCTGGAACTCGCATCTACCATGTCCGAACTCGCCGCACACCACGCCATCACCTCACGGACTACATCCTACTTGGTGACCTGAACTCCCACATTGACAACGGCAACAACCCAGACTCCACTACTCTCCTAGACAACCTCGCCAACCAAGGATTGAAGCAGCTCATCGACACGCCCACCCACAAAGTGGCTCACACCCTCGACCCCATCTTTGTGGGAGGAACAAACATCCACTTCTGCCACACCACCCAGCCCCTCTGGACTGACCACCATTGCGCCTACTTCACCTTCAACACCACCACCACACCCAAACCCTCCCTACGCCTGCCAGGATGTAACAGGAGCAAGGTCACAAAGGATACTTCAACACCACCCTCCGCCAATGCCCCCCCATCGGTGTGACCGACTCCAACGCAGCAGCCAGGGGAATTTTACCACTGGGTCTCCAGCTGCACCGACAAGCTTGCACCCCTACTCCCCTCCAAACAACACCCGCTGAAAGCTACCTTTTTCACCACAGAACTTGAAGAAGCCAGACGCTCCTGAAGATGCCTAGAGAAAATCTGGTGAAACCTGAAAACCACGGAAGCATGGAGCGACCACAAGAGCGCCTCAAAGGAATACCACCAGCGCATAAGAGACACCAAATGAACCTTCAAAGAGACAATGTCCAGACCAATGCCAAGGACCTGTTCCACATCATACTGCAGTTCACAAAACCCACCTGCGAAGCCACAGACATCACACACTCACAGGTTCTCTGCGGCAAGCTCAGCTCCTACTTCCATCTGAAGATCAAGGCCCTCTACGACAACTTCAGCAAACCAGCAACGAGCACCCACCCCCTGCCCACCACCGCGGATAAGCCGACCATTGCGTCCTGGGATCCCACTACCGCCGAACTCATCACAGCTACCATGAAAAAAAAACCCTCAGGAGCCCCAACGGACCCCTGCCCACTGCACATCTGTCACAGAGCTGCCACCGTCTTCGCACCCAAACTAGAATGCACCATCAACGCCTCCCTTAGATCAGGCATCTGCCCAGACGACTGGAAACGGGTAGAGGTAAAACTCCTCCTCAAGAAACCATTGGCCGACCCAACGGACCTGAAAAACTACAGGCCCATCTCTATCCTCCCCTTTGCGGCCACAGTCCCCAAGAGACTAGTAAACGCCCAGCTGACAGCCTTCATGGAGGAAAACTCCTTCCAGGATGCCTCCCAGTCTGGATTCCGCAGCAACCACAGCACCGAGACCACCATTCTCGCCGCCACTGACGACGTCCGCATGCTACTCGACCAGGGATACACCATGGCTCTCATCCTTCTAGACCTCTCTGCAGCCTTTGAAACCGTTTCACATCGCACTCTCGCAGCCAGACTACACAATGCTGGAATACAAGGAGCCGCCCTCGACTGGATCCAATCCTTCCTCTCCGGCAGAACCCAGAGGATCCGACTCCCTCTATTTATCTCCAAACCCACGGAAGTCAACTGCGGAGTACCCCAGGGATCTTTATTCATCCCTACGCTCTCCAACATCTACATGGCCCCCCTCGCCGCCATCATCAAACAGCATGGGTTCAGCAGTGTATCCTATGCCAACAACACCAAGCTCATCCTTTTGCTCACACAGAACCCCGAAGACACCAGACTCTGTTTCCAGGAAGGTATGAAGAATGTGGCAGTCTAGAATGAAGGACAGCTGCCTGAAGCTAAACTCAGAGAAGACCAAGCTGCTCCTCCTCGGTACCTGAACCTCCATCTGTGGTAACACCTGGTAGCCCTCCTCCCTTGGGAGCCCACCCACCCCTACAGACCATGCTCGGAACCCCAGTATCATCCTTGACCCCTCCCTCTCCATGAACCGCCAGATAAACACCATCACCTCTGGCAGTTTCAACTGCCTTCGCATCCTCTGGACGACCTTCAAGTGGATCCCCCAACTGCAGAAGGACCGTCACCCACACACTCATCACCGGCAGACTGGACTATGGCAACGCCCTTTACGCCCGAATCAATAGAACTCTTCTGCGCATACTTTGGACCATCCAGAACGCCGCAGCTAGACTTGCCCTCGGGACACCGCACCAGGAGCACATGACCCAACACCTACGAGGCCTCCAATGGCTCCCTGTCAAGAAGAGGGTCTCCTTCAAACTCCTCACCCATGCCTTCAAATCCCTCCACTACATCGGAACCAAATACCTCAGCGAGAGAGTATCCTTCCACACACCCAACAGGAACCTCTGCTCCGCCAACCTCGCCCTGGCAGAGGTCCCGCCCATTCGCAGAAACAAGACTGGCGGGAAAGCTTTCTCCTATATCACAGTCAAAACCTGGAACGAGCTCCCAGTGAACTTCAGATGCTCCCCAACCCTGCAAACTTTCAGGAAGGACCTCAATAACTGGCTCTTTGACTGATCCGGAGCTGCCTCCCCTCAGCACCTTGAGGCCCTCACGGGTGAGTAGTACGCTAAATAAACCCCTGACTGATTCATTGATTTATGATTGTTTTGGGATTGAGAAGATTTTTTGTAGGCCACACATTGCACCCGCTCTAGAATTTCCGTACATGCTCCAGGAAACGCTTGGTGTCCGTACGAGAGTGCTGGGAAAAGAGAAGCTTGAGTGACCTTTCTGATGCGCACAACTGAGGGACTTTCAACTTGTTGTTCAATTTTATCAGACAGTATGTTCTGGCAGCCGAATTGTTGGTCAATTCCTGTTTATGGACAGAGGGTCTTGCCGTTTCTGTAAACTAGACCCCCAAGTACTTGTATTTCTACACTGAATTGATTGTCATGGGTCCTATGGTACATTTAATACGTTTTTTGTGTTTTTGCCTTCCTATTATTATAATCTTGGCCTTTTCTGAGGTGATAGTAAGGTAATTCAATATGCTGTAATCATGTAAGCTGGTCAGGGCTTGTTGGAGGTCCACTTGGGTGTGATCCAGGATGACTATGTCAAGTACATACTGAAGAATGTGTAAAGATCGATTGCTTAGTCGAGGGGGGCCAGGCTGCTGTTGACAAAAGCTTTTCCCAGGTCTGCCGTGTACAGATTGAAAAGTAGGGGAGCCAGCAGGCAGCCTTGTTTCAGACCTCCGGTTGTATAGATTTTGGCTGAGAGAAATATGGGGCCTGTTTTCACCTGTACCCAGGTTTCTGACTATAAGTACAGTATGGCTGTGAGAAGTCAAGATGGAATGCCCCAATTTGCTAGTTTCTTCCACTGCAGTTGTCTGTCAACCTTGTCAAAGGCTGCTTTTAGGTCGACAAAGCAGCAAAAGAGTGAAGTTTAGTCCAGCTTGGCGGCTTGGTGATAAAAGGCCTATAGAGCGAATATGTTGTCAGTCGTTGCAGTTCCGCATCGAAAGCCTGTTTGAAAGAAGGGGAGCAACTCATTTTCTTCTGCTCAATTTTCCAGTTTTTCCAGAAGGATATGTGCATATGCTTTGGCTTCCAGATCTAATAAAGCTATTAGACCATAGTTGCTTGGATTTGAACTGTCTCCTTTTTTGTTGATCGGGCAGAGTTTTGAGCCCCTCCAGTATTCAAGTGTTTTACCAAGGATGTATGCGCTGTTAAATAATGGAGTAAGTAGCACTGCCCAGGCCTCCTTGTCAGATTGGAAGATCCCCGCAGGAAGCCCATTTGGGCCAGGTACCCCACTGGGCTTCATTGATTTTATTAGTTTAACAATTTCCTTCAGTTGGATCTGGATTTGGTGTTCTTCTTCATTCAGTGAGACTGTGTTCGTGTTAGCTCTCACATGATTCTCCCACACAGGTCCTGGAACCGCGTTTGATCTTGGAGGTCCGGGAGATTTTAAGGTGTTCACATACTGCCAGAAACAAGCTAAGGATCCTTCTATGAGCATTAAGAAGATCTTTATCCATTCCTCCTCTTGATGATCACATTTCAGTGCACATATGGTTTGTTTGTGGGCATTCCGTGCTTCCTTAACTGCCATTAGGTTTCTGTGTGTTGGATTGAGTTTGAGCAGGCAGGATTTCTTCCTCAAGTTCTTTCACTTGGGGTTAATGCTCTGTTTCGGCAAAAGTTTGTTTGTGTATTTTGGGAATTGTTGGAGTCGCTTTGAGAGACCCCTATGGCCCTGAAGGAATGCTCCAAATTCTTTGGCCATCAGATCCAAGTATAATAGGAGGGGATTCCTTGTATGATCCTGTAGTCGAGAGTTTACATTGTCAAGCCATTTAGCCACCAGGAATGAGTGGATAGCTTGCCACTTGATTCGCTTTGCCACTTACAAGGGTTCATCTTCTGTGGGATAGCCTAGCTCCTGGCCTGTGTCAGCTATCTGGTGATTTAAATTCAGGTCTATTGCCAGTGGGTTGAGATCGCTTTCTGTGTGGTTTATGACATAGAAACTCTGAAGATGATTAATTACGCCACTGGACATGTAGATGAGGTTGATTGTGGAGATTTTCTTAAACGTAAGGTGGGCGTCCGCCGTAGACCGATCTGCCGATTTTAAACCAAATGTGGTAAGTAGGCAGTTAAATTGGTCATGTTTGCTATTCCTCTGTCCAACATTGTGACGGTGTCCCAGGAATTTAGTGCTGAAGTCACCTGCTAATACTATTTCATGTGCGGGATGAGATTTGATAATTGTCTTGATGGTTGAACACAGGGAACACGTGGCGCATGCTTTTGATGTTTTGTGGGGGTTCAGGGAGCAATTTATGATAATCAGAGACAAAAGTCTTCTTGCTGCTTTGTAGGCCTTTTGTAGCTAGGGCTTGGATATTCTTGTGGGTCTGCCTGGGTGAGGAGATAGAAACTGTGAGCGATTGTTTTTAGAAGATTGAAAGGCTCCCTGATGGCCACCCGAATAGACTTGTTTGTGTTGATGACTGAAAAATTTCATTAAACCAGTAGATTGTCATGAGGATCAGTGACCAGGTTTCCTGGATACATATGATGTTTTTGTTGTTTAAAAAGTTGCACCCTTGTTTGGAGCGGAGTGTTGAAGCCAGCACCGCCATGTTCCAGGAAATAATGGAGAGTTGATCTTTGGATGCCAATTTCCCAGCCTCATTGGATGCTGTGGTTGACCTGGGAGAAGTTTCCCTTATGCTAGGTAGCGTGTAAGGAGTTGCTGCCCCTGGTTTCCTGAGTACATGGTTGCCCCTTCATAGTTCTGTGCTGCAGATTGCCAGCTAATAATGCAACTAATTTTGCACCAGAGGATCGTTAATGGGTTGGTGGCCATTGATGTACTAACTAGCCAATCGTGGGTAGCGTCCCAAGTACCTTTCAGTATATAGCCTCTGGGGGCTGAGCTGTAGTCCTCAATAAGGACATGAGGATATTTCCTTGGCCAAGTGGGCTCGAGTTCCATGCCCCATTCGTCAAAAGTCTAGGACTCTTTAAGAATTGCATCTCAAGTCCCAGTTTGTGATTGTGTATTTGGGAGCTTTTGTCCCAGGTATATGGGCAAATTCTACTGAGTGCAGTTCCTCTGAGGTTAGATGCTGGTTGAATTTGTGGCTGTGCATTGATGATACCTGTGTTGTCAGGTGAGGGATGGTCTAGCCCAGTGTCTTCGACTGTGCCTGAGCATTCACTCACGTGGTCTGTTTGCCCCTTCCTTGCCGTGCTTCTGCCTGGACACCTCTTTTTGACCATCCTTGTTTGGTCGTGGACTTGGCTGCTAATTCCTAATGCCTGAAGCCCCTCTTTTCTTTCTGGTTGTCTTCCCGGGGTGTCTGTGTTACAGGTGTCGGCACAGTTACTCACTAGATGCTGAAGATGCTGATTATATTCTCCAACCACGTCCAGCCACAATTAGAGGGCTCTCCCTCTGGAAGCCTGCTGCTGGCCGGACACGGCTTGGACCCCGGCATATCCCCCCCAAGGGAGACGTGAAGGCTGTTGGCTGTTAGAACTTTGGACTAGCTGGAGGACCAGGAGACCTGGGCGAGGGGGCCAGGGCATGCGAGCTAGGGGGCAAGTGTCCACTTTACCCCTTGGGACAAGTGGGACTACTGAGACTCCTTTGGGTCCACTGCTACGGTTGCCGCTACTGAGGCTCTGGGAACTGCTAGCAAGGCAGCAAAACAGCGTGGCAGCATGGCAATGGGTGGTAGGAGACTCTGAGGCAATGGCTTGTTTTTATTGTTGGTTTTTTTTGCTGGTGGGACGAGTGGGGCACAAGTCCAGGTGTAGGTCCAGGTGTAGGAGAAGAGCAATGTAAACACATGGCTTGAATTTGATGGACAATTGGAGCAGTATGGGACTTTACAGTTGAGTAGGCCCAGTGGGTGCTAAGGTGCCAAGCGCCAAGCACCAGGTGCCGTGCACCAAGCACCAAGCATCAGGCTATGGGGAGAGGGGGGATGGAGGTGGGGAAAAGAGGTTTGGGGGCAGAGAGCAGAGCACATTGGCAGACTGCAAGCTGCACTCAACCTGGTTGGACAGTTTCTGCAGTCTTGCTGGGCACTACACTTAGGGGCCGCCGATAATGATGGCCGCACTCTCTGCTCCCTGCTCACCTCACCTCTGTTAGTAGCTCTCCCAGGTTCTACGGGGCTCGCAGAGACTTCACCCGTCACCTGTCGTCTGTGCTGGTGCTGCAGCCTAAGTGGAGAGGAAAGCTGGGGGCTGAGCCCGGTCCACAACTCGGCAGCTTTCTGATGGTATCTTGCGGTGGCGTCTTTCTGCATCTCCCAGCTGGTCGCTGCTCTCTGCTCTGCTCCTCACAGCACGGTCCACAGCAAGTCGGAAAACGCGAACTGAATTCTGAACCCAGCAGTGGACAAAGTCAAGGCTTTTTCCCCGTGAAAGTTCCCTTAGGAATTTTAAACCTTAACCGCGGGACAGAATTACACCAAGTTTAGCAGAAAAGTAGCTCTTTGTCCTGAAACAGTCCTTTTTGTTATTTGGTTCAAATATATTCTGTAATTTTTCAGATATGAAAGAAAAAAATAATTTTTGTATCTAGAGGCATGAACCCTTCCAAATCCATTCAGACAAATCCATGCATTTAGAGCACTGCTGTGAATGAGTCGCCGCAACCTGTGAAGAAAGCTGCTGCTGCCATTTTATATAATGGGACAGTTCTTTGACGGCCAAAAATAAATCTTGAAAGTAACAGAAGGGGTCCCGGTTGAGGTACCCTGAACACATAAGTTTAAGTTAGGGGTCTCTGAGGGATACCTTATGGGTGACCAAATAATCTAAATGATTTCTTTGCATGTGCAGGTTTCCACATATCCACCGCTCTGCTCATTGTGGACCCCTATGTACTGCTGTGGTGGATTTGTGAGTTCTGACAAAATATTTCTAAAAAATATACATTCACATACTCACTCAGATACTAATCCATCCACTCACCGACCCACTCAGGGACTCACTCACCTATTCACAGAATACTCAGAGACTCATGTACCCACTCACAGACCCATTCAGACACTTATGCAGCCACTCACAGACCCACTCAGACACTCTTACACCCACTCATAGATCCGCTCAGAGACTCATGCACCCACTCACAGACCTAGTCAGACACTCATGTGCCCTTTGACAGTCCCACTCAGAGACTCTTGCACTCACTCATCTATGCACTCAGACTATTATGCAGTAACTCACAGACCCACTCAGCTACTCTTGCACCCACTCACACACCCACTTAGACACTCATGTACCCACTCCAAGCCCCACTAAAACACTCATGCACCTACTCACATACCCACTCAGACACTTTGGCACCCACTCACACATCTACTGAGAGACTCACACACCCACTTACAAACTCACTCAAAATCTCACACACCCATTGCACCCACTCACAGACCTACTCAGACACTTGCACATCCATTCATAGACCACACAAACACTCACAGACCTACTCAGACATTCCTGTACCAACTCACAGACCCATTCAGACACTTCTGCGACCAATCGCAGACCCACTCAGACACTCATGCACCCAGTCACAGAGCTACTCAGAGACTCAAACACCCACTCACAGAACCATTCAGACACTTATAAATGCAGTCACACATCCACTCAGACATTCACACATCAACTTACAGACCCACTCGGAGACTCAAGCACCAATTCTCAGACCCACTCAAACACTTATGCACCCATTGATAGACCCACTCAGAGATTCATGCACCCCCTCATAGATGCACTCAGCCACTTTTGCAGCCACTCAGAAACCCGCTCAGATACACATTCAGCCATTCACTCATCTACTCAGACACTCATGCATCCACTCAAAGTCCCACTCAGAAAATCACGAACCCACTCACAGACCCATTCAGACACTTACATAACCACTCACAGACCCACTGAGAGACTCACACACAGACTCACTCAAGCACCCATGCACCTAATCACAAACCCAAGACACTCATTCACCCATTCACAATCCCAATCAGACACTCACGCAGCCACTCATAGACCCACTCAGAACACTAATGCACCCTTTCACAGACCCAATGAGACACTTACACACCACTTACAAACCCACTGAGACACTAATACAGCCAGTCAGATGCAGTTTATTCTAAATGTGCTGGTGTGTATTGAATGTATTTTTTTGTTTTATGGATTTGCGATGGATTCACAAATGTAAAAAATAAATGTAGAAAAGGGGTTTAAAAAGAAAATATTCCAGTGTTTTGGCAATGGGGTTGCTCTAAGCACAGCCTTTGTGTTTATTGTGTGTAAATAATAGCAACACATAAAACAGAATGCAGTCATTCAAGTTGTTTAGCAACACCCTGTTGCCTTTCTCTATGAAATGACCTCCATCACTTCAATAGATACCGTCCATGTCAAAAGCATACATTGTTGTTACATATAGACCCCATGTTATGATCTCTGAGGAATGCAAAAACAGTTTCATTGACAATGAAAAAACCACATGCCTTTCAATGGCGGAGTCTCCGCCATGGAAAGGCATGAGACTGTAATTACCATAATAAAGATGGTGGTGTCTGCAAGGCACTGCCACCATATTGCAGACCTTTTCCACCAGGTAGGCAATTGGGTGGATGGCCTACCGGTGAAAAACTGGCGGACGTCTTTCCGTCTGACTGGGTCCCCAGTGCCATCGTAATATGGCGGGGGAAATGTTAGATGGGCGGTAGAGAATGGCGGGCGGATCATCACCGCTATACGGCAATGGTGATCCACCATACTAATGAGCCCCTTTTTTCCCACTCACTACTATCTTATAAAGTAAAATGTAGATGGAGAGTCATGGTTCTGCCATGTTAAATGCTTTATAGACTCCCATATAGATTTGAAAACCATCGCAAAATTACATGTGGAGTGTTGCAACAGATTCGCGTATCTCCCCACAAACATTACCAGATTGGACTTCTTGACAAGAGACTAAGAAAGGGTTAAAAAAAACTGCCCATTTAGAAGTTAAATGGAACAAAATTAAATAAGAACTAAAAATGAAACAAAGGTTATGATTTGCTAACTACATCAATATCACTGAAGGCACAGTGGGAAAGTTTGCCTATATTGGTTCTTTTGTACTGAGAGCGGCATTTTATTCTAGTTCTTTAGACTTCAGATTTTGCCTGTAAAACTGCCTTAAAAATTAGAGGACAACAAAGAAATTAGGGCCATAGTATCAAGAACGACAATACAATTCACACCAGAACCTGGGCTTCTAGGGGAATTCACAAGGGCATATTATCAAGCCCCTTATCGCTGCTTTAGCGGCAGTTTCCTGCCGCTAAAGGGGCGATAATGTTATTGCTGTTCTTGATAATATGGCCCTCTGAGATTATATATATATATTCAGAAACTAAAGTTAAAAAAGCATTTTAAATTGACTAATGCCCAAGACCAAGCCATCAAGATCACTAAACCGTAAATTAAATCAGAGCATTAAGGGTGGCCCAGGAATTGAACCCCCTCTGAGGCGGAAAGCCGGAGGATTTGCACGCTGCTCATGTAATTTTAAAACTGTCACTTTTGTTGTTGTGATTTTAACATAAAGACGAACAAAGCTCACCTGATTGAAAGCGCTGCTGTTACGCGCTAAGTCAGCCCTCCCAGACCCTCCCGATTCAGGGGAAAACGCCCACACCGCCAGCGCGGCAAAGGTGAAGCCACGCCCACTGCGAAACCACGCCCACCTGACTGAATATATAAACGCTTGAAAGCGCAACGATCATCACTTGTTTGAACCCCCTCTGAGGCGGAAAGCCGGAGGATTTGCACGCTGCTCATGTAATTTTAAAACTGTCACTTTTGTTGTTGTGATTTTAACATAAAGACGAACAAAGCTCACCTGATTGAAAGCGCTGCTGTTACGCGCTAAGTCAGCCCTCCCAGACCCTCCCGATTCAGGGGAAAACACCCACACCGCCAGCGCGGCAAAGGTGAAGCCACGCCCACTGAGAGGCCACGCCCACCTGACTGAATATATAAACGATTGAAAGCGCAACGATCATCACTTGTTTGAACCCCCTCTGAGGCGGAAAGCCGGAGGATTTGCACGCTGCTCATGTAATTTTAAAACTGTCACTTTTGTTGTTGTGATTTTAACATAAAGACGAACAAAGCTCACCTGATTGAAAGCGCTGCTGTTACGCGCTAAGTCAGCCCTCCCAGGCCCTCCCGATTCAGGGGAAAACGCCCACACCGCCAGCGCGGCAAAGGTGAAGCCACGCCCACTGCGAGGCCACGCCCATAATAACTATTACAAATGTGCCGACCACCCCAGCGCAGCGGACGAGCGCAGCGGACGAGCGCAGCGGGAGCACCGTTTGCACGCCGAAGGCGCGCCTAAGGCAAGCCCGTCTGCGCCCGTCCGCGCACGACCGGGCCCAGGGCCAGACTCTATGCCCGTCTCTGTCAGCACGAAGGTAAGCTACTCACGTAGAGAGCTTCTCTGCCTTAGGCCCATTAAAAACAGCACATGCCACGTCATGCATGATCCTAATGTTTCCTATTCTAGCTGCAATAACTGCAAACCGGGTAAGTTACTCCTTCCAAAACCCCCGGTTCCACCCCCTGTCCTCAAAATATCGACACTCAACTGCAGATCGCTCCCTAAGCATGCTTTGCTGATTAATCATCTCATTATCGATCTCAACTTGGACATACTCTTCCTGACAGAAACGTGGATCACTGAGCATTCAAATTCTGACATAGTACTGGCTCTTCCCCCGGGCTTCCTTATCATGTCCCAACCACGCCCCTTAGGTAGAGGAGGTGGTCTTGCCATCATCTACAGGGACCACCTCGCTTGTCGAATCAACGAGATCGCAACCCGGGAATCAGAGAGCTGCCTCTTCACGATCCAGCTAGCCCCGACCAGCTCCCTGTCAGGCCTCTTGGTGTACCGGCCTCCCGGCCACTTTGCCCCCTTCGCAGCGACCCTTCTGGAAACTGTTTCTTCTTCGGCCCACCTGACATCTAACTTCCTAATAACAGGAGACCTTAACATCCACTTCGACGACCCTTTGGATACAGGAGCAGCTGACCTAATTTGCGACCTGGCGGCTCATGGCCTTCTTCTTGCCAACACCGGTCCAACACATATAAAAGGGCACCTACTCGACCCGGTGTTCTCGAACATCCCCTCTCTCCAATTCATTAATTCTCAACCTCTCCCATGGACGGACCATTTTCTGGTCACATTCCACCTTCCTGGGGCTTTCAAGAAACCTCATAAACCCCCCATCTTCACCAGAGATAGACCGTGGGCCAAACTCTCGGCGGAGGACTGGTCCAAAGCACTTGACTCCTCTACTCCGAGTCTTGTGGAGGATCCGTCCGAGGCTGACATCCAGTTCAGAGATTGGATCTCCTCCTCCCTTGACAGAATCATTCCTATAAAAAATCGTGAGATCAAAAATAGGATAAAGGGCCATGCCCCATGGTACACCTCTGAACTTCGAGACCTCCGCAAAGAGTGCAAAAAGGCTGAGAGACAGTGGAGAAAAGACTGGCTCCATAGTAATAAGGACATCTATAACAGCTCGGTAAGACGTTACAAATCGGCCATAAAACTAGCCAAGGCCACATTCTATGATAATAGAATAAAAAATGCGACCAATTCTGCTAAAGAGTCTTACCTGATAGTCAAGGAACTTCTTAACATCCCTACAGCATCCGCTGCTCTCCCCCCTCCCCTGGATAGAAGCAAGGACCTAGCCATCTACTTCGATTCCAAAATCCTGCGGATACTGGACTCTCTCCCCTCTACCAGCCCGCTTATTCATGCTGATATTGACGCCTGCACTAACAGCCCGCGGCTGACCTCTTTCAGAGCAGTCTCCCTCGTTGAGGTCACCGCCACGCTGACCAAAATGAAAAGCGGATCCCCCCTGGACCCGGCCCCCGTCAGACTCTTAAAAACGGTGTCTCCCAGCATAGCCCCCACCATCAGGGATCTCATTAACACCTCTCTTTCCCATGGCACAGTGCCTCCTAACTGGAAGAGCGCTGTCGTCAAGGCCCTGCTGAAAAAGCCCCAATTGAACCCTGACGACATGGCCAATTACAGACCCATATCGCTCCTTCCCTGCATCAGCAAGATGGCTGAGAAATTAGTTAACGTGCAACTTTCCCAATTCCTTGAGACTAACAAAATCTTGCGTCAATCTCAAACAGGATTCCGGCCGGGCCAGGGCACAGACACTGCCCTCCTCTCCGTCATCGAGGAGGCAAGATGCATCCTGGATTCAGGAGGATCAGTGGCAGTGATCCTCCTGGACCTCAGTGCCGCCTTTGATACAGTGGATCACCGTGTCCTTCTCCATCGCCTTGCCAGGGCAGGAATTGTGGGAACCGCACATGCATGGATCGAATCCTTCCTATCCGGTCGTTCATTTCAGGTGTGGGATGGCAACTCTCGCTCAGACCCCCTCCCTCTCACATGTGGAGTGCCCCAGGAGTCCTCGCTTAGCCCCACCCTGTTTAATGTTTACATGGCCCCCTTGGAAGATGTTGTGACCCCTTACGGGATAAAAATAGTAAACTATGCTGACGACACCCAACTTGTCGTTTCCCTTTCTCACCTGGACAATCACCCAGAAAACCTACTGAATTGTCTGCAAGATATTCACACCTGGATGTGCGAATCCTCCCTGAAGCTGAACGGTGCAAAAACCGAAATCATGCTTCTGGGTAATAAATGGTCCTCCATCCCTCCATCAGTTTGGCCGGACGCCTTTGGTGATATCCCCACGCCTAATAAAGAAATCAAAACTCTAGGATTCTGGTTGGAGCAGGACCTTTCCATGAAGACCCAGGCAGCAAAGACCGCTGGTACATGCTTTGGCCTCCTGCGATCAATTCGCAAGATTCTCCCTCTCCTTCCCCCCCTATCCAGGAAACTACTGGTTCAAGGCCTTATATTAGCACGGCTGGACTATGGTAACGCCGCGTACCTCGGCGCTCCTGAATTCACCTTGGCCAAGCTACAACGTGCACAAAACGCTGCAGCGAGGCTCATTTTGAACCTCCCTCCTAGAGCCTCGACCAAACCGGCCCTCAAAGCCCTACACTGGCTTCCTGTGCGCCAGCGAGTAGAGTTTAAGGCCCTGTGCACCACGCATAAACTCATTAACGGGGCTGGCCCTGCCGCTCTTAAAGACATGGTCATCCCCTACAAAGCCCCCAGAAACCTTCGTTCTGACAGCGAACATCTGGCCATAGTTCCAAAATTTAAGAAGTCGCGCACCGGTGGCCGCCGCTTCTCGGTCAATGCCTCTTCAAAATGGAATGCACTTCCTCGCAATCTGCGTCTTGAACCCTGTCACGCCCTCTTCCGTAAAAAACTTAAAACCTTCCTCTTCCCCAAATAGTTCCCTGGTCTCCCTCTCCTGGTTCTCACAATCATACAGCGCGGGGATGCCTTCGGGTCACCAGGCGCTCTATAAATCATAAAATAAATAAATAAATAAAATTAGCTATGGAGGAAGAATACAGTGAAGGATCAACACAGGAGAACCTACAAGCCATTGGTATAAATATAAGTCAACCTTGTGTTACCCATTTTAAACCTCCTTCCATCTTTATCCCACTAATGCCTAAAGACACAATTGATGCGTTCAGTGATATTGTAATAGAAGATCTAAAGGGGTTAACAAACATCACTTCAAGAAAGGCCAAGCAATTGAAATACATGGAAAAACAGTATGCTAACCTTATGAAAAAGCTCAGGAATTACTCTAATCTTATAAAAAATAAAGCAGATAAGGGAGGCAACACTGTTATTTGGCCACGCGCCTTTTACATGGAAGAAGTTAACTGACACTTTAATGATGTGGCATGTTATAAGAAAGGGACATTCAATCACATCAGATGTCTAAAAGACAAAGTACATAAAGAACTCAATCATTGGAAGAGAGAAGGTCTTTTAAGTAAACAAGAACATTATTTTCTGAAAAATGACTATCGGGTAACGCCAACCTTTTATCTCATTCCTAAAATTCACAAACAAACAATCCAAGTACCTGGATGACCGATCATCTCAGCTCAGGGAAGTCTATTGGAAGCAATCTCCAAATATGTGGACCATTTCCTACATGATTTTGTAGAAGAACTACCCTCATTTATTAAGGACACTGGTCACTTTATTACCAAACTTAAAGATGTTGAATGGGAAGCAGGCTTTGTACTTATTGCCCTAGATATCAGTACATTGTACACAAGTATCCAACATGTAGATGGGCTCAACGCTGTCAAATACTTTTTTGATAAACAGAGTATTGTACATAGACAGCACAACGCCATGTTGCTTATCATGATAGAACTATGCCTGACTAACAATTATTTTTTGTTTAACAGAGAAGTTTACCAGCAGCAAAGAGGTGTAGCCATGGGGGCATGCTTCTCCCCAACCTATGCATGTTTACATGTTGGGTGGTGGGAGAAGCATGTCCTCAGGGGGACGTACAAATCCATGCTTACTGACTATATATTCCATTTTTGGAGATTTATAGATGACATCTGCATGGTATCGAAAGGGACCCAAGAATCAGCCATGAATTTTGTCAATATAATAAAGAAAAATGACCTAAACCTGAAATTCACGTCACAAATAAGTACGACACAGATTCAATTCCTTGATGTAGAGGTCTACATTAGTGATAATAAAATTCAAACTAGGTTGCACAGGAAATCTACGTCAGGAAATGTGATCTTGCACGCCAGTAGTGCACATCCAGGCCACCTAATTAAAATCATACCCTATGGGGAGTTCCTTCGAATGCGGAGGATATGTAGCTCGGAGCCTGATTTGGAGGCATGCTAAATTGAGGCTTACAAAAGATTTCTTGCCCGCGGCTACTGCCCAAAGGAACTGAAACGCTATAGAGATAAAGCCAACAGTCTGAGTAGAGAGAAATGCCTGGCAGATATTAGCAGTAGAAACCAGCATCAGAACAACCAAGACCTTAGCAAGGAAAAGGAAAGAATTAGCCTTATCACTACCTTCAACACTGAGGAAAGAAAAGTGAGGGGGATCATGAAAAAACATTGGCCGCTGCTTAAGACTGATATTAGCCTAGCCCCATTGCTACCAGAGGAGCCATCTATCACCTTCAGAAGGGCCCCATCCATGAGGGAACCCTTGTTAAATCTAGCCCTGAGGTGACTAATTCAAAAAACTGGTCGTCCAACAAATCGGGTTTCCATAAATGCATAACATGCAGAGCATGTAAATTCGGTATTAACACCAGCGAATACTACTCTGCATTTGATCCTAACTCGATTCAGATCAAAGGGTCATACACGTGCCGCACTGATTTTGCAGTTTATGTATTACAATGCACTTGCGGGCTCAAATAGATAGGCAGCACCAAATTACAAGCTTTTAATCGTATCCTCCAGCATCTGAGGGCAATTGTGAACTCAGATGTAAATTACCCAGTGACCCGCCACTTTGAATTGGTTCACAATAAAAACCTAAATGATCTGAGATACTTTATAATTGATGCGGTACCCAAGAACATTAGGGGAGGCAACAGAGAAAGACAACCAAGACAGTTGGAAAGCAAGTATATTTTGTCATTGGATACTAGGATCCCGAACGGGATGAACACTGGGGAAGATTTACACAGTTTTCTGTAATAATTTACATTAGTAATGATCTATTTAATGTGTAAACCTGAAATAATGATAAGGAGGTGGTATCCCAATACATTTATATGTGGACCCGTCAACTTGTTTACCATAGACACTTCAGACTCAGTTGCTTTTACAAATTCCTCCACAGTGAAATAGAGTTTATGCTCTATAGTAACACACACTCCAGGTAGTTTCGAAACATGCACTTGCACTTTAATGATGTGAATAGTAGTCCAACATAACATCTGAGTGCCAGGGAACCTAATAAGAAAACTTTACTTACAGATCAAGATGACAGCATTATATAAAAATTATCTAAAATATAAAATAAATAAACACAACATCATTATAATTGAGTTTAACATGTTATACGTTCATGCTTTGACTGAGAGCAATTATATTTATTATGTATTTTTTAACTTGGTGATTTGATATGTCAATTTTAATATCGTTTTATCCAAGACTTTCTGCAATTTGCACTTTGAATTGTTTTGCACATAAATTGAAATTTGCACTAGCACTTTATTCTTTTATGCAGAGTTCACATATGCCGCAGTAGGAACATAAGAGGACTTTTGGTAGCAATTTTGGAACATCAGTTTAAACACTTAATATGTGCTTGATAGAACTGTAAAATAATTGTTGTCGTTTATGACTGCTAGATTTTATCCATTTTCGTTTTGGGGACGATTTGTTATCTTCTGTTTTTATTTTATCAGTAATGTATTTACCTCAATACAAATTTCCTGCGTAATTGTGGTCTGTACCTGGGTAAACGTTGGCGATTGTGGCCGAGGTTCAGGTTTCGTTAACTCTTTATATATATATATATTTTTTAACACCAAATCGCTCTTGCGCTTCAGAAGGTCACTCACGGCACCCCCTGCCATCCAGCTTGTGTGCCTCTAGCAGCTTTCACACCCTTCCTCCATTAATTTGCATGATTCCCGACGCGTTTCGAGGCCACTCCGCCTCTTCATCAAAGGGACATTTCACAGGAGCAATCAGTGACAACACCTCCGTTTCCATCTGTTTTATTCGTAAATTCAGGAAATGACGCCCTAAGTGGGCGTGGCTCATCGCAAATTACCACCAACTTGAAGTTGGTGGTAATTTGTTATTTCTTAAGGCCAAATTGCACTTTTTTGGTGCTTCTTACATTGCATTTAAGGAATCACAAAATTTGCGATTCCTTAAATCCAATTGCAAAATAAGGAATCGCAAAAATTGCGATTCCTTATTTTGCATGCAGATATGCCTTATACATACCACAAAGCAAAATTGCGATCGCAAATGCCGAAATTCTGCAAATTTCGGCAATTGCGATCACAATTTTGCTTGATACATATGGCCCTTAATTTGCATTAAAGCAATCCTTAGAAACTCACTGAAAAAAGCTAAGTTTAAAGGAACATTATAGTTAGGTTAAATGTCACTTAAAACATACCATTATAAACTAACAAAGCCACTGAAATTCATCCTTGATAGTAATGTCATGTAACTATTACTCTTGCCCTAAAGTGAATATAATTCATATCCCTGTAATGCAGTGTTGTCATCAATGATGTCATTTCAGATGCTGCTTTGATTTATTCAATGATGTCACAGAACATGGCATGGGTGATGTAATATGTGAGGTCAAAGTCAAAGTTTGGTGGACAACTGTCAAAACTGATTGCTGCCACCCACAAAGCTGATTGTACATTGACAGGAAATTTTTGTAAAGGTACAGATAATACTGCTGGGCCAGTGGTGGCAGCCATAACGTCCTCTGCCACCCTGATGGACAGAGTACCTACCCTCTGCCAATCTATAGCTCAATTTCTACGTTTGAAGGTAGAACTCATAACAGAGATAAGGGTTAAAAATATTTGCCCGATGAGCAGACTTCTTTGGCTTTTAAAATAAAGTTTCCTGCATGGAGCTTTTCCCATCAAAACCAACAACTTCACAGAGACCTCACCCAATGGCTTATTCAACTTCGTGAGGACTTCACCGGATACAACCTGCAACCATCACCCATTTCATCATAATAACTTTATTTTGATCAAAAGATCGTAAAATAACACTTGGCCCTTTTCAGAGACAAGTCAGAGAGTAAACTCTCTGACCTTGATGCCTTGTTTGATTTAACCAACTAAGGTCCTTCTTGGTCAGTATGACATTGCACTTAGGTGGGCCGCAAACAGTAATTTCTGCTTGACTGTCTCTTGCCACTATTTGCCCTAAAAAAATCATAAAATGCTATCTGTGATTCCCCACATTCGATTTTAATTCTTTTTGATTTTGTTTTAAATCTAATGCTCTCTATTTATTATATCTCTATTATTATTAGGTTTAGTCTATTTGCTCTATGTCCAAGCTACAAGGAGTTGAGCCCTGGCTCATTTATTGAACTTTTATATAGGATGTGAGACGGCTTTGGACCTATTACTTGGGAAGTATTCTCATCCTCCCTAACTAATAACCAATGTTCTTACAATTTGTGTTTGTAGAACACTGTTTCCTTTAACTGCACCCTGGTGCTCTCACTTTCTCTAAATGTGTGTTTGGTTGAATGGGTTGGTCTGTATGCATATGTGTCTGCTCTGTCCATACATGCATAAGCTGTGTTTCTTTATGAGCATGCCTTTTACAGAACATAATGCAAAAACAATAATTGATGGACAGAATGTTGCACGATGGCAAATCATTCACCTGCCCATTGTTATTTTGCTCACCACCCCAGTTCAGACTTGCCATATGCAAATTAGTCTTGACCCTGTGCCTCATGGGAAAAGTCCAGCCCAAACTGCCAAACAATGTCTTCCCTGGACCGGAATCAAGCATCCTAGGACCAGTTTCTGGCTATCAGCCATCATCAGCCGGGATAGCTTGATTCCGGAGGCATGGAGAGCACAGGACTCACATCTGAGCACACCCGTCCCACTCGGGGTGACAAATTCAAAAACAATAATTGATGGACAGAATGTTGCACAATGGCAAAACATTCACCCAAAGTCACAGATCTGGGTTTAATCTATCGTTATTTTGCTCAACACACCACCCCAGTTCAGACATGGCCATATGCAAATGAGTCTTGACCCTGTGCCTCATGGGAACAGTCCAGCCCGAACTGCCAAGCCATGTCTGAACTGAAGTGCTTGTTTTTGTGGCTTTCTGTTACTCTGGAAAGAGCAAATAACACGGGAAGTCAGCCACACACCATCTGCGGTTTAACCAGGCTTTGCAAAAAAATAGCATTCAGACCCCATGATTTAGCAAGAGTGTGAGTAACGTCTGTGTGAAATATTTTGCTATCTTCACTAAGTTCTCCGAGAAAATTTTACAACTTTGCAAAGCTTGCACAGGTGTTTGCTTAAGCCACTTTTGCTAGAAATTAGAAAATGCAAGTTTATTGCTAATATTTCTTTATACACGTGTCTTTAAGCATAGAAAAACCTGAAAAACATAACGTTGTATAGAAATATGCTGCATACATTTTCCTTCCCGGCTGGGCTCGAATAGAGTGAATAATATCCCATAATGCAGTGAAAATTAACTTGCAATGCACAGAAGTTAAAACAAGAGCTTTAGGGGCAGATTTATGAGGCTGTTGCGCCTCTTTGCGCCACAATTGCGTCACTTTATTTGACGCAACTGTGGCGCAAACAATGCTAGGAGATGCGTCACGTTGTAAAGCACTGCGCCATAAGGAGGCGTTCCTGCGCAGGGGGGGCATTCCTGCGCAGGAACGCCTCCTGAAAGTGGCTGAGTGAAATCTATGAGATTTCACTCAGTCACTATCAGGGCAATGCTGCGTCAAAACCCTGCGCCTGTCGTAGGTCTTGACGCAGCATTGTGCACATGGTGTACCCCCGAGCCTTGCTGGAGCTGCGTCGCTCTTGCGACGCAACTCCAGCAATGCGCCACATTTCCGGCACAGATGCGTCACGCATCTGTGCCGTTTTTGCACCATGGTGCGCCGCATTATAAATGCGGCGCACCATGGGAGGCGGAGCTGTGGCGCACTGTGGCACATGTTAACTGGCGCATCCCTGGGGATGCGCCAGTTAACATAAATCTGCCCCTCAGTAGGGGATGCGCCCATGTCGTACACATGCAAGGGCAGAACCGTGCCACGAGACAGTGCGGCAGGTCATATAATTAAATTACCAATATATTAAAATGTCTTTGTATGTGAATCATTCTGGGGTCACTTTACTGTCTACCAGAGGCGAGGGAGTAGCTAAGCAAATAACGTATCTTACAGTAGACTAACGACCCCTAAAACCAAGCTCTACTGGCGTACAAAGCTTCAGACAGTGTGCAAAGCTCATCTAAAAAAAGAATATTACAGAAAGGTTTTCAGTAAAACTGAGTTTGATCCCGGAAGTTCCAAGGTATTTTAAGTTCTTTATTTCCTTGAGAAAATTATTTCTTTGGCATTTCCTGCTGTCTAGCTCTTTTTCCCATCTCTGGTATTTTGGATAACAAAATTCACTAACCTCAGCATTTTTGTGGTATTTGATTTTAAACGTGACAAGAATTGGGTCATGCGTCTCTTTTGAATAAAATGTGTGTTAGCTGTGAGTTTGAGAAAAATCAGTTAAACATTTTCGACGGAATGAACACTTCACCAAATGTATCTATTTATCCTTCATAATATGACATTTACTTTTCCCTTGATACTAAGTAGATTTTACACCCACTCTTTTGACACAGCTAGCTAAGCTCAAAAAGGCCAGACATACTGTTAGACCTGGCCCTCTCCGTAGGGTCACCCCCAAACCTTTTGCTGTTACCCCCTCCCCCGTTTTTTTTCTGAATTGTTTTTGTTGGCCTTAGGATTCTGTGCTCTTTACCACTGCTGACCAGTGCTAAAGTGATTGTGCTATCTCCTTAAAACATGGTTACATTGGCTTCTACCTAATTGGCAAATTTAATGTACAAATAAGCCACCTGTGTAGTGAAATACCATGTACCCAGGACCTTAAAATTAAATGCTAGCCGTGATCCTGCAGCACTTTTTGTGCCACCCACTAACGTAGCACCTGAAAACATGTCCCAGGTCTGCAATTGGAGCCTGATTTCAATTTGAAATTGCCATGTTGACTTGGCAGTTCAATTCATTTTCTTTTTCTTGCTTGATTAATTAAAATCTTACAATATAGTAACAATAATTCTTAATATAATAAATATATTACTAATACAAGTATGATTTAAAATAGTTAAAAAAAAGTTCATTTAATAAACTGATCAATTTCCTCTTGATAATTAAGTATAACAGCACTTAATAGTTCAGATTTCATAATACAACTTTTCCTATTATAAACAACCTATATTACATCACACATTGATCTCAAATTAATCTTGTAATCCTACTTCCTTTCTTACTATTAATAACATTTTACAAAAGCTGAGGGCCGTAATATGACATCTCAAATTAATCTTACTGATCTAATGCCCTTTGTACTATTAATAAAAACTTTACAAAAGCTCAGTGCTATGTCGTCTGTGACTTGGCAGTTAAAACCCCTTTCCAAGTCTTAAGCTTCCCTTTTATTACACATAAGTCACCACTAAGGGAGGACCTAAGTAGCCCATAGGGCAGGGTGCTGTGTAATTAAAGGATTGGACATGTACTTTAAAGTTTTACATGTCCTGGTAGAGAAAATACTACTACATTTGTTTTTCACTACTGTGAGGCCTACCCCTCCCATTGATTAACATTGTGGATTCTTTATTGCATTTTATAAGCTGAAATTCCGAATTGGGAGCAGGTAGAAATATAATCTTTGGCAGGGGAGTAATTAAACCCGTTGTTCTTCAAAGGCCTTTTATAGAATCTTCTCCTATCTTCCAGAAGAAGGGTACCAGGGTATCCAAATTGGACTTTCAGGCCCACTTTTCAGTTGACTAGGAGACATGTGGAAGGACTCTCAGAGGACTGCCTACAGCTGTAGCCTTCTCTCGACTCTCCCGGACTGCCGCTGTACCTTTAGACAGCTTTGCTGCATTGAGTTTGCCTTGAACCCTCAGAGGTCAGCCCTGCTGTTAAACCCTGCCTCTTTACCTGCATTCATGACTAACAGAAGACACTCTAAGGGTTAGTTTTCTGGTCTCCTATTCAAAGCCAAAGGGATATCAAAGGTTCCCACCATCTTGAACCTGCATCTGGATCCGGCCTCAGTGAGTGATGAACCCACAATAAGTATCCCATCAGCCCTGACCCCTTTGTTGTGGTGCTAAAAGTGACCAGATGGCAACATTTCCAAACCTTAGACAAAATGTGGACATTGCAGCCTGAATGTTATGCAGATTTAAGTTGCCATTTCAACTTGGAAAAAAACCTTGAGAAGCCTTAAACTCTCCTCTTTATTACATACTAGTCACCCCTAAGGTAGGCCCAAGGAGGCACGCAGCGATTCAAGATGGCTACTCCTTGAAACGCTCTCTGACACTGAGCTCCGGTTAGCGCTGGAAGGCTCTTGTAACAGTAGGGGTCCCGTCCTTATAGCATGGCTCCTTGTGTAGGAAGGAGTGAGGCACACTGGGACAAGTTTTTGGACCTATTGAAGGTCATTTCCACTGGTTTTTCTTCAGCGCTTTTTTCACCTCGGTGTCACTCAGTGTCACTGCTCTGGGTGACCGCCATTTTGGGAGTTTGCTGTTGCAACTTTCTCTTTCACAGATATGGCTTATCGCATAAATTTCTTTTGGGGGATCTTTAGTCTTTTGGTAACAGCATCATAACTTGGCCTATTAAAAAGCATTTCAATGGATCAGCTACTCTTATATTTTTGTGTGACTTTCTAATTTTCCCTTTTAATTGCCTGCCATTTACAGCTACCTTTTAACTACGGGCATTTCGTCACTGGGTTATGTACAGTGAAGGTCTCAGGTCCCTTCTTTTTTGTGTGGCCGCTGTTTTGAAACCTTGCTCCTCACGTTAAGGTTTTTTAGGTGCTTTTTGAGGCAAGTTTATGGACCCGTTGTTGTTTTTTCTTTTTACGTCTTCTCCTTTGAACTTACTTCTCCTCAAGGTCTCCATTTTATGAGGCCGCCATTTTGCGCTTTCTGCTACCAGAGACTTGCTATTAGAGAATTCTTCTCACAGTGCATCCAAATGCAGGTAATTTTTTTTCTTCTTTCTGGCAATATCCTCATGCAATGGACTTTGTTTGATTTTTGCTTATCAGAAGGGTTCAGTTATTGCCACGTCTGTTGGATGTATCATCCCTTTTATACTCCAAGGTAGGGTGCGATGTGCTTTAATCTCTCCTCCTTCCTACTGAGGCACTGAAGCTCTTTGGCACTTTTTAGTCTGCTCTGCTAATGGTCTACTGACAGAACTTCTAATTTGCTGCGCTATTGGTGTCTTTGGAGTTTTTTGACCTAAGAGACCCAACCTTCTGCTACATCGTTCACATTATTGTGCTATGGATTCCTTACACACAAACAAGCCCCTTGGAGGTACAATATCCACCTCTAGAGGTCATAAAGATTCAGTTGCAGGTACCAACAAATGCCACAAAAAACACCTGTCTTCTCCATAAAAATCACCTCTTCCTCTGACGTTATAGGACATAACGGATGAACTACGTGACATTAGACCTTTCATGTCGGATACTACTTCTACTCTACGGAGAATTGAAGAGAAATGGTCTGGACTTGAGTCAAGACTTTCGGATGTTGAGCAAAAAATTTGTGATGAACAGAACATTGTCGGCAGAGTCGATATCCTCACTAAAGAAGTTAAAAATTGTACAGAGGACTTTGAAATAGGCACAACAATTTATGTATTTACAGAATTCCAGAAGGTTCTGAAGGCTCGGATATGATCTCCTTTTTGAAGACTCAAGTCCTGCAGATTGTTTATCTTCCGAAATCTATGGATTTTAACATTCAAAGGGCACACAGGTTGGGTCCACAAAATGCATCTTCCTCAACTAAACCAAGTGGCATCATTGCCTATTTCTTCTTGTACTCTGATCTCATAGCAATTCTAAATTCTTCCAAGCAACACAAGCAGATCTTCTGGTCTGGGTACAAAGTCTTTTTCAGGCAAGATGTATCTAAGCCAACCGCCACTCGGTGTAAGGAATTTCTCAACTTCAGACCATCTTTGAGATCCATGAATGCCGGCAATGGACTTATACATCCGTGCTTTTTTAAAGTTACTTAGAAAGACAGAACTTTTTCTTTTGATGACCCGGCTGATCTTCGGAAATTCATCCATACTCATAAAGGAGAAGCTTAGGAATTAAGCAAACCTTAATTGTTCACATGTCTGTTCTCTTCCCTGTTTTTTAGGTCCTCTCTGTGCTGTTCCTGATGCTGATGTTCATACTACCGATCTCCTTATGTTTCGTCATGTATGAGTTATTCCATTCATTGTCTTCCCATTGTCTGGTAAGTCCCCTTCCACTTTGTTTAGTATGTTTACCATTTATTTTTAATCTCTTACCTCTTCTTTTTTAGTTTCCATTAGTAAACGTAACCCTTCTTTGTAACTCCCCCTATTTTGGAGTGGCCGTCTTGTTCTTTTCCACCCTCCCTCAATAATGTTTTTCCTATTTCTGACCACCATGACTAAAGTCTCTTGGCTTTTCGTCATTTTTTCTATGCTTCCCTTTCATTTCCTCTTCTGTCCACTATTCCTTTTCTTTCTCCCCTTCTCCCTTTTATGCCTCTTTGCTCCTGTCTCTTTTGCTTCTCCTTCTTTCCATGTAATGCCTATGGTACGTCATTACTTTCTCCTTTTTTCATACATATGGATCCAGCAAGCTAGTAACTCTAATTTCCTTCATCTCTGTTTCCTTCTACATTCTGCTCCTTATTTGTTTTTACTTATTTCTATGTTATTTACCTATGTTTTTCTTAGACACTGGTATATACTTTTTTTATTTTTCTCTTTTTTTGATGGGTTTGTCACAAATAGTTTATACCTCTTCTCTAATTTTCTTTTACATTCTTGCTTATTTTTAATTATATTTTCATATCATATTGCGCTCTTACAAGAAACACACCTGAAACTGCAAGATCTGTTTTCACTGCGCAAACAGTAGGTAGGAGAGGTTTTCTGCTCCCCGGTATTGAATATTAAGAATGGCATTGGTATTTTGTTTCATAAGTCTTTGAATGTTCAGTTACTAAATGAATTCCAAGATACTAATGGTAGACGGTTGTTTTTGAATGCTAAAGTTAATAATTTTCAACTCTCTTTTTGTAATGTTTACGACCCTAATGATATTGATTTCACATTTTGGAATGATTTTGCCACTCTTCTTTCTTCCCATGCCGCAGATAATTTGATTGTGGGTGGTGGTAGTAACCGACTTATGGACACATTCCCAGGTCGGAAATCTTAAACTAAATATATCCCTAACAAGATGCAGAAAACATTTTCTAAGGTTATTACCTCTGGTTGATTTATTGAGAACCTTTCACCCTGACTTTTTAGAATATTCCTTTTTCCCCATCGTTCATCGATCTCACTCCTACATAGACTACATTTTTCTCACTCACCATGCTCTTCAATGTATGACTAATGCAGAGATTGGCTCCATTCTTATTTTAGATCACACCCCTGCTATTTTAGATACGCAACATCCTTCATTTTTCCCCACATCCCGTCATTGGCGTTTTAACATCTCCCTTCTCTTGCATTCCCAATTTGTGAAACAATTCACTCTTTTCACACAGGAATTTTTTTACAATAATTTTTCCTCTGCTTCTCAATTGCATTTTTTTCGGATGCCTTCAAAGCTACTGCCAGGGGCTTCAAAATTGACTTTATATCCGAGAAAAGAAAGAAAGAACGTATGGATCCAACCCTTATCTTAAGGCAAATCAAAACTCTTGAGCATAAATACTGCACTACCATTTGTCCTGATTCTTTGTCAACCCATATCAAAGCAAAAATGCAATACAACAAACAATCTTGGGATTCTGCTTCTAACAATCTCCTCAAATTCAATGCAAAAATGTACGGTGGTCGGAATAAGGCAGGTAGATTCTTAGCCAATTACCTTAAAATCAAAAAACAAAAATCTAAAATTGTGGTTATCACAGATAACTCTGGAGTTCGGCATATTATAGATGTAGGATTCTTGACTGCTTCTTCCAATATAATACCTCCCTTTACACTCCAGAGTCCACCCCTTCTTCCGAATAAATTGATTCCTTTTTCAAACTATCCCCAATCCTCTAGAAGACATTGTTGACCTCACATCCTTGGATGTTCCCATCTTGCAACAGGAAATCACTTCCTTACAACGGGTGAATCACGAGGATCTTTCACTCAGGCAATGTTATGTTTGATTCCTAAAAAAGACCCCTCCCTTTGTAAACACTATAGGTCCATTTCTCTCATTAACACAGACTGTAAAATTTTCGCTAAAATACTTGCCCTCCGTATAAATAAAGTAATCCAAGACCTCAGCAATATTTACCAATCAGGGTTCATCATAGGAAGATCTATCACAGATAATTCAAGCACCTTTCTCAATATTATTCACCTAGCTTCTAAAATGGATTCACCAGTTGCTGCCATTACATTGGATGCTGAGAAAGTATTTGATAAGGTCAACAGGAATTTATTTCTGGCGCATTAAGATGGCACGGCATCAGCCCTTCTATTATTAAATACATTCAATTCTTATACTCTGTCCCCTCTATGTCCATTTGGGTAAATGGCTGTCAATCTCAAAATTTTCCACTCCGTAGAGGTACCAGGCAAGGCTTCCCTCTTTCTCCACTTTTATTCATTCTTGCTGTAGAACCCTTCTTAGAGAAACTTAGATGTTCTCCACACTATAAAGGTCTCCAATGTAACTACGTCAACATTAAATATACCGCTTATGCTAACGACATCTTGTTATATTTCCCCAACCCGTCTACTTCCAATCTCCACCTCCTAATCCTCTTTTCTCTTTACTACAAGATTATTCGTTAGTCTCTGGCTATAGACTTATTACTGATAAGTCTGAAGTCCTACCTTTAAACAAATACTGCCTTTCTCATATGCTTCACGGCTCAGGTTTTGAGTGGAACCCCAAAAGCATCAAATGCCTAGGCATTCTATGTGCTAATACCATTAGGGAAACTATTAAAATCAACCTTGCTCCTATACTCAAAAATCTCTCTGCCCTTTTTGAGAGCTGGGCCCCTCTTTTTTTATCCTGGTGAGGTAGATTGGCCAAAATTAAAATGATGCTCCTTCCAATCATTAATTTTTATCTTTCTATGCTTCCGGTTTTCCTCCCACTCACCTTTTTTAGTGCCATTAATTGCTCCTTGACCAACTTTTTGTGGAAAAATCGCAAAGCTAGGATTTCACTTTCTCGTCTTTAACAATCCAAAGATTTAGGTTGAGTCAATTTTCCCAATATCAGATGTTACCACTCAGCATTCACCCGTAAACAAATATGGTCTTTTTTAACCAAGTCTCCACATACAACTCCTAATCTCTAAATCTTCTAAAATACCTTATGGATTCAAATTATTCACCACTCCTTCCCCAGTGTTTCAATGCAATATTGATATCTCCATCTTCAAAACGGGTAACAACCTCATACAAGCCACAGCTTCTCACCTTTCCATCTTTGAACACCACTTCAACATTATGTCCCGCCTCCTTGACCACCCTGCGCCCATCAATACCGTTCCTCAACTGAATGACGACCCTCCAACCTCTCCATTCCCCCTCCCCCTAGCTCCACTTCCACTCTTAACTATCCAGCAAACACTATCCTCCAACAATTGACTTCATCATTACCCTCCCTGGACCTCTCTACAGCAAACGACACCCCCCAACCACCCTTATCTATTTCTCATCCCCTTCTAAATCCCCTCTCTCCCCACCCCATGAAACATGGCAGCCCCCAATCCCTGTCCCCTATATATCATTCCCCTCCCATGATCCCTCCTCTCCATGACCGCCCAAATCCTCTCCCCCCAAACTCTCACATTCTCCACCATCTTTTCCCCTCAATCCCAAAACACTACTCCTCACCGCCCACCACTTACCCATCCTAAACACCCTCTCCTCCTCCCCATCCCTCTTATCCTGCCCCTCCATGCCCTCCAATCTCCACCTCCTAATCCTCTATCCCAAACCCCAAAAAATACTCAACCCCTACACCCCAACATATCTGCTCTCCACACACTCTATGCTCTTTTATCCTCTCTGGCATCTTCCCCTGAAGTGCTTAACTTCCTGTCTAAACTCGCCCAACCCCTCACACCGAACAGCTCCGACATCCCCCACTCCACATCCTCTACCATATTTCCAGCACACATTAGGCTACTGACCGCAACCATTTTTCCCCCCTCTCACATTAGGCCACCGACCTCAACCAATGCAGATTTCTCCCTACCCCGAGATATTTCCCTTCCCTCCACCCAAACCCCTTCAGAAATGCCTGTTTCATCCACACGCATCAACCTATCTAACCTGACTACCGAACCCTTCTCACCTAACACCCACATCACCCCTCTGCCCTCTCCCACTATCCTCTCTCCCAACACATCAGTCCTCCCTCTATAACTAACTCAGACCCTTCCCCCCCGCCCTCGCCCCACTGAAACCCCCTCACCCCAATTGCCACGAATCCACCAAACACTGAACTTGACCTAGCCAACTTGACCACCAAACCCCTCACACCGAACAACCCTGCCCCCTCTCTCACTCGACACCCACTACCCTACCTCCCCCCATATTTACCAGTACACTCTCCGCAACCAACCCAAACCATGCACCCTCGGCACCTCCCATCACCAAAGTTGAGCAAGGACTACACAATATTGAACTCGATTTATCTAATTTAATTTCTGAACTCTCTCAACACAGGAAAGACCTAATCTACCTCAGTGCCAGTGCCCTCCCTCTCCATAAAATCCCTCCCACACCCTCCCCAAAAAATTCTTAACGCCAAACAAAATAAATGAAGAACAACTCCTCTTCGCAGCCGGTTACATAAACCGCATCGTACCATCTCTCCCCTTCTGACCTCTCAAACCTATGCAACTCTTACCTTCCAAATTTATCAACATCCAATCCTCCACCCCCCTACTCCCACATCCTTGTTATCCTTGGGACAAACAGAACCCGCTCTTCCTCCAACTCCCCTAGACCAACGCCCAAACTCACATTAATCTACACTTGTACACCCACCATATGCAAACCCACACCACTTACATGTATGCTTATCAACTGTCGTTCTGCAGTACAACACGCAACGGAAATTTTAGAAACCATCCTCAGTAAATCAATTGACATTGTATTCCTCACTGAAACCTGGCTCAATGACCACTCAATGAGCATAATTGCCCTACTCCCCCCCAGGATCTTCTATCCTTAGAAAAGACAGTCCTGACAGAGCTGGGGGTGGTCTAGCCATTATTTTTAAAAATGAACTTCAGTTATTCCTTGTCAATAACTCTGGATACTCCTCCTGCGAATACCTAGAAGCTGAACAATATTCCCAGCCTATCCATCTTCACAACATTTATCGCCCCCCTGGAATCCCCGAGCACTTCATTGAGGACTTATCTGTGCTCTTGACTCAATCTTCACTATCCAACTCTAAAAATCTTTTCCTTGGGGACTTTAACCTCCATTGGAATGACACCAATGACCCACAATCGCCCTCCTCACTAATCTACTTGAGATCAATTAACTCAAACAACTATGTCTGTCCCCAACACACACTAAAGGAGCCACCCTTGGTGCCATTCTCCCTAACGAAGATCTGGCCTCTGTGACCAACATTATCCCCATCGACTGGTCTGACCATCACCTTATTCTGTTCACCATCGCCACCACTGCGAATCTCACCACCTCCAAAATAAACAGATCACAGAAACTGACCAGAAATCTAAAACGTATCCCTCAGGGTGTTCTTGAGTCTAAACTCCAAGCTCAACTTCTTTTCATTCCTCCCTCACAAAATGCCAATGAGCTCACGGAACACTGAACAATACGGTCACTGGTATCCTAGACCAACTGGCCCAGCCAAAACTCAAATATCTAAGGAACACCCCCTTCAACTCTTGGTTTAATACCGAGCTTAATGAGGAAAGACGGTCACTCAGACTGTCGGAAAGAATCTGGAGACAGCATCCATTGCCCCCCTATCTTGCACTCCTCGGACGTGCTAGATCCACCTACATAAAACACATCTTCAAGGAAAAGACATCTTTCTTCTGCACTCACCGTGCCAAAAACAGACCTAGGGAACTCTTCAAAATCATTTGAAACTAAACTCCCCCCACACCTCCAATCTTGATCGCCTCCTCAGCCAGAGGTGAAGAAATTTCCATTTCTTTCTTAGAAAAGATAGCCAAAATTGATCAATACTTTCTTCCCATGAAGCTCCCCTCTCAATCCCAATGCTATCCTGCCCTCCCCTCCAATGCCCTCTTCACATCCCCTCGACCAGTTGACCCCTTCTCTCCCTTGCCCACTATTTTACTTCTCCCCAGAGACTCTCCTCACCTGCCTACCTCCTCACCCCCCCAACAACTCCCAAAGCTAGCCTTGACCTCATCTCCGGAACCCAAATCCCCTAACTCACAAATAAAGAACAATGCCTCCCTGCTCAACTTTCTCCCTATGACTGAGCTTGAAGTCCTTAAAATAATTGGTAATCTTAAACCACCCTCCCACACAAAAGACCCCTTACCTTCTAACCTGGTCCCTGCCCTTAAGCATATCATCGCCCCATACTGGACCACAATCATCAGCACTTTCCTCTCCACTGGCTGTGTCCCCACCTCCCTTCAACTTGAACAAATCTCTCCCATAATAAATGTGGTATTCCATTACCTTATGTCATCTGGAACCTTCCCATGTCACTCAGTAGAGTGTTAGGACCTTAGAATGTTTTCCCTTGACTAGTGACTGTTATGTTACTGCTTTACTGATGATGAAGACATCTCTTGCTACCTGTGGTTGTTAAGCTGTTCTTCCTACGAATAAACCTGCTTGAACCTACTTCCTGTGTAGTCTGCATTACTACAATAAAGAACCCAAAATTTGACCCAAATGACCTAAACAATCTCCGCCCCATCACCAACCTCCCACATCTCTCTAAAGTCCTTGAAAAATGGGTCCTACTACAACTAGATAAACACATCGAAAACTTCAACCTCCTCGACCCCTTTCAATCAGGCTTCAGGAAAGGCTGCAGCACTGAAACAGCAATGCTCAATGTCATTGATGACATCCATCACTCACTTGAAAAGGGCGAGTCCTGCCTTCTTATCCTCCTTGATCTGCGTTCGATACAGTCAACCATTCAGCCCTACTTAATGTGCTTAAGATCCAATTTGGCCTTAATGGCACTGCCTACAATGGTTTTGTCTTCTACCTACAACATCAAACTCAGCAAATCAAAATTCCAAACTGTCTTTTTAATCCCACTCCGGACTTCCTTGGAGTTCCCCAATGATCTATTCTGTCTCCCACCCTCTTTAACCTCTTCATAGAACCCCTCATAATCATTCTTAAACAAGCAGGCATCAGTTACCATCTGTACGCCGACGACAGCCAAATCTACCACAGGATTAAAAATCATGCTGACATCCTACACCTGAACAACACCCTCACCAAGATCCAAACCAGGTTCCATTCTAATCATCTTAAACTTAACCCTAACAAAACGTAAATTATTCTCTTCTCCCCTAAAAATAGCCCTCTCCCTGTGCAATCCTGGATTTCTGACCTTAACACGCTCAACTGCTCACTCACCCTGTCAAACTCCGTCAAATCTCTCAGTATTTCTATCGACAACACCCTAACCCTCAACGCCCACATCAAAAACTCTGCTAAAGGAGCCCTCTGCACTCTCTGTCACCTCAAGAAATTCAAACCCTTTATACCTACTGATGACTTTAAACTTGTAGTTCAATCACTTGTCCTCTCATGCATCGATTATGGCAACGCCATTCTCAACGGAATCCCCCAGATCCACCTTGCTCGAATCAAAGCTGTGCTCAACCTTGCAGCCAGGCTCATCACAAACTGCAAACGCTACGAACATATCTCACCAGCTCTTAAATCTTTCAAATGTCTCTCTATTGAAGGTAGATCTGCCTACAAAACTGCCCGCATCACTCATAAAATCCTTCACCAAAACACTCCTGAGTACCTCTCCAAGAAACTCCTCATTGCAGGTACCACTCAAACTCTAAGAAGCACCAACACCCTCCTCCTAATCCCACCACTGCATAAAAAGAAATCCACGCAATCACGCTCCTTCTATGGAAATGCCCCTATCATCTGGAACTCCCTCCCAATAAGCCTGCTCTGCAACCCCTCATATTGCAGTTTCAAAAACGACCTAAAAAATCACCTCCTCAACCATTACTGGGCATCATAACCTGGGCCTACACTTAATTTTTCACCATTTTTACCATTTTTCAGTAATATGTTATCCTTCTCCTGAATCTTCCTCTTACTTACTACCAAATGTGTACATTTCTCGCCCATAATAATCTATTTGATTTATATATCTCGCAATTTGATTTAATCATTCTTTTATCTACAAGTTTGGCATGTTTGGCCAAACGAGTATTGGGGGTCATGTTATATTTTTGCTCTGTAACCATTTGACCTCTTTTTTAACACCACCTTCCTAATTACTTGAAATGTGTAGCTTTGCACCTTTTATATTTATTAATGATTTGTATATCTCTCATGTTGTTTCGCTATCTTTTGATCTACTTGTATTCCTTGTTTTACTCATATAATCTTGCCACATATTATCTTTCCATGTAAGGTGCTCTGATACCTCCTGGGTCAAGCCAGCGCTATAGAAAAATCTTAACATAAAAAATAAATAAAAATAAATAAAATAAGAACAAGCTCAACACACATCTTTTTCGTTTATTACAGCCACTCGTTTACCTCAACCCCCGAAGCGTTTTTCCTCACCCACCTTTATTCACTCCAAAGCACTTGCATCCTCTCTGCTTTGTACTCATCTTTCCTCTGCGGATCAGTTCTCTTGCACTCCAATCTGAGATAACAAACATTTAAAGATTAACAATATAGCATTTTTCTGGAAGGAATTAATTGATAAAAGCATCTTCCCTATACACCGTCTGTTGAAGGATGGATCCCCTATGTACTTCTCGGACATTCTAGAGTCTTTTGGCATCTCCACCACACATGCCCTTCATTTTCCCTTACTTAAGGCGTCCATGATTCAGCTCCCTTCCTAGGATTATTCCTCTGATACACCTGACCAGGCCTCCTCCTCCCCACTTGATTTTCCTACCAAGCATAAAGCAGCTGTTATTTACAAAATGCTATCCCGTTCTCTGGATGTTAGAAATAAATCCAACTCAGGACTCTTATGGGAGAAAGATTTGGCCCAAGATTTTCCTTTTCAGACATGTGATTCTATTTGGCCAAAAACACACTTCTTTATCCTCAGCTACCACTACGCAAACTTCATACTATTTTTACAATAGACTTTTTTTACTCCTTCTGATTTGCACTAATTCAAATTGTTAGACTCCAATAAATGCTGGTCATGCTCCCATGAGAATAGTGATTTATTTCATATGTTTATCCACTGCCCTTTGGTTAAGTCCTTTTTAAGCATGGGCGAATTTTGCGAATCTCGCGTTCGCGAATTTTGCGGATTTGCGAACTCGCAATCCGCAAAATCCGCAAATTCTCGCGAATTTGCGGATTTTTTTTTTTGTGTTTGCCACTCTCTGTCACCACTGCCACTCTCTGACTACTCATGCCACCCTCTGGCCCACCCATGCCACCCTCTGTTTCATCACAGCACCCTCTGGTTGTCCAGTTTTACATTATTGTGGCAAACCAAAGCACACCTTCCCTGCCTCAAGTGACCTGAATTAATTTGGGGCTGATTAATGTGTCACAGAATATTTTTTTAGCAGGCACCTGCTTCCATAGTGCTTCCTGGTTAGTGATCTTTTGCACTTGCTAAGTGCTTTCATTGTTGCAAAATTAGTTACAACACCTGCCCTGCCCCAACTGACAATAATGAATTAGGGGCTGATTAATGGATTTGAACTTCCAGCCTGGCTCCTGCTTGTCTCCCTTAGCTGTAATTCAGGACCTTTGTGGCATATGTGTAACTATTCTGAGGTTCAGAGCAGGGTCACATAATAGTTGCAACTGGCAACTGAACTCTGGAGGGGCCCCTCAGGAAGCACTACAGGAAATGGCTACCAATGATGAGCCTGAACTTTTGAACCTGGTAAGTAGTTTCAGTTTTGCTAAGATCGTATTTCTGCAATTTAGCGCTTATTCGCGGGGTGCGAAGTTGTACTGGAAAGCCGCGAACTCACGCGAACAGTGCGAGCAAGCCATAAAATCCGCTGCTCGCGGATTTGCGGATTTTGCGGGAGATTCGCGAATCTCGCGGATTGCGAATTTACCGAAAATCCGCAAAATCCGCGAGCGAAACGGATTTTCCGCCCATGCTTAGTCCTTTTGATCCCGTATCTGGTTGAAATAGAATGACATTTTCTCTTCACACTTTTCTTTTGAAATTGTACATGTGTTTTTGGGTAGTTTGTCACCTATCTGGGATGTCCAGAGCAATGTGGGTAAATTTATAGACTTGTTTTTTAGCTATTTCTTTTCAGATGATCACCACCAATTGGAAGGACACCTCAAAAACTCCTATCAAGCTTGGTGGAACTTGCTTTGTCATCATCACAGGCTTGATCATGCACACACCACTTCACTGCCTCTATTGATCAAAGAGGACTTGTTGTGGTTACCATTAACCTCTTTTCTTTCTAGATCTGCTACCTGACTTCACTCGCTTTTATAGTACCATTGTTACCTTCCATCACTTCATAATACTTAGTGCTTTCCATGGGTATGCATTAAAGTTTTAACTTCTGATTCATTTCCCCACCCTCTCTCTCTTTTCCCCTTCTTTTCCCTCTTCTTCTCTTCCTATCTTTAAATTCAAAATGTTAAAATGCATTTACTCTACTTACAATTTTCCCCCTTTCGAGGGTTTTGTTTGCATTTTTGTCTTATATGCATATTGCTAGTACTTCATTTTGCTATATGACCATGTAATGATGTTTTACTTTGGGTATTATATCAATAAAGCATTCTTAACTTTAAAAAAGGTAGGCCAAAGGTAGCCTATAAGGCAGGATGGAAAGTAATTAAAATGCTAGACATGTATATTTATATATTACATGTCCTGATAATGAAAAACTCACAGTTAGTTGCATTTTTCATTTCTGTGAGGACTACCTTTCATATAGGAAAACATTAGGTTGTCTTATTTCATTTACTAAGACTGCCCTGCTGCCCGTTTGTATGTTAAATTGATTGTTTTAAAAGACTGCTTTTACTTTCCTAATGCACTGATGTTGAATTTGCACCGAATTTGGCACTGATTTTTGCTTGTACCTGCCTGGTTGGCTGCCTGACTCCTGTCAGCCGGTCAGATGCTTTCTGGTTAAGCCCCTCAGGGGCAACCGGGAATTTAATGCTGGCTGCAGCACAGGAGCAGGCACTCTAAGACTGCCCTGCTACCCATTTCTATTTTAAATTGATTGGTTTTAATAAGACTACTTTTACTTACCTAATGCACCGATGTTGAATTTGCACTGAATTTGGACTGATTTTTTCTTGTACCTGTCTGGTCGTCTGCCTGACTCCAGTCAGCCTGTCAAATACTTCCTGGTTATGCCCATCAGGGGTGTCCAATCAACGATGGCAGTGGGAGGGGCTAAGGTGGCAACTAGGCATTTAATGCCGGCTGCAGCACGGAAGCAGATGCTCTAAGACTGTGTTGCTGTCATTTTGCATTTTTTCATTGACTGGTTTTAAAAGGACTGCTTTTCCTTACCTAATGCAGTGATGTTGAATTTGTACTGAATTTGGCACTGATTGTTTCTTGTACCTACATGATCGGCTGCCTGGCTTTAACCAACTGGTCAGACGCTTCCTTGTCATGCCTATCAGGTGCATCCAATCAACGAGGGCGGGAGGAGGGGCTAAGGGGGTAACAGGCATTTAATGTTGGCTGCAGCATAGGAGCAGGCACGCTAAAACTGCGCTGCTGCCCGTTTGTATATTAAAATGATTGTTTTTTAAAAAGCCTGCTTTTACTTACCTAATGCACTGGTGTTGAATTTGCACTGAATTTGGCACTGATTTTTGCTTGTACCTGCCTGGTCATCTGTAAGACTCCAGTCGGCCGGTCAGATACTTCCTGGTTACGCCCATCAGGGGCATCTAATCAATGAGGACAGGCTAAGGGGAATACCAAGCATTTAATGCTCGTGAACCGCCGGACGCAGCGGACGCGCGAACTGGGCGTGCAGTGGGTGTGCCAGCGGCGTGCCAAATGCAAGCCCGCCTGCGCCCGTCCGCGGATGTCGGGTGCCAAGGGCCAATTTTTTTGCCTAAATCATAGCATACTCATCATTTGAACTCAAACAGCTTCATACTGGTAAATACCCACTTAATCCCTCCACTGACTTGATTGAGAATGGGATTACGGTAACATGAGGCTCCTTCCTTGAACTCACACACTCCCCCTACAATACACAACTCACCCAGACACAGGATATATACAGGTACCCAGCGCTATCTATCCTTTACCTAAAAACCCATTCGCTGGCAAAACATAAGTTGGACCTATTTCTTTTACTGGATTCAGAGTGAACAGGCAACCTCTTGCTAACAGAAACCTGGCTTTCACAAGAATCCACCCCTGATATCTTGGCTGCACTCCCTAATGACTATTACATCCTCCAACTGAATCGCCCACCGGGAAAAGTGGATGGAGGAGTAGCTGCCATTATATGCCATGTCCTGAAATTTAACGCACTAACTCTGTTAGGTCTAACTTTAGTGCACAGTCTTGTAATCAAACTGGAGTGCGACTCGGCCCCCCTGATTTGTGTATTGCTATACAGGCCCGCCCAGAGCATGCCGCTAGTTCCTCAATCCCTGGGCGAACGGGTAGTCCACCTAATAACCAACCACCCTAAAATCCTGCTGATTGGCGATTTTAACTACTTAGAAAATGACACACTGGGTGGTCCCCACACCGCTGAGCTAACTGACCTACTCACAGGGTTCACGGTACAAAAGGGGGTGGTAATGGGCGGAGCATCTGAACCAATCAAACACTCACACCCAGTCAAAAGATCTGGGTTTAATCCATCACCGTTCTTTAGCCCTCTCTGCTACCCCAGTTCAGACATGGCTATATGCAAATCAGTCTGACCCTGTGCCTCATGGGAACAGTCCAGCCCGAACTGCCAAGCCATGCCCTCCCTGGACCAGAAACAAGCTTCCGAGGACCGGTTTCTGGCATTCCAGCCGTCTTCAGCCCGGCTTGCTTGAATCTAGTGGCAAAGTGAGCAAGGGACTCACGTCTGAGCATACCCTGCCACACTTATGGCGGCCAAAAGCGGGACAAAAATTGCCCACCGGGAAAAGCGGGTGGAGGATTAGCTGCCATTATATGCCATGACCTGAAATTTAATGCACTAACTCTGTTAGGTCTAACTTTTGTGCACAGTCTTGTAATCAAACTGGAGTCGGACTCGGCCCCCCTGATTTGTGTATTGCTATACAGGCCCACCCAGAGCATGCTGCTGGTTCCCCAATCCCTGGGCGAACAGGTAGTCCACCTAATAACCAACCACCCTAAAATCCTGCTGATTGGCGATTTTAACTACTTGGAAAATGACACACTGGGTGGGCCCCACACCGCTGAGCTATCTGACCTACTCACAGGGTTCAACTTCCTTCAGCTGGTATCCTCTGCCACACATATCAAAGGGCACAAACTTGTCCAGGTATGGACAGCCAAACTTGCCGTGTTCGCACTTTCAGTCTCTCCCTGCACATGGTCTGACCACTATCTAATAAAGTTCACCATCAATAACATCACAATGGCCAAAATCCCCACTATTGAATGGGGTATGGCATTGATAAAAATCTTTTCCATTACACACAGGCCAACAACCATCCATTATTGTCAGCGAGGACAATCTAACAGCTTGGCTATTAGCAGCTAAGAATAAACATGCACCCCTTAGGAAAATAAACCTAGCCTGGCGCCACAAAGCACAGATATGGTTCTCCACTGACCTAAAAGCTCACAAACTAGCCCTTCATCAATCTGAAAGGAAGTGGAGATGTAATTAATCGCCTGAGGGAAAACTAATTTACTAAGCTGCCATGAAAGTTTACAAAACAGCTATTTTGACCTCCAAAGCAGCCTATTTCTCTTAAAAAATTCTGACTTCCACCAACAGATCAAAGGAAATCTTCTCGATCGTTAACGAACTGTCCAATCCTGACAGGGTCAAAATAAAACCTAGGCACTCTCAAATACTATGCAATTCCTTGAATACCTTTTTCATTGACAAGATCTCTACAATCAACGCTGGCATCCCTACACGCCCCACCCCTGATGTATCTCCTGTAATGCTGAAAAACCCTTGTTCTCTTGAACAATTCCCGGTAATACGTAAACAGGTATTCCTGAACCTATTGTCCAAAGTAAAATCTGGATCACCCAGGGAATCCTGTCCACCCCACATTTTAAAGGAAGCTTTCACTGCTCTCCCTGGGCCAGCCCTCTCCCTCTAGAATGAGTCACTACTCCAGGGCCTTTAAAGAGGCAATTGTCATCCCCCTCCTGAGGAAACCAGGAGCTGATCCCCAGATTTTGACCGAATAGCACCCGATCTCCTTGCTCAAATACTTGGCCATGGTATTGGAGGATCACGTGGCCAAATGCCTCTCTGCTTTCATTGAATAGTCTGAATATCTTAACCCTCATCAAGAAGGATTCCGCTCAGCACACTCAACAGAGGCTGTGATATTGACGGTGTTGGACACCCTCCAGAAGGAGGCTAACAAGGGCTCCCCACAGGCCCTGGTACTGCTGGTTCTCTCTGCGGCTTGTGACAAGGTCGACCACAACATTTTGGTTGACTGTGCCACGGATGCAGGTATCCAGGGATCAGCTCTTAGCTGGATTAATGCATTCATGGAAGACCACTCCCATCCGGTTTGCACAGTTCAGTTTACGGCACCAAAGATGAGGACCACATGTGGAGCCCAGCAGGGTTTCTCACTATCCCCTCATTTGTTTAACCTCTATATTCTCCCATTGATCCGGTCCTTAAAAAAGAGAAAGGTGTGCACCTTCAACTATGCAGACGACCTTCAACTACTGTTCATCATTAGCAACTCTTCTGAATGGGTCCTCGAATTTCAGACTTCTAGCTGCACATCCACAATTGGATGAAGAGCAATCATTTAAAACTCAATCCAGATAAGACTGAACTGGTCCTAACGGGGGGCACCCATAATCCTTGTAGCCCACACTTCTGGACAACTAAACTGGTTTCCTCCCCCACCCAATTCCCTTCTGCTAAAAGTCTTGGGGTAACAATTAATTGTGACCTCACAATGAAGACTCAAATTGGTTCAGTAATTCCAACTTGCTTCTTCCATTTGAGGAAGATAAGAAAGATCAGCAGATTTCTCACTCAGGAAGCACTGATACAGGTTGTTCTAGCCATAGCCATGTTTCATATAGACTATGCCAACTCTCTTTACTTTGGCATCCCACTATATTTATTCAAACAACTACAACTGGTGCAGAACCAGGAGGCTAGTTTGACCTTTCAGCAACCTAGGTGCCAACATGTCATCCCTCTCATGAAGAAGCTGCATTGGCTCCCCATCCCACAGTAACATGCCTTTAAGGTAGGCTGCCTCATATTTAAATCCTTGAATGGCAGGAATCCTAAATTCAGTTCACTTGCGCCTCCTGACAATACCTTCCTTCAAACTGAAGCGTCAGGGCAGCTGCAGGTTCGCAGTACTGACACCCAGATATTAGGTTACATGTTTAAAAAGACCAATTTCAAAAAGTTGACCTTCTTATTTTATGCCAGAAGCCTGACTCGTTGTAGTTGGCATTTGGACTTTGTTTATTCTTCCCAGACAGCCACACAATATAAGGATTAGGTGTGCCTGGATGAGCCATCACTGGCAGGATGGGGGCAGAGCTGAGCACTGCCCCACTTGCATATACATTGTCTGTCACTGCCTTCGCACAAAGGACTTCACACTAGTGCATTGCGCCTGCAGCCAGGTTGGAATTTGGTCAGGGGAGTCAGAAATTTCAAGCACTTCAAAGAGAAACTCTTAAATCTTCTACCTACTTCAAGGAAAGCGGCAGGTTAAAAAATTAGACCCTCAGGCCGGCTTTTCAGTTCACTTTATTACCCTCTGAAGGACTCTTCAAGGACTGTCTGCTGCTGTTGCTGATGTGAAAATTGATGAGAGAACGGCTTTGCTGTATCTGGAAGGACTGCTCTTCTTCTGAAGTCTGGCATTAACCCTCAGAGGCCTGCCCTGCGGCTTAGGGCCCTGATCCACTTCTTGAACCCAGGGTTACCAGAGTGGCCCTAAGGGATAGTTGGATGGGATGGGCTCCTGATCAGACTCTCAAGGACAGAAAAGACTCCAACCATCTTGAACCCACATCTGGACCCAGCCTCAGTCCTAACCCTCCAAGTGGTGCCTCTACAGTCCTGGGCCATTGGAAGTGCTAAAGGCCCCAGATAGCTAAAGTTCAAAACATGGGCCTTCAAGCATGTGTGACTAAAAACTGCTTGGATAACCAAGAGGAGACTAGGGTCTACCTGCTCATCGATCCGCATGAGGTGCATCTCAGTTGGCATCACTACAAGGTAGCTCCCACTATGTTCTTCTCCACAGCAGAAAATTCTGTTCAGGATCCTTTGCATATGGGGAATCTGGTCTTTTGGTGACCATGTGGGCTATAGCCTCGAACCTGATTCAGGACAACATGCTTACACTTCTAGGTTATTCATCCAAGAATGGGAAATTACAAGGAAATTGTATTTTACTGGGTCAGAAACCTTATGTGGAACCCCATTCTAAGCTAAATAATGGGCTTTTTTATTCCATTTTCTGCCTGCTCTACTGTTGCATGGATTTTGCACATATACAGAACTGTGCGCAGGAAACCAGGACATTGGTAGATAGTGGTGTACCAACCTATCACCTCATTACCCCAAATCACCCAAAACTACAAGCAATAGTGTCTCATTTGTTCTCTGACTAACAGCTAAGCTACAGATGATTAGACAACCCAGAACACAACACTCCTGACTCAGGAATCACGGGAGCAAGACAACTCTTTCGCTCACTGTTCTACCCGACTTTTTCGGCCCTTTCTTGAGGGAAGGTGATTGGAGGTGACTTTAGTCTGCTATCATTCTAATAGAGGGATTAGAACCATAACTAGAGCCTATTCACAAGGCGTTTTGACATCATCCTGTTCCCTTTTTCCTTAGATCAGGGCTTATAAATCTATGTTAAGGGATAGATTCATTAGTATTAGTGATAATCCGTCCTTTTGTAAGAGTGTTAGTATTATTTCCATGGAGTTATGCTTATTTCGGGCCTTGTAGGCCTCAAACGGGAGAGACTCCATCTTTCTTTCTTCCCCGGCAGCTTGAGACGCTTCTAGGTCAAATGTAATGTTTTAGTTATGAGGTGTTGTTCGCTTGGAGAGAACCGGCTCAGGCTGGCCCTTATCGAAAGACTGTATTTTTCTCCATGCCGAGGACATAACATCAGGCCGGCCGGCTGAGAACGTGTCCTTGGTACGGGGAGGTACAAGAATTTGGTGGGTGGCAGGTTACTGGCCGTAACTTTCCATGAAGGGACAAGCTTCCATATTAGCGAAAGCACGAGGCAGTGAATCAGTCAGTTGGTAGGCGGTAGCTAGTTGTTAGCATCAATGCAAATAATTATTCCAAGGCAGACAGTCGCCATTTTGAAGTCCGAGGAAGACCGAAAAGCTGATACTCTCTTAGAAAGATTGAAGTTATTTTAGTTGGAACAGCTGGCGAGCTTTGACATTAAGATCAGGGCATACAGAGTGCAACAGTTAGTTGAGGGAACGAATACCAGAGTGGTAGAAACTGAGTTATAAGACCGAAGCTCAGAAGTGAAGACAGTCCGTGATTGAGAGGAGAGAGGAGTAAAGCAGAACAGCTAGAGAGAAAGCAGCTGATGAGAGGAAGGTTCCAGTGACTTGGAGGGAAGCAGAGGAGACAGAGCATAGCGGTGCAGACGTGTATCCGTGACTGCAGAGGTGTGACCCTAAGATGGGCCAAGGCACAGACGAGAAGGGAACCCAGATAACTGCCGAGTCCAGACTTCATATTAATAAGGTGACGTCGACCCTTTCTTATTAGCGTGCACACATTCTAACCTTTCACTTTCCTTTTCAGGCTATATGTTATAGTATAGTATTATATTGTTATTGATATTGTTATGATAATAAAGATACCCCAGTTCTTAGTGAACCAGTGTGTGGACATACTTCATTCTTATATAGTAAAGTTAGCCTTTCTTCTAGTCAGGTGCTGTTGCATGAACGGATGCTACCCCTGATCAGGTAAATGGTAACTGAATAATGAGGGAGAGAGGAGCCCTTGAAATAGAGAATAAGTTGTACACCGTGTAATTCGGCCATTCTTGTGTGATCCATAATATTGTAGTATTGTACCTCTAGTGAATAGTGAGAGATTCCCCTAACATGAAGAGCTAATGGTATTCATAGGAAAGTGATCGTCGTTGTAAGGTGGCGTTAATGAGAGCACCATGGGGGATACTGGTGTTTATACCCACAGGATTGTGGCTTGGATGAAAGAGAGAGAGAGCATCAGGGGGGATACTGGTGTTTATACCCACAGGATTGTGGCTTGTCAGTCAGTGTGTAATGGTAAGCAATCAGAACTGCCCTAGGGTAGATTAGTCTGGGTCCGTGTGGCCGCGAGACTATATTGTATAAGTGAGGTATTGTAAAAGATCCAAGCATGTATATTGCTAATTCCCCATCCTTGGGTAGGAAACATAGATACCTGTTGTAAATAGGTCCTAAGGAGGGAGGGATTACGTTTCGGCTGGGTTAGTGGGGCTCTGTTGAGCTGATCCTATCTGGTCCTAAAATCCGGTTGTTACACTCACTCACTCATACTTGCCCACAATAAGAGTAATCAGTCACAGTAGTGTTATTTTAACTCCACGCTCTATGGTAAAGTACACGTGCCATTAGTAGCAGCAAAATGCATATACACAATATAGTCAGCATGGTCACAATTCCATAGATTAAAAACAGGGATATAATTTTATAAAGACAGTGGAAAAAGCCTACCCTGCCGAACCATCCTCCCCATTATAAGAAGTAGGGGGCATATTATCAAGGGGGTTTATCTCCGCTTTTTTGGCTTTAAAAGCCAAGAAAGCGGAGATAAAATTATCTCCCTATTACCTAGCTGGTGCTAACACCAGTTAGCGACAGCTAGTAGGAGATAGCGACCATCTTGGGCCCCACTTTGCATGTCAGTGATATTTATCACTAATGAGATGCAAAGTGGGCCTGCCAAGATGTTAGAGACTGAAAACAGTCGCTAACATCGCTATCTCCTATTACCAACTTTTGGAGATATTCGCGCTAAGCGGGAATATCTCCAAAAGCTAACACCTGCCCTGAGCAGTTCTTAGCCATGTTTATCCAATGGGAGGTGGATAACATGGCTAAGAGCATTAGCTCGCTAATGCATGAATATCGCGGACTTTTCAGCGATATTCATGCTTTGCGGCGATTTTTACCGCATTTGCGTTAAACCTTGGTAATACCAAGGTTTATTTGCGGTAAGAATCGCCGCAGCGCTGCGGTAAATTTGCGTCTCTAACCAAGCAATAGCGATAATTATCGCTATTGCTTGGTAATATGCCCCTAGATTATTATAAAAAAGAAGACATCTGGGCTATGTCAGCAGACCCCATACCTCAAGGCCTGAATGAAAAGTTTACATTTCAAGACAAGCCCAGCTCTTCTCTCTGGAAAAGTCTCTCTCCAAGTGTGTGAACAACATGCTTAGCTTGCAATATTAAAGCATACGATTTTCAGTAGTGCAGCTGTGTCTCATGTAATGTCTAGGTGCGAGGGCCTGACCAGAATAAAAAACAAGGGCCATTGTTTATCGACCTTGTACATCATGAGCAGACTAAACTTCAGAGCACAGCAGAGAAGGCAAAAAGCAGACAGTTTCCATGTGAAAAAGGCACAAACAAAATCTTGGAAAATAAACACATGTAGTGCTGTGCGCAAAAGTAGCTTAATGGCAGCGAAGCTCCTGCTAACTTAGCAATGTTGACAATGAACCCACCATCCATACTACACTGCAAAGGTAGTAGATGGAATCAGGGATCCAGCTTGTATCTGTTGCAAGGTGGTCAATGGCGGTCAGAGTGGGTATCTGGCACAATGGGATGCTGTAGCCATGCTTTGGGGAGCATTTCACGTATGCAAAGAAAAGCAGCCCTCAGGTGGGGGAAGAGCTCCTCAGCTATCCACAGCCCCTACTACTGTTTTACTGGGTGTAGGTCTGCGCCAGTTGAAACCAGGACTTGTGTTCACACACCAAGTGAGATAAAATCACATCCAGTAATTCTGGGTGTGGGAAAACTGTGTGCAATTCAGTATCGCCTAGAGCAATATCCTCCCCAGTACATCCACCAAATTGCCAAGCCTGTGCCATGTAATGAGACCAAAGTGCAAATTTGACAGCAATTCTGCACCTATTGCTGTAAAATTTAGATAATAGCTCACACGAGAGGGCTCAAGGAAGTATAATGCTACAATATAGACAACGTCTATCCTACAAATCTTCCAATTTGATCAATCTCACACAAATTAAAAGGTAGCTACAAACAATGTATAATGAAGCTAAAAACAAAAGTAAGGAAAGAGTAGAGTGTAGAACAAAAAGGAGGCACAACTGTGTTGTGGGCGAAAACCCTCACTCACCCGAGGGTGACATGCTTCATCATTGGGTTTCTCCAAACACACAGGGACTGCAAGGTACCCCGTGTGAGCTACAACTTTACCCAAGAGGTTAGGAGCTGGATTGGGAAGCACTTGTTTGTTCTATCAACTCGTTAGTGGTAAGGAGGGGCAGAGTGCAATAATAAATCAGATTAAAGGAACCAAAACAGTGTGTGTGATAAAAACTACCTATTTAGTGGTACTAACTTTATTCTTCCATACTAAATGGCAGTGATTAAAAATAGAGTGAATGTAGGGTTATGGATGTATACCCTCCCAATAGATCAACACGCTCCCACTCGAGATGTCAGTGGACTGACCGTGCGTTGAAATAAGATCACCGACCGTGTTTGACACTCGATAGATGGTTGAGTTGATGTTTACAAGTCGACTTAGAGCCTACTGACTGATCTTGTTGTTCAATTTAAATGCGTGATAGTCAAGTAATAGAGGCCTAAATATCATTTTACATATGTAATTTTTCACTGAATTGCAGAGTGACTATGTTTTGATCCTGATGAATGCCCTGAACTTTTTGTCGATATGGCAGAAACATGTTGATCTATAGAGAGGGTATATATCCATGACCCTACATTCACTCTGTTTTTAATCACTGTCAAATTTAGATAACAGCTGGGTTATATGCTTTAAATACAAATGCAAAGCAGTGAAGCAACATATGTGATCTGAAGTACTACAGAAGTTTCAGAAATGTAATAATAACACAAAGAATCAATTTTTTCAAAATTGATTATTATTAATTATAAATGATGAATTAGTGGGAGAAGCTACTAACAGGTGTGACATAAGAAGGCTTAGGGAGCGTAGGTTCTATACCTACTTCAAATGTATGATTTGCTTGTAAGACTAGAGGGTAATCTGGCCATGTCCTGTGTTTTAACTTTGTGACTTTCTTTAGAAGATGCTTTCTGGCATCTATTTCCAAGTCAGTACAGTGAAGCCACAGATACTGATAACAGCTACGCAGTTGAGATACTTGGTCGCGAGCCAAAGTTAATAGGTTATCTGTGTGCAATTAAAGACTTGCTCTCTTAGGAACTCAGAAAAATCCAGCTAGTTTTGTGGACAGTTTATGACTAGTGCAAAAGTAGAGGAAACTAGTTTGGGACACTTTTCATCAGTTCAAAAGCAAAGAAATTGATATTTCAAAGTGTTTGTTCTGTTTGCATAATAAAAAAAAATGCCAAAAATGCTTTCCTTTTGTAATTTAAAAAATGCAAATGAGATTCATCAAAAATCAATTTGTTGCATTGTTTAAGACCATTTTAAATAATGTCTATTGATTGACTACCTTTTCCTTTTTAAATACACATTGCACGTCTACAGTGATTCCTGAGCAATTTATGCAATAGTAATAGTTTCTCAAAATATCTTACATGTTTGCCCATGGCATTTCATTTGGTGTAGACTTTTCCATCCAAATTATTGACATAAATTGGGAACCAAACTATACCATGGGGACCCTTGATCAGACCTCACTCTACACAAGCATCGAACATGAGAAAGGAATAGAAGCAATTCAAAATGTTCTGAAAGCCAGATGTATGGGTAATTTCTACTAGGATTTATTTAACAGGTAACATACTTATTTTGGATGATCAACCATATAAACAGGTGAGAGGAGCAATGATAGGCACTGCTTCACCTCCAGCTATGCTAACTTGTGTACAGTCTGGTGTGAGGGGCAGGTTTCCAATGATCGCATTTTGGAAAAATGTATATCAGAGCTACATAGAGGACCATTTTGTCATTTGTAAGGATAGTGCACTGAACTTTAAGAATTTAATAGATTATTGAACAGCAACAAACCTAACCTAGATTCTATCATCAGTTACAGCTACACAGACATCTACATTTTAGAACTACAATGGAGAGTTAGAGAATGCAGCTTGGCAACATTGGATGTTTAAGAAAGAATATAGGAGGGAATATAATGCAACCTGTTACAAGCAGTCATCCAATCCCTATTAAATGGAATGTTCCCTATGGGGAATTGATTAGACATAATATTAGCTGCAACACCACTCACTGAAAGATCTAATTAAGCCCAATAAGAAACTATACAATGATTTTGAGCAAGAGGATATCCAGGTAGGGTGTTAAGGATAGCCGTACAAATGATAAACATATTAAAGAGGGAAAATATTCTACATAAACCTAACATCAGATACCACAGAAGAAGCATCAAGCAACAGCAACAAACTAATTCCATTCAATTGATCACAACATAATTTTACTAGTCATACACCATCAAGACATGATTAACCAAATACCAGTCAATTCATAAAACGTTTAAATACATTGGCAACATATATAAGAATTTAACCCTGGTTGTAGTGTGTGTAGTAGTCCTATGCGTAACTCTGCGAAGTGCACTTTGCACTATGCAGGCTATGCATAGCTACGCGAACTGTATAGTGCGGTAGGGAAATGCTGTTCGCACTGATTTCACAGTGCCATATGCTTGTCATCCGCACTGTGCAATCATTGCAAACAGCATTTTGCACAGTGCAAGAGGTCGTTTTCTGCCGCTCGAGTTGATTTGTATTCAAGTGGCAGCTTTCTCATCGCGTACTGGTGGTTTCTCATCGCGAGCGGTCACGAGCATACGCAGCCACTCGCAATGAGAAACTTGACTTCCCGGCGTTGAGAATCTCGCCGGGAGGTTTATTTTCCATGCTCGCGATCGGTAACTTGATGTTGTTGATCACGAACGAGGAAAAAGTCTCAATGGGATGTTGGTTTTGCTCGCTCGCTGTCGCCAACTTGACGTTGAGGACCGCAAGCACGCAAAACATGCCTGCTACGTGTTTTTGCACTGTACAACGTGCAATACGCATAGAGCGTAGTAGCGCAAACTACTCATGCTCCGCGAGCGTAGTGAAGTACTACACCCAGAGTTATACAAGATGCATCTAAATGTATATACAGAAATGGTAGATTCATTCTAGCTAGCTTGCTCAGTTGCACTTATTTTTGAGGAGGATGAGCACCATTCGGAATAAATGGCTGTTTTTTTTATGAAGGGTAAATGCAAAGCTTGTAAACAGAGCTGTAGCATTTCACACTTTATAATATATAATATAATATAGTCCATATTTGTAAAGCGCAAACATATCACCCCTTATGGTTTTGAGGCACTAGGGGCCATCAGGGAGATTAAGTGAGCTATTGCCCAGAGTCACATGGTGCTGAGCTGAACTGCCTCAGCGCCAGGGATCAAACCGTGATCCCTGCGCTCTGAAGTCAGTCGCTCTGCCCGCTGCACCACACCTCTCCCTAAGACATTGCACAGCAATACAGAATAAAGAATTACTAAATTCATAGCCTTTAACTATGACTACATAGTTTATCCCATTCATGTTTACAAATACTCCTGAATTGGACTGGCCACTTTGCCACCCCTTTCTCCCTCCTCTGTATCCAAACCAAGGTCAACACAAAAGAGACAAAAAAAACTCCAGATCCTTCAAAGACTTGCCCACAGACAACATATTGCTCAATCTCTTCTCCCACATAAATGTCTGACATCCATCGACACAATTTACTCTCTTGTTTTTGGAAAACTATTTGAACAACCATACCCCAATTAAAACATGCTAGTTCAAGCCAATGTCCTTAGTAGGCTGGTACTCTAAAGAATTTTCAACAATACACCCTCCGATACAAAATAGAAATTGGAATAAAAACAAAATTACCAATCACCTCATGATAATGTAGCCTCTTTGAACAACACGTAGACAATTCACCATCAACCAAAGCAAAGTAGTATACCAATACCAACAATTAAGCTGCCATCTGAATCAGAACCCTTTTAAAGACAAGCAAGCACTGTATAAACTCCTTGCCAAACTCTCATTCTCCTCACTCCACAGAAAGTGCAATTTCATCAACACCTTCTTCAGTGAAAACCAGATCCAACAGCATATCTACTACACCAAGCCTGCTTAATTCTTTATGCCCAGCCCTCCCAGTAGAATCATGCAATGATCTGCCTTCAAAGCCCTAGCTTGCGCAGATCTTGCTGACATACTCAACTCCCTCAAAGCCACTTCTTATAAATATAGTATCCTCACCTCATCCTTCATCAAAGCTCTCCATAGAGATGCTTTCTCACCCTTACACTCCAGTATCAATGTGCCTCCCTAACACAAGGCATTTTTCCAGAAGCACTAAAGACATACCTGATTCTCTCACTCATGAATTTCCGGTCCCTCACTCATCTGCCATTCATCAGGAAGATATATGAAAACAGTCAATGTTCAACTCCAAGATTTCATCAATTCTAACCCCCTCCTACAAAACTAAAAGTCAGGCTTCAGGCTATGCCGAACAATGTAAACTTCTACCTTACACTACATTGCTGAACCCTTTTGATCACTGATGAAGATGACCTCTGCCTCCTGATACTGTTGAACCATTCTGCTGCCTTTTAAATAGTCAACCATCCCACCCACTTACATAGCCTAAGTCTTAAGTGGGATACAGCTGCAATGCCCTTAACTAGTTTTCCTTGTACCTTTTAATGAAACACCTGTTTCCTCACATGGACACCCCAGGCCCCAAAAGATCCCAATCATCTGGAGTCTCCAAGGTTGCCATACCATTTCCTGATGTTTTAACCTCTGCATGGAGCCTCTTTGTGATGATAGTAACAGGATTCATCAATATGCAGATAATACACAACTGGGCGTAAAATTCTCCTTTACTTCTGACCTCGAATGCCTCAAACAATGCCTGCTCTGCATCCAGACCCAGATGTCTTGTAACTACCTGAAGCCCAACTGAACCAAGACAGAATTCCTGTTACTTACCAAGAACAACAAATAAGACACACTACAACATTGAATCAATTACATCAACCTTGACAAATCTGAACCCCAGCCTTCATTGAGTGCCAAGTCAGTTGAATTCACTCTGGGCACCAATCATTCCCTTAAAGAACAAATTGCCAAAAACAGAAATATAGCCTGCTACCAGCTCTTGCTTCAAAAGAAAGTGAAGATATTTCTTCTAGAGACTGACTTAAAAAACTGCTGTTCAAGCCCTTATACAAGTGCATCTGGATGGTGGATGGACTCTTTACATGGGCTTCCAGCTTTCACACCAGCATCCCTTAAGGGCATCCTACACGCTACAGCATATGTCACTCAGGGTATAAAGAAACAGGAGCACAACAACCACATCCTGATGGAACCCTGTTGCATCTCCTTTGCCACTTGCACCATTTAAAAAATAAACTGCATAATTTACAGAGCAATGCCAACCAGCATCCTTCTTATCTGGCAGATAAGCGTATCATCTCTGGTGGTTCTCTGCACACCATCACACTGCAGACTACGAAGTACAAAAAAGAAAGAACACGGTAGTAGGACATTTCCATCTATGTACCCAAGAAATAAAACAACATCCCATATCCATCATGACTTCCACCATGTGCTCTAATTTAGGACAGATTTGAAAATGCACCTGTTTAAAGAACACTACATTAAAATGCAGTAATCATCTAGAACACAGCTACCTCTCCTATAACCGATAGAAGGTATGCTTTCATTTGACCATGTACAGCACTCTACTACCTTTTGACTAGGATGGGGCTGTAGAATTACCATATACTTACATACATTTGGAATATTACAGTCCCTGCAAAGTAAAACATTGATTTTAGAATATATGTGAGCAATTTCTAACACAGATCATAAATATCCTGTAGCTAGACATTTTCCCAAGTAACATTAAGTAGATTGAATGAAGCTATTTTATCTTGCTCTAGATAGAGTCTACAGACACTCCAGTCGAGGAGACAGACAGCTGCGTTCTGTGCAGGTAACAGAGGTGGGGCAGTAGGGCCATGTAAGGGGGGATTTCGAGGGACATTGCAGATCGAAAATTAAATAAACAATTCATTTTCCCTCTGCATCATCCCTCGAAATCCCCCCTTACACTGCCCCACTGCTGTTACCTGCACGGAACATGGCTGGAGACACATAGCATGTCTTTTTCAGTTTTGAGTCGAAACTTGAAACGAATCTCAAGAGATATGAACCAGATTGTCAAATGAAGAGCTGATTGTACACTGCCTTCATACCTGGATTTTTGTTTACTGATTGATTTGGATCAACTCAATTATTTTTGCTCTATTTGTTTTTAATTATGTTGTTTTTTGATTCTGTTAGAAGGTATTGGATTGCTCACCTAATTTCTAAATATCTATTGATATCTAAGGTTTTGCTCTATGGACTGCAGCATGAAAAGCACTTTTTGCATGCATCAGTGACCCACAGGGGCATGAGATTTTAAGGATTGAATATTAGGATAAGTTGGTAATTTAGATTCATATACAGCTCCCCTAAATTAATTTGGATAAATATACAGTTTACGTAACGCATTGCAGCATCATAACTCAATTAAAAATAATGTTCAATACCAACTGACGTTAAATGATACTGTTCAATTCATCAATATATGTTATGTTATGTTATGTTAAAATCAATTTATAAAGCGCTCGTACGCCCGTGGGCTTCATGGCGCTACAGGAAGTGTGAAGAATCAGTACAACATAACACTAAGCTAACGATGGCTAATGGTAAGCTTGAGAGAACAACCAGGTTTTTAGTCCCTTACGAAAGGTGAGCAAATCCTTACTCTGCCTAATCGGTAAGGGGATGGAGTTCCAAAGTGAGGCTGCTAGATGGCGAAAGCAGCAGCCACCCTGTCGCTTCCTTTTGAAGAGAGGCACCTCCAAAAGGGATTTTTGAGCAGAGCGCAGGCTTCTAGAGGGGATATATTTAGAAACCAGACTGCGAATAAAGGCAGGGCCTTTATCTTGTGTGGCCTTGAAGGTGATACAGCCAGCTTTAAAGGCTATGCGCTGGGAAATTGGAAGCCAGTGTAGCTTTTCTAGTCCTGGTTTAACAGAGGACCATTTTGGCTGTTGTAAAATGAGTCTAGCCGCCTGATTCTGGACTAGTTGAAGTCTCTTTGACAGGCCCACTGGAAGTCCCAGATAGACGCTGTTGGAATAGTCCAGGCGGGACATGACCAAGGCAATAGTGACCTGGATCAAGGAAGACTGGGTGAGTAAGTGAGCAATTTTTTTTATTTTCCTCAGTTGGAAAAAACTTGCGGAGACCACGGCACCCACCTGGGTTTTTAAGGACAGGTCCGTATGGAGCGTGATGCCTAGGCTCTTTACAGCAGTGGACCTTACAGGGGGAATGCCCAGGTCTGCTGGCCAGTAGTTGACACTCCAGCTGGATAAACTGTTCCCGGGCAAAAGTAGTTCTGTTTTGCCCGGGTTAAGTTTTAGATGGTTTTCGTTCATCCAGCATTGGATGTGTCTCATGGTGTTCTGAAATTCGGATACAGCATCAGGGATGTTCAGTTGGAATAATAGCTGTAAATCGTCCGCATAATTGAACACCGTGACTCTGAATTTCTTAAGGGAATGGAGAAGAGGGCGGAGATAAAGATTAAATAATAAGGGGGATAATGACGACCCCTGCGGGACACCACAGGTTGAAGTATGCCTAGTGCCAGTAAAGCTGCCTAGTTGAATTGCCTGAGTCCGGCCCTCAATAAAGGAAGTGATCCAGCTCAACGCTGGTCCTCTCAGGCCAGCCTGTTCGACACGGTTGAGCAAGATGTCATAGTCAACCGTGTTGAACGCAGCCGAGAGGTCAAGCAGCACTAGGGCTTGGTGTGTATCGACATCCGCATTGGCTCTAAGGTTGTCTTGAAGCGCCAGGATCACCGCCTCTGTTGAGTGACCTGGGCGGAACCCCGCTTGATTAGGCTCCAAGTAGTTGGTGGTCTCGATGAAATTAGAGACACTCTTAGAGACATGAGCCTCCAGCACCTTTGAGAGGTATGGCAGCAGGGAGATAGGTCGATAATTTGTAAGATCCGAGGGATCCTTCCCTTGTTTTTTTACCAAAGGTATAAGGAGGGCTTTTTTAAAATCTGTGGGGACTCTGCCTTGTCTGAGGGATTCATTGAGAATAGGCAGGAGTGCATGTGGGAGAGATAGGCCTAATTCTCTAAAGATGGAAGGGGGCAAATATCATTAGGTGACCCTGATTTGATCCGTTGAAGGAGTTCCCACAACTGTTTGGGGTCAATCGGGGGGATGTGGTCTAAGATCTCTGGATTCATGTATGCATCCTCAGTGGAGTTGCTGGCAGGGTGTAGTGGTATACTTTGTTTAATTGTAATGATTTTATTAATGAAATAGTTATTCAAATCGTCACATAAAGCTTGAGAATGTGCGATAGGTAGTGACGTACGCTCATCGTTACAGAGGTCGTTCACTATTCTAAAGATGTCTTTAGTTTGATTCTGAGATTTCAGAATTATGCCTGAAAAATAGTCGGTCTTCCTTTTAAGAATGGTTTTTTGGTAGAGACGTCGGCTTAGGCAGTAGGCCTCTTTATCTTGTGGAAGATAATTTCTGCGCCAAATTCTCTCTTTTTGCCTGACCTCTAGTTTGAGTTGTTTGAGGTCCGCAGAGAACCATTTATGAGCCTCTTTGTCGCGTGAGCGGGAAAATTTTACACTAGGGGCATGAATATTGGCCGCACTTTGGATCCACAGGAAGAGTGCTTCATAGATTTCATCTACGTCTCCCATGTTGTCGAGTGGTGGCAAAGTAGAGGCCAAAGTGTCCAGAAAAGCAGGAAGATCTATTGCCCCCCATTTGCGAGTTTCCCCTCCAGGCTGTGGAGAAGTCTGATGTTGTCTCGATACTTGAAGGGAAAAGTAAACAAAATGGTGATCAGACCAGATACAGGGCTGAATCAAGATAGACGTTAGTGGGAGATTATGCGACCACAGTTGGTCAAGATGATGGCCTTTCTCATGAGTGGAAGACTGTGTGAATTGGGTCATATTGATGTCGGTGAGTAAATCAAACAATTCTCTAGCTTGGGTGTCAGTGTCCAAGTTGTCAAACCACAGATTAAAGTCTCCAATAAGGATGGTGTGAATATATGTTCATGATTATTATTTATAATATTGATTCTTCAAATAACAATTAAACCTGATGAAGAAAACATACTTTTGTGAACTGATAAGCAGTCTTTCTTTAAAAATAAATGTTAAAGTTGTTCTGTTGTTTGCCTTGATTAAACAACCTTATTTTATGTTTTTGAAAATGACTGCATTTCACAGAAAAATCACACAGGTAAAGAGCAGTTTGGGTTACAATGAGAAAGTGGCTTATTTGTTTGGGTGGATTAGTGTCTATAACACGTAATAAAGCCACTATCTTGTTAGGTGCAATCCAATATTTCAGCTTTATAAACATGAACTCCACTCCCAGTAGGTAGCTGAGGCACAGAGCAGACAAGCACAACATAAACAAATTCTGAAAAGCGTTTAAAAGTACCATAACTGTTAAAAAGTCAAACCCACAATAAAAATCTCATTGTAATTTATAACACTGGAGCCCAATTTAATGAGCACATTGACATGAAAAACTCTGTAAAAGAAACTAGAGATTTGAATTTTTAAATAAGTGTGAGAAAATGCATTGTTGGTTGAGGGGGGTGGTAGTTCTTCTGAAGCAACAGTCACAATCCTTGCCAGTGTGATCATAAAAAGTCACTAAATTAACCTGTGCTTAATATTCTGGTAGCTTGGCACAAAGCAGTGAGGCAATCTGTATTCAGTATTTGCGCAGCACACAAACAGTAATAGAGTGAAAACATACCACAACAAAAATCACAAACCAATTTAGACAAATATCAATCAATCAATCAGTGACACTTATATAGCGCGCTACCTACCCGTAGGGTCTCAAGGCGCTGGGGGGGGGGGGGTGGGGGGGGGAGTTCCAGGTCTTGGCGGCCAGGTCTTCAGCTTCTTCCTGAAGGAGAGGTGGTCTTGGGTCAGGCGCAGGTCGGTCGGGAGGGAGTTCCAGGTCTTGGCGGCCAGGTAGGAGAAGGACCTTCCTCCCGTAGTCGCTCTTCGGATGCGGGGGACGGCGTCGAGGGCGTGGTTGGCTGATCGGAGGTGGCGTTTGGGAGCGTAGAAGTTGATTCGGCTGTTGAGGTAGCTCGGGCCCTGGTCGTGTAGGGCTTTGTGTGCGTGGGTGAGGAGGCGGAAGGTGATTCTTTTGTTGACGGGGAGCCAGTGAAGGTCTCTCAGATGTCCGGTGATGTGGCTGGTTCGTGGGATGTCGAGGATGAGTCTGGCTGAGGCGTTCTGGATCCGCTGGAGTCTCTTCTGGAGCTTGGCGGCGGTACCGGCGTAGAGGGCGTTGCCGTAGTCCAGTCGGCTGGTGACGAGGGCCTGGGTGACGGTCTTCCTGGTCTCGGTGGGGATCCACCAGAAGATCTTCCGTAGCATGTGTAGGATGTTGAAGCACGCCGAGGAGACGTTGTTGACTTGCCTGGTTATGGAGAGGGAGGAGTCCAGGATGAAGCCCAGGTTGCGTGCATGGTCTGTCGGTTTGGGTGCGGTGCCCAGGGCGGGAGGCCACCAGGAGTCGTCCCAGGAGGAGGGTGAAGAGCCCAGGATGAGGACCTCCGTCTTGTCAGAGTTCAGTTTCAGGCGGCTGGTCGTCATCCACTCGGCTACCTCTTTCATCCCTTCGTGCAGGTTGGCTCTGGCGGAGGCGGGGTCGTTGGTCAGGGAGAGGATCAGCTGGGTGTCGTCGGCGTAGGAGATTATGCTGAGGTTGTGTTTGCGTACGATGGCCGCGAGGGGGCTCATGTAGACGTTGAAGAGGGTGGGGCTCAGAGATGACCCTTGAGGGACGCCGCAGATGACTTCGGAGGCCTCTGACTTGTACGGTGGTAGGCGGACTCTCTGTGTTCTTCCGTCGAGGAAGGAGATGATCCATTCCAGCGCCTTGTCCTGGATTCCGACGTTGCTGAGGCGCTGTACTAGGGTGCGGTGGCAGACAGTGTCGAATGCCGCGGAGAGGTCTAGGAGGATGAGGGCCGCTGTTTCTCCATTGTCCATCAGGGCTCGGATGTCATCGGTGGCGGCGATGAGGGCGGTCTCGGTGCTGTGATTGGCTCGGAAGCCGGACTGTGAGGGGTCGAGGGATCCGTTCGTCTCGAGGAAGGCAGCCATCTGCTTGTTGACGGTCTTCTCGATGACTTTGGCTGGAAACGGGAGGAGCGAGATGGGGCGGTAGTTCTTGAGTTCGGTGGGGTCCGCTGTTGGTTTCTTGAGGAGAGCGCTGAGTTCGGCGTGTTTCCAGCTCTCAGGGAAGGTGGCGGTGTCGAAGGAGGTGGTGATGATGTCCCGCAGGTGGGGTGCGATGACAGCGTCGGCCTTGTTGAAGACGTGGTGAGGGCAGGGGTCGGTCGGTGATCCGGAGTGGATGGAGTTCATTGTGCGGATGGTGTCTTCGGTGCTGATCGGGGTCCAGGCGAGGAGGGTGGTGGTGGGGGGTGGTTGTTCGGTCATGGTGTGCGTTGGTTGGTTGTTGAAGCTGTTGTGTATGTCCGCGATCTTGTTGTGGAAGTATGAAGCGAGGGAGTTGCAGAGGTCTTGCAATGGGGTGATGTCGTTGTTTCCTGCGCTGGGGTTGGAGAGCTCTTTCACGATGTTGAAGAGCTCCTTGCAGTTGTGTGCGTTGTTGTCCAACCGGTCCTTGAATGCTGTTTTCTTGGCGGCGCGGATCAGCTGGTGGTGCTTCCGGGTGGCAAGCTTGAGGGAGGTCCTGTTGTCCGGTGTAGGTTCCCTTCTCCAGACTTTCTCGAGGGCTCGGCAGTTCTTCTTGGAGCTCTTGAGTTCGTCGGTGAACCACGGGGCTTTCTTGCTGCCGGGTCTGCTGGGCGGGGTCCTCAGCGGGGCGAGCTCGTCCGCGCAGTTGCTGATCCACTTCGTGAGGTTGTCGGCGGCCTGGCTGGGGTTCGCTGAGCTGGCAGGAGGGTGCTGGCTCAGGGAGGTGGCGAGCTGGTCTGCTGTGATCTTGTTCCAGCTTCTGCGGGCGGCCTGTTGCTGGTGGTGGTGGGTCGTCGTTCTCTTGAAGGTGAAGTGGACGCAGCTGTGGTCCGTCCATTGAAGCTCTGTGGCGTGGCTGAAGTTGATGTCTGGGCTGGAGGAGAAGACTGCGTCCAGTGTGTGTCCGGTGAGGTGGGTGGGGGTGGACACCAGTTGCTTGAGTCCAAGATTGGTGAGGTTGTCGAGCAGGGTGCTGGTGTTGCGGTCGTTGTTGTTCTCCAGATGGAAGTTGAGGTCCCCCAGGAGGATGTAGTCAGCGGAGGGGAGGGCATGCGGGCTGACGAAGTCGGCGATGTCCTCGCTGAATTGTGTGCGTGGTCCAGGGGGTCGGTAGATCAGGGTGCCTCTGAGGGTGGTGTTCGGGCTGGTGTGGATCTGGAAATAGAGTACACTTTAATAAATAAAATCGTACCAGAACAACAAAAATCTTATCATTGAATTAAAATTTTTGAGTGAAAATAGCACCTATAAGTACAAAGCGCCACTCACAGTCCTCTGGTCGAGCTAGATCATTGGGTAGTCCAAGTTCAGGCTGACCCCAATACAGAATAGGTAGAATTCAGGGACCAGGTAAATCCCAATGAAGAGTTATCTTCAAAGTCTAGCATGATAAGTTCCATTCGTGTTGGAGGAGTCAATGAGTAAAGTGTTTATGCAGCACTTAAACAATGATAAAGTGAAAACACAACAAAGACAAATTCCACATCAATTTAGAAAAATAGAGAACAATCTAATACACTGAGATTGAAACAACAAAAATCCAATAAGTAGAACTGGAGATAAGCAATTTCAAAGATTTATGGTAAGTATAACGCCTAAAAGCGCAAAGAACTACTTGTAGCTGTCTGGTCGTGAAGACCGGGTGAAAGTCACAAGTTCAGGCTGTTCTCAATGGTGCATGGGCTGGATTCAGGGACCAACTTAGTCCCAAGGAAAAGATTACCTTCTAAAGTCCAACTCTAAGTGTCAAGTTGGTTGTGGAAGAGGCTGTGGGGAGCAGGGAAAGCATTGTGGTTGTCCCTGTAGTGCAAATAGCAGGCCGGGCATTGAGAACGACCACCACTGTATTGCGAAGATCCTGTCTGGCATTGAGTATATTAATTGCTGGAGTTTTATATTGACGATCATCACATGCTGAAATTAAATGTAATGTAACATGGTTTTCTAGAGCACAAACTTATCACTCAGATGGTTTTCCAAGGACTGACGAGGTGCGGGCTCTGCCAGTAGGTTCAGCTGAAGTTTCTTGCGGAAATTCATAAGTGATGTAGCTGTACTAATGTGCTGGGAGAGGCCGTTTCATGACTTGGCTACTACATAAGAGTATGCCCTGCCTCCTATCTTGCTTCTATGGATATGGGGGTGAGGGTGAGCCTGAGGGCGATGCAGAGGAGAGGTACCAGATTGGTTGGTGAAAGTGTAGGTGGTGGTTAAGGTAGGTGGAACCCAGGTTGTGTGCTACCTTGTAGGACTTGGTGAGCATCTTGAACTGGCAGCATTTCTGAATGGGGAGCCAAAGTTGTTCTTGGAGGTGAAGTGAGATGTGCATGTGCAATAGGTTGGAAGTAGCAGAATTTTTGGCACAGAAAGTGTACATAGTACACATGTGTCACTCCTTTAATTCTGTTGAGAGGGAGGCAACCATTGTCTGCTTTAATTCAGCTTGATTGGAAGGCAGAGTAAGACATCAGGATGGTAACATGGATTTAGACAAGATTCGTGAACATATGAAAAACAAGCAGGCTTGTAAGAAGTATCAAAACAACAGTAGATGAGTGAAAGAAGTGTGTTTGGTGCTTACAGGCTGGGTTCTGATCTAGAAGCTCAGATGAGCTGCGAAAGAGGAATCTAGATTTTATGAGCCTGCCAAGGTGATGAAGGTGTCCAAAATGGATGTGTTATTTGCCGAGAAAGGATAGTGGAAGAAGAATTCCTTAATTAAAGTATTTAAAGAAAAAACGAAAATCATTGCTGACAGATGGAATTCTAGATAGATGAGAGAGCAAAACATAGATAGTTGGTTTTATTTCGGTGACCTAGGTGAAAGAAGATGCAGTTTCTGCTCCTTTTCTGTGCAGTGTTGATTGTGGGTCTGTTGGTAATGCTAGTGAGAGCAAATCTGCAGTAATTAGCACTCTATTTGGTGATGGTAGCAGTTTGACAAGTAATAATACAATTAGATCCTTTCCTATAAGATTCAGGGATTATGTTGCTTACCAATGGGTGTCTAACACGTATTACATTCTGACTGGTGTTTACTAATGAGGGTTGTTGTAACATTTGTTATATCATTTATTGTATAGTTAATTAAAACCATTACAAATTGACATAAAATCTGTAAAATAAAACAATATCAATCACTTCATCATCTAAGACTCAATAAATGCTGTAATTGCAATATTTCATTCTTTAAATAACCTATACAGTACCCTTATTAAATACCAAATGCCTCGTTCTAACCCAGTCCGACAGGGTCATCTCCATCAGTCAGTTGAGCATAATCTCATTAACACTAAAATACATGTACTATATAATGTAATCCTAAAACAGAGTCAGCTGTATTTCCACAAGGCTAGATTATAATATCTTGGGCTCAATCAAAATAATGCCAAAGCCTTTACTTGAGGGCCAATGGGGCAATTCAATCCGAAGTATTAGATGTGTGTAGCATTCTAAACTTACCTTACTTAGAGCTACCGATACTTCTTTTACAAGCCATGCCCCCAAGATTCCGTCTAAGAAGGATTAAACCTCACCACCAGACCCCATCCATCCTAAATGTCCACTGTCTCCCATCTTGGCTCATACATACACATCTGCAAAGCTTAGACTTAGATAACCACAGACATTATTTCAAAGGAACTGCTCTCCCCCGAGTGTTCAACAGTAGTTTGTTTAAAATATTCACAAATTTAGCACATCTCCCCAGCCCACCAGGAGAGCTGCTGCTAAAGCAAAATTCAGATGCTGGTGCGCAAGAGCGAGTGCCCAATGCCAGAAAGGTAGGTTTTAGCAGTAGTTTCCTTTGTTGATGCAGGGCCGGGCAACAGCATAACAAATTAAACCATGATTCCCGATAATTGTTGCATAGCCTACACTTAAAGTGCTTATTAATGGCTGTCTTCCATGCCCGATAACGGATGGCACCGACCCTCAAAGCGGAGTCCTCGATCTTGAGTGACAGAATCACCTCTTTAAGTTGGCTGAACCAAGAATTACCCAATTTTTCATATAAATATGTTAAGGAATGCTTGGGGGCCCTTATACACGTGATATAATATTTTAACAAGGAAGCCTTACAATCAATTGGTTGAGTTATTAACCCCAGCTCAAGTCTTAACCTGGAGCGTCGGACATGTCGCGGTTGATGGAATATTTTTTTTATATGATCTAATGTGGCATAGCTCTAACGCTTCGTCCATCATGCCTGGATAGGCAAGATGCCCTTATTGCAAAGCTGCGATTAAGGTTACCTTTATAACTCATAAAATGGGTGAAGCAGAAGCGCTACTTAATAGATGATTCAGCTGGCCAATTCCATAGGTAATAGCTGCTGCTTTCTTATTAATATCTTTAACTTGGGCTTGCTGCAGAACCAGATTCATTAAACCACACGGCCAGATATTTTTAATGCCTTGCAGTGGTGATGGTCTGGCCTTTCTCCCAACGGCCAGGTTGCCAAATTCTTTCTACAGTAACACCCGAATATCTGGATTTTTAGTTTTGGGCTGATTAATCAATAAATGGTTCGCCTTGTTATAAATTCCCCAAAGTGTTTAAAGCACTTGGCAACCTTGACTTGGTGTGATCCATGACCACAGTATCATAAGCGTATTGGATTCTTTTTAATCAAACTGAAGTTAGATTAGGGGGGACCGAGCTACAGCCCACCAGAACTTTCCTAGATCTGCTGTGTACAAATTAAACAACATTGGTGCCAACACACATTCCTCTTTTAAACCTGTTTTAACCTGTGTTTCATTTTTACTTTCTGTGTTACTGTTGCTGCACTCGTTTTTACTCGAACCCATGTCTCTGTATATTGGGATATGATGGCTCTTAACAAGAAAGATGCTATACCCCAGTCGGCAAGCTTCCTCCATAAAATGGCCCTATCTACCCTATCAAAAGCTACACCATAATCTATAATGCAGCACAGGAGAGGTAGTCTGTTCCTATGGATAGGGTTTTGACTCATTACTTTATGATGGGCGTTTTGCACTCATTTAACATTTTCATTTTGTATTTAGATCTTCTTAGAGTTGCTAGTTTTAAGTTTTGTTTTGGTTTACTGAAGAGGGGTGGTGTAGTAGGGTTAATATATTATGGAAGGAAATGATGTAATGATGAATTGAGTCGGTATTCTAGAATTTAATGGGCACATGCATCAATATTGGATTTTGCGATTCCTTAATTGCGAAAAATAAGGAATCGCAATTAAAGAATTGCAAACTGCAATGCATCAAGAAATCGCTATAAAATTGCGATTTTTTAAAATTCCTTAATTGCGAATCTCTAATTGAGAATCGCAATTAAGGAATACCTCCCCATCCATTCCTATGGGCCTAGAGGACCATAGGAATGAATGGAAAGACATTCTTAATGTGCAATTCCCTGAAATCTGCTTAGAAGTAAATTGTGCACACTCACATACCCCAAGGGCATGTGTGTGTGTAAAATGGAACTTTGAAAATTGCACTTTAGTGCATTTTTCAAAGTTTTCGCAAATTACCATGAAGGTCAACTTCATGGTAATTTGCTCCCCTTATTTGCGAATTTGCAATTTTTTTGAGTTTGATGCATTGCATTTAAGGAATCTCAATTTGAGATTCCTTAAATGCAATCGCAATTTAAAAAATTGTAATCTTGCGATTTCAGTCAAAATTCTTTATTGCGATAACTTAATATCATACAAAGACAATGGCATAAAAACACAAACAAATAACATGAATTAAAAAGCAGTTAAAAAAGCAATTTAAAACAATTAGAGCATTAAAATGAGCATTTCAGATAAAAATCTCAGTACCATGTAACAAATCATTAAGACTTTGTAATTGCGTGGTATTAAAGTGCATTAATGATAAAGTGCATGATAAAAGTGCAATATCCCAAGGAATAATCCCCGCATAGATGTTCTACTGAGATACACACTGTGATCTAAAATTCGTTAATCTAAAGTTGCCATCGGCCCGACTAGTTGATAAACTAGTCTGCACTCTTGAATCTAGTATTCCTGCTCCTTATTGCTCCTACCAGGAAATTTGCCACAGAAAACATAATCCTGGGAGTATGCAGCATTTGTAGAAAAATAAGAGCAGGTCGGACCAGAATGAATCCCGCTTCCTTAAGTATAGGCACGAGAAACTGCCTCCTGGCATCGTTATAATAACTACAGAACATTATAAAGTGCATTGTGCTCTGATCTGAAAAAAGATCACATGAACATGGCGGGGCCTTTTCAGGGGTACTCCACTCAGAATAAAAACCCAGGTTAAAATGGATTAGATTAAGTCTAAAACGGGTTAAAATGAACCTATGATAAGGGTTAGTCACCACATTAAGGTAGTTGTCAGGACCACTAGGTATAGCCAGCAGAAGGCTGGCCCTGACACACGGTTTCTGTAGCTCGACTTCCTCCCTCTCCAAGGCGAGAAGGTCTTTCATAGCAGCCTTGATGAGGACAACGTCATTGGATGTTATGGAGTCAGTGGCTGTGTATAATTCAGGCCTCCCCAACCTACAAAAACTGTCCTTGATGTACTTTAACCATCCTATCTTATGTACATTGTCCAGGGTCAAACAATCCCTTATTATGGAATGGTTTAGGGGGATTTCAGGATTAAGCCACAACTTGAGCCATGCGATTAATGGGGCTATTCTAACCAAATCGCTAATGAAGCCTTCTCCTAGCTCCTGGTGGACAGTATAAGATGGGGTTGACTGCGGGACGCCCAAGACTGATCTGAAAAATCTGTTTTCCGCGGTCTGTATGGGGTCTGCTCTTTTGGACCCCCAAAGGGAGCTCCCATATGAAGCTACAGAAATACATTTGGCTTTGTATATTTTACTGATAGCTTCAAAAGGCCTGCCCCCTAGTCTTTTTGAAAAGCCATGAAGGGCCGCGGATGTTCTAGCCAGTGAAGCTACTCTACTTTTTACATGCGGGCCCCAGCTACCTTTCTCATCAAAGGTGATCCCCAGATAGGGGAAAGTAGTAACCCGAACAAGTTTTTCCCTTCCACAGAAAAAGGTTTTATGGACGGATTTCCTTGAAGCCTGACCCATAAACATGATCTGGGATTTTTTTGCGTTAATTTTCAGGTCTAAGGAACCCATGAAGGATTCGAAAGCATCCAGCAGCCGTTGTAGTCCCACTCCTGTTCGCGCCAGAAGCACCGCGTCATCCGCGTACAGGAGAACTGGAATACCCTGTTCCCCAGCACGTGGAATATCGTAGGTGACTTCTCTTAGAGCAGGCTCTAAGGCATTCACATACAGCGTGAACAGTAGGGGTGCCAAGATGCAACCCTGACGGACACCTCTTTCAGAAGCAAACACATCGGTACATCTTCCGTCAGTAGAGACTCTAACTTTAGCAGACAGGCCAGAATGCAGGTCGGACAGTAAGTTGACTATAGATCTGTCCAGACCCATCTCAACCAGTTTACCCCAGAGCTTAGATCTATTGACCATATCGAATGCAGAGGAGAGGTCCATGAACCCTAGGTACATGGACCCATCCTTAGCTCTGGTGTATTTCTCAATCAATAGATGGAGATTGAGGCACTGGTCCAGGGTACTTCTCTTGGGTCTAAACCCGTATTGGACATTGCTCAGGATGTTGTTCTCGGTGGCCCATGTGTTCAGTTTTGCTAGTAGTACTCTCCCTAGGATTTTAACTGTGGAGTCTATCAGTGAAATGGGCCTATAGCATACAGGGTCCTGCCTATTGCCTTTTTTAAAAACCGGAATAATAGTTGAAGTTTTCCAGGACTTCGGGATGTTGTCACGGTTTAAGGCGTTAAAAACCCTGCAAAGCAATCTTGACCAGAAGTTGGGGAAACATTTAAAGGCGTCGGCCGGAACACCATCCGGTCCCGGTGCCTTTTTTGTCTGTGTGCGACTAATGGCATCTAAAATGTCCTCAACTTCAAAGTACGGGTAGTTACCCAGTGTGGTAATAGACTCTTCATGAACACTATAATTAGCTAGGGACTGGCCTGAATATATGTCTCTAAAGTGTTGAATCCATTCCTGATCTGGAATATTTGCTTCCAGAGGGGAGTTATCCTCGCCTGTAAGAAGGGGTTGATTAACAATTCTCCAGAACTCCCCACTATTTTTTAGTATGGCTGGATCTGTAAGTTGCGCCCAAGCTTCATCTTTAAGCTCTTTCTTTCTGGCTGCAATAGCTTTTTTATATAAGGCCCTACTAATCCTAATAAGGTCGCGATCCTTTGGATCGGATTTGAGGGCGTTAAGCAGCGCAGAATGTGCTAGGGAACAACTGTGATCAAACCATCTTTTAAGAGGTTTTGTCTTGGTCTTACTGATCACAGAGAGCCTACCATTTATCTTACAGCATATGTTAGTAAATGCGAGAATGACATCCCCATCATTAGCATCAGTCGATAAGCAGACCCCAACCTCTTCCTCAGCATCTAACAAAAGTTCCTGAATGAACGGTTCAGGGGTTATGCTGTCCCATTTGAGCCTGCGTCTTTGATCCTTCACTATGATTGGTCCATCCATATAGGTTGAACCATGGATGCGTCCCAATAATTCACCCTCTCCTATGTCCAGAGAAACTGGGTTGTGGTCACTAAAAACAGATATCACAGTTCTATACATAAAAACATTGGATAAAAAGCATGCAGAGATAAAAATATAATCAATGATAGAGCCATTGTCTGAGCCCTTAAAGGTAGGGGCCCTGACCTCCTCCCCACAACTAGATTCATAAAGGTTCCACCTAGCAAGAAAGTTTTCTAGACATTCCCCCTGCTTATTGTGCGCCAGATGGACCATAGCACTGTTCGGGGGGGAGTCAATGTCATCACAAACACAAGATAGTGAACAAGGATGTATATTAAAATCCCCCAAGAAAATAATTTCAAATACATTAACATCCTCACTATAGACTGACAGAAAATCATCCAATCTACCGAGACTGTGTGACGTACAATCGGCAGCATTGGAGTTATAAAAATTAATAAACAAAATATTAGGAGACTCAGCACGAGACAATTCAACGATAAGGCAATGTTCTGAACCTGAGGCTAGTACCTTAAGACATCCCTTAATATCAAGTTTAAACAGGCTAATCAAGCCCCCCTTAGCCCTTCCTGCTGAGCTAGCCACAGCAGGAATACTAAAGTAGCTGAAGCCATCAAGAGAAAAGGTGTTGTTAGTGTCCCAGGTTTCCTGAAAGGCGACAACGTCATACTTGGATATGAAGTCTAACCAGGTTGCATTGTCTGCCTTTGTCTTAATGCCAGCAATGTTCCAGGTAAGGATACTAAAAACAGGCACATTGGTCCTAGGCTTTACAAGTTGTTCTGACTGAAGTCAATCATTATGGTCTAAAAGTGAGAGAGGTGCAAAGCGATTGGACAGTAAGAGGGGTTGAACAAAAGGATTTTGAAACCCTTGGGGTACAGAATGATTCACTGTATTACGAGTTTGTTCAAAACCCCATCTCTGGTGTGTATCAGGGTTAGAGTCCCAGGCAAAAGCTGGTGTTTTAGGGTATGTGACATTCTGTTGTTCACCATAAAAGAATTTAAGTGTCAATGGTACAACAGAACCCTGCCTACGCTGTGGTGGGAGTAAGTTGATTAGGATGTTAGGTAGCACCCCTGTGTGAGTAAAACTTACTGCCACACAGTCCCCCTTGAATTTTTTAGGGCGATTACCCAGCCATGAGACCCTTTTGGCTGTTTTAATTTCCTGGGCCAGCTGCCGCCCACCCCCTGGAGCTAGTCTCATATTTGTTGTTAGCCACTGTAGGGCTTTATTAGACAGGGAAGATGGAGATTCCTCAGTACCAGCTTCTAGTGGTGGAACGTTCGCCAGAACTAGGACGACCGGAGAGGCTTCAACTATAAATTGAAGTGGGTCAGTTGGTTGGTCTTGAGCAGGGGGTATCTCAACCGTTAAGGAGCCCTCCCCTCTGCTGGTACCTGAACTACTAGAAGGTTGGTCAGGAAGCTGGGGTGGTGTATTACTAGGGGCTACAACTGGAATCACCCTCTCTTGTTCGTCCTCCTGACTTCTGCTATTACCCATATTTACCACAGCTGTCATAACACAGTCAACCCCCTCAGTTAGTCTGTTCATCTGCCCTCCCAACTTTTTAATCTCAGATTGAAGTTTATCAATTTTAGAGAGCAAAGGCTTGACGATGGTTTTAATTTTCAAATCAATTAACTCAGTGAGTCTATCGAGTAAGTCCTCATCAATGGTATTAGTAGACTTTGTGCGCCCCCCTCGAGTCTCCTTGGGAGGAACTTTTGGGGTGTTAACCCTCTTCCTCCTGGTCCCAGATCTTAGACCACCCCGCCTAGGTGGGTTTTTCTTTTTCCCGGAATCCGAACGGGAAGGAAGTTCAGTGATGGAGATGTCATCATCAGTGGGGGATGCAAGAATTTCCTGATCCTCATCGCTGACCACTTGATTCCCAAGGTCCACTAAGAGAACATCGGGACCAGATCCAGATGGTGCGTTGCTGGTCGCGAGGCCGGATTCCAGTGTTGTGGGACATATGAAACTGGCATCAGGGAAGGTCTGTAAAGAGACTATGTCCTCCGGTGATGGAGTTAGGGAGGGGGATAAACAACGTAGGTCAGGTGACTGACTAAGACCCAATGATTCTCTCCTTTGAGAGTTGATTTTTTCCACAGTCTGAACCAAGTAGTTCTTCATATTATTAGCTTGTGGAACTTGGTTCTTTTTTGACATTATGGCTAATATATCGCAAAGCCTAGGCAGCTACAAATGTACGTGGAGCTGTTACAAACAATACAGTCTTACTTGGTCTGCTGAATGCCTCTTGTGCTTCTGACAGGGATTCCGGCCCTGCCCCTGCCTCCTCCTGCCGATGAGGGCCGTAGAGGGCCCGCCCTTTGCCCGGGCTTCGCCCCGGGCGTCCCGCGACGCGGGGGTTCTCCTCCTTTTGAGCCTGAGTTTGGCGCTCACAGGGCGCTACCGCGTCACTCCGACGCGCCGCCGCGGTGCCTGCTGGGATTTGAAGTCTCCCGGAGCGGCGGCGCGGAGTCCGATGTCCCTTGACTCTTGGCGGTGTCGGCGGTAGTGGCGATGAAGTCTGCCTGCTTCAGTTCGTGTCTTAAGGTAAGTAAGACTCTCGGCGGTGGCGGCGGTTTTAATGATGTCTCCCCCGCTCTGCCGGGGTTCTCCTCCTTTTGAGCCTGAGTTTGGCGCTCACAGGGCGCTACCGCGTCACTCCGACGCGCCGCCGCGGTGCCTGCCGGGATTTGAAGTCTCCCGGAGCGGCGGCGCGGAGTCCGATGTCCCTTGACTCTTGGCGGTGTCGGCGGTAGTGGCGATGAAGTCTGCCTGCTTCAGTTCGTGTCTTAAGGTAAGTAAGACTCTCGGCGGTGGCGGCGGTTTTAATGATGTCTCCCCCGCTCTGCCGGGGTTCTCCTCCTTTTGAGCCTGAGTTTGGCGCTCACAGGGCGCTACCGCGTCACTCCGACGCGCCGCCGCGGTGCCTGCCGGGATTTGAAGTCTCCCGGAGCGGCGGCGCGGAGTCCGATGTCCCTTGACTCTTGGCGGTGTCGGCGGTAGTGGCGATGAAGTCTGCCTGCTTCAGTTCGTGTCTTAAGGTAAGTAAGACTCTCGGCGGTGGCGGCGGTTTTAATGATGTCTCCTCTTGCGATTTCTTAAATTGCAAATATTACAAAAATGTTAATGCATTCCAAAAATGGGAATTGCATTTGCAAATGACCGAATTTTGCGATTCGCACCATTTGCGAATGCAATTTCCTTTGATGCATGTGCCCTTACGCACCATGCAGTCACTTGTCGTGCTGAGGTGCAGGGAAGCAGTTGTGGTTTCATTCCTGGAAAAAGGTTCCTGTTGAAACTGGCTGTTCTTTCTTCAAGATCCCCTTACTACAACTTTGCAGTAAGACGGTGGAAGTACTGTAGTACTAATTTACCTCCTACAACATGCATCTTGTGAATCAGGCCCTATATACATAGTTCTGCATACTTTTCTCACAAAAAAACCTTTATGTTCTTCTGCATTTTCTATGAAGAACTCGTAATACATGTTGATTTGAAATATCAATTACTGAACTGAAATATGCATAAAGTGGCAGTGTGGGTTCAAATGCATTGTCATTCCAGTATTGTGTAAACCCCCGGAAAATTGAGAGGTCCCGAATACAATGGCGCAGCTCTGGGCCAATAAGGGTTTCAATGCTTGTCTTTCTGTCTCCCCCTGAATATTTTAGAACATTCTACCCTCAGTGGGTGGAATGATTGACTCTGGGTGTGATGGCTGTGCAAAGCGCTCTCACTTGTAAGTTCTCCCCTCCGACTCATGCCTGTATCTTAGGATGGGCCTTCACTGACCGTTATAACCCTCGGCGCAAGATACAAGGCAACATCTTACAAAATAGCCTCATTTAATGTTTTCCTAATGTCCTTGTCTCCGTTGACAGGCAAAAACATATATTATGAATCGACAGGTGAGTCACTGAAAACACCGTTAATTTTTCACAGAGAAAAATGCTGGTTCCGTAAGTCATGCAAATGACAGACCAGAAGTTGAAAGCCCCCCATTATAAGTGGCATTATTTTACAATAACAAAGTCTCTGCTTTTGTCGAAGGGCCTGCTGTGCTCTTTGTTGGTTCCTTGCATTAGAATGGCTGTCATGAATCTGACAACAGTTATCATATCTCCCCTGCAGCAGACAGGCTGTCAAGGATATGATGGTCAAATGTTTCACATATTGCAATCAAACCATTTGTGTTTGGTTTGAAGAATTCCAAAAGAAATCTGTCAGCTGAGAAATGAAGTTGAAGTAGCCTGGAGCCTTTAGAGCATGTTGATCCAATTACGATGATCTCCTCATATCCTTCAGCTTTTTTCAAAATCAATTTTCATTCTCGCTCTGGGGATGTTTTTCGGTTATGCACAGAAACATCTGTAACGGTATTTCAGATGTGTTGTTTCAGGACATTTCTCTTTTGTGTGCAAGTGGGTATTTAGACTTAAAACATTAGCAAACTGCCTGCTTTGCATGCGGAACGCAAACGCGGTAGGAATATATAATGACCGCCGTTTAACAATTCATTTTCGTACATAATTTCCCTCCAATTATCTTCCTTGCGAGTGGCTGTGGTGGGAAACCTGCTCCCGGGTTGTTGCAGCAGTCGGGCCGAAGCATTTGCACGCAGCTATTGTTCCCCCCGGTATGGATGGTTGTACTGAGAATTCATTAGCGCACATTTCATTTCTCAAAACAATCTCCAATATGAATGCCACCAGTTGGTGATTGGTAAAATTCTGCCACCTAGGACGTGTCTCTACGCGCATGAAACGAGTTATTGATTGCAATACGTGTGTGTATTTCTTTTTATTTAGTTACTGAGTTGTATACGACTAGTATCACACGTGTTCTGACTGTTGCATATTTGGTTCACGGTCTGGCTTAGCAGGGGTGATTCCTGACAGTTTATGCATGCTAATAGTCTCTTCTCAAGGTTGATGTGTGTGCTGCTGGGTCTCTTGGAATCTCTAAAACCTTATCTTATGTTAAGAGGTATTTTTGTGAACAACTGTGTTTACAGATGTGAACCACAACCTTCAGACCTATTCTTTTTGTGCTTGGATTAAAAATGTGTATTCTAGACATTTGGGTGTTTTCAGGCAATTGCCGTCCCACCTAAGCCCTGAGGTACAGTATCCATGTGCTATATATTGCAGAAATAAAAGGCGTGTTTATTCCTCCTGTGTAAAGTTGCCTCGGAGATTGGACGTAGATGTGTGCAGATCACATTTATTGCAGTGTAATTATTTATGTTATTATCACGACAGGTGTTAGAATTGAAAGTAATTTTCGCCATGATGGGCAGTCATGCACCGAGACTTCAGTTCTTGGTTTTGCTTCAACAATTTTGAGAGTTTTGTCCTAGGTTCATCTCTGATGTCCATTAGAATGATGAGTAAAAGAAAGTAGAGAACTAGAAGTTCTATTGACACACATGCAACGTCTAATCTTAAGTATCTTTATGCGAGCTTTCTTTGTAGGTGAGATTTGATCGCATTCTTTGCAGTTGCAGAGACAGCCTAGCAGTTCTGAAGATGAGATAGAAAACATCCCGCTTACTAGGGGATTGGACACTCACTCACACCCCCTGGGAAGGATTGCTTCTCAGATCTTCTTGACCTGAGAAGTTCGATCGAAGACTCATATCCTTACTGAAAAGAGGTAATGTGAAAGTTGAGCCAAGATACAGAGCACCACAGTTCTCATAGTTGATATCAAGATGAACATGTTTAGACTACTTTATGCAAAATAACAACACTCGAATTATAACTAAAAAAGAATCTGTTTATGCTCTGCTGGTGAAAATAAGTGTGGGTCAAGGGCAACTGTACTAATAACCACACTTTCAGAAATTTTTTACTAGAGTACAAAAGTCTATTGTTATTATGGTTTATATATGTATCTATAAATATATATTATTTTGTGTAAAGATGCACATATATAGGACAGAGTATTGGTAATCAGTGATGTCATCAATTATGTCATCTAACATGTTACAGGGGATGCCATTTGTACGGCTATAATCATTTCATCACATATATATATATATATATATATATATATATATATATATATATATATATATATATATATATATATCACAGCAAGACGTACCAACGAGCACTTAGAGGAACAAACACAGGAGTCAGCCAAGGTTCCAGAGAAAAGGGTTTATTAATCCCTAAACCTCGTGACGCGTTTCGCGCTTAGAAAGCGCTTGTTCACACGCTTGTTGAAGAGCAGGGTCACATAATAGTTTCAACTGGCAACTGAACTCTGGAGGGGCCCCTCAGGAAGCACTACAGGAAATGGCTACTAATGATGAGCCTGAACTTTTGAACCTGGTAAGTAGTTACTTTCAGTTTTGCTAAGATCGTATTTCTGCAATTTTGCACTTATTCGCGGGGCGCGAACTCACGCGAACAGTGCGAGCAGTGCGAGCAAAATCCGCTGCTCGCGGATTTGCGGATTTTGCGGGAGATTCGCAAATCTCGCGGATTGCGAATTTCCCGAAAATCCGCAAAATCCGCGAGCGGAACGGATTTTCCGCCCATACCTACTTAGGGGGTTTTACATTGATCCCTAAGGTCAAAATCTTTTATTTTTTCTTGCTTAGGTACGCTTACAGGACGACTTACAGACTTCGCACCGTACGTCATACGTACGAGCATGGTACGCACACCGTAAATCTATTGTAAAAATAAAAAAGCCTTTATCACTAATTTTTTATAATCCCGGGGGACCCCATCTCCAGGGGCTTCCTTTAAAAAAAAAGAATTATAAAAACATCTGTGTAGGGTGGGGCTTAAGCCCCCCACACGCCCCGGGGACCGCCACCTCCCCGAGCTCTAATATAGAAAATAGGGGGTACCACCACCCCGGGGCTTTTGAATGTTGGGAGGGGGGGCCGTGTGGCCTCCCCTCCTGGAGCCTTTGATGGCCCTGGGTCCACCACCTCCCAGGGCCGGCTCCTGCAGTGTCCCGGGGTGCCTACCCTCGGGACACTGATGTTTGCTATGGTAAGGCGGGAGCCTCGGGGCTCCCACCCTACCATAGCAAACTGTTTTCCTATTTGATAGAGTGAGCAGGAAACCTGCTCTCTCTTTCAAGAAGGAAAGCAGATTGCTTTTCGTCAGAGAGAGCAGCATGTTAGCTGCTCTCCCTGATGAAAAGCAGTGCCGGCTCCCAAAGGACGGGGGAGCCGGCTGGGACCGTGGGGGCATTGGGGCTCCCCCCATGGTCCCCAACATTGTTATTCAGCCCCAGAGGATGGGGCCCCAGGGGATTATTAAAAATTAGTGATAGAGGTTTTTTTTTTGTTTACTGTAGATTTACTGTACACGTGCCATGCACATACATACGACGTACGGTGCGAAGTCTGTAAGTCGTCCAGTAAGCGTACGTAAGCAATAAAAATCAATTCAAAAAAATATATTTTATAGATATCTATCAAGTTTATGTGTTGATATGTTGGTTGGTTCTAATGAGACCTTTTCTCTTTATTGGTACTTATAAGTATGTACCTGTGCAGAGTCTAAACTTGTTGAGGAGGAGTGCTTTACAGTGTACTGAACTTTTGACCTCTGTTTACAGTTGTCTTTCGGATGATCTGTTGGGGCTAGGGTGGAAAGTTAAATCAGTTGGAAAGGTTTGAAATCTTGAACCAATAGAAATGTGTGTTTGGTTTTGAATTAATGTGTAAAGGAATTTGATTTGTTATTAACGTGTATATATGTGTAAATTGAGAGGGAAAATGTGCCATTCTTTCGTTCTGCTGCAAGCATTGAAGTAGAGAGATTCTGTATAAGACTATCTGCTGTGTGAGTGGCATTCTTCTTAATCTACCAATCAGTTTGAGAGGTGAGTTGAGAACTTGTAAGGAAATGTATGTGGTGCAATTTATTTTTAGTAAGAGTATCCTTCTAAAGTTTGTAGAATAATATTTTGAGTTTGTCTGCATTTGGATAACTATTGTGATAAAAGCATTTGGTAAGTTAATATGTGTAGTGAGTCATTTTTGTGCAATAAAGTGCAGTACTAAAAAATGTAGAATGTGTGTAGTCACTTTTTTAGTTGTAGAGTAGTTAACAGTGTTGCTTGCTTAGAATTAGACTTGTGTTCTAAATCTACAATTTTGTAGTCAGTATACATACATACACTGCTGCATACACCCTTGGGCAGATTTACAAGCCCCCTGCACCTCTTTGTTGTTCTATTGTGTCACATTTTTGATGTAATGTTGGCAAAAAAAATGCAGCAAATTGGAAATGTATTTGCAAAATGAGTCAGGGTTGTCCTCTGAAAAGTAGTAGTTATATACATGGAATGTGTGCAGTTACTTAACCGATTTAGAGTAGTAAATGTGTTTTGGTAAAATGTATGGTGTCATATTTTTTGTCTAGAATCACACTGAGCGTCTGTGTACATTAAGGAATTATAGTTGCCCTTTTTCCATAATCTCTCCCCTCTTTCTTCAAGATCTACCTCTCTCTGCTTATACTGTCTCCTCTCTTCTGATATTGACCCTGTTACCTTATTCTCATTTCTCTCTCCTCATAGTGCTCCTTGTCCTCATAGTCCCTCCTGTCCTCATATTCTCCCTCTGTTCTCATTGTCTCCTCTGTCTCCTCATACTCTCACTTCTTTTTATACTCCCTCCTCTTTTCTCTTACTCCTCCCTCTCTCATCCTATCTCCCTCTTAACAATTCCCCAGTCAGTAAACACACACTGCTACAGATACTCGTGGGCAGATTTACAAGCCCCTTTTGTCTCTTTGTTCTTCTTTTGTGTCACATTTTTGATGTAATGTTGGCAAAAATAATACAGCAAATTGGAAATTTATTTGCAAAATGAGACAGGTTTGTCCACTGAAATGTAGTAGTTATACACATGGAATGTGTGCAGTCACTTAACAGTTTTAGTGTACTAAATGTGTTTTTGTAAAATGTATGGTGTCATATTTTTTGTCTAGAATCACACTGATGTGTACATTAAGGAATTATACTTGCCCCTTTTTCCATAATCTCTCCCCTCTTTCCTCACTGTCTACCTCTCTCTGCTTATACTGGCTCCTCTCTTCTGATATTGCCCCTCTTTCCTTATTCTCAACTTCTCTCTCCTCATAGTGTTCCTTGTCCTCATAGTACCCCCTCTCCCCATATTGCCCCTCCGTTCTCATTGTCTCCTCTGTATCCTAATACTGTCCCTTCTATTTATACTCCCTCCTCTGTCCTCTTACTCCTCCCTCTCTCATCATATCTCCCTCTTAACAATTTCCCAGTCAGTATACATACACTGCTGCATACACTCTTGGGCAGATTTACAAGCCCCTTGCGCCTCTTTGTTCTTCTATTGTGTCACGTTTTTGATGTAATGTTGGCAAAAATAATTCAGCAAATTGGAAATGTATTTGCAAAATGAGTCAGGTTTGTCCACTGAAATGTAGTAGTTATTTACATGGGATGTGTGCAGTCACGTTACCATTTTAGTGTACTAATTTATTATTTTTTTAAATGTATGGTGTCATATTTTTTGTGCAGAATCGCAATGAGTGTCTGTGTACATTAAGGAATTATACTTGCCCCTTTTTCCATAATCTCTCCCCTCTTTCCCCACATTCTAACTCTCTCTTCTTATACTGTCTCCTCTCTTCTGATAATGCCCCTCTTCCCTTCTTCTCACTTCTCTCTCCTCATAGTGCTCCTTGTCCTCATAGTCCCCCCTGTCCTCAAATTCCCCTCTGTTCTCATTGTCTCCTCTGTTTCCTAATACTGTCCCTTCTTTTTATACTCCCTCCTCTGTCCTCTTACTCCTCCCTCTCTCATCATATCTCCCTCTTAACATCCCCAGTCAGTATACATACACTGCTAGATATACTCTTGGGCAGATTTACAAGCCCCTTGCGCCATTTGTTCTTCTATTGTGAAACATTTTTGATGTAATGTTGCAAAAATAATGCAGCAAATTGGAAATGTATTTGCGAAATGAGTCAGGTTTGTCCACTGAAATGGAGTAGGTATATACATGGAACGTGTGCAGTCACTTAACCATTTTAGTGTACTAAATGTGTTTTGGTAAAATGTATGGTGTCATATTTTTTGTCTAGAATCACACTGAGCGTCTTTGTACATTAAGGAATTAAACTTGCCCCTTTTTCCATAATCTCTCCCCTCTTTCCTCACAGTCTACCTCTCTCTGCGTATACTGTCTCCTCTCTTCTGATATTGCCCCTCTTTCCTTATTCTCACTTCTCTCTCCTCATAGTCTCCTTGTCCTCATAGTCCCCCCTGTCCTCATATTCCCCGTCTGTTCTCATTGTCTCCTCTGTCTCCTAATACTGTCCCTTCTATAATACTCCCTCCCCTGTCCTCTTACTCCTCCCTCTCTCATCATATCTCCCTCTTAACAATTCCCAAGTCAGCATATATAAACTGCTGCAGACACTCTTGGGCAGATTTACAATTCCCTTGCGTCTCTTTGTTATTCTATTGTGTCACATTTTTGATGTAATGTTGGCAAAAATAATGCAGCAAATTGAAAATAAATTTGCAAAATGAGTCAGGATTGTCCTCTGAAATGTAGCAGTTATATACATGGAATGTGTGCAGTCACTTAACCGTATTAGTGTAGTAAATGTGTTTTGGTAAAATGTATTGTGTCATATTTTTTGTCTAGAATCACACTGAGCGTCAGTGTACATTAAGGAATTATAGTTGCCCCTTTTTCAATAATTCTCCCCTCTATCCTCACAGTCTACCTTTCTTTGCTTATACTGTCTCCTCTCTTCTGATATTGCCCCTCTTTCCTTATTCTCACTTCTCTCTCCTGATAGTGCTCCTAGTCAAGTTTGTTCGTATGCTGGTCCTTACCGGTATTCAAAATAGCATGGGGATGTCTAAGGGTAGCCAGGCGCTCTACAACTGTTAAATAATAATAATAATAATAATTGTGCTGTGCAAAAGTGCCTACATGATCATTTTGTATTAAATATTTGATGGATTACGGACTTTAACAGGTATGTAAACATAAAATGAAATAAAATGAATTTCGTTGCGCGCACTGCATCACCAAATGCGATGCAGTCCGCACAACGAAATTCATTTTATTTATTTTTATGTTTACTTACCTGTTAAAGTCCGTAATCCATACATTACTACCCCCCATCCTGACCCTCCCACTCCCCCCGTCACCGCCCGGCCGGTACTCCCACTACCAGCCGCGGCTGCAAAGGACTTGCCTCCAGCATACACAAAAAAATCAGACAGCATTTTTTTGTCATCCAGACTTCTTGAATGCTTGGCAGGGTAAGGGTAAAAACTTTCTGAATCAGATAGGGGTAGCAAGATTTTCCTTCCACTTTAAGAGCTGGCATCGGGTATACATGCTGGACCATCAGAGCAACTCTTCCGTGCACTTCTGGATCAGCGGAGGCTTCAGAAGTACTGCCTGGACCCCCTTACTTTGCAATAGCTCCCACTATCTTCTTCTCTGCAGCAGGACATGCTGTTCAGTGGGACCTCCGAGCAATGGTGTCCAGCCTTGAGGAGCACTCCTAGGCTACAGCAGCAGTTCCATCCCGACAGGAGGTTTTTGACTTCTAAAAGTTCTCAAAGCCTGAAGGTAAAAATCTTCATCAGGCTCGATGGCTACAGGTTCCCATTCGATGATGACAACCTCCCCAGTCTAGTAATCCAACTACTTCCACTATGAGCTTTTTCCTACTTTAGTTAGTGTCTGTACATCCTGTGCACTACTCCTTGAGGTGCCTTAAATATTCTGCTGTTTCCACAGCTGTCTTCCTCCTGTCTTTTACTCTTCGACACCCTTTTTTTAGTACTGTGGAATCATCAACCTCTCCTTATGCCTCATTTAGTTCTCCTCTCTATTTTATTTTCCTTCCTTTAATCATTGACTTCCTGATAATTGTACCCTAGCCTTTTACCCAATATGAAAAAACTTTAATGTTCAGTTTTTGACTATTTGATTTTTAAAATTTCGAAATATTTAAAATTGATTCTTTGGCTAGCAATACATTCAGATTTAACAGGTCATTTTTTTCTTGTGCAAATACCTCCATTGGCAGTGATATTACTAAATAAGTGCCTTGTTTTCTAGAGAATGCTAAAGCCAGTACTGAGTGCCAGGAGGAATACTACTGGGAAGTGGAGGAGCAAGTGACTTCTTGGGTGATCACCAAGTTAAGGTCCTTACTCAAAGACAACTGTTGCATTTATATTGTTTTGTTAAGGTATTCTTTTCCTTTCTTACTCCTTTTTAAGTGTGGGCCTCAATCCTGTTTAAAGTTATTCACATTCCTGTGTTTCTGTCCCTATCTCTTGGCCACTTAAATTGAGTTAAGTAAAGGTTTGTTCATGTGACCAGAGCCAAGTGCCCACTGTGACCCATACCTTCCCATTCCAATCCCGACAAGTGCCACAAATTCTCCCTCAACTTCTTGCTAAGTATCTTTCTTGTATGCCATCTCATACACTGGTCTATCTTCTATTTCAGATTAACAGCCCAAACAGTCATTAGCCCAAACTAAATCTAGCTCAAGGCCTGGCCTAAAAGTTCAACCTTACCTAACACTGACTTGCGCCCTAAACCTGGGATAACATTTGTTTAAATGGTGTTGAATTTGGTGTCAGGGAATGGTTTGAGCAGGGGGACTCGGGCCATGACTCAAGAGTACAGAAACGGCCACTAGAATCACTGTTATATGACAATAGTTACCCTAAAATCATGTAGCCTCACCAGGATAGCTCCTTTAATTTTGTGTGATATAGTTAAATAAATAGTGCAGTATTAATTTTAAGCACCAGTTTTTTCCAATGGCAATGTATATAACTTTTCAGTTTAGTGATTTTTTAAAGATATTTTATGTGCTTGAAAAATAAAATTCTTGCCATAAAATAATTTATTTAAACTTTATGTTTTCTTCCATTTGAGTCCCCAAAAATATGTTGGTGCTTGTGGTGGATTAATTCATGCAAAGTAACTCAGACAATAATTATATGAATAATCTGTAAATCACAGTGACACAGAATCATACAAAAAGATTCTAGTAGCCCCAGAGAACCAGCCGCGCTGTATGCATGACTGACTCTACAATCATACTTGCAATGGGTTCTACAATTAATGTTCTTTTATTTCATACTGAGTGGAATTTTAATTACACTGGAGAAATTGGAGTAATTTTGGTAATGTCATGTTACTCTTTTGACACAAAATTACCATAAAGTGCACGATTATGTCTGCTTGGGTAATTTAAAGTAATATGGGGGGACATACCCACTGCAAGAGCACAAGAGCAGAGCTTGCTGCTGGCTGCTGCTATTCATGCTTTGTTACATTTAGTGATATTCTTTCAGCACATAATGATGATAATGACGATAATGATATTTATAAAGCGCACAAATACCAAAATGGTGTCTCTGCGCTAATACATCTTTGGGATAGGCTAGCCAAGCTGTTGGGGATAGAAAGGCTGCACTCACCACATGTTCCACTACTCACCAACACTCAGAAGGCCAAACTAGTGCAGCCATGAATATTTTGAGACATCACCCCCTAAAACCTTCTACCCCTAGCTTCCTGAAAGAGCTAATCTGGGAATGCTGAAGAAACCAGCAGATTAGCAATCCTGAACATTGTTAACACAAATCCTGCTAAATTGATTCAGCAACTATGAAATTGCACTAGGAATCAGATAGATGCTGGCGATCTGAACGTAAAGGTAAAATAGGAACTAGATTTGGGGGCATGAAATCAATTAAGTTAAGTGGTTGTACCTCTGCCAGCAAACTAAAGATGTCTCCTATTGGGAAATTCAGAATAATCCAACTGAAATATATACATAAAGCATACCGTTGTGATTGGCATGACTTGGCAGAAGACTTCTTGTGCTGGAGATGTAGATTACCAGAGGCGGATTGCCTGCATATGGCCTGGGATTGCCCTCAGATATAAGCATAGAGGCCGAAATTAAAGGATGAAAATAAATTAATGGTTGCTCTTGAGTGGCCTGTCACCTATGTTGGCCTTACTGGGATATGCGAAACACGTCCCTTTTGCTTTGCTATTGGCCAAGGGAAGGGTCGCAATGTGCTAGAGAAAAAGAACTGCTCCTGCACAAAGGAACTGGCTGATGGACCTTACTACCTGCTGCTAGCAGTCTGAAGTAATGGGTTTGTACTAGAGGCATTTGGGAACTACTAGAAACATATTTAGGTACCCTAAATGAGAAGTAACGACCCCTTATGTGCATCTTCTCTATTAATAGTCCTCATGATCAGAAAAATGCTAATAAATTTTCTTTGAGGTAATCTCCTTTCATTTAAGCATTCAATTTTCCTTGAGATAATCTAAAATCATGAAATGTCATTCTCATTAAGCTCTTCAGAGGAATTTCACCTAGTTAGATAGTGCTGACTATTAATGCGATGGTACAATTCAAATGGGTAGAGTGCCCAAGTACTTGTTGCTGCAATGATAATTCTTGGTATGCAACAATGATCATTGGTGCATACCAATGATACTAGAGCATACCAATGATACTAGAATTCCAAGTTTCAAGGACATAAAACACATTGCAGGAGCACTTAAGAACGAGAGCAGGGAACATCTGACAGGTGAGGGCCTTCAGTAACACTGCTTCCAGGAAGGATCCACAGCACTGTGGTGGAAGCAGTCCTTACACATTTCTTTTCTTTCTAAACCTTCACTAAGCAACAAAATACTCAAACATGTTCTATGGGGCAATCCCTTTTCCCTTGAACATTTAGTACAATTCTATTTTCACTGAAGGTTTCTCCTGACACCAAAGTAAGTAAGTAAAATGCTTTATTGTACAGTTAATAAAAACTATTACAAATAGCGATTAGTAATAAAAGAAAATGATCAGTTAAAGGAAAACAGTTAAAAAGGTCGGTCTGATACCATTAAAAATGGGACAATGATCATCCAGCATTAAATACAGGTAAATTCCTGTTTTAGATACAAAATTGTGTGTATGTCCGGGCGGTTGCTTTCGACAAGTGAGTTTTTCTATATCCTCCGCTCCCCTTCTGACCGGCTTCTCCCAGAGTGTTTGTGCTTCATGGGGAAGGTAATTTTAATGTTCTTGGTCAGTATGGGTCTCTTACCCGGTCTGAGGACTGGAGGCGGATGATGTTATAGAAGTGATGTCAATGTCCGCTTGTGCTCTCGTCATTTTAAGCCTGGTGTCTGCCAATCGTAGGTATTTTACCAGTCGGCAGGCCATTTGCACTTCGTCTGCTCTAAAACAGCTCAAGACTGCTTCTCTGCAGGACCTGATTCCTTTGTTTATAAACAAGGGTCTCAATAGGTTCTTCCGGTCTTGCTGCAGCTCTTTGCAGATGGTTATGAGGTGTGTGATATTTTCCTCATGCATTCCGCACAGGCGGCATTTTGCTGGTTTTGATGGTCGCAGCCACCGGGCCATGTGGCCCGCTGCTGGTAACACTCCTAGTCGTAGTTTTAAAAAGGATTCTTTTGTTGTTTTGGAGAAACTGCTCACTAGGTACGCCTGAGGAGTAAGTTTGTTATATGTTTGCACAGTCAGCCAGCCATGTGCTCTCTTGGCTAATGAGGCTTTGTCTTGCAAGAGGGATTCTTTCTTGACTATTTTATTAATAGTTTTTTTGAAACCTGACGGGCTCCCTTGAAGGTACCATAGCTGCCTTGCCCCAAGATGATTGATGGCATCCTCCAGGAAATATCTTGCAGGACAGTCATTTTTGCTTTGTAGATCTTTCCAGAGGAGAGCGTTAAGAGTATTTTCTTCTCCTCTGCTTATCTTGTGCCAGGTCTTAAGGTAAGTTCCCTTTCGTGCAAGTTCTTCTTTGGCCAACCCAAATTCTAGGCGGATCTGCGCCGGTGATGTGTATTTCGGAAGACCGAACATGATCCGCATTGCTTTTGAGACTACTCTGTTCAGGGTTCCCGTATCCCTCCCTCTCATTGCTTCACTTCCATATGTGATTGATGGAATCAGCTTGGCTTGGATCACTTGTAGGAGCGGAGCGAGGTTTGGGCCAACGATTTTGTTTTTGAGGTTCCTAAGTGATGCTGCTATCATTAGGCCTCTCCTCTTGATCTCCTCCAGTTGTGGTTTGAAGCTACCCCTTTCGTCTATTATCACTCCCAAGTAGCAATATTTGTTTGTGATTTCCAATTTGTTCAAGTCCATGTACCATCTGAATGGTAGTTTTTGCTTGCGATAATTAAGGGGCATGATTTTTGTTTTACTGTAGTTGATGCAGAGTTTATTAGCTTTAGAGTATTCCGCAGTGATGTTGAGGAGCCGCTGTAGCCCAATCTGGGTCCGACTGATCAACACCAGGTCGTCGGCGTAGAATAGGCAGGAAAGCTGTTTGCCCCCTAATTTTGGAGCGTGCGAATTGTTAGCGTTAAGTTTTGTACAAAGGTCGGCCATAAAAAGGTTAAATAGGGTTGGCGCTAACACACAGCCTTGTTTTACTCCTGTGTAGGTATGAATTTTCTTAGTTAGGTACTCTCCAGGGCCTAGTTTGACCTGGACCCATGTGTCGCTGTGTAGGAGAATTAGTTGGTTCAGTAGATCATCTGGGATGTTCATTCTTTTCAGTTTTTTCCACAACAGATTTCTGTCTACCCGGTCGAATGCAGCACTATAGTCTATAAAGCACAGGTACAAGGGATAGTTTCCCTCTTGGGCTGAGTCGATCAGTAGTGACAAGGCTAGGATGTTGGTAGATGTCCCCATGTTTTTCCTGAAGCCGGTTTGGTTAAACGGGATTGCTGAGGTTTCTTCTGCCCATAGAATTAGTTCCTGAAGTAGGAGGCCTGCGTAGTACTTTGCCTCATTGTCTAGAAGGGCTATTAACCGGTAACTTTTTGGATCTTTTCTATCTCCTCTTTTGTAGATTGGGGATATTATTGCCCCCCTCCATGATTGTGGGATTGTAGATGATTGCCAGATTTTTTCGAACATTGGTTTGAGGTTAGTTGCCCAGTATTTTGGGTCCTGCTTAAATACTATTGGTGGTATTCCATTTGGGCCAGGGGCTACATCTCTTCTACCTTTTGTGATCCTTTTGATTATTTGTTCCGTCGTGATTATTACAGCCTCATTCGTTCTCAGGTATTCTTGATGTAGGGGCAGATGTTCATCCATCTTTCCATTATCGGTGCCTATTTCTTTCCCCCGTTCTTTAGTCTCACTAAAGTGAGTGCTGAAGTGGATTATCCAGTCGTCTTCTGTCACCTGAGAATCAATCCCTCGATTTTTCCCATTGGTCTGAGCATTGATCTTTTGCCAGAACTGAGCGCTGCGATTTGTTTTGACGTCATGTAGGAGTTTTCCCCAGAATGCCTCTTCTTCTTCCCTTTTTTGCTGCCATATTAATTTCTTACGCTCTCCTTTTATTTGTCTGAGCTCTTGGAGGAGGGACGGATCTGTTTTTACTCTTCGTAGAGTCCGGTTAATCGCTGTCTTCAGTATTTTTAGCCTTTTGTTGTTTCGGAAGTAATTGCATCTTTTCTGTTTCGTGTTGCAAATATTTCTTATTCGTGTTACAGGGTCTTTTCTCTGCGCGTTATCTCTCATCCGTTTTACAAACGCTTCCCAGCTTGTTATTGGGTTATGCATGGTGCGTTGAGCTTCGTTGAGTGTGCGTATCGCTTGCTCTAGTAGTTTTTCTGGGTTGGAGACTTTGCATTGTACCCGTCTTTCATTTGATGTAAAGTCTGTGCCTACGTTATTCGAACTGGGAGGCTTTAGTGTCGCTGATGTATTCATTACTGTTTCCTGAGGCAGGTGATCGCTGCAATCAGTGAGACCAATTCTAAAGTCTACAACTCTTTGGTATAGACTACGGGATACAAAAGTAAAGTCAATGGTGGAGCTTGCCTGTGTACTGTGGAAAGTTGCTGACTGCGGTTGATCCCCTGGAAATCTACCGTTAAGAGCTCTAAGTCCTAGCTCCTCTAATGTAGCCAGCAGGGTCCTTGTGGTTTTTGTGCTTCTGCCCCCCGAGGTGCGGTCTTGGCGATGGGTTCCCAGGCAAATGGGTCCTCGTCGTATTTGGTGCCCGTGGCTGCTTCGCTCAGCAAATTTAGATTGAAATCCCCTGAGATAATGATGTTATTCGTGTGCTCGGCCTTCACCAGTTTCACAAGTTCTTCCTTCAGTTGTCGCACCCCCTTCTTTTTCTCCCTGGGGTGCAGGTAGAGGTTTATGAAGATTATATCCTCAGTTGGATTTTGCACACGGGGTGACAGTCGTAGGGCTAGCATTGCATTTGGGGCAGGTAAGTTGTAGTCTAGCTGTTCTGCTTTTAGTATCGTTGTTAATGCACTATAAGTGGCAAGGCCTCCTTTCTTGTGGCCGAAAAGCGAGCTCTGGGTAGGCGGTAGGAAGTTCAGTGTATACCCTGACAGAATTGGATGTGATTCAGTCCAAGTTTCTTGTAAGGGGATGATGTCAAATTTTGTCAGGTGGTTGCATAGGTCAGTGTCTGAAACCTTATCGCCGGTGCCATTGATGTTCCATGAACATATACTTAAGGTGTTAAGTTTGTTGACTCTTTTTGGTTTTGTTTGTCATTGGCTTGTCTCTTTCGCATTTAGGGACTTTGCGAGCCAGCTCCAGTTGGGGGAAGCCCTCTTGTCATTAGTCAGTGATCTTGTTTCTTCCAGACTCAAGTGCGATTGTCTCTCTGGCGTTTTGCTTCGGGCTCCTCTTAAGACAGTTCTTTAAGAGTCGTCTCCTTGGTCTTCTTTTGGAGACTTTCATATAAGAGGGGCTCCGGATATCTTGTGGGCAAGAGAGTTTGTAGTTCTATCCCCCAAGAGTCAAATCTTTCCTTTTCTTTTAATATTCTCTCCGGAAATTCTCCTGTGGTCCATATGGTTTTTGTCGACTCTACCCCGGGGTGGCTCCGAGATTCAATAAATTCGACGGATTCCAGGTCTGCCGATGTGATAGTTTTGAGGCTCTCTACTGTATTTAATAGCCGCAGGATGTTTCCCCTGTTTAAAAATTCCATTGAACCTCTAGAGTGGTATTCAGGATGGAATATTACGGTCGTTGTTGAGCCTTCTGGCCCACTCTCTCTTGACTTAGTGTTTTCTTTGTCAGCAGGTTTGGTTTCCCCTTGACTGGGGGTTACCTTTGGTACAGTTTTTTTGGGGTGGTCAATTTTTTCGGTGCTTTCTCGGCAGTTCCGGCCTGAGAGATTTAGCCTTGTTGTTATGATCAACTTGGGGCTTCCTGGGATTTGCGTTTCATCCCAGTTTTCAGGGCAATTTTTGGTGAGATGTGACGTACTCTGTTTTGTTCTTTCTTGTGTATCTCTGTCAGGTGAATCTGAAGTTATTTGTGAGTTATGCCCCTTGTCGTTCTCCGCGGGCCCTATATTTTTTCCCCCTTTTAGTGTGCTCAACATGTCTTTCTGGGTTTTGGGTGCTGGGCAAGTGGTTGAACCACTGGGTAGGGCAGGGCCGCATCCAGATTTATCCACTGGGCCGGTGATTTCACTGTTGGTGGTCATGGTGTTTATTTCTTCCCTCTCCCTTGTTGCACTTGCTTGTGAGGTGTTGGTTGCTGTTTGGTCACTGTTGCGGGCCTTGCCCCAGGCTAGGCACCCTGTCAATTTCCTTTGGTTTCTTCCCTTCCTTTTCTGTTTTCTTCCCACTTTTCCTTGCGATGGTTGGTGGGAGATTGCTCCCCCATTTGGGTTACTGGAGAAGTGTGGCTCAGGGGTTAGAGGCGGCAGACCCGGAAGCTGAGATCGGCCCTGGACCAGGGTTCAATTCCCCGCCTCGGCGGGTCTTGGGCTCAAAAATTCCACAGACTCGATAATTCTCGCTCCGGTGCCTTCTCAACTCACGGGTTCACACTCTGCGACTCTGGGCAATAGCTTGCTTAATCTCCACAACGGCCCCTCGCGGCGGGATGCCTGGCTTTCACCTTGTGGATACCCTGCCGGGGTTATCGCACAGGGGAATACCAGGACGGGTTCCCTAAGCAAGCGCCGGGAAACCCTTTGTGGGTAGCTGTGCGCTATATAAGCTCAAATACATTTACATTTTGTTTAAGTCTGGTGTGGATGCTGCAGAGCTTTGCCCTCGATCAGTTTGATGACTACTGGTGGTCGGTGCCTTCATTTGAATTATTTTGTCCATTGTCGGGTGTGAGTTGGTAGGCGTCTTTAGGGCCTCTTGCTATATTGTTTGTGAATCGTCTTGCCCGGTAGTTGTGTTTAATTGCTTAACCTCAAGTTGCTTGAGGGGATGGCTATTTTTAACTACTGTCCTAAAATCAGATAGAAGGTTTCCCAGTGCTGTTGGTAGTGTTGCTAGTTTGTCCACTATGGTGATGCAAGAGCAGTTAGGTGCTATCAGCTGTGTCTCTGCTTGCGCCCTTTTTATCAGGTCATTCAGGTCTGCTAGCTTGCCGTCAATGTTTGCCACGTATGTGGCCAGAGTGTTGAGGACAGAAAGTTGCAGATCCATCTTGTCGGATTGGTACTGGATGGCGTTTACTGAGGATTGCATTGTCTGCAGGAGGGATGCCCAGATGTCTGCATTCTTCTTAGATTTTTCTTTTTCCGGCCTATCACTTGAGCCGTTTCTTTGCTTTCCCTGCTCTGGTTCCACTAGGTATGATGCTACCAGGTCTTCCCACTCTTCCGGCGTGAGGTACGAGGTGTTCAGGTCGAGCGGCATGGGAACTATGGGTCCTGTTCTTTGCGGTGAGGACGTGTCTAGTTGAGACCAAGTTTTTATGCCTGGGAGTTGTGATGCTGAATCTCCCCCCGCCTTTTTTGGGTTGATTTCTTCGAGTTGTTCCAGGTCAGTAATGTGGGGAGGGGTGTGATCATAGTCCTGTTGCTCCTGAGTAGTTTTATCCTTTACTTGCCAGGCCTTGTCAGCAACGTCGACAACGTCTGCTGTTCTTGGGCCATGCTTGTCGCCAGGGGCTATGTTCGCTTGTGGCCCCGTTGCCAGTTTCCACATGTACTTGGGTGGTGATGATTCTGTTTGTCCAACTTGTGCTTTTATTGTTTGGGCTTTATTTGTCCTTTCCCTTTTTTTTGCTTGGTCTGCCATTGTATCTGCCGTTGTGTCTGGGCCGCCGCTATCCTCGCAAATTCCCTTTGGTTCCTGGGAATTCAACTGGAGAGCTGGTGGATTGCATTTCTCACCCTCCTTCCCGTTATGGTTATCTCTTGGTCTTGCTGGACTTTGGAGGGTTGTGTGGCTTGTGTTGTGACGCTCCTCTGTTCCTTTTGCTTCGTGGTTTACAATTTGGTCCCCCCCCCCGGGGTCTCCGAATTCATCGGGTTCTCCATTGGGACCACCGTTGGGCCCTCCTTGTCTTCGTTTTTTTGATTAATATTCGCTTCTTCCGTTATGGTGGCTTCTTGGTTCCTCCTCTCTGGATTTCTTCTGTTCTCTAGTGCTAGTTCTAGATCCGATTGACTTTCCTGGGATCCCGGGATTGGTTCTAGAGATCCCGGAGAGGCCCCTTTTTTTGAGTTCTGGATATAACTCGCCTCTGATACCGCGCTTTCTGGCCCATGCTCCGTGGGGGTCAACCTGTGTGGTTTAATTGGGTTGAGTGGGCTTGGTAGATTGGTTTTATTAGCATTGTTGTTCAGGTAGAGGAGCATACTGGGATCTTTAATAAATGCGAATTTTGTATAGATTTTTGGTTGTACAGACGGTTTGCTAATAGTTTGGCTATGTCGGTGTCCTTGCACCTCCGAGCCTCCTGGACTGACAAGTCCGGGGAGCAGAGGAAACAACTGAGAGGGTACTTCCTCTCCTTTATTCTCTTCCCTGTCCCCCCTGCTCTCCCAGCTTGCGTCACTCGTGTCCATCAGGTCCTTCTTTTGCTTCTTTTTTATCTGCCTGGGCTTTCTCGTAAGTTTCTGGGGTGCTGTATGGTCCGTGTTGTCCGTGTTGTCCCTTTGCCTCCCTGACCTCATCCTGTGCCCCCTCCGCTTTCTTTTTTGAAGGGAGGGCGATTTGAAGATCCTGTGGTAGCAGACAGGGAAGTGAGGTATAGTGAGTACCAAGGGTACAGTGGGGGAACAGTGAGAGGGCTGTGAGAGGGCTGTGGGTGGGCTATGAGGGTGGCTAGAGGAGGGTGGCTAGAGGAGGGGACTGAAAGGGGCTGGAAACAAACCCTTAGAAACAGCTGGTAGTGAGCGGAGCGCTGGGGGGGACCTTCGGGCACGATCGGACCTAGTCAGATCTGCCTGGGTCAAACCCCCGGCTCTTACTTGGCGGCTGCCTCTATCGGCAGCCACGCTCACGTCCTCCGTCCTGCCCTCTGCAGCAGCCTGCAACAGCCTCGCCTCGCTCACCTCCTATATGTCACCTCCTATGTGTCTCTCGGGTTTCGCGGCTTCTCCCGGTTTTTCGCGGCTTCTCCCGGTTTTTCGCGGCTTCTCCCGGTGCCGGTGCCTGGAACCGGTGGCTGATAACCAAAGCCCAGCGCCCTCTGAGGCTTAGAGCCTGAAGAACGAACTCACTGGAGGTTCACGGCTTGTTCGCTGCTTTTTTCGCGGCTTTTTCCGCGGCTTTTTCCGGCACACACGACCTGCAGCTACACCGAGGCTGGCTTCGGTGGTGCTCCGGTAATTCTGGCGGTTCTGGCGAATGACTGGCGATTCAGCTCTCTGGCACCCTCTAGCTGCGGCAGAAACAGCAGTCTGTAGCACGGAGTTTAGGACAACAACATTACAATTTCGCCTGGGGACATGTCATATAGTGGTAGTGTGGATGACATGTTACTTTCACTAACACTTTCATAGGAACATAGCCTTTTTAGGTAATGCCCACATTGAATGCTGCAAGGCAATTCAAGTTGTTAAATACCCATGTCCCTGTGTCAGTGAGGAAGCAACCCCTCTGGGCAGATGGTGGTCAATGTGCCTCTGTATGTGTGGTGGGGGAGGTGCTTTGTCTCACCTCTCAGTGAGCTATTGACTGGCACCTAGTGCAAGGCACAGACTTTCATGGCACCCCAGTCTCCTCTCTTGAGATTCAGCTCTTTATATGGTTCTATGTGGTAAGACAAAAAACTGAGGCATTAACTGCAGTGCTTCATGCTACAGGTCACCAGGGAAACTGTATGGTCTTAGATTTAATTTGATAAAAACCTTATGTAAATTAGCATGCTGTCACAAATACTACCCTTTCAACTATCTAGGGGTAAGACATACTAAAGTAAACTACTAAAATGATGTACATATAATTTTGCTGGTCAAGTATAAGGAACTCTGTGACATCAAGTTTGTCAGACCAAGCCCTTGTAGAATGTTTGATTTCAAAATGACAAACATTAAGATATGTTGTTAAACTAACTAGGAATTATCTTTGGTGGAAAACTGTTTCTGTTGGCCTGAGGACACTGGGCCCTTTACCACTGCTAATCAGTGCTAAAGAGCACATGCCCTCTGTGTAATTGGTTATCCATGATTGGCATATTTGATTTACTGGTAAGTCCCTATCAAAAATCAACTTCTGCTGGTAGGCCTGCAGCACTTATTGTGCCACCCCCTGAGTTGCCCTAAAAATGCATTTCAGACCTGCCACTGCAGAGTCTGCACGCAGTTTTTGAACTGCCATGTCAACCTGGCAAGTATATCCACTTGCCAGGCCCTAACCTTTCACTTTATTACGTATAAAGCACCTCTCAGGTAGGCCCAAGGTACCCCCATGGGCAGGGTGCAGTGTATGTGAAAGGCAGGACTTGTACTAGTCTGTGTGACATGTCCTGATAGTGAAATACTGCCAATCTTGTTTTTTACTACTGAAAGGCCATCTGTCCCATACAATAGCACAGGAGATACATTGAAACATCTTACAAGTCTTCTCCTACCTGGCAGCCAAGTCATGGTATTCCCTCCCCACCCACCTTCGGCACACCCAGGACCACCTCACCTTCAGGAAGCAGCTCAAGACCTAGCTTTTCGAGCAATAAACAGACCCCCTCCCCCAGCGCCTTGAGACCTGCCCGGGTGAGTAGCATGCTATATAAATGCTATGATTGATTGATTGATTGATTGACAAATATAACTTCCCATTGGGACAAGATTGATGACTAAAGTTTAGGCTCTCTGAACTCAATTTTTATTAACAAATCTTTTAGTAATGATGTTTTTTAAATTGTGACTGAAAATGCCACTTTTAGAAATGGGCATTTACTTCTTTAACCATCCTGTGTGCCTATGCCTGTTTGTAGAATGACCGTCTGGTTTTGGAGTGGCAGAGGCTGGGGATGTGCATTCGCTGTAGACACCAGAGGGGATTGAGGTGTGCCTGGCCCTTTCTGGATGACTCAGAGCTGAGATGAATAGACCTTGGCTGCATTTAGAGTAGATGGAGGAGATTACTTTGGACCAGAATAGGGCATGTCTCTCTTGCACAATGCTGTCTTCACCCGGGTAGTCACCAATGAGGACAGAACTGGTTTGAACTGGGCTCAGAGACCCTTGTAAAAATAAGAACAAAGACAAAATGGGGTATTAGAAGTGGACTGTAAACCCCAGAACGTTAGATCACTTGTAGACTCAAGAAGAACCTTTGCCACAGAAAAGAGCTGGAAAGTTGTAAATAGAAGTACTGCCACTTTGCTCTGTGCTGTGTCGGGTTGGCCTGTAGTTGCTGCTTGTGCAAAAGAAAGGACAAAGACTGGCACTTTGCTGTTAAAATGCTTGAAGAAGAATCTCCAAGTGCCTGCGTCTGCTGGTCTCCTGTTCTGAAGTCTCAAGGAAACAATGACTTCACCCCCAGCTCCCCTGAACTCTATTGCTGAGAGTTCTGACCTGCCAGGAGGTGCCTATTCCAGTTTTGGGTCTCTGGATGTTGTTGCTGCTGTTGTGAGCAGGTAGCAACTTGAAAGAAGCAAGAAAAGCAATCTTAGATGCCGTCATCGATGCCGCCATGATGCCGCAACCTGCACCAAGGCCAGGGGAATAGCTGGAGAAGGTAATGATGCACCGCCCAGCCTGCACAGTAGCTTTGATGCCTGCAGAGATCGGCATTCCTGATGCCAGCATTTAAGCCAACTCCGTCATCCCCAGAACCTGTATCCTGTGATCGCAGCACCAATAACCACTGAGGGTGTCTCCACGAACTGGCCGACTACGCACCGTCACTGTAAACATTGATTCACCGCCAAAGCAACCGACTTCCTCTGCCCTGGATTCAGCAAATCGCCTCCTCGCTGATACAATGCTTTGCCCCCAAACCAGCCGGGGAGCCGGCCTCAACCTCGGCACCGACACCTCACCTTTACAACGCCATGCATTATCATAGACTTTGTTATCCAAAGGTACTGTTTCTTTGGGGGTTAGTGTGACTCTGTGTCTGACGCCGCGCAGGCGGTGCAGTACTTTGGATTTATTGCTGTCACAGCATCATCATAGCCCCAGGTGGAGCTCTTTGTTTTCTAAAAGCCGTATTACTGAAATAACAGTTTTTAAGTGCTACTTTACTACATTTATGTTGGATTTTGGTCAAGTTAGTCTTGTTGAGCTTAGATGATGATACTTTATTTTTCTAAATTTGGTATGATGTCCATTTGTGATGTTATCACAGCGTTACTGTGTGTTTTGAGTACAAGAACTCTACACATTGCCTTTGGGATAAGCCTGTCTGCTTGTGCCAAGCTACCAAGAGGGTGAGCAGCGGTTATCTAAAGTGTGTATCTCCCTTACCCTGACTAGAAGCAAGGGTTCTTACTTTTACAAAGGTATCTACTTCTGCCAATTAGAGAATACTGCCATGATTTTGAACGAATGATACATAAATGTGAGATATATTTTGTGTAGCATCCTTAAATACATATTGACCAAAATTAAAAACAAGCATTTACATTGCAATGGTCTCGGCATTATTAAAGGTAGAGCTATTGGCATTGCTCATGACATTTTAAAAAAAAAATCTTAAATATATGGCATTGTCATTTACATTGCCAATAGCTTAATCGTTAAATAAATGGCATTGTCATTTACAATGCCAAAAGGTTAATCGCTCGCAAATGCATGACCTATTGCATTTGCACCAACACAGAGCCACACACACAAAGCCACCCCCACACACACACAAAGCCACGCACACACACACACACACACATACACACACACACTGAGCCCCACACACACACACACAGAGCCCCACACACACACACAGAGCCCCCCCCCACACACACACAGAGCCCCCCCACACACACACATACATAGAGCCTCACACACACACACACAGCCCCACACACACGCACACACAGAGCCCCCCCACACACACACATAGCCCCACACACACAGAGCCCCCCCCCACACACACACAGAGCCCCCCAACACACACACACACAGCCCCACACACACACACACAGCCACACACACACAGGGCCACACACACACACACACACAGAGCCACACACACACCCGGAGCAACACACACACCCAAAGCCACACACACACACACAGGAGAGCAAGCACAGCGAGGGGGCAGGGAAACAAGCACAGCCAGGGGGCAGGGGAGCACGCACAGCCGGGGGGGCAGGGGAGCAGTCACAGCCAGGGGGCAGGAGAGAAAGCACAGCCAGGGGGCAGGGGAGCAAGCACAGCCAGGGGAGCAAGCACAGCCAGGGGGCAGGGGAGCAAGCACAGCCAGGGGGCAGAGGAGCAAGCACAGCCAGGGGAGCAAGCATAGCCATGGGGTAGGGAAGCAAGCACAGCCCGGGTGCAGGGAAGCAAGCACAGCCAGGGGGGCAGGGAAGCAAGCACAGCCAGGGGGCAGGGAAGCAAGCACAGCCAGGGGGCAGGTAAGCAAGCACAGCCAGGGTCAGGGGAACTAGGGGGCAGGGGAGCAAGCACAGCCAGGGGGCAGGGGAGCAAGTACAACCAGGGGAGCAAGCACAGCCAGGGGGCAGGGGAGCAAGCACAGCCAGGGGGCAGGGTAGCAAGCACAGCGAGGGAAAAGAAATCCATGTGGAAAAGCATCTAAACACTGCCATGAAAGTCAAATTGTGAAAAATAACCAAATAATGTGTAATAAACAATAAAGACATGACAAAAATAAATCAATGATGAGTAAAACACAGATTTGTAGCAAGAACGAATGATTTAGTGGCAAAAACAACATTTTGCTCCCTAACTCACTCAAATGAGAGGTGCACTTTTCCAGCATGTTCCTCAGCCATTAAAACAACATACTTGCTTAATATTTACTTACTTTGCCTTATGTTTTAATGAGAGGCCTGGAGTAGGGAGAGTACGGTAAGAGCGGGTCACAGCAATGTGTTTCTCTGCAGTGTTTTCATTCATGCAGGTGGACCCAGATCTAAAGAGGAGGAGGAGGGACGGGCAGCAGATCACACAGCTCAGACCCCAGCAGCAAGCAAATAGGCAAACACACACACAAACACAAACAGGATTACCACCCGGAGCGCATCCCTGCATGAAGGGGACAGAGAGAGGGGCGACTCCCTGCCAGTGCCTAGGACTGCAGAGGCGGACGGGGGAGTCCGACCGTGGACCACTGCAGGCTCGCTCAGCTGACTCTCTCAGCCGTGAGGGGAAGTCGACTCGTTGGCAGTCCTCTATCCCCTTCTGCACGGGCCCTGACTTTTCAGAAATCTACCCTGGTCCTTCCAAGTGAGAGACTGCTGGGAGATGTGCGGCCCAACTAGCAGGCAATCATAGACAAAGGTATCAGTGAGAAGGAGGTGTGAAGATGGGCAGGTGGGGCAAGAGAAAGCTAAAGTGCAGAAAAACGAGGTGGAGCAAATGAAGGGAAAGAAGTAGAATTTTGAAATAAGAGTTAAGGGTGCACTTCCCATATTCAAGCTGGTTATAGCCCCTGAAAGGTTGTGTGCCTGTGAACGGGACGAAGGGCAAAGGGGTGGTTGTTCACGGGGGCTAAAGCAGGTGTGCCAGGTGGCGATGGACCAGGAGTCGGATACGTGAGAAGGAGTTGGGCCATAAAGGCAGGTTAGTGTTGTCAACAGAGGCGGGGTTTGATGGGAGGGAAGATAGAAAGGTGAGGGAGTGGTGAACAGATGGGAAAGGAGATGGAAATGGAAGACAAATGAATGGCGAGGGATGTGGGTCACACGAGGGGTTCATGTCGATAATATCTCTGGGGTTGGAGTTTGAGCAGAAAGCTGAGGAGCCAATGTGAGGCGAGATACACGTTAGGACTTGCAGAGAGCAATGCCTCGTGAGAGACGTTGGGGTGAGCGAGAGGTAGCCAAGAGGAGTACGGGACAGTATAGATGTAATGGGCAATTGATTACCTGCACTTCAAGCAGGGATGCATTCTCCCCGGTATTGCCACGTGTGGCGGCACTGGTTGGCCTGGGCCGCTGCTTGCTGTTAAGGGGCTTGCCAGGGCCCGAGTTTGTCTCTTCTAGCGGCTGCACCTCCATTCCTAAATCCGTGAGAGTTGATCACTGGCGTGGGAAGGCTCGGCATCGTGAGAAAGTGCGCAGGGTGGGACCGGCAGCCACTCTCTGAACACCGGCAGGAAAGGGCGCTGCTCCGCCTGGGGCCCAGGGACGGGCATCCAGCCAGCGCTCCCCGCAGCACTTGCAGAAGACAACAAGCCCTGTCTCTGGACAATCTGTTCAGGGAAAATCCCCCCCCTTTTCTTTGACTTGAGTACCCAGTCCTTGGGAATCAGCAGGGGCGCTGGGACACTGAGGCTAAGAGGAAAGGGGGTAACTTACCTGGAGCGGCTGCAAACTTCCGAAATTTTCGGAATCGGGGCGTGTTTTTTGCGTTCTAAGTGACGGATGACGTCACAGGGCGAAAGAACGTAAAAAACACGCCCCCGAGTCCGAAAAAGACGGGGCTTCAACCGAGTGACGCCCCTCTCCTCCAATGGCTGGCCTCCATTTAGGAAGCCAGCCAATGGAGAAGAGGGGCGGGTTCAAGCCCCCCTTACTCAAAAACATAAAATCTTCGGACTCCGCCCACTGCCTCGCAGTGCGACGGTCCTTGACCTAAAAAATCATATCACTAACTATATCAACTTGGGGACCACATACTGTCGGTATATCTATCTCAATTATTATATAGAACAGTTGTAGAAACTTTGCTTAAACCCATTGTGTCTGAGTTAGTGACTTAGTAATTTATTTTTCAATATCCTTCTTTGACTAGATTTTTGTGATGCTGTACCCAGCACTTACCTTTTCCCTATCAAAGAATATATTTGTACACATTCATGTTTTCGATTCACACATGTATCTTTATTTGCACATCCAATCATCAATGGAAATATCTACTTTAATATTTGAGAAAAGTCATGGACCTTCTTCCTTGTTTCTTTTAAATTCATTTTAAACATAACACAAAAAGGATAGATAAGATATGATATTTAATTCCATCTACAATTAAACATTTGATTTCTATTACAATTTCCCTGAATTCCCCATTTCCAGAGCCAGACGTAAAACACTGCCAGGAACTCTAACAACTCAAGCTCCTTAGTGGCGAATAAGGTACAAGTACACCTTTAGTGAAAACAAATTCAACCTCACACATACTCATATTAATGTTTCCTCCCTTGTGCCTTCTTATCAGAGTCCAGGGATAAGTCTTCCATTGGTGCCACTAAATTCTGATCCTGGTGGTTGTCCTAAATTGATACGATTGCTCTGTCCACTAGTACCACGCTGACATGAGAGATAGGATTACCTGAATTAGGCCAATGATTTAGGACTTTGGATCTTTTCTAATAAGATATATGCTGAAGGGCACAGTTAGATTTTTTTAAGCAAAACCTATGCTAAGAGTTATACCTTCAGTGCAAGTTGATGAAAGAGAGGGAGCTCTACTCGTCAGGCCCTTCAGCACCAACCACCATGAAATTTCCTTTCAGTCAACACCAGCCTCAGCAGGTTCACTGACAGAATATCAATGCAACAAACATCGTTGTTTTAAATAGTGAAAAAAACTGCAAAAATATTGACTCTAATACCTCAACAGGTAAGTACAAAAATATTGAATAAAACATATTGAGGTAAAAAATTAAGATTTAAAAATAAATATTAGATAAAATAACATGTAGTTAATATATTAAAGATTAATATTATTTTCAAGGAAATAAATGACATGTAATATATATTTGAACTAAATATAGCAAATAAATTAATTAAAAAAATAGAAACACAAACACAAACATAAAAATGTATGCATATACATATATTTACTTAAAAATAATCTATTAACTATTATCTTTATTTAATTTTTTACTTTAAAATAATATAAAACTAAAATATATATAACAATAATTTCAATAATTTCAAATAAAAAACATTCTATAATAAAGTAAAACATTAAACTATTAAAAAGAATTTAAACTTATATTTCCCAATACAATAAGTGTAATAGCAGGGAAAGTGTTGGATAGCGGAATAATTAAATTTACTATTCTAACTCCAGTGAGTGCAACAGTACGGAAAGTGTTGGATAGCGCAGGGGTAACAATTACTATTCCCACTCCAGTGAAAGCAACAGTAATAAAGCGTGAATATCTCCAAAAGCTAACGCCTGCCCAGAGCAGTTCTTAGCCATGTTATCCAATGGTGGGTGGATAACATGGCTAAGAGCATTAGCTCAGTAATGCATGAATATCGCTGACTTTTCAGCGATATTCATGCATTTCGGCCGATTTTTATCGCTTAGGAGATAAACCTTGATAATAGCATGGCTTCTAAGCGATAAAAATAGGCGAAGCACGGCGATAAAATTATAGCCGCTAACCAAGCTTAGCGATAATTATCGCTTATTCTTGGTAATATGCCCCCGAGTTCCTTACTTGACGAATCTAAGAAATATAAAGATAGGCACTGGGAAAGTGTAATGCCACGTAGGCTGTGAATAATATATGAAGAAGCTGTAAGGAAATCATAGGCTTCGGTTATGTAATTGAATTGGAGTTGAAATATAGGCCTGCCTCTATAAGTGAATTTGGAGTTAAAGGCCACAATTATGATAATGTGAGTGGCACAATACATTGCGCTAAATAATTTTGCACATCCCTTTAGATGTAGGCACGGTATTGGTAATTATGCAGAGGTTTAAAGGGCAAATACCCAACCACGCTTTTTGTGTCAGCTCTTATGTCATAGGGTTCCTTGCGAGAGAATGAAACAGTGCCATTGGCGATTTTCAAATTCCTTTCTTCTTAACTTAAGTTATTCTTTTCTCTCCATTTGTTAGATTGTTGATATGTGTGACAACGTTTTGCTTTGATTTATAAAGGAGTGCTGTTTTGGACTTTTTGACCTCAAAACTGAGCCATGACCTCATGCTTTTTGCTGTTTCGTTTTTAGATTATTTGACGAAACGTTACTCAATAGCGGTATCATAACTTTTTCTGTTAATTCCTCGTCGATTCTGAGAAAGGTTAATGTATCTATTGGGGTATTTCACCCTTATGGAAACTCCTGTAAATAAAACTTGATGGATTGAAGATCTTCCAAAACAAAGATGGTCAGTGCATTACGTTGACCATTTCGAAAAGAAGCCTTAATAACATTGGTATATATACAACAAGGGGTGGTGAGGGACAGAGTCTCTGAATTAAGCAGAAAGCTCTCACCCAGTCAAGAGATCAGGGCTAGATCCAACACCGTTTTTTAGCTCACTGCACCATCCCAGTTTCAGAACCTGGCTGTATGCAAATTAGTCTGTTCCTGTCCCAGTGCATGATGGGAACAGGGCAAACCAAACTACAAAAGCCAATTCTTACACTGGGAAGGAAACAAGCTCCCGGGGACCGGTTTCTGGCATTACAGCCGTCTTCGGCCCGGTTTGCTTGAATCCTGATGGTGCAATGAGCAAGGGTCTCACATCTGAGAATACCCTTCCACGCTTAGGGTGGACAAAAATATATATACAACAAGGGGTGGTGAGGGACAGAGTCTCTGAATTAAGCAGAAAGCTCTCACCCAGTCAAGAGATCAGGGCTAGATCCAACACCGTTTTTTAGCTCACTGCACCATCCCAGTTTCAGAACCTGGCTGTATGCAAATTAGTCTGTTCCTGTCCCAGTGCATGATGGGAACAGGGCAAACCAAACTACAAAAGCCAATTCTTACACTGGGAAGGAAACAAGCTCCCGGGGACCGGTTTCTGGCATTACAGCCGTCTTCGGCCCGGTTTGCTTGAATCCTGATGGTGCAATGAGCAAGGGTCTCACATCTGAGAATACCCTTCCACGCTTAGGGTGGACAAAAATATATATACAACAAGGGGTGGTGAGGGACAGAGTCTCTGAATTAAGCAGAAAGCTCTCACCCAGTCAAGAGATCAGGGCTAGATCCAACACCGTTTTTTAGCTCACTGCACCATCCCAGTTTCAGAACCTGGCTGTATGCAAATTAGTCTGTTCCTGTCCCAGTGCATGATGGGAACAGGGCAAACCAAACTACAAAAGCCAATTCTTACACTGGGAAGGAAACAAGCTCCCGGGGACCGGTTTCTGGCATTACAGCCGTCTTCGGCCCGGTTTGCTTGAATCCTGATGGTGCAATGAGCAAGGGTCTCACATCTGAGAATACCCTTCCACGCTTAGGGTGGACAAAAATATATATACAACAAGGGGTGGTGAGGGACAGAGTCTCTGAATTAAGCAGAAAGCTCTCACCCAGTCAAGAGATCAGGGCTAGATCCAACACCGTTTTTTAGCTCACTGCACCATCCCAGTTTCAGAACCTGGCTGTATGCAAATTAGTCTGTTCCTGTCCCAGTGCATGATGGGAACAGGGCAAACCAAACTACAAAAGCCAATTCTTACACTGGGAAGGAAACAAGCTCCCGGGGACCGGTTTCTGGCATTACAGCCGTCTTCGGCCCGGTTTGCTTGAATCCTGATGGTGCAATGAGCAAGGGTCTCACATCTGAGAATACCCTTCCACGCTTAGGGTGGACAAAAATATATATACAACAAGGGGTGGTGAGGGACAGAGTCTCTGAATTAAGCAGAAAGCTCTCACCCAGTCAAGAGATCAGGGCTAGATCCAACACCGTTTTTTAGCTCACTGCACCATCCCAGTTTCAGAACCTGGCTGTATGCAAATTAGTCTGTTCCTGTCCCAGTGCATGATGGGAACAGGGCAAACCAAACTACAAAAGCCAATTCTTACACTGGGAAGGAAACAAGCTCCCGGGGACCGGTTTCTGGCACCCCCTTTTGTAAATCGATTTTGGCCACTATAGGTGTGGCAGGGTATACTCAGACATGAGTCCCTTTCTCACTGCTCCATCAGGATTCAAGCAAGCCGGGCCGAAGACGGCTGAAATGCCAGAAACCGGTCCCCGGTAGCTTGTCTCCTTTCTGGTAAAGAATTGGCTTGGTAGTTTAGTCTGCCCTGTTCCCATGATGCACTGGGCCAGGGACAGACTGATTTGCATATAGCCAGGTTCTGAGCTGGGATGGGGCAGTGAGATAAATAACGGTGATGGATCAAGCCCTGATCTTTGGACTGGGTAAGAGTGGTCTGCTCAATTCAGACACTCTGTTCATCACCACCCCCTTTTGTAAATCGATTTTGGCCACTATAGGTGTGGCAGGGTATACTCAGACATGAGTCCCTTTCTCACTGCTCCATCAGGATTCAAGCAAGCCGGGCCGAAGACGGCTGAAATGCCAGAAACCGGTCCCCGGTAGCTTGTCTCCTTTCTGGTAAAGAATTGGCTTGGTAGTTTAGTCTGCCCTGTTCCCATGATGCACTGGGCCAGGGACAGACTGATTTGCATATAGCCAGGTTCTGAGCTGGGATGGGGCAGTGAGATAAATAACGGTGATGGATCAAGCCCTGATCTTTGGACTGGGTAAGAGTGGTCTGCTCAATTCAGACACTCTGTTCATCACCACCCCCTTTTGTAAATCGATTTTGGCCACTATAGGTGTGGCAGGGTATACTCAGACATGAGTCCCTTTCTCACTGCTCCATCAGGATTCAAGCAAGCCGGGCCGAAGACGGCTGAAATGCCAGAAACCGGTCCCCGGTAGCTTGTCTCCTTTCTGGTAAAGAATTGGCTTGGTAGTTTAGTCTGCCCTGTTCCCATGATGCACTGGGCCAGGGACAGACTGATTTGCATATAGCCAGGTTCTGAGCTGGGATGGGGCAGTGAGATAAATAACGGTGATGGATCAAGCCCTGATCTTTGGACTGTGTAAGAGTGGTCTGCTCAATTCAGACACTCTGTTCATCACCACCCCCTTTTGTAAATCGATTTTGGCCACTATAGGTGTGGCAGGGTATACTCAGACATGAGTCCCTTTCTCACTGCTCCATCAGGATTCAAGCAAGCCGGGCCGAAGACGGCTGAAATGCCAGAAACCGGTCCCCGGTAGCTTGTCTCCTTTCTGGTAAAGAATTGGCTTGGTAGTTTAGTCTGCCCTGTTCCCATGATGCACTGGGCCAGGGACAGACTGATTTGCATATAGCCAGGTTCTGAGCTGGGATGGGGCAGTGAGATAAATAACGGTGATGGATCAAGCCCTGATCTTTGGACTGGGTAAGAGTGGTCTGCTCAATTCAGACACTCTGTTCATCACCACCCCCTTTTGTAAATCGATTTTGGCCACTATAGGTGTGGCAGGGTATACTCAGACATGAGTCCCTTTCTCACTGCTCCATCAGGATTCAAGCAAGCCGGGCCGAAGACGGCTGAAATGCCAGAAACCGGTCCCCGGTAGCTTGTCTCCTTTCTGGTAAAGAATTGGCTTGGTAGTTTAGTCTGCCCTGTTCCCATGATGCACTGGGCCAGGGACAGACTGATTTGCATATAGCCAGGTTCTGAGCTGGGATGGGGCAGTGAGATAAATAACGGTGATGGATCAAGCCCTGATCTTTGGACTGGGTAAGAGTGGTCTGCTCAATTCAGACACTCTGTTCATCACCACCCCCTTTTGTAAATCGATTTTGGCCACTATAGGTGTGGCAGGGTATACTCAGACATGAGTCCCTTTCTCACTGCTCCATCAGGATTCAAGCAAGCCGGGCCGAAGACGGCTGAAATGCCAGAAACCGGTCCCCGGTAGCTTGTCTCCTTTCTGGTAAAGAATTGGCTTGGTAGTTTAGTCTGCCCTGTTCCCATGATGCACTGGGCCAGGGACAGACTGATTTGCATATAGCCAGGTTCTGAGCTGGGATGGGGCAGTGAGATAAATAACGGTGATGGATCAAGCCCTGATCTTTGGACTGGGTAAGAGTGGTCTGCTCAATTCAGACACTCTGTTCATCACCACCCCCTTTTGTAAATCGATTTTGGCCACTATAGGTGTGGCAGGGTATACTCAGACATGAGTCCCTTTCTCACTGCTCCATCAGGATTCAAGCAAGCCGGGCCGAAGACGGCTGAAATGCCAGAAACCGGTCCCCGGTAGCTTGTCTCCTTTCTGGTAAAGAATTGGCTTGGTAGTTTAGTCTGCCCTGTTCCCATGATGCACTGGGCCAGGGACAGACTGATTTGCATATAGCCAGGTTCTGAGCTGGGATGGGGCAGTGAGATAAATAACGGTGATGGATCAAGCCCTGATCTTTGGACTGGGTAAGAGTGGTCTGCTCAATTCAGACACTCTGTTCATCACCACCCCCTTTTGTAAATCGATTTTGGCCACTATAGGTGTGGCAGGGTATACTCAGACATGAGTCCCTTTCTCACTGCTCCATCAGGATTCAAGCAAGCCGGGCCGAAGACGGCTGAAATGCCAGAAACCGGTCCCCGGTAGCTTGTCTCCTTTCTGGTAAAGAATTGGCTTGGTAGTTTAGTCTGCCCTGTTCCCATGATGCACTGGGCCAGGGACAGACTGATTTGCATATAGCCAGGTTCTGAGCTGGGATGGGGCAGTGAGATAAATAACGGTGATGGATCAAGCCCTGATCTTTGGACTGGGTAAGAGTGGTCTGCTCAATTCAGACACTCTGTTCATCACCACCCCCTTTTGTAAATTAATAACATTGGGGCATATTAGCAAGGAAGTGGTGGAGAGAGGCGTTAGCCTTCTTGGCTTAACGCCTCTCCCCGCACTTCGGAAATGTGAGGCTGCCCCATATTATCAATGATATGGTGCAGCCTGGCATTTCCCCCTATGATGGCGCTAAGTTTTACAACTTAGCGCGATGGAGCTATGTTTTACAACTTAGCGACAACGCAGTCACCCTTGCACCAGAGTGCAAGGGTGTCTGCGAGCAGGGAGGTTTGTTTATGTACAGGAAGGTGTCCCTTTCTGCACATAAACAAACAAGAAATGACAGTTTGTAACTTAGTGTGCTGCCTAAAGCAGCACACATGTAAGTTACAAAATTGCATTTTAACAGCTTAACCGCGGCAGCAATTCCGCTGCGGTGTGGCGGTTTAGAGGAGTAGGTGCAGCCACGTCGACCAACGGACATGCGCAGCACTATGGAGGTAATGCTCGCGAAGGCCGTTGGCCGACAAACACATGGAAGGGGTTATAAAAACCCTGTACATAAACAAACCATGGCATTTGGCTCTTTCCATGTGTGCTGCACCAGACAGCACACATGGAAAAAGCAAAAAAGAGGAGAAATGTAGCATTTCTCCTCTTTTTGCCATCTTAAGACCAGGATTTTCCTGGTCTTAAGTTCAGTGCTGCCACCTATTATCGCCACCCTTGATAATAGATTGCAGCATCGAATTGGATGAAACACCCACTGCACACCCCTTTCAAGCTAAAGTTAGCATGAAAGGGGCACTATTATCAAGGCAGCGTTAAGCCACTTAACGTGGCTTTAAGTCACTTTTTGTGATGTTGTGGTGGAGATAGGCTCAGCTCCCTTTTATCAAGGCAGCGTTAAGCCTTGATAATAGGAAGCTGACCCTATTGCCATCACCACGTCACAAAAAGTGACATTGTGGTGGCGATAGGGGCTTGATAATATGCCCCATAGTGTTTCAAACTTCCAGTGCTGTGCTATAGGAAGGTTCTTCAGCTGTGTCTTTTATATCAAGCATGAAGTTCGCAACGTATAGGTGATGGTTACTATCGATGTGCAACGGTATCATAACAAACCACAGGTGTTTATTATGATGTGTTTGTACAAAATATAATAAATTACAGATTGAGCTCTAATGAGGCAAACGTTGATGTCAGTAGTGCATTTGCTTCTTTAGTTGAAAACCCATGTGCAGTGGTCAGAGTGCCCCATGCCCTCCAGGTCTCTTGGTGGGCTTCACTGTTACTGCCCATTCAACTATATTTTGAGTTAAAAACTCTGTGGATGAACGTGAGGCTATTTTCTTGGTTTCTATTTTCTCGCTTTAAAGCCTCTTCAAGAAAATCTTTTTTTTTCATGGTGCTGGAGTAGTTCATGAGGTGGATAATTTTTACAAAGTTTTGTGTCCCAGTCCAGGAAGCTCCTAATCAATATCTCATGGGTGAAGTGTCATGTAAAATACACAGGAATACATTCCTTGCATAGATTCCTCGGGAGCTCATCTGCAGTCTTGGTGCATGCCTTCCGCTTTCTCAGGAACCGCTTGTATAGCACGGGCGGCAAACGCTCAAGGTACCCAGGTGGTCATTGAGTAGGCTTCTTCAGTTATGAACAAAATGAAATATGGGTCTCATAGTTCATTTGAGTTTCCTGAGATGTTACATTGGACCAGAGATATACAATTTGATTCCTATAATTTTTTGCATATTTGAGCAGATGTTTTCTTTAACCTTAAGACAGTCACTGAGTGCTGCAACGTTATGGGGTAAAAGTGGCAAAGATTTGCCAGAGGCTTTATTTTAGGAGTTTGGTCCTTCTTATTCTTCCAGAAATGTCTAAATTGCCGAAGATCCTGCTTTTAGCCCACTGTACTCTTATATGATGCAAAAAGTGAAAATATGTTTTTTGCTGGGTTATGCCTCAGTTCTGTCATATGTGAGAACAGGCCTAATTGTCTCTGAAGGATAATACGCTTTTTCAGTCTCCACTAATTTAGGGATTGATTTTTCATGCTGTGGTCACATGATGCATAACAGTTATGGTATTTAATGAGGCTGACTTCCCTTCCATACAAGTGCTTGGATGTTCTTACCTTTTTGATAATCTAGAGCTTGCAAATGTTTTCTCCTATTTTTCATGTCAAAGAGTTCACTCTACAAGGCAGCGCTGTGTAAGAAGGTGCATATTCCAGGATAAGGATCCCATCCACAGCAAGACTGTTACACAGGAGAAAGCCAAGCTCAACCTGCTTCCAGGTGCATATTGACACCATTACATTCTCAAGCACCTGGCAACAAGTACAGAATCTTAGGATGCCATAAATCTCTTTTCCTTACAAATATACAAAACTGAAAATACATAAGCTTATTCAAGGAACAGAACTAGGAGAGAAAAATACAAAAGGTGAAAAGAACAACTGAAGATACTACATTAGTATGGGAATTACTTAACATATTCACTTAAATAACTAGGAGGAGATGAAACTCTTGAAGACTTTCTAATGGTGCTTTAAGTACCAGAGGTGTCACCTAAATTCCTAGAAGTGTCCTTAGATCTCGTAAACGAAGTCCTCTGTAACCACCACCACCCTATTCAAATTCCAAATACGGTGGTCAGTAGTTTAGACCTCATTGTTAAACATTTTAAAGACCTGTATGGGTTTTAAAAATGCAGTAGAAGATCTCCTCTTGCAAGGATTTTTAATCAAAATCCAATCACCCACTTTCACAACAGTTTTTTTAACACTTTTATTTTATGTCATAGAGTTTTTTCTGAGCGTCAATTCTCTTGGACTCAGCCAGCCTCCAATCACCCCTTACATTGTCAACATGACAATCTGGTTGCATGTTGTTGACCCTAGTGGGTATTACCAAAGTGTTGGCACACCTACCTCTGAACAATTCAAAGGGAGTTCTCTTGGTTACTACATGAGGAGACAGCCTGTAAATTTCAAATTTCTTGCAAATTTCTTCATGCCAATCTTAGCCTGCAGACTTAGCCATTTCAATTGTCTCTTTAATGACACGATTAAAGCGAATAACCATACCATTGGTTTACGGATGATATAAGGAACATCTCTTGTGTCTTATGCAATGCCTAAACAGAAACTTTTCCAATTCCCTGGAGACTATATCATGAGTGATAAAATATGTGATGTCATCAGCAGTGCATTACAAGCGCAAGTTATAGTGAGTCCAACTAACTATAACGTGGGAATTTCAATGGTTTTATGTCAGTAAAATTTCCAGGTAACTATAACTCGTGTGAAACCTATGGTTTTTTTCAGTGAATTTAAAAGGTTTTTTAAATGCTAATTCCTAACTAAAACTGATGTGAAACCTATGTTTTTTTCAGCGAATTTCAAAGGTTTTTTAACTGCTAATTCCTAACTTTTTATAGGGCCTCATACATATGTGTTTTTTAGTGAATTTCTAAGGTTATTTTTTCGCAAATATCTATAGCTTAGAAAGGTATGTTTTTTCTGAAAATGAATCCTATATTGTATATTAATATAATATATATTTTTTTAAAGTATATTCATTTTTTTTTATATTTCACTCTGGAGCGCTCCCGGTGTCCCATGTTAAAAGTGACGCACCGGTGCCACAAGGCAATCATAAATAAGGCCCAAATGTAAATACCATTGATTTGCCCCCAAAATCGTTTTTTGAATAACATTTTAGAAACACAGCGCAGGACCTATGTACAAGCATGCAATTTCAAAACAGAAACCTCACTGTTTCACAAAATACAAATCCCCTATCTTGCAAATGTTCATAGCAAGCATTATCAAAAAGCAAGACAGAAACAAACAGCAAAGAAACTCAGGGCCTTATTTATGAAGGCCTTCTGCCACCAGTGCGTCACTTTTGTCCCATGTTAAAAGTGACGCACCGGCGCCACAAGGCAATCATAAATAAGGCCCAAATGTAAATACCATTGATTTGCCCCCAAAATCGTTTTTTGAATAACATTTTAGAAACACAGCGCAGGACCTATGTACAAGCATGCAATTTCAAAACAGAAACCTCACTGTTTCACAAAATACAAATCCCCTATCTTGCAAATGTTCATAGCAAGCATTATCAAAAAGCAAGACAGAAACAAACAGCAAAGAAATTCAGGGCCTTATTTATGAAGGCCTTCTGCCACCAGTGCGTCACTTTTGTCCCATGTTAAAAGTGACGCACCGGCGCCACAAGGCAATCATAAATAAGGCCCAAATGTAAATACCATTAATTGGCCACCAAAATCGTTTTTTGAATAACATTTTAGAAACACAGCGCAGGATATATGTACAAGCATTCAATTTCACTACTGAAACCTCACTGTTTCACAAAATACAAATCCCCTATTTTACAAATGTTCAAAGCAAGCATTATCAAAAAGCAAGACACAAACCAACAGCAAAGAAACTCAGGGCCTTATTTATGGAGGCCTTGTGCCACCGGTGCGTCACTTTTGTCCCATGTTAAAAGTGAAGCACCGGCGCCACAAGGCAATCATAAATAACACCCAACAGTAAATACAATTGATTTGCCCCCAAAATCGTTTTTTGAATAACATTTTAGAAACACAGCGCAGGACCTATGGACAAGCATTCAATTTCACTACTGAAACCTCACTGTTTCACAAAATACAAACCCCCTATCTTGCAAATATACATAGCAAGCATTATCAAAAAGCAAGACACAAACCAACAGCAAAGAAACTCAGGGCCTTATTTATGGAGGCCTTGCGCCACCGGTGTGTCACTTTTGTCCCATGTTAAAAGTGACGCACCGGCGTCACAAGGCAATCATAAATAACACCCAAATGTAAATACCATTGATTTGCCCCCAAAATCGTTTTTTGAATAACATTTTAGAAACACAGCGCAGGACCTATGTACAAGCATTCAATTTCACTACTGAAACCTCACTGTTTCACAAAATACAAATCCCCTATCTTACAAATGTTCATAGCAAGTATTATCAAAAAGCAAGACACAAACGAACAGCAAAGAAACTCAGGGCCTTATTTATGAAGGCCTTCTGCCACCAGTGCGTCACTTTTTTCCCATGTTAAAACTGACGCACCGGCGCCACAAGGCAATCATAAATAAGGCCCAAATGTAAATACCATTAATTGGCCACCAAAATCGTTTTTTGAAGAACATTTTAGAAACACAGCGCAGGACCTATGTTCAAGCATTCAATTTCACTACTGAAACCTCACTGTTTAACAAAATACAAATCCCCTATCTTACAAATGTTCAAAGCAAGCTTTATCAAAAAGCAAGACACAAACCAACAGCAAAGAAACTCAGGGCCTTATTTATGGAGGCCTTGCGCCACCGGTGCGTCACTTTTGTCCCATGTTAAAAGTGAAGCACCGGCGCCACAAGTCAATCATAAATAACACCCAAATGTAAATACAATTGATTTGCCCCCAAAATCGTTTTTTGAATAACATTTTAGAAACACAGCGCAGGACCTATGTACAAGCATTCAATTTCACTACTGAAACCTCACTGTTTCACAAAATACAAATCCCCTATCTTGCAAATATACATAGCAAGCATTATCAAAAAGCAAGACACAAATCAACAGCAAAGAAACTCAGGGCCCTATTTATGGAGCCTTGCACCACCGGTGCGTCACTTTTGTCCAATGTTAAAAGTGACGCACCTGCGTCACAAGGCAATCATAAATAACACCCAAATGTAAATACCATTGATTTGCCCCCAAAATCGTTTTTTGAATAACATTTTAGAAACACAGCGCAGGACCTATGTACAAGCATTCAATTTCAGTACTGAAACCTCACTGTTTCACAAAATACAAATCCCCTATCTTGCAAATATACATAGCAAACATTATCAAAAAGCAAGACACAAACAAACAGCAAAGAAACTCAGGGCCTTATTCATGGAGGCCTTGCGCCACCGGTGCGTCACTTTTGTCCCATGTTAAAAGTGACGCACCGGCGCCAAAAGGCATTCATAAATAACACCCAAATGTAAATTCCATTGATTTGCCCCATAATCGTTTTTTTAATAACATTTTAAAAACACAGAGCAAGACCTATGTACAAACATTCAATTTCACTACTGAAACATCACTGTTTCACAAAATACAAATCCCCTATCTTGCAAATATACATAGCAAGCATTATCAAAAAGCAAGACAGAAACCAATAGCAAAGAAACTCAAGGCCTTACTTATGAAGGCCTTGCGCCACTGGTGCATCACTTTTTTCCCGCGTTAAAAGTGACGCACTGGCGCCACAAGACAATCATAAATAAGGCCCAAATATAAATACCATTGATTTTTCCCCAAAATCGTTTTTTGAATAACATTTTAGAAACACAGCGCAGGACCTATGTACAAGCATTCAAATTCACTACTGAAACCTCACTGTTTCACAAAATACAAATCCTCTATCTTGCAAATCTTGATAGCAAGCATTATCAAAAAGCAAGACACAAACCAACAGCAAAGAAACTCAGGACCTTATTTATGAAGGCCTTCCATCACCGGTGCATCACATTTTTCCAATGTTAAAAGTGACGCTCCAGCGCCACAACGCAATCATAAGTAAGGCCCAAATGTAAATACCATTGATTTGCCAGCAAAATCGTTTTTGGAATAACATTTAAAAAACACAGCACAGGACCTATGTACAAGAATTCAATTTCACTACTAAAACCTCACTGTTTCACAAAATACAAATCCCCTAACTTACAAATGTTCATAGCAAGCATTATCAAAAAGCAAGACACAAACCAACAGCAAAGAAACTCAGGGCCTTATTTATAAAGGTCTTGCACCACCGGTAAGTCACTTTTTTCCCATGATAAAAGTGATGCACCGGCGCCACAAGGCAATCATAAATAACACCCAAATGTAAATACCATTGATTTGCCCCCAAAATCGTTTTTTGAATAACATTTTACAAACACAGCGCAGGTCCTATGTACAAGCATTTCATTTCACTACTGAAACCTCACTGTTTCACAAAAGACAATTCCTCTATCTTGCATATTTTAATATCAAGCATTTCCAAAAAACATGCCACAAACCAACAAGAAAAAATCTCAATCTGCATCCTAATTTGAGGTAACGCAGGTGACATAATTCTAAAACATTCAAATATATTTATTTACAGAGGCAGACACTATTAATTGCTTCTCAAAAAAAATAAAAGCCATTCTTATACCCCAAAATCGTTTTTTAAATAACTTTTTACAAACACAGCACAAGTCCTATGTACAAGCATTCAATTTTACTACTGAAACTTCACTATCTGCTTCCAAATCTTTTCCATAGAGCAAATACGTCTCTATCTAAATTAAATGAATCATTACTTACCTTTACAAATGCTTTGGGAGATTAAGAACAGATTCAGACACACACAAATTTTTCTTTAGCAGAGCAAAAGGTGTGCACTCAATACACTGAAACCAAGACTGGCAGAGAAAACCTCCAATTCTACACCTATGCCTCATTTCAACCAATCAAAATTCTTCCCTCACTTTTTTCAAACCAACACCCTACCCCCTCTTAGGCCTTTCTATCTGTTACCATAGCAACTCCCGCCTAACTGAACTCTTAGGTCAAAACACCAGCTTATCCAGAACATTATTGCTTTAATTGACTTTTTCTTAACCATTCAAATTTCTTCTTTCACACAACACAACCATGCACCCTAACTTTCAGTTTTCAACTATCTGAATCCACCAATCATTGCTTGTGATTCAAGAGCAGGGAAATTCCACATTTTTTTTGTTTTGGGGTAAACTCCTACTGTTCCAACTGCCATTTTATTCCCACACTTCATCTGACTGCACCAGAACCTTCTCTCAGCATGTATTCTGTGTGGATTATTGGATATAGCTACATCCACTGGGCTCAAAGGTATGCAGCTAGCAGAAATTTTCACAACTTTGATTTACCAAATGTGGAAATCAAGTGGATTGGCGAGAGAGGATTGAGATGTCACCAATTGATACCATTGGTGAAAACCTTTTTGCATCTGCCAAACCCTGACCTCTTAATACTGCACTGTGGAGGAAATAACTTGGGCACTATGACTGGGGTTGGTCTGGAAATGCTTTTAAAGGACACCTTTGATAAATTGATGACACTTTTTCCACAAACTGCTTTGGTATATTCTAATATATGCCAAAGACAGAAATGGAACTGGTCCAACCAATTTTTTCCACAATTTGAGAAAGCACGGAAACAAGTGAATAAATCGGTTTCTGCTTACATGAGAGACTGTGGAACGGGTTCAATATACAATAATAACTTGCGTTACAACATGCAAGACATCTACAGAGGAGATGGTGTGCACTTCTCAGATGAGGGGAATAGAATATTCCTCCTGAATTTAAGACTGTGCATTGGAACCTACTTGTAGGTACGTAAATCAGCCGCAGAATCCAAAAGCTCTTTTCAGGGCTACCGTACCTCTGATCACTCCAAATGATTATCTTTTTCTAACTTTTTTCACTATTTTTCACCAAAGTAGGCTTCCCGGTACGCTCCCCGGTGCGCGTACTGGGCGCCCCCCCGCGAAAAATGTTTAAAAACATTTTTTTTGTTGGCCTATATGAGCCTCCTAAGCCCCCCCTCAGAAAACCTAGTGGGTCAGGGGCTGTCTACAGTGCCCCCTTCTACCCATTCCCAACGTTGTTTGTCCTCCATCTTGTGTCTCGATTGTACCAAAACACAAAATGGCGGACTACCGTAACGCTGCCGGTGCACGTACCGGGGCACGCACCGGTAAGCGCTCCCTAAAAAAAGGTGGGAAAGTAATTTACAGAAAAACCACTGGAGACACTTTCACCAAATATAGAATAGGCCCTACTACATAGCAGTCCCTACCATTTACTCAAATTTGGTGGAATTCCATTGAGACATTTAGGCTGTAGGCCTGTCTAAATATCCTGAAGTAAAATACATGACCACAACACATATGAAGTGTTAGAATTTACAACCAATTAAAAAGTTACTTTCATTTTCTACGATTATTTCCTGACATTTGATTGGTTATGTACATGAATATATATAAAAAAAGAGAGGGAAACACAGCCATTTTGACTACTACTTCCTGAAGTACATTTGAAAAGGAATTACACTGAGAACTTCAACTGCTTTCTCAAAGGTAAGTTGTTATTTTGGAAAGTGAAGTATGTTGTGCACTTTAAGTTAATTTGAGAAAAAATATTCTGATAGTTATATACTATCCCTCTGTAATAGTTATAGATTGAGATAGGCTTCTCTGTTATAGTTATGGATTGAGTTAGGCTTTTCTTGTATAATTATCAATTTACTTAGGCTTTATCAAATACACTTTTTTATATTTCTGATAACTTTGATTTTATGGATGAGTCTCTGAACCATGAATTAGTTCAATGTGTGGAATCAATGGAATCACAGAATGAAAATGAGGACATTCCAGACAATATATTGTTAGAAGTTTTATTAAATTATGAAAAAGAATCAGAAGAATAAATTTATATTTAATAATCAAAAATTGTTCGAGCCAGTATTCATTTTTATATGTAATTCATCCAGTAGTTCAAAATGTTTATAATATAAAGTGAGACTTATAGTATACTGTGCAACGTTTTTGTGTTACATAGTAAGTTTGCTCGTAGTTACTTCCTTTCTCCCACTATATTATCTCCAATGTGTATTTAACATCTCTTCATCATCTCCTGCCTCCATGTTGTTTTTGCTTTCCTGACAGACTATGGTATGAATTCCATACACCACAATAACTTCTGTAACAACATGCAAGATATCTACAAAGGAGACGGTGTATATTAAATTTTAGACTCTGCATTGGTACCTACATGTTGGTACTTAATAAAAAAACAACAACAAAAAGAACAATTAACAAACATATAATTTTTGAAAAGTCTGTCATTCTTTTTTCCCCAAGGTACGCTCCCCGGTACGCTCCCCAGTCCGCTCCCCAGTGCGCGTACCGTGCGCTCCCCCCGCATACCGGGCGCTCCCCCCTTTTATGGCCCCCACATCAAACCTAGGGGGTCACGGGGGGGTCTATCCCTGCCCCCTTATGGTCATTTCCCCCTTTGTTTTGGCCACCTCTTGTGTCTCTTTTTTTCGATTCTACCGAGACACAAGATGGCGGCCTCTCCGGACGGTTTCGTATGTTTACAGACACCCGAGAACCAATCAGCTTTCCGCACGCAAGTCGCGTAGTGCGCCCGGTACGCGCCCCGGTGCACTTACCGGGGCGCGCATATAGATATATATATTTTTTTTTAACCTAAATTACTCAAAATCCACTGGAGCACATATCTTGAGACATAGCAAAGGCACATCGGGCTACCAGTCCCTACAATTTTGCCAAGTTGGGAGGAAAACCATTCAGCCATTCGGTCTAAAACGGAGTTCGACCGCCCTAGGGAAATTAACATGGGGAAGACACGTTTTGGGACCCCCCTTTCAGGGAAGGACCGGAGCGTGACGAGGCAAATATGAGGAAATTTTCAGGCAGATTCGTCACCAAAGTTATTCCAAATAGAATTTTGAGATTTTGCATTGAAAAAAATCCTAACTATAACTACCTACTGGCGACCTCTTGCCTGTGGAGAAGGTTCTGTTCATATATATATATATATATATATATATATATATATATATATATATATATATATATATATATATATATATATATATATATATATATATATATATATATATATATATATATATATATATATATATATATATATATATATATATATATATATATATATATATTCACTGAAAAAAACATAGGTTTCACACCAGTTATAGTTAGCTGGAAATTTTACTGATATAAAACCATTGAAATTCCCACGTTATAGTTAGTCGGACTCACTATAACTTGCGCGTGCAATGCACTGCTGATGACATCACATATTACATCACTCATGACATGGTCAGTGACATCACTCATGACACCATCCTTGTGACATAGTGACAGACCTCCTTTCACTATAATGTAACCCTTGAGACTCATATTCAAAAATAGAAACTGAAATTTTTAAAAAAATGGAGATACCTATATCAGTTACAACAAGCAATTCAGTAATTCCACTATCTATATACACATCCACTCATTCACCAACAGTTCTATATAGTCACTCATACATATACTCACTCATCATATGAAGTGATACACCTATACATCCTGTTACACACCGACATTCATCCAAAAGTTACTCACACACATATTCACACGTGCAAATAAACTATTGGACATCCATTTATTTGAATATAGAGTTATACACACACTTCCACCTTACTTCTATTTAAAATTACACATATTTATTCTCTTAAACAATCACTTATAGAAACACATACTTATTTAAACAGGAACTCTTACAATCTCTTACTCTCACATATACTCACTTATATACATCAATATTCATATATACTAGATTAAAACATATGTAGTTACTGATAAAGACACTAGTGAGACAGTCATTCACTCACTAACAAACACATATAGACACTCATCCACCCATACAGTCCTGTACATATGTTGTCTTCAAAACACATACAAACAAAGAGTCAGTCACTCATGCATCTATGTGCTAAGTAATACCCCCACCAAACCATATAGACACTCATACTGATACTAATAAAAATATCTAATAACCCATATACATACACATGAGTGGATGTGTATTAGATGGTGGTATTACTGAATTGGTTGTTGTAACTGGTATGGGTATATCCACTTTTTTGAAAATATTAGTTTCTATTTTTGAATATGTGTTTCATGGGTTACATTACACTGAAAGGAGGTCTGTCACTGTGTCACAAGGATGGTGTCATCAGTGATGTCATGAGTGATGTCACTGACCATGTCATGAGTGATGTAATATGTGATGTCATCAGCAGTGCATTGCACGCGCAAGTTATAGTGAGTCCGACTAACTATAACGTGGGAATTTCAATGGTTTTATATCAGTAAAATTTCCAGCTAACTATAACTGGTGTGAAACCTATGTTTTTTTCAGTGAATTTAATAGGTTTTTTAAATGCTAATTCCTAACTATAACTGGTGTGAAACCTATGGTTTTTTTCAGTGAATTTCATAGGTTTTTTAAATGCTAATTCCTTACTATAAGTTTCACTTTATAAATAAGACTGTTAGCACTCTAGTTGTTCTTTTTAACACTCTGGTACATTCTGTCATTGGGCTACAGTTGTGCTACATCTAGTTGAATTTTGGGCTACATTTACAATTTTTGATCTCTGGTGGCCATCTTTGGGCTTCATTGGGCTACTTTGGGCTACATTTGGGCTACATTTTGGCTCTAACATATATTAAGCCCAATGTAGCACAATACATATTTTTATAAAGTTAATTTTTTTACAAACCACTTCAAAATAGGGCTACCTGTCTCTACAATTAACCCATTTTTTTTTTTTAATTTTTGGGGGGAGCGCTCCCAGAGCGCGCCCCGGAGTGCGCCCCGAAAAGCGTATTTCTGAAAAGCGCCCCCGGGCGCGCTCCGGGGAGCGTCTCGTGAGCGCCAATATCGCAAACGAAAACATGATCGTGACGTATCGCGTAGCCGCGACCGCGTGATACGCACGGCGTAAGCGCACCCGGAAGTACTCGAACGAATACGATCGCAAAACGTAAACTTCCGACGCGCTTACGCTGCGCGCCCCCGTGCGCGTAGCGTAAGCGCGTCGGGTCATGTGAGCAGAAAATAACACTTTTCATTGGTTCATAACAGTTTTAGTTTCATAATGATGAAGCCCCTGGTCTTGTGACCTGAAAATAACACTTCTCATTGGTTCAGGACAGTTTTGTTTTCCAAATGATGAAAGCCCCCACCTTTTTTCCTTATTCTGACTTTGTCCTTTGACTGAGGAAGATCTGTTTGGAACTCTCTGTACCTTTTTGTACTTTAAAATGGCTTCAGTAGCAGCAGCAGCAGGTGCATCTCAGCCACCACCACCACCACCACCACCAAGAGGACCAGCTCCAAATTATATTGGTGGTCAAGAACAGGAGGAGGAGGAAGAGGAAGAGGAGGAGGGGAGAAGAAGATGGCTGCCTGAAGAAAACACACCTTATAAACCCAAACCACACTTCATTTGGCAGTTTTTTTCAATCCCAGAGGGGCAAAAAAAGGTGAATGCGCCCAAAGTCACTTGCCTCATCTGCAATGATGAACTTTCACGGGGCAACCCAAATAAGAAATATTCTTTTGGTAACTATACCATGATTCGGCACATGACAAGAAAGCATCCAAACAACTACTCTCGCGCAGAGTTCCGGGAACTGGCCAGTAACCTCCCCCAGTCATCAAGGACCCCCTCCCAAAGAAAACAACCCTCTTCCTCGCAACCAGAAACATCTGAGGTGATGCCTTCCATTCAGCCAAGATTTGCTGATTTTAAAATTACTTGTAAGGCTTGTGGCAAGCTTATCTCCTATGGGGAACAAAGTGTTAAGCTCATCGTCCTTGCAGGTGATAATCACAAGTGCCCCAAAAAGAAATAATTTTTTGGGTTTTTTGTTTTTTTGCTCCAGTTGAGCCAGTTTCAATTCCCTTTTTTTGTTTCTCCCCCTAAAAAATACAAAAAAAATATAAAACTGTTTTGAAAAGCCAAAAAAAGTTTAAAAAGTTCCAAAAACACAAAAAAAATATAAAACAACAAAAAGAAGAAAAAAAAAAGTTCTTTTAAGAACTACCTCCAATTTCTAAATGAAAACTTCATTTTTTTAAAACTCTGTCATCTTTTTCCCTCATTTTACGCTCCCCGGTGCGCTACCTGGTGCGCGCACCGAGCGCTTCCCCCGCGCAAAAAGAAAAAAAAAAAAATATTTTAAATGCCCCGCGGGGCCCTTTTATAGCCCCCACATCAAACCTAGGGGGTCAAAGGGGTCTATCCCTGACGCCTTATGGTCAGTTCCCACTTTGTTTTAGCCACCTCTTATGTCTCGATTTTACCGAGACACAAGATGGCGACCGCTCTGGACTGTTTGGAATGTTTACAGACACCCGAGAGCCAATCAGCTTTCCATGCGCACCTCGCGTGTCGCGCCTGGAGCGCACTCCGGTGCGCGCACCTGTGCGCTGCTATAGATATATATATTTTTTTGGACCTAAATTACTCAAAATCCACTGGAGCACATATCTTGAGACATAGCAAAGGCACATCGGGCTACCAGTCCCTACAATTTTGCCAAGTTTGGTGGAAATCCATTCAGCCGTTCGAGCTAAAAGTGAAATCGACCGCCCTATGGAAATTAACATGGGGAAAACGCGTTTTGGGACCCCCCTTTTATCTCGGCCCCCGCTTGACGAATCCCCCCCAAACTTTCAGGGAAGGACCGGACCGCCATGAGACCATTTTCCTGAAAATTTCAGGCAGATTCGTCAACCGGCGCCAAAGTTATTCAAAATAGAATGTTGAGATTTAACATTGAAAATTATCCTAACTATAACTACCTACTGGCGACCGCCAGTAGGTAATATATATATATATATATATATATATATATTTATTTTTTTTTCCACCTACTTCCAGGTAGATGATAGAGAGCTTGTTAGTAGAAGAGATGAAGTGGCAAGATTGGATTTTGAGTCTCTCAGCCTTTCTAGAGAAAAAAAAGCTAGCGAAAGTTTCTTTATGTGCTTTTGTTCTTAACTGTTAATGTAGTGCTAATTCTGTACCTTCTGTGGAAAACTACCAGATTAACCAATGTAAGAGAAATACTGAGAACTTTCTGTCTGCTGAGGAGAGTCTATACAAGTAATATTCAGTACTAGTTCAAGTAAAATTGAGTCCAAGAATACTGTCCTGACTCAACTATTGCGCTCTCTCAATAGGAATAACTGGCAACGAGTAGGTGAACTGCAGAGAATAACAGTGATCAGTCATTCTAGCAGCCCACTAAAGAAATACCTGAAGTCCTACAAAGGCAGCAGAATGACCTCAAGGTTTCTAGGAAAAAGTCTGCATACTAGGAAGGCGAGCCGTAAGACCCGCATGAAAATTCCTGTCAGAATACGGAGCATGGTGATAACGCAGCTTCTCTCAGAACGACGATGGTTGAAGTGCAACACTCTTCAGCTGCACAAGCAAAATAGCTGGCACGTCTAGGGACTAAATGCAATACACTAGAATGCTAACTTAGTTTTTTGCTAACTTTTTTCAAACAAAAGTACAATTGATTTACCATGATCTCCTGAAAACAGCACCCAACTTGACTGTAAATTTTAATCTAACTATTGATGAGAGCCTACCCCCCCCCCCCCAGCAAATTGACTAGGTTCTCAACACTAACTACATAGAGCTTGAATAACCTGCCACTGCTGATCAAGTCAGGTTCTCTGAATGATCCCTGTACCCCGGCCACTTTACATCTGGTCTTAGAAAAGATCAGTGCACAGCTTGCCCCACTTTTAAATGAGGTAATCAACTCAGGGATTTTCCCCTGCCCTGAAAAAAGGCACGTATCAGGCCTATCTTGTAGAAACCCGCTTTGGACCCCACTGAGGTAAAGAAGTATCGTCCAATAGCATTTTTACCAATAACGGCTAAATTCTTAGAAAATTCGGTAAACACTGAGCTTGTCCACTACTTCGACTCCAATAATCTCCTAGACCCTACCCAACATGGCTTTAGACCACGCCACTCCACAGAGTCTGCCCTGATTATGGCCTCGGAAGAGATTCGTAAGCAACTGGTTGGGGGAAGAGCCGTCCTTATCCTACTTGACCTATCAGCAGCATTCGACACAGTTAACCATGCAGTGTTAGTGCGGCGGCTGGAGGCAATAGGTATTAAAGAGACAACTCTAACCCTACTCTCCTCCTTCCTAGCAGTCAGAGAACAGAGGGTGTGCTGGGATATTCTCAAATCAGAGAAATTGTACCTCCCATGTGGGGTGCCACAAGGTTCAGCTCTATCACCTGCCTTGTTCAATATTTATGTCACCCCTCTGGCCAAGCTAATCAGACAGCATGGTTTCACGTTAATATCATAAGCTGATGACACCCAAATAGTTATATCTATATCACAGAGGGTTGAAGTCACAGCTGTTAGCTTCCATATTTGCCTGAAGAGTATCATAAGCTGGATGAACCAAAATTTCCTCAAGTTCAACACTGATAAAACAGAGGTCATGGAGTTTGGGAAGGGTCCACCTATATGGAATTTAGCATGGTGGCCAATCGAGGCAGGCAACTGCCCTCTTCTGTCTACCAAGGAGAGGAACCTGGGAGTGACTTTTGACAACCAGTTAAACTTTACAGGACAGATTAATCGCCTGCTGTCCTCCTGCTTCTTTCTATTAAAGATTCTACGTAAGGTCCTGCCTTTTATCCATCTGGATCTAAGGAAAACGGTAAAAGGTGTGTTAATCCTCTCAAAAATCGACTACAGCAATGCATTATTCTTGGGCATTGACAAGTATCGGTTGGTCAAACTGCAGTCAGTGCAGAATGATGCGGCGCAACTACTACTCAACATCCCTAAATATAATTCTATTTCTGCTAGCATCCGGCTACTCCATAGGCTTCCGACACAATAATGTGTAGAATTTAAGGCACTTTCCTTGGTACACAAAGCATTGTATGGTGGGGAGACTTGGCTATGCAGAAACTATTTCTATGGTATTCCCCAAAACAGAATTTCAGATCAGCCAACACTGGTTTGGTACAGGACCCTAAAATTCAAAAAGCAAGATGGGGAGGCAGGGGCCTATCCCATCTAGCTGCTAAACTTTGGAACAGGCTGCCGTACACCATCAGACAACAGCCAAATAGGCTCCAGTTCAGGAAAATTATTAAGACTTGGCTATTTCCCCCCAAATAAGCTTTACGACTACCTTGAACAACACGTCACATTCCTCAGCACCAAGACGCTTCGGCATTCGTGCGTTTCATAAAATCACTACTTACTTACAATTTTGTCAAATCTAAGCCTAATCCCATACCTAATCCCCAACCTATTCCTGGTTTACGTAATGGTTCCCCTCCTCATTCTTTGAGAAGACCTAGTTCCAGACCTAATAAGGATGTGTTGGTCTTACCACCTGCTGCTTGCCCTTATGTTCATGTGCTGTACCGCCTCTTAAACCAAAATAGAATGAAACATGGAAACAATTACATAATAAATGTGTTGATTATCTATGTAAGAACAAGCAGTTTAATGCCCTGAACATGGATGAGTTACTTATGGGATGGAGGGGGGGTTGGGTCGGTGGCTCAACCAAGAACATGGAAGGGGATTGCGTAGTGATAAACTTTTGCAGACCTTGTGTTGTAAAGGGCTCTTCAGAAACATCAAGACATACCAAATTGTGATCTCTATCCCTAGGTTACTTTTATAAACCATCTCTTAGAAGCTTGCCTCATGGACACCTCCACCTAATTGAACAGAGTAGGTTTGCTGCACTGACTGAACTTGAAGCCCTGGACTGACTAACACCATCCTTATTGGGTGAGGTTGATCCTCCACCAGCGTATCCATCCCTTGCACGAATGACTCATGTACAAACAATTAAATCGAGACCCACGACCTATGAGCATCAGTTCCTGAAAGTACTTAGCAGGAATGTGGCAGGCCTACATTCAAATATATTCTTAGCAGTTAGTTAGGCAATATGATATTTTAATGTTTTAAGAAAGTTGGGCTACTATAGATATACATGTCGAAGGGTGTGAGTGTTATAACTCTCTAGCTGTATTAGCAAAATGTGGCTGGCTATGTGGAGGTCTAGCCCTTTGGGTGAATATCGCAGCGGGGATCAGGGCCTTTTCCAACCCATAATTATAAATTTCAGGCCATAAAATATAAAGGGGGCATAACCTTGTATCTGATTATTTTTTATAATAATGATTTCTATAGCACTCCTAACATCAATTTAACCAATTTATTTTATTATATCAGTGCTTAAAGGAGATCAAAGGGTTTTGATAGGCATTTGCTTGGGGGGCTACTTTTATGCCAATCTGGCTGACTTAGATCCCTACCCCAGTCATTTTTGCAGAGCCCAAACTTGTAATAGGGGCACAGAGCTGATGGAACATTTGACTTTTCACAATTTGAGCAATGTCATGAGTGTTGCCGCTTTCAGTAATAAAGACATGGCAGAACCTACATTTAGAGGCAGGGGCTGTGCCACCGCAATTGATTATATCTTTATTAACCATACATTAGAGTATTTTTACTGCACACCAAAGTTGTTGCTAATATCTATGGTGATCATAATCCAATCAAAGTAGTGCTTAAATTCTCTCCTATGCCTGAGTATATAATTGAATGTGGCACAAAGAACATGAGGCCTTCAACTGATAACTTACGATTGGTTTGGCGAGGAGTGAATCCTAATGGCTTGTTTCATAAATTGGTCAGGGAGAACCTTGCATTATTTGATGTTTCCTTGACATAAAAGGGTCCCAATCCCAATCCCGATGAAATCAAGGCATTTACTGATCTTTGTCCAGTATTAAAACTGAATTAATGATGCCAGCGCCTACCTCACCTAATTGCCAGAGATGGTTCAATCATGAATTTTAAGTTATAATTTGTCACCTCCATAAGGCCCTGTCAGCTAAACCGATGTGTAACCATGGGGTGCAGATGCTTAGAAAAAAATATGTCGGCCTCCGCTCTGGGGAAGGAAGTGCTATTGCTTGAATGCTGGGACATGCTTGCTAGCACTGCCTGTCTGAAGAGCAGTAAAAATGTTGGGCTGCTATTAAAGACATGAGGGCAACGGTTCAGACGCTTACACCAATAAGCTGCAATATAACTAGCTAAGTATGGGAATCACGTTTTCCATGATAAAGATTTTATTGAGCTCAAGGGAGTAACAATTTCCCTGCTTGAAGTAGAGGAAACCATTGATCAGTCCCTTGGCAATAAAGTTCCTGGCCCCGACGGGGTACCCATTGACCTTATTAAATACATACCTGACATCTGGGCCCCGCTTTTGCTTAATGTTTTCAAAAACGTAGCCCCGTCTCCATTACCAAGCGCATGGTCCACTTCTATCATTGTACCAATTTTTTTAAAGGGTGACCGTTCGCAGCCAGGTTGCTATAGACCAATCTCTTTGACAGACACAACAATGAAAATTTTAGGAAGGGTTTTGTATAATAAGATTAAAATCTGGGCGGAGGAAAATTCTATTTTGCATCCTTGCCAATTGGGTTTTAGAAATAATGTGGGCACAATTGAGCAGTGTCTCAACTTAAACCTATTAATTGGGACATACATCATCGCCCAGAGCTCGCCAATTTAACTGGCTTTTATGGACTTATCCTCCGTTTTAGGTTATGTTAATCGGTCCCAACTTTGGATCGCCCTTATAGAATATGGTATGGATGAGACACTAGTACGTTTTGTAGCATACTTACACATAGACCTAAAAGCCAGAATCGGAATTGACTTGCATGGGGAAGTCTCTAATGACACTGGTGTTTTTAGAGGGGTAAGGCAGGGGTGTGTTTTAGCTCCATTACTTTTTATTCTGTATATTACCAACTTACATGTGTTTTAATGACTCTCACTAATGATGTCCCCAAAGTGAATGGCCGAATACTCTCATCCCTATTATATTCTGATGACGCGGTCTTTTAATACGCGGCATTGTGGATTTTATGGCCTCTTTAGATTTATGTACCAGTTATTTAAAAATATTTTATAAAGTTCTGCGATCGAAGGAAGTACTCGCTAAATGTCATTTCTGTCGGTAAAGAACTTTTACAATGCACAAGCACCTTTCTATATTTGGGGCTGGTTTTTGCAGCAAATGGATTGTGGACAGACCACGCCATTTTTAGCAGGAAAGCAGGAATACTTTTCTAAATCTTTCAACACAGTACTTAGCCTTCCCAAACACGGGAGGGGGGAACTAAACCCAGTGTACCCCAGTTGGAACTTAGGGTACTGAGGTATGGGGCATTTCTAATTGTAACAATATCCAGTATGAAGAAAATATGTTTTGTCATAAGCTCCTTGGAGTCCCTCTCTCCTCTTCCCAATATGTGTGTCATAGCAAACTAAAGTCACATTATATTGATGATTTTATTAGAGCACGACCTGCTCCATTTTGACTGGCCGTATGGAAGAACAAAGCGGCATCCCTTATTAAAGATATCATAACAGATTGCCTCCAATGTGAGAGGGACATGTATATCCCGTAGGTAGCAGAAGTGAGAGCTAATCTGTGCAGGATTAATTATAGTCATGTTTTTGCCCTTCTGAGTTTACTAGCGTAAGGAAGAGAGACATTCTGGCGGCCCGATGCAGGTGGTATAGGGAGGACAGACTTGATAAGGAGTCTAGTAAACCTAGTGTAGCCAGGTTCTTGAACACTGAGTACGATCGTCAACAGGCTAGCTATTTGACCAAACCTATGGGCCGCTGGGAGCGCTGCCTTTTTTTTCATTTAAAGGCAGGTACAGTACATTACCTGTTATGTTTCTTGATTTTTTTCCTCGTCCCTGTGATGAATGCTCTGGGCAAACTCTATTACACTTTCTATTTTTCTGTAAATATTATGTACAATACAAAATTGTTTTACTCCCCTTTTTTAGAAGATATCAACATGTAAATTATAGAGATGCATCTAGGACCCTCCTTGACTTAAGAGTTGATGAATTAGTGTTTTGCGTTGGGGCTTTTTTGAAAACTGCTGTTCGAGCTCGCAATTCGATGCCTACATTTTAACTGCAGTTTATTGTTTTGCAATGCACTGAACATTTTATTACGTGTTATCTTATCATGAATTATATGAATTTTTGCGTTTTTCTGTAATATTATATGACAGTGCTCTTTTATGGATTTGTTTTTATCTGTATAAAGAATCTACGATGATGATAATGAAATAGAACCTAAGTTAATGTGAAGATCATGTGTCTGCTACCAGTTGTGACCTTTACTGTTTTTCAGTCACCAACTTATGGGCTGGTATGTTTAGGACCCCAACAGCCTCTACGAGCTTATTGATGTATCATGTGTGATTTTGGTTTGATTTCTATTCATGCACCCTGCACAGCTGTCCTAGTTTTTGGGATATTAGTAAACCAGTTGATATTAATTGTTGTCAATTTGATCTCTCTGATTCAGGAGTCTGGTGGCCTGTGGTGTAGCCTGTTTGCAACAATGGTCCTCTACCAACAATTAACCTTTCTCTTTTCTGTTTCAAATTTTTACTTATAACAAACACATTGACTTTCATCAATCTTCCACCATATTGATTAGATTTAGATTCATTGGACTTTCATCAATCTTCCACCATATTGATGAGATTTAGATTCATTGGACTTTCATCAATCTTCCACCATATTGATGAGATTTAGATTCATTGGACTTTCATCAATCTTCCACCATATTGATGAGATTTAGATTCATTGTCAAGCTAGTAGAAAGACTCAATTGTCTGATGGTAGCCCCAAGTTAGGCTGATGGAAGGTCTCCATAATTGGTCTGCCTGTCTTTGGGGTGGAGAGGGAGAACCCCAGGCAGAAGGGAAATGGATAGAGTCCTTTACGCTCCTCTATAAGATCATAAAACCAGCCTGGCTGAGGCGCAATCAACTGTTTACATTACATCGGGCGTATTATTCCCCTAAAAGGCTTTCTAAGTTTCAACCGGGGAAATGCTGTAGTAAATGATTCCTGCCAGCTGCCTCAGATCTGCATATGTTCTGGGAATCCCTGAATGTTACTAATTTTTGGCAGGAAGTAAAGATATCGCTTGAGTCAATCCTTAAAATCTCTATCCCCCTCTCTTGGTCCCTAGTAATATTTGGACTGAGTGATAACATCAAAGGATTAGAAAGAGAGTTCCTATACTACGCCATACTATTAGCAAGAAGACAAATCTGCAAAAATAGGGTTAACATCAACCCACCAACTCACGCAGAGTGGTTGTCTTTACACTACATCAAAAGTAGATTTGGCCAGAACATGTAGTCCCCGTACAGTGAGATTTTGGAATTTCTTAATTGAGTGGAGTCGGAACAGTTAGGACCCCGGGTTTTTTTTTTTTTTCCCGGGTCCGATGATTAAGCCTCTGTCTCCATGTCCAATGGGAGGCACCCCAAGTCATAGCAATATTGGACTATCAGCCCATACTGGGTTTGTACTGGAGCTAGATCGTGTGGGGTTCTATTTCTCAGCTTCGACACCAGACCAGCCTTCCTGGAAAAATTGACGGTACCTTAAAAAGGCTACTGGGTCCTGCGGTAGCAATGCCCCTGGATCGATTAGGTGGCAAATGAGGACAAAAAGAAAAATAAATAAATAAATAAATAAATAAATAACATTGAGCTCTACGGTAAGTTTTAAGTAAATGCAATAAAATCACTTTCCAAAGGTTTTTCTTACTCAGGGCTGGATCCTTGATTCAGCCCTGAGGGCATTTCCTGTAAACTGTTGAAAGAACTTTTTTTTGTTATACAGGCGACTTTTAAGAAATATTTGTAAGTTTTTGAAAATCGACACTTAGATGAAATTCTGGCAAAAACCAGGCAATGTATTCCTGTGGAGGAAATTGAGTTAATTGTAAATTACGGTTATAATTAATTTTCAGGTTCAGTGCTTGGCTCAAAGATACAGCACTAGGATCTCTCCTGATTGCAGGTGAGTCAATTCGTTTTTGATGTTCGGACAATTTTTAAGGAATATTTGTGAGTTTGAAAAATCGACACTTAGAAGAAATTTTGAGTGAAACCCAGCCAGTGTTACCCTATGGAGAAAATCAAGTTATCGGTCTTTGGGTAAGTACTCGGCTGGCAGAGTTAAGGTTCTGGGGGTAGACTCAGGGGGTTCCCAGGATCAGGTAAGTACAGTTGTTACACCCTCAGCGGCACAGGGGAAGCCAGGTGCAGAGTGAGCACGCCCAATGCTATCCTATTGAGAATAGGGGCCCTATGGTTGGTGGCTGCCAGCAGGCAGACCACATAGCTGTGGAAGCTTAGCTCCTGGTCACAAGTGGGGAAGTAGAGTAGGATAGGTGCTGCACTCCCAGTGGCACTCGAGCGGCTGGGTGCACGGTGCTTTTGGACCTTCGATGCGCCCAATGTATTTCAATGGAAGAACTGGAGATTAAACAAAGGCTGCAGGCTCGGGACGGAGATTCTTCAGGTGCAACCACCACTTCAAGAGGTAAGTTGGGATCTTGAAGGATAGGGAGACACCCAGGAGATGGGCACAGGGTGCCGTGGGGCGCTGGATGCAGGGGTATCTTTTGGCTTTAGGAAATCGTACCCTCAGCTGGTCTCGGTTGGAGGAGTCCCTGGTTGTGAGGCTGCAGGCGTCGTCAGGAGCATCAAGGAGGGTCCTTGGGTGCTGGATCCCGGGTCACAGTCCTTTATGCCACTTCTGTTGGCTGGTTCTATAGAATACTCTCTGTTGGTCCGAAGGCTTGTGCCGTCGATGTTTTCACCCTAATAACGCCCGATTCACGGGTCAAAGCGGGTCTTCATCAGGACTGTAGGTTGTGGGAAAGGAGTGATGTCACCTGTGGGGACCCAGAAGGGTTCTTGTCTGTAGTAATCTTTGGCACCAGTGGAGATTAAATCTCCCACTTTGAGGGTAAGTAGGCCTAGTCAGTCACTTTTTTCCTTATCGTAAATATCCTCTGCACAATTCGTCTTGGATGATGATTCCGAAACTTAGTCTGACACGAATCGTGGCCTTCTCGTTGTAGCATACAGTCAAAATGACTCGAATCCTTCACAAGTCAAGTGTGGGTGCACCCCTTCTGGGTCCCCACAGACGACATCACTCCTTTCCCACCACCCCCCAGTCCTGATGAAGACACGCTTTGACCCGTGAATCAGGCGTTATTAGGGTCAAAACGTTGACGGCACAAGCCTTTGGACCAACAGAGAGTATTCCATAGAACCAGCCAACAGAAGTGGCATAAAGGAATAACTGCAATTAAATACCACTTTGGCCAACATTGTGTTCTTCTTCCCCTTCACTTGTATATAAGTCACTACCTATATCACTGTTGCACAATATATCACTGCACACCTAATGTCACGATCACCTCAATCTGATGCGCCGTTCTGTGTAAACACTTGAACTGTTATTTAGTTATTGAGACATGGTACTCATGAATGCAACTGAATTCATTAAATAATTTGTTTATATACCTACCTTTTGTTTGGATTTGCATTTGTCTTGTACAGACTAATTGAGATTGCAATTCAAGAAATTATTGTGGGAATTGTTCTTGTAAGTTTGAAGCAATTCGGTTTTTACCCAACAGAACCACTGTTTATATAATATAGCACTGCCCAAGTCAAGAGGGACACTGGATTTCCCCATAGTAACTTACTGAGTACAGCAAGTGGCCTGGAGAAGCTCACAAAGGCAGCATGCCTTTGAAGCTTCCCCTGCCCATCCTGGTGGAGGAGGCTTGGCACCTCATCCCAGGATGTGCATTGTTTCAGGCCCCCGAGAGCAGCAGGCTCTCGACACAGGAGTCCAGAAACATGTCTGGCGGTGGCAGCCTCGGTAGCCACGCAGTCAGGACCCTGGGAGTTGGTTAGGTCTTAGGGGGCATCTCTAAGATGCCCTCTGTCATGCATTTGGCATTAAATCCCACACTGGCATCAGTGCAGGTTTAATGTGCTGATATGTTTGATATCAAACTTCTCAAACTTCAGTTTAGCCATTATGGTGCTGTGGAGTTCATAACGACAACCTCCCAGCACCATATACTCTTAATGGCATCACTGCACTTACAGTGCCCAGGAATGGCCCAGTGTACTGTAAGGGCACAGGGCTCATGCACCTGAGCGCCCGCACCACTGGCATAGTGTGCCTAGCTAGAGGGGTGACTGATGTATGCCAGGGCAGTGTGTTTGTGTGCATGGCACACAGGGATGTGTGCCATGTCAACTCTTTGTTTAGTTCTGCACCAAGACACAGAGCCTGCAAATGCAGTGTGTGTATGTGTCAGGTTACAGGGCCCCTGAGGGTGGCACAATAAGTGCTGCAGCCTTTAGGGGTCTTCTCTGGTCACAGTGCCCTGGGTACCTAGGGTATCATTTACCAGGGGCTGACATGTGGCCAGAGATGCCAACTGAGTTTAGGTTTCAACACAGTTTTATGGAAAGAACACAGATCCTGGGCACCTGATTGGCAGGAGCCCAGGGCACACTTAGTCAAAGTACATCAGCAATTCAGCAAAAAGTGGGGGCATACCATGCAAGAAAGATGGCACTTTCTCACAGCTGACCTGCTGATTTTGTTCCTGGGGGCTAATATCTCAGCCTTGTTGCAAAACCAGCCACTAGTAAGGCAACCGGGCGCCCACCCATCCAGCCCTCAATGTAAATGCCAGTTTGACCTTGGGCCTGCAGATTTATGTGAAAAAGCACTGGTGTGCCCCAGCACATACTCTTTTAGAAATTCCTGAGCTAGAGAAGCTACGAACAGATGATTATCACCATGGGGTGAATTGCAGTCTTGATCAATAATGTTTTAGATTTAAAATATTAGTCAATTATTTAAGATTTAGAGACAGCCAGTGCTAAGTCTATAATATTTTAATTTAATATTAGGTGTAACAATTGTAATCTAGGTGTAGAAACTAGTGGACAAATCAATGAATTTCCTTATCATCCATTGGCTCTTCCCCTGCTAATGTAATTTAGAGTATTGACTAATCATGTCCTTACAGAGTTCTTTTGAGTGTGAGTTAACAGTTTGAAATAACATAAATGGAAAACAATTACTCATGGAGTGTCCAATATCACATCCTACTGGCCTAGTGGCCCAGAAACCCTCACTAAACACTGTGCACTCACCAATAGACCTGTTGATTTGCATCTGTTGTGTCACTTGAGGAAACCTATTGTAAGAAATTGGACTACTGTTTGGGGGGGCTGAAACCCTACTCAAGCAGCACCTACAATCCTTGTCAGGGTGATGTCACAAGCAAACCCCAAATTAACCTGTGCTCCACCCTCTGGTAGCTTGGCTCAGAGCAGTCCGGCTTAACTTAGAGGCAATGTGTTAAATACTTATGCAGCACTTCAAACAGTAATAAAGTGAAAACACAATACAAGAAAAATCACACACCAATTTAGATAAATAGAGTACATTTTATTAAACAAATCAAGACAAAAAAAACAAAAATCCAATCAGTAGAATCAGAAATATGCAAGTTTTAAAACTTCTGTGAAAATAGCACCAACAAGCAGATAGCAACAGCTGTGTTTATATTGTAATGCTGGTCTGGGATAAAACCACAAGTATAGGTCAACTGCGATGGACTGTAGGCCTGCTACAGGGACCCACTTAGGTCCGCTGAACACAGACTTTAATCCCAGTTCCGAAGAAATGCTGCGTCCCATGTTAAGAATGCATGTGCAACAGAGGTGATGCAATGTCTAGGTAAGGAGATGCATCATACAGCAGTAGTTGGAGAAATCAGCAATGTGCGATGCGATGTCTTTCTATGATGACACATTGCACTGCAACAGGTCCAGTTCTGATGGGCTGCCTTGGGCGAGTAACTATGATTGTGTGGATATGCATCATACAGTGGTGGTTCCGATGGGCGATGAAAAGGCCTTTCGTGGGAGAAGTCTGTGCATCAGAGGAAACGCATTGGTTTCAGAGCCCGATGCATTGAGCAGCAAAGGCTATGCACTTGTTCTGGGGGAGATGTGCTGCGTAAGAGATGGATTCAGTTCTTCTGAATCCACGGATGGGCTAGCAGAGCCCCTTCAGGCCTAGTTCCAAAGGTCGAGGACTGGAGTGGCACCACTTGGAGGGGCAAGTCTCACAGATGGGAGAGTACAGGTGCTGGGTTCAAGGTTTTCAAAATCCTGATCTGTCCCTGATGCTTCTAATTGGAAGGCCAGCCAACCAGCTCCTGGACTCACTCTGGGGTCCTAGGTTTGGAGAAGCAGGTCCAGTCCTTACCCAGGCAAGACGGCAGCAGGCCAGTTCTTTCAGGCAGTGGTCCAGCAGAGTGGCAATCCTCTCAGCAGCACAGCGGTCTGTCTTCCTGGCAGAGTCCACAGGTCCAGCAGTGTACTGAAAAGTTGGGCCTAAGGGTCCAAAATTTATATCTGGCAGCAAGTAGCTAGGACAAGAAAATGCCAACTTTCTAAAACTGGCATCTTACCAATTGTGTAAAAATCTGACCTTACCATTAAAGAGGACTTTTCATTACAATTCTTGAGACACCAAACTCAAACTTTGTACCTGGTCCCAATTGGAAATGAAAGCCTCTTAAACGTAATAAGGTAACTCCAATGTTATTCTGTTATAGAGCTAGGCCTTGCAGTACTGAACAATTAATGTAAGAGTTTTTCACTGGGGGTATGGCCTACTACCAAGCACAGTGGACGCATAATGTGGGAGCCCCATTGGTGAACCCAAAACTATCCTTCAACATTCATCAAGGAAGATGACCCGACACAACAAGACCCATGACTCTCCTGTTGAACAGAGCCTTCAAGACATTGGCTGAGGTCCGCTAGAGACAAAGAAGCAAACCCATTGAGCCTGGTTGGTCAAGCGATGACATGGCTGTGGGCTGCAATGGGTCCTGCAGCCACAATGACTGCAGATTTTCCCTGAAACCCCCTTGGAGGCAGGAGTTGATTGCATGAGCTGGCAGAGGCCATACCAAGCGTGGTGGGTGTATACATCGCTGATGAGACTGCTAGCACTCTTCCACTAGTGAAGCATGCTGACTCATGCTGCCAGAGGGGGAGGTTGGAGGAGGAGGTGCTGACAGGAGGCCCTGTTGACATACAAAGTTGAAATAGAAGTGGGCCCCAAAACCATGACACCTGAGTGCCAGGCAGAACACCCACAGATTATCTGCCATATGTACATGGACTGCTAGGCAGTATCTCTGAAGCCCCACATTATACTGGGCCCGTCTGGGCACAACCATCTGCTCAAAGCGGCCTCTGTACAAACTTGGGGACCCCAAACAGCTGATGCAGGTCATGTGGAAGACTTACAAGAGTCCATGAAGGGAGGGGTGGCAGGCAGCACCTATGCCACCACTGACCAAGCTCCCCCCCACTAGAATCCAGCCCTATAAATGTCCTCTGCATGCTGTTATTCTCTGGAACAAGCTGACAACTTGGATGCCCCTGTCTACTACCTCCAAGAGCTGAGGAAGGGGCACTACACACTGGACAGCTCCCCTGAAATATGCCCCTATGTTACAGTTGGTCATGCCAGCCCGGACTACCTGCACTGCTATGACCACAACAGGTGACTGCGCGGCTGCGCTTTGGATGGTCCAACCTGCTAACAGGCTTTGTGCAAAGACTGTATGTAGATATCAAAGGGAACTTGCTACAGGATAGAAGCTCCTAGTGTATGATTGTTTTATAGAAAACACATTTGTTTTTTAGGAAGACCCTTACCCACAAACCTAGTTGGTGGCATGCTTCATCATCGGGTCACAGCCAAGGCACCGAGTGCACCTTGGGTGTGCTTCGACGCCTGGATGTTTGTTCTCTTGGCAGTGATTAAAAACTGAGGAATGGATATCAGTGGAGATTATTATTGGATCCGATATCCTTTATGGTCAACATGTTTCTGCCAGGTTCTCAGAATTGTGCTGGCTTTCATCAGGACCTCATGAGAGTGAATTTTAACAGCTGGTCTAGAGAAAATATGCTAGAGACTATCTATGTGAAGCACACACTAAGGTGCGATATGTAAAAGAGGATGGTTTCCTCTAATGGTATATTCCTGTTATTTGTGAGGGAAAAAACGACAGACAGACAAACAAACAAACACATTTAAAATTGCTTTATTTTGACAAATTGCATCATATGACTCAGGAACGTTGTGACCATGCTCTATGCGTTCAAATAGCGTAGTGAGGTGAAGCGACGCGTTTAGTGCATGGTGTTTTAAAGAAACGCCTTGTTGTATGCGTTTCTAGGTGTTAATCAATATGTGATAAAAGTGATTCACAATTGAGAGAAACGCCAAAAGTGCTATTTCCTACTCAGAAACTTTCTGGAAAATGCCCCTTGAGTTCCGTGTGGGGGCCCGACCTATTGTCACACACTGTGTGATAGGGAAAAAGAAATAAGAAATAACACAGATATTGGTTTAAATTATGGGACCGGTAACGTGAGGACTCTGCAATCCAACGTCACAGGGAAGAAAACCCCCTGGTGTGCCCCACTTACTTCTTCAACATCTGAGACCTGCCTCCGTACCCACTGCAGCCGCATCGTAACTTTGTCGATGTGTGTTCAGTGCAGGGTTGGAGCTTAAATGCCTTTAAAGCTACCCCAAGTGTGGGCGATCTACTCACTGAATAGCGTCTGCAAGACATGACACAATAGAAAAGAATGGGAACATATTGTGTTCTGCGCCTGCTAGTTGCTTAACACAACCTTTTATTGTGATGTGAGCGAACTCTCAAAGGTTTCTAAACATATATAGGTGTTTCCTGATATTCTGAAGTAAATTAAAAGTATGGGGGCTGATTGAAATTTGTTATATATCGCTAAAAACTGAAGTAAGACTTGCCCAAGCCCGCTTGGTTAATAACGGGAGCTGATGGTTAGAGTTGACTCTCAAGGGTCAACATAGATATGTTAAGGTTTATAAATTATAAGCGCTCAAGTAGGACTAGAGCATTTACTCGCCTATGGTGTGTGATAATGAGCTGCGACTCACTGGGGTTGCTTTGAAGTCTAAGTGGCCCTGGTATGGCGCAGTTAGTAGAAGCATGTTTGTGGGAGGTGACACAACGTCAGTGGTGTGATAGTTGCCCCTGCTCAGCAGGTTATAGTAGCACAGGGAATATTATCACCGGGAGAATTCTATATCACAACCCCAATCATACTGGGTTAAGTTTGTACTGACAAGACTCTGATGGAGCCTATACAGACGTCCCATGATGAGGCATGCTGTGGCCATGTTAAGTGGTCAGGAATACAGGGCTAGTAATACTCTCAGTGATGGTTCAGGCTGTTTCACAGGATATTATCGTTCAATCCTATCTTGTGGGTAGGAAGGCGATATATCCAACGTTGTTTTTTTTTGTAATAATATTCTGTCATTGGTGGTATTTTTGCAGTCAATTTGTTCTATCACTGTCCATCTAATGTCATTAGGTGTATGGCCTACCTGTATAAAGTAGTCAGTCAGTTTGATAGTATTCTTTTTGCAACATATTGTGCTGCGATGTTCTACAATTCGTGTTCTCACTTTGCGGCTGGTCATTCCTATGTAACATAGTCTACATGGACATTCAATTAGATAGACAACGCTAGATGAATTGCAGTTTGTGTATCTCATGTATGTATACTTTTATGATTTAATTGTCGAATAAAGTTTGTTAATTGAAATTGTATCTCATCTGGTGCCAGGTTTTCCCTATCTCCAGGGCCAAGGCTTTGGTAGCCTGGGTAAGATGGCAGATGCTGCAATCCCTGCAGGGGTTGTGATCCAATACACCTGGTAGACCCCATGCGTTCAGTACTATGCTGGTAGCCGGTGTCCGAGGTTTCTTGGGCCGAGTGGAAACAGCACGGTCTCTCAAACTCCCTGGTTTTTTGCAAACAAAGACGGGTTGGTCCCATGTGAGGGTGCCAGTGTTGAGAATGCACCAGTTTTTCTTGATTATTTTGGCCACTTGTTTGGAAGCTACATTGTACGTAGTTGCGCATGTTAGGGGAGTGGTGATATTCTCCCGTCGGGTGTCTTCTAGGAGGGCTTCTCTCTGTTGGTTTCATGTCCACTTTTTTTGGGTCCAGATGACCTTTTGTGGGTACCCTCATTCTTTTCGTTTTTTTGCCAAGTTGGTGGACTGTTTCTGATAGTCTTGTGTGAGGCTACAGTTCTGGCGTATGCACAGAAAATTGCCATAGGGAAGGTTCTCTCTAAGGGGCCTAGGGTGGAAGGTCCAGAATTGGAGTAAAGAGTTTCTAGACATTGCTTTATTATAGGTAGTCGTCTGCAGATGCCACTCTTTGGCCTCAATGTTGAGGTCCAAAAATGAAATCTTGGAGGTGCTGGCACTGCTAGTGAAGTGCAAGAAGGAATCCCGTTCATTCAGTCATGTAAAGAAAGTGGTCAGAGAGTTGTTGGATCTTGTCCAAATCATGAGGATGTTGTCTATATATCGACGGCAGAATTAAGTATTGTTCTTGTAGGAGTTAGTGGCTGGTAGAATACGTTCTTTTTCAAAATGGTGAACGTGATGGCCAGCCACACTCAGGACAAAAACGCTGCGCATAGATGTTTCATTTGTCTGCAAATAAAACTCGCCTTCGAACTTGAAGTAGTTCTCCTTTAATGCCAGGGTTGCACATTGTAAAAAATGTCCTCTGGGTGATGTACTTGCAAGTTGTTTCCATTTGGATACTTCAGAGGACCCGTAAGGTGTCATCTTGTGGAAGGCTTGTATACAAACTTTCAATGTCCATTCCCACCAGAAATTGAGAGGTGGGGTCGAAGTTTATGTCCTTGAACAGGTTTAGTAAGTGTTTTGTGTCCTTGAGGTAGGTTGAGGACTTCTGTACCATGGGGTTAAGAAAAAAATCACAAAACGCAATATGGGTTCCAAAAGGGAATTAATCCCTGACAAATTGGGGAATCCTGGGGGTGGTCTTGCCTCCTTAAGAATTTTGGGGACCATTTAGAAATACGGTGTCTTCTTTGCGCAGAGAAAGTCAGTTTCTTGCTTAGAGATCTGGTTGTGTGCTTCTGCTGTTCCAACCAGTGAGTTGATAATGTCTCATAGTGCATTAGTTGGGTCTTCCTTTAGGCGTCTGTAGTTTCTAGTATCGCTCAATAGTCTCCCGCACTCATTGGTGTAATCCATCTTGTTCTGGAAGACTTTTCCTCCCCCCTTGTCAGCTGGTTTAATGACTATACTGGGGTTATCTTGAAGGTTGTACACAGCTTCCCTTTCTTTGGTGGTAAAGTTGTTGAAGGTCGTGGGTTGGTTTAGTTCTTCAATTTGGCTGAATACCGCCTGCTCAAATGTGGTTACTTCAACCAGAATGCTTGATGGCGGTGTGAGAATGAAGGACCCTAGCCTTGGTCTTGAGATGGACACCCCGCGAGGGATGGCAGACCACTGAGTGCTGAAGTATCTGCGTGCAGGCACCTCAGCATCTTATGTCAGCGTGTCAGCATGGAGTTTTCTCCTCTGCCTTCCCCGGCAAAAATATAGTGTTTATATACCCAAAAGGCACTCTCAGGGGTTCTATCTTGCTGCATCATATCAGCCGAGGATGACAATAGTGATGAACCTTGTGCATAGTATTTTGCCGAAGAGGATAATCCTACTGCGATTCTGAAAATCCTCATGCATAATAAATGAGGATAGTTTTGGGAGAACACCACACAACATGTATGCAGCACCTAACTAGGTAAAAGATCAGCACCAAAACCATTATGTAGTACAATGGCAGGGTAAATGTAGGAGAAAGGTTAGGAGACTACCCAGACCTATGTTGGGGTTCATTGCGAATCATAACAATGGGCTTCTCTGTTTAGGCAGTAGAACGTGGTAAGGCCTTGTTAAGTAGAGAACTGTATGTTCTATGCCTCTCTGAGCTCAGTTAGATCCCTCTGTCTATACTCTCCTAAGGCATTACACTGGCCCATGGGAAATATTTCTCAGCTGTGGTCCCCATATGTGCAGCACCTAACCTTAACTTGCTCACAGATGCATCCCAGTAGGTAGAAAGCCAGGTCTGGTGGCTCAGTGGACTAATGTGTTTACTGCAAGAGCCTGTGTTCAACCTCATGGTCACAGGTTCACTCATCTTTTCATCCATCTGAGGTCGATAAAGTACCATTGAGTTGGGTAACAATAAACATCCGTTGTTCAGCACCATGATGCTTACGGGTGAACGTGCATGTTCAAATACGCGTTATGTTATGTTGAACAGTACTACCATGGCCAACATGGTGATGGGACCATTTCACCCCTTGGATGAGTCTTCACACCCCAACCCAAGGTGAACTCTGCCTATATGGAAAGTAACCGGCAGAGGCCACTGACAGCTGCCAGTGTCATGTGCCATGTCCTAGGCCATCCAGAATTATCGGAGGTTTCTCAGCGTGTTTTGCACCCTAATTCCACTCTACCTCCCACCAGTTTAGGTGTAGTATTCTGAGATTGGCCACTCAGCCTGAGATCTGTATCCTCAAACTGAACAGGAGACAGGAGTGGGTCGTCCCTCACTGTTCCCCGCTTTCTGGGCTCCCGTACTCTCTGCTTGGCAAACTGCCACCAAGAGCAACTCTTACCCTGTTAAGTTATCAGGAAGAGCGCCTCGTGTATTCTGGATACTATGTGGGGCACAGAAATGAAATACGGAAGAAGACTACATATCCCAGAAGTCTGAGCGACAATCAGGATGATGGGCGGTTCTATAATAGGCGTGCACTTCCTGTAGCCTATGTCGGATATTTTGTTTTGCTGCGACCTCTGACGGAGGACTTCTGCTCCTGTCCTATGTTGTTCACGATTCCTAGTTAAAGAAAGCTTCTGGCCTTTCTTTCAGTGAACTTCGGATTATTAGCGAAGTTCAGCATTTGAGGCCGGTGTTCTGGCATTTGTCCTCCGTTGAAGAGTCATTCACTGACTCATGCGGAGGACGGTTTGTTATTCCTCGTTGTGTGGTGGGCATTAAAGTGTGCCTGCATTGCCCTCCGTTGGACGAGCCTTTCCTCTACGGCTCATTGCAGAGGACGAAATGTGGTTAATATTGCTGAATTCCCTCGAGACACTTTCAGAGTTTTGCCCACCGTTTGGAGAGCCTGATTTGCTAAGGCTCATGCGGAGGACGATATCGCACCTACCGGTAGTGGAACCTTACGAGGCTTGGTAAGTCGGTACTTTGTTGGGGAGCCTGCGTCTTGCGGCTCCTGCAGAGGACCTTTATTGGATATTGCGGCAGCAATAAATTTCAAGTCTTTTGATGGACAACTGAGTACACACATCCGGTGTTGGAACATATTGGAATAATACCTAAAGGGACATCAGTTGTTTTATGGCACATGTACTGTACCTTTATCTTAATACAACTGGGAGACGTAACCCATTATGGATTATGGTTTGCTAACAGACAACTGTTAGATTCTGTTGGGCTACAAGGAAACTGCCAAGGACGTTCCCCATTTGCGCTATAGATAATCCTCTAAGGGGGTACGTACAAACCTTACAAATAATAACCATTTATTAAGAAGCATATAGGACAGTGGGTAATGGTTGTTGTTCCTTGTGTGTTGCAGTGGGGAGTAACGCAGTTCACAACCTTCCAGGGCCCATGACGCTTGTGAAGAGTCTTATCTTCTACATTGCAATGACATTCTTTTCCTTTACAGGTAGAGTGTATGAGGGTATTGCTTTTTTGTATATTGTGTATAATTGAGATCAGAATATATAGTATATTTAAGGAAGAAGTTCAACGTTCTTTGTTTGTCGTTTCAGATCTCTTTTCCAGCTGTTCCCTTCCTTCCCTGCCCTCGCTTGATCCTTCCCTAGCCCACGGCTTTTTCAGCATTCGGGGTTTGGATAGATCGGAGGTGGCCCCCATTGAGCATCACGCTGATCCAGAGGACTGTGAGGATAACATACCCAAGGATGCAATCAGTAGGCATCTGGGGACTAACTATGACCCTCCTCTGCATCACCTCCTCGCCCTTTTCAGGGGATGCCAGGTACATATGGTAGAAAAAGACCTGCCCATGAGACTAATTTACCCCACACACCTGACTTGTGTAATGCTGTGGAAAAACGAGCCTTTCAACTATCATGGTCTGGCTAGCCCTGATGTCTCTCAGATCAGTGACAGAGATCCCATTCACTTTCACTTGGTGAAAGTGACAACTACCACTCTCAGGGATCACAAGGTCACCCACTGAGTTTATTTCCCTAGCTAAGGGAGATCATGGCATGGCCTATGACATGCCCCTGGGAAATACTTACCCCTAAGACCACATTGGTTACCCCTGTGGAGGTCTCACAGGTGGGTTACTTCTTAAGACAGACATAGGGCCTGATTTAGATCTCAGTTGATGGGCTACTTTGTCACAACAGTGACAGATATCCAGTTCACAGAAATTTAATTTCATAGGATATAGTGGGATTTATACTTCAGCAGACTGGATATCCATCGCTATTGTGATGGAGAAACCCGTCCTCCGAGATATAATTCAAGCCCAGAGTCTCATGCTTGTGTTCTAGCTTAGAACAATTAAAGCAGCAGCGTTGGAAATGGGGTGCCCTAGGCCACCGCCCACCAGAACCTCCTCCCTGTTTCACGGAAGGGGCTTGGGAACCCTTTCCTCCTTCTTTATTCTTGGACCTGTCTGTATCTCCCTAGACCTCCCACTCACTCTCCTGGGAGAAACCTACATCACCGTTCTTGGGGTCACCTCAGGTACATTCTTATAGACCCTGCTGCAGAGCCAGAGGTTAAACTCCTTACCAAGCTGCCTGGGAGCAGTGAGCTTACTATCGTTCAGGTGTTGGCGAGGACCTAGAAAACAAAGACTGAACATGTGGTCTCTCACTATCAAATTGTCCAGTAACTGAAAATTACTTCACTGTCCTCTACCCAACTGTCCACGGCCTTGCAAAAGTATTTTGCACAACCCACCCAGAACTGTTGGAACAGTTTCTGGCTGACCCTCAACTTCTGCTTGTACTTCTCAAAGGTAAGGTTTGACTTTCTAAAATTTTCTTCATGGGTGTAAGCCTCATCTTGTCCCCCTTACCTAGGGCCAGTAGGACATCCCTCCTCTCACTATTAATATACTTCTAGAGTCTAGCCCCCAAACCTCCTCAGGGATCCTGTGCATCTGTGAAGCCACCTCATACGCTGTAAACCACTTGTCAATGTCATTCTCCACAACAATGGCAGGCACCAGACCTTTGGGAATACGGACCTTTCTATCTACAGAGGACACTGCAGACATGCTACCACCAATAATGCTGAACTCAGCTTCCAGGACTTTGAGATGTGGCTCTTTAAGGCTCCTTTCATGAGGCATGTGCTCTAAGGACAATGTGTCGCTTTGTTTGCTCTAATTAGGCAGGGTAGCCCAGACGTGGGCCCCTTGCTCACTTTGCCAGTGGATTCAAGATAGCCTGGCTGATGAGGGTTATGAACCCGAAATCGGTCCCAGGATGCTTGTTTCCGGTCCAGGAAAGACACGGCTCGGCAGTTCCGTGCTGGACTGTTCCCATGATGCACAGGGTCAGACTGATTTGCATATGGCCATGTCTGCACTGGGGTGGTGGACTGAGCTAAAGAGTGATGATGGATTAAACCCAGATCGGTTGACTGGGGGTGAGTGTTTGATTAGCCAAAACGCTCCATCCATCATCCTCTTTGGTATCGCTTTGTTCACCCTAAGTTGGCAGGGTATGCCCAGACGTGGGTCCCTTGCTCACTATGCCACTGGAATCAAGATAGCCTGGCTGATGAGGGTAATGAACCCGAAACTGGTCCTAGGATGCTTGTTTCCAGTCCAGGGAAGACATGGCTTGGCAGTTCGGCGCTGGACTGTTCCCATGAGTCACAGTGTTGGACTGATTTGCATATGGCCATGTCTGAACTAGGGTGGTGGAGTTAGCTAGAGAATGTTGATGGATTAAACCAAGATCAGTTGACTGGGGGTGTGTGCTTGATTTGCTCAAATGCTTCGTCCATCATCCCCTTTGGTATCGCTTTGTTCACTCTAAGTTGGCAGGGTATGCCCAGACGTGGGTCCCTCGCTCCCTTTGCCACTGGATTCAAGATAGCCTGGCTGATAAGGGTTATGAAACCAAAACCGGTCCCAGGATGCTTGTTTCTGGTCCAGGGAAGACATGGCTTGGCAGTTCGGTGCTGGACTGTTCCCATGAGGCACAGGGTCAGACTGATTTGCATATGGCCATGTCTGTAGTGAGGTGGTGGAGTGAGCTAAAGAATGATGATGGATTAAACCCAGAACAGTTGACAAGGGGTGAGTGTTAGATTTGCTCAAAAGCCCGTCCATCATCCCCTTTGTTATCGCTTTGTTTGCCCTAAGTTGGCAGGGTATGCCCAGACGTGGATCTCTTGCTTACTTTGCCACTGGAATCAAGATAGCCTGGCTGATGAGGGCTATGAACCCGAAACCGGTCCTAGGATGCTTGTTTCTGGTGCAGGGAAGACATGGCTTGGCAATTTGGCGCTGGACTGTTCCCATGAGGCACAGGGTGAGACTGATTTGCATATGGCCATGTCTGCACTGTGGTGGTGGAGTGAGCTAAAGAATGATGCTGGATTAAACCCAGACCAGTTGATTGGGGATGAGTGTTTGATTTGCTCAAACGCTCCGTCCAACATCCCCTTTGGTAGGCTTTTTATAAAAAGACGCACACAAAGACAAATAGCCTGGGCCAAATGGAAAAGCACTAGCATGTGCGATACCTAGGTCCGTTTCTAAACCCCCTACAAGAGGTCCTTCACTGCGGGACAATGCTGCGCACTGCAACGCTAGGCGCAACACATAAAAATGACAAATATCCACTGGGTAGAACCGGAGATAAAGATTTTAGTGTAAATAGAGCCAAAAAGAACGAAGTGCCAACTGTGAATATCTGGTCGCCTCAGACAGGGTGAAGTAATAAGTTCAGGCCAACTGCGATGGAGCACCACGTGGCTACAGAGACTCCGTTAAGTCCCTGGAACAAAGTACCTTAAATCCTGGTTTGCAGAACGTTGACAGGATCTGTGTTGAAGAAGCATCGTGTAGCTAAAATGATGTGTTGGTTCCAAATTGTGGCAAGGATTTGGTGTAGGGTCCCACATAACCAACAAGGATCCCATTGACCAGGGCTTGTTATGCGGAGTCGGGCATCAAGAATGCATTGTGCAATTGGGGTGATGCGTTGGTTCTTAAGAGCTGTGAGGTTGCAATGTGACATTCAGTGTCATCATCATGGATGCCGTAGCCGAGGGATGCAAGGGGCTGCACTAATGATGTGTCATGCAGTACAGATTCTGATGGGCTGCAATTGAAAATGAGTACTTTTGATGGATCTAATCTACAGAGCAGTGGCAAGGCACTGGTTCTGCCCAGGGTTGCGCTGTGCATACTGGGTTAAGTTTGTACTGACAAGACTCTGATGGAGCCTATACAGACGTCCCATGATGAGGCATGCTGTGGCCATGTTAAGTGGTCAGGAATACAGGGCTAGTAATACTCTCAGTGATGGTTCAGGCTGTTTCACAGGATATTATCGTTCAATCCTATCTTGTGGGTAGGAAGGCGATATATCCAACGTTGTTTTTTTTGTAATAATATTCTGTCATTGGTGGTATTTTTGCAGTCAATTTGTTCTATCACTGTCCATCTAATGTCATTAGGTGTATGGCCTACCTGTATAAAGTAGTCAGTCAGTTTGATAGTACTCTTTTTGCAACATATTGTGCTGCGATGTTCTACAATTCGTGTTCTCACTTTGCGGCTGGTCATTCCTATGTAACATAGTCTACATGGACATTCAATTAGATAGACAACGCTAGATGAATTGCAGTTTGTGTATCTCATGTATGTATACTTTTATGATTTAATTGTCGAATAAAGTTTGTTAACTGAAATTGTATCTATCTGGTGCCAGGTTTTCCCTATCTCCAGGGCCAAGGCTTTGGTAGCCTGGATAAGATGGCAGATGCTGCAATCCCTGCAGGGGTTGTGATCCAATACACCTGGTAGACCCCATGCGTTCAGTACTATGTTGGTAGCCGGTGTCCGAGGTTTCTTGGGCCGAGTGGAAACAGCACGGTCTCTCAAACTCCCTGTTTTTTTGCAAACAAAGACGGGTTGGTCCCATGTGAGGGTGCCAGTGTTGAGAATGCACCAGTTTTTCTTGATTATTTTGGCCACTTGTTTGGAAGCTACATTGTACGTAGTTGCGCATGTTAGGGGAGTGGTGATATTCTCCCGTCGGGTGTCTTCTAGGAGGGCTTCTCTCTGTTGGTTTCATGTCCACTTTTTTTGGGTCCAGATGACCTTTTGTGGGTACCCTCATTCTTTTCGTTTTTTTGCCAAGTTGGTGGACTGTTTCTGATAGTCTTGTGTGAGGCTACAGTTCTGGCGTATGCACAGAAAATTGCCATAGGGAAGGTTCTCTCTAAGGGGCCTAGGGTGGAAGGTCCAGAATTGGAGTAAAGAGTTTCTAGACATTGCTTTATTATAGGTAGTCGTCTGCAGATGCCACTCTTTGGCCTCAATGTTGAGGTCCAAAAATGAAATCTTGGAGGTGCTGGCACTGCTAGTGAAGTGCAAGAAGGAATCCCGTTCATTCAGTCATGTAAAGAAAGTGGTCAGAGAGTTGTTGGATCTTGTCCAAATCATGAGGATGTTGTCTATATATCGACGGCAGAATTAAGTATTGTTCTTGTAGGGGTTAGTGGCTGGTAGAATACGTTCTTTTTCAAAATGGTGAACGTGAAGGCCAGCCACACTCAGGACAAAAACGCTGCGCATAGATGTTTCATTTGTCTGCAAATAAAACTCGCCTTCGAACTTGAAGTAGTTCTCCTTTAATGCCAGGGTTGCACATTGTAAAAAATGTCCTCTGGGTGATGTACTTGCAAGTTGTTTCCATTTGGATACTTCAGAGGACCCGTAAGGTGTCATCTTGTGGAAGGCTTGTATACAAACTTTCAATGTCCATTCCCACCAGAAATTGAGAGGTGGGGTCGAAGTTTATGTCCTTGAACAGGTTTAGTAAGTGTTTTGTGTCCTTGAGGTAGGTTGAGGACTTCTGTACCATGGGGTTAAGAAAAAAATCACAAAACGCAATATGGGTTCCAAAAGGGAATTAATCCCTGACAAATTGGGGAATCCTGGGGTTGGTCTTGCCTCCTTGAGAATTTTGGGGACCATTTAGAAATACGGTGTCTTCTTTGCGCAGAGAAAGTCAGTTTCTTGCTTAGAGATCTGGTTGTGTGCTTCTGCTGTTCCAACCAGTGAGTTGATAATGTCTCATAGTGCATTAGTTGGGTCTTCCTTTAGGCGTCTGTAGTTTCTAGTATCGCTCAATAGTCTCCCGCACTCATTGGTGTAATCCATCTTGTTCTGGAAGACTTTTCCTCCCCCCTTGTCAGCTGGTTTAATGACTATACTGGGGTTATCTTGAAGGTTGTACACAGCTTCCCTTTCTTTGGTGGTAAAGTTGTTGAAGGTCTTGGGTTGGTTTAGTTCTTCAATTTGGCTGAATACCGCCTGCTCAAATGTGGTTACTTCAACCAGAATGCTTGATGGCGGTGTGAGAATGAAGGACCCTAGCCTTGGTCTTGAGATGGACACCCCGCGAGGGATGGCAGACCACTGAGTGCTGAAGTATCTGCGTGCAGGCACCTCAGCATCTTATGTCAGCGTGTCAGCATGGAGTTTTCTCCTCTGCCTTCCCCGGCAAAAATATAGTGTTTATATACCCAAAAGGCACTCTCAGGGGTTCTATCTTGCTGCATCATATCAGCCGAGGATGACAATAGTGATGAACCTTATGCATAGTATTTTGCCGAAGAGGATAATCCTACTGCGATTCTGAAAATCCTCATGCATAATAAATGAGGATAGTTTTGGGAGAACACCACACAACATGTATGCAGCACCTAACTAGGTAAAAGATCAGCACCAAAACCATTATGTTATAAATGGCAGGGTAAATGTAGGAGAAAGGTTAGGAGACTACCCAGACCTATGTTGGGGTCCATTGCGAATCATAACAATGGGCTTCTCTGTTTAGGCAGTAGAACGTGGTAAGGCCTTGTTAAGTAGAGAACTGTATGTTCTATGCCTCTCTGAGCTCAGTTAGATCCCTCTGTCTATACTCTCCTAAGGCATTACACTGGCCCATGGGAAATATTTCTCAGCTGTGGTCCCCATATGTGCAGCACCTAACCTTAACTTGCTCACAGATGCATCCCAGTAGGTAGAAAGCCAGGTCTGGTGGCTCAGTGGACTAATGTGTTTACTGCAAGAGCCTGTGTTCAACCTCATGGTCACAGGTTCACTCATCTTTTCATCCATCTGAGGTCGATAAAGTACCATTGAGTTGGGTAACAATAAACATCCGTTGTTCAGCACCATGATGCTTACGGGTGAACGTGCATGTTCAAATACGCGCTATGTTATGTTGAACAGTACTACCATGGCCAACATGGTGATGGGACCATTTCACCCCTTGGATGAGTCTTCACACCCCAACCCAAGGTGAACTCTGCCTATATGGAAAGTAACCGGCAGAGGCCACTGACAGCTGCCAGTGTCATGTGCCATGTCCTAGGCCATCCAGAATTATCGGAGGTTTCTCAGCGTGTTTTGCACCCTAATTCCACTCTACCTCCCACCAGTTTAGGTGTAGTATTCTGAGATTGGCCACTCAGCCTGAGATCTGTATCCTCAAACTGAACAAGAGACAGGAGTGGGTCGTCCCTCACTGTTCCCCGCTTTCTGGGCTCCCGTACCCTCTGCTTGGCAAACTGCCACCAAGAGCAACTCTTACCCTGTTAAGTTATCAGGAAGAGCGCCTCGTGTATTCTGGATACTATGTGGGGCACAGAAATGAAATACGGAAGAAGACTACATATCCCAGAAGTCTGAGCGACAATCAGGATGATGGGCGGTTCTATAATAGGCGTGCACTTCCTGTAGCCTATGTCGGATATTTTGTTTTGCTGCGACCTCTGACGGAGGACTTCTGCTCCTGTCCTATGTTGTTCACGATTCCTAGTTAAAGAAAGCTTCTGGCCTTTCTTTCAGTGAACTTCGGATTATTAGCGAAGTTCAGCATTTGAGGCCGGTGTTCTGGCATTTGTCCTCCGTTGAAGAGTCATTCACTGACTCATGCGGAGGACGGTTTGTTATTCCTCGTTGTGTGGTGGGCATTAAAGTGTGCCTGCATTGCCCTCCGTTGGACGAGCCTTTCCTCTACGGCACATTGCAGAGGACGAAATGTGGTTAATATTGCTGAATTCCCTCGAGACACTTTCAGAGTTTTGCCCACCGTTTGGAGAGCCTGATTTGCTAAGGCTCATGCGGAGGACGATATCGCACCTACCGGTAGTGGAACCTTACGAGGCTTGGTAAGTCGGTACTTTGTTGGGGAGCCTGCGTCTTGCGGCTCCTGCAGAGGACCTTTATTGGATATTGCGGCAGCAATAAATTTCAAGTCTTTTGATGGACAACTGAGTACACACACCCGGTGTTGGAACATATTGGAATAATACCTAAAGGGACATCAGTTGTTTTATGGCACATGTACTGTACCTTTATCTTAATACAACTGGGTGACGTAACCCATTATGGATTATGGTTTGCTAACAGACAACTGTTAGATTCTGTTGGGCTACAAGGAAACTGCCAAGGACGTTCCCCATTTGCGCTATAGATAATCCTCTAAGGGGGTATGTACAAACCTTACAAATAATAACCATTTATTAAGAAGCATATAGGACAGTGGGTAATGGTTGTTGTTCCTTGTGTGTTGCAGTGGGGAGTAACGCAGTTCACATCCTTCCAGGGCCCATGACGCTTGTGAAGAGTCTTATCTTCTACATTGCAATGACATTCTTTTCCTTTACAGGTAGAGTGTATGAGGGTATTGCTTTTTTGTATATTGTGTATAATTGAGATCAGAATATATAGTATATTTAAGGAAGAAGTTCAACGTTCTTTGGTTGTCGTTTCAGATCTCTTTTCCCGCTGTTCCCTTCCTTCCCTGCCCTCGCTTGATCCTTCCCTAGCCCACGGCTTTTTCAGCATTCGGGGTTTGGATAGATCGGAGGTGGCCCCCATTGAGCATCACGCTGATCCAGAGGACTGTGAGGATAACATACCCAAGGATGCAATCAGTAGGCATCTGGGGACTAACTATGACCCTCCTCTGCATCACCTCCTCGCCCTTTTCAGGGGATGCCAGGTACATATGGTAGAAAAAGACCTGCCCATGAGACTAATTTACCCCACACACCTGACTTGTGTAATGCTGTGGAAAAACGAGCCTTTCAACTATCATGGTCTGGCTAGCCCTGATGTCTCTCAGATCAGTGACAGAGATCCCATTCACTTTCACTTGGTGAAAGTGACAACTACCACTCTCAGGGATCACAAGGTCACCCACTGAGTTTATTTCCCTAGCTAAGGGAGATCATGGCATGGCCTATGACATGCCCCTGGGAAATACTTACCCCTAAGACCACATTGGTTACCCCTGTGGAGGTCTCACAGGTGGGTTACTTCTTAAGACAGACATAGGGCCTGATTTAGATCTCAGTTGATGGGCTACTTTGTCACAACAGTGACAGATATCCAGTTCACAGAAATTTAATTTCATAGGATATAGTGGGATTTATATTTCAGCAGACTGGATATCCATCGCTATTGTGATGGAGAAACCCGTCCTCCGAGATATAATTCAAGCCCAGAGTCTCATGCTTGTGTTCTAGCTTAGAACAATTAAAGCAGCAGCGTTGGAAATGGGGTGCCCTAGGCCACCGCCCACCAGAACCTCCTCCCTGTTTCACGGAAGGGGCTTGGGAACCCTTTCCTCCTTCTTTATTCTTGGACCTGTCTGTATCTCCCTAGACCTCCCACTCACTCTGCTGGGAGAAACCTACATCACCGTTCTTGGGGTCACCTCAGATACATTCTTATAGACCCTGCTGCAGAGCCAGAGGTTAAACAGTTTCTGGCTGACCCTCAACTTCTGCTTGTACTTCTCAAAGGTAAGGTTTGACTTTCTAAAATTTTCTTCATGGGTGTAAGCCTCATCTTCTCCCCCTTACCTAGGGCCAGTAGGACATCCCTCCTCTCACTATTAATATACTTCTAGAGTCTAGCCCCCAAACCTCCTCAGGGATCCTGTGCATCTGTGAAGCCACCTCATACGCTGTAAACCACTTGTCAATGTCATTCTCCACAACAATGGCAGGCACCAGACCTTTGGGAATACGGACCTTTCTATCTACAGAGGACACTGCAGACATGCTACCACCAATAATGCTGAACTCAGCTTCCAGGACTTTGAGATGTGGCTCTTTAAGGCTCCTTTCATGAGGCATGTGCTTTAAGGACAATGTGTCGCTTTGTTTGCTCTAATTAGGCAGGGTAGCCCAGACGTGGGTCCCTTGCTCACTTTGCCAGTGGATTCAAGATAGCCTGGCTGATGAGGGTTATGAACCCGAAATCGGTCCCAGGATGCTTGTTTCCGGGCCAGGAAAGACACGGCTCGGCAGTTCCGTGCTGGACTGTTCCCATGATGCACAGGGTCAGACTGATTTGCATATGGCCATGTCTGCACTGGGGTGGTGGACTGAGCTAAAGAGTGATGATGGATTAAACCCAGATCAGTTGACTGGGGGTGAGTGTTTGATTAGCCAAAACGCTCCGTCCATCATCCTCTTTGGTATCGCTTTGTTCACCCTAAGTTGGCAGGGTATGCCCAGACGTGGGTCCCTTGCTCACTATGCCACTGGAATCAAGATAGCCTGGCTGATGAGGGTAATGAACCCGAAACTGGTCCTAGGATGCTTGTTTCCAGTCCAGGGAAGACATGGCTTGGCAGTTCGGCGCTGGACTGTTCCCATGAGTCACAGTGTTGGACTGATTTGCATATGGCCATGTCTGAACTAGGGTGGTGGAGTTAGCTAGAGAATGTTGATGGATTAAACCAAGATCAGTTGACTGGGGGGTGTGCTTGATTTGCTCAAATGCTTCGTCCATCATCCCCTTTGGTATCGCTTTGTTCACTCTAAGTTGGCAGGGTATGCCCAGACGTGGGTCCCTCGCTCCCTTTGCCACTGGATTCAAGATAGCCTGGCTGATAAGGGTTATGAAACCAAAACCGGTCCCAGGATGCTTGTTTCTGGTCCAGGGAAGACATGGCTTGGCAGTTCGGTGCTGGACTGTTCCCATGAGGCACAGGGTCAGACTGATTTGCATATGGCCATGTCTGTAGTGAGGTGGTGGAGTGAGCTAAAGAATGATGATGGATTAAACCCAGAACAGTTGACAAGGGGTGAGTGTTAGATTTGCTCAAAAGCCCGTCCATCATCCCCTTTGTTATCGCTTTGTTTGCCCTAAGTTGGCAGGGTATGCCCAGACGTGGATCTCTTGCTTACTTTGCCACTGGAATCAAGATAGCCTGGCTGATGAGGGCTATGAACCCTAAACCGGTCCTAGGATGCTTGTTTCTGGTGCAGGGAAGACATGGCTTGGCAATTTGGCGCTGGACTGTTCCCATGAGGCACAGGGTGAGACTGATTTGCATATGGCCATGTCTGCACTGTGGTGGTGGAGTGAGCTAAAGAATGATGCTGGATTAAACCCAGACCAGTTGATTGGGGATGAGTGTTTGATTTGCTCAAACGCTCCGTCCAACATCCCCTTTGGTAGGCTTTTTATAAAAAGACGCACACAAAGACAAATAGCCTGGGCCAAATGGAAAAGCATTAGCATGTGCGATACCTAGGTCCGTTTCTAAACCCCCTACAAGAGGTCCTTCACTGCGGGACAATGCTGCGCACTGCAACGCTAGGCGCAACACATAAAAATGACAAATATCCACTGGGTAGAACCGGAGATAAAGATTTTAGTGTAAATAGAGCCAAAAAGAACGAAGTGCCAACTGTGAATATCTGGTCGCATCAGACAGGGTGAAGTAATAAGTTCAGGCCAACTGCGATGGAGCACCACGTGGCTACAGAGACTCCGTTAAGTCCCTGGAACAAAGTACCTTAAATCCTGGTTTGCAGAACGTTGACAGGATCTGTGTTGAAGAAGCATCGTGTAGCTAAAATGATGTGTTGGTTCCAAATTGTGGCAAGGATTTGGTGTAGGGTCCCACATAACCAACAAGGATCCCATTGACCAGGGCTTGTTATGCGGAGTCGGGCATCAAGAATGCATTGTGCAATTGGGGCGATGCGTTGGTTCTTAAGAGCTGTGAGGTTGCAATGTGACATTCAGTGTCATCATCATGGATGCCGTAGCCGAGGGATGCAAGGGGCTGCACTAATGATGTGTCATGCAGTACAGATTCTGATGGGCTGCAATTCAAAATGAGTACTTTTGATGGATCTAATCTACAGAGCAGTGGCAAGGCACTGGTTCTGCCCAGGGTTGCGCTGTGCAGCAGAGGAGATGCATCAGTTCCATGGGAATCACAGTAGGTGGTAGACCACCTTAGGCCCACTTTCAAGGGTCCAGGACTGGGGTGGAACAACTTGGCAGGGTAGCCACACAAATAGCAGAGTACAGGTGCAGGGTTTAAGGTTGTTGGAGCCTTTTGTCCCTGAGGCTAAGGTTAGGAGACTAGCCAACCAGCCTTTGGAGTCACTTCGGGTTCCTGGGTTCAGCAGATGCAAGTCCAGTCCTTCTCACCCAAGCAAGAGGGCAGCAGGCAGCAGGTAAGGGTTTGATTTGCTCAAATGCTCCGTCCATCATCTCCTTTGGTATTGCTTTGTTCGCCCTAAGTTGGCAGGGTATGCCCAGACATGGGCCCCTTGCTCACTTTGCCACTGGATTCAAGATAACCTGGCTGATGATGGTTATGAAACCGAAACCGGTCCTAGGATGCTTGTGTCTGGTGCAGAGAAGACATGGCTTGGCAGTTTGGCGCTGGACTGTTACCATGAGGCACAGGGTCAGACTGATTTGCATATGACCATGTCTGCACTGGGGTGGTGGAGTGAGCTAAAGACTGATGATGGATTAAACCCAGATCAGCTGACTGGGGGTGAGGGTTTGATTTGCTCAAACGCTCTGTCCATCATCCCCTTTGGTATCGCTTTGATCGCCCTAAGTTGGCAGGGTATGCCCAGAAGTGGGTCCCTTGCTCACTTTGCCACTGGTTTCAAGATAGCCTGGCTGATGAGGGTTATGAACCCAAAACTGGCCCCAGGATGCTTGTTTCCGGTCCAGGGCTTGGCAGTTCTGCGCTGGACTGTTCCCATGAGGCACAGGGTCAGACTGATTTGCATATGGCCATGTCTGCACTGGGGTGGTGGAGTGAGCTAAAGAATGATGATGGATTAAACCCAGATCAGTTGACTGGGGGTGAGTGTTTGTTTTGTCAAAACGCTCCGTTCATCACCCCCTTTGGTATCGCTTTGCTCGCCTTAAGTTGGCAGGGTATGCCCAGACGTGGGTCCCTTGCTCACCTCGCCACTGGATTCAAGATAGCCTGGCTGATGAGGGTTATGAACCCGAAACTGGTTCCAGGATGCTTGTTTTTGGTCCAGGGAAGACATGGCTTAGCAGTTCGGTGTTGGACTGTGAGGGACAGGGTCAGATTGATTTGAATATGGCCATGTCTGAACTGGGTTGGTGGAGTGAGCAAAAGAATGATGATGGATTAAACCCAGATCAGTTGACTGGGGGTGAGTTTTTGATTTGCTCAAACGCTCTGTCCATTGTCCCCTTTGGTAGGTCTTTTATAAAAAGGGAGTGGAGTGTAGGCCGGGGGTTAAAATCTGAGCACGGACCGTCCGTCCCGCCCTCCGCCCTCGACCAGTGAACACACACAGACACGGCACTGCAGACTGGACCCTGCTAAAGAGCCTCGAGGGGGGACACATAGGCACCCCTCATCATCACCACAATAGGGTCTACCCAAGGTACAGTCCCGCGCATGCTGAGGAAGCTGCCCTGAAGGGAAGTTAGCCCGGAGCCTTGAGGGCTCCCCATCCCGGGTCCTGGTCCTGAGATGGGGGACCGGGTGAAGACTGGCACTGTGAAGGCGGGGCTCTCGTGAGGAGAGAGAGCCCCGCAAGTGCAGCTGCAGACGAAGAGACCGGGGAAGGAGAAACTGCCCCCAGAGCCGGTGAGTGAGGGCACAAGGGGACGGGGTGGTTCTGGTTAAGGGGGAGATTCCGAACGGGCCCGCGCCACCGTTGGTTAGCCCCCACTTGCCCGGGCCAGAGGAGCCCATTCTTTCATTTTGCATGAGGGCGTAGTTGGTGATAGAGCCCCCGGAGGCTCCAACATGGGTTACAATCGCTTTCCAAGCCCAAGTGGCTCCAACGATGGCAATATTATCTTATGGCTGGCCCAGAGGGCCCATGATTTTCTCCCACAATTGCCCCAGCCTTGGGCATACTTCATTTTAAAAAGCGCTAGTGCGCTCCACGTTTTTGGGGGCATAATTTGTTCTACAGAGCCCAGGTGGCTCCAACGTTTGGCAACATTATTTTCAGAGCCAGATGGCTCCAGTGTTTTAATAATTATTTACTGAGCCCCCAGTGGCTCTATCAAAGGGGGACACATTTGTCCTGAGGGCCAGGGAGAGCCCATGCTGCATTTTTGCTTTCACAGTTGCCCAGCAAGAAGTAGGCAGCTGCACCGTTTAGGTTCTTCTTTATTTCAGGGGACATGTCTTTTTTACTCCAGGAGTGAGATGCACTCCTTTTGCCCCATCTCTACCTTGGCCTGTTTCTAGAAAAGAGGGGGGTCCAAAAGAGACTCCAAGGCTATATCAGTCTTCACATGGTTTGTGTAAGATGAACACACTCAAAAAAACTCTGGACCTCTTGAGTTTTGAACAGGTAAAGTCTTTAAGGGGGTAGTGAGTGTGCTCACAACCGTTCTTCATATCATCAGGCTGAATCCTTACTCATATAGATTGAGTCAAAAGTCAATTTTTTTGTATAGAAAGGAGATCTTTATTAATTCAAGTAAAAACATGAACAGCCGACACATGTTTCGCCCCCTTTGGCGATTCGCGCCAGGGCTTTTTCAAGGCTATTTACATATAAGTTTGCTCATTGCAATTCATCCTCATTATTGTGCTGGTTTCCAACAATCATCCGATTTTTCATGCATATTCGAAAGCGGAAGGAACGACCTACAGGCTCCCGACTTTGGATCTTAGGGATTTCCCTTTACAAAATTACACTTTGAAAAATCGGATGATTGTTGGAAACCAGCACAATAATGAGGATGAATTGCAATGAGCAAACTTATATGTAAATAGCCTTGAAAAAGCCCTGGCGCGAATCGCCAAAGGGGGCGAAACACGTGTCGGCTGTTCATGTTTTTACTTGAATTAATAAAGATCTCCTTTCTATACAAAAAAATTGACTTTTGACTCAATCTATATGAGTAAGGATTCAGCCTGATGATATGAATAACTGTTGAAAGCACACTCACTACCCCCTTAAAGACTACCTAGGCCTGTACAGCTGCGCAGCACTTAGTGCCAGCTGCAATGTTTAGGCCCTTCATTGAAGATTCCCAGCTGCCTAGCAAGTAGTAGGTAGCTGCCACGTTTTGGTTTGCGCCAAGTGCGCCCCGTGACCGTTGCTACATTGGCAGCGTGCCTTGGATTTTCTGGACAGAGGGCATTTGAGCCCCTTATAGATGGCCAGTTGGCCCAGGCAACTATTAGGTTTGTAGGGCGCAAGGCCATAGTGTACTTTTTATAGGTGCTAGGAAATGTAATATTTGTAGTGTGATTTATGTACCTTGATTTATTTGGTCTCAACGCCCCTGCCTGACCTCAAGTTGGCAGCCTCAGTTGGTCTCTCCACGATATCTAATGCTCCCGGACAATAGAACTGGTCAGCGTCCTGAGCTTAACCACATCCCTCACCTGACCTTGATCCTGCTCTCCCTCCTGGACATGTACTCTGAACTTTCCCTCAATTGTAGAGACCCTGCTATTTGTCCGATGTCCGGTGGAGCTACCTGTTAGCTGAAGAGGAGATGGGTTGTGGATTCCCCCTCAGCCGTCACCTACCCAGCTGGATTTTGAGCAGACTTTCCTTCGTCTCTCTGTCGTTTCCCCCTCCTACCCTTTTACCCCACCCCCTTCCCCCTCTAAGCTCCCTTCTTCACGCCCTCTTCCCCTTTAATGTTTTTCTGTTGAGACCTAGCCATTTGACCGATGCCCCGTGGACCTACCTGATATCTGAAGAGGAGATGGGCCGAGGATTCCCACTCGGCTGTCACCTACCCAGCCGGACCTTGGACAAACTTTCCCTTCGTCTCTCCGCTGTATCTATACACTACCCCTTTTGCCCTCACCCCCTTTCCATTCCTCACCCCATTTTCCTTTTCTTCTATGCTCCTAAAAAGTTTTTACTGGTATCTTTTGTAACTATTTTCCCCTCCTCTCTACATCTTGTCTTCCTCCTACCCCTTTACCCTATCCCCTTACCCTTCCTACTCCATTCACCTTGTCCCCTATGTTCTTTAAATGCTTTTCTTGATACTTATGTAAGTTTTAACTGATGTAATTTGCAACATTATTGTCCCTCATGTAAAGCGATTCATTCAGGTATAGCCAGCGTTATATAATAACTCATTAATTAAATGTGTTCCCATTTAGTACTCTTTCTCCCTTTGTCTACCTCCATAGCTCAAAGCTCCTATCCACTCTCCCCTGAATCTCTCACCTTGCCTGCTAGTCTGCCTAGCCCCCTGTCATTTGTGCCCTTTGCCTAAGCACTCATTTTCCTGTTGTTGGGGAACGATCCAATATTTATAATCTGGAGTCTTAGCGTACCCGCTGAGAGAGTCCACTGCGCCAAGGGAGCCACTCACAGCTGAGGTATGGTATGGCACCCCTTGCCAAAGCACTCCCTCTCCCCTTTTTGGGGAAGGATCCAGTATGTAGGCCGTGGAGTCTCAGAGACCTCTCTTAGAGAGTCCACTGCATAAAGGGAGCCTCCCGCAACAGAGATAGGGAATGATACCACTTCCCCTGGGATCACAGCTTACTGGACTTTAGACATTGCTTTGACTCATCTACCGGTTTGTGTCCCCGTCGCCCTTCCCCTCCTCTTTCCATGCGATGTCCTACACCCTCCCCTCTTCTTTCCCGCCTTCATTACCTGTCTACTTCCCCAGCTCCTTCCCCCTCCCCTGAATCTTTCCCCTTGCATGCTTTTCCCCTTTCGTATTTGTGCTTATTGTTTATCTTGACCTTACAAGTAACTATGTTGCCATGCTCTAATAACTGTGTAACCTTTGTAACGATGTAACCTGTAACTATGATCTGTGCTCATGTAAAGCACTCTGATACCTCCGGGTCTAGCTAGCGCTATATAAAACCTTTAAAATAAATAAATAAATAACATAAATAAAGGACAATAGCTTGGGCAAAAAGGATAAACACAAGCACGAGCATGTGCGATTCCTAGGTCCGTTTCTAAACCCCCTACAAGAGGTCTCACGCTGCGCTAGCACTTCTGCGCATTGCAACGCTAGGCGCAAGACCTAAAAATTACAAAGATCCACTTGGTAGAGCCGGAGATAAAGATTTTAGTGTAAATGGTACTAAAAGGAACAAAGCGCCAACTGTGAATATCTGGTTGCATCAGACAGGGATGAAGTAACAAGTTCAGGCCAACTGCGATGGAACACCATCTAGCTACAGAGACTCCATTAAGAGACTCTGCTCCTTGGTTCAACGACGATCTCAAAATTGCAAAACTGGACTGTAAACAAGCAGAGAGGAAATGGAGACGCGAGTACAATGAATCCTCTAAAGAAATATGGAAAACTAGGATTCTTGCCTATGAAAGTCTCATTAAAAGATCGAAAGCTGACTATTACTCCTCTTTGATCTGTAATACCATCAATAATGCCAGGAGTATCTTTAACATCTTAAACAGCGTTACCAACCCGGACGCGTGCATGAATGTGATTGTCCCGTCCCAAGATCTCTGTGACAATCTTGCCATATTCTTTAAAGAAAAAATCAATTTGATTCTCAAAGACTTAGACAGCCCCCTTGACAGTAACTGCCCCCCGGAATCTGGACCTGTTCCACCGGTTACCCCGTTACCAAACTCGGCTTTGACTCTGGAAAGCTCGTTGCTCAGGTTCATAAAATCTTGCTGAAGCGGTTGACTGAGGCAGGGGTGAGAGATTCGGCATTGAGTTGGTTCCATTCTTTTCTGCAGGGCAGGCAGCAGGCGGTTTCAATGCCTCCTTTTCAATCACCCTTCTTCCCGGTCCTGAATGGTGTGCCTCAGGGCTCTGCCATCAGTCCTATTCTTTTTAATGTCTACCTCAGGCCACTAATCTCGCTTATTAAAGGTTTTGGCATTCGAATTGTTAATTATGTCGATGACACGCAGATGATCCTCTCCTTGGAAGGAGAGGAGTCTATCTCTGCGGAGGTTCTACATAACTGCCTAAGGAACACTGCAAGCTGGTTAAAGGCAAACTCGCTTCAGTTTAATGCCGGGAAAACTGAAGTGCTTTTCAGCACTGGAACAAGGATCCCTCGACCGTTTCCCAACAATTTCTGGCCCCCGGAATCCGGTTCCACCGTACGGCCTGCAGACTCTGTCCGCAACCTAGGAGTCATGCTGAACCATGGGCTCAGTATGGATACCCATGTACAGAAAACATCGGCCTGTTGCTTTGCCATCCTTCGCTCACTCAGGAAGGTTCTGCCCCTTTTACCCTCCCATGCTCGTGCCCAGGTGGTTAGATGTACCATCCTGAGCAGGTTGGACTACTGTAATGCCCTCCTGCTCGGGTCCCCTGAGTATCTACTGGACAGACTCCAAAGGGTCCAAACAGCAGCGGCTAAATTGGCATTGGGGCTGCCTAGGAGATCTCATGAACCATTTGCCTTGGCAAAACTACATTGGCTTCCTCTTAGACAGAGGATCCAATTTAAAGCCCTCTGCATAGTGTTCAGGGCTCTTCACGGATGTGGTCCAGCTCCTCTTGGTCCAAGTTTGTCTGGTACACTCCTTCCAGACACCTTCGCTCATCGGATGCTAAACTGGTAGTCGTTCCCAGATTTAGGAAGGTTAGAGCTGGTAGTAGATCCTTTCAGGTGGCTGCCGCCAGACTCTGGAACACTCTCCCCATCGAGATTAGGGCTATGAATGAACTTATGAAGTTTAGGAAGAGGGTAAAAACCTGGCTCTTCCCTGGCTAGCCTTTCTCCCCGGATCTACTCTGATGCCTCTGATTCTATCTGGTTTGGATTTCTGTTAGCGCCAGGATGCCTGCAATGGTGATAGTCGCGCTTTACAAATTCTTAAAATAAATAAATAATAAATAAAGTCCCTGGAACAAAGTATCTTAAATCCTGGTTTGCAGAGCGTTGACAGGATCTGTGTCGAAGAAGCATCGTGCAGCTAAAGTGATGGATCTGGTGTAGGGTCCTGCATAACTGACAAGGATCCCATTGACCAGGGCTTGTTATGCGAAGTCGGGCATAAAGGATGCGTTGTGCAATTGGGCCGATGCGTTGGTTCTGAAGAGCTGTGAGGCTGAAATGTGGCATTCAGTGTCATCATCTTTATTTATTTATTTATTTATTTTCGGGATTTTTATAGCGCAACAAATACCCTGGTGCAGGGTTTAAGGTTGTTGGAGCCTTTTGTCCCTGAGGCTAAGGTTAGGAGACTAGCCAACCAGCCTTTGGAGTCACTTTGGGGTCCTGGGGTCAGCAGATGCAAGTCCAGTCCTTCTCACGCAAGCAAGAGGGCAGCAGGCAGCAAGTAAGCACAGCAGAACAGAGGAGCAGTTCTTCAGAGCAGCACAGCAGAATTCCTCCTGGCAGAGTTTCCACAGGTCCAGATGTGTACTGTAGAGTTGGGTCTGAGGTCTAATATTTATTCCCAGTGCCTACTATGAAGTTGTAGACGCTTCTGGAGGTCCCCCATTCCTCCTGAGTTTTCAAGCATCCACCTTCCTCCCTGTTTCGGCCCCAGCTTGTCTGGGGTCAAAATAGACTACTGACAGGCCCTTTGTGAAAGTGTTCAGGCAGAACCTTTCTGATATGCAAGTGTGGTAGGTGACAGCTCCTTCCACTCATTACCTCAGAGTAGCCCATCCTAACCCTACCTATCTAACATCTTTCTCACTGTCTGGAAGCATTACACAAAGACCAATCACCAGCTAAAACTAGTCATGTGACCCAGGATCAGGCTTCAGACACCAAGGGATTAGGACAAGAAAATGTCAACTTTCTAAAAGTGACTTTTTCACAATTGTGATTAAAAATCGGACTTTACCATTAAAGAGGTGCTTTAGTACAATTCTTTAGACACTAAACTCAACCTGTCACCCTGGTCCCAATTGGAAGTTACAGCGTATTAAATATAATAAGGTACCTCCAATGTTATCCTATAGGAGAGGTGGGCCTTGCAGAAATGAAAAACGAATGTTATTGTTTTTCACTACAAGGATATGTAAAATGTAAAAGTACATGTCCACCTTTTTAAATACACTACACTATGCCCTGTGGGTTGTATAGGGCCTACCCATGGGGTAATCTATATATCTTTAAAAGGAAGGTTTTGACCTGGCAAAAGGTTTATTTTTGCTGATGTAAAAGGCTGTTTAATGCTGCACAAAGCAAACACAAGGAGATGATAGACGGAGTGCAGAAACTTTCCAGACACTCACCCCCATCACATATATGGGTTGAATCCATCACCGTTCTTTAGCTCTCCCTTCCCTGGACCGGAAAAAAGCATCCTGGGACCGGTTTCAGTCCAGGCTAGTTGAATCCAGGGAGCAAGGGACCCATGTCTGGGCATACCCTGCCAACTTAGGGCGAACAAAGCAAACACAAGGAGATGTTGGACGAAGCACTGAAACTTTTCAAACACTCATCCCCGGTTACAGATCTTAGTTGAATCCATCATTGTTCTTTAGCTCACTTTATCACCCCAGTTCAGACCCAGCCATGTGCAAATCAGTCTTGACCCTGTCCCTCAGGTGAACAGTCTAGCCCGAACTGCCAAACCAGGTCTTCCCTGGACTGCAAACATAATATATAATAATATATATAATGCTGCACACATAGGATGCCATGGCACGATGGCAGGCCTAGGACATGTTTAAAGTGTTGCTTAAGTTGGTGGCACAACCATTGCTGCAGGCCCACTAGTAGCCTTTAATTTGCAGGCCATAAGCACAGGTTATGAAACCTTACTAGGGATTTACAAGTAAATTAAACATGACAATTGGGTGAACATAAGCACTCATCACTGGTTTGCAGTGATAAAGTACTCAGAGTCCAAAAGCTCAATAAAATGAGTTCAGAAAACAGAAACAAGTGAAGGCAAAAGGTTTGGGGTGACCGTTCAGAATGAGCCAAATCCAAAACCTACCCTTAATAAAGACCACACATACCAATCAGTGTTCACCAGCTCACTTTAGCCATTTCTACCCCTCTCCATCCAGCCATATCTCACAGAATGCTTGACACAGGACACCCACAATGGAATGGGGCACAGGAAATGGCTAATGCCATATAAGTGAATTCAATTAAAGTCTAAAAAATTATCATCATCAGCAGCTAAAGTTCACAGTGCAGACACAATGGTTATGACAGTAAGTTTGTGGTGGAAGCAGCAGACGTTCTATTTTCATGTTAATCACAGATCTAGCAAACTAAACATATTCAATAATTCTCTTCACCTGAATATAAGATGAAATTATCCCTTATATGAAAATGTTAATTGAGTTCTTGGCATCTTTAGAGCTAATGTGCATGTCAACAACTGCATTTTGCATTGAACCTAGTGTCGTCTAGTTTATGTTGTTTACTGAAGTTAGATGATGTGTGGGGCTGGGACGTTAAACATCTGTTAGATTCAGTGCAACTTATACCTGATGTGTTTTTCTCCATGCTCAAGATGCTGCAAAAGTTATAGACTAGAGGTGGGAGAGTAAGGCTCCTTTAGCTACTCATCCAACAAAAAACTATTTCCTTTTACTTATGCTCCTTTGCTTGTCTGTTGATACCATTCCTATAATCCTAATCTGAGAGCAAGTCTTCCATTTCAAATTAGTACAGTTAACTTACACTGTATGCTGGCCTCACTTACTTAACTGAGTCCGACTGATTTCAACAGAGACACAACCACAACCATCCTGCTGAAGGAGCCTTCTACCATCTTTACTTCCATCAAACATCATCTGTTACATTTTTTCATTCAAAATGCTTAGATCCCAACCTCAGTTATGTGGAGCGTATACGACAGTTGATCAAGAACCCTGATCTATCTCTCTCTCTGACCCAGTCAGTTTCTGGCCTATTACCTGGATATTGCTGTAATGTTGCACTTTGAGACACATTTTATCATCTGTCCAACTCAAATGTATATTCATGTCCATCGTGCTCAACTATGAGTGTCTGGTATCTTGGTTTCTGAATTTATTGCCCAGCTTCACACTAACCTAGCTTGTGCATAAAGGCCTTGGCCTGGCTTGACAGGAAACTGGTCCTAGACCTGGAGAGGCAAGCCAGGTCCTAGACCTGGCTTGACAGGAAACTGGTCCTAGACCTGGAGAGGCACACCAAATGACCTTCAATAGTGACAGAGGACCACTTTTCCTGTCACAGGGTGATGATTGTAGCACAGAGGTGGCAGCACCGCATATTTCGAGGAGATTCCCATGTGACCACACCTTTTTACCTTTGCCAGAAGAGGAGAAGCCTAGTTGACACATCATATACATTTCTGCTGCTATTGGTTGCCTGGAGTACTAGCATTGAGATAATGACCATGTGGATGAATGTGTGTTGTGAGTGAGAAGTATGTTACAAACTTCATGAGTGTCTAAGTGAACCAGTGAGACAGAGGCATGTAAGTTCCATTTTAAAAGCCCTTGACCTGTTTGGGTGTGCATGTTGAAGGAGAGGTAGCTTTCCCAGATAGTGAAAGGGTATTGTTGATATTCCTGAGATTGGAAGGAGGGAACCTGGACATTGAACTGAGGAAAGAGTAAACAGCCTTCCCTTTAAAAACTCAAACATGCCCTTTCTGGTATAGAGGGCTATTAGTTTTCCTGATACGGCTATTTGGTATATGGTAGGGGTGAAGGGTTTTACAACAGTTCCTGTGTTAAAGTGTGAAGGGTCCGTATATTTGAAAACACCCCTGCTATGAAGAGCATCACTCACGGCAAAGGCTGAGTCTGGAAAACACCTGGAGAAGGGCACATGAAGGGAGAACCCACCCAAACCACTTTTGAAAGGGCAGACAGAGAATCCACATCCTCTGTCAGCCTTCCCTGTAGTACTTGTTGACAAATCTTTGTTCCAGTTCCTAGTTCTCTTTGACAAAGAAGGGGTGCTCCACAGATTATCCAGACAAGTACCATTCAACTTCTGTCTTCCTGACAGTCAGCTTCTCAGATGTGAGGGGACCTCACCTGTAGTCTGATATGAAGAAAGAACTGCCTGGAGTGTCTTACGGAATCCTGAGTGAGGATGGAAGAAGTGAGAAGACCCTATATGAGTAGAAGGTCTTTGATGTGATAGAAGCAGTTGACCCTGGTGCTACGATTTGTCCACCAGAGACTCACAACTCTTGTGACTTGTATACTGTAGTCTGGAAACTGGTCACTGAAGAATTCCTTGGAAGAATTCCGGCTCTATCAAAGCATGCCTGAGCAGTCTCTGCTGTCATCTCAATTCATGCAGTGATGTCACTTGCCCAAGTTAGCCTGAGAGGTCTGCTCAACTGAAGAAGGGGCTAGCGCTATTCTGAGGCACCCATTATTGTGGATGGTACAACTATGTCACCAATGGATCCAGGCTGAGCAGTCGTTCCCGCACAAAAAGAAGAATCCTACAAACCTGTGATACCCACCCCAGGGTACCCCACTGATATGCCTCGGTGGCTAGATTGGCATTGACTCAGCACCAAACTGACTATGCTGCTCTGAAGAACAAAGTTGCTCCCTCAAAGCACTGATTGTCACCCGTGGCACTAGAGACCTGTGCAACCGGCCAGACATGCCCACCCGTGGCCATCCATAGTCTAAGCACCTTAAAGATGTTAAGTTTCTGCTCAATCCTTGCTCCTGGAAGGAGGACTGCAGCATTGTTGGAGGGACCAAATCTATCTATAGATGACATTGCAAGGATCCCTGAGGTGGGCCACCGTTAGGCACTCCGTCCGGTCCTCTTTCTGTCGTCCGGATCCTGCTGGGTGGCTTGCGCCTGCCCAAACTGAGTGCTTCAGTCTAGGGGCTTAATTACAGCCCTGGTGAGCCACACTGTGAGTGGAAAGTCCTTTGTGACCTGCCACTAAATAAAGGAGCAGTTGATAGACTTCTGACTGTTCCAGTCTGAGAGTAACTAAAGGGGAAGCTAAGCACATGTACTAGCTTTCCCAACAGCCCTACAATCTAAGAAACAGGAGGGTAGAGTGAAGGAGGGCAATACTAAAGCATGTTGGACTCAGACCAATCCATCATGTATCGGATATATTCTTGTATTTTGTGTAGTATTGTGCCTTACTGTAGCATAAAGTACATTTTGTTTGTAAAGAGGAGCTTCTGCCTGGATAATCATGTTATTGCACTGCTGTGTACGGTGTGAGCTCTAAGCCTGCAGTACGCTCATATTAACCTCCCGGAGAAGCCTGTGACTGCTCAGCAAATCTACCTCTGAAAGTTAAGTGCTGAAGAAGCTGCGCTTGACCTCACTTTGCAGAGCCATAGTAGGATGAACCCCCGGACAGCAGTGGGAAAGGGCCCCATTCCCAAGGCCTGAGGTCCAGTAGCCCCTGTCTGTTCTGCGTCCCCCCATAGAGGTCTGACACAAACACACTGAAGTATATATACACGAAATTCTAAGTCACAAATAACTGTCTATTACGGTTTAGGAAACTAAAAAATGTTCTTCAAAGCACTAGGTATTGTGTGCAACACACAATGCATATCATAACTCTTTCTCCCACCATGTACTTGTGGGCAGTCTTTTTTCTTATTACATGCCTTCAGTTAAGGAGTTTACTGAGCATAATGGAAAAGTGACTTACCATCACTCATTAAGTTGTATCAAAGAGAGAGAAGAAGAACCACGCCTATCTACTAATATATGATGTTGTTTCTGTGCCTGCACTGGCTGCCTTGTGCCACAAGCACATTTTTGCACCATTGCGGAGTGATGTATGAGTGATGTCTAGCATGTGTTTTGTGCTTAAAGGGGAACTGCCTATAAGACATTATAGATTGCTGAAGATACTTTTTGATGTGTGCTGATTCCATATCTTGTGCTTTGAATTTTGGGCTTTGCCCATGAAGGAACAGACAGGGTTGTGTTCCTTGGTTTCTTGAGCACCATCGCCAGACGTTGAACCACAGATGTTAACAGGTGCAGGTTTCTTTGCCTCAACCCTTGTGTGAAAAAGTGTATGATGTTATACTTAGGTGTTGTAAATATATAAAAAATGGCTAAACAGGTTTACATAAAAATGCAAAATGCACGCTTTCTGAGCAGAGATCTACTTTTCTGCCAAATTTTGTACAATTGTGTTTATCCATTTTCTAAAAATGGTTGATAAAATTGATGTACAAAACTGCATGGGAAAAACGTGTTTCGGCATACCCCCCCCTTTTTCTCTGCCTTCGCTTGACAAATCACCTAAAAACTTTCCAGGAAGGATCTGAGGTGAATGAACTTTGTTTTTAGAAAGTTTCCCTAAAATTCGTCAAACAGTTAGCAAAACAAAAAACATTCTTCTAATGGAAACTCTGACCTAACTATAACTACAGACAACAGAGTTGTGACCAGCATATTTCATCGAGCATGATTTATATCATCAGCTTGTGCTCGAGGAAATTTAAGACCGGTTTTTTACAACTCAATCATTGAAAAGCTAAATATGTCCACTTTTGTGAACTCATGCCATTTATTATGCTTCAATTCCCTTAGTCAATAAAACCTAGGTGTCCATTTCAATGTTTAAATCATTTGTAAATAAATGCCTTTTTCGAATATTTTTAGCCTATTTCTGCATTTACTTCACACAACAAAACATTCCTGGGAAATTGAGACACAAATAAATTGACATCTTGACTTGTACAACACTCTTTAGAAAGACTCACAAAATATTTTGATGCACAATTCAAGCTTCTGCAGAATTCTGCTGTCTGAGCTGTATCCAGCCTTAAAACATAGCATTTGTACCAAGTCCTTCGAGCACTGCACTGGCTACCTGCTTCTGATCACATTAAATGCAAGGCAACCTATCCATTCTGCCTCCATGTGCTTTCCCATCGATATCAATACCCTGAGTTTGAACAACAAATGGCTCTGAGGCCCCTCTGCAGTCAGAAGAGGTTCCGTTACACTTCCGCATAATCAATCTAACCTATATGGATAAGTATTCATTTCATTTGCAAAGTCCGTAATCATAGAGTTCACTTCCTGTTAGAAATTGGGATTTTCTTTGAGGGAGGTGTGAGCCCTTCTCAAGCAATAACTACAATCCCTGCCAGGGTGAACCACAATAAGTCACTAAATGAACTTGTGCTTAACCCTCGGGGAGTTTGTCTCAAAAGCAGTCAGGCTTAAATTAGAGGCATTGTGTAAAGTGTTTATTCAGCACTTAAAACAATAATAAAGTAAAAACACAACAGAGGAAAAATCCCACACCAATTTGGAGAAATAGAATAAACTTTAATTAATTATTTGACGCCAGAATGACAGAAGTCCAGTATGTAGAACTGGAGTTATGAATTTTGAAAGTCTTCATAAAAATTATCGCTTAAAAGATTAAAGCACCGCCTTCAGACATCTATTTGCGTGAGACTAGGGCAAAGTTGAATGTTATGGTCAACTGTAATGGAGCATGGGTTGGATACACAAGGTGGATTGTGCTTGGTCTCTACTTACTTTCGAGCTTAGAAGAAGTTTTGACTTCAAATGTCTCAGAAGGTAAAGTTCAGCAGGGCAAGGCAGCCAGGGGTGTCCAGGTAAGCGGCATCATCATCAGGGAGCCACTGGGCGATGTCACGATGAAGATATCTGTGCTTGAGCTCAGTCTCTTTTCTTTAAGTCAAAAATATTTGATGGGACAAAGCTGCAGGCTCTAGCTGACAGGGGTTCCATGTAGCCAAATATCCCTTCTGCTAGGAGCCACTAAGCATAATTTCCTACTCTGAAGAATAATATAACAGGGGCTGCTGAAAAGCCAGACAGACCAGTGATGCATCTTGGGTGAATCATTGAGCAGGTAGGTCCTGGTCTCCTTTCTGGTCTCAGGGCATTTTTTGGCAAGTCCCAAGTTTTGGTTTTGAGCTGTTTGGACACCTTTAGCACCACTTCCAAGGGTCAAGGACTTGGTATGCAAACATTCAAGGGCGTGACAAATTTCAGGCAGGTTTCAATTTGTTGGAACTTTTTTTGTACCTGTAGCACCGAACAGGAGGTCAGCCCACTAGCCCTTGGTGTCACTCTGGAAGTCCTGGGTTTGAGCAGCAAAGCAGTCCTCCAGCAGCAGGGCAGTCCTCTGAGTGTTCTAGGCAGGCTTCCAGCACTAGGGCAGTCAGAATTTTGAGTGTCTTCTGCAGGTCCAGGAGTCAACTGACGAGTGGGTCTGAGGGTCCTAGTTCTATATGTGCCAGCTTTGAAGTGGAAGAAACTTCTTGTTCTGGAATTTCCTCCTTCCCTGACCATGCTCCAAGTGGCCTGGAATGACAAAAGGTTAATGTGAAGTTCTTTGTGAGTGTGCTGAGACCGCTCCTTTGAAATGTAATTGGGGAAGAGAACAGCTTGGTGCCACACATCCTGGCAGAATGACCCATTCTACCAACATCTAACCCCCACTTATCTTACTATCTGGAAGGAATACACAAAGGCAAACTGCAATGCTAATATTAGTCGTATGACCCAGACCACAAGTTGCAGGCACCAAATGACTGGATAAGAAAATGTAAACATTTTAAAAGTGAGATTTTAAAAACTGTGACTTAAAATCCAACTTTACCATTAGAGAGGATTTTAAATTACAATTCTATAGAGACCACACATGGCATTCCTACCTGATTCCAAAGAAAAGGTATCACTTATTAAATGTACTTAGGTAGCCCAATGTTATCCGATGGGAGAGGTAGTCCTCAAAGCAGGGAAAAATGCATGTATGTTTTTTTCACTACCAGGACACGTAAAACATGTCCGCCTTTTAAATACAATGCACCCTGCCCTATGGGCTATTTGGGGACTTTCCTAGGGGTGAGTATTTGTATTAAAAAGGAAGGTATCAGCTTGCCAAAAGGTTTATTTTGCTAGGTTGAACTTACATTTTAAAACTGCACACACAGGCTGCAATGGCAGGCCTGAGACACGTTTTAAAGGAGTGGGTGGCACAATAAGTGCTGCAGGCACACTAATTGCATTTTAATTACACGCCCTGGCTACATTTTGTACCACTTTACTAAGGACTTACAGGGGAATTAAAATGTGCCAATCAGGTGTAGTCTAATTGTACCATGTTTTAAAGAGTAGGCACAAGGTCCTTAGCACTGGTCAGCAGTGACGTGCACAGAGTCCTAAAGCCAGCAAAAATCAATTTCAGCAAACATGAGGGGAGTAGGCAAAATGTTTGGGGGGAAGACCACCCTACGGCTAGCAGGTCTAACACTTCCAGTCAAAATTAAACACTTAAGCCTCCATTGGAAAAAATGCTAAAATCTATCAATTTATTATGACTTCTTAAAAACATATATGCATTCAATTTAATTTAACAATCAATAAATTAGTATAACATATTTTAATAATTTTCATCAATTGAAAAATAAATGTAACACATTTTTTTAAACATAAAATAATTGAAAGATGTTATATAAATAACATTTGATGATTACTACTGAATGATAAATATATATAAACATTTTATTTTCATTTTTTAAATAAATATTTAAAGAAGTAATTGCAATTTATTTGAATAACATTTTACAATTTCCCTATATTTTACTACAAGGAGATCTCTGCATACATGTGAAAAGATACAAAAGATAACTTTAAATTTGATAATTTGAGTTCATCCCTGATTTTAAGGTAGGGAAACATGTAAACTTACACTAGTATTACATTTAGACTACTAAATGGTGATTAGCTACAACTAGTAAATGTACTACAAAGTGTAAGAGTGCATTTTCATTTGTAGATTTACTCACATATACCTTACCTATGTAAATAGCCCCCACTCTCTCGCCTGTAAATTTAGGCAAACGCTAAAGTCATACTTGATTGGCAAGGCATCATGTAAGACCAGCACCATAAGATCCTATGGGGAAGTGGGCACTTTTCATATGTCATTCATTCATTCATTCATTTATTCATTCATTCATTCATTCATTCAATCAGACACTTCAGGACTTGTGATATTGGTTCAATGTATTTTGCATCCGTAGTTCATTCAGGTTGGTGTTGTTTGACACTTGCATATAATTCAACAGTGCAGATAACATATATTAGTGAGAGAAAAGAGACCCGAATTTACACCCAGCCTAATTTTCCAGTTGTAAATGTATAACTTATTTCCTCAGGGGTACTCACAAAGATATTTCAAATAATGGATGTCGATGCGAAATCCAAGGTGCATTATTGCTGTCTTAGGTTGTTTGTAAAGGAAGAGAACAACACTTGAAAGAATGACTCGACCATAAAAGGCAACCTCTCCTTTGCTTTTACTACATAGTCACAATATGACTCCTTTGAAACAAACCGTGAAAGGTAATTCATGTTTAATGATACCCTGATGTAGCATACATAAGTAAAAAGTGCAAAATCAGCATAACAAGAGGCAACATTATTAGCAGGCCTATCTTTCAGGAATGGCATTATTGACGCTAGAAGCTTACTAAGCAACTCTTAATGCCAGGAGACACACATGCTGTTAGAACTGTTCTAGTGCCAAATAACAAAACTTTTTGGGAAGTTCTGTTGCAGGCGGCAGAAGTAGTCTTTAAGTTTCAAGTTGCCTCTATTTAAAAAAAGAAACATGGAAGTCAATATTGCACAAGAACCTAACGTGCATGTATTATAAAATAATAGATATAAAAGATTCGTACCAAATAACATATGTACATTTACATATTAGCTAAGTTTAGTATTTCTAATTCGAAACTTACCCCTAGCAGCAAACTGTCGAGCAGTACACCTTAAATATAACAGAGCAATCATTTACTTATGTAACTCCTCGGATCCAATGTAGATATTGCTTTCTTGAACAAAAGTACAGCCCTGAAATACCCTAAGTAGCGGGGAGTGTATTAGGTAAGTGTTCTTCCATACTTATGTTCTGTATAGATTGTTTTGTATTGAAAGTGCATACAGTTTTACCTGCGATTCTGGATCTGATGAATACTAGACCAGGGCTGTAATAAACGTATGGATATACCACAGTGTCCATGCTTACCTTACACTTTTTGTCGAAAAGTTGTTACAAGCAGCCCTGTCAGTGTACACAAACATTTACACATCAAGAACACTGTTAGAAATGGGTTTTCTGATTGGCTAGGGTATGCACCCAAGCCAGGTGGCACCCACCACTCTAGTCATGGCAAGTCAGTGACACACCAAAGATAACATGTGCTGACTTCCTGGTAACTTGGCGCAGAGCAGTCAGGCTTATCATCATAGGCGTAAAGAATTTGCGCAAAAACTCCATTTTGTAGCATAATCCATACACCACAAAAAGACTCCACACAGAATTATATATAGTTAAGTAGTATATATTGTACATAACACAAGACCAAAACAACATGAATCATAAGTACTGTGCATATCATGTAAATGAAATAGTACTTGTTATTCTGTCAATGCAGGAACCTACGGGATATACATCATAAGAGTAGCTAATACTTAGGACATGAAATGCAGCAGATTATGAAAAAGCACATGAATCATAGATGATATGCATGTAAGGCAATTACTTAAAAAATACATACAACATGGATGTTTTGTAAGAACTGCGGATTAAACTGTTACCTTAGTTGCCCGGAATAACCATAGCAGATATCACTGGGCATGTGCTGCACAGAGAAACACATGAGTATATGCTTTACAAAATTTGCAGGGCATTTATGGTAAGAAGATCTAGGAATCACCCTATATCACCATTATCAATAAACCCTATTACACAAAATACAGTAATGTTTTTTTTTAGTTGGGAGAGCACTTGAACTATCGTGCTGATGCAGTCTTCCAGCCGAGGTGATTTGCAGGGGGTCGGCTTCCACAATTACAGCTTAATTATGGCCCATCGGGACCGGGAAATCAATTTGAGTAAATGCTGAGCAACCTGTAGGTAGGCACAGCCCCTCAGGGCCAGGAAGGCAAGGTAGGTCCTGGACACAGGAAGGAAAAAACAAGAATTCGGAGGGGTCTAAGGGGGTAAGAGATTAAAGACCTGACAACACCCTACTCCAATTGGACTAGTAGATACCACAAGGGGTGCTAAGGTCAGTAGTGGCCTCGAATGTCTAACGTGTACTTGAAAGTATAGAGGTATAGACTGTAAAGGTGAGGGAGGAGCACAGACGTGAACCCATCAGCCCACCCATTGGCGGCACTTCATCATCTGGGTTTAGGAAGCACCAGCCTGGTGTCTACTAGGTGCCTCACCTTTGATGGAAATGTGAGTACAGCAACTAGTATATGGTACACCAGTAATGGAAAGTAGTAGCGCAGCCTTTGTTGGTAGTACTCCTCCCCCAACAACGGGATCATGATGTGCAGCGGTACTGGGAGAGGTGCTGTCTGTGGCCCCATCTCCTTGCCTACAGGCACTGCAGCTCAGTAAGTCCCCTATTCCTCATTGAAGAGCAATGGCACCAAAGAGAGACACGACCAAGGAGACCATGTACATGTCTCTGTCAGCCTGCAGCTCATCGTCAAAGCCGGCCATATCAGAGGAGACCCAGCAGTACCCAAACTGACAGGTACTGTACTTTGGCATTCACAACGCGAGCTCAAGCCAGTTGCCTTTAGTCCACTAGAGGCAGGGAGGACCAAGCGAGGTCTGCTCACGTGGTGGTCCCTGCCCCCACCCCACCCCTGACTCTGGGTCTCATAATGGAGAGCCGCTGGGTCCTGTGGGATTGCGAGGACCAGTGTGGCCACTCTGGGCTGCTGGCTGTGTCCAGGACCTGGAATGTCTAACGTGTACTTGAAAGTATAGAGGTATAGACTGTAAACGTGAGGGAGGAGCACAGACGTGAACCCATCAGCCCACCCATTGGGGGCACTTCATCATCTGGGTTTAGGAAGCACCAGCCTGGTGTCTACTAGGTGTCTCACCTTTGAAGGAAATGTGAGTACAGCAACTAGTATATGGTACACCAGTAATGGAAAGTAGGGTAACAGAGTCTGAAGGGCTGTGGGAAGTGAAAAAAGTTGCAGTGTAGAAAGCAAATGTGCTATAGAAAGATTGGTGAAATAAAATTGACTAGCATGGTGCCTAATAAACCTTTATTCAGATGGTCACCATGGTGCCAAGATTAAAAGCAGAGTGTAAATGGATGTAAGCATATATTACCATTTGTGGATGAATTAATCGGTCGACATGTTTCAGCCTAAGAAGGCTTTCTTCAGGACCTAATAAGACACTACTGCAACTGTGGTAGTAAGAATCAAAGTACATACCATGCCAGAGACATTAACCTACCAGTGGTAGGAGCTGAAGTCATGGTATTCTGAAACCAACTGCTCCTGAAACAAAAAAACAGTGTATACACACAGACCAGTACACATGTTGTGAATACTAACATATAATCAAATGTGAAAAATGAGACATAAAGGACCACAGAGACAATGCTCTATTAATGTAAACTGATTAATTAATCACTCACCCACGCTTTGGCTAGGAGATGGCCTCACCTCGCCTGGCACTCGCTCAGGACAATGAGGCCCCGCTCTAGTAAGAAAATAAAAAGGAAAAAACACCAACAGAATCACTGATTTTGCTGGGAACCTATCTATTACTTAAACCACTTAGTGTTTAAAAGGCAAATGTCACAGGACATTAGTATTCGCTGGCCAATACTTTTTCAAAAATTACTGGTATCAGTCTTGATGTAAATTAATGGTTGGTTTTGTATGTAGACTCTCCATAACCTAAATAACTGGGCAAGAGAAGACTACCCAGTGAATCTACACAAGTTCACTCACAAAGTTCAGTAAGCTTAAGTAAAGTCAAACTGTAAAGCTTAAGAACAGCAAAAGGAAGCATGCTAATAAGGTCACAAGAAAGGCATGCAAACGTGCCTAAAGCAGGCTAAGAGCCAAGAGTTGTAGAACACTCACCTGTCCGTCGGTACCTCGAATCCCTTTTGAGTCGAGGGGAAGGTAACACGACGGACAGGGAGAGCTGTTTAAATGTGATCGTGGCGGACCAGATAGTAAGCTCCCAGTTGCTGTAACTCCGCCCTGTATACTAAACCAAAGGAACACGCCTTACGTGGAGCCGGTATAAGCAAAAGGCTTAACCGAACATCATGACCGCTGATAGGGTAAGGCAGTGTGTAAGCGAAGTGGATTGGACAAACCGTCAACCAATCCAGAAGCCAGCACTGCGCTGTAAAACAAACAAGCAATCCGTGTATTTTTCTAGACGGCCTCATTGTCTGCGATGCAACCGCTGTAAGGGTTCATAGCTCAAAAGTTCCCTTAGGACTTTCCTAATAATGAACGCAAAAATGGATAGGCACGTAACAATAGTCGATGCGCGCCTGGTGCGGAGCCGAATGTACACTAAAGGTTGCAAGTTTTGCATCCAGAGGGCTGGTTGGTCAAAGACGTGCACAGGCAGTCTGGATTGGCTTGATTTATCAGCCAATCAGAACACCAGACCCTCGGTGCGGACTTGTCAAATAGACTAGAACTGTAAAACGTTTCAGATGTTTCTACTGAAGGCATACTCATAAAGGAATTGCAACACAATATAACAGCTCTCCCTGTCCGTCGTGTTGCCTTCCCCTCGACTCAGAAGGGATTCGAGGTACCGACGGACAGGTAAGTGCTCTACAACTCTTGTCTCTTAGCCTGCTTTTGGCACGTTTGCATGCCTTTCTTCTGACCTTATTAGCATGCTTCCTTTTGCTGTTCTCAAGCTTTACAGTTTGACTTTACTTAAGCTTACTGAACTTTGTGAGTGAAATCGTGTAGATTCACTGGGTAGTCTTCTCTTGCCCAGTTATTTAGGTTATGGAGAGTCTACATACAAAACCAACCATTAATTTACATCAGGATGGATACCAGTAATTTTTGAAAAAGTATTGGCCAGCGAATACTAATGTCCTGTGACATTTGCCTTTTAAACACTAAGTGGTTTAGGTAAAAGATAGGTTCCCAGCAAAATCAGTGATTCTGTTGGTGTTTTTTCCTTTTTATTTTCTTACTAGAGCGGGCCTCATTGTCCTGAGCGAGTGCCAGGCAAGGTGAGACCATCTCCTAGCCAAAGTGCGGGTGAGTGATTAATTAATCCATTTACATTAATAGAGCATTGTCTCTGTGGTCCTTTATGTCTCATTTTTCACACTTGATTGTATGTTATTATTCACAACATGTGTACTGGTTTGGTTGTATACACTGTTTTTTGTTTCAGGAGCAGTTGGTTTCAGAATACCATGACTTCATCTCCTACCACTGGTAGGTTAATGTCTCTGGCATGGTATGTACTTTGATTCTTACTACCACAGTTGCAGTAGTGTCTTATTAGGTCCTGAAGAAAGCCTTCTTAGACTGAAACATGTCGACCGATTAATTCATCCACAAATGGTAATATATACTTACATCCATTTACACTCTGCTTTTAATATTGGCACCATGGTGACCGTCTGAATAAAGGTTTATTAGGCACCATGCTAGTCAATTTTATTTCACCAATCTTTCTATAGCACATTTGCTTTCTACACTGCAACTTTTTTCACTTCCCACAGCCCTTCAGACTCTGTTACCCTACTTTCCATTACTGGTGTTCCATATACTAGTTGCTGTACTCACATTTCCTTCAAAGGTGAGACACCTAGTAGACACCAGGCTGGTGCTTCCTAAACCCAGATGATGAAGTGCCGCCAATGGGTGGGCTGATGGGTTCACGTCTGTGCTCCTCCCTCACCTTTACAGTCTATACCTCTATACTTTCAAGTACACGTTAGACATTCCAGGTCCTGGACACAGCCAGCAGCCCAGAGTGGCCACACTGGTCCTCGCAATCCCACAGGACCCAGCGGCTCTCCATTATGAGACCCAGAGTCAGGGGTGGGGTGGGGGCAGGGACCACCACGTGAGCAGACCTCGCTTGGTCCTCCCTGCCTCTAGTGGACTAAAGGCAACTGGCTTGAGCTCGCGTTGTGAATGCCAAAGTACAGTACCTGTCAATTTGGGTACTGCTGCGGTCTCCTCTGATATGGTCGGCTTTGACGATGAGCTGCAGGCTGACAGAGACATGTACATGGTCTCCTTGGTCGTGTCTCTCTTTGGTGCCATTGCTCTTCAATGAGGAATAGGGGACTTACTGAGCTGCATTGCCTGTAGGCAAGGAGATGGGGCCACAGACAGCACCTCTCCCAGTACCGCTGCACATCATGATCCCGTTGTTGGGGGAGGAGTACTACCAACAAAGGCTGCGCTGGCAAACCGCTCAACACAGGCTAGTTTGTTGGACATATTTATGTGAAAAATAAAGAGCTCACCACTTGCTAGTTGGGAAATGACTGCTAAAGCTGGACTCAGAGTCCCACGGCCAATACTGGAGCCACCTTCAGTCCCCGGAGAACACTTGGGGGCACAATTAGTAGTGCAGCACCCTCCTGCAGCTCTGCACACACCAAACAGCAGGCCAACACAGCAAAGCCGTTAGTAAAGTGGCAGCCCCTCCTGATAGCACAGCACTTTCTTCTGGTAATGTGCAGTATGTAGAGCCAGCAGTGTCTGGTTACAAGTCCCATGCAGTATCTAAAATTATGAGGTCAGAGCCCCTGTACTTATACTCCAAATGTACTTGATGTAGAGGTGACTTCAAAAGAAACCTTAGAAGTGCACAACACTCCCTTTCAATCACATCCCTGGCCCCAGACATCAGTATGGGCAACATCACCCCACATTAACACTGTAATATTCTCTCACCCTGTGCTCGGCGATGCAGCGAACACAATGTACGTGGTTTTGATTGTTCCCTAATACATTGTCTGTTATATTACCCAAACCCCACCCCTACCTCCTTCCGCTTACCTGCACCTGCCGCAGCTGGATAAGTGTAAGGGGAACTTTGTTTATTTCTATTTAGGTATATGAGCCAGCAGTGCTGGACCCATGTTTTGGCTGGTGGGAATAGGATTTGCCATTCCCATCTCTAAGGACTCTGGGACTTGTGGTGCAATATACAGAAGGAGACAAATGAGGTGCTGACACACTATTATTTTCAAACATACTTGAAACAACTTCCATAGTCACAATTGTGGTGCAACGCAGAGAGCCATTTCATATCCATGCTCTGTGTATCACATTTACCTGGTACCACATTGCGGCCATCACTTGCAGGCAGGCCATGGAGCATGTGGTGGTGTATGTTGTTAAGGATATCCTCCTCTAGTGGTGTGAGACAGAGGCGGTGTCCAGCTTGTAGAACAGGGAGAGTTCTGGCCAGCTAAATCCTGGCATACTTCTCCTTCTCCTGCCACTTCTTCTTGATGTAATTGACATTGTGGACATCTTCCCCCAATGCTGTGATTGCAGTGGCTAAATGCAGCCATAGCGATGCCTTCTGTGTGCCACTGGTGCTGTAAGGGGGGAAACCATGGAGGCATTTGTAGTACCTCACAATGAACTCTAAGAAATACACTGCCACAGTCAATTAGGACAAGTCCTACACTCTTGCTCTTTCGCAAACAGTTAAAGACTTGGCTCTTTAACCAATAATTTCATAGCAGCACCTTCTGGAGATTCCCTTAGTTAGTTTTAGCGCTGAGACGCCTACGGGTATTCGTTCGCGCTTAATAAATAGTAATAATCTATACTACTATTATAAAGAGAGAACTGTGTCCTTTGAGCCAGGTAAACTCAAAAAGTACACCACCAAACGCAACACCCAATACAGCGTTAGAAAGGGAGGGTCCTGTAGATGGACATAGGCTATAAAAAATATAAAATTAAACATTATTTAAAAAATAAACAATAAAAAAAAGTAGTCCCTAAGAAGTAGCGCCTGCCGTGTGCCCTAACAACGTGGGCGTGCGTGCTGACATCATCTAGCGCGGCGAGGAGCGGTGGACAGCAGCGGTGAAGTCGGGCTGAGAAAGAAGAAGCGCCGCGAGGAGCAGAACGTGTGCGGCTCAAAGAAGCGATGGGAGGAGGCGGAACGAGGAGCAGTGAAGTCGGGCTGATGGGAGGAGGCGGAAAGAGGAGCGGTGAAGTCGGGCTGATGTAAGGAGGTGGAACGAGGAACGGTGAAGTCGGGCTGAGGTAGGTGAAGCGCGGGACCGCTGAGAGGAAGCGGAACATATGCGGCTGAGTGAAGCGCGGGGAGCAGTGGAAATGTCGTGGCGGGCGGGTGCCGGGGCGGGAGTGCACGCAAGGCGGAACGTGTGCGGCTGAGTGAAGCATGGGGAGGAGTGGAAATGTCTTAGCGGGCGGGGGCCGGGGTGGGAGTGCACGCAAGCCGGAAATGCTGCCCCCAGCCTCCTTCTGCCCCAGGCAACGCTGGGGCGGGCTGCTAGTAAATAAATAAATAAAGATCATGGTGGTCTCCGCCTCTGCAAAATTTGTCTTCCTCCTCTGTGGATGCATTTTCCTGAAGTGATGGGCAGAGCAGTCAAGCAGGAGGTCGATGTGGACAAACCTGGTCCTTGTTAGTGTGCTGCTTTACAGTGCAGGCCTTGCAGGTGGTGTCAATTGACTTCATCTTCTCCAAGTGGGGGGATGGGTAAGCACATACACAGGTGTTTAACATCAAAGGCAATTATCATCCATCCCAAATTCTGAGATTCCAGCCCAATTGAGGAAACTACTGCCAGATTTAGGAAATTCTAGCCCGGGTGCAGAGATTCCAGCCCACATGCGGAGAATACTCCACGGGTTCGGAATCTCTAGCTCAAGTGCGGACTTAAAGATATGATTCGTAAATGACTTTTGTGAACACCAAAAGTCGTAAGTGGCTTCTGTGAATACTAAAAGTCGGAAAGTTAAACTTTTGTCTCAGATTACCTTTGTGAATTAGCCCCTCTGTGTATGCCCTACAGTAGCCCACAGTAGTAGAATAAAAATGACACCAAAACTTAATGATGACTAAACAAATAAGGAAAACATACCTGTCATAAAAATGCCTGTGTGACCACTTTTGAGTTATACCTTTCTCTAAGGAGGTTTCAATCCAAGTTCATTATACAGTCACCAATACATTATTATTAGGTGTTACATGCTGTCTTGTTCCCGGATGGCGAAACGTAATCTACTCTCTGTTCCTAACAAGAACACAGGAGGGTGGAGGCAAGAAACTGCACCTGTTATTGCCAGTGGCTTTGTAGTATGCCGATGGTGCTCACAAAAGCAGGAAGTACAACCCTCTTTACTTCCAATTGGGTAAAAATCCAAATATCAAAGAAACAAAATTGGAATTAGCACCCATCAAGAGATATCATCATTGTTCTTTTTAAAAAGTGATAGAGAAAGCAGGTCCAAGATCCATTTATAATCAAGATATATTCTTTATTAATTAATCCAGACGCTTAAAATTCAAGTAGTACAAAACTCGTTCTGTCATGGGGGTGAGCCTTGCATTTGCACTGTGTTAAGTTAACATGAGCTTATTAGAAGTTTAAACGCCATTTTTCCTTTCTGCTGCCCTTGCAAACGGCACACATTATTATAAATGTTTAGAGTCTAGCAGACTGTTTTGCTTCACACGAGAATAATATGTTTTCCTATAGTAGCAGCCTTGCTTGGTAAGCTTTGTCTGAACAGTGAGTGCCGAGGCCTTCAAGGTTATTTCAACACAGTGGTTGTTGTTCGGTCTGATCAGCGCATGTTCTAGACATAACATATATGCAGCTGTGGCCACCTCTGATTTTGGCGCCTTTAATAATGCACTGCGCAGGCATGCTAACACACTTGGAGAACATTCGCATGCAGAGAGCTGGTGTAGAAAATGATGTGATCCATTTCTACTAGGACCAGAGGTTTGGGGCCGCCCTTATAATACCAAGAGACCTTCTGTAGATATAAAATAACCTACTAGCAAGGGAGGGTGATATGTAGGTGTAATCCAGCCTATTTCCATTTAGCATTTTTAACATGCTTTCTCCCTTTGTATGTTATGGAATAGTAACTATGCTGATATTCTTGTTGCTTATAATATGTCTGCTTGTATTAGCTAAGATACTGCACCTGAGAATACGGCATTAGAAATAAATATTTCAAGCTTGCATGTGTCTTCATTTACTCCCCGTTTTGGACTGGTATGCGAGTATAACGAAAGAGTGTTCATGTGTTCCACATTGCCTGCGGTATTCTACGTTCCATGTTCTGGGTTGTCTAATCATTGGGGGCATGGAAGAACCAATGAGACACTGATTGCTAGTCTGGTAGGGTATTTTGGTTGCTGAGGTGAGTTTTGGTACACCCTAATTTACTGAGGTTCCAAGTCTCTATGCACAGTTCTGTGTATGAGCAGAATCCCTGCTACATGGCGCCCATACAATGGTGGTCTTATTACATGACGCTTGAGTAGTACTTCTATCAGTCATTAACCCCTTCACTATTGTTTCCGGATAATAGTACTGTCGGACAAACCTACCTATAGTTACATAGGTCTTTTCAAGCTTGAATCTTTTCAAACGGTTTCCTTTTGAATTACTACCCAGTAGTGCTACATTGTTTTACATTGTATCTTTTCTTCTATGTGTCACTATGGCCAACGTTGACATACCGCAGCATAGTCGCATTGCGGTCCGCAATCATTTGAAGGCTTATAACAGTGGTTTGGAGGGCATGGCAGTGATTTTGGTAGTGAGTGCTGAGATTGCTTACAAGCTTGAGATTTTCTACTCTTGGGTGACGTTTCCTGCAGTGGATGCAGCTACGCAGGTTTTTCACACTTACACTCACACAGCCTTGCCCAGGGAATACGTCCCTTATAGGACACAAGAGATTCCGATTTCTGCATGGCAGCACCATGTTAGGTTTGATGGTTCCCATCCCCACACTGTAACGGCAGCTAGATTGGGTCCTTTGTCCACTCCAGGCGCTTCTTGGCCGGTTTTGACTGGATTCCCCCCAGCATCCTTGTGCGGGGCAAGTCCCCGTTGCTGAATTACAGAACCTATATGACTCTTCTATTAGCGTTATTCGGGCCCTAGTTCAATATATCACCCGCAATTTCCAGGGAGGGGCCCCTGGTGTTGCAGCCCTTCCAGCTGGACCGAGCGCAATGAAGCTTAGTCCTGTGATGGTCAACACGTTTATGGGCAAGCGTCCCCAAGATAAAGATGATATGCCTTTTTGGCTTGCTGAGAAGTTTGACCAGCTGGAAGCAGTGTTTACTGATTCGACTCCCATTGAAAAACACAGGATTCTTACAATTAGTTTATGCAAAGACTTGGTACCAGAGGCCAGTGACTGTGAGTCATGGGGGAGAATTTTTGCGGCAGTGTTCACGAGGTGCTTCGCCACTCTGTCAATGGCTGTCCTTCCAATGGTCATTAAGCGTGTTCAGGACGAACACGAACCTGAGACTGCGGTTGAATTGGTAATGAGACTCGTTGGCACATTTGATGTAGTAGACGATCTCGTCCTTTCTAATGTAAAGGGAGATGCGGTGAACTTTCAAGTGGCTAATGCCTTACACGATGTCCCCGATGCCGACAAACCCCGACAGTTACCGAGAAATATTGCGGCTGCGTATAAAACCATTGGCCTCAATAGTTTAGGTGTCAAGCCTTTTACTGCTAAATATAAAAAGCAAACCCAGGGTGCGAAGTCTGAAACAGACGTTCAACCCACAGCTCCAAAGAAAAATAAAAAAGAAAAGAAATAAAATAAATAAAAAACAGGGTAAACAGCAACAGAAACAGGAGTCCCGTCCCCTATCACCAGTGCCTGCGTCTACTGAGCGCGTTTATGATTTGCGCGACCACACTACGATTAAGTCGCCTGATAGATTTTAGGTTCCTGATCAATGCTCTCCTCGTTCTTTACAGGACACATCGGCCTCATCGTCCGGTGGTGGAGGCGGCGGCAGAGGTCGGGGTGGCCAGCAGAGTCACGACCAGCCCTGCCCAAAAGACGGAAAAGGCAAGCAGGATGATTCTTCACAGAAGAGACCCCAATTTCAGAAAACGAAAGTTGCCGCTTTAACAGCGAGATATGCCACAGATAGTGAGAAAGCAGCTTTGGAATCAGACATGGGCGCTGACGTTGTTAGACAGCACGGTGGAGATTACCATAGTGCGAGAGGCCCTGTGTCCACTACTGTAGGTGACAGTGACTGACCAATATGTTGTTGTAGAGACAGCTGATACCAGAGTAGCTCCCCCTGATAGACTTTATGAAATAATCCTTTTAATTGAAGGTGACATACATTGTAACATAAAAGCTTTATTTTGGGAAACTCTTACAACTACCTATGACATTTTGTTGGCAGAGGCTGACTGGCCCCCACCTCTTGTTCTCGCGGCTTCGAGAGGGGAGGAGGTAATCCTCCCTAGTTTCGCGCACACAGAGTCCAAGGAGCATGCGCTGCATTTTACAGAAGAGTGGGCTAAAACTCTTGCGCTGGCTCTGTACCGTGCGCACTGTGGTTGGGATACATTTTCCCCACACCACGAGATTCCCTTACGGTCTATGCCACAGCCTCAACTTCAATATCCCATCCGGCGTGAAGCTAAGGCCTCCGTTGCGGAGATCCTTGACCAATTGGAATATCAAGGAGTGATTGAAACTTGTGTGTCACCGATGAATAACCCACTTTTTACTGTGACTAAGCCTGGCGGTTCGTACCGTTTGGTACTGGATTATCGGCATTTAAACTAGCATTGCTGTACTTGTGCAGTACAAAATACCCACAGCTATGCTTTAGTGGATGGTCTTGTGCGAAAAAGGTTTAAAATCACACTTGACATATCCAACGTTTTTTTTGCCCACAATTTGGATGGTCTAAGTTCCCAATGGATCAGTTGTACCTGTGGCGGCAAACAACACCAATTTAAATGCCTGGCCATGGGCTATAAGAATAGTCCAGGTGTGTTTGCTGCCCACATCGTCTCTCTCTTGGAGAAAGTTGACCCAGATGCGTGTTCGTATGTGGATGACATTTATCTCACAGACGACGAAATTTGGGCGCTTCTGTGTCGTGTTGACCGCATAATTTGAAACTTTGTGGAAATCGGTTACAAATTCGACTTTGCAAAGTCTCACATTGCAGAGTACACAGTGTTGTTCCTGGGCTACGAGCTCAACAATGAAGGTTGAGGATTGGCTCCTCACTTCTTGGAGAAATGTGCACAGCTGCGCGCTCCTACAACTCTGAAATAATTACAGTCCTTGTTGGGATTTTTGAAATTCGGGCGTACTTACATTCCCGAATATGCCCAGAGTATCAAGCCTTTGTATGCTTTGATACAGCCAACTTTCACCAAATCGTAATGGCTGCCTGAACATTCAGTCATTTTGCAATTTTTGCAGGCTGATCTTCTAGAATCTAAATCTTACTGACTCGTGATAACCACACCAACCTGGTGATAAGAATCATCCCTGGGGCGGTGGGTTTCAATTACCTTACTTTTAATGAAGGAGACACAGTACCTATTGCTTACTAAGTCACACTTGTACACTTCGGCTGAAATGCGGTTTTCCACTGTGGAAAAAGTTTTGACAGCAGTGCAAATGGCCATTCTCAAGGAACATGCACTGTCGCAGGGAAAATGAATGTTGGTTGTTACCCCGTATCCTGCACTAGAGGCAGTGACGAAGGCCAGTGTACCAAATTCTAAGGCTTTGCACCCACGGTGGATACAATGGGCAGCAACTTTGACGTCTCCAGATGTCACGTTTATTTTTGATGCCTCCTTACAGTCACAAGAGTTTTTGCAGTATGAGTTTGTTCATCCTGCTCCATTGACTATGCGACCTTTGGAGGATTTCCATTGCATCATTTACACTGATGGTTCAGCGCAAGTTGCCCATGGGCCTTGCGCCATTGTGGTAGGTACCATGGTGAATGATGAATTCAAGTCCAAAGTGGTGCACACGCAAACATTAGGGGACTGTACCGCATAATTGGCAGAGCTCCATGCTCTGATGCTTGCATTGGAGTAGGCTGATCCTAGTGTGACGACTCTTATTGTGAGTGATTCTTACTACTGTGTCCAGTCTTACAATGAGAAACTGTTCTTTTGGATTCAGAATGATTTTCGTGACTCCAAAGGTAGCACAATAAGACATCAAATGATCTGGGTCCGAGTGACTGAGCTTAAAGAGCAGTTGCCACTCGTGTATGTAATTCACACTCTCGGTCATCAACGCATGGGAGTTCACGCTGTTGGCAATTCTTTGGTCGATGAGGCCGCAAAATCAGCAGTATCGACATATTTGGTTGCAGCAGTTACACGTTCCAAAAGTAAGATTGATGATGATATCTTGGCGGCTGTAGCCACGACTGAGAAGGGAAGTAAATATCCTAAGGGGTTCCTTTCAAAGTATTCATAACACTTAAGTCCTGATAAAGTTCCTGATGTGAAAATACCGGACGTTGGTGAAAGGTTAATTCCCAACGCGGACCGCAGGGCCACACTGATTACAGCTGCCCATGAAGGTGCTGCGTCTGCGCATGCGGGCATTTCGGCTACTCTATCTCAGTTACAACAACGTTTCTGGTGGCAGGGACTGTACAAACAGACGTGTGATTATGTCCTTTAATGTGACATTTGTCAGCAGATTAAACCTTCAACTGCTGCTCGTCCGCCCCAGACACAGTTGTACATTTCTAATGAACCACTTGGTTGTGTTTACTTAGATAACTGCGGTCCTTTTTCTTCTGATACTGCATATAAGTACATCTTAGTAGCAGTTGATTCATGCACACGCTTTGTGTGGGTGTGGCCACACCACAGCGCTGATTCATGAACTGTCATAGGAGAATTGTGTGTCTTTGTAGGGATATTTGCCTGTGGCACCTTCCATTCGGATCAGGTTCCTGCTTTCTCCTCTAAGGCGTATAGGGATGCCATGACTTCATTGTGGGTCCAAGTCAAGTTTTCGTCTCCATACAGACCTGAGGGTAATAGTGTTGTGAAACGAATGAACCAAGATTTAAAGCAGTCTTTGACATCTAGGGTTATAGGCACTGGCAGGAACTGGCTGGCCCACCTCAATAGCGTGCAGCATGCCCTTAATAATCTCCCTAGAAGGTCTCTGGGTGGGCGGACCCCATACGAAATGCTCTTGGTATAAAGATGTTTGTCACGGACCTTGATGGTCTAGACCAGGCAGCAGTTGCTGCCTCCTTTGACGTAGATGAACATTGCAATGTTGTACAGGATCTACAAAAGACGAGAGACAGCCTTGCAAAGGAACACTTGCCCTACACATCAGAGGCTGTGTTGCAGATTCCGGTAATTGGCTGGCTACCCCAAGTTGGAGAACTGGTTCGAGAGAAGATCGAATACAAACAAGAAAGGATTTGTCCCTCATATCAAGCTCCGGTTCCAGTGCTTGGCATGAAGGGCACAAGAACAGTCATTTTACCACCACTTCCAGATCGTAAAGATAAAAGGTATATCTCCATTGACAATGTCAAACTACACAGAGTATTCTTCTTAGTATGACTCCGGCAGTCTCATGTACATCGATTTTAAGAAATTTTGTTTTGGCCCCGGCTCCTAACCCCAGGCCTGATGTTGCCCTCCAGATGCCTGCAATTTCAAGTCCTTTATTGAGTTCACGACCTGGTGCTCACCTTGATGAGACTGAATATACTTACCCTACTGACTTATCGATGCCTGATTTGCAAACTTGTTTGGCTACAGAATCCAGATTTTCATTTGACACTGACTCTCACACATCGAAGACCCCTTCCAAGATTTCTGTTCTTGCAACACTGTTTACAAAAAAAATGTTTCCCATTCCTCCTTGGACCTACATTTGGTTGGTGCTTTTTTCGATTTACCTGTTCATGTCTTTTGGATTTTTGGTGTATTTTTTCCGCCTTGTCAACGGACACTGTGTTGAAGAAAGAACATGCATTCGACATATTAATGGAACATTGGCTCCCCATTCTTCATCACACAGATTAAAGAGAGACCTGGCTTTTGTTAATATCACTGCTTGGCCCATCTTAGATGGGATTGTGTGGGATGCTATTAGATTTCAAATACATGGGCCCACTGAGGTTATAAATGTCGCAAATGTCCTAAGAGTTTCTATGGGGGATGTAATTAAACAAAATATACGTTCTGATGATTGGGTTGTCCAGGCCATAGAGGCTTTGTTTTCTGATTTGAAATATTATGCTGCCTTTGATGCTGAAGATTTGTATCTAGATTCCGCAAATTATGGTGATTTGTTTTGTTATCAACATTTTGGCATTCACTACCTGCATAAAGCAAATACCAGGAGGAATACTGTTAATTATACACAGTGGGAGCATTGTCCCGCTCCTGTACAAGGCAGTTCCACTTATTTTTTAAAGAGGTTCACTTATTTTACTGATTTTAATCAGCCAAATCCAAATGCATTTTATTTTAAAATGACTGAAAAGTCCACTTCCAAGGTTAGACTTACCCACACAAAATTATTGTATTCTAAGTCCATTTTAGATCAATTGGCTGTTGGAGGCTATGAGCTGTGGAAATATACTATTGATCTTAAATCTGTTTGGGGTTCTAAAAGTTGGCAAGTGCAAGGCACTGAGGCTTTGCATCGTGCATGCCTCATCCCGAACCATATGTTGTTTTTGAATTCTACAATTTCACAAACCACTTGCTTTAGATTGCTACTACTAAAAAATTAAATGCACCTTCATTTCCTGAATTAGAAGAATATTCTGGTTGGGATAATAATACCAAGTTGTCTATCAGAGAATTACAGACCATGTTATTGAATTCTACCTTTAACATATCCAGTTTGGATCCTAAGGGTTGGTTACTGTGGCACAAAAGTGCTGATTCTTGCCAGCATCGTTTTCTGGGTTTAGCTCCTGGCTACACGCAGGTCAGGGTGGATCCCCATTTTTAAAGTGGCCATTCTGTGACTACCTATTCTGTAGGCAAATTATGTCAGAGTTGGCTCAAACACTCCACTTTGGCATCAGTTAAGATGCATTTATCTAAATTGACTGTTGATCTGAATGATTTTGTGAAAGTCCCGGCTTCCGGCAAAGAAGGATATATGCTATTTACAACGAAGTCTGGAAACTGTCCCAGATTGAGGCGGCTTCCCTTATTAGAGCTATAGATCAAGCACATTTAGAAAAAGTGCTAGCAGTTGTAGATAACAGCATTAACACGCTTTCTTCCCGCATTTACACGTTAGATAATATTGTGTCATCTGTAGTTAATATTGTGCAAGATGAAGTGTCTGTTTTGTACCATGGTCAGAATCAATTGCCTTCTATTATGCAGTTTGCATGGACCATACAAACCTTGAAAGCTGGAAAAGTGCCATGGAACTACATGAATACGTAATCATTATTTGCACCGGTTAATTTGACTGAAAAACAGCGTTTTATGTCAATGAAAGATGCAACTTTTTCTATGTTACACATTGCAAAGTTAGAACCATTACCATTTTCAGTGGCTGAGACCAATTCAGCAATGTGGCTTAACCATGGGTTAATAACTCTACTTTTTCCCCTTTTCAAATTCGAAGCCCATATGAAGTACTGCGCAATTGGCAGATATGAACCTCTGGGCACCGCTTATCTCCATGAAGCTTGGTCGCTACCATTTACCTAAAGATACCTTAGGGAGCGAAAAGAGGTTTACTTGAATGGTGAGGATTGTACTACAACACCAGATCACTCATTAATGTATAGAAATATCCAATTGCATGGCTCTTGTAACCAGAACGAGCCAAATTTAGCCTGTATTTTGAAAGGTACATCAGCACCTGGTATAACACCAACATTCACATTACTGGCAAACGGGAGTTTTTTACTTTTAAATAATGAAGATTGTTGTTGGATGGTAGCAGGTATTCCTTATGTGGTTACCGTCAGTGAGTGTGTGGTTTGCTGTAAAATGTAATGTTCCCTCCTCCGCATGGGAAGCTTGATTTTCCATTCCTGCTGACGATTCCGACCTTGAAAGTTCAACAAGATGAGTCGCATAAGAGCTTTATTGTCCCAGAAGAAAGTTGCCCTCACATCTGCTTGTGAAACATTCGTCCTTCACGTGGTGAACACCCGCACGGAGGTGCATGCTTTATTAAATACTGATATGCCCTTGCATTTCGGTGAGTTAATTCACACTATCTTTAATACATCCTCCACCACAGGGCTGGCTCACTTTTTTACAGTTGTTAGCAGTGGCCTTGTGACTTCTTTGCAAACTATATTTGGTGTGTTCCTGCATTTTTCCATTCAATTTTTTCCAGCCTGTTTGGTGGATTCCACTTAATGCTGGCACTGGTTGCAGGCGTACTTCTGCTGTTTTGTTCATTTCAAAATGGATGCACGTCCTGTTTTGCGAGAGGATCTGTCACGACTGCTGCTGCTCCGCAGCCGAATGCTTGAATATTATGGAGCGCCGCCTCTTGCTACTTTAAGTGCAGCATATGGATTATCGTTTCGATTTTCCATTTTCACATGCTTCCAACCTGTCTTTCATTGCCTGAGTTGCGATTTCGACTGGGCCCTGGATTTGTGTCTCTGCAAAACGGTGTCTCCCAATGCGGATTATGATCAGCTTATGAGCCCCCTAGTTGCTCATGAATTGCTTTGTCCTGGCGGAGGGATTATGGCCTTTGCAGTGATGCATGGAGTCCTGGGACGTTGGAATGTTTTCGCAGCGGCGCAGGATTTCTTGGCACGCAGCTTCATTGACGAAACACCGAGTTGCGCTCTGATGGTGCTAGAGGCTCCGGTAATTGAGGAACATGTATGTTCCTTCCCTTTGCTGAATTGGATGGCTGATATGTTTTCGGATGTTTTCCTATTGGAGACTGTTGCTACATATTTTGCATATACATTATGGGATTGAGTTGAGTCATCGCTTCTCTCTCTTCCATGACCGAGGTCACAAGTTGGACATCGGATATTTTTTATTTATATTTTTTTCTCTCTGTTTCATGTTTTTCTGCCCAGATTTATTGACTTAACTATGTTTATAGCTAGAATTACTTGATTTGAAGTGCATTCAAATTATGGAGTTTTTTGTTCCTGTTTTTTCCCTGTGTGAATTTGAATTTGGTTCTAACAGTTGTTCTTGAACTCTGCTTTCCGAATTTGCCCTTTGTCATATCCGTGCTCGGATCAAGGGAGGGTGTCACGGGGATGAGCCTTGCATTTGCACTGTCAAGTTACCATGAGCTTATTAGAAGTTTAAACGCCATTTTTCCTTTCTGCTGCTGTTGCACACAGCACACATTATTATAAATGTTTAGAGTCTAGCAGACTGTTTTGCTTCACACGAGAATAGTATGTTTTCCTATAGTAGCAGCCTTGCTTTGTAAGCTTTGTCTGAACAGTGAGTGCAGAGGCATTCAAGGTTATTTCAACACAGTGGTTGTTGTTCGGTCTGATCAGCGCACGTTCTAGACTTAATGCACTGTGCAGGCATGCTCACACACTTGGAGAACATTCACATTCAGAGAGCTGGTGTAGAAAATGATGTGATCCATTTCTACTAGGACCAGAGGTATGGGGCTGCCCTTATAATACCAAGAGACCTTCTGTAGATATAAAATAACCTACTGGCAAGGGAGGGTGATATCTAGGTGTAATCTAGCCTATTTCCATTTAGCGTTTTTAACATGCTTTCTTTCTTTGTATTTTATGGAATAGTAACTATGCTGATAATCTGGTTGCTTATAATATGTCTGCTTGTATTAGCTAAGATACTGTGCCTGAGAACACGGCATTAGAAATAAATATTTCAAACTTGCACGTGTCTTCATTTACTCCCCGTTTTGGACTGGTATGAGAGTATAACAAAAGTGTTTTCATGTGTTCCACATTGCCTGAGGTATTCTAAGTTCCATGTTCTGGGTTGTCTAATCATTGGGGGTATGGAAGACACTGATTGCTAATCTGGTAGGTGATTTTGGGTACTGAGGTGAGTTTTGGTACACCCTAATTCACTGAGGTTCCAAGTCTCTACGCACAGTTCTGTGTATGAGCAGAATCCCTGCTACAATTCTTTTAGCCAACGCGTTTCATTTCAGTCGAAACTTCTTCAGGGCTCAAAAAACAAAGTTTCTTGCCTCGACTTTTCACTTTCTTTGGATTTGCTGAATTTAAAAATAACAATGATGATATCTCTTGATGAGTGCTAATTCCTATTTTGTTACTCTCTATTCCTGTTATCATTAATTCTTAAAAGTCATTAATTTAGTTATTTTGTATTGCAATGAAGTAGATTCATGGACATTCAACTGCTTTTAAGATATAGATTTTGCAGCTTAGCAACATGCTCTTTTGAAGGGACAGAAAGGCTACAGGCCATTGTTGTTGAAAGGAAGAGTGTTCATTGCAGTTGATTGGACATCAAAAGACCTATAAAAAGCAATGTCTTTACAACTGTTTCAATGAATGGAAAAATGAATAGCTTTCTGAGGACTGGACTCAAGTCACATGATTATGCTACCTGATGCCCAGACCTTCATTTTACTGATATGTTACATCATGGATGCAGTGGGTGCAGACTGGAACCCTGCAGACGATAACATAAAAAATTTGCTTTCTCCAGTTCATAGGCAAACTATCTAAGCCAGTTAATTTGCTGGAAAAACGGGCTGCAATTATATGTGTTGCAGCAACTAAAAAGACCACTTAGTGTTACCCCATAAGCATCGTATTTCTGAATGTCTGCCCTTGGAATAGACAGCTGCAATCTCTGGAGAGTCCTTAGAGGGTCCCTGGTATCCTTAAAACCATTTTGAAATAACACACTGTTTGCTTATGCACTCATTCGAGGAACTGCTATTCAGTGCCCAGTGTATGTGCTCTGATACCTAAAACATGTAAACATTTGCTCCCTAAATGGCACATTTAATTCCCCTGTACTGCTACAGCATATGGTGTTAAACTACACCCATTGTATAGCAAGTTAAATGTCACATTTGGACTGTTAAACTTATTGTGCCAACCACTAGTTTGACAAGAAAAATATGGCTGCAAGCCTGCCATTAAAGCCTGGCTGCTGCATTTTAAACCTGCTTCCCAGTTTGTCAAAATAACGCTTCTCACTGGGGAAAAACCTTCCTTTAAATATTAATAAGCCACAATTATGTAGATCTTGTCGACCACAAGGTAGGGAGTATGGTATTTAAAAGTAATATATGTAGAAATGCAATGTTAAGGTAAAAGTGTCCACCTGTGACCTGACAAGTTGGAACTGGACTGGGACGAGAGACTGGGACGAGAGCCCCAATGGAGCCATGGTTCCTAAGTACTGTCCCTGAAGTCCTAGGACCTTGCCTGTGGCAAATAGGCTTCTCTTCCAATCCTGATAAGCTGTGGGACTTAGAAAAATTCTGAATTCCAGTCACCAGAGGTCTGAGATCAACCTTCCAAGCCTATCTTCACCTGGGTGAAGAAAGAGGTGTCTTCCGCTTTAAATTTCTCTGCTCTGAAAAAGAGACTAAGGGCCTGATTTCAATCTTGGTGGACAAGGTTACTCTGTCACAAACGTGACGGATATCCTGTCCAACAAATTTAAATTCCATTGGATATAATGGAATTGCAATTTGGCGGACGGGATATCCATCACATTTGTGAAGGAGTAATCCTGTCTGCTATGATCGTAATCAGGCCCTAAGTCCAAGCATATACATTTTCATTGGGCAAAGGCTTCAAAATTATCTGGCAGACAAGAGGACTTTCCTGGTTACAAAATTGAAACTTTTCCCACTGTGCTTTTCTTGCCCCAACCAACAGAGACCTTGTTCAATAGATGTCTACCTTCTATAGGATTTCCAAGGATACATCCTTCCACAGATATAACCTATCCCCACTGACTTTTCAACCTTGGAAGATGCAAGATCAGCTGCCAGCTCATCACAATCATTACCTACATCGCCACAGCCACCTTTTCCGACACCTGGCAACATGCAGAGGTCAGATTCCTCCTCAAGAAATCCTCTGCATATTCTATTGACCTCCAGAACTACTGTACCATCTCACTACACCTGTTTCCCACCAAAGTCCTAGAGAAGACCATCAACCTCCAACTCACTGAACACCTGCTGAAAAAATAACCTGCTGGACCCATCCCAATCAGGATTCAGAGCGAATCACAGCACAGAGAAAGCCCTGATTGCTGCTACAGATGACATCCACACCCTACTGAACAGAGAACAATCAGCCACCCTGATCCTGCTCGTCCTCTCCACAGCCTTCGACATCGTCTGCCACCACACACTCACAGATCGGAATCACCGGTGACGCACTGAAATATATGGCCATCCTTTCTCACTGCGTACACCCAGAGAATCCATCTCCCTCCCTTCACCTCTCAACCCAAGCGCACCATTTGTGGTGTCCCTCAAGGCTCATCCATTTGTTCAACCCTCTTCAACATCTACATGACACCACTCATGGACATCGCCAGAACCCACATAACTGCACCACCTATGCCAAAAACACCTACCTCATCCTCTCGCTCTCAGCGGACACCACCATGACGAAGATAAACTTTCACAACTGCATAAAGTACGTCTCAGCCTGGATGAAGAACAACTGCCTGAAGATCAACACATACCAAACAGAAGTACTGATCTTCCTCAAACGCACTTCCCTATGGAACAACTCCTGGTGGCCATAGGAATTTGGTCCTACCCCGCTCCAAAATACCATGCCAGCAACCACTCATTTGCCACTGCTGCACTGCTGCACTGGAGGGCACTGCTTCTCCCACCTCCCCATCAAGTCCAGCAACACCCTTCTTCTCCACCTCCATACACCCTCTCTGACCCACTTCAGGAAGGGACTCAAGACCTGGCTCTTCGACTGACCCCACAGTGCAGTGCTTGGATACCCTTTGGGGGAATAAGCAGCACTATGCAAGTCCCGCCTGCTTGTTTGATTGATATAGCCTGCAACCTTGTCCCTCTGGTAGTGTTCCATTTTAGAGACATTTTTCTGAGATAGATTCTTTGACTGGGATGAGCAAGCTTGCCATATTCGAGCCACTCTTTATCTTTTTTAGTCTCAAATGACATCTAGGTACCAGTCACCAACAAATATGACTACTTATTGGTGGTTTACTTTTTTTTAATATATTTTTTAAAAGTCACATCTTTTGTTTTCCTTACTGGGGGGCATATCAACAAGGTGGCGACAATTTTATCGCTATATCAGCAAGGTCATGCTACCACGTGAATCCTGGCCTTAGCGATCTTTCCTGTAATGCCCACCTTTGCATCTCTAATGAGATGCAAAGTGGGCGTTCCAGCTCAAAATAACAGGAGAAACGTTGCTAACTGACATTTTCCCAATTATCAATGGGCACACTAACAAGCATAGCGATAAGAAAAGTAGCGCTAACCTTGGTTATCGCTAGTTTCCTTATGCCTGCTTTTAGTTTGAATTAGCCATGATATCCAATGGAAAGTGGATATCATGGCTGAGTCTGCCCTGCCCTATCAGCAAGCTATCGCCAAACGTTGTGTGATTATTGCTGTATTTCCAGCGATAATCGCACAATTGGCAGTTTGCACCTGGAATTTTATCGCTTTTGAGATAAGCGTTGCTAATAGCATGCTATCTCAGCGATAAAATTCGGCGATAGCCAGCGATAATTATCCTAGCACAAAGTGCGTTTAGCAATAATTATCGCCGGTTGTTGCTGATATGCCCCTTAATGTTTTCAATTCTGTGTTGTTGAGGTTAATATAATTTGCTTTTTGCCATAGCTACCAGGGTTTGAGCTCAGGTTTATAGTACAGAAACCTTTGAATGCACCTAACAGACAAATTACTTTATTACTTGTGGTGGACTACAATTACCCAACTAACAATTCCCTTTCTTATATTGGTGGCCACGGTGGAATCCAGAACTTTTGCTTAATAGTGATACTCATTTTTTGTATTTGAAAATTTTAAATCTCTATATTTAAGTGACAGCAAAACTGATTTTTAACTGGCATACATTCTTTGATTCTTGAATCCAATAGTTGCACCTTAGGTCTTTTGTAGAGCATGGAGGTGAATCTGGCTAAACTTACTGTGGTGTAGGGCCAGAGGAAGATGGGTCTGAATACTAGGAAGGCAGACTGTAAGAAAGCCTTCAAACCCTGGGAAAAGGTCCATCCGCCACAAATCACTTATGAGGGAAATGCTGAAAAAAGTAGACGAAGCACCAGTGCGTGGAGATGATGAACAGCATTAACTGTGCAGTCTATGCTTAGGTGAAGTGTATCCTCTCACAGCATGTCCCCATCAAAGCTGGAAAATCACAAGCTAGAATTGGCAGACAGGAAGGCTGAGAGGCAGTTAAGTTCTGCAGATGGGTACGCTGCACCTGAAGGAGAAGCAAGCAGCTCGAGCACTGGCAGAGAAATGGCTTGCCATACAGGAGAAGAGGATGCTTTTGAGGAAAAGAGAGACATTTTAGGTCCTGTCAGGTCCAATGAAGATTGTGCCATCAATGCTGATATTTCTACAGGAGGGCCATAAATCCCTCACCTACCAAATGATCTGGTGGCTAGCTTTGCTGGGGGGATGACATTCATAAATACTGCACCTCCTACAAAAAGGCATTGAGCATACGAAGGGCTGAAAAGTAGCACAGGGGAGCATGGTTTTGATGGTTGGTATCTGCCCTGGGTACGGATACAGTGCTGACTTTAAAAAAAGATTAAATTTTACAAATAATAAATAGGCAAATCCCACTCCAGTCGGTGCAATAGTAGGGAAAGTGTTAGATTCACGAGGGGTACAATTTACAATTCCCACTCCAGTCGGTCCAACAGTAGTGAAAGCGTTGAACTGAGGAGGGGTAAAATGTATTATTCCCACTCCAGTCTGTGCAACAGTAGGGAAAGCAGTCGACTCAGGAGGGGTAAAATTTACTATTCTCACTCCAAAAGGTGCAACAGTCGGAAAAGAATTGAACTCAGGAGGGGTAAAATGTCTGTGCAACTTTAGGGAAGGAATTGAACTCAGGAGGGATAAAATGTATTATTCCCACTCCAGTCGGTGCAACAGTAGGGAAAGTGTTGGACTCAGTTGGGGTATAATTTACTATTCCAACTCCATTCGGTGCAACAGTAGGGAAAGTGTTCGACAGCAGAGGGGTAAAATTTGAGTGCAGAGACAATGACAATATGAGTGTCTCGTTGGATAAGAGGGAGGGATTACTTCCTGAAATTATGTTGAAGTATAGGTACATTATTGTGAGATATTAAAAAACACAGTACATTTTATTGATAAATATTAAAAATGTTCTACCCCAATGAAAATTTGATATCAATTATAAGGCAATTGTAAAATTTAAAACACATTGGACCTAGAGGACTGCTTGAAGCAAGAGTTTCAATCCATCAATCAATCAATCAATAAATCAATCATGGTCTTGTATAGCACCACTACTCACCCATGAGGGTCTCAAGGCACTGGGGTAGGGGGGCTGCTGGGTGGACTTGGTGGAGGATGATTTGAAGAGTCAGGTCTTGAGGTCCTGCCTAAATTGGGTCAGTGACACTGATTGCCTGAGATGCAGGGTCAGGGTGTTCCAGGTTTTTGTGGTGAGGTTGGAGAACAATCTTCCTCTGGTTCTGGTGTTGTGGATCCTGGGGAGGGATGCCAGGGTTAGTTGAGAGGATCGGAATTGTCTGGTGGTTATGTGTAATGTGAGAGTGGTTCAGGTATGCTAGTCTTTAATCGTGTAGGGCTTTGTAGACAACAGTGAGGAGCTTGAAGGTGTCTATCTAGTGGAATGGGTGCCATTGGTGTTGTTGAAGGTGTTGCGCGATGTGGCTGTTGCGGGTAATGTCAAGGACAAGTCTGACAGCTGCTTTTTGGAAGTTCTATAGTTTGTTGATCTGTTTCTGGGGGATGTTGGTGTAGCGTACGTTGCTGTAGTCAAGTCTGCTGGTGATGAGTGCATGGATGACCGTCCTTCCTGATTCTTGGGGATCCACCTGAAAGTATTTTGGAGCAGGAAGAGCTTGTAGAAGCAGGCTGTGGAAACTGAGTTGATTTGGTGGTTAATTGTGCGCGAAAAGTCCAGTATAATGCCGAGGTAGCGTGCTTGGCCTGTCGGGGTGGGGTACGCACCCAGAACGGCTGGAAACCACGAGTCGTACCAGGCTTATGGGGTAGGTCTAATATGAGCTTGAGGCAACTGTCTTTCATCCATGTAGTGACTGCCTCCATTTCACTGTGGAAGTTGGTTCTGGCGGTTGAGGGCTCATTGGTGAGGGAGAGGATCAGCTGGAAGTCATTGGTGTAGGAGACGATGTTGAGTCTGTGGCCTCTGACGATGGCTGCAAGGGGGGCCATGTTATCATTGAAGAGGGCGGGGATTAGGAAGGAACCCTAGGAGACTTTACAGCTGATCTCAGTGGGTTCTGAGAAGAAAGGTGGTAGTCTGACTCAATATGTATAGCTATTGAGGAAGGAGTGGAGACAGTCCAGGGCCTTGTCACGGATGCTGGCATCATGGAGTCTGATGGTTACGGGGCAGTGGGAGGCGGTGTTAAAGGTGAACAAAAGTTCAAGTGCAATGAGGGCTACGGTTTTGCCCTGGTCGAGGAGGGAGCGAATGTCATCTGTGGTGGCATGAGTGCGATCTCTGTGCCGTGATTGCTTAAAAAGCCAGATAGGGAGGTGTCAAGGACATGGTTCACTTTGATGAACTCAGAGAGCTGGGCATTGATGGCTTTCTCCATAAACTTGGCTGGGAAGGGGAAGAGGGAGATTGGTCTGAAGTTCTTGAGGTCTGTCGGGTCTGAGGATGGCTTCTTCAGCAGGGGGTTGATCTTGGTATGTTTCCAGTCATTAAGGAAGCTGATCAAGCCCTGATCTTTGGACTGGGTAAGAGTGGTCTGCTTAATTTAGACACTGTGTTCATCACCACCCCCTTTTCTGAATCATTTTTGTCCACCATAAGCGTGGTAGGGTATGCTCAGATGTGAGTCCCTTGCTCATTGCACCATCAGGATTCAAGCAAGCCGGGCCGAAGACGGCTGAAGTGCCAGAAACCGGTCCCCGGAAGCTTGTTTCCTTCCCAGTATAAGAATTGGCTTGGTATGGTGCAGTGAGCTAAAAAACGGTGATGGATCAAGCCCTGATCTTTGGACTGGGTAAGAGTGGTCTGCTTAATTCAGACACTCTGTTCATCACCACCCCCTTTTCTGAATCAGTTTTGATGGAGCAGTTGATGGTGCAGCAGGGCTGGGAGCGATGGTGGTCGCTGTTCTGTGGAAGATGTGGTGCGGGCAGGGGTCCATCCAGGCTCCTGAGTGGATTGTCTTCATGGTCTTGATCATGTCCTCTGTAGTGAGCGGGGTCCAGCAGCGCACGGTGTGTTAAGGGGTGGCTTGGTTGTGTGCGATGGTGGATGGCATGGCGGCTGGGTCTAGGGTGCCAAAGCTGTTGTAGATCGTCCTGATCTTGTGATTGAAGAAGTGCTGAGTTTGATGCAGAGGTCTTGGGAGGGGAGAACGTCTGTGGTCTCACTGTTGGGACTTTCACACACATTGACAATGGTGAAGAGTTCTTTTATGTTGTGTGCTTTGTCTTTGATTCTGTCTTGGAGGGCCGTTTTCTTGGTGGTTTTCAGAAGGAAGCGGCGTGCATTGATGCCGTATTTGAAGATTGCATGAGTTTTCGAGGCTTTATTACTCCTCCTTATATTCTCTGGACATCTGCAGATATATTTAACTCTTGGAGTGTGGGAGCATTGTTTGCCTAGTCTTCATTGAGGGTTGTGAGTGTGTCAGTGCATTTGGACATCCATTGATGGAGGCTGCGGGTGCGGAGTTGGCATCCGTGGGTGTTGGCGGAGTGGTTGTGCTGAGGGAGTTGATGAGGAGTTTTTGGGTGGCCTTGATCTCGCTGCAGATGGGTGGGCAATGATGGCGGTGGTGTATGGTGGGCATGTCAAGAGTGAGGTGTACGCAGTGATGGTTGATCCAGGTGAGTTTGGTGGTGTGGCTGTAGCTGATGTTCCGGCTGATGGAGAAGATAGTGTTAAGCATGTGTCTGGCTGTGTGGGTTGGTAAAGAGACTATCTGCTTGAGTCAGATGTTGACGAGGTTCTCAAGAAGAGAGGCAGTGTTCTGGTTGCTGGGGTTGTCCCCACTCAGTTTAACACAGGTGAGAGTAATGCTTGGGTAATTTGTGGTAAATACTGTATTTTAATACAAGATGTCAAGTTAGTTACAACAACTCATTATATTTATTTAAATACCGTTTTGCAGAGTGGTCTTCAGTGCTGAAAATTAGTTATTGACTGATATAGAAATTTGGGTTGTTGGTTGACTGGGGTGTGAGCCCTGGTCAAGCAGCAACAATGACCCTTGCCAGGGTGAGGCCCAAGCCAACCCTAAATTAACCTGTGCTCAACCACACAAGTTAGAAAAATGGAGAAAAAAATAAAAATAATTCTAATCAGTAGAACTGGAGATATGCAATATTAAAGATTTTTAGTGAAAATAGTGCATAAAAGCACAAAGCACCAACTGTGGGAAATAGCAGTGCAGGACCAGGACAAAGTCACAAGTTGAGGCCAACAATGATGGTCCACCAACCAGCTACAGGGACCCAGTTGGGCCTGCTGAACAAAGGGTTATGAGGTCCTGCATGGTCATCAAGGGTCCTGTTGATAAGGGCTTGGAATGCGAAGTCTGGAGTTGAGGATGTGTCACACAGTTGCAGTGATGCATTGATTCCGAGAAGCTGTGATGCAGCCTTAAGTCCATTTCCAAGGGTCAGGAATTGGGGTGGCACCACTTGGCATGGTAGACTCACGGATGGCAGAGTCCAAGTGCAGGTTCAAGGTTGTTGGAAGCCTGTCGTGTCCCTGAGACTTCAGATTGCGAGGCCAGCCAACTGGCCCATGGAGTCACTCTGGGTTCTGGGTTCAGGCGGAGTCGGTCCAGTCCTTCTCTCCCAGTCAAGACGGCAGACAGCTGCAGGTCAGCACAGCAGGGCTGCAGTCCTTCAGAGCAGCAGTCCGGCAGAGTAGCAGTCCTTTCAGCAGTACAGCAGTCCATCATCCTGGCAGAGTATCCACAAGTCGAAAAGTGTACAGAAGAGTTGGTGTCTGAGGTACAGTGCTTATATCCAGCTGTGCCTTTGAAGTGGGGAGTAGCTTTTAGAGGCAGGTATTTGAAGTACACAGGTGACCTGCAGGCACCAAATGCCAACTTTCTCATAGTGTCATTTTTAAAATTGCATTTTAAAATCTGACTTCACCATGAATTAGGATTTTTCATTACAATTGGAGGCAAGAAATTGCTACAGCAGGAAACTGCCAATAGTGAAGTTCGCGCAGCTGGATTGCACTCAAAGACTCTAGTTCAAACAATATTGATCAAAGGTTGGAGAGCAGAGAGGCAATATTTCGGTCTCTGCTGAAGACCCACTTGTACACACTGAGAGGCTTTGGTGAGGGGGTTTCCTAGTGAGGTTTTTTTGTCTGCCACTTCTCCTTTAGCGCGGGGACACGCCGTGATGGCGTTATTGAGCGCTCTACAAAACCCTTTATTATTATTTTATACAAGCTTAATTACTTTTTTCTGAAAAATCAAGTGTGCACCAGGTAGGGGGCTATGCGGGCCACTTAATTCAAAATGAAAGAAAACACCCAGAAATGTATCCAAGAATGCCCAGTGCACTACAAACACGTCACATTACAGTGTACGAAACGTAATCCAAATGATCAAAAAATTATACAGTACTCTTAAATAAACAACAATATTACAAACAGTTTTTCACAGAATACAAAGTTGCAAATAAGATCTTCAAACCATGGAGTTATTTGAAATCTGCTTTTAGTCTTGATCCTCGCAGATAAAGTTCAAAAAGCTTAGCATGTAATGCAGCTTCTATTCAGCAGGCTTAACATATCCCAATGCATTTCTGGCTTTTAACATAAGCCCTTCATCAGGGGCATCTGCAATGTATCAATACCTTTATATTAATCAAATATGTACAGCAACTTTCAAATGACATAAATCAACTGACATTCAGGCTCAAGAAAATATAAGAAAAAAGAAATTGAAGAAGTGACTTATGGCACTGCTTACATGTGTTAGTACATCATCGTGCCACAAAACATAAACAATTGTGTGCACCCGAGAACAAAATATTATTTAAACAATCAAAGATGATCTCAAGCTCAAATATTGTTGGTAGTCCATGACGTTAGCGACAAGTGCAATTTGTTTGGAGAAACATGCATGTAACCATGTGAAAACTAAGACTCGTACCTGAAAGGCTTGAGTACTCACACTCAAAGCCAACCCCACAATGAGCGGAAAACCGTCGTATTCTGCCAAAGGAACCAAACAAACATTGCAGTATGTGGCAGGAATACAAAACAACAGAAGAATGCCAAACAAGCGTGGACAGGCTTACCTTTAAAAAAAGTGACTGGCCGTGGCCTTTCTCAATAGCAATGGAATAACGGTGCCTGCAAAACCGTAATTACTGTCAAAATGAAGCTCCTAACACGGACAGAAACACAATGGACGCCGGCTACATACAGTGCGCCCGTGCGTCAACGACAAATAAATGTGTGATGGGAAGGATTGTAATAGAAATGAAGATGGGACTATGACCCCGAAAGAACATCAAACCAAAGAACCACTGCTTCACCCAATGCAAGCCGTGAAGTGAAGAAAAAAAAGCCAAGAGACAAGAGTGTAATATGAAAAAGCGAAAAGAGAAAATAGAACTCAAATACATTGACCTGAACACTGTGAACACGTTGATGACATATGTATTGGCAAGATATTGCAAATAGATAAACACATGAAGGAAACAAAGGAAGTGTGTACATTTCCATAACTGCCACGAAAGAGATGGAATTAAAGCCTGATTTAATACAATAAAAAACCTGTCTAAATAGAGCAAGTACAAGGGAGTGCAGCTAACCGCAAAGTGAAGAGAAGTACAGACACAAGTTATAAAAAGCATGACAATTCATATTTGTCATTCAGTCCTTTAGGAGACAATGTTTGCATAAACAAAATCCAATACAACTCTTGTTGGGATAAAACCTTTGACATATCTCTGTCTAAATGACTCTCAACAATTTCAAGCACCCCAAATCTTAACGTGCAATAGTATGTTTTTCACTTAGCCAGTGTTGTGCTAATGGCAAACTCATTGTTTTTGTCCTGATCCTGCTTTTATGCTCAGTGATTCGAGTACGGAGAATCATCTCCATCTTCCCTACATAATACAAATCACATGGACATCTGATGACATAAATAACATGCTGACTGTTGCAGTTGGCATTGAAATTAAAATAAATGTTCCTGCCTGTTCGAGGATGTGATAAACTCTTACCGGTGATGACGTTATTGCAATGGGAGCAGCTCATGCATTTAGACATACCTTTGTATGAAATTTTACCATTGTTTGACAGTCTGTTTAACATTTCTTTCAGATTACGTGACCTTTTATATGCAAATAACGGAGGACTTGAAAACATGCCCTTGAAATCAGGTTCAGATTGAAGCAAATCCCATCTTTGCATTATGCTTTTTTTCACAGGTTAGAGTGGGTGGAAAATGTAGAAACAAAGACTTCTCTGGCTGGGGAAGGATACAATTTTCTTTTTCAGCAGGTCCTCACGATGAAAAACTTGTGATCTATTTTCAGCCTGATCAACTACCTGTTGATGGTAATCTCTACTCAAAAACTTCTGTTTAGAGTCTCGAATGGTCTGCAATACTAACTCTGAACCTGAAGTGAAGCGCCTGATTCTCAAAAACTGTCAAAAAGGAAGGTGACGTTTTAAAGGCCAAGGTTGGAAACTTTGGTATACTAAGGCGTTGTTTCAATCAGTGGTTTTTTTAAAAACAGTGGTCCCAATGATGGCACCTAAAAGTTTAAGCAACACGTCCAAGAAAGCTATGTGCTGAGGCTCAATCTGAAAAGTAAATTGAATTCTAGGGTCGATAGCTTTCAACTTAAGGATCTGTGATTCTCGGTCACTTCGTGACCCATGCCAAATGATGAGTATATTATCAGTGAAACGTCGATATGCAATCAACTTAGAAGTCCATGAAATTTCAGAAAGAATATGCTTTGTTTCAAATTTCAGCATAAAGATGTTGGCATAGCTGGGGGCTCCCGAAAAGCCCATAGATGTACCATTGGCCTGAAGAAAAAACAGATCTTTCCATTGGAAATAGCTGTGAAACAGACAAAAATTGAGAAGTTAAAGAAGAAACACCTTATTCGCCCTAATGTTATCCTGTCTCAACAAAGCCCATTCAATAGCTTCAATGTCTTCAAGGTGGGGATGGATGTGTATAAAGACACAACGTCTATTGTACATAACCAAGTTTGTCCAATCCCAGGAGTGAGAATGTTCTGAAGAATATTAAGCAGATGAGTTGTGTCATGAAAGTATGATGGACTAACTTTAACAATGGGTTGGAAAAAAAAGTCAAGGTAATGACCTAACGGATCATGTAAAGATCCGCACCCAGATACTATGGGTCTCAAAGGCGGTTTCCTCACATTTTGGTGTATCTTTGGAAGCATGTACAGCCCCGGTCTACGGGGAAAACGAGCGAATAAATACTCTATCGTTTTAGCGCTGATCCATTTCATGTCAACCGCATGTGCAACAATGGATTCCCACAAGGCTAGAAAAGCATTGGTAGGATCCTCTGTTAATGGTAAATAGGTGGAAGAATCTTGTAACAACAAACCTATTTTGTTCTCATGATGTGTGCGGTCCAGCAAGACTAATGCTCCACCCTTGTCTGCTTTGGTAAAATGTAAAGAATCATTCAATTGCAAGGATTTCAATGCAAATCTCTCTTTTGTGAATAAATTGGGAGTTCCTTCAATTTAACCTGGTAATTTAGCTAAATCTTGTTTCACCAGAGTCTCAAACAAATCAATGGTCTTTTGTGAAATAGGAGGAACAAAGGTACTATTGGGCTTAAATACATGATAATCTTCATCTTGTTGTTAAACCATTTTCTCTGGTATTTAAAGAGGCAGCTGATTTGATTGTCTCATTTTTCAGACACCATCAGCTTCACCTACTGAACCTGTTGCCAATATTCAAAATATTAGATTCATCATAGTTTATTGTTCACTTGCTACTAGTACAATAAGATTAACAAAGGTTCAGCAAATGTTTAGGGCCAATTCCTGTTTGATCGAGTGCTACAGTGACATTCTCTTACATTAATAGTAGGATTGGCATCCCACCTACTTCCAGAGGGAAACCTCTGTTGTGCAGGTTAATGCCAATGTCTGCCACATAAAGGTTGAAAATGATTGAAGCAAGAACGCAGCCTGGTTTGATTCTCTCGAAGTGAAGATATTCTTCAAGGTTATGTTAACCATTTTACTTTGACCCACATATCCTTATATAGTGCTTAAATGGCCCTAAACAAAATGTTGTAAAAAAAAACATCCTTACAGTTTCTGCCATAATTTGCTTTGATTTACTTATCAAGCGCTGTGTGAAAGTCACTGAAGCACACAAATACATCAGAGGTGGTGGATCCAATTGCCTTTTGGTTAGCATTGAGACGGTCATAATTTTGCCAAGCGTACCATGGCTGACTCTAAATCCACGGAATTAGCTTGTGTTTTTCAGCCCAGGTTCTAAGATCATTTAGTAATAGGTTTGTGTATTGTTTGGGTTCTGTGACCAGCAAGGCGATTGTTAGAAATCAAGGTCTCTAGTTGGCAGAGGTATGCACCTCGTCCAATTAGGGATCCTTCCACCTATGAAGGGTAGGCGGACTACATGTCTTAATCAACCCCTGCTCACCCCCTTGGTCGCTTAGCAAGAGCAGCCAGGCTTATCTGATAGGCAGTGTGTAAATTATTTTCACACAGCACACAGTTATACAGTGAAAACACTAAAAAAGGACACCACAGCAGGCTTAATAAAATAGCCAATATTTACCTGTGAAAAACTAAACCAAAATGATATAAATCCAACATCCAGTAATCTAAATATGAATATTGCAAAAATAGAATAAAACACATTTCCTTCAACTTGATCAATCTGTCTGGGGCAATCACTGTGTTGTGAACAAACAAATCCAACAGTTCAGGGCGACAGCAGCGTTGCAGGCCAGCTTAGTTGTCGGGAAGACCCACAAACAGTACCTTGGAAATGCAGTGCATTGTTGGCCTTGTGATGAGCTCTGAAAACCGGCATTGCAGGTGTTGGTTACGGAGGCCATTGCAGGAGTCTTCGGGCCCTTGCAGTCACATGCGTTGCAGATCAAACTCAGTGAGGTTGCAGTCAGGAGCACCTTCGGGCGTCGGGGCTGATGTGTGAAGTGGACCAGTGAGGTGTGCAATGCCCTCTGGTCACAATGCAGGCAGCAGCTCAGTAATGGTGTCGGTGAGACCAAGGCTCTGGTGTTCGCAGTGCTCATCGCGGTGCTGGCAGGTCACGTGCAAGCAGTAGTTTTGTTGCTGAATCGCTGTTGTCAGTAGATGACCTGGAGTCAATGGTGCCGGTGTTGGTAGGCCAAGGATGCAGCGTGGGATGGGGCGTTGCGTCGACTAACTTATGAGTGGTGCTCCCTGGCCAGGGTGCAGGCAGCGGCGTCGATGTTGGCGTGGAGCAGTGTCGTAAAGGATACCAAGCCAACGATGTGAAGTGAGGCAGTGCAAAGTGCAGTGCCCTTAGGGCACGAGCTAGCAGCGGCTTGGTGGCAGCATCAGGCATTGTCGTTGGTGAGACCGGGGTTGCAGTGCAAAGTTGGTGGTGCTCTCTGCAGTGCCAACAGGTTACAGATCCAGCAGCACCGTTGTTAATGGCGTTGGGTTGCTTTTTCTTATGTTGCAGCACAACACACACAGTTCCCAGGGCTGGTAGCAGATGATCCTGAAGTATTTGCTGTTCCTGCAATTCCTTGAACAGGGGGCAAGCTCTACCTCAAGCTCTTGGAAAACTCAGGAAAATAAGCTTCAGAACTTCCAGCCAGTCCTTTCAATGCCAATGACAGAAGCAGCCACTGTAGGCCAACCCAGCAATCACACAGCAAAGTGGTAGCTCCTTCCGACAGCTTTTCCAGCTCTTCTTCTTGGTAGGTTCCTTAGTCCAAACAATTTCTAAATTTCCAGGGCTAGGCCCCAATATTTATACTACTTTTCCCTTTGAAGTTGTAGGCAGAAAGTCTCTTTGGCCCAGTACAAACCAGTTTGGTCCTCCCTGGTCCAGCTTTACTACAGAAGGTGGAGACAGCATTGTTCACAACAGACACAGCCAATGCAGGTGCTAGTGTAAACTCCTCTTACCACTCTAAATGCAGAAAAGGTCTATTCAGCCTGTCTATGATTCACCGAGGAAAGGCAGGACACACCTCAAATCCCCCTTCTTATTGTCTAGTGTGAACGCACATCCCCAGCTCCTGTCACCTCAAAACCAGACGGTGAATAACACAAACAGGCAGAGGCACACAGGGTGGTTAAGTTAGAATATGCCCACGTTCTAAGAATGGCATTCTTAAACACACAACTTAAAAACCACCTTTACTAAAAGATGTCTCATTAAATTCTCAATTAAGAGAGCCTAAACTCCATTTCTCTATCTTATGCCAATGGAAAGTTACACTTGTAAGATGTTACAAGGCAGTCCCAAGTTAACCTATGGGATTGTCAATCCCAGAGTGAAAAACGAAATGCACACTATCTCACTATCAGGACATGAATAACACACTACTGCATGTCCTACTTCTTACATGCACCCTGCCCATAGGGCTACCTTGGGCCTACCTTAGGGGTGACCAGCAGTGGCCCGTGTAGGTAGGAGCGGTGGGGCCAGGTAGGGGCGTTTTGACAGATGGCGATTAGGGAAATTAATAAATGATTTAATTTTCCCTTGTGGTACCACCCTACCTCTCTTACCTGCACGGGCCACGGTGAGGGGTGACTTATATGTAAGAAAAGGAAAAGTTAGGTCCTGACAAGTGGGTGCACTTCCCAGGTTGACGTGGCAGTAAAAACTGTATGCAGACACTGCAGTAGGTTCTAGAGACCATTAAATGTCTTCTGCGCCAAGTGTGCAGACTCTCCGTCACTGGTGGCGCTGGCTTTGATACAGTGGTTGTTTAATGCTTGATTCCTTCCTTGATTTTGACTTCAAAGAACAAAGACATGTGATTCCCTTGGATGGAATTCATACAGTCCCAGAATCTCTTGAGGTTGGTTCTTTTTCATATCTTGAATAAAGTCTGTCATTCCATGTGTCTTTGTGAGTGCTTCTCTTTACAAAGCTGTTTCTTATATAGCTTCTTGCAAAATCAAAATGCCTCTTTGGAACTAAGAACTGTGTCAGGTTTTATGGCTTTGCGCCAAAGGCTATTTAATTCTTTGTAATTTCTTCAACATTTGGGATAGCTATAAGTTGTTAATGGCGTGTGCTTTTCCACAGCTTTCTTGGGCCGTTATCCCTGTTGCAGAATATTGAATGAGACGTTACCACCCTCAAAATCAAGGCAGGGGAGCTTCCCTTTTTTAGGTGCTTAGGTGGCAACAAGATTGCGTCCTGGAACTGCTCCATTCCCATCAGGCATTTCATCTCTTCTGGTTCTCCTCGCTAGGTTTTAAGTATCACAATGTCTCCCGTGCGCCATTTTAGCCTTTGAAGTCATTGTAGGTTGGAACATTCAGTGACATTTGTAATTCTGCTCCTGTCGATGAAATCTACTGCTAGGATTGCATCAGAGCAAAATGGTTGCTATTGAATGACTCTAAGGGCCAAATGTATCAAATATGGAAATTGCGATTACCTAATTGCGATTTTCCCAGAATCTCAATTAGGTCGTCGCAATTTCTAATATATGTAACTCCATGAGTTTCATATACCGATTACTAGTGGGTCGCAAATAGACCTACCTCATTATTATTAATGAGAATTATTATTAAGCAGACCACCATGTGCACAATTGCTTTTAAATAAAGCAATCTTGTTTTTTTTATGCAGCTAGTTTTCCTTAAAGGAAAACAGGTTCCATTTAAAGAGCTGGGACCACTGCCTGCTCCAAAAAAATGTTTTTACAATCATTCCCAAAGGGCAAGATGTCCCTTAGGGGACCCCTTTCCATTTGCAAATGGGTTACCAACTACTTGAAGTAGGTGGTAAAATGTGGATGTCTTGTGACCACTTTTTACTCAAATAGACGCAGTCTGAGATTCCGTTGACTGAGTTTTGAAATTCTGTGGTCACATCAGAAAAACCACATTGTAATATATTCATATTAAAATCCCATAATTAGTAGTTCCGCTACTGTATATAAGTCCTTCAACTTTCTAAGTTTGTCCATGGTCAGGAAGTCCTCAATCTATGTCATTCAGGCAACAAGGTTTTTCAGGCTTGATTTTCTGTCCGACTTAATTTATCACAAACCGAATGTTGCTCTTGGGTCACCCCTCTTTTACACTAAACGGAACTTAATACTATTGTTACTCTTTGTTCTTACATCAGTTTCAGTTGCTTGCAATTTTTTTCTTGCACATGGTTTTCACATGACAGGTAACATTCTACATTTGCTAAACAAAAGTACCAAGGAATCACACCAGAAATAAATGAACTGTACTAAACACTCAATGTATCAATGGCAAAGTACATTTATCTTGCTAGAGCCATGGTAATTGTTTAGAGACTGGTTCTGTTTGGAGGTCTTATGCACAGTTGCTAAAGCTCCACTACTTGAGGTACCAAACAGAAACACTAAGGATTTGTTCTTAACTCTGTGAAGGCTCAGGTTACAGATGGTAAAGTTCCAGTAAGTAGTTGCAAGGGTCAGTAAAAAAATCCAACAGTAGCTCTATTGTCTAGAGGTTGCATCCCCAGCTCCACTCCGTGTTTTTGGGATCGCGCTAGCTGCACCAGACTACCATTCAACTGTGTGAGCGAGCGAGGGGAAAGGAGGAGGTCACCGCTCTGCCGCTCTGCTGCACAGCCTCACAGAGCCAGAGGCGCCTCGCGGCACTCCCAGCAGTGCTCCCCATCCCCCCGAGGAGCCTTGCAGCACTTGTGCGGGTGAAAAAGGAGGAGGACGCCGCTCTGCTGCACAGCCTCACAGAGCCCGCAGTGCCTCGCAGCACTCTCCATAGTGCCCCCCCCCCGAGGAGCATTGCAGCACTTGTGCGGGGGGAAAAGGAGGAGCACACCGCTCTGCTGCAGACTCAGCCTCGCAGAATCCACAGCACCTGAGCTGCTTATGTGAGGAGAAAGGAGGAGGACACCGCTCTGCTGTTCTGTTGCAGGTTTCCAGGCGGACAGTTTATCTGAGCCTCGGTGAGCCCCCCACCCGAGCCTCGCTGTACTTGTGTTTCCACTTGAGTTATCTCGAACCATTAGAGCCCGCACAGAGCCCGAAGAGCTTGTGGCGCCCTCCACAGAGCATTGCTGCAGCTTTTCACCCTGGAGAGGCTGACCTGCAGAAACAGGCACGAAAACGTGAAACAGGCTGAATAGGCTGAACAGCCTAAGCAGGCCAAGCAGCGAGAGAACGAGACGGAGGTGATAGATGTGCTTCTCCTTACCTTGAAGAGCTCATACCCCCACCTTCATCCACTGGCTGTACAGGCTAGCAGTGGTGTGGGAACGTGTTGGAGGTGAATGGCGAGAGGCATGAAGGGTGAGAGGGGGTGCATCACCCTACTTGGAAAGGCTTGCACCACCCACCACCCACTACCCACCTTCACCCACCTTGAACCACCTTTCAAAAAATACCCCCTCCCCGACTTCGGCAGGGGAGTGCAGTGCGAGAGGCCCTTGCACCCATACAGGTTTGGCGGCAGCCTGATTTGCTTGTTCAGGTGGAATCAGACTCGTGTGTCTCACCTGCCTGCCTCTCCTGTTGTCTCCAGCTTCTAGCAGCTGCTAGTAACCTGTCAGTGGCCCTCAGGCGAATTCCCAGTCGGATAAGACACTTACCTTTGAAGCCCCTGGGATCCACGGAGAACCACTGAGTAGTGGCACCTCCCTGCACCTGCACCTGTACCTGCATTCGCACTTTTTAGTGAATACAGTGAACACAGAGAATACTGCATTGTACAGCCTTATTGCAATCTGACTGAGTCTCTACAGTTTTTCTGTCTCCCACAACCTGAAAAAGGGCACTCCAGTTGACAGGATGGTTGACAAGTTGATCATACGGACGGTCTCCACGGAGGGTGCTATGAGATCGGGCAGAGTAAGAAAAGCACCAGGGAAAGCGAAAGCAAAGTCACAACCACAATCCAAAGCCGTCAAACGAAGATGAAGGAAGGAGGAGTGGGTCCAATGTTACCAGTGAGACAGATCCACTGGACCTTGTCCAAGACAGCTCAAAAACGTGGGAAACTTGATGATCCGTCAGGTGAAGTACAGCACAACCAGCAAAGCAACCTGCAAACCAAATTCCCGCTCACCTGCAATCTTCAAAAAGCAGTTGCAACAGTAAGGGGCAATACAATCAATATGAGTCACGGACTAGAGGACCATGATTTAATTTGGGAGGGAGGGTTGCCAACAAGGAGAAACCCTACCCTTTTTCAACCAAAAATATACACTAAATTCCCCTTCCTGAAAGATCCTTGCACAGTAATATTCTCAAAAAGTGCCACTATAGAAGGACTACAATCCCCTGTTCTACCATTGGCTCCACAAAGTCTTGGCCTTCGCTGGAAGCAATAAAGCCGAAGGAGATCACTGCTCAAATCCATTTCAGCAAGCCCGAAATAAGCCCACATAGAAGCCTCAATGGGAATCTTAGTGAGGAAGAGCTACCATCACAAAAATATAAAAATGGAAATAACGATACAATGCAGGAAACCGTTGTATTAAAAGCGCAATGTGGAAAAAAAGACATTGAAAGGGCAATGGACTGCGACCTACAGGAGGATCAATCTGCTTATCAACACGTGCAACAGAAGGACAACCATAAAAAGCATCTTTTTTCCCCACAACATAATTTAACGGCCAGCTCACGTAAAAATCAAATCCCTACTTTGTATTCTCATCTATTCTGGACTATTCTGGCCTACAGAGGCCCAGCCAGAGGCAGTAACTCCCAAACCACAGCGGCAAAGGCAAGGGGAACCTACATTAGGCTCAGACTTTCCAACATTTTCAACTTCCACCCAAAATCCCAGAGACAGACCCAAGCGAGGAAAGAAGTGAGGGTGCTGAAACCCCGATAAACCAAACGAAGTCTGAAAAGAAATCTGCCTCAATGTTCCATCAAAACCCCCCACCAACAGCACCGACAGTACACCAGCTCAAGGAGCACAAAACAGGGGAACTAGCACTACAACAAAACAATCTCTTCCCCCAACCGTCGCCAGCAAACAGTCCCGACTTAATATTATCGGGCCAGGCCAATCAGCACCAGGCAAAAACAAAGGCAACTACAATGGCAGTCCTTACAGCACCGAGATCAATCACTGCATAATGAAGACATGCCAACAGCAACCGGTGACATGTCTTTCCTAGATTCTCAAGAATGGGAGGAACTAGTAGCCTCTCATAGTCAAGATCTCAGCAATCCACCAAAAAATGCACAGAAAGAAAGATACAAAACCACCCGCAGCAACAAATCCATAGTCTGTGAGTCGATACTAGGCACTATGCAATATTCAACTGCGCCCTGCAATCCCACAAGCTGGATCTCCAACTTACTGTTCTTCAAACCCTAGCGGATTTCACCTCAGGGATCGATTAGAGATTGGGCGATTTAAATGGTCTAATAAAAAGAGGACAAGAAGCGGCCCTTAAATCGCAGCCTGAGCAACAAGAATGCTCCTGTGCCTCCATAGTGGATAAGCTACTAACGCTCCCGATGATACTGTGTGATTTGTTGACTGTCCTGAAACAAAGAGCCATAACTCAGAATATTGTCTGCAACGATAGCCTGCAGGTCAATGGCAGCATACATGGTCCACAATCAACAGCGCTGCTACAGCCAAATGGGGACAGATTACCAGGAAGAAGCAACCCCTCACAAGGCCCAATAACCAGGCCACAAAATAAAACAGATTTATCAGTAAAATCTGGACGTAAACATAAAGGAAAGGCAGGAACAAGAAATCAGTACCCTGGGCACAACAGTGATTAACTTTCAGCCAGAAACTGCGGCAAAAGACCGAATAACTGAGGAAACTCCAAACTCAGCTGGCAACACTACTTCTTCTTTAATTCCTACACCCCAGCGGAAGACCATGGTACACACCAACACATGGCTAGAGCCACCAACAACAGCACCAGGCAGAAAGAAACTCGCTGAAGGACCACGAGTGGCAAATCAGAAATTAGTTCTAGACACGCAAGAAGCCCAAAACAAACGCTCAATATTCTTAAGTCAAAATCATGGGCAATGTGTCAGCCTGCACGGCACAGAACATCCCTCATCTGATCAATCGTTAACATCACATAACAGCAGTAATTAAGAGATGATGACTAAAGCTCACCCTCCTAACCAAGGGACTGGCAACAGCAATGAGTCAATTAGCATTGGATCTCAGCATCTGAAACAGGAAACATATGCCCACACAGCAACTAGCAGCGGCAGTTTGCAGTCCCAACGCCAGGACTCTACTGCTGCAGAAGTGACTGACACAATAATATTCCTTCCCCAATATTAGTTGTTAGAACCTGGGATGTCAGGTCACCCAGGGTAGCTTGGCCTAGGGGCAAGACATACAATTCTAGAGGCACAGTGTGAAGGTTGCAGACCACCCAGCAGTAAATCCACGCAATACACTTAAAAAGGACGCTACACCAATTTTGTTAGGAAAATAAGTACCTGTTTATAAAAATAATATACTCTATTCTCTTACACTTTAGAATTCACAGTTCAGTACTTTACAATCAATCAGGAAATAACAATCCGCTTAAGTCTTGGGAGAGAAAACTACCACTCAGTATAAGCAAATGCAGATGTCATGGAATTAATAGCAATCTTTTTAGCAGTGTTAACTGGCATTAAAAATCCACATCAATAGTATCTTTCATTACATTTAGATGACATGTAAACAGTAGCTCTACTTTCAGGGATGGTAACTTATCTCAAAATTTATCATTAATAATACATTTAATCAGTTCACAACATTGACCAAATCTGGCTTCAGTGAGGAATTCCAATTTACCCCGAAGTTTAGTTAATAACCAGCAATCTTTGTAAGGAACTTATGCCTTCACTTTGCCAACAGGTTTCTTTATGCTACTCCCCAACCTGTGTTGAGCAGGGATTAAATGACCAGTATCTAATTCGCTCCACTGTAGGCACTAGCGCCACCTCCCCCTGCAATTCACCTCCTTACTTGTATCCACTACGTTGCTGGGTCCTTTTCTGTGTCAGAAGCAGGGTTGGGGGGAGGGGGGGGCGAATACACCACCGAGGTAGCCAAGCAATTGAATGTGGCAAAGGTTCTCTTGAAGCTCCCCTGCTCTCTCCTCACTCGGGCCAGCTCCTCTGCTTGGCGCTCGAGCGGAGGGCAGGGCCGATGACACAATACCCCCATAAAGCCACCGAGTCCCTCAGCTCCCTCTCCCTGCTCGGCCAGCTCCTCTGCGTGGCGCGCGAGCAGAGGGAACAGGGCGGGACACTCACTCGGGCTGCAGCCGGTGCTCCTCCTCCGTGTGGATCGGCGGGGCCACTAATCCCTCAGACATGCGCGGAAGCGCTCGCGCCGGTACCTCCTTCCACTGCGCCGCTCTCAGGAAGGACGCGCTACCCACGGGCCTACTCGATCCTAGGCCCCTCCTGAGGGAATGACTAAACCGCTTTGGGCATGCGCGAAGGCGCCTTTTTGTAGCGTCTCGCCCTGGCTTTCCCTGGCAACCGGGTCGCTTCACAGCAATGCGACTACAGCGCGGAAGGCGCCCCGGGGGTCCCGATCACAGCGACAGCCTTCAGGACTTCCCAGATTAGATGGGACCTTTCTCCACTCTTCACCACCTTAACAATTAGAAGAGGGTCGGCTCGCTACCAGTCCTGCCACAGGTAAGGGGTGTCCAGCGCCACCCAGGCCAAAAGCTTTCTTCTTACCCTCAGAAGGGAGGGGGAATCAAAGGGGGCTTCCACAGGTTACAGCCACAGTGCACTTTCTCAGCACTAGTCCACCAGCCCTCCTTACTGGGCAGATAAAGGGGCACAGGAGTCTTCTAAATTCAGTTCTTAGATCCCAAAATTTAACCCCTACCTAACTGTCCAGGGTCAGCAGGATGAACTAGCTTGGCTAGGACAACAGGAATGGGCGGTGGAAAAGCCTTGACAGAGGGCTACTCTTGTAGAGGAAACCACCCTTCAGGATCCTACCTCTACCAGACCTCAGCCTTCACTCTAGCTGCTCCTCACTGACAGACAAAATGGCTGCCCCGCTTTCCGCCTTATATAGGCTGACCCTCAGTGGTCCAGGATGGACCAGAAGGTTCTGGAACGCCCTATGCTAGTCTATGGGCAAGTTCTAGGTTTGACAGTTAGGGCAGTTGGTAGCCACCATTTTGTGGTTCCAACTTTTCCTGTCAGAACAGGCCTCTGGGCCTGAGGTGAAAAACTATGAGGGGAAAAAGAACACCTATCCCCTTGACCAACACCTAGAAAAACTCAGTGGACAAAAATTATTAAGGGTATGAGGGGCAAAAAGGGGACAAAATAAATAATAAATTGGAGGGACTACACAAAAAGCCAGACAGGTCTAACACGCGTCCCCCCCAGCTGAAAGTGGGGAGAACTACCCAACCCCTTGGGAGTCCTCATCACTAAGGCGGAAATACCTGGAGAGACCGTCTGCATTGGCGTGGCCCACCCCAGGCCGATGTTCCACCCGGAAGTCCATTCCCTGTAGGGAGATGGACCACCTCAACAGCTTGGGATTTTCCCCCTTCATTTGCATCAGCCAACGAAGGGGCCGGTGGTCAGTCTGAACCAGGAAGTGCGAGCCAAAGAGATATGGCCGCAGCTTCTTCAGAGCCCACACCACCGCAAAAGCTTCCCTCTCAATTGCACTCCACTTCTGTTCCCGGGGAAGCAGTCTCCTGGATAAGAAGACTACAGGCTGATCCAGGCCCTCTTCATTTAGTTGCGATAACACTGCCCCAATGCCATGTTCTGATGCATCCGTTTGGACAATGAACTCCTTGGAGAAGTCTGGGGCCTTCAGGACCGGTGCCGCACACATTGCCTGCTTCAATTTCTCAAAAGCTTGCTGACAAGCTCCCGTCCAAACTACCCGTTGAGGTTGTTTCTTCGAGGTGAGCTCTGTGAGGGGCGCTACAATAGTGCCATATCCCTTCACAAAGCGACGGTAGTAGCCTGTGAGGCCCAGGAAAGCTCGGACCTCAGTCTGTGTCTTGGGGGGTTCCCAGGCCATGATTGCCTCAATCATCGCCTGCAGGGGATGCACAGTCCCCCTACCCACCAAGTGTCCAAGGTACACAACCGACCCCTGCCCAATCTGGCATTTGCTGGCCTTGATTGTCAATCCAGCTTGTTTCAGGGCCTGGAGAACTGCTTGAAAATGCTGCAAATGGTCCTCCCAACTGCTACTGAAGACAGCAATGTCATCCAAGTAAGCAGCAGAGAAACTCTCCATTCCAGAGAGGACCTGGTTCACCAGCCGCTGAAATGTGGCAGGGGCGTTCTTGAGCCCAAAAGGCATCACACAGAACTGGAAGTGTCCCTCAGGCGTGGAGAAGGCTGACCTTTCCCTTGCTCCATCTGTCAAGGAGATCTGCCAGTACCCCGAGGTGAGGTCAAAGGTACTCAGATATTGGGCAGCTCCTAGCCGGTCAATTAATTCATCCGCCCTAGGGATCGGATGAGCATCAGTCTTTGTCATTGAGTTCAGTCCTCGGTAATCCACACAGAACCTCAGATCGGGTGTGGTGCCTGGTGGTGCGGCTTTTGGCACGAGCACCACCGGACTGGACCAAGGGCTGTTGGAAGGTTCAATAACTCCCAGCTCTAGCATCTTGGCAACCTCTCCATGGATGCTAGCCTTCACCTTGTCGGACAGCCGGTAGGTCTTCGACTTCACTGGTGGGCTGTCCCCTGTGTCCACGTCATGGGTACACAGGTGAGTCCTTCCCGGGACAAGGGAGAACAACGTAGAGTACTGCTCCAGGATCTAGCGGCAGTCCTCCCGTTGCTCAGGAGTTAGAGTGGGAGAGAGAATCACTCCCTCCACTGACCCATCCTTCTCTTGAGACGAAAATAGATCTGGGAAAGGTTTGCTTTCCGCTTCCTCTTCCCCGTCAGTCACCATCATCAACATGACTTCGGGCCTCTCATGGTGGGGTTTGAGACGGTTGGCATGCAGCACCCGTAGGGGCTGTCGAGGGGTCTTAAGGTCCACCAGGTATGTGGCCTTACCCTTCTTTTCCAACACTTCAAAGGGGCCTGTCCAGCGATCCTGGAGGGCGCTAAGCTCTCCAGGCTCCATCACCCACACTTTCTGGCCAGGCTCCAATTCCACCTGGTGAGCATTGTGGTCATACCACTCCTTCATGACTGCCTGGCTGGCCTCCAAGTTGTCAGAAGCTTGCTTCCACAACTTCGCCATTTGGCTCCTGAAGGCCAGCATGTAGCTCACCACATCCTGGGGGGGTTTCCTGGGAGATTTCTCCCAACCTTCCTTCACCAGGCTGAGAGGACCGCGTACAGGGTGCCCATACAGAAGCTCAAAGGGGCTGAAGCCCACTCCCTTCTGGGGCACTTCCCTGTAGGAAAAGAGCAAACAGGGTAGGAGGACGTCCCATTTCCTCCGCAGGCTTTCGGGCAGACTTCTGATCATGCCCTTCAAGGTCTTATTAAACCTCTCAACCAGTCCATTCGACTGGGGGTGATAAGGAGTGGTGAAGCGGTAGGTCACTCCACACTCCTTCCACATTGCCCGCATGTAAGCTGACATTAAGTTGGTCCCCCTGTCAGACACAACTTCCTTGGGAAATCCCACTCGGGTAAAGATCCCCATTAGGGCTCTTGCCACTACAGGTGCAGTGACTGTCCTCAGAGGAATTGCCCCTGGGTACCGTGTGGCATGATCCACCAGAACCAGGATAAACCTGTGCCCAGCATTTGTTGGTGGATCTAAAGGCCCTACAATGTCGATGCCCACCCTCTCAAAGGGTGTGCTAACGACTGGAAGTGGTTCCAGGGGAGCCTTTAGCTTCACCCCTGTTTTCCCACTGGCCTGGCAGGTTACACATTCCCGACAGTAAGTGTTGGACGCCACTTTCATCTGAGGCCAGTAAAAGTGGAGGACAAGCCGTGCAAAGGTCTTGTCCTGGCCTAAGTGTCCTGCCAGGGGTATGGCATGAGCCAATTCCAAAAGAAAGGCTCGGTATTGTTGCGGGACTACCAAGGCCCTTGATGAACCAGGCAAGGGTACCTTGGGTTCACTGTAGAGGAGTCCATCCTCCCAGTAAATATGGTAGTGTCCCGTAACATCACCTGCTGCTTGGGCTTCAGCCTGTCGCCTCAGTCCCTCAAGGGTGGGGCACTCCCTCTGCCCCTTACAGAATTCCTCTCTGGTAGGACCTCCCTCCACATGCCACTCAGCAGGGATGGGTAAATCCTCCAGAGAGTCTACTTCCCCCTCCACGGACTCCTGGTCCACCACCGCAGGTGGCCGATCTGTCACATGGGGTGTGGAAGCCGGAGCAGGCTCCCCCTGTCTCCGGGTCTGTCCCTTTTTAGCAGCGGGTTGGGCCATTGTTCCAGGCTCCAACCCAGGCGAACTCCCTCTCCGGGCAGTCGCAGACCATGTGCTTGCACAGGCCCAGTCAGGTATACCCAGCATCACAGAATGCGTCCGGTATTCCACCTCTCTCCAAGTGTTGTGTTCCATGTCATTCCCCAACAGACAATCGACTGGCACGGCAGGGCTTACGGCAACTCGAAGTGAACCTGCAACCCCCTCCCACTCAAAGGGAACCTCAGCCACTGGATAGTGGCCCATTCTGCCGTCAGCCATCGCGGCGGGGTGGGGTACATTAGGAACAACCTGCTCTGGAGACACCAGTTGACTTCTCACCATAGTCATACTGGCTCCTGTATCTCTCAGAGCCTCCCCTCTCTGGCCATTGATGGTGACCCATTGCCCATACTTTGTAGTATTTGGAGGCACCTGGATCTTTGGAACCATCTCCCGCTCTCCCAGGGACACTAAGGTGACACCCGCCCACTCACCCCCCTTATCTAAGGGCAACTCCTCCCCGAGCGCTACACTAGCTACTCCCGGTGACTTTCCTCCGGTGGGAGGGGGTGGTCTCTTTGGGCATCTGACATCTCCCTTATAATGTCCAACACCACCACATTCAAAACAGTGGAGAACCCTTGGCTGCTGGCTTTGGCCAGGATTAGGGTTTCTGGGCGGGTTTGCCTTAAGGGTGAAACCTGCTCCCTTTCCCTGGAAATTATTTTGGGGACCTTTGAAGAACTCTTTCTTTTTATCTCCCCCCTCCTTCTTCTGGGGGGCGCCCTGTCCGGCTTTTTGAGAATCCCCTCCAGTCCCCCTTGAGGACACCCGGGTACTTGCCCAAGGGTCCGCCTCCTCTGCAAGCTTCCGGGAATTGGTCAGCTTGCTGTCCACCAGGTGTTGGCGCAGCTCGGGAAAACATTTCTCGAGGAGGTGTTCTTTCAAAAACAGATCGTACAGCCCCTCATAATCCTTCACCTCGCTGCCCTTGACCCAACCCTCCAAAGCTTTCTTGGCGTAGTCTAAGAAGTCTACCCAATTCTGGGTACTCAGTTTGTGACTTCCCCTGAATTTCTGTCTGTACTTTTCAGGGGTAAGTCCAAACTTCTTCACCAGGGCCACCTTCATCGTAGGGTAGTGGGTTTGCTCCTCCTGCTCCAGAGCCAACAAGGTGTCTCTGCCAGCAGGTGGCATGTATTTATACAGCCCACCCCCCCAGTGAGTTTCTAGGATCCCGTGAGCCCTCAGAGAAACTTCGTAGGCGGCCAACCATTTGGCAATGTCATCGCCTGGGGTGTAACTGGCGACAACATCTTTGGGTAAATAGGGTCTGGATTCCCTGGTGTTCACCTTAGTTTCGCTGCCACCATTATCTGAATTGGAAGACCTTAGGGTTAAAGCTTGTAGGTCCATCTCTTTAATGGTTCGCTCATGGGCTAACCTCTTGTCCTCCCTTTCCATATCCATTCTAGCTAATTCCAACCTCATTCTCCTCTCCTCCCTCCTATCCTCTAGCTCGGCGTCAGTTAAACCCCTCTCTGAGACGCTGCTGCCCACCCTTGAAGGTGTCCTGGGACCTGTCAGTAGATTCCCCCCTCCAGCTTGGTACAACATTGCAGTCTCAAGGACAGTGTCCCTGTCACTCTCTTCCGTATCCAGTTCCTCCCCTGAATGAGCTTCCACCCATGCCCTTATGCTGGTCAGCAACTCGCCTTTCCTGGCACCTTTTTTAAAAAATACCCCCTGTTGCTGACACCACTCCTTGAATTGGGTCACGGTGTAGGATTCCAGCTCCTCAAAATTTAATTCCATCTTTTACTATGGAATAACATTGACACACAGGAGAAAACCAAGAAGTGACCTGAGGTTAACCTCCACCCAACAAAAGAAACAAATTTGGAAAAATCAAAAAAGGCAAATTAGGAGGGCCGCAAGGAGAAAACTCCTGGTGTAGGCCGCGTGTATTACTTTTAATTACTACTGAGTAGCTGCAACTAAGTCAGAATCCCACCGCTAGGCACCAATCTGTTAGAACCTGGGATGTCAGGTCACCTATGGTAGCCTGGCCTAGGGGCAAGACATACAATTCTAGAGGCACAGTGTGAAGGTTGCAGACCACCCAGCAGTAAATCGACGCAATACACTTAAAAAGGACGCTACACCAATTTTGTTAGGAAAATAAGTACCTGTTTATAAAAATAATATACTCTATTCTCTTACACTTTAGAATTCACAGTTCAGTACTTTACAATCAATCAGGAAATAACAATCCGCTTAAGTCTTGGGAGAGAAAACTACCACTCAGTATAAGCAAATGCAGATGTCATGGAATTAATAGCAATCTTTTTAGCAGTGTTAACTGGCATTAAAAATCCACATCAATAGTATCTTTCATTACATTTAGATGACATGTAAACAGTAGCTCTACTTTCAGGGATGTTAACTTAGCTCAAAATTTATCATTAATAATACATTTAATCAGTTCACAACATTGACCAAATCTGGCTTCAGTGAGGAATTCCAATTTACCCCGAAGTTTAGTTAATAACCAGCAATCTTTGTAAGGAACTTATGCCTTCACTTAGCCAACAGGTTTCTTTATGCTACTCCCCAACCTGTGTTGAGCAGGGATTGAATGACCAGTATCTAATTCGCTCCACTGTAGGCACTAGCGCCACTTCCCCCTTCAATTCACCTCCTTACTTGTATCCACAACGTTGCTGGGTCCTTTTCTGTGTCAGAAGCAGGGGGGGGGGGGAATACACCACCGAGGTAGCCAAGCAATTGAATGTGGCAAAGGCTCTCTTGAAGCTCCCCTGCTCCCTCCTCACTCGGGCCAGCTCCTCTGCTTGGCGCTCGAGCGGAGGGCAGGGCCGATGACACAATACCCCCAGAAAGCCACCGAGTCCCTCAGCTCCCTCTCCCTGCTCGGCCAGCTCCTCTGCGTGGCGCGCGAGCAGAGAGAACAGGGCGGGACACTCACTCGGGCTGCAGCCGGTGCTCCTCCTCCGTGTGGATCGGCGGGGCCACTAATCCCTCAGACATGCGCGGAAGCGCTCGCGGCGGTACCTCCTTCCATTGCGCCCGCTCTCAGGAAGGATGCGCTACCCACGGGCCTGCTCGATCCTAGGCCCCTCCTGAGGGAATGGCTAAACCGCTTTGGGCATGCGCGAAGGCGCCTTTTTGTAGCGTCTCGCCCTGGCTTTCCCTGGCAACCGGGTCGCTTCACAGCAATGCGACTACAGCGCGGAATGGGGCCCCCGGGGTCTCGATCACGGCGAAAGCCTTCAGGACTTCCCAGATTAGATGGGACCTTTCTCCACTCTTCACCACCTTAACAATTAGAAGAGGGTCGGCTCGCTACCAGTCCTGCCACAGGTAAGGGGTGTCCAGCGCCACCCAGGCCAAAAGCTTTCTTCTTACCCTCAGAAGGGAGGGGGAATCAAAGGGGGCTTCCACAGGTTACAGCCACAGTGCACTTTCTCAGCACTAGTCCACCAGCCCTCCTTACTGGGCAGATAAAGGGGCACAGGAGTCTTCTAAATTCAGTTCTTAGATCCCAAAAGTTAACCCCTACCTAACTGTCCAGGGTCAGCAGGATAAACTAGCTTGGCTAGGACAACAGGAATGGGCGGTGGAAAAGCCTTGACAGAGGGCTACTCTTGCAGAGGAAACCACCCTTCAGGATCCTACCCCTACCAGACCTCAGCCTTCACTCTAGCTGCTCCTCACTGACAGACAAAATGGCTGCCCCGCTTTCCGCCTTATATAGGCTGACCCTCAGTGGTCCAGGATGGACCAGAAGGTTCTGGAACGCCCTATGCTAGTCTATGGGCAAGTTCTAGGTTTGACAGTTAGGGCAGTTGGTAGCCACCATTTTGTGGTTCCAACTTTTCCTGTCAGAACAGGCCTCTGGGCCTGAGGTGAAAAACTATGAGGGGAAAAAGAACACCTATCCCCTTGACCAACACCTAGAAAAACTCAGTGGACAAAAATTATTAAGGGTATGAGGGGCAAAAAGGGGACAAAATAAATAATAAATTGGAGGGACTACGCAAAAAGCCAGACGGGTCTAACATTAGTTATGTGGTTGTGTGGATGTTTTAAATAGAGGGGATATCTTATGACTCCTACAGTCCATCACATCCTTAGCTAACGTTGGTACTTCTGATTTAATCGCAATCGAATTCTTGCCAATAAATGCCGGGCAGAGCACCGAAGCAACCAAAACAATATGGCGATCTTTAGAGGTTGCTGACAGAATTCTACACGAAAGAGAGAGATTCCAAAACTGGGGGGTAATTTTGAAATCAATAACAAAGCCATCATATCCAACACCTTTTCTCAGTCTAGAAGAAAGCTCCCCAAGCCTGGCGACCTTTTCAGTTTTAAGAGGTGCAAGGAGTAGAACACCAGGAAGAATGAATGAGCCCAACCTGACAATAGCTCTGTTACCAACTCAAAGTCAATCATCACTATTACGCACATTAACAAGCAGCAACTGGACCGCCACACACCGACAAATAACAACAGTATCTTCAAATTGAACCCAGACGGCTGCAGTATGTTTATCGCCAATAGAACGTGAAGGAACTTCTATATGTGTGTGGAACATTAATGTCTTTGCATCTAAAACGAGAGACCAGGAGATATTAAGCTACATGAAAACTTTTGACATAATATTGTTACCGGAGACCTGGGAAGATAAGCCCTTTGACCTGAAAGGTGATACCTCCTACTCACTTCCTGTCACTAAGAAATCTGCTTTTGGCCGTCGCTCGGGAGGTCTGCTGTTTCTAGCCTCAATAACCAGAATAGGTGAGTTTTTTTCTATAAAAATACATCTAACACCTCCAAATTGCATTCTGGCAGTATTAACGCTCAAGTTAAACCAGCTCAAACAAGAAATAGTAATAATTAATGTTTACATACATCCTAAACAAAAAACAAAAGCAGAAAAGGAGCTGTCAATGGACCTACAGAGAGTGATGGACGAAGAGGCAACTGATCTCTTTATCTTGCCCGGAGATTGCAACATGCACCTCCTAGGGCATAGTGAGGATGACGATTCAACGCAGGACCTTCAGGTGTATGGGGATTCCCATCACAAAGCCAAATAAAGGTCATCAAGCTCTCAAGGACTGCGACAAACCTGCTTCGGGACTTAGAACATCTAAACATGAGAGCTCTAAACGGCTGGTTTAAAGAGGACATTCCACCAGCTGCCACATACCACTCGACTATGACTTCATCTCATCTAGATTGCACCTTTACAGCATTATCAATGTTTAATAAAATTGACACCTTCATGATAGGCAACTATGAATTTAGAGACCACCTGCCACAAGAGTTGAATCTTCAAGCTCGACCATGTCATATACCAGAAATCAACAAATCTATTTTTCTGGATGAAACTAGTAATCTTAGAAGAATAAGGTAAAACTCTAAAAACATAGAAGACATATCATCTACAGCCCAAGCTCTGTACAATCAAGGAGATGTTAATCTAGAGCAGCCCGTGGAAATTTGGGAAAACATTGTTACATCTTTAGCAGGATCATTTTCCACTAGGCAGGGCCAGAAACAGAGGGAAGCTGAAGCCAAACCAATAAAGATGGCAAGGAGTCCAGCCTCAAAAACCCTTAAGCGTTTGATCAAACAAAATTTAAGTCAACAACGTAGAACTCCAAATGACCAGAGCCTGCAAGCTACTCTTTGTTCGCTAAAGAAATCGTTAAAAAAGAGATGCTGGATTAATAAACGAACAAAGAATAAGGATCTATGGGACAAACTTTACCACAACGCAAGCCAGCAAAACCGTGCAAAATTCTGGCAATCAGTTAATAAACTGCAGCAGCCTAATCATCCAGTCATAGCCTCAAGTATCGCTGAAGTCTCTTGGGTTGACTACCTTTTTAAACATTTTAATGATACAGCAAAAGAACCTATCATTCACCCTCTCCAACTGGGCAATTCTAGCTCTAACAACTCAATACAGGCAGACACAAATCAATTCCTACAAAGTGAAGAAGAAAGAGGCTCACCATAGCCAAAACTCAGTGAGACGAATCAGCCAACAGTCTCACAGTGTCAATTATTTGTAGCAGAAAAGCATAATGGCGCACTGGATTCAGTAATAAGGAAGCAAATTACAAGAGGAAGGCGGGCGGGAGCACCAGACCCAAATGGTATACCACCAATGCTGTATAAGCAGGATTCCGAGTTTTGGAGTAATGCTTTGGAACCTGTGATAGGACACGCATTAAGAACTACAGAATTACCTGAGTCATGGAGAGGTTCCATCATCAGCCCAATATACAAGCAAGGAGCAGGGTCGGACCCAAACAACTATCGCCTGATAGCCCTTATAGACACCGAGGCCAAATACTTTGTGGGGGTCATTTTAACCGAACTGACCAGTTGGACCTCTGCAAAACACAAAATTCTCATCACTCAAACAGGCTTCCGCCAATGGCATGGCACATTAACCAACATCATGACCCTAACCATGCTTATGGACGCCACAAAGCAGGGAAAATACCCTCTGTATCTCTTCTTTATAGACTATTCTACAGCGTTTGATCATGTTGACCGCAGAAAGCTCTGGCAAAAGCTAGACAAATGGGGGATCCCTTCACCTTTATTTGATCAACTCATTAAACTGCACACCAACACATGGGTTAGAATCAAACTAGGTGCTGGCAAGCACCTTTCATCCAGAATTACTACTACAAAGGGTATAAAGCAAGGATGTGTACTAGCCCCCATGCTTTTTAGCCTTTTTTTGGCGGACTTACCGGGGGAAGTGAATATCTGTCTCTCACATTCTCCAAAGCTAGGGGCATGACATTGACAAACTTGCTATATGCAGATGATGTAGTCCTGATTAGTAGGACTCCTATTGGCCTGCAGCACCTTCTTGATGCAACTTACAAATTCTCGCAACGGAATGCTTTTGAAGTTAATTTTAAAAAATCAACAATCTTGGTAGTAAACCACTGCAAGAAGACAAACACAAAGTGGTACTTGGCCAGCAAATGCCTCAACCAAGTAGAAAACTATAAATATCTGGGTGTTTTGCTAGACCATAGGAACTCTTTTAAGCCCCAGTTAGAATCTCTGCGAAGAAAGGGAGTGATGACTAACTTAGCATTAAAATCCTTAAAGAAGCTATTGCCGGACCTTACGCTCGAACCTTTTCTAAAAGTCTTACGAGCAAAACTGCAACCCACACTCAATTATGGCAGCGAATCGCTGATGGGCAGAGATGCAGCTACACTTGATAGCACAATAGCAACCGCCTATGGATCGATCTTCCAGCTTCCCAAATATGTTTCACCGGTTCAAATCAGACTGGAATTCGTCCTTCAAATCCAGGTGACAGAAAGAAAGGGGGCTTTTGTAAAAAGCTGGTATAAAATAAGAGCGGCCAAAGTGGAGACTCTGAACAACTATCTTTGGGTAGAGCTCTCACTTTCTGGAAAGCTGCCCGCCAACGTGTACCTTCAAGAGACCATCAACACACTAGGCTTGAGAGACGCCTGGAACACTCCAATGGGTAACCCAGCCTTTAAAAAATTAGTAACCAAGGCAACAAGACTCATATCATCAATAGAGGACAAGAATGCGCTATCTAAACGAGCTCATGGTTGGGCTGTGTTAAACAACTATGGAGTCTTTAAACCCCAACCCTACCTCAAGGCAGCTATAAAAACTGCGACCATAGAAAGATTCTTAAGGCTCCGCTTGGGGGTCGGAGTAGTTAACTCGCTTCTACCACCTTGGGAAAGGAGGGGTGGAGACCAGCCCTGTTGATTATGCACTAGAGGCATGGAGAACCTTGTTCACATCATATGCCTATGTGAAAAGTTAAAAGACCTACGGAAAATTTTACTGGAGACATCATTCAATTGATATGGTGTCAGGTCTTGTAGGCAGGCAGTAATGCTGTGCTTCGATCCATCCTTTGTACAGCTACAATGCCGCCTAATAAAAATGTTTGCATTTACTGCAACAAAGCTGAAACACACATCTGCAAAATTTACATCTTTGGGAACGGTTTGTGCCACTTTGTAATACTAGCTTCTTACAACGGAATCGGAACGCTATAAAGATCAGATACAGGTTGCCGACTTGCTGCAAGGGATCATTTCGACAGTTTAAAAAGAAACTTCCTATTGAGCTGCCTTTAATAGACTTACTGCCGTTTGTGCTAGGGACATATGCACTTATTGACATTATCTTAAAAAGTTTCATGCCCACATAAATGTGTTATTTTAAACTTTTCATTGTTTTATTGTATTAACGTAATGTGACTGATTTTATTGATAAAATATATATATGCAATGGTTTTCATTAACTGTGCGTAATAATAAAAACTAAACTAAACAGTAGTTTCACAATCCAAAGAAATACATCTAACTTTCCCAGCTCATCACTTTTCTGAGGCCTCAGTACACAGCACTGGAAGAGGTCAAAAAGTTCCACATATGCAAGGATATTCTTTGAAGAGCTTCTAAAATGTGTGGGGAAGCTTCTACAATGTGTGGGAGTTCTTTGAAGTAACACTGCTGAAGAAGTTTCAAGATGTTCCACAAGCACAAAACTGCTGAGAGGATGACCTCGGCATCTGGCTTGCAGATTGTCTCAGCTGAGAGCCAAGAACACAGATGAAGAGCAGAGCCCAAGCAGAGGAGCACAGTTGAAGAGCAAAGCAAAATCAGAGGCTTCCTCTCGTCAACAGGGAAGAAAGTCAAGCACATGACCATGCTTGGGTGTGGCTTTTAAAAAGTGGAATCCTGATGAAGATCCTCATATCCCAGGATCCTCATACCTTGCAGTAGATCATCGAATCCCAAGATTTTAGAATACTAAGGTATATCATCAAAACTCACTACAATTTACTGCTCAGATGGAACATACTACCACAGCTTTTGAGTGCCCTTCTGAGGACAGGATTGGCTGTGCTGCTTATGGGGGTGGTCACAACAGGGAGAATACATGTGCCACCCAAAGTTGTCGGCAGCAGGACTACAATCACGCCAGACAGATGACATCTGAGTGCCAATTCCATGAGCCAGAGGTGGTAGGGGTGGCCTGTAATGCTTAGGACCAGAGGTGGATAGGAGTGTCGACAAGCAGCTGTGGCAAGCCATAACTTACATTGAGCTTCACTCAATGCTGCATTGAAATCGGCCGGATAGCACAGTGAAAAATATGCAGCATCTAATCTACAAGGAGTTGAGCATCCCTAATGTAATCAGTAGCTTTTACACAAAAAGTTGCATAGCACTAACCGTTTTAGAAAGAACAGAAAGGTGAGGCAGCGATGTCTTGCATCAAACCTGTACTCATGATAAGTACAATGTCCTAAAAGTTGCCAACAAGCAAAATGTAAGTCATTTTAAATGTTTTATTGGTCTTAATTTGCATGTCACTTGTGCTAATATCACATTTTTCTTTCCGGTTCATTGTTTGCGTAAAATCAAGGTCACAATTTTAGTCATTTGGCTCAATTTAAAATACAAGGGCAATTAGGAATGGCCCCTCTGCTGTACATTTTCTTTACTTATATATGGAGGGGAGTTGGTCCAGCATAATGCAACAAGTGCTTTGACTCTTTGGAATTGTCAGAAATTTGGATTGCACTGCCTCATACACCAACACTTCCATCGATAAGCCAAGACACATTTGGGCCTGCATATACTCCTGGGAATATGCTTACAACTATTTTGAAGCAGTAGTTTCCATAGAATTTATTGGTCCTATTTATTTATTTACATTGTTTTTCTATTGTACCACAAGTTGATGGTATTAGAGCACTTTACATGTAACATTAAATACTTCACCATAATAAGCTTATGATAATGACATTCAAAAATCTACCAAATAATTATGGAGATCAGAATAGATGACTGGGGGTGGGCAGTGTTGTGTCCTGCTAGAAACAGTCTGGAGTTTTACAATCCTCTCCCACGAGGGCCGGCCTATACACCCACCCCACACGCATTAAACACAGGCATCACCAGTCAGGTGACGCTGCCAATACAAGAGCCTGACTGCACGTGCTTGTGGCTAATTTTAAGTACAATACCTAAGTGTGTGGGTGTCTCTTATTTAGCAATTTACCAAGTATGTGGGCCTTGAGCCGAGAACTTTACAATGTCGACTAGTGATACAGAACCCCCACACCTTGCTGCCTGCAGCCATCTGCTGTAAAGGTGGAGGAGATATAGCGCCTGTAAGTACTGTTGCTGCTGTCCGCCTGAAGGTAGAGGCTGCGTTGTCTGAAGAAGAGGAAAACCATCTACTAGCCCTGAGGAAGAGTGAAAAGAGACTGCTTTGCCTCCGACCAATCACTGAGAGCTGTCCTCCGGTGAGAGCGCCAAAAGAGTGAATAGCGCTATCAGCAAGACATGACAGGTAATGCCCTGCCTGTTGAGATGCCCGCAAGGTCCCCTGCCTGCTGCCATTCTGTCCAGGTAAGGGGGGGAATGGGGTGCCTTCCCAATAAGGTGCATATAAAACAGGAGTGGGCATGGTCGTCCGCAGAAACTTTTCATGGGGGGGGCTAACCTGGCAAATGAAGGGGCGTGGCTAATGTTAATCAATAGGGGCAGGGATAAAATGGCATACAATCAGAATCGGGAAATGCTCAGGCCAAGCTGAGAAAAAAAAGTGCTGAATTTTGCATTTGAAACTGGACAACAATTAGAGCACACATGAACTCTACACATGAACCCTAAAATTACCCCCTGGCCCTTTAAAACTCACACATTACCTGATCCCTAAAATTAGCCCCCTGGCACTCCAAAACCCGTACAAGCATTGACCCCTAAAATTGTCCCCCTGGCACCCCAAAACCCATACCCGCCCTGAACCCTAAAATGTCCCCCCCTTGCACCCCAAAACCCATACCCACCCTGAACCCTAAATTACCCCCCTGGTTCCCCCAATACCATTCCCACCATGAACCTTAAAAGTATCCCCCTGGCATCCCAAAACCCATAACCACCCTGAACCCTAAAATGACCCCTGCCCTCACAAAATCATACACTCCCTAAACCTTAAAATTACACCCCTGGCGCCTTAAAACACATGCCTGCCCTGAACCCTAAAATTATCCCCCTGGCATTGAAAACCCCATACCAACACTGAACCCTAGAATCACCCCCTGGCACACCAACACCCATACCCAGCTGGCACCCTAAAATTACCCCCTGGCACCTCAAAACTCATACCCACCTTGAACCCTAAAAATACCCCCTGGTACCCCAAACCCATACCCACCATGAACCCTTAACTTATCCCCCTGGCACCCCAAAACCCATACCCACCAGGAACCCTAAACTTATCCCCCTGGCACCCCAAAACCCATACCCACCCTAAACCCTAAAATTACCCCTGCCCCCTAAAACTCATACCCACCATGAGTCCTAAAATTAACCCCACTGGCCCCTTAAAACCCATACCTGCTCTGAACCCTAAAACTACACCCCCGTTACCCCAAAACCCATACCAACCCTGAACCCTAAAATTATCCCCCTGGCACCCCAAAACCCATACCCATACTTAACCCTAAAATTACCCCCTGGCACACCAACACCCAAACCCGCCTGGAACCCTAAAATTACCCCCTGGCACCCCAAAACCCATACCCACCCGGAACCCTAAAATTACCCCCTGGAACCCCAATCCCTAACCCACCCTGAACCCTAAAATTACTCCCTGGCACCCTAAAACCCACATCCAACCTGAACCCTAAAGTTACCCCCTGGCACTCCAAAAGCTGAACACTACAAGCTTACACTACATTTGCATATTCAGAGGGGACTGTCCTCCTTGACTTTTCCATTCGTGTAAGTCTAGAACACTGTTCACTTATATTAACCTAGCTATGCAGCCAGTAGGTAATGCTGATGCTGTAGAATGCATTAAAGTTACTGGAACTTACCTAAAAAACTACTGCCTACTCTTCTGATACTATTCATTGGAGTTGGCCTGATCAGCAGCTGGCACCAGCCTCTCTCGAAGGTCTCACTGTGTAGATAGATGTGGGTCAAATGTCTCCTGGTTTCTCCTTGCCTGGGCCGCCTCTGCTTCTTCGCAGGTGCCCTTGAATGTAAAAAGATACAGATCCATGGCCCTGCTCACACTTCATCTGGTGAGCAGCGCCCTGGATGTGTATTCCATACAAGTGCACAGACAGCGGGGGTAAAGGGATGGCAGTGCAGGTGACGCTTTTCCTTTGTAAAGTAATTCCTGCTGGTGTTATAGCCCAGAGTTTTCTATCTGTGCACAGACAGCAAACCCTGGGGTATGATGCCAGCAGAAATTCCTATACAAAAGAAAAGCGTCACCTGCACTGGCATCCCTTTCCCCTGCTGTGCGCATGTTCCCACTCCCACCCCATGCTCACATTCACAACACATCAAGTGCTTAGGTGAAATCCCTGCCTTCAGGCAAGGATATCAGCTCGATGGCACCAGTCTAAAAGAAAACAAAGGGTGGGGTCAGGAAGGGGCGCTGAAACCGTTCAAAGGCGAGCTGGCTCAGGTTGGTTCTGGACCTCTCAGAAGCGGTCATAAAAATCACATTCTTGGATGCTTAGAATTCAACACGGCTCGTTCTTAGCACCTGGTGGTGGCTCAGATCAAAGTAGGCGCTTTACAAGCGTAATATGCTACACAGAAACAATACAGAAACACAACATTCGGGAAACCGTTAACACTCTAAGGCTGTGGTTCCCAAAGTGTGCGCTGCGGCGCCCCGGTGCGCCGTGATGAGAAGCCAGGGGCGCCGCGCCGCTGCCCAGGATGTGTCTTCTCTCCATGTAAAATGGGTGTGAATGACCACTGCGCCCTTGGCCTGGTCCCCCCACTCCCCCGCCTGCTCCTCCTTACCTGCTGCCTGAGCCTCGCACTGCACGACGCCCCAGCCGCCGCAGGACCGCCGCAGAGCCACACCAGCCGCCGCAGGGCCGCCCCAGCGCCGCCCCAGCCACCGCAGGGCCGCCGCCGAGCCCCCAGGCTTTTCCTTTTCCCGCCGGACTCCCACGAAACCCCGCCCCCTGCCCGCCGATTGGTTGCCGCGCTCCCCGCCTCCCCGCAGACCCTCCCTCCCGGATCCCCTCTTATGACGCCCCCAGAGCGACCGCGCAGCGGACGCGCGCAGCGGGATCACCGACTGAGCGCCGAAGGTGTGCCAAAGGTAAGCCCGTCTGCGCCCGTCCGCGCCTGGACCGCGCCCAGCGCCAGGACCCCTGGCCCTCGCAGACCCCTGCCCACCCGCCGGACGTACGACGCCGCCACCCTCAACGCACTCAACACCGGCCGAACCCCTGGATGCCACCGAGCCACCCCGAGACGCACCCACGGAACCTTCAGCTGCCACGCCTGCAAGTTCACCTGCATCCGGACCTGCCTCGCACCAGCACCCGCCAAGCCGAACACCAGCAGCAACCACCTCAAGTGCATCCTGCTCAACACCCGCTCCGTCCACAGACACGTCATCGAACTCTGGAACCTCCTCGACACCACAGCTCCTGACGTTGCCTCCCTCACGGAAACCTGGATGAACGACTCCTCAGCGCCCGACATCGCCATCGCCATCCCAGAGGGCTACAAGATCACCCGGAGGGACCGCACCGCCAACCAGATGGAAGGAGGCATCGCCATCATCCACAGGGACACCATCCACATCACGACCAACACCGACGACACCCTGACCACCGCCGAACACCTTCGCTTCCAGATCCACACCAACCCGAAGACCACCCTCAGAGGCACCCTGATCTACCGACCCCCGGGACCACGCACACAATTCAGCGAGGACATCGCCGACTTCGTCAGCCCGCATGCCCTCCCCTCCGCTGACTACATCCTCCTGGGGGACATCAACTTCCACCTGGAGAACAAAAACGACCGCAACACCATCACCCTGCTCGACAACCTCGCCAACCTCGGACTCAAGCAGCTGGTGTCCACCCCCACCCACCTCGCCGGACACACACTCGACGCCGTCTTCTCATCCAGCAAAGACATCGCCTTCAGCCACGCCACAGGACTCCACTGGACGGACCACAGCTGCGTCCACTTCACCTTCAGAAGAACGACGATCCACCACCACCAGCAACAGGTTGTCCGAAGAAGCTGGAACAAGATCACAGCCGACCAGCTCGCCGCTACCCTGAGCCAGCACCCTCCCGCCAGCTCAGCGAACCCCAGCCAGGCCGCCAACAACCTCACGAAGTGGATCAGCAACTGCGCGGACAAACTCGCCCCACTGAGGACCCCGCCCAGCAGACCCGGCAGCAAGAAAGCCCCATGGTTCACCGACGAACTCAAGAGCTCCAAGAAGAACTGCCGAGCCCTCGAGAAAGTCTGGAGAAGGGAACCAACACCGGACAACATGACCACCTTCAAGCTTGCCACCCGGAAGCACCACCAACTGATCCGCGCCACCAAGAAAACTGCATTCAAGGACCGGCTGGACAACAACGCACACAACTGCAAGGAACTCTTCAACATCGTGAAAGAGCTCTCCAACCCCAACGCCGGAAACAACTACATCACCCCATCGCAAGACCTCTGCAACTCCCTCGCCTCCTACTTCCACAACAAGATCGCGGACATACACAACAGCTTCAGCACTCAACCGACGCACGCCACGACCGCACCAACGCCCCCCACCACCACCCTCCGCGCCTGGACTCTGATCAGCACCGAAGACACCGTCCGCATGATGAACTCCATCCACTCCGGATCTCCGACCGACCCCTGCCCCCACCACGTCTTCAACAAGGCCAACGCTGTCATCGCACCCCACCTGCGGGACATCATCAACACCTCCTTCGTCACCGCCACCTTCCCGGAGAGCTGGAAGCACGCCGAACTCAGCGCTCTACTAAAGAAACCAACTGCGGACCCCACCGAACTTAAGAATTACCGCCCCATCTCGCTCCTCCCGTTTCCAGCCAAAGTCATCGAGAAGACCGTCAACAAACAGCTGGCCGCCTTCCTCGAGACGAATGGATCCCTCGACCCCTCACAGTCTAGCTTCCGAGCCAACCACAGCACCGAGACCGCCCTCATCGCTGCCACCGATGACATCCGAGCCCTGATGGACAACAGAGAAACAGCGGCACTCATCCTCCGAGACCTCTCCGCGGCATTCAACACTGTCTGCCACCGCACCCTAGTGCAGCGCCTCAGCAACGTCGGAATCCAGGAGAGGGCACTGGAATGGATCATCTCCTTCCTCGACGGAAGAACACAGAGTCCGTCTACCACTGTACAAGTCAGAGGCCACCGAAGTAATCTGCGGCGTCCCTCAAGGATCCTCGCTGAGCCCCACCCTCTTCAACGTCTACATGAGCCCCCTCGCGGCCATCGCTCGCCAGCACAACCTCAACATCATCTCCTATGCCGACGACACCCAGCTGATCCTCTCCCTGACCAACGACCCCGCCGCCGCCAGAGCCAACCTTCACAAAGGGATGAAAGACGTAGCCGAATGGATGACGACCAGCCGCCTGAAACTGAACTCAGACAAGACGGAAGTCCTCATCCTGGGCTCCTCGCCCTCCGCCTGGGACGACTCCTGGTGGCCCCCCCGCCCTGGGCACCGCACCCAAACCGACAGACCACGCAGGCAACCTGGGCTTCATCCTGGACTCCTCCCTCTCCATGACCAGACAAGTCAACGCCGTCTCCTCGTCGTGCTTCAACATCTTGCGCATGCTACGGAAGATCTTCCGGTGGATCCCCACCGAGACCAGGAAGATGGTCACCCAGGCCCTCGTCACCAGCCGACTGGACTATGGCAACGCCCTCTACGCCGGAACCACCGCCAAGCTCCAGAAGAGACTCCAGTGGATCCAGAACACCTCAGCCAGACTCATCCTCGACATCCCACGACACAGCCACATCTCCGGACATCTGAGAGACCTGCATTGGCTCCCCATCAACAAAAGAATCACCTTCCGTCTCCTCACCCACGCACACAAAGCCCTACACGATCAAGGCCCGAGCTACCTCAACAACCGCATCAACTTCTACGCTCCCAAACGCCACCTCCGATCAGCCAGTCACGCCCTCGCCGCCGTCCCCCGCATCCGAAGAACGACTACAGGAGGAAGGTCCTTCTCCTACCTGGCCGCCAAGACCTGGAACTCCCTCCCGACCGACCTGCGCCTGACCCAAGACCACCTCTCCTTCAGGAAGAAGCTCAAGACCTGGCTGTTCGAGCAGTAGCAGCACCCCCCCGCCCCCCAAGCGCCTTGAGACCCTCCAGGTAAGTAGTGCGCTTTATAAATGTCTTGATTGATTGATTGACCAGACTCTGGCCGGCTCTCAGATGTCGCACGGACCCCGCCTTCGCTGCCCGACCGCATGGTAGAGGCAGCGGCAACGCCGTGTGACCCTCCGCATATCCTCAAGGGATCCATCAGGAGCCTGGACATTTCTCCCCTCCTCGGGCTTCCCTAGTATGTCTGACGCCCAGGCCAGGTTCTGCAGCTATCAAAGGCCGAGCGCACAACAAGTCAGGGAATTGGCCTGAACAGTACTGGAATTGAAAAACTATTTTACTTCTGGGAATCCATAGATTGGGGGTCAACGTGTGGCAGAGGAAGGGGGCTTGGAGTCACGAATGGGCGGAGCTTTAAAAGCAAAGTGTAGCTGCCAGCCATACCTGCAAATATTTAAGAGAAAAGTGGGAAGTTAAAAGAAAATAATCGGAAGAATGTATTTCTCCCATTGAATTCTATCGAAGAAGATGCAATTGCAGGTGGGAGGCAATCAAAATAAAGCCATTCCGACCGGGTCTCCAGTCTGAATCGGGTCTATTAGCATGTATGCTGTCAACTTATACTTTTTTATTTAAATCTGCTGCAAAGAAATTGCCCACATGGCAGAATTTTTTTTCTAGCTAACCTAATTGGTGACAAAGAGGCTGCGTTTTAAAATATCGTACAGGGTAAGACACCTGCTGATGAGATCTTTGTGTGCCCTGCAATTTTGAGGGGATTAAAATAGTGGTAACATAACTCTGTTGGTCAATGCAGTTCTGGGAGAGTTCTGTGGCTTGTTCAATCACATATTTGACTCAAAGTAGCATAGAGGGTCCATGTCCCTTCTGTAAAGCACATGTGTAAAATTCCGATTGCATTTTATGTCGATAGGTAAGTGGTCTACTGCTCTTGCACTATGATAATTCCCCCAGCGCCCTGCTGCAGTGCCGGGTTGCTGTGTACAATGAGCCCCTCGCGGGACCTCCCCCCACGCAGCATGGATGGCCGGGACTTTGCGATCCCGCCCCACCTGCTGTCGGACCGGGGCAGCATGGGGCACCGGAGCGCGGCCTGGGGGGCAGTGCAGCCCCCCAGACCCTTCCAGGCGGGCAAGTACTTCCCTTCGCCAATCGCTATAGGGGCACATTCAGATTCACCATCGTCGTGCAAAGCCCTGGCGAGGAAGGCATGGAGAACCCCTGGCACTGCCAGCAGCAAGGGGCACGGGAACTAGATCACACAGAGCGTGGACATCCCCGGTGGGGGCACCGAGGGATACCATGTCCTGCGGGTACGTGACCATTGTACCGGGAATGTCAGCAACTCCTACATCCCCGGGGGGGGCTCTCAAAGAGGCGTGGCTGATGTAACAAAGGGCGTGGCCTAAAACACTCAAGCCAAAAATCTGTGCCTAGCACAGTGCGCTGCCTGACCCACTGGCAAAAAAATGGTGGGGAGCCACGGCCAACCGCCAACTCGGTCAAGGGAGCCACGGGTCAAAAAAGTTTGGGAACCACTGCTCTAAGGGAATGAAATATTAAGTAAAACGTCAAACACAAACAGGAACTAAATCGCTGCTATGGATTGCCTTTTTACATTTGTTATTTAGAAATTGATCAGTGTTTATGTCAGAATAAAGGTCATGACGTTAGAGCCTGAAAAGGACCAGTTGCAACGTCCTCTGTGACCCCGGGGACCTAGCCCATTTAAAGCTCTGGCTGAGGGGTCACTTCAGAGAAATCCCTGTTCTGGAATGGGGCTGAGCAGGCCGTTTGTGGCGAGGAAGGAGGCTCATGGCTCCTGCAAAGCTTGTAGCGTGTCTTTTCCCTGGTAGTGGAGGTGCATGCTTCAGTCATGCTTCTGAGCTTCAGTCCTGTCCAGATCTGCTCATCCGAGCGTTTCATATTATAAGTACCATGGATGCGTTGGTGAATGCTTTGCAGACACATTCGGGTAGACTCTGTACTTTTGGTGATGTCATGGGTGAACGCAGCTCCCCGAAGTGAACTCACCCGTTAATGTAGGGTGACCAAATAGCATGGTTGCAAATTCAGGACAGAAGGGCAAAATACAGGATAAATCTTCGTAACAAAAGGTACGTTTTACAAACACATCAGAGAAAGTTGTGTGATAGTATAAAAGTAACTAAATAGACAACCACTTAAGTACCAGTCAAAATAAGTTCATATGAGGTTGAGAAATCGTGCACTTCAAAGTTTTTTGGTATGCGCACAGCTTTGAGCAACTGTGCAGGTCTTTTTGAGGTATTTCATATGATCATAATCTATTTTTATGGTCACTGCACTGGGTTGTCCAGTCTGATATTTTGTTTACAACTCATGGTCGTGAGCAGACATGTATGGTGAGAGAAGTGCTCAGGAAGATCTGCTCGGATAGACTTTGTACTAGCATCTCATATCTGAGTGCTATTGTGATAAGTAACATGGCAAGCCTAGGTGAACTAAATGGAGTGTTGCTATGATGAACCCACTATGGGGAACGCATTATGGGAGTTTCAGCAAGTGGAACTTAAAATATGGAATCTGATTTTGCTTACGGGGGCTTCCCAGAGAGTTGCACTATCTGGCAGAAGTCACAAAGGTGCTTTTCCCTGCAGCTTTCTTAAAGAAGGCACTGTCAATACACTATTACATAGTTTATTTTTGACACCTTGCCTATTGTCACAAAGACAATACACATCTCAAGCACAGCTTATGGCACTATGAAGCTCTCCCTAAAACCTTACACCTAAAACAAAGCATGCAAACATTTACAATTACTAGTGTAACATTCAAGTAGCAATTAGGTGTCACTCAAAATGTTGTATGCATGATTTATGGATCCCACACATAAGCACACAGCATATACAGAATAGTAATACATAGGCAAGGGAGTAGCCAGAAAATTGAAATACCTCCCACTTTGAACTAAAGCTCTTATGGCACCAAGAAAGCAAAGTAAGTAATCACAACCCTCCCAGAAGGGTTCTCTTGTCCAAGGATCTAGCCATTCATTCTTCCATCAAACCGCTGACATCCACCATTTCAAGTGTACTTTCTGTTATCGATTAATTTCATTCTGTCCTTCCATCTGTGTTCCCATCCACATCCAAACCTTTGCAACCATTTGCAAACCTATCCAGCGTCTATTCTTCCATCCATCATTTCACACATCCTTCCCTCCATCCACCCTTTCACCCAATCCTTCCATCATCCATCCACTCTTTCACCGAATCCATCCTTTCACTCATCCATCTACTCTTCCACCAATCCATCCATTAAGTCATCCATCCAACCATTTACCCTTTCACCCAAGCCATCCTTTCACTCATCCATCCACTCTTCCACCCATCCATCCATTCCTCCATCCAACCACTTACCCTTTTGTCGCGTTCTAATCTAGGACCCTGATCGATATTGTGACCTTATGCCACTATACGGCTATAATCCCTTTGTACCCCTATATTGGCATAACCGATCAAATGCAATATTCAGAAACTCGTCTCTGGCCTCACACGAACAGAGCCACATTTCAGAATCGCTTCCTCTGCAACTTCCTTTGCAGCTCATTAGTGCAAATGACACAGCGGAGACCACTATCTAAGATTCCTAGATTAACACTCCGAGTTCTTCAAGAAGATAAAACTCAGCAACCTGGGAAAGCCCCGCTTGCTATGTTTTGATTAGTAATAGAACTCTAATGAGCACTGATAGACGATCACTTCCTAGTGACATCTTTATTGACGTCTTATGTCCAAAAACTTACATCAAACAAGGCACCTTTCAGGTATAAATATTACCAACGTTGCCTTAAGCAAACGCTGAAGCTGCCTCGCTGATACTGAAGCTGCCTCGCTGATACTGAAGCTACTATCGCTACTGCTATCACTGCTAACGAGCGAACGATGGTGTGGTGAACTTAGGAGCTGAACAGCCGTCCCCCTGCAAGAGCCCAGCAGATGCAAGCTGCCCGCGGACGCTGCCCCTCCTCTTCCTCGACGCGCTGAGAGAGACGCTGTCTTTTCTCCTGCCGAGAAATCCAGCTACGGCGTTTCCAGCCTGCTCTTGCGAGTGACTGGGATATCGAGTCCCTGAAAGGAGATACCAGACCTCCATCATTCTATTCCAGAGGTATGGTGTTGACTAAACCCTTAGAGAGAATTCTTGAAGCAAACCATGGCAAAACCAACTTAACTTAAACTGCTACTTACTTACTCCCCTCCCAAGTATTAGGCTTAGGTCAGGTACACTGGGGTAGGCGTAGTTAGAAGCACCAGTTAGCTAATGTATATATGAATGTATATATGTTTTATTCATTTTAAACCATTGTATGGCTAAGAAACCATATCAATGCTTTTACAGTATTATTTCGTAATACTCATTTTACTGTACGTACTTTTTATAACAAGTCTTGCAATTGTGGCAATTCATTTCTCTTGTATGAGAAGAAAGACTGTTCAATAAATAATACCTTTTTATTGAAAACGCCCGTCTCTCTATTCTCTACATATTGTGAAAGTAATCTACACAACAACTGACTGAGTAAAATAACTGTCTATTGTTTCACACGACTCTAGAGATTGACTCTTATCTGAGGAGCAAAGTTGTCATGTTGCACGGTTGTTGGAAAACTGAATCCCTTCTTGTCTGTGCCAGGGAAGCTGATCACTTCCTATTCAGTCAAGAAAGTTTCCAGTGACCTCTGAGCTAGAAGGTAACAAACCCAATTAAGTTTAGCATAGTCAGTGGAGACCTGGAAGATCCGCACTTCTACGTCGATACTACTGTTTATGTTATTCCAATGCGCAGGGCCTATTGGGAAAATAGGAACTACACTACATGGCGCCCAACGTTTGGTAAGGCGATAAACTAACGCAAGACGTTAGAGTAACTCAGTCGCGCATTTTTCACACAGACCCCTTTCTCCCGTAAATACTCCAATAGACGTCTGGAGTGGGTGAAAGGTTAAAATCCACCCGACCTTAGTAGGAAGAGATTCCTATGTAAAGCTCTGGTTTATTCAACGTTGAAGGATACAGTTTTCCAAAATATTGTGCACCTAATCTTTGTCTCCTTGGAGACCTGCTCTGCAAAACCTGCATTTATAAAATGTCAGTAGAAAACAACGGAACTGATGCCGCAGTAAATGCGACTCAGCAGGGTCCCGACGGGACTACTGAACCGGGTGCGATAATCATCCCGGCACATTTAAGAAAATCTATAACGTCAAAACTTATAGAAAATGGACTGACAAACAAGGTGGCACAGTCGTCTTCGTGATAGAGGCACAAGAATATCGGCAGACAGAGGTATTCTATTCATAGATAAAATTTCCAGCGGCAAACGCCGCAACACATGAGTTCCACTATTATAAAATAGAGGATCCACCGGGAGAGTACGCTCCTTTCGAGGAGATTAAAATCCCATTAAAATTCCAAGAGCACCTGCTCTGGTTTAATGGCGCCCTAAAACATAATGATCATATTACCAGGCTCGGTCCACTAGGTAGACCAGGAGCAACGTGGCCGGTACTAGCCAGCTACACACCACATCCGGACATTGAAAAAATGTCAAAAGAAGAGCTGTTAGTACAGCTAAAAACATTAATTAAAATACAAAGGCAATTAGTCCAATATGTAATGCGGACTGCTACAGTCCAAACAGCTGTTAATACACCACAGCTGACCCCTCATCAGGGGAACACTAATAAAATTTCACCACAGAACATACAGTCATGTCTTGGTAAAACACCCGTAAAACGAGAACAAATTCTATTCTGGTTAGCGCAGAAAATCACTCAAATAGAGGCAGTATTTCCGAATACTACCCCTATTAAGAAACATGGGATCCTGACCATCTGCCTTCCAATGGGGGTCGCACCACACGTGGAGGACTGTGACACTTGGGGTACAGTCTTTGCTTCCATTTACACAAAAACACATGGTGTTCCGTCTATGGCGGTAATACCAGATGTGCTAAAACAGATTCAAAATGAATACGGTCCAGAACCTGCTTTAACTCTTGGTATGAAATTACTGAAAGACTTTAAGCAGGTCTCGGCTATATTACTAGCCAATATAAAAGGAGAAGCAGCATCTGTAGGGATCCGCCAGAAGTTGAGGGAAACAGATATAACAGACCAACCAATTGAGCTTGCCAGAATCATAGAGAAATGCTATGAAGAATTAGGTAGAGACAGCTTGGGTGGAAAACCAGTAAAGCCCCAACTGCTCGAAAATCCTGAAAAATTATTTATTAAAAATAATTCAAACACTCCTAAAAAGAGCTGAGATGGAAATAAACAATCCACTCCCAAGGAAAAAGTTTAACAGTCCAGAGGAAGGTCTCCTCGACATAGGGAAAAAACTCCAACTCGAGAACACCAGTCTCCCCAGAGGGAGCCCTCTGAAAAAAGATATAACCTTAGAAATAGGGACAATTTGAAAAAGCCTGATAGATATCAAAGTATTGATACACGTCCCTCTCGATCTTTTTCGCAGAAATTGGAAAGAAGAGGACGATCAGACCCAGGAGATCACACCAAGTCCAAAGACAAGGAACCTGCTCAGAGTAAAAAATCTCAATTTCCAAAAAAGAAGGTAGCCAGTATTAGAGTAATCAACCATGCCAAGAATACTGAGGACACAGTTGAAAAACGGGGAGTGGGCACAGACAATGTTAGACAGTGCAGCAGAAATCAGTATAGCCCGCAAGATCTTTATGAGTCATCTGGAGACAGTGGACACGAATGAATACATTCTGGTTGAAACTGCCGACACCAGACTTAGCGAGCCCCATAAGATATACGAAATAACATTGCGTATAGAGGGTGATAAGACTAGGAAAATAAGGGGTCTATTTTGGGATAAACTCTCAAAAGGCTATGATATTCTGTTAGCTGAAAAAGACTGGCCCCCAGAGTTTGTCAGGGAGTGCCCTCCTGGCGAAGAAATGATTATGCCTGCCTTCTCGAATCACATTCCGATTCACAAAAAATATACTTATGCAAGGAAATGGGCAGTAGCCCAGGCACCGGCATTATATAAAAATTATGTAGGATGGGATGAGGACTCTCCTCCTCACAAAATCCAGTTAAAAAGTCAACCGACTGCACAAAGGCAGTATCCCATTAATTTATTTTATTTTATTTATTTATGAAGCTTATAGAGCGCGCAGCTACCTCCGACGGAGGTGTCCCGGCGCTAAGATTACAGGATTGTCCCCAAAAAAGAAGAAACCAGAAACATATCTCATAAAGGGACTAGGAAAAGGCGTTCTGACCAAGCCAAGTCCTACTGCTTAGTGAACAACCAAGTCTTGAGTTTGCGGCGAAAAGCAAGCTCAGATTCGCAAAACCTGAGGTCAAGAGGGAGGCTGTTCCAGAGCTTGGCGGCAGTGATGGTGAAAGATCTGCCGCCAGTCCGAGAAAGCTTAAATCTAGGAACTGTCATCAGACGAAGGTTGTTGGATCTGAGATGTCTAGCTGAAACCGAGATTTTGAGACGCTTTTTCAGATATGATGGGCCAATACCATGGATAGCCCGAAATGTCAGAGTCAGAATTTTGAAATCAATGCGTCGTAAAATAGGAAGCCAATGAAGTTCTTCTCGATAGGCTCTGACTGAAGTGCGGGCCGGGATATTGCCAATGAGCCGGGCCGCCGCGTTTTGAACAATTTGCAGGCGGTCAATGAGAAAAAGTGGGGCACCTGCATATAGACTGTTTGCATAGTCCAAATGGGAGGTGATGAGAGCATGGACCACAGTTTTGCGTGCTGATTGAGGGAGAAAGGGGAGGATTTTCTTTATCATACGTAATTTGGAGAAACAAGCTCCAACCACTTTATTGACTTGAGCCCTACCAGACAGGGCGTTGTCAAAGGTGTAGCCAAGGTTACGAGCTGCCTGCACGGGCGTGGGGGGGGGGTTCAAGATGGTAGGCCACCAAAGAATTGCCGGGGGGGGGGATTTCTTGCTGAAGAAAAGAACCTCCGTTTTGTCGGTGTTAAGGGCAAGATGATTGGTTGACATCCAGGAGCAGATGTTACCAAGGCAGTTTCTAAAGTTAGAAAAGAGGGAGTCAGAATGGTCTCGAAAGGAAAAGATAAGCTGAGTATCATCAGCATACGAGACCACCCTGACACCCCAAGACTCAATTACCTTGGCTAGAGGGGCCACATAAGCGTTGAACAATAAAGGGCTTAAGGCGGAGCCCTGGGGTACTCCGCACAAAAGGGGTTTGTCCTCGGATTCAAAAGGGTGCATGGTAACCCTTTGGGAACGACTAGTCAGGAAAGAAGTGATCCAGGCAAGCACTGTCCCACCAACCCCTAGCTGTTGTAGGCGGGTGATAAGTATTTTGTGGGAGACAGTATCGAAAGCAGCGGATAGGTCGAGGAGGACCAGCATGGCCTCCTCGCCCCTATCTACTGATTCCCTGATGATTTCAGAGACTTCAAGCAGCGCAGTCTCAGTGCTATATCCGGACCTAAAGCCGGACTGAGAGTCGTGTAGCAGCTGGTTCGACTCTAGGTAAAGTGCCACTTGTTTTTGTACCACTTTCTCCAAAATCTTGGCAGGTTTAGGCAGAAGCGAGATGGGTCGATAGTTACTAAAGAGTAAAGGGTCGGCACCGGGTTTTTTCAGTAAGGGGACAAGCCTGGCCTGTTTCCAAACTGAGGGGAATTGGCCACCTGACAAGGAGGCATTCCAGATGGAAAGAAAAGGGTTCAGTAGAATAGGGGCAAGAATGCCCATAACTTTGGCCGGGACTGGGTCCAGGGGGGAACCGGACTTGACATTGCGTAGTAAGGCTAACGCAAGGTCTGGAGTTAGCTCACTAAAAGAGTTAAGAGAGCAATGGGGGGGGCTGGGGTGATCATCAGAGTGATCAGGAGTCATTGCTGCAAAGGAGGAGGACAGTTTGACTATCTTCTCTTGAAAGAAATCAGACAATCCATTGCAAAGATCTTGAGTGGGAGTACAAAGGGATTTCGAAGCCGGAGGATGTACGAAGTCTTTCACAATAGAAAAAAGTGTTTTCGAGGAGTTCTGCGCCTGCTGAATAAGATTGGAAAAATGAGCTTTCATTGAGGAGCGTTTAAGTTTGTGGAATTTATTCAGGGCCGATTTGTAGGCTGATTTGGCTAAAGGATCGTAGTTCAGTCTCCATTTGCGTTCCAGCTGCTTACACTTGCTCTTCTCCTCTCGCAGCAGAGGAGAAAACAAAGGAGCAGAGGGGCGGGATCTGTAGGAAGTGACAGGAGCCATAGGGGAGACCAAGTCAAGCGCATCGAAGAGCGATGTGTTAAGTCTCACGGTTTCAGAATTGAGGTCTTTTTGCTGGTTAAGGTGAAAATGAAGAAGACCTTCCATAGAGTCACAGGTAATTTTGGTCCATTTACGTCCTTTAACTCGATTGAGGGGAATAGGGGGGGGGCGAAGGGGCAGAGAAAGAAAAAGGAATGAGGAAATGATCGGTCCATGTCAGAGGAGTGGGGGGGAAGGTGGAGAGGGAAGGGAGATTTGAAAAAATGAGGTCAAGTGTATGGCCTGCTAAATGGGTCGGGCCTGTCACTAATTGGGGCAGGGTAAGTCCTTGTAAGGTTTCTAACAGAGAGGAAGCAAGTGTACAGGAGGGTTTATCAATGTGGATATTAAAATCTCCTAATACCGTAAAATGGGGATGTTTAAGAGAGAAATCAGCAATAGAATGCAACAGAGTAGTAAGGGAGGAAGAGGTAACCGCTGGGGGGTTATAGACTAATATGCCTGCGCAGATGGTGCCAGCAGGGTCCATAATTGTGAAGTGGGCGGCTTCAATAAGGCCCAGATTAGGGATTTTCGTAAGATTGAGTTTGAGATGGGATTTGGCGATAATCGCAAGCCCCCCTCCGGTCTTAGAGTTGTCTCGATTAATGCCAGTGAAACAATAACCAGGGGGTGTAGCTAGAGTGATGTCCGGTTTAGAGGAGTCTTTTAACCAAGTTTCAGTGAGAAACAGCAAATCCCACTTGTGGGTGTCAAGAGATAGCCAGATGTCATGGGCGTGGGCAGGAAGAGATCTGCAATTGACTAAAGCAGCTTTTAGGATGGTGGGTGGCAGATCAATAATGGTTGAGAATAGTAGCGGAGCTTTAGGTACCCTAGGTAGAGAGAAATTGCAGTGAGGGCAGGAGTATGCGGTAGTTTCAAGGCTGGAAATTTTGCAACAGGAGAAGGGGGCGCAAGTAGCAGGACGGAGGTTAAGTAGTTGATCTGAGGACCAGCGAATATTAGAGGCACCTGGAGCAGGGGTTCTGGCGCTGGGCGCGGGTCCGGCGCGGACGGGCGCAGACGGGCTTGCCTTCGGCGCGCCGTCGGCGCGCCCGCTGCGCCCGCCCGCTGCGAGGACGGGAAAGACCCTTCCTCATATCCATCACTAGCTGGGGGTGGGAGGAGGGCGGGAGGCGTCCAGGAGCTGGAACGCTACCCTGCCTCCCCCCAAGATGGCGGTTCCGTTTTACCCAGCCGGCGAGAGCCTCAAAAGAAGCTAAAAAACAAGTCAGGGAGATTTTAGATCAACTTGAATACCAGGGGGTGATTGAAACATGCACCTCTCAAATGAACAATCCTTTGTTTCCTGTCTCCAAGCCAGACAATTCATATCGTCTAGTTTTGGACTACAGACACCTTAATGCATGTTGCAAAACTTTTGCAGTACAAAATTCGCATAGTGCTGCACTAATGAATAACATAGTTAGGAAAAAATATAAAACGACATTAGACATATCCAATGGTTTCTTTTGTCAAAGCATTGCACCAGAAAGCAGATACTTGACAGCTTTCTCAGTAATGGGGTCTCAGAAAAATTTCTGTAGGCTCCCACAGGGGTTCAAGAACAGCCCAGGACTATTCTCAGCTAGAGTAACAGGGTTACTAGAAATGTATGATGATGAGGCATTATCTTACGTAGATGATATCTATCTCACAGATGACGACTTGGAGACTCACTTGAAAAGAGTGAACACCATTATACTTGGGTTCGCAACAGAGGGTTACAAATTCAACTTTAAAAAGTCCCGAACTGCCCATCTGACAGTATTATTTTTAGGATACGAATTATCAAGTGAAGGAAAAAGCCTAGCGGACAACTTCTTAGAGAAGTGCGCTGTACTCCAAGCTCCAAAACCGCTGAAGAATTTACAATCGATTCTAGGCTTTCTGAATTTCGTAAGAACTTACATTCTAAATTACGCAGAGAGGGTTAAACCTCTCTACGAATTAATTAAACCTGATTTTAAACCAATCACTTCGACTCAAAAACACACAGAAATTTTGAGATCACTGCAAACAGACATGTTAGCAAAAACAAAATTAGATACACGTGACAACACATGCAATCTCGTAATCCGAGTCATCCCAGGAAGATGCGGATTTACGTACCTGACCTCTAATGAGGGAGAAAAGGTACCAATTTCAATTAAATCTCACTTGTACACACAAGCGGAAAAAACATTCAGTCCCACAGAAAGAACTGTGAAAGCAGTAGAAACTGCATTAGCTAATGAACGAGAACTAGCACACGGCAAAAGGATTAATATCCTCACAGCAGAATCCGCCTTCGAGGCGCTATTCAGCCCAGTAAACCTGCCTACAGTGTCACTGGATCCGAAATGGATACAGTGTGTAGATTCTCTTGGAGCGGAAGACGTGAAATACTATTTCGCCCCGCAATTCGAAACACTGAATGATTTAGAATATGAAGACGAATATCCTCTGCCAATCGAACTTCTGCCTCTCCCACAGTACGCCTGTATAATCTATACAGATAGATTTGTACAGCATTTCAACGTAGAGAGCAAATCCTACGATGCAGCCTGCGCGATTGTTAAAGGTCGCTGGCTGTGCGGAAAATTCAGACCGAAAATAACAAAAACTGAATCAGTTAAATACTGTTCGGCTCAGAGAGCTGAAATCAGATCTTTAAAGATGGCGCTTGAAAATGCAGAACGTGAATTCCCGACACTTATAGTGTGCGATTCTCATTTTTGCGTCAACTCTTACAATAATAAGTTACAGAGCTGGATTGAAAACGATTACAAAGATGACACAGGTGCCACAATAAAGCATAAATTGCTCTGGAAACAGGTAGCTCTTTTACAGAAAGAACTACAAAAGACTCACGTGATACACGCACAGAGTCTTCAACGTGATGGCGTTCACGTTGCAGGGAATTAATTGGCTAATACAGCCACAGTGGAAGCAACTAAACCGGCTTCCGTAGCCACAAAAAAGCGTGCAGAAAAATACATAGACAGGGATAACATGCTGGCAGTCAAAACGACCGTAAAAAGCTACTGTGCAGCACTACCCGTGAACTATCCACTCAATTATGCATACGTAATCGATGCAAACTCCGTTTCTTTTGTTCGAATCCCTGGAGTGGGGGATAGGGTAATTCCAAACATGAACAGGAGAATATTTTTAATAGCAGACGCACACATGGGATTGGGTCTGAGACACCAAACAATCAGGGAATCTCTGAGAGAATTGGAATCAGAGTACTGGTGGCCGGAAATGAGTAAATGGTATTCATGAATTTGCAAAAAACTGTGAAGACTGCAACAGAGATCACAGTGGTGAACCGGCCAGTATAGTGTCAGAAGCCCTAATAGAAAGCATTAGGCAATCTATCCGCGCTATCAAAAAAGAAAAACGTGTCCCATTGTACATCATAAAGGCTAAACACACTTAAAAAATGTGGCCCCAGCGCTTGGCTGATGCCAGAACGGTTATAAAAGATCTGCGAGTCTTTATCGGCACATACGCAATTGCCATGTTCCATTCTGCACACATATCACTTTCCTCCTGTAATGTATCATTTGCTCCTCTTGTATTTTGGTTGCTCACTATTGTCACTTTTGATTCATGTAACTTAACGTTTGCTTTTGTAATTTGTCCACTTATAATTTTCTCCTCATGTATTATTGCTGTTCCTAGTGTGAAGCGCTCTGACACCTTCGGGTAAAGTCCGCGCTATATAAAATCGCATAAATAAATAAATAAATAAATAAATTAAAAAAAATTCCAAACATCACCAGGCCCCCACAGCAAGACCCATTCTTCCTCGCCCACCATACCCTGAATGTGAAGGGCTGTGGGCGAGGTGTTAAGACTAACACCGTTTCTGGGCTGCATGAGCACCAGGGGGCCTAGGTGCAAATGGCTCAAAGGCCTGAGAAACACCTGGCCCACAGGGAGGCCGATTATTACAAACAATCACCCCTGCCCAGCCTCAGCTTGATTGCTTGGCAGGGCAGGGGTGAAGGAGAGGCCACAGCTGACAATCGCTGTCTGGCCGCACAGCGAGGCTGCTTTCATTTTCTGTATCTCTGTCTCCGTGCACTCTGTGGGCCAGTTTTTTTCTCCCCTTTCCTAGTCCAGTCTCTGTGGACTGGGACAGGGGAGAAAAAAAACGGCCCACAGAGGGCACTGAGGCACCGGCCCTTCGGCCCATTCCCGAATGCCCGCTTTTCCAATCCGCCACTGACTGCAAACAAGAAGGTCACCACAAAAGGCTGCAGTTCAAATAAAGGAGACTGTGAGCTCGCCCATAACAAGTAAAGCACATAAGGCCCCCCAAACCAGTGAAGCACATCAGAGAAATCCCACTGCCCTTACACAAGTTGCCTCAGCGCAGAATCCGTCGGTGGGAGCATGAGGCTCCAGGCTCATGTCTCTGCCCACATTACATTGGAAACAAGGGCAACAAGCACTTCTCCATCTGCATGCAATCAGACACTGAAGCAGTGAGTTCTGCACCGTTATCCCCTACCGGGACAACTTACCTGCAGTGCTGGGAGCAGTTTTTCCCCCAGGAAAAAGATAGTTATGGAGAGAAGAACATCGCACACCCCTAGTGACAGGACGCCACCTCTGTAAGAGAGGAGCGGGTACAGCCAGAGAATCTGACCCAGAGACAAGACTACACTGGCCACCAAAGTAGCCCAAGTTCCTGCATGCACAGCTCCCTGTCTCCCATGCACCAGTGGAGGCTGCGTCTGCCAAGGAGCACCAATACCCCTGTATGCTGAGCCAGGCACAAGGTTGACCTGGGGCATTGAAGGTGAAAGGTTGTACCAGGCCTGTGGTACAACTGCACTCCCCAGTGGCCATCTGAAGAGACTGTCTGCTTCTAACAGCATCCATGCTGCATTTGCCAGTACCATTACACCCACAACTCTACAAACTGTGCCACAGACTGGAGCCATTACATTAAATGGAGAGTGGTGAAGGAGCACCTCCTGGTCATCAATGGCAGGAAGCACAAAAGAGGAGCAGCGACTGTGTGCAAAGTATGAAACTGACTGAGTATTTACTCACTTGGGCACATACACAATGAATGACTGCACGAAGGAGTCTGTGCCAGCCAGGTGCCCCAATACCAAATGGCCACTGTTGGCCCATCAAGGAGAATTTCACATTGTGACCAGTCCTGCCAAGCACGAACCTAGGCAGGACACAGTGCTACGATGGCGCAGCCTTGAACCATGAGCACTGAAGAGGAGGTGGAAGGGAGGTTACCAGCCATCAACTAAGGAGATCCCAAAGAAAGAGATCCCAGAACAGGGGCCCTGTGTGGACCGAACGCAGGAAGTCTTCACCCTACCTGCCTTAGCGCTGCCCGGTAGTGGGCCAAAGACTATTCAGGGAGTGCCCCCAACACTGCCTTAAGACCGTGTCATGCATCAGACCAGTACAGGCACAGGGAGAGTCACACGTCCCCTAGTGGCAAGCTACCACCACCACAAATGGAAGGAGACCCTCATCTCCCACAGTGATCCTGAGTTGCACCCGGAATACCTTGTTGAGGGGAAAAAAGGTATGGAAGAAGCTGCGGAATGGATCCGTCAAAGCACACCTACCTCCACTGCCATCACAAAATGGCTGACCCTCCTGAGAAGACACCCAGTCGTACAGATAGGAACTGACCTGCGAGTGGTACGTGACGGGAGAAGTTGTACAGTCCAATGCACACGACAGAGCTGGCAGGAGGTCCCAGGGAGAAGATCTGACAACATATGGGCTGTCGCCACTTTCTCAGCATGTGCATAGAAGACATGCAACATGCGTCCTTTCGCCACATCTCACAGCAAGTAAGAAGAAGAGAGCTTGACCCATTGCCGCATTGCAAAGAAGAAATGAAGATGAGTGAAAGGAGTGCTACAATCCTGTCACACAGAAGAGTAAGTGACCACAAGAGAAATCGACGAAGGAATAAGAACGGGCACTCATACCACTAACTGGGCGTATCAGCTAACACATAGCCGGCCACAGGGTGAGGTGAGGTCACGGGAGATGGCTCAGCGGGAGAACCGAAAATAAACCGCCTGCATGCATAAAACATGTATCTGCCCAGTGTTAACGTTCAGCCACCTGTCACCAGCTGCTTAAAGTAAATTACATCCCTGCTTACAAACACTCATGCCAAAAAAGAAGAGCTGCACCAAGTATACACCAAGGCCTAGATGTATTATCGTTCCTATTTGCGATTTCTTAATAGTGATTTTTAAGGAATCGCTATTTAGAAATCGCAAAATGGGATGTATGTTTAAAATCGCTAATTTTTTGCGATTTCTTAATATTTTTTTTTGCAAATTCGCAAGTTGCAAATTCGCAAATAAGGAATAATTTCCCATTCATTCCTATGGGCCAGAAGGCCCATAGCAATGATTGTGAAATACATCTCATTTTGCGATTCGCAATTTGCTAATCGCAAAATGAGAATGATTTCAAGGGTGTTCAAGGGTGCAGGGATGTCTCAAGGACACCCTGCTGTACCCCTGAAATCAGCATTTGTGTGCATATGGCTCACACACATGCCCTATGGGCATGTATGTGCGTCATATGCCACCTTTAAAAATGCCCAAACCCTCAATTCTTGAAATGACAATTATTTGAAAATTATTTGAAAGGGACCAAGTGTGAATTAATAACACCTGGAGAGATAGTTTTATTTATACCCATCATTCATATTTTTGCTTTTTGTGCAATTTCTTTTAACGACAGAAATAGATACACTTTTACAACATCACAATAACTAAACAATACTGACTGCAAAATTAATCAAAAAAAGGAATAGAACAAAGGTAAACACAGAACAATACACATTAAAAAATTCAGATAATCAATGTTTACAAATTAATTCCTATTTAAAGACAACCAAAGCAACGTGAGAAGCAAGAGCACAAACTGTGTATCCTTTTTGACAAAGTCACTTAATGATATAATTGGCTCTTGTAGAATGCCGACGTGTTTCAGGTTCGAATGACACGTTTTCGAACCCTCACCAGGGTTTTGTTAGTTGTCTGTATGTATCAGGCTCATAAATTTCAATGGTGGACCTGGGGGACGACGCTTGAGGTATTACTTCTCTATGTGCATCGTCCGGCGCCTCTTAGAGGGAGGAGGTTGTGGTCGCTATTCTAGGAATCCTTGCATCTTGATCCAGAGTTGGAAAGACGATTTCAGTCTCTATCATTCAATGACGGATTTGTTTCTGACCTGGATTTGGGGCGAATTCTTTTTACCAGGCGTTTTGCCGTGTGGCTTTCTAAGCGTCCCTCTGTAGCTCGTGGCGCACTGGAACAAGACATTCAATGTCTCCCGTGTGAGGCTTCCAAACGAATGCCTGGTCAAGTGCCAACTTGTTATCTTGGTCTTAAAACTCCCTCTATGAACTTGATCATTTAAAATAAAATTCTTGTCTGGCTGTACAAAGAAACATACTACTTATTAGGTGTATGATTATTATTTTTTGTTATCCTGTCCACATATAGGGACCATTGTCTTTTGTAAATTGATACTGCCCAAGGTCCCTATGATATACCTTTTGGGTTCCCTTGTTTTTGTGAAAATATAGTTAGCGCAATCGCTGGATTGCAAGGGATTCAGGTAATCCTAGCCCCTTCCTCGCAAGTGGGTCCATCTTGTCCACCCCTGTACTCTTCATTCGTCACTGTAAAGTCTTCTCTCCCCACTATTTTTCCCTCCTGGATTTTTTCTAAAAAGCATGTCTGATCTTCACCCTCCATTATATAACTTAGAATATATCAATAAGATTCTAGGAGGTCCCTCTCTCCTCTCTGATACAGCAGAAACACCATCTGGGTCCAGCATTTCCCTAGCAGATGACCTAGAGGAACTGAAGAAAAAGGAGGTACGTCTACCGTTAATGATTAGACTTCTAACTGACTACCTCAAATCCAATACAATCCCATTAGGTTTACAAGTACGCAACGTATCAGGGGTTTTTACCAATAATCCAAAATACTTGAATGGTTTCAGCTATATAAGCACTACATGTTCCCGGCACTGGATCGTGCTCGGGATTGATATTGCTACTGAAGAGCTCCAAAAATTAAATACAGAAATAACAGACCTCGTGAAACAGATCAAGGATAACAACACCAGCTCTGAAACAAGTAAACTTCTTGAAAAAATCAATAAAACTATCGAATATTTCCATAAAATTGAACTAAACAAAAACCAAAACAAAGTACGCAAAGATATCAAAAACTTTAACCAAGAGAGAACGTACCCCTATCTTGCCAAAGATTACTACACCACTCGCCCTTATAACGGTCCACAAAATCAAAGACCCTGGGGATGATTCAACAGGAGGCAACAGTTTGTTGGCTTCACTGATAGCTCAGCTGATTCCTCTGGACAGTCAGACCAAAGCGACAGACCAGGCCCTTCTAACCGTCCTTTTTTAAAAGGGATCTGGGTCAACCAAGGGGCAGAGGAGAGCAACCCTCAACATGGAAAAAACCAGTAAACACCCCAGGCGAACGTTTCACACGCAGACAGCATAACCGATGGTAACATCATCAGATCATACTCCCAATGATATCAGCACTGATTTAGAGACCGGTCTCTTGCCCATCTTTAACCTCACTGAACATAGCCTGTCCAGTACTGAAGTCTCGTTATTGAGCAGAGGCCTGTCGTTTGTTCCCACAGTACGCCCCAATTTTCAAGATATACAGGTGGAATTGTTACGGTTCTTTAGGAAAATTCGCCTCCATAGTTATATCCTTTCGAATCCCTCTCCTTCCAAACCTGGTAACACTCCATTCAAACCACCATCTAAACTTTCCCCTACCACTGGCATGATCCCGCCAGAGATACCAACTTTTGAAAAACTAATCCTAAAAGACCTTACTGACCTGGAAAACAAGAGGTCCTTTATACCTTATAACATCACGATAGAAGAGAAAAATGCCATTGCCTCCTTGAAAAACAACCAGTCATTAATAATAAAACCTGCCGACAATAGGCGGAGGCATCGTGATCCAAGATATCAACCTGTATAAAGACGAAATAATGCGTCAACTGAGCAACCATGAGCACTATTGTAAACTTCCTCGCAACCCCACTGCAGAGATTCAGGACATGATTGCCAAAGTCACTTCAGAGGCACTTGACCTAGGCTTCCTATTTAAAAAGGAATTTGATTTCCTTAATACTAAATCTCCCCGCATCCCTGTGATCTACTGCCTCCCGAAAGTGCATAAAAACCCACAATCTCCACCAGGCCGCCCCATAGTATCTGGATGTGGTTCAGTCCTCGAACCATTGGGCCACTATATAGACTTCTTTCTCAAGCCATTTGTACCAGATACCACATGCTATATCAAAGACAGTATGGCTATGATTAATATGATTGACGACTATCCATTTGATCCCACATCCAGCACAATGTGTACGCTGGATGTGGAATCACTTTATACTAACATCCCCCAATACGAATCTCTTCGTGTGATTGAAGGGGTGTTAGAGACACGAACACGTCCTCACAGTGTCCCATCTAACTTTATCCTCCAGTTACTGGAAATTTGCCTGACTAAGAACTTTTTCCTTTTTGAAGGACAGTTTTATGGCCAGGTTAGGGGTACCTCCATGGGAGCAATTTTTGCCCCTAACCTGGCCATTCTGTACATGGATCATTTAGAGACCAACAGTATTTTGAATGTGTCCAATCGTTTCCACAATGGTATCACATTGTGGAAACGTTACATTGACGACATTTTTCTACTTTGGACTGAATCACTTGATAACCTCACACTTTTCCAACACTGGCTCAACAACAACAGTGGAGGCCTCAAATATACCATATCTACCAGTAAAGAGAGCACTCCATTCTTAGATCTAGAAATAAAAAACACAGAAGGTCGCCTCACCACCACTCTACACCGAAAACCTACTGAACGCAACACTCTTCTTGAGTACAGTAGCCATCACCCTAGAGCTTTGTGTGATTCCCTGCCTTTCTCCCAGTTCCTACGCATTAGGTGCAACTGCTATTTCAAGGAGGATTATTTTACTGAAGCTAAAACCCTCAGCCGCAAACTTAGGAACAGAGGTTACCCTCGTAAGCTAGTGCGCCGCTCTTTAAAAAGAGCCTGGTATTGCCCAAGGGAAACCCTCCTGGAACCAAAGGAGAAAAAAGATCAGAATAGACCCATTTGTGTCACCACATTTTCCCCAGCCTCCAATGCTATCACAAAGAGTGTGCTCAAGCACTGGCCAGTCCTCAATGCTGGTCAACTGACACTAGAACGTCCAATGTTCGCTTTCAAATGGGCCAAAAACATCAAAGACCACCTAGTAAGAGCATCTCTGCCTACACAACCCCTAAAAACGACTATAAATGATGCATGGGGTCTCCCACTTTTAACTGGCCATTCTAAATGTGGGAATTGCATTTATTGTGACTCTACTATTGAAGGAAAATCTTTTGAATATGGTACTATCAAATTTGACCGAAGATATTTTTCCAACTGTAACTCTGTAAATTTGGTATATGCAATTTTCTGTCCCTGCATGCTTATTTATATAGGGCAGACAAGTCAGAAAGTAAAACTAAGAATTGGCCAACACCGAAGCAGGATCCGGTGTAACACGGCCAATGCACTACTAGTTGAACATTTCCACGAAAAAGGCCACAGCGAAGATGAATTAATTTGGACAGTTGTTTCTATCATCAAACCACCTCCAAGAGGAGCGGATCTCTCCCAATTGCTCAACAAAGAGGAACTGCATTGGATTCTAAAAACTGACAGTATCAGAAAAGGCCTTAATCGTCTTGAAGACTGGACCTCCTTATTGTAATCTCAGTTATATGTCATTTGTATCATCTAAACTGTTTTTTTTTAAAGAAGTCACATATTGCGGTTAATGCATGCTGCATTATTCGTTTTTCACAATCACACTGATCCCTTTCACCACTCCAATATGGCAGCCGCACTGCTCTACCTAGTCACAGTAAGTCCATCATCGATTTTTAAAGACCATGAGGCTTTCACCACTCCAATATGGCCGCCGCTCTACCTAGTCACAGTAAGTCCATCATCGATTTTTAGAGCCCATGAGGCTTGATTAGCTAGCTCTCATGGTTGCTCGGAAGTTCACTCCCATCGGACTGCAGTATTAGCCACAGTGCTCCTGCCAATACAAGTAAGTGACTCTCGCCAGCCGGTAACTCTGGTTGGAGCACCCTGATACTTTTATATGCAAGTATCTAACCACCCGCTCCTTTTTAGATTGAGCCATCCCGCTCCACTCCTGGCGATTCCATACAATCCTGATGGAAGCCCCGGAATTGTTTTGAAAGGTAACTGTGTCCTTCACCCTCGATCCGGCACCCCGCCTTTATTAAAAGACCAGTACCGTTAACGTCACATTTTTCTTTCCTCAGAATCCCAATAGCCCCGCGGTTTCTAATCAGTAACCAAGAACGAGGCAACCAGAGAGTAAACCGACATGTAGATTACTCGGTTCCTTCTCCTGCCACCGCCCGCGATTATTGCTTCAGCAATGACTTAGCCACAATAACTGTTTCACGCCATTCAAAGACGTACCATCTCCCGTGATCATTGACACATCAATGAACCTAGCCACAGTAATTTTTCACGTCATTCACGACTTGGCCTTTTCATCACCGGAACGATCGGGTAATCATGACTAGTATTTTCCACTCTCACTTGCTATTGATCTTAATAGAGACATTGAACTCCCCTTCACTCGCCGCTTATCGACTCCACTCAGCTACATGCATGGTTTTTCACTCACCGCAATTCTCAAGTCACCCATGTTTTTAAAATTGTTTCTTACATGCTGATACTTATATACAATTTCTGTTTTTCCTTCCCCCTTGCCTCCCATTTTCTTCATGTAAAGTAATGCGATAATAGGCATTGTGTTAATAATTCTTGAACAAAACAATAATGCTGATAATTCTTGTCCTGATGATGATGTCATAATTTAAAAAGGCATCGAAACGTCGTCGACAAAAAACCCCATATGCAATATAATGAATGCTATATTGTTTGATGCAATGGTATGGTTATGTTCAAGAGATTGAGTCTGTAGCACTGAACAATAGTATACAGACAGATTTTCGCTTTGCCTTTTTGGCCATTTCTTTGTTGTTTTGTCTTAAATGTTGTGGATCACGGCTGTGCCCACTTGTTATCTTGGTCTTAAAACTCCCTCTATGAACTTGATCATTTAAAATAAAATTCTTGTCCGGCTGGACAAAGAAACATACTACTTATTAGGTGTATGATTATTATTTTTTGCTATCCTGTCCACATATAGGGACCATTGTCTTTTGTAAAATGTGAAGGTCACTAAGCAGCTCACATGGGTGCAGAAACTACACAAAAGAGATGATAATAGGTGGTCAAGAGAAATACCCCTTTGCACTACAAGAATATAGGGCTACATTAAGGGACTCCTCTCTTAGGGTGCAACAATAGGGCACCTTGAAGAACACAGGTTTGCAGTTTGAATGGTCTCTCTAGATCATAGGCCCTATAAACGGGGGATATTTCAAGGACAAAGGGATAATGAAGAGGACTGTACAGACTCTGACACACACACACACACAAAACACACACATGAACTTGACTAACAATAAGTAAATGGCGTGGGTCGGAATATAAATCTGAAAGACAAGACTACCAGGACATAGAAAGGAAATTTGTAGATATTGCCAAGACATCAATTACTTTTCATAAAGCATCATTAGAAGTTTAGAAATGGGTAGTTCTCTGTAGTTATGAATGCTGCTTGCCCACTTTCTTTGTTGTATTACATTGTTTTTGTACCTTTGTAAGGTGTTTTCCTACACTTGTATGTTCCTGTAGAATTATGAAAGTCCTCATCCTATTGATCTGTGAAAAGCCCCGTCCATCTTTTCTTGAGGTGATATTTCTGGATGTGACGGACAATATACAAACACCTTCCGAAAATGCTTAAGACAAACTGTAAGTGTCCATATCAAACGGGGAGGTGCACAGAAAAAGCAATGCATGATGTTTCTTATTGAAATGCTTTGATTACTCTCCCCGTGGTGCATTTATTTAAAAAAAAATGCCTCAAACAGGACATCCATTTTCTCTGCATTTTGAGTGAGAAAGCAATGTGGACACAATTAGCAGAGTTCAGCAAAACAGACCTCCTCAACTATCAGGGGATCTCAATTAGAATGACTCATATTTACTTATTGACAAATGCTCTGTAGGATGGCCATCGTGGATTATAGGCCATCGCAAGCTAATCATTTAAAGTTCATGGAAAAAATCTATTGAAGGGAGAATGTACGGCAATCACATTCTTCTCCATTTCTGCATCCGAAATTAATCAGGTTGGCTCACGATCCCCAATATTTACTTAAACGAATGAAAATAATTTTGAAAGATAGTTCTTCGAGAGAACACGTCTTTAGTTCATAATACTATCCCTTTTGTGGAGTCACCTTTCGTAGGAAAAGGCAATTTTGAATTCGACGAACAAGTACAGTGCAAACTATTCCACACATTAGCCGCAATCAACTGTGGGAGGCAAGAGCATACCCACTTCAAAAAGAAACCACAATGGCGGACATAATACAGTGACACGACTGCTGCAGCTGGCAAGAAACAAAACCTGAAGTCTGCTTGGGTAAAAATATTTAGAGTGGGTCACACTGTTTGGGTTTCCAGACGGCACAATCAAATAAAAAAATCAAATTAGCAATTCAGTTATATTAGGCTTCCGTGAGCAAATATCACCGTCCTTTAAGGCAACAACAGGCAGGTCCATGCAATAGAGCGAATGTGAGCATTCTACCTTTAGTGGTAGAGGCAATCAACTATGTCATAAACAACTTTCACATGCCATAGGTGGCACTGATGCCACATGTGCCTGATGTCCTCTGCTATGGCAAAAATGCAAGACCTACCTATTCGCAAGATAGCCTAAGAACTTTCAAGATAAATTACTCCTCCCTAGTGAACTAAGAGCTCCAAGGACTTAGTGCCAGAACACTTTTGGGAACAGTTGTTCACACTCTATGAATCCCAATAATTAAGGTGGACCCACTTGCGAGGAAGGGGCTAGGATTACCTGAATCCCTTGCAATCCAGCGATTGCGCTAACTATATTTTCAAAAGAACAAGGGAACCCAAAAGGTATATCATAGGGACCTTGGGCAGTATCAATTTACAAAAGACAATGGTCCCTATATGTGGACAGGATAGCAAAAAATAATAATCATACACCTAATAAGTAGTCTGTTTCTTTGTCCAGCCGGACAAGAATTTTATTTTAAATGATCAAGTTCATAGAGGGAGTTTTAAGACCAAGATAACAAGTGGACACAGCCGTGACCCACAACATTTAAGACAAAACAACAAAGGCAAATTGAGGACTGGCCAGTGCTTGAGCACACTCTTTCTGATAGCATTGGAGGCTGGGGAAAATGTGGTGACACAAATGAGTCTATTCTGATCTTTTTTCTCCTTTGGTTCCAGGAGGGTTTCCCTCGGGCAATACTTCTTGTCCTGATGATGATGTCATAATTTAAAAAGGCATCGAAACATCGTCGACAAAAAACCCCACATGCAATATGATGAATGCTATATTGTTTGATGCAATGGTATGGTTATGTTTAAGAGATTGAGTCTGTAGCACTGAACAATAGTATACAGACAGATTTTTGCTTTGCCTTTTTGGCCATTTCTTTGTTGTTTTGTCTCAAATGTTGTGGGTCTTGTGAAAATATAGTGACCTTCACATGTCAAGTCCAGTGGCTTGGTCACATGTTGCCCCCTTTGTGCTTATTATTTGTTTTGTTTTTCAATGTTTGTGAACATAATGTGTGTCATTTGTTGCAATATTAACCATGATCATTATAATATCTGTGCACAGTCAATTGCTTCAGTAACTCTATGTTGGGACAGATCATTAGTTTTATCTGTATCTATATGTACACATTTATTTTTGTAAGAATTGCTGTTGAAAGGTGCCAGATGAATGCTGAGTATAGGGGGCAACACCATCCTACGCTTCTTCTTCTGATGTTTCTGAATTCCTATGGCTGTTTGCAGAGAATATAGATTTTTTTACCAGAGGAGCCCTCTGGAATGTGTAACGTGTAATTCCCATGGAAGCAGTGACCACTGCTTTGAATTCTCCTAATGAGACATCCCGAGTTTGAGGGGCACCATTTGGAGGGTCGGAACTAAATCAGGCTGGGTCAAGGTTTGGGTTCAAGATGGTTGGAGCCATTTCTGACCCTGAGCTTCGCATCAGAAGGCCAGGAAACTAGCTCTTGGAGTCACCCTGGAAGTCTCGAGTTCAAGGAGCAGGTCTCAAGCAGCAGGACTGTCTTCTGAGGGACTTGTTAGGCTTCAGTCATCAGGACAGTCCTCTTGATGCAGCCATTAAGTCCTCTGAAGTACATAGCAGGCCACAGGCAGCAGATTACTCCTCTGAGATTGCTCTGCAGGTCCGGAAGTGAACTGAAGAGTGGATCTGGGGGTGTGAGTTTTATAAATGGTGCAAACTTTGAAGTGAAATAAACTTCTGGAGTTTTACTCTCACAGATGTGTCTGGAATTTCTTGTCTTCCTGCACCAGTCCCAGGATGTCTGAAGTAACAAAATGCTAGTGTGAAGTTTTTTGTGTGTGATCTGAGGCAGCTTCTTTGAAGTGCAGCTAGGGCTGTGCACAGCTCTGTCTCCTTATCCTACCAGGATGGCAATCCTGCTAAGACCCAGTTTCCTACTCTGTGGCTGTCTGTGAGGTAAAAGCAAAAGCCAACTGCCAACTACATCTAGTCATGTGATGTGTGACCCAGGAACAGGCTGCAAGCACAGAGGTTTTAAGACAAGAAAATGCCAACTTTCTAAAAGTAGAATTTTCAGAATTGTGACAAAACATAAAATGTTACCATTAAGGAAGATTTTCGATTACAACTCTTTTGAGACCAAACATGAGTTTTCTGTCTATACCCAATCAAAGGTTAGCGCTTATTAAATGTAATAAGGTAACCCAACGTTATCCTGGGAGGGGTAGTCCTCACTGTAGTAGAAAAGCAAATGTGAGATCTTTTCACTACCCAGACAGGTAAAACTTTTAACACCTAGGCTGCTTGAGATGATCTTCTGCTGTGCTGGGCCATAATAGAAATGGGTGTGGTCATGACGAGCTCAGCTCGTCATGAGCACAGGAGCACTAGGCCTCATGACGAGCTGAGCTTATCATGAGCACAAAAGGGGTTAAATATGTGCTTCCTTTTGTATACAATGCACCTTGACCTACCCTGTTTTGTGCTGTTGAGCGCCTACCATAAGAGGTGACACATGTATTAGAAAGAGGGGTTTTGTCAGGCGAAATAGGCAATTTAGAAATGTACACAGGCTGCACCGGCAAGCCTTAAAGGGTTATTTAAGTGGGTCCACTTGTAGCATTTAATTTACAGATCCTTGGTACCTATAGTACCACTATAGTAGGGACTTATACGTAAATCAAATGTGCTGATTGAGTGTAAGACAATTTTACCATGTTTGAAGGAGAAAGCACAAGTGTATAGTGTCCTAATGCCAGCAAAAATAAATTCAGCAAGCTGGAGGATAGAAGACAAAAGGTTTGGTGTAAGACCACAGCTAAGGCTGCCCGGCCTAACATGTGTCCTGGCCAGCTGAATGTGGGGAGAGATACTCACCCTCATGGGAGTTCTCATCATTAAGATGGAGGAACCTTGATAAACCATCAGCTTTTGAATGGTCAAAACCAGGGCGGTGTTCCAACATAGAGTCCTATGTAGGGAGATGGACTGCCTCAACAGTTTGAAATTTATACCCTCTATCTTCATAAGCCATCTTAGGGGTCTGCGGTCTGTCTGAACCCAGAAGTGAGTACCAAACCGTTATGGTATTAACTTTTTCAGCGACCAGACCACAGCATAAGCTTCTCTTTTCAATAATTCTCCGCCTCATTTCCCTCAGTAAACTTCTACTGATGAAGGTACAGGTTTGTCTAGGCCCTCCTCATTCAACTGTGATAGCACAGCCTCTGTGCCATGCTCTGAAGCATCTGCACTATAATCTCCTGGGAGAAGTGAGGGGTCTTGAGTACTGATACTGTACAAATGGCCTCTTTGAGTGTATTGATGATTTGTCGCACACAGGCAGAAGTGATAGAACAATTCATTCAATCTATTAAAGATAATCATACAGTTCCGGAGGCTAAAGCGCTATTAGACAAAATTGAAAAAGAGACAGCTACCTTTAAAGACAACACAATTAATTTTATGCAACAAGAAATCTTTCAACCTTGAGACGGTATACCCCTATAACGAGAAGATTTTTATAAACATGAAGATTCATGTGGCTATTTAACTGAGTACAGAGACAGGTCAAGACACAAGTTTTGACCTTTTCCGACGCATTATCATCTGACTCCACAGGCGAGTCTGATCCACTGGAAGATTCATCCCATGGAAACCAACCACAAAAAAATAATTATTATTTTTAGGTGTTTGGCCAACAGCAACTAGAAGAAAGGTACAAACCTCATGAACTCAATCCACTCTGGCTCGCCCACCGACCCCTGCCCCACCACATCTTCAACAAAGCTGACTCCATCATCACACCCCATCTCCGTGAGGTCATCAACTGCTCGTTCAACTCTACCACCTTTCCAGAAATCTGGAAACACGCCAAACTCAGCGCCCTTCTGAAGAAACCCACAGCAGACCCCTCTGAACTTAAAAACTACCGACCCATATCCCTCCTCCCATTCCCGGCCAAAGTCATCGAGAAACCCGTCAACAGCCAGCTCTCCGCCTTCCAGGAAACCAACAACTCCCTTGATCCATCTCAATCCGGGTTTCGAGCCAAACACAGCACCGAAACCGCCCTCATTGCAGCGACCGACGACATCCGAACACTCCTGGACAACGGAGAAACAGTGGCCCTCATCCTACTCGACCTATCCGCCGCTTTCGACACAGTCTGTCACAGCACCCTTATACATCGCCTCAGCAACATCGGCATACAAGGAAAAGCCTTGAACTGGATCATCTCATTCCTCGCTGGGAGAACTCAAAGAGTCCGACTTCCCCCATTCTACTCAGAGGCCACCAAAGTCATCTGCGGCGTACCACAAGGATCATCACTCAGTCCCACCCTCTTCAACGTCTACATGAGTCCCCTCGCCTCCATCGCGCGTCAACACAACCTCAACATCATCTCTTACGCCGACGACACCCAGTTAATCCTTTCCCTCACAAAAGACCCCAACACCGCCAAAACCAACCTTCACGAAGGCATGAAAGAAGTAGCCGAATGGATGAAACATAGCTGCCTTAAACTCAACTCAGACAAAACGGAGGTGCTCATCCTAGGATCTTCCCCCTCAGCTTGGGACGACTCTTGGTGGCCTTCCGCTCAGGGCACAGCACCCACACCCACAGACCATTCACGTAACCTTGGCTTCATCCTAGACTCCTCTCTCTCGATGTCCAGACAAGTCAACGCCGTCTCGTCCTCCTGCTTCAACGTACATCGCATTCTCAAAAAGATCTTCCGATGGATCCCCCTCGAGACAAGAAAGACTGTCACCCACGCATTGGTCACGAGTCGACTGGATTATGGTAACACTCTATACGCCGGAATCACAGCAAAATTACAGAAAAAACTCCAGCGCATCCAAAACGCGTCAGCGAGACTCATATTAGACATCCCTCGCCAAGATCACATCACCGGACATCTAAAAGACCTCCACTGGCTTCCCGTCAACAAAAGAATTACTTTCTGCCTTCTCACCCACGCACACAAGGCTCTCTACAATCTAGGACCCGAATGCCTCAACACTCGACTGTCCTTCTACAAACCCACCCGCCAACTAAGATCGTCCAATCAAGCCCTCGCCGCAATCCCGTGCAACCGTAAATCCACCATGGGTGGCAGATCCTTCTCCTTCCTGGCTGCCAAGACCTGGCACTCACTCCCCACCCACCTCCGCCTTACTCAGAACCACATCTCCTTCAGAAGAGAACTTAAAACCTGGCTATTCGACAAATAATGAACCCCTTCCCCTAGCGCCTTGAGACCCTCTGGGTGAGTAGTGCACTATACAAATGCCCGAACTTGAACTTGAACAATCTTGGCAAATAAGCATCAGGCGGAAAAATTCCCAATCGAGGAGAAGACCTCAATTATAAACCTATCCACCAAGACTTTGACACCAGAACAAGAAGCAGTTCTAGAACTTGGCTTAAAGTTTATCCCCAGCCAAAAACAAGATCTGGTCCATCTAAAAATTGACACTATGAACTGTTCAGGAAAGTTCAGCTCCACATATTTTTTAAAGACAAAGAGATGCCCTCTGCTGGTGAAACATCTGGACTACCTAACAAGTCGACGTTCCCTCCTCCCCACTCATAGTACTCCTAAGAGCATCCTTACTTTTGAACAAGTGGTCCTATTTTCACTCATCCAATTGAACTACCACAAGGTGTTTGTCAAAAGTAATATGTCCATGACACAAAGATTGGCAATTGAAGAACTTAAGAAGGCAAACAACTGATTATCAAGCCGGCAGATAAAGGTGGTGCCACAGTGGTTTGTGCCAGAGAAACATATCTGGATGAAGTTTGAAAACATGTCCATAATCAAACATGGTACAGGAAGATTCCATCAGATCCCGTACAAAAAATTCCACAAGAGGAGGCCCTAGAAGTGTTGGAATGGTACTTGGAAACCAGAGATCGCCCTCACCGCGGTTCCACACAATTCATTGTAAACCTAGCATCTTTGGCACTAAAACGCAAATACTTTAAATTTGAAAAATACATTTTTGTCCAGGTGAAAGGGACAGCCATAGGTTGTCCCTTTGCGCCAGAGATGGCGGTTCTCTACATGGCTAAATATGAGGACCGCTTTATCTACAACAACAACACATTCAGCCAAAGTGTGGCCCAATGGCATTTATACATCAGCGACATTTGGTGTATTTGGTCTGGCATAGAAGAAGAACTATTGCAATTCCATTGGTGGTTGAATGAGGGAAATCTGGACATCAAATTCACACTTACTCACAGTCTGACCAGTCTAACTTTCTTCGATGTCGAAGTACGCCCCACAGAAACAGGTCTAATCACCACGTTATACACAAAGCCCACCGGCAAAAATACAGCTCTTCACTTTCGTAGTCATCATTCAAAGAGCCTTAAAGACAACCTTCCTTCATATATGTGTGTTCGGCGCAACTGTACACGAAATGAGGATTATGAAATACATTCTGACCTGTCGACAGCTATACTGAAAAAAAAAGGCTATTCATCCAAGCTACTCAAGCATTTGTGCAAAAGAGCATGGTTCACACCACGCAAGACTTTACTGGAAAGACAACCCAAAAAACCAATGTCCCGATTAGTGTGCGTCTCCACGTTTGGCCCCCACACTAACTCTTTCAAAAAGATCATACAACAGATTTGGCACCTGGCAAAGGACACCGACAAAGATCTCCAACTGCCTTTGTTTGCCTTCAAGAAGAATGTCAGCATTGGACAACGAGGAGTGAGGGCATCTGAAGAACCGATTAAGAGGACTGAAACCCTTCACAAGTTTCTGAACCTTCAACCAGTCCCAGGACATCATAATTGGAGAAATGACAGAGCAGCCCCAGAAAGTATATGGCCCATTGGGCAGCCCCAGAGGAGAATAATTAGGGCATAGTCTGATCTCTGACTCCAGCAAACACCTTCGGAGGGATACGGCTCACCAGACACGGTCAGATTGAGGTGCACCCTTGCACTGCCGGAGCCCTCAAAATGGCAGCCGCCATCTCCCGAGTATCAGAGATCCCCGCTGACGATGTCGGTCGCTAACTGACCCACAGCTGCATAGGGGAGCCTACATCAGAGCATCCTCTTCGGGAGCTACGAGAACTACACCCCGGCTGGAGACCCCTGACATTGGCCCGCGAGAGAGCTGAAACAAGGGGGCTGGCGGTGCAGGGCAGCTGGCACTAATTCCCACACTACAAGTAAGTGAGAGGGAAAGAAGGAGAGGCCATGAGGAGCTCATTTTGAGGACGGATGACATCACTGGCCTGGAGAGAGCTAACAGCCCGCATGACTCCTCACCCAAAGAAGGATCAATTGGATGTGCCTGACGGTAACATGGCCGCCGGTGCTGCAGCATTTTCATAAAGATCACAAAAGTGATTATTTGGGGTCCCTGCTCATCAACACTGAGGTGAGAACAGAGGGAGAGGCTCTGGACCCTGCGCCCCAATTATTGATGCACTTGGATAAAATTTGGCTGGGCAAATATGTATTGACTTTTAATATAACGTCTAAAGTAGGCTATCAGTTGATGGGTATTAATTTAGAAACCATGGGAGCACAACACACCACCAGCCAAGATTCAGCAATATAAACAATCTCCTTTGGATGTGCAAGAGTCGGATCTGCCTGGACTGACCTGTTCACTAATATCTGAGGCGGTGGCTCCACTGTGGAGATGCTCTCTTTAGAAAGCCTGACCTGTGATCCCTATCAAGTGTCTTGCCTTCCAATAGTCCTTAGAAAGTATTACTATTTCACAATCCAACAGGGTTGCAGCTGAGGCTGATGGGTGCCTGACCCTAACATGGCCGCCAGTGGTGACTTGTTTTCCTACCAGGACTATGCCTGACCGTGAGATGGCGTCTGACCATGGTTTCCGGCCACCCCAACCCCCCACAAATTTGACAATCTCTGAGTGCTCCTGATCTCCATCCTGACAGCGGAGTCCGAGCGCTATGTCTGATGCCTGGTGAGGCTGCTCTGTTCAGGAATTGAGGCATTAGTTCATCCCCTGACTGTCACCTACCCAGCCGGACTTTGGGCAAAGTTTTTCTCCCCGTCTCCCTGTCCCGCCCACCCCCTCATCATATTTCTGTAACTTTGCTTTTTCCTTGTCTCCTATCTATCTATCTGTTCCCATTGAGCACTCTTTCTTTCTTTGTCTTACTTCCTTTGCTCGTATCCTCTCTCTTTCCCCTTGCCCACTACACCGCCAAGCCCTTTGACTAAGCACTCCTTCGCCCCTTGTTGGGGAAAGATCCAATATTCAGACTCTGGAGTCTCAGCGAACCCGCTGAGAGAGTCCACAGTGCCTAGGGAGCCACTCACAGTTGAAATATGGTATGGCATCCCTTGCCAAAGAACTTCCTCTCCCTTTTTTGGGGGAAGGATCCAGTATGTAGGCCTTGGAGTCTCAGAGACCCCTCTGAGAGAGTCCCTTGCGTACAGGGAGCCTCTCACAACAGAGATGGGGAAATGATACCACGTCTCCTGGGATCACAGATTACTGGACTTTGGACACAGCTTTGACTCATCTACAGGTTTGTGTCCCAGTCACCCTCCCCCTCCTCTTTCCATGCTGTGTCTCTCACCCTCTCCTCCTCTTTCCTTCCTCCATTCTCTGTCTACTTCCCCTGCTCTTACCATCCCCTCTGCTGGCTCTATCCCCTGGCCTGCTTTTTCCCTTACGTATGTGTCCTTTTGGTTTGTCGCGACCTTACTTGTCACTATGTTGCTAGGCTCAAATAACTGTGTAACCTTTGTAACGATGTAACTTGCAATTATGGTCTGATACTCATGTAAAAAGCTCTGATACCTCCGGGTCTAGCCAGCGCTACAAAAAACCTTTAAAATAAAAACATTTAAATTAAAAAAATATTTGTGGAATGTGCCTAGTGTGTAATTCGTCCATTGAGGAACTGAATTCACGGATGGAACCGACAAGTGGACATAAAATGAATTTTCAACTTGCAAGACCAAAAATTTGTTCTATGCCATAATCTGTCCTTGCCCACTCTTTTATACTGGCAAAACAACACAAGAAGTAAGACAAAGGGTCAGGCAGCATCGGGCCAGAATCAAAAATAAAGTACAGAACGCATCTCTAGTGGCGCACTTCCACAAACTAAAACATACTGAAAGAGACCTTAGCAAGACTATACTAAGTGTCGTAAACCTGAACCCCAGAGGGGGAGACCTTGAAAGAACATTGCTTTAGAGAGAAGCTTATCTAAATATGTGCTTTAACACAGCCTCTAAAGGAGTACACAAAATGTCAGAAGTTAATAGACTGTAATTAAATTTGATCTTTACTTTTGGTAACCACTTGCCTCCTAGTGTCACTCATCAGACCAGCTTTGACACCCTGTTTCAGTTATACATACACTGATTAAGTATTTATTATGTTTACTAACCTAACACAAAGCATAAGCTCCTATTTTTTCATCCATTATCACAAAGCGAAAGGTTCAAAATGCAACAGCATGAGATTTATAGAGTCAGTGACAAGCTGAAGGCAATATTATTCGGAAGACATGACAGGCGTTAGGCAACATAACTGTTGTGTGGTTTACATTTTACATATTTCTTATTGTACTTTCCATTGTAAATACTTGGTAATACTTTAGTAAAGTTTGCATTTTTTTAAATGTTATTATTATTATTATTATTATTATTTTTAGTTTTTAATTTAGTTAGCAAAAGAAAGGGGTGGATTCTATTCCTTTAATATTACATATTTTTTCATTGTATTCCGAAGGGGATGTGTTGTGTTGTTTACATTTTACATATTTCTTAAGCTGTACTGATCTTTCTTGTATATTCTGGTGCACGCTCTTATGCACGCTATGTATGTTCTGGTGCACGCTCTATGATTCGCCTTTCATAGAATTTGAAACGAGAAGCTAGAGCAGTTGGCCAGATCCTTGACGAACATCATACTGTCCGGTTGGGCAGATTGTACCTTAATCCTAAATAAATAAGATTTATTCACTTAATTCTTCTTTGAGTGCTGACCTAACAACTGGCGACGATCGGATGCAAGCTTTTCAACCTCTCAAGTGGAAAACAATCAGAGACGACGTGACACCGAAAAAAGTTCATCACGAAGGGCGGATTCAGGATTAATGGAAAGTGGAGTGGATTGAATTTCTTGCTGGTGAGCGTTTCGACGGAATTTGTGTTTTTTACATAATTTTAAGTCTTTAACGCTGTTAAGGTGTGGTTTTGCCCTTACTGTTTGAACCTCGCATTCAACGGTCCTTGGCAACCCATTCTCCACCAGTGTTCTCTCTCTGAACTCTCCGCCTAGTGATTCTGTGAATTTAGTCTCTGCGTCAGACGTTCGCAAAGAACGTGATGCGTCACATTACACGCAGCAGCCATATTGGTTTGGGAAGGCCTACGCGATGTTCGTATTAGCATTTTGAAACGCATTGCTGCAGGAAAATGATCAAGATCGTCGCCTAAGATCGGATTATCGAAAGGATCATTACAGTACGTTTTACTTGTTTTCTCTTTTTGTGTGATTTTCTTTATTTTTCTCTCAGCTGATTTTGCATTTACCTCAAGTGGTGAAGAAGGAACAGTATACATATATATTTTTTTCTCTCTCTTTTGATTACATACTGAACAATTCAATTTGATTCTTTGGTTTGCAACAATGAGTCAACAAACGTTTACTTTGAGCCCCCCTCAAGAGTTCTGGTCCAAAAGTTCTGAACCACTTTTAAAATGGCTGGAATGGAAGGAATATTTTTTGAATTATATCAAGACTGTAGACTCTGATGGCAAGATGTCACCTGAACAAAAAACTTACTTACTTACTACATTCTTTAGGCCCACAAGGACAAAGATGTTTTAATCAAATGAACAAAACTGTAACTGGAAAGGGTGATAGTAATGCTTTCACGGTTGCTTTATTTCATCTTGATAAATATTTTGCCCCAAAAGTCTGTATTGGCATCACCCGATACAAATTCTTTCAGAGGAAACAACTAAAAAATGAGTCGGTGGACGACTATGTAAGTGAGTTAAAGAAGTTGGGCTCAGACTCCGCTTTTAGTGGGTTACTAGAAGATCTTGTACGTGACCAAGTGGTAATGCATGCGAACAATCCTGCCATTCAAGAACGACTTTGGATGAATGGTGATGCATGTCTCGATGATATTCTTGCTGTTATTAGGAAAGAAGAAACGTCTAGTAGATGTGCTAGCGCTCTAAAAACAGAAAATGTTAGTAAAGACATTGTTGCTAAGGTGGGTTTGAGTTAAAAAAAAGGTTATGGTAACAAACAGAAGAATGAGGGATGGAACAAATCTAAAACGTACAGTGAACCTCCCAAATTTTACAGGTGTGGGAGCCTTGCACATTTAGCTTTTAAATCCTGTCCTACCAGGAAGAGTAAGTGTGGTGCTTGTGGTTTATTTGGTCAATACACCAAAGCTTGTAGGAGAAACTCTAAAGCAGTTAAATGTGTTCAGGTTGATACAGATTCAAATGACAATGAGAGCAGTAGCGATGAACAAGTGTCTGATTGCTCTTTGGCACTCAAGCAAAACCTACTACTCAACATTAGAGATGGATGTTTGATGATTGATAACAAACCTGAGTGCTGGGTCCACATTGGTGGCATGCGTGTGAACGTTTACGTCGATTCAGGGTCACCATACACCATAATTAATGAAGATGTTTGGAAAAAAAACTTCATTGGGAAAGTAGGTCCAAAACTGTTTCCTTCAGATATTGATCCTGAGGGCTATGGTGGTGAATTTAAGAACCGAAAAGCTTATGGTAAACTATACATTTCCACGAAAGGTCCATCAGTTTTATGGTGGAAAGATCAAGGTGATAAACATATAATTTTAGATCCCAATTCTGACGAGAAGGTGCTGGTGATGGATAAAGGCACCAAGGTGGGTGAAAATGTTTTGAAAAAGGTTCCTTCAGTTGTTCAAAAGAAAATTGGTAAATTGAAAGACTTTGAACACAATATATTACTTAAGGACAATGCTGTACCAAAGATTCATAAAGTTAGGAACGTTCCAATTGTATTAAGAAATGATGTCACCACAGAATTAGACAAATAAGTTGCTTCTGACATATTTGAGCCTGTAGAGGCATCATCCTGGGTTTCTCCCTTAGTGGTAGTTTAAACTCAGAAACGGAAAACTGAGGCTGTGTGTTGATTTGCGCCATCTTAATGATAACATTGTGGTGGATCAGTTTCCATTGCCAAAGATCAATGAAATGTTAGCCTTACTAGATGGTGCACAGTGGTTTAGCACAATCGATTTATCCGCTGCGTACCATCAGATACCGTTATCTAAGGATAGCAAGCAATACACCGCTTTTATTACTCCACAAGGTTGTTTTCAGTTTAAAAGGATGCCTTTTGGCCTTGCATCGGCAGCGGCCGTTTTCCAACGCCTAATGCATAAGTTGTTTGGAACATCAAGAACACTACATTTTTTCAAGACGACATACATATTTTTGGTAAAAACAAGACTGAACATGACAAATCTTTAGATAAGGTCCTAAGTATTCTAGATTCAAAAGGGTTAACAGTTGAATATTCCAAATGTACTTTTGGCAGTGATCATGTCACGTATTTAGGACATGTTATTGACAGTGAGGGAATAAGACCTAAGCCTAATATTATTGATGCCATCAAATGTGCCCCCTCTCCAAACAGTAAGAACGATGTAAGATCATTCATTGGTCTTGCTGAATACGGTTCCAAGTATATTCCCAATTTTGCAGCCAGAACTTATAACATTAGGCAACTTTTAAAGAATAAAACGAAATTCATATGGTCACCTGAATGGGAACAAGATTTTGAGGACATTAAAAGTTGTATCACTAAAATTGCTTCTTTGAAAAGTTTTAACCCTGAAGCGCAAACTCTAATTACTACTGACACAAGCATTAAGGGTTTAGGAGCTGTTTTAACTCAGATGCATTCAAATGGTAATGAACGTATTATAGCCTACGCTTCCAGATCTTTGTCGCCCACTGAGGAGAAATACTCTACCATCGAGAAAGAGACATTAGCGTGTGTTTGGGCTGTTGACCATTTCCGTGCTTTTGTGTTGGGCAAAAATGTTTATTACGTTGTGATCATAATCCATTGCTTAAAGTACTAACCACAGTGTCAAAGATCCCCCTCGGTTAGAGGAGGCTGTTCATCCACAGGAGCAAAGATGAATGTCCCACACACTTCCGGACAACAACGACCCAAGCGAGAAGAGATAACTCGCTCAAAATCCGGTGCTACCAAAAAGTGTGGGGGGAATTCTCCCAGGGAGTATACCACTCTCCCCCAGCAAGGACGATATAGCTGCAGACTTGATGGCAGGAGATGGCTGGAAATAAACGTACAACAATACTAACCTCACCAGTAATTTACAGGACTGATACATAAGTGTTCAACATAGCATTCCACTTACCTCACCAGGTGAGCATCAGGGCTTTAAGCTGGCAGTCAAGTGGAGAACCAGGAGGTGAAGAAGGGAACCTGGATGACTACCAGCAAGGATACCTCCAAGGCAGAAGGTACACAATTACAGTCCTGCTCTTAAACTGAAGACAGAGCAAGACTGGGCCACAAGAACAGCAGATGACAAGCTCATGTCACTTATAGAGCTAAAGACAAAGTGACACGGAAACTCCCACTTCCAGCTCATAAACTTAAGACAGAGCGGAGTGAGGAACAAATAACACACAACACAGACAATCCCCACTTCCCGCTCCTAAACTTAAGACAAAGCGGAGTGAGGAACAAATAACACACAACACAGACAATCCCCACAATATACACACCACGTCCAACTCGTAAACTTAGGACGGAGCGGAGCGGGTGTACATGTAACAATACAAGACAGATGAAGCAGCGCTCCACTCGTAAACAAAAGACGAAGTGGAGCACGTAAACACACACAAACAGAACCCCTTCGATCAATCTGCAAATGACGACAGAAATGACCGCTGAGAAATTCAGGGCTGAGGTGCCAGAATAACTGACAGAAACGAGGAGTGAAGGATAGCCGGGGAAACAAGGAGGAAGGGAGAGAATAGGCATCGGGGAAGGGCGTGCCGGGAAGGAACAAGTTAGCGGAACAGAGCGGGAGGTACAAACAACAGGCAGGACACGGGCAAGGAAAAGAAATACCGTGACTCAAGGGAGAATACCACAGGAACAGGAAGGAGCACAAACGGGATCGCTAAGGCAAAACAGGATCTCAGAACGCTACGGGAACCTCACGGAGCAGAACGCTGAGTAGAGGGGGCATGGTCACTAACCAAACAGTAAGCCAAGCAAGGATTGGTGGGTGGAACTCCCTTTTCTGCTAGTTAGGGAGCGTCTCAAAATATCGTAGCCTAAAGCAGTAAGAGAGTTAGGGAATGTCACAAAAGGATCCCAGGGGCACAATAACAAATGCGGAAAAGAGCATTCTACGCAGCCCTGAGGAATCTACTTTGAACACTCATGAATGTGATCAGATCCGACCACCCCTAACACACGGAAGGTACGATTAATACGTCAGCTAAAGTTGCTAGACTTGCTATCAGACTACAAGACTACTGCTATAAGGTGATGTATCTACCAGGAAAAAAAAATTGTATAGACGACTTTCTTTCTAGGATGCCTAAACAGTTGGATATGTGTGAGGATGAAATTTGGAATTCATTTCAGATAGCGTATGTACATGATTTGGGTGATGCTCGTATAATGAAAGGTAAAAGGGAAGGTGAATATCTCAAAGATGAAGAGTTGTCTCAAGTGAAATTACACATCACACATTCTTGGCCAAAAAGGGTAGACAGTCTTCATCCTCTAAAACCTTTTTAGGAAGTCAGATTTGACCTTACTGTTCAGGGTGAAAATATCTTGTTAGGTGAAAGAGTTATTCCCCCCAAAACGTTGCGTCCTTCTTTTATAGCTTTATGTCATGAAGGACATTTTGGCAAAGTTCGCTCTAAACCGACTGTTAAAACTTCGCTTTGGTGGCCTGGCATGGATGCTGAAATTGAGAAATTTGTTAGAGGTTGTAAGTCGTGTCAGGCAGCTGATAAATCTTTAGTCACGTTTAAACCTCCATTAAGTAACATGTCTAGACCTAGTTCACCTTGGGAACATACGGCCATTGATATTATGGGTCCCATTTGGAATGAGCAAAAATACATTTTAGTGTTCATGGATTTATATTCTAGGTGGCCTTTTGTAAAAATAGTTGACAAAGCCGACACTGATAGTGTTTTGCATTTTTTAGATCAGTCATTCATCATGGAAGGCATTCCATCCTTGTTACTGACTGAATATGGTGTACACTTTTTGTCAACCAAAGCTGTTTAATACTTCAACAGACTTGGCATAAAACATAAAACAACATCGTTATATAACCCAAACAGTAATGGCATGGTTGAGCACTTTAATCGTGTTATTAAAAACACAATTCAAATGGCCAAAACGGATGGTGATGGGGAAACTCAAGTTCTTAAGATGGTTTGGGCTTATAGAGATTCCATTTGTGATGCCACTGGGTATCCTCCTTTTGTTTTAATGCGAGGAAGGAATCCAAGAACTAAGTTCACTCCCAGTTGGCTTTTCAAGTCTAATATTGTGAACTGGTCTGAGAATTTAGTTAAAGAAAAAAGTGATGCTGCTTTTGCAAAGAGCTAAGGGCCTCATTTATGAGCCCTTGCGTCACTTTTACGCCGCCGGTGCGTCACTTTTTGTGACGCACCAGTGGTGTAAAAAATGCACCTTGTTGCATCATATTTACAAAGTGACGCATCTAGGTAGATGCGTCACTTTGTAAACCCCTGCGCCACATTATACCTGCGCCAGGTATAATGTATGCAAGGGGGGCGTATTGACGCAAGGAAGGGTCGTAGAAGTGATGCAGTGAAATCTATGAGATTTCACTGCGTCACTTTTAGGACCCCGTTGAGTCAAAATCCTGCGCCTTCCTCAAAGCAGGCGTAAGACTGATGCAGGCCCTTTAGGACGCATTGCTGGAGTTGCGTCACTTTTGTGACACACTCCAGCAATGCGTCACTTTTGCACTTACAGATACGTCAGAAATACTGACGTATCTGTAACTCCTTGCGACATGATGCGTCATATATTAAATATGACGCATCAGGAATGTCGCAAGGAGTGCGCACTGAGTAGTGACGCATCGCTTCTTTCACGCAGCAATGCGTCATTTCTCATAAATGAGGCCCTAAGAATGGTATGATCATATACATGGCGTGAGAGATGTTAGTATTGGGCAATGGGTTAGAGTAAAGCAACTTGGCAAAATAGCTAAGGATGTTAGTCGTTTTTATGAGCCCTTACAAGTTGTTGAAGTTATGAATAATGCAGTACATTTATCTGATGGGAAAGTTTGGAATCTTAAAAGAATTGCCAGATGTCCTGCACCTTCAGCGAAACACAACAATGTTCCTTATCTTTATGACTTTGATGATTTTCTTACTAATAATTCTTCTACTGTGAATTATTACTCTTGCCTAGATATTCATGATGAATCTGTTGTCATTTCTCATGAGGTTCAAAATCATGTGGTTTCTGATTCACATGTTTGTGAGGCAAATCCAACTTACTCTGATGTTACTTATCATGATGAATCTAACAAGATGTCCAGGAATCCAAAACGTGAGAAAGGCCCCCGGTTTGGCTTGCAGATTATATTTCTGAGAACTTTCCATTGTAAATACTTGGTAATTATTTAGTAAAGTTTGCATTTTTAAAATTTTTATTATTATTATTATTATTTTTTTTTGTTTGTTTTTAATTTAGTTAGTAAAAGAAAGGGGATGATGCTATTCCTTTAATATTACATATGTTTTTATTGTATTCCAAAGGGGATGTGTTGTGTTGTTTAAATTTTACATATTTCCTAAGCTGTACTGATCTTTCTTGTATATTCTGGTGCACGCTCTTATGCACGCTATGTATGTTCTGGTGCACGCTCTATGATTCGCGTTTCATAGAATATGGAACGCGAAGCTAGAGCAGTTGGCAAGATCCTTGACGATCATCATACTGTCCGGTTGGGCAGATTGTACCTGCTTGTTTTAATCTCTACTACTATTATAAAGAGAGAACTGTGTCCTTTGAGCCAGGTAAACTCGAAAAGTACACCACCAATTGCAACACCCAATACAGCGTTAGAAAGGGGGGGTCCTGTAGATAGATAAAGGCTATAAAAAATATAAAAATAAACGTTATTTATAAAATAAACAATATAAAAATTTAGTCCCTAGGAATTAGCGCCGGCCGTGTGCCCTAACAACGTGGACATGCGTGCTGACATCATCTATCGCGGGGAGGAGCGGTGGACAGCAGCGGTGAAGTCGGGCTGAGATAGAAGAAGCGCGGGGAGGAGCAGAACGCGTGCGGCTCAGAGAAGCGATGGGAGGAGGCGGAATGAGGAGCGGTGAAGTCGGGCTGATGGGAGGAGGCAGAACGAAGAGCGGTGAAGCCGGGCTGAGATGAGGAGGCGGAACGAGGAACGGTGAAGTCGGGCTGAGGTAGGTGAAGCGCGGGACCGCTGAGAGGAAGCAGAACGTGTGCGGCTGAGTGAAGCCACGGGAGCCCCGGAAATGTCGTGACGGGCGGGGGCGGGGCGGGAGTGCACGCAAGGCGGAACGTGTGTGGCTGAGTGAAGCACGGGGAGGAGTGGAAATGTCATGGCGGGCGGAGGCCGGGAGTGCACGCAAGCCTGAAATGCTGCCCCCATCCTCCTTCTGCCACAGGCAACGCTGGTGCGGGCTGCTAGTCTTAAATAAATAAGATTTATTCACTTAATTCTTCTTCGAGTGCTGACTTAACAATAACTCTACTTTGTTTCAATTTACAAAAGTTCCTTGCTTGGCCTTTTTAAAAAGTATCCGCACTTTGTGATCAAGAATACACCAAAAAGCATTGGGGTAGTTTAAGGAACACTATAGGTCCCGAATTCAAAAGCATTCGCGTCTGAATGGCCACGCCTTCTTCCGCATTCCGGTGATGCTGGAGAGACTCGGCAAGGGAGAAATGCTATAGATCAACCTGCAGATTGAGGCAAGTTTGAACAGTTTGAACAGCGCAACTAGCGCAACACACTAATTGGTCTCTTCCTCCTTGAATAGTTTCAGATTTTACTATCGAATTGAGGCAACTTGCAAGTGCTTGGTTTCTTCAAAATGCCGTCCCAGTGCAATTCCAAGTAAGATCCACAAATTTTGCAACACATTTTGAATTAATTCAGTTATTTCACACAATTCTTTGTTTCTAGTTAATATGGGCTTATATAATTTTTACCAGATAAGTACAGTTGAAAACTCATCACATCATCTGAAATAGAAAATAATAATCGCCGTTGAGACAAAATCACTCCCAGGAGGCAAGTTACGGTTTCCTCTCAATCTATTTACTTTAAAACTATTAGCTTTTTGGCCGTTGGTAGCAAATACTTCGGAGTGCCCATTTAATATTTGCCCTTTACAACACAGTGCATCATCTTTATTTTTTAGCAAATTTTCCAATCCTGTATTTGACACTTGCTACCAAACCAAAGGCAACAACTGATTCCTCCACCGTAATTGATAAGAAGATGTTGCACCATTAATAAATGGTTCCCCTTTTTTAACGAAGGGATCTCTAATTCATAAACACTTCCCCTTTATGTTTTATAGTGTCTGACCTTGCCCTGGTGCTGAGGAGAACCCCCAAATTGAATTGGGTTCAGAAATGTGTCGACCCCTCTCAGCTAGTAAAAGCCACTACCAGCTTATGGAATGCTCCGTATACAAACAGGAGTCCGTTATATTGTGCTTTGTATACATTTGTCTGGTTTTTTAAGTGTTTCCGTTTGAAATGTGTATTATGTCATTTTTTATTTGTTTCCAATAGTATTGTACAGTATCTTTCTCTATGACATCAATCGAATGTCTAACATGTTTGTACTTTGAATGAAATAAGAAGAGGTGGAATAAAAGCACCATACCCACTTAATTTAAAGGTGGTTATTTTTGAAGGTATCAATATTCAGTGCACGTCCAAAACACCCTCTCCTTTTCTAACTAGAGGACCTGCAGCATTTATTGTGCTACAAACATAAGTGACCCCTTAAAACATGTCTCATGCTTGCCATTGTGGATTGTTGGCCATTTTAAGCTATATTTCAAAATAAAGACCCAGTCCAATCGAGTGCTACTATAACAGTGACAAACAGGGGGGTATTTTTGGGAACCTTCTCCCCGCTATACTCTTATAAACATTATAAGGAGGTAATGCACTGTGCTCCGCTCATATTAAAACACCTGTTCTCTCTGGTAACACCTCAGAACACCCACTCACAGTGAGCCAACCCAGAATTGGTCACACAAGTCCACCACAAACATTAGACGTTCCTCATAATAGAGAGAAAATATGTGCGAGAAGCAAATGACCCCTCACGGAAACACCACCATTGGGGTAACTGGTATGAAATTTCCAGACAGGCCCCTGTCTCATCATCGGTGGTCACTTGCTTCTCAAAGAAAAGTGAGAGGAAAGAAAAGACGTGTCCAAAACAAACAACATATAAAGTGACAAATAGTGAAGTGCAGAAAAAATCTGCTAGTGACAAACAAACACAAAAATAACTGACTGCTAAAAACACACACAGCACACCATTCCCTTAACCAATTTTATTCATAGGGCGGTGATCGTGTGCTATTGAATACTAAAAAGGCTGGTAGCTAATCATGCATACCATTACCTACTGCCAGTGCCGACATGTTTCACTGCTATGTTACGTTAAGCAGTTTCATCAGGGCTGCACTCTATTGCTGCCACTTCACTTTTTTGGACACTAGTTCTGTAAAATGCTGCCAAGAGAGAACAGGTAAGAGACAAGTTTAAAAACACGTGAACCCTGGGGTGGCAAGAAGCAGAATAGGGGGATAGTAAGTATAGTAATGTAATGTGTGAAGTATTACCAGGGAATTGAATTGTTTTGGTAGCACAGTGTGTCCGCCCTATAGTATACGATTTGGTCACGTCTGGGAGGCACTGTGGCTATGTTGTTGGATATCGGTAGCACTGGCATCAGCACTTTGATTTGAATTCTGAGTGTGTACAGTGTAAGATAGCAGAACATCGCCCTATTTAGCACAACTTACAAGCCCCTTTGCATTTTGCATTTTTCTCTTTTGGCAGATTGTTAAGTTTTCCAAGGATCAAGGGATACTTTCAGGTTAGAAGTACCTGGTGACCTTGTCGAAACCCGAGCAGCCGGTATGAGTAGTTTGGCTGTCTCCTGGTAATACTTCACACATTACATTACTATACTTACTATCCCCCTATTGTGCTTCTTGCCACCCCAGGGTTCATGTGTTTTTAAACTTGTCTCCTACCTGTTCTCTCTTGGCAGCATTTTACAGAACTAGTGTCCAAAAAAGTGAAGTGGCAGCAATTGAGTGCAGCCCTGATGAAACTGCTTAACGTAACATAGCAGTGAAACATGTCGGCACTGGCAGTAGGTAATGGTATGCATGATTAGCTACCAGCCTTTTTAGTATTCAATAGCACACGATCACCGCCCTATGAATAAAATTGGTTATGGGACTGGTGTGCTGTGTGTGTTTTTAGCACTCAGTTATTTTTGTGTTTGTTTGTCACTAGCAGATTTTTTCTGCACTTCACTATTTGTCACTTTATATGTTGTTTGTTTTGGACACGTCTTTTCTTTCCTCTCACTTTTCTTTGAGAAGCAAGTGACCACCGATGATGAGACAGGGGCCTGTCTGGAAATTTCATACCAGTTACCCCGATGGTGGTGTTTCTGTGAGGGGTCATTTGCTTCTCGCACATATTTCCTCTCTATTATGAGGAACGTCTAATGTTTGTGGTGGACTTGTGTGACCAATTCTGGGTTGGCTCACTGTGAGTGGGTGTTCTGAGGTGTTACCAGAGAGAACAGGTGTTTTAATATGAGCGGAGCAGAGTGCATTACCTCCTTATAATGTTTATAAGAGTATAGCGGGGAGAAGGTTCCCAAAAATACCCCCCTGTTTGTCACTGTTATAGTAGCACGCGATTGGACTGGGTCTTTATTTTGAAATATAGTTTATGAGTGGAGGGCGACCCTTTCCATTTTCCCTCTTAGCTCCTGTGTGGTTTGGCCATTTTAAGCTGCCAATTAGACTTGGCAAAATAATCCCCTTTCCATGCCTAACAATCTCTTTTTATTACATATAGGTCACCCCTAAGGTAATCCTTAGACAGCCTATAGGGCAGGGTGCATTGACATTAAAATGCTGGGCATATATTTTTAAGTTGTACATGCCTTGGTGGTGATACATTTACACATCTGTTTCCCATTACTGTGAGGCCTACCTCTTCCATCGGATAACTCTCGGTAACCTTATTACATTTTTCTTTTTTTAAACAAATCTTTATTTTAGACATCATACAAAGGAAAACAAAACATATCCTACGTTACATAAAGGAAATATAATCGATGTCCGCCTTTCTTTTTTTTTTCCTTTTCCCCCCTCCACCACCTAAGACCCTGACCCTCCTATGCTACGCCACCCCCTCCCTCTTGATCCAAAAGGTATTATATTTATACATTACTATTGCTAAAATTACTCTTTAACTAAAGGAATGATTAAGTATATTGCCACCGGGCTACTCGTAATTCATTGAATCCACATCCTTCTTAATCCTTCTAGTTATGGGCTCTCAAATTTTAAGACCTCTTTTTATATCCCCTTTTCTTATATATTGCAGTCTCCCACCTATATGTAGCTAGCAATTTTCCTAAGCAGCAGTGTAATGAGGGAGGATCACAATCTAACCAAGCACTGGCCAGACATAGCCTAAACACTGCCATATTTGTAAATAACAAAATCTGGTTTAGTTCACCCATTTCCTGTTTATTACTCCCAGAATTATTACCTGGGGGGTAATCTCCACCTTATATCCCAGCATTGTACTAAGACGTTGATCTATCTCACTTAATAAAGGAGCAAGCTTAGGACATGTGGTGAACATATATACACTATCAGTGGCTAGCTGTCCGCATGGAGAGCAGTGTATACTTGAAGTTCCACCCCATCTAAAAATCTGTGCTGGTTTGATATATAGCTTAAGCCAAGTTATAAAACATTGTACTTGAAGTCTTGCAGAGATAAATGCTGTCTGGCTCAACCGTCTTCACATTCTCCTGTCCCTGCTTGTAAAAGTTCCTGCCATCGGCCGGTGTGTTTAACTAAGTCATCCCCCATTTCCTTGTTGATGAATTTGTATATTGGGGACAATGTTAGACAAGGAATTTTACTGCAGCAAACTGTCTTTTTAATCAAAAAGTCTCTTAACTGTAAATATTTAAAAAAATGATTATTCCCTAACCCAAATGTCTCCTTAATTAAATCATCCAGATGCAGTACACCTCTTTTGACCCAAATTTTAATAAATTCATCATGAAATATGGCTGAAAGTAAATCATTATTAGCTATTGGAGTATATCTGTGGATTCTACCATTATTCAGTTTTTACCGAACTGCAGTCCAGACTTTGAATGCGCCCAGTAATACCTTAAATCTAACTCTTTTAAAATAAGCAAAATCAATATCTCGCCTAGGACATCCTTTAACCTTCGACCCATGTATTACCTCATAAATGGAGACATTAGATGCTTCCCTTAAATCCCCCCATCACTTCCCAACAAATTTGGCCATCTGTGTCATAGCTGTTGCCCAGTAATATACTTGAAGATTTGGAACTGACCAGCCCCCACGGTCTCTGGGTAGAATCATGTACTTTAGAGCTCGGGACGGGGAAACCTAGAAATCAATCGATTCATCTCTAAAAACCAAGATGTACCTATTTCTAATGGGATGGCTCTTAAAAAATATGCAATTTTGGGGAGGAATAACTTTTTAATTACATTACACCTACCAACCAATGTAAGTTGCAAATTATTCATCCTGTTAAAATCTATTTTAGATTTCTGCATCCGAGTCTTCAAATTAATATTAACAATTTAATCGATAGTAGCACTAATCTCTACCCCTAAAGATCTTGCATTCCGAACTAACCGAGAGTCGTCCAGATTTATTCTATCACTTTTAAAATTTTTACATTTAAGGTGATTGCCAGAGAATTTGCCGAACTGGTTAGCTACTTTCTCTATCTCCGTGAGGGCAACCCGAGGGTTAGGCGTAATTATTACCAGATCATCAGTGTAGGCTAAAATTTTGGTGTTTCCTCCTCTGGTATTATTATCTTGAATCTTTTGGTTCTCCTCTATTTTCTTGATTAACCCGTTGACCGTGGCTGGAATTCCGCTGCGGTGCGGTGATTTATGACTGGGCGTGGTCAGGACGGCCCCCCGGCCATCCTCTGCACACGCCATTTGTGACGTCGGATGGCCGGGGGCCGTCCGAATCACGGAAAGGGTTAAGGGATCAATGTAGATGGCGAACAGTAAAGGAGAACAGGGGCATCCTTGCCTCGTCCCTCTTGTGATCTTGATTATATCAGATGTGAAGCCCAGCAAGGCTATTCTAGCTATAGGTTCCCGGTACATGCTTTTTATAGCCCTGATAAACACTTTACCCATGCCTATTTTTTCTATAATTGCCCACAAGAAGGAACAGGAGACCCTATCAAATGCCTTTTCTGCATCTAAGAGTATAGGGTCTCCCGTTACCTTAGAGAAGTCAAATAGGACAATAGTCAGGCGGATGTGTTCCATTGTCCCACGCCCAGGAACAAATCCATGTTGATGGGGAGAGACTAATTTCTTAATCACTGATGCCAACCTATTAGCAAGAATGTTAGCGTAAATATTTATTTCACTGTTAATCAGTGTAATAGGTTGGATTTGCCCCAGTTCATTTATAGGTTTGCCTTTTTCTCGGAAATACAACAATGTTAGCTGATTTCAAGGTTTTGGGTGGGACCTCACCGGATTGGACTCTACGGAAAATCTCTAGCATCACAACCAGTAACTGTGCACTGAATTTTGTATAGAATACACCTGGTATTGAGTTCGTACCAACAGCTTTCCTTAAGGCAAAAAATCAGTAGCCGCTCTCACTTCCTCAATTTTAATTGGTGTTTCTAATATTTCTTTGTTGTTCGAGAACTATTCCATTGAGATATTCTTCAATCTCACAATTTTCCATTTGATTGTCCTCGGTATATTTTTTTTGATAACATTTTTGGAAAGCGGATAAAATGGCATCTGGCTCATTAACTGGACCAACATTAGGATCGATAATTTCTGTAATACCAGTTTGGACTATTCTTTTTCTGGTACAAATGACCCACCCTTTCATTACTCTCGTAAACCATGGTCCACCAAGCCATATATCTGCCTGCTGATTTTTTTATAGAAATTTCTGTAATCACCGACCTGACAATTAAAATCCTTGCTTGAGCTATTTCTGAATAACCTCCCTCAGTGAGAAACTCTATCAGGTGGGCGCCAGCATTGCCCAGTTCCTCATATAATTTATTTAAGAGTTTTTTCCCTCTTTTGTGTCTCCCAGCCATACTTGGATTGTCTCCCCCCCTAATGCCAGCCTTTAACGTATCCCAGACTACCTGTATATTAGTACTATCAAAATTCTCTTCAATGAGTCTGGGAATCCACCCCTCCATATGCTGGACATATCCTTTATCACTAGGAAAAGCCCAAAACGCGCTAATTGTAATATCCTCTGGATATTATTTTCAAGGACCAAAGCGTTGTGGTCTGACATAACTCTAATATATTTAGTTATTTTGATACCATATACCAGCTCCTGATATGCAAAAAAAATATCCAATCTAACATGTGTTCAGTGAGGGGCAGAAAAATACGTAAAACCAGGATCATTCATTACTTGTTTATCCCAAACTTCCGACAGTCCATGTATTAATCTCAGTTGTAACAGGGATTTGTATACTTTAGGTTTGCGCCCTTGATACATTGTCCCTAATTGATTAGAGGCCGAACAGCTCATATTCATATTAAAATCCCCACAGACAATGAGTGGGAGAGGCCACCTAATTAATTCTATGTACAACCAATCGAGCAGGACTGGATCGTCGAATACTGATCCATAAACCGAACACTGTGTAAACATACTATTACCAACACAACTGCGTAATTACCTATCTTCCAATTTATCAGCAGTACATCGTAAAAAGGTAGCTAAGCCCCTCCGAGCTATTATAGCCACCCCTCTTGTCATCACATCCTGCGTAGTGCTAGAAATCAATTGGCATCCATCCAATTCTAGTACTTTCCGTCTACAGGCTTCAATATGCATTTCCTGATGACAGACTATCTCAGCCTTTAGGAATTGGATGTCCAATCAATCAGTCAATCAATCGAGAACTTATAGAGCACACTACTTACCTGTGAGGGTCTCAAGGCGCTGAGGGAAGGGGGGCAGGGGCCACTACTGGTCGAACAGCAAGGTCTTGAGTAGCCTCCTAAAGGTCAGCAGGTCTTGGGTCAGTTTTAGGCTCAGTGGGAGGGTGTTTCAGGTCTTGCCGGCGAGGTAGGAGAAGGATCTGCCACTGGTAGTTGTTCTTCAGATGCGAGGAATGGTGGCGAGGGCGAGGTCGGCGGAGCGAAGCTGGCAGTTGGGGATGTAGAAAAAAAAGTCGTCTTTTGAAGTAGGCTGGGCCAGTCTTGTGGAGTGCCTTGTGTGCGTGGATGAGTAGCTTGAAGGAAATCTTCTTGTTGATGGGGAGCAAGCGCAGGTTTCTCAAGTAGGGGCTGATGTGTCTCTGGCGTGGTACATAGAGGGTCAGACGTGTACAGGTGTTTTGAATGTGTTGCAGTCCAAGCTGACTCTCTCTCTCTTTGCAGGGTTATTCTGAACAGAAATGTTAATTGAGGTAATTCTAAGCTTCCCCATGAATAATTAAGTACATTCAGGTACCCCATGGCAGAACCAAATCAGGTCTTGAAAACAACCATTAAAAAAACATGCAACCATCCCCGTAATTTCTTTTGGATCTCCCCTCCCCATCTTCCCCGCCCCCACCCATTCAATAAGGCAAAAAAGGTCCAAGGACCCTTGCAAAGCCTCCTACATTCCGCTGAGCTCCCTAGTCACCCCTGCCTAAAATTAAAAGAAGAAAGAAGTGCAAAAGAACCCCAGACAACAAAACTAATGTCTTTGGTGGAATTTGACCCAACACCTTAAATCCAGACTAAAGTAAGCATTATTAGTCCATATTTATTCCTCTTATCCGCTTGTAAGTTCCTGCAAGTATTCCGGTGCCTGAATCTCTGAGGTGAATACACTGATATTTCCTTTGAAAGTAGCCTTGAGTCGTGTCGGGTTCATTAAGAACATCTCACAGCCCTTTGATCAGCTGCTGAAGCCTCCATCTTCTTTCCACTGTTGAGTGGCAAAATCCAGGCATATGAAAAAAGAGTGCCCCTCAACTACTCACTTTACATCTGGTCTTGCTTTTCCGAATATTATCTGCCGTAAAAGTAAATTCCTGCAAAAAATGAAAATGGCTGTAGTTGCCACCGACCGAGTCATATACCGGGTATACCCTTTGGCACCTCGCAGGTTCTTTGTCATTAGGCCAAGCAGACAGACACACGCTGTCCTGCTCCCACGCGCTGCATCAGCAGGCTGGGCTGATCTTTTTTTTTTTCAGAACCAATTTTATTGATTATTCGAATATGATTGCAAGATATCCACAGTACTCCGAACACTGGAGGGGCTGTGAGCATATAATCAAGAAGGAAAATATAGCTATCAATACAGTAAGTAGGATCAGATATTAACATTAAACTACTGTACCCCCCCCCACCCCCATAACTCCACCCCCCGGATCCCACCCTAGCCCCGTTCACGAAGGTCACCTGGATCCAAGCTAATCAAGTCTATGCAACAGTGGTAGGACATTCTCACCCCCACCCTAGCGCTCAAGACAAGTGATCTCCGACTACATCTTGCTGCGGCGGCGGGTCCAGCCACAGCCCCCTGTATTCCGCCCACCTTTTCCAAATTTTATAGTGCTTCCTAGGGCAGCCACGGGCCTCAAACACTGGGCGTTCCAGCCCCATACAGTAGTCCAAGCCCCGTTTCCATACCTCTATCGGCGAAACCATAGGGTCCTTCCAGGCGCGGGCCACATCCCTCTTGGCACCGCAAGACCCAGGAGTAACAGGTGTTGTTTGTATATGTTACCACCCACCTGCTCCAGGACATGCAGGAGACCCAACTGCGATGTACGTGGGAGCTGCCAACCCAGCACCTCATCCAAACAGTCCCATACACGCCCCCAATACCTCTCCAGCGCCCCACAGGACCACACAGTATGAAAGAACATACCCACTTCCCTGCCACACCTCAGACAATCGGGAGAGGCAATCAGTCCGGCTCGCCACAACCTCTCTCTCGAGTAGTAAGCCCTGTGTAAGTATTTAAATTGAATAAAGCGCAGTCGTACGGCTATGGCCGCCTCCCTTGGGGCTGCGAGGGCCTCCCTCCATCCCTCCTCGTCAATTTCTCCAAAATCATGCTCCCAAGTAGACCACAAGCCGTCTAGAGATGAGGAAAAATGAATGACCAGTGACTGATAGATGCGGGATATCTTCTTTTCTGTCAATTCTCCCATAAACAATTTGGCTTCTAGCGGACTAAATTCCGGTAGGGAGTCCAGTCCCTCCAAGGCAGGAGAGATAGCGTGCCGGAACTGCAGGTACTTGAAGAACTGGGTATGTGGCATATCGTACTCATCCCTCAGTTCCTGGAAGGACTTAAGGGTCATGCCCCTCATGACATGCCCCAGTGCCGAGATCCCTATCGCACCCCAGACGCGAAACCCCTGCAAGGTCAACAGGGCCGGCAGGTGGCCATTCTGCCATAGCGGAGTCTCCTCAGTGAGCTTATTCCACCATCCCATATGGCAAAGGGCTCGACGCCAGACTTGGAAGACGACCTGCGTAACCACCGGGAGCTTCTTCTTCTTTCCCGCTGAGTACAGTAACATGTGCAAAGTATCTGGTTCCATTAAATATCACTCCAGAGTGTACGCCGGATCGCCCGATCCCCGCACCAACATTCATTAGGTATCAAGAGATGGGACGCTTGGTAGTAGGAGAGGATATCCGAGGATGCCAGGCAACCGCAGTACGATGAAAGGAAACAATTGCGAAGGGCCACGCGAATAGCACCTCCTGCCCAGAGAAAGCGGCCCAGCACCAAGTTAACTTGGCGGAACCATTGCGGCGAGATAGGATAGGGGTGGTTCTGTAGCTGGTAGAGCAGACGAGGGAGAGCCACCATTTTAAAGATGGCCGACCGGTCCTTTAAATTCAAGGGCATACGGGACCAAGTTTTCATATCCGATCGGACCCTGTCCCAGACCCGAACTATATTACGCTCCCACGAAACACTAGGGATGTCTGTTATGAACACCCCAAGATATTTAATGCCTCCTGTCGCCTCCTGCAGGGCGGACGCCCAAGCACCAAGTGCCACACCGCTGCCCAGGGTCCACAAGGTGGATTTCTTTACATTGAGGTTAAGCCCCGAAACCTGTCCAAACACCCTCATGATGTCAAGAACTCTCGGGCCCGACCTATTGATATCTGTAAGAAAGAATAGCACGTCGTCTGCGTAGAGCGCAATTCTATCTGACGGCCCAGCTTCCCACTCAAACCCCTTCATCTGCGCGTCTATACGCACCCATGCCGCGAGAGGTTCCATCGCAAGAGCGAATAAGTACGGCGAGAGTGGGCATCCCTGACGGGTACCCCGCCCGATGGGAAAGGCGCCCGAAATCGCACCGGCCACTCGCACAGACGCAGTCAAATCAGTATACAGCAGTTGTATATATGAGAGAAAGTGAGGGCCGAGATTTAGCCGAGATAGAAGTGCCTGCAAGTAAGCACAACTCAATGATTCAAAGGCTCTATCAATATCGGCCAGCAAAAGCGCCGCCTGGGAGCCAGTGGCTCGCATCATTTCCAAGGCCACTTGGGCCTGCCTAATGTTATGTCTGGTGGCCCTGTGTGGCATAAAGCCAGCCTGGTCCGGATGGACCAGAGTGGTGATCAATGGGAGGAGGCGGTTGGCGAGCGCCTTCGCCAATATCTTCGCCTCAATATTCAGAAGTGATATAGGGCGATACGATTCATGGCGATCCGGTGGCCTTCCCGGTTTGCAGAACATGACGATCTCGGGTTGCCTCCAATCAAGCGGCAGATGGCCTAACTCCCTAGCAGCATCTAATGCCTTCTTGAAATGTGGCCCTAACTGGATATGGTATTTCCTGAAGAACTCGCAAGGGAAACCGTTCGGCCCTGGGGCCTTCCCAGCGTTCAGTTCACCAAGTGCCTTACCCAAATCTTCCGCGGACAATGGAATCTCAAGACGGTCCAGCTCCTCATCGGAGACTCCCCGTGGTGGGAGATCCGCTAAGAATTTGTCCACATCCTCGGCAGGGAGAGAATCTCTAGGAGCATATTGAGATTCATAATAGCGCGCAAAGGTGTCGGCAATGACCCTGGGATCTGATAAAGAGTTCCCGGCCTCGTCCCTTAGTGCTGGCAACGTCTGAGCCTGGAACGCACCCTGGCATAGTCTATATACCATTGAGCTGGATTTGTCCCCCCACTGGTAAATTCTACTCTGCGTTGCAAGCCATATGTGGCGAGACTCCTCAAGTTGTAGGGAAGCAGCATCCCTCTGCGCCTGCAACAGCTGTTGTGTATCCTCCTCCACTCCGGTTTCGGTGGAACGTGTCTATAGAGTGCGGACACGATCTGCCGCCCTCTCCAGATCCTCTCCCCACGCCCTATGGGCCTTCGCGCACCAGGCTATATCTACTCCCCTGAGGGTAGGCTTCATGGCTTCCCAGAGGGTCACAACATCCGATCCTGTTCTTTCATTTTCATCCCAGTAGTGAGCTATGGCCTCCCACATATGGGATTGGTAGTCATCCTGTTGTAGGTGCCAGGTAGAGAGGCGCCATCGAAAAGGCTGCCGCCTCCTGTCCAGGAGGATATCACGTGGCAGTATAGCCGTCGAAGCCACTCTTCCCATCTTGGTGCAGGGGACAAACAGATAGTCTGACCGTGAGAAGGACCGATGGACTGCCGAAACATACGTATATTCCCGGCTGTGTGTGTGTGTTGATAGCGCCATGCATCCGTCCAACCCATGCCTCTCACCATGTCATTCAATCTCGTGGGGGCAGCAACCATCTGACCGCCATTCGGCCTGTAGCGATCCACAGTCCCATCCATAACGTCATTCCAATCGCCCCCAATCACAGCCAGCACGTCCGGAATCTCGGCCCAGACAGTGAACAATTTCTCCACCAAGGACCATTGCAACGGGGGGGGCATACACACTGCCAAAGACCACCGGCTCCCCATCAATCATTCCTTTAACAAAAACATATCTGCCCTGGGTGTCAATCCAATGGGTGGAATGCACATACGACACTCTGCGGTGAATCATGACCGCCACACCCCGGGATCCCCGGACAAAACCAGCATGGAACACCTGATGATAACCATAGCGCTGTAAACTAAGAGTCTTGGTACCTAGGAGATGAGTCTCCTGCAACAACAAGACATTAACCCTCTCCTTCTTCCCTTGTCGCAGAACAGCGCCTCTTTTAATTTTATCTAGCATGCCCCTCACATTCCAGCTCACTATTCGCAGCGTAGCCCTGGGGAGCTCCGAATCTGAACCCCTATCCGCCATCAACTGGGAAAATCAACAATCGCCCGGGTGTAGGTGAGTGCAACTGTCCAAAGAACATGAATCGAGCCTGGTGGACCATCGTGTGTTAATGAGCTACCCCTGTAAACCCAAACTCTGTGCATCCCCCCACCCCCCGCCACTGAATCCAACCCCAACCCAACTCCAGGAAAACTGGCCTCCCCTATACCTCAACAACATTGAAGTATCTGTTGTGGTGCAGGACTGCCCCAACCCCCAACGGGAGGTCAGCGGCCACCCACTCCAATGGATCCCTAACAACCACACCCTCAACCTCCAAACAACCCCCCTAGGGGGGAATTAACGTCTGCGGGCAACTGGACTACCGCTACCCTGGGGCAGTAGTCCGCCTTGCCATCTCCCCCCCACCCTCTCCCACCCCGCATCTCATAACTGCTGATCAAATCCGTAGCACAGGTCAGCGGCGTCTCGGCCATCGTCCGACGCCTTCGGCTGGGCCATTCTCAGTCATCTGCAGAGTTCGCTCCGCAACCCAACACAATTAGGTACCAAATGTCCCTCTTTTATTCAAGAATCTGCTTCCTGAGAGTCTGGAGGAGCTGTCTCCTCCGCAGCACCATTCTTGGTGGGTGACCTCTTAGTGGAGCGGGACCGCCAGTTACTCCTACTGCGAGAGCGCCGGTGGGTCTGCCGCGGCGCCGCCGAGGAGGACGAATCAGAGTCTCGAGCTGGCGGAGTGTACGGCCGGATCCGGACCGTTTCATCAGTCCATGTAAACACTTCTTCCGGAGAGTTGAAGAACATGGTCCGGGATTGAAAGATCACTCGCAGGCGGGCCAGGTAAAGGAGGGCGTACTGGATTTTGAGTCCCCTCAGGCGAGCCTTGGCCTCTGTGAATGATTGCCGTTGTTGTTGCACTAGCTTGGTGTAGTCCGGGAAAATCATAATTCGATGGTTGTCATACATGAGGGGTTCCTTCAGCCGAGCTTGCTTCAGGATAGTGTCCCTATCTTGATAGTAAAGCAGTTTGGCTATCACTTGCCGCGGGCGTTCTCCAACCGGCGGCTTCGGAGCGAGCGCCCTCTGTGCCCTCTCTATGACAAAGCAGCGAGAAAGGGACTCCGGCGGCAACCACCCTTCCAGCCACAGAGTAAGAAAGGCCTCCATATTCTCCTTTTCACAATCCTCTGAAATGCCAACCAACCGCAGGTTGTTGCGCCGGGCCCGTCCTTCGGCATCCTCCGCCCGGAGCGCCAGGCCCTTCTGGATCCCTTCCATGGCGGTGACTTTCTTTTTCAATATTGCCACGTCGTCTTCCACTCCGGTGATCCTCGTTTCAGCCTCGGTGATGCACGCCATGTGGGCCCCTCCGTCAGCCACCCGCCGGCAGGCCCACCGGTTGGTCCCTCGGTGACGTACCGGGTATGGATGGCCAGGTAATCCACGGCACGGCCAAGCAGCAATCTTCCGCTGTGCAATGCGGGCCCCCAGAGATCTGCACGACTCACCCCAAGCCTCCACACAGTTCCACCCGCCCGCAATCAGGATACGGCAACGCAATCGCCAGGCCCCGCGCCGCCCCGGGTAGCCCCACTCAGTCAATAGCGGTCAGCGTTGTGGATGGCGTACCGCCCCGCGCACCCAATGCCCTGGGTCTCCACTCCGTTGCGAGGGGGGACCCCAGGGGGGGGGGCACACCACGCCGAGTCATAGGCCACTACCGTGGCTAATTGGGTGTCAACCAATGCACCTCGGGTCAAGGACGGTGTACTCGCGCCTCAGGGATCTGGTCAGCTGCGGTCCAACCTGACCGCCGGATCCGCCATGTGCTCCCCTCCGCTCCGCACACCAGCCACTGCGCGCCCCTAGTGCACACTCACCACTGGGGTTGCTTCTCCAGGCTCAGGCCTCTCTCAGGGTATCTGCCGCCTCCAGCAGTCAGCCGGTCAGCGTTGCGCCGTCCGCAGCCCTTCAGCAGCCGCCCGGTCCCACTGGCGCAGCGCCAGGCTCGACAACACACTCCGTCCGCAGCCCTCCCGGATGTCAGTGTCTCGGGAGGGGGCCGCCCCCTCTCGCCGCCCGCCGGCAGCTCGCCCACTTCTCGGGCGTTGTGGAAATCGAGGTCCCGGCTCCAATCGCCGGTGTAGGCCGCTCCGCCTCCGGGGCCGATTGCGCCCGAATTATGTCTCCGATGTGGCCAGGATTCACGCCACACCGGTCGGTCACCCTCCGCCGCACCTTACTGCCACGGGATGGGCACATGGCACAGGCGGGGAGGAAAGACAGGATAATCGGCGGAGAAGTGAAGCGGCGGGACGGAGCTCCACTAAGCCGCGTCCGCCATTGCTGCCGCCTTAGCCACGCCCCTGGGCTGATCTTTTAACATACTTTAGAGGTCAAATACGGAGTGACTGCACCTCTAGCATTCATCCATCCTTTTTTAACAAGTAATGCTAATCCAGCCTTATACGTAGGAAGTTATCCATAACCCACAGGAGAGAGGGGAAACCCATCCAGTGTGAATGTCATTCATAGCTACTGGAGATTGTACCAGGAGTGCACGCACTGTCGTGCTGTTAGAATCAGGTTTCAACACATGAAATCCTCACGTCATGCTACACCACAGGCTGCCAGCCCTACTCTACCTTCTGCTCTACACAAATTGGTGCCCAACTGGGATCCTTTTGAGTCTCTTCTTCTGTGTCTCTTTCCTATACTCACTTGTGGCACACATCTACTACACGGCTGCGCAAACCACCCTTCAGTTGTCCCCACATTTCTAGGTCCTGAAGAGACCCTACATTGCACAAAGGATCGAAACGTCGTTGGCAGATAACAGAAGTGAACCGTTAAACCAGCGCTTATCAAACCAGCGCTTATCATTGTATAAGAAATGCGATGTACATTTTGTATACTTGCAAATGGTCGACTATGATTAATTGGAAACCTTGTACATATGTCACAATGCTGTCACCAATATTTTAGTTTCCTTTTTTCTCACTGGGCACTCCGCACTACTGTGATATTATTTCCGTGTACATATCTTGATTTCTTTCAAGAACTATATAAACTTCATTGTGAAATGCAAAAAGTAAGGAGTATGAGGTCTTTTCTCCTTTTGACATCACTCTAACCCTCTTCATTGCAATTGTGCATAAGTATATCAATATCACTTTGATATTATTCCACAGGAGCCATTGTTTTCGTTAATCATTTAACTAACCCGGTTCCATGTGAGTAGGATCCCCCCTTGTCCTAGGCTCTCAACATTTGATTGGGAATAGTTAGAAAAGAAGTCATGTTTGGTGCCTGAGGAATTATAATTTAAATTCCTCTTTTAAGGTAAAGTTAGATGAGTCGTCTTAAACAGTATTGCGGGATGAGCTGTGGCCAGCAAAACTTGCACTTCAAAAGACTGTGTCTCAGCTTTTAGGATTTGCGCCATAGACATGTCTAACACTTATACTGTGTATGACCCAATATATGTAGCATGTTCAGTCTTTTTTTTTGTTGGCTTTATGGAATTGCACAAGTGTGAACTTTCAAGATTTTATTTTTCTTGTATAAACTGGTATGGTTTGCTTTAATAGTGTTATAAACATTAAATAGTTCTTGGTATCTGAATCCATTTAGCTTGAAACAACTTGATTCACCAGAACTAATGATAATTAACATGTGGCTGCCACACCCACTATACAATTGGCAATTTGCATAGGAAACCCTGGACCAGCAGGACTAAATGACAGTTATCATGTACCTGCCACACCCACTTTACAGTTGGCAATTTGCATTCCTGTTAAACCAACCCACCCATCTGAAGCCTATAAAAGGCTTGAAAGCAGAATGAGACAATTTCCTTGGAGTTCCCGCTCCACAGGCAGCATTCTTCTTTTTCGGTTCTAGTCATTTCTTGGTGGTTTCCAGGACAACGCTACGACTTCCTCCTTCGTTCCATCTAGGAAAAATCTCCGGCCTGCAACAAAGAAAGAAAAAGCAGTGGTCTGTCAAGTAAGGCATTTCTAATTAACAAAGCTTGTAGTGGAAGTGCGTCAAAGATTAAACAGGTACTTTTCTGTTCTATTCCAAAGGCTGGTAATTTAGGACTTTTGCGCTCATCGAGGAAATGCTCCAAGGTTCATTTAACGAGAGTTCTTTGCATTTCAAGAGTGAGACAAATAAGACTTTTCAAAGTAAAGAGAGAAAGAGAGACCGAGTCATTTCCTACTCAGAAATAAGTGGACATTTTCTGCTGAAACTTATTTGAGTTGTATTACTTTTATTTTATCTTGAAGACAAGGAAAAGGTGTTTTGTTAGTAAGTGTTTCATGGAATATTTTTCCTTTCAGTTATTGGTGTGTTATGCTGAAAAGGTGTTCCTTTATTTCACAACAGAGAGCAGCATTATACATGTGTTTTGGAAAGTCACTTTAAGCATGTGATACATCTGATGATAAAAGGGAACCATTATCGGAGCTATATGCTGAGCAGCAAATGAAAGTGAATGGTATAATCTTTATGTGCAATGCAAATCAGGATACTAGTGAATGTATTCAACTAAGTAGGTTAATGAATGTTTACTGATCTTTATCATTTGTACATAGATATTTTCCCAGAAGAATTGCTGTATTTACAGAGTGGTTAAAGTATCGTGATCAGTGCCACAGTCGTCCCAAGATCCGAATCCAGCAAAGTGTTTTCTTTCTGTTTTGTTATTTTGTCCCATTTTCCCTCTTCCCTTGAAGATCTGTTCTTGTTAAGCTGTGTTTTACATAAGGTTTGACAGGCGTAGATTTTTGGGGGCATAGAGAACAAGGGTCTCAACTCTTAAATCGAACATCCTGGATTTCAGGTGAGTGGAGACTTAACATCAGCTCTCCCATAAAGAACTTAATACAAACCTATTGTACCTGCATACAGACTGGTACCAGAGAAGGGAGGCAGCACATTCTAGACACTTCTGTGGGGGAAGGCTCTGGCAGTTTCTCCCATATCAAACGGGGCACCAGCTATCAAAATAGGACCCTCACATTTCTCTTCAGTTCACTGCTGGACCTGCATATGGACTCTCAGATGCTGCCCACTGCTGTTGCCTGCTGTGTACTTCAGAGGACTGCTTTTCTGTACCAAGAAGGTCTGCCCTGCCACCAGCAGCTTGCTCCTTGCTCCAAGGAGACTGCCCTGCTACTTGAGACCTGTTTTTCTCTTTGAACCCAGGAAGTCCAGAGTGACTCCACGGGATACTCATCTGGCCCTCTGATCGGAGCCTATGCACTAAAATACCCGAAGTCCAAACCTTAGGACTAACACAATTTTAACCCAAAAAGCACTCTGGGACTGAGAGGAGACCAGGACCCACCTGCTTGCCATTCCACTCAAAGTTCATCTCCGGTTGGCCAGACTGTATGGCAAATATTATTACTTACTTCTCAAAAGCAGCAAATCCTGTTTGGAGGCTCCTTGTAGAAGGGGTATCCAACCTCATGGAGCTCTTGTCGGTTGCAGGCCGTAACTTCGTTTCGCTGGAGATTTTTGACTTCCAAAAAAGAGATTAAGTCCAAAAGTAGAAATATTCACTACAACTTTGTCCAGTGGCTCCCCAATGATGATGCCTCCTCCTCAGACACATCCGGCCGCCCTGCAATGCCGGAGTCTTTTCTTCTCAGACATTTTTCTTCAAAATGTCTTTAACATCAGAAGGTAAACGAAGATCGGGTCCAATTCACTTTGTGTATCCAACCCGCACTCCATTGTGGTTGGCCATAATGTTCAACTTTGCCCCGGTCTCAGGTGACTACACGTCCATGATTGGGGCTTTGATCTTTTAGGCACTATTTTTCACTTTAATTTTTAAAAATGTATAACTCCAGTTCTCATAATTGCATTTTGTCATTTTATGTCAAATAATTTATTACAATTTACTCTATTTTTCAAAATTGATGTGGGATATTTCTGGTGTTGTGTTTTCACTTTATTGCTGTTTAATTGATACATAAATACTTTACACATTGCCTCTAACCCTGACTGCTTTTGTGCCAAGTTTAGTGACTTTTTGTGAGTCACCATGAAAAGGATTGTGGTTGTTGCTTGAGGAGGGTATCACCCTCTGCAATCAACAACCCAATTTCTCTCAATGTGTCCTTGTAACTGAGTTGAGTCCCCTATAATCCATACATAATCATAATTCTGGAGCAGCTCACTGTGGGGTGGCTTTGGGCAAGAGCACCACTGGGCTGGACCAAGGGCTACTGGGGTGTTCCCCAATTCAAGCATCTTGGATACTTCCTCCTTAAAAGGCATACTGTCCCTTTCATCAATATCATGGGCACACGAATGTGTTAGTCAAGGCGTAAGGGAGAACTAAAAGGCAAACTGCTCCAGGAACTAAAGACAGTCCCTACGCTGTTCAGGGGTCAGGGTAGTAGAGAGGTTGACATCTAACCAGTAGCGGCCTGTGGTGGGAGTGCTGACGGTCGCTGGGGTTGGAGAGGGGCAGGGTGGGGGTTAGTAAACTCTTGAACATGGCTGCACAGTGGTAAATACACACCACACCAAATGCTATGAAGTGCATGCAATGAAATTCATTTTATTTATTTGCTTGTGTACTTACCTCTGTGCGGCTGTATTCTAGAGTTTACTACCCCCCACCCTGCCCTTCCCCACCCCACATCAGCGCCCGGCAGCACTCCCACCAGTGGCCGCTCCTGCACCTAACACTGACCCATCCTGCTGTTTGGAAGCTTCACCTCGTCAATACCCTATACTTTTTTGTCCAGGCTGAAACACGATCAGAGTTAACATCCACTCACCTGGTCTCAACTGCAGACACAACACCGGAGCCGATGCTGGACCTCCTATCTCTCCCAAGGACAGCTAATTCCTAGGAATCTAAACCCTATAAAACAAACTGTCCCCAAGAGGAAAGGGCAAGCTGAGTTAAAATAAAAAAAGAATGACTTGCGGTGTTGGATCTTCTCTGTGGCTGTGCAACACTGCCTAAATGGATTTATCACTTCGGACACCTTCTGCGTTAGTAAGGTATATGTGCCCAGGACAAGAACCTCTGTAATCGCGATAATGCAATACACTGGAAATACCAAGATAGGGCATACAATGAATGTGCATTAAATTCAGAGACAAAAGCTTACAGGTTTCATCAGAGCAGAATAACCAAAATCACAGATTGGAGTGTGGCACTTCTTGGAATAACTTGAAATACAGATTTTGGCACAAGGTCCATACTTATATTAAAGACTCTGAAGTGCTTTCTTTAAGCACCACTGTTAATCAGTGAAACATGGAGCTCAAGTGTTTAATCCTTGTGCGATGCAGTTCAAGCACCATGGTTGTAGGAAGGGTCTGAAGTATAAACACACAAGTAGTCCTGGAATAAATGACAGAGAGGACAATGGGGGGAAGTCTATAGTATTTGAAGACGGGATACTCGGTAATGTTATCTACTGTAGGAGGTTTAGTGTGCAGTAACCTGATATCAACTACTTAGTCTAGTTCTTGTACTTGGCTGAAGTTCGAAGAATATCTCAAGGCATTGACTAGGGGAGTCACAGGGGATCCAGAGTAGCTGTGGAGGAGGGAGCAAGGAGGAAGACATCATGGGAGCGGGTCCCACAGGAACTACTAGTTTGGATGGTCTTTAAGGAGACTAGAGTGGATTCTTTGGGTTAGTGGGAATGCTGAAACTTGTTCCCCAGGGGACAGGGCAAGCCACGGTTCAGACTTGGGAGGTGTTTATAGAATCTCTCGAAGGCTCAATGGTTGTAGCTAGATCACACGTGGCATATGTGGGCACATGGCCATCTGGAAGGTTCTCGAACCTCAGGGAAAACAAGTGTTACAACACTCTCTTTGACCTTACAGGTGCATTTGTTGATTAGAAGAAAATAACAAGAAACTAATGTACCGTTTTTGCTTGTATGTGCATAATAGAAAACAACACCGAGGATCCAGTAACAGGGAAAGCAAGGCTTGCCACTGGCTCAAGGAATTCTGGGGGAAGCTTGCAGGGGTTCAAGCGCAATGGAAATTATGGATGCTGAAGAAACATCAGTTATGAGGGTGCTGGGGGAACATCAATCATGAGGGTGCTGGGAGAACAGCAGATTCATATCTGAGGATCCATCAGTCAGGAGGATGCTGGAAAAACATCAGTCATGAGGGGGTTAGGGGATACATTAATTATAAGGATGCTGGGGGAACATCAGTCATGATATCATAACGTCCATTAAAGCGCCATAGGGATATAACCACATGAGCCCTCTATGCTAAGCCCACTACACAGAGGGCGCATGAGTGGGTCATGATAGTCCCCCCCCCCCGCAAGGAATGACCTAAAGAGCGTGATTCGTCTAGGTGACAGGCATGGAAGGAACAAAACAGGCACAAACATTCCAGGCTGGTTCCCAAGACTGCTCTTCAGGACCATAACTTTCCCAAGTTATCAAGTATAACAAGAGTCTATTCTCACTCGGCCTGCGGCAATTTATTGGGCTGCACAGAGGCTCTGCATCGATCTTCTGGGACACACCTCAGGATGCATGTCTTTTCGTCCGCACTGTACTTTCTGGTGGGAAAATGGCACTAGAAGGGTGATGCTTTGATTTTCACCAGGAGTGTAAGCAAAACAACCTCCACGGGTCCAGAAACAGGATTAAGCATTACAAGACACATCAAAACTCCCAGCAGTGGAGTTCAAGGTTGCTGTAGGTGAAGTCCCTGTGTCTTCTTAACAGCAGGCAAGCTCTACAATAAGCCCGTAAAGAATCTTCTCAAGCAGGTTTACAGCAAAGCCCAGTCTTTGTCCCCTTGAAGGCAAAAGCAGCAATTGTAGGCCAACTGAGTAAAGCAACACACAGCAAAGAAGCAGTACTCCTCCTCACAACAGTTCTTCTCCTTGGCAGAGGTTCCTCCTGATCCAGAAGTATTATAAAATCCTGGGGTCAAAGGCCCAATACTTATATTACTTTTTCAGTTGAAGTCAGCACAAAGAAAAGTCTCTCTTGCACACACGCACCACTTCTATCCTGTCCTGGCCAGGCACACTACAGGTGGTGAAGACACCATTGTGCAGGGCAGCCACAGCCTCTTTAGGTGCTAGTGAGAACTCCTCACATCCCTCTAGTCCAGGATTGCCCATCAGCATATTCAGTGCACAATTCAGCTCACCTTGTGTGAGTTTCTGGAGTGAATCCACACAAACCAGCCCCCGTCAGCTAAAAACCAGATGTCGATTCCACGGACAAGCAGACACACAGGATGGTTCAACCAGAAAATGACCACTTTTGTGGAATTTTCTAACACACAATTTAAAAACCATCTGTACTAAAAGATTGGTAATACATTCTGAGCTCAGGGAGCCCAAAGTCCAAATCTCTAGCTATTCCCAATTGAAGTTACATAAAATATTACAAGGCATCGCCGATGATCACCTATGGGAAAGACAGTCTTTCAGTTGTGAAACAAGGCCTACTTTAGAGGTGACTTATATGTAAGAAAAGTGAAGGTTAGGGTCTGACAAATGGGTGCACTTGCCAAGTCGACATGGCAGGTAAAAATTGCTTTTGCCGACATTGCAGTGGTAGATCTTAGACAGTTTTGAAGGGCTCCTCATGTCGGTGGCACAAACAGTGCTGCAGGCCCACTAGTAGCATTTGATTTACAGGCCCAGGGCACACACAGTGACCTTTACTAGGGACTTACAAGTAAATCAAACATGGCAATCATGGAAATCCAATCATAATCGCAATTTACACAGGGAGCACTTGCACTTTGGCACTGATCAGCAGCGGTAAAGTGGCCAAAGCTTCTAAACAAGCAAACATGAAACCCAGTACACATTAAAAAATACTGGAGGTGGAGGCAAAAAGTCAGTTTAAACCATGCCAATAATGCTAGGTCTAACATCTGTTAGCATATTTTTGCATATTTAACTTAGCCTGATGGAAATGTGATTACCCCTGCTGTTGTTTATCAGCCAGATGTTTTACAAAGTCTTGCATGGCAGCTACATTTTCAGAGTGCATTATAATGCTTTTCAGCCAACATACGAGGGTGCGTACCCATTAAACAATAGAAAGGAGAAACCTCAGTGGCTGAATGCTGTGAGTTATTGTAGACAAATTCAGCAAAAAGTAACAAGGATTCCCAACCCTTAAGAGTAGAGGTCCATAGACATCACAGTGCCTGTTCTAAAAACCAGGTATACCCTCTCTGTCTTACCCTCTTTCTTCTTGACTCATACTCCGCCTGACTTTATCCAAGAACGATTCCTGATCGCAAAGCCCTACGAGTTGTTCGGAGTCTACATCACTCTGAGGTGTCTGTACTTGAGCGTTATGATTTGTGTAACCCCCATCCAAACAGTAGATCAGCATTAATCAGCTGTGTGTCTGGCCGTTAGGTGATAATAAAATGAAATTCGGTAAAAAATGATAACCACCTTTCTTGTCTAGGGGTCAAGGCTTCCAAAGACCTGAAGAAGTGGAGTTTCTGATGGTCAGTGTACATGGGGACGATATACTGGGCCCCTAAAAGTGAATGTTGCCATTCTTGAAAGCATAGTTTGATTGCCAAAAATTACCGTTCTAAAATTGTGTAATTAGGTTCTTCTGGCAATAATGTTTTGGAAAAGAAGACAGCTGGGTGCATGTGTCCTGTTGTGTTGTTGCGTTGTGATAAAATACCTCCCAGAGACAACTGGGAGGCATACTCCTCCAGAAAGTAAACTGCATATGATCTAGATGTCTGAGTACTGGAGCCATTGTAAATTTCTTGTTAAGTAATTTCAAGGCATTATTAGCCCCCATGGACCACTCAAAAGATACCTTCTTCTGTAAGAGTCTAGTGATGGGGCTTATAATGCCATACAAAATGGGTGTTAAATCATTGGTAACATTTTTAAAAACCTCTTTTGCCGTGGTTGTTGCTGGCCAATCTAGGATTGTCTGGACCTTTTTCTATCCATGGTCACATCCTCTGGAGACAAGATATATCCCAGAAGCTCAAAAGACAGGGTATGGAATGTGCAGTTATCCAATTTGGCAAAAAGGGCATGTTCTTGGAGTCATTGCAAGACTGTCCTAACATGATCTCTGTGTTCAGTCATGTTTTGTAAATAGATCCGGATGTTTGTCAATGTATACAACAACACAAATGTCCAGCAAATCTCGCAGGGCTACATTGATGAAGTACTGGAAGGCCGCTGGGCCATTACACAACGCAAATGGCATAACTGTGCTTTCAAAAAGTTCAAACTTAGTCCGAAAGGCTGTCTTACATTTGTCACCCTCTTTTACACCAAGAAGGTGGCATGCGCCGCTTCAGTCCAGATTGCTGTACACCGAGGATTTCCAAATCTGATCTAACTAGTCAGGAATTAACAGCAATGGAAATCTGTTTTTTACTGTCACTTTGATCACTATTCTGTAGTCTAGGCATGACCGCAAACTGCCGATGACACAGGAGAGACAGAATGTCATAAAAACCCTAAGGCTAGCATGTCATCTAGTTATTTTCAGTATAGTGTTCTGTCTTTGTCTCCAAGAGAGTGTGAATGCGACTGCAGGGTAGTGCTGCACCCGGAATTAAATAAATACAAGTATCAAATTCCCTATGGGGAGGTAGCACAGTGTTCTTTAAAGAAATCTTGGAAGTCCTGGTATTCTACTGGAAGCTGTTTCAAAGGGCCTGGTTTAGAGGCTGCAAAAGGCAAAAGGGGTGGAGGTTCATGTGCCTCATTATAGCAATGAGTTCGACAGAAAGGGATCCCAAGGAGACACGTTATAGGGAGCAGTCAAGCACAGGATTATACAGTTGAAGCTAACGGATCCCTAAAATAGTGCCAAAAGTAAGTGTGACTTGGAGATCAAAGGTGAAGGTCTAGATATGCCCATTCTCACACACTAAAGCGAATGGAATCAATGCTATACAGTGATCCCAGAACAGAGCTCAGAGCCATCCATGGTTCGAACATGCGCTGGCTCAACTTTCCTAACCTGTGGGATATGTAACAACAGACCAAGGCTAGACCTACGAAGTTTCTGGGTGCCATAGAATCTAACAGCATTGGTAGAAACTGTATCTGCTGGGATGAAGTGACAAGGGTGATTAGTATCATTAAATATTGTGGAACCTAATGCGAAGTATTAGCCAAGTAATGTTGGGGTTGGTTCAAGAACCACACCCCACTGATTGACCCCTATGCCAACTGGGATTTCTAGTTTTCCTGTACCATGTCAGATGTCAAGACACTAGTCTTCCAAATTCCCTTTGGTTCTGCGGAACATTCTTGTTAAAATGCACCACTTTATTGCAGTACACACGCAGGATTCATTTCTTTCAACTTTCTTTTTCCTCTGCAGTCAGAGGACCGCGCAAGCCCCCAATCGGCATTAGTTCTTTAGTGTTGTGATCCTTAGACTCTGTCTCTTTACGCTCATACTGCACAACTAGTAGTCTGGGATCGCCTCAGGGATGTTCCCCCTTTCGTTCATTTAACTTATAGTCAAACCTGACAACTAAATCAATCAACTCGTAACAACCAGAGGCTACAACTTGCATCTGAGAATCCTTTAAATCATCTCTTAAACCTCTATAAAAGAGGTAGGTTCTTTTTTCTCTGCCCACTGGCTTTCCTTAATTAATTTACCAATGGCAGTCGCGTAGGTAAGAAGATCTTTATTGCACTACGTAGGTTTAACAACCCATTTTTGCTCATCAGGACAAAAGATGGCTTGGCAAAGAGACGTTGGATCATGTCTTTACACCTTCCAAAATCTGGGTCATTATTTTCTATGAGTGGAATAGCCCAATTATCAGCTGCCCCCTGAGATAGGATATGGTAAATGCAACTCTAGTTGCATTTGCGGGAAAGGCTCCAGTAGAAAAAAGAAACTGCAACTGGCACTGCCTCCAGATTGCAGCAAATGTGTGACTATCCCTAAAAAATCATTTGGGTGGGTCCAAAGGCACTGGGACTGGAGTGGTAACTGTGAAATGAATAGGATTAGCACTTCCGGTAACTGAAGCGCTCGTTGGATTTCCCAAGTATCCAAAGTGTGAAGGTTGCAAAAAGGAACTTGTACCATTGGGAACCGCCCCAGCTCCCCCTCAGAAGTTCATGGGGAGTGGCGAGGGCGACATTCGGCAAGTTAATCCTTGAACGACTGATTTTCTAGCCACAAAGACTGAACTTTGTGCTGTACATCCCCTAAAGCCCTTGCTGGATCTAAAACACTCACCATGTCCCAACTATGGAGACAACAGTGAAGCCAATGCTGGTTCTTCTATCCCTCCTGAGGACAGCAAATAACTAGGAATCAAAATCACTTAACACACACTTTTCCTAAGGAAAGTGGGCTTGTTAGGATAAAAAAAGACTTACTGTGTTGTATCTGCTCTGACGCTGTGTGACACTGTGTAACAGGATCTGTCACTTCTGATACCTTCTGCGTTAGCGAGGTGTATGTGCCCGGGACTAGAACCTCTGTTTTTGCGATGACACAATCCACTGGAAATAACAAGACGGTGCAGTTACCATCAGGACACTAAGAAGTCTCTACATACAATGATATACATTGAATTCAGTGACACAAACTTACAGGGTTCATCAGCAGCTCGACATGAGAACAGAATAACCAAAATCTCAGATTAGAGTGCGGTTCTCCTAAGAATACCTTGAAATATTGATTTTGGCACTAGGTCGATACATATATCAGGCTTGGGCGGGGTTTATATACCATCTTGTTGGCTCAATGGAAGTAGCTATCTCACATGTCGCAAATGGGACACATGGCCCACTGGAAGTTTGTTGTGCCATGGGGAAAACACGTGCTAACATACTCTATTTCACCTTACAGAATGGACATGTGCATCTTGTTGATTAGAATCAAATAAAAGGAAACAAATGTTTTAGCTCGAACATGCATAATGGAAAAAAATACCAAGGCCCAAGTAACAGTGACAGCGAGTCTTTGCATTGGCTCATGGGATTCTGGGAAAGCTTGCACGGATTCAATCATAATTGAAATGATGGGTGTTGGGGAAGCATCAGTCATAAGCGTGATGGAGGAACATCAGTCATGACGGTGCTGACGAAACAGCAGGCATGAGTATGCTGGATAAACATTGGTCTGAGAAAGCTAGGTAAGCTAGTAAATTCAAGGGTCCCCCTACTGGGAGGGGAACAATCCGGTGCACAGCGTGAGGACCGTAGTCTTATTCCATAGACACATTAATCAAAAGTCTGCATGTGTGTTTTCACACTTTTAATCTTCAGGTGGTGGACAAATATCTGCAACCTTTCGTTCTAGCCACCAAATCGCATGTCAAAGACACTACTGATTTCTTACTAAAAATTGAACCTATCATGAATGAGCTCAGAGACACTCAACTCATTATGTGTACAGTGGACGTATGTTCACTTTACACCTCCATTCCACACGATGGTGGCATCGAATCCATTGAAGACGCTCTATCCTCATCAGATTTAGATGCAGACTTCAAATTATTTCTAATGCAACTAACCATATTCACACTATATCACAGCTATTTTTCAATTAAGGACAAATGGATTCTCCAACTCAACGGCACTGCCATGGGAAATTCGACAGCTCCATGCTATGCTAATATCTACATGAGGCAATTTGAGGAGTCTTACATCCTGTGCCAGTCCAGTTGGCAAGTACATGGCCGACTGTACTTACGTTTCATCGACGACATTTTCCTTCTATGGGAAGGCAACACAGACACTTTGAATGCTTTTATGGAAACGTGGAATCAATTTAATGACAGAATCCAGTTTACATGGGAACACAATGAAAGACTCTTTCACTACCTAGATGTGGAAATCCACAGGAGTCAAGGAGACTGGTCCACCACTGTATATCGGAAACCTACAGATAGAAACTCCACTCTGCATTACAGCAGTTTCCATCGTCCTAGTCTCAAGAACAATCTACCATATGCTCAACTCCTACGGATAAAACGGATAGTTTCCAATGAAGATGAATGCAAGATACAAATGAAACATACTCTTGACAGACTGAAAGCAAGAGGATATCCCACACCCATATTGGATCTCGCCATGGCAAGAAGTGACAAAAAAAGCAGGTCTGCCTTGTTGCAACCAAAACCAAAAGACAAATCTGAACGTTTGGTTGTTGTATCCAAATATTCCAAAACGTCCAATCGCTTTCAGGCCATTATCCGTAAACACTGGTCCATCCTCACCCTGGAACCAGATTTCAGGGGCTTGTTCAATCAACCTCCGATCTTCGCATTCACACGGGGTAGAAACTTAAAAGAAATCCTATCGAAACCCAACAAGGACGACACACAGATGGTATACAAAGGACTCAGACCCTGTTATAACTGTTCCAACTGTAACAACTGTATCACTGGCAACGTCATCTGTCACCCCATGAAAGGGCATCCCATCAAACTTGAAGTGAATGCCACATGCAACTCGAACAACGTCATCTATCTACTGAAGTGTCCATGCGGCAAATGTTATGTGGGGCACACTGAAAGAAAAATCCGCACCCGGATTTTAGAACATAAAAGCAACATTCGTACTAACAATCTGAAATCCACCGTAGCTTCTCACTTTGCCGAATCCAGACATACTGTAGCCCAACTCAAATTTCAGATTCTGGAACAAGTACCAGCAACCCACAACAACAAGAACACTTTACTAAAACGCGAGAACTTTTGGATCCGTTTCCTTTCCACGATGGAGCCCAACGGGCTGAACGATCGAATTGAATTTCTCTGTTACCTATGATTATGTCTTGTCTTTATTTGTACATATCATGAGTCTATATCTTTCCATTTACCCATATGCATGGTGTTTTTTGTCTCTTCCACAATGGCGATTTATTTTCCATTTATTTTCCACCAGCTTGCCTTTACACTTTGGTCCTTTTTTACTGTCTACTAACTCCTCACATTGAGTCCCTTGTTTGTGTCTATGATCGTTTGTATACCCGCGTCAGACCCTCTGGTTACCGTATCACCATCATTCTGGCATGCCGCGAGTCACCCGGTAAACCTTTTCAAGTGAGTAACTGTGGGAGCACCTTCCAGGGCACTTTGGCACGCTCGCGTGTCTTTGATTTTAACACGGGTTTGAAACGGCTTAAGACGCTTTTTGTTTACCGCCGGTTATCACTGTTTGTTTGTTGTCACACTCTGACCCCGTTTTCTTTACTTTGGATTCCTCGTTTTACTACTTTAGACACCGCCGCATGGTTTGCTGTAATTCACCACACGGTTTCAGTTATAGTTTGCGTCACCTTCTGTCTAGCCACTTAAGAGCCGGCTAATGTATTAGTGCATTCGATCGTGCGTATTTACTTGGCTTTCAGACGATTCATTCTGGTTACATTTGTTTTCTTTTGTAGAGCATTCCCTTGAGAAAGGGCCTTTGCCCGAAATGCATCGGGATCTTGTGTTAAGGATTACAATGCTTGAATTATAGACTTTGTAGTGGCTTATATCACCACAATACAGTTGAATATGCATGAATATTCACCACCTGAAGATTAAAAGTGTGAAAACACACATGCAGACTTTTGATTAATGTGTCTATGGAATAAGACTACGGTCCTCACGCTGTGCACCGGATTGTTCCCCTCCCAGTAGGGGGACCCTTGAATTTACTAGCTTTGTGCTCACACTGTTGGGTTAGACAGTGGACTACCCGATTGCACGCCACAATCCATTACCTTTACAAAGTTGTCTACCTACGCTGTGCGAGATCCCACTCACCTTAGAAAGCTAGGTAAGCCTCATCATGAGGGTGTTGGGGGGCATTAGTTATAAGGATGCTGGGGGAACATAAGTCATGACATCATAGCATACCATAAAGTACCATAGGTGTAATGTAACATGAACCCCGTGCACTAGGTCTATTACACAGCGGGCAAATGAGGGGTTTGGGAGGTATGCCTCACAGCTTTGAAAAATGAATTTGGGAGTTTTTCACTATCAGAGAATTTAGCACTTTGATGCACATGTCCTACCTTTTAAAAACAATGTATCCTGTCCTATGAGCTGTTGAGGGCCTACCATAGGGGTGACTTATATGTATTCAAAAGGGAGGACAATGCCTCGTAATAGGTGCATTTTGCCAGGTTGAATTGGCAGTTTAAAACTGCACACAGACTGCAATGGCAGGCCTGAGAAATGTCTGAAAGGGCTATTTAACTGGGTGGCACTTTAAGCACTGCAGGCCAACTAGTAGCATTTAATTTACACCCGGGGTACTCTTTACTAGGGACATATCAATAAATGGCATTTGCCAATTGAGTGCAAGCAATGTTTAAAGGAAAAAATACAACACATTTTAGCAAATAGGAGGAGAAAAAACTAAATGTTTGGGGGAAGATGACACCCAAGGCTGTCAGGTCTAACAACACCACATCTGGTATTGTGGAAGCATCCTATTTGTGCAATGTATACTAAGTACAAGTAGCTGAACTGACCACTCTAATTTGAGAATGATTAGAGCATTACAAATGTATTGTTGTGTAGTTCCTATAAACCTATATAGGACCTGCACGTTTAGACAACATACACTGTAGGAATGGTGTCCTGACTGATTCTAGACATAACCACTGGGTATGTTAGCCTGTATACCAGCTAGCTCACATGACAACTCTGTGCCATCAGGGATCGTGGAAACAGTGCTATATTTTTTGCTCAGTCACTCGTGCTCACTTTGTCTCAGAGAAATAAACAGAATAAACGTGGGGCCATTTTCCAATAAGCATTTATTGAACCAGCATCATTGTAGTGTAAAATAGGTGTGCTGAAACCAGAGGTCTTCAAACATTTGGAAGCCTAGACCCCCCCTATCAACATTTACAGGCGTAAGGACCCCCTCCTGACAAAAATTTCTAAACCTCTAGGCAGGGCTACTGGAATTATGAGGCAGGTGAGTACCAAATTATGCGACAGGCTTGACTAAATTGTGTGAGTAGAAAATTTAAATAATGTTCTGTGATGCTGCGTATTTTGGGATAGCTTTGCTTTATTAGTTTGACATTTTTTAAACACAGTAACACTTAGGAACGATTTCACCCCATCAGTACCAGTTTATAACCAAAATACAGCAATTAACATGAGAAAGATGTCTAGTCAACCTTTGTGAAGGGCCTCCCACTCCTCAGGAATACGCGCTGCCACATTAGAAGCTCACCTGGCCATGGCCGGGAGCAGCAAGGGTCCCTTCAAACCCTGGCGGTCTTGTGCACAGTTAAGCAGTTTACCCATGCCCCTTTGCTCTCACCCCTTCCTTCGAACCCTCTCTTCTCTCCTCTCCCAACCCCGGATCCCTCTCTCAAATTGTAGGCAGATGGTTATTAGCCCCAGGACACCTTTTGGTAACAGTAGCGCACTACAAATGTAAATAATAATAGGCAGAAGCAGGGGATCCACTAAACCCAAACTTTAGGTCTGGCCCTAGCACAGGTCGCACACGGCGCAACAGTCTTTCCTCCTTCTCCATGAATTCCCTCATTACCACTCACCAACAATACACCTCATCTCTCTATAGCACCTCTCTGACAAAATACTCATAGTTTACTCACACTTACTTCTGTGATGGGAATGGTACATCTTCTGTGTACCAGGTACTTTAACCTTCTGCACTGTGTGGGTGACAAGAGTGCCCATGTGACTGCACGGAGAGCAATGCAACAGTGTGAGAGTAGGGTGAAAGGAGTGACTACAGGTTGAGTGAGGTGACCATATGAATTTAGGTTCGGCTGTAAGTACAGAGTGGGACAAATTAGTGCATGGTTAGTGATGGCCTTGTTTGAGTTAGCTACAGATTGAGCAGTGAGGGGGGGACAGGTGAGTGAAGTGTCACATGAGTGCAGGATAAGAAGTGTGCTCGTGTGACTGCATGGTGAGGTACAGAGTGAACAATGCAAGCACATTTTTAGTGCAGAGTGATCACTGTGAGAGCAGGGTTAGCGGGTGAATGTTGTGAGTGCATGGTGATCAGTGTGAGTGCATTGTGATCACTGTGAGTGCATTGTGATCACTGTGAATGCAGGGTGAGCGGGTGAATGGTGTGAGTGCATTGTGATCAGTGTGAGTGCATTGTGATCGCTGTGAGTGCAGGGTGAGTGGGTAAATGTTGTGAGTGCATTGTGATCTATGTGAGCGCATTGTGATCACTGTGAGTGCAGGGTGAGCGGGTGAATGGTGTGAGTGCATGGTGAGCAGTTTGAGTGCATGGTGATCAGTGTAAGTGCATGGTGATCAGTGTGAGTGCACGGTGATCAGTGTGAGTGCACAGTGATCAGTGTGAGTGCAGGGTTAGTGGGTGAATAGTGTGAGTGCATGGTGATCAGTGTGAGTGCATTGTGATGAGTGTGAGTGCATTGTGATCGCTATGAGTGCATGGTGATCAATGCGAGTGCATTGTGATCAGTGTGTGCATTGTGATCAGTGTGAGTGCATTGTGATCAGTGTGAGTGCATTGTGATCGCTGTGAGTGCATGGCGATCGCTGTGACTGCATGGCGATAATTTTGAGTGCATGGCGATCAGTGTGAGTGCATGGCGATCAGTGTGAGTGCATGGCGATCAGTGTGAGTGCATGGCGATCAGTGTGAGTGCATTGTGATCGCTATGAGTGCAGGGTGAGCGTGAAAGTGAAGGCGAGAATGAGAAGTGAGTTGTCTGAAAGCAGGGTGTATTCCCAGAAACTTGAAGTGTAGGGTTTCCGATATAAGTTAAACTATTGCTATAATGGCATTAATCAAGGGTGAGGGGGGAGGAAATAAATAATGTGCTGATCCTGCAACAAACTTCCAGTCTTATGATTAGGGTTACCAGCTCATTATTTTGATGGCCCAGAAATAAGCAGTCACCTAAAGCTGTATTTTTAGCACTTATCTGTGAATACTTAGAACAGCAAATATAAATAGAAAGCACTTTTAATTGTGTCACTTTTAATTGTGTTCTAGGGCTGACTCAATGATCCATGGCTGAAAATTAAAGAGAACAAAGACAGAAAAGTCACATAACTAATTAATACATACTTTTGTATGTATAACTCTATTTAGTGTCAAGAGCAGGCATTTTGCTTTTGGCAACCCAACTTTATATTCCTTTTCATTAAATACATTCTCACACTACAGCAAGAAGTGTAAAAATACAAATGTAAGGAATAGGCAGAGTGGGGGCACAGAGGGTACTGGAACCATAAAAAACATTAAGCCTCTGTAACCAGTTTACAAAGGCATGTAAAGATGCTAATGGTCTTTAAAGACCTGTGAAAAACTCGGGCATGCCGGAGATAAGACTCCAGACAATGCCCAGCCGAGCCCCCAGCAGCTCGAGTTTCACTGCAGCAGCCCGGGCTGAGACAGAGGATGGGGAAAGAGGGGGGCTGAAGCCCTGGAGGCCAGGGCAGACTGTGACTCTGAATGCACGACCCCCTTCACACCACTCCATAGCCCCCCTGGGGGTCGCGCCCCACAGTTTGAAGACAGTAACAGATGTAACTGATTATAAGCACTAACAGAGTAAAAGGATGGTACATTTCTACCATTGTGCTAAAACAGTGAATACCGGCAAGTATATAAAATACATAACAGTAGAATGCGTTCTCCTACAATGCGATCCTAAACTAGATTTACCTAAGTGTACCTGGCAGGTATGTAGGTGTAAAAGCCAAGAATCCCTCTAGGATAACACCAACCCCATTACCTAAAGTAAGAGACTGTGGGACCCGTATTGTTCTCGGGATGGACACCCCGTAAGGGATGTCAGAGCACTGCGAGCTGGAGTGTCTGCGTTCAGTAACCTCATCGTCTTGTGTCAGTGTATCCGCATGGAAGTCCTGTTTCTCCTCTAATTACCTCAGCAAGATATGGTGTGTATAGATACCCAAAGTGGTACCCTTAGGGGTTTTCCCTTGCTGTGTCATGCTGGACTAGGATGCTGGAAGGAATGACCCTTGTACATAGGTATTATGCAGGATATGGTATCCTCCTGTGATTCCAAGAATTATCATGCATAAAGAATGAGGCTAGTTTCCAGAGAAAACCTCATGTCATTTGGGCAATACCGTAACTAGGTAAAAGATCAGTACTAAAACTGTTATGTAGTGTAATGGTAGGGGTGAATGAAGGTAAAAGGTTAGGTGACCTGAGCCTATATTGGGGTATCTATATGAAAGATAACAGTCCACTGCAAGCCAGAACGGTTTTGCAGTGGTCCATGACTTTGAGTAGTTACAGTTGCAAAGGGGTTTCTGACATCTGATTCTTTTAGAATCATGTACAACCAACAGTGACCAATAGCCAATATGTTGTTGACAACAGTACGGACAATCAATAAGCTCAGAGAAGCACCTGATGATGAGAAAGAGAAGTAGGAGCAGGATGTATACCAAATTCAATGTTGTCTGAAATGGGCGGAAGCTTTCATGGCCCTACTCATGTTGGGAGAGATGGGATGATTGACACATTTGAAAAATATTGCTTTAACCCCCCTTTTAGGTCCATGGTTAAAAACAGTTGCATCACAGATGTATTATGTGTCAGCAATTAATCCTAACAAGAAAACAGTTGTGATCATAAGTCACGTAGGAAGGTCCTACGGCCCATTCAATCTCATGCTAGAAGATTTTATCAAAATGCCTGTCTGTAATGGATTAAAGTATATCTTAGTGGGGGGGGGGGATATTTTCTCCAGGAGTGTAGGTGCATACCTAATTAGAAAATATGATAGTTCACTGTAGCTAAACTATTATTGAGGGAATTCATCCCTCGATTAAGGCCAGTTTCTTTAGATTCAAATCATAGACACACATCAAAAGTGAAATACTGAAGGTACTCTGCATAGCCCTAAAAATCAACCATAAATGTCATTGTAGCTAAAGACCAATCACATCAGAAGTGGTGGTGCTAATCAAGGTTGAAGTCAAGGATAGAAAAGGAGTGTGCCTCTACCTCACTACAATGGCCTGAGGCATATTCAATAGTTTTTTTGCTGTGCCTCAGAATTGTACACACTAGAAGAATACAGCTCTCCTCTATGAAATGTTGATGGGGCGCTCCATGAAAATCCCTTCTTCCCCCCGTAGCTGCACTTGTGAATGTCACAAACAATATTATTCTTTAATACCGCAGGTGACTAGCTGGGATCACTGAAACAATATCGATAGACCGAATATCGAGTACCAAAAAGTTTGCCGAAAAATCATCAACTACAAAAACATCGACTACCAATACTGAAACAAAAAACGACATAAATATTGAGTCAACAATATCGCACCTAAAATAAATCGACACAACATTATCGACCGTAAAAAATATCGCACAACATATATATCGCCTTTCAACACATATAAAGCCATAAGCAAAAATATCGAAAAAAATATAGACCACTAAAATATCGCTAAATAAAATTATCGACTTCTCTATACATCATAAAAAACAGAATATATCACGAAAAAAACATAGTAAATAGAAAGATAAATCACCATACTTATATAAAATTAAAACTACTATAATCAATGAATAAATAAACATCAACATTTTTATCATAAATAACATTTTTATAATACAATACCTTCACATAATATATGCATATAAAACATTATACATCTCACACTAAAAAACAATATTAAATAAAAAGAAAGGAAAAAAAGCTCCACAATAAAAAATACAATTATTGGCACCTCCCATACAAACAACATAACTACCAAAAAAATTCAAAATGTCTCAAGCAACCAATAAAATACACCAAAGATTTAAACAGACCAATCAAAACAACCAACGCATTATTAGAAAGAAAACACACTATTAGATACTACTTTGTGCCACAAAACGTTAAGAAAGGGAAACTCTGCCAAATTTTCACCAGAACAGAAAGCTGCTACAATCAAACAAAGGATATACAAAAGAAAAGTAAGTACCAATACCTTATAATAACTACTACACTTAGCACTAAAAACTAAAAATAATAAATTAAACAATAAACTAACCACTTTCTTTCATTCTTACCATGTCTTGTAGATATATCAAAATTAAAGAAAAAAAGGCCAACATTTACAAGCCTATCAACTCTAAAAACAAAGTAAGTATACAAACTAAAATAACAGAGGCAACTCCTAAAAGAAAAGTTAGCAAGAAAACGTCCATATGGAAAGAAATCAAATAATGCTAAACAAAACATATACAATAAATCTTTTTTTATTTACCCAACAGAACCATCAACAAAACAAAACAGAGAAGAAAAGCATCCTAAAACACAGCAAAGCCCTCCAAACAACTGAGAAACAGGTAAATATAATGTGAAAATGTGATGAATGCAAAGGATGAACATAAATAATACTAAATTTCTCTATGCAACATTTATTTACTGTAGAAAGAAAACAGAAAAATGACAGACGGAGCCAAATGTATAACTTCACAGAAAGGCAAAATGCTTCTTTGTTATATGGGCTATACATATACCCAAGAAAAACAGCATGAATTGAAAGTTTTCTGGAAATGCAGCAAATATTACAGTAATAAATGTTATGGTCGAGCTATAACACAGGAAACAACTGTAACTAATTCAACAGAACATAACCACCCTCACAAGGTGACAGACATAGAAATTAGACAAATGCTTGACTCACTAAAAGAAGCAAGCACAAGCACAGACCTCCCATCTACAACTATTCTTAAAGAACCTTTAAAAACTCCCCCCCAACATGCATCAAGCCAACTCCCTTCTATAGAATCTCTAAAAAGGCCAATAGCTAGGCAAAAAAGAACAACTGCAGCTACACCACCTGCCCCAAAACCTTTGTGGAAGTCCATGTTCCACCTGAACTAAAATTAACTTATAATGACGAACCGTTCATCCTATACGACAAGCTATATAAAGAAAAAAGAATTATAATGTTTGCTACAGCAGACAATATAGTGAAACTACACCAATGCGAAACATGGATGATGGATGGTACATTCTTAGTATGCCCAAAACCTTTCTACCAATTATACAACATCCATGGACACTATCAAAATTGCAATATTCCCTTCATACATACCCTACTACCCAACAAACAGCAAACAACCTATGTTGAGGTACTACATAAAATAAAAGACCAAACAAATAATTACTAAGCGTGGGCATAAAATCCGTTTCGCGGACGAATTTGTGGATTTTTGACGATTTTGTGATTCACGAATCGCGCGAATTTACCCAATAATCCGCAAAATCACAAGCTGTGAATTATTTTGCTTGGTCGCGCTTGAAAAATACAATATCGCGCGCGCGGCGTTGACTCTGAGCCTGCCATGTTGTTTTTCTCCCGGTTTTGCGTGTGCTGCGCCATTTTCTATCTTGCTGCGTGATCGCACGAGAGTTTTTCAAACGCAATTGCATCATCGCGGCTTGCCATCTTGCACGACGAGAGTTTGACAACGCGAGTACGTCATAAACACCCGCGACGGCGCGCAGCTGACTTCCGGCGGGAGATTTGAACAGATCGCGTTCCCGAAATTGCAAAAATTGCAATTCTGCACAAGAAATCCACTGCAGGAAATATGAACCTTGTGAAAATGATAATTTTAATCAGAATAACTGCTGAGATTGGCATTTGGCTGCACTTTTTGGTGCAGGAGTCCATTTTTTTGGGGGGGTGGGAGGAAGGAAGTGCCCCAGAGTCTCCAACTTCCTGTTCCTGTCCAGCAGGCTCCTCCCAGTGATTTGTCCATGTCCTGGTCACTTTTCATTTGGATCTGGAGGTGTAAGGATTACTCTTTGTGGCTGCTGCTGTATATCTGTATTTGAGGACTTTTTGGACTTTGGAATTCTGGATCTCTTTTGGACTTGAGATTTTACAAGTAAGTTGGTGTTGTTCGTTTGGGGCATTGCAGTTGAGGCAACTCCAGTTCTAAAACTTTTTTCACAACTTCAAGAAAATATATATTGTGGTGGGTAGCTAACCACAGTATCCAGTAGGCCCAGGGTTAGTCATGGGTGCATGATGCAACTGTTTCTGTGATTTTTTTTAAACTTAATTCTTATTTATGTCATGGAATATCGCTCACTGTTATATGTCGTTTTTTGTTTTATTTTTGGGGTGCCTGTAAAGCCTCACTAGCCAGTAGGCCCAGGGGTACTCAGTGGTGCATGGGCCTAGTCTTTCTCTGGGTTGTCTTGAATTTAAACATCATTGAGGTCATGGATGGCATGGGATTGTGGTGATTTTTGAGTGTTTTTCGACTTTTTGGGGGTGTTGTTGGGGCCTGGCCATGTGGGTGGGGCCATCTTGAGGCCTGGTACAGGCAGGGCTTGGCCCAGTGGTGGGGGTCAAGAGGCTATTTTGAAGGCAGGCAGTGTGCTCAGGCCTGCACCCACTTTGCCTTGCTTTCAACCATTATGCCCAAGGGCTACTCAGTGGTCCATGGGCCTAGTCTTTCTCTGGGGTGTCTTGAATTTAAACATCATTGAGGGCATGGATGGCATGGGATTGTGGTGATTTTTGAGTGTTTTTCAAATTTTTGGGGGTGTTGTTGGGGCCTGGCCATGTGGGTGGGGGCCATCTTGAGGCCTGGTACAGGCAGGGCCTGGCCATGTGGCTGGGTGTCAAGGACCCATTTCGAAGCCAGGCAGTGTGCTCAGGCCTGCACCCAGTTTGCATTGCTTCCTTCCGTTAGGCCTAGGGGTACTCAGTGGTGCATGGACCAAGTCTTTCTGTGGGGTGTCTTGAATGTAAACATCATTGAGGGCATGGACGGCATTGGATTGTGGTGATTTTTGTGTGTTTTTTGACTTTTTGGGGTGTTGGGGCCTGGCCATGTGGGTGGGGCCATCTTGAGGCCTGGTACAGGCAGGGCCTGGCCATGTGGTGGGGGTCAATGGGCCATTTTGAAGGCAGATAGTGTGCTCAGGCCTGCACCCACTTTGCATTGCTTTCAACCATTATGCCCAAGGGCTACTCAGTGGTGCATGGGCCTAGTCTTTCTCTGGGGTGTCTTGAATTTAAACATCATTGAGGGCATGGATGGCATGGGATTGTGCTGATTTTTGAGTGTTTTTCGACTTTGTGGGGGTGTTGTTGGGGCCTGGCCATGTGTGTGGGGGACATCTTGAGGCCTGGTACAGGCAGGGCCTGGCCATGTGGCTGGGTGTCAAGGACCCATTTTGAAGCCAGGCAGTGTGCTCAGGCCTGCACCCAGTTTGCCTTGCTTTCTTCTATTAGGCCCAGGGGTACTCATTGGTGCATGGGCCTAGTCTTTCTGTTGGGTGTCTTGAATGTAAACATCATTGAGGGCATGGACGGCATTGGATTGTGGTGATTTTTGTGTGTTTTTTTACTTTTTGGGGTGTTGTTGGGGCCTGGCCATGTGGAAGGGGGCCATCTTGAGGCCTGGTACAGGCTGGGCCTGGCCATGTGGTGGGGGTCAAGGGGCCATTTTGAAGGCAGATAGTGTGCTCAGGCCTGCACCCACTTTGCCTTGCTTTCAACCATTATGCCCAAGGGCGACTCTGTGGTGCATGGGCCTAGTCTTTCTCTGGGGTGTCTTGAATTTAAACATCATTGAGGGCATGGATGGCATGGGATTGTGGTGATTTTTGAGTGTTTTCCGACTTTTTGGGGGTGTTTTTGGGGCCTGGCCATGTGGGTGGAGGCCATCTTGAGGCCTGGTATAGGCAGGGCCTGGCCATGTGGTGGGGGTCAGGGGCCATTTTGAAGGCAGGCAGTGTGCTCAGGCCTGCACCCCCTATGCCTTGATTTCAACCATTATGCCCAAGGGCTACTCAGTGGTGCATGGGCCTAGTCTTTCTCTGGCGTGTATTGAATTTAAACGTCATTGAGGGCATGGATGGCATGGGATTGTGGTGATTTTTGAGTGTTTTTCAACTTTTTGGGGGTGTTGTTGGGGCCTGGCCATGTGGGTGGGGGTCATCTTGAGGCCTGGTACAGGCAGGGCCTGGCCATGTGGTGGGGGTCAAGGGGCCATTTTGAAGGCAGGCAGTGTGCTCAGGCCTGCACCCACTTTGCCTTGCTTTCAACCATTATGCCCAGGGGCTACTCAGTGGTGCATGCGCCTAGGCTTTCTCTGGGGTGTCTTGAATTTAAACATCATTGAGGGCGTGGTTACCCCTTGGCAGTGATTGCGTTAGATGCTGCCAAGGCTTTTGATCGAGTCAATTTTGTATATTTAAAAACTCTTTTGCACCATCTTAATTTAGGAGATAAGTTCACACAATCTATCTTTTCTTTGTACTGTGCACCAACATCAAGAGTACTTGTAAACGGAACCCTTACGCTTCCTATTAGAGTAATGCGGGGCACCCGACAAGGATGCCCCTTATCACCGCTACTCTTCAATATATATATAGAGCCTCTTGCATGCAAAATTAGAGCTTCAGTAGAGATATCCCCCTTTGTTGTGATGGATTGGTCCAAGAAACTTGGGTTATATGCGGACGATATTATTGTTTATTCTACTAATTTAGTGGGAACTTTGGAAAATTTAGTGAATACGACAAAGGAGTTCGGTAAGATTTCTGGAAATCAGTTAAATCAGGATAAAACTGAAATAATGACTTGGAATCTTAACACTGAAGGTGTAAAAATAACAAAAGAAATGAGGTATCTGGAAGTTAGGATTACTCAGAAAATTGAGGATTTGGCAAAAACTAATTTTGATAGGGTGAAGAAAGAGGTTAGTGACACGTTAAAAGGCTGGATGAATCTACCCCTGTCAATATATGGAAGATCTAATCTTGTAAAGATGGTGATTGTACCTAAGATTACTTTTTTGTTTGAGACTATTCCGCTGGGCTTTAAAAAGGAATGGCTGGCGAAGCTACAAAGCATGATAACATCGTTTATCTGGGCGTCAAAGACCTCTCGAATCGCATGGAAGAAAATAAGGAGGAAAGTTGAAAAAGGAGGGTTGGCGGCTTCGGACATACGAATATATGCATGGGCTTTTTGTTTAAAAAACTGCAGGATTTTGTTGGGTACCCCTGCTAGTTCTCAGATCGGAGGACTTTTTGAGATAATGCTAAAGAGATCAGGTCATCATGAGTTTGGTTTTTTGTATAAGTTTGGAGACCCTAAGTTTTTCAAAAAGGTGAAACTCAAGACTTTGAGAGAATTGGCTGAGATATGGTATAAGATCAGGAAATTATCTAAGCTTTCGTATTTCAGCTATAGTGCCCCAATATGGGGTTCTCCTGAAAAAGGAACCTGATTTGCAAAGGTGGAAGGACTTGTTTCAAGACGGCAATTTAATTCCTTGGGGTATTTGCCAGAAAAAGTGGGGCCCAGTTTTTTCAAAATATAAATACTTACAGATCCAAAGCTGGGCAAGCCATTTGGAAGTAGAGATTGGAGTGGAAAATGAGTTTGAGTCAAAGTTGGAGACAGGGGCATTCGAGAAGGAAGTAGCTTTCTGGTATTGGCGAATACTAGATATGGAGGATGGAACATTTGATCTACCAGAGACCCTGTGGAAGGAAAGCTTGCCAAGGATCGCGACAGAAGACCAATGGCAAGTAACTATGTGCATGCTATATAGAATTGTTAAACCGGCAAACCTAAGGCGAAATCTTTTGTTTACTATCCACAGGGCGTACTGGTCTCCGTATAGGCTCTCTAAATTTAAAGATGGAGGGATTGTTGGATGTCCAAAATGTAAAGCTCCAAATGTTGATGACCTACACATGTTTGTGTCTTGCCCAAATATCAAGAAATTCTGTTTTGACGTGAGTAATTCTCTCTCCAAATCTTTGAACCAACCCATTGAGGTAAGCCCTGAATTAATTATTACTGGGAGAATTGATTTACAAAATAGATTTTTGAATAATAATGTCAGACTTATTTTTTATGCTATGTTGTTGGCACGTCGAGAGATATGTAAACTTTGGGTCTCACCACTTAGCCCCACTTTATTAGACTGGGTTTTAGCTATGAGGTACATGGCTAAGCTTGATATGTTAGACCGATCTAAAAGAAATAGAGGATTTTGGATACCCTTCCTGCTAAAGTTTGGTTAAAGTTAAGTTTATGTTAAAGTCCAATGATTAAGCCCGTGCCTGTCTCGCTGGTATATGAACCATCCCAGGACGATAAAAAGAGTTGGTGGAGGACACACATGTTGGGTCAGGGGGTCAAGAAGGATAGTTTAGAGGAAGGCCAGACCCAAAAATATGTGTTGTCTACGCCCCATTACTCTAAATCCAGCCTAAGAGACAATAACAGCCCAGTGGTGGATTAGAAAGAAGAATGGGCGGCAAGACGGCAAATGAGGATAAAAAAAAAAAAAAAAAAAAAATCATTGAGGGCGTGGATGGCATGGGATTGTGTTGATTTTTGAGTGTTTTTCGACTATTTGGGGTGTTGTTGGTGCCTGGCCATGGGGTGGAGGCCATCTTGAGGCCTGGTACAGGCAGGCCTGGCCATGTGGCTGGGGGTCAAGGGCCCATTTTGAAGCTAGGCAGTGTGCTCAGGCCTGCACCCAGTTTGCCTTGCTTTCTTCCATTAGGCCCAGGGGTACTCAGTGGTGCATGGACCAAGTCTTTCTGTGGGGTGTCTTGAATGTAAACATCATTGGGGGCATGGATGGCATTGGATTGTGGTGATTTTTGTGTGTTTTTTGACTTTTTGAGGTGTTTTTGGGGCCTGGCCATGTGGGTGGGGGCCTTCTTGAGGCCTGGTACAGGCAGGGCCTGGCAACGTGGTGGGGGTCAAGGGGCCATTTCGAAGGCAGGCAGTGTGCTCAGGCCTGCACCCACTTTGACTTTCTTTCAACCATTATGCCCAAGGGTTACTCAGTGGTGCATGGCCTAGTCTTTCTATGGGGTGTCTTGAATTTAAACATCATTGAGGGCATGGATGGCATGGGATTGTGGTGATTCTTGAGTGTTTTTCGATTTTTTGGGGGTGTTATTGGGGCCTGGTCATGCGGGTGGGGGACATCTTGAGGCCTGGTACAGGCAGGGCCTGGCCATGTGGTGGGGGTCAAGGGGCCATTTTGAAGCCAGGCAGTGTGCTCAGGCCTGCACCCAGTTTGCCTTGCTTTCTTCCATTAGGCCCAGGGGTACTCATTGGTGCATGGGCCTAGTCTTTCTGCGGGAAGTCTTGAATGTAAACATCATTGAGGGCATGGTCGGCATTGGATTGTGGTGATTTTTGTGTGTTTTTTTACTTTTTGGGGTGTTGTTGGGGCCTGGCCATGTGGAAGGGGGCCATCTTGAGGCCTGGTACAGGCTGGGCCTGGCCATGTGGTGGGGGTCAAGGGGCCATTTTGAAGGCAGATAGTGTGCTCAGGCCTGCACCCACTTTGCCTTGCTTTCAACCATTATGCCCAAGGGCGACTCTGTGGTGCATGGGCCTAGTCTTTCTCTGGGGTGTCTTGAATTTAAACATCATTGAGGGCATGGATGGCATGGGATTGTGGTGATTTTTGAGTGTTTTTTGACTTTTTGGGGGTGTTTTTGGGGCCTGGCCATGTGGGTGGAGGCCATCTTGAGGCCTGGTATAGGCAGGGCCTGGCCATGTGGTGGGGGTCAAGGGGCCATTTTGAAGGCAGGCAGTGTGCTCAGGCCTGCACCCCCTATGCCTTGATTTCAACCATTATGCCCAAGGGCTACTCAGTGGTGCATGGGCCTAGTCTTTCTCTGGCATGTATTGAATTTAAACGTCATTGAGGGCATGGATGGCATGGGATTGTGGTGATTTTTGAGTGTTTTTCAACTTTTTGGGGGTGTTGTTGGGGCCTGGCCATGTGGGTGGGGGTCATCTTGAGGCCTGGTACAGGCAGGGCCTGGCCATGTGGTGGGGGTCAAGGGGCCATTTTGAAGGCAGGCAGTGTGCTCAGGCCTGCACCCACTTTGCCTTGCTTTCAACCATTATGCCCAGGGGCTACTCAGTGGTGCATGCGCCTAGGCTTTCTCTGGGGTGTCTTGAATTTAAACATCATTGAGGGCGTGGATGGCATGGGATTGTGTTGATTTTTTAGTGTTTTTCGACTATTTGGGGGTGTTGTTGGTGCCTGGCCATGGGGTGGGGGCCATCTTTAGGCCTGGTACAGGCAGGCCTGGCCATGTGGCTGGGTGTCAAGGGCCCATTTTGAAGCTAGGCAGTGTGCTCAGGCCTGCACCCAGTTTGCCTTGCTTTCTTCCATTAGGCCCAGGGGTACTCAGTGGTGCATGGACCAAGTCTTTCTGTGGGGTGTCTTGAATGTAAACATCATTGGTGCATGGATCGCATTGGATTGTGGTGATTTTTGTGTGTTTTTCAACTTTTTGGGGTGTTGTTGGGGCCTGGCCATGTGGGTGGGGGCCATCTTGAGGCCTGGTACAGGCAGGGCCTGGCAACGTGGTGGGGGTCAAGGGGCCATTTCGAAGGCAGGCAGTGTGCTCAGGCCTGCACCCACTTTGCCTTTCTTTCAACCATTATGCCCAAGGGCTACTCAGTGGTGCATGGGCCTAGTCTTTTTATGGGGTGTCTTGAATTTAAACATCATTGAGGGCATGGATGGCATGGGATTGTGGTGATTCTTGAGTGTTTTTCGATTTTTTGGGGGTGTTATTGGGGCCTGGCCATGTGGGTGGGGGACATCTTGAGGCCTGGTACAGGCAGGGCCTGGCCATGTGGTGGGGGTCAAGGGGCCATTTTGAAGGCAGGCAGTGTGCTCAGGCCTGCACCCACTTTGCCTTGCTTTCAACCATTATTCCCAAGGGCTACTCAGTGGTGCATAGGCCTAGTCTGTCTCTGGGGTGTCTTGAATTTAAACAACATTGAGGGCATGGATGGCGTGGGATTGTGGTGATTTTTGAGTGTTTTTTTACTTTTTGGGGGCTTGGCTATGTGGGTGGGGGCCATCTTGAGGCCTGGTACAGGCAGGGCCTGGCCATGTGGTGGGGTCAAGGGGCCATTTTGAAGCCAGGCAGTGTGCTCAGGCCTGCACCCACTTTGCCTTGCTTTCAACCATTATGCCCAAGGGCTACTCAGTGGTGCATAGGCCTAGTCTGTCTCTGGGGTGTCTTGAATTTAAACAACATTGAGGGCATGGATGGCGTGGGATTGTGGTGATTTTTGAGTGTTTTTTTACTTTTTGGGGGCTTGGCTATGTGGGTGGGGGCCATCTTGAGGCCTGGTACAGGCAGGGCCTGGCCATGTGGTGGGGTCAAGGGGCCATTTTGAAGCCAGGCAGTGTGCTCAGGCCTGCACCCACTTTGCCTTGCTTTCAACCATTATGCCCAAGGGCTACTCAGTGGTGCATAGGCCAAGTCTGTCTCTGGGGTGTCTTGAATTTAAACAACATTGAGGGCATGGATGGCGTGGGATTGTGGTGATTTTTGAGTGTTTTTTTTTACTTTTTGGGGTGTTGTTGGAGCCTGGCCATGCGGGTGGGAGCCATCTTGAGGCCTAGTACCGGCAGGGCCTGGCCATGTGGTGGGGGTCAATGGGCCATTTTGAAGGCAGGCAGTGTGCTCAGGCCTGCACCCACTTTGCCTTGCTTTCAACCATTATTCCCAAGGGCTACTCAGTGGTGCATAGGCCTAGTCTGTCTCTGGGGTGTCTTGAATTTAAACAACATTGAGGGCATGGATGGCGTGGGATTGTGGTGATTTTTGAGTGTTTTTTTACTTTTTGGGGGCTTGGCTATGTGGGTGGGGGCCATCTTGAGGCCTGGAACAGGCAGGGCCTGGCCATGTGGTGGGGTCAAGGGGCCATTTTGAAGCCAGGCAGTGTGCTCAGGCCTGCACCCACTTTGCCTTGCTTTCAACCATTATGCCCAAGGGCTACTTTATGGTACATGGCCTAGTCTTTCTCTGGGGTGTCTTGAATTTAAACATCATTGAAGGCATGGATGCCATGGGATTGTGTTGATTTTTGAGTGTTTTTCGACTTTTTGGGGGTGTTGTTCGGGCCTGGCCATGTGGGTGGGGGCCATCTTGAGGCCTGGTACAGGCAGGGCCTGGCCATGTGGCTGGGGGTCAAGGGCCCATTTTGAAGCCAGGCAGTGTGCTCAGGCCTGCACCCAGTTTGCCTTGCTTTCTTCCATTAGGCCCCGGGGTACTCAGTGATGCATGGACCAAGTCTTTCTGCGGGGTGTCTTGAATGTAAACATCATTGAGGGCATGGATGGCATTGGATTGTGGTGATTTGTGTCTGTTTTTCAACTTTTTGGGTTGTTGTTGGGGCCTGGCCATGTGGGTGGGGGCCATCTTGAGGCATGGTACAGGCAGGGCCTGGCCATGTGGTGGGGGTCAAGGAGCCATTTTGAAGGCAGGCAGTGTGCTCAGGCCTGCACCCATATTGCCTTGCTTTCAACCATTATGCCCAAGGGCTACTCAGTGGTGCATGGGCCTAGTCTTTCTCTGCGGTATCTTGAATTTAAACATCACTGAGGTCATGGATGGCATGGGATTGTGGTGATTTTTGAGTGTTTTTTTACTTTTTGGGGTGTATATCTGATGTTCCTCTGGCTTCCATTGCTTTTAGGTGCACAAAAGAACCACCAGTGCCAGAAGGAAGTCCTGCAGCGTTGTGTGCAGCACAACGTCACGTGTGGCCACAGACAAGACCACTCCACAACTCGTGCAACTGCAGCCTGCTGTTCTGACATCTCAAGAAGGTGGCCCCAAAGAAAGTTGGCCGTAGAGCCTCAGCGAAAAAAGTCACCAGTGCCACTGCCAGTAAGAAGGAGCAGAAGAAGCAAGTGGCACCACCTACCAAGGAGACTGGTGTGCCCACCGACACCTTTTTTGGGGAGAAAAAAAACTACGCCTGAAGCAGCAGCGGTGTCTGCCGGAGACCAAGCTGGAAGCAGCACCTCCACTTCATTGGGCTCAGTGCCACTACGCCAAGTTAGGTCCAAGACCACCATGAGTGCTGCTGCGGCAGCCACTTTGGTTATTGAATCACCATCGGCCAGTGATCTTGGCTCATCACAAGAAAGTACCATCCAACCAACGCTGGGTGTAACTCAGCTGACGAGAGTTCAACAACCACAGCCACTAACACAGGTGCAAGTAGTACAAGCGCAAGTACATGGGCAAGGAGAGGCGCAAGTACAGCCGCAAGGAGAGGCGCAAGTACAGCCGCAAGGAGAGGAGCAAGGAGAGGCGCATGGACAGGTGCATGGAGAGGTGCGACTAGAGGTTCATGGAGTGGCACAACTTCCTACAACACTTGTTCCTCCAGAAGTAGGGGCACATCAGGAAATTGCTATTCAAGAAGAGGTATCCGACGAAGCCTTTCCTCCTGATGATGATTATCCATTGTCTTCCAGATCCCCAGCAAGAAAAAGGTCAAGGAGGGATACTAGAAGTTCTTCTTCAAGCCCCCTTCCTTCTGATGATGCTGATGTTGATTGGAACCCACCAAAGCGGTCTCAGAGTGAGTCACTCCATGATGAGCCGACAAAGGTAGCTAAGCCTAAAAGGATGGCTCCCGCAAAGCTTCCACTTATGGGTGATGACGACGAACAAGAAGTGGTATGTTCTGCTGCTGATGAACAGTCTGACGATGACCCAGTCATCACAGTCGTCACTCCAGCCCCAGCAGGCATGCAGCAGACATTTTAACCCTAGCCCGGATGGCTGCTGAGCGGGATATGGGCGGTGTGGTACTGGTTCCACCAGCGTTAACTACAACACCAACACAACCTACAGCTTCCATCTTTTTTAGTCAGAAGGGCCGGCATGGACCTCCATCCAGATCGACCTCAAGTAGTGGTGCTGCAAGTGAACAACAGAAACAACTTCAGCCACGCCCATCCTCCACTTCATCTGGCATTGAAAGTCAAAGTAGCACCTCCACCACCAGCAGACATCACCAGTCCGCAGTTCGGGACTTCTTTGCTGTTAGCGCAAAGGTGGAAAACGTGGTCATTTGTTCGATTTGTGAAGCATCCGTTAGTAGGGGTAAGCTTTGTACCAACTATGGTACCGGAGGCTAGAGAGGTCATCTCAAGTTACACAACCCTATCCAGTGGGAAGCACTCATGAGGAAGATCGAGGAAACCAAAAGAAAAAAAAATCCAAATGTATCCCTTGATATTGAATCTGATGATGACGAGAATCTGATTGTAAAGGGGGGAAGTGAAGAAGCGACAGACATTTTTTCTGGTACACCCAGTACACCTGGCAGCAGCACTGCAGTGGTATCGCCCACACCCTCTACCCATGCAACATCTATGAGGCACACTAAGAGTTCTGGAATCGGAGAGACACCAATGTGAAAAACTACATCAATGGGCCTAACTGGTTTGAAGAGGTCATCATCATCATCATCACATAAAATGATCCAGCCCACCATTAGAAGCATGCTTTGGTCGGAGGCGCCATTTTAACGCAACCACCCAACGGTACGTCTGTATAACGCGAAGCTGGCTAAAATGCTAGCGCTGGACCTTCTCCCTTTTTCTTTTGTGGAAGGGGTGGGGTTTCTAGAATTAGTGGCAACAGTCTGCCCTAAATGGAAGGTTCGTAGCAGGTCCAATTTAGCCAGAGTTGCGGTTCCAGCACTACATCAAGATGTGCTGGAGGTGATTGGGGCAGCTTTGCAGAAGAGTGCTGTTCACACTATCCACTTGACAACAGACATGTGGACCAGTTGCCAAGCCCTTGATTACATGTGCATCACTGCACACTGGGTCTCTTTTGCAGGGGTTAGAGACAAGTCAAGTGCAGTTGATGCTGACCTGGACACAGTTTTCAAGCTTCTCGAAAACATGCAACATTAGCCATGTTTGCCATGGCGAAAAGTCATACTGCAAAAAACATTTTGGATGAGTTTAAAAGTAAGGTCTCTGAATGGCTGGAACCAAGAAATCGGATAGCTGGTTATGTTTCCACGGATAATGGCAGTAATATAGTTAGGGCCATGCAGGACGTGACTATTTCAGAGTGCCATGTGTTGCGCACTGTATAAACCTGGTTGTTCAAGATTTCGTGAAAACTGAACCCCAAGTCAAGAAGTTACTGTGGATTTGCCGAAGAATATGCACACATTTCAGCCATTCTTTTAAGGCCCAGAAGCAGCTGAGGACCTTTCAACATGCACGTAAAGTGCCAGTCAAAGGACTCTTCCAGGAGGTGGCAACACGTTGGAACTCAACCTTACATGCTTGAGGATCTGCATGAGCAGTGCATGGTAATCAATGACTATATCTTTACAGTAGGTTCTATTGACCTGAGGCTAGAGTTGGAGGAATGGCAGCTAGTTAAAAGCCTGACAGACATGCTTCGTCCTTTTGAGGTCTTCACGCGTGAAGTCAGCAGGGAGGACTGTTTTTTGAGCAAAGCTATCCCATTGTTGCGCATGCTAGAGCACCCACTGAAGGCGGTGTCTTCAACATTGAGAGATGATGGTGGAAAGCAAACTGCATATCTGTTGGCGGAGAACTTATTAAGCCGCCTAGTTGCCAATGAAAGGCTTCAAAAGATACATACAGAACAACATTACATTTGTGCCACTATTCTGGATCCACGGTACAAAAAGGCAGTGGCCAGCAAAGCATTCATTCCTTTTGATGAGGCAGATGTTTCAAAGTACAAACATTGGATAGCTGTGTCAGCCAGATTGTTCGAAAAAGATCGGCAGAGAATACAAGGAGCCGTCAGAAGTCCAACTGAATCAGCAGGCGATCCAGCGTCAAGTTCCACTTCTGAATCTGTGGCCGAAGGGAATCACTTTCCCTCACAGCCGTTAACGACACCAGCAGCAACCCTATCATCATCCTCACCTGTACCAGGCTCAGCCATAATATTGTCGGAAGCGGATTGGCCAACTCATCAAGGGTTTGTTCGTTCCAGTGCTGAGAAGGCCACAGATGGTACGCAAAGTGTAGCAACCGTGGAGAACCTTGAGTTGATGGTGCAGGCCTATCTGGATGAGCCAACACAGGTATTTGTTACTACGAACCCATTGCTATAATGGTACAGGAAAATGGCTCTATGGCCACTGATCGCCAACCTGGCTTTAAATTATTTGTCTTGCCCACTTGCAAGCGTGTCTTCTGAATGTGTTTTCAGTACTGCTGGTGCCATTGTAACTTCAAAAAATTCCCGGCTCTCGGTCAAAAATGTGGAGAGGTTAACACTGATCAAGATGAATCAGCACTTGATACCACCAGATTACAAAGTACGTGAATGCATGCAGGAAGAAGAGGACACCGACTTAGGTGACGGAAGTTCTTCTCTGTTACCTGACCTACTCCCATCTCAAATCATGGAGTTGGAGGACGAGCTCTACTTCCCTGACACCGAGCCCTGAAAATGACTTCCTTTTTTTCGTCCTTTTCACTTTTATTCCTGTGTGTCTTTCTTTGTTTTGCAACTTTTACCACAACAAAACTATAATGACGTAATCACAACAAGTCCATCAGCAGCACTGTCTTCATCTTATATTCCTTATTGATTTGAAGGTGCCTCAGTCTGCATTTCTGAGGTTCACAAGTTCACAACTCAATCATGCTCCTTTATACTCCTCCTCCAGACTCCCCCTATCCATTTCCCTCAGCGTTTAGGCCCTGTTCTGTCCCTGTCCTCAGTTCCCAGCAAGTAGTGACCAGCTGCTACATTTAGGTTTTAGTGCAGTGGTGCAACCTGGACTTTGATGTAAGTTCTGTGCTAAGGTAATGTATGTGAATTCTCCTGTGCTGCACCTCTGAATGTGTTGATGGAACATGTGTCTTGTTCTTACTCCTCTGAATGTGTTGTTTATGCATCATGTGTTCTTCTGTGCTGCACCTCTGAATGTGTTTTATGCATCATGTGCTTTGTTCTTACACCACTGAATGTATGTTTATGCATCATGTGTTTTCGTTCCCAGGCCTATACCCATAAATGTACGGTCACATTTAGTTGTTTTTTTTCTCCTACTACAGGTGTTCCCTGTCAGGTCCTGGTTCCCTGCATAATATTCTCCTAAGGATGGTTAGGGTTGTGTAGGTGGTACTTACCGGTTACCAGTAGTTACTGGTTGTGTGCTAAAGTGATTTATAGTCTATGTTCTAAGTTCTAATTCTAACAGTATTTCTAGTTATAAAAGCGCTGATTCCTGACAGTGGTACAGGCGGCCCTGTCTTGAACATATCCCCTGTAAATTCTGCCCGTGCCTGTTGGCACATTGTGAAGTGTGTGTTTATATCTAATGTGTTTTGGTGTAATACAAAGGCTATTTTTTTTATACATAACCTTGTGTGGAGTTTCCTTTGTGGTGGACCTTGGGTGTTGTTGCTGGGGGTGCATGCGCAAACACTTAACTCACATTGCCTCCGAATTTAGCCTTACTGCTCGTGCTACGTTACCAAGGGGGTGAGCATGGGTTATCTTGGCGCGTAACTCCCTTGTCCTGACGTGGAAGTGGTGGTCTCTGACTGACTTTGGCGCAAGCCCTGGCCGGCCAGGGATCCCATTTCTAACATTGGCTCGTTCATAATGATGTTGGCAATGTTTTAGGGGGGTTTGGTGTTCTTTGGTCCAGAATTGGCGGAATTTTGGCCTTTTTGGGTGTTTTGCAGGCGCGTGTGTTTGGGTGAAAACTTAGTGAACACTAGTCGTAGACCTTCCTTCTTCTTCTTCTTCTTCAAAGATCGCAGTGGTTCGATTTTGTTCTGCCTTGCTGAGAGTCTTGTGAATCTCTGGATTCAGTGACTGTCCAGGTGAGTATTGCATGTTTTTGGGGGGCCAGTATTGCATGTTTTTGGGGGGTTGTTTGGGGGGCTTCTGGTTTCTGTGGGTGGGTTTTGGGGTTTGGGAGCACCGCTGGCACAGTCTAATGTTGATCGCATTTGTTTTTCAGGAAATCCATAGTGGAAAAGGAGAGTTAGGGCCTAGTTGCAGAGCGTATTTGGACTGAATTGAAGGTAGGCCCATTTTTGCTTTTTGCCTGTTTGGGGGTGTTCTGCTTTTGGTCGGGTGGCTGAGGGGGTCTAGGGGCATAGCTCGGAAGGTCTAATATCGGAATCAAGTGTTTAGGACCAAATCGGAACTGAAAAAGTTTTTTTAATTTTTAGGCATTTCGCTCACTTTAGCGTTTTTGGGGGCCTGTTTGGGGGGCTTCCTTGTGTTTGTGGGTGGGTTTGGGGGTCTTGGAGCAACGCTGGGTATGGGTGGTTTTGATTGCAAGTGGATTGAAGAAAATCCATGGTGGCAAAGGGGAGTTAGAGCCTAGCTGAGGAGCACGCGTGGAGTGATTTTGGAAATTTGCCTGAAAATGTCGAAGTCCCCATTTTTGTAGTTTTGCTTTTTGGCTGTTTGGGGGTCTTCTACTTGTTTTCACCTGGGTTGACGGGTCTGGGGGCATTGCTGGCAAGGTATAATACCGGATAAAAGTGGTTTGGAGAAAATCTGACATGAAAAAGTTTTTCAATTTTCAGGCATTTTGCTCACTTTAGCATTTTCGGGGGCCTGTTGGGGGGGCTTCCTGGTGTTTGTGGGTGGGTTTTGGGGTCTTGGGGCAACACTGGGTATAGGTAGTTTTGATTGCAAGTGCTTTGAAGAAAATCCATGGTGGCAAAGGGGAGTTAGTGCCTAGCTGCAGAGCGCACGTGGAGTGATTTTGGAAATTTGCCTGAAAATTTCAGTCCCCATTTTTGTAGTTTTGCTTTTTGGCTGATTGGGGGTCTTCTACTTGTTTTTGCCTGGGTTGATGGGTCTGGGGCATTGCTGGGAAGGTCTAATACAGGATAAAAGTGGTTTGGAGAAAATCGGAGGTGAAACAGTTTCACAATTTTCAGGCATTTCGCTCACTTTAGCGTTTTTGGGGGCCTGTTTGGGGGGCTTCCTGGTGTTTGTGGGTGGGATTTGGGGTCTTGGAGCAATGCTGGGTATGGGTAGTTTTGATTACAAGTGGATTGAAGAAATTCCATGGTGGCAAAGGGGAGTTAGGGCCTAGCTGCAGAGCGCGCGTGGAGTGATTTTGGAAATTTGCCTGAAAATTTCAGTCCCCATTTTTGTAGTTTTGCTTTTTGGCTGCTTGGGGGTCTTCTACTTGTTTTTGCCTGGGTTGATGGGTCTGGGGGCATTGCTAGGAAGGCCTAATACAGGATAAAAGTGGTTTGGAGAAAATCGGAGGTGAAAAAGTTTTTCAATTTTCAGGCATTTCGCTCACATTAGCGTTTTTGGGGGCCTGTTTGGGGGGCTTCCTGGTGTTTGTGGGTGGGATTTGGGGTCTTGGATCAACGCTGGGTATGGGTAGTTTTGATTGCAAGTGGTTTGAAGAAAATCCATGGTGGCATAGACGAGTTAGGGCCTAGCTGCTGAGCGCGCGTGGAGCGATTTTGGAAATTTACCTGAAAATTTCTGAGTCCCAATTTTTGTAGTTTTGCTTTTTGGCTGTTTGGGGGTCTTCTACTTGTTTTCGCCTGGGTTGAAGGGTCTGGGGGCATTGCTAGGAAGGTATAATACCGGATAAAAGTGGTTTGGAGAAAATCTGAGGTGAAAAAGTTTTTCAATTTTCAGGCATTTCGCTCACTTTAGCGTTTTTGGGGGCCTGTTTGGGGGCTTCCTGGTGTTGTTTGTGGGTGGGTTTTAGGGTCTTGGAGCAACGCTGGGTATGGGTAGTTTTGGTTGCAAGTGGTTTGAAGAAAATCCATGGTGGCAAAAGGGAGTTAGGGCCTAGCTGCAGAGCGCGTGTGCAGTGATTTTGGAAATATGCCTGAAAATTTCTAAGTCCCTATTTTTGTAGTTTTGCTTTTTGGCTGTTTGGGGTTCTTCTACTTGTTTTTGCCTGGGTTGATGGGTCTGGGGGCATTGCTGGGAAGGTCTAATACAGGATAAAAGAGGTTTGGAGAAAATCGGAGGTGAAAAAGTTTTTCAATTTTCAGGCATTTCGCTTACTTTAGCATTTTCAGGGCCTGTTTGGGGGGCTTCCTGGTATTTGTGGGTGGGTTTTGGGGTCTTGGAGCAACGCTGGGTATTGGTAGTTTTGATTGCAAGTGGATTGAAGAAAATCCATGGTGGTAAAGGGGAGTTAGGGCCTAGCTGCAGAGCGCTCGTGGAGTGATTTTAGAAATTTGCCTGAAAATTTTTGTCCCCATTTTTGTAGTTTTGCTTTTTGGCTGTTTGTGGGTCTTCTACTTGTTTTCGCCTGGGTTGAAGGGTCTGGGCGCATTGCTGGGAAGGTATAATACCGGATAAAAGTGGTTTGGAGAAAATCGGAGGTGAAAAGGTTTTTCCATTTTCAGGCATTTCGCTCACTTTAGCGTTTTTGGGGGCCTGTTTGAGGGGCTTCCTGGTGTTGTTTGTGGGTGGGTTTTGGGGTCTTGGAGCAACGCTGGGTATGGGTAGTTTTGATTGCAAGTGGTTTGAAGAAAATCCATGGTGGCAAAGACGAGTTAGGGCCTAGCTGCAGAGCGCGCGTGGAGTGATTTTAGAAATTTGCCTGAAAATGTCTGTCCCCATTTTTGTAGTTATGCTTTTTGGCCATTTGGGGGTCTTCTACTTGTTTTCGCCTCGGTTGACGGGTCTGGGGGCATTGCTGGGAAGGTAAAATACCGGATAAAAGTGGTTTGGAGAAAATCGGAGGTGAAAAAGTTTTTCAATTTTCAGGCATTTCGCTCACTTTATCGTTTTTGGGGGCCTGTTTGGGGGGCTTTCTGGTGTTTGTGGGTGGGTTTTGGGGCCTTGGAGCAACGCTGGGTATGGGTAGTTTTGATTGCAAGTGGTTTGAAGAAAATCCTTGGTGGCAAAGACGACTTAGGGCCTAGCTGCTGAGCGCACGAAGAGGGATTTTGGAAATTTGCCTGAAAATGTCTAAGTCCCCATTTTTGTAGTTTTGCTTTTTGGCTGTTTGGGGGTCTTCTACTTGTTTTCACCTGGGTTGAAGGGTCTGGGGGCATTGCTGGGAAGGTATAATACCGGATAAAAGTGGTTTGGAGAAAATCTGAGGTGAAAAAGTTTTTCAATTTTCAGGCATTTTGCTCACTTTAGCGTTTTCGGGGACCTGTTTGGGGGGCTTCCTGGTGTTGTTTGTGGGTGGGTTTTGGGGTCTTGGAGTAACGCTGGGTATGGGTAGTTTTGATTGCAAGTGGTTTGAAGAAAATCCATGGTGGCAAACGGGAGTTAGGGCCTAGCTGCAGAGCGCTCGTGGAGTGATTTTGGAAATTTGCCTGAAAATTTCCAAGTCCCCATTTTTGTAGTTTTGCTTTTTGGCTGTTTGGGGATCTTCTACTTGTTTTCGCCTGGGTTGACGGGTCTGGGGGCATTGCTGGGAAGGTCTAATACCGGATAAGAGTGGTTTGGAGAAGATCTGAGGTGAAAAAGTTTCACAATTTTCAGGCATTTTGCTCACTTTAGCGTTTTCGGGGGCCTGTTTTGGGGGCTTCCTGTTGTTTGTGGGTGAGTTTTGGGGTCTTGGAGCAACGCTGGGTATGGGTAGTTTTGATTGCAAGTGGTTTGAAGAAAATCCATGGTGGCAAAGGGGAGTTAGGGCCTAGCTGCAGAGCGCGCGTGGAGTGATTTTGGAAATTTGCCTGAAAATTTCTAAGTCCCCATTTTTGTAGTTTTGCTTTTTGGCTGTTTGGGGGTCTTCTACTTGTTTTCGCCTGGGTTGACAGTTCTGGGGGCATTGCTGGGAAGGTCTAATACAGGTTAAAAGTGTTTTGGATAAAATCGGAGGTGAAAAAGTTTTTGCGTTTTTGCTCACTTGCTTGTCTTTGGGGTGCTGTTTGGGGCAGTTCCTGGTGTTTGGGGGTGGGTTTTGGGGTCTGGGAGCACTGCTGGCACAGTCTAATGTGGATTGCATTTGTTTGTCAGGAAATCCATGTTGGAAAAGTGGAGTTATGACCTAGCTGCACAGCGCGTTTGGACAGATTTGAAAGAGGGCCAAAAATATTCTTAGTATGAGATTTTCCATTTTTGCTTTTGCCTGTTTGGGGGGTGTTCTGATTTTTTGCGGGGGGTTGGTGGGTCTTGGGACATTGCTGGGAAGGTCTAATACCGGATAAAAGTGGTTTGGAGAAAATCCACGCTGAAAAGCGTGTTGACACTTTTTGTAACTTAGGGCTCGTTAGGGTTAGCAGCAGTATTGCATGTGTTTGGGGGTGTTCTAGATTTTTGCAACTGGGTTCTGGTGTCTTACAGCACTCGTGGGTATGTGTAATTTTGGTTGCAAGTGGTTTGAAGAAAATCCATGGTGGGAAAGGGGGGATTTGGCCTAGTTAAAGAAAGCGTTTGCAACTATTCTTAACTTAGGGCTCGTAAGGGTTAGCAGTACTGTATTGCATGTGTTTGGGCAGGGGTTGTAGATTTTTACCACTGGGTGGGGTCTTGGAAAACTTGTTGGAATGTCTAATTTTGATTGCAAGTGGTTTGAAGATAATCCATGGTGGGAAAGGGGGGTTTTGGGCATACTTTCTGAGTGCGTTTTGACACGATTTGAAATTAGGCCTCTGCGAGGTAGCAGCAGTATTCTGCACGTTTTTGGGAAGGTAATGTGGGGTGTTCTAGAATTTGGGGATTGTCATCTCTGAAAGTGACAGTATAATTTTTGCACTACACAGCGTGCCTTACATATTTTTTTCTCCGAGGTGTCTTTAACACTTACTGTTGTGTTTTCCCATCATCAATTACAGGCAGGCTTTTACCCTGTGCCATCGATGTGCTACTCAGGCTTACAATTAGCGACCTGCAAATCTGCATCAGGCAGGCAGTGGACAGTGTGTCTGGTCACCAAGATTGATCGACGGAGCATCCAATGGAATGAAGGAGTACTGCGAGTAAGATGAATGGCTGGATGCATCAACTTCACAAATTCAATGGGACAACTACAAAAAACAGTAACAGTATCCAAAATTCTCTTTATCTTTTAAATGATATTCTTGTGAACTTGAACTTCTACAAGTGTCACTCTGTGCGTTTGTTTGATCTCTGCTTCAAATTCATCCCTCCAGCTATTTGATACGTCTTTGCTATGTTTAACACTAATTTAATGTTCTAAGTGTTTATTCTCTCTGAGGGCAGAGAGGCAAGTGAAATTGCGTAATGACTGCAGCCCTGTACTGTCAACTTGTTTCTTCGTAGTTACTAGTAAGTTGCAGTAAGTAGTAGTACTACTTTTCAGTAACCTAACCATCCATTTAGTACTTCTGGCATGCAGTAGTGCACTTCCTTTATGTCCCTTTAAAGATTTATCACTATCTTCTAATCCAAAGATTTGTTTCTCTACATTTGTTGTTTGACTGTCCATGCTGTGGTTTTTTTCCTCTCTACCAAACTTTCCCAAAAACCCCCATTCCCATCCAATTTTCAAACCCTAACCCTCTTACCCCGGGCTGTGCGTTATTTCATTAAGGTGTGACTGAAAACAACAATAAATTCCACACACTTGCTGGAGAGGATAAGGTCAAAGCAACCAGAAGTTCATGTGCGCCATCGTGGATTGATAAGAACATCCTCCTCCTACACGACGTGAACAATCAAATGCTTAATGCTTACCTTGCATTGGCACTGCTTAGGCTACAATTTAGGGCACTGTTCTGTACAGGCCACTCAATGTTTAATTTCCTCTTTTTTTCATATGGTGATACTGCCAGTGTGTACCACTACTGCTACCAGCTGAACAATGATATTGCATCCATCGAGGATTCAAGTCAACAACCAACCTTAATCACCATTTGCAATGGCCCAATTCTCAAACACAAATCACAGGTAAGAAAAGCATATTGGAGAGGTAGTAGAATAATGGGCTAGGAGGAGAGCAGAGACTGACAGTACTACTAGTAAAGTACAGTAGTAGGGCTACTGAATTGACTAACTCGGTTACTTGCATTTTGGTACATTTCAGGACAAGATGTTTCATTCATGCTGGTAAGTTTGAAAAACCAAACGTCCTGTAACCTGTTAAAGCATAAAATGTATTAATAGGGACAAGAAGAAGGGCACATTCAAGGTTTCAAAAGAAAGTGGCTTTATTGCCAATAAAGCTGCAGCTGAGACAATTTGCAGGAGTGCAAAGAGATCTGGTTTTTTCAGAAAGCAAGCCAGTTCTTATATACCATTTTCAGAACCTGGATACATTAATCATTAACAATAACATCATGGTGTGACCATGCTAGAATTAGGTCCACGTGTACATTACAGTATCAAGGTGCATTTCAGAAATATGTCTACGTTCACAATTTACATTATTTGCGACGCATCTGACCATGCAGCTACAGGTTAATCTTTAAACTACCACCTCCTGACTTTCAGCCTTGCCTTGGCCGGTTATCTTGAAATGTCAATGTGCAATGTTGATCTACTATCAGCAGAGGCCCGTGTTTTCTGCTTTCCCACACAAATGACGCACTTGCTATCTGTGCTGAGCAAACACTTTGCCTCTTCACTTAACGGGGCAAGGGCAGGCCAAACTTGTCACGTCCTAGGTCAGAGAGCGATTCCTAGAAAGGGCTCGCTGAACTGACTGAACTGGCTCTGTACATAGGTGAAAAGCTAGTGAATCATTAAACAACTTGGAGCTACAACAGAATGGGCACGTTCATGTTCACTTGCCTTTCTTTCCTGGTTTCAGCTGAATTTCAGACAACTTAATTTAACCCTCTGTGCACCAGCTGTGCACCATGGAGCAACATTTCATTATGACTAGTGGGCTCATTTTATTTGCAAGCAGGTTAAAAGACAGAAATTAATATAAACTATGGTTCAATTTTAATATTTTCATTTAACAAAGGGCCAACTAAGTTTTCATCTTTTACAAAATGACCCTTTGAACCTCAGTTTAAAATAATTTCATCACGCAGCATATCACAATTTAATAATTATATTGTTCATTCTTATCATTGTCAGAAATGTCTATGTTCATTAACTCAGTAGTGACTGTTTGCATCAGCATTCTTTCTTTTTCCTTTAATTTTCTCACTTGGCATTTTGTCAGCTGTCCCAATAGTTGACAGCACATTGGCAGGCAATTAATTAATAGACAACAGCCTATTATTAGTAGGAAAATTGTTATGAACACCATTCCTATCTTCCAACCCCATGCGCTCAACCAACTCCAAAGTGAACCTCCTATATCCCATGTACCAGAATCCTGATGTGCTTCTACACCTATATGATGCAATCTTTTTATTGCTTCCCTGACAGTAACAGAGGAGTCCGGGACATAGGTGCAACAGGACGCCCCTATAATTGCACAGACTCCTCCCCTTTCTGCTAGCATCATGTCGAGAATCATTCTATTTTGTAACGAAACTAATCTCACAGCTTGAAGCTCTACTGTAATATTTTCAAGTATACTTGTTGTTTAATTTATTGTTGCTTCTAGTAGCCTGGATAATCTACGTATATCCCTGGAGTTGATAGCTGGACCAATCCATGGTATCACTCCTTTAAATATGTCACCCGCTATCTGTGATGCTGTATCTCTTTGATCCACATCCACACTTCTCCTTCCTCGCCGTGGTGCATGTCTTTGCATGTCCCTTCGTACTTCTTTTGTGTCTTTTATTGCTATAGCAGGTAATACAAAACCTAGGTGACAACAACCACCCCAATTTGTTTTAAGCCATGTATAAGCCTTCTCTCCACAAATGAAATAAATTGAGTCACCTACGTAAAGTGGAATGCTAATATTTCCGGCCGTCATTTCAAATGTCATGTTACAATTTGTACTATTGCCCACCTGATAGGTCCCATTACTCTTAATACATATACTCCCTATTGCATTGTGTTTTCTTAATTTTAACTTAAAAAATGGTATATTCTTATTTGCCTCTTTTGATGGGCCTGCTATCCCAATGCTTGTATTCTTATTTGGAAAGGGCGGAGTAAAGATGTCAGACAGGGGAAATGTTGCATTTTGTTCTATCACTTCCGTGCAGTTCCCTAGTGTCAGAATATCTGCCATATATTTGTTATATAATGTTCCTGCAGGTGGGGCCATAGTTGTCCCTGCACCAGCAGTACTTTTCTTTAAATTCTGAAAAACAGCTATCAGTTCTATTTTTACTATTGTTATGTAAATGGCATAACATGATGCTGCAAACGGTAGTGGGACTTGAACCAGGGGCAAACTTTGGTCTACAGAAGCTGGGAATTGCAAACATATCCAGCAATCTCCCCTTGTTAATATCTTATTGGTATGATGCAACAAAGTCACAAAGGAATTGTGGTGCATATCTTCTCTGTGGGCTATTTCTTCAGGTGACAAAGTGTATGCAGGTATTGTAGCAGGTGTTGTTGGTGTTGGGATCAACTTTTCCATGGGATAGAACACATCTAATAGATATACAGTAATTAATGCTAATAATAACAGACAGAATATCACCCCAGATATGCACATTTTAGACTTGTACCATTTTCTCTTCATTTTTAGAACTGTATTTTCCCTATCCATACCTATCTAGTCTTATACTTTCTTTAATTGGATGTAGTGCTATTGATGACACTATGTTGTGAAATTTCACTATGAATCTTTACTATAATATAAGCTAAACACACAAAAAGCATATAAGGTGAGGCTGTAGTATAGAATATATTGCGAACAGCTATTCGTTAATATTTCAGATGGTCTCTGAGTATTTCTTGGTACTTCTCTCCTCCCAAAGATATGCATGTAATTCTTGTAAGACACGACCCTTTGATCATGAATATCAATGGTTAGTGCAGCCACATTTAACCATGGGCGGAAAATCCGTTTCGCTCGCGGATTTTGCGGATTTTCGGTAAATTCGCAATCCGCGAGATTCGCGAATCTCCCGCAAAATCCGCAAATCCGCGAGCAGCGGATTTTGCTCGCACTGTTCGCACTGTTCGCGTGAGTTCGCGCCCCGCGAATAAGTGCAAAATTGCAGAAATACGATCTTAGCAAAACTGAAAGTAACTACTTACCAGGTTCAAAAGTTCAGGCTCATCATTAGTAGCCATTTCCTGTAGTGCTTCCTGAGGGGCCCCTCCAGAGTTCAGTTGCCAGTTGAAACTATTATGTGACCCTGCTCTGAACCTCAGAATAGTTACACATATGCCACAAAGGTCCTGAATTACAGCTAAGGGAGACAAGCAGGAGCCAGGCTGGAAGTTCAAATCCATTAATCAGCCCCTAATGCATTATTGTCAGTTGGGGCAGGGCAGGTGTTGTAACTAATTTTGCAACAATGAAAGCACTTAGCAAGTGCAAAAGATCACTAATCAGGAAGCACTTAGGAAGCAGGTGCCAGCTAAAAAAATATTCTGTGACACATTAATCAGCCCCAAATTAATTCAGGTCACTTGAGGCAGGGAAGGTGTGCTTGCGTTGCCACAATAATGTACACTGACTGGACAACCAGAGGGTGCTGTGATGAAACAGAGGGTGGCATGGGTGGGCCAGAGGGTGGCATGAGTAGTCAGAGAGTGGCAGTGGTGACAGAGAGTGGCAGTGATGAAGAAGAGTGTCCCAAACAGGCTGGACACGTAGAAACAACAAGTTCGCGAAACTTGCGACCCGACAGGTAAGTTCGCAATTTGCGACATTGTAAAAAACCCTCGCGAACTGGCAGAAACCCGCGCAAACACAAAAAAAAAATCCGCAAATTCGCGAGAATTCGCGGATTTTGCGGATTGCGAGTTCGCAAATCCGCAAAATTCGCGAACGCGAGATTCACAAAATTCGCCCATGCTTAGCCACATTTACTTTTACAGGAGTGTCCACTATACCTCACCCCAAATGTATCTTTCTGAAGCTGGCTGTCCTGATGATCTAGAAAAAGTCCTTTGCTGGTTGCTGCAGCAGCACGGGCGCTCGCAGTGACAGAAGGACCCGCAAATTCCTTCTGGATCAGTTCAAGTCCTTTGCTGGTTGCTGCAGCAGCACGGGTGCTCGCAGTGACAGAAGGACCCGCAAATACCTTCTGGATCAGTTCATCTACTAATTGCTGCAGAGGCACGGGCACTATGCAGTTACAGGAGGACTCGCAAATACCTCCTGGATCAGTTCATCTACTCAACGTTGTACTGGCCCACTTTTTACTAAGAACTTCCCTGATGAATTGTTGTAGTCTCTTCCTGTTATGCAGACAGGCTGTTATTCCTGGTGGTAGTGTGCAATATACCCTAGTTTATTTTTCTCAGTCAGCAAGTACTCTATTCAAGGCTTCTTGTAATGCTATACTATTTAAATCTTGCATTAGTTGGTATTCTAGCTGATTAAATACTTCCTCAAGGTAACTGAGTGCTTCTTCGTTGTCTTCTTCACTGCTATTCTCAAAGTCAAAAATTGTTGTCAAAATATCTGTTAGGATAATATCTAATAGTAGTACTTCATCTATTTCCTGCAGAAGATCAGGTACCAGAATTACTGACATTTCATCTCCTTCTTCTTTGTAGACCTCAAATTGTACCTTTTTCCTTCTTTGATCAGTTCTGGTGTTGGCATGTGCTGCTGACCTGGGTCTTGGCTGGATGCAGTCTCGGGAGGTGCCCTCTTGACGTGGCTGGCGTGAATCCAAGATTTGTTGTTGGTGCACTTCACTGCTGTCTTTGTGGCGAGCAGTACCTGCTGCGGTCCCTTCCAGCGAGCTTGGAGACAGTTCGACCTCTGGAATGCTTTGATGAGCACCCAGTCACCAGGCTTGAACTTGTGCCCCTCGACCTGCAGCAGCTCTGGAAGGGCTCCCTTCACGTGCTGGTTGATAGAAGCAAGAGTACGTGTAAGTGACATGCAGTAATCATTCAACAGTTCATTCGGCATCATAGGCAGAGCATTTTTGTCTGGAACTCCCCAAGCTACCATTGGCAACCCAGTGACAATTTCATGTGCACTGAGTTTGGTCTTGGCATCTGGTGTGCTCCTCATGCTCATTAGGGCAATAGGTAAGGCATCCATCCAGGTCAATTTTGTGTCAGCACATATTTTTGCTATCTTGGCCTTAAGCACGCCATTTTTTCTTTCCACTGCACCAGCGGCCTCTGGATGATAGGCGCAGTGTAGCTTCTGCTGTATTCCCAAGGCTTTGCATGTTAGCTTTATTATTTCATTATTTCATTACAGAAGTGACTGCCATTGTCTGAAAATATTGTTTTTGGGACCCCAAAACGTGGGATCAGCTCCTTTATCAGGCACTTGGCTGTTGAGATGGCATCATTGTGTTTCACCGGATATGCCTCTATCCATTTTGAATACATGCACACCACCACCAGGATATACCTATACTTATTTGTAGGGGGCATCTCCACATAGTCTATTTGCAGGGCTTCAAATGGCATTGTTGGTTTCTGAAAGTGGCCTTTGGGTACTGGAGCAGTCTTACCCACATTGTACTGTGCACATACCATACATGTTTGACATATCTCCTGTGCTACTTTTCTTATGTTCTTGTTCACCCAGAATTTGTCCATGCAATTTACAATCGCATCCCTGCATATATGTGCCGGGCCATGCATGGCCAAACACCTAGAGTAGACCATCCTGTCTGGTAACATATATTTATCCTTGGCGTCATTCATCCAACATCCTTGAACAAATGACCCGTCCTTTGACCAACCCATCTGTTCTTCTGCTGTTGCTCCTTGTTGCATTAGTCTTATACCTTCACTTGTTAGATCTAGTGACTTCACTTCATCAGGTAATTCTTGGACCGTTAGTACTAGTGCTGAATTATTTCTTGCTGCCTGTTTTGCTGTTATGTCAGCAAATGCATTTCCCTGGCCTACCTTGTCTGTAACTTTTTTGTGAGCGCTGCATTTAACTATGGCCAATTTCTTTGGAAGTGCCAGGGAGTTAAGTAATTTGGTGATAAGCACTCCGTGCTGTATCTTTGTGCCTTGTGAGGTAATGAAACCTCTTTCCTTCCAGAGTCTTCCAAAGGAATGTGCCACATTAAAGGCATATTGGCTGTCTGTATATATGTTAACACACCTTCCTTCAGATAATTCACAAGCTCGTGTGAGTGCCACAAGTTCTGCTGCTTGTGCAGACAACTCGGGTATCTTACAGGACTCAACTACAGTTTTATTTGTTACAACTGCATAGGCTGCTGATGTATTTCCATCCTCTGTTCTAAGGCAGGAACCATCCACCCACAATTCTCCCTCTGCATCTGCATAGGGTATATCAGTCATGTAGATTCTCCCTTTTGTTTGCTCCTCAGTTAACAAAATACAATCATGGTCTGAGTCCACTAGATCATCAGTGGGAATAGGTAACAGAGTGGCAGGGTTAAGCACATTGCATTTGTGAAGTGTCACATGTGCTGCAAATAAACAGATCTCATACTGTGTGAGCCTGGCATTTGTGAGGTGCTGCGTACGTGTCTTATTTAGTATCAGCTCTACGGCATGTGGAACATAGACATCAACTTCATGTCCCGTTATTATGCTTTCTGTTGTAGTGCAGTTGCTGCAACAGAATGTATACAGGAAGGTAAGGCCTTGGCTACAGTATCCAAGGTGGCAGAGAAATATGCGCATGGTCTTTTGTGGTCACCAAACTGCTGGCATAGAACCCCAAGAGCACTCCCGTCAGACTCATGAACATAGAGTTGGAAAGACTTAGAATAGTCTGGTAGGCCTAAAGCAGGAGCAGAGCAGAGAGCTCGCCGAATGGCAAGGAAGCTTTGTTCATGTTCTGGCAACCACTGAAGGGGTTCGGGCGTGTCCTTGTGGGTCAGGGCCAATAAGGGTTTTGAAATCAAGGAGAACTTAGCAATCCAGTGTCGACAATAACTGGCCATGCCTAAAAAGGCTCGCACCTGTTTTTGGGTGCGTGGCACTGGTGTCTGTAGAATCAATTTAATGCGCTTATCATCCAATCTTCTCTGCCCTTTCGACAGGATGTGTCCTAGGTAGGATACTTCCTGTTGAACAAATTGAATCTTTTCTGGTGAAACTTTGTGACCACGTTCAGCTAAGAAATTTAACAAATTAATGGTGTCAGTTGTACATTGTGCCTCAGAGATGCTACCAAGCAGCAGGTCGTCTATATATTGAATTAGCACAGAGTTGGGTGATAAATTGAATGTGTCTAGTTCTCTCTTTAAGGCCTGGTTGTAAATGCTCGGGCTTTCTGTGAACCCTTGAGGGACCCTACAGAAGCAGAACGTTCTCCCGCCTATAGAGAATGAAAAGAGGTACATGCTACCTTCATCTACTGGAATTGAGAAGAAGGCATTCTTCAAATCCACCACAGAAAAATATGCCATTTCTGGTGACAGTGTTGACAATATTGATACTACATTTGGGACAACCGGGAACTGTGGCACCACTATTTTATTAATTTCTCTTAGATCAACTATGAATCTGTAACTTTTTTCATTAGTATTTCCATCGCTCTTTTTTAAGACCAGAAGAATAGGGCTGTTACAAGGACTGACTGATTTTTCTTTAACAATCCCTTCTTTTAGTAAGTCAGCTATTATATCCTGCAATCCCTTTAGACCCTCTGGAGCAATTTTGTACTGTGGTATTCTTGGTAATTTTACATTCTGTTTGACTGTAATAGTGACAGGTGTGATGTTCATTTTCCCTGTGTCATTTTTGTGTTTTGCCCATATCCTTGAATTTATCTGATCCATTATTTGTGCGGGAATATTTTGTATTCCTATTGATAGGAAACAATTGCCCATTTCCTCTGTCATTGGTCCATCTACTTCCAAGAAAACTCAGTCTGCAGTGCACTTAATAGTGGCATTCATCTTTTTTAGCAAGTCCAATCCCAACAAATTAAATGCACATTTGTCTGATATAAGGAATGAATGCGTGTCCTGAATTGGGCCTATACTGTATTTCAAGGGTGCTGAAATTGGGCTTGTTACAAGTATGTTGGTGAATCCCACTGACTTATTTATTTTTCCCGAGAGAGGAACATCTGGAAACTTTTTCTTGGTCAAGGAGGAATTGGTGGCCCCTGTATCTATTAGTAATTCCACAGGTGTACCTTCAATCTTACCCCTCACATATGGTCCAGTGGGATCTACAGGGATTACCATCCTCTGTATTAACTCTCTCGGGCCCCCCTATTGTGCATAATAGTCCCATTCCCCTTGGGGCCCTTCCTGATATATTCCATCATAAGGGTGATGCACCTGCATTTTTAGAATTTGTTCATTATCAAAGAAATTTGTGTTGGGGGGATACTCTGTAGGGCCATGTTGTGAGTCACGTCCTTGCTGTTGATATCCAGCTCTTCCCATGCTCCTTCCCCGGCCTCTTGATCTTCCCATCCCACCCCCTCTTTGTGACTACTTGACGGGGTGTGGGCATTGAGCTCTCCAGTGATCCTGACCCCCACAATTAAAGCATCCTTGTGTGTGTGCTTGTTCATTTGTGGTGGTATGCTGTGTAGGGGGAGTAGAAAATTACCTTTGTGGGCCCCCACGGCCTCTTCCTCTACCCCTGCTTCTTTGTCCTCTGCCGCTATACTGATTTGCTTGCTGAATCAAAACTTTAGTTTTTAACTCTTTTAATTTGTTATTTTTACTTTCCAACTCCTTTTTACCTAGCATTTCGTAATACTGTGCCAATTGTAAAACTTCTGTTAGCGGTTTGCATGACCAAGTAGGGTTGTACTCTAGAATCCCTTTTTTAATTGATGGTTTTAAATTATTTACAAAACAAGAGACAAGTGCACTTTGTGTTGCTTCCTTTTCAGTATCTAAACCACTTGAAGCTGTGAAGACTTTCTGTATTCTAGCGAAAAACCCAGATACTGTTTCTTCAGTGTCTTGAATGCATGCATTTAATTTTGACCAGTCTATTTGTTTTCTGGGTACCAGTGTATTTATTTTAGCCATTATTTTTGCTGGTAAGTCTCTAATATCATCTGATATATCATCTCCTCCTTTCCTTGTTACTGAAGTTATATCTTCCCATTTTATTTTTAAAAATTCATCATCCTCTCTCCTTATTTTTCCCCAAATGTCTGTTGGCAATATTATAGAAAACATTTGTTCTATGTCATCCAGTGTGAGAGTGCTAACTCTTAGTATTATTTCTGTCGGTCTGTACCATTCTTCTCTGTCTTGTCTAATATCTGGAAACTGAAGTGCAAATCTATGTAATTCAAAATGTGACCATGGTGTGTGCACTTTAATAGTGGTTTTCCCTTCCTGACTACCTGGTACTTCTCTTAATGGCATGGCAAGAGAAGGGGAAAGAGCCCTAGCTTCCTCCTCTTTACTTTTTTTAAGTTTAGTACATTTTTGTTCTATTATCAGAAGTGTATCTATCCATTCAGCTAATATCTGGACTGCATCTAGTATTTCTGTGCTTGTTGCCGCTACATCGTCTATGACCGCTGATATTGTGCCGTTATGAGCACGAGACAACCTGTCAGGTTGGGGGTAGCTGTCTTCCTCAGGCCAATGTTTGTCCCAGTCTTTAAACCAGTTGTAACTTTTCTTGTCCAGCTTTTCCAAAGCACTGCGTTGAAGTGCAGGCGTGAAATCAGTAGGGAAGCGGCTTTTTGCACTACGCCATGTAGAAGTACCATTTTTCATAACCTCCATCACCCACTCGTGTATTATTTTCTGTTTTTTTTCTGATATTTTTGTTCGTAACCCTGGTCTACCAGAGGTAGAAAGAGGTGTATCTTGAAGTTGTACAGGTACTGTCTTACTAGTTGGTGACGTAGCTTGTGGTGTGAGTGTGTGTGGTGCTGATGAAGTTTGTGAAGTTTGCATTGTTTGCGGGCTGTATGGTGGTGGAGTTTGATATTTGATATTTATTAAAATTTGTATAGTGCGACTATCGCTCCGGAAGGAGCATCTTGGCACTAAGCACACAGAGAACCAGCAATGGAGAGCGAGGATCAGATAGCTGCGAGGACCGATGAGTCAGACTGAGAGAAAATCCAGGTCTTCAGGAGTTTCCTAAAAAGGCTTTCTGAGGGGGCATGCCTAAGGTTGGGGGGGAGACAATTCCATGCCTTGGAAGCCAGAAATGAAAAGGTTTTCCCACCTTTAGTTTTTAGTTTTATTCGGGGTACAGGAACTAAATTAGCTCCTGACGACCTCAGGCAACGAGTTGGAATGTAACGCAAAAAGCGCTTAGTCAGGTAAGATGGGCCAGTATTCCTGGTGGATTTGAAGACCGTGACAAGAAGCTTGAAGAGAATTCTCTTATGGAGGGGCAGCCAATGGAGAGTGTTAAGGGCTGCAGAGGCCGAGGACCTACGGGGTAAGCATGAGCGGATTTTGCGGATTGGCAATCCGCGAATTTTGCGGATTTGCGGATTCGCAATCCGCAAAATCCGCGAATTCCCGCGAATTTGCGGATTTTTTTTTTTTTTGTGTTCGCCCGTGTTTCTGCCAGTTCGCGAGGGTTTTTACAATTTCGCAATTTGCGAACTTACCTGTCGGGTCGCAAGTTTTGCGAACTTGTTGTTTCTACGTGTCCAGCCTGTTTGGGACACTCTTCTTCATCACTGCCACTCTCTGTCACCACTGCCACTCTCTGACTACTCATGCCACCCTCTGGCCCACCCATGCCACCCTCTGTTTCATCACTACACCCTCTGGTTGTCCAGTGTACATTATTTTCGGCAAAGCAAAGCACACCTTCCCTGCCTCAAGTGACCTGAATTAATTTGGGGCTGATTAATGTGTCACAGAATATTTTTTTAGCTGGCACCTGCTTCCTTAGTGCGCCCTGATTAGTGATCTTTTGCACTTGCTAAGTGCTTTCATTGTTGCAAAATTAGTTACAACACCTGCCCTGCCCCAACTGACAATAATGAATTAGGGGCTGATTAATGGATTTTAACTTCCAGCCTGGCTCCTGCTTGTCTCCCTTAGCTGTAATTCAGGACCTTTGTGGCATATGTGTAACTATTCTGAGGTTCAGAGCAGGGTCACATAATAGTTTCAACTGGCAACTGAACTCTGGAGGGGCCCCTCAGGAAGCCCTACAGGAAATGGCTACTAATGATGTGCCTGAACTTTTGAACCTGGTAAGTAGTTACTTTCAGTTTTGCCAAGATCGTATTTCTGCAATTTCGCACTTATTCGCGGGGCGCGAACTCACGCTAACAGTGCGAGCAGCGCGAGCAAAATCCGCTGCTCGCGGATTTGCGGATTTTGCGGGAAATTCGCAAATCTCGCGGATTGCGGATTTCCCGAAAATCCGCAAAATCCGCGAGCGGAACGGATTTTCCGCCCACACCTACTACGGGGGAGTTTCAAAACAAGCCTGGCCGCTGCGTGTTGAACACTTTGCAATTTCTTAAGGGAAGATTTCTTTATGCCTGCTAGGAGGCCATTACAATAATCCAGCCGGGAGAGGATGAGAGCCACCGCGACTGATTTCCTGGCTGAGATGGGCAGAAAGTCAAAAAATTTCTTTAGCTGCCTGATCAGGCTAAAACAGCACCCCGCAGTAATGCGCACATGCTCGTCGAAGCTGAGGGACAAGTCAAATTGGACTCCAAGATTGCGGGCAGAGGAGACCGCGCTCGGGGGTGCTTCAGAGTTATGAGGCCACCAGTCTTTAGGGGAGAAGAGGATGCCTTTGCCTAGGGGTATTATTTCGGTTTTGGCGCTGTTGCATTTAAGATGATTCAGGTTAAGCCAGGAAAAAACTTGGGAAAGGCAATTTTGAAATCTAAAGGCAGCGTCAGGGTGTCTTTTGTCAATGGTGACGACAAGCTGGGTGTCGTCAGCATAAGAAGTCACGAGGATCCCGTGGGATTCAATCAACATGAGAAGGGGAGCCATATATATGTTAAAAAAGAGAGGGCTCAGTATGGATCCCTGGGGCACACCTGAGATGGTGGGTCTTTCGCCAGAAAGAAAGGGGCCTAAGGAGACAGTTTGCGATCGATTGGATAGGAATGATGTTATCCAGGCCAGAGCGGAACCCGAGACACCAATCTCACGCATTCTGTTAATGAGAATGGCATGTGAGATGGTGTCGAAGGCCGCGGTTAAGTCGAGCAGGATGAGAACAACCTGTCTGCCCTCATCCTGCAAGAACTTGATGGTGTCCGATAATTCGATCAGTGCAGTTTCTGTGGAGTGGCCCGGGCGAAAGCCGGATTGCTGTGGGTGCAAGATGCGTTTATTTTCCACAAAAATTTTTAGTTCCTCGTGAACTAATTGCTCGGTGATTTTGCCTAGTGCTGGGAGAAGGGAGATTGGGCGCATGTTGGATAAATCAGTTGGGGATTTATTTTGTTTCTTCATGAGGGGCTTAACTATGGCCTTCTTCCATTCAGCGGGGACAATGCCGGAGTTAAGGGATTCATTAACAATGGCATTGATTGACGGGTTGACGACCTCAATAAGATGGTGTAGAATAATTGGGGGGCAGGAATCCGTAGGGGCTCCTGATCTACAGGTCAAAATGGCCCTTTGTGTTTGTGACAGAGAGACTGTTGTAAAGTTATTCAAAGAGGGAATAGTTATGTCGGTATCTTGTGTGAGAGTTGGTGGAGGGGGGAAATCCTTATGAATGTTATTGATTTTTTCAATGAAGAAATCTGCTATTTGGTCGCAGAGGGTTTGTGATGGGGGGATTTCAAGTGCCGGTGCCTTTGGGTGGGTGAAGGACTTTACAATATTAAAGATAGTTTGTTGTTTCTGTTTGGCTGCGCCTATAGCTGAGGTGAAGAATACCTTTTTTGCTTTTTTTATGTTAGAGAGGTATTGTTTCCTCTGAAGGATGTATATGGATCTGGATGTAGGATCGTAAGTTTTCCTCCACTCTCTTTCCAGAACCCTACACTTTAGGTGACAATCGGTGAGGGCCTGAGTGTACCAGGGAGCATTGGGCTTCCTTTTGCCTTGACCTGATTTTTGGTTGGTGGGGTTGGAATTGGCGGAGACCACGCCGTCAATCCACAAATGAAAGTTTATAGAGTCTTGTGATGCCTCTCCCACGATAGGAGGGGGGGGACAGAGAGCTGGGGGTTCAGCTTGATGCGCTCGGCTACTTTCTTCCAATTGATGGGAAAGGGGGTGGGAGGGTATTTGATATGCGGTAACAAAGGGGGTTTAGTCTTAATGGAGAAGGGAATAAAACAGTGGTCTGTCCATATTTGCGGTAATGGGGGAGAGACATCTAGGGAAGCCAGGTTTGTGCAAATGCCGTCCAGCGTGTGCCCGGTCCAGTGGGTAGGGTGGGAGACCAATTGGGAAAGGCCGAAGATCTCAAGTGAGTGTAGGAAATTAAAGGTGTAGGATTCTATGCAGGATTCCAAATGAAGATTGAAATCCCCGAGAAGGGTGAAAGTGGGATAGTGGGTCATGAGTGATCCCAAAGTCTCGTCGAGGGAGTCCAAGAATGATATGGCGTTCCCAGGGGGACGATAGATGAGTCCTCCTGATAGGGAGGAGGAGGGGTTAATGTGGATCACAAAGCCAATGCTCTCACAGTCCTTGAGAGAGGCCAAATCAAATGTGTGGCTCCTGAAGAGTTTCTTAACGATGATAGCCAACCCACCTCCCCGACCGCTGGGCCTATCCCGCCTGAAGATGGTAAAATCAGGAGAGAGGGCGGTTGCCAGGTCGGGGTTAGAAGCATCGTGTAGCCAGGATTCAGTGATGAATAAGGCGTCAAGATCGTGAGACAGAATTAGGTCATGGATGTCTTGTCCATGACATGCTAGAGATCTGGCATTAATGAGACCGCAGTTAAAGGAGACCAACTTATGACAGGGAGGGGGAGGAAGGGGAGGAATAGGACTGGCGGGTCCCGAGGATGACCATCCGCATGAACGGCAGGAAAAAGGGCCCCAGAGACAGTCTGTGGGGGGGTGAACATTATAATTGAGGCTTGCTATTGTCGGGCGCATAGAAAGCAGCGCGTTGGAGTCATACCTGAGAACTGGGAGGTTTAGGGCAGCATGGCCCGTGCCCGGCACGATCCTGGCGCGGACGGGCGCAGACGGGCTTGGCTTAGGCGCGGCTTCGGCGCGCACCCGGCGCGCCCGCTGCGCCAGCCCGCTGCGCCGTCTAGGTGGATGACACCTGATGGAGTTGTTAATAATGCCTCTATTACAGGATCTTCAGTATGTTCCTGTTCTAAGGGAGCATTAGGTAGAGTGGGGTATACATCTGGTATTGGCTTGTGAACTGTAAGGCATTTGTCTATTTCCATTTCTTTTTCCCTACAACTTGTTACACATCTTTCTTTTGCCTTCTCCCTATCATGTGCCAAAGCTTTCCCTTTCGTTGTCCTAGGTTCCCCTGGCCATCTGTTAGCGGCGTATGACCGCCATGCATGAAATGCATCCCATTGTAATAAACGTACTTTCTTCCCTTTCTTTTCACGTTCCCTTAAACAATCTTCTAAATAAAGCATTTTAGCTCTGTCAAATGTCCCGTATTCTGGCCACTGTAGATCAGGATTTTTCCTGGTATAATGAGTCCATTGATCTAGATGAATAGCTGTATGGTACCCTTTTTTCCGTGACACGTACCATGCTGGTGTGCCACGAGGAGGTGTTGGTTGAGTGACATCTAAGGCTGCCCTGCGGCCTTTAGCTGTGCTCAAAAATACTTTGCTAAGCATTTTGAATTTTATTTAGTTACTAATTTTATTATTTTTCCTCTTTTATTACTTTTTATTTCCTTTTATTTTAAAGTGCACTTAAAATACACTATTTTACACTACTTTACACACTTTTTTATACTATATTTCAACACTTTGCAAGATACAGTTGTACGACCTATTTCAACAATATGCATATGTACTTTTAATTTTTAGACGTCTTTCAGAAGCATGCTCTGTCTAAAGGCGACCACCCACGGTCCCTCTCCTAAAAGCGACCACCCACGGTCCTTCTCCTGTCCTTGGGATCCTTTATGATCTTTCACAGGTTGGACAGTCCTCCTCAGGCCCCTATCTTAAAGGCGCCCTCAGACCTCCCCTAGAGACCCCTAATGAATCTCAGTATGTATCTACTGGTGTATTTTAGAAAAACACTATTCAATTGATAAAATTGAGTTCAGTGCAGTTAAGCACTACCTACCTGATCATCAGACCAGTTGTATGCCGTTGTATGCACCCTTCTTAGCTGTGGCAAAATCACCTGATGGCTCAAAGGAAGCTGGTGGTGTCTTTTGTCAAAGGCTTATCAACGGGAGCCTTGTCGTCTGGGCGTGTCAGGAAACAAGTCCTCTCAGTAGCTGCGCAGTTTACACCGAGACTGGAAGGCCCCTGAAGAATCCAAAGACAGCAGTTCTTTATCCCCTGCAGAGACCATCAGTTCCTGTCGAGTCACGGCGCCATCTGTAAAAGCATAACATTTATTAATAGGGACAAGAAGAAGGGCACATTCAAGGTTTCAAAAGAAAGTGGCTTTATTGCCAATAAAGCTGCAGCTGAGACAATTTGCAGGAGTGCAAAGAGATCTGGTTTTTTCAGAAAGCAAGCCAGTTCTTATATACAATTTTCAGAACCTGGATACATTAATCATTAACAATAACATCATGGTGTGACCATGCTAGAATTAGGTCCACGTGTACATTACAGTATCAAGGTGCATTTCAGAAATATGTCTACGTTCACAATTTACATTATTTGCGACGCATCTGACCATGCAGCTACAGGTTAATCTTTAAACTACCACCTCCTGACTTTCAGCCTTGCCTTGGCCGGTTATCTTGAAATGTCAATGTGCAATGTTGATCTACTATCAGCAGAGGCCCGTGTTTTCTGCTTTCCCACACAAATGACACACTTGCTATCTGTGCTGAGCAAACACTTTGCCTCTTCACTTAACGGGGCAAGGGCAGGCCAAACTTGTCACGTCCTAGGTCAGAGAGCGATTCCTAGAAAGGGCTCGCTGAACTGACTGAACTGGCTCTGTACATAGGTGAAAAGCTAGTGAATCATTAAGCAACTTGGAGCTACAACAGAATGGGCACGTTCATGTTCACTTGCCTTTCTTTCCTGGTTTCAGCTGAATTTCAGACAACTTAATTTAACCCTCTGTGCACCAGCTGTGCACCATGGAGCAACATTTCATTATGACTAGTGGGCTCATTTTATTTGCAAGCAGGTTAAAAGACAGAAATTAATATAAACTACGGTTCAATTTTAATATTTTCATTTAACAAAGGGCCAACTAATTTTTCATCTTTTACAAACCACCGCCAACCCCCACACAAAATCATATGTGCGTGTATACTGTGTTTTGGAATGAAAAATATAATTATTATGAAATATAAATTATGGATGTTGTTGTCACAAAAATTGAAAAATTACCCCAACTCACCCCCCCTCCCTAACCAAACCAATGTCCAAAAATAAATTAAGTCCCCTTTTCCAAACACCCAAATCCCACCCCCCAAACAGTCTTTAAAAAAGGGGCAAGGGAGAGCCACTTCTTCCGGTGGCGTAGTTTGGAAAGCTGTTGCTGCATGTCCCGCTGCTCTTTGCGGAGGTCCCGGAGCTGGCGCTGGTGTTTTTCGCACAACCGCTCCAGGTAGTCCACTCGCTTTCGGAGGCGGCGCACACATGCAATCCAGGCTCTGGGGGGGGGGGCAGCTCTTATTTTTGCTGCTATACAGCGGCGGCGGGAGGCTGTCGGGCCACGGCTCCGTTTGGCTGGAGGCTTGTGGCTGGTGGACCCGGGGGCACTGGAGGAGGATGTACTGGTGGATGTTGTAGTGTCCTCATGCTCCTGAGCCCACAACCGGCGATACTCTACACAAATAGCCTCCAGCTTACGGGCCGTGGCCCGGACAGCCATCTCCTTACAGGTGAGCTTTTTTGGAGTAGCATCTATGAAGAAAGAAAGAAAAATGCTGTAGCCAATAGTCTTTAACATAAAGTCAAAATAATTCAACAGAAAGTTGACACTCAGTAAGACCAGTATCAGTAACACCAGCAAGTAGCAAACACAGTATAACATTTTGAAGATAACGGACCAGGTTTTTTTGATTGTCGATCCACAACTGGCACCTCCCGTATGTGACGTTATTTATAATTTCTAACCACTATTTTGAGGGTGCCCCAGATAGGAGGAAGAACCTAAACCTCCAATTAGGACCAAGATCCAAACATAATTGATACAACAGGTATCTATGCACACGTCGCCTTTTAAAGAGTAAATGCTGTAGGTAATCAAACAACACAACCAATAGACAAACAATGTGGAAGTAGTCTTGATGGAAGTTTTTCTTCTATGCAGATTTTATTCACCACGCACAGCCAACACGTGTTTCGTGGAGACGCTGGAAAGCTGAGACGGCTGAGACGAATCAACGAGAACCTCCACAGTACCCGTTAGCCGGGTCAGAATTAGGAGCGGCTGAGAGCACATAGCCATTGTGGCAATAGCTTTGGAACTGCTGCCCGCTGGAGCCCTGATGAAGTTGTGGGCTACTAGCCCTGACGAAACACGTGTTGGCTGGGATTGGTGGATACAATCTGAATTGAAGAAAAACTTCTATCAAGACTACTTCCACATTGTTTGTCTATTGGTTGTGTTGTTTGATTACCTACAGCATTTACTCTGTAAAAGGTGACGTGTGCACAGATACCTGTTGTAACAATATAACATTTTGGCATGTATCTTTCCGCCATCTTTGTAAGCCTGTGACATTACTGGGAGTTTCAGGAATTCCACTAGCAGCACTATGAGTGGACTCACTACTACATACCTAGTCAGAGAGTACTAAAAAAAGGCCTTTTTTACTTTTTTCTCTTGGGTTGCAAAAGAAATTACTGGTACGTGAACTTGTGGTAGCCGCCATAACGGCAGCTCACTCAGCTTTCACCCAAGAAATACAGACACAGGCCATGATGATGCAGACTTGCAGTACTTTAAGCAGTACATGCAAGTGGGGATCTGAATGTCTTACTTTTTTATAGGGGTAGCACTGCCACTGGCCATACTTCATCCACTCAGCGTCTGCTCTACTACATCATACACCTCTCCTATCGATGAGGAGGATAAAGAAGATAACATCCAGGCTTCCAAAGTATGTCTATGATTCTTCTTAATGTCTCAAATGTACCAACATTTATTTTTGTCAAAAACCAACTAACATCCTTTTCATTATATTTTGGAAACCGCTGTCTTCTTTTGTTGAATTGCATTCAACCAAACCATTCTTTACCATCATAAATATTAATACTCGCTCGTCCTTTGTTTCACCCTTCTTTAACTTTTCGTTCTTCACATCCCTAAACTTCATCTGATATGACCTGGCTTCACAATAAAATTTTCCCAGCTGAGTTGAAGTGAAATAGAGGGGGCCATTGGTTACCAGAGAAGTACCGCCGCTAATGCTATTAAAAGTCAAGGTTGACAGGCTTCTCCATGATAGCCCAAAAAGTAGTTCTAAATTAGTAAATGTTCTTGACAGTACAGTGTACTTATAATAGTGTACTGTGTACTACTGTACAGTACATCATACACTCCTTTGCGAGCCTACTCAAAAAAATTTCAATAAGTAAGGAGCTGGGGGGGAAGACTCAGCGGCGGAGGACGGTAATAACTTACCACCGTCCTCCGCCGCTGAGTCTTCCCCCCCAGCTCCTCCTGTTGGCGCCGCCACATCCAGAGTGGACCCCTCCGCACTGCTGGCCCTGGCACTGGTGGTTATCTGTACCGCATCAGATGTTGTGACGTCTAGGAAAAACATGTCATATTTTCAGATGCCATATACAACCCCCTATTTTGTCTCCTAATGGAAGAAAATGTTACATAACACATATTTTTATTACTGGGATTGAAAAAAGTAATGGTTTTGGGGAGGGTGTTAACCTTTTATATGCTTATTCCATTAAATGCTACACTTCTTTTATGACAACGGATGAATGCTTGCTTAACGGACACCATTTTTCTCATTACAAAAAGAAGATTCCATTGCCCTTCTGCCAGACGATTCACCAACTACTACTAAGTCATCACCAGCAGTACTTTAAGTACTTTAAAGAAGGTGGGGGCTTCCGCACAGTTATTCTAATAATTTCATGTGTCTGTTAACTATTATTAAGTTTGAGACATACTAATTTCATTCATGGGAATATTGTTTCAACTTTAACGTCATCTTCATCCATCAGAATACTACTATATTAAAAATAAAGAAATAAAGAAATAATGTTTTCATTTCTTAGTTGAAAATAAAACTTTAAAACTAACAAACACTGTTGTTTTTGTTTACGAGTTAGTGAGCGGAAAGGTTTGAACTACTGCACTTGGCAGTCATGTTTCAGTGACTCAGATAGGCTGGGACTCGGAGGTAGTCTTCTTCTGTTCTTCTGGGTCGTAAAATCATTGGTCAGACATTCTAGATAGTCGGTCGGGGGACTGGGAGTTCAACTTCTGTTCGGACTGAGGTATGTCGAAAGTCGAACTGCACCTATCATCTTGTCCGTACTTCTTTGTGTGCAGAATAGTCCCTGAAACACTAGCGGTATGGGATGTGCTCCTCTCAAATCAAAAAGGCAACTGCTACCTTTTACTTGGTGTCAACAATGACATTTTGTTGTTGGAAATTTTCAAAGCACTTACATTAAGAAGACTGGAATAGACAGCAAGGGCAACCCATAGGACTGCACTCAGTGCCTAGAGCTATTGCTGCATCAGAGTTTTGTTTCACACCGTTTGCCGAATGGGCAAGCTTAGCTACCTACACAGACCGACTCATAATTGTAAATAGTAGTAGCACAGAGAGTGATGGTAGAGGCAGGATAAGAATGTAGAAAGTAGTCTACATTAGAAGATCAAAGACTATTTTGTAAAACATAGAATTATTAGGAACCAGTTTGTAATGAATAGAAGCTGTAAAAGTTAGGGAAGTATAAGTATTAATATAACAATAGAAACACTCACTGGGGCCAGCAGAAGAGCCTGCAAGGGACTGCTCCTGTCCACCTTCTGCCACCGGAGTCTCTGTCGCCTCCGGCGCCTCGCCCCTCGGAAGTCCTGGTGATCATGAAATAAAGAAACACAACATGGATGATTGTTTTTTTGGAAATATTTGATTTCTTTGTACTCAATCTAAAATTATGTCGGGGAAACAAATTAACATCAATTGCATCTGATCTGGTCAACTAGAAGGATAGTAGTACAGTATTGCAGGATTCGCAGACCATCTAATAGGAAAGTTATGTAATTCACTAACTACATCAACAACAAAAAGGTTGTACTACGACTGCCATTACTCAGCAGCACGAGACGTCGCGTGACAGACACAGTCCGTCATCATGATTGCAGACCACTAACAAATGTCCTATAACAAGTAATAAATAATATACTCAACATATCAATCCACCACTATCTCTTCAAAGTGGCAGCAGCAGGAGTACAAAGAAGGACTAGACTTGAGTGTACTGTCTCTAGCATTACGCAGTAATGCTCTCAAATGACTAAAAAGTTGCAAACAAGTAAGCATAGTAGCAACACCAATAACCAGGCGAGCACCTGCAATGACAGAAGCTATTTAAACATTAATTTACCTGCAATGTAATTGAATAAGCAGCATTCGTACTCTTCAGGAAAAAAATAGATTAGCAATATAACAGAGCAGAAGGAAAAAAAGTAGTTATTAAATAGCTACTTACCAAGGTCAGTGATCTCCACACCGAGCAGGTTGAGCATGTCATGCTCCCGGTCCAAGATGTCACTCCACTGGTGTGTCACTTGCTGGTAGGTGCGCCGGAGTCCCAGACTCCTTATACATTCGCCGGCACACCTTCTCCCACAGCTGGCGACGCTCCCGGAGGCCGTAACCGGAAGCAATCCTCCCACCTGCTGCCACGGTCTTAGGGAGGTGGACTTGTACAAAAACCATCAAGGCAGCCACCTCCACCTCAGGGAAGATCTCCCTGGCCTGGACTTCCTCCCCACTCAAACGCCCGTAAGGGAGCCGGGTATGGGGTGCTGGGCTCTTCCCCTTGCCCTTGTCGCCTCCCTTAGCCATGGTCCTTGGCACAAGAAGAAGGAAAGAAGAATAGGGGTGAAGAAAAATAAGAGAGAGAGCAAAAGAAATAAAGTAGGCAATAAAGTAACAAAAAGTAAAAAAAAAAACACAAAATATTGATGTAGGAAATTGAAGAGAGAGATAATAAGCAAAAAAAACAAAATAAAAGTTCGGAAAAACATAGGATTAAAAAGATGTAAGATGGATAGAAAGGTAGCATGCCCAAAACCATAGCAGTGAATGGAAAACAAGATGGCCGCGCCCATAGAGGACCGCATGGGTACGTTTGAGCGATATTTCCCCCGCGAGCATGCAAAAACGCCCACAAACACGTAATCGCGCGCCGCATACAACGCGAGCATACAACTAGCGCCGGAAAGGGAAACACATCACGCAAACAAGATGGCCGCGCCCATACACGACCGCATGGGCAACCTCGGGGTCGGTGCGCTGCAAGCGGTCCGCAAATAATCAAAAAAACGCACGAACACGTAAAAAAAAAAAATCAGCAAATTACCACGAATTCGCGGATTGTAAGTTCGATTTCCCACGAATTCGCGGCCCGCGAACCTCGCGAAATGGCAGAAAAACTCATTTTGGAAAACTGAAAGCACTTAACAGGTGCAAAAGTTCAAGCTAATTTGTAACAATTCCCTCTAGTGCTTTCTGAGGGGACGCTCCAGAGTTCAGTTCCCTACTTGCAACTATTCTTTGACCCTGCTCTGACCCTCAAAGCAGGGTCAGAGAATAGTTACAAGTATGGCACAATGCTCCTGTAAAAAAAAAACTGCAACAGAAAGGTCTTACAGCTAAGGAAGCAGGTGCCAGATTTGAAGCACAAATTCAGTGACACATTAACCAGCCCCAAATTAATTAATCTCAGTTGAGGCTGGGCATGTGTGCTTTCCCCCCATAATCTACAGTGGTGAACAAGAGGGTGGTAGTGGGGAACCAGAGGGTGACAGTGGTGAACCACAGGGTGGCAGTGGTGAACCAGAGGGTGGCAGTGGTGAACCAGAGGGTGACAGTGGTGAACCAGAGGGGGACAGTGATGATCCAGAGGGTGGCACTGGTGAATCAGAGGGTGTTGTGATTAACCAGAGGGTGGAAGTGATGGGCCAGAGGGAAGCAGTGATGAACCAGAGGGTGACAGTGGTGAACCAGAGGGGGACAGTGATGATACAGAGGGTGGCACTGGTGAACCAGAGGGTGCTGTGATGAACCAGAGGGTGGCAGTGATGAACCAGAGGGTGGCAGTGGTGAAACAGAGGGTGGCAGTGATGAACCAGAGGGGGGCAGTGATGATCCAGAGGGTGGCAGTGGCAAACCAGAGGGTGGCAGTGATGAACCAGAGGGTGGCAGTGATGAACCAGAGGGTGGCAGTGGTGAAACAGAGGGTGGCAGTGATGAACCAGAGGGGGACAGTGATGATCCAGAGGGTGGCAGTGGCAAACCAGAGGGTGGCAGTGATGAACCAGAGGGTGGCAGGGATGAACCAGAGGGTGGCAGTGATGAAACAGAGGGTGGCAGTGGTGAACGAGAGGGTGCTGTGTGTGAGAAGTTGGCCTGGTATATGAAGATCACTATTCTAGTGAGCACCTTGCACCAGTCCAAACGACCCTTATGGTGATTGGTTGTAAGTCAACCTTATAGACCAGCTATCTTAGTGGTAGCATGGACAAAAGCAGTCTTAGGCTAAACTCAAGAGGGCATGTGAAGCCAGCTGTTGTACCATATGCAATCCTTTAAATGCCAAATGAAAGGACACCACACAAATTATATATTATAAAATATATGTATTTATTTCTAGAATAATTCCCTTGACTCTTTATGAGCACAGGAGCACAAGCGTTAAACAAAGAACACAGTATAACATACAATAAGATGCACAATTATGGGTAGGCCGGGTGGCCACTCAAACCATATATTAAGAAAGTGGTATAAGTACCAAGTCACGAACAATGAACAGGCCTAGGGCCTAGGGAATCGCTGGGCCTACACTGGACTAACAAACGTTTGGACATCGGAGGCTCACAGGATGCGGGTGCCGTGTCTATAGGCAACCACCTTTACATACAAGTCAATGGTGTGTAAAAATCAGAAAGTTATAGGTTTAAGAGTCTTCCTACTGGACTAGAACTTAGCCACTAAAAAGTAGGACACTAGAGGTGTAAACCACTATAGGAGCACCGGTGTAATCTCGTTACCTCACCCACCGGAAGCGGGCGCATAGGTACCAAAGTGCGTCGGGCTTCTTCGTGGAGTTCTATGGAGCCTGGAGGTAAAGATGCTGCAGGCGACCAGGAGAGAAGAGTCCGGTTGGATCCAAGGGTGGATCGAAGATGTAGAGTACCTGAAAGCAGAGGGGACAGAGTCTAGGTCACTAGCCAGTGACCAGGATGGAACCAAAGTGTCTGGTTGCGATCAGGTGCTGTCAAGTAGTTTGCCTCCGCTGCCATGTGGACCAGGAAGGATCGAAGATGACCAGCTGGTGGACACGAGCTGTCCCACAAAGGCTCTTGCTGTCGGCCGTGTCAGTCCTCGAATTGGAGTCACCAAACCTTGGCAAATGCAAACCCAAGCAGGACTCGAAGATGTCTTCCGGACGGGGAAGGTCAGATCGATGGCTCCTTTTCAGGGGAGCTATGGCCAGTCTGGAGCAACCAGACCAGCAGTGTAGTTTCGATGGATCGTTGTCACAGAGGCCACTAGCCAACAGGCAAGCGACCGGACAACGCGGCAAGCAGGAAATGTGCAAAAGGGCCCCACGCAGCACTCGGTGAGTGTGGAGGGGTGATCTTTGGAGCACAGGCTGCTCGGGGCTGGGGCTTCTCAAACCCTAAAGCACAGCATTGAGGGTGCCTCGGGAGCTGCACAGGAAGCACTTCGTCGACTCTTCAAGATGGCCGGTCCCACGTCTCTCGTCGCCTCCACGGGTCTCAGCTTTGCCAGGACTGTGGATCGGGCTGTTGGATGTGTGGGAGTCTGGGTCTTGTTGATCACTGTCATTCGCGCTCCGGCGAGAGCAACGGCAAAGAAAGTCTTGATGCGCTGATGGGGCCTGCTTGCACAGGGTGGCCACTCCTTGACCACAAAGGAGATTCTCCAGTCTTCCACGTCGAGTGGGATGTCGAAGGGTCCAGAGTTTCATTTCTAAGTTTCAGTCAGGATGATCTAGTTTGCATTGGCACAGCTCCTACCTTTATTCCAAATCTAGGGGCTGGATCTCCTGCTAGGTCCCTCCTATGGGTGGGACCCAGGAAGGGGGTGGTTACACCCCTTTCCCTTTGTCCAGTTTCGCGTCAGAGGTGGGGCTGGAGAGCCCCAGCACCGGTTATAACTGGACTTTGCATGGGACACCTTGTGTGCCCCAGGCAGTGCTTAGTTTTATTCAGTCCTCCCTGCCCCAACCCACAGCCTTCAACCAGAGGGTGGCAGTGATCAACCAGAGGGTGGCTTCTGTTTGCTCACTGCACCGCCCGCCACAATGTGAAATACAAATGCACGCATTTGCATAATCGAAGCGGCAGGCACCGTGCGGTGCCTGCCGCTGCGATTATGCAAATGCAGGGATGTACCACAGGTACCCCCCGTGTGCCACCCCCCTATGGCCGTCACTCTAGGGGCCCACAGGGGTCCCCCGCAGCAATCACCGCCTGCCTTTCCGTGGCGGCATTGCAGCCGCAGAAAGGCCCCTAAATTAAGCCATTATGATATGGCTGGCGGTGTCCATTGGACACCGCCACCATATTAATCTATTACTGCTGTGGTCGCAAGGCGACCGCGGCGGTAAAGCGGCGGACGGTCTTTCCGTCCGCCATTGTCCCCTCCGCCATCCTAATCAGGCGGAGGGGAAAACGAGAGTGGTTGTTGAGCGGATTGCCTCCGCCTGGGTGGCGGTGGCCACCGCCACCCTGGCGGAGGCAATCCGCCCGATATCCTAATGGAGTCCTAGGTGTATATATGTAGGTATAGGAATACTACACCTAAGCAATGGGTGATTACACGACCTTGCCCCAGCTGAGTGATCAGCCAGTTGTGTCTATTTGAGGGGCCAGCCAGGGGTGGCACAATACATGCTGCAGCTCCTGGTAGGCCTTGGTTACACCTAATTCCCAATTGTGTATGTAACTAGAGTACATGGCTTGAATTTAGAGAGAGTGCATCTGGGCTGTGGGTCTGATTAGCAGGCCCACAGCCACATCTAAGTCGAAAACCAGTAAAGCAGAAGCAAAAAGTGGGGTGACCATAGGAAGCAGACCCTACTCTCAGGTTAAAAGCAACAACGCTGTCGAAGAATGGCACATTGCTTTCCAAGCAAGTACAGGCAGAGTTTCCCTAACCCTACATAAACTCCTTCAAGCATAACAAAAGGAGCAGAGTTACCAATAACTCTGCATGGAACAATCTGTAAGACTAATTGGCCCTAAACTAACTAAAGAAACCAGAAAAATGTACAATACCTTACAAAGCCAGGTAACTCTATACCCAACTACCAGAGGCCTACCATACCTATCTACCATTGCAAAAACAATTCTGTAAACATACCTAACATACTTACACTTTTCAAATATTAAACATAAAATATATATATTAAACACATGTTAGAAACTGTAAGAACATTTTCAAATATATTTAATAAATGTATTTAAATATATCTGAACATTTTCCTTATAATTTCTAACATATAACGTAAAATAATTTTAAAAAAACCATGACGATCCCACCCAAAAAATAAATAAAAAGAACTTACTGACTGTGTTGCTGAAGACAAACCTTTGAAACGAAAGAAATACTTTCATAGTAGTAATCCATCCAAATAATCCAAATGAACTCATCAAAAGATACCAGGAAATGCAAAAATGTTCTTCTCCAATACCATCCACTCGAAAACCCTTAAAAACCCGAAAATAGTTACCAAAAACTGAAAAAACGCTCCAAAGAAACCAAATATAAAATTAAAAAATAAAAACACATCCATAACGATTCTTCTCCATAATCGATCCAACGATAAACCATGAAAAATCCGAAAATAGTTTACAAAATAAAAAACGCTCCTTAAAAATGCGAAAATGTCAGAAAGTGTGTCTAAAAAATATTAAATAATATTCGACACACTTCTTACACACATAAAACGCTATCTTCTCCCAAAAACGACATCCACGCGAAGTACCAGTAAAATAGAAAAAAAACATACCCACCCGCACACAATGCACCCCAACATACAATTTGAAACATTATCAAACATTATACAAATCATTTAATTAACAATTCTAACCCTATTCCTACATCAGCATAGTAAGCCCAAAACGAGTAAACCGGAACCAAAACGAAAACCGTAACTACCGCCTAAAAGACACACATCCTACAACTACCGAACACTAAAAACCTACACACACTCCATAAACATAAAAAAACATATAAGTTAAATAAAGTGCTTAAAATTAAACTTACCCTTCCACAGGTGAAACAGCCTCCAACCGCGAGCTCTTCCAAGTCGAAATGACCCAAAATAACATGACGCGGTTACAAAATAGTCCCCAACAAACAAATAGTCCCATTGATATTAACATTAAATAGCATTTGAAAATTATTTTACACATGTTTCAATACATATTATGTAACTATTGTATTTTTTTAATGAAACAAAAATGTAAGATTGTTATAAAAATTATTTACAATGTTCTATATGTTATTTTAAATTACTGTATATTAAATAAACAAACATTTCCTTTAATAAAAATTACTTACATTACTGCATGAAATACTGTAATAAATGTTACTATTATTTACTGTTTGTATAAACAAATAATTTATAGAAAAAAGGAGAGAGACCCCTTTTGGCCCAGGGGAATGGGGTACTTGTAAACAGTAGAGTGAACAGTTTCCCTTGGGTGAGTAACTGAGTAAGTATGCCCAAATATTGGTCTTGGACACAAAGCTTCACTAAGCAAAAGCATAAACAAAAGCAATTTTATATATAAAATATAAAAAAATTATTCAATTGCACAATAAAAACATATTAAAAACATTATTCTTTCATAAAAAAAACCCTTTGCATCAATTACAAAAACTCATTCACAATTCATAGACGTAAACAGATGCTTATACTGTAATCTAAATTATTAAAAAAATGTTCTATATAACAAAAGAAAAACGAGAGGGGAGAGACACACAAAGACATCAACAATTTGTCATTCGAATATGCACATCATGACCCTCATTTGAACTCGATCCAAAACGTGGCTTTTTTTTTCCTTGTTCTTGGGGTGAGTTGGGTGGTTGGATTATGCAACAGTGAGCGTCGACGCGTTTTGATGGCTTTTTTTTATTCGTATGCCATCTTTTTCAATACTTTCAGATTTTTTGTCTCTCCTATGATGGCACTGGGTGGTTTTCCGGAACAGCTTACGAGAGCAAGGAGACGGGAATGACAAATTGTTGATGTCTTTGTGTGTCTCTTCCCTCTCGTTTTTCTTTTGTTATATAGAAGTTTTTTTTTATAATTTGTTAGATCACAGTATAAGCATCTCTTTACGTCTATGAATTGTGAATGAGTTTTTGTAATTGATGCAAAGGGTTTTTTATGAAAGAATAATGTTTTTAATATGTTTTTACTGTGCATTTGAATAAAATTTTTATATTTTATATATAAAATTGTTTTTGTTTATGCTTTTGCTTAGTGAAGCTTTGTGTCCAAGACCAATATTTGGGCATACGTACTCAGTTACTCACCCAAGGGAAACTGTTCACTCTACTGTAAACAAATAATTTACCTAAAAACATTACCTGTGTAAAAATACTTCACCTCTGTGAAAATTATTATAATAAATATTTTATGTATTAATAATAATAATTTATTTAAAAAAATACAATTGTAAATTATATATTAATGTCGAAACACCTACCTTTTTTTGTTAATGTATATAAATATGTTTACTTCATAAAATGTTTAAAAATACTACCACAGTGTTAAAAAATTCTCAAAATAATTGTTGTATATGACTTGTAAAATAAATCTTTATTTTTATATAAACATTGTGAAATGAACAAAAAATGCACACTGAGTAAATATTACTTTATTTAAAACTAATTGTAAAAAATGTGTTTACAAAACAATTTTTTGGGCACAAATGTACAACTGTGACTAAAATGCAAATATGTTATTTAACTATATATCATAACAATAAAAATGTATACAAAACAATAAAAATTTTCAATACAATTATTTTCCTATTTTATTACCCTCTTTTGAAAATAATAAAATATTTAAACCATGCTGTAAGTCTGATTAATTTAATTTTACTTACTAACAAATATAATAATTAACATTTTTATAATAATTTTACTGTACAACATGTATTTAAACACTGTAAATATCATTATATATACTCTCACAAAATACAACACATTCAAACATTATAATTTACTATTTCCACTCCACCAAGTATAAACTCAGGGAAGGTGCTGGACACAAAACCCATATAATTTAATATTCCAACACCACCGAGTATAAACTCATGGAAGGTGCTGGACACAAAACCCATATAATTTACTATTCCCACTCCACCAAGTATAAACTCAGGGAAGGTGCAGGACACTCAACCGGTAAAATTTACTATTCCCACTCCACCAAGTATAAACTCAGGGAAGGTGCTGGACACTCAACCCATATAATTTACTATTCCAACACCACCAGGTATAAACTCAGGGAAGGTGCTGGACACAAAACCCATATAATTTACTATTCCAACACAACCAAGTGTAAACTCAGGGAAGAGGCTGGACACATAACCCATATAATTTACTATTCCCACTCCACCAAGTATAAACTGAGAGAAGGTGCTGGACACTCAACCCATATAATTTACTATTCCCACTCCACCAAGTATAAACTCAGGGAAGGTGCTGGACACAAAACCCATATAATTTACTATTCCAACACCACCAAGTGTAAACTCAGGGAAGGGGCTGGACACATAACCCATATAATTTACTATTCCCACTCCACCAAGTATAAACTGAGGGAAGGTGCAGGACACTCAACCCATATAATTTACTATTCCCACTCCATCAAGTATAAACTCAGGGAAGGTGCTGGACACAAAACCCATATAATTTACTATTCCAACACCACCAAGTATAAACTCAGGGAAGGTGCAGGACACAAAACCCATATAATTATAATTCCCACTCCACCAAGTATAAACTCAGCGAAGGTGCTGGACACTCGAACCATATAATTTACTATTCCCAATCCACCAAGTGTAAACTCAGGGAAGGTGCTGGACACAAAACCCATATAATTTACTATTCCCACTCCACCAAGTACAAAATCAAAGAAGGTGCTGGACACTAAACCCATGAAAATTACTATTCCCACTCCACCAAGTATAAACTCAGGGAAGGTGCTAAACAGTCAACCCAAATAATTTACTAATCCCACTCCACCAAGTATAAACGCAAGAAAGGTGCTGGACACTCAAACAATATAATGTACTATTCCCACTCCACCAAGTATAAACTCAGGTAAGGTGCTGGACACAAAACCCATATAATTTACTATTCCAACTCCTCCAAGTATAAACTCAGGGAAGTTCCTGGACAGTCAACCCATATAATATACTATTCCAACTCCACCAAGTATAAACTCAAAGAAGGTGCTGGACACAAAACCCATATAATTTACTATTCCAACACCACCAAGTATAAACTCAGAGAAGGTGCTGGACACAAAACCCATATAATTTACTATTCCCACTCCACCAAGTATAAACTCAGGGAAGGTGCTGGACACTCAATCCATATAATTTACTATTCCCAATCCACCAAGTATAAACTCAGGGAAGGTGCTGGACACAAAACCCATATAATTTACTATTCCCACTCCACCATGTACAAAATCAAAGAAGCTGCTGGACACTAAACCCATAAAAATTACTATTCCCACTCCACCAAGTATAAACTCAGGAAAGGTGCTGGACAGTCAACCCAAATAATGTACTATTCCCACTCCACCAAGTATAAACGCAAGAAAGGTGCTGGACACTCAAACAATAAAATGTACTATTCCCACTCCACAAAGTATAAACTCAGGTAAGGTGCTGGACACAAAACCCATATAATTTACTATTCCACCTCCTCCAAGTATAAACTCAGGGAAGTTGCTGGACAGTCAACCCATATAATATACTATTCAAACTCCACCAAGTATAAACTCAAAGAAGGTGCTGGACACAAAACACATATAATTTGCTATTCCAACACCACCAAGTAGAAACTCAGAGAAGGTGCTGGACAGAAAACCCATATAATTTACTATTCCCACTCCACCAAGTATAAACTCAGGGAAGGTGCTGGACACAAAACCCATATAATTTACTATTCCCACTCTACCAAGTACAAAATCAAAGAAGGTGCTGGACACTAAACCCATATAAATTACTATTCCCACTCCACCAAGTATAAACTCAGGGAAGGTGCTGGACACACAACCCATATAATCTACTATTCCTACTCCACCAAGTAGAAACTCAGGGAAGGTGCTGGACAGTCAAGCCATATTATTTACTATTCCCAACTCCACTAATTACATACTCAAAACCAGATAAACATAATAAACACATACAAAAAGCATACTTAGATAAAACATTCATCTTACACCAAATTATGTTTTTTACATATTAAAAATAATCCAAACAATCAATAAAAAATAAATATAAAAAATAATTTTAAAATATTTTATCTTTATTTTAATATATTTTTTTTATAAATATTTCAAAAAAATTCTAATAATATTTTAAAATGTTAATGGCCTACTTAATTGCAAACAAAATTTAAAATACAATTAAATATAAAATACAATTTTAAATAATGTTTTGAAAATATTAAGCCCTAATTTTTTTTACATTAATAACACAATTCTTAAGAACATAAAACATTATTTACATTAAAATGACATTTCAAATTTCCAAAATTAAAATTTTAAATTTGTAATTTCTATTTTAATATTTGTCATTTTTATGAATTACTTTGAACTTACAATTAAAAAAACTATTTCCCAAAAAACAAACCAAATTAAAAAAGAATTAAAAAAAATATATTTTAAATACTTTTTAAAACATTTGTACTAAAAGATATTTAAATTTTATGTATTTATTTATTTATTTATATGCTTATATTGCGCAGGATTTGACCCCCGAAGGGGTATCTCCGCGCTTGGTTCTCCATAAGTGCATAGAAGGGCTTTAGGGAGGCACGAGGATTTATGCCGTTAGAAACAAGTGTGTTTTTAATGTTTTCCTGAAGACAAAGTAGTTAGCAGTTCGTCTCAGACTGAAGGGAAGTTTGTTCCAGAGGGTAGGGCCCATATACGAAAGTGCACGGCCACCCTGCCTTGCCTTTCTGATTAAGGGAACCTGTAGCAATAATTGGTTGCTGGATCGAAGGTTTATATTTGCTGAATTTTTCGACCAGATATTGAGGGCCTATGCCAGAGAGGCTTTTGTGTATGACACAACAAATTCTGAATTTTACCCGCTGGCGAATGGGCAGCCAGTGGAGTTTTTCCAGAAGAGGGCGAGAGGGAGTTCTAGGCGGGACATTAAGGACCAACCTTGCCGCAGTATTTTGGGCAACTTGCAGTCTGCTAAGCACGTCCTCATTAGCAGATAGAAAAAGACCATTACAATAGTCTAACCGACTGACTACAAGGGCCTGGACAAGGGTCTTTCTGTAAATGTCCGACAAGAACGGAAATACACGTTTCAGGAGTCTAATTACCTGAAAACAGGATCCTGTCACCTGATTCGCGTGTTCTTTTAACAATAATCCCTGGTCCAGTCGCACACCTAGATTCTTCACTGTCTGTTTAAGACAGGGGACAGGTCCCAAGTCCAAAGGCCACCAGTCCGGTGACCATAGGAGGGGGGCCTCCCCAAAAAGCATGACCTCGGTCTTGCCAACATTACAATGTAGGCAATTGGAGGCCATCCATTCAGACACCGCTCTCATTCTTTCAGCAAAAGCGTGTTTGGTAGCCGGATTAAGGGTCTGGAATGGAAACAGGAGCTGGGTGCCGTCAGCATACGACACTGGAATGAATCTATATGCTCTCACAATGTCAGCCAAGGGGGCCACATACACATTAAATAATGTGGGGCTTAGGCATGAGCCCTGTGGAACCCCCTTGGTGAGTTCCCTAGAGATGGAACGATGGGAGCCCAAACTGACACTTTGTGAGCGGCCTGAGAGAAAACTCTCAAACCAGGACAGAGTCCGACATTCTATCCCCACCTCCTGCAGATGACCGAGAAGAATATCATGTGATACAGTGTCGAAGGCTGCCGACAAGTCCAACATACCAGAATGATTGAGCCCACTCTATCCTGTGCCATCCTGATGGTATCTGTCACAGAAAGGAGAGCTGATTCGATGCTGTAGTTGTGTCTGAAACCTGATTGTGTGTGGTCCAGCCCTCCCGACTCCTCGATGAAATTAGACAAATGGGTATTCACATACTTCTCGGTTATCTTGCTCAAATACGGCAGAAGGGAAATGGGCGGAGGTTGGATAGGTCTGTCCAGCGTAAGGCTGAGTTCTTATGGATAGGATTCACTACAGCTTTTTTCCATTCTTGGGGTACTTGTCCTTCATTAAGTGAGAGATTAATCACTGTCTGAATCATGGGGCAAAGTAAGTTGCCTAGAGAGGCCACCATCTTAGCGAGCAGGACATCTAAAGGGGACCCTGTTTTGATGTGACGTATCAATGAATAGATATCACGTTGACTGACCTCCGGAAAGACAGTGAGTGTGCCTCCATTATATGTACGTGACAAGGGAGGGGTACTATTGGCGCAACCTTTGAGGTTTGTAACTTTTGTGATTTTATCATATATCAGCTCTATTTTGTTTTTAAAGAATAAGGAGATATCATTGCACAGGGATTGAGAGAAGTCGTCCGGGCTCTCAAAGGCTATAGGTTTCACAAGAGTCTGAAAAATCCTATAGAGATCTTTGGAGGAGTTGCCCGCTCCTGCCAATTGCGAAGTAAGGCAATTTTTCCTAGCTAGCCTAATGTTTTTATGATATGAGGATAAGGCAGCAGAGTATTCCTTCCTACCTTCCTCAAAGTAATTTTTCCTCCAAGCTTTTTCCAGTTTCCTACATCCCTGTTTCTCCAATCTAAGTTGATCAGTGTACCAAATCTCCTGCTTGGATGAAAGGCGCTGTTTATGCAATTTCATTGGAGCCAACAAATTGACTGCCTCAGTAAGGGCAGTGTTGAACTTAGTTAGGGCGGACTTCACATTGTCTTTAGCTAAGATGGTGGGTTCTACCCATACTTTCTGTAAATCATCCAGTGTCACCTTCTGCCACTGTCTACGCCACTGGAGCGGAGGAACAGGCTGTTTATCAGGTTTGTGCAGGCCAAGGAGAACAAATTTAACCATGACGTGGTATGACCAATTTACTTGGGTCGAAGGTCGACACAATATTTTGGGACAATTACAGAAAATTAGGTCCAGAGTGTGGCCTCCTATGTGTGTAGGGCCACTGTTCTGTATTTGGAGCCCTAAGAGAGCAAGGTCAGAAAGCAAAGATAGCGTCTCAGGGAAGTTAGGAAGATCTACATGAATATTAAAACCCCCCAAAAGAAGAAAATCTTCATTAGCTTTAAAATACGGGGCCAAGAGTTCGGTCAGAGATAGAGTAAATCCCATGCTCGGCCCTGGAGGGCGATAGACTAATGCTCCCTTCCAATGAGCTTTGGAGGTTGAGCTAACCTTGAAGATCAGCACTTCCATCAGGGAGCAGCTTCTTTGTTCAATTATAGAAACCTTCAGTCCTTCTTCGTAAACTATGGTAATGCCGCCCCCAGTTTTAGTCAGACGGTCAAGCCTAGAGATTTTATATCCAGCAGGGATCCCCAAGGTGATGGCAGGGACCGTATGCGGTTTTAACCAGGTTTCAGTTAGGAAGCAGACATGAGGTTTTACCACAGTGATGTGGTCCCAGAGCTCACAATGATGCTTGGGCAAGGAACGAATGTTTAGTAAAAAACTTTTCAAACCATTAATAATAAAAATGAATATTTCCACAATCTAAATTAAAATTGTTATTTTTAATTTTTAATTTAATTTCAACTCAAATTTAAAAAAAACACAACCTAAAAACCTAAAATCATAATTTTCACACCAAAACCCACATTTTTGTACAAATATTTAAAATTTTTAATTGTAATTTATATAATTTAACACACTAACCACCTATTTAAAAAAAATCACACAGACTACTCCTATAATTCACTATAATTTATTTTTTATTTTTAAAATTAAATATTTAAAAAATAATAAAAAATTCACTTTCAAATTTTTTAAAAACTCCCTACCCTATTCCCCTAAAACCCCACTTCCCGCTCCTAACTTTTTAAAAACATTTTTTAAATTATTTTTTTTTTTTAATTAATTACAAATTTTAAAATAAAAAATTAAAATGTCACATTCTTAATACACTCCCCACCCTATTCCCCTAAAAACCCACATCCTGCTCCTAAAATGTATTAAACATTATTAAAAAAGGAATTTTAAATTCAAAAACAATAAAAAAAATAAAAATGTATTACGAAATCACATTATTAATACACTCCCCACCCACATCCCGCTCCTAAATTTTATTACACATTTTTAAAAATATTTTTAAAAATGTTTTAAAAATTTTAAATAAAAAAAACATTAATTACAAATGCACATTATGAGGTTGAATCCGATTTGGGAAACAAATCTGTTCAATGAGTCGAATTCATAGCCGTTTCTGTACAAATCGTACAAATCCGTTCGAATCGAGTAGTACGATCCGTAGTAAAAAAAAACGTCTGAATCGTTGCAAACCGTACGAAGAGCAAGGGAAAATCCATACGATACGGACCCTGAAAGTGAACCGTACGAATCGTAAACATGCCGTACGACCTGACAAGTATGATCCGGACCGGGGAATGAGTACCCGATTCGTACGGTAAACGCCACGTATGAGCAATTTGTACAGAGAGCCACACAATCACATAGGGTACGGTTTGTACACCCCATGATCGTAGGGGTACAGTTCATATACCTATGATCATGAGGTGTATGAACCGTACCCCATGATCGTAAGTGTACGAACCGTACCCCTATGATCATGGGGTGTACGAACCGTACACCATGATCGTAGGTGTACAAACCGTACCCCTATGATCATGGGGTATACGAACCGCACCCCATGATCGCAGGTGTACGAACCGTACCCCATGATCGTAGGTGTATGGACCATACCCCTAAGATCATGGGGTGTACGTACCGTACCGGGGGTCCGTTTTGCACGCATTTTGAGTTGAATTCTGCTTTTCTGGACGTTTTGAGCTCTCGTAAAAAAAGAGTCGTACGGAGTGTTGACTGGACGAATCGTACTTGCTGGGTCGGAAAATCTTGCTTCAATCCATACGGACATCGCGTACTGCACGTTCGGAATGCGATTCGTACAGATTATTGAGTCGTACAGGCTTTGGTACGATTCGGACGGAGAACTGCTTTGGGTATGCATCGTACTACATCGTACGTACGGGGATGTTCGAGGATACGATTCGTATGGGAAACATGCTCTGTACAGCTATTCGTACAGGATTTTACCGAATCAGAATCGGCCCCTATTAAAACACTTCCCACCCTATTCCCCTAAAAACCCACATCCCGCTCCTAAATTTTATTATACATTTTTTTCAAATTGATAAAATATTTTAATTATTTATTAAAAATTATATAAATAATTATATATTTATTTTTATAAATTGACAAACATATTTAACAATCTATATTCCAAATATTGATATTCTTACACTCTATATTTTTAGATTTGATATTCTAACACTCTATATTTTTGCATTCGATATTCTAACACTCTATATTTTAAGTTTCAACATTTTTTACTAACAAATAAAATTGATATTTTACACACTCGAAATTAACTACTCGATATTTCGACCTTCGATATTTTTTTTAACTTTAAAAATTGATAAAACTTATCTCGATATTACTTGCCTCGATATTACTGCCATCTCGATATTCCTCATTCGATATTATGTCCAATCGATAAAATGTACTAGATATTTAGACTGCACACCGACTAGCTGATGTAGTGCATGCTATCTCACACTAGGTTGACTTGGAGATGCCACCAGTTGGTCAGTATTAATTCCATAATCTCAACCACTAGATTTTGGTAAAAACATGTTCCTATGTCTTGTCTGGAGCCTTGATGGAAGGGGCTGCATCAAGTGATCCATGTGACCAACACAGCAGTGAAATCTGCCATATTGTCACAATGGATTCACATGTTGTGCACATAGAGGGTGAAACAAGCTGCTGAAGAAGTGGTGATGACAGCAACTGGTTCACTGAATTGAACCCCAGTCCAATGCATGGATCATAAGAGAGAAGAAGCATTAGATGGGTTTCTTCAGAATGAGTATTGGCAGAACCATTTAGATCAAGCCTTTGAGACACATGGACAGGATCAAGGTGAAGACATTCAAAAAATCTATCTCAAGATCAGAAAAAGAAACAGAGATCAAAATTAAAGCTCTGTATCTCCTAAGCCCCTAGTGAGTCATGGTATGCTGTGAAGGGTGTAGACGAACAACAGTTTGCAACCAGTGACTAATGAAGTGAAGGAAAGTGCAGAGATTGAAACCCCATCTAAAGGTGAAAATGAGCACTGTGAATCAAAGTCGGTCCTGGGCACTTCAACTGGAAAAGTGTATTGTGAAGAAAGGTGACCAGAAGGTGCAAGGAAGAGCCAATCAATGAAGATTAGAGCAACTGGAACAAGGTGACAGTGATAGTGAACAGCAGAAAGTCAAAAGACCAAAGAGACCAAAACGATGAAGTCTATCTTGGAAGTAAGGATACACAGTTGCAACAGAGTACCCTTATCATCAACATAATGGTCCATCTGCTAAATTTAAAAGTAGGAAGACCTTTGGTGCAATTACCGCAGAGACTATTCCATCTTCACCAAGGTTACAGCACTCTGAGGCTCCGACAGAGTATGGGCTATTGGATGGTAAACTTTGTGTCCTCTTACATAATTTAGATGGGTGGAAGAAAAATGAAAGAGTCAAGATAAAGGTAAAAAATGGCAGAAAGAGGCAAAATAAAGGTCAGGAATGAGCGGAAAAAGGCAAAACGAAGGTGAGAAACTAGCAGAAAGAGGTCAAATAGAGGTCAGAAACTACAGGACAAAATAAAGGTGACAAATGAGCAGAAATAGGCCAAATAAAGGTCAGCAAGTAGCAGAAAGAAGCAAGATAAAGGTGATAAACACGCAGAAAGAGTCATACTAAAGGTCAGCAACAAGCAGAAAGAGGCAAGATAAATGTGAGAATGGAGCAGAAAGAGGCAAAATAATGGTCAGACGGAGGCAGAATAAAGGTCAGAAATGAGCAGAAAGAGGAAGAATGAAGGTCAGAAACTGGCAGAAAGAGGTCATATAGAGGTCAGAATCTAGCAGCAACAGGACAAAATAAAGGTGACAAATGAGCAGAAATAGGCCAAATAAAGGTCAGCAATGAGCAGAAAAAAGCAAGATAAAGGCGATAAATGCGCAGAAAGAGTCAGACTAAATGTCAGCAACAAGCAGAAAGAGGAAAGATAAATGTGAGAATGGAGCAGAAAGAGGGAAAATAATGGTCAGAAAGAGGCTGAATAAATGTCAGAATGAGCAGAAAGAAGCAAAATAGAGGTTAGAAATGAGTAGCAAGAGCAGAATAAAGGGAAGAAATGAGCAGAAAGGCAGAATAAAGTTCAGAAACAAGCAGAATGAGGCAAAGTAAAAGGATAGAAATGAACAGAAAGAAAGAAAATTAATGTCAGAAACGAGCAGAAGGAGGGAAAATAGAGATCAGAAACGAACAGAAAGAGGCAAAATAAAGGTCAGAAATGAGCAGAAAGAGGGAAAATAGAGGTGAGAAACTAGCAGAAAGAGGTAAAACAAAGGTCAGACCTTTGCAGAAAGGGGCAAAATAGAGGTCAGAAACAAGGTGAAAGAGGGTAAATAGAGGTCAGAAACTAGCAGAAAGAAGCAAAATAAAGGCCAGCAGTGAGCAGAAATATGCAGAATAAAAATCAGATATGAGCATAAAGAGGCAAAATAAAAGTCAGGAGTGAGGAGAAAAACATCAAAAAGAAATCGAGTAGAAAACAGGCAGAACCCACTCAGGTAATCCCACAGACCCCTTCAGACACACATTCATCTACTCACAGACAAACTCAGACATGTACACCCAGAGCCAGTCAGACCTTCATGAACCCTCTTAAAGAATCACTCATACTCCCTTACCCACTCACAGGTCTACTCAGAAACTCACATACCAACTCACAGACACACTCATAAACTTACACACCCACTCACAGATCCACTTAGAGACTCACACACCCAATCATAGACCCACTCAGACACTTATGCACTCACTCACAGATTGACTGACACATTAATGGAGATATTCACAAACCCACTGAGACACTCACCCATCCACTGAGACACTCATTCTCTCACTTACATACTTACTCTCGAAGGTTATGGTTTACAATTAGGAAATTAAAATTTAAAAAAGCTATAGAAATTCACTAAAAAATCAAAGGGTACCAAGACGTTGTAATTAGGAAATAGAATTTAAAATACCTTGGAAATTTACTGAAAAAGTAAAGGTTACAGGGACGTTATAGTTATTCATTATAACTAAACAAACCGTAGAAATTCCCTGAAAAAACAGGTAACAGTGGTGCTCTATTTAGTCACAGATATCATTTGTACAAAACCAGTGAAATTCAGCAGTTACAGTTACCTGAGCTAACTATAACTTATGCCTATGCAATGCACTTCTTATGACATCATATATTACATAACTCATGACATGATCAGTGACATCACTGATGACATCACTGATGACATCTCAAATGACATCACTGATAACAATATCTGCAGAACTACTCACACACCCACTCACACCCCTATACAACCTCTAATACACCCACTCACATACCCATATAATCACTCACACGCCCATTCACAGACACATACAAATACTCACAACCACTCACTCATCCATCAAACCACTCACACACCCACTCACTCACTCATACAGCTACTCACACAACCATTCACTCACCCATACAGCTACGTATGCAACCAATCACTCATTATTACACCCACTCATGCATCCATTCACTCATCCATACAGCCACTTACTCGCCTATACAAGGACTCACAAATTCACTCACAAACTTACACAACCACTTACATACCCATCCACACATCCATACAAGCAGCCCCATATCCACACACTCACCCATATAGTATTTACAAAGACACTCATTCTCCAAAACAGCCACTCCCTCACCAACTTACTTAACCAAACACCCACCCAAACAGCCACTCACTCACACACAGACCCTTAAACACCCAGTCACTCACTCATACAACCATACAGACACCTACTCACTCACCCATACAGTCACTCACACATCTACTCATCCACCTATACAGCTACTCATATACCCATAGAGCAACTGGAACACCCACTCGCTCACCAATATAGCCACTCACATAGCCATTCACTCACCCACACAGCTACTCACACATCCACTAATTCACCCATACAGCCTCTCACACACCCAGTCACTCTCACACCCATTCAAACAGTCACACAGCCGCTCACATAATATATATTAGATGTAGTATCACTCATTAGCTGCACACCTAATACACTAATTTAACTTTTGTAGTACTTTAGTATTTATGTTGAACAATCATAAACTCTTACAGAATACTTACACTCACTGGATGATGCTATGAGTGATGTTATCAGTGATGTCATCAGTGATGTCACTGACCGTGTCTTGAGTGATGTAATATATGAGGTCAGAAGCAGAGCATTGCGGTGATGTAAGATAAAGTTAGCTCAGGTAACTATAACAGCTGAATTTCACTGGTTTTGTATAAGTGATATCTGAGCCTAGCTAACACATCCCTTTAACCTTTATTTATTTCAGTGAATGTATATATATATATATATATTCACAGAAAAAACCATAGGTTATAGACCATATATAGTTAGGAATTAGCATTTACAAAACCTTGAAAATTCACTGAAAAAACCATAGGTTATAGACCATATATAGTTAGGGATTAGCATTTAAAAAACCTTATTTTATTTGCACAAAACCATTGAAATTCCATATATAGTTAGTTGCACTAACTATATATCGCGGACCCGCAATCCACTGCTAATGATGTCACATATTACATCATTCATGACATGGTCAGTGACATCACTGATGACATCACTGATGACATCTCAAATGACATCACTGATGACATCACTGATGACATCTCATTTGACATTACTGATCACATCACTGATGATATCATTCATGTGATAATACGATGAACCTCTTCAGGCTCTAATATAACCTTAGATACAATCAGTGTAAACAGACACTCACAGACTGTCACACATCCATGGAGTTACTCACACACCTAGTCAGTTATGCCAAAAATCAATCACATCTCCATTTCCTTAACTATACAGTTATACACACCTTACTTATTCAAACATATACTAACACATATTTACTCTCTTATACAATCCTTGATACAACTTCACAATGATTCATACAGCCACTCTCACATTCACTGACTCTTATGTTCAGTTATTTATATATGTCAACTCTCACATGGAGTGTGTTTTACATATGTACTTACTTTGACATGTAGAACTGAGATATCCATTCACTCACCAATATACTCATGCACACAGTCAACTGTCCATACAGCTGTTTCTACATGCACTTTTGAACCCATACACCTAGGGAATCAACCGCTCACACATCTATGCACAGAGTTATACACCTCCCAGCCACCCACACACACACTCAGTCTCCCATACAAATACTTGGGCAACCATTCAATAACCCATATAGTTACTGATATAGCTACTGATTTAAACATGCAGCAGTTTACAGAAGAACATAAATATTGATTGCCAAATTAAGACACTTTAATCACTAACCCATGCACTCAGTGAGACACATTTAATCATTCTCTCATACAGTCAGTCATGCACCTACTAAATCCTTCATCCAGACACTTATACATCCACTCATTCTTCAATATGTAAGACATATTTTAACTTTACAGAAACATACAGTCACTGGGTGTTGTCATCAGTGATGTCATCAGTGATGTCATTTGAGATGTCATCAGTGATGTCATCAGTGATGTCACTGACCATGTCATGAATGATGTAATATGTGACATCATTAGCAGTGGATTGCGGGTCCGCGATATATAGTTAGTGCAACTAACTATATATGGAATTTCAATGGTTTTGTGCAAATAAAATAAGGTTTTTTAAATGCTAATCCCTAACTATATATGGTCTATAACCTATGGTTTTTTCAGTGAATTTTCAAGGTTTTGTAAATGCTAATTCCTAACTATATATGGTCTATAACCTATGGTTTTTTCTGTGAATTTCATTGGTTTTTTAAAAGCTAATATCTATAGCTGTAAAATATATTCTTTATTAAGTGACGTATCACGTAGCCCGTGAGACGCCTCATGATGCATCGCATAACCGTGACGTATCGTCTCTGCAGCGCAAACCAAACCCAAAACGTAAGCGCGCCAGAACACGCTTAAAGATATATATATATTTTTTTAACCTTAATTAGACAAAATCCACACGTGCACATATCACAAACGTTCAAAAAACACAATATGTCGGACTACCGTTACGCTGCCGGTTAGCTGCCCGGTTAACGTACCAGGAAGCACCTTTACCGCGAAAATCGCAAATTTTTTTTTTCACCCCCCAGGGAACTTTAATAGCCCCCTCATCAATCCTAGGGGTTCAGGAGGGGTCTGCCTTACCCCTTTCATTCATTTACACCTTTTTTTTTTCCACCTCTTGTCTCTCGATCCCACAGAGAGACAAGATGGCGGCCGCTCCAGACTGTTTACAATGATAACAGCCAATCAGCTTCTCCTCAGACTCCCGTTACACTGCCGATTAGCTTCCCGGTAGCTGCCCGGTTAGCTGCCCAGTTTGCGTACCAAGACGCGTCTCTACGGCGTTTGTTTTTTTTTGGCCCCACGTGGCTTTATAATATCCCTCTCATAAATCCTAGGGGGTCAGAAGGGGTCTACCTTGCCCTGTTTCCTTCATTTCCCCCTTTGTTTTGGCCTCCTCTTGTCTCTCGATCCTACCGAGAGACAAGATGGCGGCCGCTCCGGACTGTTTACAATATTGACAGCCAATCAGCTACTCCTCAGACTCCCGTTACACTGCCGGTTAGCTTCCCGGTTAGCTGCCCGGTTAGCTGCCCGGTTCGCGTACCAAGACGCGTCTCTACGGCGAAAAAATCTGATTTTTTTTTTTTTTTGGTTACACTGCCGGTTAGCTTCCCGGTTAGCTGCCCGGTTAGCTGCCCGGTTCGCGAACCAAGACGCGTCTCTACGGCGAAAAAATCGGATTTTTTTTTTTTTTTTTTTGGGCCCGGCGTGGCTCTATAATATCCCCCTCATCAATCCTAGGGGGTCAGGAGGGGTCTACCTTGCCCCCTTTCCTTCATTTCCCCCTTTGTTTTGGCCTCCTCTTGTCTCTCGATCCTACCGAGAGACAAGATGGCGGCCGCACCGGACTGTTTAGAATGTTGACAGACACCGGAGAGCCAATCAGCTTCGCTTTGCAAAGTTCCGATACGCGAAAAGTTCGCGAACCGGTTAGCTGCCCGGAGCGCTGTTACAGATATATATCTTGATTTAAACGTTAATTTCTCAAAATCCACTGAAGCACATATATTGAGACCTAGCAAAGGCACATCGGGGTACCAGTCCCTACAATTTTGCCAAGTTTCGTGGAAATCCATTCAGCCGTTCGGGCTAAAAGTGAGTCCAACCGCCCTATGGAAATTAACATGGGAAAAACGCGTTTTGGGACCCCCCTTTTTTCTCGGCCCCCCCTTGACGAACCCCCCCCAAATTTTCAGGAGCTGCTCAGAAACAAAATGTGCCATTTTCCTGAAAATTTCAGCCGATTCCGTCCACAAACGCCAAAGTTATTAGACATAGAATTTTCAAAAGTCCCATAGGAAAAAAATCCTAACTATATATACCTACTGGCTATCGCCAGTAGGTAATATATATATATATATATATATATATATATATATATATATATATATATATATATATATATATATATGTGTATATATATATATATATATATGTATGTATATATATATATATGTATATATATATATATATATATATATATATATATATATATATATATATATATAAATATACACTTAAAAACCAAAGGTTTCAGGCCTTAAATAGTTAGGAATTGGCATTTAAAAAACCATTGAAATTGCTCCTATATAGTTAGTTGTACTAACTATATTTCGCGCACCCACAATCCACTGCTGATGATGTCACATATTACATCATTCATGACATGGTCAGTGACATCACTACCAAGAGAAAAGATCAAGAAACTCTGAAAGAACTCAAATAGATACTTTCTTTGGAAGTCTTTCTCTTGAGACTCTTAGCCAGGATCCTGAATCTCCTCTCCTCAACCATTCAGGTGATCTTTCCGGACCCTTTACTCTACAGGGCCCTGCAGGGCCTTAAAGTGAAAGCTCTGAAATCAACTCTCTCTTGCTCTCAGATTACTTCCTTGGAACAAGGACTCAAGGAAAGAACTATCCTGGTGGCTGAAAAATGCAGAAGCCTGGAATGTCAAAGCCATCTTTGGAGAATCCCCAGATTTGATGATAGAATCTGATGCAAGTCTAGAGGGTTGGGGTGTTACATGTGGAGATTTTTCAATAGGAGGTCGGTGAACACGATGGAGAAGAAACTACACATCAACTGCTTGGAAATTCTTGCAGGTTCCTTGCGATTCGAAGCTTCACCCAGAAGTCATTGAAATGCTGTATAATGTTATGCATGGACAATGTGTCAGCAGTGAAATACGTCAACAAGATGGGGGGACCACATTCAAAGGGACTGACTGAAATAACGGAGCTTTTCTGGGACTATTGCATGAACAAGGAATTGTCCGTCACAGTGGAACACATCCCTGGTTTAAACAATGGGGTACCGGACTGGTTCTCCAGGAATTTCAGGGACTCCAGCAAGTGGAAGTTAAACAGGGGGATATTTTTGATATTCCAAGACAAATGGGGCCCCTTCGGGACCGAACTTTTCGCAGACAAAATGAATTCTCAAATTGTGCCGGTACAATCCGAGTATGGTGGGGATAACCCCCCTCTGGAGGTCTCAGGCATGGTTTCCTGTCATCCTGAAGAGGACCACGGACTTCCCAATTCTGATTCCACCGTTCAGACAGCTACTCCTGGGCCCTCTGGGTAAATCACATCCTCTCTTAGACCCTGGCCTGTTAGTCCTGACGGCATGGAAGATTTCAGGCGACAATGGCAAATCCCCGGCCTTTCACATGATGCTTTCCAACTCATATCTGGATCTTGGGCATCTGGAACAAGGAAGGCATATCGACTGGCATGGAACAAATGGGTTCGCTGGTGTCTTCAATGACACTATGATCCTGTTTCAACTGATTTAGCTCATGTAGTTAATTTTCTTTCTGAACTCTTTGCTTTCAACCTTAGTTACAGAACTGTTAATTTCTCAAAAACGATTATGAGAAGCATGCGGGTTCTCAATCCTCCAACTCCTAAATATACCACCTTATGGGATGTTAGAAACATATTACAACTTATTTCCTCTTGGGGAGATAATGTTAACCTCTCTCTCAAACGTATTTCTTATAAGCTTACTGTGCTACTTTGTTTGGTGTCCTTCAGACGAACCTCAGATGTCAAGGCTCTGGACGTTACTAGCAGGGCCTATCAGCCTGAGGGAGTTTGCTTTTACCTTATGAAAAGGACCAAAACTATGTCATCCTCTAACTTTTATCCTTTCTTTCCCCTGAATGAAAGTTTGTGTGTTGTCAAATGTCTTAAAGAATATGAAAAGAAAACGGTAAGTTTGCGAGGAACTGAAACACAACTATTGATCTCTCACAGATCTCCTCACAAAGCAGTTTCTTATCCCACGCTTACGAGATGGGTCAAAGAAGTGATGAGTGAAAGTGGTGTTGATACTTCTATTTTTGGTGCACACTCGCTTAGGGGTGCATCAGCTTCTAAAGCTTTAATGTTAGGGGGAGGGCTGCAAGATATTCCAAGAGCCACTGACTGGTCAAATGAGAGTATGTTTAAAAAATGTTTAGACCAATCAATAATATGATTGACAACATACTTAGTTCACTTTAAACTTCCATGACGTTGGCCTCCGTGTCATACCATAAAATTTAGATATTTACAGCTTGCTAGGCAGAAAATCTGGATTTTACTAAGGACACGGAGGCTAAGATTATCCCTTCACTAATTACCTTCCACAAGGGTTTTATCATTTGACATTTTGTGTCTCTTTTCTTTTTCAGAATAAGATATCTACAATTGCTTAACGGAAATGACTCATTCAGCGTCATAACTGAAGTTTGTTTTGCTGAAAGAAGGAAGATGGCTGTATCCTCATGGATTATATACTATATTTGGAATGTTTTGAAGTTCTATATTCTTTTCATTGTTATTGCTGAGCTGTGGCAATAAAGGAGATTTGCATAATCTTAGCCTCCGTGTCCTTAAAAAAATCCGGATTTTCTGCCCAGCAGGCTGTGAAAAATTAAAATGTTACCCTGAAATAAGCCTTCGTGGTTTTAATATAATAATATTTACTCATATTTTATTACTAATATATTATTATTAAGGGAGGACAGTAAACTCCACTCTGCTGGCAGAGTTTGTGGAGTTTTTCTGCTCTGCACTCTGTTTGGAGCACGGATATCAGAAAAAACTGCGCTAACCACTGCAGAGCGAAATTTACTGGTGCCCACACCTAAAAAACCTTATATTACTGGTGTTGGTGCTGGTGCTGGTTAACACACATAAATGAAAATGCCTGTCGATACAAGCAAACCCCTCCAGTGTAGAACTCAGATGACATGTTAGTTGCAGTTAAACCCTGAGACTGTCAAGGAATCCGGCACGGACTTCCCATACATACCAACTCCCAACAAGGTCTGCTCTCCCCAGTATAAGCATTACTTGATAAGAGCTAGTGAGGTCAGAACAAGCAAAACGCACTTGTGGACTCCACAGCCAATTACCACTTCAGAATTCTGTATGACGCAGTGGAATTGGCAGGTTGCTGCAACTCTCCAATCCTAGATTGCCTTACACATTATCAGCACTGGCTTGTCCCGGAAGATTGCCAGATATATTCAACACATAGTTTGATTGGCTGTTATGCCACCCAGAGGCTTTTCAAAATTACTGCTAATTGACAATGATAATACAATATAGAGGAAAGACGGAGTCGTACGAGATGCTGAATTCATGGATGGTCTATCTAAGTAGCGGACAGATGGTCATCGCACTTAGAGGTATAAAGGACTAATATGAAAGTTTTTTGTTCATTATATTTTTGGAAACAACTGCAATGGAATAGTTTTTTTTCATTGTGGTAAGAATGGAACTTATCCATGTGATATGAAGGCTTTGATAAGAATGGAAAACAAAGTAGTACTAGCAATGAAGGTGATATGCATTGCTTGGGCAGGTTTCCTAGGCAAAGGACTGTCTTGTACCTGACAAAGAGAAACCTCTGGAGGTCAGAGAATCCAAAGGAAACTGGTTGTTTTTTACAGTATGCAGAGCCCTGTAGAAATTGCATAAGATCCATTGAGCTATAAGGTATGATGAAAAAGTCATTAGGCCGGTAGAGTCACAGGGTGAAATCCGTGGTCACAAAGTTTATGTTGATCATCTGTGGGCCAGACTTCCCGTTGCTGAAAGCACCTAATTTAATAACAGAGAGTGTCACTCAGTGTTACTTCATTCTTATGACAATTCATAACTGACCAGGCAATAACCATTAATAGATTCAGTGCTGCTGTTATGGAAAGAGTCTCATTCTTTTTTAGTGAAGGCAACTTTCCAGCAACAGAATCCCGTATCCCCCAGGGTTCTGAAAACTCAAACCTGTGCAGTGCTTTGTGTTCAGTCCGTCATATTGTCAGGCATGCAGATTACTATGGTAAAATAATAGCTCCAAAGCATTTTCCTAGTCTACTGGCAGTGGTAAAAAAATACAGGATGACTACTTGACAGTTTTCTGGAATCCACTAGCTTGATATGGAAGCAGAGCCTCCCAAAGGAAGATCCCCGAGATTCAGATGGAGGGAAAGGCTGGTCTGTCATGGACGTGAGCTACAGGACCTTCAATGTAGCATGTTTCCGGTTTAATGTGCATACATGTGTATATATATATATATATATGATGTATGTGTCACATGTGGTAACAATTCTAGGAACATGAATGGCAATTATTAAAAGTAATACTAGTAATAATATAATTTGTGCATACTACTTGGCAGTAGTGTCACTCTTGCTGGCAGAAAAGAACTGAGTGTGAGGGACTGGACAGGGTGAAAGGCTGAAACAGACCAGCCTATATTCGAACTTGTGACAGCAGTTTTATTCAAATTAAAAATCGAGCAGAAAGCCGTCCTTTCTACAGCATCCGTCTGAGCTCTTACTCCTGCAGCTCCAAAACACATCCAGCCGAACAGCTGTCCACCTGTAGAAATGAATAAACAAAGCTATGACCTGGCGGAACTCCGCGGAATCTCGAAGGGCCCCTGTCTCCGCGGAATTCGTTGGCGCAAAACTCTGCGAGTTCCGCTCACCCCTATTTTTAATCCATTTCCATTGTATAGCCTAATGTGCTTTGCAGCTTGCATCATAAATTTGTTGACGAAATCAGGTTGAGGGGCAAGTGGGGGGATAAAGGGTTCTTTAGTTTATTTAATTTATACTTTGCTCCATTCTCTAGCCACTCGGATGCAAATAGGAAGGGATAAGGTTGACTAGTGCTCAACAATGTATGTCATCGGGGGCAAATGATGCATAATAACACCCACTATCCTTCCCATTTAAAAAAATCCCCATCCATGCACTAGCAAGTAGGTCATTATTGAGCTGTGCTGAAACTAAAGTTATATCAGTTGAAGAAAGAGTGTTCAGCTCAATCGAGTAAAGACCTGTTTGTGCTAACGTAGCATCTGCAAAGCCAGCAGTTCAGTTACCATGGTCACTTAATATGAGTTTTTCCAAAGGGTGCTAGCTGTTTTTTAGCTTGACAACATGTGTCACATTATAAGCATACCTTGGGTTACATCCCTATCCACTGTAATTTCCAAATGGGTCTGCATAGTTTGCCTTGAATTTGCAATTGGTTTACTCGGCTCGTGTAACCTTCACTGCCGCTGTCTTGCACAGCAATAGGGGAAAGGAGACTGGTAAACCATAGCAAACAGTTCATCTTTCCTATGTGGGTGCAAATCCTTATCCCGGAGTAAACTTCCTTTTGTGCCAACAGTAGGATTATGGTTCTGCCCCCAAATTGCATTTACTGGGGGGGTTTGCCTGCCTGAATTTCATCAGGTAAAAGAGAAATCCTACAAACACATAGTACACATTCAGGGTTTGTGGAATGGAGAATAATATTCTCCTGATGGTAAGGCCATAACTGCCAATCCAATGCAGCAGTCACACAAGAGGATGGCATTGTAAAATGGTTTTGGAAATCAGGCTCTACTGGCTCTAGTCCGTTGGGTGATTTGGCATATCTAGAATGTGCTCAGTCCTAGTAGGGGATTGCAATTTAGCATAAAATATGTCAATCATGAACTTATTCTAGAACATTAATATGCAGACGGTGAGTAATATGCCCTTATTGAGAGGTGGTACAAACACTCAGGGTGTGATTTTCACACACAGGGTTCACATAAGGTCTGCAGCAGCAGGTTTGTAGGATATTTGTTCTGAGGTACTCTGACTTTGTAATCTCCCGTGTTTGCAGGTTGAAGCTCATGGAAACTTTGAAGTTCATGGAAAACTTATGCAAGGAACCTGCTTACCTTTTGGTCTTAATTAAAGAGTGGGCGCAAGTATTGTGGCAGAATCCTCTAGCAACACCTTGCAGCACCTTGGTGCTCATAGCATTCTATCATTACACTACCCCAAAGAATATCTCTGTCCTCTTCTGCTTCGATTATCTTTTTGTTCTCTGTAATGTTTTGTTAAGTTGTTCTCCATGTAGGAGTTTCTATCATAGCCTATAACTTCACATTCTCCGAGTTCATTTCCCTTTGAACGTGTTCTCTTTGTCAAAGTTGCTTGAATGACAGGTGTATTCATGTCAGTGTTCTTTCTGGCTTGAATCGTGCCAAAATGCTGGGATGGTGAATAACACAAACATTTCAACTTTCTGGTACATGTGGATGTGGTTTATATATATTCAAGCATTACTTGAGAAAGCAAAGCGAAACCCTTAGGTGAGCAACCTGACAGTCCCCAGGTAAGTCAAGCTTTGGTCTCTGTAAATGTAGTGCTTTTTATATAGCGCACAAATCACCCCCAAAGGGGTCTCGAGGCGCTGTGCACATACCGCTGTGGAACCCTTCCTGGCCTTTCCCTGTGAAGTGCCCACTCCTGGGCACCCCCAAGGGGAAGACAGGCATCCCCGCACTGTTGGGGTCATTGTGGAGATTAAGCAAGCTATTGCCCAGAGATGCAGAGTGGGACCCATGATTGGAATAGGCACCGAGGCGAGAATTATAAGGTCCGGGGATATTGTGCCCAAGACCCTCCGAGGTGGGAATTGAACCCTGGTCCAGTCCAGACCTATGCATATGGGTCTGCCTCTCTAACCATTGAGCCACACTTCTCCACATCTCTGATCCCTGGTGAACTACTTACTGCCGCTCGCCATATTCAAAGTTCCCTGCCAAGCAGAAGGGGATCTTGCTGCTTTCAGTTGATCCACTGCTGCCTTCACATCTGGGCTTTCATAGATCAGGATAACCTAAACGGGTATTTAATTAAAAATGTTAAGCCATACCAGTGCACTTCCTAGTAAGAAGATATAGCTTGCAGAGAACCATAGACTTATTACCTTACAAGACACTGATGCTAAACTGTTTGCTGGAGTGCTCTTAACCAAACTAAATGAATGGGTAACAGAAAACAATATTTTACCAATGAATCAAACTGGATTCATTAAAGGGCTTGGAACAATGACAAACATCATGGAATTATCGCTAACAATTGAAAAATCTCTGAGAATAAAATTGCCCTTACATCTATGTTTTGTAGATTTTAAGTCTGCTTTTGACTGTGTGCAAAGAAACTTATTGTGGAAAAAACTTTTGGAAAAAGGCATCCCGGCCGTGCTACTAAAACTTATACAATTGCTGCACAACAAAACCTGGGTGAGAGTAAGGATGGGAGATGGTCAGTCATTATCCAAGGAAATTCCTGCATTGGAAGGGCTGAAACAGGGAAGTGTTCTGGCCCCCCTCCTCTTTAATCTATTTCTAGGAGACCTATCGGTCAACCTGAATGACCTTAATGCACATCCCCCTAAGTTGGGGGGTAAATTGATATCCAACTTGATGTATGCGGATGATGCGATCCTATTAAGCCACACTAAAATAGGTCTCCAGTGCTTAATCAACAGTACACTTTTGTATGCAAACGAAAATGGAATGGTTATTAACGAAACCAAAACAAAAATCATGGTGGTATCCAGGAACAAAAATATGAGACAAAAAACAAATGGCACATGGGAATCAATCAACTTGAACAAATAGAGGTGTACAAATACCTGGGGGTACTGTTTGACCAGAAGGGAAATTATCTCCTATAGAAACAGGACATCCAAAGGAAAGCCAACTCACTAACAGCAGCATTCAAGATAGCACAAAAATCCCTTGGAAGTTTAACTTATGGCCCACTATTGAAAATCATAGGTGCTAAATTGCTCCCAACTATCGCATATGGAAGTGAGGCATTAATGGGTAAGGATGCGGCACTAATTAATAAGGCACTTTCTAAAGTATATAGATCTCTCTTCCATCTTCCAAAGAATGCTCCGCCAGCACAAATAAGACTGGAATTCGGTTTGACCAATCAAGAGTTAGCAAGAAAAGGTCAGTTTATTAAAATGTGGTATAGGTTTAAGAATGACCATGATAATCAAATTTCACAAATACTCTGGCAAGAAGTAAATAATAATAAAAAATCACTTGCTGGGAGATATCTTCATGATGCACTGGAGGAGTTTTCACTGATGCCTACATCGAACAATACAATAAACAATGGATCGTTTAAAAAAATAGTGAATCGAACAACCATTTACTTATCACTATTACATGATAAAAACGTGCTGGCAAAAAGAAAACACTTGTGGACAGTAATAAATGGATATGAAAAAAAGAAAGTGCAAGAATACTTGGAGATACCATGGTCTGAAAAAAGTAAACAATGTTTCATGAATGCAAGATTTGGAATTCTGCCAGGCCTTAGTCACGCTCTGCCATGTAAAAAAACGAACTCCAGTCTATTGTGTAGACTTTGCAAAGGTGGAGAAGAAAATATTGTCCATCTCCTATGTATCTGTCCTGGCCTTCGCAGGGAAAGATGTGCATTACTTAAACCTCATTTTAATCTTCGGGCCACAAGAACATGCAGGCAGGCATTGAAAATTTGTCTTGATCCAAATGATATAGTTATGAACGTTGCCTTTGTAAAAATTTTAAAAATCATAACTACCGAATTAGAAAAGTAGATGAGGAAAAAAGCTTTTATGAAATCATAAACAAATAAATAGATAATTTTTAAAATTTTATTATTATTATTTTTTTTTAAGTCCAATCATCTCAATTTTAAGGATAAAAGAAATGCCTTCTCTTTTTTTTATTGTATTGTATTGTATTGTACTATATAAATTGAAAATGTTTTTATAATGGAAAAGTATTGTAAGATTTTAATTAATCAAACAATAAAGAATTACTTACCGTTACCGCATTGTAATTACCACAAACTTGATTAATCACAATGGAATTTGCAATGCAATAGGTCTCACATTTTCAAAAATTGACATATTGGTATTGTAACTGACAATGGCTTTTATCATTGCAGGTTTTTTAAACACATAAATAAAACGCTTTGTCATTTACAATGTCAATAGCTCAAAATCTCGCACATGCGAGACCTATTGCATTGCAAATGCTTGATTTCTCTGGAGACGACCTGTAGACTTGGGATGGAGGCCACTCAGTTGATCGAGCAGACAGGGCAGACTGATACAACAGCATCAACTGCTGTACATGCTTTCTGTCTCACTGCAGAATTGGTCTACCCTCTAGCAGCAGTTCATATGTCCGACACAAAACTTGCGCAGTTGGCTATAGGCACATCCACCTGTTACAACCTCGGCCTACTGACTTATGGGAGTGGGCAAAATAATTTCCCGTGCAGTAGTGCTTTGCGCTTCATGGGGTGTCTTGTAACTGGATGACTAGTGCTGCAGTCATTCAACTGCAACAAACAACAACGTGTTTTGTTGCATACTTAAATTAATCTCAGCCGCTGGTAATTGCTCGGGCTATATTACAACCCATCGTTTCCCACAGATTATTCCTCTCCAGACAGAAATAACCAATATGCTAATCAGTTCTACTTCAATAGGAAAACTGAAGTCCGAACTGCGGGGCCCTTCGAAATAGTAACTCAAGTAACCCTAAATAGTTTTCGAACTACTTGGGCCTCATCATTGAGGTGCATCTTGACATGGTAGTTTGGGCTGGACTGTTCTTATTATAGAAGGTAGAAGACAAATTTGTGCAAGGCTGATCTCTGTTTATGGAGGGATAGTGGGCAATATAATGACTGTCTACAGTGAGTCCTGATAAATTGCCATTGTCTGAGGTGAATTCCAACATTCGAGCCATAACTTTTCTGTTTTTCTAAGTCATTCAATCAGAAAGAATCTCTTTCACGACAAGCTGCAGGTCCTGCTCTTGTTCTGTCTGCCCTGTACTCTGAGTGACCTGGGAAGGCAGTCAACACCCTTGAAAACACTCAACAGATCCAATCTCACCAACTCAGATTGTGTTATACCTGACCTTTGTTGACTCAGGGTTCTGTGGTCTGTGTCACGTTCCAAACTTACATCCCTGCCAGAATGGATGCAAACCAGTGCAACTTTGAGACCGTTCCACCTCTTGGCCCCAGTGTCACTACACTGGCTTCCCATATGATGTCAACACCTCAGCAAAAGGAACAATGACCAGCTTCTATGTGAAATTAACATTTCATGCATGGTGTTAGATCTGGGGGTCTCTAGTTGGTAATGGTATTCACCTTTGTCCAAATAGGGACCCTTACTTTTAAGTCAGGATAAGGGTATTAAGCTCCAAAATAACCCCTGCTCACCCCCTTGGAGCTTGGCACGAGCAGACAGGCTTATCTCAGAGGAAGTGTCTTAAGCATTTGTGAATATATACAGTAATACAGTAAAAACACTACAGATGGTCACAACACAGGTTTTAGAAAAATTAGTATTCTTTATATAGAGTTAACACAAGACCACAAATGACAAAAATCCACAATACTGTACTTAAGATTGACTTAAAGATAGTAACAGTTACTTAGTTCAAGTTGGTGATAAATGCGACACAGGTCTCACAAAAGTACCTGGATGGGTAACGCAAAATGAACAGAAGGCTCGCAAAAGTGGAGATGCGTAGGTTTTGTGATCCAGGGCAGATGATGCATCGTGCCTCAATGCTTGCGCAGAGTAGGAGATGCGTTGTGATCCTTACCGGTGCGAGGATGCATATGTTCTTGGCTTGCGGTCTGGTTGCGATGCGCAAGATGGCGTCTCGATGCGACAATCCTGATGCGATGCGAGAAAACGGCGCCCTTGATGCGATGACGATGCGTAGACGCCCTGGCAGCCGTGCGACGACTCTGTACTTTGGACCCCCGACAGGCCCTGCGACACGCTTCTCTGGCGATGCGATGGTGACCCTCTCGATGGCGTCACGCTTCTCCAGTGATGCGACAGCAGGCAGCTTTGACGAAGACACGCTTCTTGGCAGATGCGGCGACGGCACGCTTCTCCGGCGATGCATCGATTTCAGCTGTGGCGGAGTCACACTTCTTCTCAAGGAGTCGCGCTTCCAGCTCCCAGCGACACGCAGGCTTTGGTAAACAGAATCCCCAGCAAGGAAACTCTGAGGGGAGCTGGAGATGAAGTATTTTGTCCCTGAGACTTCAGCAGGAGGCAAGCACAGGTTCAAGCCCTTGGAGAATATTCTGTAAGATGAAGAAAATCCTTAAAAAGTTCCTTCTCCTTTCCTTGGCAATAAAGAAACCACTGCAGGCCAACCCAGCAAACAGCACACTGGCAGAAGGGCCATAGAAACTCCTGCAGCTTCCTTGGTTCTTCGCCTTGGCAAAAGGTTTGTCTTGTTCCCAGAAGTGATCGAAAGTTCTTGGGTCGGAGTCCCAATATTTATAATACTTTTCTCTTTGTTCTCTGAAGGCAGAGAGGCCTCTGCCTAGTCCACACCAGTTCCTGAGCACTTTGTTTACAGGACTCCTTTCCTTTCACAGTGTGGGGCAGAAACATCAGACACCCCACAGGAGGTGAAGCCAGCATTGTGGAGGAAAAGCACAGCCCTGGAGCACTTTGTTGACATGATTCCTTCTCTTCGTTCACAGTCAAAGACATCAGCCGCACCCCAGGAGGTGGAGCCAGCATTGTGGAGGGAAGGCCCAGCCCTATTCAGGTCCCAGGTGCAACTCCTCCCTCCCATCTAGCTGCAGATATCCCTATTCACTACTGGGCTGACTCATTCTGTCTCTTGGAATCCCCCAGCCCTGTCACTCAAAAACTCCAGACAAGGAATACACAACCTAGCAGAGGCAGGCTATGGATAGTTAGACAAGAAAATACCTACTTTCTAAAAGTGGCATTTTCAAACACAGAATGTTAAAACCAACTTTACTAAAAGATGTATTTCATCATTCTAAGTTCAGGCATAATAAATTCGAATTTCTACCATGTTCCCTGAGTCAGTTAGGATTATAAGGTGTAATAATCTAACTGCTCATTCTGGGAGAACAGTTAGCCTTTCAATAGTGAAAAACAAAATTGGCTGTAATTCACTATTAGGACATGCCAAACACACACACCAGGGCGTGTCCTACCTTATACTTACTATGCACCCTGCCCTTGGGCCTACCATAGGGGTGTCTGATATGAAGAAAAGGGAAAGTTTAGGGACTGGCAATTGGGTGCACTTGCCAAAACATCATGGAAGTCACAGACTGCACACAGACCTTCCAATGGCAGGCCTGAGACACACTTTACAAGCTGCTTCTGTGGGTGGCACAACCAGTGCTGCAAGCCCACCAGCAGCCTTCGATTTACACGCCCTGGCCACTTATGGTGCACTGACTAGGGTCTGACAAGTAAATCAAATAACCCAATCATGGAGTCACTAATCAGTACATCAATTTAACATAGGGAGCAATTGCACTGTGGCACTGAATAGCAGTGGCACAGTGCCCAAAGCATATACCAGCAAAAACATATCAAAAACACAGGAGGCAATCAGTAAAAGATGGAAGGGAGACTCACACCAATAATGCCAGGTCTAACACATGGCTTATGTCACCCTTTCACTGCTTGATATTTGTATGCTTTTCCCTCTTCTTCCACAGTGGACTCGACAACATATGCTTCATGAATTGCAGTGAGATTCTACATCAAACACTTAGGCTGTGTTAACCAAGTAAAGAACCAAAAGGTTTCTTCCTGCACCCAGAAAATGGCTAGCTGGTACCCTTTCTTACCGGGGTTTAGCAAGATTAACATTTTATGGAAGCTGATTATAGTTTGGAGGCATTACCAGACCACTGTCAAAGGAGGGCAAAAGTTTCATGAACTCTTTCAAATACACCCAAACACTCCTCTACTGAATAACATTGAATGTAGGACTCTTTGTTATTGGATTTTTTACTGCATTAGTGGTATATTTGTATTTTGTGCAGCATCTTGGCTTCAGAAGTTACTAAGACCTGTTCCTAATTATTGTCAGGCCTGTAAAAAACACTGATTATTTTTAAATGACAGAGCTTTGAATGGATCGTGCATTATTTATGTTCATTTACTCATGCCACATGGCAATTGAGTTTGTAACTCTCCATAACATTAGGAAAAAGATTCACACCTGCTCAGCCTGCTATTCTTGGAGAGGCAAATTTGCAAAGGTGGTCACTTAATTAGATAGTTACAGTGCCATGGCACCCAAGGCTTTAGACAATGGACACTGACCAGTAACCACTCACTTCTGAATAAGCAGAATAAAAGGCCAGTCAAGGGGTCAGACAAGCACTGTGGCATGAAATCAACTTAAACTGCATCCACATCAGAACAACGGAACAAATGTGCCACTAATAACTTTAATTTATTCATAAAGTCCTTTAAAACTATTCAACTCATGTATCTATGAGCTCGCCAATGGAACATATTACTGCAACTTGTGCAAAAGTAAACAAATAGAAAAAAATAAATGTCTTTACTTTTTCAACAATCGCAGCACCCATGCTTTATCTTTAACCATGCCAAAGGAAAGCGCGGGTGCCGCTATTGCTTCAAAAGTAAAGAAATAGAAAAAAATGTATTTCTTTACTTTTTCAACAATCGTGACACTCGTGCATTAGCTTACCATGGATAAAGGTAAAGCGCGTGTGAGGCCAATGTGAAAAAAAGTAAATAAATAGAGAGCTTGGTGAAGATAAGACTGCCATTTTAGGTTTGGGGTAATGCATTTCATTTGTTATCTGTCTCGGCCAGACTTTTGAGTGATTGTAAACCCTGGTCCCTCAGAGAGGTCTTGAAACATTGTGTAAAAAAAAAAAACTGTTGCCGCTTGCTTATATTTGCATCACGCTCGCGACCGAATGAAAAAAAGAAAGTGCTTACCAACTAAATTGAAGGAGACAGTATAACACTGCAAGTAAACAATCCAGTACTGATGGGTGGTCCCAAAAGGAGACAATGCAGGTAAGCCAGCATTTACCATGGGCGATGACGCTAGCCAATATAAAACATGGGCGGGTCTTCCACACCACTTCTAAAAAATACCCTAATACAGCTTGACTCACACATGCAGCAACGCATGCGCTGCAACGCTAGGTAAGACCTAAAATGGAAAATTTATTTTGGAAAGGTCTTTCAACTCCCAAATTGCAATGTGCTAGCCACAAAGAAGTACCAAGAAATGAGCCCTAAAAAGGGCATCCCTCTGCTTTGCGATTCGCTGTGGGATGTATCAGTGATGTGCGAGCCCAGTTAGGGGTACAAACCATTACTCATGTATGCACTCCCTCAAGGGGTCCGTATCCATTTGCGAGGAGGAAGTTGTCCTTCTGGAACAGCTTCCACTTTATGAATGTAGCCTTTTGGCATTGGATAAGCAGGCAGCAGTCCAGGGGTCACTGCACGCTCTCCTGGATGCCATTGATAGAAAGGCAACGTCTTTATGAGATCTTGGGCTTCTTAAAATTATCTGTGAATATTTATGCAGGAATGGAGGTCTGCTGCCTTCGCAGTCATTTTCAAGGAGTTTCAAAATCAGCTTTGCCTTTCTTTGTGAATAGTTTGCGCTGCATTAGATTTGTGGATCAGTCAAAACACAAAACTCAGGGCCATATTATCAAGACTAGGCGATAAAATTATCGCCGCCTTATCGGCAAGAAACTGCAGCTAAAGTGGCGATAATGGGCTTGATAATATGCCCTCGTGAATTCCCATAAAACTCAGGTTAGACATCTAACCTGGGCTTCTAAGTGAATTCTCCAGGGCATATTATCAAGCCCATTATCGCCACTTTAGTGGCAGTTTCATGCTGATAAAGCAGCGATAATTTTATCGCCCAGTCTTGATAATATGCCCTTCAATTCGTGTTACACAGCAGTTGGCGCACAAAAACCCGACATAAATAAAGTGCCTCCGGGGTATCTAGAGGCGCACTGAAGGTGAAATAAAAGATGCTTGCTTTCACTTTCGTATTGTACCACATTTGTATTCTAAATCACAAGCACACAGAGGTGATGCAAGCTGCAAAGTGTTACTGCGTGCTTTTTTTAAAATAAATTAAAATATAATTGATTCACGTCTCATCATACAGCTCCACTTACCTTACAGTTACGTTTTTCTTATAGGTACAATCTCTTATCTAACTGTTTAAAATTAGTGGGCCTCTCCGCGCGATTAAATGAAAGTGATCTGTCTATAGAAACCTCGAGATAGAAGCAGAGATTGCATTCCTGTTATGCTGTGTTTAAAAATACATGTTAGGTGCAACTGTCTTTGATTAAAAATGTTTTTTTTTTGTTACTGAATTGCTCCTAAAAGCTTGATATGTGATAGGGCAATTAAAAGCCTTAATTGACCTTGCTCGGTAATTTCACTTGAAGAAAATGAAAAAAAAGAAGCTGACTAGAAAAGTGTGTCAAAAAGATTTTAAAATATGCATAAAAATCACATGCGGTTATTTGCTTTCCTCGTTGATGAATAACTTTGGGGCATCTCTTCTGCTTTTCTCAGACCGTAGTATACGTACACAATCATTTCTCCCAACTGTAATAAAGCCAGAGACGGGGCATATTAACCTCAAAAAGCCCTGCTTTCTGGTTAATGGAATTCTTGCGTTTGGTTCTCGTCTGGTAATCAACTTGCATTGTAAGCAGCAGAATTTGCTTGTCTCTTTAACACTTGGCCAATCAGTCTAGTGCCACTCAGCCTGAGTGCTAATCAGAAAAAATAAATGCCCTGACAATTGCCATCCATTTCTTGCAGAAAGCCAATCTGCAGAGGTGCCAGTGTCACTTTTGTTGGAGACTCATTCTAAAGATCAAGTATTGTCAATTTCCTAATCATCTCTTTAATAAAGGAAATGGAAACTTTGTCATTTTAAATCAGCCATTGCATGGTATAACTAGGAGATAAAATGATTTGTTGTCACTGAAAGCGTTTGTTAGGTTCACCTTATATAAATAAACTGTTATTCATGTAGGTTTCTTAATAGACTCCAGAGAAATGAAAATATTACATTATAGAAAGTATAAACAGCAAATGAAATTCACTTTATCTTCTTTGGAGCCCTTCCATGAATAGGCCATTGGGAAGGACTGATGGCTGGTTCAACATTGTCATTTTTTGTACTAATCCACAATTCAGAACTAATCTGTATCCTCTCCATGCGCAGACTGTAAAATGCATCTCGATTAGTTTCAGTGAAAGTCGGTAACTCGCATTAGAAGATGCTCTGTTTTCCAAATACCAGCCTCCAGATTCCCTAGGTGTGCGAAACACGGGGACGAGCGATGTATTTACTGCCCCGAACATTTCTACAATCTTGAGGTGTGGTATTTAGAGGAGAGGTAAATACCGCTTATTGCATTTTTCTGACATGGAAATTAGGCATTACACGACGATCTGATTTTTATTGCATTATATTCTGCATGTTTCACCTTTCTGAAGGCATTTCCTGATATATTTCACGATTTGTTTCCCACGGAAGTATGTCAGAGGAAAACAGTAGATTGTGACAATTACCGCACAACTCAGAATTCTGATCTCAGTTCACACACCTGTTTTTGCAGGCATTACGATTTGACCCATAATACATAAACATATCACTTATGTTTAATTCCTGATGGTAGCCAGGGTCAACTCAATTATGCGACTCTGTTGCCTCAGCAACTATTATGGATTCACCACACTTGCCACATAATACACCATCTGCGACATGTTTTGCAGATTACAAACAAAACACTTGTTTATACCTCTAAGGGATGGAAGTTTCCTAAAAAGAGCGTCACACATCGAGCTGCACAGTGCCAGGCCTTAGTAAAGGTTAACCCACAGCCTTTCAGTTGCTGATTGCTACATTCAGGAATTGAACTGATACAAATGAAGTGATACTTTTGCTCAGGCAACATTAATGTGCCCTAAAATGACCAAATAATAAACTAATACAGGTGAAGAATGAGCCACTTTATCAGTGGCGGCTCCTCAAGGGAGTGCTGCGGGACTGTGGGGCGTGGCAGGGGCTGGGAGGGGGGCATTCGGCCAAACGGAGTTAAGTAAATAAATAAATAAATTAAACGAATTACATTGCACGAGCTGCAACGCTGTAGCAAACAATGTTATTTAATGTCAATAGAAAAGTGAAAAAATATGAAGCTACCTACCCTATACTAACTATTCTAACCTAACCTACACTATCTTATCTTACCTAGTATGTAAAACTACCGTAACTTAACTTATCTTACCCTACACAGTTAGCATGACATAATAAGCATCAACCCACACCCCTCCTAAAACACATCTTTACACAAGGACAACACAAACTACACATAAGCATTAACTAACTACACATAGAATTACAAACAATTGTTTATTTTTTTGTCGTTTTTTCAAATATTTATATACTGATTGTCTTTTTTTCAAACATATGAAAAACATCAACCCCACTGTGGTACTGAAAATTCTGGACCCGTGTTATAAACATCGTCGTATCATGATGATTTTGGTATCAGCAGACCGAGAATGATTAGAATACTATGCACAAGCATTTTCGTCATATTCGGGTGACGAAATCACCCTGGAATCAGAGTTTCCGTCCTGAACCCTCGGGTTCCATTTTGTGAACGGTAGCCATTTTGTGATTGCCCTCACATAGGCCAATGACTAAGGCCAAAAACGAGTTTGAAGGACACGTACACCTTTTCTGACTCCTCTGTGACCTGGGCAAGCTGACTCCACTGCCTAAAGCCAAACCTGTTCGGCCAGTTCCTTTCCCAGTGGACGAATGAGATTAGTATCAAGGCACAACATATCATAAACCTTTTCATCGCACACAAACCATGCCTAATCTTACACACACCTGTCCCTGTTTCTTTCTTTATGACTTGCTTTACGAGGAGGAGGTGCCCGTTTTTATTGGGGGTCCGTCGATATCTGATGAAAATACTGGGCCTTGCCGGGTAATTGATTGTGGGCTGGACAAACTGAAATATGGGCTTGTCATCATGACTCTGCTTTTCCTTTGTAGTGAAAATATGTGAATGGTCAACTGTAAAATAAGGAATGTTTGCCTAAAGCATAATATTTTGTATAAAAAGAGAAGGCTGGCTTTGTAAGATTGAGCAGTCTCCTGAGAATATACACCGTGTTGTACTTCTAGGATACCTGTTACTGGCTGCATCCAATAAATTCGATCTTTGACTTCACCAAGAAGACTCTGTGTTTCTGTAGTCTGAAACAGGAAGGACTCGAAGTCTTAGGGTGTGTTCCCTGGCACCGCTGGGTTCCAAAAACCCTGTACTTCACCACCCCAAAAAACTAAAAGTACACTTACTCACTACAAATCTAACCCACCCTTATAAAACCACTATCCTTACACTATCACTACACTAACCTAAACTTAGCTTTAAAAACATTAGGTACAACCTAAAAAGTATATACAGGGGGAAAGGTAGAAAAGCTCCCCGTAGAAATGTTCACAAGGGTCTTCCAACTGCCTGCTGGGTCTCAAGTATGAAAGTCAAAGCTTGGTCCATTATGTTTCCTAATACTGCTACACGTAACTTCGAATCTGAAATGACCCTCCTCATGTCCATTTCAAAAGAGCTAGGCCTTACTGTGTCCTGAGGTGTGGGTCCAGGTGGTAGTGATGACCCGCTGGTTGTGGTACTGGTGTCCTGGCCGTATCTTTGCTGGAATGTCTATTCCTATGCTTTTCAAGGGTATCAGGTCCAAGTGGAAAACGTTGCCACTTGCCCTGAGCCTGCTCTTACTACTACCTTCTCTTCATGACTGTGTGCCTTTGCAACATGTCTGAAGTGGTGGTAGCGGTCCTTCCTTTGGTTGTGCTGCCTCAGCTGCACTGGGGCAATGTTGTCTGTGGAAGCAATAAGGATAACTGTTAGTCAAAGGGTGACTAGGAACAGGTACCAACATAATGAAACATTATTTACAATCCCCTACAGCTTCAATTCATCTTGCAGCTTAGAGTGACAGGCAGGACACTTGTTGCACAATGCAATTGCAACACCATGGTACATCTAGGTATGACCATGTCAGTACTTAGTATACTTGAGACAATGCTGTTTGGTACCCATGGAATAGTACACATGTCACCTTCACTGTAGATTAGTGTGCCTTCTGCATCCTGCACTGGCCTTATTGCCATAGGCATTTGATACATTAATTTGCGCAATGTCTGCAAAGTGCATGCATTGTCTCACAACGTAGTGTAACTGCTATGGCAAGGACACATATCAGGGCACATTACTAACTGTACTTAACACATAGAAGGTATGACATGTATGGATGCTCTATAAGTACCTCTCTTTCACACAGAGGCCTATGAAACCTCTCAGACCTGAACTGTTGTAAGTCCATGATGGACCATGCCACTACTATTTACATGCTCCCAATATCATAGCATGTGCAACTGACATGCATTCCAAAAACCTCACAACCACATTCTAGTCGAGATATGCATCCAGTACCACATATATTTGCAGAGTCTGCAATTGTGATCATGACTCCCCGTTCAAGCCTCTATCTTGTGGTCCATCCCAGATCGACAATATGTTCTCCTTGAAAGTAGTCAGAGGCTAATACACATGCAACACTTGTTATTGTTATTTATACTTGTAAAGCGCACTGTAACCCTATGGCTTCCAGGCGCTAAGATACACGTACACTGCCAACAAGATGTGCTGCAGAAAAGTCAGACTGTATTAAAAATACTTATACTTTTAATGTCCACTTTTCCTGACCTATTTATCTTCATACACAAATACATTGTTATAAGGATGCACATTGAATCTGGCATGTCATAAAGCATCTGCCATCACACTCAATCCTTGCACTACACAATTAACATTGATGAAGGCACTCACCAGTGAAGTTTGGGTGCTTGAAGTTCTCCACCTCAGCACACATGTGTGATGGGGTTCCAGCTGCAAGACATAAAATTTAAAACATATCTCTAAACGTAGAACACATATTTGATATGTAACAGAAGCACCATATATTTGCATGGCTATTAGCTATGTTACCATTCAGGTTGTAAGGAATCAAATGACACAGTTGAAATGCCTGAATGATACACATCTGTAAGGCCGGCTGAAGTAAAAATACATATGAAGAGCCAAAACATGCACCTGTTGGCCAATTACGGGACCCAGGTTATGAACCTCATCACTGCCATATTTCTCTATGCTAGCTGACTTTGATGATTCTCAGCACCTACAAAAATCACATACCATACTCAGCAAGGTATTGCAATACCCAAGCCCATGTAAATGCTGACACCAGGAAATGAGTACGTTATGTACATCTCATTTCATGTATACTTGTTTTCTAAGTTAGGTGAGTTCTGTACCTGTCAGTACTGCTGAGTGCATGATATTGTTCACATATGTTAAATGCATCCCTAAGTTTTAAATGCATAATTTGAAAATTTAACACGTATGGTATATGTGGGGAAGTGGTATATTCAGGTTAGCATACCCTTGGAAACAGTACCATGTGAGTCAGCTCCCATCTGACATACATTGGGTCTCCCATACTAGAGGCATGTACTATGTGAATCTCATGTGTAAGGACAGCCCCAGTGGCTCTGGCCTCAAAAACACCTCCATGAGGCCATGCAAAGGCAGCACGTGGGATTTGCTACACGTTCAGATGTACGTAGTCAGTCAAGCCAGTGCAAAGCACAGCGTAGCCATAGTGGACATCGAAACATTATATCTTTTACATAAGAAATGTTGTTCAATGCCAGTGTTATGTGTTTTAGCCATATTCAGAGGTTAGCTAAGCAGTGTAAGTCATGGCATTACTGCTTCAATATTGCTTGTCAACTCACAGGTGGTGTGCGAAGGAGGATCTCCAGCACATCACTATGGGGCTTATTTACAAAGCCCATGCGTGTCTGGTGCATCAGTTTTGACAATGTAAGAAATGACATGCCAGAAGTGCAAGGGGCTTGTAATTTTTATTTGTAATATATGTTCTGTAATAGCCCATCATAACTGTACCTGACAAATGCCTGCTGTGAAATAAGCTAAATAACAATATGTGTGCTAGGACTGATAGTTTTTGAAAACTGAAACTTGCTAATGACCCCTATGAATGAAACATAAACGTCTGCCGACGAGTACACAGAGGGACAGAACCCGGCCCGATAGTTTTGCGTTATAAGTGAAGTAAATAATCCTGACTTAGGCAGTCTGTAATAAACAAGGAGAATCACGGACTCACACAGCGAGGATACATAACGAGCCCGCGGCAGAACTAGGACGCCACTTGGCAGCTAGGAGGCTCCTTTTTCACAAAAATCTCCCGATTCATTACAATAGGGATTCCAAGACAGCTCCCCCACACACGATCTTGGTTGTTGAGAAGACTTAAGAGTCTTTTTGGTCCTGATGAGAACCCCACCAGCCTGAGGGTTCGAAACGCGTCGACCTGGTCCCAGGTCACACAAACTAAGGAGTTGATTCACAGTTAGAAATTGAAAAATCACTTTAAACATTTTAGCATAATCAGTTTCATTCTTGAAGTGTAATTTTTGCCTATACTACGGTGCACCTAGGGACCATTGTGTAGTATGTATGTGAAGTTTGAAAGAGGTATGTATGTAGTGTAAGTGCAATTTGTTCAATTGTAAATGTTTTGTATATTGTGTATAAAGATTTTGTTATATAAGGTTTTTTTGCACAAAGAATATTTCTTTCAAAAAATTTACAAAAAGAGAAAAATGCAAGCTATATCATTAAATGATGCAAATGATTAAGCAGACGTTTATGTTTCATTCATAGGGGTCATTAGCAAGTTTCAGTTTTCAAAAAGCTATCAGTCCTGGCACACATATTGTTATTTAGAGTATTTTTGACTTAGCCTGACTGATTCTGAGTCAAGGCCCATTCCTGTTTTCTGGTGAAATAAGCAGCTCTGAAGCAGGTCTGCACTACCTGGTCTATCATCATATGATTTGTTGGGGTGGGCTATGGTCTTGTACATCAGCTCAATGCTTCCCTGGGACTAATTGGTGTCACCTATAGGGACATGAATGCTTGTGTGGTCCTCACAGTGTCTCCTCATGCCAGCACTATAGCCACAGCATTTCCAGCTTTTGCATGGGGGCATGGCAAATTTGAGCCAAAAGTCAGGTGAGCTATACTTGATGTCTCAAATCATAAATGGATACATGAGTCACATAGGACAGCAGACAAATCATGGGTACTTACTAGTAGCTCCACCAAGTTCTATGCAAACATAATACAGGAGGTAAGACTCCCTCATGACCACATCGACCCAGTGTTGTCTTTGTTGGTGGATGTTTTGGTCCACTTCAAACATCCTCTACATCTGATGGCGTATAGACTCCCACCATTGGTTTCTGAATTTCACCGGGCAGCCCTGTATGACACATCTCCCACTGGCTAGCATGGCAGGCAGGTAAGGTGTCACAAGCCACAGAAGGCTCCCAAACACCTGCTCATTCATGGGGCAACAACAACTTTTCCCCAGCCTGATCCCATCCAAAATAATGACACCCAAACACAGCTAAAACCCCCAATAATCCACTACTACCCTTAAAACAAGTATACCCCAAAAGAGTACACCAAACAGACGACAGAACAATACACAACAATACACGCCAATTACGCACAAAATGGATTTGAGGGCATGACAGGGACAGCAAAAATGACGCACCTGTTCCAACAATAGCCAAACCACTTTCCAGCACAACTAAGTAAGTAAGTAAGTACATTTTTATTGTATATAGTTAATTAAAACCTTTACAATATTGTTCATATAAAAAAGCAACTTGTACTTTAAAATTAAAGTGTACAAACTAGAGATACGTTAAAATAGAGAAACTTTCTAAAATGTCTGTGTACATAGTGATTTTGCAGTTGTACTTGCACTTTGCACGGTCGGATTCGGACCTTTGCCGTCCTTTACCTCAGTGTTCATGATTAGCTGAAGTGCCTTTTGGCAAAATCTAGCGGCCCTACAAGCTGCCTGCAGTTTGTATCTGTTCAGGGCCAGCATGACGGCCGGGCAGCATGATCTAATTTGAGAAAGTAAAAAAACATGAAGTAGGTAATAACGTCTCAAATTTGTTAAAGATGGGCAAATATACAATATATGGATCAAGGATTCTTCCATTTCCCCACATAGTCTACAGAAGGGTGTCGGCCATGTTTACTTCCATGCAGGTGTGTGATTTTTTAATATGGTGGTTCCCAGCCGTAATTTTAAAAGTATTTTTTGAGCAGCTGGGGATATATGGTTGACTAAATATGGTTGTGGCTCCGGCTTCCCATATGTGGCCAATACAGTTGATCCATGTTCTTTATTTGCTGTGGCAGCTTTATCTGCTGTCCATGAATTTTGCTTTGCTGCTGCGTTAGTCTCTTTTTTGAACGCCAGAAATGATTGATTTCTGTTCCAAGCCTTTTCCATATTAAGGCTCGAGACGGCGTTCTCCCATACCATTTTCCATGAGTTTTTTGTCTTTTTCCGGTTATTTATCTCAGTCCAACAATGGCCCATAAGGGTGTCCTCTTCAGCAGCTCTTAGTTTCCAGCATGTTTTTAATATGGCTGCTTGTCTGATTTGGTGCTGGTTAGTAGACCGAATTCCAAGTGGATCTGGGATTGAGATACGAACCTCGGAATATGAAAGATTTGAACAACTCTGATTGTTGTGCGTTCAAAAAGTTAGCATCTTTTCCCTTGTACAACTCCAATCCATAAGTGAGAGATGGGAGAAATGTTGCAGATATTATCTTCAACAAATGCGAATTGGATGGACAGTTCATTTTTCTTTTTAACAAGTTTAGGGAGAAGCGTAGTTTGATAGCCTGTGCCTTTCTGTAAGACTGATGATCTTTCAGCGACCACCTAGCATCGACTACAACTCCCAAGTATTTGTACATGGAGGTCTGCTCTAATATGTTGCCTGCAATTTGCCATTTAAAGGATTTCCTCCCTGGCCGAGTGGCAAAACAGACAATCTTTGTTTTTTTATAATTAATTTGGAGCCCTTGTGCACAGATGTAATCGTTGAGCTTTGTGATGGAACGTTGAAGGCCCAACGGGGTCTGACTGCAGAGTACGATGTCATCTGCGTACTGTATGCTCCTGATTTTGTGGTTGGCTAGCTTTGGTGGATCACTTTCTGTTTCCGCAATGCACTTGTCCAGGTCCGCTGTGAAAATATTAAAGAGCGTTGGTGCCAATACACAGCCCTGTTTGAGGCCAACATGGGTAAAGATTTTACCTGTCGTTCTATTGCCATTGGCTAGTTTTATTCTAACCCAGGTATTCGAGTATAGGTTTATAATGGCCAACAACCGCTTTGTTGTTATTCCCCGGTTGGCCATCTTTCGCCATAGTGCCTACCTCGGAGCTGTGTCGAACGAGCACAAGCAAAACACCACCACCCCCAAGCTCAGACAGAAAAACTCTGTGTCTTAAAGTGAAAATAAAATTAACTTACCAGTTCCTGGTTTGCAGCATGCTGGATCCATTACATCTCTTCCCTTTATACATTACTTCACTTCCTGGGTAAATGCGTCATGTTTTCAGTCGATGCATATTTCTTTTTTACGCTACCAGTCAATGTTTGATTTCAAATAAGGCCTGACAAGGCAGAATGCAATTTTTTTAGCACCCGTCAGCTGAGAAGCATAATTTTTGGCTGATGCAGCGGCAGAAACTGTCATGTTTTAAGATCCTGCATCATTTTCTTGTTAAGTAATCGTTCATTAGTCTTTTTTGTGTATTGGGATATGCAATGCATGTAATAATGTACAGGGATTGAAGTGTTGGGTGTGAATAGTGGAGTTGTCCTGTTTACAGTCTTTGCATTTGTTTACTATGTGTGCTTTTCACTGAACACATGTGTGAGTACATTCTGTTAAGGGATTATGCTGGGCATAGTGCCTAAACACTGTGGCAGCAAAAGGGCGCAGCTTATCAGAGGTGTCCTGTGTGCGAAATTAGTCTTAGCACCCATTGCCATTGTATTAGCTTCCTCCTGGGATACAAGAAAATACCACTGATAAGGGGTTAGGGCACCCACATCTACGACAGCTCAGCCTACTGCCAAAAAGTGCTATGTCCCACAGTGGAGGCATCAGCCTGTGGGGAAATGTGGGAATGTCCAGAGATTGGCTGCACCCACCTGGAAGGGGATGTATGGATGGCACCATTTGATTGTTTGAGTATTTGCCATTTATATCCAAGGGGCATACCCCACAGGAAAGTGACAGTGCCATCATGTGTGGCCAACATGAGCCTCACTCATGGTGATTGTGCTATGGTAGATCACCATGAATGACTTGGCATGAACTCCTACATATTGTTGATTGTAAGGCTACATAAATCACACCATAACTGCACTCTACTTCAAGGCTGTTTTGCTTGTGCATTGTGTTTACATGTAACACTGTTGCACAGGCAAATTATAGTATGCAGCATTGGTAAGTTTGATATGAGATCACCTAATGGATTTGGCATGTCGGTGCAGTTGTTGTTGTAGCATATGTAAACTGTAGTTTTGGGATTGTGCTCACATGTGCATACTACGTGAAACACTTCAAAGTCATCACACTTTGAGTGGCCTTTACTATCATCCACAAGTATGAGGCTGTAGAAATGGCTAGCAGCGGGGAGACACACACAGTCACTGCACATTACTTACAACACCATGTTAATTGTGGTTGGCAATAGAGGACTATCTGCTACAGTAAGTCATTTGTACGAGAGAATGTTCAATGCTGTTTGTTACACATTGCTACATATATTATCTCTGTGACAATTAGTAGCAAATCAAATGAATTTTTAGGGGTTTACTGTGACAATGGAATCAAAATGCATACATTGTGGTAGTGCATACATTTATTTACAAACAGTTTCACATTGTTAGATCTGTTATCATTGTGTGATCTCATGTCCAGCACTCATGCTTATTTGAAAAAATTGTGTATGATGTACTCCCTCTGCCGTGTTGTGGCAAAGGATGGTCCAGTAGAATGAGGTTCCTCATCTTCCTCATTCTCATCATCTGGCAGTTCCTGCTCCCCAATGTCATCAGCCCATTGCACATTTGTCCTCACACATATGTTGTGGAAATAACAGCACACCAATATCATTGTGCACACCAAAGTTGGTGAGTATAGTAATCAGCCCCCATAAATGTCAAGGCTCCTGAAGCAGGATTTTAGAACTCCAAATGTCAGCTCAAATGATGTACTGAGTGCTGGTTAGGACATGATTGTAGGTCCGGTGGGCTTCCAATTGTGGGTTATTCAGAGGAGTCATGACACACAGTATTAGAGCATAATTTAGTGACTACAATTGTATTTCATTACATTTGTTGAATTTAAGATGTTATTAAATGTGTACAATAATTTCTTAATTATTTAATAATTAGTTGTTAATTAATTTTAATTAATTATTTGGCATTCATTATTTTAATTGTGTAATTAATTTGAGGTGTGTGTTGTGATTATAGGTGAGAATGGTGGGAAGGGTGGGAAGTATTTTTTTCAATTAATGAATTAATAAGTAGTTGGTTAATTGTAATTCATTAATTGGCAATTAGTTATGTTAATTGTGTAATTATTTTAATGTGTGTGTTGTGGTGTTTATAGGTAAAAATTGGTGGGAATTAATTTATTTCTAATTGATGAATTAATAATTAGTTGTTAATTAGTTTTATTAAATAATTCGTAATTAATGATAGTAATTGTGTAATTAATTTTCGGTGTGTGTTGTGTTTATAAGTGTAAGTGGTGGGAAGGGTGGGAAGTAATTTATTTTAATTGATGAAATAATATTTAGTTGTTAATTTAAATTAGTTAGTAATTTTAAAATATTGTTGATCTATTTTTAAGCTTTTTTTAATTTTTAAAATGGTTTAAATGTTATTAGTAATGTTTACCCCTCCAACACTTTCCCTACTGTTGCTCTCACTGGAGTGGGAATAGTAATTTTTACCCCTCTGCTACCCAACATTTTTCCCTACTGTTGCATTCACTGGAGTGGGAATAGTAATTTTTACCCCCCCGCCATCCAGCACTTTCCCTACTGTTGCACTCACTGGCGTGGGACTAGTAATTTCTACCCCTCCGCCATCCAACACTTTCCCTACTGTTGCATCCACTGGAGTGGGAATAGTAAGTTTTACCCCTCTGCCATCCAGCACTTTCCCTACTGTTGCACTCATTGGAGTGGGAATAGTAATTTTTGTACTCCGCCGGTATCCAGCACTTTCCCTACTGTTGCACTCACTGAAGTGGGAATAGTAATTTTTACCCCTCCCCTAACCAACATTTTCTCTACTGTTGCACTCTTTGGAGAGGGAATAGTAATGTTTACCCCTCCGCTACCCAATGCTTTCCCTACTGTTGCACTCACTGGAGTTGGAATAGTAAATTCAATTATTCCACTATCCAATATTTTTCCTACTGTTGTGTTTATTGTGTTATGAAATGTAAGTTTCAACTATTTTGTTATAGTTAAATGTTTGAATTAATTATAAAATATTTACTTTTTTATTTCAAATCATTGATTTATGTATATATTTTATTTTATATGATTATACGTTTAGCAATTGAATATAGATAATAGTTAAAACATTATTTTAAAGTAAAATTATCTATATGTGTAAGATATTATGTTTGTGTATTTATATTTTTTTAATTAAGTTTATTTATATTTAGTTAAAATATATGTCACATTAATTTTGTTAAAGATTATGTTCATATTATATATATTCAACATATATTATTTTATTTCTTCTATATTTTTAAATCAATATCTTTGACATCTATATTTTTAACTTTGATATTTTTGTACTTACCTGTTAAGGTATCGGAGTCAATATTTTTGTAGTCGATATTTTTTTCCGATATTTCTTACATCGATATTCTGTCAGTGATCCAGTGCACAGTGTCAACTATAGTAACAGTTCATCGGGGGTTTGAGATATTTTTTAATTGTGTACTGTTCAGTACACACGCCAGACTAACTACACTACAGTGCCATACTGCTTATGGACCGAGTAGGCTGTATTTTCCACATGGTTCAGTGTCTAGGGTTCGTGACTGTGCTAGTAGAACCTCTGCAGCATTGCTCCTAGGCAGGCAGATAATTCCCAAGATGACTGTGTTGCTGACTGTCATGGAAGATGTGGTTTGTGCATGAGGCTGCACCTTTCTGCACAGTCTGCGGCCTTGGAGGATTGATAGAGTGGTTTGTGTGCTACAAAATGTTGTGCACTTAGGATGTAATCTGTATATATGATGAGTAATGTGATGTAGCATAGTAGACATGATCTTGTGAGGTTCCTACATGACAACATTTCTCAGTTTCACAGGTCCGATATGCATTTTTTGCCTAATGACAATGGGATTTACATGTGGACATATAGTTTTGAGACGTGGCTTTCCTTGCTTCAACAGGGTGTTGAACGCTGCATTTTACATGGTGTCGCAATAGTGAGGCTGTTTGGCACTATTGAATGCACACACAGGGTCTCACGCAGCAGTTGTTGCCTCTGGGCAGAAATGGATGTTACATGGCTGCGCTGACCTGCTTCCAAAGTGAAGGGGTGGAATGTGCCATATTCCAAACTTACAGCACATCCACAGTTTGTCCACATAGGCACCATCACATGGTAGTGACCAGTGCCATCAACCCCCCTGTTGCACAATGATGCACTTGTGGCATCTTAGTGTCCTTACATGACATCATGCTTTTAGGGACACATTCCAGCACCAAAAAGCCACAATCTATGCCATTCCCTTTTTCTAAGTGACCTGCAGAATGCAGGACACACAGTAATCAGACATGAGAAAGAGACATCCAATTATGCATCCTCATTTCACCCCCTCTTGGGAGGTTCACTGTTTACACACAGTCCCAGCGTCTCTGGACATAAGATGTGTGGAAATTTGTGAGAGCTTCATTGGTCTTGCATGGCAAAGGCCTCTGTAGGACCCACTGCGCACATCCTTTATATAGGGTTAGGGAATGCTGCACTTTGTTGTAGCTTGCCTTACTGCATACCTATGAGGCCATGCAATGTCATACAGACAATGAATTGCCACATCGATACGATTTAAGAAGCTGCTCCACCAGAGCATCATGAAAAGTGATACTTCATCAGCACAGTTCACTTATGCATGTGGCTCACAGTGGCATAGGGGGTCTCAACATGTGTAACTTGTATGATTGTGTTGCGCATAGCCTTCGTAAGTATGGCTCAAGTTTGTAGTGCCACACCAACCATGCATGTACTGTCTCATTCAACCCAAGACTAATATGTCAACGTATTGCCACATAGTTGACTGTCATGTGGTGTGTCATGCTTGAGAAATACTTACCAACAATTAGGCCATTCTCATAGGTCCCATTCTGGAAGCACACATTGATGGTGTAATGCCGGAAGATCAAGAAGTGAGCCTGACCACTGCCAGGGTACTTTGCAAGGAAATTTATGAAGAGGCCCAAATGTCCATGATTGCCTGCACGTTCATTGAACAGGCGGGCTTCCTGTTGTGGCCGAAGTGTGATGTAGCTGCTGGAAGCACAAACTGCACATGTGTGCAGTTCATTGCCCCCAACACATGTGGAAATCCAGCAATGGCATAAAAGCCTTGCTTGTTCTCCTGTTGTTGCTGCGCTGTGTCGAGGAAGTAGATGTACTGGGATGTGAAGCATTTGATGGCATCCAGGACAGAGGGGAGGAATCTTGAGAAGGATGCCTGGGATAATCCTGCCACTCTGACTGTGGTGGGTTGGAAAGTTACAGATGCCAGCATGTGCACAACAGCCAGTAGCTTGGACTGTGGAGGTATGTTAGCGCAGCACTGCAATGTTGTCTGTAGCCTTGGTGCAATCTGGTGCAGGAGGTGAACAATGAGCACCCTCCTGAGCCTGTAATGGGCAATGACCTCCTCCTCCCTCATGTCTAGGAGGCCTATCCTCTGGCTGTATGTCCTTTCCCTTCTCCTGCGCCGCATCTGTGGTGGTGGCTGACAACTCCTTGTTGCTCCAAGCTGCAATAGTAGTAGATCCATGGTGTAGTTGAGCTTGCCAAAGTGATGGGGGTTATGCTCTGCTTTTATACCAGTGTGTAGGCATCATTTTTAGACCTGCTTTTCCTTAGTGGTAAAAAACTGCTGCTAATGGGACTCGATTCTATTAAAATGCTAACAAGGGAATTTTGGGGCATATTACCAACAACTAGCGATAATTTTTGTCTCTAACTTGTTTAGAGACAAAAATTATCGCCGCACATCGGCGATTTTTATTGCAGATAAACCTTGCTATTAGCAAGGTTTATCGCAAATGCGATAAAAAACGGCCGCAATGCATGAATATCGCTGAAAAGTCAGCGATATTCATGCATTATCGAGCAAATGCTCTTAGCCATGTTATCCACCTCCCATTGGATAACATGGCTAAGAACTGCTCAGGGCAGGTGTTAGCTTTTGGAGATATTCGCGCTCAGCACGAATTTCTCCAAAAGTTGGTAATAGGAGATAGCGATGTTAGGGACTGTTTCCAGTCGCTAACATCTTGGCACGCCCACTTTGCATGTCATTAGTGATAAAAATCACTGACATGCAAAGCGGGGCCCAAGATGGTCGCTATCTCCTTTTAGCTGTCACTAACTGGTGTTAGCGACAGCTTGGTAATAGGGAGATAATTTTATCTCCGCTTTCTTGGCTTTTAAAGCCAAAAAAGCGGAGATAAACCCCCTTGATAATATGCCCCTATGTTCGAAGATTAAATCACAGGTAATTGATCACTTGAACTTTTGTGCTTCTGATCAACTGAATTAAATTGATACCTGCTATTATTATAGATTGTCACATAGATTTGGACATAGTAATCAAAATACTAAGGAAGAAGGAAAGCTACACGGTTATTGAGTTTGTAAAATACTATCTCTTTATATATATTTGTTTAAGAAGGGTACTTTTACAATAAGAAAAATTCATCGAAGACAAATGGACTGGAAATAAATGAATTGTACTTCACGTCCACTTGCGCTGTAGTCGACTCTTAATGAATAATTACCAATGAATCTTGCATAACTTAAAACAATGATTCTTTTGTCTGAGTTGTTTCAACTTAAAAGATATAGACAAAAAAGTCGATGTTTCTGCCTTGTAGTTGTTAAATCCTTAAGGCCATCCTCAGGACAATTCAATCTTTAGAGAGGAGAGACCCCCTGCTCTTGAGGAATATGAGCAAGAAAAGATGATGGGACTGGTGTTTTCAATCTGTGTCTCCACAGCGTATCTGCTCTTGAGGAAGGTTTTTAGCATGAAAAGATGATGGAACTGGCGTATTCAATCAGCGTTTCCACAGCGTATTAGGTTCAAAATCCAAATTACCGAATCAGTCTCGAACGTGGCATAGTTCGAGACTGATTCGGTAATTTGGATTTTGAACAAATGATGTGCATGTTACAAGCCTTTTTCAGTCCCTTGTCTACCTACAGTAAATGCTAATCAGAAATACTTTTTGTGCGGGGACAAAAACGTAATGTGTATTATAATGATGAAAACTTCTTTGTACAATTCAGTGTTTTTTACTGTAGACAACATGCATCACAAATTATATATTGATTTAATTTTAAGACTCATATTCACATTTCTTTCTTTGAAAGCAGACAAAGCAACAAAATATTTGTTTATCTCAGTGTAAATCCTAAATTTTCTGTATTTGCTTTTCTACTAATATAGTCTCCAACTCCCATTTTTAACAATTTCTTTAGTAAATTTTAACTAATACTGGCATTATGTACTCTGTTTATTTATTTTAATACATATAACGTATTTAAATATTATTTATTTTGCTTAGCAAGTGTGCATCATTTATAGCTTTGTGAAATCATAGCAAAATTAATCATATAGACTATTGCACTTATTTCTTTTTCTTCATTAAGCAACTTGGTGTAGATCTTATCCAATTCTGTATTTCTTTTTGATATAGCTGTTAAAAAAAACTTGTGCCGATCCAAAGACAATTTTATCATTATAGATGTTTGTTAGACCTGTCATCCTTAGGGTGGTCTTTCCCCACACCTCTTGACTGCTTACCTAATCTTTTTGCTGATTCTTTTTGTTCCCCTTAGGACTCTTAGCACTTTACTACAGCTGATCAGTACTAAAGTGCATGTGCTTCACACTCAAACTTGTTACCATTGGTGTATACACAATTGGCATATTTAGATTATGTGTAATTCTCTTGTAAAGTGGTATACCATATACCCCTGCCTGTAACCTAAATGCTACTAGTGGGCCTGTAGCACTGACTGTGCCACCCACACATGGAGCCTTTCAAACCTGTTTCAGGCCTGCAATTGCAGGGCCTGTGTGTGCAGTTTACTACCACATCGACTTGGCATTTAGAACTACTTGCTAAGCCTTAAACTTCCCTTTTTACTACACTTAAGTCACTGCAAATGTAACCCCTAAGGTCAACCCTAAGGTAGCCCATAGGGCGGGGTGCTGTGTAAGTAAAAGGTAGGACATGTACTTTTTTGGTTCTGCATGGCCTGGCAGTGAAAAACACCCTAATTATGTTTTCACTACTGTGAGGCCGGCTCATCTCATAGGTTAACATTTGTAATTCCTTAATACACTTTTAAGCTGTAATTCCAGATTAGAAAGGAGTAGCTACATCATGTTGTATATCTTTGGAATGATATTGATAAATCCTCTTTACTGGCAAAGTTTAATTTATCATTACTATTTTTGGAATAACAATTTTAGAAAATTGACATTTCTCAGCACTTACTGCTGTGTGTACCTGCAGCCCATCTCCAATACACATATGGGGTTGGTGACAGATTCACTTTGTGCATCTCCTCTAGACAGCCACAAACACAGGAAGGTTAGGTGAGTCAGAGTACTCACCTGAATTCATTTGCATTCTTATGGCTCTTCCTGGGTAGGAAGGGAGGGAGGGGCTGGCACATCTGAATAGGTAGTGGCCTGACTCCACACAAAGGGCTGATCACCCCCCCACAGGCAGTATGGAGTCAGGGCTGAGGACGAAAGAATACTTGTGCACTTCAAAGACACTTTTATGAAGTCACCCCCACTTCAAAGGCACATTTGAATGTGAGTACTGGTTCTCTGAACCCACCAAATGAGACATTTTTGGACCGACAACTGGACTCTGCCAGAAGAATTGCTGTGTTGCATCAAGGACTAACAATCTGCTGGACTGCTAACCTTGAAGGCCTTCTTTTTTCCCGTGCTACCATGCTGCCTGCCTGCTGCTCTCTTACTTTGCTAAGGAGAGCTGGACTTTGCCTTGCATCCAAGTGTTCCCCCAGGGCTTGTTGGCTTGCCTCCTGTTATTGAGACTCAGGGAAATCGATGTCTCTACGCCTGCTTCTGGTTCACTGGAAGTGTATCATGACACTTGCACTGGTGAAATTGATGCAACTTCTGTCTTCTGAAAGCAGAATAGGAGCATCAACCCTGTTGCGGGAGCAGGATGGGTACAAAGCATTTAAGGCTCGAGTAGAATCACCAAAACTACAGCATCAACCGACGTGTTGCCATCACCCCAAAGAGACGATCCCCGCATCCCTTCATCAAGCATGGAGAAATCTGGCGCATTGGTATCAACACGCACTGAGACCACTACATCACCATCACCACTGAAAGACGATCAATGCATTACTTTGACAAGCATGAAGAAACCCAGCGCATCGGCTCCGGAACCAATGCAGTACGGCTTCCACACTTGTTTTCAGAAACCAACACATCGCCATCAACCTGGGTGTGAAATTAACTCATCCCTTTGACTGCAGGAGTGACATTGACACATCTACTGACGTATTGACCCCACACTTCATGTTTACGACCAGGTTGAAGGGACTGCCTGTCTCCTGGACCTGGCCCACGTTCCATCATGGTCGGCTTAAACTGTTGTCTTTGGCCCGGTCCAGCACGATCTCAAGTAACCTTTGAAGCACAATTTGCTTCTGAGCGCTATTTTTACACTTATTCTTTTACTGTGTGTTGCACAAATACTTTACACTTTTTCGAAGAGCCTGAGTGCTCGCTGCCAAGCTATCAGAGGGTGAATACAGGAAATCTCCAAATGTGTATCTAACTTACTCTGACTAGGATTGTGGTTCCTATTTGTACAGGAAGCATACTCTGACAACAAGAAACCCAATTTCTAACAATGTTAAATAGCTACAATTCACAAGATACACAGTCAGATATCATTGAAAGAACCACATGTATATTACCAGAAAACATGCCACAGTTGGACAATATCACCTTTGCCTGCATCTTTGCACAACTTTGCCCAACAGTTTAATTGATTCTCTAGTCACAACCTGTTGCAGTAAATCTGCACATACCCAGACCTATGCTCAGGAAAATGGGACCTCCAGGTATAGGGGCAAAGCCTTCCCACGACCTTAGTGCTCACAAACCCAGGATTAAATAGCTATAGTGTCTCACTCACTCTCCTATTCGCTCTCCTACTCACAAATGGAGAAATCAATGATTAGACTCCCCAGAACACAACACTCCTGTATCGCTCAAGACACATCTTTTTGCTCACATTCTCGTACTTGTCCACAATAAGAACTGACAGAAACTCGAAAATAGTTTAAAATATTTATTTTAACTATTGTACTCTACAATGCAGTATACGAGCCACAACCAGCAGCAAAATTCATAATACCAATACAGTTAGCCTTGCAGCAAGGCTATAATTCATAAAGGGAGATATCACCTTACAAAGACAATAGATAAAGGACTATCCGCTTGATTCATGAAGCAAAATTGCGCCCGCAATCGCTGCGAAAATGCAATTGCGGGCGCAATATCCGTAATCGGCATTCAACATGAAAATAGCGAAATCGCAAACACATAATAGCAAATTCGCAATTATGTTTGCAGAATCCCGGTAGGAGAGCATTAGCGATTCGGAAAATGCGACAATCCATGTATTCTGTGAAATAAATAGCAAATTCGCAATACAATCGCAATAGGCATTCATGAAAAATCGCAAATAGCGAAAAACCCAAAAATCGCTGTTTGCGCGGCGCAAATTAAGGACAACTCAAAGCAGGTGGTAAAAATAAAAGCCATTAAAAATGTTCTTTTAAAAAACCGTTGGCCAATCAGTAACAGGTTCAGGCCTGACCAATCACACATAAGGACAATCAGCAGCAGCATTAGGAGTTCCACAATGCCAGGAATGTACATAGTGGTCAGGCGTCGAAGGCTACAGCGAGCAGCACGGAGGAGACGCAGGATCCAGGACAGGATTTTCCGCCAGCGGGTCACCTTGCTGGGCCAAACCAGAGAGCATATATATGCAAAATACAGGCTGAATGGGGAAATGATAATGCAGCTAATACAGGACCTTGACCCCCTGATGCAGCACCCAACAAGGCGTACCAATGCAGTGCCTACATATGTGCAGGTATTGTGTAGCCTGCACCTCCTGGCCTCCGGGAGCTTCCAGGGGATAGTAGCGGCTGCTGGGGGGATATCCCAGCCCACCATGTCACGCTGCCTCCAGACTTTTGTTGACGCTATGCTCACCCAGCTACACCATCACATCAAATTTCCCACCAGCCAACAGGATTTGGACTTGACCAAGCTACAATTCTACAATGTAGCCTATTTTCCACATGTACTCGGATGCATAGACTGTACCCACATCGCCATCTGCCCACCAGCTGCCACGGAGTATATGTTCCGCAATCGCAAGTCCTACCACTCCCTCAACATACAGATGGTCTGCAATGCTAAGACATACATCACTGACATTGTGGCCCAGTACCCAGGGAGTAGCCATGACTCCTTCATATTCCGGCACAGCGGCCTCCACACACGACTGGCCAGGGGAGACTTTGGGGAAGGACACCTACTTGGTAAGTACACTTTGTCGACAATGTCACATTGCTATTAGGTAGCAGCGCAGCACAGGCAATCACCCTCTGCTCCTCTCATTCAGGTGACAGTGGCTACGCCCTCCGTGAATACCTCCTCACCCCATACCTCAACCCTGCTACACCCCAGCAACGGCGCTACAACCTTGCACACATACGGACAAGGAATTGCATAGAAAGGACATTTGGGCTGCTCAAGAGCAGGTTCCGCATACTGCACAAGACAGGTGGGGCCATGTATTACAGTCCTGCAGTGTGCTGCCGCATTGTGGCTGTCTGCGCAATACTACATAACATTGCAACCAAGCGCCGGATACCTGTCGACATCTCTGGCAGTGAATCTGAAGGGGACAACTGGCCACCTGCACAAGCGCGCCATGCACGCGGGGAGAACCCAGCTGAAGGCCACAGACGTCGCAACCACATCACAGTGAACAGTTTCTAGTGCACCCTCTTCCCTCACCCCACAAATCACAAATGCATGCAAAATGTAATAATGACACAACGCTAATGTGTGCTGCAAAAATAAATATAATTGTTTCAATCACAATAATGGTACCACTTTAACTTTCTTCTTTACTAACAGTATTACTGCATACTGCTGTGTCAAAGGACAGGGCAGGCTTATGCTCAGCCTGTGCCTGTAATAGTCATATGTAGTCAATTGCGCCTCCTGCGCGTACCACCCAAGCGCCTCTGAGGCTCATCCTCTTCCGAGACACGTGTACCTGCCGTGGGCCTGGTGCTGCGCCTGAGTGGCCCTACTTGTGAGGCAGAGTGGCTGCTCATGCTCGATGTCCCATCACTGACATCATCACCCCCAACAGTGGCAGGTAGAGCAGGAGGGTGTAGTGCTGTCACCGCCGTGGTCAGGTGCTCCAGTACCCTGGTCATATCCTCACAGCACTGGATGAGTTGGTGCTGCTGTGCAAGGGACCGCCGTGACAACTGTGATGTTGCATTGCCTGCAACATAATTGAACCTGGTGTAGGCCGCCAGGCGGGTCAAAAGCTGATGGTGGCGCCGGCGTGCTGCGTTGCGCTGAGTTGTCATCGCTGCAGTGTTGGCCTCCATGGCTGCAGTCATGCGGGCCATTCCCTCCCCCACACCTGCCACATTGCGCCCAATGTTGTACAGCTGTAGCTGTATGGCACCTTGCTGCCGTGCCTGCCGCTGATGAATACACAGCATGCATCTTTCGACGCTCATTCGCGCCAGCCGCTGTCCATTGCCCCTCCTGCTGATTGCTGCATTGGTGTGCTGGCGAGACCTGCCACGCCTGCTCTGCTGGCCTGACACAGTGGCTGGCCGCTGTGTTGCCGCTGTCGCGGGCCCTGATGTAGTAGCACCAGCTGCTGGTGGTGTCACAGCAGACGTTGCTGGTGCAGCAGGGACTGGAGGCACACTAGTCGTGGGCCTGGCTGCAGCTGTAGTTGGTGCGGCAGGGACTGGAGTCACACTAGTCGTGGGCCTGGCTGCGGCTGTAGTTGGTGCGGCTGAGGCTGGGGGCACACTAGTTGTGGGCCTGGCTGCGGCTGTAGTTGGTGCGGCTGAGGCTGGGGGCACACTAGTTGTGGGCCTGGCTGCGGCTGTAGTTGGTGCGCCAGACGCAGGGGGCACACTGCTGGTGGACCTGGCTGCTGGTGTTGTTGCTGCAGCAGGGGCTGGTGCCTGTGTTTGTGGCGGCACCTCCTCCTCCTCCTGGGCCTCCTCATCTATTAGCAGCCTTTCGCTGTCGCTGCTTTCAGCGCCACCTGTGAGGGTAAGTGGACGATCATTAGTTGCATGTATCTGCCAGACATGCAGTTGCTACATGCATGCTGGGTGACATTCCCTGACTGACAATGGCTTTGCGTACTTTGGAACCTGTCTGGCTGCATTGTGGTACTACTACATTGTGGCCACACTACATGTCCCACAATGCTTCAGGGCATTACCTGATGTGCAACAATGGCATGACTATGGAACTATATGGTCATGGACATTCATAGGGGACAGGGTCGCAGTCGCATGCCACTTACCTTGGGTGTCTTGGGTGGGGCGGGATGAGTCCAGACGTGTGAATCCAATGCACGCCTCCCTCTCAAGCGTGTCTTCCACTTGGGCCTCCAAAGGCTGTGTTTGGAGGGATTGTAGGTCCTCCCCCTCCAGTGCCCGATGCCTCTCCAAGGCGCTCCGCCACCTTCTCTTTGGCACGACCTCGGAGGTCGTACCATCTTTTTTTAAGTTTGTCCAGTGACCTATCGGCCACACCCACGGAGTTCACGGTGGACGCAATTCCCTGCCAGATCCTCCTTTTTTCCTGCTCCGGCACCCTCCTGGAGTCCTTGCCAAACAGTTTGGAGTGGTTGGCCACCACCCCTTCTATCAAATGCTCCAGCTCCTGTTCTGAAAATTTCAGCTTCCTCTTCCGCCCTGTGGTGTTGCTTGGGCCAGGAACAGCTTCCTCAGACATGGCAGCACTGTTGTTGCAGAGTAGGAATCAAAAATAGAATAGCAGAAGCTCTCCCAGTTGCTGACTCGAGGTCTGCCTCACTGTGATGAATGGGGGTGGGAACTGGCTGCTTCCTGGTTGTGATGTCATTACTGTGCTCGAAATGCGACTTCCCATTTTCCCGATCTCGCGATCTCGCAATTAGCGATATCGCTATTTGCGATATCGCAATGCCAACACGGATTTAGCCGGAAATAGCGATTTTTCTGCGATTATCGTTAATCGCAAACAGAATTTGCGGCCGCGTGCGAATCGCATTTTATTATCGCTAAACATCATGAATTCTGATTTGCGATTTCTCAATAGCGATTCGCAATTTTTCGCTATTTGAGAATCGCAAATCCCGTTTTTCATGAATCAGCCTGTAGAAGGCCTAACCACCCTCCTATTGGTAGGCAGAAGTATTACTATATATTAGAATATCTCTGGGATTTGTCAGCAGACCCCATACCTCAGGACATAGATCATATGTCTACATCACAGGCCTTCTGCCTGGAAAGGTCCATCTCCGAATATGTGGAACCTAAACATGCATCCTATAATATAAAAGTAATATCTCCAGTAAGCACATCTGCGTTGGCATGTTTTGTCTAAGTGCTAGGGCCTGCCCAGAACATAATAACAAGGGTCAGTGTTTATCAACTTGCTCACTATGTGCAGACTAAACTCCAGGAACAGGCAGAGAATGAGCCTAGCAGAGAATTCTCATGTGAAAGGCATAAACAAAGTTGTGCAAAATAAAGACATGCAGTGTTGTGTGCAAAAGCAGCGGTATGACTACCGGGCTCATGCTAATTTAAAGATGTCGATGATGTCTCTAGTTACCACGTGACACCCTCCCATGGCCAAGTTGTAGGGCATAGACAAACGGCTCCAAAGAAAAGCAGAGCCACATTGCATAATGTTTCAATTTTTTTTATATATATATATATATATATATCCTGTAGCCAGGCACCTTAAGTTAGCCCATAAAAACAACTTGAAAGACCTGGACTAGTTTGGGATAGGGGCGGTTCCTAAAAATATTAGAGGAGGTAACCATGAGCGTCAGCTTAGACAATCGGAAAGTAGTTCGGTTTGAAAGCTTTATTCGATTATTCAATAAACAATCATAATAGCACACAAAATATTAGATACAACTCTGGTAAAAATTGTTAAAACGATTACGGTAAAATACATGATTTAAGACAATTCAAAAGGGGAGGTATATAATAGACATAGCAGCAATTATTACAGGAAAGGGCACAATTAGAATTCCAGGCTTTTTCTAGTGGACATTGATTTTAGGATAATTAACAGATCAAAATTGAGCATAAAGGTATTAAGAGAGTCACCATAAGTTGGGTGGACAAAATGGGCCCGGCCCTTCCCATTTGCCCCATCAAAACCACATGCATTTGTAAAGGAGCGGGGGCAAGTACGAATATTAAAATCCCCTCCCCAAATGATATCATAAGGATTATGGATAGCCCTACCAATTTTCATAACAGCAGTCTCAAGATCATTAACAACACAGGTGCTCGTGGTATCAAACATATTGTTATAGTGGTTAATTAACAAAATATCTCGACCCCCACTTTGTTCCAGCCATAGTACTTGCAAATGTGATCCAATGGTGGAATGTGACTTCACACGTATTGGGAAGTTAACGGACAGTAACATCACCAGCCCACCTTTTGCCTGCCCATAGTGGATTCTTGTGCAGTTGAAGGACACGAAACCATCAAAATGGATCTCGGCGGTAGACCAAGTCTCTTGTAGACAGAGGATGTCATAGTTAGTAATTGACTCCCTCCAACCAAGAGACGACACCTTCTGGCGCCAACCGGCTATATTCCAGCTCACTATTTTATAGCCATGATCACAAGGGACAGCCTCTGAGATCGCAAGATCCCTTAAGGATACTGGGTTTAATGGTGGCTCCTCATAATTAGCAGAGGAAACCAGTGGGTGGACTATGTCCGGTGGGTCTACATCCTGTGTTTGCTCTAGGGAGTGGGTGGTAGTAAGGGGCAAGAGATAATATATCTCCGAGAGGTAAACAACCGCTGGCATCCACTCCACAGGGGTGTTTCCGTGGGGCTCAACAACTCCAACCGTTAGTGCTTTACTCAGGTCAGAAGCAGAGGATTGTGTCATAGTTAATGGCTGGACAGCTGGTGGTAGTCAGTTGACTGCATCCCGACAACTGAACCAGTTATAGTCACAAAAGGGAACATTCAGGGGCATGTGGGCCGATCTTGCTTCATATCTTCTATTTTTACCCCTCCGCTCAACCCTGATCCAGTCATCCCTTCCTCTTCCATAGGTCATACAGTTAGGTGGAAAGAAAAAGGACAAGGGAAGGGTCTGGATAGTGGAATCACATGATCTATTAAAACCAGCACAGATATGGGAAACGGTTCAGGGGTCTCTAAAGTTAACGGTTATACAGTCCCCATTTATGGTCTTAACTGTTTTACCCAGCCAGGGCACCCTTCTTACCATGATAATTTCATTATGTAGGTGGGCCGGCAGAGGTCTATTCCAGTTGAGTCACCTGACTACCTTACTTTTTAGAGAGCTAAAAGTTTCAGCTTCCCCTACTTCCAATGTGGGTGCTCCTGCCAGGACTACCATAAAGCGATTTGCTTCAGGAGGAAGGTCTGGTAAGCGTGGTCTAGAGGCTCTATGCTCTTTTACTGGTGATGATGAGCCTACTTGACCATCGTCAGTTTCCCCATGGGCTTTACCATCCCCGGGGAGGCGCAGATATCTGCTTAGAAGGTACGTGATTCACCGGGTTAGGGCCTGGAAAACCTGGGGATCTACAATTAAGGTTTTGGGCCTCACTATCTGCAATGGGCGGCAATCCTCCCGGGTTGGGGTACAGGGACAGGGATGGTACTCGGCTTGCAAGAATGATTAGAATTTGCTAGTATGGCAGATGTAACTTTCTCTATATTTAACAATCTAAGTTCAATTCTCTCCAGCTTGGCTTCTAGGGGGAATAAAATAGATTTTAATAAAGCACCCATACTTTTAATTGATAGATCTTTGCTAGGCAAATTAAGGGAAGGGGGTTGGGTTAAAACGATTCAAGGTGAAGTAGTATTATGTTGTAACTTAGCTGATTTTGCCTTGCTTTCTTATTGTAAGCCCTCTTTCTTTTAGAGATAGCTCCTTCTTTAGCCCCCTGTGACAATGCATTATTAATAGTAACATCTTGATCGGAAGAATTAGAAACATGATTATAAATAATTAGATTAATTTCAGGCAGTATCTCGTTGACTAAAATGTCCAAGTCCTGTGTAACATGTTCATCCCCTTCAGGAATAGTAACTTGGCCTGCCACACAGGGAGCAGCAGTAGCAGTATCCAGAAACCTTTCTGGCGTTTTGGCATTAGCAATAGGCCCCAGGGAGGATCTTTTAATAGTTGATATTTCTTGAGATAGACGTTTCTCCAGAACAGTAATTTCAGTGTCAATAATAGAGTTAGCTCTAATCAGGAATTTTTCCATACCTCCCACTGTAGACCCTCCGGCTATCGACGACTTACTCCTGGTTTCGCGTCCAGCCATGTTTTACGGAGTTAGCAGGGAAGAGTTCAAAGACCAGAATAAGAGGGGTGGGCCGGTCCGGTCATGAACGGGCACAAAGGGGCCCGCCCTTGGCCCGGGCTTCGTCCCGTGCTCCGTCCCGCGCGCATCCCGCGTGCGCGGTTGTGGGCTGACCTATATACAGGGGAGGGGGTGGGGTGGGAAGAGTCGCAGGTGCGCTGGTGATTCGAGCGCTCTGCCTGCTGGGACTCGCAGTCTCGTGCCCACAAACCAGTCAGGCTCAGGTCTCCCCGAAGTGTTAGGGCAAGTACAATCCGGTCCACCACCTCAAAGGTTGCTCCGCATTCAATCCGGCAAAGAGTCTTTCCAAAGGACGGCTACGAAAGTAGATTCATCCTGGAGCTCGATACTAAGATGCCCAACGGGCTTAACATGGGGGAGGGCCTTCACAATTTCTTATAAAATAATCCTTTGTCTTCCTTTATTCATCCATATTTATATGACCCTTTAAGATTTTTCTTGCATTATGATACCTATGTAAGTCCAATTGCTGAGTTTATTTAGTTGTTTACCCAGCTATGTATTGACACCACCCCCTTCCTTTCCAATTTTTGATTTTTCTTCTACATATATTTAGTTTTTTGTCGATTGTTGTCTATGATAATGAGTTTAGTCATTGGGCACTGGCCCACTGATTAATTAATTAATTAATTAACATTTTCTTATATTGGCATTGATTGTGTATCATTTATTATTTTTTGACTTCAAGGTTATTATATACTAATTTCCTTTTTTTGGAGTGACTGCTGCTAGGTTTCAATTTCCCTTTATTTATGGGCATAACTCCCGGGGCTCCGGGATTATAGACATTACTGCTGCTATTCTATTTATTTACATAAATGTTTTAATTTGCACATTTCCACTTTCACACAGCACTTTAGCATAATTGTTGGTAATATTTGCACATGAATCTTGATCTATTATTAGATCTTTGAGATACAATTCTTGCACTAGTGTCACATGTTTACAGGAAATTTGCTTCATTTCCACATATTTATACATGATGACTTATCATATGTTATTTGAACATTAGTAGAAACGGTTATTCCCTTCACTATTTATTTGATGCCATTTAATGTATTTATATGGTATGTGTGAAATATATTTATTGATTTTATCTTTAATATTTATTTATGTATTTATGCATTTAATATGTTGCAATTTGCACAATGTGAAGCATATTTCACTATATCCTACAATCATATGTACAAAGAAGGTATCTTTTATCTATGTCTATGATCATGTGACCTCTTCATTGATGAACTGACTCAAATGCATTCTATTGGCCATTATCATCTTTAGTTTCACATTTATATATCACAAGAACTGTGGCGTGTCATGTGATCAAGACAGACTGGATCGGTTGAAACGCGTCATGCTGGGGCACTGGCCAGGACTGACTGGATGCCATTCAAATAAAAAGAAGAACTGAGAAACCCATTTGAAGTCCCTCGAGTGGTTCGAACCTGTTATCGCTGCGCTGGTGCACTTTGGCGCATTACAGGATTTCGTGATATATATATTGAGCAAATTATATATATATATGAGCGCATATAGATATATAATTTGCTCAAATTCAATTTTCTCAACAACTACTGGAGGGATTTTCACCAAATATAGAAAAGGCACTACTGTATACCTGTCCCTACCATTTTGCCAAGTTTGGTGTAATTCCGTTCAGCTGTTCGGGCTGTAGCCGTGTCTAAATGTCCCATAGAGAATGCCATTTGAAAAATGTCAAATTCAATTTTCTCAAGAACTACTGGAGGGATTTTCACCAAACATAGCAAAGGCACATCTGTATACCAGGCCCTACCATTTTGTCAAGTTTGGTGTAATTCCATTCAGCCCTTCGGGCTGTAGCCGTGTCTAAAGGTCCCCATGGAAATTAACATGAGGAAAACACGTTTTGGGACCCCCCTTTTTTCTCAGCCCCCGCTTGACGAATCCCCCCGAAACTTTCAGGGAAGGAGGGGAGCAGAGCGAAGCAATTAAAAAAAAAAATTACACGCAGATTCCTCAATCGGCGAGAAAGTTGTTCCCAATAGAATGTTGGGGATTTCCTGTGGTAACTAGGTCCTAACTATATATACCTACTGGCGACCGCCAGTAGGTAATATATATATATATATATATATATATATATATATATATATATATATATATATATATATATATATATATATATATATATATATATATATACCGTTTAATCAAAAAAATCTGAAAGAATATGTGCACCGTGGTAGGCAAGGCGCTCCTAAATGTCATTGTTATTGTGAAAAAAGAGGGAGGCCATCCAATCAAGCAGAGTGAACGAAGATTCATGTTCCTCGTAATCTAGTGCATCCAGCAAGAGAATAGGGCAACTTGTGTGATATTCAATTGCGAAACAGGAGCAGAAGCACCAGCACTCCACACGCCAATAATAGGATAAGTGGGAAAACACGATGGCGCTGGAAAAAATAGAATGTATAAAGGCCGGTACTACTCCATAAATTGTTTGACAAGATGAAACGAGGCTGGAGCCTACAAGTTAAAAAAAATGTCCAAGGCCTTCAGTATCAGATGCATTAAAAATTTGATGAATCAATTCCCCAAAATGTAATGGGAGATTCGTAGTCAGCAGTGACTGAATTTCACTAGACGTCCTAGCCATCTGCAATTTCGAAGGTCGCTCGAGCAGAAGTGAAAGCGACTTGAGTCTGCTTAGTTTATTGAAGTCTGTTTAAGTTTGAATGGCAGGCCACAGCGAGCTGTCTACAGCCCATGCAGGTAGGAAAAAGAACATAGCTGTAGCAAGTAACTCTTTTGGAAACCGTAACTATATACGGAATACCTGCCTGTAACCTGCAGCAATTGTGGTTATTTAGGATAAGATAACTACTGTTAGAAAGCAATATTAGTATGGACATTATTGAGGGAGCTGGTGTTCCTTTTAGAAAACAGGCTAAATTAGGTGCTGATAAATTACAAGCGCTGTGCAGCTGAACTTGTGTACAAACTAAAGCATGTCCCACTGTAGAATCACAATCCTCCCCTGTTAGGAAAACCTCTTTATCATCACGCAAACAATGAAACATAAACAGTAAAAACAAACTTCAAGCAGAAACATACTACTCGGGGCGTTCAAATTTCCGGATAGGAAAATGTTTCATACATGCACTAAATTGAAAGAGGGAAATAGGTAAAGAAATAACCTCACGTATACTGAGGAATCAGTCTCCGTTATTGAAAATGGTAGTTGTTCTAACTTCTCAATATGTAACAAGGTGTAAGTGGAATCTTTCACTGACATGAGCTTTTGTTTATCAGTCAAATTAAACAGTACAAACAGAGCAGTTGTGTTCAAATATTCCCCAGGCCCTTTCCCATTTTTCAGTGTTTACAATGCCCAGCCAAATTGCATTACAGAATGCAATTGGTTTTGACCATGATACAAAACAGACACATCCTTTTGCACAATGTCAATAACAGATAAAACAATATTGTCCAGAGTGTACATACAAGAAGACAGAGTATGAATGCTGTTGTCTACAACATCCAAACCTTTACACAGGTTATCCTGCTCTAGCTGATGAAATCTGAAAGCAGCCTCAGCTTGGGACAGCTTCCAGATTTCATGATATGCTGCATATGCAAAAAGTCTCCGACGAGGAGACTGTGGGCCTAAAAGGAAATCATGAAGCGATGGAGTTTGCAATACCTAGTGTGGGAACGGGAGGGGAAAAATAGGTCTTTTTTCATGATGCCCTCACACACCCCGAGAGGTGTCATGCTTCATCATTGGGCTTTGCTCCTCTGCAATCCTATGACCATATCATGGCTCCAAATCACATGTTGGGTACACATTTGTTTTTACTTACACTGGTACCCCAGCCCACGCCTACCTCACCCATGACTGGTTAGTACCAGGATATTGGCCATGCATGTACAAACACCCTAAGAGAGGATGGTAAGCACACCATGCTGTAAACCTCATAATTGCTCCCTTGCTAATGGTTAAAGAGGGTTCTACGGCTGCCGAACCTGACCTAACCATCTTACTTAGCGCTTATACACAGCTCTAAACGACTGATCACCAACTTCACTGCACGGTCCTCCCACAGGCACACTTCACACAAGCAACCGCAGGCATTTGACTCCTCCATGTAAGTCTCAAAGGGAGGCCCCCACACACCTCCCCTAACTGTACCATGCTACGTTGTACATATTGTTCTTAAAGTATACCCCTTTTTTTCTCTTCTTCATTTCCACAGGTTTCCAACTGCCCAGTACAGATCTACTAGGGCCCCACGTCAGACTACCATCTAAAACAATAGAAGCCTGCCATTAGTTGTGCACCACACTATCACGTAGGTCCTGAAGAAGTGCCACACAACTCCTTATGAGCAACAAGGAATGAAACATGTCGACCCTACACTAATCGTGGGCGCAGTGCTCCGCTCCGTCCACGGAGTGTGCTTAGTGTTGCCTACTTTGCGATTCACAAAGTAAGCATAGTAGGCAACACTACGCACACGCCATTGCGGAGTGAAGTTGCCTGCCACCTGCCTCACTCCAGCGCATTTGTCTGGAAGAAGTCGGTGCAACACCAGGAAGAGGGTGCCCTGGGACGCTGCATCTCAGGTAAGTTCTTTTTGTTTACTTTTACAATGTTTAACATTCTATTTGGGCATTTAGAAGAGGGGGGGAGGGAGGCAGCGGCGCGTAGTGGGGCTAGGTGAAGTGTGTGGGTGGGCGAAGATTCCCCCCCACTTTGCGGTGTTTCGCGTAGCCCCACTACGCACATTACGCCTACCCTACACACTGTGACTGCCCGTTAGGAACATTCTATTCCAACAGGGCGTCCATTCACTTTTAATTAGGCTGGATCTTCACGTGCACCACACCCCCCCTGCCCTCTTACCCGCATGCACCCTTCAGCTACTTCTAAAAAGATCTCCGGCAAAGAGCCCCGTTTATGGTAAGGCCCGTTGGGCATTGGAGCGCCGGCCCGACGAGGAGCAAAGCCCAATGATGAAGCATTACACCTCTTGGGAAGTGTGAGGGCATCATGAAAAAAGACCTTTCTTTTCCCCTCCCTCTCCCACACTAGGAACTGCATACTCCTTTGCTACATGTTCCTCTAGGAGCCTTGTGTGCAGGACCTCCATAAATATCGGCTCCCAGTCCCACCCTCCCTTCTTTCTCAAAAAACCTAAAAGGAAATCCGCCAGATCAATGTCACCATTTAAAGGAGAGAGATGTTGTTCACAGATGATAACGAAGACTTTCCTAACCACTGTTGACACAATGGTCACACTGAATATGTAGTAACTGTATGTGATTAATCAAAGCGAGGGTCATGTCTACTAAGCATAAGCCCCCCGTTGAATTTGAAAAACTCAACTGGCACGCATTAGTGTTGAGCTGCCAAATTAACCATCCCAAGGGTGCAATGGTGGTCAAATTGAGGGTACCATTGTGTACCATATCTTATAAGTCCTCTAGAGAATAATTTGTATATTGCTGCCAGTCGTTATAAGCCACTAATGATGGGAATGATGGATAATTTAAATTTTTACAGTAACCAAACCAAAACATGTAGTTGGCTGTACAGTCTGATTCATGAGCAAAAGCTGTGACGGTATAAAACACGCACAATGCTATAATTCAGTCCCACCTTTCTGCCAAATTTTGGTACCCCATATTGATTCAAAATTAATTGTGTCTTTCCAATAATCATCACCTTTCACTGATAAATCAGTTATGAAAGTCGAAGAATATACCAATGTAGTATGGGTCAGCATGAATGTCCTGTGTGTTTGTGAATTCAATTTATAATAATAGGATCCCAGGTCTGTTAGATTATAGCTAGAAAAGTATGCAAACTTATTTTTCTGTGCAAACTAACTTGAAATGGGGTAGGACAATGTTCCCATTGTGCATAATTAACCTGAGTGAGAACTGTGTTTGATGTGTGTAAAAAATGATGACAATAATGTTGGAAACAGAATAAATCAGTATAATTGACATAATTTAAATACAAATCCTCAGTTTCAAAAGCAGTGTTATATTTTATATCTGAAAATAACGAAAGTACGGCATTAACATCCCAATCATCGGAATGTGGGCCAGGTGTAATGACGTCACCAATGACACAAGAAATGGTATGGCATTCGAATAGTCTCTGTCGGGACGTATATTTTGCATTGAACTTTATCGCAAATAATGCTGTCTACTTCTGGAATAGCAGAAATGTTAATGTGGGATTGATCTCTTTTCATTACATGAGATGAGGTGAGGAGGGCCAAGACACCATCAATCAAATCATCAATCAAGTGCACATCAGAGCGTTTTGACCATTAATCAAAAGGAAAAAAGTCAGTCTCAAATCCAATCCACATGAAGAGAAATACCATTGTAAATATGATATAAGTTAGCCTTAACTGACTTTTAATGCATAATGTTCACTCGGAGGGATATATATCTATACGCACATCCCAAAGCCTTATAATTATCTATCGCAAATATGTGTGCTTTCACTACCTTATAATTATCTACCTCATATATGTGTGCTTACATTGTGACTGTATGATGTGTTATCCTTACCTGCTCTCTATGTGAAGCGCTCTGATACCCACGGGTCTTGGTCGCGCTATACAAAACATTATAATAAATAAATAAATAAATAAATAAATAAATAAATAAATAAATAAGTACTATCCACATGTAGGTCCAAGAAGGAACCAAAGATGTTCTGCGAAACCAGGAAAAGAAAATAGAAAAATTACTGGGGGATTCCTCGTAGGAGAACCTGGGGAGGAGGAGCTTGAAGGCAAAGAAAAGTTGTCTATATCCATGTAAAAAAACAATAGTTCCTAGTCGATACCAAGGTGTCCGATCACCATTAAAAGAGGATTGGAGCACCAGTGTCAGAATGTCCACCGTAAGCTCAATTGGCGTTGAGACTTGATTTTGCTGTGTAGTCGTTGAAGTTGATGACAAACAGGCAGTACATCAATTGAGGTCTCCACTTCACCCTCTTGGTGTATGTTAGTTGATGTCGATGAACTCTCAGGAAGTGGAACATCTCTCCACGGGACTGGTTTAGGCATACTATTCAGTATCTGCCAAATGTTGCAATCTGACATGTTCAATGGAAAATTAGCGATTCTCCTTGCGTCCAGGTAGTTGAGGCAAAATCAAAATTTGGGTGCCTTTCAATCCAAGAACAGGGACTGGGGAACTGTAAGAGGAAGCTAATTCTTTTTTGTTCTCTGTCTTCTCCGGCACAACTTCTCCAACTTTAGGAAGCCATTCTGTAACAGGGATCAGCACAGCTGTTATGTTGGATGAAAGCAACTCAGCTTTAGCAAGAGTGTCTTGAGTCTTTTGTAGATCCTGTAACATAGCACAATGGTTATCTATGTCAAATGTTGACGTCTAGACCATTAACATCTGGCACAAACATTTTGATGCCAAAAAGCATTTTGTATGGGGCCCGCCCACCCAGAGATCTTTCAGTGAGATTATTAAGTGCACATTGAACTCCATAGAAATGAGTCAGCCAACCCCTGCCAGTACCTAAGACCCTAGCTGTCAAAGATTGCTTTAAGTAACAGTTCATTCACTCCTCTATTGAATTACCCTCAGGCCTGTATGGAGACGAAAATTGCAAAACCAACCCCAGTGACATCATAGGTTCTTTTTAAGCCTTAGAGGTGAACGCAGGACCTTGGTCAGAATGGAGGACACCACACACAAATGTTCTGATAAAGACACGCAAACCCCTAATGACATTTTCAGCGTCCGCACTATGTTGTGGACAAACACAAAGGAATCTAGTGCACAAATCCACTGCAATCAGAATATATTTATAGGTAGTGTCGGACATCAAAGGACTGAAGTGGTCAAGATAAACACATCCAAATGGCTGATTTGAGACGTATAACTGCGTGTGAAGTGGACAAGCAAACGTACACTGTTTAATCTGTTGACAAATGTCACAAGAAAGTACATAATTACATGTCTGTGTATATAGACCCTGCCACCAATATTGCTGCTGCTGCAACAGAGAACCCATAGCTGAAACTCCAGCATGTGCAGATGCCATGCCTTTGTGCACGGTAATTATCAAAGGAAGCCTGCAGTCCTAGTTGGGAATCAGCAGATCCCCGACGGATGTTATGAAAGTGAGGAGAACTTGTTCCGGTGATAAATTTTAAGAATATTTACACGAGAAACCTTGTGGGAACACTGTCCTATCCCTTGTAGCAGCAATAGCTACCTTAATTTTATTATCAATTTCATTCATGGACATTGTAATTGCTGCTACTGAACACGTGGCAACTGCGGATTTGGCTGCCTTGTCAGCCAAAGAATTACCAACAGCATGTGCTCCCACACACTGATGACCAAGAGTATGAATAACATGTGTGAGCGGCAGACTCTCCTTAAGATGTGCCACTCAAACCCAAAGTATGTTAGGCTTTATTGCACTACATTTAGAATCCCGATAATTGTTTTGAGACCAAAAGTACAGATTGTCATAGAAGGACTGCACACAATAGAAGGAATTGCACACTATAAGAGTAGGTACATCCAGATCAGAAAATTCAAGAGCCAGTACTAAAGCCCGCAGCTCAGCCAACTGAGCTGTGCAGTCTCCAAGAGACTGTGTGTGGACTAATAAAGACTTGAACACTCCGTCAACCATTAGTTCTGTTGTCACAAGTTAACAAGAAGTTGGTCACAAGCAGATTAGACTGCAAAGACCAAAGAATTTCTATATATTCCGGAAGCCAGCTGGAAGACGAAAAAAGGGTTGTATCAACGCATAAAGTGGTTTGATATGCTGAGCATAATCAGGAATGTATGTCCTCCAAAAAAAACAACTACAAAGATTGCAACTTCTTAAGAGTAGAAGGAGGCTGCACTTGAGCACATTTTTCCAGAAAGTGGGGGGCTAGCCCTCTTTTTACATTGTTTGAGTTTGTAACCCAAATAAAGAACTGCCAAATAGGCAATGTGCGACTTAGAACAATTAAATTGGTATCCTAAGTCTGCAAAAGACAATATGATGCGGTCAACGTGCACCAGATGTGGAATCATTTTGTCGCCAGTCAAATAAATATCGCTGACTTAAGAGAAAGCATCAGGATCTATGTCATGTAAAAGTGACACAACATGCACAGCAAACGCACCAGGGCTATTCTTTGAGCCCATAGGCAATCTTTTAAATCTTTTCTGATATCCCACCGCTGTAAATGCGGTCCAGTCACAGCTCTAAGGAGCCAAATTGTGACTGTAAAATCCATTGAAAATGTCCAAAATTGTTTTATACTTTTTACAGACAATATTGCTTCATAACGCAGAGTTGTGGGTGTTCTGTACGACAAACTTACGAACATGTCTGTTCAAATTTCTATATTTCAAAACAATTCGAAATGAACCATCCGGTTTCGATATGGGCAAAAGAGGATAATTCATTGATGATACACAGGGTTCAATTACACCCTGATGTTCCAACTGAGCTAAATGTCACTAATGGATGTTTTAACCTAACGTTTGATCGGATGTTGTGCCTGAGGCTGTGGCATAGATCGCAAAGGGATCTCATGTGCCGGTAAATCTTTATCCCAGCCCACCTGACTGTGATATACAGCCGGTGCTAGGCCTAAAGTTCATTCCGATGCATAAGCCTGTTTACTCTCCTCCGGTACATAAAGCGAAAACCTCTGAATTATTATGTCTTCACCACAAGAAGAAGCTAAAACAAGTGGTGAAGACCAATCTCCCTCCGCAAACAAAATGTCATAAGATGAGGTAAGGTTATCCCAAAAGATACCCTTAATTGTAATTACCCTCAATTTGAAGGACAATCTCATAAAGTCTATTATCCGGTGCAACCCCTGTATCAGCTGTTTCCAATGTAATGAACATGTCAGTTGCTCTCGCCTCCACACAAGGACCGAGAACATCTTGTATTATGGTAACTTTAGCCACACTGTCGAGGAGAGTCACAGCCCGTCTCCAATCCAGGAGCAGGGTTCCCACCATCTGATGCATGCTTCGCTGTTAAAGCAGCAACTTTTTTCTTTTGAAACAGGGCACGATAAGGCAGTTGTCCATCAGGTTTTACATTTACGCCAAACTGGCATGGCAGATCACGTCATTGTGGCGTGGTCTCCCCATTTCTGCGATCTTGACCCTCCCTTCTACCGGACTGTTGATCCGATGAGTCCTGCAAGGAACCAAGAGAATGAGGATCAGGAACGTGAAATCTCTCTGGAATTTAAAGCTTCGAGCAGTCACGCAAATTGTATCAATTTCTGAAGCATCAGGTGTCAGTGAACCGACAGCAAACCTGGCTTCTGTTGTTGTGAATGTTGTTTTTGTATACTCTTGTTCCAATTAATTCTAGGAAAGAATGGACACCCCTCTTTTTGAGGAGGGTATTTATTCTGCGGTTAAGTAAAAAATGTATTCCCTAAATTATTACGCCCTAATGCTTTATGCACTTTAGAGATAATCTTAGCCAACTTGCATTGTTTATCAACGCCTGCTACTGCCTCAAAGCGCTGACTCATATGGCTGAGATACCCGCCACCCCCTCTCAACACAATCCCCAAGAATTGGGAAACCGGAAACAGTTCTTGAACTTTTGGAAGGCGGGAAGGGAGTTACCCTTCCCGGCCGTATTTATTAAAATATGAAACAAAATCAAAACATTAAAATAACAGTTTCATATTATGTACAATTTCATTTCCACATTACGATGTTTGGCTAACCTTAACAGATCTCTAATACAAAGGTTCTCCTAGCCGAACTAACATCCTACAAAACATTTGACTTGAAATTGTACATCCTAACGTTAAGGGCCAACGGCAAGGTCGTAACCGGTGTCAGATCCCTAAACCAGAAAAACCACCCTCACTTGTGAGGGGAGCGACCGCACAGAGGCGTACCTCAAGTGCATCTACCAATTTCCCTTGGACTTGACGGGGGCCCCAATGAACTCGACGCCATTTAACGGTCGTCCGAGGACTCGTGTGAGGTGTCTAAAAGGTAGCGTAAACCCCCTCCCGCACCCCACACAACTTACCCATCTGCCGTCGCAGATGTCCTGGCCCCGGGAAATTCCCCAGGAGGGCCCGTAGCCCCTCCTATCCAGGAAGGGGCCTTGACCACCTTTCCTTTCCTTCCGGCGGCCTATCCTTAGACGGGACCGCCTCCCCGTTGAGGGGCCCATGGCCACCTCCCCCGAGCGCTCCCATCCGTAATGGGTGACGCCCCCCCATAGGGATCTTCCAATTACTGCTCACCGATCATGACCTTACCGCCCGACCAAAATAAATACGACAATTCTACCTAACTCACTAAGATTACAAAACAAACATAACTTATTACAAGCATGAATACTGATCAACACTAGTGCAAAATTACTTTATTTGCAAAAACATACTGAAAATAACCATTCTTTATTGCATATTCAAAAAATGTCACGACAATCATCACAACCTGCAAAAAACAGAGTTACCACATCAAAACTTTATTCAAAAACAACTAGCTGTCCTCAGGGGCTGGTGGGTGGGTCAAAATTGGCTCTTCGTTCCGTCTCGAGCTCACGTGCAGCGGGGAGGTGCAGCTTCAGAGCACAGGAACAAGAGGATGCTTTCTTGGCTTTCTGCTCCTTTTATCCGTCTTCAGGGCGGGCGTAAACCCGCCCCCGCCTGCCTCCGAGGGCGTGGCCGGCCGCGTCAGTGTCTAGGACAACCCACTCTAGGGCGGGAAAAAGGCGCGCCCGGCTACGCCGCTTCGGGCATATCAGCCGAGACTCGCCTCCCGCCCAAGATGGCTTCCCGGGGGGATCGTGGTACTCCACCATACGTTCGGGGGGACCGAATGGTCGCCCCTTTCCATATGGCTGAGATACCCGCCACCCCCTCTCAACACAATCCCCAAGAATTGAGAAACCGGAAACAGTTCTTGAACTTTTGGAAGGCGGGAAGGGAGTTACCCTTCCCGGCCGTATTTATTAAAATATGAAACAAAATCAAAACATTAAAATAACAGTTTCATATTATGTACAATTTAATTTCCACATTACGATGTTTGGCTAACCTTAACAGATCTCTAATACAAAGGTTCTCCTAGCCGAACTAACATCCTACAAAACATTTGACTTGAAATTGTACATCCTAACGTTAAGGGCCAACGGCAAGGTCGTAACCGGTGTCAGATCCCTAAACCAGAAAAACCACCCTCACTTGTGAGGGGAGCGACCGCACAGAGGCGTACCTCAAGTGCATCTACCAATTTCCCTTGGACTTGACGGGGGCCCCATTGAACTCGACGCCATTTAACGGTTGTCCGAGGACTCGTGTGAGGTGTCTAAAAGGTAGCGTAAACCCCCTCCCGCACCCCACACAACTTACCCATCTGCCGTCGCAGATGTCCTGGCCCCGGGAAATTCCCCAGGAGGGCCCGTAGCCCCTCCTATCCAGGAAGGGGCCTTGACCACCTTTCCTTTCCTTCCGGCGGCCTATCCTTAGACGGAACCGCCTCCCCGTTGAGGGGCCCATGGCCACCTCCCCCGAGCGCTCCCATCCGTAATGGGTGACGCCCCCCCATAGGGATCTTCCAATTACTGCTCACCGATCCTGACCTTACCGCCACAGGCCGGATAGTTGACCGGCTATCCGGACCCCCCACTCCTGCCTAAAGGTCATGTTTTAAACCCTTTAACCAAGCTATGAGGTCTCCTATGAGTAACTCATTCCCCACCCGGGACAAATGAACCCCGTCCCCCAAATACATACTGTCCCCTTTGATACAACCATGCGAAACAGAATGCAGTGTACTTGAACGAAACAATCTACTCACTTTGTTATTTATTTTCTTTACTGAATGATTCAGAGCAGAAACCGAAATAGCCCCCCGCCACACTTTCCGTGGGATCATATGGGACGATGCAATTGTGCACCCTGGAACTCTTCTTGCCAACCAACTTACTGTGGAAAGCATTGCCTCAAGAAGAAGTCGTCTACCAGTGGCCACCAGATCGTTACCCCCAAGATGGACTATGATTATAGACGGCGGTGACCTTGTCCGCTCTAACAAACCCTCAAAAAAGGATTGAAACTGGTCAATACAGAGCCCGCCCTTTCCGTAGAAGGATACCATGTACCCGTATTCCCCAGCCACGTGAATCATATCACCTGCTTTGAATACGTCCGCGGCACGCCTCACGTATGAGTGGCCCACGACCCACACCTCCTTTTTCGCAGACGGTGATTTCTGACCGCTGGTCCCCAGGAGTCGGGTCGACTGCACAGTCCGCCCCGCTTCGTAAGCTTGTGCAACTGAAAACCGAACAAAAACAAGAAGCGTGAGTATATCATTACAGCTTCACAACATGTGCAACCGCACCTACCTTTTATAACAGTTCGAGGACCAACGCCCCACACGTTTTACTTGTTCTACACTCAGACCCCTGGCTGTAGCCTCAGTAGCAGCCCCTATCCGAAAGGAATGGGTCCCGAACTCGCCGGGGTTCAAGCCCGCGGCCGAAATCGACATCGCAAGCACCCTCTGGAACTGAAACCTCGTCAGTGGGGTGGCGTCAGCGTGTCTCAACAAGGTCCCCCCCCATGCTGCAACCCTCTGCGCTAAATATTCCTCTACGCATACCACAGGGCACATGGAAGACCCGGGGATCCTCTGAATTATTACGCAGTCCCGATTGCTCCCTGATCGGATTTGGACCTAACAAATGAGACCGTCATTGTCTCCCCCCTGACCTGAATGTGCTCCCGGCACAGTCCCCCCATCGTATCCCGCTTGTTCTTTGCCACTAATTCGCTTACCCGCATAGCCTCATGGAATGCTAGTGCAAATGCGGCTCGGAACAACACTGCTTCGTACTGGGATGAACACGTTGCCGGGAGCACGGACAATAACAGGGTCAGCCTATCCAGACCTATCGGGTGCCTCTCATCTACTCTGCGACCCTCAAGGCGTTGCCACCCACGTAGCGCTTTCTGCACAACGAAAGACGCTGTCGGGTCCTGGATCCCATGAGCCTTTGCCATAAAGGAAATGGCGGCCCGATGCCTCTGGGCCGTAGCTACTGATTTGCCTGCCTGATGTAAAGAGAGCAGAAATTTCACTACAAACTCTTCCTGACCCCAAAGCTCCCCCCTAGCAGTACCCAAAAAGGCCCAATAGGAACGGAACGCCCCTTCATATGCCTTCCTCGTCCTGGGTGCTAAACTCTCTCCCACAAGGTTTTGTAGTTCGGGGCACCGAGAGACCAGAGAGCTTCGGGAAAGGGTGCCGCCACCGGGTCCGCTGTGGGCAGAAAACCCCAGAAGGCCTGCATACGGAAACGAGAAAGCGCATCAGCCGCTTGGTTCATCACCCCCGGCACATGTCTTGCCCTAAACAGTACATTCAGTTGCATGCATAACAACACAATTTCCTTGAGCAGTCTCAGAATCAATTTGCATCGTGCTGCCTGACTATTGATACACTCAACCACGGTCATGTTATCAGACCAGAACACCACAGAGTGATCACGGAACCCCTCGGGCCACGTTTTCAGGGCCACCAAAATAGGAAAAAGTTCGAGAAAAGCAATGTTACTTGTCAACCCGCACTCGTGCCACCATGACGGCCATTTTTGAGCCGACCATTGTGTACCAAATATGGCACCAAAACCTATACTCCCCGCCGAATCTGTCCAAAGCCCCAGCTCCTCGGAGGACACCGCTGGTTTGTTCCAGACAATTCGACCATTGAAATCCGCCAGAAATGCCAACCAAATGCACATGTCCTGGCGAACCTCTGCCGAGAGTCTCGTGCGGTGATGTCCTTCCTTCAGGCCGACCATGGCTTGTGCAATCGAGCGGGAAAAGGGGCGCGCCATTGGCATCACTCTCAGGGCAAAATTCAACTGACCCACCACCTGTTGCAATTGATGCAGGTTTACTTTTGTTGCACAAATACATGTCTCAAGGGATAACCTGAATTTTAACACTTTTTCCTTGGGTAATCGAAAACAACCTTCTACCGAGTCGAGCTCGATCCCCAGAAACTCGATCAAGGTCGAGGGACCCACAGTCTTACCTGGCGCCAATGGCACACCGAATTGATTCATTAAGACACAAAATTCATGTAAAGCCTGTCCACACTCAGGATCCCCGGCTGCCCCCAAAAACAGAAAGTCATCGAGATAGTGCATAACATGTTGAAAACCTGTCTTCCTTGTGAATACCCACTGCAGAAAACAACTGAACTTCTCGAAATAGGCACAGGAAATCGAGCACCCCATTGGCATACATCTATCCATGTAATAGCGACCCTGAAACTGAAAACCAAGGAGACGCTGATCGTCTGGATGTACCGGGAGCAACCGGAACGCTGACTCGATGTCCGATTTTGCCATCAGCGTCCCGGGCCCCAGGCGATTCAACATGGCAACGGCCTCATCGAAAGATGCGTACCGCACCGAACACACTTCCGGGTCTATCGCGTCATTCACGGAAAGACCACGTGGGGCTGACAAGTTATGTATCAGCCGAAACTCACCCGGGTCCTTCTTGGGGACCACCCCTAGAGGGGAACAAACAAAGTTATCAACCGGTGGCAAATCGAATGGACCGGCGACACGACCTCGAGTCACCTCTTTCCCAATCTTTACCTGCACCACCGCCGTGTGCTGCAAGACCGACAGTTGATTCTTACAGTTTGCTACACCCTGAAAATCCCCCACTGGGATGCGGAAACCATATGAAAACCCGTTCCGTAACACCCCAGCGGAAGCATGATCCGGGTATTCGTTGAGCCAAGGAATCATTGCCATGGTATCAATCGGGGTAGGTAAAGGCGCCCCTCGGACTATATTAGACCTGTTTGGCGCCTCCCTTACCACCGTTATCACCCGTTTTGGCTCTGCACATGGACTCAGGATGGGGTGGCTGCCCACACCCCCCACACTCATGTCTGAATTTGCATGACCCTTGTGGCCTCGTACATTTCCCTCTGTTAAAATTCCAACAGATCCCCCTTTTACCTGTGTTGCCACTCGGCTTCGAGTGGTACTCGTTACCTGCACCCGTCCGAAAGGGTGTCCCAGAGTTTTGGCGGGAAGATTCCCCCCCGATACTCCCTAACAATGGTACCTTCAACATTCCTGTACTCTCCATTTTTTGCCATGACACGGAGTCGTAACAATCCCAAGTCAAAAATGGGTCGTGTTCCTTAGCTTTTCTAAAAAGATTGTCATAGCAGAACCACTGATTGCCCCCATATGCTACGGAATACTCCATGATACGTGATTGATAAATAGGCAACTCGGTCAGCAACTCGGGCCTACGCTCGCCCATGATGGAGGTAAAAATGCCCCACGCTCTGCCCCAAGTACCAATGTTTTCGTCAACCTTAAAGGCGGCCATCTTTGTGCGCCAAACACTCGGATGCATGAGCTCCTTTTGGCTCTTTACATGCTCCATCTCGTAGTGATCGGTAAGCAAAGAAAAAATGTTCACATACTTATTCGCCCAAATCTTTTCCTTAATTTCTAGTGGCACATGCTGAGCCACCTTTTCCCTTCGTGAAGGTACAGACCCCTCCCCTGCAATCGGCAATGGCCGCTTACCTGAACCAGACGCTGCATCTGCCACCGAACCTGGGCCTGATGCGCTAACAGAAGATGGTGCCTTCGCAGCCTCCCTAGATTCCCGCAGTTGTCTCATTACTGCCCGGGCGTCGTCAGCCGTGGTGCCCTCACTATCTTTTCCCAACCACGCTGCCAATTGTGCCGCTAACTCGGGAGGCATATCCTCCCCGTTCACGGGGGTGACCACCACGGGGATCGGGTTCCCCTCTTTCGGCACCGGGGTTGGCTCCTCAAGTGGGGTATCGGGAACCGGGGTTTCCCCCCCGAGTGCCCCCCTTCTGGACCTCTTGCCTCTCCCACCGGGGACTGCTCCCGGCAAAGGCCGTTTCGGTCCTCCCTCCCCGTCCTTAGCCGCCATCTGCTTCTTCAAATCGGCTACCTCCTTCATGAGCATGCGGAGCATCTGATCGGTACTGACCCGCTTTCCGACTTTCTTGGGCATTCTCAGACGGAATATCTGTAAGACAAAAAGAAAGATTACAACGCTCAAAATTGGCTCTTCGTTCCGTCTCGAGCTCACGTGCAGCGGGGAGGTGCAGCTTCAGAGCACAGGAACAAGAGGATGCTTTCTTGGCTTTCTGCTCCTTTTATCCGTCTTCAGGGCGGGCGTAAACCCGCCCCCGCCTACCTCCGAGGGCGTGGCCGGCCGCGTCAGTGTCTAGGACAACCCACTCTAGGGCGGGAAAAAGGCGCGCCCCGGCTACGCCGCTTCGGGCATACCAGCCGAGACTCGCCTCCCGCCCAAGATGGCTTCCCGGGGGGATCGTGGTACTCCACCATACGTTCGGGGGGACCGAATGGTGGCCCCTTTCCACTTGCAAGCTAACCGCTTCTCCTTTGATATTGGCGAGTATCTAATCAGAGACTATAGGGAATTCCCCAAACAGTTTCACCCCCAACTTCAGAGCGGCGTCCGCCCTATGCTCCTCCTGAACCTTCTTAAGAACTGTCTGTAGCACTGTCATGGAGGGCGTGCCAAAGCAAAGAGAATGCAGCACTTCAAACACCTTCCCCCAGGTGGTGCAATCAGCTAAATTGGGAATAAGACTTTTCGGTAAACTCATTATAAGGATCATGTGTTTATCTAAAGGAGTAGTATTGGGAAATACAGCTGTGAGTTGCTCGAATTGCTCAGCTAACCAGAAAGGCAATTCATCTCCATTTTGAGGAAGCTTTCCCATCACTGAATTAATCATGATTGGGCATATTTCCATTCCTACATGCCCCGGTTGCTGAGGAGGAGCTCCTGCTGGGGCCGCCTGGACCATGCGAGACACATATTGTATCTCTCTTCTGTGTATAGGAACTAATGTGTAATTGAGGCAGCTCTGCATGTGTAACACCATGGTAATTTGGGTGTGTTGTAAAACCCACCAACATGGGCCATTTGGCTCCGTCGACCGATAAAGGGCCTAAACAGACTCTTGTAACAGGGTGAGGTAGTGTGCCATTAAACCAGGTGGTGTGCTCCCAAGCCGACAAAGGAACTTCAAGTGACTGATAGGGTCGATAATCCTGGGGAACCACGGCCTGTTCATATTCATGAAAGTAATTATCATTCCCATCCACCGCCGGGAATGTAACCCAAGAATAACGCACCTTGAAGCGAAAAGTAGCGTTCACTTCAACCACAAAAATAATGTCTGCCCCCGTCGCTAGGACTCCATGTTATGTCAAATGAGCGGTCAGCACCACGCAATTATGAGCAGCGACTGCAATAGCCATTAGGTATCAGAGAGGAAAAGAAGAAAAACAGTAGTATAACACTGGGTAATATCGACAAAATAAAAACCTATAAACATCCAAGCTTGTAAAACCTATCATATCTAATATAGAGTTTAATCCCTCGCACCACGGACGTCTCCGGTAATTGGTGAGAGGCTACTATGGACAAGCACAAGCGCTACTCAGGGGTCTTGCAAATAGGTACCAGACAAAATGTTGGCGGCTCCATGTTGCAGGAATTCCTGCACATACACAGAACTATGCGCAGGAAAATGGGACTTCAGTGTATGGGGGCTAAGCTTACCACCACCTAAGTGTCCACAAACTCAGGACTGACTAGCTACAGTGTCTCACTCGCTCTCCAACTCACAAATGGAGAAACCAATTATTAGACACCTCAGAAATCAATACCCCTGTATCTCTAATGAATCACGGTAACAAGACACACCTTTTCGCTCACATTCTCGTACCTGTCCACAATAAGATCTGACTGAAACACGAAAATAGTTTAAAATATTTATTTTAACTGTTGTGCTCTAAAATGCAGTATGCGAGCCACTATCCACAGCAAAATCATAATATTAATACAGTTAGCATTGAAGCAAGGCCATATATCATAAAGGGAGAGATCATCTTCCAAAGACAGTGGATAAATGACTATAAGGCCTAACCACCCTCACCTTGGTAAGCAGAAGTGTTATTATATAATAGAAGATCTCCGGCGTTTGTCAGCAGACCCCACACCCAGGACATGGATCCCTCTCCAAGTGTTTGTAACCTTAACATACATCCTATAATATCAAAGTACGATTCTCCAGCAAACACAGCTGCGTTGGTATGTTTTGTCAAAGTTCTAGGGCCTGACCAGAACGGAATAACAAGAGTCAGAGTTTATCCACCTTGTTCACTATGTTCAGACTAGACTCCAGGAACAGGCAGAGAAAGAGCCTAGCAGAGAGTTCTCATGTGAAAGGCATGAACAAAAGTTGTGGAAAATAGAGACATGCAGTGTTGTGCGCAAAAGCAGCAGCATGGCTTCCGGTCTAATGCTAACTTAAAGATGCCAATAATGTCTCTAGTAACTACGTGACAAGCCCAAACATCTGTGAACATCTACAGTTTTTCTTGTTTTAATTGTGTAACTGGCAGTGTCACAGAGCTAGTGGCACAGCAAAAATGTCAATTACTCAGGTTGACTCAGGATGAAAAGATTGAATCTAAGCCACAATAATGTGAACATTTAGGTTTTTCCATCATACTTTTATTGCACAGGAAACCACACGGATCATTAAAGATAATAACTGACCACCTTGGGAAAAAATCTTAATATAGGTCAAAACTACATTTTTTATTAAAGATCAACATTGCTCAAAGAATTGTGAAGTTCTAAAAGCTCATAAAATAAATGTATGAATCATTCCTGGCATGGCAAGTCAGCCCAACCATTCATTGATTATGATACACCCCAAATAACTTTTTGAAAAGAAGCGTATGGTTTACAAAGGTAAGCTTACACTTTTGTGCAACTTTACAACTTTTCAGTATTCACAAGCTATGTGAAGAGTATTTAAACTTGGCACTCCCTAGTCCCTATACTAATGCATTCGGAGTTCTCTTTACCCAGAGGCTCCGCAATCAGGGGAAGAGAACCCTGCACACAGGGACTATGCAGTTGCTGTGCCAAAATACATATTGAAGCAAAAATACCCATAGGAAACTAGAATAAACAGCATTGGACTATTAATAATTTTATTAATCATGGTATGTAATTTAACATGATCTGCTACTATTTACCAACTGCTTAAAATACATACCTCAGTTACCAAAATATATTCAGCGTATGCCTTAGTTTCTACCGTTCAATGTCGTCATTTATTTGAGTAGTTTTGCATGATTCTAAAATGATGCCATCTCAGAGTGTCGGATGACAGATTGCACACAATGAAAAATTTGCATGGGAACAGGAAAAGTTACCAAGGTCTTACTATTAAATCTTCAGGCAGCAGCAATATCCCAGCGAGTAGATAGACATTACAGACTCACGCAAAGAGAGAATACTTAGGCTAGAGAGGCCTTATAGCTTTAAACATCAGACATATTTCTGGTATCATGTGTAACCCCAATTACTGCTTGAAATGGTACTTGTGTTTATAATGTCAGCGAATGGAATCTTCTCTTGTATCATCAGAGACTGTTCGTCCAGGCAGTGAACATTTGCAAGCTGAGCAGAACAGATTTGATTTTTATGAGACATAAATTGGCATCAGCTTGTCGCCCATCTGGAAAAACGAAATACAGAAACCTGGGGCCAGATGTATCAAGATACACTTTTGCGATTCTCAAATAGCGATTTTTAAGGAATCGCTATTTGAGAATTGCAAAATGGTATGTTTGTAGAAATTCGCTATTTTTTGCGATTTGTTAAAATTCCTTAATTGCGATTAGCAAATTGCAAATCACAATTAAGGCATAATTTCCCAATTATTTCTATGGGCCAGGAGGCCCATAGGAATGAATGTGAAATTATTCTCAATTTGCGATTCGCAATTTGCTCAATTTTGAGATTCCTTAAATGCAATCGCAAAATAAGGAATCGCATATTTGCGAATCCTTATCTTGCACTGAAATTTGCTACATACATACCATTCTACTCAAATGAGTTCGCAAACGCCGAAATTCTGTAAATTTTGGCGTTTGCGAACCCATTTCAGCTTCATACATCTGGCCCCTGGTTTTTACATGTCATTCCTGAGCCACATTGTAACCTACCTTACAGCACTGGTGAGTAGTTGCTAAAGGATCTACATGTGCTGATGGATCTACTGGAAGAAAACAATGAAAAGTCGAGGCAAGGTTTTTCATGGACCTATTAAGTTAAGCTGCTCGAATGCCCCATAAGTGTCTTGTCCCATCAGATGAGCTCAGATGGTGTCCCCAATATAATAAAGCCTGCGCTCAATTACACTGTTTTGTCAGCTCATGCTGCTAGTTGCCTACGGAGAGGATGCAGCAGGAGTACACAGCTGATGGGAGAGGTCTTTGAGCTAAGTGATGTTAGTATCTGCAACCCACCACTTACAAAACACATGTACCTAATTTGTACCGAGAGAGATCTGCAAGAAGGCTATCTTAGCGTCGAAGAAAAAAGAGCAAGAATCTTCAAATTATTCCTAATCTCTGAATTGGGGATTTCAAACGGAGTTGAATGAGTCTGGATCTATGAAGGTGCAGAAAGGTAGAGAAAGGCTCACTCGTCAAATCAAGAGAAGGATATATAAACTGTGATGCGATCAATGAGCCCTGTGCAGCTCTTAAAATGTGGATTCGTTGTGGAGGCTCTGTATTACCATTTTACTAATAATTAGCAGCTAAACTATATTATGTTATGTCTTGTTATGTAATGTTTATTTGTAGAGTGTGTGTCGCACTCAGGAGGGTATTCTGGAATGGGAACAAAATGAGAGGATTGTGGTGGCTGAGCCAGTGGTCTAGGTATCTAGGTAAAGAGTCATGTCTTAAGTTGCTTGCAGTACGTAAGAACTCAGGAGGCAGCTCTAATGTGCAAGGGAGGTCATTCCATACATTGGGAGTGAGGTATGAGACAGAGCAACCAGAGACTCTGGCTCTCTGCATGCAGGGGATGTGTGCAAATAAGAAGCCATCCGAGTGGAGGTTCTGGTCAAGGTGAGGAAATTGATGTGGCTGTTAGTAGGGCTGGGATTTTTATATGTGTGTGTGAGGAGTATAAAAAGTGTGTGTTTGTGGATGGCAAGCCACTGGAGTTGTCTATGGCTGAGGTTCCGTGATTCTGAACCCGTTCAATAAAGGTCATCGGATAATGACGATTTTGGTATCAGTGGACCGCAAATGACGAGTGCGGTATGTACGAGTGTTTTCGTCATAATTGATCAATGGAAACACTACGTATTCAGGGATTTTGTTCGAACCTTCGGGTTCCATTTTGTGTACGGCAGCCATTTTGTGTGGTTGCCCTCACATAGGCCGATGACTATGGCCGTACGAGTCCTTGGGACACGTACACCTTTAGCTGACTTTTGTGTGACCTGAACGAGCTGACTCCCTAAATTTGGTCGTTGATGTCACCGAGAAGTATCCCATGTCTCTGTATTCTAAGACAGGTGAACCCGAAGACATCGGGCGTTTCCCCTGGCGCCGCTGGGTTCTAAAACCCGGTTCTTCATGGCTCAAGGTGATGTGTTTGCAGGTGTGGGTCTGAGTGTGAGTCTGACCACTGTGTTTTGATTGGTCTGAAGTCTTCTGGCTTGTTGGAAGGTGATGCTGACATTGCGAGTTTTGCCGTAGTCGGATTTGCTGGTGACAAGGCCTGGTTGATGTTTCTGCACGTGTGGATGGGGAGCTAATTGACAAATCAAAAGGGGGACCCCTGGAAACTAATATTAGGCAAGTAGCACAGGGGAATTAAATAGAACAGACCAAAACAAAGAACAATACTGCCTAGATTTTAAAATGCCGCAGGCCCTGTGACAGAGTCCCAAGATTATGCATCGTGAGCTGAAGCTAACCCTGGCATAATTATTGTGCCATATGACCACAAACAAAATTAGCAAAAATTATTTTTAAAATTATTTTCATGATATCAAAACAGACTAATAAGATATACACATTTATCATAAATAAACATCATCAATGATCAATAATGTCCCACACATCACTTCATTCATACTACCAATCTCATTCATGACGACATTCATCGATCATAAGACATCACACTTCACTCAAGGTGGTAAGACGGCCAACTGATGGTAAGGTAACAAAATGTCCTGTGGTCTCTCCCGGTGGTAAGAGAACACAATCCAATGGACACAGAATAAACTTTAAACGCCAACGCGCGTTTCGGTGTATAGCTGCAGACGAAGCAACACCTTCATCAGGGCGGACAGTGGATATGGGTGGGACAACAAACACACCAAATAATGATATTAACTGGGATTCCCTGGGCAGAATTCACAAGGAAGAAACGGATCCTTCATCCACAGGAAGGGAAGAGAATCAATCTATATTCCCAATCCTGTGTAAGCAGAATCTTCAAAGACCTCAATGGTGGAACAAACAGTCCATCACTGTTGTGAAGGCGGGAGGACTTCCAGCCTCCATTAAGTTTGTATGTAGATCCTAAATCGATCTGCTTGCGGGGCCAGAGTTCCAGTTGTGTGCCTAAATCGCAAGGGTTACAGAAAATGATAGTCGAGTTCATTCCCCGAGAACAACGCGAACAATGGTTTCTGTATCGGCAATGGCGTCCGTTCAAAAGGGGGATGTCCAGTTCCTCACAAAGTGGCAAAGGTTTTCCTGCGGATACAGGTATGGGTGGAGCCAGAGAATTATGCAAACAGTGAGTGGTTTTTGGTTCAGTAGAGTGAGGTAGGTAAGGTGCATCATGGTAGGTATAGGTTTTGAGTAGGGCTAGAGGGTACAGAGCACACAGTTTGGGTGAAAGGTAGTCACGGGGTATAGGTGCGTCATCGGTTTAGAGGCAGGATTAAGCCGTAGGTATGGGTGGAGTTAGAGAATGATGGAGAACAGCAGGAGCAGCTTATGGCAGCATTCATGAGGTATCAGCTGTAGTAACAGGTAAGGGAGATGGAGGGTAAGGGTGGGAGAGTTAGATGGTATGTACAGCAGGGTGGAATCAAGGGAGTTTAGGAATGGAAGGGTTTATAAATGGGAGGATTAATTTTTTTGCATGTGTATTTCGGATTGGCGATAGGCATCAGTGGCGAGTCTGGATTATATGTTTTTTTGCCGTTTGGGTTTAGCAGGGTGAGGATTGATGCACGATATTCACAAAGTAGTGTGCCTTGGATCACGGGAAGGGCACTTTGGACAGTGGATTTTAATAATGAGGGGCATATTGTTGTTTGTCGCATGTGTCATTTTATATTATGTTTGCATGGATTGGTCAGTTGAGCTGTTTGTTTTATTTTTAAACCCCTGACAAAGACCCTACTGACTTGAAATGCATTGGGTCTGCATACATCGTATTGACTACATGATTGATTCACCTGTATAAAACGTGCCGTTGTACAAAGCATTAACAAGCATACAGCTTTAGAAAGTAAAGTTGAATAAAATATACAGGTGCAACCAAGTCAAGTCAAGTCAAGTGATTTATATAGCGCGCTACATACCCAGAGGGTCTCAAGGCGCTTGAGGAAGGGTGGGGGATTACTTGTCGAATATTCAGGTTTTAAGTTGCTTTCTGAATGTAAGGTGGTTCTGAGTGAGGCGAAGGTGAGTGGGAAGTGAGTTCCAGGTTTTAGCTGCCAGGTAGGAGAAGGATCTGCCTCCCATGGTGGTTTTGTTGATGCGAGGTACAGTTGCAAGGGCTTGGTTGGAGGATCGTAGGTGGCGGGAGGGGGTGTAGAAGGAAAGTCGTGAGTTGAGGCATTCGGGTCCAAGTTCGTAAAGTGCTTTGTGTGCGTGGGTTAGGAGGCGGAAAGTAATCCTCTTGTTAACGGGGAGCCAGTGGAGGTTTTTCAGGTGTCCAGAGATGTGGTCTTTACGCGGGATGTCTAGTATGAGTCTGGCTGAGGCGTTCTGGATGCGTTGGAGTTTTTTCTGGAGTTTTGCGGTGGTACCAGCGTATAGGGTGTTTCCGTAGTCCAGGCGGCTCGTGACCAGTGCGTGGGTGACCGTTTTTCTAGTTTCGGTGGGGATCCAGCGAAACGTTTTTTTGAGCATGCGAAGAATATTGAAGCAAGAAGATGAGACGGCGTTGACTTGTCTGTTCATCGAGAGTGAGGAGTCCAGGATGACACCTAAGTTCCGTGCGTGGTCCGTCGGGATGGATGCTTTTCCAAGGGCCTCTGGCCACCAAGAGTCATCCCAGGCGGAGGGGGAGGTACCAAGGATAAGGACTTCAGTTTTGTCAGAGTTCAGTTTTAGACTGCTGTGCTTCATCCACTCGGCTACTTCTTTCATTCCTTCATGTAGGTTGGTTTTGGCGGTGTTGGGGTCTTTGGTGAGTGATAGTGACAGTTGAGTGTCATCGGCGTAGGAGATAATGTTGAGGTTGTGTTGGCGTGCGACAGCCGCGAGGGGGCTCATGTATACATTGAAGAGGGTGGGACTGAGTGAAGATCCTTGAGGCACGCCGCAGATGACTTCGGTAGCTTCTGATTTGAATGGTGGAAGGCGGACTCTCTGAGTTCTTCCGGCAAGGAACGAGGTGATCCATTCCAGTGCTTTTCCTTGGATTCCGATGTTTCTGAGGCGTTGTATTAAGGTGCTATGACAGGCTGCGGAGAGGTCGAGGAGGATGAGGACGACTGTGTCTCCGTTGTCTAGCAGAGTTCGAATGTCATCTGTTGCTGCGATGAGTGCGGTCTCAGTGCTGTGTTTGGCTCAGAAGCCGGACTGTGAGGAGTCGAGGGATTTGTTGGTTTTGAGGAAGGCGGCGAGCTGGTTGTTGAAAGCTTTCTCGATGACTTTGGCCAGGAATGGAAGGAGCGAGATGGGGCGGTAGTTTTTGAGTTTGGTGGGGTCAGCTGTGGGTTTCTTCAGAAGGGCGCTGAGTTCGGCGTGTTTCCAACTTTCCGGGAAGGTGGCGGAGTTGAGGGAGCAGTTGATGACGTCTCGGAGGTGCGGTGCTATAATGGAGTCTGCTTTGTTAAAGATGTGGTGAGGGCATGGTCTGTGGGGGATCCTGAGTGGATAGAGTTCATCAGGCGGATGGTGTCCTCAGTGGAGATTGGGTTCCAGTCATTGAGGATGTTCAAGGGGGGTGGGGGTCCAGCAGGGGGTTGGGTGGGTTGGTCTTCGGGTCGGTTGTCGAAGCTGTTGTGGATGTCTGCAATCTTGTTGTGGAAGAATGAGGCTAGGGAGTCGCAGAGGGCTTGAGAGGGGGTGATGTCGTTGGAGTTGGCTGAGGGGTTGGTAAATTCTTTGAATATGTTGAATAATTCCTTGCTGTTGTGGGCGTTGCTATCTAGTCGGTCTTTGAAAGCGGCTTTCTTGGCATTCCTGATCAGTTGGTGGTGTATACGGGTGGCGTTTTTGAAGGCGTCCTTGGTGCTGGTGTTTGGGTCTTTTTTCCAGGCCTTCTCAAGGGATCGACAGAGTTTCTTAGATTTCTTAAGATCATCGTTGAACCAGGAGGCCTTCTTGCTGCCTAGTTTGATTTGACGTTTTTTCAACGGTGCTAGGATGTCGGCGCTGTTGGATAGCCATTGGGTGAGGTTAATGGCTGCTTGGTCGGGGTTTGAGGAGTGGGCAGGGGGGTTTTGAAGAAGCGATGAGGAGATCTGGTCGATGGTGATTTTGTTCCAGTTTCTTCGCAGAGTGGGTTGAGGATGGTTGGGTTATTCTGGGGGATGAATCCCTTTTTCGGCAGTGCGACAGACATGAGCACGGGAGGTGTACCCTGTATTGTTGAATACTTTTAGAAAGTTGCCATTTGCTTCTCCTAACCATTTGGTGCCTGCATCTTGTGTCCTGGGCCACACACCAGTAAATAGCATGACTGCTGGCCGTTGTGTATTCCTCGCAGACAGTGACTCAAAGGGGTACTTGGTGTTGTCAGTATGGGCCAATCTACCAGAATGAGAGTGGTAGAGTTGTGGAAATTCCTATTTATATTTCAAAGCAGGTGCACAGCACACTCACAAAGCACTTCACACTAGCCTTTTATCACCCCAGACCTCCTCGGACCTGGATAGGGAGAAAGGAAATGCTGAAACCCTCTGTGGGGGAAAACTCCAGAAGTTTTCCCACTTCAAAGCTGGTAACAGCTATAAAAATAGAACACTCAGACCCACTGTTGAGCTCACATGTGGACCTGCAGAGTTCACTCAGGAGGCCTGCCCTGCACTTCAGAGGACTGTCCTGCTGCTTTGGGCCTGCTTTGTATCTCAGAGGACTGTCCTGCTGCCAGAAGCCTGTCTTGATCCCTCGGAGGTTTGCCCTTCCGCTGAAGGACTGCTTTGCTGCTTGAGCCCAGAAATACCAGAGTGACTTCAAGGGCTAGTTGGCTTGCTTCCTGGTCTGAGCTACAGGGACACTACAAGCTCCATCAACTTGAACCCTTCACCTGGACCTTGCCTGAAGTGAGTCCTGCACTCCAAATGGTGCCCACTCAGTCCTGGACCCTTGGAAGTGGTGTTAAATGTGCCCAAAGAGACTAAAGTCACCATGTGGGAACTTTTCAGCCAAAACATGCCCTGAGAACCTTGAGGAGACCAGGACTCACCTGCTCGCCCATCCTTCCAAGGTGCATCACCAGTCCACCTCATGTGTCTGAACCATCGCTGTTGGCTCTAACTAAATTTCAACTTTTTCACACTCTTGTGTGACTAGATGTATGTGATTTGCACTTTAATCTTTCAGGTGCTATTTTTTACTTAAAACTTTGAAAATATATACCTCGGATTCTACTGATTGGATGTTTGCTGTATTGGTGTCACAAAATGTATTACATTTTACTCTATTTTCTAAATAGGTGTGGGATTTTTCTTGTGTTGTGTTTTCCCTTTATTACTGTTTTAGTGCTACATAGATACTTTACACATTACCCTTAAGTTATGCCTAGCTGCGCTTATGCCCAACTACCAGAGAGTCATCCACGTGCTAATTTAGTGACTGTTTGTGGTTCACCTTGGCAGGAATTGTGGTTTTTGTTTGAGAAGAGTTCACACCCCCTCAAGCAACAACCCGATTTCTAACAATTGTTCTTTACACTTAGAAAGCAGTTACTCCAGCTCTGACGGGCAGCTACAGTTATTCATGACCATTTGGATGAGACAGTTGAGACAGGGTGGTAGTCCTGTATGTGTCTTTTTCACTTAAAGTATATACTTGAGACTCTGTGTAGCATATGAAGTGATGCAATGTGCTTTTAAAACACAATTATTGGTTCCATTCTTCTGGTGTGATATCTTCATTTTGGAGTAAGTGTTATTGTGGTCCTGGGGGAGGGGGCTGCTTTGTACACAGTGTGCACTCCTTAAAGTTCTGATTGCAGGTGGGCTGAGCCTGCACTTGTTTTTGGAGATTTGTGGGATGAAAGTGTTGCTCTTTGTGATCTAGTGTTACGATGCATGACGGAGACATGTTTAGGGTGTTGTGTCTCAATATCCCTCTCCTTGTAAGGTTGATGTGTGTTTTTTTAATTTGCCTGCTATGTATGCATTGGTGTTAAAGTACGGAGGGGTGTGGCATCTGGTGTATCCCCATTTTACTTGTAAGTTTGTTCAATTTGTGGGTTTGTCAATGTTTCATCAGCATGTGGAGTATTTTGTTTCCTCTCCTTTTGGCGGATGATGCAAAGTTACACAGTGATTGGTCAAGGGGATGCAAAGATAAATACTCTCTCTCCACTGCATTTTCCATGGATTTTTATATCTCATATAGCGCTAAAACAGCTGAACAGATTTATATGAAATTTGGCAGGATTAGACATTATGGTGTGCAGATGAGAGTGTTTTTTAAGTTATAAGGCATTTTAAGTTAGTGATATCTGTGGCCACTGTATTTTCATGAAATTCCACAGTATTTTGGGAGAGTACCATGGTACATAGCGATGACAAGTCATTATGTGATTGGCAAATGACTGCCTTTAAAAGAGTTGAAGGCAGTGATGTTGTCTTTAGGTATACTTTGTCTGTGTTCTATATTTCATCTTTAGATGTAGGTAAGTATGAAGTCTGATATTTTCCTCCTACCTATTACCATATTATTAAAGTGGAAATAGGTTAGAGGAAAATATCAGACCTCTTCTAGCAAAACACAGAACACAGGCAAAGTTACCAAAAAACAACATGGCTTCTTTCAAGTCTTGTAAAGTTTATTAAAGTGGTATTAGGTAGGGAGAAATATTTATACATTTTTATAGGTTTTTTTATGTATGGAGTACCACAGTACTGTCTCCATAGTACAGCAGTACCAAAAACATATTTAAAAATATGTCTACAACAATGCACTGTACTATATTGCAATGTACTTCAATCCATTGTATGCCATGCCACTCTACCCTATTTCACTGAACGGCACTCTATCCTGTACCACTCTACTGTAGGCTATTCTACTTTTTTAGAAACATTTTTAGAAACATAGCCAATATTTATATTTGTCAAACAAAACCAAAACAATAAAAATCCAACATACAGTACTCAAGATACGAATTTTGAAAGAGTCAACTTGAAGTCAATAGCTCCAACCAGGTCTATCACGACCTCATAAACAAACAAATATAACAGTTAAGGCCGACTGCGAGGTTGCAGCCCAGCTATGATGTTGAGAAGACCCTCAAACAGTACCTTGGAAATGCAGGGCATCATGAACCTTGAGATGAGTTCCAAAGAAGCAATGTTATCAGCGTCGGAAATCGGTTACGGAGGTCAATGTAGGAGTCATCAGGCCCTTGTTGTCACATTCGTTGCGGATTGAACTCTGTGAGATTGAAGTCAGGAGTGCTGGCATCGGTGGTGTTGGGGATTTGATGCAAAGCAGGATGATGCAACAGGTGGTGCCCACAGGTCCCGGTGTTGCTCGGTGATGGCTTCTGACCAGGGTTGCGGTGTGAAGTGGGGCCATGCAACATGCAGTGTCCACAGGTCACGGTGGAAGCAGTGGCACCTTTGTTGCTGAAGCACTGTCGTTGGTAGACCCAAGGTTTCGATACAAAGCGATACTTCATGCAGTGCCCACAGGTTGCAGTGCAAGCAGCAGCATCCATTGATGAAGCTGGAGTTGATGCCTCTGATGTCGGTGGTCCAGGACTGCACTGTGGGATGAGACATGAGAGGTGTTCATTTGCCATGGTGCAGGCAGCGGCTGGATGACGGTGTCCATGTCAGGCTGACCACTGAATAAAAATCCTTTTGCGTGGTACACTGCCTTGACATTTTTAATTCACATTTTTTTCACATCACTGTCACAAAAAACCAGCTCTGCAGTATCCTGGCATTGAAGCACACCAGGGAGGCATCGGGTTCTCCTGTTGGGCCCGATGATGAAGCATGTCACCACCCAGGGTGGTGAGTGAAGGCTTCCTAATAATTCCTATTGATTCTCAACTTTAATTATTAAGGTTCTTCTTTCCTCTGTACTTGTGCTTACACATGTAGTACCTTTAGACACTCTTTTGTTGTTTGATAAAGATTTACCCGGGGGACTGAGAGTGTCCCGTACTCTCCCTCTCTCTCCTATTGTTGTAACCCCTACTCCACTGTATGTCACTTCATTCTACACTCTACACTATTCCAATATATGCAACTCCACTCTAGAACTCTCTACTCTACTCTACACCACTCCACTGTTCCTTTTACAGTGTACCACTAGTGTAGTCTACTCCACTACAGTCAACCCCACTCCACTCTACGCCACTACACTGTACGACACTCCACTCTATGCCACTCTAGTCTATGCTATTCCAATGGATGTATGACGTTACAACGCATCCTTTTACCACGCATGCCTTTACAACGAGGTTTTTACAACGCATGCCTTTACAACGCATTGTGCTTTGGGGCGCTGGATAGTGAATAGTTTAATTTATTATTCCAACTCCAGTCCCCGTAGATAGTAGGGAAGGTGTTGGATAGTACATTAAACCTATTCCCTATCCTAGAGCGCCCCCCAGCGCAATGCGCTGTAATGGTTTGCGTTGTAAAGGTTGCGTCATAATGGTAGTGTGTTGTAAAAGTTTCGCTGTAAAGGTTGTTTACCTATTCCACTGTATGCCACTACACTGTACCTCATTCCACTCTACACCACTCTACTGTTTTCTGTTCTACTGTCTACCACTCCAGTGTGCGCCACTACACTCTATGCTATTCCACTATATGCCACTACACTGTACCTCACTCCACTCTACAGCATTCAACTCTAGAAGACTCCACTAGATGCCACTCCACTCTATGCCACTACACTGTACATCACTCCACTCTAAGCTATTCCACTGTAAACCAAACCACTATAACACACTCCACTGCACGCCACTTCTCTGTGCACCACTACACGCCAATACTCGCTACACCATTCCACTGTAAACATCCCCACTGTACGAAGGGCAGTCCTCTCTATGCTATTCCAATCCATGCCACTAAACTGTAAGCCACTCCACTGAATGTCACTCTAATGTACGTTATTCCACTGTATGCCACTGCATTCTATAAAACTGTACTCTACCCCACTCCACTCTATGCCACTCCACTCTACGCCACTCCACTCAATGCTATTCCAATCTAAGCTGCTTCACTCTACGCTGGCTAACTCTACGCTATCCCAAAGTACGCAACTCCACTCATACCACTACACCTTACACTATTTCACTCTATGCCACTCCCCTCTAGGCCACTCCACTCTACACAACTCCACTATTTGCTATTCTACTCTACACCACTCCACTGTATTACATTGCACTATAACGCTAGTCCATTCTACGCTACACCACAATATGCCACTGTACTGTACCACATGGGACAATAGTCCACTCTATGCCAGTGCACTCTTCACCAGTTCACGGTATGCTATTCCACTGTGCGCCACTCCTGTACCACAATGCACAGTACTGCACTCCACTCTATCACACTATACTCTACCACAGTATACTTTACAACACTCTCCTCTACTGTAATGCACCACTCTTCACTTAACAACACTCCAATTGATGACAATAAACTCTACGATATTGTTATTTTTCACAAAACATTCAATTTTGATGAAAATAACAAAGGTTAAACAGTTGTGATATTTAGGAAATGAATATTTATTCTTTCTATACAAATCAAACTTAAAATACACAAACACTATTTCCATAGGCACAATGGGAAATTACCACGTCCAAAAATCCTAATATTTGAATTGTTGGTCATTTGTAAATTTGCACCCCAGGAGCTTTAAAACGAGACAAGATTCGTCAAAAAATGTATATGAATTGGGAGTTCAAGGCAAAGCAGGCAATGGTTACCAATGACTACGAGTAATATTGCATAGCTCATCCCATTTACTAGTGAACACGTTTTAATCGCGTTGCTTGGACAGGCGTGTCACCGAATCAATAACACAAATACTCAGGGACATTTAATTATAGCCCAGTAAGAAATTCAATTTGGTTCTCCAAAACTGGAATTATATCAGAAGACAGATCCGTTGTCTCCTGTCACAGTTCTTACATTCAAATAATAATTGTGAACGTTTTCATACCTGTTAATGTGCCAGAAGCTAGGGACTGGAAATTAGAGCTCTCCATTCGTTATACGTGGTGAATAGATAACATATTTATCAACAGTGTAGGTATCCTTTAACTTGCAATCATTTATGGGGAGCCATAAGCAAGCCACTACGAAGAGTAGAAACGGTAGAACATTCACATTTGATCCCTTTTTAATTTTAACTATTTTTGTAATTACAATTTGTATGGAAAACATACATGACCTACAATGAATGAAACAGACTATTTACTGTGAAAAAACTTACAATTAATAAAACACAAACCCTAACACTAAGCAACATAAACACACTTAAAATTATGTCAAACACTACCCCCAGCACATCGGGAATTAGTACCTTCATATTCCTTCACAAATAGATCCTCGGTTGCCATTATGCATACAATCCGTCCAATAAGGTTGCAATTAAACCTAAGCCTCGAGGAAATGCGACCAGGGTTGAATCTTTTATTTTTGAAGCTACATATCGAACTGGTGATGTAGACACTTCACGGACCTTCGGACAGAAGATGATCACTTTTGGCCACAGACAAATATTTTAATGAACCTCTTCTTGCGCTTTACACCAAGATATAAATCCATACTAATATAATAAAGAGAGAGCCCAAACCTTTGAGGCGGGTAATCTCAGGAACCACGGCACCAATCACAACACCCAATACAGCGTTGGAAAGGGCAGTTGCAGCAGAAGGACATAGGCTATGCAGACGCCGACCATATACATTTAAAAGGTAAAAGAACCGTGCCAGCAAAGTAGTCCCTTGTGGGCGTGTCTGGTTTGTGCTGTGGGCGTGTGCTGGGGGCATGACAAACGCTGGGGGCGTGTGGTACGTTCCGCCCTTCATGCCATGTCTCATATCATGTGCTAATCCCACCCTGCTCCCTTTAAATGTCGTATACTTGTAAAGCGCACAGCTGCCCCAGCAAAGGGGTGTCCCGGCGCTGTATACCGCTGGGGAACCCATCCTGGCTTTCCCTGTGAGATGGTCCCTCTTGGGCATCTCCAAGGTGAAGACAAGCATCCACGGCGCTGATGGGGCCGTTAGTAGAGATTAAGCAAGCTATTGCCCAGAGTTGCTGAGTGGGACCCATGGTTGGAGTAGGCACCGAGGCGAGAATTATCAAGTCCGCTGACCCTGGCCCTAGACTCTGCCATGTCGGGAATCGAACCCTGGTCCCGGACCGACCTCTGTTTCTGGGTCTGCCGCCTCTAACCAGTGAGCCACACCACTCCACTGCACCCCATAATCATAACCCACCCTTACTCCTTAAAATACCCCAACACCCTTAAACACTAACCCATCTTAACCCTATAAATATACCCAGTACCCCAAAACACAAACCTATCCCTAAACGCTAAAAATACCCCTGTACCCCAAAACCCAAACCTAGCCCTGAACCCTATAAATACCCCTGTACCTCAAAACCCAAACCTACCCCTGAACCCTAAAAATACCCCTGTAACCCAAACCTAGCCCTGAACCCTAAAAATACCACTGTACCCCAAAACACCAAACCTACCCCTGAACCCTAAAATACCCCTGTACCCCAAAACCCAAACCTAGCCCTGAACCCTAAAAATACCCCTGTACCCCAAAAACCCAAACCTACCCCTGAACCCTAAAAATACCTCTGTACCCCCAAACCTAGCCCTGAACGCTAAAAATAACCCTGTACCCCAAAACCCAAACCTACCCCTGAACCCTAAAATACCCCTGTACCCCAAAACCCAAACCTAGCCCTGAACCCTTAAAATACCCCTGTACCCCAAAACCCAAACCTACCCCTGAACCCTAAAAATACCCCTATACCCCAAAACCCAAACCTAGCCCTGAACCCTTAAAATACCCCTGTACCCCAAAACCCAAACCTACCCCATAACCCTAAAAATACCCCTATACCCCAAAACCCAAAGCTAGCCTTGAACCCTAAAAATACCCCTGTACCCCAAAACCCATCCCTATCCCTAAACCCTAAAACTAACCCTGTACCCCATAACTCAAAACTATATCTGAACCCTTAAAATACCCAAACACCCCAAAACATATACCTCAGTACCCCAAAACATATACCCCTATACCCATACTTATCTGATCCAAACATTAAAATAAACATGCTTTTACCATTCATGCATTTACTACGAATTTTGTTGTAAATGTATGCGTGGTAAAAGCATATAAAATGTATTGCCATGCATTATAATGGCATTGCGGAGTCATGGTGCTTTCGTAATGAAAGTATGCGGAGTGATGGTATGCGGAAAGAAAGTTGCGGAATAATGGATGTTTACCCTCCCCCGGTAAATATATTAGTGGCACGGCGGCCCACATCTCCAGCAACATACTCATATTTTTTCACACCCATTTGATAAATGCACAGGTCTCTCTCATTGATGGCCAGCACTGACATACACTTTTAGACACATCTCCCGCCACAAGTTCTAGAACTGCGAACTTTAGAGCTGGGGAGCTACGTTCGAATCTCGGCATCAGCTCAACATCATGTGATTCCAGGCAAATCGCTTTGTCTTCCCATGCCTACCACAAATGAATGTGTTCTTCTGTAATGTAAATTGTGCTCATGCCATGTTGTCGAGTTTGCGCTATATAATATTGCAAGGAAAAATAAAGTAGGGAAACTCGAGTTCACACACTACTGAACGCGCACTCTAAAGTGCATCAGCAGTGCACTGAGAATAGGAGCGTTTCACAGGCCTGTCACAGATAAGAAATGCTATCAAACCGAAATCTTACAAAACAATATACTACTGGCCGACAGTAATTCATATCAGGACAACGTTGTGACGGCTGCTAGTACTTTATATAAAGAGTTTTGAGAAGTAATTGATCATTGAGTAGCAACTCAAGTGAATATGTTTAGTACATACAGACAGGAGAAATTGATAGCCTTTGGGGCCACAGCGACCACACTTCTTTCTAAGTACTGTTGTTGAGCCTGATTTAAAACCGCCACCGGAGAGCAGGGGGCTGGCCGCCCTGAAAGGAAGGACATTTATTTCATACATTTAAGAGGGAATCAGTAGGTATGTTCAAAGCCTCAATGAATCACTCCAGGGCACTAATTTGATTCATAGACAGAGGCTCAGCTTAGGTGTTACTGAGTAGGCCACAGTTCTTCAATGCCATGGTTGTGTTTGGCTTTTGTGATCGCTTTTTCCTCATCTCTTGTATGCACGCCTGTCCCAATGTTTCCTGCTGATCTATTTTGAGGATAACTTTCGTAAATATGTTCATATTATTTTCATATTTTCACACTACCCACTACTGTTTTGAATGGATTCCATTGAATTATCACAGTTAGGGTTCTCTCCAGATGCTATGATCTTCTGTTCCTCAGACCTGTGTGTCTGTTCTTTCTCAGCTTACGGGACCACCGTCTCTCACAGTTTGCACTCAGGCTGGAATAATCTCGCCTTGCCTCGCTCCCAACCAGAGCCCACTTCTCAAGGCCATTCTACTTCGTTCCTCAGCTTCCAGTGGCACCGGAAGGTCTCTCAGCTGATAGTGACACTAGAGGTTCTCTGGAGCCACTGCATGTCATATGTCGGTTTTAATTTGTGACGGTCTGCTGTTAATTTTCCTCATAGAGGACCCCAAAGATGGGCCGCCCTCTTGTCCTACAGTCTCCTGTTTGGTGCCTTGCAGGTGGTTCCTCCAGCATCAGTGATTCAAGTGCCACTCTGCTTGCGAGTTTAGGCCGTTGCACGGGCCCGAGGCCTAGTTTGCCCTTGTAACAGAGACTTGGGGGTATATTCACAAGAACGTGTGCTAAACATCCCACAAAAAAGCTTTACACATCGCAGCCTATCGAGGGAAAATAACCCAGTGTCAATGTGAAATTCACAACAAGGCGGTAGCATGCGATCGTCAGCCTAAACTGCGGCCAATGTCCGCGATACAACCACCTCGACGGAGATAAAAACACAAACCACAACACAAAAAAACGTGCAAAGAGCCCATTTGTGATGAGGAAAGCAGGGATAAGCACCGCCAGGCCTGCAACACACACAGAAGTGAAAACCACACTGGCGGAAAGGGAGAAGGGTGAGCCAAATCAGAGCCGAAGGGACATCCCACACACAATGCAGCACACACACATAGGAAGCAGAGTACCCCAACATCAAACACAATGTGGTACAAACATCAACTTTTACACAAACGAACACAGGACACAAGTACACCCACCCTTGGCCGGTAAACGTCCATACGCACCTGGCAAATCATGAAACAGGGACAAAAGAATGCACAAGTACAAACCCACAGTCCTGATGGGGGTAGCAATGCACGTATGGCAGGGAGCCAGAGAGCCTGTGACTGAAACATTGGCATACAAATCAAGCCACAACACAGGTGGAGACAAGTGAAAGTGTGCAAAATTTATCAACAAGTGTGTGTCAGTACGGCCAAGAATAGTGCCACGATATGCAGACCAATGCAGCAGCATGCCTGAATGAGGACGTAGGAAAACACCCATGTCCACCTCGGGGGAGTACACCTCCAACACAAGTCAGTGCTAAACCGTGTTGGTTGTCCGCGCCAGGGCCATGTGTCCATGACAATGCAGCCATGTCCACTGTTGTCTTGGGACATGCAACCAGATCCACCACCTGCAAACAGGCATCGGGACACGTGCAATGGGTCACATCCAGTCATGGCTGCAGGTACCTTGTCAGTCGTCCATGAACGCGAGTGCAGCAGTGTAGGCCAACAGCTCCAAAGAGCGATCGTCGTCCAATACATCTGACATTTCGTTGACGTAATCCATCAGCTGACCCAGGCAGATGTGCTGACTCCAACCACTCGACCCAGTGTGCACCAAAGCCCAATTGGGTAGTGGCTTAATGTGCTCACTACACACAACGACTCATGCAATCTCCCGGGCCCAGTTCCCTGCCTGCATGACAAAACATCCATGCATGCCATAAATGGGCATCACAGTGACACTTCTGCTCATGGGCCAACAGGGGGTGCACACACACATCAAAATCCAGGTCCGCTACGGTTACGTTGGCGAGGCAGACATCCATGGACAGCTCGAATATGCATGAGCGACAATGCAACACAGGCTGAACGTAAGTGACGTCCGCAAGGCGGAAGCTCAGCCGGTAACTTAGCCGCAGCACTGCCAAGGGCAGTGCCCCCAGGACATGCAGCAGATGTTACCAATACATCTCCACGTGACTGGATTTGAGCATGTGTCCGGGATGGTCTGCCATTGCGTCAGTGGCTCTGCTTGAAGTGGCACTGGCTTGCCCTGCTCCAGACCTGTGGATGAAATGGCATAGCTTGGTGCAATGTGCAGTGTCTGTGTGCAACGGGTGCCGGCCTGGGGTGGTGTGTGAAGGCCATTTCACGCACGCTAACTATGATCAAAGGGCTCCTGCGTGTAGGATGAGTACACATTGGTCCAACGTCGGGCAGTGAGTAGTGTGGGAGTAAGAAGCAAATGCTATCATAACTGTCAGAGGGTGCTGGCCAAATGCAAGTTACTGCTCAGAGATACAAATGTGCTACTGCCTGATAGTGCAGACAAAGGACCTTTCATCCCTACAGTAACTTTACCATCTGCATGCATACATGCGATGTACAGAGGTCTGTCGTGGGTATGGTGGGATGTATGCGACCCTGGGAATCTTGGATGGTATGCCTATGAGCGGCCCCACTGTGTGTTACATTGCCACACAGCTGCTTCTGGTTCCCACGAGCCCCCTCACTTGTGTGCACTGCTCTCCTACATTTCCCCGTATGTGCGGGCCCACCCTCCTGGTGCATGCTACATGCTACATTGTAACATCGACGACTGTGGCCCTGGTGGTGACTACACTCCAATCAGAGACACACTTACCGCACTTCCTGCATGAGGCCAGGTCCGAGCCACGCTCAGCTGCCCCTGCCAAATCAGCACACCCCTGTGGTGACCTAACGTACGCCGGACCCGCCCACGTCGCTTGTGCATGCAGTGGAGTGTGTGCGCAGCAACATGTCCAGGCTCACTGCCAATGCTGAGGTGACATGGTAATGTCGTCTGACGACAGCACACTGTGACATTGTAGGACCAGCGCCCATCATGCTGACTTAATCACCACATGGACACACTTGCTCAGATGGTGTAAATGGCTATGTGCATGTTCGCACAGCCACATTTATTAGCAGGCACACATACCAAGTGACACCGGTGTGGGATGTGTGCACACCAGCCAGAAAGGGCTGCCTGGTGCAGTCAGAAATCGACAGAAGTGTACATTGTAAAGGACATAGCCGACAACCATAAAGGCCCCATGACTTGTGCTGCACTGAGTTAGTGGCCCCGGATGCATAGCGGCAGAAACGTTCCCACCGCCACTGGAGGCTGACCTGTGGAAGACTGGGGTAGTGTCACGAGGGCAGAGCAGGTTTCCATAGATGTAAAAGGAGCTTGTTGCAGATTGTCTCAGTGGACAGTGGAAGGTATACCCCAGGGCATGATGCAGAGGCCAGGACCTCGATGAAACAGTCACTATGGTGGAGATGAATGGAACAGACACATGTCAGGCACCAAGTCTGGACCAGCCATATGAAGATACAGGAGACCACCAGGCCATTGCGCACAAAGATAGTGGCACCAGTGCTATTGGGGATGCCGCCTGCGATGAGGCGTGTCCAATGGTGTGGACTCCTCCACATCTTACCCAAGACACAATTCCACATGTGTGACCTACTGGACCGCAGTGTAGGCCTGAGGCAGGGGTCAGCACAGGGCCACAGCACAGACACATGGCGTTGATGAGCCCTAGACCATCGCCACAGAGGTCATCCAGTATATCAGAAGAAGGGGTCCCGTAAGTGACCAGCACTGAGTCAGTGCCTCCGGATGCACTGGGGCCGGAACAGGCACACCGCCAAAGGACATTGACTTGTGGTGCTGTCAGATAGGCCATGAGACCTGAGCGGGTCCTCATCAATGTCTGAGGTGTATGTGGTGGAGGGTTGGGGGACAGTGGAAGGTGTCCTCCAGGGCATGATGCATGCGGTGGAGGCTGTCAGGAAGCAGCAAATGGAGGAGTGGAATGCCACGCCATGGCCGGTCATCCACTGCCGGGTGCAGGCAGTGGGTGACCGCCCTGTCTATTGATGTTACCCTGGCATGGGTATGGCCATGGCTGGTCACCTACCGCCGGGTGCGGACGGTCACCCACCGGCCGTACCTGGTGGTGGGTGACCAGCCATGGCCTTCCATGCCAGGGTAACATCAATACACAGGGCGGTCACCCACCGGCCGCACCCGGCGGTGGGTGACCTTCTGCACCTGACGGTGGGTGACCGGCCATGGCCATCCATGCCAGGGTAACATCAATACACAGGGCGGTCACCCACCGGCCACACCCAGCGGTGGGTGACCGCCCGCACCCAGCGGTGGGTGACCGGCCATGGCCATCGATGCCAGGGTAACATCAATACACAGGGCGGTCACCCACCGGCCACACCTGACAGTGGGTGACCGGCCATGGCCATCCATGCCAGGGTAACTTCAATACACAGGGCGGTCACCCACCGCCCGCACCCGGTGTTGGGTGAATGTCTGCACCTGGTGGTGGGTGTCCGGCCATGGCCATCCATACCAGGGTAACATCAATACACAGGGCGGTCACCCACCACCCGCACCCGGTGGTGGGTGACAGGCCATGGCCATCCATACCAGGGTAACATCAATACACAGGGCGGTCACCCACCGCCCGCACCCGGCAGTGGGCGACTGCCCGCACCCAACGGTCTCCGGTGGGTGCTGCTATGTGACTGAAAGTGGGGAAACCAACTGCCATTTCCACTTGCACATTCAAGTTGTGTTAGCCTGCCCCACCCCGCGGAATGCGTGCTCCGCCATTGCAATGCCAGTGAGTGATGATTTTCAAAAGATGCACCACAGCGGTAGAGCGCACATGCGGTTGGCGGAATGTGACCGTGATGGTCCTTGTACATGTAGCCTATGGAAACAGGTAACGCGGGACGCGTAAGCGATTTTAAAAATTGCGGAAGCCGTGCACCGCCACAGCAGGGCCAGTCATTGGCTCATTTTGACTGAGGCAGCCCGTGAAAACCAATTGCTGCAGACGTGTGCCACTGATATGAGCTCAGGGCCCTACAAATGTGTGAATTTCAGCAGCACACATCCACTGCTTCCAGCCACTGCTGCCTGCACCCATCACCTCTACCTGCTGCTGCAGAGCAATCCACCAACTGCTGCCTGCGCCCATCATCTCTATCAGGCCGTGTAGAGGACCATAGCATGTGATGTACGGGCAGTGGGGGTGTGCAGTAGGCGACACACACTCTGCCACAAGCGTTGGGACGACATCTCCAGGTTCAGCAAGAATGTGGCAGAGATGACACTGGGGATGATTCCAAGATCAGGCCGGCGGCTAGGGAGGACAGTGGCAGTGTCTCCCCGATCCGCTTGATGCCAGATGCCATTTAGGTATTTCCAGCATATTAATAGCGGACCTAGCATTTCTCTGCTGAATTCAGAAAGAACTCTGGTGTTTTTTAAATTGCACAGCTTAAATGGTTTTAAAAGCACAATTGTATCGTGGTTTTTAAAACATTATTTTTCACGCAGCTGGGGGCACTGGTTTAATCAAAATCTACTCACAGAAGTCTGCTCGATGTTGTAGCCTGCCCGCCCCGGTCCGACTCGGCAATTAGCGCCGTAGAAAAGAAGGGCGGACAGGTAAGAGCGAGACACTCACCCCATTTCCGCTAACACGCAGTGGGTAGCAGTCTAGTCTTTGACAAGTAGGGGCTACTTAGGCAGCGAGGAGCTGCCGGCTGACCACGGCTAGGGAGGACAGTGGCAGTGTCTCCCCGATCCGCTGGGCGCCAGATGCCATTTAGGTATTTCCAGCATATTAATAGCGGACCTAGCATTTCTCTGCTGAATTCAGAACTCTGATGTTTTTAAATTGCACAGCTTAAATGGTTTTAAAAGCACAATTGTATTGTGGTTTTTAAAACATTATTTTTCACGCAGCTGGGGTCACTGGGGTAATCAAAATCTACTCACAGAAGTCTGCTCGATGTTGTAGCCTGCCCGCCCGGTCCGACTCGGCAATTAGCGCCGTAGAGCGGAGGGCGGACAGGTAAGAGCGAGACACTAACCCCATTTCCGCAAACACGCAGCGGGTAGCGGTCTAGTCTTTGACAAGGAGGGGCTACTTAGCCCTCTTGTCACTCTGAGCACGCAGCGGTCACGCACAGGGGAGCGCCTGAGGACACGCCTGAGACAAGCCAAAAAGAAGCCCGTCTGCGCCCGTCCGCCACTGGACTGGACCAGGGGCCATGGGCTTTATCCTAATGGACACATACGCAGCTACGAGTTATAGCCTTCGGTATTCCTCCCAGGCGCTTAAAGATCTGCAGCCAGACCCTCGGGTAGGTTGTGTTACGTGCTCTTCATTATGCCCCGAAGGTCCGTTTTCTTGTCGACACTGCTGCTTTCTGGCATCCACTACTAGTCTGGGAATTGCCGGTAGTGCTGAGGAATATAAGCTACCCACTAGGCCCCATCCTCAAACATTTCCTCCCATTTCTTCCACCTGCCCCAATACTGAGGAGACTGTGCCAGCGAACAGTCTAAAAAGTTTTCTTTTACATATTCGCTCTTTACCTAAGCACTATCTTGAATTTTGGGATCTGGTTACTACAGTAAAACCAGACATCTGTTTCCTCACAGAAACGTGGTTAAAGCCTCACACAGTTCCTGCCATTACGTTAGGAGTTCTGAAGGGATATAAGGTCCTCAAACTAGATCGTCCTGTTAAAACCGGAGGCAGTATTGCTATAGTGTATAGAGAAGAGGGGTTGAATATCTCCCTGTTAGAACAAAGAAGCTGTCCCATGATGGATATTATGGTCTTTAAGATCAATCTTACCCCCCAAAACTCACTGGAAAGGGGCATTAGTGTACCGCCCCCCAGGGTCCAGTGCGGGCTTCTCAATTTCCCTAGTCGAATTCCTAGCTCCACATCTGAAAGCCAAAGAAGACTTTATCCTCCTTGGAGATTTTAATGTTCATGCAGACCTCCCTAGTCATCCTGATACTGCACTATTACTTTCTGATCTTACAATTTTAGGATTAGAGATCCAAAATGAGGGCCGTACACATATAGGTGGGCTTACTCTGGATCTAATCTTTACTAACTGCTCTAAAATTAAATACTGGTCAACGTCTCAAGTGAGTTGGTCTGACCATCATATGGTTGAATTCTTCTTTTGTGGTCTGGACGCTTCACATCAAAAGTTTCTCCCTGCTATCTTGCGGAGATCATGGCACAAAGTAACTCCAGATGAACTGTTGAGGGTCTGGAAGGAACCCATCTTCACAGAGATGGATGATGTTGAGTCCGCCCTAGCTAAGTACAATTTAGGGGCATATTATCAAGGGGGTTTATCTCCGCTTTTTTGGCTTTAAAAGCCAAGAAAGCGGAGATAAAATTATCTCCCTATTACCAAGCTGTCGCTAACACCAGTTAGCGACAGCTAGTAGGAGATAGCGACCATCTTGGGCCCCACTTTGCATGTCAGTGATATTTATCACTAATGAGATGCAAAGTGGGCGTGCCAAGATGTTAGAGACTGAAAACAGTCGCTAACATCGCTATCTCCTATTACCAACCTTTGGAGATATTCGCGCTAAGCGGGAATATCTCCAAAAGCTAACACCTGCCCTGAGCAGTTCTTAGCCATGTTATCCAATGGGAGGTGGATAACATGGCTAAGAGCATTTGCTCGATAATGCATGAATATCGCTGACTTTTCAGCGATATTCATGCATTTCGGCCGTTTTTTATCGCATTTGCGATAAACCTTGTTAATAGCAAGGTTTATCTGCGATAAAAATCGCCGATGTGCGGCGATAATTTTTGTCTCTAAACAAGTTAGAGACAAAAATTATCGCTAGTTGTTGGTAATATGCCCCAAAGCTCTTTTAGAATCAGTGGACCTATTGGCGCCACTGAAGCCTCATAAACAGCATCCAGTATCCAAACTAGAGGTATGGTACACTGAAGAACTTAGAGGCGAGAAACAGAAGTGTAGAAAGCTCGAAAAGGCTTGGAGGAAATCACACACGGATAATAGTAAGAAAGAGTATACTGATGCCCTGGCCTCTTATCATAAAAACTTAAAGATTGCCAGGAGGAGCTGTCTTGCATCACAATTGGCTGAAGCAGGCAACTCGTCCAGAGAACTCTATAAGATACTACAGTCCTTTACAAAACCTGTGGCCTGTGAGAGTCCAGATGACTTCTCTCAAATCCTGTGTGATGAAATATCGCTTTTCTTCGAGAACCAAATAAAGCTCATCTACGAGAAGATTAAGCAGTCAGGGATTGTCGGGTGTAATACCATCAGTTCCTCCCCGACATCACCTATTTCACCTATCCCATCTCTGCCCTCTGTGGGTGCCAGCATCTCACTTACCTTAATTCCTGTGAATAATCTTGCTGAAGTTATTTCTCTGGCCAGTCAAATTAAAACAGTATCCCCCTCAGATCTTTTGCCAGCAAAGATGGTGGGCTCTATGGGGAATCTGCTCTTACCTGGAATTCAAACTGTGATCAATCTGTCCCTTAGAGAAGGTCATGTGCCAGGTGAATGGAAGAGAGCGGTAGTGAACCCTATTCGAAAGAATGCAGCCCTACCTTGGTCGAACCTTTCCAATCTTAGTCCTATTTCTCTACTTCCTGATATCAGCAAGATGACCGAGAAACATGTGAATATCCATCTTTCCAAGTTTATCGAGGCAGCGGGTGGTCTGGACCATTCTCAATCTGGGTTCAGACCCAACCACAGCACCGAGTCGGCCCTCCTCTCCGTGACCAATACCATCAGGATGGCACAGGACAGAGGAGGCTTCATGATCTTGGTGCTGTTGGATTTGTCCGCTGCCTTTGATACGGTTTCGCATGACATTCTTCTTGGTCGTCTGTGGAAGGTGGGAATAGGCGGTTCGGCTCTGGCCTGGCTAAAAAGCTTTCTCTCGGATCGGTCACAAACCGTCAGACTGGGCTCCCATCAATCAATCTCTAGGGAGCTCACTAAGGGGGTTTCACAGGGCTCATGACTAAGCCCCACACTTTTCAACGTGTATGTGGCCCCCTTGGCGGAAATTGTGAGAGAATATGGGTTCACTCCAATATCGTACGCTGACGATACTCAGCTTTTGTTCCCCTTCCATACCCTGACACCGGCAACTAAACAGGCATTTGCCACCGGTATGAGAGCAGTATCTGACTGGATGGCCTCCAATTGCTTGCAATGCAATGTAATTCAGAAACGTGGGGTGGTGATGAACAGAGTGTCTGAATTAAGCAGACCACTCTTACCCAGTCCAAAGATATGGGCTTGATCCATCACCGTTTTTTAGCTCACTGCACCACCCCAGATCAGAACTTGGCTATATGCAAATTAGTCTGACCCTGGCCCAGTGCATCATGGGAACAGTGCAGACTAAACTACCAAGCCAATTCTTCACTAGAAAGGAGACAAGCTACCGGGGACCGGTTTCTGGCATTTCAGCTGTCGTCGGCCCGGCTTGCTTGATTCCTGATGGTGCAGTGAGAAAGGGACTCATGTCTGAGTATACCCTGCCACACCTATAGTGGCCAAAAACGATTCAGAAAAGGGGGTGGTGATGAACAGAGTGTCTGAACTAAGCAGACCACTCTTACCCAGTCCAAAGATCAGGGCTTGATCCATCACCGTTATTTATCTCACTGCACCATAATTCAGACACTCTGTTCATCACCACCCCCTCTTCTGAATTGCACTTCAATGTAAGCAAGACGAAGGTCGTGCTTTTTGGAGAAGCCCCTCTCTTGTGGTCACCTGATTGGTGGCCCCGGGATCTGGGATCTGCTCCTCTCCCTAAGCAGACAGTGAAAAATCTGGGGGTACGGCTAGATCAGGCGCTGTTACTAAAGGAACATGTGAGTCTGGTGGCGGGAACCTGTTTCAGGACCATTGGGCTCCTGAGAGGCGTGTTCTCACTCCTGGACGACTGCTACAGGAAAACATTTGTCCAGACACTGGTCGTCAGTAGACTGGACTACTGCAACGGACTATTACTCTCTGCCAATGAGGAGCAGTTGAGTCGTTTGCAGGTGGTCCAGAATACTGCAGCCAGATTAATTCTGGACGCCCCTCCTAGGTCCTCTTCACGCCCTCTTTTGTATAAACTCCACTGGTTGCCCATCCGCCAGCAAATTGAGTTTAAAGTGTGCTGTATAATTCTTAGATGCCTTGAGGGACTCGGTCCTAAATATCTGGCTGAACTATTTCAGCTGTATATCCCTACTCATTTATTGCGTTCTAGTAACCTATCATTGTTACAAGTCCCCCGGATCAAGAAGGCAAGACAAGGGGGCTGTGCCCTGTCCTTTAAGGGACCCATTTTGTGGAACAATCTGCTCCTTGCCTTAAGACAAATGAATAATATACAGACCTTTAAGATAGCTCTCAAAACTCATCTGTTTGCAGCCATATAAGATCTTGGCCTCCCTATGATTATGTTTCTGATCTGGCATCTTGGAAGACCATAAGCGCAGAGATACCCTCTGGGTCGATTCCTGCGCTATACAAGAACCTAAATAAATAAATAAATATAAATTGCACGACGTACCATCACCGCTCTAAGGCTACGTATCATAGCTGTGACACATCCTGACCTGTCTGCCCGGTTGAAAGGGGAGCAGCAGCAAACTGGCAGTAAGCAGACTGAATGGGTTTGTGACTTGTGAGTGCATGCATGTATTGCTGCTCATACACAGCAGTGACTGCCGTGGTGTGTATGTTGTGCTGCAATTGCATGTTGGTGCCATTAGCGGAGTGAGCGTTAGCATCCATGTCAGCCAGGTGGACATACCAGTTGCATTGTAGTTTAGGGTCCCAGGACATGCCGTTGAGGTCTGTAGTCCCATGGCATCACATGCACTTGCCCTGTTTGTGTGATGTACATGTTTCACAGGCACCCCCGGTTCAATGACATGAGGATGTCTGGTAGGGGTCATTCGTGTGCAGGATGGGTGCTACATGTTGGTCAGCAGTCAAGGAAGTTTTGATTTTGTAATTTGCAGTACGTGAGTGTGGCACTTAGGTATACCTCTTTTCACTGTCTTTCAGCTTTGGCCGAGGGCACTGACCCATGAACGACAGAGCTTAGTGGTGGAAATGCATCCGGATCAGAGATCACACACACGCAGAATGAGACTCTAGAGAGCAGCCCCGGAGAGGGGGACAGAACTGTCCCTGGGGACTCACATGTGGAGGCACCATCGTCCTCATCTTCAGACAGTGTTGGTGAGTCAGCACTGTTGGTAGACACAGGGAGTGGCAATCTTCACCTTCAATCGGTACACAGCACACTGTGCCCACACTGCCACCAACTGCAACAAGAACTGCTCATGCTCACCAGAGTAGGGGGAGCAGAGTGGCCTTCGGTGCAGGCACCGCTGCCCCTGCCCCTGTGACACAAACTGCCCTTTGTGCTGAGGCAGTTGATCTGCTGCGACAGCTGTGTGTAGGGCAGACCAACATGAACAATGCATTCCAAGACCACAATAGGAAGTTGGGGCAGGTAGTAGCATTCATGGAGGGGATACATGGTGATGTTGCTGGTCTCCACAGAACAGTTCAGTCATTATCCAACACAGTGTCTGCAGCCATTCAATAGTCGCATGGACAGGGTTCCACTTCAGTTCCCCCATCCACACCACTTGATGTCTCAGCGGAGAGTGACATTTCTGACCAGGCCTCATTTTCGGGGTATTGCACTAGATGCTGCCACAGGCAGAAGACAGGGCACGGAGGCCACAGACACCATCTCCTTGGACAGGGAAATCATTCAAAGAACACAACATCAGCTACCCTGGAGTTGACAAACAAGATCCTCAAGGTGTGTTAGGGGACAGGGATTCACATGTGACAAAGGCATCCCCCTCAAAAGGTACTCCCAAGGCAAGGGCACCTCCCAAGGCCAGGGACACTCCCAAGGACAAGGACACTACAAATACAGGGCACCTCCCAAGGCCAGGGACACTCCCAAGGACAAGGACACTACAAAGGACAGGGCACCTCCCAAGGCAGGGACACTCACAAGGACAAGGACACTACAAAGCACAGGGAAACTCCCAAGGCCAGGGACACTCCCAAGGACAAGGACACTACAAAGGACAGGGCACCTCCCAAGGCCAGGGACCCTCCCAAGGACAAGGACACTACACAGGGCAGGGCACCTCCCAAGGCCAGGGACACTCCCAAGGACAAGGACACTACTAAGGACAGGGCAACTCCCAGGGCCAGAGCACTGCCACGGATAAGGCACATTCCAAAGACAGGACACCTCCAAGGGCCAAGGCTTGTTCCATTCACAGGACATCCACCAAGGACAGGCATACATCACCCATGCGTCTCCTGAAGCTAGTGTTGTTAAAGGAACATACACCACTTGTGTCAGAGGTGGAGTCCCCCCATACCTCTACTCCCATCCACAACGCGGTGAAGCAGAGGAAAGAGTACACTGTTGTTGCATCCCCCTTTACACATGATTCAGAGGGCAGAAGGCAGGGCCATAGCAAGCATCAAGCAGTGTCCAGCACGTCCCTAGAGAGCAGACCACCACCTGCACATGAAGTGATGAGTGATGTTTCAGATGAGCCCGCACCACTTACCAGTCCAGTTATGTCCAGGGTGCCCTTCCATATCCCAAAGAAAAGGAGACACAGACCAGTGACAACTGACCACCCCAATGTTGCTCCAGTACAGCTGTGCCCAGCTCCCAGAGCCACCCTGCCTCCTGGCCTATACAGCCATGTGGCTCATCATTTCAGTGGTCCTAGTGGGTCAGATGCAGTTCACTCTCATGTGTCAGATAGTTGCACTGTGTTTGTTGTTCACTGTCCTACCTCATGTAGTAGCACTGTGTCAGTTGTGCCCTCTCCTGTTTCAGGTACTGCTCCTGTGTGTGTCCGCCACTCTCATGTCTCAGATGCTGGCATGGTAATTGTTGATCACTGTACATGGACATGTCCTGGCAGTGTGTATGGGTCTAAGGCTCATGCGTCAGTCAGTAGATCTGTGGCTGTGTCTCACACTCCTGTATCTGGTGCTGGCAGTGTTTTTGGGTCTATGGCTCAAGTGTCAGCCAGTAGATCTATGGCTGTGTCTCACACTCCTGTATCTGGTGCTGGCAGTGTGTCTGGGTCTATGTCTCATGTGTCAATCAGTAGATCTGTGGCTGTGTCTCACACTCCTGTATCTGGTGCTTGCAGTGTGTCTGGGTCTATGGCTCATGTGTCAGTCACTAGAGCTGTGGCTGTGTCTCACACTCCTGTATCTGGTGCTGCCAGTGTTTCTGGGTCTATGGCTCATGTGTCAGTCACTACATCTGTGGCTGTGTCTCACACTCCTGTTTCTGGTGCTGCCAGTGGGTCTGGGTCTGTGACTCATGTGTCAGTCACTAGAGCTGTGTCTGTGTCTCACACTCCTATTTCTGGTGCTGCCAGTGTGTCTGGGTCTCTGGCTCATGTGTCAGTCACTAGAGCTGTGGCTGTGTCTCACACTCCTGTCTCTGGTGCTGGCAATGTGTCTGGGTCTATGGCTCATGTGTCAGTCACTGGTACAGTGGCTGTATCTCCCAATCCTGTATCAGATCCTGCCACTGTGTCCGAAGCTACTAGGTCAATCAGTCCACCTGATTCTGTGCTGTGAGGTGCAGTTCCCATCACTCATATGTCATTGTACTTTGTGTCTGGATTGTCCATTGTGACCACCCTTGCATTATTTATGTCAATGGGACGGGGCGATTGACACACATCCTTGTGCTGCCTCAGATGTACCTGTTCTGTACCATGGCCTGTTGCTGTTAGGATGCTGCATTGTGCCCTCTCATGTGCTGCCTCAGATGTACCTGTTCTTTGCCATGGCCTGTTGATGCTCTGTGCCCCTCTTATGTGCTGCATCAGATGGACCTGTTCTTTGCCATGGACTGTTGATGCTCTGTGCCCCTCTCATGTGCTGCCTCAGATGTACCTATTCTTTGCCATGGACTGTTGATGCTCTGTGCCCCTCGCATGTGCTGCATCAGATGGACCTGCTCTGTTGTGAACACTGCCCTGTTGCTGTTAGGATGCTGCATTGTGCCCTACCATGTGCTGCCTCAGATGTACCTGTTCTTTGTCATGTCCTGTTGATGCTATGTGCCCCTCTTATGTGCTGCATCAGATGGACCTGTTCTTTGCCATGGACTGTTGATGCTCTGTGCCCCTCTCATGTGCTGCCTCAGATGTACCTGTTCTGTACCATGGCCTGTTGCTGTTAGGATGCTGCATTGTGCCCTCTCATGTGCTGCCTCAGAGGTACATGTTCTTTGCCATGGCCTGTTGATGCTCTGTGCCCCTCTTATGTGCTGCATCAGATGGACCTGTTCTTTGCCATGGACTGTTGATGCTCTGTGCCCCTCTCATGTGCTGCCTCAGATGTACCTGTTCTTTGACATGGACTGTTGATGCTCTGTGCCCCTCGCATGTGCTGCATCAGATGGACCTGCTCTGTTGTGAACACTGCCCTGTTGCTGTTAGGATGCTGCATTGTGCCCTACCATGTGCTGCCTCAGATGTACCTGTTCTTTGTCATGTCCTGTTGATGCTATGTGCCCCTCTTATGTGCTGCATTAGATGGACCTGTTCTTTGCCATGGACTGTTGATGCTCTGTGCCCCTCTCATGTGCTGCCTCAGATGTACCTGTTCTTTGCCATGGACTGTTGATGCTCTGTGCCCCTCTCATGTGCTGCATCAGATGTACCTGTTCTTTGCCATGGACTGTTGATGCACTTATCTCCTCTCATGTGCTGCCTCAGATGTACCTGATCTTTGCCATGGACTATTGATGCTCTGTGCCCCTCTCATGTGCTGCATCATATGGACCTGCTCTGTTGTGAACACTGCCCTGTTGCTGCTAGGATGCTGCATTGTTCCCTCTCATATACTGCCTCAGATGTACTTGCTCTGTTCTGTACCATGGCCTGTTGCTGTTAGGATGCTGCATTGTGCCCTCTCATGTGCTGCCTCAGATGTACCTGTTCTTTGCCATGGACTGTTGATGCTTTGTGCCCCTCTCATGTGCTGCATCAGATGGACCTGTTCTTTGCCAAAGACTGTTGATGCACGTATCCCCTCTCATGTGCTGCTTCAGATGTACCTGTTCTTTGCCACGGACTGTTGATGCACGTATCCCCTCTCATGTGCTGCTTCAGATGTACCTTTTCTGTTCTATCCAGTGTCCATGCTCCTGGCTACTCTGGGAGTGAACCCCTATTAAGTGCAATAAAGCTAGTTATTCCTGTGTACTGGTTTTGCTGTGTCATTCCTGGTTGTTTCCTTGTATTGTTGATATATTTGTGCTATCGTAAATGCTGTGTCCCCAACATGCCCCTCCTACTCCCCACGTCACAGCCCCGGCAGGTACTCCCCTTCCGACAGCGATTGGTGTGTTTGCGTACCTGCGTTGTCGTCGGAGACGGTCCATGACTTGCGTGCAGAGCTGGGTCCATGATGGCGATCTGCCTGTGGTGGGTATCTCTCTGTAATGTTTTGCCTCTCCGCTGTGGTGAATATGCCGTGTTCAGGCTGGTGGTAATTCCGCTGCGATTTGCTGTGTCTTTTCCGCCTTCCTGATTACGTGGACGGTCAGAGACGTCATTCCGTACGGCAGTGTCTCTGGATTGGTAACGTCCGCCGCGGGTCGGGTGTATTTATGCGGCGGTGCTTGTTCTTCTGCGGCGTACGGAAATTTGGCAGTGCTTCCCATCCTAAAATGGCGGAAGGACTGGCCGCGGCTGGCTAACTGAAAAAAGGCATTTTCCGCCTACTCCAGGCCGGCGGTCGTCCTTCCGTCCGCCATCCTAATCGACCCCTATATGAGGGCCACTATTTCCACATTTTGCTCCAGTTATTGATGAAATCCTGTAACCATGAATTCACTTTCATGAACATGACCAAGCTTTGAGATACTTTGTCCAGAGCCTGCTATAGTGGACTTGTCCATGATTGCTGGACATGCCTGACCGAGTACTGTAAGGAAAGTGTATGGTAGAGTGATCCTCCTAAGCAGCACATGTTTTGGACTTTCACTACTGTGTTCGGTGCCATGACAATTCTTCTATCATCTATGCTTGTAGTATTGGTTGAGATTATACTCTCAAAAGCCTTCATTTAGTTACACCAAGCAAGTATCTAGCTGTATCCAGCCATTCACTTCTTGCTAAGACATCCAACCTATTTCCTTCAAGCCGTGGAGCACCCATGGGCAGGAGGGGGCATACTGATATCTTATCTAAAGCACCCGATTGCCAGTGGTGTCTTGGTGCTCATGTCTACCATTCTAAATAATAAACATCCTGCAGGTGGGATACCTTTCTTTATGGACAGGAGAACAGCCAGGTTTTAAGAAGTTTTCTAAATCTTAGGAAGTTGGACTGGCCTCTCAGTTGAACCAGTACGTTTTTCCAGAGATGGGTTGTAATGTGGATGAAACTTCTGCCCCCTCCCTTCCCCAGTTAGGTCTCTTAATTTTACAGACATTTATTCTCCTAGACGTTGTCAATCGTAGAGTCCTACTGAGGTTGTACCATGTGAAATTTGTCTTTAGTAGTCAGGGGCAACCCCCATATAGAGTTTTGTGGGAAAGACAGAGGGCCTTGTATCTGACTCAACTCTTCACTGGTAACCTGTGAAGCTCATGTTGTGTCCCTGAGACTTACTGAAGCTTAGGAATTTTCTTTAAAAGTCTTGCTGCAGCATTCTGGACACATTGCAGGTTTTAGGTCGCAACTGGGCAGCGCATGCGCTGCTCAGCGAGGCATGCTATATTCGAGTAAGGACTTGAAGCCCCACCCACTCTCTGCCCATATTTGTTATAGGCTTGTGTCATTGTCCTTCGTTAATGCTGGTTTCTGATTCATTAATAGGCTTGTTAGTCCCTCCTTAGTACCGCCTTGTCTTTATTTGTAACCTCCCATGAGAAATGGCCCTTTTACTTCGATTGTTAAATGGTACGTCTGTTTTAGTCTGTAAGTACTATTTTCTTTAGTTAATTTCTCCTGCTGCAGGCACAATATGCTTTCCTGCAACATTCTGCATGCCATGCACACTTTCCCTTTCCAAGCAGCTCGGGTCGATGGTGGACTCTTCTTTGAAATGCAATAGGTCTTGTATTTAGAAGAGTTTGAGCTATTGGCAAATGACACTGCCTTTCGTTCATGTGTTAATTATCAAAATAGATAAATAAAAGGAATTTGCATTTACAATGCCAAGAGCCTTAACTCTCGGAAATGCGAGACCTATTGCATTGCAAATACTTGTTTGAAGGAGGGCTGGTGAATACCTACATATGAGGTGTTACAGTAGTCAAGCCTTGATAACACAAGTGCTTTTACCATCTATTTTTGTAGTTGAGATGGTATGTGTAGCAGGATTTTCCTGATCTTGCACAGTAGAAAAACAAGTGGAGGAGAGTTTGTTTATCTGTGTGTTAAAGTAGAGACTAGGGACAAAGAGTATCCCCAAATTCATGACAGCGAGTACTAGTATGAAGAGGGATCCAAGTGCTTGTGACCACCAAGATTGGTTCCAGGAGGGGGAATTCTTTCCAAAATGAATGACCTCCGTTTTTGCTCAATTAAGCATAAGACTGTTGATACTCATCCATTGAACAATGGCCCCCATACATCTGCAGAAACGCTGGGCCATCTCTTCAGGATTGTTTGAGATGAGCACAATAAGTTGTGTGTCATCTGCATATGCAACAGAAGCAAAGCCAAAGGATCAAATATGTTTCACCAAGGGGGCAATATAGATATGAAATAATGTGGGGCTCAATGATAAGGAACCCCACACAGCAGCATGAAGGACTTAAAGACAAGCTCTTGCAAAGCCACATAATGTTCTCTTTGAGAAAGGAAGTATCATAGCAGTTTCAAGGCTAGGCCTCCAATTCAGATTTCTGCCATGCGCACTATTAGAATCCCATGATTGACGGTGACGAAGGCTGTTGACAGATCTAATAAGATCATAGCAGCCTTCCCACCAGTTGTATGACTCCACAAACTTTAACCATGCAAATACCTTTACAACGCATGCCTTTACAACTAATTTGGTTGTAAGAGCATGATTTGTAAAAGCATATGCATGATTAAAGTTATGATAGAAAATATAAGTATTTTACAGGTAAATATAAACACTATATATGTATACAATATAGGTTTATATTTCTCTGTAAAATACTTGTAATTTCATAGTAATGCCATGCATGGTAATGCATAAAAACGTATGTAAACTAAACTAATGTACTTATTTTTATGTATGTTTTTATATTTTCTACACACAATGATGTGTGTTGAAATATATAAAACCAAAATATATAAATATATATGTATATATTTTAAATACATGTGTATACATATATTTACACATATATTAAATCCTGCCACCCCAAAGCCCCTACCCACCCTAAACCCTAAAATTACACTTGCCACCCCAAAGCCCCTACCCACTCAAACCATAAAAATGCCCTTGCCACCCCAAAACCCCTAGCCACAAAACCCTAAAATTACCCTTGCCACCCCAAAACCTCTACCCACCCTAAACCCTAAAATTATGCTTGCCACCCAAAAATCCATATCCAACCTTAACCCGAAAATTACCCTTGCTGCCCCAAAATCCATAGCCACCCTAACCCCTAAAATGTCCCTTGCCACCCCAAAACCCATAGCCACCCTAAACCTTACATTTACCCATGCCACCCCAAAACCCATCCCCAACTTAAACCCTAAAATATCCCATGCCTCCACAAAATCGTTACCCGCTCTAAACCCTAAAATTACCCTTACCACCCCAAAACCCATGGCCGCCCTAAACCCTAAAATTGCTCTTGCCACCCCAAAACCCACACCCACCTTATACCCTAAAATTACCCATTCAACCACAAAACCAGTCGCCATCCTAAACTCTGAAATTACCCCTGCTACCCCAAAACCCACGCTAAACCCTAAAATTACCCATGCCACCTCAAAACCCATACCCACCCTAAACCCAAAAATTACCCATTCCACCCCAAAACCCATACCCACCCTAAACCCTAAAATTACCCATGCTACCCTAAAACGCATCATTCTCCTTCATAAATTTGGACAAAGTGATGTTCATAAGCTTTTCTAGAACCATGGTTGATAAAAATAATAGGGATAGGGCAGTAGTTCATCTCCTCTTTGGAGTCAAAATATTGCTTTTTTAGCAGAGGGAAAATATATGCTTTTTCCATTTTAAAGGAAAAGTTTCAGAATCCAGAATGGAATTTAATAGCTGGGTAAGCTGGGTAAGAGTAGGTGAAATTGCTCCCACAATCTCCAACAATCTTATTCACTGTTTTAGGTGGACAGGGATTTGAAGGGGCCCCAGATTTGTTATGCTAACCAGATCCACCACTCTTTCCACTGCAAACAGGGTAAACCTATTTAAGATAATTAGGCCAGAAACTATTTTTTTTGATCAGTGGAAAGGCCAAGTGATCTGCCCTTAATGAATAATTTACTAAAGAGTTCCTCAACGTTATTTTTAAAAAAGTGTGCAAGTAGATCACAGAATAGCTAGCACGGAGCTATGGTAAGGTTAGAAGATATATTAGGCAAGGAGGGGCTCAACAGTTTTAAACAGTCCTTCAGTGGAATTCTTTCCAGTAAAGATTTTTTCAGAGCAGAAGTTGTTTTTTTTCAGAGACAATCGGATTTTTTTTGTATTGGGGATTAAACTTGTTATATATAGCTTTTTCATCAACTTTATATTGCTCCCTCCTCACTTTTTCTTGCTTACTGCATTTTATTTTCAAAGCCTTGATCTTCAAATTGCAGCTCCTAACCACTCTGAGTATGACCGTGTTGTGGGTTTACCATGTTTTGTAAAATGATAGAAGGATTCTTCAAGAGTATTTACAGATTTTATTCCAAGCTTGAACTCGTTTATGTTGTGTGTGCTTGTTTGACTGATTATCTGAGGTTCTGGTCTTGAGGCTGACATTAACTTTTTTATGATATGACAATATGATAGGTACAATATAATTGACCTTCAGATCTGCCTGATTAGAAAAGATAAAACTGTTGAGAGTTTCAGTGACGGACTCCAAAAAAACCTTTAAATGATGCTAAGAGATTTCAGCTCACCTAACTAAACTGTTTGACCGTGCTACTCAGTATTTGTGGGCCTCCCATCCCACATAACAAATTGATGAAAATAAATGATCAGGTAAACAGTTACCTGAATGAACTGGGTGCACAGCTGAGTCAATACTTGTGAAATTTTTAGCAATGTTACACCATATATATATATCGCAAAATGAATCAGTTACATAATCAAAATAAATTCATCAACATTGTCATTTGAGCAAAACAAATATATCACATCAATATGAATCTTCTGTGATGGTTACAATTACATCCGTACATATGTAAAGACATACAAGCTTAAACTTATAGCTGCATACATATTCCAAAAAAGCATTCTTCTTGAATGTGGTTTCACCTATTTGTGTAATTCCCTATGCATTTTGGGATGGGCTGTCCCTTCTTCAGGGCCACTATAAAATAAATATAACCAGATGTTGCAACAAACACTGAGGTACCCACTCCTTCATGTCACTAGTGTTGAAAATTGTAGAAAGTCAGTGTTCCCCAAATGTACAAAGCAGATAAAAAAGTTGAGCACACCGACTGATTCGCAAAATGAAAAATGAAAAGGCCAAAGTTAAAGAACCCACAAAAATGCCCACAACAATGCCCATAGTGGTGCTCAATAGTTACAGTCACTGAAATGATAAATTGTGATCATGCTGAATACGTGATAGTGAAATGGTTTACCTGATTGGTACTTACTGCTACTCACGGTGTGCAGTGCAATCTAAATGGACTACGCAAGTAGTGGAACACCGGAATCCTAAAGACATGACATAATACAAATCAATAATGCCATAAATGTTTGGTGCTGTATAAGTGAAGTAAAAAGTAATAAGTAAGCAGCTGTTAAAAATACCTTCTGCTAAGCTGAAAACAGCTAGACTTGACTGCACCTGTGTAAAACAAACCATTGCTACTCGTGAACAAACCCCTCCAAGCACTGACATAATCACATAGTGCTTCTCATATGCAGTCCTGCCTGCTGCTGTCAATGAGCACTTACCCAGTAAAAACCAAATGGAAAACCAAATCGAAGTCCAACGCATTGTTCTCCTGTATGATAAGAGCCGGTGTCGCGTTACTTATACATAAAGCTAAGCGTTCCTGCGTGACGGTCGTGATGACCACCTGATCCTGACTTCGCCCTTCGCTCATTCGTGCTCAAATCTCCTGATACCACAGCTGCCATGATAGAGGGGAGACACTACCTATGTCTGACCAAGAAAATCACCTGAATATGTGTAGCGCTGTATCTCAATTACTGTGAAATTCAACTCCCAAAAACCACAACTATAACAAATGATGTGATGATCATCCCCTATGTCGAATGCAATTAATGTTATGAATATACTCTATAGTCTCCATCTACTAACAAAGCAACAATCTTCCCTTAATAAAGGACCTGCCAATTGCCGTTACGGGTCTTGATCACAAGTGCTGTTCCTGCTGATGTGCACGTCAAAAGACAGCATAAAACTGAACAGTTAAACAAGTTTAAAAAAGAGTACAGTGCACCTGTGTTTCTCCATACAATTACTGAGACTCGCACAAAAATTGCAGAGTGCACAATCCTTATACATAGATCCTTAACTGGTGACTTCAATGATTACGTAACAGAGCAAATAGAAAAAAATGATAAAAAGTGATACTGTGAAGATGTATACATCCAATAAGTGCCACTATGCTTCACCATAATTTTAATGTTATTCACTTAATAGATGCCCAAAATACTGTCAATACTCATTGAAGCTAAGCATAATGACAGTGACAATTTGAAAACATAAACATGGAACAACAAATGATTAAGCAGTGAAAATAAACAACATCATGAGGAGTTTACATCAGTGTGCCAATATGGCTTAGTGCTGTGAAGACATATACATGTGATAATAAAACATGTGATAATTAAAAGTCAATGTGTATGACTTTTTTAGCCCTGTGTCTGGTATGTCTGAAGCGTGAACGTATGGATGAGTGCACTCTAGGGAAAGCAAAGTATTCTCTAATCTAACTAACACATTATAAAGAGCAGCTTAAATCAAGTTTATCATTTAAGCCAAGGGGCATTATTGTGTTGAATTTTTATCCAGTGGACTTCTTTTTGAGACAATTTCTTGCTGGGATCTGAACAATCTCTAGGGGTAGAGGGGGAAGGGAGTAGGTAAGGCGGCCCCCGACTCGCACAGTATTCAAACAATTGGAGCCTCACCTACATATAACCGCATCCATATAAAAGACCAATAAGATAGGGACTACTTATCATTAATATTCCCAGGAATTTGTCCAATAACATAAATCCTTAGGTCAAGATGCGTACTTGTTATAAAATCACACAGGACCACATACAGTTCACCCCAAAAAATGTGTGAAAAATAGAGAGAGTACCTCACGGTAGAACAACCCGAGGGGGTTCCCGGTTAGTAATTACCGGTATACCCACTTCTCATCATTGGCCACTCTCTCTATGTGAAAAGAGAAACGTGCACTAGAAAAAAATAACAGTGCGGACGTGAGAATAGTGGTGAAAATCACAAATAGTGACAAACGTATCAACACTGACAACACACTCAAGCCTTGAGGACATAAATCACCATGGTATACAAGTAACCATTTTTAACAAGTGGGGTTTGCTGCGTCAGAATAAAATGGTAAAGCAAGCAAAACCCTACTACACATTATAATTTTTTGTGTTTGGTTAGGGGTCTATTTATTTGTTTCTGTACACTACAAGTGTGTGTCAGTGTTGATACGTTTGTCACTATTTGTGTTTTTCACCACTATTCTCACGTCCGCACTGTTATTCTTTTCTAGTGCACGTTTGTCTTTTCACATAGAGAGAGTGGCCAATGATGAGAATGGAAAGGGGCGACCACTCGGTCCCCCCGAACGTATGGTAGGGGGCCCGGATCCTCCCGGGAAACCATTTTGGGCGGGGGCGTGTCACAGCTGGTATGCCCGAAGTGGCGTAGCCGGGGCGCGCCTTTTCCCGCCCAAGAGGGGTTGTCCTAGACACCTACATCACCGGCCACGCCCAAGAGGCGTATCGGAGGAGGGTACACGCCCTCCCGGAGAAGAATAAAGAGAGCGGGAATCCGAAGAAGCAACCTCTTGTTCCTGTGCTTGGAAGCTGCACCCACTCGTTGCACGTGAGCCCTCGACGGAACAAGGAGCAATTTTGAGAACTTGTAATTCTTGTGTTTCTCTTCCAGCGACTTCGAGGCTCAGAGTTCAGGACCGTGTCGATCAACGTAGATCGGATCCTCGATAAGAATGCCGGGCAAGAAAGCAGGAAAGAAGTCCGGAACCGAACAGATGCTTCGCATGCTGGTAAGAGATATGGCGAACATGAAAAAGCAGATGGCGGCGATGAACAATCCGGGTAGACCAAAAAAGGTAATAGGCCCGGCTTTGCCGAAGGTGGTCCCCGAGGGTAGGGGGAAGCGGGTTAGGAATAGGGCGGCGGGGGGTGAAGCCCCGGTCCCTGAGTTACCCCCGGCGAGCCCGGTTGTCCCAGTCGAGGCCCCGGGACCGATTCCAGACGCGGGTCAACCGATTCCGGTTGTTGTTACGCCCGCCGGGGAGGAGGACATGCCTCCGGAATTAGCCGCCCAGTTGGCCGCTTGGCTTGGAAAAAAGACGGGGGGTGCTCAGGCACCAGCAGACACGGCCGAGGAGGCCAAGTTACTAATGCAGCAGTTGCGGCAGTCGCGAGAGGCCGCGAAGGCGAATGTTCATTTTGTTCCCCCACAGGCGATCACGGAAGGACCGGCAGCTGGTGTCAAAGCAGCAGCGGGAACAGCACCGGAGCCGGGTAAGCAAGCATTGCCGATGGCAAGGGAGGGGTCTTTGCCCTCAAGACGGGAGAAGGTGGTCCAACATATACCGTTGGCCACTAAAGAATTGATATGGGCTGATAAGTATGTGAACATGTTTTCCCTGCTGACTGACCATCGAGAGATGGAGTATGTTAAGACACAAAAAGAGTTGTGGCACCTGAGTGTATGGCGAGCCAAAATGGCGGGATTTAGGGTGGATGAGACAATCTCGAATTGGGCCAGGGCCTTTGCAATGTTTTCTGCGATTATTGGGGAACGTAAGCCCGAGGTTTTGTCCGAATTATCCTGCTACCAGGCACGAATAATGGATTTTTATGATACATATGAGGGTGATGAGTGGATGGGGTACGATATGAAGTTTCGTAAGGCCAAAGAGCACGATTCATTTCTGACGTGGGATTGTCTCGACTCTATTTCTTGGCAGAAGCAGCTCCTGCCGGGCGCGACGAAGTCGTCCTCGCTTGGCGGGAGAGGGTCGGGACCTTCCCGCCAGCAGCCTGCGGCGCCCTTTCGAGCGAGCCCCACGGGCGATCATCAAACAAGGAACGGTGGAAACGGGGGTAGGAAAGGGGTCTGTTGGAATTTTAACAGAGGCAATTGCACTAGACCACAAGGGAAATGTAAGTTCAGACATGCGTGTGCAGGTTGCGGAAACTCTTCACATCCCGAGAGCTCATGCCGAGCCAAGAATGGTGATACAGGGGGTAGAGGAGGGGCCAAACAGGTCTGAGCAAGACCATTGGATACCGCTACCTACCCCTATTGATATCATGGCAATGATCCCCTGGCTAAATGAATACCCTGATCATGTCTCCGCTGGGGTGTTGAGGAACGGCTTCTCATACGGTTTCCACATCCCGGCGGGGGATTTTCGGGGGGAACCACTTTGTAAAAACCAATTGTCGGTTCAGCATAACCCAGCGGTGGTCGAAAGGAAGATTGCAAAAGAGGTTGCCCTAGGCCGGTTAGTTGGCCCATATAGACCCCCGCCAGTAACTAATTTCATCTGTTCCCCGTTAGGAGTGGTTCCCAAGAAGGACCCAGGGGAATTTAGGTTGATCCATAACTTGTCCGCTCCGAGGGGCCTCTCGGTGAATGATGCGATTGACCCGGGAGTTTGTTCGGTGCGGTACACATCTTTCGACGATGCCGTCACCATGTTGAATCGCCTGGGGCCCGGAGCGCTGATGGCGAAGTCAGATATCGAGTTGGCGTTCCGGTTGCTCCCGGTACACCCACGGGATCAGCGTCTGTTAGGCTTTGTGTTCCAGGGACGTTACTACATGGATAGATGTATGCCAATGGGTTGCTCCATCTCTTGTGCTTATTTTGAGAAATTCAGCTGTTTTTTGGAATGGGCATTTATCAGGGCCACCGACTGATTCGCAAAATGAAAAATGAAAAGGCCAAAGTTAAAGAACCCACAAAAATGCCCACAACAATGCCCATAGTGGTGCTCAATAGTTGCAGTCACTGAAATGATAAATTGTGATCATGCTGAATACGTGATAGTGAAATGGTTTACCTGATTGGTACTTACTGCTACTCACGGTGTGCAGTGCAATCTAAATGAACTACGCAAGTAGTGGAACACCGGAATCCTAAAGACATGACATAATACAAATCAATAATGCCATAAATGTTTGGTGCTGTATAAGTGAAGTAAAAAGTAATAAGTAAGCAGCTGTTAAAAATACCTTCTGCTAAGCTGAAAACAGCTAGACTTGACTGCACCTGTGTAAAACAAACCATTGCTACTCGTGAACAAACCCCTCCAAGCACTGACATAATCACATAGTGCTTCTCATATGCAGTCCTGCCTGCTGCTGTCAATGAGCACTTACCCAGTAAAAACCAAATGGAAAACCAAATCGAAGTCCAACGCATTGTTCTCCTGTATGATAAGAGCCGGTGTCGCGTTACTTATACATAAAGCTAAGCGTTCCTGCGTGACGGTCGTGATGACCACCTGATCCTGACTTCGCCCTTCGCTCATTCGTGCTCAAATCTCCTGATACCACAGCTGCCATGATAGAGGGGAGAGACTACCTATGTCTGACCAGGAAAATCACCTGAATATGTGTAGCGCTGTATCTCAATTACTGTGAAATTCAACTCCCAAAAACCACAACTATAACAAATGATGTGATGATCATCCCCTATGTCAAATGCAATTAATGTTATGAATATACTCTATAGTCTCCATCTACTAACAAAGCAACAATCTTCCCTTAATAAAGGACCTGCCAATTGCCGTTACGGGTCTTGATCACAAGTGCTGTTCCTGCTGATGTGCACGTCAAAAGACAGCATAAAACTGAACAGTTAAACAAGTTTAAAAAAGAGTACAGTGCACCTGTGTTTCTCCATACAATTACTGAGACTCGCACAAAAATTGCAGAGTGCACAATCCTTATACATAGATCCTTAACTGGTGACTTCAATGATTACGTAACAGAGCAAATAGAAAAAAATGATAAAAAGTGATACTGTGAAGATGTATACATCCAATAAGTGCCACTATGCTTCACCATAATATTAATGTTATTCACTTAATAGATGCCCAAAATACTGTCAATACTCATTGAAGCTAAGCATAATGACAGTGACAATTTGAAAACATAAACATGGAACAACAAATGATTAAGCAGTGAACATAAACAACATCATGAGGAGTTTACATCAGTGTGCCAATATAGCTTAGTGCTGTGAAGACATATACATGTGATAATAAAACATGTGATAATTAAAAGTCAATGTGTATGACTTTTTTAGCCCTGTGTCTGGTATGTCTGAAGCGTGAACGTATGGATGAGTGCACTCTAGGGAAAGCAAAGTATTCTCTAATCTAACTAACACATTATAAAGAGCAGCTTAAATCAAGTTTATCATTTAAGCCAAGGGGCATTATTGTGTTGAATTTTTATCCAGTGGACTTCTTTTTGAGACAATTTCTTGCTGGGATCTGAACAATCTCTAGGGGTAGAGGGGGAAGGGAGTAGGTAAGGCGGCCCCCGACTCGCACAGTATTCAAACAATTGGAGCCTCACCTACATATAACCGCATCCATATAAAAGACCAATAAGATAGGGACTACTTATCATTAATATTCCCAGGAATTTGTCCAATAACATAAATCCTTAGGTCAAGATGCGTACTTGTTATAAAATCACACAGGACCACATACAGTTCACCCCAAAAAATGTGTGAAAAATAGAGAGAGTACCTCACGGTAGAACAACCCGAGGGGGTTCCCGGTTAGTAATTACCGGTATACCCACTTCTCATCATTGGCCACTCTCTCTATGTGAAAAGAGAAACGTGCACTAGAAAAAAATAACAGTGCGGACGTGAGAATAGTGGTGAAAATCACAAATAGTGACAAACGTATCAACACTGACAACACACTCAAGCCTTGAGGACATAAATCACCATGGTATACAAGTAACCATTTTTAACAAGTGGGGTTTGCTGCGTCAGAATAAAATGGTAAAGCAAGCAAAACCCTACTACACATTATAATTTTTTGTGTTTGGTTAGGGGTCTATTTATTTGTTTCTGTACACTACAAGTGTGTGTCAGTGTTGATACGTTTGTCACTATTTGTGTTTTTCACCACTATTCTCACGTCCGCACTGTTATTCTTTTCTAGTGCACGTTTGTCTTTTCACATAGAGAGAGTGGCCAATGATGAGAATGGAAAGGGGCGACCACTCGGTCCCCCCGAACGTATGGTAGGGGGCCCGGATCCTCCCGGGAAACCATTTTGGGCGGGGGGCGTGTCACAGCTGGTATGCCCGAAGTGGCGTAGCCGGGGCGCGCCTTTTCCCGCCCAAGAGGGGTTGTCCTAGACACCTACATCACCGGCCACGCCCAAGAGGCGTATCGGAGGAGGGTACACGCCCTCCCGGAGAAGAATAAAGAGAGCGGGAATCCGAAGAAGCAACCTCTTGTTCCTGTGCTTGGAAGCTGCACCCACTCGTTGCACGTGAGCCCTCGACGGAACAAGGAGCAATTTTGAGAACTTGTAATTCTTGTGTTTCTCTTCCAGCGACTTCGAGGCTCAGAGTTCAGGACCGTGTCGATCAACGTAGATCGGATTCTCGATAAGAATGCCGGGCAAGAAAGCAGGAAAGAAGTCCGGAACCGAACAGATGCTTCGCATGCTGGTAAGAGATATGGCGAACATGAAAAAGCAGATGGCGGCGATGAACAATCCGGGTAGACCAAAAAAGGTAATAGGCCCGGCTTTGCCGAAGGTGTTCCCCGAGGGTAGGGGGAAGCGGGTTAGGAATAGGGCGGCGGGGGTGAAGCCCCGGTCCCTGAGTTACCCCCGGCGAGCCCGGTTGTCCCAGTCGAGGCCCCGGGACCGATTCCAGACGCGGGTCAACCGATTCCGGTTGTTGTTACGCCCGCCGGGGAGGAGGACATGCCTCCGGAATTAGCCGCCCAGTTGGCCGCTTGGCTTGGAAAAAAGACGGGGGGTGCTCCGGCACCAGCAGACACGGCCGAGGAGGCCAAGTTACTAATGCAGCAGTTGCGGCAGTCGCGAGAGGCCGCGAAGGCGAATGTTCCTTTTGTTCCCCCACAGGCGATCACAGAAGGACCGGCAGCTGGTGTCAAAGCAGCAGCGGGAACAGCACCGGAGCCGGGTAAGCAAGCATTGCTGATGGCAAGGGAGGGGTCTTTGCCCTCAAGACGGGAGAAGGTGGTCCAACATATACCGTTGGCCACTAAAGAATTGATATGGGCTGATAAGTATGTGAACATGTTTTCCCTGCTGACTGACCATCGAGAGATGGAGTATGTTAAGACACAAAAAGAGTTGTGGCACCTGAGTGTATGGCGAGCCAAAATGGCGGGATTTAGGGTGGATGAGACAATCTCGAATTGGGCCAGGGCCTTTGCAATGTTTTCTGCGATTATTGGGGAACGTAAGCCCGAGGTTTTGTCCGAATTATCCTGCTACCAGGCACGAATAATGGATTTTTATGATACATATGAGGGTGATGAGTGGATGGGGTACGATATGAAGTTTCGTAAGGCCAAAGAGCACGATTCATCTCTGACGTGGGATTGTCTCGACTCTATTTCTTGGCAGAAGCAGCTCCTGCCGGGCGCGACGAAGTCGTCCTCGCTCAGCGGGAGAGGGTCGGGACCTTCCCGCCAGCAGCCTGCGGCGCCCTTTCGAGCGAGCCCCACGGGCGATCATCAAACAAGGAACGGTGGAAACGGGGGTAGGAAAGGGGTCTGTTGGAATTTTAACAGAGGCAATTGCACTAGACCACAAGGGACATGTAAGTTCAGACATGCGTGTGCAGGTTGCGGAAACTCTTCACATCCCGAGAGCTCATGCCGAGCCAAGAATGGTGATACAGGGGGTAGAGGAGGGGCCAAACAGGTCTGAGCAAGACCATTGGATACCGCTACCTACCCCTATTGATATCATGGCAATGATCCCCTGGCTAAATGAATACCCTGATCATGTCTCCGCTGGGGTGTTGAGGAACGGCTTCTCATACGGTTTCCACATCCCGGCGGGGGATTTTCGGGGGGAACCACTTTGTAAAAACCAATTGTCGGTTCAGCATAACCCAGCGGTGGTCGAAAGGAAGATTGCAAAAGAGGTTGCCCTAGGCCGGTTAGTTGGCCCATATAGACCCCCGCCAGTAACTAATTTCATCTGTTCCCCGTTAGGAGTGGTTCCCAAGAAGGACCCAGGGGAATTTAGGTTGATCCATAACTTGTCCGCTCCGAGGGGCCTCTCGGTGAATGATGCGATTGACCCGGGAGTTTGTTCGGTGCGGTACACATCTTTCGACGATGCCGTCACCATGTTGAATCGCCTGGGGCCCGGAGCGCTGATGGCGAAGTCAGATATCAAGTTGGCGTTCCGGTTGCTCCCGGTACACCCACGGGATCAGCGTCTGTTAGGCTTTGTGTTCCAGGGACGTTACTACATGGATAGATGTATGCCAATGGGTTGCTCCATCTCTTGTGCTTATTTTGAGAAATTCAGCTGTTTTTTGGAATGGGCATTTATCAGGGACACTGGCCATAGCCATGTTATGCATTACTTGGATGATTTTTTGTTCTTGGGGGCAGCCGGTGACACAAATGGTGCACAGGCGCTACAGGAATTTTGCACTCTCATGAAGAGGTTCGGGGTGCCATTGGCACCGGGTAAGACGGTAGGACCATCTACTTCCCTCGAGTTTCTGGGAATTGAGCTCGATTCAGTGGAAGGATGTTTCCGGCTACCAATGGAGAAAGTTATGAAGTTCAGGGCTTCCTTGGAACTGTGCATTAGCAAAGAGAAGGTTACCCTACATCAATTGCAACAGGCAGTGGGCCAGCTTAACTTTGCCTTAAGGGTGATACCAATAGCCCGCCCTTTTTCCCGCTCGATTGCGCAAGCCATGGTTGGTCTCAAGGAAGGACACCACCGCACGAGACTGTCTGCAGAGGTTCGCCAGGATATGCGCATCTGGTTGGCATTTCTGGCGGATTTCAACGGTCGAGTGGTGTGGAACAAGCCACCTGCGTCCTCGGACGAGCTGGGTTTGTGGACTGACTCGGCTGGGAGCGTGGGATTTGGCGCCATCTTTGGTAATCGATGGTCGGCGCAAACATGGCCGACGTGGTGGCACACCAGCGGTCTCACAGGTAACATTGGGTTTCTCGAGTTGTTCCCCATATTGGTGGCTCTGAAGGCATGGCCGGAGGAGTTCCGAGATCACTCGGTTGTGTTTTGGTCTGACAATATGACTGTCGTTGAATGTATAAATAATCAGGCAGCACGCTGCAAATGGATACTGAGATTGCTTAAGGAAATTGTACTACTTTGCATGAGACTGAACGTACAATTCAGGGCGAAGCATGTGCCAGGTGTATTGAACCACGCGGTTGATGCGCTCTCTCGTTCACACATGCAGGCTTTCAGGGGTTATCTACCTTCCGCGGACCTAGTGGCGGCACCATTCCCCGAAGCACTCTGGCTACTCGGTGCCCCGGATTACAAGACCTCGTGGCAGCAAGCTTAGCTCCCAGGACAAGGAAGGCATACGAAGGAGCGTTTCGTTCCTATTGTGCATTTTTGGGTCCGGCTGGGGGGGAATATTGGGGGCAGGAGGATTATGTCCTGAAGTTTCTAGTAGCACTGCACAGTGCAGGCCGATCAGTGGCTACGGCCAATAGACACCGGGCCGCCATTTCATTCATGGCGCAGGCGCATGGCATCAAGGACCCGACATCGTCCTTTTTAGTGAGGAAAGCCCTTCAGGGTTGGCAACGCCTCGAGGGTCGTAGAGTCGACGAGAGGCACCCGATTGGGTTAGAAAGGTTGTCTCTCCTGATAGCAATACTCCCCACGACATGCTCCTCCCAGTTCGAGGCAGTGCTGTTCCAGGCCGCTTTCGCATTAGCGTTCCATGGGGCGATGCGGGTTAGCGAGCTGGTGGCTAGAAATAAGAACGATGTGGAAGGAGGGCTGGGTCAGGACTGCATTCTGATTAAGGGTGACTCAATGGTGATCACAATACCCAGGTCCAAGACCGACCAGAGTGCTATGGGTGACAGTATTATTGTCCAGCGCATGCGAGGGTCCCCCGTGTGCCCGGTAAGGTGTGTGGAGGAGTATTTGGCACAAAGAGGGAAAACATGGGGGGAAGCTTGCTGAGACACATCGACGCCACCCCACTGACGAGGTTTCAGTTCCATAGGGTGTTAGCAATGGCAATTGCAGCAGTGGGCTTGGACCCAGGCGATTTTGGGACCCATCCCTTTAGGATAGGGGCTGCAACGGAGGCTACAGCCAGGGGTCAGAGTGTTGAGAAGGTGAAACAACTGGGACGATGGTCCTCAAACTGTTATAAGAGGTATGTGCGGTTGCACATGTTGTAAAGTCATTTGCATGCACTCACGCCTCCTGTCTTCTGTTTGGTTTACAGTTTCGCGAGCAGGCTATGCGGGGCGGACTGGGCAGTCGACCCGGCACCTGGGGAGCAGCGGTCTGAAATCACCGGCTGAGGAAAAAGTGGTGTGGTTCGTGGGCCACTCATACGTGAGTCGGGCCGGGGACGTATTCAAAGCAGGTGACGTGACTCACGCAGCTGGGGAATATGGGTACAGGGTGACCTTCCACGGAAGGGGCGGGCTCTGTATTGACCAGTTTGAATCTTTTGTTGAGGGTCTGTTAGGGCGGCAGAGGTCACCGCCATCTATACTCATAGTACACCTTGGGGGCAATGACTTGGGGACACTTGGGAAGCGAGTATTACTCAAGCGAGTTTTATCTACTGTTAGCTGGCTGGCGAGGAGAATCCCGGGGTGCACTATAGGGTGGTCCCACATGATTCCCAGGAAGGTATGGCTAGGGGGTCTCTCTGTGTCACAATTGAACCATTCAGTTAAAAAAGTCAATAATAAACTCGGTAGGTTGTTTCGCTCGGCGCAATTGCACTGTATTCCGCACGGATGTATTAGGGGGCACAGCATGTATCTCGAGGATGGTGTCCATTTGTCCCGGGAGGGGAATGTCTTACTCATAGGAGACTTCGTAGCATGGTAAAGGGTTTGAATAAACATGATCTTTGATAGGAGTTTGTGGGGGGGCCGGATAGCCGGTCAACTATCCTGCCTGTGGCGGTAAGGTCATGATCGGTGAGCAGTAATTTCAAGGTCCCTAGAGGGGGGGTGCCACCCAATATGGATGGGAGCGCCCGGGGGAGGCGGCCATTGGCCCCTCACACGGGGAGGCGGCACCCACTAAGTATGGGTCGCCTAAGGGAAGACGGTCATAGGCCTCTTCCAGGGGAGGAGGCGGCTAGATGCCCCTCCTACGAATTTCCTGGGGCCCGGATATCCGCGACGGCGGATATGGTAGACAGTGTGGGGTGGGAGGGGGGTCCACGCTACCTTCTTACGGACACCTCACACGAGTCCTCGGACGACCCTTAAGATGGCGTCGAGTTAAAATAGGGGGCCCCGCAAGACAAGGGAAATTGGAGTTGGCACAGAGGTACAGTCCTCTGCGCGCCCGCCCTCACACCGTGAGGGGGAGAGTTCTGGTAGTAGGGATCTGACACCGGTTGCGACCTTGCCGTTGGCCCGTAATGTTAGGATGTACAATTTTAATTTAGAAAGTATGCATTTGCAGGATGTTAGACTCGGCTAGGAAATTCTCTGTACTAGAGATTTGTTAAGGATAGCCAAAGAACATGTCTCCATCGAAATGTAATAAATGAAAATTGTACATGATATGAAACTGTTAATTTAATGTTTTTAATTTTGTTTCATATTTTAATAAATACGGCCGGGAGGGTAACTCCCTCCCGCCTTCCAAAAGTTCAGTACTGCGTCCGTCTTCCCATCCTTGGGGATTGTGTTGGGAGGGGGTGACAGGCATCCTGGCCATATGGAAAGGGGCGACCACTCGGTCCCCCCGAACGTTTGGTAGGGGGCCCGGATCCTCCCGGGAAACCATTTTGGGCGGGGGGCGTGTCACGGCTGGTATGCCCGAAGTGGCGTAGCCGGGGCGCGCCTTTTCCCGCCCAAGAGGGGTTGTCCTAGACACCTACATCACCGGCCACGCCCAAGAGGCGTATCGGAGGAGGGTACATGCCCTCCCGGAGAAGAATAAAGAGAGCGGGAATCCGAAGAAGCAACCTCTTGTTCCTGTGCTTGGAAGCTGCACCCACTCGTTGCACGTGAGCCCTCGACGGAACAAGGAGCAATTTTGACCCACTCACCAGCCCCTTATGGCAAAGTTAGTACTGCATTAAAGTGATATGCTTCGATCGATACTAGGATGATGTTTAGTTCTGCAAATAAAGGAATTTGTTGGATAACATTTTCTCTCCTTGGTTCAGCAGACGATAACGGTCTGAGTTTATTGATATGAAGAATGTCTAGTAGTAGTGACAGAGATTGCTATATACAGTGTATATTTTCTCCCTTAGTAGTTAAACAAATGTCGTATTTATTCTTTTGGTCGGGCGGTAAGGTCATGATCGGTGAGCAGTAATTTCAAGGTCCCTAGAGGAGGGGGCGCCACCCAATATGGATGGGAGCGCCCGGGGGAGGCGGCCATTGGCCCCTCACACGGGGAGGCGGCACCCACTAAGTATGGGTCGCCTAAGGGAAGACGGTCATAGGCCTCTTCCAGGGGAGGAGGCGGCTAGATGCCCCTCCTACGAATTTCCTGGGGCCCGGATATCCGCGACGGCGGATATGGTAGACAGTGTGGGGTGGGAGGGGGGTCCACGCTACCTTCTTACGGACACCTCACACGAGTCCTCGGACGACCCTTAAGATGGCGTCGAGTTAAAATAGGGGGCCCCGCAAGACAAGGGAAATTGGAGTTGGCACAGCGGTACAGTCCTCTGCGCGCCCGCCCTCACACCGTGACGGGGAGAGTTCTGGTAGTAGGGATCTGACACCGGTTGCGACCTTGCCATTGGCCCGTAATGTTAGGATGTACAATTTTAATTTAGAAAGTATGCCTTTGCAAGATGTTAGACTCGGCTAGGAAATCCTCTGTACTAGAGATTTGTTAAGGATAGCCAAAGAACATGTCTTCATCGAAATGTAATCAATGAAAATTGTACATGATATGAAACTGTTAATTTAATGTTTTTTATTTTGTTTCATATTTTAATAAATACGGCCGGGAGGGTAACTCCCTCCCGCCTTCCAAAAGTTCAGTACTGCGTCCGTCTTCCCATCCTTGGGGATTGTGTTGGGAGGGGGTGACAGGCATCCCGGCCATAGTGGGTATATCGGTAATTACTAACCGGGAACCCCCTCGGGTTTTTCTACCGTGAGGTACTCTCTCTATTTTTCACACTTTTTTGGGGTGAACTGTATGTGGTCCTGTGTGATTTTATAACAAGTACGCATCTTGACCTAAGGATTTATGTTATTGGACAAATTCCTGGGAATATTAATGATAAGTAGTCCCTATCTTCTTGGTTTTTTATAGGATGCGGTTATATGTAGGTGAGGCTCCAATTGTTTGATTGCTGGGATCTGAACCTTCTTTAGGCATCACATTTTCCAAAACAAGAAATCACAATTGAGCTATGCTACGACGTTGATCCAACCAGTGGATAACCAGGTACAATTTGGTATTCTTCTTCCGAATCATACTTTTGTGTTCTCCAATCCTTATTTTGACTTTTCTTTCTTTTTTCCCTATGTAGAGTAGTCCACAGGGATATTTCACACAATAAATCACATTGATGATATTGCAGTCCGATGCAGTGTGTTTCAATGTGATGTTTTCTCCTGTTCTAGGATGTGTGAATACATTGTGCTGAATCACATTATTACAATGGATGCAATTGTTGCATTTTCTCATTCCTAGAAAGTTTGAAAAACATTTGTCAATTTTTGCAGATAGCAGCACCTTCAGATTTTTACTCCTTGTGTATGCGAATAGAGGTGGCTCAATGAATGAATTACCAAAATCTGGTTCATATTGTAATAATTCCCACCCGTTTGTTGATCACCTTTTTAATGCTTCTGGATCTGGTTGAAAATTCGGATAAAAATCAATTAATCAATCAATCAATTCATCTTTCTGCTTTCTCAACTATGTTGAGAGGGTACCCTCTTTGTAAGAATCTGTGTTTAGTTTGAGCACCATCTTTATCAATTTTAGCCCTCAGAGAGGCAATCCTCTTAACACTCATCATCTGTGAGTATGGTAAGTTCTGATTCAAATGAGGAGAGTGAAAGCTTTGAAACAACAAAGTATTATTTCAATCAGTGGGTTTAATGAATACACTGGTGGTTAACCCTGTTTAATTTTTTTCAACCAAGACGTCAAAGAAATGGTAATTGCATGTTACTGATTGAATATGAAATTGAATCCTGTTGTTTTTGGTGTTTAAAGTCATGATATTCTGCTTCAATGATTTTTCTGTGTGAGACCAAATCAAAAATATGTCATCAGTATAACGACAATACATCACCAGATGTTCACTCCATATTGCATTTTCAAAAATATGTTCATGTTCAAAAGAAGCCAGAAAGATAGCGTACGTGGGAGCCCCCTAACCCCATGGAAGTCCCACTTATTTGCAGAAAGAATTCTTCACCACAGCAGAAGTAGCTGTGCTGCAAACAGAATTGTAATAGCTCAAAAAGGAACACCTTGTTGGCTCAAATATGGGGCTGTTGCAGTAAAGCCCATTCAATGGCATCTATTCCTTCTTGAAGTGGAATCGAAGTGTAAAGTGAAGTTACATCGATTGTGCACAACAGCCATACATGTCTGTTTGTGGTATTCAAATCTATGTATGATTTCCAAGTGCACACAATAGACTGTAGAAAATATGTACTTTCCTAAAGGTTCAAACAAAGACCAACACCCAGACACAATGGGTCTGAGTGGTGGATCCTTGGGAACCTTATGTATTTTCAGCAACATATACATGTGGGGTCGCTTCGGGAATTGCTTGATTGCTTAGCTCCACAGTATCACTTTTTATCATTTTTGTCTATTTGCTCTGTTATATAATAATTGAAGTCACCATTTAACCACATGACTGCTAAGCTGATGGAAAGGGGCGACCACTCGGTCCCCCCGAACTTATGGCAGAGTACCTCGATCCCCCCGGGAAGCCATTTTGGGCGGGAGGCGCGTCTCGGCTGGTATGCCCGAAGCGGCGTAGCCGGGGCGCGCTCTTTCCCGCCCTGGAGTGGGCTGGCCTAGACACTGACGCAGCTGGCCACGCCCTCGGGGCAGGCAGGGGCGGGTTTACGCCCGCCCTGAAGACGGATAAAAAGGGACGCAAGACCGGAAGACATCCTCTTGTTCCTGTGCTCTGAAGCTGCACCTCCTCGCTGCACGTGAGCTCGAGACGGAACGAAGAGCCAATTTTGAGCGTTTTAATCTTTGTTTTTTGTCTTCTAGATACTTGGTCGGAAACAATGCCCAAAAAAGGCGCAAAGAGAATGACGACGGATCAGATGGTTCGGGTCCTCATGAAGGAGATGTCCGAACTGAGAAAGCAGGTGGCGAAGCGAGATGGGGAGGGGGGATCGGAGCATCCATCGGCTGGAGCAACCCCTGGAGGGAGAGCCAAGAGGCCTAGAAGGGGACCAGCCGGGGGAGACGTCCCTGTTCCCTGTACCCCGCTCGAGGCGCCAACCCCGGTACCGGTGGAGGGGAATCCGATTCCCGTCGTGGTCACCCCGACATCCACTGATGATATGCCCCCCGAGCTGGCGGCACAGCTAGCAGCGTGGTTGGGCGACAGTAGCGAGGGCGCCACGGCTGCCGAGGCACAAGCGCTGATCAAACAGTTGCGCGAGAAGCGAGATGCAGCCAAGGTGCCCGCGCCGGCGGCAGTGATAGACAAGCCGCAGGCCCCGGTTGCGACCACAGAAGCAACGTCCGGTGCAGGTAAGCGGCCATTGCCGATCGCGAGGGACGAGTCAGCACCCTCTTGTAGAGAAAAGTTGGGGCAACATGTTCCTTTGGCAATAAAGGAAAAGATTTGGGCGGGGGAATATGTGAACATTTTCTCCTTGCTTGTCGACCATTATGAGGTGGAGCATGTTAAAGGTCAGAAGGATTTGATGCATCCGAGTGTTTGGCGCGCAAAAATGGCCGCCTTTAAAGTAAATGAGAATATTGGCAATTGGGGCAATGCTTGGGGGATTTTTACGTCAATCTTAGGGGAACGTAGGCCTGAATTGCTTTCTGAGCTACCAATCTATCAGTCACGAATTATGGGGTACTCGACGTCTCACCAGGGTAACCACTGGTTCTGTTATGATAATCTCTTTAGGAAGGCGAAGGAGCATAACAAAAGTTTAACCTGGGACTGTTATGATTCTTTGACATGGGATAAAATGAAAGAGTCAGGAATGTTGAAAATGCCGTTGGTGGGGAGCAATGTTGGCGAGTCCTCCCGCCAATATGCGGGGACGCCCTTTCGGTCAGGTACGAGTACCGACGATTACTCGAGATCTGCCAGTAATTCAGGGAAAAAGGGTTTCTGCTTCAATTTCAACAAAGGTAAATGTACTAGGCCACAGGGATCGTGTAAATTCAAGCACGAATGTAGTGGTTGCGGTTCGTCCCATCCTGAGTCCTCGTGCAGAGCCAGAACGGGTGAGAATGGGGGTAGGGGAGGCGCCAAACAGGTCTAACATAGTCCGAGGGGCGCCTTTACCAACCCCGATTGATACCTTGGCGATGATTCCCTGGCTCAGTGAATACCCAGATCGTACTTCTGCTGGATTGCTGCGAAACGGTTTTTCATATGGTTTCCGCATTCCGGTGGGGGACTTTCAGGGTGTCGGGATATGCAAAAATCAACTTTCCGTCCTGCAGCATACGACTGTAGTACAGGAGAAGATCCGGAAAGAGGTTATCCGAGGTCGTGTCTCCGGCCCGTTTACTGCACCCCCGGTACAGGATTTTGTTTGTTCTCCTTTAGGGGTGGTCCCCAAGAAGGACCCGGGTGAGTTTCGATTGATTCATAATTTGTCAGCTCCACGTGGTCTTTCTGTAAACGATGCAATAGACCCAGAAGTGTGTTCGGTGCGGTACGCATCCTTCGATGAGGCCGTAGCCATTTTGAATCGCCTGGGGCCCGGGGCGCTGATGGCGAAGTCAGATATCGAGTCAGCGTTCCGGTTGCTCCCGGTACACCCGGACGATCAGCGTCTCCTAGGTTTTAATTTTCAGGGTTGTTTTTACATGGATAAGTGTATGCCGATGGGGTGCTCTATATCTTGTGCCTATTTCGAGAAATTCAGTAGTTTTCTGCAATGGGTCTTCACAAAGAAGACGGGTTTCCAACATGTAATGCATTACCTGGATGATTTTCTGTTCCTTGGGGCAGCCGGGGATCTTGAATGTGGCCGGGCCTTGGCCGAATTTTGTTTATTAATGAAACAGTTTGGTGTGCCATTGGCACCAGGTAAGACGGTGGGTCCTGCGACTCGCCTCGAGTTTCTGGGGATCGAGTTAGACTCCAGAGAAGGTTGTTTTCGTTTGCCAGCTGACAAAGTGTTAAAGTTCAGGGCAACCCTGCAAGAGTGTCTAAATGGGTCAAAAATTACGCTGCATCAGTTACAGCAGTTGGTGGGACAGTTGAATTTTGCCCTGAGAGTTATACCAATGGCCCGCCCCTTTTCTCGTTCAATTGCACAAGCTATGGTCGGCCTAAAGGAGGGCCACCACCGCACGAGACTATCGGCTGAGGTCCGCCAGGACGTGCGTATTTGGTTAGCATTTCTGGCGGACTTTAATGGTCAAGTCATATGGAACAAACCAGCCGTATCCTCTGAAGAGCTGGGGCTATGGACAGATTCTGCAGGTAGCATAGGTTTTGGTGCCATCTTCGGCACAAAATGGTCAGCACAAAGGTGGCCGACGTGGTGGCACGACAATGGTCTGACAAGTAATATTGCTTTCTTGGAACTTTTTCCCATTTTGGTGGCCTTGAGAACCTGGCCAGAAGGGTTCAAGGATCACTCTGTGATATTTTGGTCCGACAATATGACTGTGGTTGAGTGCATCAATAGTCAAGCAGCACGATGTAAGCTGATTTTAAGATTACTCAAAGAGATTGTTTTGTTGTGCATGCAACTGAATGTGCTGTTCAGAGCAAAACATGTCCCAGGGGTACAGAATCAGGCGGCTGATGCACTGTCTCGTTTTCATATGCAGGCTTTCTCGGGCTTCCTTCCCTCAGCGGACCCAGAGCCGGCACCCTTCCCCGAAGCTCTCTGGTCTCTCGGTGCCCCGAACTTCGTCACCTCGTGGGAGAGAGTCTAGCACCACGGACGAGGAAGGCATATGAAGGGGCGTTTAGGTCCTATTTAGCCTTCTTGGGGACTGATAGAGAGAAGCTTTGGGGCCATGAGGAATGGGTGGTGAATTTCCTGATGTCCTTACGTAAGGCTGGGAAATCTGTGGCTACGGCTCAGAGGCATCGTGCGGCTATTTCCTTTGTTGCCAGGGCTCATAGTATCCAGGACCCGACAGCGTCGTTCGTTGTACAGAAAGCGCTGCGTGGGTGGCAACGCCTTGAGGGTCGCAGTGTAGATGAGAGGCGCCCGATAGGTTTGGATAGGTTGGCCCAGTTGTTGGCTACACTCCCTGCCACATGTTCATCTCCGTTTGAGGCGGTGTTGTTCCGAGCCGCTTTCACGCTAGCATTTCACGGGGCGATGCGAGTAAGCGAACTGGTGGCAAGGAACAAACAGGATGTGGCGGGGGGTTTGTGCCAAGAACACGTTCAGATCAGAAGAGAGGCAATGACGGTCTCCTTTGTCAGGTCCAAGACCGATCAAGATGGGATGGGTGACTGCATAATCGTACGCAGGATTCCCGGGTCCTCCATATGCCCGGTAAAGTGTTTAGAAGATTACCTAGCACGAAGGGTGGCAGTATGGGGGGGGACCTTGTTGAGACACGCGGACGCCACCCCACTGACGAGGTTTCAGTTTCAGCGGGTGCTTGCGATGTCAATTGCCGCTGCGGGCTTGAACCCGGGCGAGTTTGGGACCCATTCCTTTCGGATAGGGGCTGCTACAGAAGCTACAGCCAGGGGTCTTAATGTTGAACAAGTGAAACGAGTGGGGCGTTGGTCCTCCAATTGTTATAAGAGGTATGTGCGGTTACACATGTTGTAAAGCTGTAATGATGTGCTCACGCCTCTTGTTTTTGTTTGGTTTTCAGTTGCGCAAGCCTACGAGGCGGGGCGGACTTTGCAGTCGACCCAACACCGGGACAGCGGTCAGACATCACCGGCTGTGAAAAAGGAGGTGTGGGTCGTGGGCCACTCATACGTGAGGCGTGCCGCGGACGTATTCAAAGCAGGTGACATGATTCACGTAGCTGGGGAATACGGGTACAGGGTGTCCTTCTACGGAAGAGGCGGTCTCTGTATTGACCAGTTTCAAGCATATTTTGAAGATTTGTTAGGGCGGACGAGGTCACCGCCGTCTATAGTCATAGTGCATCTAGGGGGCAATGATTTGGTCACCACCGGTAGATGACTTCTCCTGGAGGCAATGCTTTCCACTGTAAGTTGGTTGGCGAGGAGAGTTCCGGGGTGCACAATTGCGTGGTCCCATATGATCCCACGAAAGGTATGGCGGGGGGCTATTTCTATTCCTGCTTTGAATCACTCTGTTAGGAAGCTTAATAACAAAGTGAGTAGGTTGTTTCGTTCCGGGACATTGCATTCTATTTCGCATGGATGTATTAATGATGACAGTATGTATTCGGGGGATGGTGTGCATTTGTCTCGGGTGGGAAATGAGTTACTCATAGGAGACTTCTTAGCATGGTTAAAAACGTTGAAGCATGACCTTTAGGTAGGAGCTTGGTGGGGGGTCCGGATAGCCGGTCAACTATCCGGACCTGTGGCGGTAAGGTCATGATCGGTGAGCAGTAATTGGAAGATCCCTATGAGTGGGCGTCACCCAACACGGATGGGAGCGCTCGGGAGAGGTGGCCATTGGCCCCTCAACGGGGAGGCGGTCCTGTCTAAGGAGAGGCCGCCGGAAGGAAAGGAAAGGCGGTCAAGGCCCCTTCCTGTGTAGGAGGGGTTACAGCCCCCTCCTGGGGAATTTCCCGGGGCCAGTGACGTCTGCGACGGCAGATGTGGTAAGTGTGTGGGGTTTGGGGGGAGGTCTACGCTACCTTCTAGATACTCACACGAGTCCTCGAACGACCTTTAAGTGGCGTCGAGTTTATTGGGGCCCCCGACAAGTCAAAGGGAAATTGGTAGTTGCACGTGGGGTACGCCTCAGTGCTGTCGCCCCTCCCAAGTGGGGGGGGGTATTTCTGGTTAGGGATCTTGACACCGGTTACGACCTTGCCGTTGGCCCTTAAACGTTAGGATGTACAATTTCATTATTTCAAGAAAATGTTTTGCAGGTTGGTAGTTCGGCTAGGAGAACCTCTGTATTAGAGAATCTGTTAAGGTTAGCCAAACATCGCAATGTGGTTATGAAATTGTACATTAATATGAACTGTTTAACGTTTAATTTTTTGTTTTAATAAATACGGCCGGGGAGGGTCACTCCCTCCCTCTTCCAAAAACTTCAAGAACTGTTTCCGGTTTCCCTCCTTTTGGGGATTGTGTTGAGAGGGGGTGGCGGGTATCTCAGCCATATGGAAAGGGGCGACCACTCGGTCCCCCCGAACTTATGGCAGAGTACCTCGATCCCCCCGGGAAGCCATTTTGGGCGGGAGGCGCGTCTCGGCTGGTATGCCCGAAGCGGCGTAGCCGGGGCGCGCTCTTTCCCGCCCTGGAGTGGGCTGGCCTAGACACTGACGCAGCTGGCCACGCCCTCGGGGCAGGCAGGGGCGGGTTTACGCCCGCCCTGAAGACGGATAAAAAGGGACGCAAGACCGGAAGACATCCTCTTGTTCCTGTGCTCTGAAGCTGCACCTCCTCGCTGCACGTGAGCTCGAGATGGAACGAAGAGCCAATTTTGACCCACCCACCAGCCCCTGAGGACAGCTAGTTGTTTTAAGATGGTTCGATACTTCTAATTTTTTCATTTACAGGTTGTGGCATTAGCATGTTGATATTGAGTGTGTAATAAAGTTGGCCGTTTATGTATGTTCTGTGATTAAAGATTTTCTGTTCTTGTGTCCGTTGGTATTATCATGTTGATATTGAGTATGTAATAAAGTTGGACGGATTTTTTGATGTTCTGGGATTAAAGATTTTCTGTTTTGTGTCCGTTATAAGCATGCCTATTCGGGTCATAGTGGCCAATGGATTGTTGGTTTAGGTAGCATTGTCGTATTTATTTGGTAGGCGGTAAGGTCATGATCGGTGAGCAGTAATTGGAAGATCCCTATGAGTGGGCGTCACCCAACACGGATGGGAGCGCTCGGGAGAGGTGGCCATTGGCCCCTCAACGGGGAGGCGGTCCTGTCTAAGGAGAGGCCGCCGGAAGGAAAGGAAAGGCGGTCAAGGCCCCTTCCTGTGTAGGAGGGGTTACAGCCCCCTCCTGGGGAATTTCCCGGGGCCAGTGACGTCTGCGACGGCAGATGTGGTAAGTGTGTGGGGTTTGGGGGGAGGTCTACGCTACCTTCTAGATACTCACACGAGTCCTCGAACGACCTTTAAGTGGCGTCGAGTTTATTGGGGCCCCCGACAAGTCAAAGGGAAATTGGTAGTTGCACGTGGGGTACGCCTCAGTGCTGTCGCCCCTCCCAAGTGGGGGGGGTATTTCTGGTTAGGGATCTTGACACCGGTTACGACCTTGCCGTTGGCCCTTAAACGTTAGGATGTACAATTTCATTATTTCAAGAAAATGTTTTGCAGGTTGGTAGTTCGGCTAGGAGAACCTCTGTATTAGAGAATCTGTTAAGGTTAGCCAAACATCGCAATGTGGTTATGAAATTGTACATTAATATGAACTGTTTAACGTTTAATTTTTTGTTTTAATAAATACGGCCGGGGAGGGTCACTCCCTCCCTCTTCCAAAAACTTCAAGAACTGTTTCCGGTTTCCCTCCTTTTGGGGATTGTGTTGAGAGGGGGTGGCGGGTATCTCAGCCATATGGAAAGGGGCGACCACTCGGTCCCCCCGAACTTATGGCAGAGTACCTCGATCCCCCCGGGAAGCCATTTTGGGCGGGAGGCGCGTCTCGGCTGGTATGCCCGAAGCGGCGTAGCCGGGGCGCGCTCTTTCCCGCCCTGGAGTGGGCTGGCCTAGACACTGACGCAGCTGGCCACGCCCTCGGGGCAGGCAGGGGCGGGTTTACGCCCGCCCTGAAGACGGATAAAAAGGGACGCAAGACCGGAAGACATCCTCTTGTTCCTGTGCTCTGAAGCTGCACCTCCTCGCTGCACGTGAGCTCGAGATGGAACGAAGAGCCAATTTTGACCCACCCACCAGCCCCTGAGGACAGCTAGTTGTTTTAAGATGGTTCGATACTTCTAATTTTTTCATTTACAGGTTGTGGCATTAGCATGTTGATATTGAGTGTGTAATAAAGTTGGCCGTTTATGTATGTTCTGTGATTAAAGATTTTCTGTTCTTGTGTCCGTTGGTATTATCATGTTGATATTGAGTATGTAATAAAGTTGGACGGATTTTTTGATGTTCTGGGATTAAAGATTTTCTGTTTTGTGTCCGTTATAAGCATGCCTATTCGGGTCATAGTGGCCAATGGATTGTTGGTTTAGGTAGCATTGTCGTATTTATTTGGTAGGCGGTAAGGTCATGATCGGTGAGCAGTAATTGGAAGATCCCTATGAGTGGGCGTCACCCAACACGGATGGGAGCGCTCGGGAGAGGTGGCCATTGGCCCCTCAACGGGGAGGCGGTCCTGTCTAAGGAGAGGCCGCCGGAAGGAAAGGAAAGGCGGTCAAGGCCCCTTCCTGTGTAGGAGGGGTTACAGCCCCCTCCTGGGGAATTTCCCGGGGCCAGTGACGTCTGCGACGGCAGATGTGGTAAGTGTGTGGGGTTTGGGGGGAGGTCTACGCTACCTTCTAGATACTCACACGAGTCCTCGAACGACCTTTAAGTGGCGTCGAGTTTATTGGGGCCCCCGACAAGTCAAAGGGAAATTGGTAGTTGCACGTGGGGTACGCCTCAGTGCTGTCGCCCCTCCCAAGTGGGGGGGGTATTTCTGGTTAGGGATCTTGACACCGGTTACGACCTTGCCGTTGGCCCTTAAACGTTAGGATGTACAATTTCATTATTTCAAGAAAAAGTTTTGCAGGTTGGTAGTTCGGCTAGGAGAACCTCTGTATTAGAGAATCTGTTAAGGTTAGCCAAACATCGCAATGTGGTTATGAAATTGTACATTAATATGAACTGTTTAACGTTTAATTTTTTGTTTTAATAAATACGGCCGGGGAGGGTCACTCCCTCCCTCTTCCAAAAACTTCAAGAACTGTTTCCGGTTTCCCTCCTTTTGGGGATTGTGTTGAGAGGGGGTGGCGGGTATCTCAGCCATATTCCTCTCCTGTGCTGGAAATTGTTATATCCCATGGTTCATGACGAGCTCAGCGAGTCATGAGCACACGACCAGTGTACTGCATGATGAGCTGAGCTCGTCATGAGCAGCGAAGGTGTTAAGGACTTCAAAGTGAAGTAGTGTGGCTCACTGGTTAGAGGCGGCAGACCCGAGAGCAGAGGACGGCCCGGGACCAGGGTTCGATTCCCGGCGCGGCAGGTTTCTGTACCAGGGTCAGCGGACTCGATAATTCTCTCGCCTCGGTGCCCACTCTGATCAGCGTTCACACTCCGCAACTCTGGGCATTAGCTTGCCTCATCTTCATTAACGGCCCCACCAGACTGCCGGGGATGCCTGGTCTCACCCTGGAGATACCCATTAAGGGACCATCTCTCAGGGAAGCCAGGAAGGGTTTCGCAGCGGTCGAAGCGCCTTGGGACCCTCCGGGTAAGTAGTGCGCTATATAAATGCCTGTACATTTACATTACATTTACAAGGATCTATGCATAAGGATTGTGCACTCTGCAATTTTTGTGCGAGTTTCAGTAATTGTATGGAGAAACACAGGTGCACAGTAATCTTTTTTAGACTTGTTTAACTGTTCAGTTTAAGCTGACTTTTGATGTGCACATCAGCAGGAACAGCACTTCAGAGCAATACCCATAATGGTGATTTGCGGTTCCGATATTATGGAAGATTGTTGCTTTGTTAGTGGATGGAGACTATAGAGTGTATTCATAACATTAATTGCATTCAACATAGGGGGTCGTTGTCACATCATTTGTTATAGTTATGCTTTTATGAAATTGAGTTTCACAGTATTTGAGATACAGTGCTACACATATTCAGATTCGGACGATTTTCTTAGTTAACATGAGCAGCGACTCCCCTCAATCATAGCCGCCGTGGTATCAGGAGATTTGAGCATGAATGAGCGAAGGGTGGAGTCACAATCAGGTGGTCAACAAGACCGTCACGCAGGAACGTTCGGCTTTATGTATTAGTAACTCGACAGTCGGTCTCATCATACAGGGAGAACATTGCGTTTGACTTCGATTTGGTTGTCCATTTGGTTTTCTTCCGGGTAAATGCTAATTGGCAGCAGCAGGCAGGACTGCATATGAGAAGCACTATGTGATGATGTCAGTGCTTGGAGGGATTTGTTCATAAGTAGCGTAGGTTTGTTTTACACAGGTGCAGTCAAGTCTAGCTGTTTTCGGCTTAGCAGGAGGTATTTTTAACATCTGTTTACTTTTTACTTTTTACTTCACTTATACAATACCAAACAGTTTTGACATTATTGATTTGTATTATGTCATGTCTTCCGGATTCCGGTGTTCCACTACTTGCGTAATCTGTTAGGATTGGTATTCACTGCACACCGCATATAGCAGTAAGTACTGATCGATCAGGTAAACAATTTCATTATTATGTATTCAGCATGATCACGATTTATCGTTTTGGTGACAGTAACCATTGAGCAACACTATGGGCATTGTTGCGGGTTCTTTAACTTTGCTCTTTTCATTTTTCATTTTGCGCATGAGTCAGTGTGCACAACTTATTTTCCTGCTTTGTACATTTGGGGAAAGCTGACTTTCTACAATTTTCAACATTAGTGACATGAAGGAGTAGTTACCTCAGATAACTTTGGACACTTGGTATGCATGCAGGTTATTTTTGCTCTCGTTCATTGACCCAGTTGGGTATAGAAAGCACTTGGTAGCAAGTGTCATTGTTTCTGAAGCAAGTGTTTGTTGTAACATCTGGATATATTTATTTCATAGTGTCCCATGAAGAAGGGACAGCCCGTCCCGAAATGCATAGGGCATTACACGAATAAGTGGAACCCCATTCAAGAAGAATGCATTGTTTGGAATATGTAAGTTTAAGCTTGCATGTTTTTACATATGTACGGATGTAATTTGTATTGATGTGATATATTTGCATTGCTCAAATGAAAACATTGATGATTTTTTTTATTATTTGACTGACTTTTCGATATATATTGTGTAAAATTACTAAAAATTCTACAAGTAGTCACTCCAGCTGTGCACCCAGTTCATTCAGGTAACTGTTTACTTGATCATTCATTTTCATTGATTAGAAAAGATGCCATCCAGCACATAGCCTGCTTTCTTGTAGGTTTAGGCGTTCACCTGCTGGGTGAAGCTATTTAGAACATCTAATAACAGCTCTCTTGAGCTAACGAGCTAACGAGCTCTGGTTGATGCACCTTCGCCCAGCGAGTGGTACTGAGACCTGAGAAGACTTTGGGCAGCATCTCCTGCACCCCCAAAAAAAGTGTTGATCTCTACTAAGAAGGACAAATATCCTGAAAGACATGTCTAGAGATACAAAGCACTGGCTGCACCAACAAGGGTGAAAAACTAAAGCCTGACACCGAAGAAAGTGTTATCATGCACTGCATTTATCATGATGCATCGGGGCAAACTGAGTGCTGGAGTATGAGGCAGTGTGCGCCCACCCCCTACTGTTTGAAAAGGCTCCCTTGAGCTAACGAGCTGACGAGTTCTGGTTGATGCACCTGCGCCCAGCGAGTGGTACTGAGACCAGAGAAGACTTTGGGCAGCATCTCCAGCATCCCCCCAAAAAGTGTTGATCTCTACTGAAGGAGGACAATTATCCAGAAACACATGTCTAGAGATGCACAGTGCTGGTTGCACCAACATGGGTGAAAAACTAAAGCCGGACACCGAAGAAAGTGTTATCATGCACTGCATTTCATTAAGATGCATCGGGGCAAACTGAGTGCTGGAGTGTGAGGCAGTGTGCGCCCACCCCTCCTAATACCAGCTCCATCTCTTTGCAATTAGCATCTCTAAAAAAAAAGTTCCAATCCCCTAGTAAAGTGAAATTTGCATATTGCATAAAGGGTTTGAGCGTTTCTCTCGGGTTTTCTATAAACCTCGTCTTTGAACCAGGTTGACTTTTTACCAATATACCAATAAAAACGTTTGGTATAATAATTTGCACCTAAAAAACATTGCTTCAGATCCAGTTACTATGGGCCTGATTCACAGAACTAACTTAAGACAAAATCCTACACTTACTACTTTTGGTATTCACAGAAGGCATTTAGTAGTAGTAAAGTTAGGATCTTAAGTCTGTCTTTAGTCTGTCCTAAATTTGTCTTAAGTCAAACTTAAGACAAAATCCCAACATTTACTTCTACGAAATGCCTTCTGTGAATACCAAAAATAGTAAGTTTAGGATATTGTAGTAAGTCAGTTCTGTGAATCGGCCCCTATAACTTTTCTGCATAGCATTATCTGGTGGTCTCGAAACACCAGTGCCAGGCCTCTCCCTGCTTGCCAACTCTGTCTAATCTCTTACTGGAGTAGCCAGCTGGCATAGCCCCAGCCAGATCATGGTCTGAACTGTTGTTAGCTCATGTCCCAGTCAAGAATGCTATATGGGGGGAATCATCTTCTACATAATTAGAACATTTATGAATGTGTTTAATGTGGGAGCTTGTGTTTAGCTATATGCAGTTGTCTCTTTTTTAATTCTTAACCAGAGGTTGAAGGGAGCTGAAAGACTCTACTTCTCCTTTTGGAGGAATTGATTTCACCTGACAAGTCCAATGACAGTGATCACAGTGAGAGACATCACGGTCAAGAGTAACACTAAAAAAATTGCCCAGTGCAGGCTTAGCCTTATTGAGTTCCAGCAGCTGGGCCCTGCAATACTTATGGGGCATGTTTTGACTAGTGGTAGTGGCCTCTGACCTGGTCTTGGCTTGCACGGGTTTGCCTTTGGCGCGCCAGGGGCGCACCCACTGCGTGCCTCCTCTGCGTGTCCATATTCCCAGACGGACTGGATGTGCAGGTATAAATACTCAAGGATCGAGAGACCCCTTTTACTGCCTCATGAAAGGGTAAAATTCAAATAGGTAAACACGGAGTAAGATCAATAAAATATATCCATTTAAAATGACAATAACAGTTTTAGTAGCCAAATGGCAGTAGGAAGTTCCCACCCCAATCAGGGATAGCATGAATAACAGGGAGTCCAGGTTCCCAGGCGCATTAAATACTGAGCCTGGGACATGATATGCCGCCTAAATCACATTCTAGGCTGGTAAATTCTGTCAGAGCAACCCACCACCATCCGTATTTCACACTTGTTCCAAGGGTAATTTTCTGAGACTCTTATACGATAAACCACAGAGCTGCAAGCCTTTTCTACTTGTCATATTTGTATTTTGCAGTGAAATGAGGTCCGAGTGTGCTGAAGGGCTTTTCTGCTGTCACTTTACTTGCAGTGTTTTGAAGTTTTCATCCTAACCATGTAAAACAATAATTGTGACAACATTGTCCAATCGGACCTCCTGATTAAGATGGTATATTTCTTCAGAACTTATAGATGCTTTGTGAGGATGGAAAAAAAAATCCACAGATAAAAGCAGCATGTGAGGGGCAAGGAGATTTTGAAGTGGGGGGTGGGTGGAGGGGCCCCATCTTCCTTCCTGTGTCTGGTTGCTGTTGATCCAGCGCTCTGTTTGAAAAACTGTCTCACAAACGCTATTTATCACCTCAATGCTCACCATATTTCTTTAAACACTCATACAGGCCCATAACACCAATGAGACCATTTTTGAGCAACTGAATCATGTGGTTTGATTTTAAATCTATTCACATATTATTTACACTAATATATACAACTGCAGTTTTATCATTCATTGTCATGATCAAACCACTAATGGTTGATTGATCAACTAATGGAAACTAGACCATGAATAAACAAGACCAGCTTGTCTTTTCAAATCTATTTATTTACTTTATTTTCATAAAGAAAAAGCATTTTACGTTTAAAATCTTTATTTCATAAGCAAATAGGTAAGCTGCATTTTAATAAGGAAATGAATATTAAAACTGACATTTCAAAAAGTAAGCACAGAAACATGAAGAATTAGCAATATAACAGTTTCCTTTCCCTGAACCTATTTCCCTGTCTAAATCCCTCTTTACCTAGAAAAGAATAAATCAATAAAGTCTGCTGTCCTTACATGCGCCAAAAGTCCAACAGTATGTCCCACCATTCAGGATTCGGGAAGTAAGAGTTTCTTCCCAGCTCATGGTGTCATGATTTATACCTTTCTCTGTAGCTAAACTTTCTACATTTTACATTCTTTCATAGAAAACCAAGTCTTTCATTGGCTGTTCTGAGTCAGTCCATGATAAAGTCAATTAGGTCACTCGTCTTTTGACCAAAAATCCGGGTTTCATATAAGGCCCATTGTCTTTCAATTCCGCATCCTCGATTTCCTCAAGAAAGTTACTTTCACTCGAGCTCAGGACGCTCCCTTCCTAACCTTGGCAAACATATCTAACTATTGTCCTTGGCTGGCCTCTGTGAACACGTACAACACAACAAAGAAGTTGCTCTCTGTTTCATAACAAGTTTGCAGCAAAATTCTTCACAGCAGTGCATGTGCAGGAAAGCACCCTGGACAAGCTTTCGTGTCTGGAGCTCAGTCAGCGATATTTCTGCATCCTCTCTTAGGCCTTACTTCGGAAACTAATATTAAACAAACACAAGACATCAATTAATTAAAGAATTGAGACCCATTCTGTTACCCTCCCCCTTTGCTAATTAACCCTGTTAATTATGTTACCTGGCTTAAGCACGAATATGCAGCATTATATTCACTTGTCCTTTTCGATTTGACAGGAACTCCAAAGGCTTTTGTCACAAAAGACATAACATAAGCACATGCCATTAAATAAAACTGCAGCATTTAATACTGACAAAGACAATAGACAAGGTTAGTTTATTAATTATTCTTTGCGTTTGCAACAAAAAGCACATTAGTCCCGGGTGTATTTTCATGTATGCATCTTTAAAACTAAGTTGATTAATATTTTCACCACAAGCTTAATAGTCTGTTTAATTTTTGTTAGGAGAGATTAACTTCGCAAGTTGGAACACAATTTTGTTCTTTAGCTTGCTCCATCACTGTAAACAGTGGAGCAACATTTTTACCTCAGTAGAGAATTTGGCTTATATGGGGACCACTCTACTGAGTTGGGAATATGGAGTGCTTCACTGGGTGACTCACTGATGAGCAGAGTGCATACCAATATCTCTGTGAGTATTGGAAGGGAAGACTTACCTCGGAATACAAACGCTCTACCTAAATTGGTCCCGGTGGGCTTAGGAGTCAAGTCAATGCAGTCAGACAGAAACTTGTCTATCGCCACTCCCTCTACACACTATGCCAATCCTGGCAGTGCTTTAACCTTTACGGTGTGACCTAAGCCTCTCCCTTTGCAAAATAATGATACAGCACAGTGGGTGGAATATGAGGACTAGGGATCTCACTCTCTTGGTTTCTATCAAATTCACATCCCTAGCAGCTTCATCTAATTAGCACATGTGACATAACATGGAGATTATTAATCTGCACAGACATCCCTGATAGTTAAACATTTGTATTCAAGCGTATCATTATTAGGTGCTACTGGAACATACTGTTACTGGAAAGTTAGTGACTGGAAGAATTATTAGCAGCTTAAAGTTTATTATTTATGTTAATAAGTGTTCCACAAGCTCTTGGGCTCAGCCGTGTTTAATGTTTATTCTAACAATTCAGCAAGTTCTGAGGCTCCTTGACCAAACCTTATTAAACCTCGAGTATCTGGCCATACCTTAGAGGGGAGTCTTGCACCAGGGATAGCGGGCAATAGAGGTGCAACTTCAACTTCAATGGCTCTAATCCAATGTTGCTGGGTGTCAGATGATCTTCACATGTGACATGCGGGCTGTGTGTTTACTTACAGCATTTGACCTAGTTAGTAGGATTACTATCTAGAGATGACCATAAGAACTTACTGTTATGAAAACCGATAGACAAAGGCGACCCATATTCGAACCGCTGTATTATGCAGCAGATTTTATTATTCTAGAATTAGAATAATTCCTAGAAATGGCATAAAGAGATATGTAAGGACTATAAAATCCAAGAATCATGTTAGAATGTTTCCTGTTTTCCTCATTACTTATAAATTGCATCACTGTATTATTATTTAGTTTCTATGTGGTTACGATGTATATTATGTGCACTAAGCTAGAAATTTGAAATACACATTTTAAATTCATATTCTGTTTCTGACTTCTTTTTGAGATTGCTATCACTTATCAAAAGAGGATTTGGTTTTCCACTAATTGTCCCTGGTCCATCATATGGAAGAGACCATTACGCAAACATCGCTCAGTGGGTCTTGTATTGCTTGTAGTCCATTTGGGTTTCTGATTCGGGTTGGCACATTGACTGAGGCAATAGTGTTAGGTGAGACAAAAAATCAAACCCTGTGACGCTAGTGGAATTAATGAAATGTATCACCACTCTCTATCTACATTGTTTTAGTCAGCAAGTAAAGCAATTGCCACGTATCCCAAAATTAAAGGGTATGTTTCAACTAAATCGAATAGAATTCCTAATCTACCACAGACTCTACAAACTTGAATTGATGCAGTGGTAGAACACACATTTCTCCACATCCCATACCTTCTATATTACCTCAATTGATTACAGCCACCTAGAAGCCTTATCCCTTCAGACTGTTTGAATTTAGCCAATACTGTCTACAAAGGTAAATTGATTCAACTAGTTGCAGATTCATTCATCTAAACTAACTTTGTTGACAGATGTCTTATCCCCTCTCATCTTATTCATTTTTATGGCTGCCTTTCCATCTATGAGCAAAAACAGCAATTCAAATTACATATGTACTGATGATGATTGTCTAATAACCAATGGTTCTAAATGCTGTTGACTATTCAGGCTGTTTAGACCAGGAAACATATTAGTTAGTTTAGGTGTAAAGCAGGGGCACTGAAAGTGTAGGCTCTGGCCCCAGACACACCACATGGGAGAGGGGGCGAAGCCATCATGGTGGAGGGCTGGAACAGCCCTATTCAGGTTCAGGTGCTACTCCTCCCAGGCCCAGGCAGGCCAGGTCACAAGGCCCTCTGGCAGAGGGGGAGTCCTTCGTGGTGGTCCCTCCTGGCACCCAGAAGTCCTCAAGTAAGCACCCGCCCAGCACACTTTACATGGGGTCACAGCCCCAATATTTAGATTACCCAAGGTCTTTTTTCTGCCCTGGTACTGGGACCCGGACCCAGTCCAAACCAGTTCTGGGGGCAGTTATCAAGTGCACACCACACCGCATTGAAAGTGTAGGCTCTGGCTCCAGACACACCACAGGGAGGTGGAGCCATCATGGTGGAGGGCAGGCACAGCCCTATTCAGGTGCAGGTGCTACTCCTCCCATTACTCCAAATGTAGACCAGCCCTATTCTGTCTAGCGCTGACTCATCCAGACCCTCTTGAGCCCCTGCACCTCCCCAGCCCCTGTCACTTCCAAGGCCCGACAGTCACTACACAATAGGCAGGCACAAAGACACATAGCACACAGAAATACCCACTTCTAAAAGTGGCACTTCTAAAATAGTGATAATAAATCTGCAAACACCATTATGCAGCATTTATCGCCACTATTCCAAAGATACCAAACTTGATCATGCCACTCCTCTCATATCAGGAATGTTCCCCCCATGGATGGCCAACTCAATCACTGGATTAGAGTACTCATTGAACCAAGTCTCTATTATGAACAGCATATCAAGAGGCTCGTCGGAACGTTGATCAAAGATCACTTGTGAGTGTTTGCAAGCCAAATGAGCATTGATCACTGCCGCTCTGATTGAGTGCCCCATCTGGCTTTTAATCAGAAAGTACTGACAGGGAAGGGGTCATCCAACCCTGGAGACAAGAAGAACTTACAATGGCAGCAGACGGTGACCGGGTTGGCTAAAACCTCCCAACTGCCCATGGCGTTACCTAACTGAACAACACTGAACGACTGTAAGGCTGAGAGACAGACTTGCTATAGGGGCTAAAATGGGCAGCGTGGCTGGCCCTGGCTGCTTCTGGGACACTGATGTGCACCAATGGACTTGCCTTAGGCGCAACTTCAGTGCGCCAGCTGCATGCCCGCAGTGAGTCTGCGCAGCGCGCATTTTTGGAATGATCCTTTCCGGACGACTAGATCATGCACGTAACAAAAATGGCATCACTAGTCATCCACACAAGGAGGGAAAACGGAAGGGAATGAGGCAGCCAACTGGGCTCACACTCTACCCTGAGTGCATGTGCAAATGAGCAATGAGCAAGTACAAATTCATTCAGTTACAAACAATTCCAGTGCAGTAATACAACAGTAAAATGAGCAGTGGAGTAAAATCAATTTAAAATAATAACACTAAAAGGATCTGTGATCAGGGAAGCGATCAGAGAGCACAAACCCCATAAGGTACCAGCGTCCACGCAGCACATATTGTTGTAATGATCCCCTCCGGACGACTAGAGCATGCACGTAACGAAATGGCATCGCTAGTCATCCACACAAGGAGGGAAACCAGAAGGGAAAGAGGCAGCCGACTGGGCTCACACTCTACCCTGAGTGCATGTGCTTATGAGCAATGAGCGAGTACACATTCATTCAGTTACAAACAATTCAAATGCAGTAATACAACAGTAAAATGAGCAGTGGAGTAAAATCAATTTAAAATAATAACACTAAAAGGAGCTGCGATCAGGGAGGAGATCAGAGAGCACAAACATCACAAAGTACCAGCGTCCGCGCAGCACACATTTTTGTAACGATCCCCTCCGAACGACTAAAGCAAGCACATAATGAAAATGGCATCTCTAGTCGTCCACCCAGAGAGGGAAACTGGTAGAGCAAGAGGCAGCAGACCGGGCTCACACTCTACCCTGAGTGGTTGTTCAAATGAGCAAATGAGCAATGAGCAAGTACAAATTCATTCAGTTACAAACAGTTCAAATGCTGTAATACAACAGTAAAATGAGCAGTGGAGTAAAATAAAAACACTGAAAGGAGCAGCGATCAGGGAGGAGATTAAAGACTACAAATTCCCCAAAGATGACTTTTCAGGGGATTAAAAGCAATGAAAAATTAGTTCCCTGATCTTCTCTTTGAAGAGATGAAGACTCAGCAATGTTTTAAGAGAGGGGGGAATGGAGTTACACATTTTGGATGTATTGGTTAAGATCAACAGGTGTGTGGTGTGGCTGAATTTTCTTGCTATTGGGGCAAGCCTAACTGCTTCATGCACTGTTGCCTTTAGAGGGGGTAGGTGGATTCTGGGTATTCCCCTTAGTAGTGATTTACATAGTCAAGTTCAAATTCAAATTTTTTGGTTTAGTTCTCTACTGAGAACAACACATTTTCTAATAAAACATATAAAATATATAGTATAAAATACATGTTTCAATATGATTCTAAAAACTGCCCTATTTGATGGGTAACAGGGGCAAGATTGTCTTAAATGATTTCCTTCAGTTCACTTGGTGCTTACCTCTGATTTTTGCAACTGGGTTTGGTTGTATAAATTGGTCAAGTATATTTCCTAGTCAGTTGGAGGAACTGGTTATGCTTGCAAACAGTTTTTTGTTCCTGTTTGTTTAGCCATTACATTCCAATATGTGCGAATATCACAATTATTAGCTGCCATTTGGATGTCAACCCAATTTTGGTCCTGTTGTGTTTTCCGGATTTTTTCCTTTTCCCTCCGTCTGCAGTTTTTTAAATGTTTAATTTCTTTATCTCTTTCCTCTGTAAATTGTAAAAATTGCTGTCAGATTAATTTGTTTAATGTACCAGTTTTTTCATTCACATTCTTTTTTCTATGTTTTATTGCCTGAGTATCCCGGTGTTTTGATGTCTCCTCCAGGAGTTGCACTATCTTGATAAGGGCCATTTTATATTTTGCTTTTGGATCTGAAGAGTAATTCATTTGTAGTAGTTGAGTTTTAATGATTGCAAGGTTGGTTTTATTAAATACGGTAGAAGTCCATATTAGTCACCCTTGCTCGTGGTTCACCATTACAGACTACGAGAATACATATTAGTTGGAGAAGAAGTAAGTTCCAGCGTAATTCCGGTTTCTAGGCTTAATATTGCGTGAACACTTCCTAGGACAAATGTTGTAGTTATTTTTAATACTCTTCCAAATAAACCCTGACTACATATCTGACTATACTATACATAGTCAAGTCCTGTGAGCACTAGCAACTTGGATACAAGTTTGAGGTCTTCTTCTAGAATGAGGTTTTTGTTTCATCAGTGTGTTTTAAAAAATGTAAACAGATTGTGACAGACAAATTTGTTTGGTGGAGATTTACATAAAATACTTAATCTTTCCACTGATGAACTATTGTATCTAAATTTAATTAATCTTAAATAGCGCTTTCTGGCTTCAACTACTTTCGGATTTGATCTTGGATTCCTCCTTTACAAAAATCACATTCACTGGTAACATTTTCTTTATAGTTCCATTTGGATGTCAACGTTTTAAGAGGGAGTATCCCAAGACGTAAAAGTATAATATAACGCCAAACTCCATGCCTTAGGGCAAAATGGGTATAATATTGTAATTGTTTATATTCAATGGACGCAGCATAACGTCTGTAATGATGGAATTTAGAACAATATTGAATGTCCAAGTCAAAACTAAGCCTCGGTGTTAGATGTTTTAAAAAAAGCTTTAGTTGTGCGGGAGTCCATAATTTCAGAAGTTCAATTGTACAGTTTGATCATTTAAAAACAGTAGTCGGATTTGACTAAAAATATACTTTGTAGAATCCTGCTCAAACGTCTCAAATTGTAGTTATAATCTTAGGGTACCTGGATCAGAGTGTAAAAGATTAGACGCCCATCTTAAGATTTTAGTGATGGCTCGGGCGTTGGAGCTAACTAAGGAATGTTCTAGACGAAATGCTTGTACAGGGACGGCTTGATGGACTTTAATCATTTTCAGTAGAGTTTTCACTTCCTTCATTTGCACTTGATGCCAGTGTTGTATTGGGATATATTCCAAGGCATATGATAAAATTGACGGGATCTTATAACTATAAACCTGTAATAATGGGAGGAAATGCCTTTCTCCTGAAGAGGAATATAAGCTTTGGAGCGCCCCGACATGGACGTCTGCTTTTCGACTAATGTGCTGCAGATGTGGAGAGTTTTGTAATGTTTGAGTGAATATTCAGCCCAAGTATGTGTACTCTTTTACCACTTCCAGCAATTCTCCTCCCAATGTCCAGTTGTACTTTGTGTAGCGCTTTCTCTCTCGAAACGGCAGTATCCTCGTTTTTCTTGTATTGGGGATCAAGAAATTTTCCTTTGTATATTTGGTGAGGGCTTCAAGATTCCTTTGAAGTCCAATTGGGGTAAGATCAAATATTACAACATAATCAGCATACATCATGACATACATTTTGAAAGAGGCTATCTTTGGAGGAAAATTAGTGACCTGCAGAAAAAGTGCCGGTAGGTCACTAAGGTATAACTAAAAGAGGAGGGGGGCCAACAGGCAACCTTGCCTTAGTCCATTAGATGTATCGATTGGTTGTGTAAGACCCTTCTCTTTTCCCATTTGAACTTGACACCAAGTTTCAATTTGGAATGATATCTATACTACTATAATAAAGGAAGAACTTTGAGGCTTTGAGGTGGGTAAACTCGGGAACCACAGTGCCAATCCACACACCAGATACACCATTGTATTCATTAGGTTGTGCAGATGGTTATAGGCTATATACATTTAAAAAAAAACGTTATTTAAAAAATGTACATTAAAAAAAAAAGTAGTCCCTCAGAAGTAGCACCGGCCGCGACGTTCGTGCTCACGGGGAGGAGCGGCGTCCAGGAGCACGACGAGGAGCGGCGGACATAGCGCTGGGGAGGAGCAGTGACGTGAGGAGCAGCGGACAGGCCGGAGGACCGGTGACGAGCGGCGGTGAGGTGACAAGCAGCGGATAGGCGGGAGGAGTGGTGACCAGCGGCGGTGAGGAGCAAGGAGCGGCGGAGTGGTAAACTGAGGAGCGCGGGGGAGGAGCGGCGGCTGAGGTTAGGGGACCCATGGACACTGTCGGGGCAGGCGGTGGTCGTGGCAGGCGGGAGACGGGACGGGCGGGAGCCCGGGCTTCTGGACAATGTCGGGGCGGGCGGGGAAGCCTGATTGCTCCCGGACAAGGTCGGGATGGGCTGCTAGTAATTATGTAAAGGAGATTTGATGGAATTCCCAGGTTTCTGAGCTTATTCCAAAGTGTAGGCCTCTCCACCCAGTCAAATGCTGTTGTAAAATCGACTAAGACAGCATAAACAATTTGTGATTTTGTAACCACATATTTATCTATGTTTGTCTGTAATACTGTGATGTTATGAGTAACAGCATGTTTTGGACGAAACTCAGCCTGATTAAAGGGGATTACTCCAGTGGAAAAGGCCCAGTCTTTGAGATGGTCCAATATGCTAGCCGCAAAGATTTTGCCTGTTGCATCCAATAAGGCAACCTGTCGGTAGTTACCGGGGCAAGAGCCCTTCTAAAAGATGGGAATCACAATACTCCCCTTCCATGATTTTGGAATTTTCCCTGTGGAGTAGCAATAAGAATATAAGGGAGCCAAAAACGTACTCCACATTTCTGAATTGTTTTTAAGAGCCTTTATGGGGATCTGGTCTGGACCCATGGCGGTTGTAGACCTTGCGGTCTTTATATACTGCTCAATTTGATGGGTAACAAGGGCAAGATTGTCTTCAATGATTTCCTTCAGTTCACTTGGTGCTTGCCTTTGATTTTTGCAACTTGGGATTGGCTTGTATAAATTGGTTAAGTATATTTCCCAGTCAGTTGGAGGAACTGGTTATGCTTGCAAACAGTTTTTTGTTCCTGTTTGTTTAGCTATTAGATTCCAATATGTGCGAATATCACGATTATTAGCTGCCATTTGGTTGTCATCCCAATTTTGGCCCTGTTGTGTTTTCCGGATTTTTTCCTTTTCCCTCCATCTGCAGTTTTTTAAATGTTTAATTTCTTTATCTCTTTCCTCTGTAAATTGTAAAAATTGCTGTCGGATTAATTTGTTTAATGTACCAGTTTTTTCATTCACATTCTTTTTTCTAAGTTTTATTGCCTGAGTACCCGGTGTTTTGAGGTCTCCTCCAGGAGTTGCATTATCTTGATAAGGGCCATTTCATAATTTGCTATTGGATCTCAAGAGTAATTTATTTGTAGTAGTTGAGTTTTAATGATTGCAAGATTGATTTTATTAAATACGGTAGTAGTCCATATTAGTCGCCCTTGAGTGTGGTTCACCATTACAGACTACGATAATACATATTAGTTGGAGAAGAAGAAAGTTGGAGCGTAATTCCAGTTTCTAGGCTTAATATTGTGTGAACACTTCCTAGGGCAAATGTTGTAGTTAGTTTTAATACTCTTCCAAAGAAACCCTGACTTAATATCTGACTATACTATACATAGTCAAGTCATGTGAGCACTAGCAACTTGGTTACAATTTTGAGTTCTTCTTCTGGAATGAAGTTTTTGTTTCATCAAAATTATTTCAATATGTATTGACTCGTGTGCCTAAAGTGTGTACGTGTGTGTTTGTAGGTTGAGGCATCTGTCTAGTAGAAAGCTGGGAGATTTTGCACAATGATTAATTTCTGGTGTGTAGGCTAGAATGGGCAAGTTGTAGAACCACTGTTATATGGGAATGTTGCATTTTGAAGAAGGTGTAAATAGTAGACACTCAGGGGTCCAATTAGTTTGCCTTACAGAGCCCAGTCCGTTAAGGTACTAGAGGGCATTACCTCCACTACCCTACTGGACTACTGTGTGCTAAAATTAGGGATGATTTCTGGCCTAGCAGTCCTGCACAGGTACAAAAATTGTTGTGGATGTCTGCGCCAACCATTTCAGATATTTTGTTTATCTAAAACAAACTCCTAAAGTGGGAGCTTATTTATTTATGCTTTATTATAACTGAATGCAATGAAGATTTGTTTAAAACTCCTAATAATTGTTCTATTATTTTAACTTATAAAATAAAAGTCCTTCAGGCCTACCAAGAGACTTTTGATTGTTAGGTGGATGCAACTAGCAAACATTTCCACATTAAAACTCAGCATTCATCAATGCTTTCATGCATTGGCTCAGTGAGGCTTTGCATGTTTCTTTGCGATTGTGTTAATACTGTTAGTTCTTCTCAACCTTATAGAAAAAATCCTGACCATTATTTGTTTTTAGGAACCTCATTTTATTGACTAGGCAAATCAATTTTCAGTTGTTTAATTGAAAGCTGGCTTTTTGTTTTTAGGATGCTTTGCACCTACTATGTACAATCTTAGCAAACATTCGATTCGTATTATCTTTTTCTTGTGCATTCAGTAACCAGGATTACTATATAAAATCCAAAGCAATATAATATTCCCTTTTCCTTTGATAATAAATTAAAACACACTAAATAGTAAAGAAGGCACTGCCTGTTTTAGCGGCGAAGGCCACCAGCAACACAGAGGTGCGCATTGCATTAGCAGGGCTGAGGGCTCCAGGGAGATTCTTTTACTGTAAAACAGGAGACTTGACAGATATTTAGTTCAGCAGCAGCGCGTGCTGCAACAAGATGCATTCCATCATCCTGTCATGTACGTGTGGTGTGTCAGCAGTGCTCAATGATTATTGTCTAACGAGGTAATTTATTACCAGCAAGATCCCAGGGTAAAGCACGTTTCTAGTACGATTAAGTATTTAATCAAACACGTAGTCTGTTTCCATAGGTGTAGGCTTCTTAAATTGCCTGTGCATTGTTTTGCTGCATTCCAGTGACTGGTTTACGTACTAACAGGCTAGTTCAAAGTGAAGCGCTATTCCCGTTTTACTGCGTTTGTGTTGTGATATTACAGGGGCACTTTTCCTAATATGCAGCACTGGTGCTCATAACAAGTGTAATGACAAAATAATAAAGAATGCAGGGGCATATTATCAAGGGGGTTTAGCTCCACTTTTTTTGCTTTAAAAGCCAAGAAAGCGGAGATAAAATGATCTCCCTATTACCTAGCTGTCGGAGATAGCGACCATCTTGGGCCCCACTTTGCATGTCAGTGATATTTATCACTAATGACATGCAAAGTGGGCGTGCCAAGATGTTAGCGACTGGAAACAGTCGCTAACATCGCAATCTCCTATTACCAACTTTTGGAGATATTCGCGCTAAGCGGGAATATCTCCAAAAGCTAACACCTGCCCTGAGCAGTTCTTAGCCAATCCAATGGGAGGTGGATAACATGGCTAAGAGCATTAGCTCGGTAATGCATGAATATCGCTGATTTTTCAGCGATATTCATGCATTTCGGCCGATTTTTATCGCTTAGGAGATAAACCGTGATAGTAGCAAAGTTCCTAAGCGATAAAAATCGCCGCAGCTCGGCTATAAAAATATCGCCGCTAAACCAACATAGCGATAATTATCGCTAGTTGTTGGTAATATGCCCCGCAGAGTTTTAGACGGACGGCTGCCCATGATAGGATTCTTTTCTGTAGTACGTGATATCAAATAGACAGTACGAGCGAAGCTTGAAATATCAATGATGTCACATGAAATTGAATCCTGAGGTACAAAAGCATGACCTCATTTCCCTCATTCGTCTCCCTACCTGTACCTTAAAAAATATACCCCTTGTGTGTTTCCACATGATACACCCCTCTCTAGTCATCCCGCAAAAAAAATAAAAAAGTTCCTGGTATCCTGCTTCTCTCCCTCCCCACCCTACTTAGAAGCTTTCTGCTTCCCAAATATGTTTTAAATACCTGTCGCCCTTTCACCCTCAATATCAAACGTCCATTTCAATCCTCCATTCCACCGCTCTTATGTTAAAAGCATGCCTTTTCCACCCTTTCTTCTCCACACTTAAGGCCTTCCCTGAAGACGAGCTCTCTGCTCTCAATGTGAGACCAGAAAGCCAATTCACTGTTCTCAAGTCACCTATTGTCTTTCAAGCTACAGCTGAGTTCCGACCCATATTTAGCATGGATGTCAAATCAGAAAAATGCTAGCGTAAGCAGAAATGCCATCATACACCTTTTGACCTCAATGACATCAAAGGCAGTGATATCACACGCCCTATGACCCTAAATCTTCCCAAGCAACAAAGTTACGTGACCTTAACCCTGATGACATCACCCGCATTGATATCACGGAAGAGCCACAATAAGTGCATTCGTAATTTCACAGTATAACACAGATACATGTCTATATTTTAGATACCACCTACATTTTTATTAAAGTGCTGACAAGAAATGCTAAGGGAAAATTGCTAATGTCTCTTTGTATTATGTTGAAAAAGATGAAAATGAGGGAAGGGGCTAGAGCCCGAAAATACAAAACACTAGGGGCCTTATTTATGAAGGCCTTGCGCCGCCGGTGCGTCACTTTTAACATGGGAAAAAGTGACGCACCGGCGGCGCAAGGCCTTCATAAATAAGGCCCTAGGAACATAAATTATGTAAACCACAAACTGTCATAATTGAATGGTTTCCTTATGTATACTTCAGCAAGGAATGAATAATTAAATCAAAGGGAGAGGCAAAAAAGTATTTTTAAAATAGCTATAATAGTTATAGCCACCTGTATCGATCGATATTAACCATATATTTAATATATACTATGGTTTTAACTTATGTCTTTATTGTTAATACAAAGGAGCATTAATCAAAATATAAGGCACTATAATTTGCCAAGCACAAAGTTGAAGGATTTGTTCAAACACATCACTGTTCACTTATGCACCTTAATGAAAAATGACAACAACCTGTTAAACAATGCGTTAGTGTTTTTTAAATTTGACTCAGAAAAGTGTGCAATGTTTTGCTTAATGTATTTAAAATACCGAACCTAAAAGGCAATGTTCCAATACCAGTGAACGCTGCAGAAAGTAAACAGTGCAAACGCTGTTTAACTTCTATCCCTAACACTAGCAAAGGCTAGGAAAGCAGTAGCCATGACATACTGATACTCTTATATTATAAAACATAAAATGTATCTTCAGAAATCACAAAATAATAAACCTGAAAGTCAGTGCTCTCAGGAAAAAAGAAATCAAAATCAGTGACATGTATCCCAAATAAAGCATGAATATCACTTTAATACTAGCCATGAATATTTTTTCAGAAATGCACTCATTTTCTTTAAAACATCAGCTTACCGATTTCAGAAAACACAGACTTTTCACCATGAAATTTTTTATTTATTTTTTTGGAAAGTTAAGCTCAATTCTATTCAAAGGAAGGTTCTGTGTAAAAAGTGCCATATTGACATTTGTACCGAATTCGCTTTTGGGGGCAGATTTATGAGGCCCTTGCGCCACGTTTACGCCGCTGTTGCGTCACGCAAGGCGGCGTAAACGTGGCGCATCCCTACGAACGATTTACAACGTGACGCATCTGCCTAGATGCATCACGTTGTAAAGTCCTGCGCCGCTTGTGGGCGTTCCGGCGCAGGGTGGGCGTTCTGGGGCAGGTGCGCCTAGCAAAAGTGGCTGAGTGAAATCTATGAGATTTCACTCAGTCACTTTTAAGCCAATGCTGCGTCAAAAGCCTGCGCCTGCTTGAAGCAGGCGTAGGTCTTGATGCATCATTGTTAAAATGGGGCACCCCGAGCCTTGCTGGAGCTGCGTCGCAACTCCAGCAATGCGCTACATTTCCGGCACAGATGCGTCACGCATCTGTGCCGTTTTTGCACCATGGTGCGCCGCATTACAAATGCGGTGCACCATGGCTGGCGGAGCTGTGGAGCACTGTGGCGCATGTTAACTGGCGCATCCCTGGGGATGCGCCAGTTAACATAAATCTGCCCCTATGTCTTTAACTTAAGCTTGTCATTTTCATTACGCATTCACCTACCCTATAACCTCAAACATGGAATGGAGTCTGCCTTTCATCTCCATTTATCATCATAAAATATCATATGGAAAGATTTTCATCCATCATCATGCCAGGAAAGCAGGAATTATACCAAGAATAGGAAATAAAAGTCAAGGATGGGCCACAGTTTTGCCAGGGATAACCAGACTTTTGTCAACATTGTCCTCAATATGGCAACAATGATCACTATTGTAGCAGATATAGTCAAAATGTTCCCAGAAATGTCCACAATACAACAAAGATGTGTTACTATAATGGCAGGAATAGCCAAAACATCAACAAACATGGGACCAATTATTTCACCTATGAGCCACCATTATGTCAGGGTTAGCTAGTATGACACCAAGAATGCTAAGAAATGTGTCCCTGATAGGCCATCATGCTATGTTTCTCCATCAAAGAAACATGCTCTGGTTCTCTGTCAAGGAAGAAATCATGATCAGAAATGTATCGAGGATGCACCACCACAGCTGGCATTGTGCCGGGAAGAAGTCAGAAAAATGTTGCTGATTTGACAATCAAATCAGTGCTACCCAATACGTCACAAAGAATGGCCAAAATAAGTCTGTCAGGACCCCTTTCAGAGTGCCGCAGGACAACCAGGGGTTATTGGGACCATCCATGGGGGTGAGGCCTCTTACTTCTGATGTCCCAGAGTCTGACCTACTATGGATTTTGAGTAACTGAGCCAAGGACCCCTTCAGCACTTGACTCTCTGTGGTAACATGGGTTAAGCAGTTCAAGGCTCGTTTGTGGAAGGTGTGGATACAACATGGTCAACATAGGCTCGAATACGTGCAGCAGCAGCAATAAATCATTGTCCAGCAAAATACTCACATTTATAAAAAAAAAGTCTTATTTCTACTGCAATTGAAACAAACATAAAATATGACACTCACAAACAACTACACAAGCCCACTTAGGCCAGGGCTCTAGTTGTTCCTTGGTGATTCTCTGTCCCATTTCCTGCACGCTCTAGCGACAGTGGTCATTCCCCATTCACTACTGGCCAGATCAAGGTTATTCCTCACTAGTAGTATGAGTCAAATCTGCCTCTGTTCCAAATTCGAAAGAGTTCCAATGTGTACACGGTTTCTAGCCAACAAGTTCCCCTGGAGCCAATTTACCCAAATTCAGTTTTACTTGCACCAGCAAGCTCAGAGTCTCTAGAGTTCCTCAGCACAACCCCTCGGCAAGCTTTGCAGTGGCAGCAGCTGAACTAGGTGAGTTCACTGCACTGGCCTAGGCAGGCCACACTCACTGATACCTGATCTCCGGACACGGTTGCATTCCTGAAGCAACCCAAGGTCCCTTGTCGCTCCTTGTTGCAGGTAAGTCTTTTGTTCTCTCCCATAATGGGGGGAGATGATGAGACGTTCTCGGTGCACATGCCTTGCCCAGGGTTAGATGCATGGGGTGTACCCATGGCAGCCTCTGTCCTCTGATGACTCTCCGGGGCAGTACCCATTTCTGGCTAGTGCTGGTGAACCCCTCTGGCCACAATTCTACTATATGCAAGCACTGACCCACTCAGCACAGCAGGTGTCTGTTGGGCAACACCTGCTGGCAAACAGAGTTTGGCCAAGTTCTTGTGAGTGAGCCCATTCTAGTATACAGAGTTGCCGATCCTTAGATCCACATGGGCTCTGGCCCTATCCACACAGCGTTCAGCAAAGTTCATGTTGCCGCAGCACCTCCTGGCATACTGGGTTGCCGATTCTTAGCTATACAGGGCTCCTGAGAAATCACAGCTCGCTCCACGGTGGACCTCCCCTGGCATACATGGGATGCCGACAATGTAATGACCCGAACGGCGCAGCAGCCTTTTCCTCACACCTAGCAATGGGAGTCCCCTTAAAAGTTTTTCTCACTGGACCACACTCCCTTCATTTTCTCAAAGGGCACATTGGTTGTGACAAGTATGGTTGTGACAAGTATGCATGCAATAGTACTCCAGGCTCCTGGGCAGGTGGACTTGAATTCCCCTGGTAATGTTCTCTCACCCAGCAAGTAGACTAGCAGGCCTTAGCCTCCAGTCTTGGCCATAGGCAGAAGTCTTGCACAGTTTCCCCTCATCATTGTCTGTCTGCTTCACGGATGACACATATTGGGATTTCAAACTCCCCTTCTTTATACTCCATTTCCAGACACCAACAGTAACTTGAAGTTTTAGTCTTTGAAGTATATGTTGGAGCTATGGTTCCTTTCAAGTGGCCACTTATCTGCTCTCTCTTCTCCTTGAAAGCAGTCAGTCACAGCAGGAGTGACTCCAAAGCTGATAGCCCCACAACACAGGCCATAGGTGTGGCTAAGTTCATACCAGAATGTCAGCACACAGTGTTGTGTGCATCAAAAGGTTCGCTCATAGGCCATCCTACTCTTTTTGATTCTCTTATCAACCTCATCTCCTTCCTGAGATGTGCCCAGACCCCTTCCTTGTAACCTCTCATTGAATCAAATAGCCTACTTGAAGTGTACAAGGGAAGCTGGGCTCTCCTCTTTCCAGTGTGTCCCCATGCATTCCACAGAACCACACCCTTCATGCATTGTACCACTGCTAGAAACAGCCTTTTTGCATGGTTATTCCCACACCTTTTTTGCTTCTTCCTCCATTTTTCCTGGCCTGCTTTTGTTGGCATTAGGGCTTTGGGCACTTTACCACTGCTGATCAGTGCTTAAGTGCATACACCTTAAACCACAGAGAATGAGATCACTTCTGGACTCAAGATGAACCTCTGCCAAGGAGAAGAGCTGGAGAGCTGTAAGGAGGAGTACTGCCCATTTGCGGCGTGTGCTTTGTTGTGTTTGCCTGCAGTTGCTGCTTCTGCCAAGGAGAGGACAAAGACTGGGACTTCTCTGTGAACCTGCTTGAAGAAAACTCTCCAAAGGCTTGTGTGTGCTTGCTTCCTGGTCTGATGTTTTAGGGCAACAAAGACTTCACCTGCAACCTACTGATAAGCTACTGGACTCCTCTGTGGACTACTGTGTCCAAATGGGCACCAGTTCCTGTTTCTGAACCCTGAGATTTGTGTGGTTGGTGCTGTAAAGCAAGAAAAACAACCAAGGCTGCCAGTGATGTTGCAAAATGCACTGAGGCCAGGAGAACCACTTATGAAGTGCACGACGCACCACCGGCACGCACTGCAGCTCCGACGCCTGCAGATGCCTGCAGTTATCAGCATTCCCGACTCCAGCGCTCGCACTGACCCCATCACTGGCAGCACCTGCATCCTGTTATTGCTGATCCGGCAACCGAGAAGGGTGACTTCACAAACTCTATGACATTGTATCACCTCACCGGAACTGATATATCGCTGCCGACGCCACCTAACTTCCCTGTCCTGGATGCTTCAGCTCCCCTGTGGTAACCGGGAACAGGTCTCACCTTGGCACCGACGCCTGACTTCCACAATACCGTGCATCGTCTGCTGACTTTGTTTCCTAGGTACTGTTGTTTGGAGGCTCATGTGACTCTGTCCCGAGCATGCGCAAATTGCGGTCAGTGCTGTACTTTGGATTTATGCCTGTCACGACGTCGTAATAGCCCCAGGCGGAGCTATCTGTTTCTACAGGTGCTTTTTTTGATATAACTGTTCTAAAAGTTATATTCTTAATGCATGTATGTTGGATTTTTGTTTTTTTGTTCTTGTTTGGTTTAAATAAAGATACCTAATTTTTCTAAACTGGTGTGGTGTCCATGTGTGGTATTTTCACTGTGTTACTGTGCGTTTGGAGTTCAAATAATTTACACATTGCCCTGGGGATAAGCCTGACCTCTCGTGCCAAGCTACCAAGGGGGCGAGCAGGGGTTAATTTATTTGTGTAACTCCTTTACCCTGACTAGAAGCAAGGGTCCCTACTTGGACAAAGGTGCAAACCTCTGCAAATTAGAGACCCCCATTTCTAACAACCTTCATAGGCACACATACTTCCAGCACATGCATTCAGCATACACCAACAGCACTATCCTTGTATTGTACCCTTCTCAGCACACATACACTCAGCGCAGATACACCACTCATGCGCTGCACTGCACTACACGGCAAACCAAGGTAGTCCAAGGGTGAGTTAAGCCCATAGAAGTAGAACTTTAATTAAGTGAGCCGTAGGCCTCACTGAATTGACATAGGTTAAAAAGGACCTGTTCACTCCCACTGATCACGACATGGTATGCTGTCATCATCGCGCTCCTGCTGCTTAACTCCTGGTGAAGGCAGCAGGCTTCCACCACTATGAGGGTAGTGCTTTTGGCATCCCTCCTCCACCAACAAGACCACAGTCAGTGAGACAAGCCTATGTCATAGTGCACACACATAATCTGTGTTTGCCTATGACAACAAAAATCAGCATTAGGGATCCAGCCATCAGTACAACTGGGTACCTCTGGGCTAATGCTGCACATCCATTACTATGAAGAGGACTTTTCTGTCTAAACAATGTTGTGTATGTGCTATTATTTTGTCATGGTTAACAAGTCGCCCCCCCACCCCAAAATACCAAGCATGTATGATAGTTGAGCTCCATTTGGCACAAGTGAATCCCTCCTTCCCTAGATTAAATGTATTCATACACATACAGGCTCACTCATACAGACATTCATGCACTTATAGACACACATGTTCATTCACATACAAGCTCATTTACACAGGCATTGATCTTGATCCAGTCCCCACTCTGTGGTCCATTAATATATATCTCCAGTGGTCCTCCAAGGTCGTGGGCCATGCCATCTACAATCCATGATGTTAGCAGCTGGTGATAGGGTTTAGGAGCTGCTCCCCCATTGCTGGCCTAAGCAAGTTCTATTAAGCTCAGGAGGCTGAGCCATAGAGACACCTAGGGGCATATTTACAAGAAAGTGGTGTTGTTAAGCCAAGAAGGCCAACGACATGCTCCGTCGCTTTAGAAATTCAGGGCTGCACCATATTTACAAGATTATGGTGCAGGTCTGCGTTTTCCCCTGCACTGGCACTAAATTTAGCTGTCTAGCTCCAACGCAGGACCTCTTGCACCATAGTGCAAGGGTGACTGCATTGAGGGGAACACCTCCCTACACATAAATAATGTTTAAATGCTTTTATGTGTGCTGCTTAATGCAGCACACACAGAAGTTACAAAATGTCAGTTTTTTAAAGATTGTTTATGCGCAGGAAGGGACATATGCACAATCAGTGGGCTTTTGCTGTTTCTATGTGTGTTGCACAATGCAGCTCACATGGAAACAGCAAAAAAGAGGAGATTAAAAGCATTTTTTCTGGTTTCGCCTGTTTAAGACCAGGTTTTCCCTGGTCTTAATTTTGGTACTGCCTCCTATTTATGCTGCCCTTGTAAATAGGAGTCAGCATCAAAATCAATGGATGTTGCAGTGGAATGCCCACCGCAACACACATTGCCCTCCCCAGGGTGCCTTATTTACAAGGCAGTGTTAAGCCACATTAAGTGCCTTAACCCCTTCCATGCTCATGACGGAATGGTTCCGTCATGAGCATCGGTGCTCCTGTGCTGATGATGGAACCATTCTGTCATGAGGCCAGGGGCACAAAATCTCTCTGCTGCAGACAGCAGAGGGATTTCCTTTTCACCCCTCTTACCTTGGGAGCTGGGGAAGAGCTTCCCCAGGTCCCGAGGCCCCCTCCCTGGTTTCTGTTCAATGACGATCAGCGCGCACGTCGCGCTGTCTGCATTGAACACAAACCGAAACTAAAATGAGCCTTTATGCTCATTTCAGTTTCACTTTCTACATGCCCAGTGGGCTATCTCTGCCCCCTGAGCACGTAGAAAGACGGGAGAGGTATCATTGGAAAGGGGAGAATGTCCCCCTTCCAATGGTACCCCTCTAGACACCAGGGAGGGGGGAGCGGCCCCGTGGGCAAGGGCCTTCACTCCCAGAATAAATACATTTATAGTATTTAGTCTGTCTGCCCCCCCTGGGGGGCAGATGGGGCAATAGCCCCCCAATCTGCCCCCCCGGGGGGGCAGAAAGCCCACTATACACCAGGGAATTTTTTTGGGGGCACTTTTTTTTTTAGGGTGGGGGCTGCCCGAAATGGGTGCGCCAATGCCCGCCCCCCCCCACCACCCCCCCCCCCCCGGCACCATTACAGCCTTTCTGCAGCACTACAGCAGTAGTCCCCAATTTGCCCCCGGGGGCAGAAAGCCCACTATGCACCAGGGATTTTTTTTTGTTCACTTCTTTTAGGGTGGGGGTTGCCCGAAAGTGGCACGCCAATGCCCCCACACCCCCACCACCATTATAGACTTTCTTCCCCCCTGGGGGACATATGGGGGCAGAAAGCCCATAATGCACCAGGGATTTTTTTGTGTGCACTTTTTTTTAGGGTGGGGCCTGTCCGAAACGGGCAAGCAAATGCCCCCACCCCCAACACCATTACAGACTTTCTACCCCCCGGGGGCAGATGGAAGCAGTAGTTCCCAATCTGCACCCTCGGAGGGGCAAAAAGCCCACTAGACGCCAGGGATATTTTGGGGCAAATCTGAATTAGGGTGGGGGCTGCCCAAAATGGGCATGCCAATGCCCCTACCCCTCCCCCACAAAAAATACATCCTTTTTGCCCCCGAGGGGGCAGATGGGGGCATTAGGACCAAATCTGCCCACAGGGGGGTGCAAAAAGGCCAGTAGAGGTCAGGGATTTTTTGGGCAAATGTTAATTAGGGTGGGGGCATTATCATGGCCATTTTGGGCAGCCCCCACCCTAAATAAACTTTGCCCAAAAAACTCCCTTACGTCTAGTGGACTTTTTGCCCGCCCTGGGGGGGCAGTTGGGGGCATTAGCCCCAAATCTGCCCCACCAGGGAGGGCAAAAAGCCCACTAAACACCAGGGATTGTTTGAGGGGGCAAATATGAAATAGTGTGTGGCTGCCCAAAACGGGCATGCCCATGCCCCCACCCCCTCCCCGCAACAATTACAGCCTTCCTGCCCCCCCTGGGGGGCAGATGGGGCAGTAGCCCCCAATCTGCCCCCCAGAGGGGCAAAAAGCCCACTTGACACCAGGGATTTTTTTGGTCAAATTTGTATTAAGTTGGGGGCATTGGCATGCCCATTTTGGGCAGCCGCCACCCTAATTAAAATTTGCCCAAAAAACTCCCTGGCGTCTAGTGGACTTTCTGCCCGCCCTGGGGGGGCAGTTGGGGGCATTAGCCCCCAATCTGCCCCGCCAGGGGGGGCAAAAAGCCCACTAGACACCAGGGATTTTTTGAGGGGGCAAATATGAAATAGTGTGTGGCTGCCCAAAACGGGCATGCCCATGCCCCCACCCCCTCCCCGCAACAATTACAGCCTTCCTGCCCCCCCTGGGGGGAAGATGGGGCAGTAGCCCCCAATCTGCCCCCCAGAGGGGCAAAAAGCCCACTAGACACCAGGGATTTTTTTAGGCAAATTTTTATTAGGGTGGGGGCATTGGCATGCCCATCCTATGCAGACCCCACCCTAATCAAAATTTGCCCCAAAATCTCCCTGGCGTCTAGTGGACTTTCTGCCCGCCCTGGGGGGCAGTTGAGGGCATTAGACCCCAATCTGCCCTTTCAGGGGGGGCAAAAAGCTCACTGGATGCCAGGGATTTTTTGAGGGGGCAAATATGAAATAGTGTGTGGCTGCCCAAAACGGGCATGCCCATGCCCCCACCTCCTCCCCGCAACAATTACAGCCTTCCTGCCCCGGGCAGTAGCCTCCAATCTGCCCCCCCAGGGGGGCAAAAAGCCCACTAGACACCAGGGATTTTTTGGGGCAAATTTATATTAAGTTTGGGGCATTGGCATGCCCGTTTTGGGCAGACTCCACCCTAATCAAAATTTGCCCCAAAATCTCCCTGGCGTCTAGTGGACTTTCTGCCCGCCCTGGGGGGCAGTTGGGGGCATTAGCCCCCAATCTGCCCCGCCAGGGGGGCAAAAAGCCAACTAGACACCAGGGATTTTTTGAGGGGGCAAATATGAAATAGTGTGTGGCTGCCCAAAACGGGCATGCCATGCCCCCTCCCCACAACAATTACAGCCTTCCTGCCCCCCCTGGGGGGCAGATGGGGCAGTAGCCCCCAATCTGCCCCCCCCAGGGGGGCAAAAAGCCCACTAGACACCAGGGATTTTGTTGGGCACATTTTTATTAAGTTAGGGGCATTGGTATGCCCGTTTTGGGCAGACTCCACCCTAATTAAAATTTGCCCAAAAAACTCCCTGGCGTCAAGTGGACTTTCTGACCCCCCCCCCCAATCTGCCCTGCCGGGGGGGCCAAAAGCCCACTAGACGCCAGGGATTTTTTGGGGGGGCAAATTTGAAATAGGGTGGGGCTGCCCAAAACTGGCATACCCATGCCCCACCCCCTCCCCGCTAAAATTACAGCCTTCCTGCCCCTGCCCAGGACAGTTGGGGCAGTAGCCCCAATCTGCCACCCCTGGGGGGGCAAAAAACCCACCAGACACACAGGATTTTTGGGCACATTTTTCTTAGGTTGGGGGCTGCCCAAAACGGGCATGCCAATGCCCCCAACCCCCACCCGCAACAATGACAGCCTTTCTATCCCCCCTAGAGGGAAGATGGGGGCATTAGCCCCGAATCTGGCCCCCCCGGGGGGGCAAAAAGCCCACTTGATGCCACCGATTACGCTGGCTTTTTTATGTGTGGGGGTGGGGGCAGCCCAGAATGGGCATACCAATGCCCCCACCCCCCAAAAAATATAGCCACAATGTTTCTGCCCCCCTTGGGGGCATATCGGGGCAACCCCAGCCCCGAAATCTTCCCCCCAGGGCAGCAGAAAGCCGACTATGCACAGATTTGTTTTTAGCAATATGCCTACCTGTGGATTTTGGGCCCTAGCGCAGCTGCCACATAGGGAAACCTAGCAAACCTGTACATTTTTGAAAACTAGACACCCAGGGGAATTCAGCATGGGGTGACACAACTGCCTCCCACCAGGTTCTGTTACCCGGAATCCCTTGCAAACCTTAACAATTGACAAAAAAATGCATTTTCCTCACATTTCTGTGGTGGAAAGTTCTGGAATCTGCGTGGATCAACAAATTTCCACCCACCCCGTGTTCCTCCAGGTCTCCCGGAAAAAATGGTACCTCACTTACATGGGTAGGCATAGTGGCTGCAACAGGAAAAGGCCCAAATCATATGGTGGAGAATGTAAAATAACCTATAGCAAAACTACCTTCTTTTTTGGGGGGGCACCTGAGTTTTTGGCCCGGGGCTCGGCGGAAAACTTATGAAACTACCAAACCCAAACAGTTCTGAAAACTAGACACCTGGGGGAGTCCAGGGAGGTATGGCATGCATGGGTCACCCAATGTTTTCCTACCCAAAACTCCTTGCAAACCTTAAATTTAGGTACAGAATTCACTTTTCCAAACTTTTTTGTGTGGGATCTCTGTGCCGGCACAAATGTCCTACAGCCCAGCTTTCCCCTTGTTCTCCCGAGTAAAATGATACCTCATTTGTGTGGGTGGGCCAAAGGCCTGTGACTAAGGCGAGGTGCTTAATTTGTCAATCCCAAACACTACCATTTTTTAAATTTAATTTGTAGCCTGTTCTGCTTTGGGGCACCAACACAAGTGAGGTATCATTTTACTCGGGAGTACAAGGGGAACACTTGGCTGTAGGACATTTGTGTCGGCACGGAGATCCCACGCAAAAATGTATGAAAAAGTGTTTTTTTAACCTCATTTTAAGGTTTGCAGGGAATTCTGGGTAGGTAAACCTTGGGGGACCCATGCATGCCATACCTCGCTGGACTCCCTCAGGTGTCTAGTTTCCAGAAATGTTTGGGTTAGGTAGGTTTCCCTAGATGGCCGCCGAGCCCCGGGCAAAAAACTCATGGGAACCCCCCTGCAATACCAGGTTGGTTAGTGATAGGTTATTTTGATGTCGCCTCCTTAGGGTTGGGACCATTGCCTGTCGCGGGTCCTTGAGCCACCCATGCAAGTGAGGTACCATTTTTATTGGGAGACCCGGGGAAACGCTGGGTGGGAGGAAATTTGTGTGAGCCCCGTGATGCCACTCTTTCCCACACAAAAAATGTGTGAAAAATCAGATTTTTTTCAGCTACAATCGAGGTTTGCAAGGGATTCTGGGTAAAGGAACATTGGAGGATCCACGCAAGCCATACCTCCTTTGGACATTGTCAAAACCACCAGGTTTTGCAAGAGGGGTTACCTGGGTTTTTGGCCCCGTGCTAGACGGCCATCTAGGGAAACCTACGGAACCCACACATTTCTGAAATGTAGACACCCGGGGGCATTCAAGGAGGTATAGCTTGCGTGGATCCTCCAACGTTCCTTTACCCAGAATCCCTTGCAAACCTCAATTTTAGCTGAAAAAATCAGTTTTTTCGCAATTTTTTGTGTGGGAAAGCGTGGCATCACTGGGCTCACACAAATTTCCTCCCACCCAGTGGGCCCGATTCACAGAACTAACTTTAGACAAAATTCTAAACTTACTACTTTTGGTATTCACAGAAGTTAGGATTTTGTCTTAAGTTTGTCTTAAGACAGACTTAAGACAGACTTAAGTTAGGATTTTGTCTTAAGTCTGTCTTAAGTCTGTCTTAAGACAAACTTAAGACAAAATCCTAACTTCTGTGAATACCAAAAGTAGTAAGTTTTGGATTTTGCCTTAAGTTAGTTCTGTGAATCGGGCCCAGTGTTCCCCCGGTCTCCCGATAAAAATGGCACCTCACTTGCGTTGGTAGGCATAGTGGCTGCAAAAGAAGAAGGGCCAAATCGTACGGTGGAGTCTTAGAAAATACCTTTAGCAAAACTATTTTCGTTTTTTTGGGGCGGAACCAGATTTGTAAATCAACTGTTATTACCTGTCGAGTTTTCATGCATTTCTCCCTTCCCAATGAAAGACATTGTGTAAAAAAAAAAATATTTTTGAAAAATGACCAATAATTCTCATGCTAGTATGAGTAATCCCAATTTTGAAAATGTGCAAATATATACTGTTTCTAAACTCTATAATTTGTACCCACTTCAGAAATATATAGGTGTCTTTCATATCGATTTTTCCATGTATACTGTTGAGTTTTCATGCATTTCTCCCTTCCACAGAAAGACATTGTGTAAAAAAAATATATTTTTGAAAAATGACCAATAATTCTAATGCTTGTATGAGTAATCCCAATTTTGAAAATGTGCAAATATATACTGTTTCTAAACTCTATAATTTTTACCCAATTCAGAAATACATAGGTGTCTTTCATATCGATTTTTCCATGTATACATTTTCCAAGAATAAGTGCTCTATACCCAGTAAATAATAAAATACCATTGCAAGTTGCTGCTCAGTTTTTGGCTCTGGGTTCGTCAGGTTCTTGGTGAAACTACAAGTCCTGTATATCTCCACAACCAGGAAGGTCAAACGAATGTAACAGTATATTGATTTCCAAGAGCTGTCAAAATTACAAGAAGTTATAGGTGAAAACGTTGAGACAAAAGGCAGTTTTTTTCAACAAATTTTCAATTATTCCAATATTTAAATGTTAGTTTCTATAAAGAAACCTTCATGGATTTAGATAAATGACCCCTTTCTGAATTCAGAATGTTGTCTACTTTTCGGAAATGTATAGCTGCCCACGATCAATTATTGCTTTCAAACTCATTTCTACCATTAACTGGAAGGAGGATGAAAGCTCTAAAAATAGCAAAAATAGGCTATGTCCCAGAAAAATGCCAAAACTGTGTGAAAAATGTTGGTTCTCTGAGAAAAGACTGTCATTCCCTAAAAGCTGAGAAAATTGAGATTTCAGCCCCACAAACCCTTTTTGGATAACATTTGCAGGGAAAAACCCAGAGGCTTTCATTTGCAGCCCGTTTTCCCTTTTTAAAAAATAAAATAAAAATGTCACTGTATTTTGCTTAATTTCTGGGACCTCTCCATGGGAATCCACAAACCCTGGGCACCTTTAGAATCCACATGATGTTGGAAGAGAAGGACGCAAATTTGGCGTGGATACCTTATCTGGTCAAAAAGTTACAGGGGCCTAAGCGTGCACTACCCCAAATCGCCAAAAAAAGGCTAAGCACAGGAGGGGAAAAGGCCTAGCAGCGAAGGGGTTAATGCTGCCTTGTAAATAAGGCAAATCACATATCGGCCCAGAAACATCACTAAAATAAACCCCCTAGTACCTGCAAAGAGTGGGTATGGCAGCATGTTGCCGAGTATGCTAAGGTGTCTCAGGCCACCGATTAGTTCAGCATGAAAGACAGGTATAGAAACAATCATGACCCATGGAAGGATAACCATGGAGACTCCTCCGAATTCACCTTTTTTCACCTTGTTGTCACAGAGTAATGTAAATGTAAATTGATACTTGTATAGCGGACTACTCACCCGCAAGGGTCTTAAGGCGCTTTTACAAATACCGCTGTGGAACCCGTCCTGGCTTTCCCTGTGAGGCGTCCACTCCTGGGCACCCCCAGGGATGAGGCCAGGCATCCTTAGCGTTGTGGGGGCCGTTGTGGAGATTAAGCAAGCTATTGCCCAGAGTTGCAGAGTCGGACTCCTTGATTAGAATAGGCACCGAGGTGAGAATTATCAGGTCCGTGGAATTTTGAGCCCAAGACCCGCTGAGGCGGGGAATTGAACCCTGGTCCCAGGCTAGACCTCTGCATCAGGGTCTGCCGCTCTAACCATTGAGCCACACTTCTCCAGTGGAAGAGATATGCAAACTCTTTCAATCCATTACCACATGTGACTCATAGGGGAAAAGCTGGAGGCAGGGACAATGGCCTACTATTCTGCTTTAGGAAATTGTATAGGAATTACCTTTTATCTTCATGTTAGTTTTTCTTTCTAAGTTATCATCTTTTCGAGATGGTGGTTTGAATATATTTTCCACTAACCTGGCAAAATGCAATCCATGCTTTTTTTTTATAGTTATACATTGTTGTTCTGTAGTCTATACTAATAGTTTCAGGGACACAAACTAAAATGCGATGTCCTTGCTTTATTTTGTGCTTGTAGGAGACAACTCTTTTACCTAGACTGAGTAAAGCTGTTTTTCAGTTTCTACTGCTGAACTATATAAGGCTAGTGTTTTGTTAGTTAAACGGTGTCCCATTTGAATTCAGGCAAGAGGCCCTTCACACTGCAGTTATCATGGATGCTTCGGAGAGCTGTAAATGAGATGCAGCTCTGTGTAGTGAAGACACCAAACACGGGATCAGTCCGGAAAGGTTTATTGCCATGAAATCAAGCCAACCCTGCAAGCGCAGCATGTCACCTCATGCCAGCCTCTACCAACTGTCACCGATAGAACACAGCGACCTCAACATTCTCTCGGTGACGTAATGCATGGACCGGACGCAGCCGAGTCCAAAAAGGAGAAGTCACATCACAACACACCCCCCCTCCCTTCACATGAAAGAACAACAGAACAAAGCAAATGTGAGCGAGAAGGTTAGAAGGGGATGAGGATAAAGCATAAAATGAATAACAAAGTAAATCATATAAATACATAGTCAGCCAAATAACGAGGTGGTCTCCAGTCACGGCCCGGACGTGCGGACTCATCCCCCGAAGGGAGGGAGGAGGTACTGGGAAGGTTTTCTAGAGCTCCACCTGAGGAGAGCCCAGAACGACCGTCACCACCCACCACACTGTCACTAATGCTGTTTTCAACATCACTCAAAAGCCAGAAGTCATTGGAAATGTTCTTAGCATCCATAATGTCTCTACTGTCTGTTTTATTCCACGTTCCTCCACCTTTGCGAAACAATGCAACCTCGCGTTTGTTCCACTTGTTACCATTGTTGAGCACAACATAATCTGTAAACACTTGCTTTTCCCTGAATGGACCCTAAAACATGGACAGACCTCTGACAGTCCTGCCATGCCTGATTTTGACTAAGTCTCCTGCACAGATTATAGAATTTTTAGAGCTGGATACAACCTCCTTAACATTAATAGTATTGGGGGCAACAAGCCATGCAGGTATGATTTTAGTGCCTGACTTCCTACCACGCATTTTCTCAAATGGAGAAGATTCACTTACTCTATGCACAGTAGTTCTATGCAACCACACCATCTCATCCACCAGCTCTGTCACATTCTTACCACTCTGGATAGCCATGGAAATTGTACCCTTAACCAGACGGTTGGCCCGTTCGGCCATGCCATTAGCTTGGGGGTTGTACAAAGCCGTACAATGGTGCGTGATCCCACACTTATCCAGGAAATTTCTAATTTCTTTTGAGACAAGTTGGGTCCCATTATCAGTGACCAGGACATGAGGAAGACCCTCTTCTCTGAATACAGCTTTAAGCTGCTCAATGGTGCTACGAGTAGTGACTTCAGGCATAACATGCACAATGAGCCACCTTGAGTGGACATCTACCATGACCAATGCATTTGTGAGTTCCTCCCCAACTCCATGCATGGGTCCAATTAAGTCTAGTCAGCCCGTACTCCAGGATATTCCTGGGTCCTTGATGTGCCCAATGGCAGACTTAGTACAAGTCTTGAGTTTTTTCTCTCTCTGCAAGCACACCTCACAACCAACCACCCACTCGTTAATCTCTCGTCCATGCTAGGCCACCAGAAGTTGCCTCTTACACGTTTCTTTGTCAAGGTTTGGCCGAGATGACCCTCATGTGCAAGTGCAAATACGCCACAAAAATGTAGTGATGATACCAAACACGGGATCAGTCAGGAAAGGTTTATTACCATGAAATCAAGACGACCCTCAAAGCCTCAAGCGCAGCGTGTTACCTCACGCCAGCCTCTACCAACTGTCGCCGATAGAACACAGCGATGTCAACAATCTCTTGGTGACGTAATGCTTGGCCTGGACGCAGACGAGTCCAAAAAGGAGAAGTCGCATCACAACACTCTGCAGACACGACACATATTCTAAAAAGGAGTATACCTGGGCTGGCAGAGGTCTGTAGGCTTGCACACTGAGACGGAGTGTATTCATTAAGGCACCGTGGCCTGCTTCCTGAGATATTACACCAAGAAATGGGGCTAGATCACCCCAACTGGGATTGGCGGAAGGGTACTCCCACCATGCTTTCGCTAGTGTTAGTGATAGTTACGAGTAATATTAGGAATAATCAACATATTTTTTACCAATCCTAATAATGCTTTTACAATGATGTGTATTATCTGTCTAATAACTGCAGTTCATGCTTAGATCTCTCCAATAAACATTGGAAAATATACAATTGTCTCATCTATTTGTGAAACCATGGGCATGCAAAAATGATATACAAAAGGGTCAGATCTGTTTCCACAAATTACTTGGGAATAAGTGTAAATGGCTTATGATAGTGATATATTGAATCATTCACTTCAGTTAACTCCATTTTCATGGCGGCAGTTTGAGGCATAAACGCCGTACACGATTCCTCTGAGGAAACATAGGAGCAATAGAGCCCTGTTACCTGAATGGATATTGGGCACATCTAGGCCCCCACAGAGGCTAGTTTTACAAAGGGGAGGTTCTGTTTTTGGCAAACACCTCTCAAATTGGTGAATTTAATCTACAAGTCGTGAGGCAGACTGCCCACTGAAATTTTTAATTGTTCGAGATTAAGACCATCAAGAGGCTAATTTTATATGAAGTCATATTTTGAGTCTGGAATTGCCAAGTTGAGTATACGGTTGTGAACCAAGTAGGCAAAAAGTCGGGTACTGCCCACACAAAGCACCAAAGGGGTTCATAAAAGATAAACCCTATTAAGAAATTGATAAAGGAAGCAAAGGTGGAAGGATTTCTTTATTACTTGTCCTGAAGATGGTGGAAGTAATCATATAGCTCCACCAAAACGCGTTGACGCAATCTCCATTGTTAAATCTGAAACAGGACAAACAGCATAGTGACCGATTTTTATTGTCTCATGCAGTGTCTTTAGTTATTTACAGATTAACACAGTAAGGGCGGATTGTTGCTGCCTCATTCAGTTTTTCCTTCCGTATAGTGTATCTTCTATTGTCGCTAACCCGCTGCTATTTTATGTTATGTTTTTTGAGAGTTATGAATTTTAACCGTTTTAGTTTCTGTTGTGATGACTTTGATCCTTATTTTTAATATTGAAATACAATGGCTTGTGATTGAAAAATATGTTTTATTTTTAAACATTATCTGTATTGTATTAAATACATTTTTGTAATATCAGTAGAGTACCGCTGTTGGAGTTGTTCCAAGTGTATGAGTGTGGTGTGTATGGACTTGATTTATAAATTTGTCTTAGAGTCCAAAGAGTAAAATCTTTTTAACAACAAAAAGGAGAAGTCACATTACAACACTCTGCAGGCACAACACATATTCTAGGAAGGAATATGGCTGCGCAGGCAGAGGTCTGTAGGCTTGCACACTGAGATGGAGTGCATTCATTAATGAACTGTGGCCGGCTTCCTGAGGCATTACACCAAGAAATGGGGCTAGATCAACCCAACTGGGTTTGGCGGAAGGGTACTCCCACCATGCTTTCGTTAGTGTTAGTGATAGATACGAGTAATAGTAGGAATAATCAACATATTTTTCACCAATCCTAATAATGCTTTTACAGTTATGTGTATTATCTACTAATAACTACAGTTCATGCTTAGATCTTTTCGATAAACATTGGAAAATATATAATTGTCTCTTCTCTTTGTAAAACCATGGGCATGCAAAAATGATATACAAAAAGGTCAGATCTGTTTCCACAAATGACTTGGGAATAAGTGTAAATGGCTTATGATAGGGATATATTGAATCACTTCAGTTAGTCTCCTATGCAGAAAGTCAACAAATGAAGACAGAAACCCTAGCCTATTAGTACACCATTCACATCATAAATTTAAAAGCACTGCCAGATCCAATTTTGAAAAAATCTGGATCACAAATAGTTTCCCTATTCAAACAATAAAATAATCCATGTTTAAAACCTGATAATGGTAAGAGCACAAACGTCAGTGCCCCAAAACAAACACAAGGCATTATTCAGCATTAACTTGCAAAATAAGCTGTTGCTCTAACATGTCTGTTGAAAAGTTAGCACATATTTAGGCATACAAACCAACAGACATGAATTGCAAAGTGCGAACTAAAAGTATTAGCAAAATAAATAGATGATAAGATACCGGGGACTTGCTGTGTTTTCAGAAACTAATGTAATTCTTTGTCTTTGTTGAAACTGTAACTGAACGATTTCAACTTGAAAATACAAAATTACTCTTACACTGCCAGACCTGCTACTTTGTTATCTCATAGTAAATACTGCTAGAAATAACTAAATTTACAATTCAGAACTTTTTCTACTATGAGAAGGATCTGTTTCATCAAACCCATGGGACTTTAGTTAAGCTACATGTTCAACCAAACACTTATATAGAATTGTGTCAACCTGGCTATTCCACTTTCGATGTGCCATGTAGGTGCACATTAGTGAATAATGCAGCTTAACAAATTTCCAATTTCATACCAACCTATCCCCAACAGTATCACAATGCTTAGAATGACTATTAAAAAAACATATGCATCCTTATATATAGTCCGACCCATTGAATGGTAAAAGCCTGTCAGGGTCAGGAGAGGTATGTAGCAAAGAATTCCCAATGTTAGAACCAAGATACATCTGTCACCCCACTACTCAATAAGGAATATAGCAAGATATCAGGCATATCACCATCCACCAAAAATCCCGGTAGATGACATGAGCTGTCACTAGCTGCCTCCCAGATATTACACTGCTGCCTGCCAAATGACTTTTTTCATAACCTCTCCTTGGGATTTCCCATGGATCACGGAGTTACTTCATAAGATAGGCAGGTATAGGGAATTCATTAGTTCTGCCATAGACCAATCAGGTCACTGTATATGGATACCCCATATACATATACACATATGGCTTTATGTATAGTTATTGCACACAAACCTTTTTTATAGGAATATAGTTACAACTATTGTAATTAAAATAATCCTGTCCTTATGGAAAATCAGTCTCATAAATGATGCATTAAATTTTGCCACAGTGAGGAATTTAGCTCAAATAACTCCTCTTTTCTCTCATGATATCTGCTAATAGCACTACCACCACATGCTTAGCAGTTTAAGGGCAACACACTAATTGTGCCCTATGTAGAAAATCTAAGCACAATGATCCCTTCTCTCTGTATCAGACTGTGTGCTTGCTGGCTAGATATCAGATTTTAGAGCTGATTCTATGTTGTGATTCAGTATCTTCCTGAATAGCTCATAGGTGATTATAGGGACCTTATCCCTTCCTCGCCTTGTTTAGGCAGTTACTTTAAAAAACATCCCTTGTTTGCTTTCTTAAGCACAATTTTGACAACCACTGATTGCTACCTAACAATTTACATTCTCTATGATCTTTATTTAGAGTAGACAGGAGGTGTCAAAAATCTTGTTACATGTACCGTAAGCAGATAGTTGCACATTTAACACTGGATTTTCCCTTTTGAAGTAATGCGGTATTACTGAATAGCATAGATGTTCACTTAATACCTTTAAATTAAGAACTTTAAAGTTTCTGCATGTTGCTTCACATCTAACGCTACAGTTTTAGAAACATTGTGAATGCTGTGTGAAGTAACACCACACTTTGTGCTATTGATATGAACATTCTCTTTTGGTGTGTTTTACTTGCTATCTCATTTATGCTCACATAATCGTCCACTGAATGATTTTGCAATGGTTTTAGCCTAGATTCAGTTTGTAACATTTATTACATAGATGGGTGTAGCTATGATTAAGCCAGTAGGCGCGGTGGCACCAGAGTAAAGGGGCAACAGTATGACAATTATGGGTGTATTCTAGAACTCAAGCAGGGGAATGGTGACTCATTTTCTTTGTCTGTAATAGGGCCAATGTCATTTTTGCTACGCCACTGGAATACTTATTTGACCCTTGTTCAATTATAGTTTTAAAAAAATTGATGACCTCCAATCACATAGGATAGCTAGCCTTTTCTATAAGAAAAAAGCTCTATTGGATGTTGTAAATAAGTTGATTTTTTAGTTGAGGTGAATGGTTATCCACCTCAAGTAATAATATCACTATTCCTGTTAGGTTCAGTCTGAGACCATTTCAGTAATTTGAACCTACTCTACCTGGTAGCTGTAGCACAGATCAGACTGTCTTAACTTATGAAAATGTGCAGAACATTTAGAAGTACCAAAACTGTTAAAAAGCTGAATCCACAACACAATAAAAATCATATTCTAATTTATAAAAATAGAGAATATTTTAATGAAAAAATTACACCACAATGGCAAAAACCCCATATGGGGTACCAGGGATGTGACATTTTAGAGTTTTAAATAAAAATAAGCCTAGGAATGGAATTAAGCATCAGCCATGATCCTCTGGATGCACTTGAGCTTTAGGTAGGAACAATTTAAGGCCGATCACAATGGAGCGTGGGTCAGATATAGGCAACTGTCAGAAATGTTACATTCTGACTGAACTAGAGTCCCTAGACCTTCAATGGGCAAGGCAGCAGGCTGTAGCCGAAGAGCCATAAGGTAAGGTTCTATTGCAGCCATTGACTTTTGGCAGGCAAGGTCAGAGTGGGTGAGATTTAAATTCATGCCCAAGGAAGGTCTTGTGCTGGGCAGACACTTTGGTGCTATCACCTGGTTTAGATTTCTAAATTCAAAACTAGTCACTTTTGGGAAGCTTGGATTCCTCAAGCAGGGAAATGCTGACCGCCATAGTCGAACAGAGTTCCACAAGGCTGGACAGCCTCTCAAGATGTCCTGCTGAAATGGATTTGTTGCTGTGGAAAAGCTCAGAGCAGGAGAAACCTGAATATTTTACCCAGTGGCAATTCACCTTTGTCTGATTGACTTGGAAGATTTGTCCTGGACCAGAGGTCTTTGGAGCTGTTGGAAGGTGGTTTATTAGTAGGTGCAGATAGGTACCTACGGCTAGTAACAACACCACAATCACAAATAAGGTCAAGTTAAGTCTCAATATTTTAATCCTTGCTCAACCCTTGATAGCTTGGCAGACAGAACACTAATTTTTAATATTAGAAAATATTTATATCTTTCAAATTAGCGTAAAATTACAAAAATCCAATGTAGGGAACCGGTGATATGAATTTTTAAAGATTAAATAGGAAAATGTGCTAATCGCTGCATTTTGCTTGCGAGGTACCGGAACAAAGTCATAGTTTTAGGCAGACTACAATGGAACACGGGTCAGATATGATGATAGGCTGCACCCAGTCAAGTTGTTAACTTCTTGCTTAGTCACTTTTTTGGAGCTTTTTCACTCAACGTCAAGCGATCAGGTCTTCATATCCAGATCTCGAGTTGACAACAGCAGCCTGATGCAGTGCAATGCCTCAGTGAGGCCTAGAGGTCTTTTTTTTTGTCATCAGTGGCATGGAACTCTGCAGCGTTCAGCGGGGCAGACCTGAGCGGTAAGACTAAGTCGTGGTTCGACATCGCCAGCTTGACTCTCATCGTCGATGCTGGTCTTCCTCAGGAGTTTTTTCCCAAGGTTGATCAAAACTTCCCAAACTTTCAGCAGTTCTTCACTAAAGGTTCCTTGATATAGTAAAGGGTTCCACAATACCAGCCAAGAGTTCAGAACCTCTGGTTTGCCTCTTGGGGTCTGGGACTCTAACTCCCACAATGCACTTGGTAAGCTCCGGAAAGTCCAGGTGAAGCTGGTCGGTATGCAGTCTAAATATCGAGTTTTTTTTATCGAATAGAGATAATATCGAGTCAGGAATATCGAGTCTGCAATAATATCGAGGTAAGTAATATCGAGGTAAGTAATATCGGTTTTAATAGTAAAAAAAAATATCGAAGGTAGTAATATCGAGTTGTTAATATCGAGTGTGTAAAATATCTTTTTTGTTAGTAATTAATTAATATTGAAAGTAAAAATATATAGTGTGAGAATATCGAATGTAAAAATATAGAGTGTCAGAATATCGAATGTAAAAATATAGAATGTCAGAATATCGAATGTAAAAATTAAGGGGCCTATTACGATTGCGGATTTCCCGCATCCTCCGGGCCGGCGGAAGCCACCACCGGCCCGGAGGATGCGGGAAAACCACCGCGGATGCTTGAAAGACCCACCGCCAAATTAGGATGGCTGGTGGGTCTTGGAATCTGTCCGCCACTTTCCGCCGCGGTCGCCTTCCGACCGCGGCGGAAAAGCACTAACATGGCTGGCGGTGTCTATCAGACACCGCCAGCCATATTATGATGGAGTAGAAAGTATGCTTTTCCACGGTGGCTTTTCTGCCGTGGAAAAGCATACGGACCTTCACTTTGGGGGCCCGTTGCGGGCCCCCTGGATGAAGGGGGGTGGGGGCTGCACATGGGGTGTACCTATGGAACCCCCCTGCATTTGCGTGAACAAAGCGGCAGGCACCGCGCGGTGCCTGCCGCATTGTGCACGCAAATGCCGTGCATGCATTTTTAACTTTGCGGCGTGTGCAGCTTGAAGATGCACCCGCCGCAATGTTAAAAATAGAGGATGTGAACGCCACCCTGGCGGTCACATCCCAATCTGCACGGAGGGACCGCCACTGCCCCGGTGGACGGTCCCTCCTGCTCTATGGTGGCAGACGGACTCATAGTGTTAAAATATCGAATGTAAAAATATAGAAAGTTAAAATATCGAAATTATAAATATAGAGTGTAAGAATATTTATATTTCTTTCTCAGTTTGTTAAATATTAAATTTAATTTATTTTAAAATATATATATATTATATAATTTTTAATAAATAATTAAAAATATATATATATTTTTTAAAATACCATTATAAAATTTAGGAGTGGGATGTGGGTTTTTAGGGGAATAGGGTGGGGAGTGTTTAAAAAATTGAATTTTAGAATTTATTTTTTTCTAAAAAGTTTATAAAATAATTTTTTTTAATTTTTAAATAAATGTATAATAAAATTTAGGGGGTCCATTAGGATGACGGGCGGACTTTGCCTTCCCGTCATCCTATTGTAAATCGGGACCGCCCGCCATAAGGACGGGGGTCCCGGGGGTGCCATTAGGATGTGCCCGCCACAGGGGCGGGGACATCCTGTATTTTCAGCATTGTGGCGGGCGGTGCACTTTCACATTTTCATTTGCAAAGCGGCAGGCACCGCGCGGTGCCTGCCGCTTTGCAAATGAAAATGAAGGGGGGTACCACAGGTACCCCCCATGTGTACCCCCCACCTGTACTTCACTCTGGGGGCCCGCAGGGGGCCCCCAGAGTGAAGACCGCATGCCTTTCCGTGGCAGCAGCGCCGCCGCGGAAAGGCATCTAACAATGCCCATGGTAATATTGCGGGCGTTGTCTAACAGACACCACCTCCATGTTACTCGTTTTCCGCCCCGGCCGCTAGGCGACCGGGGTGGAAAACAGGCGGGGGATTTTTGCACCGCCACCTTCCCCTCCGCCATCCTAATATGGAGGGGGGATTTGGGCTTGCAATGTCGGGCAGTTTGCCTCCGCCAGGCCGGCGGTGGCCACCGCCAGCCTGGTGGAGGCAAACCGCCCGACATCGTAATGGACCCCTAGGAGTGGGATATGGGTTTTTAGGGGAATAGAGTGGGGAGTGTTTTAAAAATTTGATTTTAGAATTAAAATTTTTTTACATTTAAAAAAAAAAAAAATTCATTTAACATTTTTAAATAATGTATCATAAAATTTAGGAGCAGGATGTGGGAGTAATTTAAAAAAGTGATTTAAGAATATATATTTTTTTTATTTTAAACTAAAAAAATGTAATTTATTTTAATAAATGTATAATTAAATTTAGGAGCGGGATGTGGGTTTTTAGGGGAATAGGGTGGGGAGTGTTTTAAAAAATTATATTTGATGTTTTCATTTTTGAAATTAAAAAAAAAAGAATTTTTTAAAACTTTTTTAAAATTTTTTTAAAAAAATGTAAAAAAGTTTAAAACAATTTAGGAGTGGGATGTGGGTTTTTAAGGGAATCGGTGGAGAATTTAAAAAAAAAAAAAAAATTTAATAATAAAATTTAAAATGTAAAAAAAAAATGTGTTTTAAAATTTATGAGTGGGATGTGGAATAGGGTGGGGATTATTGTAAAATTGTAAATCATTAATTATTATTATTATTAATTATTTTTTTTTTAATTATAAAAATCTTTAAACATTTTTAAATTTTCAAAATGTATACTTACATTTAGAAATGGGATGTGTTTTTTTATTGGAATAGGGAGGGTACTTTGCTTAAAAATTTGTATCATGAAATATTTTTTTTTACAATTTATAAAAATGTATTTTGTGTACACTACTTTACCTGAGTTTGTTGTTGGTGGAGTGGGATTACTTAAGAACATTGTTTGATTATCCTGCATCTTCCCTGAGTTTATACTTGGTGGAGTGGGAATAGTAAATTATATAGGTTGATTGTCCAGCACGTTTCCCGAGTTACTACTTGGTGGAGTGATATTAGTAAATTATATGGGTTTTGTGTCCAGGACCTTCCCTGAGGCTATAGTTGGTGGAGTTGAAATAGTAAGTTATATGGATTTTCTATCCAGCACCTTCCCTGACTTTGTACTTGGTGTAGTGGGTATAGTAAATTATATGGGTTTTGTGTCCAGCAACTTCCCTGACTTTGTACTTGGTGGTGTGGGAATAGTGAATTATATGGGTTTTGTGTCCAGCACCTTCCCTGACTCTGTACTTGGTGGAGTGGGAATAGTAAATTACATTGTTTGAGTGCCCATCACCTTACCTGAGGTTATAGTTGGTGGAGTTGGAATAGTAAGTTATATGGATTTTGTATCCAGCACCATCGCTGACTTTGTACTTGGTGGTGTGGGAATAGTTAATGATATGGGTTTTGTGTCCAGCACCTTCTTTGAGTTTGTAATTTGTGGAGTGGGAATAGTAAATTATAATATAAGAATATTTAGGGCCCCATTAGGAGCCCGCCTTCACTCAGGGGGCCTACAGGGGGCCCCCAGAGTGAACACTGCATGCCTTTCCGTGGCGGCATTGCCGCCACGGAAAGGCATTGAAAAATGCCCATTGTAATATTGCGAACGGTGTCTGACAGACACCGCCTGCATTTTACTTGTTTTCGGGGCGGAAAAGTGGCGGGCGGTGTTTTGCACCGCCGTGGTCCCCCCCCATTCTAATATGGCGGGGGGAATACAGGGAAGGAAGGATGGCGGGCGGATTTCCCCCCGCCAGGCTGGCAGTGGCTACCGCCAGCCTGGTGGGGGCAATCCGCCCGCCATCCTAATGGAGCCCTATGTATTTTGTGAAAGTACATATAATGATATTAACAATGTTGAACTCATGTTGTATGGTGAAATTATTATAACATATTAATTAATTTTAGTAATTGTTAGTAATTAAAAAAACATTAATTTGAGTCACAGCATGTTTTAAATATTTTATTATTTTCAAAAAGTAGGTTGTAAAATAAGAAATCAGGAAATAATTTTATTGACATTTTTCAATGCTATCTGTACATTTCTATGTTCATTAAATAAATAAAAAATATTAAAATTTTCATCACAGTTGTACATTTGACTCAAAAAATTATTATTGCAAACATAATTTATTACAATTATTTTGAAGTAAAGTAATATTTATTCAGTGTACAGTTTTTAGTTCATTTCACAGTTTTTAATGTAAAAATAAAAATGTATTTGACAAGTCATATTTAACAACTTTTTTATAATTTTTTAACATTGTGATAGTATTTTTAAACATTTTTTGTAGTACACATACTTATAAACATTAATGCAAAAAGGTAGGTTTTGTTAACATTATTATAATGTTTACATTTGTATTTTTTGAAATAAATTTTTATTATTAATATATAAAATATTAATAACAATATTTTTTACAGATACATTGCTAATGTTTTTAGGATAAACATTGGTTTATACAAATAGTAAATAATAGTAAAATTAATAACAGTATTGTATATTCATACAGTCATGTAAGTAATTGTTAATAAGATAAATGTTTCTTTATTTAATATAGTCATTGAAAAGTACATTGGAATAATATTTATAACAATGTTACATTTTTGTTTAAGTGAACAAAATACAATAGTTATATAATGTATATTGTAACATGTGTAAAATAATTTTTAAATGGTATTTAATGTTAATAGAAATGGGACTATCTGTTTGTTTGGGCCTATTTTGTAACCGCGCCATGTTATTTTGGGTCATTTCGATTTGGAAGAGCTCGCGGTTGGAGTCTGCTTTGCGTTTGGAAGGGTAAGTTTAATTTTAAGTACTTTATATAAGTTATATGTTTAGTTTGAGTGTTTGTGGAGTGTGTGTAAGTTTTTATTGTTTGGTAGTTGTATGATGTGTGTGTTTTAGGAGGTTGTTACGGTTGTCGTTTTGGTTCCGGTTTACTAAAATTTGGGTTAGTATGTTGATGAGGTAGGAATATGTTTTTTTCTTTTTTATTGCATTTATATGGCGCGACAGCTACCCTGAGGGTTTCCCGGCGCCTTGGATCTATGTTACACATGGAAAGAGAGGGAGAAGCACTATTGATTAAACAGCCATGATTTAATTCCCTTCCAGAACCGAAGGTAACATGGTTCCAGGCGTAAAAAGAGCGGAAGTGAATTCCACAGTGCAGGGGCCAGATGGGCAAATGAGCGACCTCCCATCCGAGCCCGGTTGGCCCTGGGAACTGTGAATTTTGCCTGGTTCATGGAGCGCAGATTACGAGAGGGTATATATTTCTGGGCAATCTTGCATAGATATATAGGCGCTTCTCCAGAACTAATCTTAAACATGTAGCATTGTGCCTTAAATTTAACTCTGCTGGAAATCTTCAACCAGTGTAGCTTCTTAAGGTGATATGTCATGCTTGTACGGCCTGGGAGATTGAGGAGCAGTCGTGCCGAAGAGTTCTAGACCACCTAAAGTCGGATCAGGATGCTTTTTGTGACACCCAGATAAAGCACATTGCCATAGTCTAATCTCGAGCTAACTAATGCCTGTAATACTGTTCTCTGTGCATCGTCTGGTAGTTGCCATAAAATTTTCCTCAGCCATTTGAGGATCAAAAAGCAGGTTGAGGCTGTTTTGGCTACATATACACACATAGACAGCTTATCGTCAATTATTACCCCTAAGTTGCAAGCAGATTGTACCGCAACCGGGGTTGCCCCCATTTCTGCTGGCCAGTGAGTCGGGCCCCGGAGATTTTTTTGGTTACCAAAAACGAGCAGCTCAATTTTTTCCCCCGTTCAGTTTTAGTTTCCTGGAGTGAATGGATAGAAATGTAACGTAATGTTTTGTATAGTGTTTAATAATGTTTTTTATCGTATGTTGGGGTGTATTGTGTGCGGGTGGGTATGCATTTTTTCTATTGTACAGGTACTTTATGTGGATTTTGTTTTTGGGAGAAGATTGCGTTTTTTTTCGTAAGAAGGGTCTCTATTATTTTTTAATATATTTGAGACACACTTTCTATCATTTTCCATTTTTCCTGGAGCGTTTTTTATGTTTTACACTTTTTTCGGGTCTTTAATGGCTTAACGCTGGATCCATTATGGGGAAGAATCGTTATGGATCTGTTTTTTTAATTTTTATTTCTATTTCATTTCCATGGAGCGTTTTTTCTATTTTTGTGAACTATTTTCGGGTTTTTTAAGGGTTTCCCAGTGGATTGTGTTGGAGCAGATTTTTTGGGATTTCGTGTTATTTTTGGATGACCCCTTTTAGATTGTTTTGGTGGATTACTTCGAAGGAATGACTAATTTGGTTACAAAGGTTTTTCTTCAGCAACAAAGTGAGTAAGTATTTTTCCTTTTTTTTAATGGGTGGGATTGTAATTTTTTATGAAATCTTATGGTATATGTCAGTAATTGTAAGGAAAATATTTAGATATATTTAAATACATATATTAAATATATTTCAATAATTTTGTTACAGTTTCTAACATGTGTTTAATATCTATATTTTATGTTTACTATTTGAATATTGTAGGTATGTGACTTATATTTAAAGAATTGTTTTAGCTATGGTAGATAGGTATGGTAGGTCTCTGGTAGTTGGGCATAGGGTTACTTGGCTTTGAAAGGTGTTGTACATTTTTTAGTTAGTTTCGGGCCTATTTGTGTTATAGATTACTCCATTCTGAGTTCTTGGTAGCTTTGCTCTTTTTGTAATGCTTGAAGGAGTTTATGTAGGGTTAGGGAACCTCTGCCTCTACCTGCTTGGAAAGCATTGTGCCATCCTTCGTCAGTGTTGTTGCTTTTAGCTTGTTTATTTAGTGTACTTAGGTAGACGTTCCACCAGGAGATTTGGAATTTGGGTTGCCTTCTGTGTCCAGATCTGTGTAGTCTCCCTGCCCATGTATCCTCGAAATAATCTAAGAGAGGGCTTAGTTTAGTTTCATTTTTTTTATAATAGGGGCTGTCCATTAATAAGTTCTAATGTTCCACTACGTCTGTAACTGGAAGGTAGACCAGTGCAATTAATTTTTTTACCTGGTAGGCAAAAGTACTGTCAGTGAGGTATTGTGTGCTTAGGGCAGATTTTTGTATATATTTTTTTTTTTTAGAGTTTTATATAGCGCGAACTTGAACCGATTAGGTTATCAGAGCGCTTTACATAGCACCAGTTACGTTACATAAGGGCACACATTCATTTTTGTTAGGCACGGGGAGATTAAGTGATTTGCCCAGAATCACAGGATGTTTAGCATCATTGCCGAGACTCGAACCCAGTTCCCCAGGTCCGAGGTCGAGCGCCGTAGCCGTTAGGCCAACACCTCTCCCCATATGTTTCCATATACTTTTGGTAAAGTGGTAGTAGCAACCTTGGATGGCTGTGTGAGGGTAGGTTTTTAGAATTATATTTATCATAGCTTTCTCAAAGTCAATGATCATTTTTTGGGGGAAGTAATTGTTTGTGAGGTCTTTTATTTTATTTAGTACCTCAGTATAGGTTGCTTGCTGTTTGTTGGGTAGTAGGGCATATATGAAGGGGATATTGCAGTTTTGATAGTGTCCATGGATGGTGTATAATTGATAGAATAGTTTTGGGCACACAGAGAATGTGCCATCCATCATCCATGTTTCGCATTGGTGTCATTTCACCATATTGTCAGCTGTAGCAAACATTATAATTCTTTTTTCTTTACATGTATTGTCATATATGATGAAAGGTTTATTATTATGGGTTATTGTTAGTTCAGGGGGTGTGTGGACTTCCTCAAATGTTTTTAGGGCAGGTGGTGTAGCTGTAGTTATTCTTTTTTGCCTAGCTATTGTCCTTTTTAGAGAATATATAGAAAGGACTTAACTTGATGCATGTTGGGGGCGAGTTCTTAGATGGTCTTTAAGAATAGTTGTAGATGGGCGGTCTGTGTTAGTGCTTGCTTCTTTTAGTGAGTCAAGCATTTGTCTAATTTCTATTTCTGTAACGTTGGGAGGGTGGTTATGTTCTGTTGTGTTAGTTACAGTTGATTCATTAGTTATGGCACGACCATAACATTTATTACTGTAATATTTGCTGCAGTTCCAAAACACTTTCAATTTTTGTTGTTTTTCTTGGGTATATGTGTATAACAAAGAAGCATTTTCCCTTTCTGTGAAGTTACAAATTTAGCTTCTTCTGTCATTGTTCTGGTTTCTTTCTACAGTAAATAAATGTTACATAGAGACATTTAGGTTTGTTTTACGTTTATCATTACAATCATCACATTTGCACAGTATATTTGCCAGTTTTTCAGTTGTTTGAAGTGCTGTGCTCTGTGTTTTGATGTTTTTCTTCTCTGTTTCTTTTGTTGATGGCTCTGTTGGTAAATGAAAAATAATTTATTGTATATGTTTTGTTCTCAAGTATTGGGTTCCTTTTCACTTGGACGTTTTATTTCTAAGTTTCGTTTTATAACTAGTCTCTGTTATTTTAGTTTGTATACTTACTTTATTTTTAGAGTTGATAGGTTTCCAAATGTTGGCCTTTTTTATGGTATATCTGCAATAAATGGTAACAATGAAAGAAAAAGATTAGTTTATTGTTTAATGTATTAATTAAAGTTTGTAGTGTTAAGCCTAGTAGTTATTATCAGGTACTTACTTTGGTATTCTTTATCCTTTGTTTGATGGTATCAGTTTTCTGTTCTGGTGAAAATCTGGCAGAGTTTCCCCTTCTTCACGTTTTGTAGCACCAAGTGGTATCTAATTGTGTGTTTTCTTTCTTTATATAGTGTTTGAATTATGTGTTGGTTGATCTGACTGGTCAATTTAATTGTGTGGTGTGTTTTATTGGTTGTTTGAGACATTTTGAATTTTTTTGGTAGTTCAGTGAATCGTTTTGTAGATGGTAGGTAATGATTTTATATTGTGGTGCATTTATTGTTCTTTTATTTTGTTTAATATTATTATGCAATGTGAGCTGTATAATGTTTTATATGATTATATCATGTGAACTTATTGTATTATAAAAATGTTTTATATGTGTTAAATGTTGCTGTTTATTTATTGTTTAATTTTAGTATGTTATATTTTATATAAGTATGCTGATTTATGTTATGATTAAAGTGTTTTTTACAGATATATTACTATATTTATTATGTATAGTGCAGTCAATAATTTAATTTTTCGATATTTTAGTGGTCTATATTTTAGTTTTCGATATTTTTGATTATTTCTTTATGTGTATTGAAATTCGATATATTTTAAGTGCGATATTTTTTAGGGTCGATAATGTTGTTTTCAATGTTTTTTAGTATCGATATTTAAGAGTCGATATTGTTGTAGTTTTATGTTTAAGTATTGAGAATCAATATTTTTGTAGTCGATATAATTATGTCGATAATTTTTGTACTCGATATTCAGTCCGTCAATATTGTTTCAGTGATCCAAGCTGGTCAGCTGGAGTTGTCATTGTAATGCATGTTGCAAATTACTCTTCCATTACCTTTCTACTTCTTGCTGCTCAGGGTATCTATTCCTTCCCTTAGAGGCAAGCAAGTTCTTTCTTGTGTGGAGCCTTTAGAGTGCATTAGGTGCCGTCCTTCTGAGTGCAGACCTCTGTGTTGCAGTCCAAGGGTCCAGCAGGGCAGTCCTTCTTCTCCAGATGTTTCAGGCACGGATCTGAAGGGCTTCCCTATTTTGGGCTGGCAAGAGGGGGGGCACCCCCAACTAATGAGGTTCAAGTTGCCTTTTTTTGCCATGACAACTTATTGAGAAGTGTGGCTTATTTTTGTCCCACAATGCAAAGTTCTGCAAAGATCTTAATGAAGAAATTCTCTCCTTGGCATGCAGGTTTGGCTAACCCATCCCACAGCATAGCTAACATCTCCCTACACTCCCAATCCTGCCCCTCACCTAATCTAAGTAGGGAGGCTCCCATCATACTCAAAATCAAGGTATTGGGGTTGGCCTGGGTCCTGTGACTTCTTTGCTTCTACCTTTGAAGTCCAGTTTATCTCCCCAGCACCCTTCCTGTCCCTGGCTTCTCCAGGAAGCAAATATCCTCCCACCAAATGGCTGCGTTGTCGTGTAGTTCCTATAAAACCTATACAGGATCAGGGCGTTCGGACATCATACACTGCAGGTTTGGTGTCAGACTGATTCTGAACCCCTCCACGCGGTATGTTGGCCTTTTGTACCAGCTGGCTCACAGCACCACTAGAATCTCCTCTTATCAAGGAGTAAATAGTTCTTGGCAAACATCAAACATGACAACCCTCCTCCCTCAGGACCGTGGAAACAATATACCACTTTTCACTCAGTCTGTCGTGCTTACTTAGTCTTTCTTAGAGAGGTACACAGAAAAAACAGGCTGGGCATTTATTGAACAGTTGTTATTCTGGTGTAAAATAGATGAGCTGCAACAACCAGTAATAGATATAAATGATTAGAAGCACTACAAAGGTAAACGGATGATAGAGTTCTACCATCTTGTGATAATCATGAATAAATACAAGTATATAAAATACATGACAATAATAAGATGCTACTCCTACGATGCCTCCCTAAGTAGATGTACCCAAGTGTACCTAGCATGTGTGTAGGTGTTAAGCCAAGAATCCCGCTAGGATAAAGTCAAACCCATTATCTGAATTGAGAGACTGTGGGACCACGTCCTGATCTTGAGTTGGACACCCAGCGAGGGATGTTAGACCACTGCGAGCTGGAGTATCTGTATGCAAGAACCTCAGCGTCTCTGGTCAGTGTTTCAGCCGGGAAGTCCTGATCTACTGCCTATCTTAGCAAGATGTGATGTATATATACCCATAGGTCTGCCCAGGGGTCCTACCTCGCTGTATTACTGTGTCGGCCTAAGGCTGATGTCGGGCATGAACTTTATACATAAATATTATTCAGGAGGTGGTAGTGCTGCTGTGCTTCCAAGAATCCTCATGCATAATGTATGAGATTCTGAAATAGGGAAGACCCACATTCTGACTGCAGTGTCATATCTAGGTAAAAGGTCAGTCCCTGTAAACCGTTATAATTGTAATGTGGGAAACAATATAGGTTAAGGGTAATGAAGTTACCTGGGCCTATATCATGGTACCTATATGGAATATAACACCCACTCCTCTTCCGAATGGACAACATAGTTAAACTTTAAATGTAGTACCACGTTTACTAGATACTGGTACGCTAATAGCTAAAAAAAACATAAGTTTTTGCTTAAAAATAATTAAAAGGTTCTAAAACATCTTTAAAAAGGTTTAAAAAGGAAATTGTTTCTCAAGCCTTAGCTCTAATATGCCCATAGGTATAGTTTGAACTACTACAAGCATTTGAAAGCCATGCATGCCAAAAAAGAATGTCAATTTTGTTTTGGAGTTCCAATTTTAGTTTGTTTTTAAAAAGGGTGAATTTCTTCAGGCACATGACCAAATAAGTGAAATGTTTGTGTCTTGGCTGGTATTCGCAACAATATTGTTGCCTGCCTCGGCAGACAACGGTCCTTTTAACCCCTCGAAAAATATTTAAATTGAGCACAGATCATCTTTTGTGCTGTCCACAGCCGATGCTGGGGCAGCCTGTGTGCCATCCAAGGCCTGGGTGTCAGAGGAGGAGCTGATGTCCATACCAACAGGAGCCGATACTACCTGTGGTGGCTCTCGGAATGCCGCCATCAACATTGGAATGCGCTGGGGAGACTGCAGAAAATGGGCTGTTATCGGGTCCTGTAAAGCGTCACCATCCGGTTGCGCACATGAAGGGAGTGTCAGACAGAAATACAACAGCATTCTTTTCCATAAAACAGGCATCGGAGGACAGGTAAATTGCAATCCATTCAGACTAAACAACAGGAACCAAGTCACACTTAGTTCTCTTAGGTGAGGTGTACTTAGATGTTGTACCATGCGATCACAGTATTTTCCCTCCAGGAGTACTGTTCCCATCTCCTTGGTGACAGGGACATCCATTGCATAGCAAAAAAAAACCAATTAGGATACCTGCTATTAGAAACAGGATGGAATGGAAAAACATTTCTAGAGCGCATGGCTACTGAGAGGCATCCTGACGCTAGTAGCCCACCACAAGCAGTCCTAAGGAAACAGATAAGTTTTAAGTTGCTTTCAAAAAGTCGAATGGTTAGGTTGTAAACGAATGACGGTAGGTAGATAATTCCATAGCTTTGCAGCATTAAATGAAAAGTGACGTCCTCCGCTTCAAGTTCTTTTCCTTTTCTGGACTACTGCCAGTTGTTTGTTGTCTGATCTTGAAGATCTCTTGGGGCAGTAAGGTTGTTTACTGCCTCTAATGGTGGGAGGGCCTTTGCCTGAGAATGCTTTCTGCATAATACATAGAGCCTTAAATTGGACTCTTTCCTGTATTGGTAGCAGATGGAGTGATGCCAGTGCCGGTTTAGCTGAAAGGCGGTTGGGGGTGTTCAGAAGCAAACGTGTGGCGCAGTTTTGGACTATCTGTAATTTTTGTTATTGTGGTGAGTGGTGTTCCCAAATACAGGGCGTTAGCGTAATGTAGACGAGATAAAGTCAAAGCTTGAACTAATAGCTTTCTAGCTGAAAAGGGTAGCAGGGGAAGGATCGTCTGTAGCATTCTGAGGATGCCAAAGCAAGAGGCTGCCACCTTACCAGCTTGCTCTTTAAAGTCCAGTTTTTGATCTAGCCATACACCTAGACTCTTTACGAGGGGCTTTGGAAGGGGGGTTGTGCCTAGACAGATAGGCCAGCAGGAGTCTACGTTCAACGAGGAGGATGAGGGGCAGTCCTCCAAAAATGCTTTCAAATACGGAGTGTATAAAGTTTGGTATACCTCCATGGACCTTCTGAAAGGTGCTTATTACTCCAGAACCTATGGTCTTAAATAGGTGGACGATGCCTGTTGTATCAGATGTTAAAGATATGATTTACCATTTCTGCAGTCTGGAGGTCAAAAGTCTATAGAGGGTAGGTTAAGGGCACGGGCTGCTGTAAAAGCATGGCTTTCATTCTGCTCTAAGCATCAAACCGTATTAATGAAACATTTAGCGAAGGCCATAATGGAGCCTCCGTGACTGTATGTGTTGGTGGAAACAATACTTGCATACAGCAAGTAACCCTTGCCCTGACGGTCATCAGATATGGGATGCCCAAAAGCATCCCACAGCAACCTTGATCGTTCAGCTTCAAGTAACTCCCATTTGAAAGTATCTGAACACAGGAGTGATTCCGGCAGCAGGGGCATCACTCAAGTGACAGGATAAGATCATTACTGAACCGTTACAGGCACCATGCAGCATTATATCCTGACATATGAATGATCCACTTAAAGTGTTCTCATAGTTTGTACCGCTCAAAAACACTTCTCTATCCCCACCCCGGCATCGAAATCTGTATGAAAATTCCCAAGGTTCCTTGATGAATTCCCTAACCATTTCTTCATATCTGCCAGCCTGCTTTTATTCAAGGCAATCTTGAAATTGAAAAGTAGTGATCAGTAGAGTTATGTGGCCATGGATTAACCATTCTGTGGAGGGTGATTCTGCCACGGAAAAAGGCTAATCTATCCAGTTTTTTCAATTCACAGTATTGTATATTTTGCTCCCCTTTGTACCATTTCTATCTGTTTTTCTGTTAGTTTGTATGAAGAAAACAGAAATGTACTGTTGATGAAATGCCAAGGCACCTAGCCAGGGCGCAAAGATTGCAGCGTCCAGCTTAACAATATAATAGAACGCAATTGTGATTGCCCGTGTTGTAATATTGACAAATCCTATTCTAATATATTTATTGCAGAAGATACAATGTTGCTAAGTGAATATATCTTGTAAGTTAGTGTAGTTAAACCATTGTCAACCACTGCTAGAGCTTTCTCTAGGTTTATACAATCTATTTCTCATAATCGCTCAATGACCTCGTGTTGTGATATTTTCCAGATTTCATTATAGACAGCATAATGGAAAAGTTTGTGATGTGTGCTTTCTTGGACCTAATAAAAAGTCCTGTAGATCCACATCCTTTGTAAGTAAGGATAAGTGTTGTTTCACCTGTGACAGTGTAGAGGTTTTTAGCCAATCGAGGCATAACTTCCCAACACTGTATGATGTCACTACCCCGGATGTTCTCTCTGTACATAGCGTGGATCTGGCCGGTGGATATTAAACCCATTAGTTTTACCCATAAATCTTTCCTGACTTCTATTAGTGTCAGTGGGCCAAATCAACCATCTCTTTTAATCGGGGTCTGATCTATTGTATTGCATGATCTCTTCTAATGTAATCCCTTCTTGTGATGGTATGTTACCTTCAGTGTGTGATGGTGTGGGCATCAGAGGTGTATTCAAGTCTTTGTTCTGGGCTATTCCAAGACAGGACGTTTGTTGCACGGTGTCATTCAAAAACATGATTTTCCGAGGAATGAGGCATGCTCTAAAAAGCACTTCTATTCCCTTGACCTGCCAGTCTCTATTACCCAAGACTGATTTTAAGTCTACAGTTCTTTTCCATAATTTTTCAAGAAAAGGCAGAAGGTGCATTCGTAGCAAAGTCAGACACGTAAGCAGTAGTTCCAAAAAGTACTTCTCTTATTCAATCAGTTCTTAAAACAAGCACATTGTGTCAAATGGTGTAGCCTATAGGGATGTATGACGTTACAACACATATTTTTACAACGTCTACCGTTACAACGCATTTTTTACACCACAACACCCATTACAACGCATACCATTACAACGCATACCATTGCAACGCATGCCATTACAACGAATTCTTTGAAACTACCTTTACAACGCATTCCACTACAACGCATACTACATTTACAACGCATACCATTACAACGCATAACATTACATTGCATGTAAGGTAAGCATTGGATAGTGTAGGGGTAAAACATACTATTCTAACTCCAGGGAGTGCAACAGTAGGGTAAGTGTTGGATAGTGTAGGGGTAAAAATTACTATTCTAACTCCAGGGGGTGCAACAGTAGGGTAAGTGTTGGATAGTATAAAGGTACTATGTGTTGTAATGCTATGCGTTGTAATGGTATGTGTTGTAAAGACTGCGTTGTAATGGCATACATTGTAGTGGTGTGCCTTGTAGTGTCATGCGTTGTAATGGTTGCGTTGTAATGGTTACGTTGTAAATGCATGCGTTGTAATGGATGTTGCGTTGTAAAAGTTTTGTTGTAATGGTAGTGCTTTGTAAAAGTTGCGTTGTAAAGGTTATTTCCCAGCCTATAGGCTTGACTTTTCTTTTTTAGTGTTGAGAAATGTTACCATTGGTGATATGTGAAAACATTTCTGGGATTAGCAGATTCATGCAAAAAATTTTGACCATTATGTTGATAGCAATGCATTGTTTCAAAAGCTGGTGTGTCTTCCAACATTTCGTTACTAGAAAAGGTAGCAGATTTTTCTAAATCAGACAACATATTATTTACAGTTTCATAATCCCTCCTATCATCAGAAAATGTACTGGAGGTAATGACATCGCTCAATGATATTTTAAATTAATATGGAATTTTTAAAAGTTCGGTCGGACCAAATGTATCGTAATCAACCTTCTCCCACACTTTACCCTCAGGTATAGAAACTGCTGAAATGCTTACTGATGACAAGTCTCTTTGTTCACGATGCAATGATAGTTGAGGTTTCAGAATCAGATTCACTTTTTGAGCTGCTTTGTTGAAGGTAACTTCCATTTATAAGCATACTAAAGACAGTTACTAAGCCTATCCAGAAAAGAAAGAAAAGTATCCTAGTAATTACCCAGCGTTCTATCCAAGGTGATACCAGGTAAGTGTTTTTAAGAAAGTTCAGAAAATCTTTAATTTGCTGGTTGCGTATTTCTTGGGTTGGCATTATTTCAGGTTAAACTGGATCCCAAAAAAGTTTCAAAGTCTATGAAGTAGCCCGAATCAGTTTGATCAGTTTTCGATATTTCTGCATGTTTTGTTTAAACTGTAGCTTGCTCTTTTTGAGGCATGTTGAAGTAGATATTTGTGTTTGGTTGAATTGAAATTTGCTTTTCATTTTGGTTTTGATTCTGATTATGAACTTCCGTTTCATAAGGAACGAGTTCCATGGCATTATTGCCTAGTCCATCATTCCGTGCAGGGGACATTTCAAATGCAATGAGTCTTTTTGTTTGAACTTCTTGTATCGTAACAAGGGGAGGGCGTTGGCTATTCCGGAGTCCAAGAGGCCTATTATTCAGTATCGGCTACATAGTGGGGTTTGATTAAGTCTATTGAGACAAACACATTCTCCTTTTTTATGGCAAGAGGCGGCAGAAGTACAGTTCTTGTTCCTTCAATGGCCAGGACAGGTACAGGCCTTCTTAATGATGGCCCAAATTCTCTTTTGTCTGCAATTTTCTCTCTGACCAGATCCCCAACTTTAGGGACCCACACAGGTCTTGCTGTGATTGACTTGACTTCCCCAGTGGCAGTCAGCTTTACCTGGACATTGCTTTGTAGTACCCTGGATTAATTTAGCTCCTGTAAAACAGCCAAACGTTTATGGAGGTCAAAAGGTTTTTCATCTCCCACTGTGCCTTCATAATCAAGTTCAGGTACCCACATTCTCATCCCAAATAGGACCTCAAAAGGAGTGAAAACCCCTAGAGAACTTCTTGGCATTTTATTCAATGCTCGTTGAACTCCATTCAAACGTTTTACTCAACTCTCACCTGAACCTAATGCTCTAGCTGTTAAAGACTGCTTTAAGTCCTGGTTTTTCCTCTCCACTACTGAATTTCCCTTGGGATGGTACGGAGAGGAGTACCACAATGCTAAACCCAAACCTCTCATGGCTTCCTTGTAAGCCCTATAGCTAAACGCGGGGCAATGGTCAGAATGTAATGTGCTAATCATGTATGTCCCAATAAAGACTCACAAATCTTTTATAACAGTTTGAGCATCAGCTGAGGGGTGAGGCCACACCCATAGGAATCTAGAGCAGGAATCCACTGCAACCATGATATACCTGTAAGCCACATCTATTTGGAAGGGTCGGCAGTGGTCCAAATAAACATATGCAAGGGGTTGGTCTGATATTAGCAATGATGTCTGCGCTGGACGTGTTACAGTGGTCCAAATAAACATATGCAAGGGGTTTGTCTGATATTAGCAATGATGTCTGCGCTGGACGTGTTACAAAGGACCCTTCCATCTGCTGACAAATGTCCCGTTTCAGGGCATAATCTTTAATCTGTTTTGTTAATCCTGGCCCCCAGTAGCGTTGTTTCAGTAGGGAACTCCTGCGTGTGCAGAACCTATACCCTCGTTTGCTGCTAGAATTAAACCTAACCTGCAATCCATATTTGGTATTACTCTATTCCCCACTCCAGGAATTTGAGAAAATGGAACGTTATTTGCATTTAACTTGTAGGAGTACTTGAGTGGAAATCTTTTTGGTAGTGCCGTTCTATTGCGTGTAGCAATTATTACAACCATAATCTATCCGTCTATTCTCTTTTTTGAACAAGTGATTGCAGCTACGGAAGCCGTGCGTACAGCCCCCTTTGCGGCTTCATCAGCCAATGAATTCCCTTCAACGTGAACGCATTCATGTTGGTACTCAGTGTGTGTATCATGTGAGCTCTTGGTAGCTCCCATAGCGTTGTTTGCTTAATTGTGCCACCTTTTGCATCTTTGGACCCAGTTTGTATCCGGTGGTGCATTCATTGTATGACTGTTTACAGTAAAAGGAATCATACACGATTAGTGTGGGGAATTCTTGTTTCATATGTATCAGTGCCAGTACCAGGGCTTTTAATTCTGACAGCTGTGCTGTGCATTTTCCTAGAGACTGGGTTTTTGTACAACTCGGATGAAACTTTGCATCCTTCATGCGTTCTTTAACAATTGCGAATGTAGCGCTGTATTGCTGTTTACTCCCGATGGCCGGCTGAGCAGATCCATCGGTGTAAATTATATGGGTCGTACCTGTATTCTACATCAGTTGCAGTAAGAAAATTAGCCCATTGTATCCATCTTGGATATAAGGCTTTAGCGTTAGGAACACTAACATTTGTAGCAGTCTCTAAGGCCGGTAACTGGGTAACGACAATTATTTGCTTTCCCTGAGCCTGCTCTTTCTCTCACTACAGAAGTCTGTACTGCTGTAAGAATATTTTATGTTGATGCAAAGGGCATCTGAGCATTTGTGTATAAATGTGATTTGTACTGTTTCACCTTCATTATAAGTTAGGTAGGTGTACCCTGATTGACCCGCAACTATACGGATCACTAAGTTGCGTACATTTACTTGTGTCTATAAGTGTTTTGAATCTGTCATATGAGTTTGTAGGGAATGAAGAATATATGTGTGTTCCTGTGTCCATTATCAAACTGAAAAGTCCGGTCTTATCAAATCATAAAAAAGCATAACCCTTTCTGGGTAATCCAAAATGTATGTTCTGGAATCCCAGTATTGATTGTAAGTTGTATTTTTAAAATGATGTTATTAAAAAGTTTTTATTGACATTTTGTGAGTAACAAAAACAATTTAGCACAGTACAGTAGGATTTGGTGGTGCATACACAATGTTCCAAAAAGCTATACTTTAGTTCAATAGCTGACATCATCATTAGTGAATGTTCTACGCTGTTTCTAGCTAGCGGACACCAAAGATCTGCAGTACCTTGTATCTTCTTTCTGTCCTGGTCTCGTTATTCACTAACGTCCGACAATGATTCCTTGTGCGGGGGTTCACATATATTCCCTCAGTAAGTATTTCACCTCCCCCACACCCATGTTCATTTTTCGGGGCATCCTCTGTGGACATTGACTCATTTCTCCACTATCATTACATTGTCCATGTCTCGAGATTGTACGTTTTTTAATCATTTTGGAGGTTGCAGCAGTGCACACTTTTCTAAAATGTTAGCTGCTAAGCTTTTTCCTTCCCTTGAAAGCTCATATTCCAGAAAAAGGACAGTGAGGTGTGCTATCTTTGAGTTTTTTTTAAATAAAATTTGTAGCCCTCAATATTATTTCCTCGGTTCACGTGTTCCTCCAGGTCATCATCCGTTAGATAAATATCATCCACGTAGGTTTGAAGTAATTCAGTTACTCTGGCCGAAAACAACCCAGGCTGTTCTTATACCCTTGGGGAGTCTACAAAAATGACACTGGGAGCCTAACAGGGAAAATCCTGTTAAATACCTGCTTTCAAAAGCTATATTTTGGCAGAAAAATCCATTTGAGATATTTAGTGTAATTTTGTATTTTTTTCACACAATGTTATTCATTAGTGCGGCACTGTGTGCATTTTGTACTGCAAATGTCTTTGTGCAAGTGTTTAAATGTCTATGATCTAAAACTAGACAATATGAGTTGTCAGGTTTTATTACAGGAAACAAAAGATCATTCATTTGAGAGGTGCAAGTTTAAATCACCCCTTGGTATTCAAGCTGATCTAAGATCACCCTGACCTGTTTTTTAGCTTCTTGCTTTATCGGACACTGCCTCTGAAGAGTAGGAGTATTTTTAATGGAATTATGTCGTGGTTTGTACCCTCATCTCATCCAACAAGGTTTTTAAATAATGCCCGGTCTAGGGCTACTGCCCACTCCTGTACATATGTATATTTGAGAACAGCGTCGGAAAAGGCTGGCAAGATTGCTGTTTCTCCCCTAGAGCAGTCAATGAAAAAAGCTGGCCGCCAATCTTGTTTAGCTAATACTATGTCATAACCACACATCAGGTTCTCTGAAAAGAGACCTCTAACTTTCCTGGGCCTGTCCCCCTCCATTTGAAGTGTTATTTCATACAATTTATATGGGACTGCTACACTAGTATCAAGTGTTTCCATCATGCGATAATCATTCAAGTTCGCTGTCACCAGAAATTCCATCAGGTTCTGGCAAGCTATTGTTACTTCTGCCGCACTGTCTAGCATCGTCAGAGCCCATTCCCCGTTCATTAGTTGAGTCCTCAAAATTCAGGGCATGTCTGATCTTTAGACCTGCAACCTTCTTCATTTTGAACTGAGGTTTTGGTTTGGATTTTTCTTCTTTTTATGGAACTATAATCTTGAGTGTGCTGTATGTCTATGGACTTTGTATCCTGATACCTGTCATGTTTCCTAACATTGTCCCTATTCCTAATGTTACACCTCCTTTTGGAGGGCTCCTGTGAAGGAAATCTACTGGATTGAGATCTATTTTCTTTATTTTTCAGTTTTTGCTTTTGTCCCACTTCTTCTTCGAAGAAGCAGGTGCCTGCTTAAAGTTGTCCTTCTCTGGACTACTCATCAGTTGTGGTTTTAATGCTTTCCCACCCAAACTGTCTCTGCCTAACTCTGCGTACGCAGTCTCAAATATTTTAGGTATGTAAAAGACTGAACTCCCTTAGGTAATGCCGGATTGCCACTGATTCTGCTTCCCTTTTTACCCCTTGCTTGCGGCGTGAATTTTCATGTTGCGTCGTGGTTTTACAGAGTGGGCGGGATTCGGATGTCCATGGGTCCATCCTGTGCACACACCCACCATGATGCGTAAAGGCTCCCGGCATCGCAAGAATGCAAAGAGTTAATATTTTCTAATATTGTAGCTGATATATATATATTTTTTTAGAGTTTTATATAGCGCAAACTTCAACCAAATCAGGTTATCAGAGCGCTTTACGTAGCACCAGTTATGTTACATGAGGACACACATTCATTTTTTTGTTAGACACGGGGAGATTAAGTGATTTTCCCAGAATCACAGGATGTTTGGCATCGTTAACGAGACTCGAACTCAGGCCCCCAGGTCCAAGGTCGAGCGCCCTAGCTAATAATAATTACTAACCCTGGGCAGTAAACTCCCCTCCGATCGCGGAATTTGTGACGTTTTCCGCACTCCTCGTTACGCAGAGCTCGCAGAGTTCCAAACAACTCCGCTTCGCACATTAAAGCGGAGTCTTTTACCTCGTTCAAATTCACCAATGTCAAGTTGGCGAGTGGGAGTGAGGAAAATACACCTGCCGGTGAAATGTTTCCTCATACGTGATCGTCAAAATCAAGTTGGCGAGCGCGAACGTGGAAAATACACCTCCTTGTGAGATTTCTCAATGTGGGGGGTCACGTTTCTCATTGCGAGTGGTCGCGTATGCTCGTAACCGCTGGCATTGAGAAACTGCCCATTTGCGTTGAGAAAGCTGCCAATCGAGTAAAAATCTATTTAAGCGGCAGAAAGGAAAACATCGCTCGCTTGTGCTGTGCATGGTGCCGTTTGCGATGATTACACAGTGCGGACCAGCATTCGGCACTGAAAATCACCACGAACGGCATTTTCAACCACACTATGCTGCTTGCGGAGCTTCGGTAAGCGCAGTGTGTTTTTTTTACCACTTCGCTGAGTTTCGCGTAGCACATCTCCGTGAACTCTGGCCAGGGTTAATATTTACCTAGTAATTTCATCCCTAAGTTCAGATCAGGTTCTGCCATGTACTCAATTTGTATTTGTCTTAATAAATCAGGTATTACTGCTAATGACGGGATACATGTGTTCTAGTATATATGGCAGCAATAACTGTACCCCAAGAGGTACAATCTACTATCTGTGGTGTTATCCCCATGGGCAAGCAGATTGTGAGCATTCTGTGTTTTTCATAAGGGTTAGCATTTGGGAATACTGCTTCTAGCTGTGTTCTTTTTTGAGCTACCCAGAATGGCATTTGTTTACTATTTGCGGGCATTTTACCCATTAGTGCGTGTAAAGTTTGTGGTGTTATTTTATTTGCTGTATATTGAACTGTATTTGTGTCTGTTGTAGCCGTATCCTTAGCTGGCTGGACGGTAATTGTCCTCATGACAAACTGTGTAATATTTCTGTAAAGCTGTATCAGTTCTTTGTGAAGTATAAGTAAGTCTCCTCCTGGCATTGTTTCAATGTCAGGATGTGGTGTGTAGGCCACTAATACTGGCCATGTCACTCCTTCTCTTCCAAGCAGAAGAGTCTTACTTTAGTTCCTGTATGGGGGAGGGCGCCTTTAAACCAGTATAACTGTTCCTGGTAAGTTAGTGGAACTTCAATGTCCTCGAATGGACAACATTCGACCAGTATTCCACTTTCTGTGTAGAAATGAAATGTTTTTGTTCTTGCATTTGCAACTGGAAATGTAACCCATGAATAGAATACCTCTTTTCTATATGATTTGTGTACCTCAATCACAAAAGATACTGGTCCACCCCTGGATGTCAGACCATGTGCACCTAGTTTTATGGTAATGGCATTTCTAACATTTTCTGAAATGTGAATTGCATCTGTATCTTCTTCCTCATCTGAGAGGTGCAGATGTTGCACCTTCAGTCATTGTTTTTAGAGAAGAAGAGCTTTTGAAGGGAAGTAAGATAAGGTGTTTTGCACAGTTTAGGAACAAATTGGCCCTCAAGCTTGATTATCCAACAGCCAATAAATAGGATTTTTGCATACGCAGCTGTGGCGGAGTTTGTGCCCTCGCACTCCAGACTTCTTTGGTGAATTGGGAGTAGGGGTCTCTAAGACTAGTACGACAGAACTACTCAGATTCTACTGTTAAATAAGAACCCAGCCAACGTTGGTGGTGCCATGTAGTGAAGTTCCTATAAAACCTATACAGGATATGCACGTTCGGACAGCATACACTGCAGGTTTGGTGTCTGACTGATTCTGAGCACCCCCACCGGGTATGTTGGCCTTTTGTACCAGCTAGCTCACAGTGCCACTAGAATCTCCTCTTATCAAGGAGAAAGTAGTTCTTGGCAACCATCGAACATGACAACCCTCATCCCTCAGGACCGTGGAAACAATATACCACTTTTCACTCAGTCACTCATGCTTACTTAGTTTTTCTTAGAGAGGTACACTGAATATACAGGCTGGGCATTTTCAATAAGTATTTATTGAACAGTTGTTAATCTGGTGTAAAATAGATGAGCTGCAACAACCGTTAGACAGTAACAGATATAAATGATTAGAAGCACTACGGAAGTAAACGGATGATAGAGTTCTACCATCTTGCGATAATCATGAATACATACGAGTATATAAAATACATGACAATAAAAAGATGAGTACTCCTATGATGCCTCCCTAATTAGATGTACCTACGTGTATCTAGCATGTGTGTAGGTGTTAAGCCATAAAGTCAGCCCCATTTCCTGAATTGAGAGACTGTGGGACCCTGTCCTGGTCTCTAGTTCGACACCCCGCGAGGGATGTTGGACCACTGCGAGCTGGAGTATCTGCATGCAGGAACCTCAGCTTCTCCGGTCAATGTGTCAGCCGGGAAATACTGGTCTCCTCTGTCTATCTTAGCAAGATGTGATGTATATATATACCCATAGGTCTCCCCAGGGGTCCTACCTCGCTGTATTACTGTGTCGGCCTAAGGATGACGTCGGGCATGAACTTTATACATAGACATTATACAGGAGGTGGTAGTCCTGCTGTGCTTCCAAGAATCCTCATTCATAATGTATGATATTTCGAAATAGGGAAAACCTGCGTTCTGAGTGCAGTGTTGTATCTAGGTAAAAGGCCAGTCCCTGTAAACCTTTGTAAGTGTAATGTAGGAAAGAATATAGGTGAAGGGTTATGAAGTTACATGGGTTAATATTGAGGTACCTATATGGAATATAACAGAGTTGTCTTTGTAATGCATGTTGCAGGTTATTCTTCCAGTACTTTTCTATCTGTTGATGATCAGGGAGTACACGTCTTATCCTTAAAGGCAAGCACAGTCCTTCTTGTGTGGAGCCTTTAGAGTGCATTAGGTGCCATCCTTCTGAGTGCAGACCTCTGTGGTGTAGTCCAAGGTTCTAGCAGGGAAGTCCTTCTTCTCCAGATTTTCCAGACAGGGATCTGAAGGGCTGATGAAGATCTCCCATATGTATTTCCTATTTTGGTCTCGCAAGAGGGGGGCACCCCAACGAATGAGGTTCAAGTTGTTTACCTCTGCCATGACAACTTATTGAGATGTGTGGCTTATTTTTGTCCCAGAATGCAAAGTTCTGCGAAAATCTTAATAAAGAAATTCTCACCTTGGAGTACAGGTTTGGCAAACCCATCCCACAGCATAGCTAACATCTCTCTACACTCCCCTTCCAGACCCTCTCCTAATCTAAGTAGGGAGGCTCTCATCTAGCTCAGAATCAAGGTATTGGAGGCTGGCCTGGGTCCTGTGACATGTGTGCTTCTACCTTTGAAGTCCAGTTTATCTCTCATGCACCCTTCTTGTCCCTGGCTTCTCCAGGAAGCGAATATCCCCCCACCAAATGGCTTTATTGTTTCAGCTTGACTCAGGCTGTCATAGGCTGTCCAATCAGAAGAGGCTGCTACAGGGCTATTTTAGGTAACTTCAGGAAAGTAAGTTCTAAAACTACTTTCCTGCAATCGTTGCACCAAATCCGATCAGGGCAAGTTGTTGGATTTACTGTAACTATTATTATGTTGATGCTTTGAATTTTGTTGCTAGCTAACACCCGGCAAAGTTGGACTTTATTCAATTTTAATAAACCCTTGCCTTGTTAGCCTATGGAGCTAGCATCACTTCAATGGGGAAAAGTGACCCAGGCTGTTTTTCCCCTCATCAGGGCATGTAAGATATATTTTATGTCACTGCTTTTTAGAACAAGGCCCTAAGGGGTGACTTATATGCAATTAAGAAGTTGTTTTGGACTTTTGATGTACTTTTAATTCCAAAGTTGAATTTGGACACAGTTGTATTTCCAACCTACCTGCAAGGAAAGGCTGCCTTTAAAATGAGTGCACTAAGTCCATTGGGGTCTCTAATCCTCCATGCCCTACCATATACTAGGAACTTACAAGTAGGTTGTCTTGTCCAATTATACTTACACCAATTACCATATACCTTTTAAGGACAGAGTACTAGGCCTGGGTCTGGTCAGCAGAGCCAAGGGCACTTTCAGACTCCGTAACCACCAGTTTCCTTCAAACAAATCTGAGTAATCAGGGCAAAAAGCTTACATTCATACACTTCCCCTTAACAGATGTAAGATAATGGGTAACTAACCCAAACTATGGCAGTCCTCATCAGCCAAGTGGAGTCCATCTGCATTGGCATAGGCAGTCCCAGGTCTATGTTCCACTGTAAAGTCCATCCCTCGAAGGGAACGGGACCACACCAAAAAATGTGGATTCTCCCCCCTCATCTGCATTAGCCAAATGAGAGGTCTGTGGTCAGTTTGAACACAAAGGCGAGTACAAAACAGGTATGGTCTAAGCTTCTTCAGGGACCAGACCACAGCAAAGGCTTCCTGCTTAATGGCACTCGCTCTTTGTTTTCTAGGGAGTAGTCGCCTGCTACTGTAGACAACTGTCAGATCCTGGCCATCCTCATTCACCTTGCTAACACTATCCCTTGTTCTGAAGCATCTGTCTGTACTACAAACTCCTTTGTGTAGTCAGGGGCAAGGATGACTGGAGCTGGGGGTGTGTGGCTTGCAACCAAACATGGTGGACGCCAGCTAGGTGAGCTCCAGAGCATGTGCCGCTCTTGCCCTATAATCTTGCCAACATTCGACATACATCGGGGGGAAAAGCATTCCCTGCCCCCATAACTCCTACCAGTGTTGATTGGGGTGGAGAAGGTTGCGGTGATGTGCCATAGCTGAGCATCCCCTGATGCCTGGAAAGTGGCCGCCTGGGCATGGTTTGCCGTCAGAAGGCGGCCTGGGCAGTGTCTAACCAGAGCTTGACCAGTGACCCTCGGCTTCATCCTCGCCACTGGAAAAGTGGAGTTGGCAGGATGCACCACCATTGTCTGGAGGGCAGCGGGTGTGCTGAGCCTAAAGACCCGCCACTACTGCCTGCACGAAGGATATGCAATGTCTCCAGCACCCGGCCCATGGAGCTACAGAGCAAGCGACTGGCCTGTGAGGCCATAGAGGTGAGCAGATCCTTAGGAAATCCTGTGGCACAGCTAAAATTTGGATGTAATTGTGGAAGACACCTCACTCTGAATGTGTGGCAGGGCTTGAGCCAGTAAGGACTTAAGCTGCAATCAAAGAATTGGATGGGTGGGGGCTTGGGGGCCTTGGAAAGACTTGAACAGCAGCAATGCCCCCTTTTAGACATCTCTCCTTTGAGTCTCCCCACTTCTGGACCGGAGACAAACCTGCGACTCGCGGCAGTGTGAGGCAACTTACTCTTTCTCTAGCATTGCAAGGCCCCAGGATCCACTGGAGACCTACCAACTGTGTATACAGTTTGGGGCCTACTCACTGGCGTCCGTGCCTACAGGCTGCGGGATAGGGACACATAGGTCCCCTCTTCACTACCATGGTCCCCGTCCCGGCAGGGGCGGTGCAGGGTCTGGCGGAGTGGTTTCAGTCACAGAAAAACATTAGAGTGGCTCCAGGGGAAAACTTTGAAGCCATGTCAGGGGGCAAGGAAAGTAAAAAAAATTATAGAAGCAGAGCAGAATGGAGTGCTATGTCCTCCGACCACCTGGACACACTAATAATGGAGCCAAGCTGAGCGCACAACAACCAGAGGAAGGGGCCAGGAACCATCACTCAGAGAAATTATGGCATCCATACAGAGTATAAAAGGCACCTTTTAACCCAAACTGGATCCAGTGGTGGCTGAAATTACCTTGATAAGGGCAGAACTCAATAAATAAAAGCACCAGCTCCGCAACAACACGACAAACAGTCATAGACATCAGCGAGATCACTGCCCTGCTACAGAAGTAACAATTTTAGGGGACTACGGTCGCCCTTTGTCCCAACTATACCCTCAAAACCCAAAGCTGCAGAGGAGCTTCGTGGAAGTTAAACGTGAGTTGCAGAGTCACAAAATCAAATACATGATGGTCTTCGCAGCTAAACTCAGAGTAATAGCGGAGGGTAAGACATGGTTTTTAAACTCACCCGAACTGGGGATGGAGTGGCTGGCAGGCTAGTGCATAGCGGGAGACAGAGAAAGACAACAGAAGCTGCACTTGAAGCGCAAGGATAAAGGGGAATGACCCACCGGCAATCGCACACCACGAGTTGATACAGACATCATTGTTGACAGTGCGAGACATCCTGATGCAGCTCCAGATTCACCGAGCCCCTTACCCGGGCCGGGAAATAGATATGAGCTTCTACTACTTACAATCACTGGGGCCCATGCACACTAGGCAAATGGGCATCCCACAAGATGCAGGGTTTGGTCCTGGTGTTCATAATGGGGGGATATTATCAAATAGTTATATGAACAGATCAGATGACATTGAAACAGCAGGGGATGGCACTTATCTACTCCGTAGACTTGGAAAAGATTAATTACTCCCGATAATCGGTCCTTTGGTATGGCAGAGTGAGGAGGAGCTGTCCTGGCCGGCTTCCTTTCCCACCCCAGTTGTTAATTGACTACCATGTTTCTTTTTTACAGGGGCAACAGGTGCCTTGCCAGTTGGTGTTGAGTGGGCAGTTTAGTTACCACAGGGGAGGGTAGTAGGGTGGTGGATTTCCTTAGTTTCCATGGGTTAGTTAAAGCAACAGTTACAAGCAGCAACAAAGTATGGTCCAATAACACATTCTGGGGATGATCCCACTTTGAGGAGGCCTACAACTCCTCTCTAATTACACACCATGTCATTCAAACCCAGTACCAGATCTTGTTTATCGATCCTTTCGTGCAACATGAACGGTCTTGGCAACAAGATTAAGCAATGTATGGGCCACCAATTTATCCGTAATCATGCCCCCGATGTTGTACTTTTGCAAGAAACTTCCTTGTGAGGTAACACATGTGAAAGCAATGACCAGGGGAGGTCATACGATGGTGGCACATTCGGGCTGCATGACTGATTTGCAAGGGGTGTGTATCCTGATCAGGAATTCCAAACCCATCATTCTGTATGAGGCCTGTGTAGACCCACAGGGAAACTACATGGCACAAACAGACACCTCCACAGCTTCATCGCCTCACACTCCCGAGGTTGAGCAAGGTGCTGCTTCAGCTACCAGGAGGGGTTTTACTCCTTGGGGGGATTTCAATGCACCTGACCTGGACAAGTACTCTCAAGCCAACTCGACCCAATGGGACTCTATGTTATTTAACTTTGTCACTGCTCTCAGCCTAGCTGACACCTGGCATACACGGCACCATACAGACCATCAATACACCTTCCTGTCCGGGGTTCATCACAGTCTTTCCAGGCTAGACTGTATCTTCAATCAAGTAATCCACCTGGCTAGGGTGGCGAGGCACTTCACTTCACCAGGAGAATCTCAGATCACCCACCTGGTGTGGTTGTAACTATAGGGACGTACTAACACCACTCAAGGTCCATGACCTATCAACGCCTGGCACCTCCAGAACACCAAGTTCACTGGGGAGTCGACTCAGGCCACGGTGGCCAATTTTGAAACCAATGAGGGATCTATTGTCTCCTACCTAATACTCTGGGAGGCCTATAAGGCAGTCATATGAGGTAGAGCATATTCACTAATAGCAGGGCGCAACGAGAGAGGCAAAAATCACTCCTCGTGCTGGAGAGCAAAATGGAAACTTTGGAGAGGGAGGGAGTTAACGACTCAAAGGAAGACCTACCTAAAGGAAGACCTACACCCCCTTCATCTCAGGCAGAAGAGTTAATTGAAGATAGTGCAAGAAGCTCATATACCCTGTCCCAACAATGCCTTTATGAAGTGGGCAACAAAATGGGCAAACTACTCGCATGGCTCGACAAAAGGGATCACACGAGGGGGTAATTACAATGTGATGGAACTAGTAGCAATAGTCCACTAGACAGGGTACATCAGTCATGGTTTTTGAAAAATACCCATCAGTAGCTCTTCCTGGACGCCCTTATCATCATGTGGGTTCCTTCTAACCATGAAGGATAGGAAAAGAGTTCGGTCAAAGAAATGACAACATAGGAACCTGTGCTGATATATCTGGGTCGCACGGGGCTACTGAAAAGCAGTGCGAGGGAATGTGAAAAAGTGCAACAAGTGCAAGGTAGTGATATATAAAATTAGATAGCTCTGAGGAAAATAATTATTTATTGGAGACCTCTGAGTCTCTAAGGCTTAAAAAGAGCGAAATTGGTAGTTTCAACTAATAGCTACCAACAGGTTGTTCGACATGTTTCAGCAGGAATTACGGATCACACTGGTATCCACTGCATTCTTCAGGACCTGTGTCGCTACTGCTAGTGTTGTGTAAGAAATATAAAAAGAAAAGGTATCACCTGGGTATTAGTGAAGGATCATTCTCCCAGCATATTACACAGGAGAGTCCTGCCTCACCTCACCTGGCAAGCAGCTCAGGTAATTGAAGCACCGCTCTGTCCGTCGGTACTTCCAGCGTCCCTCCCCTTACAGCCAGAGGGACGCTGGAAGTACCGACGGACAGAGCGGTGCTTCAATTACCTGAGCTGCTTGCCAGGTGAGGTGAGGCAGGACTCTCCTGTGTAATATGCTGGGAGAATGATCCTTCACTAATACCCAGGTGATACCTTTTCTTTTTATATTTCTTACACAACACTAGCAGTAGCGACACAGGTCCTGAAGAATGCAGTGGATACCAGTGTGATCCGTAATTCCTGCTGAAACATGTCGACCAACCTGTTGGTAGCTATTAGTTGAAACTACCAATTTCGCTCTTTTTAAGCCTTAGAGACTCTGAGGTCTCCAATAAATAATTATTTTCCTCAGAGCTATCTAATTTTATATATCACTACCTTGCACTTTTTGCACTTTTTCACATTCCCTCGCACTGCTTTTCAGTAGCCCCGTGCGACCCAGATATATCAGCACAGGTTCCTATGTTGTCATTTCTTTGACCGAACTCTTTTCCTATCCTTCATGGTTAGAAGGAACCCACATGATGATAAGGGCGTCCAGGAAGAGCTACTGATGGGTATTTTTCAAAAACCATGACTGATGTACCCTGTCTAGTGGACTATTGCTACTAGTTCCATCACATAGTCGTCTCTTGTGAATTCCATATCTTCCGACCCTCCACTATTATTTGTATTTTTTCCAGTTACCTCCGGGGAGTGTAGTGCTGAGTGGTCATTAAAAATAATCCCTGAGACCCAAATTTACTCTTATTTGTTTGGTAATTACAATGTGTCATACGGGCCTGAGTGAAGCGATTTCTGACCCAGAGGGCATAGCAGGAACATTTGCACAATACTATGAACAGCTGTATTCCCCCAAAACACATTTGTCACCCGCAGACATTCATGACTTTTTGAGAGATATCAAACTTCCCACTCCTTCAGAGGAACACCACACTTTCTTACAGGCCGATATTGAATAACACGAAATAGAAAAGGCAACACGAGCAATGGGGCCCAATGGTTTTTCCATTAAACTTGAGAAACGCCTCACCTCCAAACTAGCTCCACAGATACTTCACATGTGGAGAGAAGCATGGGTAGAACACATACTACTAGAAGACTAATGTTTGGTGACAAAAGCTGTCACCCATAAGGCCGGAAAGCCGCCGGAAAGATGTAGCTCCTATTGACCCATCTCCCTCCTCAACGTAGAAGTAAAGTCTTAGCCAAGCAACTCGCTAACATGCTGCGCAAAGCGATAACTACCTTGTTTCACCCTGACCAATCTGGTTTTATACCAAATGAAGGGACTCGTCTCATCCTGCGCAGGCTAAATGGACTGACGTCTTGCTAACGAAATGATGTAGTATGCACTATGGTCCTAATAATGGACGCCTCAATGGTATTCGACACCCTGGAATAAACGTATTTGGAATATTGGAAAGCATGGGCTTCGGGACCAACTTTCTGGGTTGGCTGCACTTACTAAATAAAGATCCACTGGCCCACATCAAGGTAAATGGTATTGTGTCCCGTAGTTTAACCCTGGGCAGAGGGACCAGACAGGGATGTCCCCTCTCCCGACTGATATTCGCACTTGCCCTAGAGTCTCTGGTGACATGGGTCTGACAAGACCCGATCGTAAGAGGCATCACTTGGGGGGAACATGGGGAGAACACATATCTCTATATGCGGAAGGTATCCTTTTCCATGTAACCAGCCCCCTGCCTCAATTACCCAGATCACTCACATCTTTGGCCAATAGTCCTGCTACAATATAAATTGGGACAAATCCCTCATGCACCTAATAACAGGCCCCATGCCCATGCTGCTCGGAAGCATTGACCTCCGCCTATCGGCTGGACATTTCAAATATCTAGGCATACATGTCACCATGGACACCACCCTATTCTATTGTCTAAACTTAGCTCCTCTCATTGATCACTTTGCATCAGATGCACAACACTGGAAGACTCTCCAGCTCTCATTTTTAGGGCAAGCAGAGTTGTTTAATTTGATGACACCACCCCGAATGCTCTATGCCTTACAAATTACCCCCCCATCAAATACCAGATAAATTCTTCCAGACCACTGAAACCCTTCTCTGTAAGCTTTTGTGGAACGCAACCCCACTACAGATTGCCCTCTCCAAGCTGATGCGTGGAGTGTACAATGGAGGCATTGATCTTGCTGACATTAAAAAATACTACTGGGCATCGCATTTGATGTTAGCAAACAATTGAGTATTTGCTCCCTGGAATAATCCTGCCTTCAGGCTGGAAAGGTTCTTGATAGTACTTGTAGTATATCAGGGTATACTCTATAATTCACTTAAGGCCAATAATCTATTTCCCCAGATGCATACAGTAGCTCGAATCTTGAGATCAGCCACATAATTTCTTGGTTGGAGGGGGAAGGCTACTTATATTACCCTGCTGTGGAATAGTTATGCACTTTCCCAGGTGTGCAATCTTTAGGATTTCAAAGAGTGGCACCTTATAGGAATATCCTCAGAGGGGAATGTGTGGAGGGATGGCAACATTCTTACCTGGGCGGACCTACGGACCAAATATGAACTAACTGCCACTGAAGCCTTCAAATACCTCCAGCTCCAACATGCCCTCAGGACACACATCTTCAGTGGGCCCCATTTCAGATTCCTCCCCCTAGAAGATAGAATCTCAACCGAAGAATTACCCAAGAAAATGGTCTCCCTTATATACAAAAAACTAAGACTAATTCACCCAACATTCTCACGATACTTAGAACCAAATTGGAGGGAAACATTGGAGATTGTGATGACGGAGAGGCGCTGGGGACCTTCCACAAAGTAGCAATGCATGCAGGGTTCTGACTGATCTTCCTACGCATACTAAACTGCTCTTACCATTCACACATGTCACATAGGGCCATGGGCCACACTCCAACAGATCATTGCCTTCGGGGCTGTGTGGGTAGAGGAACCTTCTCTCACATGATATGGGGGAAGTTATGATGGAGCCCTCCTTCCCCCACCAAAGCTTGAGAAAAATTGTATTCCACATATCTGGGGAGAAGAACCCTCACAGAAATATGCCATGGTATGACTGTATCTAGGTCTTATAGTAGCTAAACTGAACATTTATATCCTGTGGGGGGCTACGGGGACCCCAACAGTGAGAGAGTGGGAGCAAGACATGGACTGGTGCATGATAAACGAGAAACCAATATACCAAGGGAGAGGTTTCCACGTAAGTGGGAGAAGGTCTGGGCGGGATGACGCTCCTATAGGGGTTTAGATGTGGGACCCATCGTAACACGTGAAGATCTGGAGGAGGACACACTTGCAACTTAGAAATACTGTTAAGATAAGTGAATACCTATTGCAACTTGGTCAGCCTTCTAGCCCACATGGACTATCTGGAGAATGGCTTCCTTCATTCAAAGTGACAAGTGCAATTGTATTGTGACTTCTTTTTTCTTCTCAATGTTTAGTTTATTTCATGTTTCTTTCCTTTTGCTTAAAAATAATAAAAAGATTCTGAAAAAAATGACTGGTGTGGAACACATAGCCTCCTTCAGGGTGACAAAGACCTTCAGACACTCTGGGGTCCAAATTCCATTTTTGGGTTGCTTTCTAGAAATTAGTTCAGTCAGGGAAGCCACAATAGTCATATAGTTCTGTACAAACCTCCCATTGTACCCAGTCAGGTCAAGTAAGGCCCCGACCTGTGTTTGGGTTTTAGGGATGTTACAATTCAAGATGGTCTGGAACTTGGGCTGGAGAGGTTGTAAAAGGCAGTCCATGTACACCACTGAACTGTTCCCTATCTAGCATTTGCTTGCCTTGATAGTCAGGGTCGCCTGCTGCAGGACCAGAAGCATTTCCATCAGGTAATCAAGGTGCTCCACCCAGAATGCACTAAATAGAGGTACGTCATCAAGATAAGCTTCACTGTAAGCTTCTAGCCCAGATAGGACTGTGTTCACCAACCTTTGTAAGGTGGAATGAGCATTCTTCAATCCAAAGGGCATAACTTTGAAATGAAAGTGTCCCTCTGGAGTGGAAAATGCTGACCTCTCCTTTGCTCTGGGACTTAGAGCAATTTGCAAGCAACCTGAGGTCAGATCAAATATATTCAGGTACTTTGCAGTCCCCAACCTGTCAATGAGCTCATTGGCTCCAGGGATGGGGTGAGTGTCAGTCTTGGTGACTACCTTCAAACCTCTGTAGTCCACATAAAACCTCAATTTGTTCTCCTACCTTTAGGGATAAGGAGGCATATTATCAAGCCTGGGTGATAAAATTATCGCCGCTTTATCGGCAGGAAACTGCCGATAAAGTGGTGATAATGGGCTTGATAATATGCTCTATTGAATTCCAATTGAAGCTCATGTTAAATGTTAAGGACTTCTAACATGAGCTTAAATTGGAATTCCATAGAGCATATTATCAAGCCCATTATCGCCACTTTATCGGCAGTTTCCTGCCGATAAAGCAGCGATAATTTTATCGCCCAGGCTTGATAATATGCCCCAAGGTGTGGGCACCAGTACCATAGAACTGGCCCATGGACTGTCAGAGTGCTCACCCACCCCCAACTACAGTAACCTGGCTACTTCAGCCTTAATGCTGCCTTTGACCTTGTCAGACAACCTGTGCAACTTGTTTTTGACTGGTAGCCTGTCAACAGTGTCAACATCATCGACACACCAAATGGTGACCCCACGAGTCAGGAAGCACAGCTCAATAAACTGCTCCAACCCTTGTATGTAGTATTTTTGCTGCTGGTCTGTCAACTAGGGAGAGAGTACAACTCTCTCCACTGACCCATCTTGCACATTGGTGGAGAGAAGACCTGGCAGAGGCTCATTCTCCTCCCTCCTTCATCAGCATGGTTACGTCTGCCCTGTCTTGATGGTGTTTCAGTTTGTTTGCATGGAGTACCCTACAGGGACTCCTGGGGATGCCAAGGTCCACCAAGTTGGTGGCCTCACCCTTTTTCTCCAGAATAGAATAGGGCCCAGCCCACCTGTCCTGGCGGGCCCTGGGGCCAACAGTTTCCAAAACCCAAACCTGCTGTCCCAGAAGGTACCTAGGCATATTAGCCTTCTGGTCATACCAGCGTTTTAAGGACTCTCGACGGGTCTCCAGGGTGCTGCTTACTTTACTCATGTACTCTGCTATCGGGACCGCAGGCTTATCACATACTTCAGGAAGTTCTGTTTGGGTTCCTTGAGAGGCTTCTCTCAGGCTTCGCTCACCAAACACAATGGCCCTTTAACAGGGTGCCCAAAAAGTAACTCAAAGGGGCTACAATCAAACCCTTTTTGCGGCACCTCTCTGTAAGCAAACAGCATAAATGGGAGGAGAACCACCTATCTTCTCCTGAGCTTGTCAGTTAAGCCCATAATAATCCCCTTCAGGGTCTTGTTAAATCTTTCCACCAGACCATTGCTCTGGGGATGACATGGGGTGGTGAACTAATAGGTAACACCACATTCATCCCACATCACCTTCACATAGGCAACCATAAAGTTAGTCCCCTGTCTGAGACCACCTCCTTTGGAAAGCCCACTTTGGTGAAGATTCCAAATAGTTCTTTGGCCACTGTGGGATCAATGACCATTCTAAGGGGCACTGCCTTTGGATATTTGGTGGTATGGTCCACTACCACGAAGACATATCTGTTCCCTGAGGCAGTTACTGGATCTAGTGGACCAACAATGTCAATCACCACCCGATCAATGGAAGTCCCAACCACTGGCAGTGGTGTTAAGGGATCCTTTGGTTTGTCCCCTGCCTTGCCACTAGCTTCACAGGTGGCATAGGAGCTGCACAAATCCTTCACTTTGGCATGCATGTTTGGCCAAAATTAATGATTGACCAGCTCTTCTAAATCTTGGTCTGACTCAAATGCCCTACCAAAGGGATGTCATAACCCAAGGTGAGAAACAATTCTCTATACTTCTGGGGGACCACCACTCTCCTGGTTGTCCCTTGTCTGGAGTCCCTGGCCTCAGTATAGAATATTTCATCCACCTAGTAGACCCTGTGAGATCCATTGACATCACCTTTAACTTGCCTGACCCCACACACGTTGCCAGAGCACTTCCTGTCTCACCAAGCTCCGCCCTGCTAGCTGATGGCCGCCGAACGCTGACCGTCGACCACTGACCGACAAGCGTTGAATCGCAGACCCCAGGACGCCGATCTGGCTTTCAGGCACTTGGATACCCTCCAGTCCTTTCAACCTGCAGCTTGTCCCACCATTGATCCTTGCACAGCCACAGTGTTTATTCTGGCGCGATGCAGTGGCACCCATACTATACCTATTATTCTGCTTGCTCTACCCTATCCTGCTTGCTCCTGTTCCAACTTTGATTGAACTGGGCGGAGCAGATCCGGAGCAGAAGCATATGCACAAGCGGAACGGAGCGGAGAGGAAGGCCCACAGCCCATCAGAGAGAGGGGTTCTGCAGGTGAGCTCCAGGTTGAACACTGCGAGCATAGAACGATAACACTAGCGAATAAACCTGCCTGCCTGCTGGATAAACAAGGTAAAATCACCTGGGGACATCAGGAAGGCACGGTAAGGAGCAGTACCCCACCATTACACATTCAACCACTCCTGAAAAGTTCGAGCCTTTAGAGGATTTAGAGGATTTAGAAAAACATGCTCCTGAAACATGCTCCTGAAACATTTGGGAAACGCTAAAGAAGTTTGAAAGCATTTTTGGGGGGAAAAAGGTCTGAAATTTGAAGCTTGAAACCTGGGACTGGTAGCCTCAGCTTCGAATACATAGAGCAGCGATCACTTGAGGCTCGAAAAAAGTGACAGTGTGGGTCTCCTTAGGGTGGGGTTTGATAACATTTGGCTCTGGTGCTTGAAAAACAATAAAGAGGGTTCCTATTTGTCTTCCAATATATATCATAGTGGCGGTTGGGACTACAGGGATTGCCAAAGGGGCTTCTAAAGGGCTGCTAAAAGGGGCTGGAGCATTGACTGACCTGTTCGAGGCGTACCTGGCGTACCTGATGTACTTGGCCAGATAGTGCTCCTACCGGTATCTTTTGCACAACATTCCACTAGCAGCTGCTCTTCCTTGCACTAAACGCCAAACGCAGACCAAGGCAGGGACAGCAAAGGAGCTCTTAAAAACCGGTCAGTCACCGACAGCGCCCGTACTTGTGTCTAAAGGTGCCAGGAAAGGGAGAATAAATGCGCAACAAAGAATGGATTTGAAAAACAGAGTGCTAGCACTAGCAGAGAAGAATAGACAAAATGCCTCTGCAAAATCGGAAGAGGAAGAGGAGGAGGAGGAAGATGAAGAGGCAGAGACATTGTCTGAATTGTCGGCAGAGCTAAGTATGCTTGCTGTAGGTGAAGAGGGTGAAGGAGATGGAGAGGATGAAGCAGGGGGGTCCTGAATAGAGGGGAAGAGAACCAGTTAAACTCTAATCAATACCCCATCGTTAGTAAGCCGCTGGCGGTACTGGGCAAATTCACAAGCACCCCTCAACTAAGCCAGGAGGCGCTGAAAGGGCAAACTAGTGAGAAAGATGTGCAGGATGTACAGGATGTGCAAAGCCAGAAGGCACTATCTACCACTAGCCATCCCCTGCCACCTCAAGCCGTACAGCCACACCTACACCTACAGCTACAGCCACAGCCACAGCCCGACCCCCAACCAAAGCCAAATAGAACACCAAAATCTGCAGACCATGTAGATATCATAGAAGTCAACACAGTTATTTCTCCAAACTCACCGCTCTCTGCCCAGCTGCTAAGCCCAGAGACTCAAGAGACTCCGGGTATACAACAGTTGTCACAGGGGATAGATGGGGTAGAGGTTCTATCCGACAAACTGATTACCCTGTCCGAACTACCTGAGCCAGAACTGGTTTCAGTATCAGAAAAGGAAATATGACTGCAAGATATTTCAGTGCAAGAAATATTAATAGCCATCCTCCAAGAAATAAGAGATCTTAAATCATCACAAGCATTTGAAATATCTCAACTACATAGCAGGCTGACAAAGATAGAGGAGAATCTTGGCAATCTCTCCAGAAGGGTCATAGTGGTAAAAGCCCGGGTTTCAACATTTGAAGATACCGTCACCTCCATGCAGAAGGATCTCCACGTGCTGAATAAAATTAAGTCTCAGATGGAGTCAAAACTACAAGACTTAGAAAATTAAAATAGAAGATCTAATGTACGCCTCGTAGGAGTTTTAGAAGGGCTGGAGGGCGTAGAGATGGTGAAATGGACTGAGGCTCTATTGAAAAAGGCGATACCTGAGCTACAAGGCCACCTAACAATCACAAGAGCACACAGGGTACCTAAACATTAAACCTGCTAATCCTAAATACCAGCGAACCATCCTAATTAACTTTTCAGACTATAGGATTAAAGAGCGAATTTTAAACGTGGCAATCTCTAGGAGAACGTTTAACACCGATGAGGTCAAGAATTTCAGAATCTTCTCAGATATGTCAGCTGCCTCAGCTCACAGACGCAAGGACTTTGTTAAAATGATTGACTCTTTCAAGGCCAGAGGTGCGCAAGCGATGATTGTCCAACAGTCCAAATTAAAAGTAATGGCTAAAGGATTTTTTAAAATTTTTACAGACACACAAGAAGCCCAGACATTCTTGGAGGGTCTTAATACATAAGAGAATGAGAACTAGTTAAAAGCCGAGAGAGTCCAGAAAAGAAAAATAAAATAAAACAAAAAGCAGTTTTTTTTTTCCAATGGGCGGACGTAAGGTGAATCAGGAAGCGCAAAAGGATGCAATAAGATGGTAACCAAAAAGAAGAAGAAGGAGGGAAGGGCAGTGGGACAGCAAGGGTTTCCGTTCCTTCTAGAGGGAGTGGGGAGGGGGAAGGTGAAGGGGGTGAATCAGTGAAAAAAAAGAGAGTTTATAGACGAAAAAGGGAAGAAAAAGAGAGAGAAAATGTTTTCTTTAAGCTGTTTAAGAGTCTCAATAGTAACAGTATGGCGAATAATGCTGATAGGGGACGCATCGTTTTTTCTTTATCCATGCATAGTATTTTTCATGATTGAGCATTGCACTTTAAAGCACTCTAATGCACTTTAAGGCATGTTGGTTTAGTTTACTATGCTGCTCTAATATATGTACGAGGTGCACCTTAATGTTCTTTGCACATTTTGAGAATGACAAACTGCGCGATCTTGCACATCGATGCTAGTTTTGCACAATTGCCATAGGCTTAGGCCAGTTGGGGTTGTGCAATATTTGTATAATCTGTATTGTAGATATACTTTGTATAGCTGCTTTGAGAACTACGCTACTTCCACATTAACGCTATTTTTGCACAATTGCTATATTGTTTTCACCGGATTTTTTGGCCCAATATTCGTGTATTTTGCACATTCAAATGTGGTTTTGCTAGCAGAGCATGCAATAGTTAATTACGATGTTGTTAGTGTCGTTGTACCATGCCTATTTTGCACATTCTGCATCTATCGTACTTGCTGCACTTTAGAAAACTCCTCTTTTGCACATAGAGTCTAAAATTTATTTTATTTATTTATTTTATGTATTTGTATGGCGCTCAGCTACCCAACAAGGGTTTCCCGGCGCCTATGACATATGGATGGTCAAGGAAAATACTGTATTTAATAGTTTAACACAGTTGTTTCTGAAACAACCAGGTTTTTACATGTTTCCGGAATTTTGTGTAGCTGTCCTCTTTCCGGATATGAAGGGGGAGTGAGTTCCATAATACCGGTCCTCTAACAGAAAAGGATTTTCCACCGGATCTTTGTAGTTTGAAACGGGGGACAACAAAATTCGAGGCTGTTTGAGAGCGAAGACTTCTTTGTGGCAGGTAGGGAGAGGCTAAGGCTTGTAGGTAGGAGGGTGCTGTTTTATTTTTTATTTTAAACATGTAACTCAATGTTTTGAAGTTTATCCGATGTTCGACCCTGAGCCAGTGCAATTCGTTCAGATGTTTTGAAACGCTTTCGGACTTTTTAATCCTACACAGGAGTCTTGCAGCGGCGTTTTGAATTAGTTGGAGTCGCTTGATTACAGCTAAGTTGGAACCAAGGTAGAGGACATTTCCGTAGTCAATACGTGAAGTTATTAAAGCGTTGACCACGGTTTTTTGCGTATCTAGGGGCAGCATCCAGATGATTTTTTTTAGCCACTTGATTATGGTGAAACAGAGTCCAGTGACTTTGTTTGCCTGCTGTTTCATAGACAGGGTATTGTCCAAGATGACCCCTAGGTTTCTTACCTGGGAGGCTGGCCGGGGAATGTTGCCCAGCTCATGCGGCCAGTGGAGAGGGGTCCAGAGCTCCTTATTTCTTCCCAGTAGAAGAACCTCTGTTTTGTCTCCATTTAGTTTCAACTGGTTGGCGGTCATCCAGTTGAAAATCTCTTGGAGGCCATATTTCAGCAGGGAAGGGGTTAACGTGTTTGCTTCAGAAAGAGAAAAAATAATTTGTGAGTCGTCAGCGTAGGTCATCAAGGTCAGGCCTACGCGGTCGGCCAGGTCTGCCAGTGGTCTGAGGTAAAGATTGAAAAACAGTGGGCTTAGGATGGAGCCTTGTGGAACTCCATGTGGCAGGGGGAAGATGTCTGAACTAGCGATGTTGGATTTGATCTGGAAAGTTCTTCCGGATAGAAAGGACTTGATCCATTTGAGGGCATTGTTACGAATGCCAATTTCCTCTAGGGTAGATAAAAGGGTTTTGTGTGATATGGTGTCAAACGCCGCACTCAAATCCAGAAGAATGAGTGCGACTGTTTGACCTCCATCCAGGAGTTGGCGAATTTTTTCTGTCACACCTAGTAGAGCGGTCTCCGTGGAATAGCCTGCTCTGAAGCCTGACTGGGAGGGGTGAAGAAGATTGTTATCTTCAGAAAAAGAGGTGAGGGCGGAGTGAATGTGCCTTTCCATGAGCTTGGAAAAGGCCGGGAGCAGGGAGATAGGTCGGTAATTGGAGAGAACTGTGGGGTCGGATGACGGTTTCTTTAGTAGTGGAGTCACCAAAATTGAAGCATGGTGAGAAATAAGGTGACATTCCTGTCTTAAAACGCAAATGGATTGAATAGCAGCCGTAAGAGAAATGCCATAGAGAGTTGGCTAAAAAATCTATTCCCCGATGTGATCTTTATACTAGAGACGCACCATAGGGCCTTATCAGACTATAGCAAAATATGAAAAAATTGGATGGGTTATTGTTTCTCGTCTGTATCAGGGACGGCGCAGAGGGGTGTAAGTATTTTTATAGGTAAACGCGTCCGGTTCCACATTGAAGGCTCACACTCAGATATGAGTGGTAGATGGGCATTCGTTCATGGGAAAATAAATCAGGTAACATAGTACTTGCCACAATATATGCACCAGTTATAGATGACCCGCTTCCTATTTTACAACTAAAGCAAGCGCTGATGGGTATACCAGGTCAAATAATATGGGGAGGGGATTTTAATTTCTTACAAAATCCCATAGTCGATTCTACCAGAAAAGATCAGCGCCAAAATAAACCAAAAGTTGTAATAGCCCTACAGGGATGCAAGACAAATTTGGACATATTGGACAACTGGCACTTTTAAAATCCACTTAAACGCGAATACTCTTGCCACTCTGCAAAATATGACTGAGCGTCCAGGTTGGATTTTTTTTTAATCTCACATGGTCTTGAAATTAGTAGATACGAGAATTTATCAAATGCATTCTCAGATCATGCACTAATTAAGATGGAAATAAATAATGGCAATATAGAAAAGGAAGTATCAAAAAGATGGTACTTCAATGAATTAAACCTAGCAGAACCGCAATGGTGCATTGAAATTGAGAATGAGATAAGGGTCTTTTTTAACCTGAATAGAGGCTCGGCCCCAATTAATGTAGTTTGGGACGCCTTTAAGGCCACACTGAGAGGCCTAATCACCTCCAAAGAAATACCAAAACAGAAGGCTAAAAGGGAAGAGAGAACAGCACTACAAACTAGGCTGGCCCATGCAAATCAAGAGCGTTATAGAAATAGGACCCCAGCTACTAAACAAGATGTATTGAATGCCAAAAAGAAAATGAGGGAATTCTATGAAGAGAGTGAGTACAAGGGGAGACTGCTAGTCTGGTGAGCTAAAAAAAAACAAATTCGTAATAGAGTTGACTGCTTTAAAAAAAGTCAGCGATGTTATAGCAGAACTTCGCCTTGATCAGCCCACCTGGGAGATAATTCTTACAGGAGATTTTAATGCCAACTTATTACACCCCCCATGAAGAGGAAGAAAATATCATTACTGCTAACAAAATATGGGCAGTAGAAATGCAGGTGATCCCATTGATGATAAGAAGGGATAAAGTTAGCCGGTAATTAATGTGGGACCTTGAACAGCTAGGTATGCACGTGTTAAATGGTAAAATAAAACGGGACAGACCCGCCAATTGCACTTACATTGGTCCCAGTTCAAGTTCAATTTTGGACTACACCATAGTCACCCTTCCCCTCTTAGGGTTAACTAAGAAGTTCCAAATCATATGCTCTCCTGATAGTGATCATTCGTCACAGCACATTGAAATTAAAATAACTCCTCCCAAACATCTAGAGGCCCCAATAATAGCAGATGGGAAATGTCAACAATAAATTTGAAACATTTAAGGTGGACGTGTGCCACACTATCTCAGATAGCGTTGGATGCAAAAAACCTAATGCAAACACTCACCCCAGAAAACCAATTGGCCGTGGAAACATGGACCACCTTCCTGAACAAATTACCAAAGGTAGGAGTCAACACCAAAACGACGCATAATGGAAACAAAACAGCCACCTTAGCCAGACATCACATGCTTTGAGAAGGCATTTGAGACAGTCCCAGAGGAGAGCACAAGGTCATGATTCTCAATCCACAGTATGGCAGGATGTACGTTCCCTAACAAAATTATACAAGAAACAAATCTGAAATAAGAAAAAAAAGGAGGACATCAATTTCTGGACAAAAATAGTATACAACGCAAAAAAATCCGATTCCAGAGCATTCTGGTCGCAGGTAAATTCACTGAACAGAAACGCAAATACCATAAGTATGACCTGCGTTTCAGAAATGGCATGGGTCCAGTATCTAAGCGATAAATTCTCAATAAACATCATGACACAGCCGTCATCAACTGTAACCTCTGTACATAAAAGAATAAATGCAGAGACACAGTCAACTGCTTCCGACTTGACAAACATTCTGTATAAGAAGAAGGAAGACTTAGGCCAAACATCCAGAGCCTATGTGGAAGTAGAAATACTGCGAATTATAAATAAAAGTAGGCAAGATAGTGCACCAGGACCAAATGGCGTCCCCCATGCAATCGACAAGCAAGTTCCATACTATTGGGCCAGTAATTTCAACAATGTGTTCCGGACGATTAATGTCACCAGTCGGATTCCGGAAAGCTGGAGAAGAGCGATCATCAATCCAATATACAAGGGCGGGGATCGTAAGGATCTAGGAAATTATCGCCTGATCGCGCTCATCGATGCGGAGGCTAAATATTATGATTCACTGGTGCTAACCGACCTTGTAAAATGGTCCGATGATAACAATAAAATTCCCGCAAATTAGTCAGGGTTCCAACGTGACACAGGTAGAATGGCAAATGTCATAGCAATAAGCCTGATAGCTGAAAAAAGCCTACAAGACCGTCAAGCACTACATCTATGTTTTGTGGACTTCAAGGCGGCCTTTGATCATGTTAGCCGACAAACATTATGGGTCAAATTAAAGTAACAGGGCCTGCCGACATGATCTTAAACCCAATAATGGACCTCTATACCAACACCTGGATGCAGGTAAAGATTGATAATGGCTGAAGGCTAACAAGGAAGATCAAGACCAGTGAAGGATTAAAACAAGGCTGTGTCTTGGCCCCTTAACTGTTTAATTTATTTATGGCTGATTTGACACCAAGGCTAGATGGGGTCAATGCACATCCTCCACGGCTAGGAATTTTGCCTCTCACGCATCTATCCTGCGCATACGATGTTGCCCTCCTTAGTCAAACGAAAATAGGACTGTAACGTCTTATGCATGAGCTGGCTGAATACACCAAACAGAATTTAACGGAAATAAACAGTAAAAAAACGAAGGTCATGATTATAACGCATCGCAGTACTAAACAGCTGAACTTTACAATTGACAACATGAACCTGGAAGAAGTGGATAGCTACAAATATCTGGGGATACATCTGGATAGACGGTTCACCTTCTCTACGCACTTTGACGCTATCGAAAAGAAAGGAACAGCTCTACTGCATGCATTCTGCAGCTTATCCAAGCAGCTAAAAGGTCCTTTGTTCACCCCCATTCTCACAGTTATCAAAGCCAAGCTACTTCCAACGATCGCTTACGGCAGTGTGGCACACAATGGGAGAAGTGCACCGTTATTAGATAAAATCCAAACAAGAGTGTACAAACGTGTATTTTGCAGTCCCAAATATTGCATAAAAGATATGAAATTAACTCTGCTATTTAGGAAGCCCTGCAAAAGCAACTCCAAATCCCAGTACGCGAAGTACTTAAACTCCTCCTTGAAAATTACTGAGTGTGGCAAAGGAAGTTACCAGTAATATCATTTAAGCAGACCGTAAAAAAAGTAGTCAATATGCACTCTTGATCGAAGACAAAACATCTCTAAGACGCTGGGCACACGCTTGAATGATAATACAATCCTACAAAAGGCCGGCACCAGCTGCTTGTTTAGGCCTAGCTTTTCCATCGCATTTAAAACTAGAGTACCTAAAGCTACGCATGGGAAAACTGCCAACAAACGCCGACCAACCGGGCTGGAGGATACCGGGCCCGAAGGATTGTAATCTATGTGGTGCTGCAGTACAAGACATCATTCACTTGATCTGCATTTGTCCAGTACTGGAACATGAGCACCGGAGTTTACTCAGGGTAAAGTTCAATGAAAAAGGTATTCGCACATGCCGCTCAGCGATATTAAATGCGTTGGACTCAGTGGATCCACAATTCATTTGTCGAATATTCAAATACGTAATCAACTTTGAAAAACTTACTGAAAAGCGAATACAAGCCTGAACTTTTGAACTTTGATATTGCACTGGCTGATTTAGAATCTGTTTCCCAAACCACTATGACATCAAGAATACTTGTGCTTTTATCTTTATAACCAATGGTTCTTTTAAACTCGTATTTTTCATTATAATAGTACGCAAAGGAAAGTATCTTATTTTTTTATATATTGTAACGCTTTTTATTAACTATACAATAAAGAATTTATATATAAAAAAGACTGCTTATATGATACAGTAACCAAATCTCGTATGAAGACCACATCATCTATAGGTGAGATGTTTCTTAATCATTATAAAGAGATCTATCAGATCACCAAACAGGTTACATTGGAAACAATTTACAAGTTTTTACAGGAATTACAAATTCCAAAATTAGGAAACGATTTTAAAGAGCTGCCCCTCGCTGAATTTACAAAAGAAGAGCTAGACGTAGTTATAAGCTCCCTGCCTAATTGCAAAGCCACCGGAGAAGATGGTATTCCAGGGAAATTTTTTTAAAGCTTTTTCTGCAATTCTGAGCCCTGAGCTTTTATACTTGCCAATTATTTATTAAGAGAAGGGATCCCACCGGAATCCTTTTGCACTGCAGTAGTAATCAGTATTTTGAAAAAAGAAAAAGATAAAGAAAATGTAAACTCATACAGGCCAATAAGCCTGTTAAATGCTGACTACAAACATTTTACCAGCTTGGCGCTCAGCATATCCTCTGGGTCCCCTTTAGATCCCCTTCCTCATAGGATATGGAAGGAGTATGGCCCAGAGCTATTTCCCTGGATGCGTTTGATCTGCTGCCAGTCCCTGGAGGAAGGAGTAGTGCCAGAGGCATGGAAACAGGCAGTGGTAACTCTCCTACTCAAGAAGCCCTCACTGGAGCCAACAATTCCAGCTCACTTTAGGCATATATCTTTTCTATCCTATCCTATAAACGTCCTGAAAAAGGCTGTTAGTAGGTCCTTGTCAAGTTATCTAGAAGATAACTGCCTTCTAGACAGGGATCAGTTTGGATTCCGCCCAGGTCATGGGACAGAAACTGCATTGGCAACCATGCTGGACACCCTGCGAATGCGAGCCGACAATGGCAACTCATCAGTACTAGTGTTACTGGACATGTTGGCCGCATTCGACATGGTTAGCCATGCAGTTCCGCTAAGTAGACTGGAGAAACTGGGTGTGAGAGGCAAAGCTCTAAAATGGCTACAATCATACCTGTTCGGTAGACAACAGGTAGTGACCATGACTCCGTATGCCTCCCCCAAGTCCCCGGTTCACCATGGAGAGCCACAAGGCTCGTCGATTAGTCCTATCCTTTTTAATATATACTTGCAGCCCTTGATCCCCATCATAAAATCTTATGGGATTGATTTGATCAACTACGCCGACGACACCCAACTGGTGTTTCCCCTTGAAGGGAAACATGCGGTGTCTTTGGACACATTCCAGGAATGCATGTGTTGGGTCTCTGGTTGGCTCAGTGCAAACTCCCTCCAATTTAATGAGGGGAAAAACGGAGGTAGTTTACTGCTCGAAGGCTAAACTGAATCAGCAACTACCGTGCGAGCTTAGGTTCTCCCCAGGGGCCGATCTCTGCATTCCAGTTAAGACCGTGCGCAATCTGGGAGTTCTGTTTGATGAAAACCTGCAAATGGTATCACAAACAAACAAAACAATTAGTGTCTGCTTTGGCTTGCTAAAAGCACTTAGACAGATTCTTCCTCTCCTACCCGATGAGACCAGACCTCTGGTGGTAAGGAGTATAATCATGTCCAGACTGGATTACTGTGACTCCCTATATCTAGGCGCCCCTTTATACATCTTGCGTGGACTGCAGAGAGTCCAGTCATTAGCGGCCAAGCTGGCACTCAATAGACGAAGCAGCTTCTCTACTACGATGGCTTTGAGAGACCTTCACTGGTTGCCAGTAAGGGACAGAGTCACATTCAAATCTCTGTGCATCATCTATAGAGCACTACACAGCATGGACCCGCTGCCTATGCAGGAAAGATTCACATGGTATAAGCCCACCAGGTCTCTTCACTCTTCCAGTCTAAGCCTGGCACCAACCACCAGATTCAAGAGATCTAGGATGGGAGGCAGGGCTTTCTGTACAGTAGCGTCCCGGCTGTGGAATGAGCTGCCTCAGAACATCCCGCAAGCCGACTCTCTGATAGGTTTTAGAAAGAGCCTAAAGACCTGGGTCTTTGCTAAAGTCTGAGACCTTGGCGCCCCCTACCCAGCCTTCTATATGCCGTTTCCATCTGATTAGGTTTTTTTTTTTCAAAAAGCGCCAGGATACCCGTAGGGTGGCAGTTGCGCTATATAAGAGCAACATACAATACAATACAATACAATACAAAATGTTCACCAAACTGCTTGCAAATGGATTAAATAAGATGGTAGGATCACTCATTGGGGCAGACCAGTGTGGTTTTATAGCAAGGAGACAGATCCACACTAATACAAACTTTTTATTGGAAGCTTTGGATTTTTTTGTGTTAATAAAGTAGAGGGACAGATCTGATTTTTAGACGCCGAAAAGACTTTCAATCTTGTCTCGTGGAACGGTGTCTTTGAGATCCTGGAGAGGTTCGACTTTCCGAATGAATTTGTATTTTTATTAAAGCAACTTTATAGACACTCTCAGACGCAGATTTTAATTAACTCAGTAAACCTAGGGACTTGTCAAATAAACATAGGCACTGGGCAAGGCTGTCCCCTTTCCCCGATTTTATTCGCTTTATTTATTGAGCCACTGGCAATTGCAATTAGGGAGAAAAGAGCTCATACAGTACCAGTCATAGGAATGACTGACATAAAACTTTATGCCGATGATATTGTCCTATTTTTTAATACAAAGATAGCCAGTCAGTCAGAAATTATGAAAGTATTCTCAAACTTCCAAAAAATAGGTGGATATAAAATAAATAAAACCAAAACAGAAATGATATTATGTAATTGCACTGTAAACAATTTATTAACTGAGTTTAGGCAGACAATACCCGCCCCAAGAGATACTTAGGAATTTACACAACAGAAAAAGTGGAAGATCTCTATTTATTAAATATATCCCACTACTGAAAAGGGTGAGCTCTCAGCAAACACGATGGAATCACTCCCACTGTCAATAATGGGACGCCGCTGCGCTAATTCGAATGTCCATTCTTCCACTTTTTAACTTCCTTTTTAGTGTAGCTCCATGTGCAATACAGGCTTCCTTTTTTAAGCAGATAGATGGTATGTTCTCTTCTTTCCTATGGGCAAACAAGACACCAAGGCTGGCACTTAGCACTTTAAACTCTCCGGTCACGGAGGGAGGACTATCTCTTCCAAATATCAGAGCTTACTACTATGCGGCATTGGCACATCACAGTTTTAGGTTTATTTTTTCAGACACTCAAGAAGCAGATCTTTTTTTATGAAAAAGATCTTAAGGGAACTTAACATTCTTGACCCAGCAAGAGTGACCAAGTACCCTAAGAAAGTACGATATAAGACCCTACAATGGCTATTCAAACAAAAAGCCTAGCTCCTGACATATTATGATATCCTAAGAATTAACAGCTCAACCAGACTTGTGAATATGCATACAGGAGAAATGGGTATCTTGGACAAAAATACATTGAGATTGTGGAAAGAAAATGTATATGATAAGATTCAGGATTTCATTGGGGGGAATAGTTGGAAAACATGGGAAGAGATCGAAATGGGGCTTCAACACTCTAATACAGTTTTAAAATGGTATTTTATTAGACTCAATGCTACACTGGCAAAGTTAGATATGGGTAAACTATTGTATAAAACTAACATAAGTGAAGCTCTAAATGGCCAGTATCTGGATAAAAATCTTTAATGAGAACAAATCGTCTCTGTTGTATGAAAAGATCAGGGATAGATGGAGAAAAGGAGAAGGCACACATATTAGTAAACCAACTTGGGATAAATTAAAAACAAATAATGCAGTTATATTCAGAGGAGCAAATTTTAAATGAATGCAATTTTACTCGAAATGGCTGATTGATAGAATACCCTTTTTTTATCCATAATATATACCCCAAAGTAGAAGATAAGTGCTTCCGATGTGAGGAGAAGTACAACTGGACACACGTTATGTTGGAATGTTCCAAAATACAGAACTTATGGGAGGAGATTGAGAAATATCTCAGAAATACAACAGATCCCCAAATCTCACTTAATGAATCTATCGCAGTTCTGGGCTGCTCCTCTGTTGCCTCTTTACACAATGAAGGTTTATTTATTGCAGCACTAGTAGCAAGATCCCTAATCCTGCAACTGTGGAAAACAGATAAAGTACCTACCTTTAATGAATGGTGAGTAAAACTATCTAAAATACAAGGATGGAAAAGAAATATGCATTAAGATGAGGAGCAGTGAGAAAATATGAGAAGTATTGGAGCGTGTTTGAATCCTAGGTCTTTTGGTGTTTCTCTGTACTTTATTAAAGACAAGACCTGGATTATAACTGCCGATGGGTCTAGGATGTTCTTAGGAATTTACGTATTTGATTAAGCACTATTTGCACTTTAATGAGATCAATTCAACACCTTTTTTTCTTGTACTTTATCTCTCCATCAAAAGGAATAGCGATTATATTACTGTGTCTGAATTTTAGATCTTGTGGGGTTTCTTCTGTATTTTATCTAAATAAGATCTTCTTTTTTTTTTTTTTGTCCTCATAACCACCGTTTAGACCAGTGCCAAAAAGGAATCAACGGAGAATAACTGGCTCAGTTAAAACTGGTGGGGACAGATATCTTGAGGGCCCTCTATCCCACAGTCTTCCACCGTAATCCGAAGAGGCACTAGATCTTGACTTGCCATCCCACAGCAAATCTCTGAGTAGTTTTGGCAGCCATATACAAGCCGGGCATGAACCGGATAGCAGCTGTTTCAATGGTGCTAAACACAAAGAGCAACCATAGAAGATCAATCATTGGACTCGGGGGAAAAAAACAAAAAACGAATGTATCACTGAGACCACTTTATCATGTGCCAAAATGCCCTTTTCCTGCGATTTCCAGATCTAGCCAAATCCATGACTGATGTCTGCAATACAGAGTCTTGCCAGTCTCTAAAAGTAGGAGGTGAGGAGTCCTTCCATTTCCTGCAGATCTCTCTTCTTGCGAGCAGGATAGAATAAAAAACTAAACATTTAGGTAGATGTTGTACTCCTTCCAACACTCCAAAAATAATCAGGGACAAATCCATTGTGACATGTCTTCCTAAGGACTCAGTGAGGCTGTTGCTGATATCTTGCCAAAAAGATGTTAATGTTGGGCATTCAAAAAACATATGTGTATCCGAAGCGGCGATTTGGCCACATTTGGCGCAGGACACTGTCTGACCACCTGTAAATTTAGAAAGTCTAGAGGGGGAGTAGTATGCCCTATATCTGGTTTGGTCCTTCATTGTGTTGTGTTGTACTGTCCATCATAGCGCTGGGACGCCACTTGGCTGTGGCAGCTACGCGCTTTATAAATAAAATAACATAACATAACATAACATATAGGGTAAAAATGTGGTTTCTACGAAGCCATGATGGCTTAACGATACTCCACAAGAGCTCGAAGGAGGATTTCCAAAGTATTTGTAGATTCACATCCCCCAGGTCAGAACCCCATATTGACTCTGGTAAAACAAAGTGTCCATCTACCTCCTCCATTATAGAGTTGTACCATCTAGATATTTCTTTCTTTTCTGGCCCTCTGCTTAGTAGATCGGAGATAAAGGGGCTATGTCCACCTAGTTTGAACTTATTTTTATTAGCAGAAGATGTTTTATAAGCTGCTGTCCAACTGTAAATCTGGTTATATTTGAAGCGAGAAAAGTTAGGACCGATCTTGGCTTGCAAATATTCCCATGGAAATAAGTCTCCTTCATAGAAAAGATCCCCCCAAACCTCCATGCCCGCCTCCCTCAAAGGGACTGCCAGGATATCATCAAGCCAAACCGGACCTTCGGGTAAGCCCCACAACGGGTTTTTTTCCGCAAAAGTAGTTTACTTTTATAGCTTTCATGATTTCTGCCCATGTTCGTGCAAGACCCTGTAAGATCTTCAGTTTAATCTTCTTAAAAAACTTAGGATTTCCAAACTTAAAGAGAAAACTAGAGTGATTGATATTTTCCCCCTCCAACATTGCTGCATACATCATACCCACCCCCAAGGAGTCAGGGTTCTTTAACAACATCCTTGAGTGGGATAATTGAAAGGCCCAGGCATAGATTTTTAGATCCGGAGCCGCCAACCCTCCCTTTTCACGTCGCCGTCTTAGTTTTTTCCAGGCAATTCGTGGTATGTGGTTGTGCCAGATAAAAGAAGAGACGTTTGATTGAAATTTAGCTAAGATTTTTTGATCAAAATATAGGGGAATGGTATTAAATAAAAAAGAGATCTTTGGAAGAATAGACATTTTGATAAGATTGATCCTACCTATTAATGAGAGGGGAAGATGTAACCAAGATTGAAGAAGCTTCCGACAGTCTTTAAGTACTGTGGGCAAATTAACCTGGACTATTTTATTTATGTCTTTTACAATTGTTAAACCTAAGTAGCGCATTGAGGTGCTGGGATGAAGTTCTATAGGTGGATTCTCATCATTCCAGATAAGCATTTCGGTTTTGGTTGCGTTTATCTCATACCCCGACACCTGACCAAAAGGGGTAGCTAGCTTCACTATGGCAGGGAGAGCTGTGACGGCCTCTGATGTTAAAATAAGTACATCGTCGGCATATAATGCCACCTTTCTCGTCCAACCTTGATAATGAAAAGGTTTAATGGTGGGCTCCTCCCTTAAATATTGCGCAAACGGTTCGATGTAAAAATCAAAAAGTAAGGGGGAGAGTGGACAGCCCTGTCGAGTTCCCCGGGTAATAGAAAAAGGACTTGATAATTCACCATTCACGAGAAGAGATGCCGAGGGATTGCTGTACAAGAGACTGATCGCCCTACGAAAACCACCACCCACACCAAATTTGGCCAAGGTCTCCGACAGGTAAACCCAATTAACCCTGTCGAAGGCCTTGGTTGCGTCCAGTGTCAGGGCTGCCAATGGAAGCTTATTAGATGTTGCTATATCTATGGCGCCAATTAGATCAAAGGTTAGTTCATATATTTGTCTTCCCTTTAAGAATCCCTTTTGATCCAGATGAAGGACCGATGGTGCGATTTTGGCTAATCTTGATGATAAAATAGTGGTAAAGATTTTATAATCCACATTCAAGATAGATATTGGCCTATACGACCCACATTCTTCCTTCGGTTTACCTGGTTTTAAGATAAGGGTAATAGAGGCACTATCCCAGGATGTTGGAGGAGACATACCTTCTAAGAGAATTTGATTAAACAACTTTGTGAGAAAAGGAGCAATCTCTGAGTCTAAAAGTTTATATAATTCAGCCGGAAGGCCGTCGGGACCCGATGCTTTCCCCTTCTTAGAATTCTTAATGGCTGAGATCACCTCACTCTCAGTAATGGGGCTGTCCAAATATTGGGAATGTTCTAAAGAGAGAGAAGGTAAGGTAATATTATCCAACCAGCTCTTAACAGACTCAGCCGATATCACTTTGTCTTCTTTATAAATAACCTGAAAAAATTTCCTAAATGCCTCCCTGATGTCCTCATCGGAGGAGAGATTAGTATTACCTATTTTTATGGTTGCAATGTTGTTCCGGACCTGGTCTACTTTAGTCTTCCAGGCCAGAAGTTTGCTTGCACCTTCACTATATTCGAATTGGGCCAGCTTGCTGGCTTCCCACCTCTGTTGGACTCTCAAACTCAAAGTTGATGCCAGGGTCCGCTTCAGGGTCGTGAGTTTGTTATGTAGGGGGTCTAATATTGACCTTGAAAATCCATTACTTAGATCAATTTCCCGTTCAATAGAAGCCATATCTGATTCTATAGAAGAGATCGTTTCGTTGTAGCTCTTTCTCTGGAAGGCAACTTTGGCAACAATCAACCCTCTCAATGTTGCCTTATATGAATCCCAGATAATTTTATCAGACGCAGTACCATCATTAGATTGGAAGAAATTACGTGTCTCTGTTTTTAAAAACAAAATATCCTCCTCATTAGTGAGCAAGGAACGATCAAAAGACCAAACAGTCGAAGTTTTTTTCCTGCGAAGACTCATCACTAATTTAACAGCAGAATGATCTGAGTGGTGTGACGGGAGATATTCTGTTGTTATAACTGAATCGGCCAGTCTTTGGGTCATTAAAATGTAGTCTATCCTAGACTTATGGTGATACTTATGATTCTTATAAGAGACCCCCTGTTGGTTTCCCGATCTTTGCCGCCAGACGTCGACGAACCCTTGCTGTCTCATGGCGTCTAATAAAAAGGATCTGGTTTTAGACAAAACCCTGGAACGATTGTTGGGAGATTTATCCAGGATGGGGTCCAAAACAATATTAAAGTCACCTGCTAAGATAATGGGTCCTGATATTTATAATAACTTCAAAAAAATTGTTTCCAGTATCGTGGGGTCATCCTGATTCGGACCATAGTAGCCAACTATTGTAATTGAGACCCCAGAAATAAGAACTGTGGCAATAGCCCATCTGCCAGAGGAATCCACAACCTTTGAGATTAGCTTGGCTTTGGCTCCCTTTTTAAAAATGATAGCAACCCCTCTTGTATGGGATTTTTGTGTGGTAGTAACCATAAAATCAATCCATCTATTCTTTTTAATTATTTCCAACATTTCAGTATGCATAAGATGGGTTTCCTGCAATACAATGACCTGCACTGCTGAATCTTTCAAATATTGTAGAATTCTATTTGCACGGGGCTTTGTGCGCAGGCCATTGATATTCCAAGAAAGGAGGTCTATACTACTCATCTCCTAACCGATGGAACAGTTTGATTAATGTTGCAACAAAAAGAGACCTTTGTAATGCTGTTAACTGATTGTATCCGGCGATTATAAAAATATGAAGGTTATGTACAATATATGAACCAATAATTATTGTTCCAAAAATTTCCATACTAGTTATTGAGGACATTTTATAATTTTGCCACCCCTGTGCACTCACCCGCTCAAGGTGAGAGCCCCTCCCCCCGTGAAGAACCCTTGCATTATCTAACCGGAACATAGTCCCAGTAGATAGTGCCCCACTGGTTGATCCCCTACAGTAAAGTCCCACCGCTAAGTATTCAGGTGAGTAGACCTAAGTCCATGAGATAATTTTTGTGTTTTATTTTTTATTTTTCTCCCCCTTTAATTATTTGCCTTTTTCCCTCTTTCTTTTAAATCTTTTCTCCCCCCCTTTTTTTTATTTATTTATTTGTTTTATATTTTCCCTTTTTTTTTTTTTTAAGATCCTTATCCAACCCCTCTCTGTCTCATTTTACGCACATGTAGCCACATGTGGAGATATGTACCACCGGTCAACTTTATCAAAATTAAGACTATGAGACAATGAAAAGACAAAGATCAAACATATTGAGTCCATTTGGTATTAGGGAGAGGGGGAGCTAACTATATACAAGATTTATGCCTAGATTCTTTCCATTCAAGCCCACTTATGGGTCATTACTTATTATTCAGATCATTGTTTTACTTTTGCCCTAAGAGGCTGTTTTACCCAGATCCATCAGCAACTCATCTGCCGCTTGCACTGACCTAATGTTATACATCTTGTTATTATGCATAACTTTAAGAGCTGCCGGAAACATCAGCTGGGCCGTTGCCCCCAATCTTCTGAAAGTATCCAAGCGTTTGCCAAACTCCCACTGTTTTTCAAGTGTTATTCGGGACAGGTCAGATCTTATCAAAAAAGTAAAGCCTTTCCCAGACAAAGACTTTTGTTTCAGGGCCATGTTCAAAATACGTTCCTTCAAGACGTAAGTGTGAAAGTTTACCAAAATCTTTCGTGGTTTAGAACGCTGAGGATTAAGCCTAAAAGGGTCTCTATGTACCCTCTGGATGTCAACAGACAACTCCTCGGTAGTGTGTTCTAATGGAAAAGCTTCTTTCAGTAGTGAGACGATGTATTGCTTTATATCTGACCCTTCAGAGCCTTCCGGGACATTTAAAATGCGGATATTTCCTCTTCTCGCATTATTCTCGAGGGTCTCCATCCTCTCACTAAGGGCCAGATCTTCCTTTGTAAGTTTGACTATATCCTGCCTCGCCTGATCCAGATAAACTGTATGAACGCCTACTGTTTCCTCTAATACTCTTGTTCTTATAGTTAGGTTTTCGATTTTATTGTCAAGGGATTCGCAATAATTCTTGAACCCTTGTTGATTAGCTGCGGACTCAGCAAATCCTTTCCTTATCTCCTCAGTAAGGGCTGAAAACATCTCTAGTACAGAGGCTGCTGTCAACGGAGCTTGAGAGATTAGAGGGGCTGGTAAGGAATTAATCTCGAATTGAATCGAATTTGCTGAAACTTCTTCAAGAGGTCCCCCAGATGCCCCACCAACAGCCCCCAAATCAGTAGGTTCTAATTCTTCATCCTCTTGAAAAAAATCTATAGTGGGAGATTGGAGTTCACTCAAGTGCTGCTCCAGAAACAACTTAGATTGTGACTGATGTTGGTCTGGATCTAATATTCCTCGCGAACTAGCCTCTCCACCAGAGATTATGTCAGTAGCTTTAGCGCATTCAATCATTTGATCAGGAAGTTTCCCGTCTAAAACCGACTCTTTGAATAATACTGTATCATTTGATGTGAGTGATTTAACAACTGATGTAGTATTGGAATCCGATTTTGCAGCCATACCGTGACTATTTAAGCCTTCAGAAAGGTGAAGAATCTGAGGAATGGCTTTAAAATAGGCACGAAGTGAAGGTGTTAGTTTAGAACCTGCGGAGGGTAATACCTTGGTGTCCTTGGAGATAATCTTGGCTTTTAATTTGGATTTAGCCCTCACACTTGAGGCTTTAGACTTGACTTCGGTATTTAAATATGAAGATGTTTTTGGTTTGGATAGTGTTTTAATTGCTTCACCTGCTTCTGCCCCCTCTTCTAAGGTTCCGATCTTATTTGGCACTACCTTCTTCTTCTGTCGACGACCGCGACTGCTCTTAGTTCCACTTTTAGGAGTATTAGATAAGTCGCTAATTGTATTAGATGCACCAGATGCTGCTGACGTGTCTTTATCAAGAAGGGACTGTGCTTGCTCCCCTACCTTGACTGTGTTACCCCTCTGATCAGACAGAGTGATATCTAGTAATTCCTGACTGTTAAAGCTGATGTTAACCAACTCGTGCTCAAGAGACCCCTCCACTGTTGAGATGATAGCAGGAGCTTGTGAGTATTGGGGGGCTTCGTGAGAATCACCCTTAGAAGAGAAAACCCCACTTGTTTCAGGCTTTAAAACAGTTTTTAAGTTCTTGGGGGGAGAAAAAAGGAGGTTCCTCAATTTTTTCCCTTTTCTAAGCTCCAGGGCGGCTGTGCAGATCGTCGGACTAAATAACGTGCCCGATGTTTTTAGGCACTTGTTAGTAGGAATTAAGGAAGTTGGGGGAGATATAAAGTTGCTTCCAACTCCAAATAAGATCTTGAATTTTGATGTAGGACATTGCACTTTAATGAATGATCTTTTTGTTCCTTGATCATATGAATTGTGACTGCACTATGGAGTACCTCTAGTTCTCTATGTAAATAAGTGGTCTTTGATAACCTTTTTGCATTTTATATGTCTGGAATTTTATATGAGACTTGTATGTATTTTATACTTATGTCTATGAACTCACAATAAAAATATATAAAAAAACCTTTCTCTTGCCTGGAGGTAGTCCACCTCGGGCCCTCAAGAGTGAGGCAATGCTTTGCCCTTGGCACAGCTCCTCTCTAGTGGGTCCAATGGCTTCTTGCAATTCTGCCAAGTCAGACATATTTTGCTGGGATGGAGTCCCTACCTCAGAGGCCGGATCCTCCCCCTCAGGATTGTACTTCTCTTGATCCTTTTGAGCTGTTTGGACTAGCTCACCAGATCCTGTGCCCTCTCTCTGGTTTTGGAGGCTTGGCCCATTGTCCCAGAATCTAAGTGTCAAGCACTCCCCTGATGTGCAGTCTGCGACCCAGTCAAAGCAAATGCCAACTTAGGGAGGTCCAGCATCTGTGCATGCACCTTCCTTTTCATCCCTGACCATTCAAAAGCTTCAAAATATTTTCCCAGTAGACACTCTACTGGAAGGGCAGGAGACACAGCTGACTTCTTAGGGCCAGTGATACCTCCCCATTCCAAGCGCACCATTGCCGTGGGGTGGAGATTGGCTCTGCTGTCTGTATAGGCAATCTGATGGAATACACCAGGTAGTTTCTGCTCTGGGGAAACCAGTGTATCCACCATCATAGTAACACTGGCTCCTGTATCCCCCAGGGCCTTAATCTCAGTCCTCTCAATTTTAGGCTCTCCTTGTTTGGAGGTTAGGCCGCCAGGGCTGAAACTTCCACACCACCCACGAAGCCTTTGTCACCTCTGTGTACCTCTTTCCTATCTCTGGGTCAACTTCCACCCATACACCTACAATAGCAATCCCCTGGGACTGCCCACCAGTGGGGGCATCTTTGAGAAGATTGTGTTCCCCTTTTGTGTCCTGGCTGCTAGCAGTCAAAACACTTCTCTGTAGTATCTATGAACTTCCATTGAAACCCCTTCCACTTGAAAGTGGAATGGCCCAGGGAACCCCCCCCCCCCCTCATTGTGCAGGTGTTTGGGGATCATTTGAGGACTATTTCTGTTTTTCATGTGAGTCACACAGGGCTTTCTCTTGGGGGGGACATGTCCTCCTTTCTTCTGATCCCCTCCCTGGTTCTTCTCGGCCAACCTGGTGCAAACCCACTCATCTGCTGTCCCACCCAGTTCCCTGGGGCTAGACAGCTTAGAGTCATCTAAATACTGGTATAATGTATCTGAGGGACAATTAGTCAATAAGTGCTCCTTCATGAACAAATTGTAGAGGCCATCATAGGTAAGTACCTAGTTATCCTGTATCCAGCCATCTTTAGCCTTCACAGATATGTCTACAGAGTAAACCCAGGATTGGGTACTGACACTCTGTGTCCCTTTATTTCATCCTATACTGCCCAGGGGTGAGACCAAATCTCCTGACTAAGCTTTATTTCAAGTGGAGGTAGGACTCAGCTTCCTCATCTCTAGGGTCAAGCGAATGTCTCTCCCTGCTACTAGAATCAACTGCCACTGGAGGGAACCTCAGTACCGAGGACTCACCCTCTCCATCTTAAGGGGCCCTTTCAAAAGCTGTCAGGTACTTGTCAATGTCATCACCTTCCTGATATTTAGGGACAATCACCCTGGGCAATCGTTTGTCAAATATTCACCCTTAGCCACCTTTGTCTCTTCTTTGCTTCCACCATCTCTCTTTTCTTTATGTGCCCCCTTGTTTGGCCAGGGCACCCTTCTCTGCCTCTAAAGCTATATATGTTAACTTGGCCCCAAGTCCTCTCTCTCTAAGGAACTGTCCTGCTCCTCCTGTGATGCATCCTCTCCCCGCTCTAGCTCCAGCAGGGCCATGGTTACTTCATGGATGGACAGGTGTTCTGCTTCCCCCCCTCCTCCACTACCTCTGGAGCCTCCTCAGTGTCAAGGGCTGAATTTACTTGCTGGGCCTTTCTCCCAAGATATAAGGGTCTTTATCAGCTCTGACTTCCTGATAGTGGAAAGTGCTGGTAGTTCCCTAGCCCTACACAACCCCCTAAGCTCAATTACTGCGAGAATGGGTAGGCTAGCCAGATCAAGCTCCATGGTATCCTTTAGTTTTGAGTCACACACAAAATAATCTCTGGCAAAAATCGAAATTAGAGTTTTTTTAAATTAATTAATATTAGTCTAAATGAAGAAATGTTGCACTATGTCAATTTAGAGGATTAATAGTTGCCGCACTTAAAGATTGAAGGTGTTATCAAACACAAGTTCTGGATCCCACCGCTGCCCACCAAATTATGGAAGGTGATTTATTAGTAGGTGCAGATAGGTATCAACAGCTAGTAACAACACCACAATCACAAATAAGGTCCAGTCAAATCTCAATAAATTAATCCTTGCACAACCCTTGGTAGCTGGGCAGAGGAGCAGTCAGGCTTAACTTAGGAGACAGGTGTGTAAAGCATTTACTATCACCAAAACAGTAAAAAAAGTAAAAGACACAACACAATAAAAATCCAATACTAATGTTTAATAATATAGAACATTTTTTATCTTTCAAATGATACAAAAATAACAATCAATATAGGAAACCAGATATATGAATTTTTATAGCTTGAATCAAAAAACATTTGTTTTTTAGTGCCAAAAGGTGTAAAGCGCCAAATGTTGTTATCTAGCGACAAAGTCAAAGTTTCAAGCTTATCGCAATTGAATATGGGTGGGATACAATAAGCGTTTGGTCCTGGTCAAGTTTTTACCTTCTGACTTACTCATTGTTTTGGAGCTTTTTCTCTCAACATCAAGCAATCGGATCTTTGGATTCAGATTTTAAGTTGACAATAGCAGCCTGCTAGAGCGCAATGCCTTAGTGAGCTCTGGAGGGCTTTGTCTTAGATGACACCCTCCACCATGAGAACTCCCTGGTAATTGTGAAATATCTTTGTCCCAGAATGCCCATTTCTGCAAAAATATAAATGGAGAAATGCTATCTTTGAAGTACAGGTCTGGCTAACCCAACTCACAGGTGTGGCTACATTTTCCCTAAACTCTCCTTCGAGTCCTTCGCCTGATCTAATTGGGGGGGCAACCATCTGGTTTTGGGTCAAGGAAGTGAGGGCTGTCCTGGATCCTGTGTCATCTGTGCTTCTATCTTTGAAGTCCAGTTTATCTACCCCGCCTCCTTCCTTTCCCTGGCTTCTCTGGGAAGAAAATCTTCTCCCAGCAAATGGTTGTATTGTTTTAGCCCCAGGTCTCTTCACACCTACTCAGGGGGCAAAGGCTGGCCAGTCAAATGGGGCGGATACAAGGCTGTTTGAGGTAACTTCAGGAAAGTAAGTTCTAAAGCTGTTTTCATGCAATAGTTTAAATAGATCCAACATTTATTATAATTATTATTTTGATATTTGAATGAAGTTGCTAGCTAACGCCTGTCAAACATTAGTCTTAAGTAAAGTTTAATAAAGCTTTCCCTTTTTAGCCTATGGAGCTGACTGCACTTTAAAGGGGAAAAACAAATGCTGCTGTTTATCCCTCATTAGGGCATAAAAAACATATTTTATAATGTCCCTGCTTTTTAGAAGAAGATACCGTACCCTTACGGCACCTAGGGCAGACCTTAGGGTTGGCTTTATATAATAAAAAGTTAGCTTTGGAAGTACTTTTAATTCCAAGGTTGAATTTGGACAATTTTCGTATTCAAAACCAGCCAGCAAGGCAGCACTGCTCTTAATATGACACCACGCAGTGCACACTTAAGTGTATTAAACTCCATGCCCTACCATATACTAGGGGCTTACTTGTCTTGGCCAATTATAATGACACCAATTAACATATATCTTTTAAGGACAGAGCACTGGCCTTATGCCTGGTAGGCAGAGCCCAGGGCACTTTCAGAGTCAGTAATCACCAGTATCTGACAAAAAATGGGGATGATCAGGGCCAAAAGGATGAATTTCCTACAGGAACCAAAATGTTTCTAAGTTCTGGGTTTTTCAGAATGTAAAAAGGATTACACTTTGACTCAGACAAGCGTCAAAGGACTTCAGGAATAGCACTTGGGGGGTCAAGACTCCAGCAGAAGTCACCAGCAGGCTCCAAGGCCGGTCCAGTTGGAATTAATCAGCTGGGCTCATCAGCAAAAGGACTTCTAGCAGCTTGTTGTGCCCCAGTAACTTAACAAGAAGTCATCCAAATGACACTAGGAGTATACTTCTTTGTCCGCAGTACAAGTGGTTGCAGGTCCAGTCTTTCAGGTCTCTTTGCAGGTCTCAACAGCAGGTGCAGTGCATCTTCTTTCTTTCACAGGTCGACTAGTGTTCTGAAGAGGCTGCCCAAGGGTGCCACATTTATGCCTGGCACTGGCATGTGGTTGGAGGTGTTTCCTGGCCCCTCTCTAACCAACAGAGAAATGGTTCCCAGTGTTAACTGTGAGAAATTGGGTTGTTGGTTGTGGGCAATGTGGGCCCCTCTCAAACAACAGCCACAAACCCTGTCAGAGTGAACCACAGTCGCTAAATTAACCTGTGCTTAACCCTCTAGTAGCTTGTAACAAAAGAAATCATGCTTAATTTAGAGCAACTGTATAAAGTATTTTTGCAGCACTTAAATGGCAATAAAGTGTAAACACAACACAAAAAAGCCCACACCAATTTAGAAACATAGATTAATTTTTAAAAAATCCTTTGACACCAAAACAAGAGAAATCCAATCAGGGGAACCAATGTTATGACTTCTTAAAATTTTAAGTGAAAACCAGTGCTTTCAAAAGATGTAAGCACCAATCGTGGACATCAAGTCGTGTGAGACCAGAGCAAAGTCAAAAGTTATTGCCAACCGCAATGGGACGTGATTCGGATATACAAAGCGTTTTGGGCCTGGTCTCCACTTTCCTTCTACCGTAGAAAAGATTTCAAGAAAACATGTATGCAAAGGTAAATCTCAGCAGGGCAAGGCAACTGGCAGTATCCGTGGAGGAGACATCATTCTTGGGGGGTCCATTGGATGAAGTCAAGGTGGAGAATCCTACGTACGGACTTGGACCTCAATAAAAGTTTGCCGGTTTTCTAATGGGACCAGTGGTGAGCCTACCCACCGGATTTACCCTTAATCCAGAGTGGAAGGACGGTGCAGCAGCGGTCTCACAGTGACAGGTGTGTTAGGCTCATAGAAGAGCCTCAACAGTATACCACCTCCGCGAGAGTACTTGCAGCAAGTTCCTGCACGGAGGGGCATGCACCATGTTGTGCATGCCACACTGTGCAGGAACAAGGGTGCAATTCCAAGGGGCACAACATGTGAACCCCCTAGGCCCAGATTCAGCCAGGGGCCCGGTTAGAGCCCTTATCTCCATGTCCACCACCCTTTTAATGGTGAGGTCCTTGCCATGGGAAGGGCGGTGGATATGCAGGTCGTAATATGCTTGGTGGTGCTGACTTTGGCACCACTAGCATATTCAGGCCCTTTTCAGAGTGCTGCCACAGAGGCATCCTTGGTGGTGCCGACGGAGTTGGTGGTCTTGTGGAGGTCCCAATGCCACACTTGTAATACGACAGATGGATGGTGGTGGTTGGACTGCTACCACGAGTACCGTGGTCCCAGGACTGCCGTACTCATAATAAAGCCCTTAGTCTCTTTTTAGGAAGTTGAAAATCTCATGTAATATTTATTTATATTATTTATAGAGTAAACTGTTGCCAGACTTGGTCCTGGTGCTGTAGCCACAATTGTATACATGGGGAGAAATAAGAACTGAGACAGTGTAGTATTAAAGACATCCATTATTTAGGAATCAGCAAGGTCTTCAAGGCTTTCCTGAATTTCAGCAAATCTGTCAAGGCTCGCATTTCAGATGGTAACCTATTCCAAATCTGGTCAGCCTTCACTGAGAAGTCACAACTCCCTTGTCAAAACTTCTGGAACTTGTGTTCCAGAAGGTTGCAGACCGTAGGGCCCTCCCCGGAGCATATCTTTTTAGTCAACACTGCAGCGGTATAGAGTCCTTATTCTGAAGGGCGTTAAATACAATACACATTGCAATTAAGAAAATTCTCAGCTCCACAGGGAGCCTATGAAGTTTCCTTAGAGCCTTGGAAGCTGAGGATTTCTGTGGTCTGTTTAGGTTTTGTAGCAGCCACCTGAGCTCTATACAGTCTCTTGATCAAGTAGTCAGGGGCTCCTAATAGGAGAGTATTAAAGTAGTCTAATCTTCTGAGTATGACACTCTGCGCAGTTAATGCTGCAGCCTGATCAGTTAGGACAAAAAACTGTTTTCTTAGTCCTTGAAGCAGTGTAAAACAAACACCAGCCACTTTGTTCATATGCTTTTCCAAGGAAAGATGATCATCAGAAGTGACTCCAAGATTGCGTACAGCTTCTGAGAAGCCTAAGTCTCTGTCGGGAGTGGCCAGAAATTCATGGGTAATGGCATTGAAACCTTGATTGCCAAGCAGCATAGAAAGTCTGTCTTATCCCCATTTAATTAATGTATAACACCCACTAAACAGGTCTGGAAAATGTTTACAGCATCTAGCTGATTATTATTAAAACACAGAATCAGCTTCACATCGTCTACATAATCTCCAGCAGAACAAAGCTGCAGGCTTCAGCCTATGAGTGCTCCATGGGGCCAGATACCTTTGAGGAACAGCTGAACAGGATTGCTTCTGTGGAGAAGAACCTAGCAGGAGCTGCCTCAAAGTCAGCCAACCAGCAAAACACCTTGAACAGATCGACAAGCAGGTGGATTGAGGTCTCCTTTTGGTTCTCAGAGCAATTTTTATTAAACAATTTTTCAAGTCCCAAGTCCAGGACTAGAGAGGTACCTCTTGAAGGATCAAGACTCACTCAGGCAGGATCCAGGTGTGGGTTCAAGATGTTTTGAGCCTTTTCTGTCCAGGAAGCTCAGATCAGGAGGCCAGCCAAGTAGCCAACTGACTTCTCACAGTACACACATTGACTTGATTCTAGTATGTATGGTTGAAACATACAGAGATACTCGTTCTCTTGGATGCTTTTAAAGGCACATTGATTCTTGCGTTTCCTGGAGCTGTTGAATTTGGGTGACAGTTCACAGATTCTGGAATTAATTTTGCATTGTGTGAAGGACTCAGTACAAACTTTTGAGCTAATGGCTTATTCTAAGTGTTAGAGCCGGCTGTCTCCAGTTGGCAGAGGTATGCACTTCTGACAAATAGGGACACACCTTTTCTAGTCAGGGCAAGGGGATCACACCCTTTGATAACCCCTGCTCACCCCCTTGGTAGCTTGGCAGAGCAGACAGGCTTATCTCAGAGGCTGTGTGTTAAGCATTTATGACCACATACAGTAATAAAGTGAATACACTACAAATGGACATGACACAGTAGTATTATAAAAATAAGGATTTTTATATAAGGCTTAGCACAAGACCAAATAACGACAAAAATATACCACAATCTCAATAAATACTCTTGGAAGGAAAAATAATAGTTCAAGTGTAGTTTCTTCTTAGCACAAAAAGTCTTTAGTAACAAAAGCAACTCTTCTTCTTTAAAACACAGTTCTTGGCAACAATGTAACCCACACTGGAGTCACACGACGTCGAGGCAAAGTTAATCCAAAGGTTCAGCGTCGACCGCGAGGAGCGCTACGTCGAGCCCGGAGTCGCACAGACTCCCACAACACAGTACCTTGGAAAAGCGAAGCACACGAGGATCAGCGGCGTCGAGATGTCCGGCGTCGCGTCTCCGGCGTCGATCCGGCCTCGGAGTCGGGGCGACCTGCAGCGGCGTCGACAGATGTCAGGCAGGAGCAGCGCTCACGAGGCGAAGCAGGATACGGCGTCGTCGTCGAGGTCGATGATGATGTTGCAAGAGTGAGCAGCGCTCACGGCGTCGAGAGGGCACGAAGTGATGCGATCAGCAGCGGTGCAGACACGGGGTCACTTGGAGCTGGAGCCGAACTCGCTACTCACTGGTGTTGCTGCTGGCGTCGATCGGGCCCGGCGGCCGGCGTCGAGGGAGCGGGACACTGGAGCCGTTACTCACGATGTCGAGCTGGATTCGGCGGCGTCCGTCGGCGTCGAGATTGCTGGATTCTTTCAGAGGTGCTGGATTCACAAGTTCCAGCTACAAGCACTTTTAGCAGATGAAGTCCTTTAGCCCTGTGACTTCAACAGGAGGCTGGCACTCTTCCAGCCCTTGGAGATTTTCTACAGCAAAGCTTGAGAGTACACACTCAGTTCCTCTCTCCTGGTTCCTTGGAAAAAATAAAGAAGCACTGCAGGATTCCCCCCAGCAAACAGCACACTGGCAGAAGGGGTAGGCAAGTCATTGGATCAGCAGGCTTCTTGTCCTTGGTTCAGGTTTCCTTGTCAGAAGTGATCTAAATTCTTGGTTCAGGGGTCCTTCTCTTATACCCCTTTTTGGCTTTGATCCCTTTGTCCATGCAGGGGAATTTCCCAACATCCTGGGTTTGTTGTGGGTGTAGCCAGGCAGAGGCACCTGGCCTATTCACTGTGCAGGGCTGGGTCCTCAGACGCCCAGCAGGAGGTGGAGCCAGCATTGTCACTGGCTGGAGCAGAGCTATCAGCCTCCTGGTAGGAGGTGGGGCCAGGATCGTCCATGGCAGGCACAGAGCCATCAGTCGCCTGGCAGGAGGTGGAGCCAGCATTGTATCAGGCAGGGCAGGCTATCAGGAACTACTCTCCCCCTACTCTCAATGCAAACGTCCCACTAATCCCACACTGACTCACTCAGACCTCTGGAGCCACCCAGCTCCTGTCACACATACACCAAACCAGCAGAAACCAGAAATAGTTAGACAAGAAAATAGCCACTTTCTAAAAGTGCTATTTTCAAACCCAGAGTCCAAAAACCATCCACACAAACGGATGCGTTATTAAACCCCGAGTTCAGGGATATCAAACTCGACATTGCACCATGCTCCCCGAGCCAGCTAGGATTATAGCATTAATAATCCTGGCAGCCCATTCTAACTAATGGAGAGCAGGTTACCTTACAATAGTGAAAAACGAATATGGCTGTAATTCACTATTAGGACATGCCAACTTGGTCAGGCTTGTCCTACCTTACGCTTACAATGCACCCTGCCCGTGGGCCTACCATAGGGGTGACTAATATGAAGTTAAGGGAAGGTTTAGGGACTGGCAAGTAGGTGTACTCGTGCAGTCAGCGTGACAGTACCAGACTGCACGTAGGTCTAGCAATGGCAGACCTTCAGACATACTTTTACTAGGCCGCTCTTGTGGGTGGCACAACATGTGCTGCAAGCCCACGAGCAGCATTTGTATTTACAAGCCCTGGCACTCCTGGTGCACTAGACTAGGGACTGACAGTAAACCAAATAAGCCAAACATGGAATTCAATCAATACAGCAATTTTACATAGGGAGCACTAGCACTGTGGCACTGATCAGCAGTGGCACAGTGCCCAAAGCATTATACCAGCAAAAACATCGAAAACAGAGGAGGCAAACAGAAAAAAATGGAGGAGAGACTCAAGCCAATGATGTGAGGTCTAACACTAAGCCTTTATAGTTTGTGCGCGGAAGATGTCCCTATGTTATGGTACAAAATGCATTGGTTGTGTCCATGTTCGCCCTTTTTATGGAAACAAAAGAAATGATGAATATTGAGAACATACACGGCTCATGATAATTTGGATTTGAATAGTAGACATGCATTGCAACTCTGTTCATTGAGCTTCTTGGGGTATTAGACCTGATGTAATTGTGCTTTGCAGGTACTTGTCTTTGTTAGAGTGCTTGTCCTCCTTGCTTTGCTGTTTCTAATTTTCGGGGCATTGTACACGGTTGGCCTTGGGGGTTAGCACCTTATCTTGTAAGAACTGTACAGTGTGCTGCAATAGTGCACCATAACTATTCTAGTCTTACCTCTTATTAAATGTAAACAACTTAAAAGCCCATGTCCAATTATTTAAATATAATACACCCTGCCCCAGGATGTATGACGTGACAACGCATACTGTTACCACGCATACCTTTACAACGCGGTATTTACAACGAATACCGATACAACGCATTGCGCTTAGAGGTGCTGGATAGTGGTAAGTATAACTCCAGTCCCCGTGGACACTAGGGAAGGTGTTGGATATAAAATTATACTTATTCCCTATCCTAGAGCGCCCCCCAGCGCAATGCGTTGTAATGGTATGTGTGGTAATGCCTGCGTTCTAATGGTAGTGCGTTGTAAAAATTCCGTTGTAAACGTTGTATACCCCTGCCCCATGGTCTCTTAAGGGCCTACCCTAGGGGTGACATATCTATTAAACAGGTAGTTTTAGGCTGGACAAAGGAGTTATTTTGCCAAGTTGAATTGGCAGTTTAGAACTGCTGGCAGGCTGCAATTGCAGGCCTTAAACAATTTTTAACAGGCTACTTAATTGTGTGGCACAATAAGTGCTGTCAACCCACAAGTAGCTTTTCAGATACAGGTCCTGGACATATGGTATACCACTTTTAAAGGGACTTATAGCTGAATTAAATATGCCAATCAGATACTTGCCAATGTTATCATGTTTTAGGAAGTAAGCACAAGCATGTTAGCACTGGTTAGCAGTGGTAAAGTGCACAAAGTCCTAAGGCTAACAAAATGGAAGTCAGAAAAATAGGAAGTGTGTGGCCAAAATACTTGGGGGAAGGCCACCCTAAGGCTGACAGGTCTAACATTAACCCTACCTTCATTTGCAGCAGTACCTGTGTCTCCTAGTACAAACAATCCCAGAGTGCCCCTCTCTATCTAAATCCAACATGGCAGAACATTTTGTCCCATATGTAGTACTCCTGTGCCCACCCTGGAGGTGTGGCCAGGGAAATGAGCAACCCTTTCCCTGTGATCACTCACAACATGTTCTGCTGCAGCTCCTCTCCCACTGGGTCTGCTGCCCGGTGGACTAGAGAGACAAAGGAGGGAGCAGGTCCAGGTGTTAGTTGTATCTGCCAATGACAAGGTAGGCCTCTTTGGAGATAATTAAGTTCCTGGGCACTTGGTAAATGGTCACCCTGTCAGAGTAAGAGAACACTTCAACACATCCAAGGCCTTTGTCTAAGCACTGGGAGCAAGTTCACACCTCATCAAGGGGGCTATTAAACTCCTGGGTGTCAGTTGAAAGCTCCTGCAAATGGGCTTTTTTAAGAGGCTTTAGACAAGCAAAAAGTGACTTTCTAAAAGTACTGTTTGTACAATATTTAATACGAACCCACCTACGAGTCCAAGAATTAATTTTGTACAGCTGTTTAATAGGCAGAAATTGAATTTTTGCAATTTTTAATATTATAGCCCAATGCTTTCCTATGGATCAGCTAATCCTGCTGCAGTGCAAATAGCGTTTAGGGCCTTTCACTGTAAGGATATTTTACACTAAACATGTACATGTCCTGCTTTAAATACCATGCACCTGCCTTATTGGGCGTTAAAACCTACTTAGGAGTGGCATAATATTTAAAAGGAAGGTTTCCACCTGTCAAAAGGGGTTATTTTGACATGTCGAAGATATACTTTTAAAACTGCACAGGCAGGCTACATTAGTAGGCTTGCGGTCATGCTATGCACTCTAGCAGGGTTACAATGTGTGCTAACGCCCACTAGTGACATTTAACATTGAGGCCCTGATTTTACTTTGAACCATATACTAAGGACTTACAGGTAAGTTGAATATGGCAATTTGAAGTATAGCTGATTTTTGCATGTTTAGCGATCAGAGCAATTGCACAAAGTCCCAGGGCACACAGTTAAGAAACCAGCAGCATCATTCCAGAAAATGGGGGTGATAATGCAAAAAGAGTCCATAATTGATTCATTCCACGTCTGCCCTCAAGTGAAATATGAATATGCATAAAGTCTTGATGGGCAGAAAAACTGATTTCTAGACATAATCTTTTTCTGTACTGAAACGTACTTTAATGTCCAACAAATGTAGTTCTGTGACCCAGTCAGACATTTTTCAATGTAGCCTTGGTATCAGATAACAATATATTTAAGCCCTTGGGATCAGATTTTATCAAACTACATACAGAAGTGCAATTCTACTAAGGTACTGAAAGCTACAGCCAGGGAAAAATCAATGTTATTATCGTTTACAGAGTTACCATGTAATCTAGATGGAAGCAATGCCTGATGAGACAGCTGCAGAAAACGTATCGCTTGCAAGGTTTTGTTGCTTCATGCTAATTCTTGCTGATGGTGATACGTAGGCACACACACCCACACACACACACACACACGTACATTTGTATATATTAAGAACCTAATATCGTGTGTAGTAATTAGACATGTTCTTTTAAATTTATGTAACCTGGCATACTCTTGAGCTACCGTGCATTTTAATTAATATTTGTGTTCACATAATATCTGATTTTACATTGAGTTGGCCAAACAAATTGTATATGCACATCATTCAATCCAGTGAAACTCAGTCCGATGGTGACTTTTCTGACACTCGCTTCATATTTTGTTACTGTCATTTCCTCCGCATTTCCTCCGATTAATTGTCATTTGGCAAAACTATCATAGCAAAGTTTCCCTTGAAGGTGCGTTTCACTCAAGGCAACTTTCAGAAAGAGCTACTTTAAACTTCCGTGTGAGCGATAGGACGAGACACTTATTTATTTACCGCATGCTAATAAATATTGAAAGTTTCCAAACTCCATAATACGCCGATGAATCCTTGTGGAGAAAACACCGCACTTGTGCTGCAGACGTAACAACTGTTTCATCAGATTGTCGCCCCTTGTTGAGTTGCAAAATATCCAATAAATCCAGTAGAGAAATCTGTAGTGCAGGAGTGAAGTCTATTTCCAATAGCACCGTACACGTACTGGTCAGTGGAGCGCTGCATGACAAAAACACACATTTCATTCGAGAACTGTACACGACTAGTTGATAATTAAAGACACACATACCAATAAAGAAAAGAGAAAACAAAGATACAACAGTAAACTTACACTTTTGGTGTAGGTTTACTCCTTTTTTGCTATTCACAAGCTACATGTATAGTTTAACATGTAGTATTTTTAAAACGACATAGACTGTCCTATTTTAATGTGTGGAGTGCTCCACAGTTGTAAGAAAACTACACGTAAAACTTCACTCCTGATTTTTGAATAGCTAACAAATAGTAAACTTACAACAAAAGTGTAAGTTTACCTTCATGAATAGTATCCAATACCTTTATGATCTTTTCTATTAAACCAGAAGGCAGCCTTAATGTCACATTTTGGCCATTTGCGAATGCAATGCCAAACAGGCAAACAAGGTTAATGAGACAGAGAAAATAAAAACTGATGGTTGTAACAATCATATAAATATCCCAGCCATTAGTAATTACAGTCACTGTTAATTATTATTACCAAATGTTAGTCCATCCTCTATTATGCCACTTGGCCAGTACAGAGACCAATCATATGTAATTCAATCTTGGCCTCATCACAAGCCCCATTCTTTCTTTATTGATACATTATTTTTATTAGTTTACTAAACAGAGAATCACATTTCAATTACACAGCTTTTTTGCCTACAACCCGAAGGGTAGCAGCATAGTCTTATGTTGTAACAAGAAAACAAAGGTCTAACACCCCCTCCACCTCATTATCCGACTATTGGTATGTAAGTGTCTGTCGCCTCGAAATGCTCTTCTAGTACCTCCTGGGCACCACTCCGGCCTGTGGTGGTTCTTGAAGAAGCAGAGATCAGGTGAAGAACTTTGCGATATTTGGGGCAGGTCATTTCCATTGAATTGCATAGACAGGATCCTTATAAAGTGAGCCTACAATTTGCAATGTGTCCAGCTTAAGTTCGGCAGCTAGTGGTAGTTTGTCTATGTCCAATATGAAACACAATTTATGTAACCATGTCTTGTGGTCTGAAACCCTGTTCGTACCCCAAAGGGAGAGGATAGTCTATCATCCGCATAGATTTTTAGGGAGTATGTCATGTCATGTCATGGGAAGTGTGGGATTTGCATGTCAAAGGCTCTGTCGATGTCATCCAGTATTTCTCGTCAGTACCGGACTAGCTTTGGGCAGTCCCATAATAGGTGCACCAGGGTTCCTGCATTCCCACAGCCTCCCCAGCATTTCCGATTTTGTTCTGAGTTCTATTTCGGAACCTGGACGGGCATCAGATACCAGTAACAGGCAATTTTGAAGGCTGATTCAGTGCTAGATTAACCCTTCAGTAAAAGAACCAGTACAGTGCCTGTGGAACTAAAAAAAGTAAATATTTGAAATAAATGAGAAATACGTTGTGATTGAAATTCCTTGTAAAATTCTACTGGAATGCCATCTGGTCCTGGGATTTTTTTTTGTTTAAGAGAATTAATAGCTTCGGTAATAGGTAGATTTAATTTACTTTTAGTTAAAGGGGACATTCAGGGTAAACCACATGTAGATAAGAAGGAATCAATTAAAGAAGAATCATCAAAGTTAGGTTTATTACATAGAATAGTGTAAAAATTTAGAACTTCATTAACAATATTGTTTTGTGAAATGGCAATTTTCCCATTGGGACTATGAATCAAATTTATCTGAGATCTATCTATTTTAACACATAGATAATTAGCTAAAGCCTTCCAGATCTATTAGTATTAAAACAAAATTTGGCTTTGGATTTGGAGAGTTGAATACCAGCTCTTTTGCTAAGAATGGAATTCAATTTATATCTAATTTTTTGTAATTTCAACCTATACTTGTGGATCATTAGAAGTAATAAAAAGCCTTTCAAATTTTGCAATTCTGTTTGTCCAATTCTTTAATTCTTAAATTAAAAATTGTATTTTCATGTGCCATTAGAGAAATAGAAGCACCTCTAATATAGGCTTTAAAAGCATCTCATCTATTAACCTCTGATGTAGAACCTTCTGGATTATGATGAAAATAATAATGAATAGCATCTAATACTTTCAATTTATTTTGTTCATTAAGAATAATATCAGTATTCATTCTCCATCTGGATTGTGATTTAAAATTTGAGTTAGCCTGGAAAACAAAAGATATTAAAGCATGATCCGATATCTCAATATTACCAATGGTAGGATTAACCACAGAATTAATTAATTGTCTGGAAATTAGCAAATAATCAAGCCTTGAGTGTAAATTATGTAGATTAGAGAAAAAGGTGAATATTTTTTCTGTGGGAAAATGTAGTCGCCAAATATCAACAAATTTTGTAGTTTTAAGGAAAGTTTTGAAAGTAAAAGAAGCTTTTGGAGGACAAAATTTAGTTAGAGACGTTATATCCAATAGAAGATCAGAAATAAGGTTGAAATCACCTCAAACTATAAGAGGAACATTACCTAACTTGAGTACTTCACTATTTAAATTCGACCAACACAGAGGATCATCAGCTGTTGGACCATAAACATTAATTAACAACATAATAGAATCATACATTTTAATTTTAACAATGACATATCTACCTTCTGAATCTGCTGATTTACTTAAAATTTGACCATGTAATCTTTTAGCAAAAATAATAGCAACACCATTTTTCCTGCCCTTAGCCTAAGAGGAGACAATAGTATCAACCCACTTTTTTATATGCCGTCTAGTATCTTATCTTCAATATGTGTTTCCTAAATAAAACAAATATCTGCTATACAACTTCCTAAATAATCTAAAATCTTTGTGCGTTTTAGCAGATGTCTCAAACGGTTGACTTTTAAAGAGGTTATTTTAACATTATGAACTTTTGCCATAATAAAATAGAGAGAAAAAAGAATGAGCTGAGAAGAGGAGAAAAAGTTGAAGACAAGTATAAAAAGTTAGTAGTTCTAAAATATTGTGTAAGTAAAAGAAGGGAAAAGAAAAAAGACAAACAGACATAAAAAAGACGACCACAAATAAACATGAATAACAGAACTGAAACGCACACGCGCTTTACAAGCATGACCAACCGTTGGAGCCCAACTAGAAGTAGTCAAGTAACAGAATCATGCGTATCCATAGAATGCTGTGAGTGTTGTTCCAAGAATACCTTTAGATCTTCTGGATGCTGAAAGGACTTTGAAAGGGTATCTTTCCAAATTCGCATTGTTGAAGTGTCAAATAGGCCAGATTTAAAACCAAGACTTCCTAATTGAGGATGAATGTCAGAAAATTCCTTGCGAATCTTAACAGTCTCTTTAGCAAAGTCTTGGTGAATGAAGATCTTATTGCCATTAACGATAAAGGATAGTATTTCTCCTGCCACTTTTTACATCATGACCAAATGATGATGGCGCAAAACCTTAAAAATCATTTGTCTAGGCTTAGTGTGTCAAGGATTGCGATGAGATGGAATCCTATACGCTTTATCAATCTCAAAGGTCTCTGTAAATGTAATGTTTAACAGACCAAGTATAAAATTATCCAGATATACAGCCTGATTCATGAAAACCGGAATCTGCGATTCTCAACTAGCGATAAACTGCGAATCGCAATTGAGAAATCGCAGAACGGAATTCATGATGTATTGCGATAAAAAAAAGCGATTCGCACGCGGCCGCAAATGCCGTTTGCGATTATCGATAATCGCAGAAAAATTGCAATTTCCGGCTACATCCGTGTCGGAATTGCGATATCGCTAATAGCGATATCGCTAATTGCGAGATCGCAAAAAGCGAGATCGCAAAATCGCGAGATCGGGAAAACAGGAAGTCGCATTTCAAGCACTGTGATGACATCACAACCAGGTAGCAGACAGTTCCCACCCCCATTCACCACAGTGAGGCAGACCTTGAGTCAGCAACTGGGAGAGCTCCTGCAATTCTGCTTGGATTTCTACTGTGATACTACACTGCAGCAATGTCTGAGGATGCAGTTCCTGGGCCCAGCAACACCACAGGGCGGAAGAGAAAGTTAAAATTCTCCGAGCAGGAGCTGGAGCACTTAATAGAAGGGGTGGTGGCCAACCACTCCAAACTGTTTGGGAAGGACTCTAGGAGGGTGCCCGAGCAGGAAAAACGCAGGATCTGGCAGGGTATAGCGTCCACGGTGAACTCTGTGGGTGTGGCCGATAGGTCACTGGACGAACTCAAGAAACGCTGGTACGACCTCCGAGGTCGTGCCAAAGAGAAGGTAACTGAGAGGCTTGGAGAGTCCCTGGGCACTGGAGGGGGAGGACCTACAGTCCCTCCAAACACCCCCTTGGAGGACCAAGTAGAAGACACGCTGGAGACTGAGGCGTGCATCGGAGTGACTCGTCTGGACTCATCCCGCCCCACCCAAGACATCCAAGGTAAGTGGCATGCGACTGCGCCCTGTCCCCTATGAATGGCCATGACCATATAGCCTCCCATAATGTTCCATAGTCATGCCATCGTTGCACATCAGGTAATGCCCTAAAGCATTGTGGGACATGTAGTGTGGCCACAATGTAGAAGTACCACAATGCAGCCAGACAGGTTCCAAAGTACGCAAAGCCATAGCCAGTCAGGGAATGTCACCCAGCATGCATGTAGCAACTGCACGTGTGACAGATACATGCAACTAATGAACGTCCACTTCCCCTCACAGGTGGCGCAGACAGCAGCGAGAGCGAGAGGCTGCAAATAGATGAGGAAGCACAGGATGAGGAGGAGGTGCCGCCACATACACAGCCTCCAGCCCCTGCCGCAGCAACAACTCCTGCAGCCAGGTCCACCACCAGTGTGCCTCCTGCGTCTGGCGCAGCAACTACTCCTGCAGCCAGGCCCACTACTAGTGTGCCCCCAGCCTCTGCCGCTGCAACTACTCCCGCAGCCAGGCCCACTACTAGTGTGCCCCCAGCCTCTGCCGCTGCAACTACTCCCGCAGCCAGGCCCACAACTAGTGTGCCCCCAGCCTCTGCCGCAGCAACTACTGCCGCAGCTAGGCCCACTACCAGTGTGCCTCCAGCCCCTGCCGCACCAGCAACGCCTACCGTGACACCACCAGCAGCTGGTGCTTCAACATCAGGGTCCGCGACAGCAGACCAATGCACCTATCAGCAGGAGGGGGAATGGACAGCGGCTGGCGAGAATGAGCGTGGAATGACGCATGCTCCGTATACATCAGCTGCAGGCACGCCGGCAAGGTGCCATACAGCTACAGCTGTACAACATTGGCCGCAATGTGGCCGTAGTGGGGGACCGGCAGCCATGGCAGGTGTGGGGGAGGGAATGGCCTGCATGACTGCAGCCATGGAGGCCAACACTGCTGCAATGACATTGCAGCGCAACGCAGCACGCCGCCACCACCGTCAGCTATTGACTCGGCTGACGGCCTACACCAGGTCCAATTATGTAATAGGCAATGCCACCTCACAGTTATCGCGCCGGTCCCTTGCACAGCAGCAGCAGCTCATCCAGTGCTGCGAGGATGTGGCCAGGGTCCTTGAGCACCTGACCACTGCCGTGACAGCACTTCACCCTGCTCTACCTGCCACTGTTGGGGGTGATGATGCCAGTGAGGGGACATCGAGTGTGAGCAGCCACTCTGCCTCACACGTAGGGGCACTCAGGCGCAGCACCAGGCTCACTGCAGGAACACGTGCCTTGGATGAGGATGAGCCGCAGAGGCGCTTGGGTGGTACGCGCAGGAGGCACACATGACTTCATAGGACTATTACAGGCACAGGCTGAGTATAAGCCTGCCCTGTCCTTTCACACAGCAGTATGCAGAAATACTGTTAGCAATGACAAGATTTAAACGGGTACCATTATTGTGAATGAAACGCTAATATTTAATTTTGCAGCACACATTGGCGTTGTGTCATTATTACATTTTGCATGCATTTGTGATTTGTGGGGTGAGGGTAGAGGGTGCACTAGAAACTGTTCAGTGTGATGTGGTTGCGACGTCTGTGGCCTTCAGCTGTGCTCTCCCCGCGTGCATGGCGTGCATGTGCAGGTGGCCGGTCTTCCCCTTCCGATTCACTGCCAGAGATGTCGACAGGTATCCGGCACTTGGTAGCAATGTTGTGTAGGATAGCACACACAGCCACAATGCGGCAGCACACTTCAGGACTGTAGTACATGGCCCCACCTGTCTTGTGAAGTATGCGGAATCTGCTCTTCAGTAGGCCATAAGTTCTCTCTATGCAATTCCTTGTGCGTATGTATGATATGTTGTAACACCGTTGATGTGGTGTAGCAGGGTTGAGGTATGGGGTGAGGAGGTATTCACACAGGGCGTACCCACTGTCACCTGAATGAGAGGAGCAGAGGGTGAGTGCCTGTGCAGCGCAGCTAGTTATTCGCAATGTGACACTGTGGGCAAAGGGTACTTACCAAGTAGGTGTCCTTTCCCGAAGTCTCCCCTGACCAGTCGTGTGTGGAGGCCGCTGTGCCGGAATATGAATGAGTCATGTGTACTCCCCGGGTACTGTGCCACTATGTCCGTGATGTATGTCTTTGCATTGCAGACCATCTGGATGTTGAGGGAGTGGTAGGACTTGCGATTGAGGTACATGTACTCCGTTGTAGCAGGTGGGCAAATGTGGACGTGGGTACAGTCAATGCATCCTATCACGTGTGGGAAACGGGCAACATTGTAGAATTGTAGCTTAGTCTCATCCAATTCCTGTTGGCTGGTGGGAAATTTGATGTGGTGGTGTAGCTGGGTCAGCATTGCGTCAAGGAAACTACGTAGGCAGCGGGACATGGTGGGCAGGGATATCCCCCCAGCTACCGCAACTATCCCCTGGAAGCTCCCAGAGGCCAGGAGGTGCAGGCTACACAATACCTGGACATGTGTTGGGACGGCATTGGTCCGCCATGCTGGGTGCTGCATCAGGGAGTCAAGGTTCTGTATTAGCTTGATGATCATAGCCCCATTCAGCTGGTACTTTGCGTATATTTGCTCTCTGGTCTGGCCCAGCAGGGTGACCCGCTGGCGGAATATCCTGTCCTGGATTCTGCGTCTCCTCCTTGCTGCTCGATGTAGCCTTCGCCGCCTGACCACCATGTACATTCCTGGCATTGTGAGACTACGTCTGCTGATGCTGCTTCCCCTTAAGTGTGTTTGGTCAGGCCTGCACCAGTTACTGGTTGGTCAACAGTTTTAAAAAAAAAATTTCCTATGGGTTTGATGGTTACCACCTGCTTTGGGTTGTCCTTAATTTGCACCTCGCAAAATGCGATTTTGGGCTTTTTCGCTATTAGCGATTTTTTATGAATACCGATTGCGAGTAATGTGCGATTTCGCAATTATTTTCGCAGAATCCGTGCTTTCTCGCTATTTCCGATTTGCAATTGGTCTCCTGCCGGCATTCTGCGATTATTTTTGCGATTTGGCAAATCTGTGTTTGCGAATTCGCAAATTTCATGGTGAATTCCGATTATGGGAATTGCGCCCGCGATAGCATTTTCGCAGCTATTGCGGGCGCAATTTTGCTTCATGAATCAGGCTGATAGAGTACAATTAGCACCTTCAACATCCACAGGTAGGTTAAAAATACGCACATTGTATTGCCTATTATGATTTTCCATGTCCAGGAGAAGAGTAGACATAGGCAAAATGTTGCCACAAGTGGTGTGAAAGCATCAATTTTAATTTTGTTATCTTGTATTTTATAGAGTTATCTGAAACTTTCACTGACATACTAGCCATATCCTTACGTAGGCTTTTAATCTTTAATCTAATAGTATCAGTGCTGGTAAGCAATGCCTGAATCTCATCAAGAATGAATGCCAATGAGGGTTCACTAGATTCCACCACTTTAGATTTTGCAGGAGGCGGAGAAATTTGCTGTTTCCTTCTATTATTAGGGTTCTGCGCATTTCTATTCTCCATTTTCATACAATAAAGAGCGTGGAGCAAAGAAATGTAAAGAATAATGAAGTACTGTGAAAGCAGAACAAAATACTGCAAGAATTATGCAGGTGCAGTAGCTTAATCAGCCTGTGGTTGTGGTATGGTCAAAGCCAGGCCATTTCCTGAACACTCGCTCCTCCTCCCTGACAGGAACTCTGGGCAGTACTCCAAGGCAGAGATAGGAGAAGAACCAGGGGGAAGAAAAGTACCTTTAGCAGCGTGTTATTCCTGAAAAAAAGGACACCACAACATCAGGAAAGTCTTCTGAGCAGTTTAAGTATGGTTTTCAGTTATTTCCGACTGGAATAATTAAATTCATTGATAAAAACGAGCTGCCTCGTATCAGACCTCACACAGCGGCGGCCATCTTGGATTTGCATGCTTGTGCGAGTGTAAATGTATGTCCTAATTCCCCCTCCAATTTCCTTCTTCCGGTGTTCTTCTCTTGTGAGTGAGGTAGGGCCAGGAGGGTGTAGAGTTCAGTGAAAAGGCATCTGTCACTGCATTTGAGGAAAATCCACATCTCAAAGGGCAGCAGCAGCCTCTGTGCATGGGGTTTTAATGGAAGGATAGGTTATCTAGTGTCTGCATTGTAAGTAGTGTATGTTGTCAGCTTCCAACAGTTTAAATTCTTTCTTCATGTTTTCAAATGGGAAGATCCCATTTCTGTCATAGAAACAGCCTACTCTATTTCATCCACCCTTATGCCATCAGGAGAAGAAGGTAGTCTCCTGTATGGCAAAAAGGGGTGTTAAGGGGAGGTAAATGTGATTGAACCTCATTTTTCAGTGACACTATCCTACACTATTAGGGTGGTTTTGGCAAAAGGGGAGAAGTACAGGCCCCACGCTCTATGATGTCAGGGAACCCATGGGAATTTCCAAATGTGTGTACCAGCTATTACCTGGTTCATGAAGCGCCAGGGCTTTTCCATGGCAGTACTGCCCCATTCTACCATAGTTACGAGGCCCTATCTCATGCTGGCCCATAAGTATGCTATTTCTGCATGTGGAGCTTATTCCTGTCCCACACATATGTGTTGATTTCGAGCTGCAGAGACTGGGTTCTGGGGTGTCAGTGGTAGGGATTAGAAGATGACCAAGATGTTGATTACTGCCACCATGCCCAGCCAGGAAAGGTGATGGTGGCACCAATTTGCAAGTTGAGATCGTATTTTGTGAGGAGATTGCAGTATGCTATTTCAGCTGACTGGGATATAGTGGGATTAGGCTCCAGCCCAAGGTAGGGGATGTGATTGTCTGCTCATGCAAACAGTATTGGGCACAGAGTAAACATTTTTGGGATTGAGGTGTTATATTCCCAAGTTCGGCCCTTGTAGCGAAGCAGCTTACTTCTTACATTGTCCTTACGAATGACATTTTCAGCTCTGACCTTTTGCACATATTGTCGTCCACAACAATGTTGGATTAGTTTCCCTGAAACTAAACTTGTTTACACATCTAGCTTCACAAACTTTATCACAATGCCCTAAGCATCATGTAAAAGGTCTCATTTCACACTATGGACAAATCTCATCACTATCTTCATCCACAGGGGAGACAGGGCTATCTACATATCCATAGCATCGATAATCTATAGGCACATTGAAAGGCTGTTTTCTATTATAAAAGATGAGCACCCTGATAGATTAGCAGAGGAGGCACTTCCACAGACACCAAGGTCCTTGCATGCTGAGAAATCACCATGCAGATGACACTTTCACTCACACTCAACTTGCATACGAAATAGTCCCTAGTTTAACACTGCCAGCCCAGTGTAGCTTCTCAGTCCTATTCCAACAGACAAGTACCCTCACTGCAGCATGGCTTCTATCACCAACCACTATTCACTTTCCCCGGGGAATTTTCCGGACAACATAAAATGGGACACTAACTCTTTTTGTTAAACATAAATCAATAATCACAAATCAATATTTATCACCAAACTAGTCAATAATAACCATCCTATGCTACCAGAAAAAGAATCCAGCGGCTTACCAGCAACAAGTACTCCAATACCATATACTCACCTGGGCCCATAACCTCACACTCACACAACCGGCAAAAAACAGCTGAAGTCAATTATTTTAGATTTTCTACCATTCCAAGTTTAGTCACCTTTTATTCTCAACTAATCTTTCACTGATCAAAAAGTTCTTTCCTCTGGTCAATGGACCATTAGTTGAACTAGTTGATGGTGAAATGACATAAAATAATCTTCTTTACATTTATGAAATGACCACAGACTCAGGACATATTTAAAATTTTTATCTTATCAACTTCATGTGAACCACTTACAAATTACAGTACAGTCTCCGTCACTCATAGGAAGGAAGATTCAATTAATCAATCATAAAACACATACTTCATAGAATTGCAATGATAGAGAGAAAGAACATAGGCACAATCACGGAAAATGTAATTACCTAGGATGGTGTGAAAACCAACCCTCTGGCCAAGGAGCTGGAAAGGGTCCCCTGGGAAAAATGTATTTATTTAATTTAAAAAGGTTTATATAGCGCTGGCTAGACCCGGAGGTATCAGAGCGCTTTACATGAGCATCAGATCATAGTTACAGGTTACATTGTTACAAAGGTTACACAGTTATTAGAGCATGGCAACATAGTTACTTGTAAGGTCAAGATGAAAAATAAGCACAAATACGTAAGAGGAAAAGCAGGCAAAGGGAAATATTCAGGGGAGAGGGGAAGGAGCTGGGAAGTAGACAGGTAAAGAAGGTGGGAAAGAGGAGAAGAGGGTAAAGGACACCGCATGGAAAGAGAAGAAGAAGGGCGACAGAACACAAACCGGTAGATGAGTCAAAGCAATGTCCAAAGTCCAGCAAGCTGTGATCCATGGGCAAGTCTTATCACTTCCCTATCTCGGTTGCGGGAGGCTCCCTTTATGCAGTGGACTCTCGCAGAGGGGTCTCTGAGACTCCAAGGACTACATACTGGACCCTTCCCCAAAAAAGGGAGAGGGAGTGCTTTGGCAAGGGGTGCCATACCATACCATACCTCAGCTGTGAGTGGCTCCCTTGGCGCAGTGGACTCTCTCAGCGGGTACGCTGAGACTCCAGAGTATAAATATTGGATCTTTCTCCAACAAGCCGAGAAGGAGTGCTTAGTCAAAGGGCACAAAGGATAGGGGCTAAGCAGATTAGCAGGCAAAGTGAGAGATTCAGGGGAGAGTGGATAGGAGCTAGGAGCTAGAGAGGTAGACAGAGAGAGAAAGAGTACTAAATGGGAACAAATTTAATTAATGAGTTATTATATAGCGCTGGCTAGACCAGATGGAATCAGAGCGCTTTACATGAGGGACAATAATGGTGCAATTTACATCAGTTAAAGTTACATAAGTATCAAGAAAAGCATTTAAGAAAATAGGGGACAAGGTGAATGGAGCAAGGAAGGGTAAGGGGATAGGGTAAAGGGGTAGGAAGAAGATAGGACGTAGAGACAAGGGGAAAATCTGCCCAAGGTCTTGCTGGGTAGGTGACGGCAGGGAGGAGGAGTCCAAAGCCCATCTCCTCTTTAGCTATATGGTAGCTCCCTTGGGCATCAGCCAAATCGCTAGGTCTCCACAGTCTGGGGTAAGTTCCGCAGGTTTCAAGTCCTGATGTGTAGGCAGGTTAGGGGATAGCTTCAAGGTCTGGTCAATGTCCAATTGTTGTCCCAGGGAAATAAAACAACGTGTAGGTGACCACTATGGAAGCCATCTTGGGGTCAGGCAAGGGACTGTACTGTACACTGGGACACTGGTGGCCATCCTAAGGTCAGGCATCAGGCAGTTAAAGTCAATATTCAGGACAGCGGCTGCCAGAAAATAACAAATCCAGCGTGCACACACCATTACATGCACAGACATGCACAAGCACATACCAATGTGAGCACACACTCTCATATGCACACTGATGCACACAGACATGCGCATAGCGAGAAACATCCAAGAACACAAGCACACATAAAATGCCATGCACTAATACAAAAACACCCAAATGCATGCACACGCAAACACCATCACATGCACAAGGACACACAAATGCATTCATCCTCATACACGCAGACACGCACAAAACACAAGCACACATACAGAAAGTATCAAAAACACAAGCACACATACAATCACATGCTCCAGAACAAAAATACCCAAGGATGTACACACAAATGCATGCACACACAAACACACCATCACATGCACAGACATGCACAAGCACTCAACAAATTTGCATACACACTCTCATACGCGAACAGAGAGCGCACATACAGAAACATCCACACGCAGTCCCGCACACATACAATCCCATGCTCTAATACAAAAACACTCAAATACATGCACACACCATCACAGGCTCAGACATAAGCACACATACAGAAACATCTGCGCGCACAAACACAAGCACACATAGACTCATGTGCTCTAATACAAAAACACCCAAATACATGTCCACACCATCACACACAGGCATGCACAAGCACACACAAATGTGAATATAGTCTTTCATACACGCACAGGTGCGCACACACACGTGCATCCGTACACACCCCCTTATACACGCACAGATGCACACTCAAAAGCACTCCCATGACATTTCTCCAGGACTGCCGCATCATTGATGGCACACAAAGGCAGAGTCAGCGGTACCGATGTCCTGAGGGCACCGCCATCTTAGGAACAAGCAGTTGGCCTACGTTTTAGCACAGCCGGGTGTGTTCCTCATAAGATAGCAATGGGTGCACACTGATGGTCGCGCTGTTGCTCCCGGGTCCGTCCAGATTCCACCAGGTCCCAGGAGCTCACAGGGTGGTCAGTGGCGACCGTTGCCAAGGAAAACACTGGATTCCGCTGTACTGTGGCGCAACAGGGGTTTCCTCCGCTCGAGACAAAACGCCTTTCACCCTATGTGCTTTGTAAATGTAAGTGTAAATGTATTTGAGCTTATATAGCGCACAGCTACCCGCAGTGGGTTTCCCGGCGCTTGCTTAGGGAACCCGTCCTGGTATTCCCCTGTGAGATAGCCCCGGCAGGTTATCCACAAGGTGAAAGCCAGGCATCCCGCCACGAGGGGCCATTGTGGAGATTAAGCAATCTATTGCCCAGAGTCGCAGAGTGTGAACCCATGAGTCGAGAAGGCACCGGAGCGAGAATTATCGAGTCCGTGGAATTTTTAGCCCAAGACCCGCCGAGCGGGGAATTGAACCCTGGTCCGGGGCCGATCTCTGCTTCCGGGTCTGCCGCCTCTAACCCCTGAGCCACACTTCTCCTGCAAGTTAATGGCGGGCTGCGACGTTTATGGAGAGCTAGGTGTAATTTTGTCTACAGCGCCGCTAAGTCCGACCACAAGCAGTGTCAATACGCCTCAACCTTTTAACGAGGCTGACACTTCTTGTTGCCCAGGTAAGTGTCCATATGGGCATCTCAGCGGGCAGGCTGCTGTGCAACACTGCCGTCCCCGTAGTGTGTTCATGCCCTGGCCGCCATTTTGTTGCCTGTGTCGGAGCATGCTAGGGGCACAGCGTTGCCGGGCTGGTCAGCGTGCACATAGCACTTCAGCCCCTCCTCACCTACGTAAAAGCCTGCAGTGGGCCGGTGGACAGCGTAGGCGAATCCTCCTAGTGCAAAGTGTCTGCCGGGCTTGCGGGTCAAGGGCAGCGGTAGCAGTCAGTTTCCTTCCACCGTATCACTTGCAACGCCACCAGGGCAGTAATGAGCAACAGGAGTAGACAGTATTTCCTGACAAAGATCCTCTGTGTCCGGACACCCCCACATAGTTACTCTGCAGTGCACCTTGAAGGGGCCAGTGCTCACGGTGTTGCAGCAATGTCTATCCCCACATAAGATTCAGGGCAAGCGAACACCTTAGGTCGCAAAGTGGGCAGTCTGCTCTCTCCTTGCAATCCAGCCTCAATAGAAATGCCTCAGTCATTCATTTAATAGAGTGGCTCATAGCTACAGGTGTTCACTTTTCCTCACCGTAGCTCGTATTGCAGGCTAAGGCTTGATGACACAGCATTTCAAGATTCCCCAGCCACGCAATCTGCAATTCAGTTCATGCACTCCTGCTCTTCACAAACAAAGGCCAGATCACAGCTGGACTTAGTGAGGCACAAAGCTGACGGGACAGCAGTCCAGATGCGCATATAATCAGGCGCTCCAGGCAACGCACAGCCCCTTTAGTTCATCACAAGAGAGCCGTGGGAGGCCAGCCACGCAGCCCTCGCAAGCCTACAGCGTTGGCTGAGCCGGGTATCCGCCGTTAATGAGTCTCGCGGCTCCAGGAATATCTATACTGGGCTCCGTCTTCTCAGACTCAAACAAGAGAGGAGTCCACCATCTTGTGCAAGCAACCCTCCCAGTTCAATACCGCTATTATCAGGGCATACACAGGGTAGGTAGGGTCCGGTCGCCGAGTGATAGCCGCCACGATCAGTGGGATACGGATCCTTGTGACAGGATTTACGGGCTCTGGGCCGGGAGCCCCGAAGCTAAGCGTGGTTAATACGCTGTCAGCACTAATATCTCTGCAATGATCAATCAGAGAAGGATAGAAGTTAGCCCCAGGGGATCTGCCTGTGTTCCGGCTGTGTAATCGATGGTTTAGGTGGCAGAATATGGCATCAGAGCGCTGCTCAGGAGGATGTAAAGAGAGTTCACTACGGTGCTACAGCTCTGAGTGGCCATCTTGCTGGGGTATGACCCCTCCCACGCTTTGGATTGGCATTTGTGTGTGTACTTTAAAAACCAAAGCCTACAAAAAGCTACTGGTGGGTGCATGCCCCATCTTTTCTCCCAAGTTCACTACCAGGGAGTATTGCTTTGGGAGCAAGCAGAGATGAGCATGCGGTCCTTACATGCAGTGCTTCAGGACAGGAATCAGGACAGGATAGATGACCTCTCTACCACCAACGCTTGTGTAACACCCCTCTCTGACACTATCTTCCTCCTCGAGATTCTTCCGCGATCTTCTTCTCAGTAAATTAATTTAGGATAGACGGGTCTGCATTCAATTCTTCATCAGCATTTCTCATCACCCCAACAGCATCCCGAGCTCTGCAGCATTCAGCAAATCTCTGCCTAACTAACTAACTAAGACTACCTCAATTATAACCTACAAGATGCATTTATCTCTCATTAATGTTTCAATATTGTGAAACTACTAACTCTGATTGAACAGGCAAGGGATATGATTATCACACCATGCTTATGTTCAATTTTAGTCTTTTAGTTCATTGTCAAAAGATCCCACCCTTAATTTGTATTCATAAATCTTTATTTCCACCCTTATTCACATAATAATAGAAACTTTTTCTTCCTTGGACTGCATTCAAGAGTCACATCTCTTCTTCCGGCTTAGTCATACTTCACATGTGCGGAGGTCTGGTGGTCAACAGACTTTAGACTCATATGAAAGGCCCAAAATACGCACTAATAAAAGAGTCAAAAAGATGCATGGTAATAAAAAAATAAATGGTTTCACTGTATACCACCTATCTCTACTCTAAACCCATTTTAATAATGCTTTCCCCAGAATTAGCATTTGTAAAATAATTGTGTTAGTTTCAGCAAAGCAGATGCTAAGCAGGTGAGCATCCAAGCCATCATTTTACTAGTGTTTGCTCATGCGCAAGAAATTCCCTCCAAGCGACAGCTCATCGTGCTGCGTAGATGCAACTGACGCATGCGCATTAAAGATTTCCCGTTAGCAGCCATTTTAGAATTTCGCTCACGTTATTTATTAGTCATACACGTACGCAAGCTTCATTATCTTTTATGTTCAATGTTGTGCAAATTAATTTACACAATACGTGGTTAATACAATATTAGAAGTTAAATGAGAGGATTGCTTCCGAGCAAGTCTCTTTTCTACGAGTCCTTGCTCCATCAGTGAGGGGTGTCCAGTTTGGGACCAAGATGGGGTCCTTCAATTTATCCCATCAGGTAATGGTGTTGGATCATCCCTTGGAGGGATTCTTGGCTCTACACCAGCACACACTCTAGGTACGCTTAGTATAGGGTTTGCATAGTAGGGGTATACTCGGTCACTACCTTGTTTTATATGCCTGCAGATATACAATGTTTTAGCATCATGGTAGAACTATATCTTCTATTTACACTTTGGTGCTTTTATTCACGTGTATATGCTTCTGTCTACTAATCATTGCAGCACACTTATTTTATGCAAGAATAAGGTTGGTTCACTAAATATTATAGAAAACATACCACTGTGTACTCTCTGTATATTTCTCTGAGAATAAGTGATCATGAGTGACTGAGTGACATTTTCTGTACTGTTTCCTCAATCCCTGAAGGGTCAGGGTTGTCATGTTCAGTGGTTGCCAGAAGACCATTCGCTCCTTGATAGGTTAGGGGGGGCTCATGGTGGCACTGTGTGCTAGCTGTCTATAAGCCAACATATCCTGCAGGCGTGTCCAGAATCAGTGTTGGCACCAGGCTCCTAGTATATGTTGTCCAAACAATGTGTAGATCCTACAAGTTAGTTGGACCTAAACAGAGCTATTGTCAGATGGAGAATCTGTGATTTGTGGAGATGATCTTGAACCCCGAGATTGCTCAAAAAGGTGCAGTTCAGCCTCTAGGGCGTGTATTGAGGAAATATGGTCAATGGGCGGTTGAATCACGTTGGCTGCACAGAGACTGATGGTATGCTCAGTGTCCCCAAATGGAACCCCGATGATTTTGGCTTCCACCTGTACTCATTGGGGGAATTGCTCCAACTAGAAAGGAAACAGGAGTGGGGACAAAGGACATCCCTGTCATGTCACTTTTCATTTGGGAAATAAGTCAGAGGAGACCCTATTCACTTTCAACCTGGCCTCGGGAGAGCTATAGATACTCTGTATCCAGCACAGAATTTATCCCCAAAGCCAAAATGTTTCAGATTAGCAATTAAATAGGGCCAGGGAACCCTGTCAAATCTTTTTTCCATTCTTATAGCTAACAGGATTGTCTCTCTCCTGGAGCGTTGAACCATAGCGAAGAGCTGTAATGTACGTTTGGTGTTGTCCCCTCATTGTCTGTACGAGATGAAGTCTGCTTGATTGAGCTTGACCAGGCCGAGCATGTATGCAATGAGTCTAATCCTTAGTATAACTGTGAATAATTTTGCTTTGATGTTGAGGAGAGAAATGGGTCTGTAGAAGCTGAAGCCAATCTGTCCGTCCCAGATTTGTCAAGAACCCTGAGGGAGAACTTAAGAATAATCATAGGTAGCTTTCCAGTGTCCGCAAAGCTATTTAGATATTGAATATTCTCGTAAGCATGGGGGCCAGGGTGTGGCAAAAGGGCTTGAAGAAGAGAGGTGATATGCCATCTGGGCCCAGGGGCTTTAATGGCTCCAGGCTGGCAATGGCAGAGATTATATCTTAAAGTCTGATTGGCTCCTCTATTTTTATCACTTCCTCTCTAGAAAGTCTAGTGCATCAGGTCGGACATAAGTATGTGGAGATCTGGTCATTAAGGTGCTGGTCAGAATCGAAAGTTTAACAGAAATCCCTGAAAACGTCTTCTATTTGTTGACCCCCTGTGTCCTCCTCCCCTTGCAGATTTTATAGAGTGTGCATTTTCCCACTGAACCTGGGAGTGCAAGCATTGTGCAAGCAGTAAGACTCATTTGTTACCTCTGGCATAAAATGTTTGCTTAGGTTACATCAGAGCATGCACTGCCCTGTCTAGGCATAGCCTTCTGAGGTTTGAGCATACCTTTGTTCAGTTCTTGCCACACTCTTGGGACACCTGTGCATTTATAGATAGTCCCCGGTTCCTTTATAATTTCCTCCAAGTGCATCGGTTTGTCTCTTTGCAATTGATTGTTCTGGGCTGACAGGGCAATGAGCTCCACCCTGACCAGGGTTGTCTGACAAGGACATGGGATCTATTCTCACCTCTTTTACCAGGGCCTGTATCGATAGGGTGCCTACAAAATAATATGTGTGAGCATAGGTTTTGTGCACTATGAAGTAAAATGTATCATCCCCATCATTTGGGTGAGCACACCGACAATGTCTTCAAAGCCACTCTCACAGAGCCAGTAAAGAACTCTTGGCCAGATCGATCTAGGTTGTTGTAACGTTCAGATCACCTCCAACCAAAATGACTGCTTTCAAGGACCACAGGGGTTTGGACAGGGCTTTCACAATTAAGTGTACCTATCACTCATTAGCAGCATATATAGAAGCTATGGAAGCTGGGAATTGTTGAGGAAACGGTTGAGAGTTTATCCTTATTTCATCCTTTAGCAGCAGATGTCTCTTTTGGAGCAGACTTATGTTGTTCTCATAGTACTCTAGACAGGACAGAATCACAGTCTTCTTGGTCAGGAGATTTAAGCCTCTAACGTTGAGGCAAAGTATTGTGACTTCCTTTTTGGTTTTGACTTCCATTCAGGGTGGTGCACTTGGCCCTCCCAGCATAAGATGAGCCGGAATGGGTGGCCCCATATGTAATTTCCTTGGAGAGTAGGAACTCTGTGATGAGCCTGAAGTCCCTGGGCAGCTGTAGCATGTATGTAGACAGGTCTTGGAAGAGAGAAGTATTGTGCCCATGACACCCAAGGGGTTGCAATGTCTATCATTCCAAACCATTTCCTCCTTCAGCTGAAAACCATGCACTCACATTACGATATTGGGTTGGCATGCGTTGATGTCCCCCAGGCAACCGACTCAGTAGACCCGGTCCTGTTGCAGTTGGCTCCGTTCCTCATGACCTAGGATATGCAGGAACAAGCCCTGCATGTGAGTTCCACTGCCCGTGCCCTCAGATGCAATTAGTATGTCCCTGACTTGCATGTTGTTCCAGCCAGATCTGTTTTCAAGATCTTCAGCTTGAGCAGGAATGTCTCCTTGCTGCTACTGGAGTCATAGTAATTCTTGATGGACCAGTTCAATGTCTTTGATGGAGCAGATTTCATCTGGAGTCAGGAATTGTTTTATTTTTGTATTTCAGACAGACTGCATTTAAATCGACACGCACATTTTGGTGCAAGTTAAATCCCATGGCACATGAAAATATGAAAATGAGGCCTAGTCAGTCTTCAATGCTTGTGCTGAATTAACATGTGTTTTTGTAGTGTAGAGAAAAGGTTGTGATGTATGAGGCCTTTTTAGTTGTGAAGAATAACCATAGAATGTGCTCTCTCTCCCCAGCACATTTTCCTAGCAATCTACACCCCTGTCCCTGTCTTAAGAGACTTTGGCTTGTTGCATATTTGAATAAACATGTTCAGTTTAAAAAAGCTATTTTTATAATGTGTGTTAATTAACAAATGCAATAAACACTAGGCATGGGGCTAAACGTTTTTTTGCATGAAAAGCTATCTAACTGTGTGTGTTTTTAAAATATACATTAATGCATAATAATGCTATGTTGTACATTGCGCATTTTGTGCATAAATAATAAGAAAAGCTGTTTTAAACTAATAGCTTTGCTTTTATAAAGGGTATTAGTGTGGGGTTGGGAAAACATAATGGGCTTATTTACATGAAGTTAATACTCTTTTGTGTTTATTTTGTTTTTGGGCCTAAAATAACATGGCTGCCTGTAAATCCAGCAAGGCTATGACTTGCATTAAAAAGAAGAGAGCATGCTCAGATGATACCAGCTTGCCTCAAGTACAGGAGGAGTCAAGGCCACTATGAACTGTATATTCTTGTGATTGTGCCAATGTACCAGTGTTAATTAAAGTATCCTTCCTGCCTACAATATGACAGGAAGGAAAATTAGACTGAACATTTTTTTCCTAGTAAATGTTGCAAAAACATATAAATGTATTAATCAATAACGCTTTTTTTGTTAAAACTGGTATGGTTAGGAATTTAGAATGAGATCAGGATGGGCAGACCTCTTGCCATCGTGGCTGATCAATCAGGTACAAGCTTTTCTGAATATGAAACATTTTTGTGTAGTCTGCCAAGAATTAGAGTATAAATAATGACCTCTTTGGAGGCGTGGTTAGCTTTTTGGCTTTTGGCTTTTGGCTTAGGCTTAGGCTCTTTAGGCTCTGCTTCATTTATTGGGTTAGGTACGAGAAACGTCGCGGGAGGAGATTGCTGCAGCCTGGGTGTGAATTTGCATCCGAGGTGAGGGGAGGTAATTTTCTCAATTTTTTTTTTTAGAGAAGTCCTTGCACGTCATATTTTTGGCACGGCAGGCCAAATTCCTTTCTTGTGAGGGAGGGGGCGCTTTCAAGGAGCAGCTCATGTCAGATGAGGCACAGGGAGAGAGACAGATTGAGCATCACCAGAGCAGAGAGTGCAGCTGATAAGAACAGGTTTAGATGCTAGAATTTTTAGGGGCAGATTTACAAGCCCCTTGCGCCACTATTGCGTCACTTTTCCCATGTTATAAGTGACGCAAAAGTGGCGCAAGGGGCTTGTAAATATTCCCCTTAGTTTATACTTTTGACTAATTAATTACTTTTGAAAAGATTTATTTGCCTTATGCATTTATTTTTCTTAATGGGAGAGTTTTTTGCTAACTGTTAATTAATTAGCCTTGCAAGACTTATTTTTTCTTAGAAATTCTTTAAGAGTTTTGACTGACATTTTGCGCCATATTTTCCTTTCTACATCTGATGCTTATTTGCAGACTGTAATATGTTCTGTATTAATGCTATTTTCCTGATTTGCAAATTCTGTAACCTGATTGATGTTTTACTAATGAATAAAGGGTTAGAGAAAACCTTAACTTTTGACTAGAAAATAAAACCCTTTAAAATACTCAACAACTCTCTTCATTGGCTTAAATAATAATTGCGTTTTTGACTGTTCATGTGTATGTAAAGTCACCTGAAGGTAATACATGGTGTCAAGGCCCAGCACCTTTTCGGTGGTAAATAGAGGTAGATGAGGGTTTAGCATTGAGAAATGACTTTGCTATTAGCACTGTATCATCTTCTCCCCACTCAACCTCATTGTCCTCCAGGGTGGACATTCCTTATTCAAGAGAGCATAGGTTGCACTTCATTTCTTGCAACTCCTATGACAGGCCTCTCTTGAACATTTGTTTTGAGGGAGTCAAGGAGAGATTCCAGGAAGGCCTGTGTGACCAGGGTGGCTTCTTGCCTTACGTCCTCCATGGCTAAAGCAGGTTGAAATACTGGGGGCTTCTTTGAAAGAAGTGGTGTTGGAGGGGGTTAGCATGTCATGCACATTGTGATCTTTCTTAACTTTTCAGGTAGCCATCTGAGTGGTGGGGTGCCTTTCGCTCTCAGAGTCTGTTGGCCACTAGGCGAGGTTGACAGTGGTAGAGTGGGTGAGAGGACCCCACAAGTGGGCGCCAGGTGGTGTGCCACGCCAGTAGTCCCAGATGGCAAGTGTAGGCTTGCTCTCATTGTGTGGGGTGAAGGAAGTCACCAATATTTCGTCTGACAGTATTAGGAGCTCTGCCAGTGCTTTTAGCCTGGTATAGAAGATGGATGTGTCCAAGTAGTCCTCTGTGGTCCAGTGGTAGGAGAGTCATTTTTATCCCTGTATTGACTCAGGCCTGAGGGAATGATTGTAGGCAGATTCCAATGTGCTTTGTGTGAGTGCCCTAAAGGCTAGTTAGTCATCTGTAGGCACCCCGTGGCGTGGACTTGGTTGGTGCGTGGATTGCTTATGCCTGTGGGCTGTCAGGGAGAAGCTTGGGTCTCCTGTTTATTGCAGGGCTTAGCTATGTCCCATGTATCAACAGCACACATATTCATGGGCCTCAGCTGTGCTGAGTCACCCTTGGTGTTAAATGTTGCTAAGTATGTGACTTTAGGCAGAGATTGTTGTATCCTAGGTGTCCCAGCCACTGGCATTATAGGAGTCACTCACTTATATGGTGTGTATGCAGGTCCCTCAGCTGCACCCTGTGGCACGGCCTTCACCAGAGTTCATCTGCTGCTCAGGGAACACCTCCTCTTGGCCCACAGTGTCTTGACTCCATCCTCGCACTTCTGCCCTGAGGCTCAGTAGGAGGCTTCACTGGGAGAAGGGGCTCCATTCACCACAGCAATGCCATCTTTGGACCCCACCTGACTCCATAAGACCTCGCCCCAGGCAGCAGGCAGCATGTGAACTGAGGCATGGAGTCACCCAGGCCCCGAAGTTATAGGGCCCTAATTGCTCTCAAAAGTAATCTGGCAGGGTCAGGGCCACGCGCTTCTGTGGTGGACGGTCAGACAACAAAGCTGGACATGTGCTGAGCCTTTAATAGGCCACAGCTGCAATCTTTATTTTTACTCTTTTTGTTAACAAAATTAACAAAGAAGAAAAAAATTACAAAAAAGGGAAACCATCAGGTGAAACAATAATTTTCTCATTGTATAGGTCAACATACCACATGTACAGAATCACATGCAACTATTTATGTTTTAATAGGATCACAGGGGTTCCTGCGCTTCGGATTCTGCTCGTGGCACCGGTGGCTCACAAATCTCTCCATGATGACTGTTCCAAGCCCCCCAGACCTTCCCCCATTTCTCCGGGCAACCCCTGGCCACATACACAGATTTCTCCCTAAACATGCACCAGTCCAAATGCTCTGCCCATCTGGAAACTCAAGCCGGCTGGCTTGCTCTCCAAAGTTGAGATATATTTTGTTTAGCCAGTATGTACGCTAGTGTCACCCATTGCCTCCGATACACAGTCAGATCTGTGTGTTCCCACACATTCAGTATACACCTTTGAGCCTCTAGTCGTATTTCCTCCCTCAATACATCTTTTATCTCATCATGAACCTTTGTCCAGAACGCCTGTACTGTCACGCAGTGCCAAAGGATATGCATAAAAGTGCCTGGCTCTCCACACTCCCTTCTGCATTCTCCCCTCCCCATTCACCCCATTCGCACCAATTTAGGCCCAGTGATATATGATCTATGCAAGATCTTTAGCTGCACCAGTCGAAGCCTCATCTGAATCGCCACCACCTTTGGGGAAGAAACTGCCTCCACCCAGTCCTCGTCATCTAATTCCAACCCATCTGCACTCCACTGCGCTCTAACACATCCCAGCGGGTCCTCTATATTATTAACACGCTTCTTATATATTAAGGAGATAGTCTTCTCGGGAAGGTGTCCATCCAGTACTCGATCTTCAAGAGGAGAAGCCTCCGGAAGAGTGGCATCCCTAGACACGTGGGCAAGGAGAGCGTATCTCACCTGACGATATCGATAGTGCTCATTGTCATGCAAACTATACTGTTTCTTAAGAAAGTCAAATGTATGTATCTTGTCTCCTCCCCAAACATCCTTTATCTGGATGATCCCTATAAGATCCCACTTATCAAATCCCTTAGACTTCCACAAACTCCAGAGTCTCTCTGAATTTAAAAGGGGGGTGGCCAATGTCAATCTTCCCTCCCAGCCTAAATACCTATTAGCAGCATGCCACACCTGTACTGCATGCTCAGTTGGGCCTGTTAGCGCGAACCGCCCTGACTTAGCATACAAAGCTCTGCTAATATCTCCACTGGGCGCTAGCCCGCGGTCCATGGCATAACCTGGGTCCCCAGGGGCTCCATAGATTACATGATTCACAGCCGCTAATTGAGACGCCCAGTAGTACTTCCTTAAATCCGGGAGTCCAAGTCCCCCATCATACCACGGGAGAGTTAGTTTGACAAACGCTATTTGGGGTCTACCATCCCAAACAAGCTGCCTCTGAAGTGCCTCAATTTCTCCATTGAGTCCATTGAATTCTGAAGTACATATAGGAATCGAGGTAGGGCCATCATCTTAAACTGCGCCACCCTCCGAACCAATGATAGTGGAAGAGAACTCCAGTGCTCCACATCTTGCTTAACCCCTTCGATGCTGATGACGAGCTCAGCTCGTCATCACCCACGGGTGGCGTGTGCTGATGACGAGCTGAACTCGTCATGTAACCCGGAATTTTGGAAATCCCAGCACACAGCGGGAAAACCGCTAGCAGTCAAGGTGTTAAACCGGCTCAAGGGGGAACCCAAGTTATTGGAGTATCTTAACTTCAGTTCGAGCGTTATGTAGATACCTAAATATTTAAACCTTACCGTCTCAATCCAAATGGGGCACGACTGGGGAATTACTGGTGGTTCGCCCGCAAGGACAAAAGCACCAATTTTGACCAATTTATAGCAAATCCGGAGTACCTACCAAATATGGCAAGCATATCCAGAAAACTGATCAAAGACGCTATGGGATTAGTGAGATAGAGCAGAATATCATCAGCGTATAATGAAATGTTATCCTCCCAGTCCGGTGTCCACTGCAAGCCACATATCGACCGATCCCATCTGATCCACGCTGCCAGAGGCTCCAGTGCAAGAGCGAAGTGCAGCAGGGACAGCGGGCATTCCTGTCTCTGCCCCTCTCCAGTGAAAAATTGGTCGATCTACAGTTATTAACAACCACTCTGGCCAGGGGATTAGCGTATAATAGTCATACCCATTCAATAAACTCTGCTCCAAAACCCAGCTTCGCCAGCACTGCAAACAAATATTTCCACTCAACCCTATTGAATGCCATAGCGGCGTCCAAGGACACTAGGACCGCTGGCTCCTGTATCTTTGAGGAACCACCCAGAATCGCATGCAGCCTCAGCAGGTTCAGAGCCGTGTTCCGGCGCGGCATGAAGCCAAACTGATCGGGGTGTATCAAGGTTGGGACTATCCCGACCAACCTGGTAGCAAGTAGTTTCACCAAGATTTTGGGCTCTGCATTAAGAAGTGAAATGGGCCTATACGAAGAACATTTTGTCTTGGGCTTACCCGCTTTATGAATAACCACTATATTCGCAACCTGCTGGTCGTATGGGAGCTGACCCTCCTCTTTACTCTCCAGGAACATGGCTCGGATGTACGGGGCTAACTTATGGGCATTCAATTTACACAACTCTATCGGTATCCCATTGGGACCAGTCGCCTAACCGGATTTTATCCTTCTAGTTGCCTACGCAACTTCATCGTCGGAGAAAGGGGAGTCTAAATAGCACTTATCCTCTTCAGATAACCCCACCATGACGATATCCTTAATCATTTCACTGTTCTCTGCCTCTGTAAACACTCCAACAGTGGTGTACGCCGCCTTGTAATACTCGGAAAATGTGTCAGCCACCGCCTGCATCCGACTCTGTTCCCTCTAGCTCCGGCACCAGCCTAGATCCTTATGTTCAAGCCACGCAATCCATTTGCCAGCCTTGTCTCCATGTTCATATATTCGGCTCTGTATGGCGTTGTTTTGAGCCATCGCTCTATCTCTGGCTAGGCATTTGTATTCATCTTATCTTAACTTCAAAAAGTGGAGGTCTTCCGGCGCGGACGATCTAGCCACCCTCTCCTCCAATCTTATCACTTCCACCTCCATCTTAGTCACCTCCGCCTGACATTTCCTCTTCCTCCCCGCTACCAAAGATAGAACCTCACCTCTCGCTACTACCTTGTATGCTTCCCAAAGGGACTGCGCTGAGTCGACCGTTCACACATTCTCCTGGAAATAGTGTTCCGACATCTGAATCACCTCCTTCTTAGTGGCCGGGTCTTTTAATTGCCATGCACTAATAGGAGCTACTTTGCCCACTGCCGGCTGTCCAAATGCGAACTGAAACCACAGTGGAGAATGGTCAGAGATACCTCTGCCAAGATACTGTGTCTCTTGAACTGTGGCTGCCGTAACCACTGGTATCAATATGTAATCAAAACTCGACAAGCTATTGTGCGCAGCTGATATGTGGGTAAAGTGTGTCCGCGTCGGGTTACGCACTCGCCAACTATCTACCAGTCCCAACGTCTCAAGGAAGTTTGAGAGCCACCTCTGCGATGGTCTAAGTACTCGCTGCGGGCTTCTGGCGGCCTCTCCATCAAGCACCGCGTTAAAATCAACCCCCCCAACACCAAAAAACCCAGGGGCAGAGTAAGAAAAACATTGCTCAGGTCTCGAAAAGTGTCGGACTGAAGGCCAGGCGGCACATATACTGACAAAAAGGTGACCGCCTTCCCCCGCAACTGCCCCGAAAACCGGGCATACCTACCCCTCTGATCCAACCATGTGGCCTGTATTGCCATAGGAAAGGAATTTTTCACCAAAATACCGACACCTCTGGACCCGGTTGTAAACCTGGCATGCGCCACCAACTTATATCCCCCTTTATGGAGGACCATGCAGCGGTTGCCCACAAGGTACATCTCCTGCAATAATGCCACAACTAGGGAGTGCCTTCTAATAAGATAATACCATCCCTCTCTTAATCCTGTCACCCAGACCATTCACATTCCAGCTCAGCACCTTCATCCCCGATCCCTGACTAACATGTGACATCTGACCCACACACAGAACATCTAGCTACAACATTCTCACCTGATGCAAAAAGAAAAAAAGAAAGGAAAACACACCAAGAAACCATAACTCTATCTCTTAATAGAAGGGAAGAAAAAAAAAAGAAACAACAATTATGCAACAACTTTCCCATACTCCCAGCTTGTACCCCTGCCCGCGGCTTCTGCCAATCCTCAACTTACAGTGTGCCTGTCGCCCCATACTCTAACTAACCAACTATCTAAAAGTAGACCTGAGAAGGATGTCAGAACCTCGTATCCCCGCCCCCCACCCTCCAGGATGTCACAACTTGCGCCTATTGCAACTCACTTTCTTAAAAATCAAAACGAAAGGAAACTCCTGTCTGTGGTGCACCTCTTGACAAACATCAACGTCTCGAACTAAAGCAGCGCACATCATTTCTGTTCCTGCGTGCCCTCCCCACCCTCACTACTCTATCCCTGGGGCCCCCCCTGGGGAGGGAAGTCTCTCCAACCAGTCCTAAGCAATGTCTGGATTGGCAAAGAACCAGACCATCCCCTCAACCTCAACCCGCAGCCGGGCCGGAAACATCATAGCATTTTTCAAGCCTCTGTCTCTGAGTCTCTTCTTAACGCCAAGAAAGCTCTGACACTGCCTCTGGACCGCCTGAGTGAAATCCGGAAAGAATGTGAGGGTGGAATTTTCATATTTTAGGGGGCCTCCCGATCTGGAGGCTTGCAGGATAGCATCTCTGTCCCTGAAATTAAGCACCCTTGCGATCATTGGACAGGGTGGGGCGGCCCGGGCCTCTGTCTTCCCCCCGGGACTCTGTGCGCCCGCTCTATCGTGAAGAAATTCCCCAGCCCTTTCAGCTCAGATGATTGAGGATGATGTCTTCAACAAAGAAGTCAGGGGTCTGGCCCTCGGCTTTCTCCGGAACGCCAATGATGCGTACATTATTCCTCCCGGCCCTCACTTCGTATTCATCCAGCTTTCGGTTTGTGAGGTCACTAGAGGCTTTGAGATTCTGTACCTCCTGTTGCAGCTGCAATACATCATCTGTCAAGCTCCGTTCGGGCAACACTAGGCCTACCGCCACAGCGGGCACACCAATTGCACCCTAGGCGACTAGCATGGCCAGTCCTCCACCGGCCCAATCAGTCAGGTCCCACTCCCGCAGATATTCCAGGTCATCTGCACCCGCCACAGGCACAAACAATTAGCCTCACACTGGGGGTCCCCTCCACCGCTGCAGACCGGGACTTCTCACCTTGTCGTGCCCTAGAATTGTACTCGTGCCGCGCGTCGTGCCCTTCCGGATCCCCAGTTGAAATTCAATACGCAGTTAACAAAGTTCCACCGTTCCTCCTTTGGCCCCCTCACCAAGTACCCACTGCGTAATTGGTGCAATTCTGTGGGGTTCAATTAAGTTGAGCTGCTCCCCTCCCGCACTTCATGTTCACTATGGTTCCAACTTTAACCAAAATCCACCTCAAATCGCTCAACTACGCCCTCTCCTCCCCCCCCCCACCTTGCTTCAAGCCCGCCAGGCTACCGCCTCCCTGGGCAGGCGCTGATATGGGAAGATCACTCTGCGCTCGAATAGCTTGATTCTTTGACTTTCTCTGGGGGGGCGGGCAAGTTATGATTGCAAGCGGTAGGCATGGCGTCTTCGCCTTAAAGGGTGGATGAGAAACGTTTATCGCTCCTGCTGAGAAATGTCCATGTTACGGGTCCGAGCTCTGAACTACGGCACCAGGCTCTGATGCCACTTCCCGATACCCGGCAAACATCGGGGGCCGCGGGGTCACGCAGCGGGCCACACAGCACCACTTCCACAATCAAAGTTCTGTTTAGATTGCCCGGTCCACTTATTGTAGTTTATTGCAGGTTGGGCGCCCCCTGAAAGCACAGCCGATGTCGCAGGCAGGGGGTGGGGGCAGGGGCCTCCACACCACCCCGGTTGCACTCTGCAAGCCTCGCTCACAGACGTGTAAGGATTCCTGCAACTCCCGGGCCCGACAGGCGACTACTGGTTTCAGCCCCGGCTGTTGTTCGACTCGCAGCTGGCCACCTCTCCTACTTGGGACCCCAGCTTCAACAATTCACCGGGCCGACTTGATCAGTTAAACCGCTCCGGCCCCCGACCTTGCAGCGGGACCGGAGCAACGTCTATCAGCACAGCTCCCTCTCCACCAGCAGATGCCTGACTCGGCACCGCAGGATGAGTGTCAGGATGTCTGGATGAGGCGCGGGTCTCACGGAGCTACAGGCTTACGCGGCCATCTTGGGTGTTCTCGTAGCTCATCCCCCTACAGCTGCAATCTTGAGTAGACAATGCTTCTGAGCTGAAGTGTGTATGCAAATCCTCTGAGCTGCGCCAGTGTAAATCTGCCCAAGCTCTCTTTCACGGTAGTCACAGGAATGATATAGTTCTTTGTCAAGGCGTTTGGGGCCTTCTCATCTTGTTAGAGAGCCCGTTTTGGCAGTCCAGGGAGTTTAAGGAGCAGCAGGCAGGGCATCCTATGTGGCCGCCATCTTGGCCATGCCCCCCCCCCATATGCCCTCTTTAGGTAGAAGCATTCAAATCAATACAGTTTCAGCCTTGTTGGGCCTAATAATTGAGACACTTCCTGAGTACTATGGCACAACCAGCGCTACAGGACCCATATCTGGGCATAGCTGTGGCACTAACAGCGACACATAGAAGAAACCAAAAATTGTAGATGGAATGCTCGATTTAGTTTCAGTCCCTGATCATCACTGTGAGCAACTTGCTAGTCTTTTACCATTTAAATAGCATTCATTTACAAAGGAAGCCATCCTAGACATGATATCATTGAGCTGTACTGCTGGAATGTTATGCTAATCTTTAGAAATGAATTATAAGCTGCTGAAACAGAGCTATTGCCATGTTATGATTGCGTCCACGTATGCATTTACTATCTTAAGTCTTTCTGGTGATAACAGGTCATGGATTTTCCATCATTTGATGCTATTTTACCATGTCAGTAATTTGGTGAAACCACTACAACTCAGATCTTTTACCTCAAATGGCAAAATAAACAAAGGTCGCAAAAAGATCAGCACCCGTGTCTATATGACCTAAAAGAGTTAAATACTGATGGATAGCACAATAAAATGTTTTAGGGAGAAGGAGAGAGTTACGTTAGGACATTCAGTTTGATGTATCAATATGGGATTCTTGGTAAGACACAAAATGTTTAGTAAGAAGGATGATGTTTGAGGAGATTCCAATGTTATTTGTAGGTACATAGTTGTGGAACATTAACAGCTGGAGTTCAGCACTTCTGCTACTCTGATTAGTGCATCTTCAAATATCAGTTCACTGTTTTAAGATTATTTGAATAGTTTTTCAGAGGCCATTGTAGATCACTTAACCACACTCTCATTGGATGGCTAAACGGTTCCAGTCTAAAGCCCCAGTGACATGGTGTGACAAGCCATCATGACATTCATGCTGTTGCTTGTGCTCCAATCAAAATATTAACACATACCTGCCTATTCAATGATATGTCTTTAATCTCACAGTCTCTGCATAGCACCACACAAGAGTTCCTCACAACACCCTAACAATAGTCAACGTACCAGCAGATTTTAGAAAAATAAGTTTTTGATTGTTCAAGGACATAATGCAGCATTTGGGGATCAGTCAGTATTAGTGAAATACATGTGGTCTATCTGAAATAATTCTGCAAATACTCATTTTTAAATCTATCCAGTTTCATAACTTTTGAAGAGCCTGCAATAAAAAATAATATAGGCCCTCCAAGTGGAGTCCTGCTTACATCAGTAAAGATAAGTCAAGGCCAAGCAGATATAAGCATTTTCTGGAAGAGATTGACAAAGAACAGCTCTTGTTTGTTAATATTTTCTTCCCACCATGGTTAAAAATAATTAGATCAAATATCATTCCACTTTTGACATGCTTGAGCAAATTTTGGAAGCGTATATACATACGACCATTATATTAACAGGTGACTCTGACGAACATGTATTATGCTCTGATAGCAATTAGATGGTTCACTGTCTGTGGCATATCATGTTCAACCATCGCAAGACAAGCCCAAACCCATGGCCAACCAGCAATCGCATTGTCAATCCTTTATCTGAATTGGGATTTAAATCACTTGTTGAAATTGATAAAAACGATGCAAAGGCTTATAATTGTACACTCATACATACATATAAGAACAAAATCACATCACTATCATCATATTTGCACCTCATTAACTCTCCATTAACCCTGACTCAAAAATACGTGACCAGGCAAGCTCTGCAACCTACGCCCACGGCAACTGATTAAAAGGTTACAGGTTGGTTAGCATGTAACCGGCAAACAAGCGTGTGAACAGGAAACCCAGGTCCATCCCCTTAGATAAGCTCAGCGACACCACAATGGTCTTGAGAAATTGGCCCCAATAATGCATACATGGCCAGAGGGGTGCGCATGTTCCTAAAACACCATAAAGTCAGATGCCACTTAGAGTTAGGAACACACAGCCAATCAGGACACAGCATACACAATACAACCAGTGATCATATGCCCCTGATGCGAATATCTGGACATATTATCCACTGGCCCATATTGTGTCCAAGCAAAGGTCGAGGCCAACCTGCATTTGTTATCAGGGACTTTATATTCACGTCTCCACAAATTAGGCCTGCATTTCTTCGCCAAAAAAGGATCACTGGATGTACTTGTATGGCACCCAAAACTGCATAACAATTGCTCTGATTGATTGTACTTTGAGACCGTCCTCAGACCCGCTTCTGTAAGCTGTACTCCCAGCCAAAGTGTTTAATTAAACCAACTGTTGCAGTTTTGTCAAACACCTCTTGCCTTGTTTATTTTCAAGGTAAATTCATATTCGAGCAACACACTCAGTGGTAGACTCACAAAAGAACGTCTAGCCAAAATCACTTTCTGTACTGAGAAGTTAAAAACAACAATAAATTACACCTTTTCCAATTTTCTATTTATAATATGTGCACACATTTTGAAATACCTAGGGTTGTTAATGACTATAATCCACCTCACATTTCATTGTATTATGATCATGAACAACACACATGTTTTCCAGTAATTATTGATTAACAAATAATATCCATCAATAAATTAAAATTTTAATTGAAATGTGATGTTAGCAACAAAATGTCACTGTTGGAAAAGCAAAGATTTTAAAACATCAAGAGCCCTGAGTTTCGGAAATGTAGATTAAGCACCCTACGCATGGATATTTTTTTCCTACCAAAGCAAATAGCAAACACCGCTCCAGACGTCATAATCAAAGCAATGATTTTGTTGGCCAAAATACAATCTTTACGTTTTTTGTTAAAATTCCTCTCCTGCTCAAGTGAGTGAGCTACACAGATTAAACAACTGAAAAACAGAGACATCAATAAACAGCATCAAGTATTCCACTCAAAAACATGCCTTTACAAATATTCAAGAAGCCATAAAATCAGGAAATAGAAAGCAATTTTGATCTCTGATTGGATTTGAAACCTGCTAAATTAAAATGTCCAATGACTACTATATTTCAAATGGTAGCAGGGAAACACATGTAAATTAACTATTTTCAAGTAAAACTGCTTCAATTATTACCGGTATTTAAATTGATAGCATGTTTTACATTTCCAGAACCAAATTATGTGGAGAAGTGTGGCTCAAAGATTAGAGCGGCAGACCTGATGCAGAGGTCTAGCCCGGGACCAGGGTTCAATTCCCTGCCTCGGCGGGTCTTGGTCTCAAAATTCCACATACCTGACAATTCTCGCCTCGGTGCCTATTCCAATCATGGAGTCCCACTCTGCAACTCTGGGCAATAGCTTGCTTAATCTCCACAACCGCCCCCACAACGCTAAGGATGCCTGGCCTCCACCTTGGCGGTGCCCAGGAGTAGACGCCTCACAGGGAAAGCCAGGATGGGTTCCACAGCGGTATTCGTACAAGCTCCTTGAGACCCTTGCGGGTGAGTAGTGTGCTATACAAGTATCAATTTACAATTAGTAATCTGATAAAAAAGAGGTGATCCTCGCGAGTCCAAATGAAATTCCAATTGTACTGATGAAACATGATTCAATTTTATGGAGCACTCTACTAACAAGTTTATTCACAGACATGGCAAAATTGAACAGATCTCACCATTTTGTAATGACTCATTCAACCGATCTATAAAAAGAGGGTAATAATTGATTCTAACAATTATTGGGTTATAGCATTTCTCAATGTTGAAAAACAAGTTATTTTTGATATGTATCCCAAACAAATTATCTGGGCTAGTGAACAAAATCTGATAAAGCTACGTTAAACTGGATTCTAGTCTGGATGCTCAATCATAAAAAACGTTGTTCCTCCCACATTGCTCATAAAGATTATTGGGACAATGAATAAGAATCTTTGTTATATAGAGTATTCTACAGGTTTTGTCAAAGTCATGCAAGACTGGCTGTTGCAAGAACTATTGATTTAGGGCATAGAGCATTCACTTTTATGCTTCCTTGTAGCTCTACATAGAGGTAACTGGTTAGAAATAAAACTTTCAAGCCAAATCAGTCTATTTCCTAAGATTTACACAAATAAAGGAATAATGGCCTGGTTTATATACTGGCGAGTGGATCGTTGTTCTGCCAGGGCGATGGAGTAAATTACCAACACATGATTTTCTTTTAGAAAATGAAAAAGATAATGCTCCTCTCACCATAGGAGTCCTCTCCCATGGTGTGGGAAGCATTTAGCAATTTTCACTCCCCCTTATTGCTAGGGGTTTCATACCAGGAACGGGCAGTGAAACCTAACCTCTAATTCTGCTTATCTAAATTAGGTGCACGAAATTACAGGTCTGCCTCCAAAGGCCTTTAACCCACAAGGCCAACAAATTGTTTAATTATGGTGGAGACAGAGTAGTGCATGACTTGATTAAACCCATGGTACTTCCCACAGTGGCGGCTCCTCCATTGGGGCATGGGGTATCGCCCCACTGCTTTCTCGCATTGCGAGAAGCAGTAGCATAAAATGGCAAAACTACCATTTTATGTTTCTGCATTTTGCACTACGAGAAAGCAGAAATGCCTGGTTGGAGGACGAGCGAGTGGGTGGTCCTGCTTGAGTGCAGGGGGGAGTGCCCAGGAGTGGACGTGGTGGGTGCTGACTGTTTGGTCGGCCCCAGGGCCGACCGAAACAGACATGCACACTCTTCATTTTCTCTATGTAGGCTTAGGGGAGTGGAGGGAGGCTGCCTAGGTAAATCGAGGCCAGGAGCAGCAGGAGCTGAGGTGGTGGCGCATGATACGGAGGAAGGTACGTTTTTTATTTTAATTACCGTCCCCTTGGGCAAATCCCCCACCTGCCCGCCCGTCTTTCCAGCCTCGACTGCAGTGGCATTCAGCCCAAGCAGGCTCACTAAAGGTGTACCGTGCACATTGTTCTTATAGCCCTACTTAGTTTGCAACGCAACACTGGACAATGTGTCTTGTTTCCACAAATAGCGTGGCGGAGACCTGCTTGGAGCCCATAACGGTTTACACTGTACCACAGCCCTGAACAGAATCTCGTTTTTCCCAGAGTAGGGTCATTGGCTAACTATTGCAGTTCTCACTATCAGGCAGCACATTATCAGATTTGTTGAAGCTAGCAGCGGAAATAAAGGAGAGCGACTCTCTTGGAATGCACCAATTCTACCAGATGTGAGGCGATGAAGGCCAGTGGATTAGAACCTCACTCACTCATCAACATAGTGTACTCCTTGGCCAATCTTATGTTGTCTCACTTTTTCAGTATACCTGTCACTCAGCATTGCATGAGCTTAGAAACAAACTATGCACCGGAATTAGTGGCACCAGAAAGAAATCCCGAAATTGGACAAATGAATTGACCTTTGTAGTGCCTAAAGGTGTTTTATTTTGCAGTATTGTGCTCTAAATTTCTCCCAAACTGTAAGGCCTGCCCACAAGGCAGCATGAATTGAGGTTTAATGAAGTGCACATTTTATGTACTGTTTACTGTTGAATAATACGCTGAAGAAAAAAGACATCATTCCAGAGATGCCAGTAGCACCTTCTTCGGCCTTCTGATTCCTGCCTTAATTGCCTCTCACCGTTGGTTGCGAGCTTGCTACTTGCATGCAGCTTTATGAAGATGGCCGTTCAGAATTTAACTATTGTCTCGTTTTTTTCTGAGTGGTTTGAGTCCTTCCACGTAGCACAAATGGTGTTTGTAAAATTTATCTAGGAGTCTCTATTTAGCTGTGAAGAGGGGGCACCATTTATAAAACAATGAGATGCCGCAGCAGGGAACTGCACAGGTAGTTAAACCATGGCATTGAACACTGGGGCATGGCAAATGGTCCACCTCCCCCGCTCTCCCCTCCTCTGCCTCTCACCACTTCCGGCTCCACAGTCACAAATCAGCCTATTGCATGCCTGGGAAGAAATATCCGCAAGTGTGCTTTGCCAAAAACACACCTTATGCATCTGCACATCAAGAAGTTGTCACTTTCCTAGTTTGTTAGAAAAGCTTTGTCCTCCAGTTCTGGTTATTCATCATCTGTCCTCCGGTTCTTGATATTTATCCTCTGGCTTGTGCTATTTAACCATTGTCCTCTGGTTATTTAACCTCCATCCCCTGGCTGTGGTTATTTAACCTCTTTTCTCTGATTATTTAACCTCCCTCCTCTGATTATTTAACCTTATTTTCTATGGCTGTGGTAATTTAACCTCATTCCTTTGACTGTGATTATTTAACCTCTTTCCTCTGAATCTTTCTCAAATTTGCTTGAAAATACTCAATTTGCCCACTCTGTTTTCAAAATGTTCTCGGGAGGAGTACCCCCCAGCTCCCGTAGGTGGTTCAGGCTTGCGCGCTATATTTTCTCACTGCAGTGCAGTACAACAATTGTTTTAAGCCGCACCACTTTCAAATGTAACCAGCTGCCACTGTCTCCCACATATACATTTGCTGGATAGGCCATTATCTTGCTGGTATGTATACTCTGTCTCTGTCTCTTAAGAGTTCTCTTTAGTAAGTTGCCATGAAGTTTCTGCTCCTAACTGTAACAGTGAAAGGATATACTACAGCATGATTTCTCAGTAATTAATCCACTGTATTTAGATGTAGAACATGCAATTTGTGAAACAAAACATACACATGAGCATTTTACATGAATGTCCACCCACACCTCTTTCTAGGAAAAGGCAAACTTCCTCAAGCCCCATCACTATGCATTCTCTGTTGAAGACATAGTTTCTTGTTGACTAATGCATCACTGAAAGGTAATTAGCAAACATTAATATTATGCAACTTTTATCTTAGAAGCTGCAACTCTAATACTCTACATTTTGACACATATACATACCATGAATAACAGAGTACTGACTTAGGATTCCTTGCTGTTGCATCACATCATGAACCTCAAGTGTAAGTCACAATCCTAAGTCTATAGTAGAGTTTATATGGTTGAAAGTTCATTTCCAACACACAACTTGATTTTCCTAAATAAATATATGATTTATAATGTCCTTGCAACAAGTCAAAAGGAAACAAATGTTCTTTGCAAAGGAAAACCTAGATCCTAGATCCATATGGCATGGTTGTGGCTGCAGCAACATCGTTTCACGATTGACTAGCATTCCAAGACGACTGCCACATCTCTAAACTATGTGAGAGTTCCCGGCCTACTGGGAAATATAATACATTTTTGGGACATTGTCATAAAGACTGCTCTCAATGGACAAGAAGTCTAACTCCAGACATCATTGATACTCCATAGGGGCAACCAGACTTTTTCTTCCCTAAAATGGGCTCAGGCCAAGTTTGTTTGGATTGTCGCTCCTCTGTGCTTGCAAAGTCATGAGGGGTAAACAGTATTTCCAGCCCCACCTCCTGACATTGGCATCATAGAGTGTTGCCTTTATGAATGCAAAGCCTTCCACTAATGAGTGCTGACTCTTAATGCATACTGCTAACTTCTCAATACCCTCAATATATATGTTCAGCACATCAGATTTGAAGTATGGTATAACTGTATTCATCTCATGGCCAGTAGTAAGCCCTGACTCCTAAAACAATGTCCACAAAATGTTGCTGCTTAAGTGTTGGAACTCCTTCTTTGTCCGGATGCCTCTGGCCTGAATCTGTTACTATGCACTATACATTCTGACTGTTTCCTTATAATGATTGCATCCAAAATTGTATGCACTTCATATTCACAATAAGCATTTGCATGAATTAGCTCAGGATTTTGAAGAAGACATGTCTTCGCAAGACATGGTTTCAATAAATGTATGTAAAACTCATCTTGAAGCAAGCCCTGATATCTAATATATTCCAGAATATGTTACACATTTTTGTAGTCATGGGGAGAGTAAGTGATCTGACCAAAATCACTGGCTGCTGAGCTGAACCTGGGATTTGAACTTGGTTCCTAGTTCCAAGATCAGCAGATCTAGCTGTAAGCTCACGTCTCCACCTGTGGGAACAAACTTGGTCACCAAAATATCTTCTAATTTCTGTCAGAATCTCAGCTATTTCAGGATGTTCAGCAATCTTAGAATCATTCAATCCATCAATGAAATACCATTTGTATAGCGTGGCACTATCACTCTTAGGGCTATCTAGGCGCTGAGAGTTTGACAACTCAGTTGAAGATCCAGGTCTTGAAATTCTTTCTAAAATCGTATAGGGAGTGTGCCCTTTGGAGATGGAGGGGTAGGTTGTTCCAGGTCTTGGGGGTGATGTAGGAAAAGGAGCGACCCCCATTGCAGCTGCGGCAAGTGCGGGGGCATTACACACAGACTAGCTCGGTGGAACATATCTGTCTAGCGGGACAATGGAAATTCAGTAGATGGTTGATGTAGGCTGGCTGGAGGCTGTTTAGGGCTTTGTAGGTATAAGTGAGGATCTAGAACTGGCATCTCTTCTGGATGGGGAGCCAGTGGAGGCGTCCGAGGTGGGGGGTGATGTGGTTCCTTTTCGGCTGGTCCAGGATGAGTCTGGCTGTTGCATTGTGTATGGGCTGGTGTTGTCTTAGATGCTGGGTGAGGATGCCAGCATGGAGAGTGCTGCTGTAGTCGAGACGGTTGGTGACGAGGTCCTGAGTGATGTTTTTTTTGTTGTCGGTTGGAATACATTGGGAGATTGTATGGAGAGTGTGGAGGGTGTAGAAACAGGCAGAGGCAACTGAGTTGAATTGCAGTTTCATGGTCAGATAGCTGTCTAGGATGATACCTAGGTTGTGTGCCTGGTGTGTCGGTGTGGGTGTGGGTCCGAGTTCTGCGGGCCACCAGCTGTGGTCCCAGGTGGAAGTGTTCTTCCTGAAGATAAGCACTTCTATCTTGTCAGAGTTGAGTTTAAGGCAGTTGTCCCTCATCTAGTTGTGTGATATGGCAATGTTGTAAAGTTTATTGATGAGGGTGTGGTGGTACAAGGTGGCGAACCCTGCTTAGAGGTCAATGTCGATCAGGCGTCTAGTCTCTCTGCAGTCAAGATGTATTCTGATGCCATCTGTCGCAGCGATCAGAGCAGTCTTGGTAATGTGGTTGACACGGTTTCCTAATTGGGAGGCGTCCAGTAGGTGGTTCTGTTGCAGATATTCAGTGAACTGTTGGTAGATGGCCTTATTGTGTATTTTGTCCGGGTAAGGGAGCAGAGATATCAGACTGTAATTTTTTAGTTCCCTGGGGTCAGCTTGAGGTTTCTTTAGGAGGAGTCGGGCTTCTGCATATTTCTAACTGTCAGGGAAGACTGCTGTGGAGATGGAGGAATTCATAATTCTGTTAAGTTCTGGACTGATTGGGTTGGATCAGATTTTGAAGAAGCAGTGGGGGCAGAAGTCACTGGGTGGCCAGAGTGGATGGATGAAATAATAGCCAAGGTGGTCCGGTTGGTGAGCAAGGACCAGGTGGTCATCACTTTGCTGGTTTGCGTTGGTTGGCGGGACTGTTCAGATTGAGCACTGAGGGTTGTGTGTCGAAGTTGTTGTAGATGTTGGTGATACTGTTGTGGAAGTAGTCTGAGAGGGTGTTGCAGAGTTCATGGGATGGGTGAATGCTATTCTGGGTTTCTGTCGGGTTGGACATTTCTTTTACCATCTTAAAGAGGTTTTTATTATGGTTGGCTGCTGTGTTGATGAGGGCATGAGGATAATTCATAACCTATTCCCTTTCCTAAACTGATGGCAAATATAGGTTTTCTTTGATACAATAATTCATCTTTTTTCATGTAAACATTAGTGTTCCTTCACTCACTTTTTCATAAAACTGAATTTCTATATGTTCTTTATCAAAAAGATTCCACATTATTTAATCAACGTAATAGAGGGATTGTTCAACATTTTAGTAAACAAATTAATAAAAAATGCAATTGATTGACTCTCATTTTCTACCTGATCCTGCCTGGATAGGGCATTGGCTTCTTCATTGTGGGGACTTGGTGCATAGTTTATTACAAAATCATAGCTGGAAAGAATAAGTTTCCCCTAAGATGTCTGGGAGACAAACCTCCAGCTAGGTTTTGGAGCCGCTAATTTCTATATTTGGTATGATAAAAAGCACCTGTTTCACCAATAAAAGAACATTCTTTATTAGGAATAAAAAGGTATGAAAAGAAATCGAGTACAAATTGCCCTCATTAATCTTAGAAGTCATAGCCCACAGGGCTATTTCATTACGGAGAAGTGGGTGGCATTGGAAAAATAAATATTGCATGGATCGATTAAACTGATGTTTTTTATTGCATCATGTTTAATGTATCATACATAACTTGATTTTCCTTTTTTTCTTATTGTTGGAATAGACTGGGACCTCCTGGTTGGTAAAGGTACATATGTCCTTGTAGTGGACCATGTATATCAATGTGTGTGACTTCTGTTAAACTTTAATTTTAAACATGCCTCTTTTTTTAATGTATAACTTTGATATAGTAGAAAAACTGATCTTTGATTATTATAGTCATGCAGAAAGAATGTATTCAGTCAATAATTAATTGGGGTGTGTTTATTGTTGACTTTTCATTAAGATACTTATCTTGAGAATCCAGTGAATGAATGATCCATCACTCATTCCATCAATTTGGATTGATATATTTGCAATTTTAATAAATTGATATATTATCATCTCTGAAAGTAAGTATTGAAGGTACTTTTAGATAACAAGAATCCGGTAAGGATTTCAAAACTGGTGTTGATAACGATAAATTAATACTCCTACTACATACTAATCATTTTTATAATTATAATATATAGGATAAACTACTCAGTCCATAAATTATAAGGATATTGCAAGTCACGGGTGAGTTCCATGACCATCTAAAAGAATGAGGCTGATGTTTCATGACCTTATGTCAGTTTAACCGAAGCCAAATTTAAAAAAAATGCTATATCTCAGAATGTGTATACACATGCAGAGATATAATATTTCCTGTAATGCCCTCAAACCAACCATTTTGCTAAAAATGTCCTCTTTCTGCGGATCACTATTCCTTTTTGAAAAATAGAGCATAAAAAGAAAAATGAATTCCTCATTTTTGTTGTTTAAACTAAATCTGTAATTATGTTAAATGACCAGCTTTCACCTTGTTTACTGACCTTAGCAACATGCTTTGTGGCATTAGAAGTCAACCTCAACTGTAATAACTTATAGCAGTTGGACAGCTATTTCATTTATTTAATACAGGTGACTAGAGATGTTACAACTCGTCTGTAATAAGGAAATTAGAGACAGACTTTTATACAGGGATTGCAGACTCCTTAAATATTAATAGCCTTCTTTTTCTTCTTCTTCTTCTTCTTCTTCTTCTTCTTCTTCTTCTTCTTCTTATTATTATTATTATTATTATTAGTATTTATTATTATTATTATTATTATTATTATTATTATTATTATTATTATTAATAATAATAATAATAATAATGATAATGATAATAATAATAATAATAATAATATGATAATAATAATAAAAATAATAATAATAATAATAATAATAATAATAATAATAATAAATGGAATAAAGTACCCCCTTCTGTAAACTATAAGGTTAGTGAAACTCACAGAGGAGTTCCGAGACAGAAGACTAAGGGCCAGATGTAGGTAATTCTAATTTACCACTTCTAAAATACTGAATCATACCGATTCGGTATTTAAAAAGTGGTAAATTAGAGGGGGGGAAATGTAGGTAATTCTGAATCGGTAAATACCGAATCGTTAAGATTCGGTATTTACCGATTCTGTAAATACCGAATCGGTAATGCCCATTGATTCCTATGGGCATTGAAGCCCATAGGAATCAATGGTCATTACCGAATCGGTATTTACCGATTCGGTAATTACCGATTTTTGCAAGGGTGCAGGGGGTCTCGCTTTGACACCCTCTAGCACCCCGAATTCAGGCACGTGTGCCATGTGGCACACAGACATGCCCTAAGGGCATGTCTGTCTGTCACATGGCACAGGTGTGCATGCACACATGTGCATGCACACCTGGATTCGGTATTTTACCACCCAATTGGATTGAAATACCGATTCAGTAAGGCCCGTGGGACTCAGAAGAGTCCCACCTACATCTCCAATTTACAGAATCGGTATAAATACCGAATCGGTATTTTACCGATTCGGTAAATTTACCGATTCAGTAAAATAGGGCACCTACATCAGGAATGACCATTTACCGGTCGGTAACGGCCGAAATCGGCCATTACCGGTCGGTAAATGGACACCTACATCTGGCCCTTAGTTCCTTCATAAGGTCATGGAACCCAGAGGTTACTTTGAAATATTATTTTAATGTATGCCCGCGTGGAATTCATTACATGGCCACACATCACCCTTTCCACACACCACTTACATTTTTGTGCCCAGACTATTTAAGCCTTTAAATTGTTCACCGGTCACTCTAGGCAACACAATGCAATGCACAGGCTTAATTAAGGTTTACAAAGTCACAAAATGCAGACGATTTGCACTGCCTTGTTTGACTTTGTAAAAACATGTAATGCAATGCAGTGGCTTTTGCTGCTTTGTGTTGCATTTCCTAGTGGTAGGCATTCCATTGGTGGAGCATGGGCATTCCCAGGCAGCCTCCCGTGGAATTTGATGAGATCCTAGAATAACTATAAAGTAGTAAACCTGAGATTGTTCCAAAATGGTGCTCCTACCATAGAGAGACATACCATGGAGAAACATCTTTATTTCTCCTTGTTATTTTCTCGCTCCACAAATGCTACATCCTGCAGCACACATAGCAAAACAAAAATACAGCTGAGGATTGTTTTTGTGCAGGAGGCATTTCTTCTTGCACAAAAAGAATCCTGCCTGAAAGCAGGCTCCCCTGCAGAATGATGCATGTATGTCTGTGTTGGCGATAGACAGCACATAGTGAGCAAGCGCTAGGAGGGAGCAGAATTTCACTATATCGTAGTAGATATGGTGCATTTCTGCTCTCCTGGTTTCACACAATGCATCAACTTTACTTGCTGCCCTACGTTGCATGAACCATTAGGACATAAGCCACCCTGGTGTCTTCCTCCTTCATGCCCATTGCTGACATGAGGAATAAAAGAGGAATCTGCACTGTGAAACTGAGCACACCAAGAAGCGGCTAGTAATGTTTACAAAAATATGTTAGAATCTGTATAATGTAAATCAGTTTAAGAAAATGCTATGTCCCAGATTACCTAGAAACATTCAGCAATTGTATATCTCTGGTTATGACCTCTAGCATGGAGAAAATAATCATGCTGCCATATATCTCTCATTTCGACTGATGACTTTTTGGGGCAGATTTATGATAACTGGCGCATCCCCAGGGATGCGCCAGTTATCGTGCGCCGCAGCTCCGCCACCCATGGTGCGCCGCATTTACAATGCGGCGCACCATGGGGCAAAAACGGCACAGATGCGTCACGCATCTGTGCCGTAAAAGTGACGCATTGCTGGAGTTGCGTCGCAAGCGCGATGCAGCTCCAGCAAGGCTCGAGGGTGCCCTATCTGACCAATGTTGCCTCAAGCCTTACGCCTGCTTCAAGCAGGCGCAGGGTTTTGACGCAGCATTGCCCTAAAAGTGACTGAGTGAAATCTTATAGATTTCACTCAGCCACTTTTGCGAGGCGCACCTGCCCCGGAACGCCCACCCTGCGCCAGAACGCCCACAAGCGGCGCAGGGCTTTACAACGTGACGCATCTGCCTAGATGCGTCACGTTGTAAATCGGTCGTAGGGATGCGCCACGTTTACGCCGCAGTTGCGTGACGCAAACGTGGCGCATTCACAACATAAATCTGCCCCTCTATTTTTAGAAACACATATCAGAAGAAATTACACCTAACTCCTATTTTCCTTGTTTAAATTGCAGCTGTAAATATGCTATGTCACCAGCCGTACACCCGGGCTCTGGCAGCAGGCATTGTGATGTCAAAAGTTAATTGTAATAACTAATTACAGTTGAGCAGCCACATAGTTTCTTTATCAAAGATGACTGGAGACATCACAACCCGCTTATAATGAGGAAATTAGAGACTGACTTTTAAATGGGAATTTGTTAAATTCTCAATTAAAAAACACTCCGGTGGTCATTTTCAGCAAGTTTTATTTAAGTTCATTGTAACAGACCTTCAACCCTTCTTTGGAACTCCTCTGTCACAGCGCAACCATCTCCCATTCAAATAATAGAACTTTAGATACAAGACATGTTGAGAACACAAGTAGGTCCTAGATGACCTAGTTAACATTCCATTTGTATTAAGCTGAGCTACAATATTGAACTAAGTTACAGCACATCTTCCCCATACCATATTTTAACCAACAACATCAATATAGAAGTTAGAAAAAAAACAACAACCAAGAAGATATAACAAAAATAAACACAAGGAAAGAAAAGGACAAAACAACCCTGCCAACCAAAACCTCACTTGCATAAAATCATATGGATAATAAGAAATTCCCAGAACAAATGTTTGACACTGCCATATAAACCTGCATAACATATTCTTTGTGCCCACCTTGTTTGACTCTCTGGGGCATATTACAAGGAAACAACGGTAAATTTGCAGCACCACGTTCAGCAATTTCGAAATGCAGGGATGCGCCATATTTACAACAATACGGTGCACCCCTGTGTTTTCTCTAGCACTAAAAACAGCTGCCTAGTGCCAGCACCAACACCCTTGTGCTATAGTGCAAGGGTGCCAGAATTGCTGGGAATGATTGTTTATGTACAGGAAGGTTTTCCTTACCATATTTACAAAGCAGCTTTAATCCACAAAATGTGGTTTAACGCCACTTAGTAAATATGAGGCAAGGCATTGCGTCACCGGAAGATCAAAAAAAGTGATTTTCCAGTGAAGCAATCATCTTGTGCATATGCCCCTCAGTCTATTGGCTAAATACACATCATCATTCTCTGTGTCTACATTAGTATGATGCTCAGCCAATGCATCACTTTGGAAATCTGTTTTTTCACCTATTATCACCAATTGTAACATACTCCATACAGTTCCCAAGTCCAAAATTGTTACATTTTGTTTTACACCAGCAATAATGAAGTGACCCATTAATCAATCAATCAATCAATCAATTAATCAATCAATCTATTTCTGAAGCACGCTACTCACCCGTGAGTGTCTCAAGGTGCTGGGGAAGGGGAAGGAGGTAGCTATTGATCGAAAAGCCAGGTCTTGAGAAGTCTCCTGAAGGTCAACAGGTCCTGGGTCTGACGCAGGTGGATGGGGAGGGTGTTGCATGTCTTGGGGGTGAGGTGGGAGAATGATCTGCCGCCAGTGGTTGTTCGGCGGATGTGTGGATGGTGGCGAGGGTGCGGTCAGTGGAGCAGAGCGGGGGGTTCGGGGTGTAGAAGGTGAGTTTTTCATTGAGGTATGCTGGTCCAGCATTGTGAACTACTTTGTGAGCGTGGGTGAGGAGCTTGAAGGTGATCCTCTTGTTGACCTGGAGCCAGTGCAATTCTTTCAGGTGGGTGGTGATGTGGCTGTGGTGAGGAATTCTGAGGATGAGTTGTGCGAAGGTGCTTTGTATGCGTTGGAGTTGTTTCTGGAGTTTGGTCAATGTTCCCGTGTAGAGGGCATTGCCGTAGTCCAGCCTGCTGCTGTACGACGGCTTGGGTGACCGTTCTTCTGGTTTCTGTGGGGATCTATCTGTAAATCTTGCTGAGCATACGAAGGAGGTTGAAGTAGGAGGAGGAGACAGTGTTGACTTGCTGGGTCATGGAGAACCCTAGGTTGCGTGCATGGTTGGTGGGTGTGGGGGCAGCTCCCAGTGTGGCCAGTCACCAGGAGGTGTCCCATGCCGAGGGGGTGGAGCCAAGGATGAGGACTTCCATCTTGTCAGAGTTTATTTTCAGGCGGCTCGTCTTCATCCATTCTGCGACGGTCTTAATTCCCTTGTGGAGGTTCGATTTTTCAGAAGGGGAGGAGGCAGACTCTCTGAGTTCTGCCAGTGAAGAAGGAGGTGATGTAGTCCAGGGTTTTGTTGCGGATCCCTGCATTGTGGAGTGGTGTGCGAAGGGTGTGGTGGCAGACGGTGTTGAAGTGGGGGCAGGGTTCAGAAGGGGAGCCGGAGTGGATAGTGTTCATGACTTTGGTGGTGTCTTAGTCTGTGACGTAGTTCCAGGAGAGCAGGAAGTTGGTGTGTTTGGTGGGTGTTGGGTCTGTGGTGCCGGCATCTGTCGTAGGAGTCTGGGTGTCAAAGCTGTCATGGATGTCTGTGATCTTGTGGGGGAAGAAGGTGGCCAGGGAGTTGCAGAGTTCTTGTGAAGGTGGGATGTCATTTGAGCCAGATCTGGGGGTTGCGAGTTCTTTCACGATGCTGAAGAGCTCTTTGCTGTTGTGTGCGTTGTTGTTGATGCGTTCCTTGAAGGAGGTCCACTTGGCAGATCTGATGAGTGGGTAGTGCTTGCGTTTAGCGTCCTTCAGGGCTGCATGGTTGTCTGGTGTTTAGTCTTGGCTCCACTGCTTCTCGATTCTTCGGCAGGTTGGCTTGAAAGTCTGGAGGTTGGCATTGAACCAGATGGCTCTCGTGTCAGTGCACCTGTTTGGGGGTTTCCTGATGGGAGCGAGGGTGTTAGTGTGGTCGTCAATCCATTGTCTGAGGTTGTGGGCCGCTGCATTGGTGTCACTGCGCTCAGATGGAGGGTCTTGGGCGAGGGTGGGGAGGAGCTGGTCTTCAGTGACTTTGTTCCAGTTGTGGTGTGGGATTTGTTGTGGTTGGTTGTGTGCTGTGTGTTTCCCGAATGAGAAGTGGATGCAGTGGTGGTCGGTCCAGTGGAGTTCGGTGGTGTGGATGAAGGTGACATGTTTGATAGAGGAGAAGATGGTGTTGAGCGTGTGTCCGGCAGAGTGGAGGGGTGTTGTGACGAGCTGTTACAGTCCGAGGTTGGCGAGGTTGTCGATCAGGGTTGTGGAGTTGTTGTTGTTGGTGTTCTCGAGGTTTAAGTTCAGGTCTCCGAGGAGGATGTAGTCTGTGGAGGTGAGGGCGTGCGTGCTGATGAGGTTGGCAATGGATTTGCTGAACTGTGGTCGGGGTCCCGGGGGTCTGTAGACAAGGGTTTCCTCTGAGGGTGGTGTTGTGATTGACGTGGATCTGGAAGTGTAGGTGTTCGGCGATACTGATGGAGTCTTTAATGTGGGTTTAGATTCTGATGGCATTCCTGTGGACGATGGCGATTCCTCCTCCTGGTTTGTTGTTTTGGTCCTGCGGGTGATCTTGTAGCCGCCCGGTATGGCTATGCCTTTGTCTGGCACTTAGAAGGCGTTCATCCAGGTCTCCGTCAGGAAGGCGACGCCCAGGAAGGGTCAATCAAGATGGTCCCAGAGTTCGACGGCGTGCTTGTGGACTGAGCGGGTGCTGATCAGTATGCATTTGAGATGGTTGTGGCCTGCGATGGTGAGATGGGCAGGCTGTGCAGGTGCACGCTAGCTGGTGTAGCAGCAGTTTAGGCAGGTAAAGGGCCCGTGGGTCTGCTTTGGGGCGGTCTGGAAAAAGGTGGAGGGTCGGCCGGCGTTGAGTGCGTGGAGGGTGTTGGTATCATAGCAGCGTCAGTTGATGTAGTGTTCGCGGGGTTTAGGGGGTCTGGCGCTGGGAGCAGTCCAGGCGCGGACGGTTGCAGACAGGCTTTCCTTAGGGGCGTCTTCGGCGTGCCAGTAGCTCACCACGACACGCCAGCTGCACGCAGCGGTCACCATATGAAGGATTGGGGAGCAGGAGCAGAGGTAGGGGGCGGGAGCGGGGACGCAGGGGCAGCAGCGGTGGGAAACATGCACAACAATAGAGCGAAAATAAAGCATAGAACGCAAGAAATGCGCAAATGAAAGATCAGTGAGAATAGGGGCACAATCCAAGGCACACGAGGGGCAAGTGGCAACAAGAAGGACAGGGGGGAGCACCAGAAAACGGACACGCTGCAGGGGAATGAGCAGCGGTACAAAAGGGGGTGGTGATGGACGGAGCATCTGAATCAATCAAACACTCACACCCAGTCAAAAGATCTGGATTTAATCCATCACTGTTCTTTAGCCCACTCTGCCACCCCAGTTCAGACATGGCTATATGCAAATCAGTCTGACCCTGTGCCTCATGGGAACAGTCCAGCCCAAACTGCCAAGCCACGTCTTCCCTGGACCGGAAACAAGCTTCCGAGGACCGGTTTCTGGCATTCCAGCCATCTTCAGCCCGGCTTGCTTGAATCCAGTGGCAAAGTGAGCAAGGGACTCACGTCTGAGCATACCCTGCCACACTTATGGTGGCCAAAAGCGGTACAAAAGGGGGAGGTGATGGACGGAGCATCTGAATCAATCAAACACTTACACCCAGTCAAAAGATCTGGGTTTAATCCTTCACCGTTCTTTAGCTCACTCTACCACCCCAGTTCAGACATGGCTATATGCAAATCAGTCTGACCCTGTGCCTCATGGGAACAGTCCAGCCCGAACTGCCAAGCCATGTCTTCCCTGGACCGGAAACAAGCTTCCGAGGACCGGTTTCTGGCATTCTAGCCGTCTTCAGCCCGGCTTGCTTGAATCCAGTGGAAAAGTGAGCAAGGGACTCACGTCTGAGCATACCCTGCCACACTTATGGCGGCCTAAAGCAGTACAAAAGGGGGTGGTGATGGACGGAGCATCTGAATCAATCAAACACTCACACCCAGTCAAAAGATCTGGGTTTAATCCATCACCGTTTTTTAGCCCACTCTGCCACCCCAGTTCAGACATGGCTATATGCAAATCAGTCTGACCCTGTGCCTCATGGGAACAGTCCAGCCCGAACTGCCAAGCCATGTCTTCCCTGGACCGGAAACAAGCTTCCGAGGACCAATTTCTGGCATTCCAACCGTCTTCAGCCCGGCTTGCTTGAATCCAGTGGCAAAGTGAGCAAGGGACTCACGTCTGAGCATACCCAGCCACACTTATGGCGGCCGAAAGCGGTACAAAAGGGGGTGGTGATGGACAGAGCATCTGAATCAATCAAACACTCACACCCAGTCAAAAGATCTGGGTTTAATTCTTCACCATTCTTTAGCTCACTCTGCGACCCCAGTTCAGACATGGCTATATGCAAATCAGTCTGACTCTGTGCCTCATGGGAACAGTCCAGCCCTAGGTGCCAAGCCATGTCTTCCCTGGACCGAAACAATGCTTCCGACGACCGGTTTCTGGCATTCCAGCCGTCTTCAGCCCGGCTTGCTTTAATCCAGTGGCAATTTGAGCAAGAGACTCACGTCTGAGCATACCCTGCCACACTTATGGCAGCCAAAAGCGGTACAAAAGGGGGTGGTGATGGACAGAGCATCTGAATCAATCAAACACTCACACCCAGTCAAAAGATCTGGGTTTAATCCTTCACCATTCTTTAGCTCACTCTGCCACCCCAGTTCAGACATGGCTATATGCAAATCAGTCTGACCCTGTGCCTCATGGTAACAGTCCAGCCCGAACTGCCAAGCAATGTCTTCTCTGGACTGGAAACAAGCTTCAGAGGACCGGTTTCTGGCATTCCAGCCATCTTCAGCCCGGCTTGCTTGAATCCAGTGGCAAAGTGAGCAAGGGACTCACGTCTGAGCATACCCTTCTACACTTATGGCGGCCAAAAGCGGTACAAAAGGGGGTGGTGATGGACGGAGCATCTGAATCAATCAAACACTCACACCCAGTCAAAAGATCTGGGTTTAATCCATCACCGTTGTTTAGCCCACTCTGCCACCCCAGTTCAGACATGGCTATATGCAAATCAGTCTGACCCTGTGCCTCATGGGAACAGTCCAGCCCTAGGTGCCAAGCCATGTCTTCCCTGGACCGGAAACAATGCTTCTGAGGACCGTTTTCTGGCATTCCAGCCGTCTTCAGCCCGGCTTGCTTGAATCCAGTGGCAATTTGAGCAAGGGACTCACGTCTGAGCATACCCTGCCACACTTATGGCTGCCAAAAGCAGTACAAAAGGGGGTGGTGATGGACGGAGCATCTGAATCAATCAAACACTCACACCCAGTCAAAAGATCTGGGTTTAATCCATCACCGTTCTTTAGCCCACTCTGCCACCCCAGTTCAGACATGGCTATATGCAAATCAGTCTGACCCTGTGCCTCATGGGAACAGTCCAGCCCGAACTGCCAAGCCATGTCTTCCCTGGACCGGAAACAAGCTTCTGAGGACCGGTTTCTGGCATTCAGCCGTCTTCAGCCCGGCTTGCTTGAATCCAGTGGCAAAGTGAGCAAGGGACTCACGTCTGAGCATACCCTGCCACACTCATGGTGGCCAAAAGCGGTACAAAAGGGGGTGGTGATGGACAGAGCATCTGAATCAATCAAACACTCACACCCAGTCAAAAGATCTGGGTTTAATCCATCACCGTTCTTTAGCCCACTCTGCCACCCCAGTTCAGACATGGCTATATGCAAATCAGTCTGACCCTGTGCCTCATGGGAACAGTCCAGCCCGAACTGCCAAGCCATGTCTTCCCTGGACCGAAAACAAGCTTCCGTGGACCAGTTTCTGGCATTCCAGCCGTCTTCAGCCCGGCTTGCTTGAATCCAGTGGCAAAGTGAGCAAGGGACTCACGTCTGAGCATACCCTGCCACACTTATGGCAGCCAAAAGCGGTACAAAAGGGGGTAGTGATGGACGGAGCATCTGAATCAATCAAACACTCACACCCAGTCAAAAGATCTGGGTTTAATCCATCACCGTTCTTTAGCCCACTCTGCCACCCCAGTTCAGACATGGCTATATGCAAACCAGTCTGACCCTGTGCCTCATGGGAACACTCCAGCCCTAGGTGCCAAGCCACGTCTTCCCTGGACCGGAAACAATGCTTCTGAGGACCGTTTTCTGGCATTCCAGCCGTCTTAAGCCCGGCTTGCTTGAATCCAGTGGCAATTTGAGCAAGGGACTCACGTCCGAGCATACCCTGCCACACTTATGGCGGCCAAAAGCGGTACAAAAGGGGGTGGTGATGGACGGAGCATCTGAATCAATCAAACACTCACACCCAGTCAAAAGATCTGAGTTTAATCCATCACCGTTCTTTATCCCACTCTGCCACCCCAGTTCAGACATGGCTATATGCAAATCAGTCTGACCCTGTGCCTCATGGGAACAGTCCAGCCCGAACTGCCAAGCCATGTCTTCCCTGGACCGGAAACAAGCTTCTGAGGACCGGTTTCTGGCATTCAGCCGTCTTCAGCCCGGATTGCTTGAATCCAGTGGCAAAGTGAGCAAGGGACTCACGTCTGAGCATACCCTGCCACACTCATGGTGGCCAAAAGCGGTACAAAAGGGGGTGGTGATGGACGGAGCATCTGAATCAATCAAACACTCACACCCAGTCAAAAGATCGGGGTTTAATCCATCACCGTTCTTTAGCCCACTCTGCCACCCCAGTTCAGACATGGCTATATGCAAATCAGTCTGACCCTGTGCCTCATGGGAACAGTCCAGCCCGAACTGCCAAGCCATGTCTTCCCTCTACCGAAAACAAGCTTCCGTGGACCAGTTTCTGGCATTCCAGCCGTCTTCAGCCCGGCTTGCTTGAATCCAGTGGCAAAGTGAGCAAGGGACTCAAGTCTGAGCATACCCTGCCACACTTATGGCAGCCAAAAGCGGTACAACAGGGGGGGGTGATGGACAGAGCATCTGAATCAATCAAACACTCACACCCAGTCAAAAAATCTGGGTTTAATCCTTCACCGTTCTTTAGCTCACTCTGCCACCCCAGTTCAGACATGGCTATATGCAAATCAGTCTGACCCTGTGCCTCATGGGAACAGTCCAGCCCGAACTGCCAAGCCATGTCTTCCCTGGACTGGAAACAAGCTTTTGAGGACCGGTTTCTGGCATTCCAGCCATCCTCAGCCCGGCTTGCTTGAATCCAGTGGCAAAGTGAGCAAGGGACTCACGTCTGAGCATACCCTGCCACACTTATGGCGGCCAAAAGCGGTACAAAAGGGGGTGGTGATGGACGGAGCATCTGAATCAATCAAACACTCACACCCAGTCAAGAGATCTGGGTTTAATCCATCACCGTTCTTTAGCCCACTCTGCCACCCCAGTTCAGACATGGCTATATGCAAATCAGTCTGACCCTGTGCCTCATGGGAACAGTCCAGCCCGAACTTCCAAGCCATGTCTTCCCTGGACCGAAAACAAGCTTCCGAGGACCAATTTCTGGCATTCCAACCGTCTTCAGCCCGGCTTGCTTGAATCCAGTGGCAAAGTGAGCAAGGGACTCACGTCTGATCATACCCAGCCACACTTATGGCGGCCGAAAGCGGTACAAAAGGGGGTGGTGATGGACAGAGCATCTGAATCAATCAAACACTCACACCCAGTCAAAAGATCTGGGTTTAATCCTTCACCATTCTTCAGCTCACTCTGCGACCCCAGTTCAGACATGGCTATATGCAAATCAGTCTGACTCTGTGCCTCATGGGAACAGTCCTACCCGAACTGCCAAGCCATGTCTTCCCTGGACCGGAAACAAGCTTCCGAGGACCGGGGTCTGGCATTACAGCCATCTTCAGCCCGGCTTTCTTGAATCCAGTGGCAAAGTGAGCAAGGGACTCACGTCTGAGCATACCCTGCCACACTTATGGCGGCCAAAAGCGGTACAAAAGGGGGTGGTGATAGACGAAGCATCTGAATCAATCAAACACTCACACCCATTCAAAAGATCTGGGTTTACTCCATCACCGTTCTTTAGCCCAGTCTGCCACCCCAGTTCAGACATGGCTATATGAAAATCAGTCTGACCCTGTGCCTCATGGGAACAGTCCAGCCCGAGGTGCCAAGCCATGTCTTCCCTGGACCGGAAACAATGCTTCCGAGGACCGTTTTCTGGCATTCCAGCCGTCTTCAGCCCGGCTTGCTTGAATCCAGTGGCAATTTGAGCAAGGAACTCACGTCTGAGCATACCCTGCCACACTTATGGCGGCCAAAAGCGGTACAAAAGGGGGTGGTGATGGACGGAGCATCTGAATCAATCAAACACTCACACCCAGTCAAAAGATCTGGGTTTAATCCATCACCGTTCTTTAGCCCACTCTGCCACCCCAGTTCAGACATGGCTATATGCAAATCAGTCTGACCCTGTGCCTCATGGGAACAGTCCAGCCCGAACTGCCAAGCCATGCCTTCCCTGGACCGGAAACAAGCTTCCGAGGACCGGTTTCTGGCATTCCAGCCGTCTTCAGCCCAGCTTGCTTGAATCCAGTGGTAATTTGAGCAAGGGACTCACGTCTGAGCATACCCTGCCACACTTATGGCGGCCAAAAGCGGTACAAAAGGGGGTGATGATGGACGGAGCATCTGAATCAATCAAACACTCACACCCAGTCAAAAGATCTGGGTTTAATCCATCACCGTTCTTTAGCCCACTCTGCCACCCCAGTTAAGATATGGCTATATGCAAATCAGTCTGACCCTGTGCCTCATGGGAACAGTCCAGCCCGAGGTGCCAAGCCAAGTCTTCCCCGGACCGGAAACAATGCTTCCGAGGACCGGTTTCTGGCATTCCAGCCGTCTTCAGCCCGGCTTGCTTGAATCCAGTGGCAATTTGAGCAAGGGACTCACGTCTGAGCATACCCTGCCACACTTATGGCGGCCAAAAGCGGTACAAAAGGGGGTGGTGATAGACGAAGCATCTGAATCAATCAAACACTCACACCCATTCAAAAGATCTGGGTTTACTCCATCACCGTTCTTTAGCCCAGTCTGCCACCCCAGTTCAGACATGGCTATATGAAAATCAGTCTGACCCTGTGCCTCATGGGAACAGTCCAGCCCTAGGTGCCAAGCCATGTCTTCCCTGGACCGGAAACAATGCTTCCGAGGACCGGTTTCTGGCATTCCAGCCGTCTTCAGCCCGGCTTGCTTTAATCCAGTGGCAATTTGAGCAAGAGACTCACGTCTGAGCATACCCTGCCACACTTATGGCGGCCAAAAGCGGTACAAAAGGGGGTGGTGATGGACAGAGCATCTGAATCAATCAAACACTCACACCCAGTCAATAGATCTGGGTTTAATCCTTCACCATTCTTTAGCTGACTCTGCCACCCCAGTTCAGACATGGCTATATGCAAATCAGTCTGACCCTGTGCCTCATGGGAACAGTCCAGCCCGAACTGCCAAGCAATGTCTTCCCTGGAATGGAAACAAGCTTCCGAGGACCGGTTTCTGGCATTCCAGCCATCTTCAGCCCGGCTTGCTTGAATCCAGTGGCAAAGTGAGCAAGGGACTCATGTCTGAGCATACCCTGCCATACTTATGGCGGCCAAAAGCAGTACAAAAGGGGGTGGTGATGGACGGAGCATCTGAATCAATCAAACACTCACACCCAGTCAAAAGATCTGGGTTTATTCCATCACCGTTCTTTAGCCCACTCTGCCACCCCAGTTCAGACATGGCTATATGCAAATCAGTCTGACCCTGTGCCTCATGGGAACAGTCCAGCCCGAGGTGCCAAGCCATGTCTTCCCTGGACCGGAAACAATGCTTCCGAGGACCATTTTCTGGCATTCCAGCCGTCTTCAGCCCGGCTTGCTTGAATCCAGTGGCAATTTGAGCAAGGAACTCACGTCTGAGCATACCCTGCCACACTTATGGCGGCCAAAAGCGGTACAAAAGTGGGTGTTGATGGACGGAGCATCTGAATCAATCAAACACTCACACCCAGTCAAAAGATCTGGGTTTAATCCATCACCGTTCTTTAGCCCACTCTGCCACCCCAGTTCAGACATGGCTATATGCAAATCAGTCTGACCCTGTGCCTCATGGGAACAGTCCAGCCCGAACTGCCAAGCCATGCCTTCCCTGGACCGGAAACAAGCTTCCGAGGACCGGTTTCTGGCAATCCAGCCGTCTTCAGCCCAGCTTGCTTGAATCCAGTGGTAATTTGAGCAAGGGACTCACGTCTGAGCATACCCTGCCACACTTATGGCGGCCAAAAGCGGTACAAAAGGGGGTGATGATGGACGGAGCATCTGAATCAATCAAACACTCACACCCAGTCAAAAGATCTGGGTTTAATCCATCACCGTTCTTTAGCCCACTCTGCCACCCCAGTTCAGACATGGCTATATGCAAATCAGTCTGACCCTGTGCCTCATGGGAACAGTCCAGCCCAAACTGCCAAGCCATGTCTTCCCTGGACCGGAAACAAGCTTCCGAGGACCGGTTTCTGGCATTCCAGCCGTCTTCAGCCCGGCTTGCTTGAATCCAGTGGCAAAGTGAGCAAGGGACTCATGTCGGAGCATACCCTGCCACACTTATGGCGGCCAAAAGCGGTACAAAAGGGGTTGGTGATGGACGGAGCATCTGAATCAATCAAACACTCACACCAAGTCAAAATATCTGGGTTTAATCCATCACCGTTCTTTAGCCCAGTCTGCCACCCCAGTTCAGACATGTCCGTTCGTTATATGTAGAAAAACAAAGTTCAATTATAAAATCCATACCACCGAACCAAAACACACAAATCCTGTTGCAAGGCCCCTTTAATACTAACATTAGGAGCCCGCTACACGTGATTGTGAAGATCGTCACGTGATCGGCACTCACTCCAATCCACAAGCTTCATAAAACAGCTTCCGTTTGTGGATCCCGTACTTTCGGGCCGTGGACGTCGCAAGAGTTAGGTTCAAACGCGGAGAGTCGCCTGGAGTCTGGTAAGCGGGAAATGGGTTCATATCATATATATGCACGCAGTTTTTCGCCGGCAGCCTGTTCCAGGCTTCGGCGTACTATCCGTGCAAACCATGCCGTTTCTCCTTTTACCTTACTCTGCATATAGCTTCATAAGACCCTGGTCTCTAGGTATCCTTAGATTTGCCGGGCGTGAAGAAGTTTGCCCTGCGGCGAGCCTATGGTGTACTGCTCATTAGATACACGTGTGAGTACTAACATCATATGGCTGTTTACTTCTTGTTTCTTCCAGTTCGGTGAAGGTGTATATATTTATTTATTGTTACTTCTTAGTGTTCTTTTCAATTGGCCTGACTGTAGAATTGTTTGTAAAACGTGGACACTTGAACAACTACATGGATTTAAATAAATCCCACATTTGTGCTCCTTTTCCAGGAAAGAGTCGATTGCGCACATAATAAGGGTTTTTCAAGTAAAACCGTACTAATCCCCTATTTGACAAAATACTTGCTAAATGAAATCCGGTGCGCTTGATGGTACTTTAGCAGCACTTATACATGCAAGTCTAGAAGTATTATGCATACTGTATAATTAGAAGATTTTAAAACACAATGATGCACTTATAGTTCAACGCTTACAAATTGGGTGAGGCTGTTTTACATAAGTAACGTTTTCCAAAATTGTGTTATACCAGGAAATAGAGTGCTTTTTTATATTTCCAATTTTTTTGCTCTGTTCTGTTTATTTATCCATTACAGACACAAATTCCTCACTTACAGGAGGAGAAGCACAAGCAAGTTCCCAGTGCTGAGGATACACACAAGGTCGTATTCCTTTAACTTTCTTCTACCTCAGGTGGCTGTGACGCCTTAGTGTGCTTCACCCACGTGAGGTAGTTGAGTATGGTCCTGATGAATGCTGAGCCAATTTTTAGCTCTTAACAGCAGAAACATGTCGACCTATCTTGTTTTATATGTAGGGCTGGGTGATTCAAACTAACACAATCACCACTCTGTCCGACTTTTCACTTGTTTTTTGAATGAAGTTAGAACTACCCCCTAATAAAATAATAATGATTCAGTACTCTCAAGGGGTATAAGAGTGGCCTTGTGAGCCCTTTCTCTCTTGTTGATTGTATACCTAATCCCAATTTGGCCCAGGTTCAACAGGAATTCCAACTGGTGACAACAGAACAGTGAATGCCTTTTTGTTCTCATTTTTCACAGTTTGCCAAAAATTCTTTACTGCTTCTACCATTTTGTGATGCATTCATGGCCACCAATACCATTCTTATACCCTGGCTTTAGTAATATTCCTGCCTATTGATCAATTTACTTCTTAGGTTTCTGGGGGGAACCACACAATTTCCATGGAAAATCTTCTCTCGCACAATGCATAGTTCTACCTTAACACTGGCGATACCCCTCAAGTCTGAATCATTTGAACAAGCAACTGCCCATTTACTGTAATCTAGTGCAGATTCACACACCCATCCCACTAGAGTGCTTTCACTCCCACATTCACCCTGATCAATAGGCAACCTTGATAAACAATAAGCAATGCAATTCTTAGACCCAAGCACATACTCAACAGCACAATTTAAACTAGACAACCCTTCCGACTACAGTTTGATCCTAGGAGACAAATTCTCCAACTCTCTGCACATGAAAATTCAAGACAGTGGTCTATGATCTGAATTGAAAGTAAAAGGTTTTCCCACAGGAAATGTTTTAAATGGACAGCTGCCCAATACAAAGCCAGTGATTCTCACAATATGGCAGAGTAAGGTTCCTCCGCACCCTTAGTGAGCAATAACTAAAAGCCACCACCTTCCACTCACCATCCATTTCCTGAGTCAGTAGTGAGGGATAGACCTCACTGACCTTGTCAGCTTGCATTTACAGAACTGAGTGAGTGAGTGACCTCACTGACCTTGTCAGTGTGTGTTGCTCTTCCATGGTGCGTGCAGCTTAACCTACTAGTGGTCTGCCCTCCTGTGCCCAAGTCCAGAGTTTGAGGCGCTCCTCCACCCAGGGGCTCCTGCCTGCACCTCATCCCTGGTGGTCCGGTTTTCAGTATTTTCTGTCTGTGTTTCTGTATTTCTTTCTGTTTCCTGTATTTTTTCTATTTCTGTACTTCTCTTTTTGTGTGATTTTTCTTCTTTTATCTCTCCTTCTGCGTTCTTTTCCTTCTGTGCCATTCTCTGTGCCCCCTACATGCTTTCCACCCTCTCTGCCATCTGTCCCTGCAGATCTGCTCCTCCCAGTGCAGCGTCCAGTATTTTTTGTATTTCTCTACTATATTTCTCTTTCGGTGCTTTTTCTCCTATTCTACCTCCCCTTCTGTGCCCTGTTCATTCAGTGCTATTCTCTCTGCCCCTTCACTCTTCCCACCCTCACCGCTCCCTGCCCTAGCGACCCGCACACTCCCATCAGGGCTTCACATATTTGTTTGTGTTTCCCTACTGTATTTCTCTTTGTGTGCTATTTCTACTGTTTTATCTATCCGTCTGCACCCTTTTCCTTCTGTGCCATTCTCTGTGCCCCTTTGCACTTCCCAGCCTCTCCACTGCCTGCCCCTGTGACCCCAACCCCTCCCAGCTTCCCATGTTTTTTGGACTTCTCCACTGCATCTCGCTGTGTGCTATTTCTCCTGTTTTATCTCTCCTTTTGTGCCCTTTTCCTTCTGCACTGTTCTCTGTGCCCAGTTCATGCTTTCTGTACCTCGTTGCTGCTTGCCCCTGGGCCCCGCCCCTACCAGCACAGCTTTCACATATTTTTTGCATTTCTTTACTGTATTTCTCTTTCTGTGCTATTTATCCTATTTTATCTCTCCTTCTGTGCCCTTTTACTTCTGCGCTATTCCCTGTGCCCTTTTCGTGTTTCCAGCCCTCGCCTCTGCCGGTTCCTGTGGCCTGCCTCCTCTCATTGTGACTTTCTGCCTCCAAGCTGACCAGCACCTCCCACCTCCTTACCACTTCTTGATGGTGGCTGCTGTGTGGCTATGTGCCGCAGATGTGCCGATGTCACGACTGTATGTGCCTGTCCCTGCCTCGACCACACCCAGTGCCAGGCACCCTGGTTCTCATGGCACCCATTGCTACAAACCCAGAACCCTCCACACACTTAACGCTGGATGCCCCATGCCTGCTGCCATCTTGCGTCCTTGAAGGAAACCCAAGGCCCATTCACCTGCCACAAGTGTGCCTTCCCCTGTTTGTGCACGGCAGGTTCACCAACCAAATGACCATCGAGAACTGGGCCCGACCACCTCAGCTGCATCCTACTCAACACCTGATCCCTCAGAAGACATGCATTGGAGACCTGCCTAACTCCATCTCCACCGATGTCGCCTTCTTCACGGAAACATGGATGAGCCCCACCTCGGCCCCAGTCATTGCAACCGCATACCCTATGGCTACAAAATCATCCACAAAGACTGCGCCAACTGGCCGGGAGGATGCATTGCCATCATACACAAAAATACCTTCACAACCAGCTCCGATGACCAATCTCCTGACATTGTATACCACCACTACCAGTTCCAGACCAACCCAAACACCATCCTCCACAGCACCTTCAGTTACAGATGCCCCAGACCCCGCCCCCCTTTAGCGAAGCCATTGCCGACTTCATCGCTCACCACACTCTCACCTCAATGGCCTATATCCTCCTCAGCAACCTTAATTTCCACCTTGACATCCTCATCGACCACAACACCTCTTCCCTACTCGAGAATCTCACCACCATCAGACTCAAGAAACTGGTCACCTCTCAGGCCCACTCAGCAGGAAACAAGCTCGACCCCATGTTCTCGGCAAGCACCAACATCTCTGTTAGTCACACCTCTGAGCTACATTGGACCAACAACTAGTGCATCCACCTCTCCTTTGCCAAACCAGCCATACACCACCACCCACTGCCATCCTTGCGGAAGCTGGTGCAAAGTCACAGAAGACCAGCTCACCACCTCCCTCATCAAAACCCCACCACCGTCATCCACAGATGCCAAAGCCTCAGCACACAACCTCCACAGTTGCATCTCCAACTGAGCCAAAACACTGGCTCCTCTCAGGCAAGCAACCCTCTAAGAAAGTCAACTGGTTATCTCCTGTCCTCCAAGATTCCACGTGCACCTGTAGATGACTTGAGAAAAAATGGAGAGCAGGAAGAGCTTGGCAGACCACACAGATTTTAAAAACCACCACCAAGGCACACCGCCGCCTCATTAGAACAACATAGAAAACATCAACGCCAACGCCAACGCACACAACAGAAAAAAACTCTTCACCTTGGTCATACAATTCACTAAACCCAGCACGGAAACAGCAGACATTCCGCCCGCTCAAGACCTCTGCCACAACCTTGCCACCTTTTTCCACCACAAGATCAAGATCTATGACAGCTTTGCAACCCAAGACCCACCCACCCCACCCGCAACAACTGCACCCAATCGCTCCAGACCCCAGCAGACTCAGCCCAACTGGACCACCCTCACCTCTGACTACACACTCAGGATCTACGCCAAAGCCCCCTCGGATTCCTGCCGTAGCCACATCTTCAACAAAGCCAGCACCTCCATTGACCCGAGCTCTGCTGCACCATTAACTGCTCCATAAAGTCTACCACTTTCCCCAAAGACTGAAAAAACACAGATAGCAATCCCCTGCTGAAGAAACCGTCTGCTGACCCGACAGACCTCAAGAACTAGAGACCCATCTCTCTGCTCCTCTTTCCGGACAAAGTCATCAAAAAGGCTATCAACACGTAACTCTCTGAGTTCATCTAAATGAACCACTTCCTGGACTTCTCCCTGTTGGGCTTCAGAAGCAACCACAGCACTGAGACCACGTTCCTTGCAGCTACAGACTACATCTGCACCCTCCTCGACAGAGGTGATACTGCAGCCCTCATCCTACTGTGCCTCTCAGCAGCCTTTAAGGAGTCTCCCATCACACCCTCTGTGCAACAATCCATGACGCCGGCATCAGTGCCAAATCCCTAGAATGATCTGCTCCTTCCTCACCCGCCAAACACAGGAAGTCAGACTACCACCATTCTACTGAGAACCCACAGAGATCTGACGTGGTGTTCCCCAGGGATCCTTTATGAGCCCCACCCTCTTCAATATCCACATAGCCCGCTTGCAGCCATCATCAGAATGCATGGACTCAACATCATCTACTATGTTGATCATACCCAGCTTATTCTCTCCCACACAGACAGACCAACAGCCACCAAGAGCAACTTCCACAATTGGTAGAAGGCAGACGCCACCTGGATAAAGGACAGCTGCCTCAAGCTCAACTCAGACAAGACTGAAATCCTCATCATGGGTTCCACCTCCTCTCTTGGAATGACTCCTGGTGGCCCACAGCATTCGGAATCTCCCCACACCCACAGACCACGCACGTAACCTTGGCATCATCCTGGACTCTTTCCTCTCTGTGAACAGCCAAATCAGTGCTGTTTTGTCCTCCTGATTCCACACGCTATGTCTGCTTTGGAAGATTTTGAAGTAGATCCAAACCGAGTCCAGAAAAACAGTCACCCATACACTTGTCAGTAGCAGAATGGACAACGGCAATGCCTATAAACCTTTGCCATCAAAAAGTTCCCAAAGGAGCTACAGAACTTCCAGAATGCCTCTGCCAGACTCATCCTGAACATCCCCTGTTGCAGCCATATCATCTGTCACCTGAGAGACTTCCAGTGCTCACTGGCTCACAATCAACAAAACAATTAACGTCAAGCTCCTCATGCATGCATACAAAGCCCTCCACAATGCCAGACTTGCATACCTCAACAGCTGCTGATCCTTCAACATAGTCACCAGACATCTCTGCTCCACCTAACTGGCCCCTGACACCATCCCTTGGATCTGCAAGACAATAGCTTGAAGGAGATCCTTTTCCTACCTCTGCGATGAACTGTAACTCCCTGTCGCTACATATCAGGAAATCACTGTCTTTGCCTCAATTCAGAAGGGACCTCAAGACCTGGCTCTTTGACTGAACAGCAGATCCACCCTTCCCTCCTGCGCCTTTCGACCCTAATGGAAGGAAGTTGTGCTTTACAAGAAACCTGATTCATTGAACACTGCACCCAGCCATTTAATGCTGTGATCATTTGAGAGAATTATTCTCTTGCAAACTTCGAAATGATCTAGTTTAGACAACTTCCCAATGCTGTCCTTTATTCTCCTAAATATTTTGTCACACTCATCCGTCCAGTTAAATTGGGAGCCCTTTTTAAGTAGGACTCTTAGTAGCTGGGGCAAAGTAGCAAAATTGGGGATAAACTTAGAGCAAAACTCAGCTAATCACAAAAAAGAGTGTACCTGATCTTTGTTTTCTGGTGTTGGAGCTCCAACACTTTCATTAGCAAGATCTAGTTTGGGGTAACCCCGGGCAGGTATCTCCGCTCCATCAACGGAATTTGCTAATTTTTGCCTACTCCGTGCTCCATTTCAAATGCGGAGTTTAGACAAAAACTCCACTCTGTGGCAGAGCAGAGTTAGCCAGCCCCTCCACCCTCCCAAATTAATAAATAAACAAATAAGAAGGCACTTGCCCGCATGGCTGCCTCCTCCTCTTCCTGGCCACTCTCTTTCCTGCTCCTCACCGTCCTTGCCGTCCTCCTTCTCCAATAAAATTTGACTTACTCGAAATTGGGTCAACTACCTAAATCACACGCTGAGATACAATGTGCATGCCACCGAGTTCAGGGCAACATGCATCACATAAATAAAGGTGAGCATGTCACGAAAATTAAACAATCACGATCAAGAAAGTACATTTACATCTTCAGGATGGTGTGCATGTCACCAGTAGCAAAAATTTATGAACACTGGCCAACTATTCTATTCCTGCCAAAAGACTTCATCGGGGCTAAAACAAACAGCTGTAAAAGTGCAAAACGAGGCTAATCAATCATCATTCCTGCCATAATTAAAACTTCCAAGCCCAAAACAATTTAGAGCAGAAAAAACAGAACAGAGAAACAACCATCCTAAAACCTCACACCATAATTAGTTGAGAAACCAAGCTTATAGAAGGAAAGGACAGGAAAGAGGTAGAGAGGAAGACAAAAAGGAAAGTAAATTTGATATACAAAAGGTAATGCATACCACAAGAATCATTATATACAATCAGTCAGACGTGTCTATTCCAAAAGTCCAATACAGCGGACATGGTTATAATTAAACGATACCTTAAGGAAACAATTACATTATTCAAATACAGTTGATGCAACACTTAGGGCTCCATTAGGATGGCGGGCGGATTGCCCCCACCAGGCTGGCGGTAGCCACCGCCAGCCTGGCGGGGGAAATCCGCCCGCCATCCTTCCCTGTATTCCCCTCCGCCATATTAGATTGGCGGGGGGACCACGGCGGAGCAAAACACCGGCCGCCACTTTTCCGCCCCGGTCGCCTTGCGGCCGGGGCGGAAAACGAGTAACATGCAGGCGGTGTCTGTCAGACACCGCCCGCAATATTACAATGGGCATTTTTCAATGCCTTTCCGTGGCGGCAATGCCGCCACGGAAAGGCATGCGATGTTCACTATGGGGGCCCCCTGTGGGCCCCCAGAGTGAAGGCCAAAGGGGGTGGCACACGGGGGGTACCTGTGGTACCCCCCTGCATTTGCATAATCAAAGCGGCAGGCATCGCGCGGTGCCTGCCGCTTTGATTACGTAAATGCTGCTAAGCATTTTTAGTATTGTGGCGGGCGGAGCAGAGAGCTCCGCCCACCACAATACTATAAATACAGGATGTCCCCGCCACAGTGGCGGGCACATCCTAATGGTGCGTGCGGGACCCCCGCCCTTAGGGCGGGCGGTCCCGATTTCCAATAGGATCCATCCTAATGGGGCCCATAGTACTTGGACTTCTTCTAAAATGCTTATAAGATAACATACATGAAGATATATAGTCACATTAAATTAACCAACATCTTTTAGTAACATATCATCGAATCCACAATAAAGAAATGGCAATAGAGTTGGGCTCGTTATCCACGTTAGTTTTATCCCATATGCATATATAAAGATACAGCTCTGATTGAAAACATTACTTACATCCAATTAATTGCCCAAAAATATATATTGTACGGCTGTGACTGAAGGCAATCTACATCACATTAATTGCCTAAAAAATAGTGTAGTTCACTGTCAAAGTCAAAGTCAAAAGATAACTTTATTTCGATTGAATTTACAATCATAAAAAGTACATTTTTAAAAACGTTAAAACATTATAAAAATTCAATGTGGTCATTGACTTCTAAGGAAGGCATTTTACAAATAAACTCTAACACTCTATGTACAAATATAATAGCACAATAGTCAGTATAGATTCAGTTTGCTCAATTGCTGCTAAGGAAGGCAGATAACTTACAAGTAATCAATAACTCTCTTTATACGAGGTAGTAGCGAATCTTAGGGGACAGTTACCAACAGCTGAGAATGAATTTTCAAAGAGGCTTTGAGGAAGCAGGCAACAGTTTTGGCAACGTACGGGGTGTCTAAGTATTGGAGTGCCAGAAGAGCCGGTCTACATCTTTTCAATCCTAAGTGCCGAAGCAATGGAACCAGCCATCGTTTCCGCGGAAATTTATAAAAACCGCAGAAGAAGGTTACATGCATAGTTGACTGGCGAGTAAGACCGTCACAGGGGCAATTTGCTAATTCCCGTGACCAGTCTAAAGGCACAGGCAGTGAGACAAGACGATAAAATACATCAAACCGAAATCTGGTTAAAACATATCTCTCATAATTTGACAGAAAAAAAGACAAATAGGGTTGAATGCCATAAGAACTTTGGACCATCGTTAAGTGAACATTTGACTTTTTAACTAGTTCAGAGCACAGACGGAGATCGCTTAGGTGGTCAGCACATAGCTTTTTCATTGATTTTCTAGAAATGCCCACTAGAGATTCAGGGTCGGTGAAATATGCAGGGTGGTTCAAATCTGTCAAAAATTTTGAAACATATAACAACCAGGGAATCTTTTTCCAGTGGGACAAGGTGAGACAGTCAGATATTAATGACCTAGTTAGATGACATTGCTCCTGAGTCCATATACGGTGCCATAGTAGAATCGGCTGGTATCTAATGATGTCAGTCAGATACTCCCAACCGAGTTCCACATGGGCACCGTAAGTCGGTGCACTACGGGGGAGGGCTAATATGTATTTCAAGAAATAATTTTCTATGGTTTGTAGCTCGTCTGCAGACACATAGCCCCAGACTCCAGCCCCATATGTGGCCACGCTCATGCATTTAGCTTGGTAGATCTTCAGGAGCACAGTAGGTGCGGGCTTACCCAGTTTTCTGGAGAACGAAGTCAGTGCTGATGTTGTACGTTGAAACTGCAGTTTCTTACTGGATATGGTGGGTTTCCAGGACTGATGATTATCAATAAGAATACCTAAATAAGGGTAGGTATTGGCAGTTTCTAATCTGGTCTTCTGAATAAAGAGAGATTTACATTTTTGGGCACTCTTCCCAATGTTCATGACGAAAGTCTTGGACTTATTGACTGTGAGACCAAGAGAGGACATGAAGTCACAGTATTTTTCTAGTTGGGACTGAAGTTGATTGGGTGTCCTTGCTAGGATGACTGAATCATCTGCATACAGTAATGCAGGGATGGGGCGGGAGTTTATGCAGGGAAGATCTTTACTGTCAACTAGCATCGCTTGCTCAAGTCCATTTGTGTAGATGTTAAATAGGAATGGAGCAAGGACGCATCCCTGCCTTACGCCTTTTTTGATGTTAAAGGATTCAGTAAGCTCCCCTTTGGTACCGTATCTCACACAAGCTTTTGCGTCCGAGTATAACTCTCTGAGAAAATTCAGCAGTGCGGGATCTATACCCAGATTCTTCAGGATCGCCCATAACTTGAGATGAATTACGCAATCAAATGCGGAACTCAAATCCACATAAACTAGATGAAGCTTACCGCCTTTGGCCCCAACATATTTACCTATGAGTAAGGTCAGATTTAGGGCCTGTTCCACTGTGCCCAGGCCCTCTTGAAACCCGAACTGTAAATCAGTTAGGATCTTATTCTCTGTGGCCCAGTCCCTTAATCGCTCCAGGATAAGTCTACCGGCAACCTTGCCTAGGGAATCCAAAAGGGAGATGGGCCTGTAACAGGCTGGGTTATCCCGATCTCCCTTTTTGAAAATGGGCAGGAGCACGGAGGTAGACCAAGAGTCAATAAGGCCAATCTGGGTAACTGCAGACATGACCTGTGTGACGATTGGAGACCAAAGATCTATGTTACTCACAAATATATCTAGGGGCACCCCGTCTGGGCCGGGTGCCTTGCCGGTCTTTGAGGCAGTTAGTGCTGTGGTTACCTCCACTAGATCAAAGTGGAGGTTGATAGGGAAGATGTTATTGCTAGCGGGAGCTTCAGCATCTGGACTGGGGACTACGGTTGTCAGGGGGGTGTCCCCGAAAATCTGCGAGTAATGTGCTACCCATTTGTCGGCAGGTACTGCCACATCTAGATGCTGTATCGCAGTTTCGTCAGCTAGGAAAGGGGCCTTAACTGTTTTCCAAAACAGAGTGGAGTCTTTGGTCAGAGTGCTCTGGTGTAGTTGGGCCCAGAGGTTATTTTTTAATTCCCGTTTACGGGATTGCTGTGCCATCTTATAGTCTTTCCTTAGGGAGGCGATTAGGGGCTGATCCCTAGTCTGATTGTGTAGAGCACTTTTCAGTGCACGCTGCGCTTTACGGCAACGGGAGTCAAACCACCCTCTAGAGTCCTTATCGTTGTCGTAAGACCTATGTGGACGAGTAAGCTCTTGTCTGATGACATCAAGTATCTTGACAAAGCTGGAGAGGATCAACTGGGGGGATGATGACGCCTCCAAGCAGTGATGGATTAAAGGAAGGGTTTTTTGAATGATCTTACTAGTGGTCGCAGTCGAGTTGATCGTCGACCACTTGACAGCATAACCATTAATTTTACTCATCTCCAGAGAGTGCTGCACTAAGTGACTTGTTTTCGGGCAGGCTGAGGATGGAGTATTTAATACTATGGTTATGCTGTTTGGGTAGTGATCGCTTGAGGGATCGGTGCCAATTGTAAATTGCTTCAATCGGTGGCTTAAGGATTGGGAGCATAAAATAAAATCAATGATTGTGGTAGCTCCTCTCCCATGGAAGGTCGTCTTAAACTCTACAGCAGGGCACACTAAGATGTTTGCGAATTCAAGTTCTAGTGCTGAAATACAAGAATTTAGAGCGTGGCCCACTGTACTGTGGGTGAAGTGGGCCAGTGGGACATCATGCTCATCTAAGAGCCCACAGATACCTTTGCTATAGTTATTACACAAATGTACGTTGAAGTCCCCGCCCCACACAATACAACAGTTTAACTCTTGATTCATAGCTTTTTGGTCTAGTAAATACAAAGTAATTTCCGATAGGGATTTTACACAGTCGCTAAATGAAGAGTTATTATACATATTGATGAGATAATAACATGAATAGTTATCTGGACCTATTTTGAGGATTTGAAAAATTGGTGAAGCCAGCGGAACTTCCATGATCGTAAAAGGAATTAAATTGGAAACGTAGATGGCTAAGCCGCCCTTAGGTCTACCATGTGTAGACGGTAAGGAAGGAAGGTGAAATGTTTTAAAACCCTGGATATGAATAGGGTCAATTGCCCAAGTTTCTTCTAGGCAAATTAGCTTAAATTTATTCGTTACTTCCACCCAGGACTGAAGATGGATTTTCGATCTTAAACCAGCTATGTTCCAGAATAGAATTGGAAGGTCCTGGGTTGATGAAAAAGTAGGGGTTGGAGGCTGAGGTTCAGCGGAGACGTGTGGGAGTTGGGGCGGGAGCTGAGTGGTTATAACAGGAAAAGAAGAATTAGGTTTGGGCTCGCTAAGTTGAAAGACAGTGGTTTGCAGATTTGGAAGCGGATCTACGGGGGTAACTAACGTGGTGTGACATCTGACCTGTTGGGGAAAAAATGACTGCTGTTGGGTCAGGGTGTGCTGGGAGGGGGTAGAATCAAGCTCAATACCACTCAAAGGTGGCAAGAAGGAGTCAGTCGTCCGGATGCTGTTACAGGGGACATTTGGGTTGGGAAAGACGCTGTTGTAGCTGCTGTCTATTGAGAGTATAGAGGGTAGTCAGTCCACCATATCCAAGCAATCATATCGATTGGATAATGGTGGACCTCTCCAATTGCCAAAGTGGCCTGATGATGGATTGTTAAAGCCATACCCCGACCATTGATCTCGGCCTCTGACTCCGCCCCAATTTCCTGCCCTGGTCCAGGACCACGGAGGACCTGCGTTACGACGTGTACTAGGGGGATAGAAATGCGACAGATTATGAGTAGCTATCCCTTCAGTAGAGAGTTGATCACCCCAAGAGCAAATATGCTCGACTGTATTTGGGTCTTCAAAATTTACTATAATACAGTCGCCCTGTGTGTTTTTTGGTAGATTGCCTAACCAAGGCACTCTACGCACTGTAGTGACTCTGTTATCCATAAAGATTGGAAGCGGTCTATTGTTGGACAGCCAGAATATTACTTTGTTTTTTAAAGACCAAACCGGTTCGTCTTGGTTTGGGGGGAGTTCCGGAACCCCAGTCATTATTACTACGTACGGAGAGGCCTCAGGTGGGAGATGGATAGGAGGGATCCTTCTCTTACGATTGTTAGGAATGTTATTGAATCCAGTAGCATTATTGGATTGAGCAGGAGCCGGTGTGAGGGCTGCAGGGGTAGGTAAGGAGGAAGGAGGGTTTGGTAGGGAAGGTGCTGTTGGTTTAGGATTGGTTACAGGGGGGGGAGGTAAAGGGTTGGAGGATTTAGGAGGCGGTTGTGGCTTAGTTGTAGATGCTAGGGAATGGTTTTTAGTAGACTTCTCAGGGACTTTTTGTTTGTTGGAATTGGGGTTCTGCATAGAGGTTCCGGGTTTTAGCGCTTTGGCGTTCGGAGTATTTGAGGTAGTAGACCTGCCTTTCGCCAAATTGGAGTCCTTCTTGTTTCCTGCACTTTGAGATAGTGCAAGGGACAATTGGGAAAGTTGAGACTGAACCATAAGTAGGGCCTTTTCTATGGGTTCCAAGTGGGATTTAAATAAATCACCGATTCTGGTGAGCAATAGACTGTCGTTGCTACACGTGTTGGTTGTAAGATTACCATTTACCATATCTCCTCCGCTGTAATGGCTGCTTGAGCTGGTAGAACTGATGTTCAAATTAGCAGAGATGGAATCCACTATCTGAACATTTGACAGTGAAGGAGAATGGTGGTGGGGTGAAGGATTAAGGTTTTGCGGAGGGAAATTGGAGGAAAGAGGAGTTGCAGGGATGGTTGTAGCAGGAGGGATGGTGGAATGAGGGGACTTAGTGGTTGTCTTCTTCTTTAGTTTTTTAGGAATGGCTCCTTCTCGGATACCCCTAGCCATTGTGGAAGGGGGGGAGTTAACTTGTTGTTGGGTAGCAAAAATAGCAGGAGATTTTTCCAGGGACAGATGGGAATCAGACAAATTTAGGGATGCAGAAAGGTCCACTGTGCAGGGAACAGTGTGCGTCTCTGCACACACTGTCGCTGGTGGAGGAAAATCAACAGGACGTAAGGGGGTTTTTGCAGTGGCCAGTAGGCCCATCGAGGAGCGTCTGGCTATCATCAAGTCCTGTGAGATCCTCCGGTCCAGAAGAATAATGCCCTGCTCGATGGCATCATTGGCTTTAGTTATAAATTGATCAATTGGGCCAATGACCTCGCCAGCAGATTGAGCCTGCTTTTTAACAGTGTTCCTAGTGGTTCTCGGGGACATTGTATCGTAAGGATTATTACAATAGTAAGGAACAACGCGTTTTCTTAAGCCAGAACCAAATGATTAATGTAAAATGACAGGAATAGGATATTGTAGCACAAACTGTAAATGGAGTGGCCCAGTCCAGTCCTGCCCGGTCTTGAACGGGCTTAAACGGGCCCGCCCTTGGCCCGGGCTTCGCCCGCGCTTCTCCCCGCGCGCGTCCCGCGTTGCGTTTGGGGTTGGTCAGTATATAGTGGGACAATTAGGGGGCGTGGCCTCCGGGGGAAGAGGCACCAGCTGTTGGAAATGGGGGCTGCTGGTCCTCGCAGTCCCCCGGTGAAGCCTTCAGCCAACAGATAGCCCGGAGAATATTTCACGCACGCTGGGAGCGTGCAGCCTGACCGCCGATTGCGGAAAGCTCCCACCAGCGGCGCGACTTTGCCCAAACAAAGCAGGTGGCAATCCTCCCTCGGTAAGCAGCGTTCTGCTTCCTTCCTTGCTGTGAATAGAGTTTGTAAAAATGAGCGGCACCCGCGAAGCGGGTGTCGCGAAAGGTAAATAGGCGGCCAGTGGGGGCGTGGCCTCCGGGGGAAGAGGCACCAGCTGTTGGAAATGGGGGCTGCTGGTCCTCGCAGTCCCCCGGTGAAGCCTTCAGCCAACAGATAGCCCGGAGAATATTTCACGCACGCTGGGAGCGTGCAGCCTGACCGCCGATTGCGGAAAGCTCCCACCAGCGGCGCGACTTTGCCCAAACAAAGCAGGTGGCAATCCTCCCTCGGTAAGCAGCGTTCTGCTTCCTTCCTTGCTGTGAATAGAGTTTGTAAAAATGAGCGGCACCCGCGAAGCGGGTGTCGCGAAAGGTAAATAGGCGGCCAGTGGGGGCGTGGCCTCCGGGGGAAGAGGCACCAGCTGTTGGAAATGGGGGCTGCTGGTCCTCGCAGTCCCCCGGTGAAGCCTTCAGCCAACAGATAGCCCGGAGAATATTTCACGCACGCTGGGAGCGTGCAGCCTGACCGCCGATTGCGGAAAGCTCCCACCAGCGGCGCGACTTTGCCCAAACAAAGCAGGTGGCAATCCTCCCTCGGTAAGCAGCGTTCTGCTTCCTTCCTTGCTGTGAATAGAGTTTGTAAAAATGAGCGGCACCCGCGAAGCGGGTGTCGCGAAAGGTAAATAGGCGGCCAGTGGGGGCGTGGCCTCCGGGGGAAGAGGCACCAGCTGTTGGAAATGGGGGCTGCTGGTCCTCGCAGTCACCCGGTGAAGCCTTCAGCCAACAGATAGCCCGGAGAATATTTCACGCACGCTGGGAGCGTGCAGCCTGACCGCCGATTGCGGAAAGCTCCCACCAGCGGCGCGACTTTGCCCAAACAAAGCAGGTGGCAATCCTCCCTCGGTAAGCAGCGTTCTGCTTCCTTCCTTGCTGTGAATAGAGTTTGTGAAAATGAGCGGCACCCGCGAAGCGGGTGTCGCGAAAGGTAAATAGGCGGCCAGTGGGGGCGTGGCCTCCGGGGGAAGAGGCACCAGCTGTTGGAAATGGGGGCTGCTGATCCTCGCAGTCCCCCGGTGAAGCCTTCAGCCAACAGATAGCCCGGAGAATATTTCACGCACGCTGGGAGCGTGCAGCCTGACCGCCGATTGCAGAAAGCTCCCACCAGCGGCGCGACTTTGCCCAAACAAAGCAGGTGGCAATCCTCCCTCGGTAAGCAGCGTTCTGCTTCCTTCCTTGCTGTGAATAGAGTTTGTAAAAATGAGCGGCACCCGCGAAGCGGGTGTCGCGAAAGGTAAATAGGCGGCCAGTGGGGGCGTGGCCTCCGGGGGAAGAGGCACCAGCTGTTGGAAATGGGGGCTGCTGGTCCTCGCAGTCCCCCGGTGAAGCCTTCAGCCAACAGATAGCCCGGAGAATATTTCACGCACGCTGGGAGCGTGCAGCCTGACCGCCGATTGCGGAAAGCTCCCACCAGCGGCGCGACTTTGCCCAAACAAAGCAGGTGGCAATCCTCCCTCGGTAAGCAGCGTTCTGCTTCCTTCCTTGCTGTGAATAGAGTTTGTGAAAATGAACTGTCAATATTGATACCCATCTCAACCGCATGTAAATATCTAGCGTGCCTCTGCCTGTCTGAGGGCAAGTTCACTATTGCCACCCCTGGCATTAATGGGGACACTTTCAAGGCCATGAAAAGTAAATAAAAGTTATTTTTGCATTTCGGGGCACTCTGCGGCATCTACAATCCATATTCTTAAAGGCCCTGAAATGCTCGGAAATACGTTCTTTCATACACATAATTGTGCTCCCCACATACATTTTAGAGTATTTACACACAATGATGTAAACTAAAAACTTAGTAGTACAGTCTATAGGTTGTCTAATTGAAAGGATCTTTGTACCATTGTATTGAAATTCCCTTTTTTCTTTAAAGGCTAAATTACACATACTACAATAAGTACATCTAAACGAGCCCAAATTGTGCTTGTGTAGCCAGGTTAGGTTAAATCCATCACATTTAGGGTAGCTAGGACTAATCCTATTGTCCTTTTCTGCACCTTCTCCTTTAGAGCACCATGGGTTGTTATGTGAGAGCACCTGTTTTTTCCTTCACCCCTTCGTTCATTTAGTAATGGACTCGACTATTTATTTCTTTGGAGTTCTTTGCTATATATTTCTGAGTTAGCCATGTGATTTGTGATGCTAAATGTAGGGTGTCATTAAGGCTATCTCATGTTTGTTTTAGCCCTAATGAAGTCTTTTGGCATAAAAGCCTGGCGAAACACGTGTCGGCAAGACCTTTTGGCTACCCCTTGGCTGAGGAATTTCCAAATTAAGAACTGTGGCAAGAATTTTCTTTAGTTACCCTGTGGTTGGAAATAACTGAGAACTGTTTTACTATGAAGAAACCATGAAAATTGAATAAGAAAGGAAACTTAATACCACTGAAGAGAGTTTGTTGATATGTACACTTATTTATGCTAGCCTTGCTCGGGTTTGAAATTGTGATTGTGCTTTAGGGTAGACCTTGTCTATCTGTTCTTACAACTGCTGGCAGTGGTTGTAGTCTTACCTTTGAGCATTTGCTTGCCCAAATTATCGAGAGAAACTGTACACTATCTTGCGCATTTATCCCCTACTGCCAATTTTGTTTGAATTCCTATTCTATTCCTGATGGCGTTAGCCTGGCAAGTCGATGCACTTGTACTCCCACACAACCAACAGTTCTGTCATTCGAAAGAGCATAGTGACATGGACATGTTGTGAGGTAAACACCAGCTGCAGAACGTCGTGACAAGGATTCGTTAAAAGGCAGCCACCACAATCCTTCACCACGAACACAGCTGCATGTAGGAAGATTCTTTGATCATCTTGTTGATGTCATCATTCACATAAATATTTGCCCACTGTGCACAGCTCCAACCAGCCTGAGAATCATTTGCTGAACAGGTTAGTCCCTGATCCACAATCACAGCACAACTTGATTTCATGATGAATCCTGCACTGTGAGAATGATACAGGTAACCCGTATTTTCTGCCTATATTTTGCACAATTTTTTCTCAATAAAGCTTAACGTGTGGGTACTTTGAGGAGGCTGGTGGTCTTTCCACACCTGTCCTTAGCATGCGCTTTTTGCCAGTGTTAAGTTCTCAATTAAACAAAAACTCTAGTGGTCATTTTCAGCTTGTTTTATTCCAGTTCATAGTAGCAAACCATCAACCCTTCTTGGCAGCTCCTCTGTCAGAGCGCAACTGCCTCACATTCAAATGATAGAACTTTAGATGCAAGACATGTTGAGAAGACCACATAGATCATAGATGACCTAGGTAACATTCCACTTTTATTAAACTATGCTACAATATTGAACTAAGCTACAGCAGAATTGCAGGTTCCCAAGTGGTGTAATGATGGTCTCAGGCTGGCAAAGGTCGGTACCTTTGTACAAATAGGGACCCTTGCTTCTACTCATGGTAAGGGGGATAAAATAACCCCAGCTCACCCCCTTGGTAGCTTGGCACGAGCAGACAGGCTTATCTCAGAGGCAGTGTGTAAAGCATTTGTGAACACATACAGTAAGAAATACACTACAAATGGACACCACACCAGTTTAGAAAAATAAGTAATCTTTATCTAAACCAAAACAAGACCAAATGACAAAAATCCATGATACAGTAATAAAAATATGACTTTCAGATGGTAGAAATAGGACAGTTGAAAACAAATTGCAGATGTAACACCTTTCACACAAAGTACCTGGGATGCGTCATACAAACAAAACAGGCCGCAGGAAAGGTGAAGCGTTTGTTCCTTACACTCAGGGAGGGTGATGCGTCAGTTCCTTGCTCTTACCGGAGAAGAGGTGATGTGTCAGTTTCTTATTGTGTGGGGAGGTGATGCGTTGGTTTCTTACTGCATCCCCCAACGATGCGAGAAACTTGGCACCTAGATGCGATAATCCAGGACAATGTGTGGATTCTTCCAGCTTCCAGCTTCCAGCTCCCATGCTCCCAGCGGAAAACAGTCTCTAGAGGTCCAAACCAACAGCAGGCACCTCTTTGAAGGTCAGAACTCCCAGCAAAGATGTTCATGGGGCTGGTGGTGAAGTTGTTGTGTCCCTGAGACTTCATAATAGGAGGCAAGCTCAGTGTCAAGCCCTTAGTGATCTTTCTCAAGCAGGGGACACAGCAAACAGCAAAGTGCTTTTCTCCTTTCCTTGGCAGCAAGTAGCCACTGCAGGCCGACCCCAGAGAGCAAACAGCACAGGGACAGTATTCCTCCTCAGCATCTCTGGCTCTTCATCTTGGCAAATATTCCTCTTAATTTCCCAGAAGTGATCTAAAAGTCTGGGGTCTGAGCCCCTCTTTTTATACCCTCAAATCCTTTGCTCTCTAAAGGCAGAGAGTGTCTGTACTCAGCCAAAACCAGTTATGTGGGGCACTTTGCAAGTGCACAACAACCTCTATTATCAGTGTGAGCCCTGGCTCCATACACACCACAGGGGGGTGGAGCCATCATTGTGGAAGGCAGGCACAAACATATTCAGGGGCAGGTGCTACTCCTCCCACCACTCCAAATGCAGAACAGGCCTATTCAGCCCAGCCCTGACTTAATCAAGCTCTCTGGAGCCATTGCTCCTCCCCAGCCCCTGACACTCCAAAGCCAAACATGCAATACAAAAACCCAGCAGAGGCATACTGGATGGGTGAGCAAGACAATACCGACTTTCTAAAAGTGGTATTTTTTGAGAATGTAAAAATCACCCTCACTAAAAGATGAATTTTAACATTCGGAGTTCAGGCATATCAAACTTTATTTTTCCACCTTTGTTCCCAGGGGCAGATATGTTTATGAGATGTTATAAACAAACTCCCCATTCTATCCTATTGGAGCAGGTAGCCTTGTAATACTGAAATATGAATTTGGCAGTAATTCACTATCAGGACATGCACACACATCAGAGCATGTCCTTCCAATCACTATTCGGAACAACTAAAACTCATTAGAGAGGGTAGGAGCCTCTACAACAAACAAATCAAGAGTGCTAAGTCTGACTACTTCAGACACCAACTGGACCAAGCGGCAAACCACCCCAAGAAACTCTTTGAATTGGTCAAACAGCAATCAGTAGTAGGCCCCAACCACTCTGACCCTGGTGGCACCCCTCCCTCTTGCGACAAACTTGCTGCTTTCTTCTTGGAGAAAGCAAGACTCATCCCCATTGACCTCGCCTCTAAGAAGGCTCGATTGTCTTCCTCCCGGGACATACCATCCCATGACCTCTCAGGAAAGCACAGATCTACCAGGCTCATCACCAAGAACAATGCGTCATGGTGCAGCTTTACTCCACTTAGTGAAAAAGACATCAACAAGATCCTTCTGAATATCAACCCATCCAACCACTTCAGTGACCCGTTACCCCCATCCATCTTCAAAGATATCAAGAATGTACTCATCCCTACCTGGACAAGGATTGTAGTAAACGCCTCGCTTTCACAAGGTACGATCCCAGACAACCTAAATACACCTCAGGTATCACCTATACTGAACAAAATACTAACACTGACCAAGCGGATCTCAATACCTTCCAGCCTATCTCCAACATCCCCACCCTAGCGAAACTGATAGAAAAATGCGTACAATCACAACTCTGTGCGCATATAGAGAATTTTTCAACTCCTGGACCAGCATCCATCAGGCTTTCGGAAGGGGTACAGAACCAAGTCGGCACTCACTCACGTCATGGATGACTTGTTAAAAATGCTTGACCAAAACGAATCCTGCCTCCTGATCTTTCTTGACCTTTCTGTTAATCATGACAACCTCCACGCCACTCTGATAAATAGGATGGATTTTTCTGGTCAGGTGCTACAATGGTTCTTGTCTTTCCTCCAGCACAGATCTCAAAGGGTCAAGGCAAACCACTCTCTTTCCCATCCCTCTCCAGTTCTCATGGGGGTTCCCCAAGGATCCTCCTTATCTCCGATCCTCTTCAACATGTTCTTTATCATTAGCTAACTCTTTAAACTCCTCAAACACTCTCTTCCATATGTATAATTACAATACGCAACTCTATTTGAAAATCTCTTCCCCCAAAAACATAATCTCTCTCAACTCGACCCTAACGTCTACTCAAAACTGGTTAACTGAGAACCATCTTCTGCTCAACACCTCCAAAATGGAATTCCTGGTCATCTCCCCTCCGAACCACACCCCCAAGTTTGACCCCTTGTTGAATCACCTCAATTCCTTCAACAGGACTCCTCTCATCAGAGACTCAGCCAAATCGCTCGTAGTCACCTTGGATAAGCAGCACCTAAATATGAAAAATCACATCAGTATGGAATGAAAGGGAAAAGGTGCAAACCACTAGATGAGAACACTCAGAAATATCAAACCTTTCCTTCCACAAAATGATTTCGAGCAGGTGGTGCAAGCACTTGTGCTGCCTAGGCTGGACTAAGGAAGCCTCTGTGGCCTCTGTGGCCTTCCCAAATAGTCCCAGGCTCCACTAAGAGCATCACTGAATACAGCGGCTAGACTGGTTACTGGAATTAACCGAAAAGAGCACATATCTCCAGTCCTAAAATCTCTGAAAATGGTTGCCTTATGAAGCACGTATTCAGTTAAAGATCGTCGTTCTGGCGCACAATGCCCTTCACTTCAATACTCCCAGGTACCTGGTGAAAAAACTGGAGCTTTTTGTGGTGTAAGAGCCTCAAGAATTCCAAGACTTTCCTCTTGAAACCACTAATCTGTAGAAAAGAGAGAACTTGTCACAGAGCCTTTTCTGGCGCTGCCCCAAAGCTATGGAACTCTCTTCCACCGGAAGTATGCCGAATCTCTTCAACAATAGCATTCAAATTGAAAGCCAAAAAATTCTTTATGAATAAATTCTTACCCTAATTGGGCTAGGCGCACCTGCTCGAAGACATTGTTCTTACTTGCATTGGACTATCATTTCTTATGGTACTTACTGTCCCTGAATATACGATCATTCCTGTTTTCTACTCCTAGTTGATGTCGATTTTGCATCTATGTCCTTCCTCCCATCCTAATGTAAAGAGCACTGATATCCCTCAGGATCTTGTTTGTGCTATATAAAACGTTATAAATAAATAAATAAATATGTCTCACATACAATGCACCCAGCCCACAGGGGTACCTTGGGCCTACCTTAGGGGTGACAAACATGTAAGATAAGGGAAGGTTAGGGACCGGCAATTGTGTGCACTTGCCAAGTCGACATGGCAGTCCCAGACTGCACACAGGCTCTGCAATGGCAGACCTGAATTGCGATTCTCCTATTAACATGACCAGAGAATCTGGATTTCATTAAAGACACGGAGGCTAACATTATGCATGCATCCTTTAATGAAACTCACAACAGCCGCTTACATCATAAAGGAACAATAATAAGAATTAGATGACATCACAGCATCAATATAAGCCATGAGCAGGAGTAGAGCTGCCTCTTTTAAATGCGAACAAATGTTGAGAGAATAAGTAGAATCAAGGTTCAACTTGAGACAAGGGTGTGGCAAAGGTTGAAAAACAAGGAAGGAAGCGAAGGTAAAACCATGGAGATCCATCAGTTCGAATTATCTGAAAATAAAATGAAGAAAGTCAAAGATTGGAACAGAGTTGCCAATAAACCTTGAACATGAAAAGAAAATAACATATAATATTCAAATATTTAGCAATATCATCAAATGTACACAATATCATACGAACAAAATTAAAGAATAGATGCTCCGTCCAAGGGAGGGATGGGAGGGATAATGTTAGCCTCCTTGTCTTTAATGAAATCCAGATTATCTGGTCATGCTACTAGGAGAATCGCAATTTCATTACAAGACAAGGAGGCTACATTACGCATGTTGGTAGCCCTGAATAACAACGTCAGAAACATGTTCAATGGGTTTACAATAATGATGGGCGAATGTAGAGGCATTAGACCAGTCAGCAGCCTTAAGGATAGCATCCAACTTACCACCAGACCAGAATGACTTGCTGACCATAGCACTTCTGAGAGAATGAGCTTGAAATTTGTAAAGGTCAATACCAGCAAAGTTCACAGCCAATTTAATCCACCTGGCGATAGAGCAGGAAGAGATAGGTATAAAAGGTTTGACATAAGAAACAAGAAGTTGATTAGCATCAGGGGGACGAAGGTCTTTCATTCTGGATTCGTATTCCCTCATGCAATCAACAACACAAAGTTTTTTGCAAAAGTCAAAACGAGGATAAAAATTAGAGTCGGACATGGTTTTAGTTCTCCTAAAGATTTCAAATTTAACACCAAACATGTCATAGCATCTATTAGAGATATCCAGAGCTTTGACGTCGGGGACTCTGCGACAAGAAACCAGTCATAAAAGAGAGGCAAGTTTTATGGAAAGACATTTCCTGTTAAGAAGAGAGTTGTCAGGCCAAGAGCAAAAAAGGTCAAGCAGCAGTTTAACATCCCACACAGAATGGTATTTTGGCCTAGGAGGTCTTTGAAGCCTAATACTTTTAAGAACTCAACAAATGATAACGTTCTTACCTACCATTAACCGTTGACAAGAGAATGTCCAGCAGAAATGGCAGATCGAAAATAATTAATTGATCTATAAGAAAGACCATTGTCGAAAAGTTCCACCAGAAAATTAACTATATTAACGATAGGAGCCTCCACGGGATCCAAGTCCCTCTGTAAGCACCGAGTCAATTTTTTCCAGATGTTATTATATCTGTAGTGAGTTCCTGGTGCCCATGATTTACCGAGGAGAGTGAGAGCAGATGACAAAAGTCCAGACAATTGGTTAGATAGCCTGACACTTTCCAGGCAAGAAGGTTCAAACTCCCTGAAAGAACTAGGTGGTGATCTTCTCCGTTTGCATTTAGAACCAGGCCTTTTGTTGCAGGAATCAGGAAAGGGATATCGCAAGACAGTTCCAGAACTGTTGGGAACCATGCTTGAGAGGGCCAGAAAGGAGTTACCAGGACCAGAGAGCACTATTCCTGCGTCACTTTCTGAAGGACCCTCTGTATCATTACGAATGGTGGAAAGGCGTAAGCTCGGTAAGGAGCACATGATTGGAGAAAGGCGTTCACCAGCTGAAATATTAAGGGAGCTGGAAAGTCAACCGGCTGGCAAAGAGGTCCATGTCGAAAGGGCCCCAGAACAGAGACAAAGAATTGAAAACGTTCACGTCGAGTTTCCAATCGCTGAAATCTTGAAGAAATCTCGAGTTCCAGTCCGCTGAGAGGTTCGATCGCCCGGGAAGGTATTCCGCCCTCAGCAAAATCTTGTGTTCCAAACAGAACATCCAAAGTTTCTTTGCAAATTCGGAAAGGTCTGCAGATCTCGTTCCACCAAGACGGTTGATATACGAGACTGCAGAGACGTTGTCCATCTTCAAAAGAACGGATCTGCCCTGAAGAGAGTGTCTGAAACTTATTAGGGCATAGAGACCGGCAGTCAACTCTAAGAAGTTTATATGGTGGAATGATTCTGTCTGAGACCATACCCCACTGGTGTCTTGGTCTAGGAGACATGGCCCCCAACCATAAAGGCTGGTGTTTGACTCCAAGACAAAGTTCGGAGTCAAACCGAAGATCACTCTTCCGTTCCAAGCATCCAAATTGTCTAGCCACCAATCTCGCTTGATTATCTAGGGAAACAAGGTCCCTGTACCATAGGCCTGACCTGAGGGCATTGGCTTTTACTCTCTGGAGGGCACGTTAGTTCAGGGGACCTGGGAAGACCTCTTGAATCAAAGAAGAAAGTAAACCCAGGAGTCTGGCCAACTCTCAGAGAGTTAGGGATTGCTGTTTCAGTGCAAACCTGATTTCCTTTCGAATTTTGGAGATTTTCTTTTTGGGAAGTAAGAGGAGACATTTGGAGGTGTCTACGGTGAAACCTAGGAACTCCAGAGACTTGGAAGGGGAAATAATGGATTTTTCTCGGTTTATAATGAAGCCCAGATTCTCTATGAGATTTATGGAGATGTTGAAATCTTTCATGAGCTGGGAACGAGTTTGAGGCATGATGAGGATGTCGTCCAAGTAGATAATGAGTCGAATAGCTCTTGCTCTTAGGATAGAGACAACTCTTCTCATGACCTTGATGAAGAACCAAGGATCGGATGAGAGGCTGAAAGGAAGGCCTGGAACTGAAAAAGGCGACCGTCCCATATAAATTGGAGAAAGGGTTGATGTTTTATTGCCATAGGGATGGTAAAATAGGCGTCTTTTAAATCCAACTTGACCAGACAGTCTCCTTGAAGGAAAAGGTCTCTTAGAAGATGGTTGCCCTCCATCTTGAAATGTCAAAAAACAAGGTATTTGTTTACCTCCTGAAGGTTTATCACTGGTCTCCAACCTTTGTCCTTCTTCTTGACTAAGAAAACAGTGCTTACAAATTTTCTTTGAGACCAAGGGACCTCGATAATGGCACCCTTCTTGAGCATAAAGGAAACTTCCTTGTTGACAATTTTCAGGTGTTCTAACGGAAGGTCCAGAGGTTTGGGTGTAACAGTTTGACATGGAATATCTAAAAAATCTATTTTGAATCCCTGGACTGTCTCGATAACCCAAGGGTCTTGAGTCAAACATTCCCACACGTGATAGAAGTGTCTGAGTCTCCCCCCGACCCTGAGAGGGGAAGAAGAAGAAGCACTTACTTTGAGTGATGTTGTTGGAACATTTGCGGGGGTAAACCTCTTCCACAGGAACCTCTTCCTCTCTGAGGATAAAATTGTCGGTTGGAGGGGTAGAAGCCTCTACCACTGGAGCCTCTTCCTCTTCCAGAAGAGAAGGGCCAAAAGTTTCCGCGGTTAGAAGAGCGGCCCCTTCTTCCGGCCTGACCAAAAAGGTTTGTAGGGAATGCGCGTCTCATGTTATTCTGAGCTTTATCCAAAGCAGTGAAAGTTGCAACATACTTTCCAATTGTTTTGATCATATCTTTCCGAAGAGGAGACCTTTAGGTTTATTTGAAGGTTCTTTCTCTGCAAGATCCCCTAGTTTTGGGTTAATTCTATTAAGGATAGTCTTCCTCCTCTCGATGTTAAGAGCAGAGTTGGCGTTACCTAGAAGTACTATTGCCCTCTGGCTCCAGCCTCTTATTAGATTAGTATCAAGGGGCGAATTAGAGATGTGGGAATCCTTTGTTAAGTCGAGGATTCTAGTAAGGAGGCCTAGAACGTCAAGGAGACAATCCTGACAAGCCTTAAGGGCCCTTTCGAGGCCTTTTCTGGGATCCTTACCCAGTTTGAATAAAAACTTTATGAGGTCAGGATCGAGCTTGGGTGTTTGGCAGGCTTTATATTCAATGAATGGCCTAGGGCATTCAGACCTCATAATATTGCGTGTGTCTCTCTCAAGAGAGTTTCTCAGCCATTTAGTCACAAACTTTGCGACGTGGTCGTGTGGGTACCATCTGGAGCTAGTAGGGTGGGAAATATTGTTCGGGTAGACCATTTCTCTACCTAGAGGGTCAAGAATCGCGTCTTTTGAGGAGGGGGAAGAGTCTGCCTCCGAAAGTGTATTAAGATCCAAATCATCTAAGTCCTGCTCATTGAGGTCAAGAAGAAATTCATCATAAGGGTCGTTGAAGATCTCGTCTTCGTCTGAGCTAAAAACAACAGGTGCACCCGCCAAATTTGTGCCGCTAGGGTCACCCATCCCGAACGTTTCGCGAGGGGCACCATTTCCTTTTGAGGGGCTAGGGCCTCCCATAGATTGTGAGGTGCTTGGACCTCCCAGCTCATGTGAGGTATCGCGACCTCCAGCAGTGCTTTGGCAGTGTTTTGCTTTCTTATTTGCTTTCTTTATTATTTTTCTCAATATTAGTTGTAAAGTCTATAGAGGAAAATAGGGAAACATTAAATAAGTCTATGACTATTATTATGATTGGATAATTAAATTATGTCTCTTAATATTAATATTATGATAAAGGATCCTTTTTTTAAAATATTTTTTTTAAAGTAGAAAGGTATAGTCAGACCTTCTGTCTCTTTATTATATATTTTGAGGGTCCTATGGAAAGAAAAGCCTTAAAAGACTAATAATTGCACGGACAAGGCAAGAACAGCTGATCGAGGAAAGAAGAGCAGTCGGTAAAAGCCTCGAAGGGCAACCGACGCGCTCGAGCCAGCTGATCCATGAATGGGGAGGAATGGACCTTAGCAGGCATGGGGCGTAGCGCCGCCGCTGCCGAGGTTCATTCCTCCCGTCTGAAGAGACGTGCTGCGCTGATGATAATCTTGGGAGCCCAACGAAGAAAAATGCCAAAAAGAGAGAGAAAGAGACTTTACGTTTTAAATCTTGAGGCTCAAATGAAGTCAAGGGGCATAAATCTTAATGAGAGCTGAAAAACAGTGTAGATCGGGAAAGGAGAGAATCGGGAAGGCACCGAGGTTGCGTCATAAGAAAATCCCACCACGAACTCCTAACGGTGAGGGAAGGGAGCAGAGGGTGGGGAAAGGAGACAACCATATATTGGCAGTCAAGGGGGGGTTTGAAGGGTTGATAGAAGGGTTTGAAAGACAGTGTGTAAACGTTCACACTAAGAGCATATAAACAATCCAGTTAAGTCACTAAACAATCCGGCTAAGACCCTAAACAATCCGGTTAAATAGTATAGAAAGGGTCATGAAAATACAATAATGTCAATAAGAAAAGTAGAGAGACAACTTATCTGTTGTGAGACACATTTAAAAGAGGCAGCTCTACTCCTGCTCATGGCTTATATTGTTGCTGTAATGTCATTTAATTCTTATTATTGTTCCTTTATGATGTAAGCGGTTGTTGATTGATGCATAATGTAGCCTCCTTGTCTTGTAATAACATTAAATTTTACAGGCTGCTTCTGTGGGTGGCACAATCAGTGCTGCACCCCTCTAGCAGCATTTGGTTTCCAATCCATGGGCACACACAGTGCAGTGTACTAGGGTTTGACAAGTAAATCAAATATGCCAATCATGGAATCACAAATACATAAACATAATTTACACATAGGGCATATGAACATTAGCACAGATCAGCCGTGGGAAAAGTGCCCAGAGTCAAAACACCAACAAAAACAGGTCAGAAACAATACAGGAGGGAGGCAAACAGTCCTGGGATGACCCTGCAAAAAGGGTCAAGTCCAACAATAAAAATGATTATGATGATGATATTATTATTAAATAATAATAGCATTAGTTGCAACAGGTGCAGTAGAAGCAGTAGTTTAAGCCATTATCTTGTTTGTCATATTAGCAAAAATATTGGTAGCGGATGTAAAGTGGAGCTGTTTTACCACTTAGGGGGACTATCATTATTCTGATTTCTTAGGCTGCCAATATTAATCTTGAGGTTGTTACTTATTCCCAGTGTGTAAATGTAAGAAAGTGCATCATTATTTGGATGGGCAGTTGTCCACCGCAATAAATAATAATGCTAACTTGTCAGAATGAACCCCAAAGTCACTAAGTTAACCTGAATTCAAGCCACTTGTAGCTATGACACAGAACAAACAGAGGTAACTGTGTAATTTATAAAGCTGTTATGCAGTAGCAAAACAGTAATGAAGTCAAAATGCTAAACAATAAATATCCCAAACTGAATTAGAAAAGTAAAGCAACATCTAAAACAAATGCTGCCAAACGACAAAAATCCAACAAGGGGAACTGGAGATATGGATTTTTTAAAATGTTTGTAAAACCAGCACCAAGAAGCACTAAGCGCCATTGATAGCCTATGGAAGCAGTATACTGGGACTTAGGTATGATTTCACAACACCCATTATGCAGCAGAAGTCGGATACCAACCCAAGCGGTTTAATTCCAGTCAAAGATTTTACCTTCTGACTTAGGGCCTTATTACGAGCCGCACTCAGTGTGGCGTTTTGACCACCACCATCCATCCGCCCAAGTACAAGTAAGGAGGTGGGCCCGCTACAAAACCACTGCCTCTGCCTGGATCAAGGATCAGCGGTCAGATAATGGCCTGAATATGCTGGTAGTGCAGATGCCTACACCGCTGAGCATATTCCAACCTGCATATCCACTGCCCCTTTCATGGCAGGGACCCCTGCACGGTGTGGCATGGATGATATGGTGCATGTCACACCATGCAGGAAGGTGCTGCATGGACTCTCACGGCAGCAGTATGCTGGTTAGGCTCTCCTGTGAGCCTAACACAGCCGTCACTGTGAGACTGCAGCATGTCCGCCTGCCCGCCCTGGATAACCCTCATAATGTGGCAGCCGGTCTCACCACGGACTTGGTGGTCTTCTTGGGACCGCCACAGTGGTCATTGGAAGACCACCAAAGTCGTAATAAGGCCCTTAGTCTTTTCTATGTAGTTCAAAATCCTCCAGCGGGTCAAGCTTGAAGCTGTATCCGAGAAAAGTGCATCAAAAATCTAATTCAAACTTTTTGTTGTTTCTGAAGGAACTCCTCTGAGTCAATTCAAAGGATCCCAGGACCTCAGGAACAGTGCTTATGGGTCTTGACTAAATCAATCAAAGGCCACCAGCAAGGGTCAGTCAAGGTCCACGTTGTATTGGGAAACGGTTGACTTCAGGAAAAAGGCCTCTTGCAGCTTGTTGTGTCCCTGTAGCCACACAAGAGGTTAGACATCTGACCTTTGTAGTCCACGTCTTTAGCCTGGGTACAAGAAGGAACAGGTCCAGTCAATCTCGGCTTGTCTCAGGTTGCACCAGGCAGGGCCACGTCCTCTTCTGATCTTCTGCAGGGCCAGAAAGTGTTCTGAGTAAGGTGTGATTGGGTGCCACGTTTATGGTTGGCATTAGCCAACCAGCCAATAGTTGGGGTGACAAATGGACACCCCCTAACGAATGGGAAAACGGTTCCTACAGGCAACTTTACTCTCTTTGTTCTGCTCCAAACAATCGCACAATGCCGCACTCATAAAATCCAAGATGGGTAAACCCTTTCTCCCCGGTGCAGAGCTCATGCGTTCACCCAGAGGTGTGGACAGGGAAATGAGCAGTCCCTTCTCCTGCATCCACTCTAACCAGTTCTGGTGGTAGCTCCCCTCCAACTGGGTTTGAGTGAGCCTGTCTGGAAGGAACAAATAGTTGCCTTGACCAGGTTTCACTTTACATTTAAACGTGAATGGACAGGCATCTTTACAAGTTTAAGAAGTTCAGGTTACACCTTAACTGGTACTCTTGCAATGGAAAGAAAAACGCCTGCTCATATCTAGGCCATTGTTTTTGCTCTGAGAGTAGCTTTCATACCTCTGTAAGGTCAAGTACTGGCTGGCAGATGCTGGAGAGGTAATGCAAATTAGCCTCCAAGAGCTTCAGACAGGGAAGAAAGTTGCTTTCTAAAAGCTAATTTTTCTAAATAGTTATTACTAATCTAACCTCACCAATGAATAATAACAATCAATATGAAAATCAGTCTTTGAATGACTTTTGTAACCATGTCTAATCAAACATTTCATTTTAAATGTTATAACCTATATTTGACATGTTCTCTGTCTCGGTTACTGCCCTACTAATGAAAATAGCTTTTGGGCTCTAGTCAGTGGAGGAATAAGACTTATTATATTGTCCACATGTTCAACTTTCAAAATATCAGGCACCCTGTAGTCTGGCTCAGACAAAACTCCTTACAATTCAATGGGGGGAAAACAGAAGTGATATTCTGCCCACCCATCAGTATGCAGCTACATCCAAACATGGAGTTTAGGTTTACACCGGGAGACGATCCCCTGTTCCGCGCCAGAACAGTGTGTAATTTGGGGGTACTAGTGGATGGTAGTCTTCAAATGGAATCTCAAGCAAATAAAACTGCTAGTGTCTGTTTCTCCCTGATGCGGATGTTGCAACAGATTCTCCCGCTTTTGCCTAAAGATACCCAGCCGCTGGTAGTAAGGAGTGTAATCCTTAGTAGACTGGACTACTGCAATGCTCTGTATCTGGAAGCTCCACAGTATATCTTATGGAACTTGCAGAGAGTCCAGGCTATGGCAGCAAAACTGGCACTGAATAGGCAACGTAGGTCTTCTACGACTCTATCCCTAAGAGACCTACATTGGCTGCCCATCAAAGAGAGAGTCTGTTTCAAATCCCTGTGCAATGTGTATAAAGCAGTACATAATATGGGTCCTATTCCACTACAGGAGAGATTTGTACGGTATAATTCGAACAGGCAGCTCCGCTCCTCTAATGTAAATCTGATTAAGACCACCAGATTTAAGAAAACCAGAAGGGGGGGCAGAGCTTTTGGTGTAGCAGCCACACGACAATGGAATGATCTACCCCAGACCATTAGACAGGCCCATTCGTTGACCTGCTTCAGAAAGGAGCTGAAAACTTGGCTGTTTCCTAGGATGGAAGACTAGTCCTCCCACTACCAAAGCTAGGCTGTTAACGTGCTGTTTAACATCATGGTTGAGCACCAGGATACTCGTAGGGTGACAGTTTTGCGCTATAGAAATATAAAATACAAATACAAATGGCACAATCAGTTCTGCAGCATACAAATGGCTTTTAATTTTCCATGGCATGGGTGTATTTTTACACCATGTACTATGGCTTTATAGTAAAGTTAAAAATGCCATATTAGGGTTAAGACATTTTCTACATTTTTAAAGGTGGAACAAGTGGACGTTACTCCTCCTTAGTAGGGTAAAGTACACAGGGGCAGATTTACTAGCCCCCTGCGCCACTAGTGCGTCACTTTTCGTGATGTACTGGTGACGCAGGGGGCTCCTCCATATTTACAACGACAGGAAAAGCCACCCTGTGTGACCTTCCCTTTCCTTGTAAATACGGCCCCTTCACATGCAGCACTTTGCGTTGAAGGGGCTTTCCATGGGTGTTGCTGTAGGTGTTCACACGCAACACCCATGGAACAAGACACATCTCCAGATTTACGAGAAATTGTAAATCTGGAGATGTTTATGAGTGCTATGCCACCCTAGAGGTGGTGTAGAGAGGCACAACAAGGAGAAATGTTTTTATTTCTCCTCGTTTGTTCCTCTTTCAATGCGTGCTGCATTCTACAGCACGCATTGAAAGAGGAAGAAGCCTATAGTAATTGTTTTTGTGCAGAAGGGTGTCCATTCCTACACAAAAACAATCTTCCCATGGCGCAGGCATCCTTGCACCATGGTGCAAGGTTGCCTGCCACGGCGCTTGGCAGATGTTTGTACGCAAGGGCAGGGGAGAGCACAGGAATGCGACATATTCTTGTAAATATGTTGCATTCTTGTGCTCTGAAAGTGCCGCAGCGTGGCGCTGCCAAAGGGCTTGCGGTGCCATGCTGCAGCACTTTCTTGTAGATCTGCCCTACAGAGTACAAATTGGGCCCAGAAAAAAAGGCATAAAATCTGGGTGACGATGTAGAAAAGGTGTATTTGATACAATACACGTGAAATCTATCAGACTGTGCCTTTGATCACAAATTTTGGAAATGATATATTACTTCTGCGTTCTTTTTTAATTTTTCTCTAGAATTAAAAGTAGTGAGACAAATTCTAATTCCTTAGCCAACATGAAATTGTGTACAAATCCAAGTTCCAGGTTGCGGGATAACTACTCATGTGGTAAATATGCACATTGGGGTTATTACCACAGGGAATAATTACCAGACAGAGTAACTACCTTCTGGCCGTAATTTTCCATAGACACAATTCGCCAAGAAAAACCTTCCAAAAACTGCCTGTGCTACAGCATTGAACGGTACGCAAACATGAGGTAATCAATGAGGAAAATATCGACCCGCAGTACTCGGTATAAGTTGCCCTTTGCACATCAGGATACTTCCTCGCATTGGGATAACACTATTTACAGTGTGTGTTATTGGCCACACCTTTGCTCAGCAATTTGGAATGCAACTTGGTCGGGTTGATTTTTTACATTTACTTGTGTGCCATGATTTTTTAAAGAAAATACGTTATCACATGCAACTTTGTAGTGCAGATGTTCTACTACTTTGACACTAATGGATGTAGTTCTTCATTTAGCACTCATACCCGTATGGCTACTTTGTAGGAAAGAGCAAACATATCCCTTTAGTATGGCATGCTAGCATACTGTGTGCTAAACTCCGACTAACACGGATTATTACCTATTTGGAATTCTTAGTGTACTGGGTTTTAATGCTGTTACCTTCCTGCCTCACGGAGCGTCATTTATCAACTTGCTGGAATGATGTGTGCTCCTGGTTTGTCTCTCTGGGTTAGAAAGCCAAGGCAATAAACGACATGCCTTTCAGGAATATGCTGTGTGATAATCTCTTGCTGGTAATAATTTGCATGAAATCAGTTATGCCTCTGTGGGGCAGACATTTAGCAATCCATTATACAGTAATTAGGTTTGGCCATGTTTACATTTCTTGATGATGATGCATAAAGATTAATTTACCTTTCCATCCCTCTTGCTTGAAAGCAACGCTTACAATCCCATTAAAAGGAAATACTGTAGCAATAAAGTGAGTAATTATGGTACATTATCTACTGTCTATCAGAATTCATAAATTGGTTTTATTTGCGCATAGTTATATCCCTTTTAATGAAGCGACTGTGTAATATGAACAGACTGGTGTTGTGTTAACTTGTATTATTTTGTATTTGAGGGCTTCTGTACTTTATTACTCTTACCACTGAAACAAACGAGTATTGAAATACCAAGTATTTACTTATTTTGTAAAGTGCTGGTTTATGGCATGAACCCAGCTTGTGGCACTAGATTGAAAGAGAAATGTCCTGTAAGTAGGCTTTATATTTTTAATTTCACATTGACTGACTTTATGGTTTTAGGAGTTTACAGGTACATTGAAGAAGCCAATCTAATTTGTGTTTACCCAATTGTAGCAAAAACTGATGGCATGTTTTATGCTGTATTGTTTGTTTAATAACAACTCGTTCACCCAGGAGCTATTGGCTCTAATGAAAGCTGTGAAGTGGAAAATGTGCTTCTGGCTGAGTGTAAGTACTACAGGAAGAGTGTAAACTGCAAATGGTATCCACTACCTTCAGCAGGAAGTTCATAACTTGGACAATGTCATATCCTCTTGAACGCTTGCTTATTCTCTAGAATGACTGATTAGAGTTGCATGGTAGATATTAATGCTAATGCCAGTTTAATTAAAACAATGTTTCCCCTCATAAACAAGGGACCCTAATGATAAAGGGCTACATGTATCAAAATTGTAAATTGTGAATACCTAATTGCGAATTCCTGAGAATCGCAATTAGGTAGTTGTAATTTAGAATGTATGAAACTCAAAGAGTTTCATATAGCGATTCCTAGGGCTTCGCAAATTGCTCTACCTCGTTAATATTAATGAGTTAGATCACAATTTGCCACCCCCTAGGAATCGCAAAAATCAAGGGGATGGTGGCCTACTGAGGTCAGCAGACCACCATGTCCGTGATTGCTTTTAAATAAAGAAATCTTTTTTTGTAAAGGAGCCTGTTTTCCTTAAGGGAAAACGAGATGCTTTACAAAAAGTGAAATGAAAAGATTTATGTTCATTTTTTCAGAGTAGGTAGGGGTCCGTGAGACCACTGCCTGCTCTTAAAAATCGCTGTAACAAACATTCACAAAGGGGAAGGGGATCCCTGGGGACCCCTTTCCATTTGAGAATAGATTACCACCTACTAAAAGTAGGTGGTAAAATGCAAATGTTTTGCGAACGGGTATTAGGAAGGGACACCCTAACCACGCCCCTTCCTAACATTGAATTGAAAAAAAACATTTTGCTATTCTGTAACAGGTTACCAAATCGCAAACTAGGGTTTGCTGCATCTCAAAAAAATGTTTTGCGTACTGGCCCGTTTGCGAAGGCAAAAATGCTTGATGCATGTGCACCCAGTGTTCTGTGAGTGATATACATTGCTTTAAAGTAAACCATCTGCTCCACTGCTAAGAAGTGCAGTGATCAAATGCTTGGAGAGACGTGGTCATCTTTAGGATTTTGGTAGCCCTGAGCTAAAAAAATTTTGGGGACCCTGTTCGGAAGAGTTTTTTTTTATTTATGAGAACATTTCAGCTTTTGCATTCCCACTTTGGCCAGTTCACTGCCACCGCACAGACAGGCCGGTCCAAATTTCAAGTGTGTTTACATCTAATATTCAAGGATAGGGATGTGCGTTTGCAATATTGCAATGCAGCAGCTCACTCATATTGTAAACAATGTCTGCGACCCACTGCCTTTTCTCACATGTGAGGTCCTGTTTTGATCTAAAATGAGCTTTTTTATGGATGTTGCATGGTTTTAAAAAACAAACAAATTTTGTCTGCAAAATGTCTGCAACAGACTTCCAGCATATTTCCCGTATTAAAAGTAAATTAAAGGAAACATATTTAAAACAGTCTATGTTTAAAAACATTGTAGGTCATCAGGACAGGACTCTGTGGAGAATAGAGCCAGAACTATCGGGGGAGTGGGGTGGGAGGGAATAACCTGAAAGGCTTGGGCCCTAGGTCAGAGCCCACTGTCCTCATGCCTTTTTAAGCGTCTCTGTCTGACATGGAGAGTGTCAATAGAATGCAGGCTGTTTAATTCTTAACAGTTTGTATTCTTGACATTTCTTTATGTAGGTGACTGGAATACGTGCTCTTACAGTTGTAATGTTGTGGTAATGTTCAACATACTGACTGCTAACAAATGGTGTATAACTGAAGGATAAGGCAACAATACTCCTTGCACCTGCATATATCGAAAGTTCAAGCTCCACAAAGTTCTTTGGATCTGTAGTTACCTGGTGTGTTAACTATCTACTTTTCCTGCTATTTTCCGCACGCCATTTTCAGCAGATTAAAAATAATGCAGTGTAATACACAGTGAAATAGCATATTACGCCCCTCGGCGTAATGAAAACTTGGAAACAGAAGCAGTTACCGGGTCTGGTTAATAATTCACCCCATGGTGTGCTTATTTACCAGGTTCCTCAAATACTTCAACCGTATCTGAGTCCTTAGAATTTCAGTAGATTGTGGATTCTAGTGAGGGAGTGAATCAATTGCAAATGGGTAATCTTAGAATTTATGTGAAAAATAAGCTTAATTCTCATTGATGAATATTCATCACTCACACATTATTAATAGACTTTAGAGTAGTGCTAAAGGCCAAATAAGATATGGATGACAACTACTAAGGAAGAATGAGCGAACTTTTAAAGTTACCAAGGTGCTCAGTTTGAGTTAGGGGGCCAAACACATAGCCTTTCTTAAGAGTGCATAAAGTCAATGCCTTTCAACATACTGTTGAAACAAAATGATGGAAAGCAGAATTAAATGAATCAAAAATAGAAAATGTATTTACAGTAGTACCTGTGGTATTAAAAAGAAAAAGAAACATTAACATTACATAACCAAAAAAGAGCAACACAAGTAACTGAGAAGAAATGATGAAGTACTGTTTCAACAAGGTTGTGTTCAATTTTTGGGATACCAAGTTTCTCATACTGTAATAGTAGATACATTTTTTCTCTGGCACACACGTTCTAGAGAACAGAGTGGTGAGAGATCAAAGGTAGCTGAGCTTTCATTAGTTTTTTAATGAACAAGCCATGGTGAATCCAACCACCTTACGTGTTCGCCTGTTAATTTGGAAAAAAGTCAATGCTAGCATGAAAAACCATACATTAATTTATGAGAATGAAATTGTATCCTTATTAACAACATCGCCCGTTGTCAACTCTACATCAACCTCAACTTGCAAATATGTAGCCAGGCAAGCACTAATACCTAGGGCTGAGGTCACTGATTAATAGGTCACAGGTGGGGTGGCATGTAGCCAGCAGATAAACGCATGAACAGGAAACCTTGGATCAATCCCACAGATAGGTGCAGCAACACTCTAACACACCCTAAACACCATAAAAACTATAAAGTCAGATGCCACATGAGTTAGGAACATATAGCCTATCACACAGCACACACAGTGATCATGCGTTCCCCATGCCGGACATGTGGACACCTTACCTACTGGCCTCATTATGTCCATGCAAGTTCAAGGCCCACCGATATTTTCCATTAGAAAATTAATTTATGACTCCAAAGGCAGCAACTTAGATTCCTCACCATACATGGATCATCAGAAACCTTTATCACCTAGGATGAACTGTTCAAAAGGAGGCCGCAGACAGACTGTAAATTGAGACAGTCCTCAGACCCTGTTCTCCCGGTCGCTATGTTTAATTAAACAAAATATTCCTGCTTTGCCATACGCTACTTGTCTCTTGATTTTTTTCAAGGTATTTTATGATCAAATAACACTCTATTTCAAAATTTTCAAAGAAACAGGATGGAGGGGCTTAAATTCTATTATGTCTCTGTGCCATGAAGGCTCACCGAGTAGTTGATTCTGTTTCCTGAACTTTTCAGCATATACATTGAGCCATTGACAGATCCTATGACTCCATTGGGAATTCTGGACTCACCAGGAGACATGTGGATGCTGCCTAGCTCTACCAGTGGAAGTTATACATCATGGGTGTGGAACTTCAGGAGCACAATCTATTGCAAAGTGAGAATTGAATGTTGCAGTCTAGTGTCAGGCTCCCATTCTCTGATCCTCCAGTTGTAGTGAGAACCAACCACTATCAGAAGTGAGAGAACGCTTCCCACCAACAAGGATACTGAGTAGTCGGTCTACAACTAAATGCCCAATGACCCCTAAAAAAACTCTGGACAGAAGTGAATGAGCAATAAAGGATTAACTTGGTGGAGGAATTCAAGGGATCATGCATTTATCACAGTTGCAATAAACACAATATTTTGATAAGCACTTGTTTATTGATTTCTTAAAATCATTAAAATTTCCAACACTTTCGCCTTGGATCAAACATTCTAAGTTACAAATGAAAAATTAATGTTAAAATTTACAGCATTCAAAAAGCTTTATGTTAAAATATTATTATTTGTTCTCTGCTAACCGGGGTTCAGGGCTCATCATAGAAACACACATTATTATTAGTACACCTAAAAAAATGCACACCACAAATAAATGCCTCGTCATAACCCCCATATTTTTGTCAGATTGGCAAAACGTCATGAGATTTACTAGGTTTTAGCTCCATCAAAGCTTTAACAACCTTTTTCCTCAATCTTCCGGATTATGACTCATTTTAGTTTGCAACACATATGATATTTTTTTTCACATTTTAGAGCCAATGAAAGTGTGATGGCTTGTATGCCAAATATTAGAAACTGGAGTATTAATTGAGGTGGGGGTGAACCCAACTCAAATAATATTTGCCATCCTTGTTAGGGTGAACCACAAAACTTGCTAAATAAACCTGTGCTTAACCCTCTGGCAGCTTGGCATAAAATCAGTCAGGCAATGTGTAAAGTATTTATGCAGTAATCAAATGGTAATAAAGTGAAAATACGAAACGCAAGAAAAATCCTGAACCAATTAAAAAAATTGAGATTATTTTTCATAAACAAATGACACCAAATAAGAAAGTGAAAAAATCCAACCTGAGTAATGAGTTTTCAAAGTTAAAATTTGCGCCAAAAAGATTTATGTGCCTACAGTGGTCATCTGGTGATGCTTGGCCAAGCCATGGGTAAGATTTAAGGCCGGCCTGGTGAAAGGTTTTCCATTTTGCCTTAGCCTCTAGGATGGTAGTTAAAACTCCTCTGCATGTTAAGGCAGCAGGCTGTGGTCGTAGAGGGCTTCGTGTTGTTTTAGAGCTGCTGGATGAGGTCGCAGTGAAGCTGCTGACATTTGGTGGGATAGCTTTGAGTGGCAGAAAGTCAAATTTGACACCAGAGAAGACCTCTCACCGGATGGATACATTGCATGTCTTTGCCTTGTGGAGATTTTTACCCTCTGACTTCGGCACTGATTTGGGGCTCAGATTCTTTCAGTAGGGCAAGGCTAGAGGCTGTAGCCCAAAAGGGCTCTACTAGGCCGGGCACCTTCTCCACAAAGTCCACTGGATTAAATGCGCTACTGTGAATAAGACTCTAGGTAAAGCAACACTGATGATGCACCTTCATCAGATCGGTTTGGCAGGAAACCCAAGTTTCATGAAAACTCAGGAAGCAAACACTTTGAGACTAGCCAAGGTTCCAATGCCTTGGGGCAGCACTTGGGACTCAAACCTCACTCAAACAGAGGGCCCAGGGCAGGTCCATTTGGAAATGGTGAGATGGACAGTTGCAGCACAGGCCTCTGGAATCTTGTTGTGTCTCTGTGGTTGGAACAGGAGGTCAGCCAACTGACTCATGGAGCCCCTTCTTCATTCCCAGATTCAAGGCAAGCAGGTTCATTCTTTCCTCAGGTTTTTCAAACAGCAGGATAGTCTTTCTCTGGAATCTTTATAGGTCCAGAAGCATTCTGTGAAGGGTTGTGGAAATCCTGTGTTTATGCTAAATGCCACCTGTGGCGGGGAAAAATCCTGGCCACTCCCTAATCAATGGGGCAAGAGTTTCAACGGGTGACCCTACCCACATTTGCAGTACTTCTTATGTATTTTACTGTAAGGTATCCTCCAGTTCTACTCTCTATCTAAATCTAAAATAGCAGTACCCGATTGACCTTGTCAGACGTCCCTGTGCCCACTCAGAGGTGTCACTGTGTTAACAGGTAAACCTTTCCTTCTGGTCACTCAAAACAAGTTCTGGGGCAGTTCCTACCTCTGACTGGGTTTGGAGCCAAGTTGACTAAAAATAAAAGGGGAGGCAGGCATTGGTGTGAACCACTTCGGCAAGTGAAAGGGTAGGCACCCTTTGACACTTAGGACGCTTAGGAAGTGCCCAGGTACAGCCCCCAGACCATCCTGCTCATGGAAGAAATCACCACTCTCCACCAAAGCCTTTAAGCCACTGTCTGGGTGCAATTCACATCTCACCACAGGGGAGCCATTCAAAAGTCAGGTGACAATGGGGACTGGCAGAAAGGCACATTTGACTTAGGCAGGTAAATGACAACTTTCTTAAAGTAAAATTTTTAAAATAGAGATATAAATTTCCACTTTACCCTCAAGTTACATTTTAAATTAATATTAAAATGATTCCTTGAAACATCTTTCTAATAGCCCTCAAACTAAACTGAATTACACACTATAAGTTTTTATAGTGTAACCTTGTGCTTTTCTACAGCAGGATAAGGTTTTGTTTTTACTGTCAGAACATATACAACTTTAAAAATACATGTCCTGCTTTGTTTTGAACACCATGCACCCTGCCTCATGGGCATATGGGGCCTACCTTAGGGGTGACTTATATGTACAAAAAAGGAAGTTTGAGGGCTGGCAAAGGTTTATTTCTTCAGGTCGAAATGGCAGTTTAAATACTGTACACACAGTTTAATTTACAGGTCCTATGTACAAGTAATATCATATTGTAGGGACTTATAAGTAAAGTATATGTGTCAATTACCTGTATGGCAATTTTACCATGTTTAAAAGGGAAAGCATGAGCACTATAGCAATGGTTAGCAGGAATGAAATAAACCAAGTCCCATGGGCAGCGACAATAGGTTCAGTTGAAGACGGCAAAAATATGGAAGAATACTACACAAAAGATGGTTATTTCCAACACTGATTTCAATAAAACCTTAATCAATGCATAGTATGGGAGTTAGGCCCTTTCATATCAATGCAGTTACCCATATTCATGGAAAGAGGTCACCTCTTTGTTACATCAAGCCCCCAGATCCTTCTCGTGTAACTCACAAAACCATCGAGACCCATGGACCATGTATCACTGTTTTCCACATGTATAAATGGCAAAAATGTCATGCAATACCTTTATACCTCATTGCTCTTGGTACTGTGCAGAAGAAGAACCTAGATTCATAACTATTTAGAGGGATGTCAGAGATCTTTTTCATCTCCAAGGTTGTTATAATGATTTTTAATTTGTGGTATGCACCATCGGAGTCCCATTCTTTTGTGATTCCAAGTTCTTTGAGGGTTTGTAAGTAAAAATTAGATCAAGGACTTGGTTTATTACCTATTCCACTCAATATTTATTTTTCAGTATGCTTGGAGTATGTTTGGACCTAGTAAATGAAAGTAATACGAAGTTAAAAGACAACAGTATAGGTATGATTACATAAATAAATAATATAAATTCTGTCATCCATCGGCTTCTCCCCCTGCCGTGCCCTGCCAAGCCCCAACCCGCTTACCTGAGTCAGCTGCCGCTGGATTGTGAGAACACATGGCCAGTGTTCACTGCCCATCACTGCCATGAAAAACGTGGCAGTAAGGGGCAATGACAACTTTTAAATGACCACCAAGTCATGGGAGAGTGCTTCTGTTAGAAATTGGTTTTCTGTTTGGCTAGGGTATGCACCTAAACTAGGCAGAACCCACCACTCTTGTTAGGGCAAGTATGTTGCACACCAAAGTAAACCTGTGCTCACCCTCTGGTAGCTTGGTGTTCAGAGGCAATGTGTAAAGCATTTCCACAGCAAACTCACACCAGTATCACATGAACACGCCACAAAAGTTGACTCTACACAGGATTACATCAAAATATAGCATTTATTATACATAAACATAGACCAAAATGACATGAATCATAAATACTGTGCATAATATGCACTCCTGAGATAGTACTTACTTTCCTGACAGTGCAAGAATCAAAATTATATACATGATAAATTCAGGGCATGAAATGCAGCAGTTAGGTTAGAGGCAAAACACATCAATCATCAATTGCCATCATAAGTACCTAACCACAAAAACATATTCAAGAAATACTTTGCACGTAATGCAGCAATTTGAGATGCAATAACCGAAAAGGCTGAAAAAGCATATGGATCACAATAGGCAACCTAGGTTCCAGGAACCCTTGTGTCCCTATTAGTAAGGGTACAGTAAATTCCACATGTGAATTATCGAAAAGAGAATGCCGCTGGAGTGCCTGCGTGCATTCTATACTTTATGTTATGTTAATAACCACTTATAGAGCGCACGGTCACCCATAGGTTTCATGGCGCTGAACATGAAGAATATTGCAGCAAAGTTACTGAGCATAGGCTTGCTCGAACAGCCATGTTTTCAGAGCTTTCCTGTCACAACTTCTGAGTGCAAGGGGGAGAGAATTCCAGAGTCTGGGGGCTAGGTGGGAGAACCGACAGCCTCCTTGACATTTCCGTCTGAAGGAAGGAGTGATTAGCAGATAGAGGGGGGCTGACCGGAGATTGCGCGAAGGTGTGTACTTTGGGATCTTGCTACTGTTGAATCTGGGGCTGTTGCCGAGCAAAGCCTTGAAGGCTAAGCATCCAGTCTTAAAGGCTACCTGTTGGGCTATCGGGAGCTAGTGGAGTTTCACCAGTCCGGGTCTGGCTGACAGTCATTTAGGCTGTTTATGGATAAGTCTTGCTGCCTGGTTCTGGACAATTTGTAGTCTTTTTTTAAGACCAGGTGGCAGACCGAGGTAGATTGAGTTTGAGAAGACGAGTCGTGAAAGTACCAGGACTATCACCACCTGTATTAAAGCTGAGTGAGTCAGTCATTGGGCTATTTTCTTGATTTTCCAGAGCTGGTAAAAGCTGGAGGAGATCACTGCTCCCACCTGTCCTCTAAACGAGAGATCGGCATTGAGAGTAACCCCTAGGCTTCTCACCGAGGGGGAGGGGGTGGGGTGAGGCCCCAGTTCCACCGCCAGAAATGCGGGTCCTAGCTAATCTCGCTCTTCCCAGGCAGTACCAACTTCGTCTTGCCCGGGTTGAGTTTCAGGTGGTTCATGTCCATCCAGCGCTGGATGTCAATCAATCAATCAGGAGTTTGTTAAAGCACGACTACTCACCCGTAAGGGTCTCAAGGCGCTAGGGGTGGGGGGGTGCAGTTTCCATTCCATCAAGGAGGGGGTCTGTCGAAGAGCCAGGTTTTGAGGTTTCTTGCGAAGATGGGGAGCGATGTTGTCTGTCTGAGGTGGAGCGGAAGGGCGTTCCATGCTTTGGCCGCGAGGAAGAAGAAGGAGCGGCCTCCCGATCTGGTCTTTCTGGTGCGGGGGACCACGGCGTAGGAAAGCTGGGCTGATCGTAGGGTCCTTTGGGGTGCGTGGAATTTGAGTCGGCTGTTCAGGTATGCTGGTCCGGTGCCGTGGAGGGCCTTGTGTGCGTGGGTGAGCATCTTAAAGGTGATTCTCGCCTCGACGGGGAGCCAGTGGAGTGTGCGCAGGTGCTGGGAGATGTGGCAGTATTTTGGCAGGTTGAGGACCAGTCTTGCGGCGGCGGCGTGAAGCATGGTCGCCTGAAACTCAGTCGCGGAGTCAGGGGAGCCAAGTGGGAATATAAGCTGAAGATCATTGGCAAGGTTAAAAATTGTGATATTTCTGTTTTTTAATGAATAAATCAGGGGCGCAAGATATAAATGAAAAAGCAGCGGGGACAGAGAGGAGACCTGTGGAGGTGAGCTTGGGGACGGTGAGAGTTCCAAGCCTTACTGCTTGAGTGCGGTCAGCAAAGAAGGATTCGATCCTGCAGAGTGCGGGTCCATGCAGGCCAACCTGCTCGACACAGTTCAACAGAATAATATGGCTTACCGAGTCAAATGCGGCCTACAAGTCCAGGAGCACCGGAGCCTGGTGGTCACCCCTGTCTGTGTTTGCTTTGAGAGAGTGCAGGACTGCAAGGATCACGGCCTCAGTTGAGTAAGCTGGTCGGAAGCCGGCTTGATTTGGTTCTAAGTAGTCCGAGCGTTCAATGAAGCTTGACAAACACCTAGCCACATAGGCCTCTAGTATTTTGGACAGGAAGGGGAGGAGAGAGATGGGGCGGTAATTAATGGGGTTTGTGTGGTCGGCCCCTGAGTTTTTAATAAGAGGAAACACCGTTGCATTCTTAAAGGCACTAGAGACCTTGCCTTGGGCGAGTGACTCATTGAGGAAGGGGAGTACGCTCTGAGGCAGGACGGAAAATATGTCTTTTAAGATGTGAGGTGGACAGCAATCGTTAGGTGACCCAGATTTAACACGAGTCATTAGGTCTAACAGTATTTTGGGACAGATAGGTTGAAGGGTGTCTAGTGTGGATTGGTTGCTAGATATGTCATCCAGTGGTTCCCAGCTAGTGGTGTTAGGGAGGCTGGCTTTGATGGAGGAGATTTTGTCCAAAAAAAAGTTGTTCAGGGAATTGCAAACCTCTTGAGTGGGGGTCTGAGTAGGTGAAGTTCTCTCATCATTACACAAGTCGTTCACTATCTTAAAGATTTCTTTAGATTTGTTGTGGGCATTCAGTATTTTGGCAGAGAAGTAAGCTGCTTAAGTAGTCAGGATGGCTTTTTTATACTCTCTGAGGGCATTAGAGAATTGCTCCCTGTCTTCGGTAGAGTATCTTAATCTCCATTTTCTCTCTATTTTGCACAGCTCAAGTTTTTGTTTTTTGAGATCGGTGGTGAACCATTTATGGGCATCTGAGTGGTGGGCGCGAGAATATTTGGCGATTGGGGCGTGAGTGTTGCTTGCCGATGATAGCCACTCAGTGATCTTTTCCTCCATGGAAGTGACATCCGGCCAGAAGGTAGGTAGAGAGTTTGCCAAGGTGTTGACGAATTCCGATTTATTTAGGGATTTCCACTTCCTAGTTACACCCCCGCCGAGGAGGTGGGCTTTTTATAGCCACTGGAAGTAATTGTAAATTGTATCAGATGGTGGTTGACCGGATGCATGGGGAGATTATGGGCGTTGAGAGTGAAATATTGTGGGACCAGATTTGATCCAAAGTGTGTCCCTTTTCTTGGGCGGGGATGTGTAGATGCTGGACCAGGTTCAAGTTGGATAGAAGTTCGGAGAGTTCGGCCACATGGGGTCCACCTGAGACATCATTGAACCAACAGTTCAGGTTCCCGATGAAGAGCAACTTAGCATGGTTTACCACTAGGGTGGCCATTTGTTCACTTAGTGAGATTGAGAAGGTGGGAATTGTCTGATCGGGTAGGTAGATGAGTACTAGCTCCAAGGACCTTGTGTCCGTGCCAAGTTTGATGACCATGTTCTCGACCTTCGGGAGAATGAGGGAAGTCATATTGGTGAACTTGTCATTTTTGTGAATTATGGCAGTGACTCCGCCTCCCAACTTCCCAGGGGTCAGGTTGACCAACAGGATGTAGTAGTCGGAAGGGAGTGCTGCTAGGATGTCGGGTAAAGAGTCCTGGGTTAACCAGGTTTTAGTGATTAGGAGGACATCCGGTTTATCAGAGGTAAGCAGCAAGAAGATGTCGAGTTGGTGCTTTACCAGGGACCGTGTATTAAGGTAAAGGAGGCGGAGGACAGTTTGCTTAGTTGTTGTGGACTTGATAACTGCAGGAGAGTATGGACTGGGAGCGGTAGGAAGGGCGTGCTCTGTCTGGGGTAGTGAGATACCGTTAGTTAAAATGCAACTGTAGGTAGTGGTGTCCAAGGGGGGGACAAAGTTTTACTGATGATCTTAGTGATCTTAGTTTCCTGGATGAATAACTAGTAATTTGGCCATAATCCGTGGCCCCTGGGCCCGACAGGCTTGCCTTTGGCGTGCCGCAATCGCCCCTGCTGCACGCATCGGTTGCGCATCCCTGACATTAAGCCGATTTTATACCAAGCGAAGGCTTGCGTCGGGGGGGGGAGCGTGTCTCGTTCTGCTGGTCCGCCCTCCACTCAAACAGCCAGCAGCTGCGGTGGACCGGGGTCGAAGCGGGAGGCGTGCGATGCAGTGAGTATGCCAGGAATGATTTAGGCAGCAAAGTTACCTGGTTAAAATGGTTTTGAAAATGAAATAAAAAATTTTAAAGGAGCAGGGAAACAATACACAGAGCAGAGCGCAGCCTGCAGTAACGCGACTCGCAAAGCTTCAATCGCTTGTCTCTGAGGCTACAGCCCTTATGTGCAGTTTGGGAAGCTAGCATCGGGGGTGGGGGGTCGTGTCTCACTCTGCCGGTCCACCCTCCACTCAAACAGCCAGCAGCTGCGGTGGACTGGGGTCGGAGCGGGAGGCTTGCTCCGCAGTGAGTTTCCCAGGAATGATTTAAGCAGCAAAGTGCCCTGGTTAAAATGGTTTTGAAAATGAAATAATAATTTTTAAAAGCACAGGAAAACAACACACAGCGCAGAGCGGAGCCTGCAGTAACACGACTTGCAAAGCTCGCAACTCGCAAAGCTACGTGATACGGTAATTGTTGGATGCATGATTGGTAAAGAGTTCTATACTGAGGAGGCTATCTCATGCTCCTCTCGAATCCCTCCACGGAGGTTTTAACCCATACTGTGAGTATAGAAATGCCCCAAGGTCGGTGCCCACGTGGGGAACAAATGCCTGCTGAAGATTACAGCAGGGAGAACTCACCTGGCCCTCTACGAATGGTGAATCAGCCACTGTAGCTGCCAGCAGACGTGTGGCGCAGCTACCGACAACCCCGCACAGCTTAGTCCCTCTCACACTGGGCTGCACGTGAATGAGTACGGCGATGCCTCCTCTGGAACCGCCGAGCAGCACTGAGGACCTGCGACACTCCCTCGGAATTGGGGGTGGCTGAGGGAGACAGATTCTCTGATGCTGGCGGGCCTCACTTACGGGGTCCAAGATGGCTTGCGTGGTCCTTCTAGGCATGGAGGTGGTGTTGCAGGACTACACTCCTTGTGGGAAGAAACAGCGCCCACAACTCACTTCTTCAAACTTGGCTGAGCACTCACCTTGTGCTCCTTGAACTAGGCAGAGCACTCATCATTCGCTTCTTGTACTTGCATTATGAAAAGATTGTTGACAACCAGACTCATAAGTCCCATGGCCGGTTCCCAGGGTGGTTGGCAGACCAATGGATAAATCCTTAGAAATCTTCAACGAGACCCAGAGAGCCCTGGGGTGCACAAGCAGGGAGCAGCCGGCAGGCAGGTCAGCACAATGAAGCAAGTAGGCTATATGGCAGTTCCTCCTGGCAGCTCAAAAGTGCCTAATGGATCCAAAGTCAGGGAGCTGGTGACAGTAGGGCAACAAGCAGAGACACAATCCAGTGATTCCTTTAGGGCCACCTAACAAATATTAGGCAGCAGGGCAACAGCAGAAGAGCAGTCCAGATGAGTCCTTTGAGTAGCACTGCAGTCCTTCTGACAGAGCTTCTATCACAGTTCCAAAAGTGCTCTGAAAACATGGGGTCAGAGCCCCTGTACCTAAAGTCAAAAATGCCTTTGATCTAGTTGTCACTTCAGAAGAAACCTTGGATTTGCACAACACTCCCTTTTAACCCCAGCCCTGGCTCCAGACATCAGTAGGGGGTAAATCAGCCCTTTGTGTGAGGGCAGGACACAGCCTAAACAAATGTAAGTTTGCCCAGCCTCCCTCTCTCCCAGCCCAGGAAGACTATCAGTATGCAGATGTAACCCTGTCACACCCAACCCTTTCTGTATGATAACTGTCTGGAAAGTATGCACAAAGTGTAGCTGTCAACCAGGACTTTGGGTCAGGTTGCAAAGCACATAGAGTTATTAGCACAGAGAAATGCCCATTTTCTAAAAGTCCCAAATAGCACATGACTTCCATGCCAATCTGTCGCACTTCAAAATTGAGGAATTTTCCCTTTACAATGATCAGCTCAATTCCGTTTTAACAATGTTTGTCTTCAGTACACCAATAGTTGTCCATAGATTTACTTAATGCTTCATGTTGAAAAATCACTGCGGAGACAGCATATTGCTATCATGATTCTTTATTCTGAAATTTCAAATGAATACTCAGTGCCCATCCAGGCCTTCTGTAGCATCACGTTTCAAATGACTAATTTACTACAATTATCTTGTGGTCGCAAAGACATGCAGTCCCATAGTACTTACACAGTTCTCAGTCTTCATTTAACATTGAATTAGAGTCCCCCTTTGACCTCTCCATCCACCTCTCATATCTTCTTTCCTACTAAATAGTTTAGAGCGACTCTTTGGTGGTAGCAGTTCGCTATATACATTTGATTGCATGCTATAATATACCATATCTGCATGCCGTTCCTTACGGGTAGAAACTGGACCTCTAGCCATCACATTGCCACATGGCATCTTCCCAGCGATAGACCTATGGCTACCGGTCTCCTGATTGCCTTGTCAACATTTACATCATAACCCATTAGTTCCAAAATCTGGTCTTGTTTCAGGGTTACACCAGTGATAACACTCATGCAATTCATACCAACAAAGGCGGTCTGGTGCATAATAGATTCTGTTAATATACTTAAAATGGACCGGGCTGTGTCTACCATTTAGCAATACAGTTTAGCAATACCGTTTTTGTCCTGGTGCAGCAATACCACCAGCATTGGTCATCAGTGGTTCTAATTAGGTCTATCTGCCATTCTAATCAGGCGTTCACCATACCAGGTCTTCGTTGCTTCCTGCGCAAAGGTTTAACATTTTGTTATAAATCTAGTAGAAACATCTACTTGCAAGAGAGAAGACAACGCTGGCATTTTGGGTGGTTCCTGCATGTCGTCTCCCAGTAAGTCATGTAGCGCATGTCTGGTTCTGAAGTATTGAAAACAAGTGAACGCTGTTCATGTATTTTTCCTGTTCTGAACCATTTTCCATTTACACACCACTTAATTTTGAAAGAGATCTTTCATTTTGGTGTGCAAAGTTTGCACCATGGCACTCCCCTGGCCTATCGGGATCCAGGAGCACTATTCTCGTTGCATATGTGATGAGCATAGTAGGGAGCCGAACTGTTTCTCCAACAAGGGCATCAAAACAGCATCTGGGGAATTGTATTAGGATCTGCAGCATCTTTCTCAATATACAAGTGCGGAAGTGATCTGGGCCATGAATCCAGTAGTGTGCGAATGAGCTTTGTGCTGCCTTATAATACAATTTCAGATCTGGCTTGTTCAGACTGCCCATATCATACAGCAAGGTGAATTCTTCGTACTTCCCACTTGACCCGTGGCTGTTTTCTGGCCGAAGCCAACTACATCAACAAGGAGAATGAATTGACAAACATCACACGCGGCAAGAATATCAGGATATTTTGGAAGAGGAATAATAATCTGGGGATCATTACCATCTTCATCATTTCTAAGCCCCCCATTAGTAACAGTGGCAAATTAATCCAGCGTTCCACATCTTCCGCTATTTTTAATTAAGCTTTCCCATAATTATCCATTAACACTGTTATTGAGTCAGTGTGAATCTATATCCCAAGGTATTGTAAGTGTTCAGATGTCCACTGCAAGGGATGGTCCATTGCTATTGGTGTCATAGTGGCAGAGAGTGGGAAGATTATAGACTAGCCCCAATTAATAAGAAGGCCTGAAACTCCCCCAAACCGCACTACTTCTCTGAGTATAGGCATTATTTTCTCTCCAAGTTACATATGTACAGCAGTGTCATCAGCATGTGATGAAATTATAAGCTTGTAAGCAGGGAACCACAGCCCTCTATGACCATGATACTCTCAGAGAGCGCATGCTAATGGTTCGGCTACAATAGCGTGCTGTAAAGGAGATCAGGGGCAGCCTTGTCAGGGTCCCCTAGTGATCATACATAAACCCCCACTCAGCATAGTCAACCAGCTTTTCGGGCTCTACAAATACAGCTGTCAATTTTACCTCTGAGTCAATTGTGTTGTATGGTACCAAACAGTGTTCTGGGGTTGTATGTAATACTACAGCCCCAGCTCGCCCTGGACATACCACTCCAGGCATTACCGGGGCTAATGTGCTCAGGAGTTCTTTTGCATATAGTTTGGTATCTACATTTAGTAAAGATAAAGGCTGGTATGTAGAACAGCTATTGAGTTGCCTGCCCTGTTTTAAAAGTGTAACTATCAAGGATTCTCTCATTAAGGGGGACATAGTGCTGGCCTTCCCCATCTCCTCAAAAAAATGTGGTCAAATGCGGTATAGGCAAATCTTGATAGGCCTTGTAAAAGGATCCTGTGAGGCCGTCCATACTCGAAGCTTTCGCAGCTTCCATATCCTTTAGTGCGTCACATATCTCCATCGTCTGCAGTAGTGCCATCATGTGTTATCTGTGTTCCATAGTGAGCATATTTATGTATTCTAAATATTCAGTAATAGGAGTATCATCAGGAGGAATATGGGATCGATATAGATCAGTTTAATATCTACGACAGACCCAAGACCTGCTGACCTTCAGGAGGATACTGAATTACCTGCTTACCTTCAGGATGATACTCAAGACCTGGCTGTTCAATAAGTAGCAGCTCCCCCTCCCCCGCCCCCCAGCACCTTGAGACCCTCGCGGGTATGTAGTGAGCTTTACAAATGATTGATTGATTGATCGAACCTTTCAGCAATGTGTTCAGTGTTATATAGTTGGTGGACCAGCCTCCTCACAGATTTTTATAATTACTGCGGTCTCTTTCTTGGGCCACATAAATACTGCCAGTGTGGTCACCGGTTGTTCCCCCTCCCTGAATGACCTGGCAACTGCATATTTACCCAGGTGTTTAAATTAACCATTGGCCGTGTCATGATATTCCTCAATCATGGTTGAGACCATTTAGTCCTACTAACAGTACTTCCAAATATTCTTTATAGCAGCGGGCCACCACAAACATACCTCAAGTCCACACATCGTAGTGAAGGCAGGGCTCTGCTTGCACACATTGCATTGTTAGCATTAGCTTATTAGAAGTTTAAAAGCCATTTTGCCACATTGCAGCATTTGCACACAACACTACATGTAACTGTTGTTGTTAGTTAAACTGCTTGATTTTCTTAGCATGAGTACGGTCCTTTTTTCACATCCCTAGACTTACACCACGACCTTAGTCTGTACACTGCATGCAAAAGTCTTCAAGGTCATAATACCAATGTATGCTGTGATTCAGGTTGATCAGCCCATGCTCTAGTCACAACATGCACACAGCTGCAACCAACTGAAATTATAGTGCCCTTAATATTGCACTGTATGCATAATTTGAGCACTTGGAGAATAAACCTTTCCAGTGACAGAGAGCTGTGCTGATCCTGGATTGTGATTCACCTCTGCAGATCTTGGAGGTATGGGGTTCCCCATTTAAGCCTAAGACACCTTCTATTATTATAAAACCTAGTTCCTAGAAGGGAAGGGTAGGTTACAAGGCACTATATGAACTGTTTTCACTATCATTGTAACATTATTTCTTCCTTTGTTTTTTATGGAATTGTAACAATGCTGATTGTTTTATTTCTAATTATATGCCAGCTTATGTTAACCAAAATACAGCATCTTAGAGCACGTAGTTAAAAATGAAGATTTTTAACTTTTCCGTGTCTCTGATTACTCACGTTGTGGACTGTTATGATAATAAAAACTAAAGAGTGTTCTTGATTCCCACCATTCCCGAGAGTACCCTAAGTCGCTTGTTCTGGGTTGTCTAATCATTGGTAGCTTAGCTGTAGGACAGAGAGCTAATGAGACACTGATGCAAGTCAGATAGGGGTTTTGGCTACTGAGGTGAGTTTATTGGTACACCACAATTCACTGAGGGCCTGGTTTCCTGTGCATAGTTCTGGCATGAGCAGAATTCCTGCAACAACATACCTACTGTAGCCTAATCCCTGACTTGCAGCTTACCCACATATGTGCTCCACAGGCATGCAGGTTTCAATTTTGCATGCTACGTTCACAAATAATTCATGCTGAACATTAATTATGGAGCCACTTCCTTCTGAAGCTGCTGGATCTAGGACCACATCTTCCGACACACACTCAAGTAGCTAGGTTCAGCAGCTGACATCAAGGTGGATCTCAATACAAGGCAGAGCTGTGGCTGGAGCCAGTGAGTTTGAAATATTCATTGCACATCTGCATTGAACACCTCAATGCCACAGTCCAAGCTGTCACATGTAGGTTTGAACAAACCAAGTCATATGTGAAATATCAGATAGATGCAAAGACTATTTGACCTTACCCTTGTGTTGTAGCACATGATATACTACGGCAAATACGTGTCTTGTTGCAACCTCCTTCTTTCAGGTGCTGAGGACAATGAGTCACTTGAAGAAGCTGAACAATTCACCTGTGGAGGGCAGCGGGCAATCCAAGGTGAGAACCTGTTCCTCATCCAAGCAGCAATGTTAGCAGCCAAAAATGCTCAAGAAGAGAAGGATGAGGAGGAAGAAGATGGGGCTAAAGGAGATGATAAGGTGCTGGTCATGGAGGAGGACCTGGATTATCAGGAGTGCATTATTGACCCACTGGACAAAACACTGATGCCTACATCAGAATTGGCCAGCATTGTGCCTCCCACTTTACCTCTGAGGATTGTCCACTCCCAGCAATAAGCCAACCAGCCACAGCATTCACCTACCCCAACAAAACCATCAACCCCTCACAGACCTTAAGTTCAAGGTAGACATGTGCTTCTCTTACACATTCCTCCGATGGCAGTGTATCTCAGGCCTTCTCTCGAGCATCTGAGGGACCTAACACCACTGATGAGTTTCAGATAGCCCCAAGGCAGCAATCTCTTCCCCACAGCCTCCCATGTGCCACCCCTCCTGGTGCTGATGAACCCAACGGTAATATCAGAGGCCATCCCATGAGGAGGAGGCTGGCAGGTGGTCATGGTGGCCACTGGAAAGATACATTTTTCCAACAACAGGCTGATATACGGAAGGACATTTGTGTCATAGGGGCTACTCTGTCTGATATTTCATATTCACCACAGAGAATACAAGAAATCCCTGAGATGAATGATGGACAGACCTCTGTCTTGGACAGGGTTGAGAATTTGTGCCAAGACAGAGAAAGGAGACAATATGATATCAAAGCAATCTATAGGGAAGAGTGTGCAAGACACCACGCCTTGGCCATGAAGAAAATGGAGGGCATGTTGAAACTGTTTCAAAGTCTTCCTTCACATCAATGCATGGCGGGAACCCAACACACCCACCTGTACCACACCCCACCCAGCCACCTGTACCGTAACTGTACAGGCACCATCTCTAGGTACACAAACACCACCTCCTGCACATGTCCTCCCTGCACAGTCAAATCTCTCCACCCAGTCATATGCCCGCCTTTACAGGGACCCTCACTTCCTGTAGAGGTACCTCCCCCAGCTGTACAGGCACCCTCACCCCCTGTACACACCCATCCCCCACCTGCACAGGTACCCTCTGCACAGGCACCTCCCCCACCTGTACAGGTACTCTCACCTCCTGGACAGGCACACCCACCAGCTGTACAGATACCCTTACTCCCTCCCTGTACAGGCACACCCACCAGCTGTACAGACACCCTGTTAGATTTGGGGGTCTATAATTGGCAGAGGTAGGTACCTTTGACCAAGTAGGGGCCCTTGCATCTAGTCAGGGTAAGGGGGTACACTCCTAAAAGAACCCCTGATCACCCGCTTGGTTGCTTGGCACGAGCAGACAGGCTTATCTCAGAGGCAGTGTGTAAAGCATTTGTGAATACTTACAGTAACCCAGTGACAACACTACAGATGGACACCACACAAGTTGTAGTACAAAAATAAGTATTTTTATGAAGACTTAACACAAGACCACAAACGCCAAAAAGCCACAAAACTGTACTTAAAAATGGTAGAATTACCTCAGTTATCTTAAGATGTAAAATGCGACACTTTGAGTTCAATGTACCTTTGGATGCGTACCGCTATACAACGAAAGTGTCGCAGGGAAGGTGATGCGCCGATTCCTTACACGCAAGAACGGTGATGCGTCAGGTCCCTACTGAGGGGATGCATTGGTTCTTCTCCGTGTGGGGAGGTGATGCATCGGTTTCTTACTGCGCTTCCGTGGTGATGCGACTAGCAGCGCATTGATGCGATGAAGATCCGGTGCAATGAACAAAAATGGCATCTTCTCTTTGATGCAACAAAATGTGTGCAGGCACAGCAGTTGTGCAGCAACTCAATGATTCTTCTGCACCGCGATAGGCCCTGCGACACGCTTTCCCAGTGATGCGACAACAGCGGCTGCGGCGGTGACACACTCTTCTGATGATGCTGCGGCGTCTTGTGCGACGTCGATCCTCCTTTCCGGCGATGCGAGGTGCTTTGGCGTAGCGAAGCAACAGCGGCAGTTCGGCGACACGCTTCTTCTTCGGGACATGAAGTCCCTCAGAAAGCCCAAAGTACTGCAGGCACTTCAAAACTCTTGGGGAGCTGGTGGTCGAAGTCTGTTGTCCCTGAGACTTCAGCAGGAGGCAAGCTCTATCTCAAGCCCTTGGAGATACTTCTCAAATTGAATGAAAGTAGCACAAAGTCCTTTCTCCTCTCTTTGGAAGTCATGCAACCACTTCTGTCCAATCTCGCAAGTTTAGGGATTGTGTCTCCTTAGTCTCTCTGATTCCTCTCCTCAGCAAAGGTGTCTTCTCGTTTCACAAAAAGTGATCTAAAATGGGGTCTGGGTCCCCCTTTTTATACACAGTTTCTCTTTGTTCTCTGAAGGCAGACAGGTCTTTTCCTAGTCTAAACCAGTTCCGGTCAGTCCTGGGACTCTTTGTTGACAAGACCCCTTCTTTCTTTTCACAGTGTGGGCCAGGGACATCAAAATCACCACAGGAGGTGGATACAGCATTGTGAAGGGAAGGCACAGCCCTATTCAGGTCCCAGGTGCAACTCCTCCCTCCCATCTGCATGCAGATCTCTCTATTCAGCCCTGTGCTGACCCACCCTGTTTCCTGGAATCCCCCAGCCCCTGTCACTCAAACTGCAGACAAGGAATACACAACCTAGCAGAGGCAGGCCTGGATGGTTTGACAAAAAAATACCTACTTTCTAAAAGTGGTATTTTCAAACACAGGATGTTAAAAACAACTTCACTAAAAGATGCGTTTTATAATTCTGAGTTCAGGCATACTAAACTCAAATTTCTACCTAGTTCCCTGAGTCAGGTAGGATTAAAAGATGTAATAATCAAACTGCCCAATCTGGCCTCTGGGGAACAGGTAGCCTTGCGATAGTGAAAAACAAACAAATGGCTGTAAATCACTATTAGGACATGCCGCACACAAGGGCATGTTCTACCTTTTACCTACAATGCACCCTGCCATTGGGCCTACCATAGGGGTGATTAATATGCAGAAAAGGGAAGGTTTAGGGACTGGCAAGTGGGTGCACCTGCCCAGTCAACATGGCAATACCGGACTGCAAACAGGCCCTGCAATGGCAGACCTGAGACACACTTTTACAGGCTGCTTCTGTGGGTGGCACAACCAGTGCTTCAAGACCACCAGCAGCATTTGGTTTATAAGCTCTGGCCATCTCAGTGCACTGTACTAGGGTTTGACAAGTAAACCAAACCAACCATTCATGGAATCAATAATCCATACATCAGTTTACCATAGGGAGCACTTGCACTGTGGCACTGGACAGCAGTGGCACAGTGCCCAAAGCATCTATAACCAGCAAAAACACATGAGGCAACAGCAAACAATGGAAGGGAGACCCACGCCAAGGAGCCAGGTCTAAAACACCCTCACCTCTACTACAGGCACGCCTACCAACTGTACAGGTAGATGTATCGCACCCACCAACACATCAGCAACAACACAATAAACACACTTACAGAGATCCTTACCATCACAACTGCGAAGTTTCAAGATAAATCTCCCATGATTACTGTGAAATATGAATACTTCCAATACAGGTAAATAAAAAGATAGATAATCTTCACAAGTCAATTCTGAGTTGCATATTAGTTGATGATGGTGAATTAGTTACTCTGATTGTAGGCCATATATGTGACAATAAATGTGTGTGAGTAAGACATTTAGATTTATTGTAACAAGGTATCATGCTGAAAGCATGGCTCAACTCCATCATATTTAATTAAATAAATGACATTTGAAAAACTGTCCACTGAAAGGGAGACAGGAAATCAAATTAAATCTTCAAGCAGAATGGCAAAGGGAATTTAAAGGGGTTTCGGCAAAATAAATAAAACACGTCAGGAAGCATCAGAGAAAGCAATCTATGTGCATGGGGGAAACAAAAAGTCTACAGTTCAAAAATTGTCCAGCCACTGGTCATTCTCAATGTCATCCTTCTCCACAATGTGGGGAAGTTCTTCTCAGCGGACTCTTCCTGGCTGGGTGCTGCAGGACCAGATGCCCCACAGGAGCAGCAAACATGAGGGGTATGAGGGGAATCAGGGGAAACAGCGAGGGAAGACGTACTGGGAGACACAACTACAGTGGTCTGGGTGGGTCGGGTGACATACAGAGTTTGCCTAGAATCTCCTGTAAGACCAGAGAGGACACAATCACTTCCTGGGATGCAGCAACAGGAGTAATCATACATGGAGGGGTTTTGTAGAACATGAAGGATATGGGTTATTGGGGAAAGATGTCTCACTCAGCTCTTCTAGGCAAGAACTTGGAAGAAGACTAGTGGCAGGGGGCACAGTTGGAGGCCCGACTGAATGAGGATCTCAAGAGTTAGGGAGGGGCTAGTGGCAGGCTCATGTGGTAATGGGTCCTTCCCTGGGGACACCAACTCCAAGTTAAGATCTTGTGGACCAGTGGGAGAGCCACATTTCACCTCCGCCCGGCAGGAGATGTTTAGCTTAGTTTAGTGTATGTGCTTATATAGCACTTGAATCAGCCCCTAAGGGGTATCTCAGTGCTCGTGGACTTGCAAATGAAAGTCGTCACAGTGGGCAGGTCTAGAAAAGGGCAGTTTTCAAAGCCTTCCTACATTTCAAGTGGTCTGGGCATTGCCTTAAAGCAAATGTCCCAATCAATGTCCCGCCTTCAGTCTCTTCAGCCTCCACCCGGGCTGTTGCTGTAAATGTTAAAGGCTCCATTCTGGTGAGTGCACTACCCCTGCCTGATGCCACCTACAAGCAAGATCCTCTGCCATCTTATTGCTCTGTATAACTAACCCGCACCAACATGGGTGAGGGACTAGAAAACAACGCGCCCCATTTCAGATAAACTGAATTGAAGATACTAACTGAGGGGGCGCCCGTAAGCACTCTCAGCTTTATGGGGGGGCCAGTGGAACAGCTGAGTAATGTAGTGCTCTGCCAAATCTGGAGAGATATTGCTGTGTGTTGCAGTCCAGTGTGTGTGTAACTGCAGCAGCCCAAGATGTGCCGTAAGCGCAGGGAGGATGTGTAAGTACAACTTTAACAGCTCAGACAGTGCCAGCCACTCCATGACAAATATCCCACATGACACTTGAAAGTTTTCATAAGACACTGACATATGATAATAGGTAACCATTACACCTGCATATGTGATGCATTAAGCATTACATACAATACAAAATGCCAAGCCTTTTTGAATTGAGCCGTTAGTTATTTGATGGATGCATGAAGGAAGTGGAGAAGTGTGGCTCACTGGTTAGAGCAGGCAGACCCTGAAGCAGAGGTCAGACCCGGGACCAGGGTTCAATTCCCGACGCGGCAGGGTCTTGAGCTCAAATGTCCACGGACTCGATAATTCTCGCTTCGGTGCCTGACCTAATCATGGGTTCACACTCTGCAACTCTGGGCATTAAGCTTGCTTAATCTCCACAACGGCCCCCCGCGGCGGGATGCCTGGCTTTCACCTTGGGGATGCCCGTTAGGGGCTATCTCACAGGGAAAACCCAGGACGGGTTCCCAAGGCAAGCGCCGAGATGCCTCCGGGTAGTCGAGCGCTATATAAGAACATACAAAAAAAAAAAAGTCTTTTCTGAGCACACAGCCCTGCCAAGTTTCCAAAGGTCCATGCGTAATGTGCCGCACCAGTCCAGATTTTTTCTTTGAATTCTAGGACTTGTAGTCTTATTTATTCCATGGTAAAACAGGACTCAAAGTCGCCGAATTAAAAAACAAAAGCTGGTTGTGCACATCATACGTGCAAAACTTGGCAGTTATGAGCATAGTCAATCTATGTTATTACACGGGTCTACTTGAACCTGGTGTATGTATGGCAGACATCTGGCCACACTGCCTATGAGTTGCAGGACACACAAATGCAAGGGCCCTAATTCACAAAGGGGCCCTGCTCTCGTGGCGGAGGCACAGCTGTTGTGGGGGAGTCCCCGCACTCTGGCTAGCTTTACTACAGTTACAGCAAACAAATGATGGATGGAATGTTGACAATGTAAACATTCTCCCCCAGGCAAAGGATCTGGATTACATCCATCATTCTTTTGCCCACTACGCCACCCCAGTTTGTACCTGGCCATATGGAAATCAGTCATGACCCTGTGTCCCATGGAAACAGTCCAGACTGAAAGGCCAGGCCAGGTCCTCCCTGGACCTGAAACAAACATTGTGGGACCGGTTTCAGGGTATGTCACCCTTCTTCAGCCAGGCTAGCTTGAATCCAGTGGCACAGTGAGCAAGGGACAAATATCTGGGCATGCCCATCCCACTTAGGGCGAAAAGTGGAACAGTCCAGCCCGAACTACCAGGCCTGGTCATCCCAGGGCTGGAAGCAAGCATCTTGGGACTGGTTTCGGGGCATCACCCATCATCAGCCAGGCTAGCTTGACTCCAGAGGCATGGAGAGCACGGACCCACGTATCGGCATACCTGTCCCACTCATGGTGACAAATGCAAAAAGAACAATTGACGAACAGAATGCTGCACAATGTCAAACATTCCCATAAGGAACAGGGACAAGACTGAGTTGCATATCGCTTTGTCCAAACTGCAGTGGCATGATGAGCAAAAGAACAATGGTTTTAACCTAGATCTCTTGACTGGGGGTGAATATTTGATTTGCTCTGCATTCCATCCATAATCTGTGTGCCTTTTGCTTTCACTTATTTAAGTAGAGCACCTTGCACTTATCCAGGCAACTCTTATGGTGATTTTAGTGGTCGTAGACAACCCTAGAAAACTCTCCAAGTGGTAACTGTGAAGAGCAGCCTTCAGGCTTAACCCAGAAGGAGTGTAAAGCAGCTTGTTTTACCATCACATAATCCTATGGTATGAGTTAAGTGAAAAACAACCACACTTTATAGTTATGAAAATATATATTTATTATAATCACTCACATATTGCAATAGCTCCTCCCCGAAAATATAATCACAATACACACAATACATCAGTAATAGAACACGTAAGCATCACAAATACTCTGTATTATCTAGGGGGAGATCAAACCATATACTACTAAAGTTGAATGCAACCCACAACTGAAGTCGATACTGGACCCAGAAGACTAGAAGAGCTGGGGAACCAAGGAATCACTCAAGGCAAGTACCCAGGTGCCCACAGAGGCCTGTGCAGAGTGGAAACACGACTGCGTGCTCAATACAAGTCAATGGAATAGTCGCTGTTGCAGTTTTCAAGAAGAAGGACCCTTCCCAGAGGACCCTTAAAAAACCCTGTGGAAGATAGAAGGTTGGAGAGTCACCCCACCCTTGGATACCATGGGACCCAGGATACCTACATCAGGGAAGCCAGGTGCATAGGTGAGAAGTGACGTCGGAAGCCGACGTCGACCACAATGGAGGACTGCAGTAAAGATGCCACTGGCGAAGAAGGTGAAAGAGTCCGGTGGAACCTAAGGGAGGTGCCTACAAGCAGAGGGGACAGACTTTATGCCACTTAGGAGTGACTAGGAGAAACAGAAGATGAATGCCCACCAATGTCGGAAGATGCAGGAGAGTTGACAGTGACCTTGGTGATGTAGCTGTGAGGTCCAGGCAATGCTGTAAAAAACCAGGAGCTGTTCTCAAGCTGTCCCAAGTTGGATGTCAAGAGCCAGGGGTCGGTGTCCAACAGGAGCACCAACAAGCCTTGGCAGTGGCAACAAGCATGGTGGATGAAAAACGTGAAATGTCGGGACAAGCAAGGCCCAAGGGACTCACCCGGTGCAGATAAGTCAGAGTACACCCAGAGCAAGCAGGGTAGCCCATGAAAGACAAAGAAGAGGACCCACAACCGAAGGCACAGGAGTCACAAGAGTACCTCAAGCAGCTCACCAAAGATGCAGGCTCACGGTGCAGAGGTGCGGTGATGATGAAGATCTTGGTAGCAAAAGATGCTGGAGCTTCTTGAAGCCTGAAGATCTCTGGAGAAGAGAGGCAACAAGCCATGACAACAGCAAGTCAATGCAGTGCACAGGGTACTGCTCCGGTGGTTCTGACAGGGGATACTGACTTCAAACTTGCCGAGAAGACAGTGCAGGCCTCAAGGGAGTTGCAGAACTACCACCTGTGTTACTGAGCCTTTCGGAGTCCGTGAGACTTCAGGAGCAGCAGACTAGTCAGTTTATTTGTGGTGCCTTCCAATGCAGGGGAGTGACTCCTTCACTCCAAGAGAGATTCCTTTGGGTGTCGTGGATGCCCACAGGCCTGGAGAAGAACCTGTATGGAGCACAAGCACAGACAACGCAGAAGACTGACAGAACAATGAGACCAGGAGTAGCAGGAGTCTTCCAGATTCAGTCTTGGTTTCCAAAGTGAAGTCCAACATGCCCAGATGGTTGAAGATGAATTTATTTCAGATCTGAATCTTGTCCAATGAGTTAATCCGCAGAGCCACCCACAAGTAAGCCCTTAAGTACCCTATGGAAAGGGTTGGGATGATTCAGGGGTCCCTCCCAGAGCAGTGGCTGGACAGTGGGGAAAATACTCCCATGTCCTTTGTCCAGTTTGTCACCAGAGCTGGATTGTAGCGATCGCCAATGCCGGCGTAGCAGGGAGAAAAAGACTCTGTGTTGAGCGTCCTTTAAGGAAATACTACATGTCCCTGAAGGCCATGCGGCGCTGGAGATCGGGAAAATGGGAGGACTCTATTTAAGCTCCTCCCAGAGAATGGTACGGTGCTTGTCAATTCGTTTCTGGGTACTCCATAGAGTCGGATGGTGTGTCCCCGCCGGAGTTCGTTGCTTCTATGCTCATCGCCGACGAAGAGCCTGCGAGGTCAGAGTTCCTGTGTCCTAGCTTCGCCGACGAAGAGCCAGCGTGGTCAGAGTTCCTGTGTCCTAGCTTCGCCGACGAAGAGCCTGCGAGGTCAGAGTTCCTGTGTCCTAGCTTCGCCGACGAAGAGCCCGCGTGGTCAGAGTTCCTGAGGGTCCGTTCATACAAGCCGTATCCTGCACCTGTCCAGTTGTTTGACTATCACAAGTATACCTGTGGAGTGCAGGCCCGCCTCCTACGTTTTCTTTTGTTTTTCTGGTAACCTTTTGTCTCATATGTGCGGAGTGCGCATCCTTTTGGTTTTCATTTACTCTGGGGTTAAGTGGTCTAACTATTAGCAGTTCTAATTGGATTAGAACTTCTCAGTTACTTGGAACTATTCTTTTCCACAAGAAGCATTGTGGTCACTACGAGATGTGTATATATAACGCCTCGTACGGGAAGCCCAACAGAACCAACTATTGGCAAACTGAGGTGTGCGGAGAAAGAGAAGTGGAGATATCTTCTCAATACTTTTGGCAAGACCCCCACAACCGTGTAAGTACATTATCTTGATTCATTCACGGCGCCAGGTGTGGAGAAGTCGGTGAGTCTAGTGGCAGAGGGGAAGGGAGTTCAGGCAATAGCAGCTTGTGGGACTTATCTTCTGCTCTCTGTCTTCTCCTCCCCCTGCAGTATATCAATACCGGTGACTTCGTGGGTAAACCTCAACCAGAGATTAAAGGGAGCATCAGACACCCCATTGCCATTCCACCTCACGGCGCCCTTCGGTACATGCTCAGATACTGGTGATAGTTCCATTGTTGGGTATTGTGCTGAGGGGAGTTGGGAGGACTATCGTCTTATCGTCTCTGCTGGCCATCGGAATCAGGTTAGTGGCGCGTGCGTGTTCTTGCGCTGCTTCCAATCCCGACAGATTGACAAGCCCAAGAATACCGCCCAGCCTAGACGATGGATACGAACACCATCCTTACCTCCTTATTGGAGAGCTTTACGGAATTACAACAAGAAGTCCAGACCTCACGCGCAGAGAATCAAGCCTTATATAAAGAGGTATTAAACTTGCGCAGAGAGATGTCAGATCTTGCGCTTAAGGATCCTGTAGTGAAACCGTTGATTAGACCGGCCACTTTGCCCACCCTCCTTCTTTCCAACCAGGGGGATCTTTTGTGGCTCCATCCACCTCCACCGAGGCCAATCCAACTGTACACATAATTAAAAACCATGGTATACCTCTTGCTCCTCCCGAAAGGTTTTATGGAGACCCTAAAAAATTTGAGACATTCCTGAATCAATGCAGTCTCCACTTTCTATGTAAGCCTGTGGTCCAAAACAGCCTTTATGATGTCTTATATGGGAGGGAATGCGTCCAGTTGGACCATCCCCTTGCTGGAACGGAATGACCCTGTGCTACATGATTTTGCCAATTTCTGTCTTGAGTTAAGGAAATTGTTCGACAGAAAGTCCCATATGATGACCCTAGACCGCGAGTTAATGACTCTACGACAAGGATCGCAAGACCTATTGTCCTACATTACCACGTTTAATCGCCTCATTGTAGAAACAGACTGGCCTGTTGAGAAAAGGATTTCTTTATTTTATCAGGGCTTGAGGGGTGAATTGAAGGATGTGTTAGCACAGGTGGTGCAACTACCTTCTACGTGTGAGAAACTCATTGATTTGACTGTCCAACTGGATCACCGGTTGTTGGAACGGAAAGGAGACAGAAACAGGGGAGACAATAGGTTTTTCTATCCCATGGCAAGACCCTGGCAGGGGGTGAGGACAAAACCAAGGCTCTTGAAGGACCTGAACCCATGCAGATCGGAGGGATTCGTGGTCCTCTCACCATGGAAGAAAAAGACAAGAGGCGGAGACTCAAACTCTGTCTGTATTGTGGCAAAGGTGGACATTTTATTAAAGAGTGTAGAGCCAGGAATTACGTTCCAGGAAGGAATCCCCTTCCCCGAGTACAGGCCACCATGAAATCGAGTGTGTCAGGTTGTAGCTCAGCGCGCCTGCCTAAAGACTACATTTCCCAGCAATCTTGGGCTCAAGACTACTGTTCCCAGAATTCCCGGCGGAGTCACAGGATATCACTGGGCAGAGCCTGACGATCGGTGCTCGTGATTTCTGTTTGTCGGAGGTAGCGGCTGCTCCTCTGTGTTCCGGATTTGTTTCCTGAGGTTTCCTGGCTGTTTCCCTTTCATGGAGGATTGAGGCAGTGCCGGTATTTGAAACGCGCTGGCTAGCGCGTTTGTTTAGTTGCTCTTCTCATTGTCTGCGGAGCAGAGCAATTCTGGGTATTGTCTAGCCTCGCGGCTGCGAGGAAACATTTCCTTTTCTTGTTGTCTCAGAGTTGGTGGTACACACGCCGTTGTCTGTTACAGCGGTGTGTTATTAATACTGCATTTTGGACTTAGCAAGTGGCGGAGTGCAGGGGGGATGAGGACCTCCGCACTACCGTCACGAATCTGTGAAGTGGTTGTTTTCAGACCGGACTTGGAACTTTAAATACCAAAGCGGATGGCAGTAGTGAGGGAACTACGCCATGCTGTTTTTGGGTTAACCCTCGTGCATATTAAGTGTAGAGGAAACGTTTGCGCTATCATAGCGAACGAGGATTCTGTTGACATTAAAGTGGATCTCCGTACTTTCTTTTGGCACAGTCTTGCCAGATATATTATCATTGCATTTATTGATTATCATGGAGCTATTCTCCGGAGAATTCTGAGTAATGGCTATGGGGTATGTTACTAGCAAGAACCAAAGTTTTAGGCAGATGGTGTATTATGCCTCATTGATTTATACAGTCTTTTGTGTTATGCAGGATAGAAGGAAGTCAGAAGAAACAGCAGTATGGTGTCTGTGCGCATATTTTACAGGTGAAGCTAACTGTTTGTGGACTAGCGAGAATTGAATGAGTGTAGGGTTAAGACTTGTATTAACCTTTGTACTTTTGTCTTACAGTTTCTTTATCCCTGCTGCCCCTTCCTTCTTCTCTTTATTCTTTTGGGTTTTTTCCCCTTTTGGGGTTTTTCCCTCACCGTACCGTCTGAACACCCTGTGTTTACACTTCGGGGTGTTCGGAGGGTCCGGAGGTGGAGCATTGTTGCTGCATGCGTATCCTGCGGAGTGTTATCCTGACAGAATAACGAGCCCAAGAATTTCACTCTGCCCGATCCGTATGTAGAGACAATGGCGTCTATGAAGGATGTGTTGCATGCTTTGGTCCTGGTACAGCAGGAATTGGCCTCCTCTAAGGCAGAGACTGCTGCTTTACGGGAAAAGGTGGAACGTCTGAGTAGTAACCCTTTTAACGCGTCCGCTCCGTCTTCTAATGTCCAGGTCACTGTGCCTCCACCCATTCCACTGGCTACTCTTGAACGGTTCTCAGGGGACCCCCGTAAGGCACACGTGTTTATGACACAAATCCTCATGCATTTTTCATGTAAACCTTCATCGTTCCCCACAAACCATTCTAGGGTGGCTTTTTTTATTTCGTATTTGGTGGGAGATGCAGCGGATTGGGTGGTACCCTTAGTAAAACGTGACAATGCTATCCTGTCTGATTGGACAGCATTTAAAAATGAATTTGAGAGGGTTTTTGACTGAAGAGCTACAACATTTAGTGCTGATCGAGAGCTGTTGACATTGAGACAAGGCAGGGGAGAACTGATTACGTATCTTACTGCTTTCAATAGACTAGTGGCAGAAGCAGAATGGCCAGAGGAGAAAAGGTTGTCCCTATTTTATCAAGGATTACATGATGACTTAAAAGATGTAGTGGCTCAGGTGGATCCACAGCCTACTTCTTTTGTGGACATGGTGAATTTGGTGTTAAGGCTGGATAGCCGTCTTACGGATAGGGGGTGTAACAGGAGAAGATGGGAAAGAGGAGCCTACAGTGGTGAAAGAAACCCGCGTAAGGCATCTGGGGGTACTGACAACCCTCCGGAACCTATGGAGATAGGAGCACTTAGAGCACCTTTGTCAAGAGAAGAGAGGGAAGCCAGAAGAGTACAGGGCCTATGCATGTACTGTGGGAAGAAGGGGCATTATGTCCGGGAATGTCCTTCTAAACCCAAGTCTTCGGGGAATGTCAGCAGGTTCAAAAAGGTTGCTGTATCTAATACAGTACAGGAAAGAGAGCAGACGGAAGACAACACGTCTAGTGTTGAAGGGGGACATGCGTGGAAACTCACATCTTTGTCCTCTCTGGGTGATGATGAAACAGAGCCGCACTTGGTGATTGTAATGACACTAGAATACAAACTAGAAAGACGTTAGGTGATGGTAATGTTAGATTCCGGAGCGACTGGTAATTTTGTGGACGAATGCTTGGTGAGGCGTCTAGCTTTACCTCATGTCTCTAGGGAGACTCCTGAGGACGTGTTGGCAGTTGATGGGCAGCCTTTAACATCTGGTCAGATTACTGAAAAAACAGGCGAGTTGGGGTTGTCGTTGGTAACACAAGGATATGTGCATTCTGAGGTTTTGTCTCTAAACATCATCGACGCACCTCAGTACGAAATTATTTTGGGTATGCCTTGGTTACATAAACACAACCCTGTGGTGGATTGGCAGTCGAAAATGTTTCAGTTTGTACCAGAGTATTGTAAGGATCCTTTAACACCATGTGTGTCGGCCAATGTCACGGTGTTAGCCACCCCATTTTTGGCAGCTACAGCTGTGGAAAAAAATGTCCGACTACCAGTTGAATATTTGGCTTATAGTGATGTGTTCAGCGAGGCAAAGGCAGAAGCTCTACCCCCTCACAGGGAATATGACTGTCGTATCGATTTAGTGGATGGGGTTACAATACCATATTGTAGAGTGTATGCTTTGTCTGTACCCGAGACCAAACATTTGAAAGAATACATAGAGCATTATTCTCGTTTGGGGTTCATCCGACCCTCCCGCTCTCCAGCTGCTTCCCCTCTTTTCTTCATAGCGAAGGCCAACGGGGACTTAAGAGCTTGTGTGGACTATTGCGTCTTGAATAAAAACACCATCCGCAACCGTTACCCTCTTCCACTCATCTCGGTTGTGCTCGATCAGGTGAGAGAGGCCAAGATCTATACCCATTTGGACCTACGTGGGGCGTATCACCTGGTCAGAGTGAGAGAGGGGGATGAGTGGAAGACGGCGTTCAAGACGCGATTCGGTCTGTACGAGTACTTGGTAATTCCTTTTGGGCTTTGTAATGCTCCTGCAGCGTTTCAGTTTTTCATAAACGATGTTCTGAAGGAATACGAGGATCAATTTGTTGTGATGTACATTGATGACATCTTGATCTACTCACAGGATGTATCATGCCATACAAATCATGTCTGCAAAGTTTTGGACAAACTAAGGGAACATCGTTTATACGTGAAACTGAGTAAATGTGAGTTTGGTGTGCGAGAGGTGGAATTTCTGGGTGTGATCCTTAGTCCTAGCGGATTAAAGATGTCCGAGAGAAAGGTACAGGCGGTGAGGGATTGGCCAGCCCCTAAGAACGTGAAGGAGGTGCAGAGCTTCTTGGGGTTTGCCAATTATTACCGTCGGTTCATCTTGCATTTTTCCCAGACTGCTGTCCCCATCACCAGGTTATTAAGAAAAGGGAAGTCTTTTGTGTGGACAGGGGAGGCTAGGAGGCGTTTCGAGCTCTGAAAAGAGCTTTCACCACAGCACCGGTGTTGGCACATCCTGTCTTGGAACATCCTTTCATAGTCGAGGCAGATGCTTCGGATGAAGCCATAGGGGCAGTTCTGTCTCAGAGGGATGTACACACGGATCAGCTCCATCCGGTTGCTTACCTGTCGAAGAAGTTGAGCTCGGCTGAGGTCAACTATTCAATTGCGGAGAAAGAACTCTTGGTGATTAAATAGGCCTTTCAAGAGTGGAGGCCTTATCTGTGGGGGACTTGTCAGGCAGTGACGGTTTATACCGATCACTGGAATCTCCAATACATGTCCTCCGCTAGACATCTGACGCAAAGGCAAATGCGGTGGATGCTGTTCTTTTCCGAGTACAACTTTGTGGTAACCTTTCGTCCTGGCTCTGAGAACAGGAAGGCGGATGCTCTTTCCAGACAGGAAATCCCTCTAAAACAGCATGAGGAGGAGCAATCCATCATCCCTTCAACTAAGGTGGTGTGTGTGATCAGGGCCGAGAAGTTTCTGGACGACATCAAGGGCTCCAGGTCTTTGGGGTCTTGGGTCCGATGGGCGGCTGCCAAACCAGGCAGGAAGGTGTGACAGGGCTTGCCTTTCCAAGTGGAATGTTTGTTTCTGCCTATTGAGGAGATTAGAAAGAAAGCCTTCAGTTGGTGTCACGAAGCTCCGGCGGCTGAACATCCTGGGATTACCAAGACTGTCGGTCTGCTTAGGAGGCATTTTTGGTGGGAGTCTTTGGTCAGAGACGCTACTCAATGGGTGGGTTGATGTGATACCTGCGCCAGAGCAAAAGGGGAAACCACTAAAAAGAAAGGCTGGTTGATGCCTATGCCCACACCTGATCGGCCATGGCTGAACATAAGTCTGGACTTCATTACTGGTCTCCCATCTGATCAGGGAAACACTGCAGTGTTGGTGGTAGTGGACAACCTGACGAAAATGGGACATTTCATACCGTGTGTGAACCTTCCCACTGCTAGTCAAACGGCTCAGTTACTGGCATCTCAAGTCATTCGTATGCATGGCATTCCGAGAGTCATCGTGTCTGATAGGGGACCACTATTCATCGCTCGCTTTTGGCGTATGAGGTGCAGTGCATTGGGTATAGAGTCAGCGCTATCTACCAGCTTCCATCCCCAAACAGATGGACAGACGGAACGTCTGAATCAGACTTTAAAGAAGTATTTACGCTGTTACTCTAAGGAAGCACATGAGTCATGGGTGGAATTATTGTGGATGGCGGAGTTGGCATACAACAATGCTTGGCACAGTTCCATAGGCATGTCACCGTTCAAGGCCAATTACGGTTATGATGTTCATACCTTGCCGATCAATATCCCTGACGATTTGGTTAACCAGCCCTCTGTGAGGGAGCATGTACTGACATTGAGGAGGGTGCATAAAGCGGTGCAAAGACATCTGCTAAAGGCCAAAGAGGTTTACAAACGATGGGAGGACAGGCATCGAGCACCTGGTCCTCAGTTCGAGGTGGGGAATAAGGTGTGGCTTTCGACCAAGTACATTCGTTTCAAGATGAGGAGCATATTCCATCCGCGATTCATTGGGCCCTACCCCGTGGTGCGACGTATCAACCCTGTTGCATACAAGCTGAAGTTGCCTAACACATTGAGAATCCATCCTGTGTTCCATGTGCAGCTGCTAAAGAGAGCCCTTACATCGCGCAGAACTGCGCCTCCTGTCATTGCTAGTGACGGGAATCTGGAGTACGAGGTGAAGTCTATACGTGACTCCAAATTTCGCAGAGGGGTGCTTTGGTATCTGCTCTCGTGGAAGGGTTATGGTTCCGAGGAGGATTCATGGGAACCGGTGCATCACGTCCATGCTCCTAGGGCTGTACGGTCTTTCCACATCAGGTTTCCTGAGAAGCCTGGGCCTAGGAGGCGCTTGGGAGGAGGGCGTACTGTCAGGTTGTAGCTCAGCGCGCCTGCCTAAAGACTACATTTCCCAGCAATCTTGGGCTCAAGACTACTGTTCACAGAATTCCCGGCGGAGTCACAGGATATCACTGGACAGAGCCTGACGATCGGTGCTGGTGATTTTTGTTTGTCGAAGGTAGCGGCTGCTCCTCTGTGTTCTGGATTTGTTTCCTGAAGTTTCCTGGCTGTTTCCCTTTCAGGGAGGATTGAGGCAGTGCCGGTATTTGAAACGCGCTGGCTAGCTCGTTTGTTTAGTAGCTCTTCTCATTGTCTGCGGAGCGGAGCAATTCTGGGTATTGTCTAGCCTCGCGGCTGCAAGGAAACATTTCCTTTTCTTGTTGTCTCAGAGTTGGTGGTACACACGCCGTTGTCTGTTACAGCCGTGTGTTATTAATACTGCATTTTGGACTTAGCAAGTGGCGGAGTGCAGGGGGGGATGAGGACCTCCGCACTACCGTCACGAATCTGTGAAGTGGTTGTTTTCAGACCGGACTTGGAACTTTAAATACCAAAGCGGATGGCAGTAGTGAGGGAACTACGCCATGCCGTTTTTGGGTTAACCCTCATGCATATTAAGTGTAGAGGAAACGTTTGCGCTATCATAGCGAAGGAGGATTTCTGTTGACATTAAAGTGGATCTCCGTACTTTCTTTTGGCACAGGCGTGCCAGATATATTATCATTGCATTTATTAATTATCATGGAGCTATTCTCCGGAGAATTCTGAGTAATGGCTATGGGGTATGTTACTAGCAAGAACCAAAGTTTTAGACAGATGGTTTATTATGCCTCATTGATTTATACAGTCTTTTGTGTTATGCAGGATAGAAGGAAGTCAGAAGAAACAGCAGTATGGTGTCTGTGCGCATATTTTACAGGTGAAGCTAACTGTTTGTGGACTAGCGAGAATTGAATGAGTGTAGGGTTAAGACTTGTATTAACCTTTGTACTTTTGTCTTACAGTTTCTTTATCCCTGCTGCCCCTTCCTTCTTCTCTTTATTCTTTTGGGTTTTTTCCCCTTTTGGGGTTTTTCTCTCACCGTATCGTCTGAACGTCCTGTGTTTTCACTTCGGGGTGTTCGGAGGGTCCGGAGGTGGAGCATTGTTGCTGCATGCGGATCCTGCGGAGTGTTATCCTGACAGAGTGAGCCGTCGGAAAACTGACTGTCTCTGATCAGATGGAGATCTCTGATTTGAGACGCCCCCCTAACATGGTCTTCCCTTTTGTAGCAAGCACCCTTCAACCTGCAGTCGCCCATATAAACGTAAGTGTGTCACTATGGATAACGACCCATGACCATTTACAAGTCGATGCCCTGTTGGACTCAGCGGCCACGGGGAACTATATTGACCAAGACTTCGCATTCAGGATGGGTATCCCCTATGAAAAGAAGCGGATGCCTGAAACCGTTAAGGCAGTGGATGGAACGGTCCTTTCGTCGGGCCCTGTAGTGTACCACACCCTTTCTTTATTGATGGAATTCGGGTTGGACCCCCATGAACACATCCAGTTCGATCTCATTGATGCCCCGCAATTCCGTCTTATCTTGGGAATGCCCTGGTTCACTTTACATGATCCTTCAGTGAGCTGGTCATCACGAACTGTCAGTATGACCTCTGAATATTGTTAAGAGCATTGTCAGAACAAGGTAACCTGTAACTCTGCACCCGAACCCTCACCCGCTACTTACTTAGCGAGTGAGTGTACCGTTGACCTGTTCTGCAGTGCCACGGTCCTGCCGGTTGAGTACCGTGAATTCCACGCCTTATTTGACAAGAAAAAGGCCACCCAATTACCTCCTCATCGTGCATATGATTGCCGTGTAGATCTCGTCCCGGGTGCGGATATTCCTTGCAGCAGGGTGTATGCTTTGACGGAAAAAGAGACTCTGTATCTGAAGACCTACATTGATGAAAATTTGGCCACTGGGTTTATTAGACACTCCACCTCTCCTGCCTCTTCGCCCATGTTCTTTATACCAAAGAAGGACTGCGAAGAGTTAAGACCCTGTATCGACTATAGAGCCATAAGCAGAGTGACAATTAAGAACTGATACCCTCTACCCCTGATCCCCGTTTTGATGGATCAACTGAAGGGAGCTCGATATTTCACCAAGCTCGATCTCCGTGGAGCTTACCATCTTGTTCGAGTAAAGAAGGGGGACGAGTGGAAAACTGCATTTAGGACCGAATTCGGCCTTTACGAATATCGGGTGATGCCTTTTGGCCTCTGCAACGGCCCGGCCGCCTTCCAGTTTTTCATGGACGAGGTGTTAAGCGGGTGTTTGGAATCCTTTTGTGTGGTTTACATTGATGACATTCTGATTTACTCAGCATCTCTTTTGGAACACATCACACATGTAAAGACTGTGTTGGGAAGGCTACAACAAAACTAGCTGTATGCCAAGTTGGAGAAATGCCTCTTTCATGTCCAAGGGGTAGCCTTTCTGGGGTATGTGATTGATGCCCAAGGGTTCAGGATGGACATGAGTAAGGTCGACGCCATACTGACCTGGAAAATGCCACAGAATGTCAAGTCTGTGCAGAGCTTTCTTGGCTTTGCCAACTATTATCGGCGATTCATTCAAGATTTCTCCAAGACCATTCATCATATCACGTCCCTCTTGCGAAAGAACGTTCCTTTCATATGGGGAGAGGAGGCAGAGGGGTCATTCCAACTTCTTAAGGAGAGGTTCACTCAAGCACCCATTCTCAGACACCCAGACCCTCAGCTACCATTCATTCTTGAAACAGACGCATCCCAGTATGCCCTCGGTGGAATCTTGTCACAACGTCACCCTTTCACAGGGCAGCTCCATCCAGTGGCATATTATTCAAAGAAGCTCACGCCCTGTGAAGTCAATTATACCATCACGGACAAAGAGCTCCTTGCCATCAAAAGAGCATGTGAGGAGTGGAGACATTATCTCCTAGGGGCATTACATACAGTGGAAATCATTACGGATCACCATAATTTTTTGCTTTTGAAAACGGCAAAGGCCTTGACTCCCCGTCAACTGAGGTGGACACTTGTCTTTTCTGACTTCGACTTCGTGATCAAGTATAGACCTGGATCACGTAACAGAACAGCAGATGTACTCTCCAGGTTGGGGATGAGGAGGCGATAGCTCCCACTGAACCCCCTTCTATTCTTAAGGAGACAGAGCACTTGGAGACGTCTATTGCCTTGATCACCTCCGAAGACTTCCTAGAGGATGTCAGAGTTGCCCTATCCGACCTGGACATACCGTCATGGGTCCAAGAAGAGCCAGCACACCGATGCGAAAAGGACCAACTAGCGTACCATTACCATGCATTGTACATACCCCGAACTGAGTTACAACCCTGTCCTTACAATGGGCGTACACACAGGTGCTAATAGGAATACACACAACAGTTGTCATGTGTGATCCCTGACCCTGAGCCGGCATGCTCTCCCTCATGTACCCCTACGGCCAAGCCCGCACTCCAGGGGCATGCCACATAGCAACATCATCCATTGCGGGACGGGTGGCGTAGACACTACAACAGAGACACATGCATGAGTAACTTCCTTGGCAAAGCCTGAACTTAACCACACCCAGGTCCACGTGTGGAGGAGCCACACTTCTACGATGTACTGTCATATGCCTGTCCACTCCACTGACGCTCACAGTGAGGTACGACATGGCTACATGTCCCAGGCCTACCCCTCTGCCTGCGGTGACATGGTTGCACCCGCTGTTCCCAGCACAATGTAATTTGGAATGGCCCGGGGCCCTCATGCATACATAATGACCACACTGAGTGAGTTTGTGGAACTGGCAATGGGCACCTGCGCCAGGCCCTTTTTATTGCCAGGGTCACATGTCCAGTGGCTCCTGTGCTGGATGGGTGTTGGGTAGTGTAAGCTACCCTCGGGCGTTGGTTGGTGCTGGTAACAACCACAACAGTGATCAGACCTTCAGCAGTACATGGTTCAAACAGCAAGGGTCCATGACTTGAGTTGAACAGCTAGTGGCCCCAAGGATGCACTGCGGCTGGCACAAGCACATCTCCACCGGACAGTGACTTACGCTGCACTGAGGTAGAGCCACGCTAGCTGAGTGGGTCCTCGTCAATGTCCAGGGAGAATGTGGCGGAGGGTTGAGGGGGATAGTGGAAGGTGTCCAACCAGGGCATGATGCAGAGGGCAGAAGCAACCAGAAACAGGCAAATGGCGAAGTTGAATGTAAATGTAAATGTACAGGAATTTATATAGCGCAAATCACCGAGCGGTTTCTAAGCGCTTGCTTAGGGAACCCGTCCTGGTATTCCCCTGTGAGATAGCCCCGGCAGGGTATCCACAGGGTGAAAGCCAGGCATCCCGCCGCGAAGGGCCGTTGTGGAGATTAAGCAAGCTATTGCCCAGAGTCGCAGAGTGTGAACCCGTGAATCGAGTAGGCACCGGAGCGAGAATTGTCGAGTCCATGAACATTATTAGGACTCAAGACCCCGCCGAGCCGGGAATTGAACCCTGGTCCCGGGCTGACCTCTGCTTCCAGGTCTGCCTCCTCTAACCAGTGAGCCACACTTCTCCACTGAATGTGACAGACTCCTCTTTACCATCATGTCAGTATCAGCTACATGATGATGAAGCCAACCCCCAGCCCATGGACTGAGACGCCACCAGTTGGACCAGAGATTGCCCTTGGATTTCGGGGCACATGCTTAGTGGCACCATAGCTGAAAGGGGATGCAGTCTGCGATGAGGCCTGTACATTGACATAAACTCTGCCATGAAGAGAGCAAAACTTAGTTCAAATTGTGTGACCTTCTCAACCTCAGTGTGTACCGAAGGCAGCGGTCAGCAGGGGCCCACAGCCACGTGTTGTAGTCCTGCAATGCACAGATTAAGGGGCACCAGTGCAGTTGTTGGTAGTGTCCCATCACTTCCGTAACGGAGAGCCTTTTCTCCTCTGGACTGAAGTGCATCTTCCTCCTACTACTCTCCTTGCGTACAGTGACATGAACGCTGCCATGAAGACATCAAGACTCAGTTCCAAATGTGTGACCTAATTGACTGCAGTGTAGGCCGGAGGCAGCGGTCAGCACGGGTCAACCGCTGTCCAGCCTTCTCCTCCAGGATCTCTAACACACAACGTTGGAAGGGCATGTGGAGAAGATTTGTGGTTGATGGCGGTAGAGGCATCAGAGCTGAGCAGGTGTGCAGCGTGTGACAATGCCATGTCCTGCCTAGTATGGACTGTATTGGATTGGTGTGAGGCCTGCAGGACCGCAGTGTAGGCCGGAGGCAGTAGTCAGCAGGGGCCCACAGACACGTGTGGTTGGAATGCTATGCACAGAGTCGGTGGCATCACATCAAAGGGAGTACGGTGACATAAACTCAGCCATAAATATGTACCCTGCCAAAGTGCAATCAGGACTCAGTTCAAAATGTGTGACCTACTAGTCCACTGTGTCAGCCGGTGGAGTACGTCAACAAGAAAGGAGTACTGCAGGCCGTGATGTCTGAGGAGGCTGGTAAGGTCGGGGGCCTCAGGCTTGAAGCTTGCAGCAGCATGTGGTAGGCCCTCTTCGACACATGCCGGTGTCGGCAGGTGAGTAGTGATGCCTTGATGCGCAGGGGCGGGCAAGATGGCTTCTGGGACCAGTGGCCTGGGGTACAGCAGGTGCACAGGAACGCAGGCACCACCGTGCACGGCGTCAGCTTCATGGCGGGGTGAGAGGCGCCGCCCTGGCAGGGACGTTGGCCATTCTGGAAGAGGTCCACACACAGCGCTACGTGCTTTTTATTCACACCTCTATGGTAGGTTGGCTGGGCCAGCCCACTCCACACACACTTACAGGGGGCTGTAACAAGCTACATTTCCGTGATCTCCCCCACTGGCTAGGGTGACATAGTTGTGCTCTCTGAATCTATAATGAAGGGTTTTTAACGACCAGGAATTGAAGGCACTCAGCTGTGTAACGTCAAATATTACTTTACAAAAACGTCCAATGGTGCTACTAGGACAGCGTTTCCATCCTTGGGATTACGATACCAATTTCCAACAGCCCTTCTGTGTCGACATGTCCGACAAAAAAAGACTGTTGGGAAGTGACTTTGGAGACTCCTAGTAGGGATCCCTTCATCCTGTGGCCTCCGGTTGGGAGCCGAGAGGGTATCTAAAGGACCCCCTGTGTAATCCTGCACTGTGTGGCAGGCATCGTGAGGTTCCCACAACAGGGTGAAAGGTTTTTCACACGCACCCCATTTCCCCATAGGAGCCTGTGTTACGGCCGGTTGTTGGGCGGAACATAAGCGCCCATGGGAAACAATGGGACTATGACCGAACAGTGTTCGGTTGCATCATAAAGTGACGGGTCCCGATTCCGAGTCGGTGTCGGTCGGAGGTTTTCCGCCCAAGATCGTACTGAATTTCGAAGTGTAGGGTCCGTATCGTAGGAGTACGTTAGATCACATATGTGCCGGCATATATTCATTACTTCAGCACCATGGCAGAAATGTATCTACTGTTTACTCTTTTGGTGCTTGTAATCTCCTTTATTTGTTTCTGTCTCCTTATCGTTGCAGCACACATATTTTATGCAAGAATAACGTTGGTTCATAAATATTATTGAAAACGTCTCACTGTGTACTCTGTATATTTCTCGGAGAATAAGTGAGCAAGAGTGACTGAGCGAAAGATTCTGTACTGTTTCCACGATCCCTGAGAGATCAGGGTTATCATGTTCAGTTGTTGCCAGAGTCACTTCGTCCCTGGTAAGGTTAAGGGGGCTTATGGTGGCACTGTGAGCCGGCTGGTCTATAGGCCAACATATCCTGTGAAGCTGTCTGGAATCAGTCTTGACACCAAGCCTTTAGTTTATGTTGGCCAAATGATGTGCAGGTCCTATGGATTAGTAGGAACTACTCAACATGGTGCTGCCAACGTTGGCTAGGCACTTATTTAAAGGTGAAATTTGAGTAGCTTTCTCAGTGACCCCTACTCTCATTAAACCGGGATGCCCATACTAGGAAAAGGGAATCCGCCTCAGCTGAGTAGATTAGTCCTATGTATTGGCAGTAGGTTTTATCAAGCTTAGAGGATTAAAGATTTTTTCACATATTGTACAAACCAAATCTCAATAAATTCTTTTTTTTCGTCTTTTTTCTTTGTAAAATCCCTTAATTTTTAAAAATGACCAAACCAGCCAACGATGCTGAAGAACAGTTAGCTACTCTAAATTTTTCAGAAAATTGCAGACAGGCAGATACTAGAAATTATTACAACATGGCCTCCTGGCAACGGGTGGAAATGCTATCTTCGTAGATGAGGCACACAAAGCATTCAGGACAGAGATATTATTTTCTTTGGTTAGATTCTCAGCTGCACACACAAGCACAACATTGTTTCACACTTACATTGAAGATGAGACACCAGATGTATACTTTTCATAGGTGGACATACAAGTCCTGTTAACATACCTAGAGCATATAAATTGGTTTAAAGGCACGCTCACCCACACCGTAGAAAATGTGAGACTCAGTCCGCTCAGTAAAGAAAGAGTGACCTGGCTGGTCTTAGCTTTGTATACACCACAGCCAGACATTCATCGGCTACCAACAGCAGGAATAAGCACACTATGCGTAGATTTTGTAAAAATGTACAGAAATCTTACACAGTTCATAACGCAAACACTTATAGTTCATCCTGTGGGGGCTGCTCAGGCTGCACAACCTCAATTGGCTACCAAGGGTATCATCCCTCAAACGCTGAATACCGTAATGGGAAAGATTCCCACCAGTCAGGAGAAAGTACCGTTCTGGATAGCACAAAAAACAGCACAGTTTGAAGTGCTTTTTCTCCGTACGGGCCAACCGGAAAAACACAGAATTTTACCAATTTGCTTGCCAATGGGGATAGCTCCCCCAATAGAAGATTGTGTTATTTGAGGTACAGTCTTCGCTGCAGTTTACACCAGAACTCATGTTACCCCTTCAATAGCGGTAATACCAGATGCATCAAAACAAATACAGAATGAGTACGGGGCAGAACTTTCCCTAGACTTAGGGATGAAACTAATAGGCAATTTTTCCCAAGTTTCTACAATTATGCTTAACATAAAGAGGGATGCAAAAACAACAGTTGATGGACAGAATGCAGAACAATGTCATACATTCACCCCAGTAAAGAGATCTGGGCCTAAATCCATCGTTTTTTGCACTCAACATCACCCCAGTGCAGACATGGCCATATGCAAATCATCCTTGACCCTATGCCTCATGGGAACAGTCCAGCCCGAACTGCCAAGCCATGTCTTTACTGGACCGGAATCAAGCATCCTAGGACTGGTTTCTGGCTATCAGCCGTCTTCAGCCAGGATAGCTTGACTTTAGTGGTGTGGAGAGCATGGGACTCACGTCTGAGCATACCCATCCCACTCGGGGTGACAAATGCAAAAACAACAGTTGATGGACAGAATGCAGAACAATGTCATACATTCAACCCAGTAAAGAGATCTGGGCCTAAATCCATCGTTTTTGTTGCACTCCACACCACCCCAGTTCAGACATGGCCATATGCAAATCAGCCTTGACCCTGTGCCTCATGGGAACAGTCCAGCCCGAACTGCCAAGCCATGTCTTTCCTGGACCGGAATCAAGCATCCTAGGACCGGTTTCTGGCTATCAGCCGTCTTCAGCCAGGATAGCTTGGCTCCAATGGTGTGGAGAGCATGGGACTCACTTCTGAGCATACCCATACCACTCGGGGTGACAAATGCAATAACAACAGTTGATGGACAGAATGCAGAACAATGTCATACATTGAACCCAGTACAGAGATCTGGGCCTAAATCCATCGTGTTTTTGCACTCCACACCACCCCAGTTCAGACATGGCCATATGCAAATCAGCCTTGACCCTGTGCCTCATGGGAACAGTCCAGCCCGAACTGCTAAACCATGTCTTTCCTGGACCGGAATCAACCATCCTAGGACCGGGTTCTGGCTTTCAGCCGTCTTCAGCCAAGATAGCTTGACTCCAGTGGTGTGGAGAGCATGGGACTCACGTCTGAGCATACCCATCCCATTCGGGGTGACAAATGCAAAAACAACAGTTGATGGACAGAATTCAGAGCAATGTCATACATTTACCCCAGTACAGAGATCTGGGCCTAAATCCATCGTTTTTTTGCACTCCACACCACCCCAGTTCAGACATGGCCATATGCAAATCAGCCTTGACCCTGTGCCTCATGTGAACAGTCCACCCCCAACTGCCAAGCCATGTCTTTCCTGGACCGGAATCAAGCATCCTAGGACCGGTTTCTGGCTATCAGCCGTCTTCAGCCAGAATAGCTTGACTCCAGTGGTGTGGAGAGCATGGGACTCACGTCTGAGCATACCCATCCCACTCGGGGTGACAAATGCAAAAACAACAGTTGATGGACAGAATGCAGAAAAATGTCATACATTCACCCCAGTACAGAGATCTGGGCCTAAATCCATCGTTTTTTTGCACTCCACGTCATCCCAGTTCAGACATGGTCATATGCAAATCAGCCTTGACCCTGTGCCTCATGGGAACAGTCCAGCCCGAACTGCCAAGCCATGTCTCTCCTGGACCGGAATCAAGCATCCTAGGACCGGTTTCTGGCTATCAGCCGTCTTCAGCCAGGATAGTTTGACTCCAGTGGTGTGTAGAGCATGGGACTCATGTCTGAGCATACCCATCTAATTCAGGGTGACAAATGCAAAAACAACAGTTGATGGACAGAATGCAGAACAATGTCATACATTCACCCCAGTACAGAGATCTGGGCCTAAATCCATCGTTTTTTGCACTCCACACCATCCTAATTCAGACATGGCCATATGCAAATCAGCCTTGACCCTGTGCCTCATTGGAACAGTCCAGCCCGAACTGCCAAGCCATGTCTTCCTGGACCGGAATCAAGCATCCTAGGACCGGTTTCTGGCTATCAGCCATCTTCAGCCAGGATAGCTTGACTCCAGTGGTGTGGAGAGCATGAGACTCACGTTTGAGCATATCCATCCCACTCGGGGTGACAAATGCAAAAACAACAGTTGATGGACAGAATGCAGAACAATGTCATACATTCACCCCAGTACAGAGATCTGAGCCTAAATCCATCGTTTTTTGCACTCCACGCCATCCCAGTTCAGACATGGCCATATGCAAATCAGCCTTGACCCTGTGCTTCATGGGAACAGTCCAGCCCGAACTGCCAAGCTATGTCTTTCCTGGACCGGAATCAAGTATCCTAGGACCAGTTTCTGGCTATCAGCTGTTTTCAGCCAGGATAGCTTGACTCCAGTGTTGTGTAGAGCATGGGACTCACGTCTGAGCATACCCATCCCACTCGAGGTGACAAATGCAAAAACAACAGTTGATGGACAGAATGCAGAACAATGTCATACATTCACCCCAGTACAGAGATCTGGGCCTAAATCCATCGTTTTTTGCACTCCACACCATCCCAATTCAGACATGGCCATATGCAAATCAGCCTTGACCCTGTGCCTCATTGGAACAGTCCAGCCCGAACTGCCAAGCCATGTCTTCCTGGACCGGAATCAAGCATCCTAGGACCGGTTTCTGGCTATCAGCCATCTTCAGCCAGGATAGCTTGACTCCAGTGGTGTGGAGAGCATGAGACTCACGTTTGAGCATATCCATCCCACTCGGGGTGACAAATGCAAAAACAACAGTTGATGGACAGAATGCAGAACAATGTCATACATTCACCCCAGTACAGAGATCTGAGCCTAAATCCATCGTTTTTTGCACTCCACGCCATCCCAGTTCAGACATGGCCATATGCAAATCAGCCTTGACCCTGTGCTTCATGGGAACAGTCCAGCCCGAACTGCCAAGCTATGTCTTTCCTGGACCGGAATCAAGTATCCTAGGACCAGTTTCTGGCTATCAGCTGTTTTCAGCCAGGATAGCTTGACTCCAGTGTTGTGTAGAGCATGGGACTCACGTCTGAGCATACCCATCCCACTCGAGGTGACAAATGCAAAAACAACAGTTGATGGACAGAATGCAGAAAAATGTCATACATTCACCCCAGTACAGAGATCTGGGCCTAAATCCTTTGTTTTTTTGCACTCCACGCCACCCCAGTTCAGACATGGCCATATGCAAATCAGCCTTGACCCTGTGCCTCATGGGAACAGTCCAGCCCGAACTGCCAAGCCATGTCTTTCCTGGACCGGAATCAAGCATCCCAGGACCGGTTGTTTTGCATTTTAACATAAAGAGGGAGGCAGCCGCGATGGCTATACGCCAACGCCTGAGGAAATTCACACTTATACAACAGGACAGGGAGTTACCTAAGATTATGGCAGAAACATACCCTTGTCTGGGAAGAAATAATCTGTGAGCTAGACATAGGGAACCAGTGGTTAAGGGTAATTCTGAAAAGGATAACTCTAAGCAAGTACCCTAGTCTACCAAAATGAAATGAGACAATAAACAAAAATCAATAAATAAGTAAACAACAATCACGGAGTGGGTCTCCTCAACAGGAATGCACTGAAAAAGGATAAAATCTCAGAAACTGCTATAATATTAGAAAACCTGACTGATATCAGGATCCTGATACACGGTCCACTTGTTCCTTTCAGGATCAATCTGATTAATGCTTGGATAGAGAACGATAGTCAAAACAGAGATCAGAAGAGCGATTCAAACTGAAAGGAGAGACATATTGCACTTCATACTACATCATCAAACAAGAAGAGAAACAAAAATCAATGAAACCTCAATTTAAATATATTAGCAGGGATTAGGATTAGAAATGGCATGGGGAATGGGCAATGACGATGCTGGATAGCATGGCAGAAGTCACAATAGCTCCTAAGAACCTAATGGATTTTCTGGAAGTAGTAGCGCTGAATGAGTAAATATCATGGTGGAAACACCTGATAAAAGAATAAGTGTCCCACAATGTTTACACAAAATAACACTCAAAATAGAGGGAGACACACAAAGACAAGTGCAGGATCTATTTTTCGAAGACCTGACATGTGGTTACGACATTCTTTTGGCTGAAAAGGATTGGCCATCTGAGTTTCTAAAAAATTTCCCAAAGGGGGAAGAAGTAATTTTACTTGCTTTCTCCAACCTTGTTGCAGAATCAGTTCAAAATATATACGCGCAGGAGTGGGCGTCAGCTTTAGCACCTGCTCTATACCGCTATCATGTTGGGTGAGATGATGAGCCTTCTCATCACAAAATACTGTTAAAACAATCCCTCAACCTCAGAGACAGTACCCAATTAAGAATGAAGCAAAGAAACAAGTCAGGGAGATTTTAGATCAACTTGAGTATCAGGGTGTAATTTAGAATTGCACCACATCTATGAATAATCCTTTGTTTACCATAATGAAACCCGACATTTCATTTTGCTTAGTCTTAGATTACAGACCTTTAAAAGCATCCACGTGCACATTTGCAGTACAGATTTCACACAGTGCCGCACTGATGAATAACATTTTACGGAAGAAATACAAAACAACACTTGGCATCTCAAATGCTTTTTCTGTCTGAATATAGCACCTAGAAGTTAATATTTGGCTGCATTCTTGGTGCTAGGGTCTCAGGTGCAAATTTGTTGATTACCACAAGGGTATAAGAATAGCCCTGGGCTGATTTCATCCATAGTAACAGAGTTACTTCAAAGTATTGATGAAAGGGCAGTGTCCTATGTAGATTATATTTATCTGATGGACGATGAATTAATGGAATATTTGCCTAGAGTGGACAAGATAATAGTGGGATTTGCTTACCTGGGCTGCAAATTTAATTTCAAGAATTCATAAATAGCCTACCTCAGTGTCCTGGGTCAGGGATACAAGTGCTCAAGTGAAGGCAAAGCCTGGTGACACATTTTTTAGAAAAATGTGCATTGCTCCAACATCCAAAAAGTCTGAAGAGACTACAATCCATTTTAGGATTTTTGAATTTTTACAGAACTTACTTTTGGATTACATAGAAAGGATCAAACCATTCTATAACTTAATTAGACCAGATTTTTCAGTGCAGGACTGGGCATAGGAACACACTGATATTTTGCGTTTTGTACAAACTGACATGCTAGCTTCCAGGGATTTAAACATGTGTCAACACAACTTGGTGATCTGCATAGTCACTGGACCAAAAGGGTACACATAAATCACTTTCAATGAAGGTGCTATGGTACCTATAGCATACAAATCACAGTTGTACACGAACGCTGAAAAGCTTTTTGCACAAATTCAGAAAATTCTCACCGCTGTTCAGACTGCTGTAACGAGAAAGAGAGAGTGCTGGCTCAGGGAAAATGCATAATTATTGTTTCCCCAATACTAACCCTAGAGGCCATTGTGAAAGCAAGCATTCCTAATGCTAAGGCTCTACATTCAATATGGATCCAATGGGCTAACTCTCCCACTGCAACAGATGTAGACTACACATTTGATGCTACATTGCAAACCCAAGCATTCCTGCAGTACGATCAAGAATATCCTCAGTCAAATTAAATAATGCTTCCAGGACGATATGAATGTATCATTTATACCGATAGACTGGTGCAACCTGCCGTAGGATTCAAACAGCATGCGCAATAGTAAAGGTGCGCATGCCAGTTGGAAAATGTCTTCCTGAAAAAACACAGTCCCTAGGGGACTGTACAGCGCAGCTGGCAGAACTAAAAACCCTGATACTGGTACTACAAAATACAGATTGAGAATTCCCCTCACTTATCTTATGTGATTCATTTTACTGCGTCCAGTCTTACAATGAATACCTTCACTATTGGGGCCGAAAAAGGTTTCAAGATTCCAAAGGTTGTACATTCAATCACAAGATGCTTTGGGAATAAGTGCCAAAGTTAAAGGAAGGCCTGCCATGGGTTCATGTTATTCATACATTGAGTCATCAGCGTGTAGGCGTTCCCTTTGAAGTTAATTCAGTGGCGCATGAAGCCATCAAGGCAACAGTTTGTACTGCTGCTGTTGCTGCAATCACTCGTTTTAGTACGGGGAATGATGGAATAACTATGATAGCTGTCAATTCCACACACAACAGCTCAGCACCACTGAAACGCCTTCTACTCAAGTACTCCTACAAGTTAGATGCACAAAACATTCAGTAAGCTTAAATTCCAGGAGTGAGGGATAGAGTAATACCAAATACTGATTGCAGGGTGGGACATGGCCAGCAGCCGAACATGGTGGATGCGAGTTAAGGGAGCTCCGGACCCGAGCTTTCATTATCCTGTCACAATATGCCAAAATAATGCGAACTGTGCACCGACGGCTGCGGTGCTAGATGGAGCGACCAAGCCTACATAATTGAAGCCGCTCCTGAGTGAAGGAGGCGCCGCGATGAGCAGATATCGGCACGGCCTTGTTGCTGCCGAAACGGCCGAGCAGACTTGCGTCGCTGCCCGGGCTCTACTGCCTGCTGTGATTGTGTGCGGGGGTGAAGGCAGCGGAAGCGGAGTCCGGTGGAACAATCCGGGTCGATAGAGACAACGAGCCCGGCAGTGATGGGATTACCGGTGCACCTGCTATGGGACCCTATGGCGGAGCGCCGAGATCAGGCAAGCCTGGGGATGTGATTGGGCCTACTTTCTCCTGACAGCACCCTCCCTGGAGAGAGGAGCGCTTCCCCGGAGGAGCAGATGGGCGCATGACCATTGTTGGCAGGGGAGAGGCGGACTGGCCCCTGCTGTTGTGTGAGAGTGTGCCACTTAATTACCGGACCAGTCTTGGGGCTGGTGGTGGCCATTTGCATTGGATCGGAGTGCCATTTTGGGACTTGGTGTTTTTCCTGAGGACGCTCCTGATGGGCCCTAGTGGACAGAATTGATCAGACGGCGGCCTGCCCTCGAGCGTGATCATATGACTTGTGGCAGACCGGGGATCTGAAGTAAAACTACGCAACTGCTGGCGTTGGGGTGAGATAAGTAAGGGTGCCTCCACAACGATGACACACGTGCCCTGGACCCCTGATACGGTGAAGGACTGTCCTGTTTGGGGTCATAGAAGTGAGACTTGGTGACTGTTGGGAACGTGAGGCCCCGTGCACCCTCTACCAATACTGCCCATATCCTGAGTGGTTTGCTGTGGAGCTAAAATCACCGCCGCTGCCCTATCGCGGCGACTGCGAAGTGGCAAGCGCGGGTGTGTCGTGCTTAGGACATTGGTGTCTCCCTCCCTGTGCGGCGCATGCACTGGTACGTCTACCCTCCGTGCATTATGGGCAAAGTAGGTCGCACTAAGCCGAAACTGATGGAACAGCGAGGGTCGAATGTGATGCAGGAGGATGCAGGGGCATAAGGGAGGCGATGAGCTCTGGTTACGTGCCCCCGACCAGAGAGCCAAATACGGAAGATAGACTGGACCTGATATTAAAAGAGGTACGTGACATGAGGAAGGCCCTGGAGCTCCAGATAGGATCTCTGTCCACAGGCTTGAACCTACTTAGAGCGGACCATGCTAAGACGGCGGAGACGGTCAAGGAGCAGGGAGCATCGCTGGCCGAACTGTTGCCCAAGCAAAAACAGATGGAGGCGGATGTAAAGCAGTTGCAAACCCAGGTGGTCACATTGATGGATAGAGTGGAAGATGCAGAAGGGAGGGCGTCCTGGAACAACATTCGAGTCATAGGCCTGCCGGAGAATGAGAGGAGCCGGAAGGGGTGGGTTACATGGAACAGTGGTTTAAGGACAATGTCACCATGGAGGGTCTCTCTGCCCAATACTGCATAGAAAGGGTGCATAGAATACCGACTGGACGACCCAAACTGGGTGCTTCTCCGAGACCCCTCATAGATACATTTTTGAACTTTCGTGATCTGGATGTCTTACTACAAAAGGCCAGACAGGCAGCGCCGCTCAACTTTGAAAACTCGAGGGTTTCACTATTTCCTGACTACACAATGCTGGTACAACAGCAGAGAGCCTCCTTCATGGCGGTGAAACGTAGGCTTAAAGACTGGCACCTGCAGTATGCATTGCTATTCCCTGCCCGCCTAAAGATAATTCATGAGCAGAAATCCTATTTCTTTGAAAGTACTGGAGATGTTGAGGACTGGTTGGAGGTGATGGAACTTACTAATGCGTAAGAAAAGCAACTGCTCGCAGAGGAGAGGCGGAAGTCAGGCGTGGTCTTATTGAATGGGCGCAGGGGCCGCAGGCTGCGGAAACCTCCAGTTCGTGTGCAGGTCACATTGCAGCAGACCAAACAGCAGGCGGTATTGGCTACGGCAACCTTCACGAATGCGCCTAGATCAGTTCACAAATCCTCAACGGAAGAGGAAGACTCTCATGACTCGGACTCTGAAGGCAGTGTGGCTTTGTTTCCCTCAGCAACGCCGCAGCTGATTGCAAACCTTTTTGGGTGATGGACTTCTACAAGTATTGTAACTTTTCTGTGATATTATTGCGCTGCGAAAAGGCAAGGTCCCTCAATCTGGCACTATAGTTCCTTTTAACAGGCACGACTTATTAGAGCTCTGGCACCGTAGTAGCTCATCATGACAGAAGTGGACCACGTACTAGCATGTGTGCGGCGCAGGCACACCCCCCCAGATGGCAAAGGCACTTTGCAAGGTTTTTTTTGCTTTCTTGTGATCCTTTTACTTTGTTTCTTCCTTGAAGACACATGTTTGTATGTCAGATTGTTTTTTGGGAGTTTTGGTCCGATACTTTTTTCAAGGTTGGACCGTGTATTGTGGTTGGTGGGTTGAGGTACGGTCTTAAATTGTCCGCTATTGTTGTCGAGAGAAATGTCCTGCTATACTGTTGCACGATGTGTTTACTCAACAAATGCATACACCGGGGACATATAAAGTACTAACATGGAATATAAGGGGTATGGGCACGATACATAAACGACACAGAATACATCCCCAGCTACAATGTCACAAGGCGCATATAGTCTATCTACAGGAATCACACATGATTAAAAGTGAAGTGGTGAGACTCAGGAAGAAATGGGGAGGTCAAGTGTTCTCTACCTTATACTCTAATTATGCCAGGGGTGCTACGATTTGGATATAACACGGGGTACCCTTTGTTGCGCAGGAACAGTGTGTGGACAAATTGGGTAGGTATGTCCTTGTTAAGGGTCAACTTGATGGCCAACTAGTGGGGATTAGTACCTTTTATGCCCCTAATCATGAACAAGATGTATTTTGGAACACACTGAGCCGGGCGTTGGCAGGATGGGAAGCCTACCCTTGGATACTGGGAGGGGATTGTAACGTAGTGTTAGATGTATCGCTGGATAGGTCGCACCCACCACTACAGGGTACTAATGTGTTGAAACAGGCGGAAGCACTACTCCAGTGGTTGGAGGGTTGGGACTTACAAGATGTATGGCGCATGCGTCATTCCCTCCATAGGGAATACTCCTATTACTCCACAGTACACGATCTCCACACGAGAATAGATAGACTACTTTGTTCTGGAAGGATAGCCATGCAGGTGCTCGACTTTACTTACCTTCCCAAGACATTCTCTGACCATAACCCGTTAGAATCTGTAATCACATGGGGCAGGATACCCACGCCGGTCCCCATTAGGCGCCTCTGGCTGCAACTGTTAGAGGATCATGTCTTTTGTGCTGCCCTTGCTAACACTATCAACCACTATTTCATAACACAGCCTCGAGTAAGCTGATAGAATGGGACGCCTTTAAGGCGGTCATACGGGGAAGGCCATTGGTACGATGGTGGGAGTACGACATGAATTACATAACTCACTAGTGGAGGTAGAGGAGACAATGGGCACACTGGAAAAAGAGGCAGTCACAGATGCAGAGAGACGTGGACCTTTACAGGAGGTGCGCATTCGCCACGCAGAACTATTGGAATCACTAAGGGTAGTAGTTTACGCAGCATTCACACAGCGGGCCCACAAGTGAAGCCGACAAGATGGGAACATTCTCTGGGCCGACCCCTCCAGCTGTGGTCATACCTCAGCTTATTACAGATAATGGGGACATAATTATTGCACAGGGAGAGATAAATGCGTTCCGTGACTACTATGCTGCCTTATATAGGGCGCCTGAGGGACACTCACTACACCACACGGAGCCATTTCTCTCTAACCTCATTTATCCGACAATCCCGGAACAGCTGCGTAAAGGGCTCTTAGGTCACATTACCTCACAAGAAATTAGAGTGGCAATGAAGGGACTTCCACAAAACAAAACGCCTGGTATTGACGGGCTCCCCATTGAATTCTATAACACCTATGCAGAAACTTTAGTGCCCCGTTTAGTGGAGTTATATAGAGAGGTTTGGGAGAAGGGCTCTCTACCTGATACGATAAAACAGGCACAGGTCGTTGCGCTCCCGAAACCGGGCAGGGTACACACTGACATGGCAAATTATCGTCCATTGTCGTTGCTATCCACGGAACATAAAATACTGAGTAAAGTAGTAGCAAACAGACTGCTCCCACACTTGTCAAAACTAATACACGTGGACCAAACTGTTTTTTTGCCTGCACGCAGCACAATCCTAAACATTCGGAAATTACATTATATACTGACAGAGGCCCCGAAAAGGTATACGCATGCGGGCTGAATTTCCCTTGACCTACAACAGGATTTCGACTCCATATATTGGGTATACATGTTCCAGGCCCTGGATTAGTAGGAACTAGATGGCTTCACCTCTTTAAATAACTCTATATCACAATACATTAACATTCCACAACTCAGCTTCTCTTCATATTACTTGCCTTCTTTAAGCTTGCATTTGATGAGGTACAGTGCTCTATTACGTTTTGGCTCAGTATGTGCTGTGTTAATACCATATACATACATACATAAACACAAGGGCGATAAGTGACTAGAGGATCTTACTAACCTTCCTCAAAAAAAGTGATGAGTAGTTATGAGAAATATAGCTGGAATTTTTTGTGGCATTTTGCAGCTTACCTTCCTTATCTACTCTTTCATTAGATAAAAGCTACAAAAGACAGATTTAAAGTGGGAAGAGGCAGTTAGAGAAGTCAGTACGGCCGGCATAACTTGCGGGTGCGGTGGGAGTGCAAGGGGGCGAGGTTGTGCAATGTAAAACAAAACAAATCATACAACAACCTTGCCCTTGGGTCCTGTGTCTCTGCTCCTTGCACCTGCTCTCCTCAGTTAGGACAGGAAGCCAAGAAGAACAGCCAGGCTTCCTTGACCAATCACAATTCTGCAATGCAGCGTGGAGCTTGGTAAGCATCCAGGCTCCCTTGACAAATCACAATGCTGAAATGGAGTGCTGTGATTGGTTTTGAGCATCCTGGTTCGACGCTCAACCAGAGAATTGGGGACTGGGCTTGTTCTCCACACAGGCTGTAATGCAGCCTACATAGAGAATGGGAGAAGTGTGTATGGCTGGTTTTGGCGGCCCGAGAGTTTGTGCACTTAGGACTGGGCAAACCACTTCTCCCCTGCCTGGCTCCCCGAGAAGATCAGCTCCGCCCACCCGCCTGCCCGCACAGGAAAAGTAAAATGATAACTCAAAGTTATTATCATTTTATATTTCCTTTCCTTTACACTGCTCAAAAGCAGTGGGGTGATGCATAGTGGAGCAGCCACCACTGTTAGAAATAGAGCACAGAAGGAAGAACCTGAAGTATGAGTCAATATCAAGGAAGCCCAACTGCATTAACAGTCTAAAAGATCAACAGTGAATGAGAGTTTGATGGCAAGTGTAGCCTCTGGTTCTTAAAGATGGGTTAGGCAAATCACTAAGGATGCTCCTTCCGAAGCAGCAAAGTTGAATAAAGACATTGAAAAATCAAATTGACCAACAAGAGAATATTAATCACAACCTGTGTAATAACTGTGAGTCATTTTCTCAACTTTCTGTGATATTTCTATTCTAGTCATTGGACCTCCTGTGAAACAATTTCAGTAATAACAGCTGTGATTCTGTACCAGCAGGCTCATAATGAGCAATCTAAATTATGTACTGTGACAACAAGCATCAGAACTGTAGGTAGCTCAACTGGAACAATGAGAGCTCAGATGTGCCTCATCATTTCCTGGTAAAGCATAAGTGAAGATAATTGTCTCTGCTTCAAAACTACTGTAAGTGGTGGGTAATGTGGGACCTGCAGGCTCGCACATAGATCTGAAAAAGTGGGACTGGGCTCAGAGAGCTGAAAAAATAAGAGCATTAAAATTGACCAATAAAACAATGACACACAACTCTATTTGAAAATCTCCTCCACTCCAGACATGCATTGCCTCAAACACTGTATGTACATTATCCAAAGCTAGATGTCGAAGCTCTACCTCAATCTCAACCGAATCACAACAGAAGTCCTGATTTCACCAAGAACAATGAGCAACAGTTAGTTAAATCTTGTCTCAGCAGCATGATTCTTGAAAGATTTGAACCTAAACTTTCACCCATTGCTAAGTCAAACAGATCTACTCAGGATACCAAACCAAGCCTCAAGGAAATACAAGACAGCCTTGTACCAGCTCTCTGCCGATGAAAGTGAAACTATTACTTCTAGAGAGTGACTTCAGCACCCCATTCAAGCGGTTGTACTCTAACTACTCGATGGTGGCAATACCCTGTTCCACAGCCTCACAGACTCAACAGTGTCCCCCTAAGCACATCCTATACAGCACAACATATCTCATCAACAGTTTGAAGAAGTTATTTTCTGATTATTAGACATGATTGTGATAGAGATTTGCGACTCAGTACTGGCTCTGTTTATCAATATGCCCACTTCCATAGTGCACATTGTCTTGAGGGGGCTTAGGGAAACCAATCATCTAATAATTCAAAATGTTTTAATTTTGTTTGGAGACTGTCTAAATGTACAATTTTGTTGTAACCTTCATGGACTACATCTCCCATGATAATTTTTTAACACAGAATATGGTTCCCGCAATATGGTAAAAAACAATTGTTGGCAAAAATATTCTGGCAAAAATATTGTTTACCACACTATCATGCTCCTATACTTATAATGGTGAGTACCAACATATTGGAAACTATTTTTTATTGGCACTAATATCGTTGAAATATATGAGAAATTATATATTTTTAATATAGAGTTTAAAGAAGTAAATGTTAAATATGTTCATATATAAATGTAATATAATGCAAATGAAATAAATTATCATCTATGATGTAATTTGATCTTTTCATGAGAGATGTAATATGTGGAGACATAAGCAGTGAATGGCGGGGCATGTTATAGTTAGCTGTGCTAACTATAACTGGTGAATTTCCATTTTTTTTTTGTTTAAAACGTTAATTTGGTTACAGACAAATTCACATGAATATACCATCACAGGTCTTTTTATCACACCAAACTGTAGTAAGCTTTTAACCTTTGGTTTTTCAGTGAATTTCTAAAGTTTTTGTGAAAGAAAAATAATATTTTATTACAATACGTAAAGGCCAACTCCAGCCATGCATGGCATTTGGCTGTGCACAGTGGCTAGTTGGTCACAGGGCCTTATGTTTTTTAAGGGGGAGGGGGACCAAGAGGTCTCCCTCTCTGAGCATTATTAGGCCCTAGGAACCCCACTCCCCAGGGCCTTTTTGTTATTAATGGGGTGGGGGGCAAGAGGCCTCCCTTCCCGAGTCTCGTTAAGCCCTAGGGACCCCATCCCACCAGGCTATACATATAAGTTAAAAGGGGAGGGTCCACACAGCCCCCTCGCTGAGCCTTGTAAGGCCCAGGAGACACCATGCCCCAGGGCTATTTCTATTTTAATCAAAGGAGATCAGCCTAGTCCCCCTCCCTGAGCTTTGTTGGGCACCGGGGGCCCCATCTTTTACTGAGCCATTATTGGAACACCCAGGGCATCCACCATATATTTGTTGGAGGTTGTGGTGGGAGCCCCAAGGCCCCCGTAGCTGCAGCTGGCTCCCCACATGCAGCAAGAGCTGGCATTGCTTGCGTACAGCGGGAGCACCTCATGATACTCCCTTAGGGTGGGAGCAATATTTTGATCTGTTTTCCTGACCACTTCAGTGCGAGCAGGTAAACAAATCCAAAGTCCACTCCCAGGGGGCAGGAGCATTTTTAAAGCCTATGCCCACTGGGAGCAGACTCGATGTTTGCTTCCACTTAGCCAGAAATTCAAAAAGGCTCCCTTCAAGTGAGACCAAACACTCATTTCCCTGTCCATGCCGGTGTGGGCAGGGAATCAGCTCTGTTTCTGAGGTGGTCTCCCTTGGACATATGTACTGAGTCGGCCCCAGTTGTTGGAGTCCAAGGGCCTTTAGAGGCTGGGGGACGGGGTGTGCAGCCCTCCATTCCATTTTTTTTAAAATTTCAGTCCCTGGGGTAGGCTCCCCAAGGCCTATAATTAATGCATGCAGCCCAGCCACTATTTTGGTTTTTCTTTCCAATCCTGCGGGAGTTCCTCTGGATTGTGGCATTTTATTTTGCATTTATTTTTCTTTTTGGCCCCAGTGATGTCCTCTGGGCACTCCCCCAGGGCCCATAGGGTTAGGGTATCCCAACCCAGCCGCCTTATATTATTTTATGTTTTTTAACTTCAGGACAGGGGACAAGTCCCTAAGTCTTGTAATGCCTGCCAGCAACATTTTCCTCATGTTGATGGCAGCCAATCAGACAACTCCGTCCCACCGGACGCTAACTCCTGCGGTAGCGAGATGACCCAAGGGAAATAAAACTTCCTGCATCAATCGGAATGCTCTATTTTTGAACTGGCGCTCCCTTAAGAGTCTCTCGAGACTCTCGATAACCCAACAGTCCAGATATATGATTATATTTTAACTTTAATTCTCAACAACTACTGAACAGATTTACACCAAATCACAAAATGCACAAGTTTCGGACCAAGAGCAAGCTTCCGGTCAAATTTGGTTTAATTCTGTTCAGCAATTGTTGTTGTAGCCCTCCCTAAAGACGTTCATGAAAAATGCAAGGAGTTTTTAAATTTAGGAACTCTCCCATTTTTCCTCAGCTCCTGCTTGAGAGATCACCCGGAAATTTTCCATGCATGAACATGAAAACACTCTAACAACACTGCATTTAAAACTCAATCATAGGACATGCCAGCTCACCCGTGTTCGGCCGTCAGAGATTTTATCACAGCTCTGTAGCGTCAAACCGCCATCTACTTGCCGTACACTTTAAATACTCAGGCTCAGTTGACGTATTTCAAAAAACATCTAGACCATGTACTTGTGTGAGCGTGACGTGCGAGAACTCCTCTGCAACATCAGACCACCATACTTCAAATGCAGTGTGGTTAGAGTGTTTTCGTGAGGATAACTGTGCCTTCTTACCAGGCTGAGATAGGTCTGTATTAGGAGCTCCAACGTGTGTAGAACTTGGTATGACTTGTGCTCGCAATACGTGGTAATTCTGTAAATTGATTGCGAGTCAGAGGATAGTGCTGCTAATCACAAATATATATATGTACTTATCGACATTACAGCATCTTGAAGTATAGCGCAATACGGATGCGCTTCTAACTCGAAACCTACATACTACGATTACACAAATTAGAAGTATCTGACAAAATGTGATAAGTTTTTTAGATTTTTTGATACTACTGTGTGGGCCTAAACTGTTAAGGGTAGAGTGAGGAATGCCCACAGTACATTGGTGACGATTTGTGGTTGTGGTGGATATCACATTGACTCTGGTAAACATGGGTGTGTGTATATTTGCTATGTTTCTCTATCTCTCAAATGCCAGGGACAATATGAACCCATGGCCATATATTCACAAATAGTGTTCTGTTCATAATTACACTGTTTGAGTAAACAACGAGTATGCCAAGCTCGTCGCATGGGACTTTTCTCAAATGCGTAGTTTTTAAACATGGCCTCTCATGTACCTGATGTTTGTGACAGTGGTTCCCCTAATATGTATAAAGCCTACATGACTTATGTCTGTAGATGTGCTTCACATATTAATAGATGTTGGTTGACACACTATGTTTTGTATCGCGCTTTTATTAATAGCGGGATTTGTGTTATCTTCAGATGTGGATCATACCTTGAACTGGACACTTGCATTAACACTAGGAGACCCCGATTGGGGGCCTATCCAGTAAAATAACGGTGGGTATCCCTTCACAGTAGCACAGCATGGTAATATTTAAACTTATTTTTTGTCGTATACACTTCATTCCCCTAAATTTATGGGGATATAACATAAGGGAGCTTGGATTCCAAATGTACAAATTAGTCATTGATAATACGATTTCTCTATGCATTTTTTGGTTTGCACACAGTCGTATGTGAGGATGTATCTGCTGCTCTCCCACGGTGGCGATGAGGGCTTTTTTTGTCTCTTACTTTTGTTTTCATGTTGTTCTATTAAGGATCATTGTCGGTAGCTGTTTCTTGGAAGGTGGGCACTATATTGGAGAGCTAATGCGAAAGTAGCTGTGGTTCTTACTCTAGTCAAAACACTGGTAGTGGTGCTCAATTTGTGTACCCTGCTACTAATATCTAGTTAAGTTATCTATAGTTGATGATACCCCCAACATGCACGGTTTTCGCATCAATAATTTCACTGCAAATGTTGCTGTAATATTATCAAAGCTGTCATAGAACATCTAATGAGTAATGTAGCATGTGAGGTAATTAGCAGTGCATGATGAGGGTAGACCTGTGTCCAACCCATACATAAATCCAACTGCCTGCTATGCACAGCCTTCAGCTGGCCTCGTGGGGGGTTAACTGTGGGCCAGGCCCTTGACCTGGCCCTCCAGCCACCCCCAGCTTGCAGCCAACCCCACCATGTCTGCAGCCAGTCCCTGTGGCCAACCCCAGCTGAAGGCAGCAAGGCCCACACTGGGCAGGCCTTTGTTTGTGCTTGGAGGATTGTCCTGAAGCCAGGCCCAGCAGCCAACTCCCCACATGCAGCCAACCCCACACTGCGCACAGCCAGGATTGACCTGCAACATGGCTCTGTGGCCCCCTAAATGAAATTAGTCAACCTCACACTGCACACAGCTTTTAGCTGTGAGCAATGAGGGTTGGCCACAAGGCCTGGCCCTGGGGACCCTATCTCCAGGGCCTTTTGTTTAAGGGGAGGGGGCAACTTGGTCCCCCTTCCTCAAACTATAATGGCCTAGAGGCATAAAAACTAGCTTTTACACTCTAAACATATTGAGATCTTTTTGTATTTTTGAAAATGTAGCATCATGTCTTTTAATTACTTTTCTCTTATAATTTGGAAAGTGAATAATATAGAAACAGGTTAACTGATTTTGTTGGGTTGCTGGTGAGGATCCCTGGAAGTGGTTGCACATATGCACACATGAAAAGTCGGAGAAGTCCATTAGAACACTGAATCCAGATGGTCAAGAGATTATGCATGCCAATAGACCGAATTCAGATGGGAGAATCAAGATTTTTTTAGACAAAAATAGTTTTATTTAGCTGTCTCCCGTCTGAATTTGTAATTTCTTCACTATGAATCAGTAGGAATAATACATTCCTCTCATTTTTTTTCAAAACCTCACACTGTCCTCTTCTGTAATGTTGGCATGTATGAGAAATGGTTATTAGGTTTGTGAATTGTACATATATTTTGCAGACCATTCCAACTTAAAATAGAATTGACTTGAATGAAGTATGCGTGTTTACGTGGTACTAAACAGGGGTTTATTTATTTTAAATATGGCTGGTACTTGGAGCACGCTCTTGAAAACAGTGATTTTCCATGGGAAGTTATGTTTTTTGTAATGAACCAGCATCTGTTTTTGAGGATGAGAAGTGCTTGAATCAGTGTAGGAAGCTGGCTCTGTATATACTATTCCAAAGTGAGGTATAGTGTGTACAGATTCCAGTGGATCCCCAAAGGTGGGCAGAGGTAAAAGTAGATAATACCTTACTCTCTATTTGTGGTGGTGTGGGCGAGCAATGAGGCTTTATGAGATGGTAGTGTTAAGCATTTATTGTACACCCTCAGGCAAGAAATAATTTCACACACTCAAAGACTGATCTCAGACCAATTTGTTTGTATAAATATATTATTTAGTTATATTTTATTTCTAAAACCAAGCCAGGCCTGGTGCAGGTAAGTGAAATAATACTTTGCAAGAAAAATGCAATCAAATACCGTTTGAATGCAGTTGAATGCAATTGGATTGGTGACAGGTAAGTAATTTGTTTGTAAAACAATTGGAATTACTTTTCAGTTACTTTTAGATTACTTTTCATGTTACTTTGCAGATTACTTTTTAAATTACATATTCTACTCAGTGTGATATGCCTAGATATCACACTGGGACATTTTCCTAGAGAAAGGTACGTAAGCCAGTTTTTGTACATTTGCAGTATCTTAGGGTTTCATACAAACCAACTCCACACTTAGAAGATGTTACACAGAAAGGTTGTCAATGGGAGAAAACAGTTATTGGTTTAGCTGTAAGTACTTTGGAGTTGGTATTCAGGGGTTGCTGGGTTCAGAGTGCCGAGGACCAATATTATCCAATGGGGGATAGGGGACTCTGGCTGATGGTGTCTCATGAGCAGGCCACAAGGTTGTGGGAGCAAAGCTCCTGGTGTTAGGGGTAGGGCAAAAGGGGATCCAATTTTGCAGACAAGGTGCACCCACAGCGGCACAGGGGCGCCGGGTAAAAGGTGCTGTTTTTGCATCGGGTGCCCTGTTGTTTTCAAGGGGAGTTGCTATATCTTCTTTTGGTCTTCTTCCTCGTAGGTTGCGGGAATCTGTCTTCTTGGTTCAGGGCTTGAGGTCAGTAGCCAATGGGATACCAACTTTAGGGTGACTACACCCTTGGTGTGCTCGCCCCACTTAGGGGAGTGGGCACAATCCGTAATACTGATTGGAGAGTGCCTGCCATCTGCAAGATGGTGGTTACTGAAGAGTGGGCCTCACCTTCCCCACCTGAGGACTGGGATTGGCTGTGGTGGGCTCACCTTCTGGGCTGTGCACATTTTTTCCCTTGTCTTCCAGCTGAAAAGGAGGGGAGACAAGAAGAGGGTCTGCTCCTGATAGCAGGAGAGGCTGGGGGTTGCGTTACAAAGGCAGCAAGGCCTTTGAAGCACCCTTGCCACAGATGACTCTTCCTGGCCTGGGGAAGGTGTGACCACCTCCGCCCAGGAAAGGCTTTGATTCTAGGCTCAGGGAGTGAAGTTTCCTACCCCAGGGGTCCACAAACATGCCTTGTGGTGGGAGGCTGGTGTGTACCAGTAAGGGAACCCACCAGAGGCTGGTAATTTTTAAGGGGGAATCTCTAAGACGCCCACAGAGTGCATTGTATAATAAATCCCACACTGACATTAGTGTGGGTTTATTATGCTGAGAAGTTTTCTATCAAACTTCCCAGAATTCAGTAAAGCCATTATGGTGCTGTGGAGTTCAATGGAAGCTGGGAATAAATTGACAATCGCGTTTTATAAGTCTTTGAACTTGGAGGAGGGGGGATATAGCTATTTCTCATATGTGACAAATATGCAGCACCACTTTGTGTGGGTAAGAATGAGAAGAAACTACATGGGCAAGCTGGGCTCAGGCCAGGGCAACAGTCTTCAGAGTGGCTCACGGAGCTCTCTGCATTAGGGTCCTGCACAGAGCAATGTCCCTTTACCCTGGATCCAGCGACTTTGTTTACATTTGAAATGTTGCAATCGCTGTATTTACCACCATTTCAGCCCCCCCTCCATGCCCTCCCATCAATCATTCCCACTCTGCGGCCTCACACCAACACTCCCTCCCCACTCCAACAACCAACTTGGAATCAGACTGATGGGGCTAAGCTGTGGGCGATTTAGGTGTGTTAGGGGATATGCAAGAAGTTTGTGTTCAGAGGCAAAAAATGGGGAAAATCCTCCACGTTAGAAGGGTGAGCTGGATAGGCACCAGGTGTAAAGATATAGTAGGGAATTGCATAATTGTGAATTTCAGGGATGTAAGTGTAGTGCAGCACATTTTAACTTGTGGGACGGTTAATCAGGCAAGTAGTATAAGATCCTTGCCATTAGTATATTTTTATCCTAGACAAAATGTCTCATATGATTCAGCCCACCTCTTTGGGAGATCTAGGGAAGGACCAAATACAAATAAGGCTCGAAGCCACACCTTGTGGGGCCCTGTGGCAAGAGATTGGGAACCATCTAAATGGACCAACAGATTAAGTCCCTTGAGGTCCCTAGAGGAAAATGATTGACTGATAAGGTCCCCCCTCATAGCTGAGAAGCCAGCAATAAGAGAAGGTGGGAACATGACCCCGCAGGGACCGCGAGGTGTGGGGCTGCCGGTGCCCCAAAAGGTTGCTCTCATAAATCCTTTCTCTATAGAAGAGGTTCACACACTAATAGGACCTAATGGGGTGAAACCAGTCAGTACGCTGGAATATAAGATTGGGCCTGCATCGGGAGGCACCAGCTGTGAGGAGGAGTTAAGGGATGATTTGTCCCTGCTCTCATTACAGTGTCGAGGGGCTCAAGTAATGTCTTTAAGGGTTGATGACAGGTCTGTTACTGAAAGCCTAAGTGCCCAGGGACCAGCCTGTGACCAGTCACTAGAAGGGGGGCTAAAAATATTCTCGTGGAACATAGCCGGCTTAGCAAGTAAATTTGATAATATTGAATGGCGCCAATACATAAGCAAGTTCCAGATAATTAGTCTACAAGAGACCTGGGTGGTTGATAGTAGTCTCTTCCATATGACAGGGTATAAATGGTTTTTGTGCCCGCCCAGAAATCGAGATCAGGAAGAGCAATGGGAGGATTATCTGTATCTATAGATTTAAATCTGCAAGGAACATGGACCAGTCCATCCTGGATATCTCATAATCTCCAGGCATTGGGGTTTAGGGGTAGCGGGCTGAGGCTGATCATGTTCAATGTATATAATGCAGGAGCCAGGTTGAGAACGGTCTATAGTCAAGTAAATATACAGAACCATAAAAACTATATGTAACAATCACTATAAATCTTTATAATAGCATCCAGTAATAAGTAAAGACAATGGAATTAAATTGTTTCTTTTGTTTATTCTGGAATTGTTATAAATATTTTATCTTTTTATAGCATTTTTGTTATATATATATATATATATTCGCATTTTATATCTTCATTTACTATATGAATGATTAACAGTTCATAAACATAAGATTTTAAAATTGATTACAGACAAACATTAAGTGAAAAACGGACAGTTGGTGTAGGCAATACGGCAAGATAATTCACAACGCGCGTTTCGGCAAATATAGCCTTCCTCAGGTGGCCGTGTATTGCTCTGAAATTGTTAAACACAATACGGGTGAGAGTTAGACACTTTTAAACACTGGACACATATTATACATTTAACTCTATACAGTGAATCAACACAATCAACAGTTTATATACAATTTAAAAAACATTTATAAATAATCGACAGATTAAATGCAATTGTTGGTATATGACAGCCACATATATATATATAAAGCAGATATATTGTTATATGCATCATCATATGATACTTCTTATGGTTTCCATATATTTCATATAACACAATAGCCACATATTTATGTTGATCTTTATCATATATTATTCATTTATCTATTTAAGGTACATATAGGTAAGGTGATTCCCATGTACCTTACATAGATTTTCTTGTATAACAGAAATGGAACCCTAACAATCAATATCATAATCAAATATCACTATGCCTTTTTCATTCACATTTCAGGCTAAATGGGTCTATTACAATTAGATTACGCATTGCATTGAACATTATAAATTAAGCCGACCTACTAAGAGAGTATCAGTGTGCAACAGACTTCAAATGCAACTAATTATGAATATTTATACATACGGGACCAAAGATATCCAAACCATGTGAGCACAGAATAGAAAGGGACTATTAAATATGACTGCGTGATTCTTGACGATAAAACTAAAGATAAGGGAATGAAACGAGAAATTATGTATAACAGACGGGTGATTTTATGTACTCAATTCTTTACAACAATTTCGTTTTGAGAACAGTTCATTCCAGTCGAAGACTTACAAAGTAGTATTTTCATGACAAACTAATGTACACAATTACGAGGTATGTTCTAAAAAATGGATGCCCTCTATCATAATTATATAGACCATGCATTGATGTGAAAATCACTTACTTAATTGATGCGTAACTTGGTACTCATGAAGCCACGATGTTTACTGTTTTACTGTTTATACTGCTCTCATTTCTTTGAATGCCTGTTGTATAAAGAACAAAGGGAATGGGGTACTATGAATTATTTTCCACATGGTTTCACTGTGTTAATTTGAGAGTTTATATATTAAACGTAATATATACCATGTAGACACGACCGAATTAGCTTTCACTGATAGCCTTCCCAGCAACTATACTGAGATTCTGAAAACGTCTCAGCTGTAAAAAACAATAATGGCCATAAGTATTGCACGGATATAGAGGTGTCCACATATGTTTGCTGTACCAGATAAGTTGTGCCATAATATACCTGGAAAAGGCTGGAAACGTATTTCATGTGATTCCAAACAGCTACGCGTTATACTGAAATTTTGTTTCAGAAACCGTAAAGAGAATAATTTCTTGAATAAAAATCTATAAAGAGACGAAATGATACAAAAATGAGAATACTGATCAGCTACAACTAGTTTCAATACTACAGTTGCCAAAGAGAGTTAAATTACTCTGATAAACAAGGCATAACGTTTATTAATGCGCCTACGAAAGTTAAGGTGCTATAGTTACCTGCGCTTGACGCTTGTCAATGCACCGAGTCAGGGTTCGAAGGTTAGTTATCTTGTTATAGTTCTAAAAATATATAACAAACCAAAGTTTTAATGTCGGATATTATGTTTCCTCCACTAATAAACCAACCAATGGGACTGTATGCTTACCGTTAAATGGAAAGTAATTTCCAGCTATGACTCTTGGCATCTCGGTGTCAGGGGAACATCGCGACGACGGCCGACGTGACGGATGGCTGGATACAAACAGTGCCCCTCATTTACATGCCTTCTTTATATAGGCGGTTTAAGTAAGAGTTATGAATCACTAGGAAGAGAATTTGTTATTTGTGGCAGTTGAGAAAATCAAGGGAGGCAAAAGAAATTGACGATTGCGACAGAAAAAGGAATCATTCCAGTAACTTACCACCGTGTGAAATTAACTATTCAACCACCATGAATTCATAGTGTACCCTTGGTTTCACATTTCTTGTCCTGATGAAGACCCCGATGTAAGGTCTTAACTACGCCTACATTTGTAGCGTGGGGTCGAAACATCGACGGCTACTTCCTTTCACCTCAGTTGACACCCCCCTATTCCCTCTTTCTCTCCTTTTCTTGGGGCACTGCTAATGTATCTGTATTTTATGCATTGTAAACCTTGCCCATTGTGATTAATTTACAATGTGTCTTGCTTAATGTCTTTTTACTTTCACTGCAAATAAATGTGATGAATGTTTAAACGTTTCACTGGGACCCCTTTCGTATATATCATATAGCACCCAGGTCCCCAGTGACTTATTTGGGTAAACCCCCTCTTTATTTATCTCATATGCTAAGTATTTCGTTTTTTGATGTTGCTAGTCATGGACTTTCCTATGAAAAGGGTTCCCTTGCTGCCTCATTTTATTCACCAACAGCAGCGAGGGCAGCAAATCTCTTTCCGCCCAGGGCATACGCCGAGCAAGTGCTATGTATCTTGGTTTCATTCTCTTGAGTTTTTGAGCCTGTAAAGAGAAGGGGAGATCATAGGTTTCCCTTTTTTTTAGGTTGCTGGTAGTGTCTTGAAAAATGAACAAATTGCATCCTGTTATTGAGTCTCTTATTCCTTACCAATTTCATATGTGGAGAACCGGTAACATGGAGTGACTAATTAGTTTGCAGACTCTGGTATTTGCTTGTTGAGTGCAGCAGTGTTTAAAGATGCCATTATTTCCGTACTCTCTTCAATACTTGTTTTAATTAAAGAGTTTTTTAACTCCAAGAGAATGCTGAATTAATGTTATTACTAATTTAAGTATTTTTCCTTTTCTTCATTTGTGTTATTATGCTTCTCATTCTTGTCTCTTTTATACTCAGGTCCCTCTTTTTGGCTCTTATTTTGGCTTGTTGTTGTTGTGACACAAGGCTCGTTTCTATTGTCAAATCAGTTCGTGTCCCTGTTGAAGCAACATGTGTAATTGGACAGGTCACGATACACATGTCGGCCAGATGTGTGTTAGAGGAAAAGTGAAAGAATAAACAATAAAACAATTATTAAGTACTCATGAAGAGTCTCAACTGATGTTCAATGACTTATGATCTTGAAGTACCTCAGCAGACCTTGAAACAATCTTTTCTTTTCTAAAATTAACTACCCATCTTATTTTCTTGAAAGCTTTAACTACCCCTACAGACTACCTAGCCATGTACCCTAACACAGTTATATCTACCCATCTCTGAACTATAAAAATGCCTTACAAACCAGTGGCGTAGCAAGGATGAGGGAGGGCCACCCTGGGCAGCATGAGTTTTGGGGCAGTGCCCTCCTGCTTTCACCTGTGGCTGTTGTGGGTGGCAAATGCATGGATCAGCACGATCCCCCCCTGCTCTTACCCACGACTGTCTCACAAAAGGTCTAGCTATGCCATTGTTACAACCCCTGTATACTACTCCTCCCTGAGCTCAAATACTCCTTATTACACCTATGTACTACCCATTCCTGAACCCTAAATCTCCTGAATATCCCTATACATGACACAGGCTGAACCCTAAGACCTTCTTACTACACTTTTACACTACTCCTCCATGAACCCTAAAACTCCTTAGTACCTATGTACGCTACTAATCATTAAGTCCTACAGAATCTTTATTCACTTAAAAAATCTAAAGTATTTGAACAATCTCCCCTTTTCTTAAATTATATTCCTTAAAACTACTATATATTTCACTATTTAAAATCAAATTACTGTTTTACTTAAACTTCATATTTTCCCTGTATACAAAAAAACTTCAAAAACCATACATTCATAGGTTCCATACTTTTTTAAAATTAACTACTTGTTATTTATTAAGTATTATACATTAAATGATTAATAATTACAACCTGTCTACTTAACAACTATTTAAATTTCATTCAAAATTTATTTTGAATAACTATCATGACTTATATGTATATTTGTATGTGTATATATATATATATATATATATATATATATATATATATATATATATATATATATATATATATATATATATATATATATATTAGTGTACACACGCATATATGTATATACACTATACAAACCAATATATATTTACACACATATATATATATAGATATATTTATATATGCTGCTTAAGTTGAGACTTTTAAAACTATTCAAAATAACTTACTGTGATGTACAGTTCTGTAAAGTAAAGCAGTGAAATCTTACCCTTGATGTAAAGACTTCCGATGTACTTACCTGCAGTGTAATGATTACCTATGAGGCTCTGTGGTAGACATGGAGTGTGAAGCACTGCAGATTCTGGCATACATGCTGCTGAGCATTAGATCATACTCTCCCTATAGCCTGCAGGTGCTGCATTGACAGCAGGGGAAGTTGTACATGCCTCTTGGCCATTTAGTAAGAGAAGGCCTGAAATGTTCAATTTTTTTCCTTTTCGTAAATTGGAAAATGGAACAGAGGTAGTTTAGGTATCTTGGTTAGCTGTGATAACATCTTGTGGTTGGAGGTCTGTATCACAAGGACTATTATGTTACTGGAAGGAACATTTAATGCTATTGGGTATGCTAACACAAGGCGACGGTAATGTGCGTCTTGGTCATTCTTGTTTTTTTTAGCACCAGGTTCTATATAAGAGAATGCTTTGTATGTTTCAGCGCATTGCAACACTTTGAATATTCTACCTTTGTCAAGTCCAACTCCCCTTGCACTCCAGTCCCGTGTTAATTCTTTATGCGTTATATTGGGCTTGTTTGTGTTTGTTCTTTCCTTGTTTTAATTTGCATAATTTTTCTCTGGTACAGATTTGTTCTGCTGAGGGTATTTGTATGCCTTGTGCTTTTTCATCTCCTAGATACTGCCTTGACACCTAGACTCCTTTCCTTCTGAGCTTATTTTGGGTACAACTGCCTAGCATTATCTTTCTGTCTGTTTTGTTATGCTGGAAGACAGTGGTGAAGTTGCAGGGGAAAGTTGCTTCTATCATCTCTGCTCTATCACAATGGTAAGGTAAGAGAGGTGCCATTAACAGTACAGAAATAAAATCTTCAATGTAAAAGTACCATACCTCTTGAAAGCTTAATTTTACTTGAACTTGTATTTAGAAGACTTCTAACTTGGAAATCTAATGAAGGAAAATGATTTTCAGATTGACATTTGTGGCATCTAAAATGGATTCTCCTGGAAGTGTGATGAATCATTGCTATTTTCTCAGGGGATATATGATCCCAATCTCTTCAGACTTTAGTGGTCCAAGATGAGAAAAGTTTGTAATACAGAAACGCTCCGGAAAATAGTTGGAGGCTTGCCAATTTTACTACTCGGAAAGTCAATTTTGAGTGTGAGCAAGTTTACATATATATTTTCTCACCTAAACTGATAGCAAAATAAAATTGAAAACAAAAATCCTCGAGCACCACAAAACAATAGCCCAAACTTTGCTTAATGTTGACACCTGTTTTTTCCTGATTTCTCTGCTCTAACCAACACGTTTCTTCCTATAACATACTTCTTAAGGGCAAAGAAGCAAAGTCAATCCTCACTCCAGATGTAATGGAAATGCATAGAATAGTAATATTTCAAAATAGAGCCACAAATGTATCCAAATGTAATGCGGGATACTGTGCAAAGTAGTGTGCCGTGCGGATGCCCTACAGATATTTTAGGGGATTTAAAAGTTAGGAGAGGACACATTACTCTGCAGAGTATTCCATGTTACTTTTGGATACATCAATTGCAGGGTCAAATCTGTGTTCAAGGTAGAAAGAAGGAGATTTAGGATAGGATTTCTCAACAGGGAAAAATATTTTCCATGTGGAAAAACCAGAAAGTTACAAACTACACATATGCTTCAATGTGTCATTTCCATATGAAGAATTGTACTCAAATGGGCAAACAGTTATTAATTCGAGTACTCATGGACACTATAACCGTCACAACTTTCCCAGAGCCCACATGGAATTATTTGTGCACCTCAGGAATGTCAGATGTGTGATCAAACCTGGAAATGTAAAAAATACAAAGTTGGCCACTTTGCCAGTGAGATTCACTTTATAAAAACTTTGTAAGCTTAGTGAAATGTAACACTTTAAAAGTTCAAAACTAAAAGAGGGTCAGCTTCATAAGCCCCTTAAGTCTGCAAGAAACTGTTTCAGCTGCCACTTATGGAAGTAGGTGTCTGTCACAATCACCTTCTCTTAGCTCCACCCCTCAGCAAATTCCTAAGAACATTAAACTCGTCTTTATCTGATACAGGACCCGTTGTCCATTCCACCCCCACATACCTCCTTCCATTCTAAGCACTGCAACCTGCATAATACCTTAACCAGAATGAATAAACCACAGGGGTTTACCCTAATCACCCCAACACATCTGGACAACAACATAAGAAAAAGCAAACGCAGGAATTGTAGGAAAAGATCCAAAATAAGTCCTGTAGAGTGAACAATAAATTACTCCCTACCTATGGATACTAAGTCCCCGGGCAACTAATTTATTCATTGTTCATTCACAATTCTGCCCCCACTTTGAATTTCGGATAGCTGGTGTAGCTGCAGCACACCCTCTTGTTGCGCAAACGATTGCAGAGGATTGACTGCTCCATAAAAGTTAAGAAGTTTTCACATGCGGATTAAGATGGCAATATAAACAAACTTGATGTCATGGTAAAAGTGTGCCCGGAGAGGAAGTGACTTGCCTGGGGTTTTTAGGATTATTTAAGAGCCACGTAGGGTGGCAGTCGTTATGGAGGTGTATCTCCGGCCGGCCGGGCTTTGTTTATAACCATGTGTTTGCTTGCACACTTTATGACCATGTCCTGCTGAGGCCTGATTGGGTTGGCTGAAATGCATCGACTTTATTTGGAGGAGTCCGATCAACTACAAATGCTATACAAGACAATTGGACATACACTTTGTTGGCCTGCGTGGAGGTTGACAGTTACACTCCCAAGTGTGTATGGGACTATCTCCCATGGTTTGCGTATGAATTGTGTTGTTTTCACAACTGGTATTTGATTGTAGGGGTAGGAAGAACCTTAAAACCGTGATGATTATTACATCACTACCTTTTGTATTCATTGGATGTTTTGTGTGTACGTGAAAAATATAAATATATGTTGGAAATTCAAACTGGGGTCAGAATTGTGAATGATCAATGAACTAAATGAGTTATCCGGGGTCTTAGTACCCATAGGTAGGGACTCAATTTCAGTTCTCTCCACAGGACCTATTTTGGATCCTTTCTTACACATCTTGCATTTTGCTTGTTCTTAATTCCTTAACCCGAGCATCCCTTTCTAGTGGTTCCTCCCTCCTGCTCGCTCATACTCTGCCTCCTACTCTGTCCTCTTCTCTAACAAATTTACCCAGGTCACCACATGGATGTTTGCAGACTCCGAAACATTCCCTCATCCACAGGACAATCTGCCACAGAAAATCATCAGCAGGACAGGACACCCACAGGACAGCCTGTTAAAGAAAATCATCTCTCCTGAGAACTTTTACCTTTGCTTTGACAAAGTCTTGAAACTGCCCCCACTGTCACCATGACCAATGTTTTTTTTTTTTTTTTTTGGGTGGTTCAACAAATGGTATGTTTTATTGTAGGTGTCATTGTCATCCCCAGTGCATTTTAAACTCCAGCTCTTATCCGTGCATTCTCACTCACATAGGGTCATAGAATGTTATGTCATATGTGTGCCCTGTAAGAGTAACAAACCTAATTTTCATACATTAAAAGGCAAATGATTCACAGAATCAGCATTTCCAGGCTTAAATCCCCTTGCAAGGGTGGGCAAGTCATCCTACAGGGTGGACGTTTGAGCACAAGCAAGTCAGAGTGGGAGATTGAAAGATGTTTCTAACGGTCGCAAGTATACAATTTTAAATGCCCCTACCTAAACAGAGACATAGGTCTACATGTGCAAACGTTCATCCTTCCTCTGTTTTCATTTGTGAATTGTCCCTCGGGTACCAGATATTGATCGTTCATGGAAGGCTTCAAAGACAAACATCAGCAGCTACCCATAAAATGCTATTCCCGGCTCTGGATGTGGAATAGGAGTTAATTGTGCACAATTAGCACAGTGTAATGTGCTAATTGTGTGGCACAATACACATGGGGCCTTGTTAATATGTGCACCTACTTTATCTTGTAAGTGAGTGTCCTAGTCAGGGAGGTAACCTGAGCTCTGCCATTAACTGGTGAACGGAGATGAGGTAACTAAAGTCTGTTCAATGGCGTCCCAAAGTACATTTTGCACATAAGGGATTGTTCATGGAAATTAAATGTGTTTATTGAATGAAATAAACCATTTATATTTTTAAAAATCCCAAACTGCCCACTCACGTCCCAAAAATTGATAGGGTTTGCTTGTTCTTTGCGTTTGCACAACTTCGCGGGATCGGAACAGCAAGAAATGCACGCAAACAACTAGCACATTAGTTAAGAAACCTTCTATTTTACTTTGACAGTTCATGGTAATGGAATTTAATTGTAAAAAAAACTGAACAATTCCCGCTGAATGTCATTTGGTTCATTCAAAATGGGAATCAGGGACATTTTTAACAAAGGTTTTCAAACTTCTTTTGAAATCATGAAGCTGCTGTGCACAGATAAGGGGAGAGGTTTGAGGATTCTCTATCTGAAATTTCAAGGTTTTTTTTCCATCTGCTTTTTCACATTAACTGGTAATTATCCAGAAAGGCACATAATAGTGCAGAAATGACAGAAGCTGACAAAGGATTTCCTAAGATATGTAAATTGTCAGTGATAGGCAAGGTGCAAGAGAAAGCCTTCCTGCAGCACAATTATTTATGCCAGTTTCATTTGCTTTTAGGTAGCTGTGATGGCACACTACACACGGGGCCTTGTTATCATTTGCACTGCACATTAGCTGCAGCTCCACCAGCTATGAAAATATGGCGATAGAAGGCAGCTCTAAGTCTGGTGACTGCCTTTGGCGTATTATTTAAAGATTAATATGAAATGGGTTGTTTGAAAACGCAGTCTTTTCTTAATTTTCCATGTTTTAGTAAATGTTTCTATATATAAATACACCTTAGCATTCTTCAATAGGACACGTTGCATAGAGTTTGCTAATAATAATATGCTGATGCATTGTTAGATTAAATGCTGTTAAAAATTAGCCTTCTGCAATTGCAAATAAGAGTGGGATGAACAGCAAATAGCACAGTGTTTATTCATGATATCCAGGAGACATTTGTCAGTGTTCACCAAATTCAATAAATAAGATGGTGCTGCCCCCTTTTGAATTTTAAAAAGATTATGTAGTCTTTTGCTGAACATTGTGAATAGATATTATAACACATCTTAAACGGTGTGACATTTCCTATTAGCACTTACATATTCCATTCAGAATGTTTAACAACCTTAAAGCTGCTTACAAAATAAATGCCTGCCTAGGTTCATAACAGAGAAGGCCTTTATGGAAAGCAGTTCAAAAACATATATATATATATATATATATATCAGGCCCAGGGAGCCCATATTACCACCATTGTTATTGACACGCAGGCAGTAGCGTGGATTTTTGTCTCCTGTGTTTTTACGTGAATTGAATTAGAATATATTTCCCTTGTGTTTTGTGGAATAGAGAGTATAACTGGACTTTGGGTGGTTTTGCGGTTCGATCTTGCATTCTCACAGATCAGAGTGTGAAAGGAAACACTATTAACACTGAGACACATCCAAAACAATTCACACCAGAATTGTCAAAGAGGTACATGTGCCTTTTGAAAGTGTAAAACATCCTATATTTGTCACTGTGGCTCCTAAACATGTCTTTTAAAACTACTTGTCTATTCTGCACTGAGCTCTTGCATCCAAGAAAAGGACCGGGCACCAGCCGGGTTTTGACCCCTTCTACTCTCCAGCCCCTGCTTCTTTGGGTTGATTGTAAGGCTGGATGTAGCAGTGTGGACTCTTGTCGAAGCCTTAGCAACACCGCAGTCACTCGCTAATCCTGTGATGAGGCCAGTTACGGTACAAAAAGCAGGGAAACCCAGCCACAAGCCTGCAAATCCCAGGCATCTGGTGGGAAAATGCACTATAAAAGCTACAAAAACAATACACCAGAAGCAATTCAAAGTCTGTAGCAATATGGTTGCACCCTGACCGAATGCAGAGGCTGACCCGAACCCCCACAACCCCCACAGACTACCAGCAAGGAACAGCGGGGTCGGGGAAGGCCAGGGAGAAGAGGGAGAGGAAGACGGGGTGAAGTCCGCAGCAAAACCAGATCAGAGTCACGGAGGTGACAGAACACTACCATCAACTGACCCCCAATTAGACTACCGGGAATGCAGTCGGAGTGTTGAGGAGGCCAGTAGGCGCTGGCATGAAGTGAAAATCTAAACCATGCACAAAGCCGCTGCCAACAAGAAGGCAGCAAAGGTGACAGGAGGTAGGAGTCCTGCGCCACAGGAGGAGCTCGAGGAAATGGAGGCCACAGTCAACCGTGTGGAGACGGTGCAAGGAGTCGGAAGTGCGGACACCGCTCGGGAGGACCTGACACAACATCTACAGGGTGAGTAACGACCAGGGACTGGGGGGACGGGGGAGATGGCACATACGCACAACGAGGTGTAGCACACAGCACACCCACAATGACCCTGAATCATGTCCCTGATCCGCGTGGCACACTCCAGCACACACATATAGCAAGAACAGCACACCCACATTGGCGACAATGTGGTACAATGCGCGAACACAACTCTGCATAACAGAGGACACAACTGGGTCTGCACACACGCAGAAACAGGCCTACTACATCTGACAGAGCTGGAAACTGTGAAATGGATATGTACGCATACAATCTCATATCTGTCATGTAGTCGAAATGTACACGGTCCCGCATTCAAATCCTGCACCTCCCGAACAGTCATAATGTACATTGTCAGATAGTCTGCATGTTAGCAAGAACAATGCGCCAACATACATGTCAACACAATGTCAACATGCATCTCCCCTTCACATTGCAGAGGGACACTCAACACCTCCAGCGGAGCACAGAAGACCACACATCAGTGATGGCGGAGAGGACCACCACACCTTACAACAGCCCATGGACATCCCACGAAACCAACCACCAGGACCAGGGCACCCAAGATACTCAGAAGAAAACACAGACCCTGCAACAGACCACACAGCAGAAAGCACCCGCAAGCACGGCTGGCTCACAACACTTCACCGATCCACACATCGCACCCCAATGCCAGGTGTCAGAAGTCTGAAAGGAGGTGGCTGAACAGGTGCGGGTGGGGTCTGAAACCATGACAGGTGAACTAGATCACAGACGTGGGTGCCCATTATCCTTCAGGAACCACCTACACCCCACAGAGGAGACCCACACTGCCATAGACACATGCAGATGCACATTCCCAGTACAAAACCACGCCCAGGGGCAGGCAAACATCAGTCACACACCCACGTTGGCTCTGCGTACACCGGCCCAGTCCACTCCCCTTATGAATAAAGTGGGTGACGACAAAGCTACATCTTCAAGCTCTAACACGCTGCCTGCGGTGACATGTCTGCGTCCGCTGTACAGAGCACAATGAAATGTGGTAGGCCCCAGGGCCCTCATGCATACAACAAGACCACACAGACACACGCAGATATCATGTTGAACTGGCTACGGGTACGTACGCAGGGACACATGTACAGTGACGCCTGTGCTGGATGTCTGTGGGGTGAGTGTAAGCCAGCCCGCATGGAGTGCTTGGTGCTTGCAACAACCTAAACAGTGGACACCAGTGCTTTGGAAACATAGAAACCTGCATAACAGAGTCAACTGCTGAGCAACATGGAGGGAGCCGGAGCAAGTACAGAGGTTACCCAACATATAAACAGAAGTGTCCATGAAGTGCAGTGCACTGGGTTAGGAGCACAAGAGCTGAGCGCACTCGTGTGATGAAAATGACTAGGATTTTGTCCCTTCGGGATACTCCTGATGCACACGCGGTGGGGTCTGTCAGACCTGCATCATCTTCCACATTAACGTTCCAGGTCTCCCACACTGCCTGAGGTGACATTGCTGGGATACCTCTCCACAACACAAAACTCAATCAGTAATGGTCCAATGGTTGCGGTGCACTGAGTCAGTGCCACCTGGAGTGCTGAGCAGGGTAACAGGCAAATAATGGCATCAGTGACAGGTGTAAGCAACTGCGTTAGTCTGCTAGTACCACTATTTCGACTCAGGCAGATGGTGGTTGGAGGTTGCCCTGGCGATGGTGGCGTGTGCCTCCTTCAGTGATTTACTTGATTGTATCCGTGCACACCTGCTTAGCTATGTGATTTTAGATCAGTTAATATTGGCGCTGTCCTTTGCGTACTGTGTCTCTCAGTGCCTTCATATGATAGTGAGAAGTGTGATAGTATTATCACAAAGGGCGTGCACCTTTGACATGAAACACAATGGTTTCTTTAGCTTTCTTGAGGAAATATATTCATCAATCACAGTCAAACATTTGATGTTTATGACATTCTTTCTTTATTCAATCACTTGATGTTCATCAATTCAAAGATTTTGGAGATTCATTATAATCATGAATTCATACATTGTGTTTTGTTATACACAATGAATTTCGGGTTATCCAACTAACCCTTCATCAGGAGTTGTGTGAAGCGCATTGAGGATTTCCGGGATCAGTGTCGACTGGTTCAACAAGAAGCCAATCACAGTGCTGCTTCTAAGCAGCATTACGTGTCACGTGCTATGACGACGTGCAGAGTGTATCGTGACCCAGTGGATCTGTGAGGGTGCATAATTAATGTATGCTGGTGGTATTGCGCATTTCGTATTTATATTTAAGCACATAATGAGCTATGTAAAAATAAAACTAAACCGCGCTCAGTCGATGTTATTATTCAGCTGCGTTACCTAGAGAACTAGGGAGCGCGTTCTGATTGGATATTACTATTCAAGCTCCGGTCACGTGGTGTTGCGTGTTACCAGTCAGGGGGATAATAAAGATTGCTATCTATTACATGCAATGTCCCTTTTATCTGGGGCTCATGTGACTAAACAAAATACGATATGGTATGTAGTGTAAGTGCATTCTCTACATCAATATAATCCTATAAGTAAAACATGAGAAAAAAATTCCAAAGTGGGGAGACGGTATTAATCTGAATTGTAAAAACGATATCAAATAAAAGTCAATAAGCAAATTGTTCAAGAAGATACATCAATAGTGTAACCAAATGATTATGGAAATGGCATACATCAGTGCTGTTCATTGTCACATTTAGGAGGTCCAACAGTATGTGTATTGGGCCTAGACGAGCTTTAGGCCTGAGCTGTGGTAGTGCTGTACAGTCATAGGTGAGAAATGGATCATAGGAAACATGAAAATTCGATTCGATCGTTCATCCCTGCAGGCTGCAGGGAATTCAATTTTTTGATCCAGAAAAATTCAGCCTTAAGGCGTTGTTTAACAGGATCCATGTCGCAGCGATGTGGGAGTATCTCAAGTATTGTGAATCTCAACTGCGAGATTTGGTGGTTAGCTTCAAGCCAATGCATAGCTACAGTAGATTTATTGTTCATGGTTCGTATATTGCTTTTATGTTCTGACATTCTCACTTTAATTTTACGTCCTGTCTGTCCAGCATAAATCTTGCCGCAAGGGCATTTGATTGCGTAAATAACATTGGTGGAGTCACATGTCCCTGAATACTGCAAGTCAATTTTGTGGCCTTTAGTGGGGTGCATGAAAACGTTACCAGTGATTACATTATTGCAATGGATGCAATTTTGGCATTTGGCCATTCCTTTAAATAGTGGTTTTGCTTCCTTTTTGGTGGATAAAATCTCCTTTAGGTTATTGGATCTTTGGAAAGCAAAAGTAACATGTTCATTGTATAAGTTTTGTAAATGCGGTTCAGTTCTGATTAATGATGATTTTAAAGTATTCTCATCAGAAGTGATTCTTTTTAAACGGATAAATTGAGATGTGGGTAAGTGTTTTTTAAAATCATCACTAATGGATCAACATCAACAAAATTTACAAAGAGGATATCCCATAGAAATATTAGAGGAATCCTTAAAAAAAGTTGAGAAGTTACCTAGGGAAACGCTGCTTAAAACATCAAGCCAAACGGCAACACAGAAAACAGTGTGTGTATTGAAATATTCAACAGCGTCCCAAAGGATCAAAAAAGCTATTAATCGACACTGGGATTTAATCAGAAATGAACCGGATTTACAAAACTTATACAATGAACATGTTACTTTTGCTTTCCAAAGATCCAAAAACCTAAAAGAGATTTTATCCACCAAAAAGGAAGCAAAACCACTTTTTAAAGGAATGGCCAAATGCCAAAATTGCATCCATTGCAATAATGTAATCACTGGTAACGTTTTCTTGCACCCCACTAAAGGCCACAAAATTGACTTGCAGTATTCAGGGACATGTGACTCCACCAATGTTATTTACGCAATCAAATGCCCTTGCGGCAAGATTTATGTTGGACAGACAGAACGTAAAATTAAAGTGAGAATGTCAGAACATAAAAGCAATATACGAACCATGAACAATAAATCCACTGTAGCTATGCATTGGCTCAAGCTAACCACCAAATCTCGCAGTTGAGATTCACAATACTTGAGATACTCCCACATCGCTGTGACATGGATCCTGTTAACCATATCGCTGCATGCAGGATTTCCCTCCTGTGCTGGACCACAATTAAAATGGGTGTGGTCATGACGAGCTCAGCTCGTCATGACCACACGAGCACTGTGCTGCATGACGAGCTGAGCTCGTCATGAGCATGGAAGGGGTTAAACAACGTCTTAAGGATGAATTTTTCTGGATCAAAAAATTGAATTCCCTGCAGCCTGCAGGGATGAACAATCAAATCGAATGTTCATGTTTCCTATGATCCATTTCTCACCTATGACTGTACAGAACTACCACAGCTCAGGCCTCAAGCTCGTCTCGACCCAATACACATACTGTCGGACCTCTTAAATGTAACGATGAACAGCACTTATGATATGCCATTTCCATAATCATTTGGTTACACTATTGATGTATCTTCTTGAACAATTTGCTTATTGACTTTGATTTGATATCGTTTTCACAATTCTGATTAATATCGTCTCCCCACTGTGGGATTTTTTTCTCATGCTTTACTTTTAGGATTATATTGATATAGAGAATGCACTTACACTTATTAACATATCGTATTTTGTTTAGTCACATGAGCCCCAGATACAAGGGACATTGATTTTAATAGATAGCAATCTTTATTATCCCCCTGACCGGTAACACGCGACACCACGTGGCTGGAGCTTGAATAATAATATCCAATCAGAACGCGCTCCCTAGTGCTCTAGGAAACTCAGCTGAATATTTAACATCGACTGAGCGCGGTTTATTTTTATTTTTACATAGCGCATCAGCAGCCTGATTCCTGAAAACTGGAATCTGCGATTCTCAAATAGCGATTAACTGCGAATCGCAATTGAGAAATCGCAGAACGGTATTCATGATGTTTTGCGAGAAAAAAATGCGATTCGCACGCGGCCGCAAAAACCGTTTGCGATTATCGAAAATCGCAGAAAAATCGCTATTTTCGGCAACATCCGTGTAGGATTTGCGATATCGCAAATAGCGATATCGCTAATTGCGAGATCGCAAAAAGCGAGATCGCAAAATCGCGAGATCGGGAAAACGGGAAGTCGCATTTCGAGCACTGTGATGACATCACAACCAGGAAGCTGCCAGTTCCCACCCCCATTCACCACAGTGAAGCACACCTCGAGGCAGCAACAGAGTCCGCTCCTGCAAGGACAGCTGCATACTTGGACTACCACTTCCAATTCCACTGCAGCAATGGCTGAGGAGGCAGTACCTGGGCCCAGCAACACCGAGCGCAAGAGAAAACTTAGGTTCTCCGAACAGGAGTTGGAGCACCTAATCGAAGGGGTGGTGGAGAACCACTCCAAACTGTTCGGGAGAGAGTCAAGGAGGGTGCCCGAGCAGGAGAAGCGCAGGATCTGGGTCGGGATAGCGGCCACAGTGAACTCTGTGGGTGTGGCCGACAGGTCACTTGATGAACTAAAGAAAAGGTGGTACGACCTCCGAGGTCGTGCCAAGGAGAAGGTTGCCGAGAGGCTGGGAGAGTCCCTGGCCACTGGAGGGGGAGGACCTACAGTCCCTCCAAACACCCCCATGGAGGATCGCGTCGAAGACACGCTAGAGGCCGAGGCATGCATTGGAGTCACCCGATTGGACTCATCCCGCCCCACCCAAGAGAGCCAAGGTAAGTGGCATGCGACTGCGACCCTGTCCCCTATGAATGGCCATGACCCTATAGCCTCCCATAATGTTCCAAAGTCATGCCATCGGTGCACATTAGGTAATGCCCTAAAGCATTGTGGGACATGTAGTGTGGCCACAATGTACAAGTACCCCAATGCAGCCAGACAGGTTCAAAAGTACGCAATGCCATAGCCAGTCAGGGAATGTCATCCAGCATGCATGTAGCAACTGCATGTGTGACCGATACATGCAACTAATGAACGTCCACTTCCCCTCACAGGTGGCGCAGACAGCAGCGACAGCGAGAGGCTGCTCATTGATGAGCAAGCACTGGATGACGATGAGGTGCCGTTACCAACACAGCCTCCACCGTCTGGCGCAGCAACAACCCCTGCAGCCCGGCCCACTACAACTGTGCCTCCACCGTCTGCCGCAGCACCAACACCTGCAGCCAGGCCCACTACAACTGTGCCTCCACCGTCTGCCGCAGCACCAACCCCTGCAGCCAGGCCCACTACATCTGTGCCTCCACCGTCTGGCGCACCATCTACGCCTAGCTCAACTCCACCAGCAGCTGGCGCATCCACATCAGGTCCAGCGACAGCAGTGACACAGCGGCTACCCACTGTGGCCAGCCATCAGAGCAGGCGTGGCAGGGCTCGCCTGCAGAACAATGCTCCCAGCGCCAGGAGGAGGATGGAACAGCGCTTGCCGAGCATGAGTATCAAACGTAGAATGCTAAGAATTCTCCCGCTGCAGGCACGCCGGCAAGGGGCCATACAGTTGCAGCTGTATAACATTGGCTGCAATGTGGCAGGTGTGGGGGACAAAATGGACCGCATGACGGCAGCCATGGCAGGTGTGGGGGAGGGGATGGGCCGCATGACGGCAGCCATGGAGGTCAGCACAGCTGCAATGATATCCCAGAGCAACACAGCCCCCCGCCGCCACCGGCAGCGACTGACGCGGCTGACGGCTTACACTCGGTCAAACTACGTGATCGGGAATGCCACGTTGCAGCTATCGCGCCTGTCCCTGGCGCAGCAGCAGCAGCTCATTCAATGCTGCGAGGATGTGGCCAGGGTATTAGAGCACCTCACCACTGCCGTAATGGCACTTCATCCCGCTCGACCTGCCACTGTTGGGGGGGACGATGCCAGCGAGGGCAACTCAAGTGTGAGCAGCCACTCTGCCTCACACCTAGGGGCATTGAGACGTAGCACCAGGCCCACTGCAGGGTCATGTGCGGTGGCTGAGGAGGAGCCGGAGAGGCGCCTGGGTGCTTCGCGCCGGAGGCGCACCTGACTGACATGTACTTGTACAGGCACAGGCTGAACATAAGCCTGCCCTGTGTATTGGACGCAGCAGTATGGGGCAATACTGTTTGCAATGGATGGATGGCAACTTGCACCATTATTGTGATTCAAACAATAATATTTAATATAGCATCACACATTGGCGTTCTGTCATTATTACATTTTGCATGCAATTGTGATTTGTTGGGTGAGGGGAGAGGGTGCACTAGAAACTGTTCATTGTGATGTGGTTGCGGCGTCTGTGGCCTTCAGCTGGGATCTCCCCGCGTGCATGGCGCACATGTGCAGGTGGCCGGTCGACCCCTTCCGATTCACTGCCAGAGATGTCAACAGGTATCCGGCGCTTGGTAGCAATGTTGTGTAGTATAGCACACACAGCCACAATGCGGCAGCACACATCAGGACTGTAGTACATGGTCCCACCTGTCTTGTGAAGTATGCGGAATCTGCTCTTCAGTAGCCCAAAAGTTCTCCCAATGCAATTCCTTGTGCGTATGTGTGATACGTTGTAACGCCGTTGCTGTGGTGTAGCAGGGTTGAGGTATGGGGTGAGAAGGTATTCACACAGGGCGTAGCCACTGTCACCTGAATGAGAGGAGCAGAGGGTGAGTGCCTGTGCAGCGCAGCTACTTCATCGCAGTGTGACATTGTGGACAAAGTGTACTTACCAAGTAGCTGTCCTTCCCCAAAGTCTCCCCTGGCCAGTCGTGTGTGGAGGTCGCTGTGCCGGAATATGAATGAGTCATGTGTACTCCCCGGGTACTGTGCCACTATGTCCGTGATGTATGTCTTAGCATTGCAGACCATCTGGATGTTTAGGGAGTGGCAGGACTTGCGATTGCGGTACATGTACTCCGTTGCAGCTGGTGGGCAGATGTGGATGTGGGTACAGTCAATGCATCCTATCACGTGTGGGAAATGCGCAACATTGTAGAATTGAAGCTTGGTCTCATCCAATTCCTGTTGGCTTGTTGGAAATTTGATGTGGTGGTGTAGCTGGGTCAGCATTGCGTCAAGAAAACTCCCTAGGCAGCGGGACATGGTGGGCTGGGATATCCCCCCAGCAGCTGCAACTATCCCCTAGAAGCTCCCGGAGGCCAGGAGGTGCAGGATACACAATACCTGGACATGTGTTGGCACGGCATTTGTCCGCCTTGTTGGGTGCTGCATCAGGGGGTCAAGGTCCTGAATTAGCTTGATGATCATTGCCCCATTCAGGCGGTACTTTGCGTAAATTTGCTCTCTGGTTTGGCCCAGCAGGGTGACCCGCTGGCGGAATATCCTGGCCTGGATTCTGCGTCTCCTCCGTGCTGCTCGCTGTAGCCTTCACCGCCTGACCACCATGTACATTCCTGGCATTGTGACACTCCTTATGCTGATGCTGCTTCTCCTTAAGTGTGTTTGGTCAGGCCAGCACCAGTTGCTGATTGGCCAACGGTTTTTCAATTTTTTTTTACTATGGGTTTGATGGTTACCACCTGCTTTGGGTTGTCCTTAAATTGCACCTCGCAAAATGCCATTTTGGGGTTTTTCGCTAATTGCGATTTGTCATGAATCCCGATTGCGAGGTGTTGGAACTGGCCCTTCTTGCAGGGTCATCCCCAAACTTTTTGCTTCTTCCTCCCTTATTTTTCCTGACCCGTGGCTGTTGGCAATAGGACTCTGCGCACTTTACCACTGCTGATCAGTGCTAAAGTGCATATGCTCTCTGTGTAAATTGTTATCATGATTGCATATACATGTTTGGCATATTTGTATCACCATGAAGTCCCTAGTAAAGTGCACTGGGTGTGCCAGGGCTGGTGATGGCAAATGCTACTAGTGGGCCTGCAGCACCGATTGTGCCACCAACAGAAGTAGCTCTAAAAATGGTGTCTCAGGCCTGCCACTGCAGCGCCTACGGGCAGTTTAGAACTGCCATGTCCTCCTGGTCAGTGTCCCCATTGACCAGGCCTAACCCTTCCCTTTTCGTGCACATCAGTCTCCCCTATGGAAGGCCCAAGGTACGCCCCCGGGCAGGGTGCAGTGTATGTGAAAGGTAGAGCATGTGCTAGTGCAGGTGACATGCCCTGGTAGTGAATTACAGCCATTTTCGTTTTTCACTATTGTAAGGCTATCTTGCTCCATAGGTTAACATGGGGGATGCTGGCTACAGTGGTTAACAGCATTTCTTCCCATAGGAACAAGATAGGACATAATTATCTAGTATCCCTGAACTCAGAATTTAATAATACATCTTTTAGGAAAGGTGGTTTTTAAATCCTGTGTTTGAGAACAGCACTTTTAGAAAGTTGCTGTTCTCTTGTCTGACCCTTCTGTGTGCCTGGGCCTGTTTGTGTATTGACTGTCTGGTTTGTGAGTGACAGGGGCTGGGGAATTCCCCTGGAGGCTGGATGAGTCAGCACTAGGCTGAATGAAGCAATTGCAACCTGAGTGGTTTGAGGAGTTAGCACATGGGCTGAATAGGGCTGTGCCTGCCTGCCACAATGCTGGCTCCACCTCCTGCTGGGCGGCTGAGGACCCTGCCCCTCACTCTGAAAAGAAAGATGCAGCCAGCAAAACAAAGTGCTCAGGATCCACCCAGAACTGGTCCGGACCGGGCTCAGGGGCCACATGCACAGAGAGAACAAAGACTTTAGGGGTATAAGTCTTTCCCGCTGTCTGTCACAGCAGGGCGCTTCCTCCCACCTCATTTCTACATACCGGGGGCCGATTTTAGGGCCTTTTCGGTAGTATTACTGTCTTGCAAAGGGCGACGACTTTGGCCGCCATTGCAACAGAAATAACGCGGTCAGCGCTCTAGCGGTCGGGCGAATAACAGCCCGGGCGTATAAGAGGAGCAGGCTGTCAGTAACTCTTCTTGCTATTTGCACCTGTGAACTTTAAGCGCTCCTGAGGCGGAAGCCGGGAGTTAGGCATTCTACTCTGCTTTTATTCTTTTAAGGAAAATATTATTGCATTTTAATCGAAATTTGTGTCAGCCTCGAAATTTACCTGTGTAATTGTTTCCCGCTTTCCCGCTGTCTGTCACAGCAGGGCGCTTCCTCCCACCTCATTTCTACATACCGGGGGCCGATTTTAGGGCCTTTTCGGTAGTATTACTGTCTTGCAAAGGGCGACGACTTTGGCCGCCATTGCAACAGAAATAACGCGGTCAGCGCTCTAGCGGTCGGGCGAATTACAGCCCGGGCGTATAAGAGGAGCAGGCTGTCAGTAACTCTTCTTGCTATTTGCACCTGTGAACTTTAAGCGCTCCTGAGGCGGAAGCCGGGAGTTAGGCATTCTACTCTGCTTTTATTCTTTTAAGGAAAATATTATTGCATTTTAATCGAAATTTGTGTCAGCCTCGAAATTTACCTGTGTAATTGTTTCCCGCTTTCCCGCTGTCTGTCACAGCAGGGCGCTTCCTCCCACCTCATTTCTACATACCGGGGGCCGATTTTAGGGCCTTTTCGGTAGTATTACTGTCTTGCAAAGGGCGACGACTTTGGCCGCCATTGCAACAGAAATAACGCGGTCAGCGCTCTAGCGGTCGGGCGAATTACAGCCCGGGCGTATAAGAGGAGCAGGCTGTCAGTAACTCTTCTTGCTATTTGCACCTGTGAACTTTAAGCGCTCCTGAGGCGGAAGCCGGGAGTTAGGCATTCTACTCTGCTTTTATTCTTTTAAGGAAAATATTATTGCATTTTAATCGAAATTTGTGTCAGCCTCGAAATTTACCTGTGTAATTGTTTCCCGCTTTCCCGCTGTCTGTCACAGCAGGGCGCTTCCTCCCACCTCATTTCTACATACCGGGGGCCGATTTTAGGGCCTTTTCGGTAGTATTACTGTCTTGCAAAGGGCGACGACTTTGACCGCCATTGCAACAGAAATAACGCGGTCAGCGCTCTAGCGGTCGGGCGAATTACAGCCCGGGCGTTACTTATGAAGTCCGTCCTCCGTCCGCGCAGCGGGCGGGCGCAGCGGGCGCGCCGATGGCGCGCCGGAGGCGCGCCAGAGGCAAGCCCGTCTGGGCCCGTCCGGGCCAGACCGGCCTAGGGCCAGCCACTATGCCCGTGTTCCCCCCTGGACCCACAAGGTTCTCTAAGGAGGAACTACTGTCACTTCGACTCACGGGCAACCCTGGATGCCCGCACTGGGTTGGTTCTAGCCCTCCTTTCTGCCGATGCCCTGCCTGTCCGGCCCCCTGCAGTGGGGAGTCGATTGGTAAGAAGGTGGGCAGAACCCTACAGATGGCTCTCTTGAACTGCAGATCGCTGCCGAAGCATGCGATCGAGATCCACCTGCTGTTAGAAGATAGCAAGTTCGACCTGTTCTTCTTGACGGAGACATGGTTATCCCCTCACTCAGACTTCGATATTGTCTCGGCGCTCCCCAGTGGTTTCAATATCCAATGTTTAAACAGAGATAAAGGCATGGGGGGGGGACTCGCCATAATTCATCGGGAGTCCCTGACCTGCAGATTGAAGGAGGGTGGAATTCTAGATGCAGAAAGTGCTAGCTTTAACATTCAGCTCTCACCTACCCTCTCTCTGTCAGGTCTTCTCATCTACAGACCCCCGGGGAGTCTAAAACACTTCCCTGACTCCCTCTTAGAAATTTCCTTATCAGCTGCCTCTCAGGCCCCGAATTTTTTGATCTTGGGCGACTTGAATATACACTTCGACGACCCCAAGGACAATTCTGGGGCTGAACTGATCACCAACCTTAGCTCCTTTGACCTGCAATTGGCAAATAAGGAAGCCACCCACAATAAAGGTCATTTGTTGGACCCGATCTTTTCCAACATCCCCCAGCTCGCAGCCAAACCCCCCTTGCCCCTATTATGGTCAGACCACTTCCTAGTTCCTTTTTCATGGGAATTTTACCATGGAGGAACCAAGGTCCCCTGTTCCCGTACGCTTCAAAGGCCATGGCCAAGGCTGTCAGTTGAGAATCTGTCAACTGCTCTCGAACAATCTGCACCTCCTACAGAATCTGATGTTCTACAGGCAGATACAAATTTCCGAGACTGGCTCACTAAATCCCTGGATTCGGTTCTGCCCCTTAAGCTCTGCACAAAAAAGAGCAATTCTTTCAAATCCCCTTGGTTCTCGCCTGAACTAAGAGAACTCAGGAAAGAGTGCAAAAGAGCAGAGCGCGCTTGGCGCAAAGACTGGGCACCTATTCACAAAACTGCATATAAAGCAGCCCTAAAACTTTACAAACTAGGACGGCAAAAATCCAAAGCTGCCTTTTTTGAAGAAAAAATTTGTCTCTCCTCTAATTCTTCCAGAGAAACATTCAAAATTGTGAACATGCTTCTTAAAGTCCCAGCTCCCTCCCTGGTCCAGAATGACCCAGTATTGAGATGCAACCAGCTAGCTGAATTTTTCGATACCAAAATTCGGAAAATTCTAGATAGCCTTCCTCAATCCTCTACCACTGAACTCTTTGAGACCCCCTCTCCTGACCCTACCTGTCCTCAACTTGAGGCTTTCAGTCCTATATCCAAAGAAGACTTTTGTAATATCTTTTCCACTATTAAAAGCGGCTCTCCCTCAGACCCAGTCCTGATGCACATTCTAAAGCAAACTTTAAACATCACTGCCCCTGTAGCCACTGAGCTACTTAACTCGTCACTATCCTCGGGCATAGTGCCCCCGAGCTGGAAACAGGCCAGAGTCAAAACGCTTTTAAAGAAACCAGGACTAGACATCTCCGATCTGGCCAACTTTCGCCCGATCTCGCTCCTACCTGGACTGAGCAAAGTGGCCGAAAAAGTGGTGAATAAGCAGATCTCAGAGTACCTTGAGGTTAACCATCTCCTCAGTGACTCCCAGACTGGTTTTCGCCCGGGTCAGGGCACAGACACCGCCCTTTTGGCAGTGACTGAAGAGGTAAGATGCATCTTGGATTCAGGGGGATCAGTAGCTCTGATCCTCCTGGATCTGAGTGCTGCATTCAATACTGTGGATCATGCAGTCCTGGCCCAACGCCTGGCCCTGCTGGGCATTACAGGATCAGCCCTCAAATGGTTGCAGTCCTACCTGGAGGAGAGATCCTTCAGGATCTGGGAAAATGGGTCCATGTCAGAGGCCTTCCCTCTTCAGTGTGGGGTGCCGCAGGGCTCCTCCCTCAGCCCCACACTGTTTAATGTCTACATGGCCCCGTTGGAGAAGGTGATAGCCCCATTTGGGGTCAAATCCATTAGCTATGCCGACGACACCCAACTTGTCGTCTCGCTGTCGCAACATGAGGGCAACCCGGTCGATCTCCCAGACTGTCTTACAGCCATTTCCTCCTGGATGTCCAGTTCGAAACTTAAACTAAATGGATCTAAGACGGAGATCATGCTCTTAGGCAATCAATTCACCTCTCTGCCCCCTGAGATGTGGCCTGCCTGTATGGGAGATCTTCCATCCCCCAAGCAGCAAATTAAAAGCCTAGGGATTTGGTTCGAACCCCAACTGACCTTCAAGACCCATGCGCAGAAAGTAGTTGGAGGCTGCTTCGGCCTGCTTCGGGCAGCCCGGAAGGTCCTCCCTCTCCTTCCGTTTCAATCTAGAAAGCTGCTAATACAGAGTTTGATTCTGTCCAAACTGGATTATGGTAACTCCCTTTTTCTCGCAGCCCCTCTTGCCACTATCAATACGCTACAGCGAGCTCAGAACGCCGCAGCCAGGCTGCTGATGGGGGCGCCGAGACGGGCCTCAGCCAAGCCATTGCTGAAAGCCCTGCACTGGCTCCCCATCCAAGAGCGGATCTCCTTTAAGTCTCTTTGCATTGCACATAAGACCTTGCAGGGTAAAGGCCTGCCGGCCTTGAGAGGACTGATCCGACCTTACAAGTCGACCAGGGCCCTTCGCTCGGATAGAGAAAATCTGGTCATTGTCCCACGAGTGAGGAAAGCACGGACAGGAGGCCGACGGTTCTCACTGAATGTGTCAAACAAATGGAATGCCCTCCCTAGAGAACTTCGAATGGAACCGGATCACCTGAAATTCAGAAGAGCACTTAAAACCTTGTTGTTCCCTACCATCCCCTAACCTTGCTCCTCGCTTGAGTTCACCAGGTTCAGATTAGGATTAGCGCTGGGACGCTCCAGGGCAGCCATGCGCTCTACAAGTCCAAAATCAAATCAATCAAATCAAATCAAATCATTAAGTACAGGACCCCAGACAGAAACTTAGATCATCCTGGAAATCAAGAAGGAACCTCTGCCAAGGAGAAAGCTGACTCTGAAGAAGGAAGACTGTCCTGCTGTTGCTCTGCTGGACTGACCTGCTGTTGCTTTGCTGCCAAGGAGAGGGGAAGGACTTTGCTGTGAGCTGTGTCCCCTGTCTTGTAAGGAATCTCCAAGGGCCTGAGAAGAGCTGGCTCCCTGTTTCCGAAGTCCCAGGAACAAAAGGACTTCACCCCCAGTCTCTCTGAACTCTGCTGAGAGAGTTCTGTCCTTCTGAGAGTGCTTGATCCAGTTGTGGGGCCTCTAGAAGTTGAACCTGAGCTGGGACGCTTGAGTCTAAGCTGAGAGACTTGTGAAGCTGAAAAGTATTGCATCGCTCGCTGGCGGAGCGCATCCCCGACAGTGCGAGAAGTTTCCCGCCGCTACGAAGGTCGAGATCGGCGCAGCGCCTGACATCGCTGCCGGAGCCGTCGCACCCTTCGTTTGCGGGACGCACCCGACCGGTGCGGGAGAATCAAACGTCGCTGCGAGTGTCGTCGCAGAGCCTGTCGTCTGGGTGAGATCGCCGCACCGCTTGCTTGCGGACCGCCTCACGTCGCTGCGAACATCATCGCAGAAACATCACATCGAGGAGCTGCGAGAGAGAGGATCACCGCTGGACCGCGCATCGTCGCCCCGGAGATCGTCGCAGCCCCTACGAGATCATCGCATCATGCCTTTGCGAGGGCAGACTTCCTACGGAACCTACGCACCGGAATCTACGCAAGCTGCCTTCCTCCCCATACAGACTGGATTCGTCGCCACACGCCCGCTGCTGCAGCGGGGCTGTCGCATCGCCTCCCCAGGGTCTCAGGAGTAACGCATCGCTTGTTTCCACCGCACCAGCTTCCTGCTTGTGGAACTTTGTTGCATCTAAAAGGTACTGTGAGTCAACGTGACGCAACTGTGAACTTTTCACGCATCTGTGGATTATTTGATCGTAACTTAAAGAACTCTGATTACAACCTGAAGAACTTCTTTTGAAACCATATCCTAGAACTGTGTGTTGGATTTTTGACATTTTTGGTCTTGTGTAGTTTAGAATAAATATCTTTATTTTCCTAAACTGTTGTGGGATCAGTTTGTGGTGTTTTCACTGTGTTGCTGTGAGTGTTGGTACAAATACTTAACGCATTGCCTCTGGTTAGCCTAGACTGCTCAGGCCAAGCTACCTTGAGGGCGAGCAGGGGTTATCTAAGAGGGTTATCTCCTTGCCCTGACTAGAAGCAAGGGTCCCTATTTGGACAGTGGTACCTACCTCTGCCAACTAGAGACCCCCAGTTGTAACACGAGGAAATTGCGATTTCGCTATTATTTTCGCAGAATCCGTGATTTCTCGCTATTTCTGATTCGCAACTGGTCTACTGCCTGGAATCTGCGAATCTTTTAGCGATTTCGCAATTCTGTGTTAGCGAATTCGCAATTTTCGTGGTGGATACCGATTATGGGAATTGCGCCCGCGATAGCATTTTCGCAACTATTGCGAGCGCAATTTAGCTTCATGAATCAGGCTGCAGGTGCTTAAATATTAATATGAAATACGCAATACCACCAGCATACATTAATTATGCACCCTCACAGATCCACAGGGTCACGATACACTCTGCACGTCGTCATAGCATGTGACACGTAATGCTGCTTAGAAGAAGCCTCCTGCAGTGATGCCATGTCCGGGCCGGAAAGAACTCAATTGTTGTGTGAGACCTGGTGGAAAACAGTTGAGGCCAGAGGCAGACGACAACGCCGGGCCACAGACACATGGCGATGATGACCCCAAGGCCATCGTCTTAGAGGCAATCAAATATTGAATCAAGCAGGGTCCCTGACTTGAGCTGCACAGAATTAGTGGCCCCGGATGCACAACGGCTGGCACAGGCACACCGCCGCGTGACGGTGACTTGCAGTGCACAGAGGTAGGCCCATGTGGACTGAGCGGGTCCTTGTCGATGTCTAGATGGAATGTGGCAGAGGGTTGCGCGTGAAGTAGGGTCCCGAAGCACCATATAGAACACAACAGGCCCACCTTGCCACATCAGAAACATGAGACCCCCACCTGTCAGTCTGTTAGGTTGACCAAACTGTCCCAGCTGTTCTTTTTCTTGCTAGGCCTCGAAGTGTTTCTCTCACAAGACATCTCCTCAGCGAGGCCCAGCTCCCGGAGCCCCTACTCTCTCCTTGCACAAGATTAGCTTGTCACTTCTCCCACCTATTGAGAGATAGCTAACTACAAGAACACATAACTCTTGTTAGCTCATAAAAGTTTCCCTGAAGTGACGCAAATCCTGTTCGATAGATCATGGTCAAACATTGAGTTACCTTTTGGAAAACATTTGGAAGCGTGGGTGTCACTTCCTTGTTCTTAAATATTTTCGAGTAGAGACCAAAATGCGTCATGTTTTGTAGGTCAAACCTGATAATGTTGTTATTTTGTGGTTAATGGTTCAACATTGAAAGAGTATAAATGATCTGACCACTCAATCAATCAATCAATCACAGAATTTGTATAGCGCGCCACTCACCCGTAGGGTCTCAAGGCGCTGAGGGGGGGTCGCTACTGCTCGAACATCCAGGTCTTGAGTTGTTTCCTGAAGGAGAGGTGATCCTGGGTCAGCCGAAGGTGGGTGGGGAGGGATTTCCATGTCTTGACTGCCAGGTAGGAGAAGGATCTTCCTCCGATGAGGGATTTCCGAATTCTTGGGATGGAGGCCATGGCGAGGCTGGCGGATCGGAGCTGGCGGGTGGGTGTGTAAAAGGTGAGGCGGCTGTTGAGGTACTTCGGGCCCATGTCGTGGAGAGCCTTGTGTGCGTGGGTGAGGAGTCTGGACGTGATCCTCTTGTTGATGGGGAGCCAGTGTAGGTCTTTCAGGTGGGCAGAGATGTGGCTGCGGCGCGGGATGTCCAGGATGAGTTGGGCTGAGGCGTTCTGAATGCGCTGGAGTCTTTTCTGGAGTTTGGCTGTGGTTCCGGCATAGAGGGTGCTCCCTTAGTCCAGACGGCTGGTGACGAGGGCCTGGGTGACGGTCTTTCTGGTTTCGGTGGGGATCCATCGGAAGATCTTTCACAGAGTGTTGAGCATGATGATGAGACGGCGTTGACTTTTCTGGTCATCGAGAGGGAGGAGTCCAGGATGAAGCTCAGGTTGCGTGCGTGGTCCGTAGGCTTGGGAGTGATGCCCAGGGCAGGGGGCCACCAGGAGTCGTCCCAGGCGGAGGGCGATGATCCCAGGATTAGGACTTCCGTCTTATCTGAGTTCATTTTAAGGTGGCTGTTCTTCATGCACTCGGTGACGTCTTTCATCCCTTCATGAAGGCTGGTTCGGGCGGTGGCGGGGTAGTTGGTGAGGGAGAGGATCAACTGGGTTTCATCAGCGTAGGAGATGATGTTGAGGTTGTGTTGGCGTGCGATGGCTGCGAGTGGGCTCATGCAGACGTTGAAGAGGGTGGGGCTGAGTGATGATCCCTGTAGTACACCGCAGATGACTTCAGTGGCCTCAGATCTGAACGGGGGGATGCGGACTCTCTGGGTTCTTCCGGCGAAGAACGAGATGATCCACTCCAGTGCCTTCTCTTGGATTCCGATGTTCCTGAGGCGCTGCACTAGGGTGCGGTGGCAGACAGTGTCAAACGCTGCGGAGATGTCCAGGAGGATGAGGGCCGCTGTTTCCCCATTGTCGAGCAGGGATCGGATGTCATCAGTGGCTGCGATGAGGGCGGTCACGGTGCTGTGGTCGGCTCGGAAACCGGACTGCGAGTGGTCGAGGGATCCGTTCGTCTCGAGGAAGGTGGCAAGCTGCCTTTTGAAGGTCTTATCGATGACTTTGGCAGGAAAAGGGAGGAGCGAGATGAGGTGGTAGTTCTTGAGGTCGGTGGGGTCCGCTGTTGGTTTCTTCAGGAGGGCGCTTATCTCGGTCTGCTTCCAGCTCTCCGGGAAGGTGGCGGTGCAGAAGGAGGTGTTGATGATGTTCCGGAGTTGGGGTGCGATGATGGAGTCGGCTTTGTTGAAGACGTGGTGGGGGCAGGGGTCGGTTGGTGATCCGGAGTGGATGGTGTTCATCGTGCGGGTGGTGTCTTCAGTGCTGACCGGGGTCCAGGCGCGGATGGTGGTGGTGGGGGGCGTTGGTACGGTGGTTGGTTGCGTGGTCTGTGTGCCAAAGCTGTTGTGTATGTTGGCGATCTTGCTGTGAAAGAACGAGGCGAGTGATTCGCAGAGGTCTTGCGAGGGAGTGATGTCGTTGTTTCCGGCGCTGGGGTTAGAGAGCTCTTTGACGATGCTGGAGCGTTCCTTGCTATTGTGGGCGTTGTTGTCCAGTCGTTCTTTGAATGTTGCCTTCTTGGTGGTGAGGATCAGCTGGTGATGTTTGCGGGTGGCGTGCTTGAGGGCAGTCATGTTGTCTGCAGTTTGGTCGTTGCGCCAGGCTTTCTCGAGGGTGCAGCAGTTCTTCTTGGAGTTGTTAAGTTTGTCGGTGAACCAGGAGGCTTTCTTGCTGCCGGGTCTGCTGGGGGGGTCTTCAGTGGTGCGAGGTCATCTGCGCAGTTGGTGATCCACTGTGTGAGGTTGCTGGCTGCTTCGTTGGGGTCTGTTGTGCTGGTGGGTAGGTTCTTGCTGAGGGAGGTGGTGAGCTGGTTGGCGCTGATCTTGTTCCAGCTTCTGCGAGGAACCTGTTGCGGGTGGTGGTGGGTCGTGGTTCTTCTAAAGCTGAAGTGGACGCAGGTGTGGACAGTCCAATGAAGTCCGGTGGAGTGGCTGAAGGAGATGTATTTGCTGGAGGAGAAGACAGGGTCAAGCGTGTGGCCGGCGTAGTGGGTGGGGGTGTCCACCAGCTGCTTGAGTCCGAGGTTGGAGAGGTTGTCTAGCAGGGTGGTGGTGTTGCTGTTCTTGTTGTTCTCCAGGTGGAAGTTGAGGTCCCCTAGGAGGATGTAGTCGGCGGAGGGGAGGGCGTGCGGGCTGATGAAGTCTGCGATGTCTTCGCTGAATTGTGTGCGGGGTCCCGGGGGACTGTAGATGAGGGTGCCTTTGAGTGTGGTCTTGGGGTCGGTGTGTATCTGGAAGTGGAGGTGTTCGGCAGCGGTGAGGGTGTCATCGGAGTAGGTCGTGATGCGGATGGTGTTCTTATGTACGATGGCGATGCCTCCTCCAGTCTGGTTGATGCGGTCCCTCTGGGCGATCTTGTAGCCATCCGGGATGGCTATGGCAATGTCAGGCGCTGAGGAGGCGTTCATCCAGGTTTCCGTGAGGAAGGCGACATCCGGTGATGTGGTGTCGAGCAGGTTCCAGAGTCCCACGGCGTGTTTGTGGACGGAACGGGTGTTGAGCAGGATGCACTTGAGGTGGTTGCAGCTGGTGCTCGGCTTGGCGGGAGCGGTGCAGGTCCGGAGGCAGGTGAGTCGTCAGGCTTGGCAGGTGAAGGGTCCATGGGTGCGATTCGGGCTGGCTTGGTAGCAAGCGGGGTTCTGGCTGGTATTGAGTGCGTAGAGGGTGGTGGCGTCATAGGTCCGTCGGGTGGGCTGGCCGCAGCGGGGGCGAGGGGTCCTGGCGCTGGGCGCGGTCCAGGCACGGACGGGCGCAGACGGGCTTGCCTTTGGCGCGCCTTCAGCGCACAATCGGCACGCCCGCTGCGCGTGTCCGCTGTGCGTCCGCGCGGTCTCCATTTAAGGCAAAGTGGGAGGGAGGATCAGCTGGGAGGCGGGAGCGGGGCTGCCAGTGGGGACACAGGAAAAAATGGGGCGGGCCGCGAAGGAGCAGCGGCGGGAGGCGGGGAGCGGAGGGGGGTCACACCAGGGGAGTCAGCAGCAGAATCGCTAACCCTGCACACAAAATAAGGGGAGATACAGTGAAATACCAAACAAGCAGAAGGAAAATACAAAAGAGGCACAGGAGGGCAAAACGAAACGAAAGGAAGAGCGAGCAGCAGGGGAAATACAGTGAAATACCAGACAAGCAGATGGAAAATACAAAGGAGGCACAGGAGGGCAAAACGAAACGAAAGGAAGAGTGAGCAGCAGCAGCGAGGGGACACCGATGTCAGGGCGGACCGGAGGTGCAGGGGCACAGAATCGTCTGCAGCTGGAGGGCCGCGTGGCGTGGGGGTGTCCTTAGGTCAGGTCACCACTGACCACTCATCGGACTACCTCGGGTCATGATACATGTGTGGTTCCCTCAAGCAATCCATCTAGGATCGTTGGCTGAAGCTATAATGCTTAGAGTATTTTAAAACAGTCTCTTTCTCTCTTCTCTGTATTTCCATTGATCTAAAATATATTTGCATTGCATGAGTTTGTTCCTCATTCCAGAAATGTGTCTTTAAATGCCCAGTCTTTGCTCAGGCTCATTATTGAAATTTAAAGTGTTTCTTTTTCACTTCAAGTTGGAAGTGGTTTCCTTGTAAATAAACTGCACCAAAGCCTGACTCGACTACCTGTCTCTAAAGCTCCCCCTAAAATTAAGCTGCCCTAGTCCAGTACCACAAAATATCTCCCTGTAACACAGAGGAAAGTGGAAGGTGTCCTCAAGGGCATGATGCAGAGGTCTGATGTTATCCGGAAGCAGCAAATGGAGGAGTGAAAAAGCGACAGCCTCGTTGCCACTACCAATTCGGTATCATCTGTATGAGGATGAAACTACCACCAATGTACGACCAGAGAGTGTCCATGAATGTCGGGGACCAGACTTAGTGGCACCGGGGCTGAGAGGGGATGCAGTCTGTGATGATGCTAGTACACTGATATGAACTCCGTCATTGCCAAATCAAGACTCTGGGACCTACTGGACCGCAGTGTAGGCCGGAGGAAGTGGTCAGTAGTGGCCCACAGCCACGTGTCATTGGCTCGCGATGCACAGAGTTAGTGACAGCAGGGAAGTCGTCGGTAGTGTTCGGTCACCTCGGTAACGATGATCCTTTATTCCTCCCAAATACAATGCGTCATCCCCTTGTGTGCAATGATATGTACTCTGCCTTTGAAAAATGGATGTTCAGTTCCAAATCTGTGACCTACTCGAGCCCAGCATAGGCTGCGGGCCGTAGTCCACGTGGGCCCACAGAATCTTGCGATTGTGATGTACTACTATGACCTGATGGCACCACAGCGAAGGGAGTATAGTGACATCAAACGTCCCATGAACATATTCCAAAAGTGTGACCTACTTGTGTGCAGCGTAGGACGAGGGCAGTAGCCTGTGTGGGCCCACGTGCGTGTGTGGTTGTGATGCTATGCACAGACTTGGTGTCACCACATCAAAGAGAGTATAGTGACATAAATGCAGCCATAATGAATGTACTCTGCCATGGTTTAATCAAGACTCAGCTCCAAATGTGTGACCTACTAGTCTGCTGTGTCAGCCAGTACAGTACGTAAATGAGACAGGAGTACTGCACGGCTTGCTTTGGAGGCTGTGGTGGTCATGCACACTGTAGTCCTAACAGCCTATGCGGGGGTTAGGCCATATTCATTGGTCATAGCAGGTTGCCAGGGTCACATGCCTCAGGCTTGGAGCTTGCACCGGCATGTGGTGGTCCCTCTTTGACAGATGCCTGGGTGCGTAGAGGCGGGTAAGACAGGTTCGGGGACCAGCGTCCCGGGGTGCAGCAGGCGCACAGGATCACAGGCAACTCTGCTCACGGCGACGGCGTCAGCTTCGTAGTGGGGTGAGAGGCGCCGCCCTGGCAGACCCGTTGGGCATTCTGGAAGAGGACCACGCCCGGAGTTACGTGCCTTTAATTCCCACCTCTACGCGGACCTGGTGTACGCATGGGCAGCCCACTCCGCTCACGCTTATGGGGGGACCTAACAAGCTACATTCCCGCGATCTTCCCCACTGGCTGGGGTGACATGGTTGTGTCCACTGTCCACTACACTGTGTGTGGTCTGCATACCGCAGTCTGGCCATAACATACACGCCACACTTGGCATTGTGTACATTCTCATTCAGGGATCATTTGCCTCCTTTGCACATGCCTGGTCCCCACCTCTTCCGACATTATGCTATTGTGTGGCTGAGGTGCCATGCCGTTGATGGCTAATGTACATGGCTGGCCCAGGTTCCCACAGTGAGTTGTGCTGTCGTGTCTGCTGGGTGTGCATGTTGTATGTGAGCTTGTGACGTGTGCATTTCCTGTGCTGTGGGTTGCATTATTGTGGAGTTGAGGTGTGTGGTATGTGCATTTGGTATTGGCCAACGAGCAGTGCATTTCCATTGGTGCCATCCTGGTAGCACAGGTTGATGATGCGTTGTCGGAGTATATCAATCATGCACACGCCTGGAAGCTTGGCGGCGACGTTGGCGGAGGTTCCCCTGTGGTCCACTAGTGCCAGCACATTGGTGGGATATGTGCGCTTTCTGTTGCACTTATTGTGTGCAGTGTTGCTAGGGGGCACAAGTGGGAAATGTGTGTAGTCACTTGCCCCCGACACGTGAGGGAAGCGAGATGTGGCGTAGATGCCTTGCTTGGTCTCCAGCTGTTCCTGCGCAGTGCATGGGAAGTATAGATAGTGGGGTACCAAGCTGATGTTGTTATCCATGCCATTGTGAGGGACTTGGAATGGCCTGGCTGTGTGACTCTGCCGACTTGGGCGGTTGTTGATTAAAGGGTACCAAAAGCAAACAGGTGCATCATGGCCAGCAGCTTTGTCTGAAGTGGGATGTTGGTTGTCCGCTGTGTTCGTACCGTCAGCCTGTGGCCAATGGTGGTCAGGATGCGGAGGTGGGTTGTCCCTTTGAGCATGTAGTGGGCAATGACATTCTCTGGTGTTGGGTCTGTGAGTTGGTGCATTTTCTGGGGTCTCTGCCTTTTTCTATGCTGCCTCAGTGTTGGTCCGGGGGGGAGGGAGGGGTCCGGCGGGGTAGGGGGTTCTAGGGGTAGTGGCAGTGGGTGTTCTGGCACTCTTGGGTGTCCGGCCCTCATGTTCAGTGGCTCCATGGCTCTGGCCTGGGCTCCCTTTTGTGGTGCAAGCTGCCGTCCGACTTTACACCAGGTCAGGGCAGGTGTTACTTTTCTGCTAACACACCTTATTGCATGTTTTGTGGTCTTTTTGCCGATCTTGCTGGTCATTGAGAATGTTGCGACATAGTGTTGTTGCGGCTTTTAGCCCGAGAACGCCTACTCTGCCTCTTATTAGCGATAGTTGCCGGTGTCGTCTGTGGCGATGTTTTTTGCTGCTGATATCATGGGTAAACTGGTGCTATGGGCTGTTGGCATCAGCTTGTGAATGCGGCAATAATTTTAACGCTACTTTGGCTGCGATAAAGTGCCGTTACCTCGGCGATAACTCCTTGAGAATATGCCCTGTCATTTTTATAGGAAAAGGCTGGTGGGACCTCCGGATTACTTTGCTAATGTTCATGTTTTATGATGGCCAAATATAAGGAATTCTGATTTCAAATTAAATGTAAATCACATTAACCTATCACCACTATTGAGCAGCTTATAATAAACATGCACATAATGATGACAATGCATTCATTTTGTAATTGAATAATGCCACAAAGGGGCTTTAAGACGACAATATATTAGTGGAAAAAGATTGTTGAGCTTAACACTGCCCTTCCTGCGATAGACCACGAGGCATCCTTGACGCATTTGTTCTGAAGCACTACAAACAATCACAATAATACAAACTTGTGTTATGGTAACAGTTGTTGCCGTTTTTAAGAATTGTAAATAGCCGGTGCAACCAATAACATCATGATTTAATATCACTCAAGTTATTGGCCGTAGAAGCATATAAGTTTGATGTGTACTTGCCTTCCATCTAAACTCACACCCCACCGATCTCACCATGGCCTGACTTACAGTGCAGATGCACTGTCCTTGTTTGCACTTTCAACTTGCTGGTTTAACTAGATTTGAGTAGTACACCTGGGTATGGAATCTATGCACTGTTCACATTGCAGGTGTGAACAGAACATTAGTGAGAGGCAGGCCAACTGTTGCAAGACACCACTCTGCATTTCAATGACAGCTACAATTTAATTGAAAGCAGGAATTACTCCGCAAGCCACTGGAGTGATTAAGTGCATGCTCCTGCAGGAGGGTGCCTGGAGGAGTCCCTGAAACCCCTGATACCCCTTTCCAAAGGGAGCCCTGGGGTGGGACACACGTGACTGGACGTTGCCTTATATGAGTGCCTCCTGATGGCTTCTTTGCCCTGTGTGGGTGTAAAGTTTTAGTCATGTGCATGGGGTTACACTCTCATGCAAATGATCATGCCGGTGCAAGATATACACCGGCACAAACCATATTAAAGAAGGGGCCACACAAGAGCAACAAGATACTTCTGTAGTACCACAGTGACATAAAGTAGACTCAAACTCCTCTTGCACCCTCTGGGCCACTGTGTATAATACAGCTCCCAATGGCAGCACCAATCACTTAACTCACTGAATGATCTTGGTCTCTTAGCACAAAGTTATGCATTTGACCCAGCTTCCTATCCTAAAGTATAATTTTAAAATATATGAAGTCTACTCTTCTTTGGGAGTCTTGGAGATTCTGTAGTTATGTTGAGCTACATTTGCTGTGCCGTGCAGTCTATTGATGCAGGATGAGTTAGACTACAAATGGAGCATACAAGCTGTGTTGTCTCCTGACGTTGGCAGCTATCCACATCCAACTTAGACAATGGATTGTTGTGTAATGTTGTGCAGCAAATAATAATCAACCACATTTGTACATTACTTGATTTACTTCATAAACAATGTCCATACAATACAAAAGCAAGTATGGAACAAACAACACAAAGGCCCTAAGCTGTAAAATAAAATAATAAATCCAACATAACTTCAACAATACAACAGATCACTTTTTATACCCTTAAAACAGTGTCAGCCCCCCTTTAGTTGCGTATCAATTTTCCATCCAATCAAGTTGTGTTTCATTTGATGAGATCCCTGTTGGCACAGAGATTGGAATTATGAGCTTCATGATAGTTGATGTGATCTTTGCGTTGTATGCTTATTTACCCCCATTGCATGACATATATTCCTATATTCATATATCTGAGTGCTCATCTTACATTTATAAATGTGTGCTGCATTTAGTATTGATTGCATATGTACAACATATAATGTTTTATTATAGTTCTCAGGTAAGGGGCAACAAAATGCATATGTTAATTCTTGCATTGACATCATTCATCACGAGGTCTGATCTTTTCAAAATATCCTTAAAAGTGCATTTAAGCTTGGTGTAGACACATATTACACAGAGGCATGTTTGGCTACCTTGGAGATTTGTGCCCAAGCACAGAAACTAAACTTACATTTGTTGCTCAGATAAGGTAGTGGGTTGGAGGCCGTCTAAGGAAACTCTGAAAGGCACTTTTGTGCTAAGATATTTTGGGTAGGACCTAGAAGGGAGGTGATTGTTAGCAAACACGGATTTAATCATTCAAATGCAATGAATAACTTAAATACCTTCACATTGTTGCAAATCTTTTTAATATGTAGTTTATGAAATGCTTACATTGCCAATGCTGTTTTGATTGTTATAGTTACAGCCGCACACATGATCTGCACTAGATTAGGACAGTAATTTGAATAAAATGTTCTAAATATATGTAGCGGTGATTAAATATTTGTGGATCTTTCCATAGTGAAGGAGATGTCGAAGACACTAATACAAAATTAATACCCTGGTACCACAGAACTGATTTTTCCCCAGAATGCACCATTCTCATGTAATGCAGAGGTGTTAAGCAGGCTACAACTCTCCAGATTCTCTGGCTGTAGTTGGTAATTGGCATGGCAGATGGTTTAAAGTTTCTAAAATATTGGCTGTATTTTGTTAAAGAGGCAAAACATGTATCATAGTTTCCCCCCGATAAATCCTAGCAGGTCAATTCTACCACAATTTATCAGGAGAAAGGAAGTATGGCATTTGCCACACTTGGTAAATACTTCACATAGGTAAAGGTATTTACTGGGTCTCGTGAATGGCATACCCTATTCCACATACTTTGGAATTGGGCCATGGCAATTGTGCTGTTGTTATCAGATCACACATGTTTTTATCCTGTTCAGAGAAAATGATTTCTGGGGCACTACAGCACATCATGTCACTGAAGCAATCTTTGTACCTAGTTATGAATCTTCTGTTTATATTACTTGTGGCAACTATGGAGAACATTGCATAAATACTGTATCTTGAAAGACACCCAAACAACATAACGTCCCTCTGGTTTTAAAGGAAATGTTGTTTTATACACTTTGATAATTATATCAACAATCCATCCCCAAAAGACACAAACAAGAAAGCATTTCCAATATTTGCGGAAGAAATATATGGGTTTGTGATCAGCATCTACAACGTAAGTCAGATGTTTCTCACTTTTTGGCAAGAGTTTAATATAGTCCAATTAAGAAATGTAGAAATACACTTATCCCTTTCCCCCCTTACGAGTGGTATGGAACAGTTTTACTGCATGTTTACATATGATTAAACCCTGTCACACAAATTCAAGAATTTCCACATGCAATTTTAGTTCACGCAGAAACCCTGAGACACACAATGTAGTATTTTGAATGCAGTTAAACCAGATGTGAAAATTCTGCATGCAATAATACAACATGCAAAAATACAGGATGACAGCAATTACAAGTAGCAGGGTGAGAACTACCACAAAGGCAATTTCAATAAAGTCTTCCTCCATCTAAGTGCAGGTGGTATAAATTGACAGTCGCATAAATGTACAGACATAAACAAAATATCATTGTTATCAGGTCGTTATCAGGTCAGTATATACCAAAATAATGACAATGGAGACAAAAAACTGACTTTTAATATAAAATGTCAAACTTTTTAACATAATGTGACAATTCCCCACATATCATTAGCTATATTCATTGCCAAAGGAACACTTGACCTTGCAATGACTACAAGTAAACCCAAGTTCTATAAATACAGTCCACATCAACCGACTCTCACAGCCAACCCTGTGGAGAAAACAAACATCAGTCATTATTTAAAGCTTTATGAAACGCACATTTTGAACTAGCGAGTACCTATACAGCTGCAAGGTGAGGATGCAGGCCAGCATTAATGTCCTCTAGGTGAAGAAGAAGAAGATCCAGGCAGATCTTTAGATGCATCACGCTCCTCAACAGGTCCTGCTTCTATATTCTTGTTACATGTCAGCTTGACATGGACTCCATCATGAACCTCTTGAATGCCACTGGAGAAGCACATGAACTTACATCTGTTAGACCTGGCATTTTCAGGGGGTTTACCCCAGACCCTTTGCATTTTGGCCTCCTGTATTTGACCTATTTGTCATTGGTTTTTGGGCTCTGTGCACTTTGCCAATGCTGTTTAGTGCTAAAGTGCGCATGCTCTCGATGGAAATTATGTTTATGGGTTGGTGTTTCCATAATTGGCTTATTTGTTCTACTACTAAGTCCCTAGTACAGTGCTCTGTGTGTGCCCAGGGCCTGTACATCAAATGCTATTAGTGGGCCTGCTTCACTGGTTATGCCGCCCACACAAGTAGCTTTTTGAAGGTGTGTAAGACCTGCCATTGCAGTGTCTGCGCCCAGTTGTCGACCTGGCAAGTGCACCCACTTGCCAGGACCTTCCCTTCCGTTTTCTTACATCTAACTTAGTCACCCCTAAGGTAGGTAGAACTGGATGTGAACAGTCAAGCTGACTTTACTAGTGAATCTATTGAAATGGAGAACAGTAACCAACATGAGAATGTTAGAGTATCATCAGGAAATGCGGCTGCATCAGAAATAATTTAGGTGAAAAAGAACAGTAGGATGCCAAAGGAATTTGATTCATTTGTCATGTTTTTTGTTTTTTTGTTTTTGGTTTATTTATAAGAAAGGGAAGTATGTGGTGAGTTGAAGTGGTAGAATGTAGACTCAGTTATTCTTCTACATTCTTAGCTCTGACGTCACCTGTATGCTTACCTGTTTGTCTCCATTAGTTAAGCTTGTTGCTGTTTCTATAAAGTTACATATTCCAGACGGTATCGTTGGGCAGTTGTAATCCTGCTACTGAGGCGTTTGGATGCTCCATTAAATGGACACGACTTATACATTAAATGTGTTATTGAATATTCTTTCGAACCAGGACAAGTTAGTGAATTTGAATCACGACCATCACAACGGGTCAGCATTTGCCATTACAGAGCAGAACACAGTTCTCCCTGTGCTTTGTTTACAGATGAGTGCGAGGCAGTGCTTAATTTGTGGTGGTGCTTTCCGGTGCTAAGCATTGGCACTTATTTCACAGGGCCAGGGCGCATATTCTCAAGACAGGCAATAGGCAATTGAAGCCTATGTTAAATGTGAGGGACATCTAACATGGGCTTCAATTTGAATTCCGTAGAGAATATTATCAAGCCCATTATCGCCGTTTTAGCGGCAGTTTTATGCCGCTAAAACAGCGATAATTCTATCGCCAATCTTGATAATATGCCCCCAGATCTATAGAATTCAGAGCCATGGGTATGCTCCAGAGGAGTGTTGCAGGTGCTGACTTTTTAATAGTGGAGTTTCTTTAGTTGCTTGAGCCAGTGAATTACCTGTACAGAAAACTCCTGATATATTCTGATTCGATTGAGGTCATTAACTTCAATTGGTGAAATAAGCTGCAAGCTGTGCTATCCCTCCCTCAACAGCTGGAGGTGTGACGAGGCAGTGCTGTATTCACAGGGGCATATTATCAAGAACGGCGATAAAATTATCGCCGCTTTAGCGGCAGGAAACTGCTGCTAAAGCAGCGATAATGGGCTTGATAATATGCCCTTGTGAATTCCCATAGAAGCCCAGGTTAACACCAGAACCTGGACTGCTATGGGAATTCACAAGGACATATTAGCAAGCCCATTATCGCCGCAATTTTATCGGCGTTCTTGATAATATGCCCAACAGTGACCTGCGTGTCAGCAGCAGTGAGATAGCAAGGCCTCAATAGGCTCTAATGCAAAGCAAGGAAATCGGGTTTCAATTACCTGGTCAGGAAATTAAAAAAAATAGTTAAACATCATCTAATTGGGGTCACCCCCCTGGGTCCTTTTGCCACTGCACCCGATACACTATTCTAGCTACGCCCCTGTCCAGAATTCCCCTGTCACTTGGACTTTGTCCTGCAATTTCTGAGCTCTGACAGCAGATGAAAGTTCATTTTAACAACTTTTCTGTCTTCCTTGTTGGCACTGAAAAGGGGCATGAATAATCCGGCCTGCAGTTCAACGCATCCGCAAAGACCATCACACGGAAGAGAGGGGCTGTGGTAAACAATATTCAGCCCTATATTTCAAGTTTCAGTGCCTGTCTTTATCAGCGTTTTGTTTAATTTGGACTATTTTATTTTAGCAGTTTTACATAGCGTACCAGAAGGTAGCGGAAGCACATCCCATGAGCCCCCGTTACAGACACAAGGACACACACGGTCAGCACACGTATAGTCCTGGGCTGATACGTTTTCTTTTCTTAAACCACCGTCATTGCCATTTGGGCAGCAGACCAGGGTGCAAAAAAGGCCCCGGCCGTCCCCGCTTTGCGGAGGCCCCCAGGCTTACCCATACTCTAGTGGGCCCCTCAGCTCCGACTTATGGGGCTTATTTACAAGCCCCTTGCGCCAATTTTACGTCACTTTTAACATGGGAAAAGTGAAGCAAAAGTGGCGCAAGGGGCTTGTAAATCTGCCCCTTGTACTCTCAGCGCCGGGACACCCCCGTCGGGGGTAGCTGCGTGCTTTATAAGCTTCTTAAATAATAATATGTGACTTTGAGGGGCCTCTTCAGCAAATCTTTTGGTGGCGGGGTTGGTGGCTGCTCACATTAAGTTACGCCACTGCCAGAGCAGACTTGTCGCCCTCGGAGATGTGGCAGCTCCACGAGCCTCTACAGAACTGTCCTGAGTCTGAATAAAGTAAGGTCCAGATTTAGAAAGCAACCAACAAAAGGGGGGCTTGGGGGAGGGCAGCCGACCCCTGGGAGGTCTCCTCCCCCGGGCGGTTTGGGAGATCTGGGTGGGGCCCCCTTTTTCTAGCAGATTCCATTTGGGCTTCTTTTGGGCTATTTTTGGTTGGATTAGGAGCCCAGCCTATAAATGGGCGGGGCTCCTTTTCCCGGGCACCATTTTGGGCTTAGGTGACCTGGTGGCCGGTTAATTCCTAGCTAGTTTTTGTCAGACTTTTTTGGTAGTTCTTCTCTTCTCTCTTGTAGTGATCTCTTTTGATTATTATGGCTGGAGAGGATTATCGTGTACTTGAAGCTATCCGTCTTCTCAGCGAGGCCGGTCGTTTGGACCTGGTGATAGGTGACCGGGTACAGGCTGAGCCTCCGCGTCCCCAGCGGGAGGCTTCGGCGAGGGTGTCGGCTGCGGTGGCAGCGTGTTTCTCCCCAAAACGTCGGAGACAGGACGGGGTAAGTGAACGGGGTCGCTCTAGGACTAGGAGGGCGGGTGCGAGGTCTCGCCGTGGGAGTGACTCAGGGTCTTCGGATCCGTCTAGTAATTTGGACCACTCGTTGGGTGGTGTGGTTTTGGAGGGGGAATTTCACACTGTGCCAGCGGAGGTTTCGACGGTCGGTATTCGCGACAGGGCGGCCTCTGCTCCTGTTTTGCGAGGCCGTCGTGCTTCCAGACAGCGTGGCTGCACGCGTCGCTCTGCTTCGGCCTCCGCAGTGGCGGTTACTGACGTCACTGGTGGAGGGGGGGCGGAGGCCATTTTGGATTTTGAAAATGTGGCGCCGCGACCGTTACAGGGCGGTCAGGTGCAGGTTGTGTCCGAGGTTGTCGCTCCCCAGAGCGTTATTCGTCAGCACGTAGTTATGGCTCCTGTGGCGGTTGACTCGGGTAAAGTGGGTGCTTCTATTGCACAGCCGTTATCGTTGCTGCCTGGTATTGTTATTTCGGAGAGTTCTGGTTTGGTTGTGAGTAGTGCGACGGTTAGGGACCAAAGTAGTCCTTTATTGTTTTCTCCTTCGGTTTCCAACAGGGGGGAAGTGGTTTCTGTTTGTAGTGGTTCTCTGGGCGAGGGGGAATGGGCGCAGTTGGGGATGGTGGAGGGAGCTGGGCGTGAAGATGGGTTGTTTCATGGAGGGGATCCTTTTGGCGTGGGTCTTCCTGCTGTGAGTTTCCGTCCATTGGGGGTTTTGGAAGGTTTCCCTTCTGGGGGGAAGGGTGTGGTGATGCCTCTTTTCAGCAGGGTTCTGGTGAGGGTGGTTCTTTTCATGGGCTGTCTGGGGATTTTCAGTTTCCTGGACTCAATGTGGATAGGAGGGTTGCAGCAAGGGATTCCTTGGAGGAAGCGAGGGTTCTAGATTCGTCAGTGCAGGGCCCTGCGTCGCAGATTATACAAGCATTGTTGGATGTTAGTTCGGATGAAGAAGTGTGCGAGCCGTCTCCTAGGCTAAGTGATGCTTTAAAAAGAAAAGGCGCAGGTGGTTCTGTGGCTTTTACAGAAGCTGGTCAGGGTTTTGGTGGTCGAGTTGGTGGATTGACTTCTGTTCCTAGAGTTGTGTTTAGTAAGGGACCCGGCACACCAGTCCGGCCTTTTTCGTTGCAGGTTGGAGTTTGCCCGGGAGCAGCAGACTTGGCAGGGCGGCAGGCAGCCCAATCAGGCCGAGGAGAAGTGCGGGTGGAGCCTGGCACGGCACGTCCCATACCAACGAGGGATCCCTTCGCGGCCATCCCACGCAGGTTCAGCACGACCTCGATGGCCCCAACGAGGGATTTCGACATAGGCGGTGTAAGCAGGTCAAGCGCGACCTTACCAGCCTCAACGATGGAGCACAGCGCTTTTCATGGGAGCGGGTCATGCACGACCTCTCTTGTGCCCCGTGGTGGTCGTAATTCTGCATTAATTTTTCCAGGAAATCAGCAGGTTGTAAGTGGTAATAGCGGAGGAGGGTACCGACGGGTACAGTCGGCCTCCCCGCCAAGGTCAAGTGTGAGGGCTGGTAAGGCCCATGGTCGGTCTAAAACGGTTGAGACAGTTCAGAAATCATTGGTTGTATCTACCCCTTCCCAGTTGGAAGAATCATTAATTTTGGATTATGACGAGGACAGCCCTGAGGAGGGCGAAGTATGGGAAGTGGTGTCTGGGGGGGGCATTCTAATGTCTCTCACAGTGTGTTGCAGGCACCAGTGGTGCAGAGTCGTACAGAGTCGTCAAGGCCACGAGTGCTCGGCCCCTCGGTGAGGGCTCCTCGGTGGGCGGACAACGGTTCCCATACGGAGTGGAGGACGGAATTCAGTCAGCCTCCTTTATTACACCCAGGTGAGACTGTGGTACATTCTGTGCGGCCAAACATGGTCTCTATTGGTATTGGTGTGGACTTGGTCTCTAGTGAAAGTGATGGTAAACTATATAAAGGTCGTGTGGTTAGAGACCAAGGTGTGGGCACAAACGGTGATGATATAAGTACAAGCTCTAAAGTGGATAGTGGCACTTCCACTGTTGGTTTGGGCACTTCTAAAAATGTGTTACACACTAAAGAGCTAAAAATTAAAAAGTTGCCGTATATGGGGGTCACTAAGCCCCTGGGGGCTCATTTGATGCTCAGCACAAAAGAACGTATTTGGAACGGTGAGTATGTGGAACTGCTAAAATTGTTACACAGGGAGGTTCGAGCCAAGGAAGGCTCTAAGGAGGAAGAGTATGAATTGGCTAAGTGCCCTAAAGTACCGTTAAATATTGAGAATTGGACGGCGGCCTTTTTAATATATGCCAGCGTCTATTGTGAGAAGTTTCCTGAGCGCTGCGTATCATTATTTAAGTATATGGATGTCATTCGAAAGGCTCAAATTACAAGAAATGATTTTGCATGGGCTCAGTATGATGAGGAGTTTAGGGCGCGCATGGCTTGGGACCCCGAGGCGAAATGGGGTGAGTTGGACACTGACCTTTGGCAGCATACCATGGGTTCGTCTGCTAGTGGTAGAACTATTTTCACAGCTAGTGGTCTTCCTTTAGTTTATCGCCCCTTTCAGGCTCGTCCCACCCGGGGAGGGGTGGGAGCCAGTTCTACCACGCAGTCAACTACAGGCACGTGCTGGGATTTTAACAGAGGGGTGTGTAACAGAGAATTCTGTAAGTTTCGGCACGAATGTTCCCAATGTGGCAGAAAAAATCTTCCTTTGTCCAGATGTTGGGGTCCCAGGCCTTCCGGAGGTCCCCAAGTTTCACAGCAGAATACAGGGGCTTTTGTCGCACCACAGCAACCCCCAGCTCCCAGGGGAGGGAAGTCATCTGCCGGTGCTGGGCCCAAAGGCTCGTACACCGGTTAATGTCGTTAATTTGGCTGCCGCTTTACGGGACTACGAGCCCGCGGAGCTGCGGTCGTTTTTGTTATCTGGCTTTCAAGTTGGTTTTCGGTTAGGTTATGAGGGACCTCGTTTGAGACGTTGGTCGAAAAATTTGAAGTCGGCAAGCGAACATCCTGCTATTGTGCAGGCAAAGTTGGACAAGGAAGTGAGCGAGGGTAGAATGGCAGGTCCCTTTGATGATTGGCCTTTGGTGAATTTGATTGTGTCCCCTATTGGAGTGGTCCCCAAGAAGGAGCCTGGGCAGTTTCGGCTCATCCAGCATTTGTCCTGGCCGGAGGGTGAGTCTGTGAATGATTTTATTGACAATGACGCTGCCTCTGTGTCTTACTCTTCTGTTGATGTGGCTATGCAACTGGTTGTAACGGCAGGCCCTGATGCTTTAATGGCAAAATGCGATATTAAATCTGAATTTCGACTGCTTTCAGTCCATCCTGAAGACTGGTGTCTTCTGGGCATCCATTTCCTTGGTAAATGGTACGTGGACAAAGCACTGCCAATGGGTTGCTCTATGTCCTGCGCGTTGTTTGAAAACTTTAGTACGTTTCTGCAATGGTTTTTTACTCAACGAAGTGGACATGAGTTGGTCACGCACTACTTGGATGACTTCTTCTTTGTGGGTGCAGCACATTCACTGGTCTGCCATAATGCTCTCACAACGTTTCAGTCCTTGATGAGTCATTTGGGGGTACCATTGGCTCCCGAAAAGACCATGGGTCCTTGCGCGACCATGTCTTTTTTGGGAATTGAACTTGACTCCCATTTGATGCAAGCTCGTCTTCCCATTGACAAGAGACAGAAAATGCTGGATTTAGTGGGAGCAATGTTGGGCAAGGAAAAAGTGTTGGTGAAGGAGATTCAAGTTCTGCTGGGGCACCTTAACTTTGCTTGCAGGGTGGTCAGGGCGGGCAGGACTTTCTGTAGGAGGTTGGGTAGAGCTCTGTCTGGTCATTCCCTACCTCATCATCGAGTGAGGCTGTCAGCGGGGGTCAAGGAGGACTTATGCATGTGGATTTTCTTCTTACATTCTTTCAACGGTGTGCCTTTATGTCGGGAGGTGAACTGGTGTTGGGATGTGCAAATATTCTCTGATGCTGCAGGCATTGAGGGTTTTGGACTTTACTGGCAGGGAAAATGGTGTGCCCAGCAGTGGCCGGAACACTGGAAGAACGGAGGCAGGAGTATTGCCTTTTTGGAATTGTTCCCTGTCGTGGTGGCTGTTACTTTGTGGGGTCAGGCTTTGGCCCACAAAAGGGTGCTTTTTCGCATTGACAATATGGCTGTGGTTCAAGTGATTAATAAACAGTCGGCCAGGGACCCTCAAATACTAAAACTCCTTAGAGTGTTTGTGTTGGGATGTTTGAAGTATGATCTTTGCTTTCGAGCCCTGCATGTTCCTGGCGTGGACAATGACATTGCGGATGCTTTGTCTCGTTCACAGTGGGAGAGATTCCGTGGGCTTGCTTTGGAGGCAGACGAGGAGCCGACTCTCATGCCGGACCATCTGTGGACGGTAGGCAACACCGGGTTATTCAATTGGTTTTAGGTTCCCTGGCTCCTTCCACAAAATTGGCGTATGAGTTGGCCTGGAACGAGTTTTTGGCGTCGGGTGCCTGTAAGAGAGAGCTGGCTTGGCAAAGGTCTGAAGATGTGGTTCAGTTTATTTTGCGTCTTATGGACAGGGATTTATCCAGAGTTACCATTACTGGCAAGCTGGCAGGTGTTTCATTTATGGGGAAGCTGTTGTGGGGATATGCTCCGTCGGCTTGGGAGTTGGGTAGGAGAATGTTGGAAGGGTGGTCACGGGAGCGGGGATCTGTTCAAACCCTTCGGTCCCCTTTATCATGGCAAAAACTGTTTCAGGTGATTTCCGTACTGCCAGTTGTATGTACTGATAGAGTAGAAGCTTGTTTGTTTGCCACTTTGATGGTGTGGATGTTTTTTGATGCGTTTCGGGTGTCTGAGCTGCTGGGAAATAAATCTACTCGAAGTCTACTGTGGGGGGACGTGCAGCTGTCGGTCAGGGGAGTCCATGTTTGGCTCTCTCATTCGAAAACGGATCAGAGAAGTACTGGCAAGGGGGTTTGGTTGGAGGTGGTTTCCCCTCCGGAGACGTGCCCTTTACGTTGGGCCCATTGCTGGAAGAAGCTGTCGGGTGGGGTTTTGGATCACCCGGTTTTTCGTCATATGAATGGTTCCTTGGTGTCTAACTATCAATTGCGCATGGTACTTCCTAAAGCGCTGCGACATATTGGCTTGGACGATACGCTGTATGGAACACACTCATTCAGGATTGGGGCGGCCACAGAAGCTTTTAATAGGGGTTGGTTGAGGGAAGATATCATGGGACTGGGGCGCTGGACTTCTAACTGCTTTCAGCGCTATGTCAGGAGCGAATCTAGTGGAGCGCATGCGTCCTTTTCTGTTTTGCCTGTCTGATACTGTTTTCTATTTCAGGTTCCGTGGCTGGTCCTCGCGCTGCTTTTCTAACGGTGTGGATCGTGGGCCATTCGTTCGTTAAACGGGCGCAAGTTCAAGCTCGACAAAGTTATTTTGGAACATCGTTAGGTTTTAATGAACGTTTGTTTAACATTGTGTGGAAAGGTAAAGGGGGCATGTTGTGGAAAGAATTAATTCCTGCTCTCAATTCGTGGTTGGTAGGTGGGGTTTGTCCTGATGTGCTGGTTCTCCACCTGGGTGAAAATGATTTGGGTTCAGTGAAGGGTGTCGTTCTTCTCCGGGCAATGAAGAAAGATCTGTCTTTGGTGCATAAGCAGTGGTCGGGGTGTCATGTTTTATGGACGGAGTTGGTCCCCAGGAGGGTTTGGAGGAACGCTGTGAAGCCGAAGGCAGTTGACAAATTCCGTAAAAAGCTTAACTTAGAAGTTTCTAGGTTCTGTAGAGACCTGGGTTTTGGGCGTATCGTCCACGGCGATATTAAGTATGATGCGGTTGAATTTTTTAGGGGTGATGGTGTTCATTTGTCCCGAATGGGGATGGATTTGTACCTACTGGAGCTGCGCGAGGTCTTGTCTCGCTGTTTGGCGGTTCAGCACTTTGTAAGGGAATAGTGCGTTTCTTCGTTGTTTTGCTGTTTTTTCCTCCCCCCCCCCTCCCATTGGTTCCCCCCCCCCGTTTCGTGTTTGTGGGTGGGGGGCAGAAAGGTGGGGCTCTTTCCCTACGCGGTCTTTCTCCCCACTGCTTTCTGGGTGGCGGTTTATTCTGTAATTGTCAGTTTTGGGCCAGGTTTGGACCCGTTAGTTGTGAAGTGGGATTTTGTTGGGGGAAGTTTTATTCAGATTGAGGTTGGGTTCAGAGAATATGGGTCGGGGGATTGGGTTTTGTATGGTTTATTATGTGTTTGGGTATGTACGGGTGGGGGCGGGTGTGATGGAGGGTGAGGGGTGGGGGCGGGGTTTTGGGGATTTCAAATAAAACTAACAAACTTGGTTATGGTTTTAGATTGTTAGGTGGTTGCCGAGGTTTGTGGTATTTGTAAATGTGCACCTGTTCCAATAAAGCGGCCTTTTTCACACTTCATCGGTCTGCTCACTCTCCCCCACCCCTCTCTCCCAAGGGGGACTTGGGGGAGGGCAGCCGACCCCTGGGAGGTCTCCTCCCCCGGGCGGTTTGGGAGATCTGGGTGGGGCCCCCTTTTTCTAGCAGATTCCATTTGGGCTTCTTTTGGGCTATTTTTGGTTGGATTATAGCCCAGCCTATAAATGGGCGGGGCTCCTTTTCCCGGGCACCATTTTGGGCTTAGGTGACCTGGTGGCCGGTTTATTCCTAGCTAGTTTTTGTCCCTCCCTCCCACCCTTTTTTCTGGGCTCTTTTCTGCCTTTCTCTTTATTTAATTATTTATTTGGCGGCTTATTGTAACAGGTGGGCATAGGGTTTTAGCTTTGTTTCTTTGTCGCTTGGGACAGGTGCGTGGTGGTTTATTCTGTAATTGTCAGTTTTGGGCCAGGTTTGGACCCGTTAGTTGTGAAGTGAGATTTTGGTGGGGGAAGTTTTATACAGATTGAGGTTGGGTTCAGAGAATATGGGTCGGGGGATATGGATCAGTTGGTTTATAATTGGGATTTGGTAATTAGGATTTTGGTAATGTGATGTTATAATGTTATTGGGGTTTTGTATGGTTTATTATGTGTTTGGGTATGTACGGGTGGGGGAGGGTGTGATGGAGGGTGAGGGGTGGGGGCGGGGTTTTGGGGATTTCAAATAAAACGAACAAACTTGGTTATGGTTTTAGATTGTTAGGCGGTTGCCGAGGTTTGTGGTATTTGTAAATGTGCACCTGTTCCAATAAAGCGGCCTTTTTCACACTTCATTGGTTGTCTTGGTCTGCTCACTCTCCCCCACCCCTCTCTCCCAACTTGTGACAAGCTTAAAGTTCCCAATTTCCGCAAACGTGTCTTGTCTACAAAGTACCAGTTAATACACAAACTTTGGAATTATCTGTTTCAACTTCAGCCTAAGCATTCAAAACATTTTTATTTCCTTTTTAAGTTTTTTACAAAAAGTCCTTCTCGTACACTCCCTTAGGGCAGAATGTACTTTATGAATTAAGTAAAACAGAAATTATCTCATCAAGATGAACATAAACTCAACAGGATAAACACGATGGGGAGGATTCACAAATACGTGAAGTAGTGCTCTTGTGGTACGACTTCATGTACTCCTAATTAAGTTTGAGAAGTGGCTCCAAAACATCTAAAATGGGAATAACATGGTAATAGTTAGGGAACAAGAATAGACATTGTTATAAATAAAAAGGACTATCTCCTCTGTGCTCTTTTAATGAAGAAGGAGTTGGACATTTCAGGTCTGACTGAGAAAGGTATTTAGGAGTACATAAAATAGTACTTCTATTGTACTACTTCATGTACTCATATGCTATGGTCATTCGGCCCCTATATTTATGGGGCAGGGACGTTTTGTTTTTAAGCAATAATGGTTCTGATGTTCTAAGCCCAGTTCGCAAATTAGGTTGTTTTGCATGTCGACTGATTTTCAACCTGAGCTGTCTGGGTGGCCTCTGGGACACACCCCGCTGACTGCGCCAGGCACTGTCCATACCACCAGAACCTGAGACGCAGGCACAAGTAACGAGGTGGCTGGGGCGGGGGTGACCATCAGGCCCTGTGGGGTTTGGGACCCGCTCTCCCCTGTGTCTGGTCAGCCACTGCCAGACGAGACCTCGCTTGTGCCAAGTGTTGGCGGTGAGGCACCAAGCTCAAGCACCACCTATAAAGGGAGTCAAGACGGATGCACTGGACCATAAGGACAACTCCCACGCACAGCACGCTCTGAGTAAAGCTGGGCTCACCACCCCCTGCACGCCCTCTGTGCCCTGGATTGCAGAGTGCGGCTGAGTTGGGCTTAGCTGAGCCTGCTGGGACCTGTAACATCCTGGCCCCGGGGAGTGGGGGCGGCCTGAGAAGTAAGCCGACCAACCTCCTCACCTGCATGAACCGAAGCATGCACAGCCTGCCTTCCAGCTGCGGTGAATACCGGCACCTGCTGTGCACACCCTGTGGCCCAAAACAGAAGTGACACTGCACATCAAGGACAGCGGATTGTACTGCACCCTGATCCCTGCTGCTCAGTATACTATTTTAACTGCTAATTGTGTGCTGCTGTGCTCTGCGCAACTGTGCTTGGGCAGCTAATACCCAGAGACTTGGACCTGGGCCCTTCCTCTGTGACCTGCTGGCACCTTGGGGCTTGATCCGGGTGGGGGCGTGTGGCACGGCTACCTGCAGTTGTGTCCCTTGGGGCCACGCCTCCAGACCTGGCTGCTGGGGGAGCGCGATTGACTATGGTTGGACTCGCCGAGATACCATGGCCACCATTTCAGCAGCGGATTGGCAGGAGCCACGCCTCCAGACCTGGCTGCTGGGGGAGCGCGATTGACTATGGTTGGACTCGTCGGGATACCATGGCACCTCTTCAGCAGCGAATTGGCAGCTCCACCTTCACGCCTGCACCCCTTTCAAAGTGGCAATGAGAAACCTAAAGCCAAGCAACCTAAGATAACCTTTGAGGGTCGCCGTATCGGCAAATGCAGGGACCCACCCCAGGTGGCTGAGGAACATGCCACACAAACTGACACTGTAGGGGTTCAGGAAGAGAATATATGATCTATACTCCATGAGGTCAAATCCAGCTTGAAAACTTTATACTTCAAAATAGACCACTTAGCTGCTCGCTTGGATCAAGTCAAGCAACATGTGGATTCACATGACAGCCGGACCACCCAATTGGAAACCAGAGTGCCGGACGCAGATGATACCAGCACAGAAAACCGCCAACCCCTGCTCAAAATGGATAATGTACTAGAGCTCATCCGGGCCAAAAATGAAGATCTTGAATATCGCTCCCACAGGAAACCTCTTTGTATTACTGGCGTCCCGAATCCACACCCATATCTAAATGCAGGACTATGTAGAATCGCTGCTACAAGAACTGTTTGTCATGGCCCTATCTAATGTCTTCATCGTTGAACGGTGTGCATCGGTCTCTTGGCCCATGACCCCCACCTGGGGCCCTGTACGGTCAGTAATAGCCTGCATCTTAAATTATCGAGACCGCAACGCCATCCTGTGGAGAGGCAGAAAAATGGGGGAGGTCAGGCAATAGGGTAACACAATCTCTTTCTATCCTGCCTTTACCCTAGCAGTCCAGGCGGCCAGACAAGATTTTCTGCCGGCCAAACGAATGATCCAAAAACTGAACATCAAATATACACTCATGTATCCAGCTAAATCGCTCATTGACAATGATGATAAACCTCGCCATTTCACAGACCCTATAGTGGCCATGTCTTATGTTAAACAGCAGCAAAAAGCTTACTATGCAGCCCTCCCAAACGGGCTTCTGGCGGCCACACCTGCAACAATGATTAGTACCCTTTGGGATTGCACTACCCATCTGGCTGGGTCTCCCTGCAGCTCTGGGGCGCAATCAAAAAATTGGTACCTCAGCGCACTAGCAAACAATACCTGCCCTGTGCCTGTCTGAGGCAGTAAACCAACCCTTCAAGCAGCACCTCTCTGTACACAACTCCGCTCGGCCATCTCGCCTTGCGGCCAGGAATAGTCCAGCAGAGCCCATGCGTCCCATCTGGATGATTTCCACAAACTTCTATTATGCTGAAACTGTACCTGATTGGGGGGTTGGAGTGGGATGGGGTAGGCATGGGTTGTTCATTGGGGTCATTGGAAGCTGGGACCGTTTTCCCCAGAGTTGACATCTCCTTGTTTGTTTACAGAGTTGAATATGTTACCTATTCCACTAAGTGACAGTACCACTGCGTCCATAGCTACGAGTTTGCAGCATGGTAGCACACAATAGTGAACACATCCAAGGGCTAGCGCATGACTGAAGTGACATTCGTAACATGGAACATTAGAGGCATTAACCATCATCGTAAATCCTGTCTCATGCACACCTATCTTGCTCGTGAGACACACCTCCCCACCACTAACACCACAAGCTTACGAGCTTGCTGGTGGGGCCCCTCCCACTCCTCAGTAAACTCTAACTATGCGAGGGGTGTTGCCATTTTATTAAAAAAGATCTTCACTGGCGCACCACACACCATGCGCCTACACATTGACACCTCAGGTAGATATGCTATATTGACATGTACACTTTACTTGCAACCGTTAATCATGGCTGCCATATATGGACCGAATTTGGACGATCCAGACTTCTTCCTCCACATCTGGAAAATAATCTCCTTGCATGGCCCCTGCACAATCATCTGGGGTGGCGACTTCAATATCGCCTTACAGAATACTCTTGACCACTCAAGCACTAGACTGCAACACCCTCAAGCCACCACAGCTCTCCACTCACTGGTGCCGGACAACATGCTTATAGATGCCTTATAGACGTCTGGTGATATTCACATCCAAACAGATGCAAGGGCACCTATATCTCTACCACACACAACTCCTGGTCCCGCATAGACCTATGGCTAGTAACCTGAGATGTTGCTGGCTGGATCTCTTCTGTTGAACATTTGGCGTGCACTCTATCCAATCACTCCCCTGTGCGTCTGATCCTCAAACTCTCAGAAACCCTGCCACACATGTTCTCATGCCGGTTACCCCCCCTTTGCTCTGAGAGACACGGTTCTCAAAGAAGAACTGCGCAGTTCCATAATAGAATTCTTTGAATCTCTTTCGACCCTGTGGGAGACATTTAAGGTAGTCATTCACAGTGTCTGTATCACCAAGCAGTCTGGGGTACTTATGGCAATTCATGGCTCCCTGAAGAGATTAGAATTGGAAATAAAAGTGCTAGACCAGCTGCATAATGCCAACCGCACCCCTACTACATTGGCAGACATCAGAGCAAAGCTTTTTGAATATCAAACTGAGGCGGAACGAGAGGTGAGCCACCTTGGCAGCGTGGTGAGGGCGATCGCCCTGGTAAAACATTAGCTAACCTGCTGAGAATGCACCACGCCTCTACACATGTAACAGAACTGCTCTATGACACTGGCTGGAGGATCACTCCCCCTATTGAGATAGTAGCTACTATTACTTCCTTCTACTCTCAATTATACATGGCCGAGGGAGTATGCACCCAAGACACTTTACTGCAGTACTTTGATTCTATTTGGCTGTTATTGCTCGACCCCTGGCAGCGAGAGTACCTGGAAGCCCCATTTGCGACAAAGGAGATTGCTCATGTTATTACCGGCCTCCCGGGTGACAAGGCGCCGGGCCTGGATGGACTAACCCGAGCATTCTATAAAGTGTATGCCTTCATTCTGTTTACCAATCTTGCTGAGATGTATAGCAAGTCAGTTACCTTGGGCCATCTCCTCCCTTCTCTCCGTGAGGCACTAATCACGCTCATATTAAAACCAGTTAAAGCGCTTGAGTGCTGTGAATCATACCGCCCCCTCTCATTAATAAATACTGACAATAAAATATTTACTAATCTATTAGCGAATCGACTCCTGCCACTTATGCCCCTAATTGCTTTGCTCCTTGGCCGCCTAGGTTTTAGCTTGCATTTCATCCAATAGATCCGCTTACTATATTCAGTACCCTCGGCTCGTATTAAAATCAATGGACATAACCAAGCCTATCCCAATCACCAGGGGCACACAGCAGGGTTGCCAACTCTCCCCGATGTTATTCGCGATTGCGATGGAACCGCTAGCGGCCCGGCTATGCCAGCACCCCACAAAACGTGGTATTGGATTCTCAACCCACAGCCTAGATACTTTTATGGACGTGGACTACATTATGTTATATATCCGTGAACTACACAAAAACATTGCACCCATGACCGGGGAGGTGATTCGATTTGGTGGCTACTCATGCGTGCAAATAAAGTCGAGCAAATCTATTATGTTCCCCCACACTGAGGCGACACTTCCTCATCCTACTGAGTTCCTGTTAAAGTGTGCCACCGAACCAACCCAATACCATGGTATATGGCTAAGCAGGGACCCAGATGAACTCTGGAAAGCAAATTATGGCCAGGCAATAGAATGGCTGAAAACTAAAATCCCAACATGGAATAAACGCCCCCTCTTCTTGGCAGGCCGAATTGAGATAGTTAAAATAGTGGTTCTGCAGACATTTTTATATCTTTTTCTGAACATCCCGCTCCCTCTCACGATGCAATTTTTTTATCAGCTGTGGTCGGACATAATTACTCTAGCGTGGGCTGGCAGGCAACCAGGGGTAGTCCATGAAACTCTGATGCTACAATACACCAACCGTGGACTGGGGGCCACAGATCTTAAGTTATACACTTGTTGTGCCCAGGCCAGCTTCTTGCACTTCTGGCTGTAGCCATCACCCTTCCAGCCACACTTGATGGCAGTAACAGACCAGGCCTCCCCATGGCCACTCCAAACTGAGTTATACCGACCATATAAAGCACCCAGAGATTAAATCAATACAGTGGAGTGTGTGCACTGGGCATGGGAGGATATCTGTAAACAGACTGGCACTGATACACAATATGGGCCATCAATGAAGATAGCAGAAAACCCCTCCTCTACACAACAAAGAGATGGCGCGCTGCACTATATTACTGCAAAAAGAACAATTGATGGACAGAATGCAGAACAATGTCATACATCCCCCCTTAGTACAGAGATCTGGGCCTAAATCCATCTTTTGTTTGCTCACCATGTCATTCCAGTTTGGAACCAGCCATATGCAAATCAGTCTTCACACTGAGGTCAATGGGAACAGTTCAGCCCAAACTGCCAGGCCAGGTCCTCCCTTGACTGGAAACATGCATCCTAGGACCGGTTTCGGACTTTCAGCCCTCATCCGCCAGGATAGCTTGACTCCAGTGGCATGGGGAACACAGGACTCATGTCTGAGCATACCCGTCCCACTCGGGGTGACAAATGCAAAAAGAACAATTGATGGATAGAATGCAGATCAATGTCATACATTCACCCCAGTAAAGCTATCTGCGGCTAAATCCATTGTTTCTTTGCTCATCATACCATTCCAATTTGGACCCAGCCATATGCAAATCAGTCTTGACCCTGCTCCCAATGGGAACAGTCCAGCCCGAACTTCCAGGTCAGGTCCTACCTGGACTGGAAACAAGCATCCTAGGACCGGTTTCGGGCTTTTAGCCCTCGTCAGCCAGGATAGCTTGACTCCAGTGGCATGGAGAGCATGGGACTCACGTCTGAGCATACCCGTCCCACTCGGGCTAACAAATGCAAAAAGAACAATTGATGGACAGAATGCAGAACAATATCATACTTTCAACCCAATACAGCGATCTGGGCATAAATCCATTGTGTTTTTTGCTCACCATGCCATTCCAGTTTGGACCCAGCCATATGCAAATCAGTCTTGACCCTGCACCCAATGGGAACAGTTCAGATTAAACTGCCAGGCCAGGTCCTCCCTGGACTGGAAACAATCATCCTAGGACCGGATTCTGGCGTTTAGCCCTCATCAGCTAAGATAGCTTGACTCCAGTGGCATGGAGAGCACGGGACTCACGTCTGAGCATACCCGTCCAACTTGGGGTGACAAATGAAAAAAGAACAATTGATTGACAGAATGCAGCACAATGTCATACATTCACCCCAGTACAGAGATCGGGCCTAAATCCATCATTTTTTTGCTCACCATAATACTTCCAGTTTGGACCGAGCTATATGCAAATCAGTCTTGACCCTGCGCCAAATAGGAACAGTCCAGCCCAAACTGCCAGGCCAGGTCCTCCCTGGACTGGAAACAAGCATCCTAGGTCCGGTTTCGGGCTTTCAGCCCTCATCAGCCAGGATAGTTTGACTCCAGTGGCATGGAGAACACAGGACTCACGTCTGAGCATACCCGTCCCACTCAGGGTGACAAATTCAAAAAGAACAATTGATGGACAGAATGCAAAAGAATGTCATACATTCACCCCAGTACAGAGATCTGGGCCTAAGTCCATTGTGTTTTTTGCTCACCATGCCATTCCAGTTTGGACCCAACCATATGCAACTCAGTCTTGACGTTGCACCCAATGGGAATAGTCCAGCCCGAACTGCCAGGTTTTCAGGATTCAAGCTAGCCTGGCTGATGATGGCTGATTAGCCAGAAACCGGTCCCAGGATGCTTGTTTCCAGTCCAGGGAAGACATGACTTGGTAGTTCGGCCTGTTCCCATGAGGCACAGGGTTGGACTGATTTGCATATGGTCATGTCTGAACTGGGGTGGTGGAGTGAGCTAAAGAATGATGATGGATTAAACCCAGATCAGTTGACTGGGGGTGAGTGCTTGCAATGTTCAACACGCCGTTCATCATCCCCTTTGGTTTCGCTTTGTTAGCCCTAAGTTGGCAGGGTATGCCCAGACGTGTGTCCCTTGCTCTCTTTGCCACTGGATTCAAACTAGCCTTGCTGATGACGGCTGATTAGCCAGAAACCGGTCCCAGGATGCTTGTTTCTGGTCCAGGGAAGACATGGCTTGGCAGTTCGGGCTGGACTGTTCCCATGAGGCACAGTGTCAGACTGATTTGCAAATGGCCATGTCTGAACTGGGATGGTGGAGTGAGCTAAAGAATGATGATAGATTAAACCCTGATCAGTTGACTGGGGGTGAGTGCTTGCAACGTTTAACACTCCAAACATCATCCCCTTTGGTTTTGCTTTGTTCGCCGTAAGTGGGCAGGGTATGCCCAGATGTGGGTCCCTATCTCACTTTGCCACTGGATTCAAGCTAGCCTGGCTGATGACTGCTGATTAGCCAGAAACCTGTGCCAAGATGCTTGTTTCCAGTCCAGGGAAAACATGGCTTGGCAGTTCGGGCTGGACTGTTCCCATGAGGCACAGCGTCAGACTGATTTGCATTTGGCCATGTCTGACCTGGGGTGGTGGAGTGAGCTAAAGAATGATGATGGATTAAACCCAGATTAGTTGACTGGGGAGAGTGCTTGCAATATTCAACACTCCGTCCATCATCCCATTTCGTTTTGCACTATATTACTGGGCATACGCGCCCATGCAGACCTCTACCCAGATAGCAAGTTTCTCCCCCACACGTACGGCTGCAACCACGTCCTTCTCACTTGACACCCTATTCTACTATCAAATGCGGCTATCCACTTGACACCCTATTCTACTATCAAATGCGGCTGACCTGTAGAACTATAAACAAGGCCTTTCACATGTCCTACCAATCAACACAGCACTTGAATATATTCACACAACCACATAGTCCCACAAAATCATCACTAGGCTCTACTCACTCACACTAGCAGCCTACCTGACAAACACTGAACACGCCCATGGCGCCTGCATGGCAGATCTGGCCACTGGGCTGACTGAGGACCAGTGGTAATACTGCTTCAAACAGACGGAAAGTCTTTTCCCAAATTATAGACTGAGACAGATACATCTTGAATTTTTACACAGATTATACCGCACCACCGCAGCCCTCTGTAAATGAGCTTAACTATTGATGCAAAGTGACGAACACACTAGTTCCCCCAATGTGAACTCCCGGGCACCACCCTGAGAAGAAGCGTGAAGCAGCCATGGTACTCTATTCATACATCCACACTCTGTGATACTGTACATCATATTTGCTTGTTGTATGCCTCGTTTACGCCCCTAAAAGCCATTTAATGTACTGCACATTGTGTAGCTGTGCTATGATGTTGTCGCAAAGTATTCTACCAACTCTGAATGCTGGAACGTGCCAAATTACATGTTTATTGTAACAATTTGCATAAAGTTCAATAAAAAATAAATAAATGAAATAGCAGAATTCCAGCTTAGCTTTCGAATTGCTTACAAGTGAGTATTATTTAAGCAGCCGCTACACATGTAAGGAATGATATCAGGAAGCATGAAGAGGTTGCCTTCACTACTGTCTAGTGCATCTGAGGTGACACAACAGTATTAACAAAGTGGAAGCCGTTTGCTAGGAAATGTAAGGGCACACATTATAATTGGGTAGACAGCCTGGGGAAAGGAGTAAATTAGTCTGTCCCCCTGGTGGAGGGAATGCCCGCCACATTAATAAATATTCGCCAAGCCGGCAGTCAATTATAATGCATTGACAGGAACTGCCACCTCCCGAAACAGTGCTGTCTTTTTGAAGAAAAAAAAGAAAATACCCTCTCATCATGGGAGTAATCTCTCATGGCGAGGGGGGAATTATTTCTATTTTACTTCCCCTATCCAGTAGGGTTTGTATGGCAGTGACAGACAATAGAAAAAACGAATCTATGTCTGCGCAACCTATTTCTCCAAAGGCCCTTACTCTGTCGAATGATTGGAGAGGTTTGGTTATGGCGGTGATGGGGTAATCACCGCCATAGCCAAACCTATGGTCTGCCTGTATCAAAATCTGGCAGGCAGACCGTTATCTCTGCGGTATAGGTAGGCTGACGCAGTTGCGATGGAGTACCTATACCTCCAAGATATACATCAGGCCCTAAATCAGGTGTTTGTAACTTTTAAATTGTTTGGCAATGCATTTCTGGTCATAAACTACTAATGAATGAGAGTGCAATTCACAAATATGAGGACTGCAAAATGTCTTGTGTACGCTGCGATCACTGAGTTTTAAGTCACAGAGCCTTTGATTTTTTAAATCGAAAGCTTTGCAACTGCAAAAGTGCTTAGGACATCAGTAGCTACATTTTGTGGGAGAAAATTTGGGCTAGGGTCCAGAAAACATTTTTTTACATGGCCCCAAAAAGACTCTGACAGCTCTGAGTTGAAATACCAGTAATAGCTTTTAACAAATCTGCAGGTTGTTGGGTTGTTAAAAAATATGGCACTGCACACTGTTTTCAGAGTACCACTTGGTGCACCACTTTTACTTCACTTGTCACTATGTTATGTATGCTGTTTTCTTACTCTTTTTGCAAAACGTGTCTGATTATTACATGCTCTTTCTAAAATGTTGACCACATTGCATCATAAAAGCAAACCTAATTCTGGCCTCCAATACTTTGCCTGAAGAAAAGGTTTTTGAAAAAGGAATGCATCATTCATTCTCAATGACAAATAAGCCCTGTATCTTTACCAACCTGATAACAAAGGAGAGATTGTCTACGGAACAAAAAGAAAATGCATCTGTCTTTTGCAGCAGGTGATATTATTACTGTTTAAAACGATGATTAATTCATTCCTAGATTTATGGTTATCACAGAAACACCATTTTCCTATCAGCATACATCTTGAGCTCACGTTGATTCCATAAATATTTCCCTTAAGGCTCAGGAACACCTTCAAGAAAAAAATAAAGACCATCTTTAGATTTAGCTTAAGAACACAAAAGATTAGAAAATTGTTCAAACAATGTATAGGAGATGAATAATGATTTTTCTATGATACAGTCCTATGGAAAGTGTGACCGTTACAAAGATGGTCATCAGATAGAAGAAGTACAGACTCTAGGTGGGTTCAGTTAATCTTTATTCACCGTCACAACTGCTCCACTCTTGTCACAGCCTAGGTGCCTCACAAGCATGTTTCAACATTCTAAAGTACACTTCAGAACCCTTAAGTGGGATCGTTCCACTTAACAATGGAAAGGAGGGGAGGAGGATGGTACCAATTGGGAAGATTAAAATTACAACACATCTTTCCCGTTAGGAAAACAAAAGGGAGAAGAAACTTTGGGGCATATTATCAAGGGGGTTTATGTAGAGTAAATATCCACAGGAAATGATGAGGAAAGTAAGTTTATTTGTACAAAAGAAGCACTCCCTGCATACAGCTTAAGTCTCCTGGAGTTCAGCGGTAACTGACTCCACAATACAGTTGTAATACAAAAGACGTTCATAACAAACTGTACATGGTCTCGAGTGATGCACAATCAAACCACAATAACACTCGAGACAAGTGCTTGAATAATAACACTGGCACGAGTCGGCACGAGTCTATGTGAAAGAGTGCGCGAGGAAATACACGCGCTGAGCATATACTCGCGCTGACTCGTGCATAGAATACACAACACACCTTCCCTCCTTATAAAAGGGAAAAAAGAAAGGAAAAAAAAACAACAAAAAAAACCTGAAAATTACATTTTTCCTGTCATATAAGCAACAAAATCAGACAACCACTTTGGTTTCTTAGTAACTCTTTTGGGTAAAGAAACACCATGTAGAACAGCAACATCCTGACTGGAAGTACTATTACTTGAACAAGAAGGTACTGTATGTGTAGTATTCTGATTGGTATAACAGCTGCTTGAACAACAAGGTAAAGCATCTGTGTTATCACAAACCATACCCTCATTGGAATCCTCATCCAAAAAGGAAAGATCAGGATGTTCAGGAACAGGTTCTTTGCAATAAACATCCTTATCAGCTTTAAGAATAGCAATTCTACTCAGGTTCCAAACTTTATTGTTAGATAATCTCACAGAGTTTTTTAACACCTCTAGAACTTCAAAAGGACCCATAAATGAACTTTCACCCTTCTTGACCTTCCATGGTTTTTTAACTTTTACCATCATACCCACTTCTACTTTCGGATCCTTTCTTGAACCACATTTCTCATCAAAGTACTTTTTATTAGAACAATGAGTGCGAATAAGATTTTCCTTAACTATACTCAGATCTACACTTGAAGAAGTTGATTTGACCAACCACGAAGGATTCACCTTAGTTCTCGGGATTCTTCCCCTCATGATCTCAAACGGGGAATATCCAGTCATGGAATTCATGGTTGTCCTGTACATCCACACTTTTTTAAAAATTTCAATTTCCCATTTTTTGTCATCATTACCAGTAAACAGTATAGCACTCTTCAAAACTCTATTGAATCTCTCTATTACTCCATTCCCACTAGGATTGTATAAAGAAGTAGTGGAATGAGCAATTCCCAGCCTTGAAAAATAATCATGGGCTTTCTTTGAATTGAATTGCACACCATTGTCTGAAATAATTCTTACCGGAAGACCTTCTTCAATAAAAACTTTATCTAAAAAACAAAGAACCGAATCTGTATCTATTTTTTTGACAATTTTGATAATTGGCCATTTGGAAAAAATGTCAATGGCTGCAATGACATACTTGGATTCGCCACCAATAGGACCCATGATGTCTATGGCAATGGTTTCCCAAGGGTTGTTGGGAATGGTATGTGCACCCATATTGGGTTTTAAGGTAACTAAAGACTTATCTGAATTAGCACATACTACACAATTCCTAACTAACCGTTCAATAAACATATCCATCCCTGGCCACCAAAATAAATGTTTAACTTGTTGCTTAGTCCTAACCATGCCACTATGACCTTCATGACCCTGTAACACTATAACTTTCCTCACACCCATAGGTGGAACAATACGTTCACCTCTTTTAATGATGTTCTCACAACATGAAAGTTCTGACCTCACTTCCCAGAAACTTTTTAACTCAGAGTTCAAACACTTCTTGTCAGGCCAAGTACCAGTGATATAACTAGCAACATTCTTTAAATTTTCATCAACTTCAAATTTCTCTTTCCACAGAGTTTGATCAATAGAAATAGGACCCTCATCATGAATCATGGCAATCTGAAAATTATCCCATTCATTGTGTAAATCCTCCTGAATAGGTAGAGGCATCCTAGATAAAAAGTCAGCAGAAACATTCTCTTTGCCAGGTAAATATTGTATGTTATAAATAAAGTCTTGTAAACGCATGGACATGCGTGCAATGCGGGCTGAAGCTCTCAACATGCCTTCTGTAGTGAGAAGACGTACCAACGGTTTGTGATCACTCCTTAGAGTACATTCCTTGCCCCATACAAATACTCTGAAATGTTCTAACGCCCAAATGCACGCTAGTGTCTCTCTTTCTATTGTGGAGTACTTTTCCTCAGCAGGGGTAAGAGCCCTGGAGGCATGCGCGATAATAACTTCTTTTCCCTCCTTGGTTTTTTGAGTAAACACAGCACCCAAACCTTTTGCGCTGGCATCAGTAGTAATAATGTTTTGCAAAGAAGGATCAAAACAAGAAAGTGCACTTGCTGAACAGATAGCACTTTTCACATCACAAAACTCCTTCTCACATTCACTTGTCCATTCAAAAACAACTCTATTTTTAATTAACTGTCTGATATTATATGTCCTGCATGAGAAATCAGGCACATACCTTGCGTAGAACTCAACTAAACCTAAGAAAGATCTTACATCATCTTTAGATTGAGGATGAGGAGCAGACTTAATTGCTTCCAAAAGTGAAGGTTTTGGGTTGACACCTTCTGCACACAGTTCATGACCTAAGTAATTTACAGAATGAACACCAAATTTGCATTTCTCATGCTTAATAGTAAGGCCATGTGCATTAAGTGCATTCAAAACTTCCTCTAAAGCAGTAATGTGTTTGTCCTTATCATCATTGAATACCAAAATGTCATCTTGAAAACAGATAGCATTTTTACAATCTTTTAGAATGTCTTGCATAACTCTCTGAAAAATCGCTGCTGCAGATGCCAAACCAAAAGGCATTCTATTGAATCTGAAACACCCAAAAGGTGTAATAAATGCAGTAAGGTCTTTGCTTTTTTTCATTTAGCTCTATCTGATGGTAGGCAGCAGATAAGTCGATAGTTGAAAAAATATTTGATCCCCCAACAACAGACAACATTTCAGAGATACGAGGAAGAGGGAATTGATCTACAACAATATTGTTGTTGAGGTGGCGAAGATCAATACATAGTCTCACTTTGCCATTGGCCCGTCTAGCAACCACTATGGGCGAAACCCACTCAGATGATTCTATTCTGTCTATTATGCCACCTTCCACCAAAGCATCTAATTCATTTTTAACTTCCTCTCTGACAGCAAAAGGAATATTTCTAGCTTTGTGTATTTTAGGGCAAGCATTATCCTTTAAGCGAATCTCATGTTTAAAGTTAGTTAACCTCCCAATGCCTTTAGAAAAAACATTAGGAAACTTTTTTAACATCAATGAGGAAATGCCATTCTGCTCATCAATTAACATCACCGGATTAGGACTATTAGGATCCAGAACAATGTCAAGTTTGCCAAAGTCAAACCAACTAAGCACTGAAGGACCTTTTTTTGAAACATATAATTTTGCTATACACTTTCTGTTCCTAAACCTGAAAACTAAGGTTCTAAATCCTAAAATATCTATCCTTCCACCCGAATATCCCACAGGATTGATATCACTGTCTTCTAAGTGACTACCTAGTCTAGGTACAAATAATTTTTTCCAGACTGATTCACACACTATAGAGTAAGGTGATCCCGAATCAGCATACATATTCATTTTTACCCCTCCAATAACCATATCACATAATGGCTTCTTCTTAATGGTGTTGTCATTCACATTCAAGATTACGGAGTCTTTTATATTTAAAACAAAGGAACAGTTATTAGGATCATTAGTGAAATCTTCATCATCACTGTTTTCACTTAGTTCAATACATTTCACCTTTTGATTAGATTTACCCCTTCTACCAGCAGAAGTAAAATGACCTTTTAAGCCACAATTGGAACATTTCTGTTTTAGACCAGGGCAAGTTTTGTTATTTGCCAAATGAGACTTGCTGTTACACCTAAAACATTTAAGGTTACTCTTTGAGTCTTCAAGATTTTCTTTATGAGAAAATACCTGTTTCTTTTTAGAAGAATCCTTATTTTTACCATCATATTTATGATTAATTTTAGCAACAACTTCTTTACTAACTGAAGTATCTTTGCCTTTAACCTGCAATGCGCTCCTACAAGAAAGTTCAGCTTTTCTTACAATAGATACTACAAAATCTAAGTTTTCATCACCATTAATCCATAGTCTTTCCTGTATAGTTTCATTACTGGAATGCATAACCACCTGATCTCTGATGAGATCTTCTTGTAAATTACCAAATTTACAATCTACTGCTAAAGTCTTAAGACAAGAAACAAAATTATCCACAGACTCTTCACTTAACTGTTTTCTCTGGAAAAACTTAAATCTAGATATTCCTATGCATACTTTAGGAGAACAGTATTTATCAAAATCATATACTGCCTTATCAAAAACATTCATGTCACCACTTGCTTGTGAAGTAGGAAGTTGATTGAAGGCTTTTAATCCTTCAGGACCCAAACAGTGTAAGAAAATACCTTTTTTTCTGGAGCTTTCATTTTACCATTGGCATCTAATGTCTCAATATAGTTTAAAAAATAAGCTTTCCATTCGATCCAAGGCATACAAGGAGAGCTACCAGCTGACCAATAACTTTGTGGAGGAGCAAGAGTATAACCTTGAGCACACATAATGAAAAGAATTAGCAATTAAATAAGTTAATTTACACTGAAAGTAAGTAACTAGAATAAAGTACTTGGTGGTAATGGTCAGAGAAAAAAAAAAAAAATAAAGTACTTGGTGATTGAAGAAAAATAAAATCTTCAAACAAATCCTGAAGAATCAAAGCGTTTTTCTGTGTTCATTGAAGATAATATCAGTCTTTTCCTGTATTTTGTATCCCAATCTGCCTTTCCGAATTCTACTCGTTTTTTTTAAGTCTTCCTGTTTATTTAAACTGTAAAACAAAACACAGCCGGGGAAAAGAAACGAAGTCACCTCGTTGGTTTCACTTAAAACGGAGTAACCAATCAAGAGCAGCGTCTCAGCGTCTCAGAGGTGTAGAAATCGCTTCCGTTTAAGGTCTTTAACCAGAGCGTGTAGGAAGAAATCACCAGCGCACTGCAGCGTGTAGAAAAGGAAGATAAATGAATTCTACCCTTCAGATGGCTGTACGGCGCTTAATTCTTCCTTCGGATGGCAGTTCGTGACTTGTAAACAGGTAGAGGAATCAATAATGAAAATTATTAACTTTCTCCAGTTCCGACGGAAAATGGAAAAAATCGTAAAATTTGCATAAAATAAAACAGGAAATGCTTCTCGGAAGGTTCAGTGCTCCGTCCCTCGTCGCCAAATTGTAGAGTAAATATCCACAGGAAATGATGAGGAAAGTAAGTTTATTTGTACAAAAGAAGCACTCCCTGCATACAGCTTAAGTCTCCTGGAGTTCAGCGGTAACTGACTCCACAATACAGTTGTAATACAAAAGACGTTCATAACAAACTGTACATGGTCTCGAGTGATGCACAATCAAACCACAATAACACTCGAGACAAGTGCTTGAATAATAACACTGGCACGAGTCGGCACGAGTCTATGTGAAAGAGTGCGCGAGGAAATACACGCGCTGAGCATATACTCGCGCTGACTCGTGCATAGAATACACAACAGTTTATCTCCGCTTTTTTGGCTTTAAACGCCAAGAAAGCGGAGATAAAATTATCTCCCTATTACCTAGCTGTCGCTAACACCAGTTAGCGACAGCTAGTAGGAGATAGCGACCATTTTGGGCCCCACTTTGCATGTCAGAGAAATTTATCACTAATGACATGCAAAGGTGGCGTGCCAAGATGTTAGCGACTGGAAACAGTCGCTAACTTCGCTATCTCCTATTACCAACTTTTGGAGATATTCGCGCTAAGCGCGAATATCTGCAAAAGCTAACACCTGCCCTGAGCAGTTCTTAGCCATGTTATCTAATGGGAGGTGGATAACATGTCTAAGAGCATTAGCTCGGTAATGCATGAATATCGCTGACTTCTCAGCGATATTCATGCATTGCGGCCGATTTTTATCGCATTCGCGATAAACCTTGGTAATACCAAGGTTTATCTGCGATAAAAATACGCGCAGGTCGCCGATACATTTTTGTCTCTAACCAAGCAATAGCGATAATTATCGCTATTGCTTGGTAATATGCCCCAAGGTGCGCTGGAAAGAAGGGGATAGGGCAAGGAGAGGAAAGGGGAAAAAGCAGGAAGATAGCCATAGAGAAGGCTGACATTTCCAAAGGCAACTATTCAGAAGTCCATGACATAGTCTTTATGCCAGACCGGCACTATGGCTTCTCGGCAAGGTGTGATCTCTCTACTATGGAGGCTTGACTCGCTTCCACTTGAAGAACTCTCACTGGCGGGCAATTGATGAGGGTCATTTGGAACTAGTCTGTCCATGCTCCAACATTGTCCATTATGGCTACATTAAGTTTTGATGCAGCAATGCGCATTGGTTGAGATAAATTGGACATAGACCTTTCCCAGCCGACTGGCCTCTTTACATATACCCAGTCCCCTACATTCCATAGTTGACTCTTGTTGCCAGGTTTGACATTGTATTGACTCTCATACTTAGCTTGGTGGAGTGCAATTGTGTCTCTGACCAGGTTGGGATTGTGAGTAACTCTGTCCCCACCATCCAACCAACCATGGAAATATTTTTGTACAGGGTTTTCTTCCCTTACGGGCTGTAAAGGATGAGACTCCTGTTACAGAGCTGGAAGTAGTATGGTAAGCCCATAACATTGGGGCAGAATAAAGCAGTCTTAAAGTGGGAAACATTGAGATGGGCCCGAAACTCCACCATTGCAGAAGACGTAAATTGCACTCCGTTATCTGTTACAATAGTAGCCAGGATTCCTTCACAGTAAAAAGAGTCTTTAAGAAACTTTATGATGTGCTCAGTGGTGAGCTGGTGAACCACCCAGAGGGAATTGTAATCCACCATATCTAGTGTGTAGCGTTTGGTCACCCTGGGCCTATTGATTGTACCAATGATGTCTAGGGCTACTTTTTCCCAAGGTTTGCTGGGAACCTTTTCTGGTGATATAGGTGCACGATGGACAACCTTAGCTTTGTCAATATTGGCACATATTGAGCAGTCTTTCACCTTGGTCTCGACTGTTCTGTCCATACTTGGACTCAACCATGCTGCCCATACCTGGGAACCAGAAGCGCTCCCTCACCCGTGATTTGGTGAGTCAAGTGACCTTCATGGGCAAGGTTGATAACTAGGTCTCTTAAGCTTGACGGTTATGATTTTGTTATTCCTGAGTATCAGGTTTTTGCTCGTATTTATTTTGTGCCTCACTTCCCAAAACGACTTCACCTTTCCTCAATCTCGTTCCTGCTGTTAGGCCATCCTTTAAGAGCATATGCTTTGACTTTAGCAAGCACCCCATCCTCTGAAATAACTGCATTCCACTCTTCATCGGTGAGGGCCGGGAGATCGATGGCCATGATCGAGGACTCACATGTTTTGAATTCTTCCATTTCTTTTAAGGGGTATCTGGAGAGGAAATCCACAGCCGTGTTTTGGTCACCTGGGACGTATTTCAGTTTGTAGCAAAAACTCTCTAGACCTAACACCCATCTAGCTGTTCTTGGTGTGATGTTGTAAGATCCTTCAGTGGAAAACATATGAATGTGGGATTTATGGTCTGTCCTGATGTCAAATTGGATGCCCCACTGGTACAATTTGAAATGCTTGACTGCCCAAAAGCATGCAAGTGGTTCTCTCTCTACCACAGGGCAGTTAGCTTCTGATTTGTTCAGGGCACAAGATGCTAAGGCTACGATTTGCACCGTACCCTCAATGACTTGTGAGAGGTTAGCTCCAAGGCCCTTGCTGCTGGCTTCTGTGGTGAGAATCGTGTTCCTGCTATGCACGAAGTTACATAAATATGTGGCAGAAAGAATGGCTTTTTTTGATGTTCTCAAAGGCATTATGATGTTCCGCCGTCCAATTGAATTGCGTATGGTTCTTAAGAATTTCTCTTAGGCAATGAGACAGATCTGAACATTTTCGGACATATTTTGTCATGAACTCTGCAAGTCCTAAGTAAAGGACTTCAGCTTCTATTTGTTTTTTGGAGCGACTGCCTCTTGAACAGCCTTCAACAGGCAAATTCTTAGCTTAAATCCGTCCTTTGAAATAGAACGACCCAGGTATTCTACCGTATTTACCCCTATTTGGTGTTTCTCTCTACGTAGAGTGAGTCCAGCAATCTCTGAGTTTACACAGGACCTGTCCTAGGTACATGTCATGTTCTTCCTCTGTGGCCCCATAGATAAAACATCATCCTGAAAGCAGAGAGTTTTAGGGATTCCCTCCAGGATGCTTTGCACGATTTTTTGGAACACTGCAGCTGCAGATGCAAGACCGATCGGCATTCTGAAAAACATCAAAGATCCCATCGGTGTGGTAAAAGCCGTCAACCACCTGGATTTGGGATGCAGTTCAACTTGGTGGTACGAACTGGAGAGGTCAAGAACCGAGAAGCACACAGCATCGCCCATGGTACTCAACATTTTGTGGATCCGAGGAAGACGGTGTCTGTCCATCCAGATGTTACGGTTGAGGTCACACAGGTCCACACACAACCTGATCCCTTTACCCTGGTCTTTCTTGGTGATCACAATGGGCGGCAACCAGTCAGAACTCTGGTACAGTTTAATAATCCCTTGACTTTGTAACCTGCACAATTCCATCTTCAACAGCTCATTAATGAGGTGGGGAATGGGTCTGATCTTGTGCACAACTGGTTTGGGGTGTTTTCTCAGTTTAATTTAGTGCTGAAACTCTTTGAGTAGGCCTAGTCTATCATTGAATATTTCAGGGAATTCCTCACAGATCCGATCCCCTTTAATGGATTGACTGATTGATAGGACTTTCCTGGGTTGTAGGGATCTAGCTTAATCCCCAATTCCTTTTGGTGTTGCCACCCCAATAGGTTTGACCCTTCATGGACCACGTAGACTTTGCCGACGGTGGTGCGATTTTTTAAGGTGATGAGGGATTTGAACATTCACTTGAGTGGAATGGGGTCGCAATTATACCCACTAGGAGCAATGTCCAGGGTTTGAAGACCTTCCTCCTTAGAAATTCTCATCTTGCTAAAATGTACTGAGTTGATGAAGGTGTAGGGAGAGCAAGAGTCAGCGAACACTTTGATGAGGTTACCATCTAGGCTGATGTCACAGACTGGATAGTTTACTAAATACAAGTTGTTCAATAATAATAGGTTATGAATTTCAGGCTGCACACCAAAGATAATACATAAAACAAAGTGAATTATGATAAAAATATACACATGACCATGTTGTTAGATTGTATAGGTTTATCAAAAACTCTTTATTTAAAGTGCTGAAATACTTATTAATCAGGTTCAAAATGTATTTTTGTAAATTTTCTGATAAATATTGATTAATACATAAAGCATGCTACAACACAATCACATATCCATGAAAAACATGTATCCAAACATATAAAATACACAGAGACAATTAATTGACTTCATTGTATGTTAAATATGCAGATAGAAAAAGGAGCAGATGAACTGTAACCAATTCGAAAGCTGGAGGTAGGTGGAAGCTACACGCGTTTCGGCTGGGGTGCTTTCTTCAGGGATACTGCCTCAACGTTCTTTAATTTTATGCATGAAATGTGGATCTAGGTACTGAAATTGAGATCAACGTTACTTATGGTTCTTGACAGTCGGGAGAAACCTGTACAGTGGTTAGGAGGGAAATGCTTCGCCGATGTATATACTCTATCTATCGTCTTATTCGTTATGTGTAGCCACTGTGCAATGTAAAGTGGAAAATAACCTCAATATAAAGACCATTGTCTCACAGGGGATCCTCAAATAAACTGCTGTGGCATTAATTCTGCATGGCGTCGTTTGAATGAAATGTATATTTACCGGGCTCTGAAACCCATGTTGAAGCTAGATGGAATAGAAATCAAAATGTACGACTGGTAAATGCTCAAGCTTGTACTAATGTCAGGAAAACGTCTCTCATTTGGTATTCCAGAAAAAAAGCTAGCAAGTGTATATGTTCCTTGTCGGGGTTCAATTTTTCCCAAAACACAGACTGGATAGTTGACAGCATAGATTGCGCTGAGGTCTTCTATTCGTAAAATGATTTTCTTGACCGATTGAGTGATTTCCTTCTGTTCTCTAACTTCATTGCGTTTTTCTTTGTGGCAGGAATCCCAGACGACTCTCGAAAAATGCCCCTTTCCATTGCACTTCCTGCAAGTGGTGGACTTGGCCTGACAAAATGGAGAGTTGGTGAGGTGATTGCTACTCCCACTGCGGTAGCATTTAAGTTTACTGTGCTCGCTTTTGCTTTTGGTTCTGGCACCACTAGTATTCCTTATTTTTTATATCTCCTCTTCTGTATTTCCCTCTTTTATTACTGGGACTGATTCATTGGAGGATGTGGATCTGATGTCTTTCAGGTATACAGCGGATTGCTCAATCCATTTGGCAATTTTTACCGCTTCTTGCAAGTCTGGTTGTTTTAGTAATAGTTTCTCTTGGATTCTTATGTTGTTGGGGCATCTTAATATTTGGTCCCTGATAAGTGAGTCATTTAAATCTCCAAAGTCATACAGACTACTCAATCCTCTCAGAGCAGCCACCTAGTTTAAGATACTCTATTGCTTACTTTGGGTACGGTAGAAGAATTTGTGCCGTTCTAAAACAACATTAATTTTGTCTCCAAACTTCTCAATTTAAGGAATGCAACTCTGTATTCATTGGCCTCACCCCCCTCCTCATCATCATCAAACATAGGGTCAAGAAGAGAATTATAAACTTTTCTACCATGAGCCCCTAAATTATGAAGAAGAATGTGTTAGACTGAACCTTTCTCCCCCAATCTATATTAAATAGGATTTAAAAATGTTAGCCCACTCCTTCCAGGAGATGTTTGGTGCTCCCACCTCATTCAAAAATGGAACTGGTTGGGATCTCTTTGCCGCTGCCATGTTTGCAAAAGAGGGGAGGGCTAGAGGGAGATAACGCTGGTCAACAGTTCAGAAGAATGTGAATTAAATAATGAAATAAAGCAAGAATCACACTTACATTAGAGGCACAAACAATTTCCAATGTTAAAATTGACCAGAAGAACCAGTGAATGAAAGATCCCCTTCCCAACGGTGGGGTCCCCAATAATTGCAAACCTCTTGAAGTTAGCTTCAGCAATGAAATAAAAAGAGGAATTACCTTCAAGAGTTGCTAATGCTTGAGTAGCAACCATGCAACTAAAGGAGATTTACACAAGAAGCAAAAAGGTAAAGATGCAAGGAAAATGAGAATAGAGTATTTTAGCTCTTTGTTTATCAACCTGAGGTTCTGAAGAGGGAAAATGTCACCTGAGAACCAGGGAACCAGAGAATGAGGAAGACCAGCAGTGCAAGCGGTGCTAGTCAGCACAGAACCTGTGAATGAAGAAGGGCACTGAAGCTTTCACCATACTGCAAAAATCCAAGTGCTAGGCACACATCAGCTGTGCCTGTTAGAGTGATTTCTGTGGAACGATCCATGACAAGCAACAGCTGTGCCTATCAGCATAAATCTGTGAAGAGACCCATGAGAGGCTGGATCCTGACAATAATAGACAAGCAAGAGCTGTGCCTGTTAGCGCTATTCTGTGAGGAAACCACTAAGGTGGTGGTTAGGATTTGTTTGCGGCACTTCCTTGGGGCTGCCCGTGAAACTGGCTGACGAGTTGGCATACAAGAGAACGGGGGAGGCTCCCTCCTCCCTGCCAGCCCCGTCCTGTTGAAAGTGAAGTAGTCCCAAAACTCCCAATCCGCTGTGACGATGGAAAAAAGGCAGAGGAAAGGGGCAGCTCAACTCCGAGCAGCTGACGTTCTCGGAGAGGAAAGCCGCTCCCCCATGTAGCTACTCGGTCTGATGAAGACTGCCTTACCCTCCTCCAAACAGCTGGCCACGGAGACGTGAAGAGCCGATCCCCCCACACAGCTGGTCACGGACCGTCTCGGACAACAAGGTGATCCTCCTCCGGCTTGCTTCCGGGACACGAGACAGAGATATGCCTCCGGACAGGATCCGTTGGAGAAAAATAAAAAAAGAATGCCAGGGAGACAGAGACGCTCACCATGGCAGGTGCACCACCCCTCACGATTCCGTAAACAGACAGCTGACAGGAGCCTTAGTACTGGCACTATGAGATGAGGCAAAACGTATAGTTCCTCAGAGGCTCACTGACCTTAATATTGAAGCAAAGTCTTCGGCAGCTTGAAATTCAGCCCAGAAGGACAGAGGTACAGATAACTTGCCACAGGATAAACGATGAGGCAGCGCAATAAAAAGGAATTAACACAGTACATTTAATGAAGATTGTAACAGCATGTGACTCGTGGAGTAAAGAAAACGGGAGAAGACGGAAGTTGCCACCTTACGCAAGCCAGCTCATTGCCAGTGTTACAAAGATGGTCATCAGACGGAAGAAGTTAAGACTCCAGGTGGGTTCAGTTAAGCTTTATTCACCGTCTCCACTGCTCCACTCCTGTCACAGCCTAAGTGTATGACAAGCATATCTCAACATTCTGAGGTACACTTCAGAACCCTTAAGTGGGAACGTTCCACTTAACAATGTTAGGAAGTGGAGGAGGAAGGTAGCAAGTGGGAAGATTAAAATTACAACAGTGACCTATGCTCCAATAGCAGTTAGCACAATGCAGTACTGACCGGAGTTGGAGGCATCCATTTTCTCATCTTTTGAAGTTCCCTAAACTTATTTGGGAAACATCAGAAGATTCTGGGGTGTCTTCTAATTCTAGATCACAAAGCATTTATTTGGTTTAAGAAAAGAAGAACTGGGAGGTATCATGCAATTTTAAAATTGCTAATCTGTGACATAGCAATAGTTTATCCAGATTCCATTCTGCCCTATAATAATGAAAGGGGAAAATACAAGCTATCTGTGGACTATATGTGTTATTCCCCTAAATTGCAGCTAAATTACATTAGTCAATTTAAAACAAGAATAAACATTAGGGAAATACATTTTAAAACTTTCTAACACAGGTAATGGACCATTACAATAAAAAGATGCAATGTTTCTGATGCATGGTAATAGTATTGGGTAGGTGATTTTGCACACTGAAACGTAGCTTTATATGTCTTCCATTTATACGAGGAGGAGATGTTATGAGTCTGTTGCGAAGCATGTTTTACCATTTTTATAGTTTCTCAGATTTTGTGAAATTACTGAAATTCCTTCATTTTTTGTCTTGTGACTACTTTAGAGGAACCTTGCTACACCTCATCTAGGCTTGCACTATTGTCTTAAGCAGTAACTATAGGCTATGTTTGCAAGGTGCTGAATGTGCCAGTGTTCTACAAGTTGTGCAACATGTTCTAACTCAAGTTTTGAGCACTTTACTGAATGAATGACAGACAGCAACATTATGTCAACCTCCCTGCATTATTGCTCACTTTCTCATACTATCATCATGCAAAACTGCTCTGACGTGAGTCTTGTGCCCTCCACACCACTGGAGTCAAGCTATCCTGGCTGATGACGGCTGATAGCCAGAAACCGTTCCTAGCATGCTTGATTCCGGACCATGGAAGACATGGCTTGGCAATTCGGGCTGGACTGTTCCCATGAGGCACAGGGTCAAGGCTGATTTTCATATGACCATGTCTGAACTGGGGTGGTGTGGAGTGCAAGAAAACGATGGATTTAGACCCAGATCTCTGTACTGGGATGAATATATGTCATTGTTCTGCATTCTGTCAATCAACTGTTGTTTTTGCATTTGTAACCCCGAGTGGGAAAGGTATGCTCAGAGGTGAGTCCCGTGCTCTCCACACCAGTGGAGCAAGCTATCCTGGCTGATGACGACTGATAGCCAGAAACCGGTCCTAGGATGCTTGATTCCTGTCCAGGGAAGACATGGCTTGGCAGTTCGGGCTGGACTGTTCCCATGAGGCACAGGGTCAAGGCTGATTTGCATATGGCCATGTCTGAATTGGGGTGGTGTGGAGTGCAAAAAAGGATGGATTTAGGCCCATATCTCTGTACTGGGGTGAATGTATGACATTGTTTTGCATTCTGTCCATCAACTGTTGTTTTTGCATTTGTCACCCCTAGTGGGAAGGGTATGCTCAGACGTGAGTCCCGTGCTCTTCACACCACTGGAGTCAAGCTATCCTGGCTGATGATGGCTGATAGCCAGAAACCGGTCCTAGGATGCTTGATTCCGGTCCAGGGAAGACATGGCTTGGCAGTTCGGGCTGGACTGTTCCCATGAGGCACAGGGTCAAGGCTGATTTGCATATGGCCATGTCTGAACAGGGGGGGAAACATCCTTTACCACGCAACCGTTACAACGCGGTATGTAACAACGTGGTTTTAACAACGCAAGTCATTATGTCGACTTGCACTGGAGGGCGCTCTAGACTAAGGAATAGTGTGAATTACTATTCCAACACCTTCCCTACTGTACGTAGGCTGGAGTTGGAATAGTAATTTGCACTATTCCTAAATCCAGCACCCCCCAGTGCAAGTCGACATAATGACTTGCGTTGTTAAAACCACGTTGTAACATACCGCGTTGTAACGGTATGCGTCGTATCGACATACATCCGAACAGGGGTGGTGTGGAGTGCAAAAAAACGACTAATTTAGGCCCAGATCTCTGTACTGGGGTGAATGTATGACATCGTTCTGCATTCTGTCCATCCATTGTTGTTTTTGCATTTGTCACCCGAGTGGGAAGGGTATGCTCAGACGTGAGTCCCGTGCTCTCCACACCACTGGAGTCAAACTATCCTGGCTGATGACGGCTGATACCCAGAAACCGGTCCTAGGATGCTTGATTCCGGTTCAGGGAAGACATGGCTTGACAGTTCGGGCTGGACTGTTCCCATGAGGCACAGGGTCAAGGCTGATTTGCATATGACCATGTCTGAACTGGGGTGGTGTGGAGTGCAAAAAACGATGGATTTAGGCCCAGATCTCTGTACTGGGGTGAATGTATGACATTGTTCTGCATTCTGTCCATCAACTGTTGTTTTTGCACTAGTAGTCCTGCAGCACGGATTGTGTCATCCACTTAAGTAGCCCATTAAACATGTCTTAGGCCTGCCATTTCAGACTCTGTATGCAGTTTTAAACTGCCATTTTAATCGGGCAAAAAAAAAAAGATTTTGCCGGACCCAATCTATCCGTTTTAATACATGTAAGTCATGTAAGTCATCCCTAGGGTCTTGGACAGCCCAGGGGGAATGGTGCAATGTGTTTAAAAAGGACTGTACTTTTATGTTTCCATCCGTGACACCAGCCCTGCTCTTCGTTCTGCTTTGACACCTCTCTTACCTGCTGCTCGTGGCCCCCCCCCACTCCAACCGGTACTCTTTGAGCTGGACAAGGAAGGTAAATTTTCAGCATGCCTAACCTTGTCCCCATAGCCAACCCGCATTCCATTGCATTTGGCAAAAACTTGTGAGTTTCTCCTGGTCTCACATGACCAGAAACCCGCAAATCCACTTTGGTCTTTTTGGTGCTGTTTTAACCAAAATCCTAAAAATTCTAATGATTAGATTTTTATTGAATTGGTCTTGACTTATTTATTAGATTCTGCTTCATATTTCTAAATTGTTGGGGGATTTTTCTTATGTTGTCTTTTCACATTATTACTGTTTGGGCTTCATAAATACTTTACATATTGCCACTAAGTTAAGCCTCACTGCTCTGTGCCAAGCTACAAGAGAGTTGAGCACAAGTTAATTTGGGGTTTGCTTGTGCAAATTGCGGTTGCTACTTGGGTACGGGTTCACCACCTTCAAACAGTATTCAACTTTCCTATACCCTAATTATACTGTCAAGATGAGATGTCTGCTTTTAATCATGTAGATGAGGAAGAGTGACTGAAAATTTCAAATTAAATTTTAAAACCAAAATACAGGATTCTAACCTTGCCATTTGGGCTCAAATCAAGCATGTTTTACGTCACCTAGTTGAACAAAAGACTTTGAATTTTAATGTAAAAGTTTTTAGGGAAAATAGTGCCATGAGGAGTAAAGTGCCAGCTGTGGATATCTGATTGCACCGGACTGAGACAAAGTCACAAGTTCAGGATGACTGCGATGTAGTGCTGGCTGACTACAGGGACTCGGGTGGGCCCACTGAACAGTGTATCATAAGTCCTGGTTTGAGGAGAATTGCGTGGATCTGCGTTGAAGATACGTCATGCAACCAAAGCGGTGCATAGGTTCTGAGATACAGCAAAGATGTGTTGCGCATATGTGGGATGCTCCAGTTCCAAGGAGCTGCAAGGCTGCAATACAGAGTCTGAGGCTCCTGGACTGGGGTAGCACCACTTGGCAGGATAGACTCACAGATGGCAAAGTCCAGGTGCATGTACAAGGTTATTGGAAGCCTGTTATGTCCCTGAGGCTTCAAAGCAGGAGGCTAGTTATCAAACCCTTGGAGTCACTGGGTCCTGGATTCTAGAGATGTTGGTCCAGTTCTTCTCATCCAGGCTGTAGGGCAGCAGGCCAGTGCAGCAAGGCAGTTGTCTAGCAGAGTACAGTGTGACGAGTGGCAGTCCTTTAGCAGCACATCAGTCCTTCTGCCTAGGAGAGTATCCATAGGTCCAGAAGTGTACCTAATCACTGGTGTCTGAGGTCCAGTATGTATACCCAGCCATGTCTTCTAGTGGGAGAGTAGCTACTGGAGGTTGCCTTCTCTGTTCTGGCTCCAGAATAACTACAGGGGGTGTACAGCCCTTTGTTTGGAGGCAGGACACAGCCTATTCAGGAGTATGTGGGCCACTTCCTTACATCCTGCCAGTGATGGATCATCCAGGCATATCTAAGCTCCCTATTGTGTGTTGCTATCTAGGGTGAATACACAAAGCCCAAATGTCAGCTACACCCAGTCATGTGTACCATAGACAGGATACAGGCACTAAATGGTTAAGGCAGGAAAATGGGAACATTCTAAAAGTGGCATTTTCAAAACTAATTCACAAACTGACTTTACCATAAATTAGGATTTTAAATTAGGATTCAAGAGACACCAAACTTGAACTGGTGACCTACTCCCATTTAGAAATTACACCTATTAAATGTGATAAGGTAATTTAAAGACTATCCTATTGAAGAGAGTTTCACTACCAGGACATAACAATCTTAAAAGCACATGTCCTACCTTTGGATACGTGGTGCACTCCCCTCTGAGATTTCCTTGGCCCACCCTAGGGGTGACATATGTGTATTAAAAAGGAAGGTTTGTGCCTGTCAAAAGGTTTAATTTGCCATGCCGAAATGACTGTTTAAACGGCACACACACACAGGCTACAATGGCAGGCCCAAGATTTGTTTACAGGGCTACTTAAGGGTGTGGCACAATCAGTGATGCAGGTCCACTAGTAGCATTTAATTTACAGGTCTTGGGCACATGTTGTACCACTTTAGTAGTGACTTATAAGTAAATTAAATATGCAAATTGGGGATAAGCCAATGTAACCATCTTTTAAGGAGAGAGCACAATAATGTTAGCACTGGTTAGCAGTGGTAAAGTGTGCAGAGTCCTAAGGTCAGCAAAAAATGGAGGAGGAATGCTAAATGTTTGGGGAAAGACCACCCTAGGCTGGCAGGTCTAACATCTTCACAGAATGTCTATTTAATATTTTTCTTCCACAAATGATAAGGTAGAGATGGAGGTCTGCTGTGCATAGCATGCCTCCATTAATGAACATACGCTACTTACAATGGGGCCAATTGGCCAATGGCATTTATCAGTATGAGAAAAAGTATTCCTGTAGTATACTTTTAATACTCATCAATGCTTTCATGACTTGGCCCCATAATCCTTAAACTAATCCTAAATGAATGCCAAGTTGTTGGAGGCTTCTGCTTTTAATGATCAATATTTTTAAACATGTTAAATCCATGTTTCATTCTTTTCTATATTCTGCAACATGATACCAATGCACAAGGGCATTCATCAGTGCATAAAGTAATACTAGAGGAGCAATACTTCAAATACTCATAAGTAACGTTATTTATTTGCCTCAATGAGTTATATATGGAATCCTGAATCACGAATAATTTGTGCTATTGGTCCTAAAGAGTCTCAAAAGGAATCCTATACCATCAACATTACCAACTTAGGACTTGTTGTGACTCTGTGAAAAATGGCTGTCAAAAACAGATTTGTAAATCCATAGCAGTACTAAACTGAGGTTTGACTGCAAGAAAAACAGGGGCTGCTTTAAGATCCAACCTTTGTACATAGGGTCTTTGGATCATTTACCTCCCTACTGACATTGAAGCATTTTAACCTGCAATTCTCACCAGTAAAACATAGACTAACACTTGAAAGTATGAGAAAGGAGCTATGATCATAGAAGGGACAATATAATCCATTTAGATTTGTAAAATAGCCTTGACCCTTAGAAAGCCATTAGGTCAGAGATGCATCTGTAAAGAAATGGTCAATAAGAAATTCAACATAGTTTGAAAAGGTCATTACCATATGTGCAAGTTCAAAATGAACAACAAAAAATCTGTGTAAAACCAAGAGAAACTTCAACTATATTAAACGATGGACATTTATTTGACTAAAAGAGAAAGACCTTGTTAAAGATTCCACAAATGTACCAACAAGTTACTGAATCGTAATTTGGGCTTTGTACATTTCCAAATGCATTTCACTGGCTGCAAAAAGGCCAATACTGTGATTTACCCTATTTGCGGCTGGAAAATTGCTCTGTGCATATGCCCGCTAGCCATAGAATTATAAAAGATCAGTTGAAAAGAGAACAAAGGAAGGAATGCTCTCATATGGATCAAATCTTCATTTCCAATCACAAATTTAATAATGCAAAGTAGGTTATTTAGGAAACTGCAGAGATCTTTCTTTAGCTGGGACCTTCTTTTAAAAATGGAAAATAATGATAAATATACCAAATATGGTGATTATGGCAACCAGACTGCAGTATCTCCAAACTCTTTTCATTCTTTCTACTATTAAGAATCAGTAGAGATTTAATTTGGGTGTGAATCGTTGTGCTGGGAGTGATCCCTCTGAACAGTACTTGGGCATGAATATTATAAATGGTTAGTTTTTTGGCACCAAAGTAGTGTGCTTCTAACTTTTTTGCAAATAAACTAAAATGCAAAGGTCCAAAGTTTAAAATGAATAATACAAATAGAGGCTCCTTTACATTACAGTCATTTTTTCGGTACCTTTAAGGAACATTAAGGCACAGCCATATAAGCCATTACGTCAGTATCTATAGATCAATGATCAGACCCAACCAACTCCCTTTCTAAATATTGACACCCGTCTTTGCAAATTCTCTATTGTTTCTGAGGGTACTCTCGGGTGAGGTAAACAAGTTTTTATTAACTCATGCAGTGATCTAAGCACTTCTCCCACTTCCCAAGAGATGGGGAGCTGACTGCTTCCAATATTTAGCAATATCCCTTTTGGCAATGAGGAGGACTAACCACAGTAGCACCATTTTGTTTTGTTTTTGTTTCGAAATCTGCATTAATATGCAGAATCACCACTTTAAGGTTTACAGGCAATTCCCACTGTTGCACTTCACCTAAAGACAAGAGCAAATCCTCCAAAAAGGGGACAGTCACCCCACAGCTCCTGTGTGCACAAATAAATGGGGGAATCAATCTCACCCATCTTCCACAATTAATCCCATATTAGACATGTTCTCTGCATATATTTCAGTTGGATAAGCCTGGAATGTGATTTAATCGTCAACTCTCATGGGGCTGCTTTTGCGTCTCTCCGGTCCTCTTCGAGAGTGGGCTCAAGTCTTTTTCCCATGCAGAAAGCAGCTGGTCAATGGTGGCTGGCGTATTAACCAGCAATGATTGTTAAATTTGCATGATTTAGCAGTATTTTAGCTCTTCAGTCAGTATCTTATTACCTAGCAGGCTAAAGTCCATGAGCACTGCCAACCCCCAACATATGGAGCAAGTTCATGGCACTACTGCAGATAAATATTTAATTATTGTGCTTTACATTACTTCCCATTGTTTGAAACCTTGTTATTCAGCCACCTGATGGAGCCTCCACCCCACCCAAAGCTGAGTTTCTTTGGTTAACCTGTACCTCCATCCCAAGGGTACATGTGTTTCTCTCTATGTTTGGTATATCAATTGAGTGGATGGAAGGAGTGAGAGCCAGGTTGTCCTGCTTATAATAAAGAATAGTATTCAATCCTCTGCATCATCTATTTTTCAAACACAAAAGCCAGGTCTCCCTGCTTATCATACTACAAATCATTGAGATTTGCTAAGTATGCAGCCCCATAGTAGGACAAAATATCGTCAGTCACCAGCACTTTATGGTAGGCAGATATGAATCACTTAGTCAATGGAATTCTAGGTGGCCCCTGGTTCAAGAGAAATCCCCAAAGAATGGAGTCTATCTGCATGAAGAAGGTGTCAGGTATGGCAAATGGGCAATTTTTGCAGCTGGTACAAACAAATGTTGCAGGACCACCATCTTAATGATGGCTGTTCTGGTTGGCGGTCTGGGGGCTCAAAGAGTGGGGTTTTCTCTTTATTTGTTTCAGTTCAGTTTTGCTCCTGTACCCTCCTCTTTTCCTCATAGCTGTCTTTAGTGCTCTATAAGTTTGCTTAGATTTTAGAATGTTGGTTGAATGCTGAGTCTGACCTCATAAAGAGAACGTGTATGCTGCATCAACTATGATTCTTTTTGAAACTATGTATCACTGTTATGGGTTTTATGCTTTGCTATGTACTATTGGTTATCAGGAGGATATCTAAATGATGCATCTAAATCTAAATGGGGCTTTCCCTTCCTAATTGCGTCCGCAATGCTATGTGTGAATGTTTTGTGACCACAATTGTGGTCGCAAAACACTTGCAAATTACCACCATCTTCAAGTGGGTGGTAATGCAGTTGCAATTTGGAAGGGGTCCCCAGGGACCCCATTCCACTTTGTGACTGTCTCTAAAAATATTTTGTAAGGGCAGGCAGTGGTCCCCGGGACCACTGCCTGCCCTTACAAAATGAAACAAAAACATTTCATTTTATTTTTATTTTAAATGCATCCCGTTTTCCTTTATGGCTGCGTTATTAAAAAGCAGTCCCAGACATAGTGGTTTGCTGAGCCCAACAGGCCACCATCCCTGGGAGGGCTGGCATTCCCAATAGGCTCGCAAATTGCGAGAGGCTCAATAATATTAATGAGCCCCGTAATTTGCGACCCCATTGGGAATCACAAAACAGTGTAATAACACTGTTGTACATTTCATTTAGTGACTCGCAAGAGTCGCAAATTGCGAGGCACTAAATGCAATGGTTGTACATCTGGCCCTTAGCTCTAATGGTACCAAAATGGAATTCTAATGGTACCTATGGAGGTTCAGGACTGGACCACTCCCAGTCACTTAAAAATGCCAGAACATCACCCGCACACACTAAAGTCCTGTTCGATACATCCTCCACCCAGTTGAACCCCTTCATTTGAATAACCACTATAATCCAATTTGCTAGGTGCCCAACTGCAATAATTCATAGACAATCTTGACACAACATGTAAGTTTTGTTATGTGACAAGGATGCTCTCTTAGGGGAACAGACAATGGAACAACTACAGACTTTTCAACATACTAAATATAGATTTTATACTAAGAATACAGTTGTCAACAGCAATCATAAATATATAACAATGAATTTGGGCATGAACAGAGGAGGCTAGTTGAGACCATGTATTTGCTTACAACATTTGATATGTACTGTACAACTCAGTGTACTTAAAGTACTTTAAAGATGGTAGACACATATTTAACTTAAGCTGACTACATATATAATACATGCTAATACCTAAAGTTGCTAGACTTAGGTTGCCATAAACCTGTTGTGAAAACCTCTGAGTTATGGTTTAAGATTTCACATAAGGTCCATAAATGAAGAGTACCACCATGACTTTACCAGATCAGGTTGGTATCAGCTTGAGTGTCAGGCCCAGGGGCGCTTGCGGTCTAGGGCCCGCCCCATTTGGCCTTTGGCCATGTCCCAAACGTTTATGTGGACTCATGGGTCTTCCTCTGCTGGACATTGGTGGTTGCTTTGTCATAGGGTTAGGGCAGGCTAACACTGGAAATGTATTTTGCCCTAAAATTCCATTTGATTCCCTATGGTCCGCGAGATGCGTGAGGTTTGGCAGGGTACGCGAGATGCGTGCACTTTGGCAACCGCGTACCGCGAGATGCGTGCACTTTGGCAACCGCGTACCGCGAGATGCGTGCAATTTGGCATGCTGTCGCATTTCGACGCCGCAAGCAGGTAAAATTACGCGGGTGTGGTTACGTTGATGTACGTGACCACACCCAAGGGTCTATGCTCACTATTTTAGAGATTTCTAGGTAGAAGGTTGGTTCCAGGCAGGCTCTGTGTTTTGTATGCAGCTTTAACCCTTTATGCAGATTTGTGTGTGCCACGCTGGAGAAGACCTTTCCAGAGGAGCTTCCTGAGTTGGTGATTTCTCCGGCTATTGTTGAGAAGGTTGGTTTTGAACCGGATTTCTTCGAAGAATTTCTTCTTTTGGGGTCCAGAGTTTGCAGATGATCCTAGAATTAAGAGTAGGTCGTACGCTGAAGGTATGATAGCAAAGTAATACAAAAGAAGGTGTTATTTTTGTATTTACAGAATCTTTGGAGTAAAGAAAGATTTAAAAGCTGTTTTCAGTTTTATCTCATGTTATTTAAGGAACAAAAAAGGCTTCAATGTTTTGGAATGAAAGTTAACCCAACATCATATTTGAATAGAAATTTATAGATGTAACTCGGAAAGTAGATAAAACTCTTGTCTATATTTTCTATATGCAATTCGATTATGAAACTATATCAGGACACAATTTGAGTGTTTTGAAATATACAGTTTTGATTTATGTGACTAATGCTAAAGGTTTTAGTACTATATAGCAGAGAACAATTTACAGAAGTATAATGTAAATCGTGCTATCTTTTCTGAGAGAGTTTTACCAGAAAATGTAAGGATGTTTTATGTGCAAAAGATTATCAAGCATTTGGAGACTAATCAATATAGAGGTTAAATTGCAAGAGGTTTATATTGCGATATTATTCCTAGAATATTGTGAAGTGAATTTCATTTTACAAAAAGAAACACTCCATGCTTAGATTGCTGCTTGCAGTAAGAAAGATTTACTGATATATATATATATATATATATATAAATAGGCATTAGTGTGTGTGTCTAACTTTTTCTTTTCAGATCTCCCTCCCAGCTGTTTCCTTCCCAACTCCCTTTTCCCCCCGCTTGATCACTCCAACATTCTGTGTAATTATTACAATCAGAATTGGAGGTGTCGAGAGGTGGGCCTTTATATCATCACATCAGATTCCGAGGAAGACTTCGTCTGACAGAATAGTGAGCCCACGAATTATTTTCCTCCCGATCTGACTGTGTTGACATAATGGCCACCATGGATGATTTACTAGCGGCAATTGTTAAAATACAGGCAGATTTGAATGAGACGATGGCTGCTACAGCATTATTGTCTGATAAAGTTGATAATATTCAGATTTTGAACACTCCCCTTCCTGAGGAGGCTCAGGACACTAGAGCTTCCACAAATATATCAGTGACTGTTCCACCACAAATTCCTCTGGCTGCGCCAGAACATTTTTCAGGAGATCCTTCTAAAGTTCAAATATTTTTAACACAAATAGAATTGCATTTCTCTTGTAGACCTGCAGCATTTCCTACCCCCCAATCCAGAATAGCTTTCCTAATTTCTTATTTGTCTGGAGATGCTGCAAATTGGGCAGTTCCGCTAGTACGTCAGGATAGCGCTCTCTTGTATAACTGGCGGCGCTTTGTAGAAGAATTTGAGAAAGTATTCGACAGACGAACAGTAACTTTGTCTGCAGATCGGGAACTCTTACAATTAAGACAAGGAAATCGAGATCTTATTGCCTACTTGTCGCATTTTAATAGATTGGTCGCAGAAACCTCTTGGCCTGAAGAAAAAAGAGCAGCACTTTTCTATCAAGGGTTGAAGGACGATCTGAAAGATGTGTTAGCTCAAATTGACCCGCAACCAACAACTTGTTCAGATTTAATTAATCTAACATTGAGATTGGATCACAGACTATCAGAACGGAGAGGTGATAAAAAAAGAGGAGAGAAACCTAATTGGAAAAATGAAACTAAACCCAGAACTCAGTTCACACATTCTGAATCTAGCTCTGAACCAATGGAAATTGGAACCCTTAAACAACCATTGTCAAAGGACGAGAAAGAGAATAGACGCAAAAATGGACAGTGTCTCTATTGTGGACGCAAAGGACACTTTGTGAAAGATTGTATGTTGAAACCTAAGAATAAAACTCCAACCACAGGTAAAGTGTCAGTTTTGGAAACAAAAGACTTTGAGTCGGGAAACTAACATGCCCAGGATTGGTGGAAGGGGATATCTTGGGAACCATTGCTTACCCTTCAATAAACTCTTGTGTAAGTAATTACAAAGCACATTTTCGATTGGCAGTTCAAATACAACTGATTCACAAAATCTGGCAAATGGAAGTTTTAATTGACTCTGGGGCCACAGGAAACTTTGTCGATTTAAAAACCGCCCAGCGATTGAGTATCATCTGTGAGAAAAAAGACACTCCTGAAATAGTCCAAGCCGTAGATGGAAAAGTTTTGTCCGGAGGTCCAGTTACCATGCAAACCTCAAAGGTAATAATGTGTTGTGAAGACTCCAAAAAAAGATATCATAGAGAGGAGGTTCAATTTGATGTAATCCAAGCACCTCAATACGGCTTTATTTTAGGAATGCCATGGCTCTATCTACATAATCCAATTATTGACTGGCAAAAGAGAGAACTTGTATTCCAATCTGATTTTTGTCAATCGTCTTGTATGGGAAGTCTCACAAAAACAATCAGTCAAATTGCTACTGCAGAAGAAAAAGAGACAATTCTACCCAATTGTTACAAAATGTTTCAGGAGGTATTCAGTGAAGAGAAAGCAGCAGTCCTTCCTCCTCATCGCAGCTATGATTGCCAAATCGATCTCATGCCTGGTTCATGTGTACCGAACTGTAGGATTTATGCACTCTCTGAAAAATAAAATCAACACTTGAGAGAATACTTGGATCAATATCTTGAAAATGGGTTCATTCGTCCTTCAAAGTCACCAGCCGCCTCCCCTTTGTTTTTAATTCCAAAAGCAAATGGTGAATTAAGAACGTGCATTGACTATAGGGCTTTGAATAAAATCACCATCAAAAACAAATATCCCTTACCATTAATCCCAGTTCTTTTAGATCAAGTAAAAACAGCAGTAATTTACACCAAGCTTGATCTAAAAGGAGCATACCATCTGGTGAGAATCAGACAAGGAGACAAATGGAAAACTGCATTTAAAACTAGATATGGACTGTTTGAATATTTGGTAATGCCGTTTGGTCTTTGTAATGCGCCAGCAGCCTTCCAGTTTACCTCAATGATGTTCTACGGGAATTTCTAGATTTATTTGTTATTGTCTGTATAGATGATATCTTAATTTATTCAGATTCAGAAGAAAAGCACAAAGGTCATGTCAAACAAGTTTTAAAGGCATTACAATCACCCAATCTGTATTGCAAGTTATCCAAATGCGATTTTCATGTCTTTGAGGTCGAATTTCTTGGAGTACTGCTTACACCAACAGGCATGAAAATGACTGATAGAAAAATAAAAGCAGTAGCAGAATGGCCAATCCCAAAATCTGTTTGAGATGTGCAATGTTTTTAACAAATGTGTCCCTTTTGAAAAAATTCTTTACTTTCTTAAAAAACGACATTTTTCTTTTCTCTAGATACATGATATAAGGTCTTCCTCTAATCTCTTTGTTCTCTAGCAAAACCTACATATTTTCTATCAGGTCGATTTCCTATTATTGCTGGATCTAGATGCCACATATAATTTGAATCGAAAATATTTTCTTTTCAGTTACACTCAATTGTTTACTTAAATGCTCTTCCAATACCAGCACGTTTCTTATTTTCAGTAACCAATCGACAGATCTTCTAAAAATGATGGCACATAATGTAGCTGGAATCAACAACAAACTTGCCCAACTAAATGACCTGATAATCAGAGCTCAAAAAGAAAACGAAAAAACGTCCGCTAACTGCATCTATGTACCTATTATGGATAAACTAGCAGTACTACCGGCAGTTTTAACTAGTATAATAGAAGACACCAAAAGAAACATCAGAACCAATCAGGAGAAAGTTATGACGGATAACACCTGTATGAAAAAAGAGGAAATAACTAAAACTGAGAATGCTATTGATAACCTTAAAGGAACAGAGTTACAAGAACCAATAAAATTTCCAGATAAAACAGTTAATCCATCGGCCCATCGAACCGGGGAGCTATTGGGAAATGAAGGTATAACTACAATTAATCATGAGGATCAAAGTGACAATCATACTGATTCAGACGGATTCACGGCAATGACAAAACGACAAAAGAAAAAACTTCGCAAAGCAAGGAAAAAAGATAAATTGAAATTAAATCATACCATAAAGACAGACAACAATTCGATACCAGCAACTATTGAAGGTACAGCAAAAGGTAGAAATAATTACTTTCCAATCTTTAAGAAAAAAATCAAGAAGTGACCCAATACAACAAATTTGCCACCTAGTAAAGGAAACACAAATTCCGAGGAGAAACGACAATGGACTCCTAAAAGGACAAATAGGTAATGATTCCCTAGATAAACCGTGACAGATAACAACTCTGGACACAATTATAAAAGAAGAAGAAAGAGTGCCCAGTAACTGTAATCCAGATAAAACTAACAGAAGCAGTCCAACTAAAACACCTAAAACAACTTTAGAAACGACGCCTCACCTAATTTGTGACACTGATGAGAAAATAAAGAAAGACTGGGCCACTACAGTGTTGAAGGTAGTGAATGGCCCCACAAATACAACAGAATGGGACCATTTACAGATCAAAAGCAGGGAAGGGAAAAAGTCTGTTATCTTCATACCCAAGCAGCCCCAGAAAAAAAGTGTCCTTACTGAACAATGCCCTATAAACACTGAAAAAATTATATTCACACCACAATTTCAATCTAGAGGTAGGCAAGATATACTTAATAGGTGGAATATACTTAGACTTTTTAAATCAATTCCGGCACTGACCAATATCGACAGTGAGGATATTATCTCTATCGAGTTTTTGGAGGGGAATCATAATATTCAAACCTCAACTCTAATAACATTAATGTCGCAAATAATAGCGGACCTGATTATGAATGAGCAAATTACATTCAAATCTTGGGGCATATTAGTTACCAAAAAATTACCAGAGTTTTACCCCACCCCCTTCATTGGGGAGGAAATAACACCAAAACAAAAAAAGGTAGACACACAGATCATTTCAGTCCTAAAAAATGCACTTGGCAGGTCCCCGATAAAAAACATATGTACCATGCCACAAAACACCATAAATAGAAAATCTGAAATTAATGAAAAATGGGTAAATATGGCACTCCACAGTAACCAGAAACAATTATATCCTACCACACTACAAATAGAAGACAAAAGTAATGAAAGTGAAATGGTAAAAGTATGCTCATGGAATATAAATGGACTGAGAGCTAAGATCTTAAACGCCCAGATAGACTCCATAGAGGGAAACCCCTACATTATAGCACTACAAGAAACTTGGGAAAGTAATCCATTTATGCTACATGGATATGCCGGTTACTGTGAACACGCAAAAAAAGAGAAAAGGTTTGGGCAAGCCAGTGAAGGACAGGCAATATTTATTTCTAATACATTACAAGTACAGCACAAACAAATAATATTAGATAGCACTAATATCTTGATAGTCAAACTAACCTATAATATAACTAACCGAAACTCCAAAACATTATATCTGATTACAGTATATATTTTGCCTACCAATCGGAGCAGGGAGGAAACTGCTAGAACCCTGGTCAATGCTCTTATTAATATAATGATAGAGGATCCCCTAGCAGATTTCCTTATTACAGGGGACTTTAATTTAAATCTCATGTCATCTCACATAAGAGATGACACCACAATATCCCAAAATCACCAATGGTTAATTCCTGAGCAAGATCTAGGGCAAGACAATAATGCCGATGAGAATAGAAAGGGAAATAAACTTCTGATGGTTATTGAAGCAATGGGACTCAGAGTACTTAATGGTAGAATAAAAACAGACGTTCCACCATTAAACAGTTACTTCGGTTATAACGGATTCTCCAGGATGGATTATACCATGACTTCGCTATATATGTTCCACAATATCACCTCGTACCAACTAAAGAAAGTAAACGAAAGTGATCATGCCCAACAGATAATTACAATGAACATCGGAGTAAATAGAAATAAGGAATACCATACCGCTCAAGGGCATATTGGTACAACAAACTATAAAAAATTGTTTTGGAATGTTGAAAACAAAGAAATAATAAATGAAGAAGTGGAAAGGATCTTGGAAGTATACTTTAAAAACACGGTAGCAAAAACAGTGATAGAGCAATGGAATATTTCACTGGGAAACTGACCACAACGCAAACTAAAATAAATATCAAGAAGAAGCAAAAACATAAAGTACCAGCCAGGGATAATGAACACCACCTAAACCTGCCGTATACAATAAGGACATTGAAGAAAGAACGAAACAGGATTGTCAGGTTACTAAAGAAACCAGGGAAAAAAGTGGGAAATCTAAAATTATTAAATCAAAATCTTAAGAAACTAATAGGGGGTGAAAAAAATCAGGCAAAACAAGCTACTTGGGCAAAAGTATTCCACGCCAGCAAGCAAAAGAATCCAAGAGACTTCTGGAAGATAATCAACAGTCTTGCCAGACCTAACAAGAGGGTAATATCATCACCATTAACTGGGCAGGAATGGGATACTTTTCTGAGAAGACACTTAAATCAGGATATATCACAGTCAAAATCCCCCGAAAAGGCACACGGGTGCAACAAAGGCAAATCTCCATTTAAGGATAAGGAACTGAATACGCCAATAGCTATAGAAAAAGAAGAGCTAATTAAACTTATTAAAAAAACAGAAAAACGGCGCTCCCGGACCTAACGGGATACCTTTTGCTCTCTACAAAGAAAATCCATAACTATGGGCGACCATCTTAGAGAAACTATATATAGAAGTCATTATAACCGGAACTGTTCCTAAGTCATGGCGAGGATCAATAATAACTCCAATTTTTAAAAAAGGACACTGGGCTTTTGCCGAAAACTACAGATTGATTACTCATCAAGACACGGATGCCAAGCTATTTGCAAGAATATTGTTAACAAAACTATCTGAAAGGGTAAGGGAAACAAAGAAATTGCCCTTAAATCAAACAGGCTTTATCCAAGGCCTAGGAACAACAACAAACATAATGGTTCTTGCACTACTAATGGATAAATCAATTAGACTCAAACAACCCCTGTACCTATGTTTTATAGACTTTAAATCAGCATTTGACTGTGTTAAAAGAAATCTTCTTTGGAATAAACTTGGAAAAATGAATATCCCACTCCCCCTCCTAACGCTGATTTGCCTTTCATATACAGAGACATGGGTAAGTGTGAGGATGGGGGATGGTCAAACGCTATCAAAGGATATTCCAGCAAAGGAAGGCCTGAAACAAGGCTGTGTTCTAGCCCCTTTACTTTTTAATTTGTTTCTCGCTGACCTAACCGGAATACTGGACGAAGAGAATGCGCACCCCCCGAAACTAACTGATAAGCGCCTCACAAATCTGATGTATGCAGGGTAAACATCGTTTACAACGATGTTTTCACAACGCGGTACCTTTACACCGCGGCTGTGACAACGCAAGTCGTTACCACGACTTGCGCTGGAGGGCGCTCAAGGTCTAAAAATAGATAATTTACTATCCTAACACCTTCCCTAGGGTCCACGGGGACTGGTGTTAGAATAGTAAATTAAACTATTCGAAATCCGCGCCCCCCCAACGCAAGTCGTGGTAACGACTTGCGTTGTCACGGCCGCGTTGTAAAGGTATGCGTTGTGACGGTACGCGTTGTACCGTCATATATCCGTATGCAGATGATGTCATACTATTGAGCCATACCAAAGTGGGACTACAGCGTCTTATTAGGCGGACACACATATACTCGAAGGACAATGGGATGGTCATAAACAAGTCTAAAACTAAGATTATGGTAGTGACCAAAAAAAAACAAGAGAAGACATAAAAATAAATGGTTTATGGATGCCAGTGTTCTATTTGATGCGAATGGAAGCTATCAACTCCAAAAAAGTGAGATACAAAGGAAAGCGAACTCATTAACTGCAGCATTCAGAATTGTGCAAAAGTCACTTCCCAGCCTAACTTATGGTCCACTTCTGAATGTAATTGGTGCAAAACTCCTACCGACTATTACGTATGGTAGTGAAGTGGTAATGAGCAAGGATAGTGAAACTCTGAACAAGAGCATAGCAAGAGTCTATCAAGCCATAATCCGTCTACCGGCAAACGCATCCCCAGCCCAAGTAAGGTTGGAGTTTGGACTGACCAATCAGCGATATGCAAGGCAAGGCCACTTTATAAAAGTTTGGCATCAAATAAAAAATGACCACCAAAATAAAATATCCCAACTGTTATGGAGAGAAATAAATAAGAAAAGAATTTTCTTATCTGCGCACTCCCTTATTTAGTACATTTATACTCAAATTTATACAATGTTAGGGTAATGTTAGTGTGCTTCTTGGTTGAAAGGTAGCCAACCTGAAAGTAACAAAAGAACCTCTGGTGGAAAACTCCACTAGTTTACCAAGCGCACTACTGGGTATTAAAGTATAACCATAGTAACAATTGAAACCTTATTGATTTAAATAATCAAAAATGGAGAAAACAAGATTGCTTCTTCAAAAACTATATATTTTTATGTTTCTTTGTATATAAATCTCATTTGTTCCGACAAGTCAGTCAGAAATTTTGACAATTGCTAAGCATATTTACAGAAAAAACTAAATAGCGACAAAGTAAAGTTGACACAATGATTGTTCTGCTGAGCAATACTCTGATACATTAGAAATCACAGTTGAGAAGTAGGCCCAATGCATTTCGGGATGGTTCCCTTCTTCAGGGGCACTGCAAAAATAAAACAATGTGTAAGTGCTTTGAAATTAGAATCTGTGTATTTCAGCTTAAGGTGCATTCAACTACTGCTTTGATGCGGGGGCAGTTTATGTGGTCTAACTTATGATTCACATCTTGACAGCTTTACAACAATTGCATTGTGGACATCCTATCCAGGTCAGAGAATCACGAGTGCAAATAATGCTGATTGGGTTGAAAATTTGCTGATTGGGTTAAGACACTCTTGTCCAAAGATTTTAAGAATAAATGATACTAACAGCACATTATGTAGTATTTAAGTATAGGGAGACATCAAGTTCAGAATCGTGCTAAAAAAGATGTCACAATACTTTAAACGGTAACTCTTGTACTCACATTTCAACTGGTTAAAATCTCATTGTTATGGGAAGTACTTCAGCCTCTAGAAAGCCTCTAATCCGATTCTTAGAGCTAAGGGCGTAAACAGAAACATATGTGTCTATGAACCACTTCTGATCAGTCAACCTCACTGACCAAACCGACCAATATATTCAAGCACCCTCTACTTACTTAATATGATTACGAGCGCTGGCCAATAACAAACTGGTCTGTATGTGGGTAGTGTGTGCTCAATGGGATCAGACCTATGTGCATTTGGCGTCTTCTTCACTTAGACGGAGAGTCACTGCAGCAACACGATTTTCAATGTTATCTATGACTGTGGTACAATAAATGAAACGGTGTGACAAATCCTCACCCTGAATAGTTTAAAAACGTCAAAAACTGCTAGATAGTTAAAGACACAGTGGTTAACTCAATCAACTACCTTGCCCATTTTAGCCCATTAACGAAATCTTGTTCTATAAACCAAAACTCTAAGGGTAGCCGCATTGTTTAAAACACCTGGTGACTGCTTGCCCACAAACCCTTTTAGTGTTGTTTCTCCTTAACAGCGTAGTAGTGCTGAGTATCTCATTAAATGTTTAACTCAAAGTATAAAACCTTGCGTTTCAACACTGCATAGTTTTGCTAGTTGCATTATTAAGCTAAACTCATAACGTGATAGCACTCACCTATGGAGAGTGCATCCTCACCAAAAATGGTCGCACCTTTCACCTCGAGTCTATAAAAAGACAGAGACAAGCGTATCTATTTTAAACACTTTTTCAGTCTCAACTAGCCTCTAACTTAGCTATTGCAGCTTGCATCAACTCACCTCACACTGCGGAGATTCTAGCCGTTCGTGTAGCTCACTCCACCACGGAAGATTGTGAAAAGTGTCGGAGACTAATTTATACCCGTTATCGACTAACATCCAAATGGGACTACATTGTAACCTCCTCTATCCCGCGCCCGCGTGACCATTATAGACACAGTAATAGGACCAAAAGAAACGCATCGGCCATCTTGAAGAAGTAAAAGTCGCGAGCGACCTAACTGTTGCTATCAAGTGGACAGAGTAGTAGGACCACAAAATACGCATCGGCCATCTTAGAGAAGTTGAAATCGAGAGCGACCTCACTGTTGCTACTGCTATGCGCAAGCACTAATGTGCATTTCCGTGGACTTTTACAAGACAATTATAAATTGTTGAAAAGCAGATAGTAAAACCTGGACACCAGTGTATATATTGTATAATTTCTGTCAGCCAAAACTATGCTAAATGTGAATAGTGAGCGGAGTGTAGTGCATATGTCATTATTTCTGACCATTGCTGAAAAAATCTGTAAAAGTTGATAAATACAATTGGACCTGGATAAGAATCCACAATTATTGTTACAATGTAAACAGCTTGTTGGTAAGATGTTTCACTTGACCCAAAAACATATCTAATGACATGATAGCATTGGACATTATTCGACAGTCATGTATTAAAAAATTGTTATTCAAGCGATATGTGAATTATTACTGTGCGTAGACCAAATCAAACACTGCTAGTACCTCATAATAAATAAACATTGTTTACAGTGGTGTATATCTGACAAGAGCAATCAAGTTGTAATACCATCATAGAAACAGATATTCATTTGAGCCAGGTATAAGATGCCAAAATTGAAAAGTTGAACAGACAACATCCTATGAAGATCACACAACTATAAAAAACATTGTAGTTCAATCCTGTCATTAAGTCCGCTGGGGACCAAAGTCTGGAGAAACTTAGTCCACCAGGCCTCTCTCTGTGCTAAGTGTCTTGCATGATTGTGGTCTTGTTTTGCTGAGACCATTTCAAGAATGGTGAACCTAAGCTGTGCATTTGTGTGTTGGTGTTCTAGCCAATGTGTTGCAAAGTACGACTTAGTAGACTTGGTTCTGAATGTGCTTTTATGTTCGGAAATGCGTATTTTTATTTTTCTTGAAGTTTTCCCAACGTAAAGCAAACCACAAGGGCATCTGATGGTGTAGATGACATTCGAACTATTGCAGTCTCCGTTGTATTTCAATGAGATGCTTTTCCCCGATTGTGGGTGGTAGATGGTATTCCCTGTTATTACATTGTTGCAATGAACACAGTTGTAACATTTACGCATTCCATTGAACAAAGGTTGATTTTCTGTAACTGTTGCTTTCAGTATTTCTTTAGGATTCTTACTTCTTGTGTACGCGAATAAAGGTTCTTCATCGAATAGTCCCTTGAAATCAGGCTCTTGTCTTAACAATTCCCATCTGGATTTTATGATGTGTTTGATTGATGTTGATTTCGATGAATATTTGGACACAAACACATGTCTGTTTGTCGTTTCTTTAAGTTTGCTGCTGAGTAACTCTTCACGAGGTTTAGTTTCAGTTTTACTCAGAGCTGTTGCCAAAACTTCTGTAGGGTAACCTCTTTGCTTGAATCTCTCTAACTGTTGTTGCAAAGCTTCTTGTAAATCAGCTTGATTGGAAGTTATCCGCTTCACTCTGAGCAATTGCGAGTACGGCAAATTGTTTTTCAATGAGGGCGGATGAAAGCTTGAGTACAACAATAAGTTGTTTCTATCAGTCGGTTTTGTGTACACTGATGTTTCCAATTTGTTCTCTCTTTGGGTTATCTGTACGTCCAAATAGTGAATATGTTGTTGGCTAATCTCATGCGTGAATTTAATCCTTTCATGCTTGTTGTTAAGTTCCCCAATTAGCTGTTCTAGTAGAGCCTGAGAGCTTTTCCAGACTAGGAAAATATCATCTATGAATCTGATATAAAAAGCTAAGTTCATAGCCCAGTCATCCTGCTTGAAAATGTGTCTATCTTCAAACTGTGCCATAAAGGTATTTGCGTACGCTGGTGCGCCTGAAAAACCCATTGATGTTCCACTAACTTGAAGATAAAATTTATCTTGCCACTTCAGATAGCTATGTTGGAGACAAAATATCAGTAACTCCAAGATGAAAATCTTGTTGACTTCCAAATCCGGTAACTGTAGCAGAGCCCACTCGCTAGCTTCCACGCCTTCTTTAAGAGGAATCGATGTGTATAGTGATGTTACATCTATAGTACACATAAGCCAGTCCGGATTGTACTTGCTCTGTACTTCTTGGAACAGGTTCAAAAAGTGAGTAGTATCCTTAACGTAGCTGCGCCAATTCTGAACAAATTTCTGCAAGAAGTAATCAATTAGTTGTCCCGGTGGTGTGAAGATAGAATCGCAACCTGAAACTATTGGTCGAAAAGGTGGGTTATTGAGACACTTGTGTACTTTCGGTAGCATGTAAAGTTTGGGTCTTCTCGGGTACTGTACTGTCAAAAACTTTCGCATTGGTGCTGTTATCCATCCCAATTCTTCTGCTTTATCCAAAATAGAACTAAGTGTCAACATGAAAGAATCAGTTGGATCTTTCTCCAATAGTAAGTAAGTCGTTAGGTCTTCCAGATGTTCGTTCACTTTCTAAAATAAATAAGGACACAAACTCTACTGCGGGGACCTACCTTAGGGAAGCAATAAAGGATTTTGCGATCACGTCAATATGGGAAACCAATATAATCAAGTCATCCTTCAAGAAAATAATCAATAAAACTGTAAACCATTTATCCATCTTAAACGATAAAGCAATCCTCACTAAAAGAAAACACGCATGGACAGTGATTAATGGATATAAAAAGAAGGAAATCCAACAATACTTGGTAACACCTTGGACAGAAAAAAACAAACAGGCTCTCCTTAAAGCCAGATTTGGAACAATGCCTGGCCTATGCCACCTTCCCCCATGGGAAAGACCGGAATCCCAAATGAAATGCAGACTGTGCGATAATGGTGAGGAGGATATGCTTCACCTTCTCTGCACCTGCCCTACGCTTCTACAGGAGAGAAAATCTCTACTAAAGATTCCCTTCAAAGTACGTGACATAAGGACACGTAGGCAGGCCTTGATTAATTGTATGAACTCGAACGACATTATCCTAAATGCTATCTTTATAAAGTTTTAATGATAGTCAAAAGGAAATTAGAACTTATACCTATTTTAAATACTTAATCATCTGTAATTTCGATGCAATGACATTTTAAGTGTTTTAATTGAGAAAGCAGTTTTTAGTCTTTGTCTGAGATGTGTAATATTGTAAGACTTTAAATAATCATCACAATAAACTATTTTACCTGATCAAAGAAATAGTATGTAGAAATATCACGAAACTTCTTTTAGGCATTGAAACAAAGGTAAGGTGAGTAAGGGAAACAGTACGTGGACATACCCACACAGATTTATAATTACCTAGAATGGTGTGAAGACCAACCCTGGCCACGAGTTGGGATAAAGAACAGGATTCCCGATAGTTCAGGTGCCAACAGGGTAAACAGGTGCAGAGCAGAACCAAGACAGGTGCGGACCAATATGGATCAGGACAGGACAGATGCAGGTCAGGACAGGACAGGTACCTTCTGCTAAAGTGCAGCGCCAGCGTCACACCCCTCACTGCGGCTAACAGTCGGACCCCGATTGGGTTATCGATTCTTCTCCCTCAGAACCCTGATTCTTCTGACAGAGTGCTTCACCAGCACCTCTGCTCTCGACCTCCTATTGAGTGCATTGGGTCAGTGACAGATCAGCTATTCAGACAAGTTGGTCAATCTAACTAGCTAGTCCTACCTTAGTTATACCATTTTCCAGGGCGATGTACCACCCCCCAATGTTGCAAATTCATGTGCTCCTTCAATTTGATTGGTCAAAAGGCAAGGTCATCACACCATACCAGTATGAGATCATTTTATTCATTAATGCAAATTTTCATTCCCGTCCATAATTTTTATTTTCCCATGCACTTTTATTCCACCCAACATTATTGTAGCAAAAGATATACAATTTTATAACATTTGTAATTTCCTTCTTCCTCTCCAGAGTTCATAAGGTGAACTTCTCAGGCGCATCTCGGCAAGACTGTCGTTGGCAAGGTTTCAATGCCATGACTTGTGGACACTGGAGAATTCATCACATGCGCAATGAGGGTTTCAATATGGAGTTCAGCAATGACACATCAGGCTCAAATACGACCTAGTAGCAAAGTTAAAGAGAAACAGTTTTAGATCAAAGAATAAATGAATGTGCTGTATACCACTTATCTCTACACTATTTCCATAACTTTTTTTTTACTACAGCATTAATAGTTAAGCAGAACGAACAATGTTTAGTACAAGCAGCAGCATAAGCAGTATCATGTGAGGTTTGAAGCGGCCATTTCTGGTACTAGTGTGCAAAAGTAAAGATTTCCCACCAAGCGACAGGTACGTCACACCACGTGAGTGTGGCAGACGCATCAGCACAAGAGTTTCCGTTTTGCAGTGGCCATTTTAATGCAATTAAGTTAATGTTAGTAAAGCACAAGGGTGAGCTTCCCCTAGATACTAGAAATGTTGTATGTTGCAATTATTAGTAAACAAAACATGTTTATTAATACATTATATATCATTTTGAGAGGATTGAATCCGAGCAAGTCTCTTTATGTGCGAAACCTTGCTCCATCAATGTGGAGATTTACACTCAAAGGTTTGTAAATAGTATTTTGTAGAACTTTAGTACTTCTATTGCAGTACTAAAACATGTTCCACAAAATGCAGTTTGTAAATAGGACCTATAGTTTTTAAAATTGACACCAAACATCATACCATGTAAAAACAGACTCAGATAAGGAAGTAGAAATAGTGAAAATATTTAACATTTGCCCCATTTGAAAGTAAATTACATACTGGCACATGGCCAGAATAATAGCTCACCTGCCTTACTGACTGCACTTGGTCAGCATACCATGGCGGTAAAAGAACAGTACCAGGGAATGATAAGGATTTGGTGTTTGATTTATAGAGTTTCTATATAGCGCGGACATGACCCTTTCAGCTACCAAAGCGCTGTAAATCAGGAAAAGCAGAAGGTAAAATAGGCAAGTGTATAAATGTAGATGAACACAAAAGGAACTAAATGAAAATAAGATCATATTCATGGAGTTTGGGTTAGGAGTGGTCATCTAAATGATATATAGAGTGACATCATAGAAACAAAATAACAAAAGGCATGTAGTAGGACTACATAGACTTGTAAAAGGGCAAGCCACAGAAGTTAAAGTCTGGCAGGGTTGCATCTTCATTGGGGGAGGAAACAGTTCATTAGTAGATACTTTACTTCTTGTTTGAAGAGTGCAGTTAAGGGGTTGGATCTGGTCTCAGAAGGAAGAGAGTCCAGAATTTATGGGCAATTCTGAAGAAGGAACACTTGTAGATTTTCTTTTTGTTGCATTTGTAGGGCTTCAGTAGAAGAGAGCCTGTTCTAATCTCGTCTGATGGGAAGAGTATCTTGGCCAGGTAGGGTGGAGTGTTGTGGTGAAGAGCTGTATGAGGCAATCAAGCAATTTTAAGATGGATCTTTACCACATAGGGTAGCCAGTTCAGCAATTTGAGACCTTGGATGATGTGATTTTGAGCAGGTGATGAGTGGAATCGCCGCAATGAGGGTTGTCTTCTTAGGTACCAGTTAAACTTTTGATAGTCCCACAAGGGTAGTACTGCCGTAATCTAGTCTGGAGATCGCTAGTGCTTGAAATGCTGACTTGAGAGCTATAGTCAGAAAGAAAGATTTTAATTTCCTTAGTGAGTGCAAATGGTAGTTGGCGCCCATGCTGGCAGAGCTGATGTGATTGTGCATAGAAAGGGGATTGTATAAACAAGTAGGAGGAATATGTTGTTCTTTAAGATTAATGTGATACACTCCAGAATGAAAGTTTGATGATGTTCAGTTAGGTCCTGTTGGGTGTCTAAAATTTCTTCCATAATGTCAATAGTACTATCCTGAGGAATGTTGGTATATAGCGCTTCTATATCTAAAGTCACTAGTACCTGTGTGTCTGGATTAAACGTAAGGCCCTCAATTTTTTGGATCATATGGGTGGTGTCTTTGATATATGCTTTTTGTTTTTGGACTAAGGGTTGTAGGAATACTTCAACATACTTGCCTAAAGGTTCTGTGAGTGACCCTATACATGAGACTATCGGTCTCATGGGAGGATCGTCAAGGTCTTTATGAACCTTGGGGAGGCCATAAAGAGCTGGGATTAGGGGATCTGAATTCATCATAAATGCATATTCTTCCTCGCATATTATGTTATCCTCTTTGGCGTGTCTGAGCATTCTTCCTATTTCTTCTTTTAAGGCCTGCCATTCCTCCCTGTTTGATTTGCTGTAGTGGTCCCTATTATTTAGGAGTTTGTACATTCTATTGTTATAGTCTACGCTGTCCATCAATACAATGCTTCCCCCTTTGTCCGCTGGTTTAATTGTCAGGGTTTCGTTTTTTTCTAGGAGTTCTAATGCTCTTTTCTCTTCTCTACTTAGGTTGAAAGGTGTCCAGATTTTTTGTTTAAGGAGGTTTTCTACACTTTTGTCTATAGATCTTTCAAAAGCCTCTATATCTTTGTGTACTAGACTAAGGGATGGAGTCCAAGTGGACTTATTTTTAAGGCCTGACTTATTCTGTCTAGGATGAATATCCTTACCTTCGAAGAATACACGAAGTCTGACTTTTCTGAAGAAATTTTGTAAATCCCTTTCTAGTGCATACTTGTCTACGGGAGAGCAAATTGCGTAACCCAGACCTTTCTCCAGTAATTTTATTTTTATTGAGGTGGGATGATGATTAGACAAATTAATTACTGCCGCTTTATGTATGCTATTAAATCCCATTGCTTCTGGCTTCTGGTGCGTGGACGTTGAGGCTGTTGGACCTGTTGGTATTGTGGTTGTTGGTTGTAATTGTTGCGGCCCCTTCCCCTCCCTCTTTGTTGGCCAAATTGTTGATTGCGATTGCCTAAAAAAGAAAGGCCTTCCTTTGCCTGTGGTTGTTTGTTTTGTTCACTATTTTTAGCTTTGCCAGTCATCTGTTCTCCCTCTGAGTCACTGCTTGTATAAGACGTGTCGAAGAACCTCACTTTCCTTTTAGGAAAGTTTCTAGGCTGGTTGTGCCATTGTCTGCGAGGTTGGTATTGCTCTCTAGGGCGTTCGTAGAAGTCCTTTTGTAAATAGGGTACACGAATTCGGGATTGTAGTTCTCTATGTCTTTCTTAAGTTTATTACTCTTTTTTTGGACCAGATATTCACTATAACTTGTTATGTCATTTTGTATCTCCTCTAACTTGGCTTTTGCATCCTCTACCGCTGTGCTGTCTTTTAGTTGACTCTCTAGTTCTTCAATCTCCCTACGTTCGACCACTAGGAATTCATTTGCCGTCTCTATTATTAAAAGGATCCAGTCCCTACTACAACGGTTCGCTACTAGTGTCCATCTTTCTATAAATTTTCTATCTGTAATAAAGATCCCTGGTTCGTTTGTTACCTGGAGACCCTTCGGTATCACTCCATTCTTGCAGTAATCTACTAAGAATTCTGCGTGGAGCTCTGCTCTAACGACTTTCTTTTTCCGGTTCCACAATTTTTCCCATTGTTCCTCATCAGATTTATCTAATCTAACCGGGGTTGTTGTATTTCTAGATTTGTTGTTGTGAATCAATTTATTAAACTGATCTTCCGAGAAGGTATATGTCTTAATTCCCTCCATTCTCTATATTGATTTTAATTTATTCAATTCTTGGGCTATTTTTCAATTTGCCCAACTGCTAATTTGCAGTAACAGATGAAACCTCCTCAGCTAACAAGCCGAGTGAAAATGTATAAACAAGTAGGAGGACCCCACTCTAACTTGTAAAGGACGGTGGGGAAAGTAATTGCAAAAAGAAAACAAACGTCCGGGTTCGTTGGACAGTCAGGATGTTGTCTCGTTTTAGTATAGGACTAACGGGTATCACCTTTAACAACCTGGGGTAATTTATCAATGCTAGAGGGGCGTATTTTCCATGAAGAAGGCAAAAGTTACACACTTGTTGTGAGGCAAAGAACATACATTCATATATTTCCTTGTGATGGGAAGATTGCGTCTATGTTATATGGTAGAACAATCACGGGGAAATGACAGGATCCAAAAAAGTTGATTCAGTTATCTGAAGCCAATCTTATGCATTTACTTGCAACAAAGTAGACAATTTATTAAACAAATTATTTAATTAAAAACGTTTTTTGATTAAAAACATATCACCACTTTTGTTTGGTAACAATATACAGGTTTTATTACACAATACAAAATATAAAAATACATTAAAACCATTAGACAATGAACATGATCATCACAATGTTATTAAATAAAAAGGTCACAGAGGGTCGACGCGGCGTTTCGGCTTTTTCTAGTACACCTTCACCAGGACTGATTCTAGACAATTAAAATCATAAAACACAAAGTTACTAAACAGGTAAAGAACGTCTATTGCATTAATTTTCTGTCCATTGTTGCTTCTAACCACCCCGATCTAGGATACGATGTTTTTCTCCTAGTCTAAACACATATTACTAATGTATTACACTGTACATTATCGCTTATATACAATTCATATGGTTTCCTTCTTGACAGATCTTAATATAATCCTATCACTATTTGCCTTCCCCTTGGATATGTATACTATTTGTGTAAGAGACACCCATTTACTCCTTTACTAAAAGAAATGTACCTCCTATGATTAGGTGCGTACCTTGTTGATCCAAATGAATTTATAATCCACCTGGATGGAACTTCTTGGTTCTATGAGGAGTCCTTTTTTGGGAAATTTGGACTTTTGGTGCTTTGCTTATTGAGTATTCGCAAAGTTGCTCTGTCTCTTAAATAAAGACATACAGATAATAAATGACCATTTTATATGAACCTGTTGATTTCCATGTTTGGGCTGCATATAATCAAAAAAAAACTTTTGTTACATACCAAAGTCATGGGTTAATTGAATTTCCACTACTTCCAGATCAGTTTGTAAGGATATATATTGTAGGAGATTTAATACTCTCCTTTTATGCCTGTGGATATAAAGATATAGATGTGGAGGGTCTTTTTTAATTGTAATTGTTGCTACCCTATTTTTGCTAATATCTACACACATACCTTAATAAGGCTCTATGTTTGCCGTGTCTTTAGCTGCCAGGAGGAGCCACCGTTCTATGTAATAAACCTTCTGGCACTGTTCTCCCTATTGGAATTAATATTAATATTATAGAATATCTCTCTTTTTATTCATGTCACACACTCATTTTCTTTATTATACTTATGGTAACACTCACCTTGGGAGTCGGAGTGTTGATTGCAAACCAAAGCCCTCTTTCAATTGGGTAAAGGTATGTATCACACACGATAAATGTTGCGTGATTATCTTCTTCTGTTTGGCTGATATCTGTGGGGGTTATTTTCCAAGCGTTATTATCCTATTTTTACAAAAACACGTGCGCTCTTATTTATGTTTAGATCTAAATTCTGCATTTGAGACATATTGTATATATTTAAATCTAAATATATAGTTGGGGCATACTGTTCTTTAAAAATCAGACCTTTAATGGGGTTTCTTATATTTTGGGCTATTGCAAAATTAATCAAAGGGCCAGCATGGATCCGGTTGTTGCAATAGTTATTCAGCTTCTCTAGTCTGGATAAAGCTATGCTCTGGTACTTTCGCTTACCAATATGATTGCAGTCGGCCTCCCTGCTCCTTCCTTCCTGGCAGCCCGTCCTTGTGATCACGTTTTTTGGAATTGAATGAAACATGCCGTGCGGTAACTTAAATAGTAGTTGCCGTTTCATTGGGCGCCTAAAACTCCTCATTTTCATTGGATGCTTTCAATTGGTTGAAGTTTTCTCTACATAGAACAAACGAAGTCGCTATGGCGACTGCTGACCTTGCAGGCTCGTGCTGATTGGCTTATTCTACAGTTATATGAAGCCAATTAGATTAGGAAAAGAAGACGCGTTACTATGGTAACGTTGTTGCTCTCTTCTATGTATTTTTGTCCCGCGTATTGTTGACACATACCATAAGTTTATTGGAATTATAATGCAAAGCGGTTTTGTTAATGGAACATTATCGCTTTGGCGCCTATAAGTAAGCTGTTTAAATAGTCCTTATTTTGTTTAAATAGTCTCTGAATTCCTTATTATGTTATAATCGCGCCCCGAGGGCTGTCATTTTGGGTAGCTTGTTCCCATTGGATTTAGAGAATCGCAAATTGCGATTCTCTAAATGCATGCGCAAAATAGGGATTCAGAAATGTTGTGATTCCTTATTTTGTGCATAGGTTTTTGCCTACGTACATTGCACACAGCTGAATTGCGATCGCAATTTAGCTTGATACATCTGGCCCTTGGAGTTTGTGGTCCCTGAACTAACAAATTTAAAAATACATCTTTTAGTTGTTAGTTTTTAAATTCCATGTTTGAAAATGCCACTTTTAGAAAGAGTGCGAATAAAGGGGAAAAAGCCCTAAAGGACAGATACCAGGGAGGGCCGTATTCAATAAGTGCAATGAAGGGGAACCCAGTATTCTGATTAACTCATGCAGTTTCTGTATTGCAGTAATCACATTGAATAATGTCATATGATTAGGTTATTTATTAAACCTTTTTTTCTTTTTAGTAGCTTTTTATCCTTTCAAAATTATATACATTAAGAAGAATGTAGGTGCAAAAAGACAGAAAAAAACAAACAGGCTCTCCTTAAAGCCAGATTTGGAACAATGCCTGGCCTATGCCACCTTCCCCCATGGGAAAGACCGGAATCCCAAATGAAATGCAGACTGTGCGATAATGGTGAGGAGGATATGCTTCACCTTCTCTGCACCTGCCCTACGCTTCTACAGGAGAGAAAATCTCTACTAAAGATTCCCTTCAAAGTACGTGACATAAGGACACGTAGGCAGGCCTTGATTAATTGTATGAACTCGAACGACATTATCCTAAATGCTATCTTTATAAAGTTTTAATGATAGTCAAAAGGAAATTAGAACTTATACCTATTTTAAATACTTAATCATCTGTAATTTCGATGCAATGACATTTTAAGTGTTTTAATTGAGAAAGCAGTTTTTAGTCTTTGTCTGAGATGTGTAATATTGTAAGACTTTAAATAATCATCACAATAAACTATTTTACCTGATCAAAGAAATAGTATGTAGAAATATCACAAAACTTCTTTTAGGCATTGAAACAAAGGTAAGGTGAGTAAGGGAAACAGTACGTGGACATACCCACACAGATTTATAATTACCTAGAATGGTGTGAAGACCAACCCTGGCCACGAGTTGGGATAAAGAACAGGATTCCCGATAGTTCAGGTGCCAACAGGGTAAACAGGTGCAGAGCAGAACCAAGACAGGTGCGGACCAATATGGATCAGGACAGGACAGATGCAGGTCAGGACAGGACAGGTACCTTCTGCTAAAGTGCAGCGCCAGCGTCACACCCCTCACTGCGGCTAACAGTCGGACCCCGATTGGGTTATCGATTCTTCTCCCTCAGAACCCTGATTCTTCTGACAGAGTGCTTCACCAGCACCTCTGCTCTCGACCTCCTATTGAGTGCATTGGGTCAGTGACAGATCAGCTATTCAGACAAGTTGGTCAATCTAACTAGCTAGTCCTACCTTAGTTATACCATTTTCCAGGGCGATGTACCACCCCCCAATGTTGCAAATTCATGTGCTCCTTCAATTTGATTGGTCAAAAGGCAAGGTCATCACACCATACCAGTATGAGATCATTTTATTCATTAATGCAAATTTTCATTCCCGTCCATAATTTTTATTTTCCCATGCACTTTTATTCCACCCAACATTATTGTAGCAAAAGATATACAATTTTATAACATTTGTAATTTCCTTCTTCCTCTCCAGAGTTCATAAGGTGAACTTCTCAGGCGCATCTCGGCAAGACTGTCGTTGGCAAGGTTTCAATGCCATGACTTGTGGACACTGGAGAATTCATCACATGCGCAATGAGGGTTTCAATATGGAGTTCAGCAATGACACATCAGGCTCAAATACGACCTAGTAGCAAAGTTAAAGAGAAACAGTTTTAGATCAAAGAATAAATGAATGTGCTGTATACCACTTATCTCTACACTATTTCCATAACTTTTTTTTTACTACAGCATTAATAGTTAAGCAGAACGAACAATGTTTAGTACAAGCAGCAGCATAAGCAGTATCATGTGAGGTTTGAAGCGGCCATTTCTGGTACTAGTGTGCAAAAGTAAAGATTTCCCACCAAGCGACAGGTACGTCACACCACGTGAGTGTGGCAGACGCATCAGCACAAGAGTTTCCGTTTTGCAGTGGCCATTTTAATGCAATTAAGTTAATGTTAGTAAAGCACAAGGGTGAGCTTCCCCTAGATACTAGAAATGTTGTATGTTGCAATTATTAGTAAACAAAACATGTTTATTAATACATTATATATCATTTTGAGAGGATTGAATCCGAGCAAGTCTCTTTATGTGCGAAACCTTGCTCCATCAATGTGGAGATTTACACTCAAAGGTTTGTAAATAGTATTTTGTAGAACTTTAGTACTTCTATTGCAGTACTAAAACATGTTCCACAAAATGCAGTTTGTAAATAGGACCTATAGTTTTTAAAATTGACACCAAACATCATACCATGTAAAAACAGACTCAGATAAGGAAGTAGAAATAGTGAAAATATTTAACATTTGCCCCATTTGAAAGTAAATTACATACTGGCACATGGCCAGAATAATAGCTCACCTGCCTTACTGACTGCACTTGGTCAGCATACCATGGCGGTAAAAGAACAGTACCAGGGAATGATAAGGATTTGGTGTTTGATTTATAGAGTTTCTATATAGCGCGGACATGACCCTTTCAGCTACCAAAGCGCTGTAAATCAGGAAAAGCAGAAGGTAAAATAGGCAAGTGTATAAATGTAGACGAACACAAAAGGAACTAAATGAAAATAAGATCATATTCATGGAGTTTGGGTTAGGAGTGGTCATCTAAATGATATATAGAGTGACATCATAGAAACAAAATAACAAAAGGCATGTAGTAGGACTACATAGACTTGTAAAAGGGCAAGCCACAGAAGTTAAAGTCTGGCAGGGTTGCATCTTCATTGGGGGAGGAAACAGTTCATTAGTAGATACTTTACTTCTTGTTTGAAGAGTGCAGTTAAGGGGTTGGATCTGGTCTCAGAAGGAAGAGAGTCCAGAATTTATGGGCAATTCTGAAGAAGGAACACTTGTAGATTTTCTTTTTGTTGCATTTGTAGGGCTTCAGTAGAAGAGAGCCTGTTCTAATCTCGTCTGATGGGAAGAGTATCTTGGCCAGGTAGGGTGGAGTGTTGTGGTGAAGAGCTGTATGAGGCAATCAAGCAATTTTAAGATGGATCTTTACCACATAGGGTAGCCAGTTCAGCAATTTGAGACCTTGGATGATGTGATTTTGAGCAGGTGATGAGTGGAATCGCCGCAATGAGGGTTGTCTTCTTAGGTACCAGTTAAACTTTTGATAGTCCCACAAGGGTAGTACTGCCGTAATCTAGTCTGGAGATCGCTAGTGCTTGAAATGCTGACTTGAGAGCTATAGTCAGAAAGAAAGATTTTAATTTCCTTAGTGAGTGCAAATGGTAGTTGGCGCCCATGCTGGCAGAGCTGATGTGATTGTGCATAGAAAGGGGATTGTATAAACAAGTAGGAGGAATATGTTGTTCTTTAAGATTAATGTGATACACTCCAGAATGAAAGTTTGATGATGTTCAGTTAGGTCCTGTTGGGTGTCTAAAATTTCTTCCATAATGTCAATAGTACTATCCTGAGGAATGTTGGTATATAGCGCTTCTATATCTAAAGTCACTAGTACCTGTGTGTCTGGATTAAACGTAAGGCCCTCAATTTTTTGGATCATATGGGTGGTGTCTTTGATATATGCTTTTTGTTTTTGGACTAAGGGTTGTAGGAATACTTCAACATACTTGCCTAAAGGTTCTGTGAGTGACCCTATACATGAGACTATCGGTCTCATGGGAGGATCGTCAAGGTCTTTATGAACCTTGGGGAGGCCATAAAGAGCTGGGATTAGGGGATCTGAATTCATCATAAATGCATATTCTTCCTCGCATATTATGTTATCCTCTTTGGCGTGTCTGAGCATTCTTCCTATTTCTTCTTTTAAGGCCTGCCATTCCTCCCTGTTTGATTTGCTGTAGTGGTCCCTATTATTTAGGAGTTTGTACATTCTATTGTTATAGTCTACGCTGTCCATCAATACAATGCTTCCCCCTTTGTCCGCTGGTTTAATTGTCAGGGTTTCGTTTTTTTCTAGGAGTTCTAATGCTCTTTTCTCTTCTCTACTTAGGTTGAAAGGTGTCCAGATTTTTTGTTTAAGGAGGTTTTCTACACTTTTGTCTATAGATCTTTCAAAAGCCTCTATATCTTTGTGTACTAGACTAAGGGATGGAGTCCAAGTGGACTTATTTTTAAGGCCTGACTTATTCTGTCTAGGATGAATATCCTTACCTTCGAAGAATACACGAAGTCTGACTTTTCTGAAGAAATTTTGTAAATCCCTTTCTAGTGCATACTTGTCTACGGGAGAGCAAATTGCGTAACCCAGACCTTTCTCCAGTAATTTTATTTTTATTGAGGTGGGATGATGATTAGACAAATTAATTACTGCCGCTTTATGTATGCTATTAAATCCCATTGCTTCTGGCTTCTGGTGCGTGGACGTTGAGGCTGTTGGACCTGTTGGTATTGTGGTTGTTGGTTGTAATTGTTGCGGCCCCTTCCCCTCCCTCTTTGTTGGCCAAATTGTTGATTGCGATTGCCTAAAAAAGAAAGGCCTTCCTTTGCCTGTGGTTGTTTGTTTTGTTCACTATTTTTAGCTTTGCCAGTCATCTGTTCTCCCTCTGAGTCACTGCTTGTATAAGACGTGTCGAAGAACCTCACTTTCCTTTTAGGAAAGTTTCTAGGCTGGTTGTGCCATTGTCTGCGAGGTTGGTATTGCTCTCTAGGGCGTTCGTAGAAGTCCTTTTGTAAATAGGGTACACGAATTCGGGATTGTAGTTCTCTATGTCTTTCTTAAGTTTATTACTCTTTTTTTGGACCAGATATTCACTATAACTTGTTATGTCATTTTGTATCTCCTCTAACTTGGCTTTTGCATCCTCTACCGCTGTGCTGTCTTTTAGTTGACTCTCTAGTTCTTCAATCTCCCTACGTTCGACCACTAGGAATTAATTTGCCGTCTCTATTATTAAAAGGATCCAGTCCCTACTACAACGGTTCGCTACTAGTGTCCATCTTTCTATAAATTTTCTATCTGTAATAAAGATCCCTGGTTCGTTTGTTACCTGGAGACCCTTCGGTATCACTCCATTCTTGCAGTAATCTACTAAGAATTCTGCGTGGAGCTCTGCTCTAACGACTTTCTTTTTCCGGTTCCACAATTTTTCCCATTGTTCCTCATCAGATTTATCTAATCTAACCGGGGTTGTTGTATTTCTAGATTTGTTGTTGTGAATTAATTTATTAAACTGATCTTCCGAGAAGGTATATGTCTTAATTCCCTCCATTCTCTATATTGATTTTAATTTATTCAATTCTTGGGCTATTTTTCAATTTGCCCAACTGCTAATTTGCAGTAACAGATGAAACCTCCTCAGCTAACAAGCCGAGTGAAAATGTATAAACAAGTAGGAGGACCCCACTCTAACTTGTAAAGGACGGTGGGGAAAGTAATTGCAAAAAGAAAACAAACGTCCGGGTTCGTTGGACAGTCAGGATGTTGTCTCGTTTTAGTATAGGACTAACGGGTATCACCTTTAACAACCTGGGGTAATTTATCAATGCTAGAGGGGCGTATTTTCCATGAAGAAGGCAAAAGTTACACACTTGTTGTGAGGCAAAGAACATACATTCATATATTTCCTTGTGATGGGAAGATTGCGTCTATGTTATATGGTAGAACAATCACGGGGAAATGACAGGATCCAAAAAAGTTGATTCAGTTATCTGAAGCCAATCTTATGCATTTACTTGCAACAAAGTAGACAATTTATTAAACAAATTATTTAATTAAAAACGTTTTTTGATTAAAAACATATCACCACTTTTGTTTGGTAACAATATACAGGTTTTATTACACAATACAAAATATAAAAATACATTAAAACCATTAGACAATGAACATGATCATCACAATGTTATTAAATAAAAAGGTCACAGAGGGTCGACGCGGCGTTTCGGCTTTTTCTAGTACACCTTCACCAGGACTGATTCTAGACAATTAAAATCATAAAACACAAAGTTACCAAACAGGTAAAGAACGTCTATTGCATTAATTTTCTGTCCATTGTTGCTTCTAACCACCCCGATCTAGGATACGATGTTTTTCTCCTAGTCTAAACACATATTACTAATGTATTACACTGTACATTATCGCTTATATACAATTCATATGGTTTCCTTCTTGACAGATCTTAATATAATCCTATCACTATTTGCCTTCCCCTTGGATATGTATACTATTTGTGTAAGAGACACCCATTTACTCCTTTACTAAAAGAAATGTACCTCCTATGATTAGGTGCGTACCTTGTTGATCCAAATGAATTTATAATCCACCTGGATGGAACTTCTTGGTTCTATGAGGAGTCCTTTTTTGGGAAATTTGGACTTTTGGTGCTTTGCTTATTGAGTATTCGCAAAGTTGCTCTGTCTCTTAAATAAAGACATACAGATAATAAATGACCATTTTATATGAACCTGTTGATTTCCATGTTTGGGCTGCATATAATCAAAAAAAAACTTTTGTTACATACCAAAGTCATGGGTTAATTGAATTTCCACTACTTCCAGATCAGTTTGTAAGGATATATATTGTAGGAGATTTAATACTCTCCTTTTATGCCTGTGGATATAAAGATATAGATGTGGAGGGTCTTTTTTAATTGTAATTGTTGCTACCCTATTTTTGCTAATATCTACACACATACCTTAATAAGGCTCTATGTTTGCCGTGTCTTTAGCTGCCAGGAGGAGCCACCGTTCTATGTAATAAACCTTCTGGCACTGTTCTCCCTATTGGAATTAATATTAATATTATAGAATATCTCTCTTTTTATTCATGTCACACACTCATTTTCTTTATTATACTTATGGTAACACTCACCTTGGGAGTCGGAGTGTTGATTGCAAACCAAAGCCCTCTTTCAATTGGGTAAAGGTATGTATCACACACGATAAATGTTGCGTGATTATCTTCTTCTGTTTGGCTGATATCTGTGGGGGTTATTTTCCAAGCGTTATTATCCTATTTTTACAAAAACACGTGCGCTCTTATTTATGTTTAGATCTAAATTCTGCATTTGAGACATATTGTATATATTTAAATCTAAATATATAGTTGGGGCATACTGTTCTTTAAAAATCAGACCTTTAATGGGGTTTCTTATATTTTGGGCTATTGCAAAATTAATCAAAGGGCCAGCATGGATCCGGTTGTTGCAATAGTTATTCAGCTTCTCTAGTCTGGATAAAGCTATGCTCTGGTACTTTCGCTTACCAATATGATTGCAGTCGGCCTCCCTGCTCCTTCCTTCCTGGCAGCCCGTCCTTGTGATCACGTTTTTTGGAATTGAATGAAACATGCCGTGCGGTAACTTAAATAGTAGTTGCCGTTTCATTGGGCGCCTAAAACTCCTCATTTTCATTGGATGCTTTCAATTGGTTGAAGTTTTCTCTACATAGAACAAACGAAGTCGCTATGGCGACTGCTGACCTTGCAGGCTCGTGCTGATTGGCTTATTCTACAGTTATATGAAGCCAATTAGATTAGGAAAAGAAGACGCGTTACTATGGTAACGTTGTTGCTCTCTTCTATGTATTTTTGTCCCGCGTATTGTTGACACATACCATAAGTTTATTGGAATTATAATGCAAAGCGGTTTTGTTAATGGAACATTATCGCTTTGGCGCCTATAAGTAAGCTGTTTAAATAGTCCTTATTTTGTTTAAATAGTCTCTGAATTCCTTATTATGTTATAATCGCGCCCCGAGGGCTGTCATTTTGGGTAGCTTGTTCCCATTGGATTTAGAGAATCGCAAATTGCGATTCTCTAAATGCATGCGCAAAATAGGGATTCAGAAATGTTGTGATTCCTTATTTTGTGCATAGGTTTTTGCCTACGTACATTGCACACAGCTGAATTGCGATCGCAATTTAGCTTGATACATCTGGCCCTTGGAGTTTGTGGTCCCTGAACTAACAAATTTAAAAATACATCTTTTAGTTGTTAGTTTTTAAATTCCATGTTTGAAAATGCCACTTTTAGAAAGAGTGCGAATAAAGGGGAAAAAGCCCTAAAGGACAGATACCAGGGAGGGCCGTATTCAATAAGTGCAATGAAGGGGAACCCAGTATTCTGATTAACTCATGCAGTTTCTGTATTGCAGTAATCACATTGAATAATGTCATATGATTAGGTTATTTATTAAACCTTTTTTTCTTTTTAGTAGCTTTTTATCCTTTCAAAATTATATACATTAAGAAGAATGTAGGTGCAAAAAGACTTCTAATCCTTCTGGTCCAACACATATCAAGTTAATTCTGCTATTTACACCTATTCACATATTTACAACATTTACCACAATACATAGTACATACATTTGACAAAAACAAATAACAATAACATCAATATAGTTCATAAACCAATGACTCACTTGATACTGATCCAAACGAATTAATTCATTATAGCTAGTAAATACACAGAAGTTCTTCAAACTGGGAACACCAATTGCATTCAACGTTCCTCAGTATCCAACAGCCCTTCTATCATGGTCTTAATGCCTATTATTGCACATGCCGACCTGTTTCGAAACCCACAGGACCTCCAGGGCCTCTCACCAGGGCTTCTCAATTATGCATACATTGTTATTATCTACAATACAAAACAAACCTGTCACTGCTCCTCCACTCTCAAAGTAACTCACTTATCTTTAGTCAACTGATTGCCCAAATGTGTCCTACCTGCTAATCAACTGTTTTTTCTTCAGGTTTGCCACAGTTAAGGCTAAGGGGGAATGTAGTATTCTGAATGAAGAGAAGAATCAGGTAATGTAGTTTCTTGAAGATTTATTCCAAGTAGTAAAGCACGTCTGGTTAGATCCACAACCAACAGGAAACTAACCAACAGTAAAGTATAGAACATTCATTGACAGCATGACTGGAATGTGGAACATGACTGCATTCAAAGAATACACAAGTCTTAAAGAGATACTTACTAAAAGTTATAATCCTACACCCTATATAAATAATAAACTAACATACTACATATCTTCCCCTCTTTGTTTTTTTTTTTAAACAAAAACAAAAAAAAAAATATTTATACACAAAAAATTCTTTGTACTTCATTGGTCTTTTGAAAGATCTACCAAAAGAAGATTTCTGGACAGAGACAGATTCTTGATCTTGGTCAACTGGAATGCAATTATCACAAACATTTGCAGGAGAAGGAGAAGCTTCATCATGGATACAATTACTATCTACATTGGAGTTAGGATCAACAGGATTTTGAACAGAATCTGAGATATCAGATTGAATATAATCAAAACACCAAAAATGCCCATAGGATTTCTTTGTATTTTTCAAGGAAACCAGTTCATGCTGATGTTGAGCCGAAGCTAAACGACTTAAATGCCATTTTTCACCATTCTTCAATGTAACAGAATTTTCATGAATTTTCACAACTTTTTTAGGAGAACTAAACTTGCTTTGACCTTTAGGTACTTTTCTAGCACTTGTAATGCCCTGTTCGAACAAAAGTCTGATTAGACTCTCCGTTCAAATCTTGTCTCATTAGCATTTGTATCATGGCTACAAACTAGTTGTACATACCTCGACTTTTATGGGTGCTATGAATCTCAAAAGCACCCGATATCCTGAAACCCACTGCCAAGTGTCTGACTCAATCTAAAAACTGAAATGGAAGGGAGACATTTCAACAACTGCTTTTTCCATTGCATGATTTTAACGCTGAGACTCATGCGTATTTCTCCTCACGAGTCTACATCCCTGCCGCAGTTTCGGAAACCATTTGTTACCACCACTCGTTGTGACAGTGTGACACCGTAATGATGGTGTCAGTTCTGTGAACCAAAGTAACGCACTACTTGTTAGACCGACGGTCATTTTATGGCTCATGCGAGTTTCTTAGTCCTAAAAATAAATGCGGGCCTTACCGCACAGTTGTGTTTTCTTGCTCCCCGTTCCGAATCTTCCCTCATTTAAATAGTGCCAAGCTTGGCCATTTCTAAACAAACAACGAAGAGCACGGTGCCAGTGACACTTTCACCTTTTAGCTATTAAGTGGCAGCCATTTCTCACCCCGTCTGCACTTACTTTTGTTCGGCAAAGATTCCTCTACGCGGCCTCACTCCAAAGCAGCAAGGGCACTTCCTGTTTGAGCTTCCTGCAATAAAGCTGTTGTTAGGAATTTTGGGACTTGTAGTTTGGAAAATCTATTCGTTCAAATGACATGTTCTCATTCTCTTGACAACTCCGTCCTTTCATTGAGCCCTGTATGTGCGCTGTTAAATTTCAAAATCAAATATGCTTCTTTTGCAAGAAGAACTGAATCAATATCCATCTGTCTTTTAGATGTATTGAGGGAAACCAATACTGTCCACTTGAAATCTCTTTCTGTGTGTGCAGCCGTAATAAAGTGACCAACCATGGGGACGGTAAGCACTTTCTTTTTAATTCTGGACCTGTGTTGTGTGATTCTCTGATTGATTTGTTGATTAGTTTTCCCTATATAGATCTTACTACAGGAACAAACCACAGCATAAAAAATGTTTTTTGATTTACAATTTGTAAACATAGAATGCCTCCATTTGACCCCCTGGTGGGTGAACTTTGTGCCCCTTAATAGTTGAGTCACACGCGGCACAATTTCCACATTTATGGTGGCCTTCCAATGGCTTCATATTCCACTTTGCTCGCAGGTTATTTCTCTATTGCGTTTGGAAAATGTCTGCTCGGACAATTTCTTGGCCAATGCTTCTATTTTTCTTCATCGCAAACAATGGCCATGGAAAAAAACATTGTAAGTTTTGAAGTAGGTGCCAATTACGAAACATGATTTGTCTGAATTTATTTGTGTCTGGTCCAAAAGTGGCAACACACACTAGTCGTTCCAGCTGTGGTTTGTCTTTCTTCTGTAACAATACTTCACATGGGGTATACCAGGCACGCTTCATTGCGTGTTTGAGCATTTTTCTGGGGTACCCTCTCTTTTTCATTTGCTCACAAAAATCAGCAGCATTATGCTAGAAATCACTTTTTGCAGATCAGTTTCTACCGGCCTCCGTCCACTTAAGCCACCTGATTGATGCATCTCTGTGTATCCATGCTGCCAGTGGCTCCAAGGAGAGAGCAAAAAGCAAGGGCGAGAGCGGACAGCCCTGCCGTGTCCCCCGAACCAGGGCGAATATATCCGACTTCTTTTTATTAACCACTATTTGTGCCAAAGTGGCTGAATAGAGTAGCTGTACCCACCTGATAAACCTAGGGCTGAAGCCCAACTATTTAAGGACTGCAAATAAGTATGGCCATTCAATAGTGTCAAATGCCATAGTGGAGTCCAGTGAGACCACATTTGCATCTTCCTGGATAGTGTCCAGTCGTCCCAACACGCTGTGTAACCTGTGTAGGTTTATGGCTGTGTTTTGATGGGGCACAAAGCCATATTTGTCTGGGTGTACAAATTTGCATATAACCTGCATCAGCCAATTTGCAAGTAGCTTAGCTAGGATTTTGCGTTCAGCATTTAAAAGGGAGCTGGGTCTATAGGGTGAGCATTCGTTTCTCGGTTTTCCTTCCTTGTGTATCGTAACCAACGTTGCCACCCTCTGATCGCGTGGGAGTTGACCCTGTTCTCTACTCTCCTCGAACATGATTTTAAGATAGGTGGCTAATTTATCTGGTTTTAATTTGTACAGCTCAATTGGTAGGCAGTTAGGACCCAGTGCTTTACCTGGCTGAAGGTTCCTTATCGGCTGCTCTATTTCGTCAACGGTAAGGGCACTGTCTAATGTGTGTCGTTCCTCAGCAGACAGAGTAGGTAGAGCGATGTCTGCAAGAATTGCTGTGGAGTCTTCCTCTGGTAAGTCTGAGTCGCTTTGATGTACCCCCCTTTAGTGGTCTGTAAATTTGTGGCACCCTGTTTATTAATGATGTTATTAGCTTCCTGAGCAGGGATGGGAGTGATGCTCCAAAAATAGGTTGGTAGTGGGGCCCCGCTCTCCTATTCGCCAATGATACCCTGCTCATATCTAAGTCACTGCAAGGGTTCCAGCAGTTGCTAAATGATTTCCAGGCATTCTGTCTGGAACAGGGATTGGAACTGAGTAGCTCCCAAAAAAATTATATGCTTTTTTCATCAAGCTTAAAGTCAAAATGCAAGAAGCGTCTGTATGTGGGTGCCGCCCCCTAGAGCTAGTGACGGAATTTGACTACCTTGGTATAAGATTTACTCAAAATATGAGCTGGCTCCCACAATTGGAAAGAGTGCAACTATCCATAGTCCAGAAAACAGTGAATATAGTTAAGATCCATAGGAAAACTATATCTAGGAAATTGGCACCAGCGTTATAGATATATAATGTCAAAGCGCTTAAGGCCGCCCTATGTTGTGCGGAGGTGTGGGGATATTATTCAAACTGTAGTGGTCTCTCAGTAACTGAGCAAAAATGTCTTAGATCCCCACTGACTCTTTTGTTGTCCACCCCACTGATTCCGCTCTCTCTAGACCTAGGCCAGAAAAGAATTGCACACAAAATTGTTTTAAGAATGCTTACGTTTTGGCAATGGCTATGGTCTACTCCAGGACTTGTGTCATGTAGGGTGGGTCTCTGAGAACTAATGACACCAATTTGTGTGGCTAAGATTCCTTGGATGTGCACAGTTAAGACCTTGCTCCATAAACTAGGATTAGATGTATATTGGAGCAATCCGGAAACCCTTAGTAAGATCAACAAACTGATTTGTTAATGAACTGCAAGGGCTCACTCTCTACTGCTTTTATGAATTTTAAACATTCATTGTCATTTGAGGTCACGATAGACGGAATTGAACCCCCACTAGCAACAAAATTATACATACAGTTCAGGTATGGGTGCCTACGTGTAAATACCTTTAAATCAAAATGGGGCAAAGTATGCAAGAGGGATGAAGGAAATTGCCCCTGTTGGCAGGGCATACCGGAGTCACTTGAACATGTTTTATTCTTTTGCCCCTTGTAATACCAATTCTGAACTAAATGGATGCCCCACTGTGCAGAAATATGGGGGTAAGAAAGTACAAGGAGGCATATAGAATATTGCAGTCAAACACTACAGGTTTTACTGTATTTGGTACAGCTATGTTCTTAATGGCTATGTGGATTAGGCGTACCAAGTACTCCCCTGTTAGGCTTTAGGCTGTTAGTTATTGTATGGCTCGTGTCAGGTTTGCATTGTGGGCCTTGCATTATATTAAGTGAATGCTGCTTCTCTCATTTTTTTTATAACAAATTTTATTGGGTTATTTTGCATTATGAGGGGCACAAGCCCAGCAGTGACCTGTATGGATAAAAGGATATTATTTGCATTGATAACCACATTTATGGTAATAAACAGTACCTGACAAACATACAGGTAAAACAATATGAACATTATGCAGACAGTTTTTGATCTCCCCAGTAGGACACATGGTACAACGGATCCAAAGTATACATCATAGCAGGGTAGCAGTAGTCCAAAACGATATAACATAGGGTGATACTTATCAGGGTTCAAGGGTGCCACTCATGGATCCACCTCAGGTATGGGAGCCATGTCGATTCCTTGGTATGTCGCCCACTGGGTCCAGATGTTTCAAGGAGCAACCCATGGCCTCGAAGACAGCAATCTCGGCCACCATACATTTATCTCAGTCTTCCATTTGCCTATGTTCGGGGGAGATGTCTCCTTCCACTTCTGTGCAATATCCCTTTTAGTGATAGTAAGGGCCAAGAACAACAGATGCTGTTTATACCGGTTCCCCCTCAATATCATCGGTAGAATGTAACAAGAAAAGCGGTGGGTCAAGGGGAAGCACCCATGCCAGCACTTCATTAAGACATGACCAAACCCTACTCCAAAAGGGTTGCAGAGCCGCACAGCTCCAGACTGTGTGTATGAATGACCCTTCCTCCCTGCAACATCTCACACAGGTAGGGGACTGGATGACACCCATCCGCCATAGCCGCACCCTAGTATAGTACACCCTATGTAGATATTTGAACTGGATGAGCCAATTGCATGTGGAGACTGCTGCACCCCTTGAGCTGGTGATTGCCTCGGCCCAGTGTTCGTTGGTCAATTCTGGAATGTCAGCCTGTCAGGCAAGTCAGGTCTTGTCAAGGTTGGTGGGTGTGTCGTCAATGTCTGGTATATTTGTCTAATCTTGTGGAGACCAAAATCACCCATTAGTAGGCGGCCCTCCAAGGGTTGGAACTCGGGCAGAGTCTACTGGTTGTGGATCTGGGTGGTGAGTGCATGGCATAGCTGGAGAAATGTGTAGAATTGTGACTTATGTAGGTCAAAGTCGGCCTGTAGTTGTTGGAATGATTTTAGTCAGGGCCGGACTGCGAACCAAAACCAGCCCTGGCAAACTGCTTGGCCGGCTCCCCCTCCAGGGGGGAGGGGGTGCAGTTGAGATGTTTTCTAGGGCCGGTTTCGGACGATTTTCTTACCAGGGGCCGTTATTCCTGACCCCCAGTAACAAAAATGGCTCCCCCTGGGGCCCAAATCGGCCCCCAATCTGGCAGCCCACCGGGGAAATGCCTGGTGCCAGCTACGGCCATTCCGGCCCTGATTTTAGTGTGGTGCCCCGTAGCACATCCCCAAAGGTCGATATCCTCACCAAGTCCACTCCTGGTTCCGCCCAAGGCGGTCGCTGATTGAAGGTGTGTACCCAGCCATAGGGGAGTTTCCTGAGTGAGTTTCCCCTTCCACCCCATCTGTCTGGTCTTGGCCCTCCATAACTGTATGACCACTCTGCCTGCCGGCGGCAAATGCTCTAAACATGCGGAACTAGATAATAAATGAAGAAAAGGGACCTTCTCCATTGCAGTGTGCTATATGGCATAGGCGGATCTGTGGGGGAGTTATACCTCCATTCACTCACTACAAGGATGTGAGACGCAACATAGTAGGAGTATTTATCACCTGCAGTTATTCCCCCACAGTACGTAGATTGCGCACAGGTGCGGAGTGCAACATGAACTGCCCCGCTGTTCCAAAGAAATTTGTTTTGTATGGCATTGACTTGCGCAAACCATGAGCGAGGGAGAGGGTATGGGAAATTTTGGAGGCGGTATGAGATCTGAGGCAGGGAAACCATCTTGAAGATGGTCGAACGCCCGTAGAGGGAGATGAAGAGAGAGGACCATATTGCCATTTCATTCTTAAGGCCTGTTAACAGTGGGTTGATATTGTGCGCCCAGGAAACCTTGGGGCATGGGGAAACATATATCCTGAGATATTTGAACCCATCTGTGACTCGGGAGAGCTGTGTGGCTCATGAATCGCGGCCTTGGTGACCACACACTGGGAATAAAATGGATTTGGCGAGATTGGCGTGGCAGCCAGTGGTGCCTCCAAACACCCTGAGAATTTCCATTATACGTGGCCCAGAATACCAGGAGTCTGTCATGAAAAAGAGAACGTCATCTGCGTATAACGTTATGCAATCCGACCAAGACCAATCCAACCCCTAAGCACCGGGTCGCTTCTGACCCATGGCGCCAGAGGCTCGACCGCAAGGGCGAACAGCAATGGGGACAGAGGCCAGCCCTGTCGGGTGCCTCTCTAGATTGGGAAAGAGCGTGATCGATGTCCGCGATACGAACCAATGCCGTCAAGTCGGTATACAACAGGCGTATATATGTCAGGAAGCGGGGTCCAAAACTGATCGCTTCGAGCAACTGAAAGAGATACACCCAGCTCAAGGAGTCTAATGCTTTATCAATATCAGCTAAGAGCAGGGCGGCAGGTAGAACTAACGCAGGAGCAGCAGCTATGGCATTATAAACTTGCCGGATATTGTGTCAGGTGGCTCTCGGTGGCATAAACAGCAGATGCGCGCAGCGGACGCGCCTAAGGCTAGCCCTTCTGCACCCGTCCACGCCTCGACATATCCTGAAGCCAGAAACCCTGCCGGTTCCGCAAGGGATCAGGTAACCAGCCCTGTCAAACACCTTACCTATGCTAGTCAAGACCTATTAGGAATCAGAGATAAGTGAAACTGGCTCGATATGCAAGTAATTAGCCACTGTTCCTCCTCAACTGTAGCTGAAGGCCCTTTTAATTGCATAAAATGTGGCTACCAAAGCATGCTACCATCACTATATTAAAGCAATACTACAGATATTTACCCTGTAAATGGCACTTCACATCGGCCCAACATTAAACAACTGTGTCCGACATATGCTAAGAAAACTGGTAGCTGGGACTGCTTTTTAGCCAATGTTAGATCGCTTCCCAAGCACGCCATTAATATATGGGCATGCTTTCCTCTTCCCTCCCCGACATCGGGTTCCTGATGGAAACATGGATTAAGCCCACTTCAAATCCTGTGATAGCTATAGCCCTACCTGATTACTATCACATCCAGAAGCGCAACAGACCACTAAAAACAGGGGGTGGTGTAGCCATCATTTATAAATATCCCATAAAAGTTACAATTTTAGACCAACTAAGCAATGATAATATAGAAATTCTGTTTTCAGAATTGATCTACATGGGCAACTCAGTTGGAAAGGTGCCTTTGTATATCGCCCTCGGGGACCACTCCTTGATCCCGTCACCAAGCTCCTGGCCTTAATCTCCCCCTATGTCACCTCATCCAAAAATGTCTTGCTTCTCAGAGATCTAAATATACATAGCGAAAACACTGACGATCCTGACGCTTCCTCTTTCCTGACGGAGTTTGAGACTCTTGAATTGACTAAAATTAATAAAGAACCGGCTCATACAGCAGAGCACACAATAGATTTAGTCCTCACAAATTCACCTAACATCTTTTGTAGAAGAACCTACCCTCTTACATGGTCAGACCACTCTAAAATTGAATTTTCCTTTACAGGACAGAAACAGCAGAATATCCAAAAGTGTCACACCCCCATGAAAAATAGACAGTGGCATAAATTGACCCCCATAATATTCCAAGACACTTTTGTTCCACCACAATACACCGACTTGGACAATGTGGAATCTTGCCTCATAGCCTTCCAGGAAAATATAGTATCCACAATAAATACACTAATACCCTTGAAAACACATTATGCAGCCCCAAACCCCCACCCCTGGTACACTACCAATCTAAGGACCGAAAAAAGCCAATGCAAGAAATTAGAACGACGCTTGCGTCACACACATGGTCATCTCAACAGAGAAAGGTTTAAATCTGCCCTCTCCAAATACCCTAGCAACTTAAAAACGTCTAGAAAAATGCATATGGCTAACCTATTCAGGTAGATAACTCCTCTAAAGCATTTTTCTAGGTCCTCAACACATTCATCATTCCTAAAGCATGTAACACGGAAGAGGAACCTTCACAGACACTGTGACAACATTGCAAGACACCTCACCTCCAAAATGTATAATTCTACAACAAGATCACTGGAGTTAACGGCACCCAATTAAGCAATAACTACAAACTTTCCTCTACCATGCCCAGCTTGCATAAATTAGAGGAATTTCCTCTGCGTTCCCTTGAAGAAACAAAAACCCTACTAAAAACAGCGAAATCTGGCTCTCCTGCAGTCCTGATCCCAGCCAAAACCTCTGCCTTACTAGCAAATCAGCTCGCCGCCCCCATCTACTCTTTCTTAAATAGGTCTCTAAAGGAAGGCAGGCTCCCTTAGGAATGGAAAGCAGCTCAGATCCTGCCCATCATGAAAAGTGCCACACTCCCCCAAATGACGTTACTAACTCCCGACCCATTTCTCTACTCCTGTTACAAAGTAAATTGCTAGAGAAACATTTAAATAAACACCTGACCAGTTTCATAGAATCCTCCAATTTCCTTGATCCCACAGTCAGGATTCCGACCTAGACACAGTATGGAAATGGCACTAGTTACAGTTAAAGAATCCCTGAAGAAGTCACGGGATATGTTCCCATGGTGACGAAACACGTGTTGGCTGGTTGTGTGCTTCTTCAACAAGGAATACAATTAACCAAAGAAATATACCTGTGTCCGCCACACTGGTCTTTTTCTCAGTCCGTGATACTAAACCAAGAACATTATCCTTTAACGTGTACCCAGGCCTTGGTCTCTTTTCTTTTGTGTAGGTTTCCGCTTACACATAAACAGGGGTTTAAGGGTAATTCCTCTGACCTGGCAGCACTGTATTCACCCAGAGGAGTCAACACCTTACGTATACTAGACAGAGCGCCATACTTCCTGATACTCCAAAACCCTACACAGTGACAATATCTATTTTAATGTATTCCTTTATTACAGAAATATGTGTTGGATCTAACCTGAACAGTGCTTGTATTAGATTTGCATTTAGTTTGCGAATAAAAATGTTTTGTAAAAGCTTATCTGATCTCCAGAATTAAGAAAAGTACAGCTAGGTTGTGGCATATAAAACTACTTGTTCATTCAAGTCAGTACTATGTTGAGATTGAAGGGATTTTTTGTTAGCTCAATGTGGAACCATTATGCCGATAGTTAATAACCTATTCCATAGTGCAGTCTTTTGTCGAACCACATTCCATTATGGCTGAGATACCCGCCACCCCCTCTCAACACAATCCCCAAAGGAGGGAAACCGGAAACAGTTCTTGAAGTTTTTGGAAGAGGGAGGGAGTGACCCTCCCCGGCCGTATTTATTAAAACAAAAACAGTTTCATATTAATGTACAATTTCATTACCACATTGCGATGTTTGGCTAACCTTAACAGATTCTCTAATACAGAGGTTCTCCTAGCCGAACTAACGACCTACAAGACATTTTCTTGAAATATTGAAATTGTACATCCTAACGTTTAAGGGCCAACGGCAAGGTCGTAACCGGTGTCAAGATCCCTAACCAGAAATACCCCCCCCCCACTTGGGAGGGGCGACAGCACTGAGGCGTACCTCAAGTGCAACTACCAATTTCCCTTGACTTGACGGGGGCCCCAATAAACTCGACGCCACTTAAAGGTCGTTCGAGGACTCGTGTGAGTATCTAGAAGGTAGCGTAGACCTCCCCCCAAACCCCACACAACTTACCACATCTGCCGTCGCAGACGTCACTGGCCCCGGGAAATTCCCCAGGAGGGGGCTGTAACCCCTCCTACACAGGAAGGGGCCTTGACCGCCTTTCCTTTCCTTCCGGCGGCCTATCCTTAGACAGGACCGCCTCCCCGTTGAGGGGCCAAAGGCCACCTCTCCCGAGCGCTCCCATCCGTGTTGGGTGACGCCCACTCATAGGGATCTTCCAATTACTGCTCACCGATCATGACCTTACCGCCCGACCAAAATAAATACGACAATGCTAACTAAACCAACAATACATTGGCCACTATGACCAAAATAAGCATGCTTATAAATGGACACTAAAAACCGAATATCTTTAATCACAAAACATACATAAAATCGACCAACTTTATTACACACTCAATATCAACACGATAATACCACAACCTGTAAACGAAATAGAATTATCGATCCATTTTATTACAAACAACTGGCTGTCTTCAGGGGCTGGTGGGTGGGTCAAAATTGACTCTTCGTTCCGTCTCGAGCTCACGTGCAGCGAGGAGGTGCAGCTTCAGAGCACAGGAACAAGAGGATGTCTTCTGGTCTTGCGTCCCTTTTTATCCGTCTTCAGGGCGAGCGTAAACCCGCCCCTGCCTGCCCCGAGGGCGCGGCCAGCCGCGTCAGTGTCTAGGCCAGCCCACTCTAGGGCGGGAAAGGGCGCGCCCCGGCTACGCCGCTTCGGGCATACCGGCCGAGACGCGCCTCCCGCCCAAAATGGCTTCCCGGGGGGATCGAGGTACTCTGCCATACGTTCGGGGGGACCGAGTGGTCGCCCCTTTCCATATGGCTGAGATACCCGCCACCCCCTCTCAACACAATCCCCAAAGGAGGGAAACCGGAAACAGTTCTTGAAGTTTTTGGAAGAGGGAGGGAGTGACCCTCCCCGGCCGTATTTATTAAAACAAAAACAGTTTCATATTAATGTACAATTTCATTACCACATTGCGATGTTTGGCTAACCTTAACAGATTCTCTAATACAGAGGTTCTCCTAGCCGAACTAACGACCTACAAGACATTTTCTTGAAATATTGAAATTGTACATCCTAACGTTTAAGGGCCAACGGCAAGGTCGTAACCGGTATCAAGATCCCTAACCAGAAATACCCCCCCCCCACTTGGGAGGGGCGACAGCACTGAGGCGTACCTCAAGTGCAACTACCAATTTCCCTTGACTTGACGGGGGCCCCAATAAACTCGACGCCACTTAAAGGTCGTTCGAGGACTCGTGTGAGTATCTAGAAGGTAGCGTAGACCTCCCCCCAAACCCCACACAACTTACCACATCTGACGTCGCAGACGTCACTGGCCCCGGGAAATTCCCCAGGAGGGGGCTGTAACCCCTCCTACACAGGAAGGGGCCTTGACCGCCTTTCCTTTCCTTCCGGCGGCCTCTCCTTAGACAGGACCGCCTCCCCGTTGAGGGGCCAAAGGCCACCTCTCCCGAGCGCTCCCATCCGTGTTGGGTGACGCCCACTCATAGGGATCTTCCAATTACTGCTCACCGATCATGACCTTACCGCCACAGGTCCGGATAGTTGACCGGCTATCCGGACCCCCCACAAAGCTCCTACCTAAAGGTCATGCTTTAACATTTTTAACCATGCTAAGAAGTCTCCTATGAGTAACTCATTCCCCACCCGAGACAAATGCACACCATCCCCCGAATACATACTGTCATCATTAATACAGCCATGCGAAATAGAATGCAATGTCCCGGAACGGAACAACCTACTCACTTTGTTATTAAGCTTTCTGACAGACTGATTCAAAGCAGGAATAGAAATAGCCCCCCGCCACACCTTTCGTGGGATCATATGGGACCACGCAATTGTGCACCCCGGAACTCTCCTCGCCAACCAACTTACAGTGGAAAGCATTGCCTCCAGGAGAAGTCGTCTACCGGTGGTGACCAAATCATTGCCCCCTAAATGCACTATGACTATAGACGGCGGTGACCTCGTCCGCCCTAACAAATCCTCAAAATATGCTTGAAACTGGTCAATACAGAGACCGCCTCTTCCGTAGAAGGACACCCTGTACCCGTATTCCCCAGCTACGTGAATCATGTCACCTGCTTTGAATACGTCCGCGGCACGCCTCACGTATGAGTGGCCCACGACCCACACCTCCTTTTTCACAGCCGGTGATGTCTGACCGCTGGCCCGGTGTTGGGTCGACTGCATAGTCCGCCCCGCCTCGTAGGCTTGCGCAACTGAAAACCAAACAAAAACAAGAGGCGTGAGTACGTCATTACAGCTTTACAACATGTGCAACCGCACATACCTCTTATAACAATTGGAGGACCAACGCCCCACTCGTTTCACTTGTTCAACATTAAGACCCCTGGCTGTAGCTTCCGTAGCAGCCCCTATCCGAAAGGAATGGGTCCCAAACTCGCCCGGGTTCAAGCCCGCAGCGGCAATTGACATCGCAAGCACCCGCTGAAACTGAAATTTCGTTAGTGGGGTGGCGTCCGCGTGTCTCAACAAGGTCCCCCCCCATAATGCCACCCTTCGTGCTAGGTAATCTTCTAAACACTTCACCGGACACATGGAGGACCCGGGAATCCTGCGTATGATTATGCAGTCACCCATCCCGTCTTGATCGGTCTTGGACCTGACAAAGGAGACCGTCATTGCCTCTCCTCTGATCTGAACGTGTTCTTGGCACAAACCCCCCGCCACATCCTGTTTGTTCCTTGCCACCAGTTCGCTTACTCGCATCGCCCCGTGAAATGCTAGCGTAAAAGCGGCTCGGAACAACACCGCCTCAAACTGAGATGAACATGTGGCAGGGAGTGTAGCCAACAACTGGGCCAACCTATCCAAACCTATCGGGCGCCTCTCATCTACTCTGCGACCCTCAAGGCGTTGCCACCCACGCAGCGCTTTCTGTACAACGAAAGACGCTGTCGGGTCCTGGATACTATGAGCCCTGGCAACAAAGGAAATAGCAGCACGATGCCTCTGGGCCGTAGCCACAGATTTCCCAGCCCTACGTAAGGACATCAGAAAATTCACAACCCATTCCTCGTGGCCCCAAAGCCTCTCTCTATCAGTACCCAAAAAGGCTACATAGGACCTAAACGCCCCTTCATATGCTTTCCTCGTCCGTGGTGCTAGACTCTCTCCCACGAGGTGACGAAGTTCGGGGCACCGAGAGACCAGAGAGCTTCGGGGAAGGGTGCCGGCTCTGGGTCCGCTGAGGGAAGGAAACCCGAGAAAGCCTGCATATGAAAACGAGACAGTGCATCAGCCGCCTGATTCATTACCCCTGGGACATGTTTTGCTCTGAACAGCACATTCAGTTGCATACACAGTAAAACAATTTCTTTGAGCAGTCTTAAAATCAGTTTACATCGTGCTGCCTGACTATTGATGCACTCGACCACGGTCATATTGTCGGACCAAAATATCACAGAGTGGTCTTTGAACCCTTCTGGCCAGGTTCTCAGGGCCACCAAAATGGGAAAAAGTTCCAGGAAAGCAATATTACTTGTCAGACCATTGACATGCCACCATGTCGGCCACCTTTGTGCCGACCATTTTGTGCCGAAGATGGCACCAAAACCTATGCTACCTGCTGAATCTGTCCATAGCCCCAGCTCTTCAGAGGATACGGCTGGTTTGTTCCAGATGACTCGACCATTAAAGTCCGCCAGAAATGCTAACCAAATACGCACGTCCTGGCGGACCTCAGCCGATAGTCTCGTGCGATGATGGCCCTCCTTTAGGCCGACCATAGCTTGGGCAATTGAACGAGAAAAGGGGCGGGCCATCGGTATAACTCTCAGGGCAAAATTCAACTGTCCCACCAACTGCTGTAATTGATGCAGCGTAACTTTCGATCCATTTAGACACACTTGCAGGGCTGCCCTGAACTTCCACACTTTGTCAGTTGGCAAACGAAAACAACCTTCTCTGGAGTCTAACTCGATCCCCAGAAACTCGAGGCAAGTCGCAGGACCCACCGTCTTACCTGGTGCCAATGGCACCCCGAACTGCTTCATCAATACACAAAATTCGGCCAAGGCCCGGCCACATTCGAGGTCCCCGGCTGCCCCAAGGAACAGAAAATCATTAAGGTAATGCATTACATGTTGGAAACCCGTCTTCTTTGTGAAGACCCATTGTAGAAAACTACTGAATTTCTCGAAATAGGCACAAGATATAGAGCACCCCATCGGCATACACTTATCCATGTAATAACAACCCTGAAACATAAAACCTAGGAGACGCTGATCGTCCGGGTATACCGGGAGCAACCGGAACGCTGACTCGATATCTGACTTCGCCATCAGCGCCCCGGGCCCCAGGCGATTCAAAATGGCTACGGCCTCATCGAAGGATGCGTACCGCACCGAACACACTTCTGGGTCTATTGCATCGTTTACAGAAAGACCACGTGGAGCTGACAAATTATGAATCAGTCGAAACTCACCCGGGTCCTTCTTGGGGACCACCCCTAAAGGAGAACACACAAAATTCTGTACCGGGGGTACACTAAATGGGCCGGCGACCCGACCTCAAGTAACCTCTTTCCGGATCTTTTCCTGAACCACGGTCGTATGCTGCAGGACGGAAAGTTGATTTTTACACTTCTCCACACCCTGAAAGTCCCCTACCGGGATGCGGAAACCATACGAAAATCCGTTCCGCAGCACCCCAGCAGAAGTACGATCCGGGTATTCACTGAGCCAGGGAATCATCGCCAAGGTATCAATCGGGGTAGGTAAAGGCGCCCCTCGGATTATGTTAGACCTGTTTGGCGCCTCCTCTCCCCCCGTTATCACCCGTTTTGGCTCTGCACGTGGACTCAGGATGGGACGACCCGCACCCACTACATTCATGTTTAAATTTACACGACCCCTGGGGCCTGGTACATTTACCTTTGTTGAAATTGAAGCAGAACCCCCTTTTTCCTGTATTGCCGGCAGGTCTCGAGTAATCGTCGGTACTCGTACCTGACCGAAAGGGCGTCCCCCCATAATGGCGGGAGGACTCGCCAACATTACCTCCTACCAATGGCATTTTCAACATACCTGTCTCCTTCATTTTATCCCATGTCAAAGAATCATAACAATCCCAGGTTAAGCTTTTATTATGCTCTTTTGCCTTTCTAAAAAGATTATCGTAGCAGAACCAATGGTTACCCTGGTATGATGTCGAATACCCCATGATTCTTGACTGATAGGTCGGCAACTCGGAAAGCAACTCGGGCCTACGTTCCCCCAAGATTGACGTAAAAATTCCCCATGCATTGCCCCAATTGCCGATAGTCTCATTTACTTTAAAGGCGGCCATTTTTGCGCGCCAAACACTCGGATGCATAAGATCTTTCTGACCCTTAACATGCTCCACCTCATAATGATCAACAAGCAACGAGAAGATGTTCACGTATTCCCCCGCCCAAATCTTCTCCTTAATTGCCAAAGGCACATGTTGACCCAACCTTTCTCTACGAGAGGGTGCTGACTCATCCCTCGCAATCGGCAATGGCCGCTTACCTGCACCGGACGCTGCATCTGCGGTCGCAATCGTCCCTTGTTGCTTGTCAACTACTGCAGCCGGCGAGGACGCCTTGGCTGCATCCCGTTTTGCGCGCAATTGCTTCATCAGCGCCTGGGCCTCGGCAGCCGTGGCGCCCTCGCTACTGTCGCCCAACCACGCTGCAAGTTGTGCTGCCAGCTCGGGCGGCATATCCTCTTTGGACACCGGGGTGACCACCACAGGAATCGGATTCCCCTCTACTGGTACTGGGGTTGGCGCTTCGAGCGGGGTACCGGGAACCGGGGCGTCTCCCCCAGCTGGTCCCCTCCTTGGCCTCTTGGCTCTTCCTCCCGGAGCTGCTCCAGCCGACGGACGCTCCGGCCCCACTTCCCCGTCTCTCTCCGCCACCCGCTTCTTCAGCTCGGTCATCTCCTTCATGAGGACCCGAACCATCTGTTCGGTCGTCAATCTCTTCCCGCCTTTCTTGGGCATTTCTCCGACAGAGTATCTGTAAGACAAAAGAAAGATTACAACGCTCAAAATTGGCTCTTCGTTCCGTCTCGAGCTCACGTGCAGCGAGGAGGTGCAGCTTCAGAGCACAGGAACAAGAGGATGTCTTCTGGTCTTGCGTCCCTTTTTATCCGTCTTCAGGGCGGGCGTAAACCCGCCCCTGCCTGCCCCGAGGGCGTGGCCAGCCGCGTCAGTGTCTAGGCCAGCCCACTCTAGGGCGGGAAAGGGCGCGCCCCGGCTACGCCGCTTCGGGCATACCAGCCGAGACGCGCCTCCCGCCCAAAATGGCTTCCCGGGGGGATCGAGGTACTCTGCCATACGTTCGGGGGGACCGAGTGGTCGCCCCTTTCCATATGCCTACCTTTCAGCACGTTGTTAAATCTTATCCCCTAGCTAACCCAAGGTCAATCTTCTACCACACCAAAGGTAAAAGAGTATCTTTTCATGGCATAACTTAGATTTCTTTCACTTTCTCTGTCTTTTTTGTGATGGTCATTTTGAATTTTATTTCTCTTGCTGAGTATTTCTGTGCTCATTTAGACCTAACTGGAGGCATGAGCACCTTGATTTTGAAATGTTATATTTTCCAATGTTTCTCTAATGAGCATCTTAATTGAAAAGGTTTCTTGAAACAATAGCCCACCATGAAAAAGCTTTTTATTCCCTATTCTCCAGACAGTTAGTTCACATCTATTATCTTTATATCATCTCATCTGCAATCTGCATGTCTCCATTAGTCTAAGGCTTAAATGGAAACCACAGATCAACAATTGAGGAAATCTGCCCTTTCTGCAAGGCACCTGCATCATATATTGTTGCTAGCTGTAGAACTATGTGCCCACTTTAAACATGGTTAATTTGGATTATTCCTGAGAGGCCCATTTAACATAACATAGGTCCATAGCGTATGATGTAGAAAGTCCACCCAAGGCCTAGAAGTTAAATGGCACTTGTGAACTGCAGCACCTATTGTACTATCCACTTCAGTGTCATTACAAGGCAGTACAACATGGCTTCTGGTTTATAATGTGTAGCCTGACTACTAAAATGTTACAACTGCAGTGCGACCTGTTAAATTAACAATTTTAGACAGGTGGACTCTCCCTTTTAAATATTACACTTATGTATGCTTTGTAGCCCAGAAGTTAGGGTGCATGCTATTTAAAAGTGCACCCTGTCGAAAATTGATATTACCATGTCGCTTCAGTGACAAGGCCCAAAAAGCTATTTTCAATAAGGCAGTTCTAGCTCTTCTAGGTGGAAAACCAGAGTTCAGAATAAAATACTACTACTGCTAACTCAAGAAAGGGACCAGCTCTAAAATAATTAAAAAGTGTTAAGAAATATTAAGAAAAAGTACTTTTTAAAAAGCTACCTATTTTTCTTGCCTGAAGTTCCTGAAGGTTAATTTTCATTATCTCTCTAGCTTCTCCCAGACTGTGCTCAGCCTTGAGTAGGTGTGACGGATGTGTGAAATGCCTACCAGGAACAAGCAATAGGCTGACCTGAATGTGTGATGTAACTCCTTTGAACCCCGCAGGAATATTCAGAGTGGGGACTGTGAGCAATATGTGACACTATGTGGTTGAATCCTACTTGACAGGAATGTTGAACCACATTTAACACTTGAAAGGGATAGAACAGGATGCCAATATAATTATTGTGCATCGCCTGTCTAGATGCTGAAAGACCCTGCATTTTTCCTCTTAGACTTCCGTTTTGGGGTTTGCTGTGGGTAGGAAGAACTCCTCAAATTGGATTTTAGTGATAGATGGGGAGGATATTGGTTATTTCACTATGCCATTCCCAAACACACACACTCTCCCCTCAAAGCCCTCATTTTGTGTGGCCAAAGACTTATGCCATCATGAAAATGCTCTGGCATATGTAATTTTGAGCCTGTTCGAAGTAAGTCAAAGTAGAACTACTGTAAAAGCGGGTATAGTTGGCCCTGGTAACCTTTGTCCCATGGGCTAGAGAGTGCCCAGGAATCACCCCACCCACTAGCTGGTGCCAGACATAAATGTGACACCTCCAGGCATCCACTTCTGAATACTTTCTGCACATGTGAAAGATCAGAAGAGAAGTGGACCTGCTATCTATGACCTGAGAGGGACCCTGAAGGACTGAACCTGCATCCTCTTACACCAAAGATAAATAAGTGGACTCCAAGAGTCAGTTGGCTGACATCCTAGGTTGCTATACGGAGACCAGAAGATGCAAGAGGCTTTTCCCCATAAGTTTCTGGCTAAACAGTGGTAACTTGACCGGGACTAAACCCTGCTATTAGCCTTAGTCTGACACCCTGTAAGTCTCTACGTGCCTCCCCTGGGGTGGTTTAGAATTGCACTCCTGTGGAGAATGGGACCTAGTTGACTGAGGAAGAAGGGATAAGGATGAGCCTGGTTGGTGTATCCGATCTGCGCTCCATCGCTGTCATCTTGAGATCATTCCAAGGCTGCAGTCTAACGCAACTGTAGACTACCATTGACCTTTGCATTATTTTGCACTATTTCTTCTTAAAACATTTTAAAAAATCATATGAGGGAATGGCATTTTTAGATTGCAGAGCTGCTTACAATGAAGTGTCCCAGCGCTAAAACAATGGACAGAAGAGCTGGCCTGTTCTCAGAGTTCCCTAAACCGATGTATTTTCAATGAAGACTTAAAAGACTTCTCAGACTCTAGGGACCTCATTTATGAAGCCCCTTGCCCCATCAGAATGTCACCTTTTGTGACATTCTGTGGCACAGGAGCCTGCCCTATATACTGGGCCAGAGACAGACTAATTTGCATGTAGCCAGGTTCTGAGCTGGGATGGTGCAGTGAGCTAAATAACGGTGATGGATCAAGCCCTGATCTTTGGACTGGGTAAGAGTGGTCTGCTTAATTCAGACACTCTGTTCATCACCACCCCCTTTTCTGAATCGTTTTTGGCCACTATAGGTGTGGCAGGGTATACTCAGACATGAGTCCCTTGCTCACTGCACCATCAGGATTCAAGCAAGCCGGGCCGACGACGGCTGAAATGCCAGAAACCGGTCCCCGGATGCTTGTCTCCTTTCCAGTGAAGAATGGGCTTGGTAGTTTGGTCTGCCCTGTTCCCATGATGCACTGGGCCAGGGACAGACTAATTTGCATGTAGCCAGGTTCTGAGCTGGGATGGTGCAGTGAGCTAAATAACGGTGATGGATCAAGCCCTGATCTTTGGACTGGGTAAGAGTGGTCTGCTTAATTCAGACACTCTGTTCATCACCACCCCCTTTTCTGAATCGTTTTTGGCCACTATAGGTGTGGCAGGGTATACTCAGACATGAGTCCCTTGCTCACTGCACCATCAGGATTCAAGCAAGCTGGGCCGACGACGGCTGAAATGCCAGAAACCGGTCCCCGGATGCTTGTCTCCTTTCCAGTGAAGAATTGGCTTGGTAGTTTGGTCTGCCCTGTTCCCATGATGCACTGGGCCAGGGACAGACTAATTTGCGTGTAGCCAGGTTCTGAGCTGGGATGGTGCAGTGAGCTAAATAACGGTGATGGATCAAGCCCTGATCTTTGGACTGGGTAAGAGTGGTCTGCTTAATTCAGACACTCTGTTCATCACCACCCCCTTTTCTGAATCGTTTTTGGCCACTATAGGTGTGGCAGGGTATACTCAGACATGAGTCCCTTGCTCACTGCACCATCAGGATTCAAGCAAGCCGGGCCGACGACGGCTGAAATGCCAGAAACCGGTCCCCGGATGCTTGTCTCCTTTCCAGTGAAGAATTGGCTTGGTAGTTTGGTCTGCCCTGTTCCCATGATGCCCTGGGCCAGGGACAGACTAATTTGCATGTAGCCAGGTTCTGAGCTGGGATGGTGCAGTGAGCTAAATAACAGTGATGGATCAAGCCCTGATCTTTGGACTGGGTAAGAGTGGTCTGCTTAATTCAGACACTCTGTTCATCACCACCCCCTTTTCTGAATCGTTTTTGGCCACTATAGGTGTAGCAGGGTATACTCAGACATGAGTCCCTTGCTCACTGCACCATCAGGATTCAAGCAAGCCGGGCCGACAATGGCTGAAATGCCAGAAACCGGTCCCCGGATGCTTGTCTCCTTTCCAGTGAAGAATTGGCTTGGTAGTTTGGTCTGCCCTGTTCCCATGATGCACTGGGCCAGGGACAGACTAATATGCATGTAGCCAGGTTCTGAGCTGGGATGGTGCAGTGAGCTAAATAACGGTGATGGATCAAGCCCTGATCTTTGGACTGGGTAAGAGTGGTCTGCTTAATTCAGACACTCTGTTCATCACCACCCCCTTTTCTGAATCGTTTTTGGCCACTATAGGTGTGGCAGGGTATACTCAGACATGAGTCTCTTGCTCACTGCACCATCAGGATTCAAGCAAGCCGGGCCGACGACGGCTGAAATGCCAGAAACCGGTCCCCGGATGCTTGTCTCCTTTCCAGTGAAGAATTGGCTTGGTAGTTTGGTCTGCCCTGTTCCCATGATGCACTGGGCCAGGGACAGACTAATATGCATGTAGCCAGGTTCTGAGCTGGGATGGTGCAGTGAGCTAAATAACGGTGATGGATCAAGCCCTGATCTTTGGACTGGGGAAGAGTGGTCTGCTTAATTCAGACACTCTGTTCATCACCACCCCCTTTTCTGAATCGTTTTTGGCCACTATAGGTGTGGCAGGGTATACTCAGACATGAGTCCCTTGCTCACTGCACCATCAGGATTCAAGCAAGCCGGGCCGACGACGGCTGAAATGCCAGAAACCGGTCCCCGGATGCTTGTCTCCTTTCCAGTGAAGAATTGGCTTGGTAGTTTGGTCTGCCCTGTTCCCATGATGCACTGGGCCAGGGACAGACTAATTTGCACGTAGCCAGGTTCTGAGCTGGGATGGTGCAGTGAGCTAAATAACGGTGATGGATCAAGCCCTGATCTTTGGACTGGGTAAGAGTGGTCTGCTTAATTCAGACACTCTGTTCATCACCACCCCCTTTTCTGAATCGTTGCCCTATATACGAAGCACAACTAAACCACTTTTTTTGGCTTAATGCGGCCTCGCAAATATTGTTCCATTTAACATAGTTTTCTCCATTAAATGGGAGTGCAATGGGTGTTGCTGTGTCAGTTTCCAGCAACATCCATGGTATTTTCACACTGCCCCAGATTTCTGAGTAATCGTAAATCTGAGGCAGCACCAAAAACTTATGCCTCCCCAGAGAAGGCATAAGGGAGGCACAACGAGGAGAAATATCTTTATTTATCCTCGTTTTTCCTCATAGAAAAAGGAAAAAACCCTCTTGCAATTGTTTTTGTACAGGAAGGTTTCCCTTCATGCCCAAAAACAATCATCCCCTCAACGCAGACACCCTTGCACCATCGTGCTAAGGTACCTGCATTGGCGCATGGCAGCCCATTGTGCGCCGGCGCAGGGGAAAAGGATAGGAATGGACTGTATGTCATTGATACGAGCATTAACAAGGAGGTGATTCACTTTAGGGACTCAGAGCCTGGAATCATATACTAACAAATTCATTAACAAAAATACTTCTAAATACCATTGATCTCACTATTTCTTTTGGCCACAAAATTCCTTTTTATTGACTTGGGGCAACAAATAGTTTTTGTTATTAACTTCAATCGTTTTTTTTTTTTTTTCTTTTTGAGAGTTTCCTACATCAGATATATTTACACTTCTTCTTTTGCTGTAGTAACACATGAAAATATTTATATACAAAAACACTTATATATAAGACATATGCATAAATATAATACTTACACTCACTCGAAATTAATTGGACAAAAATATATACACAATATTTGACAAGACTCACTAAACAGTTATATTTCAGAAAATATTTTTTGGGGTTCAGAAACTATATTGTCAATTCGCTTTTGTTGTCCTAAACTCTTGAAAACAAAAAAGTCCTGGGACCAAATCTCACTGAGTCCTCAGAATGTCCTAAATTCAGGGTGCTGTATAGGGTCGGAGATTATTTTCACAAGCTGTTATTGGGGAACGGGAAAGTTTCCACTGGACTGCCCGAAAGGGGTCAATATCTCCTTATCCTAGTTTGCTCCGAACCACTATCTAGTCAGTGCCAATGCGTTTATTATATCCTTGAGGAATCCCTGATATGAGGAGTGCTTTTTCTTCTGAGTTATATTGTCCTAGCATAATCACTTGACGCTGATCTTGCAAAAAGTTCTTGATCCACGCTAGGACATTCCCAGATACGCCAGAAGAATGGTATGTGAGACCATTTTGAAAGCTGCAGACAGGTCTAATAGCACCAGGGCTGCTTTCTTTCCCTGATCCAGGGCTGCTCTCATGGTGTCTGCTGTATACAAATGGGCAGATTCTGTTGAGTGTTGGGCTCTGAAACCTGACTGATTCCCGTGCCATACATTTGTTTCCTCTAAGAACGTGGTAAGTTGTTTATTAACAAATATTTCAGTTAACTTACACAGGGTGGGTAAGAGCGAGATGGGTCGTAAGTTAGAGACGTCGTAGGATCAGCCAGTTGCTTTTTCTGGAGAGGTTTTACTGCCGCAAGATTCCATTCTGTTGGGATCTTGTCTGTGAGAATCATAGAGTTTATAATGTTATTGAAAATGGGGTTTACAACATCAGTAAGGGTGTATAGTAGAGTAGGGGGGCAAGTGTCGAAAGGGGAGCCTGATTTGAAGGATAAAATGGCCAGACGGGATTCCTCCAGCGTGATGGGCTGGAAGGTTTTCGTACAGGTAGTATCTGTATTAGCAATGGTTCTTATCTTTATAGTGACTGGAGTAGAAGAAAGAAAGTCTTTTATAAGTGTCAAGACTTTTTCTTCAAAATAGTCTGCTATGTTATTGCAGAGGCTCTGGGAGGGAGGGATCTCTTGAAGTAAACTATTCGGATTTGAGAACAGGTTAACTATTTTGAAGATCTCTTTCTGTTTGTTTTTGGAATTTTTAACAGCCTCAGTATAACATTTTTTTTTTGAAGCTTTTTTTTAACCAATCTGTTTTATTAGCATTTTTCACAGTACAGTACAGATTTCGTAGGAATTATCAACAATGCAAGCACAGTGGCATAGTCATATTAATCAAAAACGACACGATCACATTAGGATATTATTCTGTGTTTACAACGACCAAGGCGTGCAACAAGTAAATTATGAGATATTCGCCTTCTATTAACCAAACCATGATGCTCGTGTCCAATTTCGAACTCCAGGACTGTTCAGAAGAGTCAGCACACCGGGTTCTCGCCCAACCGCATGAGTCAGGGTAAAACCCCCTCAGCTTAAGCATACGATTAAATAGCATGCATCATGAAACAGAAAAAGAAAAAAACAATAACTACAGCGGCAAAAACCATAATCACAATCCACTCCTCCTACCACCCCCCCTTTCACACTCTCTTCTCTTTCTCTCCCCCCAGACCCTCAACCCCCCCCACCATCTCTGTATTATGCGCACAACCACAGGCTACTACTATGTCTGAACGACCGTCGTCATGACTCATTGGAACTGGAACCATACGTGGCAAGCGAATTCAGTGGAGGAACAGCCTGTGGTATGCTCTCATCCTCATGTGTGCCCCTTAACCCCTCTGTGTCACCCGTCTCACCCTCCCTAGCTAGCCGCTGCAATGCAACAAGCATGTGCTCCCATCGTTCCGCTATAGGTTGCTTCCGAAGCCCCAGGGTTTCCTCTCGGCGTATGGCGGTCCATTCTGCTCGGGCCCACACCTGGAGGGAGGAAGTCCATACCCGTACGTGTGGTGGGTCACGTGCTTTCCACCTTCTCGTGAGGAGATGCTTCGCCCCCACAAGCCCCAGGTCAGGAAAGCGGGATGACACCTTCTCCTTGGGGGGGTCACTTGAAGTGGTGTAAGATATATTCAGGCAAGGCGAAGGGAATAGTGCGGTTTGTGCATCTTCTCAACAGCTCACAAATGGTGCTCCAGTAAGTGCCCAGCCCAGGACAACTCCACAGTGCATGCAGGAGTTCCGCTCCCAGCTCATTGCATCTGGGGCAGCGCGCATCTGTACGACAGAAGTACTTGTTGATCAGCTCAGGCGTGAGGTAAGCCCTGTGGACAATGAAAAGCTGAATCTGGCCGAATCGCATATTTCTGGGGATGCGCACCAGACTTTTAAGAACCCTTTCCCACTCTTTGTCAGTTAGTGGCGTCCCCAGATCCAGCTCCCATTTGCCTCGGAGGGGGCCCAAGGTAGATGCGGTGTGCTCCCTTAACGACGCCGCAAACCAGCAAACCAAGTGCCTACCCCGCCCCATGACATGGAGATACTGTAGAGTTAAGTGCTGCTCAGGTTTCGTCGTCACGTCCCCCCAGCTGGAGGACGACTTCGCTATCAATGAACGGTGCATTAAGAACCCCCCAGGCGGGAGCCCCCACTCTGCTACCAGCCTCTCGTACGCCACGAGCGCCCCATCTCCATAGAGATCACCAAGCATCTAGACGTCAGCTCCCGCTATTCCGCGAGCATTTGGGATGTAAGCACCCCCTCACCACATGGAGAGCCCTCCAGTGGTATAGCAGGCACATAGGGGATTGTGCCACGGGTGAGACGCAAGACTCTCCGGTAGCACTTGTATGCCACTGACAGCAGAAGCGGGGCAGGCAGCTCTATCGCTGCAAACGGGTGAAAAAGCTTAGTTATACGCGCTAAGGAGCACGGTGGCATCACTGTGGCCGTATCTTCCCTACCTTTATCCGCTAACTAGCGGGCGACCCACTGTAGTTGTGCGGCTAGGTAGTAGTGCTCAAAACAGGGGGCAGCCAGTCCCCCTTTATCAGTGGGGAGGAAGAGTTTCGCTAGCGCCAACCTATGCCTGGAGGTACCCCAGATAAAGTCCAGCAACAGCTTATTGAGCATGGAGAAGAAGGAAGCCAGAATGAACAGAGGCAAATTGACAAAGTAGTACAGGAGTCAGGGAAGCATGACCATTTTGGCCTAAACCACTCTGCCCGTGGTTGTCAGTGGGAGCGTGGTCCAGAAGCGTATCTGTGACCGGAGTGCTGCAACCGCCCTCCCCAAGTTCCCGTCGAAGAGGTCAGTCAGCCGGCGGTATATGTGTATCCCCAAGTACCGGAAGGCATCCGCTTTCCATGGGACTTGTGTGCCCCCAAGATGATATCCCGGGTCTGCAGTCCCTTCACTGAATGTATAAAGGCAGGATTTACCCGCATTTACTCGGAGTCCCGATACCTCCACAAACGTGTGCAGCAACTGGGCCAGCTGTTCCGGTATGCATTTCACGTCCCGCACAAATACCAGCAGATAGTCTGCATAGAGCGATACCTGGTGGACTGCGTCTCCCAGCGGGATGCCACTGCCCAGCGTCTGCTGCAGCCAGGGGTTCGATAGCCAGCGCAAACAGTAACGGGGACAGGGGACATCCCTGACAGGTGCCCCGGCCCACCGCCTCCGAGATGTAGGGACCCAGGTGCACCCTAACTACGGGGTTCTTGTATAAAAGATCAACCATTTGAAGAAATTAGAAGTCAAATCCATAACGCAGCAACACTGCCGACAGATAACCCCACTCCAGGCAACCGAACGCCTTTGCCAGGTCTAATATTAGGCACCCTGCCATGGGCCATTCCCTCGAGGCCTCAGCTGACACTCTAAAATATCTCCTAAGGTTCAAGGACGTGGACCTCGCAGGCACAAACCCATTCTGGTCAGTATGAACTAGGTGAGGGACCACCGGCGCCAACCGCTCCGCAAGCATCTTAGCGAAAACCTTGTAGTCCGCATTAAGCATCGCCAGCGGTCGATAGGAGCTCAGAACTGAGGGATCCCTATCCGGCTTAGGAAGGGAAACCAAAAATGCCTCCCGCATAGAGGGGGGGAGCGAGCCTTCTGCTATCGCTGTATCGTATACTTTGAGAAGTAATGGCGCCATGACTTCCCCGTGTGCCTTATAGTATTCGGCTGGCAGGCCATCCGGCCCCAGAGTTTTCCGGAAGGCTATGGAACGAATTGCCTCCCCTATCTCTTCCAATGTGAGAGGCACCCCAAGTGCGCCGTTCTGTTCCTCAGAGACTACGGATAAACGGATTGAACCTAGGAACCCCTCCAGAACATGTCTGGGGCCAGCGCCTCGTGCCTTGTACAGCTGCGTATAATGCTCAGTCAGAGCACTGTGAATCTCGTGCTGCGTGTACACCATCTCTCGCCCCAGTGTGCGCAAGGCGCCTATCGGGGCACCACGCCCTTCCCGCTGTATCAGCCAAGCCAGTAGTCAGCCCGCTCTGTCCACCCTAGCATGAGTTCTGGCTTTGTGTGCTGCATAGTTGTGGCACGGTAACCTCTCCAGGAGCATCGCGTGCCTTGTGCGAAGTTCGCCCAACCTACCCGAGCACCCACCCGCACCCTCTCCCTCCCGTTCGTATTGCAGGAGATCCGCTTCCAGGCGTGTCAGGGAAGTGGAGAGAGTTTTGCGTATATTCCACGTAGCCCCCATGCAATGCCCCCTGAAAGCTACCTTGTGTGCATCCCACTCAACCATGATGCTGCCCGCCGACCCTTCATTAGTATCAAAGTAAGCAAGAATGGCCGTGCCTAATGAGGAGCGAAATTCCTCATCCTCCAATGCAGAGGGTTGTAGCCACAACGTGGGGACAGGTGGGCGGTCCGCCTCCCAGCTTATCTGAAACCACAGGGGGTTATGATAGGAATGTGTCCTCCATAGGTACTATGATTTTGCAATGAGGGGGAGCAGGGACTGGGTGCCTACTATTCTGTCCAACATAACATGCAAATCGTGGACTGATGAGTAGTAGGAGTAGACTTTATCTAATGGATTCTGTACCCGTCATATGTCATGTAACTCCCAGTGGGACAGTCAGCTCTGGAACGCCTGCGCATTGGATGCCATCACTACAGCTCGGAGGCGAGGGAAGGATCGGTCCAGGTGGACATCCAGCACCATATTGAAGTCCCCGCCAAGCAGCCAGGGAAGACCGGTGTACGGGTGGAGGACCTGGTTCAAGTGTGCTAGAAATGATAATTAATCTGTATTCGGAGCGTAGATTGATCCTAAAAGTACCTCCTGACTGTTCAGCTGCCCCGCACCAGGGAGGACCTGCGCCCTGGATCCACCCTCGTCTCTTTGCAAATGAAAGGGACACCGACCCGTATCCATTTCAAGGTGCCCAGCGCAGGCGCAGAGAAGACCGTACCATGCACCTGCCCCCTCCAGCGTCTACGGAGATAATCAAGTTCTACTTGGGTCATGTGGGTCTCTTGTAGGAGGGCAATCCCAACCCCGTGCACCTGCAGGTATGAAAATTATCGTTTTGATGGCGTGTGCATACCACTTATGTTCTAAGTCACTATGTTAGTGTGCGTCATGTGTCCAGATGTGCCGCACCAGCATGGGGCAGGGGAGCCACCTCGGGGAGGGGGAACCAGAGTTGCCGCTCAGCGGGGGGAGTGTGTCTGTGTGCCGCAATCAGAACATAACAGTAACTGCAAACAGTGCAACTAGCGGGGCGAATTCCAAACGGGGCATACGTCCAAACCTCAAAGTGAATCACCAGTGGTGAAGCGTCAGTACAGTGTATTGGCTAGTGGGGCGCATGTAGTGTCAGCAACTATCCTATATTCTGCCCCTATCTGAAGCCTCCTGTACTCGCAAGAGGTACTAATAAGACTCAGGATGGTCGGTCGTGGAGGTGCAGCACGGACCACAGTCGTGGAAGCCTGCGGGTGTAAGAATTGCGCAACGCACCATGCCCTCAGGCCAGCAAACCAAACCCCCCAGAAATGCAGATACATGACCTCCAGCAATAAGTTACACACTCAGCGTGTGGCATAGTTCAACAGCGCGCGCGTGGGCATAATAGGAAATACATTGCGCATAGTACTCAGGGGACTGGCCCTGAGAGGATGCCTAAGCTACTTAGTCACATGAGCTGGTCCGCAGTTTGGGGTGTCACTTCCTGCATGTTGAGGTCTTTGGAGAGCACAGTGCATGGAGACGATGAACCACTCATTCCCTGATCACTGCGCACCGGGGTTTCCAATCTGGTGGCGCTCCTTGCTGCGCCAAGGGTCGCCACTGCCTCTAGAGCTTCCTGCCGCTCCAGCCGTATCTTCTCTGGGCTGGGTGCAGCCGGGCCAGGGTCCATGTTCTGGTGAGCCCCTCGCCGCCTGCGTCTTCGTGAGCCCCTCTCCCGCCAGCCGCCCTCATCCGAACCTGAGGGTCTCGTTCCTGTCCATTGCCCCGTCTCCTCCAGCCAATCCCATACATCCGCTGGGGCATCAAAAAATCGAGCACCTTCCTTCGAGACCACACGTAGGCGAGAGGGGAACAACAAGGAGTAAGGCAATCCCAGTGCCCGCAGCTGTCTTTTCACCGTCATATAGGTACTCCGCCGCCTTTGGACTGCTGCCGTATAGTCGGGGAAGAACATTACCCGGCGATTTCCCACCGTGAGGTCTCCCAAATTCCTGGTTTCGCGGAGCACCATGTCGCGGTCTCGGTAGTTAAGGAGCTTGAAGAGGAATGGGCGGGGTCGTGCCCCCGGTCTGGACTTCCGCACTGGTAATCTGTGCGTCCTTTCCACAGCAAAGTGTTGTGACATCACCCCCGAAGGCAGGAGTTCACGTAAGCAGTTCTCCATATATTGCTCTGGGTTTTCCCCCTCTTCATTTTCCGGAAGGCCTACCACCCGGACATTGTTGCGCCGGTAGCGCCCTTCCGCGTCCTCGATGCGGTCTTCAAGCACATGGATCCGGTCAATCATGTCCTGAAGCGCTATGGTGTGATTTTGCACCATGGGCTGAATCTCCTGAAGTGCTTGCTTCTGCTCGGTGACCGACTCCGCCAGCTTACGATGATCTGCATGAAAGAGAGTGAAGTCTAGCGTAACTTTATCAATCTTGACTTCCAGCAATATTTTGGTTTGCTCTAAGGTGGTGCCAATCCGCTCCACCGCCGACAGTACAGCGTCCATTTTGACCGCGAGGGCCGCCGCCTGAGGATCCATGTTGCCACTATGATTTCTCTGGGAAGTGCCAAGGCCGTCCGCCTTCTGCTGTCTATTCTTTGATTTGTCTTGCAGCCGGCCCATTACCAGTTGTTGCACCGTAGGCATCCGTGAATAGTCGTAGAGGCAGGCGAGTGTAATCCAGTGCTCTTTCTTAACAGCAGGGGGTGTACAAATCCTTCGGGATCGCACCGCAGATCACCAGATACCAACTTTATGAGCGACTTAGGTGGTAGCCCTCCTTCCCTGAATGTCACAAGTGGGCTACGCTGTCACCGTCGACACCCGTCCCATGCCGTCTTGCCGTTTACCGTTTCCAGGCCGCCCAACGGGGCCACAAGTCAGCTGATGCCTCAGTTGCACGACAGCAAAAGGCCAGGGTCTCGGTATTCACCCAGTGCCCCCTCTGCACGTGACGTGCCTTCCACACGGTATTCCACTTCAACTGCCGCGCTACTAGGAATAGCACCGACTTCAAGATGACGCCAGGGCCCTGCGAACCAGGTCACAGCCACTTGAACAACAGCAGTCACAGAGCAGCTTTGCCCGTGCTTGACGCAGACCGCGCACCAGCGGTGGGCCGTTCAATTTACCGCGGCAGCCAAGATGGCGCCAATCCTAAGATGGCTCCCAGGTCCTAGTACGCCAGGTCGCGAGTGTGCAGCTCCTTCCAGAGAGTCGCGCCTTAGTGTTCCTGAGTCATGACTGTCACAATTCACAATGCCACAATGATCGCTGTCTCCGCTATCGCTGAAGCCCACACAGCCCAATGTCTCTCTGCTGTGTTGGCTAGGATGCTACCCTGTCGCGATCAGACCGGGGGGGGCGAACACCTCAAATTGCCGCTACATCCTGATTATGTTCCCCCCACAGTCTCCACTGGGCCATCCCCCCATTCCAGGTCTGTGCTGAGGGCACCACTCCAATGCAAGGTAGGCCAGGCTCCGAGTCACAGTCCCGGGTCTCGCTCCACTCTGCTGGCACAAAGCAGCGCGGCCGCCGGATCACTGCGCTGGCCTACGTTGTTTTAGCCCCCGGGTGTCCAGTCCACCATCCAGAGCCTCCGGGCTCCACCACTACTAAACCCACACCACACTCAGCTCCCTCCTCAATGCGGCGGCGCCTCCGCGGGGCTGCCCCTGTCTTTCCCGGGTCCCACTCCTCACTGTGCGGGAGCCGTGTCCTGCAGCTACTCCTGCGGTGCCGACAGTCTTTCCCGCACTCCGGCTGCGCCGCGGCCTCAGGCTTCAGGCTCCAAAGGGAGGCGCCATGTCCCAGCCACTCCGGGTCATAGGAGCCATCGCGCCCTCTGTCCGCGCCACCTCACTTTCCGGCCTTCCGCCTCACCAGATGACACGGCCGATTGTCCGCTGACTCTCGCCGCTGAGCAGCGCTGGGTCCCGGATCCTCCAGAGGACACCTCTCTGCTGGATACACAAGGCGCCCGGGCTCATAACAGCGCCTAATTCCCCCAGCAGCGCACCGGCCTCTCCAACAGTCACCAGGCCCCGGGATACTTTTTGCGCCTCTCCGCAGCAGGCTGCGCCACCTCCGTCTGCAGTCAGTCTTCGCCGCCACCGCCTCGAGCCGAGGACTGTTAGGCTCCATGAGCTCCCTGCCGTGCCCCCGCACCTACTCCCTTCAGCACGAGCACATAAATCACCTCTACTGGGGAAAATTCAGGATAACTAAGGGGTCTAAGGATGGAGCTCTAGTCGAACACGTCCGCCATGTTGGTTGGCTGGCCACACCCCCCATTTTTTTGGGGGTGGAAGCTTTGATCAAGATATTTTCTGTGTGCAATTTTGTAGGTGTTAAGGTCCTTACTATCGTAGTTCCGGCGCCATCTACGTTCCAATACTCTAACTTGAACTTGCATTTCTTTTAAGGATAGAGAAAACCATGGCGCAGAAGGTTTCTTTTTAGGTGGCCTATGAGGTGTAATTGTAGATGCCAACTGATCCCTTACTTCAAGCATTCAATTCCCCAAAATCTGGTTGTCCATTATAGGGTCACCAACCATATTGGGTCTACCCATGAGGGCTTTAGGGACGAGATCTGGAAGCCTCAATAGTGCCTTCCAGCTGACTTTACCCTGTTGTTGGATTTTAGTGTTTACCTAACTGGGGCCCTATCCTTTATCAGGAATTCAAAGGGAATTCATTTATGGTCGGTCCAGATTTGTGTAACAGAGAACTTCACTTTAAGAGTATCCAAATTCGAGCAAATGCAATCCCAGATATGGCCTGCGCTGTGTGTAGCAGACAGCAAGAGTTGATGTAGGCCAAAAACATCCATTACCTCCTTGAAGCAAGTTGCTCCAGGGTCCTTATGGGAGACAAGATGTAGATGAATGTCCCCTAGCAGAGTGAACTTGGAGAACCTAACAGCAAGGGTACTAATCACCTCTCCAATGCTTTCTAAAAACTCATTGTGCTGTCCCGGCGGCGGTAAACTAATGCCCCTGCAAAGGAGATGTAGCTGGATACAAAGCAAATGCTTTCTGCTCCTTTCAATTCAGGTAGCTGCTATATTGTGCACCTATTAGTGTTGCGATAGATAATTGCGAGACAATCCGCGTTGCTCTGGTCTGTCAGCCCTCTGGATAAGATATCCCGGGGGGAGGGTGTTCACGATATCTGGATTGCACCAGGCTTTCAGCCATGTCTTGGTCACGAAAAGGCAATCCAGCTTATCTTCAACTATGAGATAAAAAATATGAAGTGCATGTTTGCACATGGATCTTGCATTTATGAGGCCCCCATGTAGACTTCTGTAGGGGTGGGAGTAGTGTGGGTAGTGTCTTAGGTTTTAGGGTAGTGTAGGGGTGGGAATAGTGTGGGTAGTGGTTTAGGGTAGCGTAGTGTTGTAGTGTTGTATGGTTAGGGGTAGTGTAGGGGTGGGACTAGTGTGGGTAGTGTTGTAGTGTCGTAGTGTTGCTGGGTTTAGGGTAGTGTAGGGGTGGGAGTAGTGTGGGTAGTGGTTTAGGGTCGGGTAGTGTTGTAGTATTTTAGGGTTAGGGGTTGTGTAGGGGTGGGAGTAGTGTAGGTAGTGTTGCAGTGTTTTAGTGTTTTTAGGGTTTAGGGTAGTGTATGGGTGTGAGTAGTGTGGGCGGTGGTTTAGGGAAGGGTAGTGTAGTAGTTTTTTAGGGTTTAGGGTAGTGTGGGGGTGGGAGTATTGTGGGTAGTGTTGTAGTGTTTGTGTGGTGTAGTGTTTAGGCTTTAGGGTAATGTAGTAGTGTAGTGTTTTATGGTTTAGGGTAGTGTTGTTGTATGTGTGTGTAGTGTAATGTCTTTGGGTTTAGGGTAGTGTTGTACTGTTTGTGTAGTGTAGGGTTTTAGGCTTTAGAGTAGTGTTGTGGTGTAGTGTTTTAGGGTTCAGGGTAGTGTTGTAATGTAGTGTTTTAGGGTTTACTGTAGTGTTGTAGTGTTTGTGTAGTGTTTTAGGGTTTAGGGTAGTGTTGTAGTGTTTGTGTAGTGTAGTGTTTTAGGTTTTGGGGTAGTATTGTAGTATTTGTGTAGAGTAGTGTTTAAGGGCTTATGGTAGTGTAGTATTGAAGTGTTTTAGGGTTTAGGGTAGTGTTGTAGTATTTGTGTAGTGTTGTGTTTTAGGGTTTAGGGTAGTGTTGTAGAGTTTGAGTAGTGTAGAGTTTTAAGGTTTAGGGTAGTGTTGTAGTGTTTGTGTAGTGTAGTGTTTTAGTGTTTAGGGTAGTGTTGTAGTGTAGTGCTTTAGGGTAGTGTTGCGGCGGTTGTGCAGGGGAGTGTAGTGTTATTGTAGGGAGAGTACTGGGGGTCGGGGAGGGTTGTGTTGGAGTAGGGTTGTCACTAACCTTGCAAAATTTAACCACGAGTATAGCTTTACCACGCATGCCTTTGCGTTGTAATGGCATGCATGGTAAAGGCATACTTGTGGTAAAGTTTTGCTATGTAATGGCATGTCATTGTAATTGACATCGCCTAGTAATACCCGCGTTGTAATGGCATGTGTGGTATTAGAATGCGATGTAATGACATACTACCGCTAAAACCCCTGTGAAACCCAGACTGAGTATAATGCAGTATATGTCTGGTCATTTATGGTTCCCATAGTTAGACTTTTGTCATTTTTGTGTTAATTTGTTTGGTGGTGGCACTCAGAATGCTGTCACCCATTGGCTGGATAGTTTTGTAAGTCTGAAATATAATACAGGATAGTTCTTCTGGTTTTCAATAGAAACTACCACAATTACTCTACATCATCTTTCAAAACTTACTCAATTTAGAGAACCAATTTAACCATGTGCCTCTTACAAATATTAGATTTGACAACTCATTGTATCCTACTGCCACGCCAGACCAAACACTTCTTACTAGAAAGATACATTCCATTAGGTTAAATGTAATATCTGTCGTGGATTGTAAGCTCACGGGTTATAAGCATTCTTATCATGTCTCCCAGCCAATGTTTAGCAGCTTAACTGTCACCTTAGATAAAACTACCATCACATCCAGTTTTACTTTCCATTCTCCTCACTTCCACCAAAGGTAGGTCCATATTGCCTGCAGTATCCACTGATACTACAACTAGTCTTTTCACTTTATAAAGCCTTTATTGAAGAGGGGCTTTACAAAATGGGAGACATAATGTTTGTTCTGCGTAGCAAGCTTTCTCTCCTAACAGAATTTGTCCATTAAGATGTCCATTAACTTTTTTCAAAATATTTTCAGCAACTGTGTATCCTCTTGTCAGCACCTACATCCATAGGCACTGTAGGTTAATGGAGTTTGTGTTTTTTACATCTACCCAAATCAGTCTAAGTTGATGTGAACTTGTTGGCGTGGTATCTCTTTCTCTGGTTTTGGAGCTGAAATTATATCTCTATTTGTAATTCAGATTCTCTTTTTCCCCTTTACCTTTTTTATTTGTGTTCTTTTTATTGATTTTACTCAAGTGTTTTTTCATTATACACAGCAGACCTTCCACAAGACAATCAATTAAAAAAAGGAATCATTTACTCAATCCCCACAGGCATCAGCTCAGAGGGCCCTGCTAGGATGGAGAACCACATTTCCAGGGCATCAGCTCAAAGACACATAATAAGTGGTTAACATTTGTTAATTGTGATATCACTAGCAATAAAAAACATCTCAATCTAGATATTAAAGTGTGAGAGTTTGTTCTCTAACCAAGAGCAATACCATTTCATAGACAGAAAACCATTGGTATTGAGGTTCCGTGACGATTTGAACCCGTGTTTTTCAATATTGACGGAAATACATAATATTGGTATCAGCGAACCGCAAATGATCCATTTAGCATATCCTGGTGTTTTCGCTACGATACGAGCAAGAGCACTCCCGTTATGAACACATTTCTGATCTACCCACGGCATCCATCTTAGATCATGTCCGCCATTTTGTGTTTCTTGCCCTCACATACGCAATAACCTCTGATCACTTCATTTCGATTAAGGACACGTAGCCTTAGCCGAAGATTCACCTCTTTCTCTCCACGTGTACCTTAAACCAGATCACGCTGTAGCTGCATGACTCAACAAAGGCTGCCTCCTCTGCCCGAGGCTAGCCCACCTGAACTGGTTCTCGTGTCCATTGTCCCGATCATGATTAGGCGGCCGAAGCCGGTAGCCTTGCCCATTTACAACCCACAAACATCTCTTATCCCGCTTTCCTATCTCCTGCACCTGGCTCTGCTCCTTTCCTTCTGGGCCTTTATTAGGGGGAGGTAACGAAATTTACGATGAGGCGGTCCGGCTCTTGAATGCAATATTGACAAGGGATTGTGATGGACTAGTGGGAACCCCTCTTCGTGATGTTTGGCATCAGATATTATCGACAGTTCCTGTGTAACGCCAAATATTTATTGTTTGAGACACAAAGGTTTGGGAATGTACTAACATGTGAAATATTTGCCTGGAGCACAATTTTTAGTATATAAGGAGCAACCCTCAATGTACAAATCGAACAGGCTCCTGGTTACTGCCTATGCGTAGTTTCTGTGACTTCTGTGTCCCTGCAGTAATAAACCTTTGGTCTTTGACGCCACCATCGAGAAGCCCGTGTTTCTGTTCATTTGCGCACCAAGGCAGGTGGAACTCCGGGGTCTTTGGGTGTTGTTCCCTGACACCTCTGGACGGAACCAAAAAGTCCAGAACTCCAATTGGCGCCCAACGTGGGGCGACGTCATTCGGTACCGGTCCAAAAGCCTGAAGAGTTCGAGAGGCTTCGTGTGAAGATTTCCAAGGGAGGCGCCCCACTTCATCGATCCCGGCATATCGCAAAAGTGGCCCGAAGTTCTCTTCCACGAGGGTTCCCGTTCAGGACGGCTGCAGTGGGCCGTTGCCTTGACCGTCGCCCTGTCTTGGACCCGAGGTGCAGCCCTTAGTACAGCGAAACGTGACGGGTTTCTCCTTGGTGACGTCTTCAGTGCCTCAGTTAAGTATTTAGTGATAGCTAGCTGGTTACTTTGTGAGGATTGTTAAAATCCTTGATCGGTTCTTGGTTTGGTTTGGTTTCGTAAGATTATCACTAGTTGTTCTGGTTACGATAATCTATTTGGTTCAGTTTGGGTATCGATACATTAGTTTGGTTTTGGTAGGCCTAAGTTCTTGGTTCGAGTGCACATATTTGTTCCGTGTTTTGTTTGTCTTGTGTTCCGGATTGAAAATGGTAAGTCGGAAAATGTTGTCTTGTTTCGGTTGCAACCATGACTCACGATTGGAGGATTCCTGTCTGGTTCCTCCGATTGGGACTCCCCTTTATGACTTATATTGCAAACATGGTGTGGGTCCTATATCCTATAACGAGGTGTGGGTCCGCTATACTAAGAAGGATGGTGTCCTTAGCTGGCCACTGCATGGTAGTTTTGAACCCGAGATTCTTGATAATTTAGAAGCGAAATTGTTTAGTAAGAAAGCCCGGCCGGCAATGTTTGATTCTTTCCGTTATTGGCGAAAGGAATCCAAACAGAGAGAAATGAAGAAATTTAAAAGAGAACAGAAAGAGAAAGAAGAGCTAACTCTAGAGCAAGCAACTAAACAGTTGCAGGATAATGAGTGCGAGAAGGCTATAGATGTAGCAATTAGAGAGCATAATTTAGCGATTGACAAGTGCTACCCTGCCTTGCCATCGAAAACAGCTAAGATACTAGAGGATCCCGAAAATGATCCCCTGTTGTCTTATCTGTTACGGTCACCTCCACCGTATGCACAAGGTGCTACGGCTCCACTTGTACCGAATGTTCAATTGCCGGTTGCTGGACAACCTGGTATTCCTGCTCCTGCCCCTCAGAATCAAGCCCCTGTGCCTCCTGTGGTTAATGTGAATGTTCCTACGGCTCCTCCTCTTCCTGGGTTGCCGACTTCTATACCCGTATCTGTCTCGCTTACACCTACTACTTCACAAACTATTTTTCTCGATACTCCTATTGCCTCGCTATCCGTTCCTACTTCTACTGTGTTCTCTACGTCTGCGAGTGTGCTAACTCCACTTTCTGTTCGTCGAAGAATCACTGATTCTGTTACTAATATGTTATCTCCTTTCTATAAGACTTTAATTAAGACTCCTACTTCTGATTCAGTTCAGAGACGTAGTCAGCATCCAAGTACTGAGGAACGGGGAATTTTAGATTCCACGGCTCTCAGATGGATTACGAAAAGTAGAAGATACAGTACGAGAGATGTGCTAGACACATTTATGCAGTGGAAGGAACCAACGCAACGGTACGTCTTTGATGAGATGTGCTCGTTGTTACGTGAGGAAATAGAGGAAGATGATGTTGAATCAGACTTGGAAGATTTAATTAAAATTCAAAAAGAGTTTGCTGCAGGAATGATAGTGGGCGATAATATAAAAGAAGCGATGGAACTTATTTTAAGTTTTAGGAATGATCCATCTCTTCGTTCGCCGAGAGATTTAGAGAAAGGTAAAATGAAGCTAAGTCGCCAATATCCTATGAGGGAGGTTCCTCCAATCTGGCGCGAAGCAATACAACGTGATGATAATGCGGGTATTGCAGCTGCTCCAGCACAGTTCCAACGAGTGTGGATACACATTCCATGGAAGCGAGCTGAAGTGCTAGCGGTGAAACAGGCCTTGCCAGATCCGCGTAAAAATCCTGCTGGATATTACAAGGAATTAACACAGACAGTTGAGGCTTGTATAATGAACTTAGCGGACATTGACATGTTATTTGGAAATGTAGTTCCACAACCAGTGTGGGCTAAAATTCGTAGGGAGGATCATCAAGCAGCCTTAGGTGGTGATTGGGCAGCTATCACTGCAGCGGATGGTCAGCAAACGGGTGGTGCAAAACCCGAACCCCTAATTGCTAATCTTCCAGGTAGAATAATTGACTTAATGAAGACTCTGATGCCTGCGTTGCGTGTTAATTGGGACAAATTATCCGCATGCAAGCAAAAGAAAGATGAAAGTGTCTCCGACTTCTTCACAAGGTTCGAAGAGACTTTTGTAGATCATAGTGGTCAGGATATGAGCACTGAAGGAGGACAGAGACTGTTTGTCGATAAATTTGTGCATAATTTGTTACCTGAGTTATGCAATAAATTAAAGGATTCAGAGAGTGCGTGGGCTGTTTCTACAACTGCGCAAATACTTGCGACTGCACAGTACTACGAAAATAGGGATAAAGAGGAAAAGGAAAAATCAGAGAAGAAAACGAAAGATTTAAAAACTAAAGTTCTTTTACAGCAGGCGTATCCGCCTCGCACAAATCAGACTAATATGCAACAGAATTCGTATCAGAGGACAGATTATAGTTCAACGAGGCCTCAATATCAGTGGAATCAGTGTGCGTACTGTAAGAAAGAGGGTCACTACAAAAATGAATGTCCGATCTTAGCGCAAAATAATGCTGCAGCAGCTCAGAGAGGTCGTGGTGGATTTGTGCAGAATTCTAGAGGTCGAGGGCGAGGTGTTATACCTCCGCAGACGAATGATCGTCCTTCCAATCACTTTGATCAGCGAAATGGACAGCCTACTCAGCAGAATAGATCTCAACAATATCTTGTTGAAGACTATTGTGAAGTGGATGAGGGATTTCAGCAAAATGGGTACTAGGACAGCCATGGACAGAGAGAGGGAGTAGTATCAGTTCCAGTGGATCAGAGTGGGCCTTATGTCGCAGTAGCAACATCAGGTGTAGTCGAACCGTTTCTGTTGGATACTGGTGCCGCAAAAAGTTCTATCATTCATGCGAAACTCCCTGGCGCACCTTTGTCTGGCTCAACAAATGTTTCTGTAGGTTTTTCAGGCGCCCCTGTTTACAACCCGATATCTGGTCCTTTGTCTATTTCTGTTGGACCGTGTCAATTGAAAGCACCCCTGATTTTGACGACAGGTTGTAATGAAAACCTGCTTGGTTTAGACTTGTTAAAACGACTATATGCGACATTGTACTGTTCTCCGGAAGGGGTACAGCTTACTTTGGGTAAAAGAATCACTTCTCCGATGTACTTGTCAATGGACACACTCCCGCCAGAGCTGCGCTCACTCCCTGATTCTCTTTGGGCGACTGGTCCTAATGATGTAGGCCTTTTAGAAATACCACCGTATGTAGTAACTTTGAAAGCAAATGTAAAATTTCCAAGAATTCCCCAATATAAAATATCTAGTGAAGGAGAACGTGCACTTTTATTGATTGTGCAAGATTTGATTAAAAAAGGTGTGGTTGAAGAAACTCGAGGAAATGTCTGTAACAGTCCTGTATTGCCGATTCTGAAATGAACTGATCCTACGAAACCTCCAGTGTACAGGTTTGTCATAGACCTTAGAGAAGTTAATAAGATTGTGGTTCCGCAATTTCCTGTGGTTCCAGACATTACTGCCTTGTTAACATTGATTCCTGCTACAGCCACTTGGTTCTCAGTCATCGACTTAAAGAATGCCTTTTTCAGCATTCCGATAGCCGAGGAAAGCAGAGATATTTTCGGCTTCTGTCTAGGAGGTCGAAGTTTCAGATTTAAACGCGCTCCACAGGGCTACTGTGAAAGTCCATCTATTTATAGTCAAGCATTAAAAAGCCAGTTAGATTCTTTTGTCCTTCCTCCAGGTTCTGCCCTAGTACAGTATGTAGACGATCTTTTAGTGGCTGCCGATGACAAGGAAACTTGCAAAGCAGCTACAATTTCCTTATTGCATCATTTGTCTGATCTGAATCACAAGGTGTCACCTTCCAAGATGCAATACTGCTGCCAAGAAGTGACCTACCTAGGTCATCTCTTGTCAAAGGAGGGAAGGAAGTTGACCCCAGAAAGAATAAAAGCAATTACGCAAATGAGTGTTCCACGCACACAGAGAGAAGTACGTGCCTTTTTAGGTATTACCTCTTACTGTAGGCAGTGGATCCCAAATTTTTCTCTTTTAGCGAAACCATTGGTAGCTTTGACTGGGAAAAATGTTCCGAGTCCGGTGCCATGGTCTGATGAATGTCAAGAGAGTTTTATTGAATTACGAAAAGCCTTGTGTTCAGCTCCTGTATTGGGTACACCTGATTACAGTAAGCCATTCACGCTCTACGTTCACGAGAGAGAAGGTTGCGCGTTGAGTGTCCTGACACAGAAATTTGGTGATAAACAACGCCCTTGTGCGTATTTCTCATCAACATTAGATCCGGTAGCTAGAGCGTTACCTAGTTGCTTGAGGGCTACAGCGGCAGCTGCGGCTTCCATTCGACAATCTGCTGGTCTGGTAATGAACAACATGCTAGTGGTCATGGTTCCTCATGCAGTGGACACGCTCATGAACCGAACTAAGACACAACACCTTACTAGTGCGAGATTATCTGGTTACGAGCTGACATTACTAGCGAGTCATATTCAGATCAAAAGATGTAATGTATTGAATCCAGCAACGTTGTTGCCGGCTAATCAAGAGTCGAGTGATTCCGAACCACATGATTGCTGTTTCAAAACGGAGGAAGAGACAAAAGGACGCATTGATTTGAGGGATACTCCATTATCAGATCCAGATGGCACGCTGTATGTGGACGGGTCATGTTTTAAATTGGAGAATGGTGATGTGACTGCTGCTTACGCAGTAACGACTTTGAAGACGATTGTAGAGACTGCAAGAGTGAGTCAGAATTCTGCCCAGGCTGCAGAATTAATAGCTCTAACGAGAGCATGTGTTTTAGCTAAGGGAAAGAGAGTGAATGTGTTTACAGATAGTCAGTACGCATTTGGCGTGGCCCATAGTTTTGGCCGTTTGTGGAGAGAAAGAGGTTTCATTACGTCCCATGGGACTAAGATTCAACATGGTCAGCTAGTTAACGACTTGTTGGAATCTCTAACCTTGCCGACTGAAGTTGCGATTGTAAAGTGCAGTGCTCATAAAGCAATCACGGATGATGTTGGTCGTGGGAATGCTTTTGCTGACGAAATTGCTAAACAGACAGCTAGAGACATGATGAGCAGAATGTATGTTGCAACGTCTGCAAGATGGATCGCTGAGTCTGGGATGTGTGAGGACACAATGGAAAGTGTGAAAGAGATTCAGAAAGAAGCAACTGAGGAAGAGAAACGTGTATGGAGAGAGAGTACGGGCAAGTTGGACTCGAATGGATGTTGGATTGATTTGACAGAGCAGCAGCGTTGGATGTTGCCGGATGCGTATGTGCTTGCAGTAGTGACAATGGCGCATGGAGTAGCACATATAAGTTCTAAAGGTATCTGTAAGATGTTGGCTCCAGTCTGGAAAAATGAGGGAATCAGTAAGTGTGCAGAAAGAGTAGTGAAAAACTGTATGGTATGCTTGATGCATAATCCTGGCAAGGGAACTCCAACTCCTGCTGGTCATTTCGCTCCTCCTTCCTGCCCTTTCGAAGTGATACAGTTAGACTTCATTCATATGGATCGCTGTAATAATTTGAAATATGTCCTGGTGGTGGTCTGTGCTTTTTCCAGGTGGATAGAAGCATACCCACTGAAAGACAATACTGCCTTATCAACTGCCAAAATTCTTCTCAAAGAATATTTCCCTAGATTTGGAATGCCACGGATTGTATGGTCAGATAACGGAAGTGAGTTTATAGGGAAAGTTATGCAGAGTGTATGTGCAGGCCTAGGATTGAAACAGAAATTCCACAGTGCGAACCATCCTCAGTCAGCTGGTTTAGTGGAGGGTTACAATGGCACCCTCAAACTGAAGATAGCTAAAATACAAGCATCCACGGGTTTAGCCTGGCCAGACGCACTTCCTTTGGCTTTGTTATCAACAAGAGCAACTGTACATTCTAGAGTGGGGCTTAGCCCATACGAAATAGTCTTTGGCCGCCCAGCAAATATCTGGGGCGTGCCAAGGCCTAAGGAATTTAACTCTCTAGAATATCCTATGTTGATAGACTACCTTTACGACTTGACTGCTAAATTGAGTCTTATTCATCAACAGGTTTTCGATGCTTTGCCAAAGCCTCCGGAGAGTCCAGGGCATCAGCTGAAACCAGGAGAATTTGTTGTCATCAAGAACTTCGCGAGGACGAAGAACCTTCAACCGAGATTTGTGGGGCCCTTCCAGATCTTACTGGCAACGAGAACAGCAGTTCGTGTAGCTGGCCGCAAACACTGGGTACACGCATCACATGTAAAGCGTGTACCCCTGCCGCTCCCTTACGACGACTGGGTAAAGAAGGGAATTGGTGCCTCCGAATCTGAAAGCACACCGAAGTTCATCTCTTTCAGCGATGCCGAATTGATTACTGACACTTCAAAACCTGACTCTCCTCCTGAAAAGACTACTTTGAACACTGAACATTTGTCTCCAGCATCAGAAGAAACTTTGCTATCTGCGAACTTAAACACTGCAACAGCTGCTAGTAATACACTATTTTCCGATCAGACAGTACCTGCGAAGCAGAGATACAACTTGAGAAAACGTAAAATGGACAAATAAAGCAGGCAACTGCATATTGTGATTTTGATATATTGAACATTTGCCTTCAGCCAGGAAGTTTGCTATTGTTTATTGTTTTTAAATTGCCTTGCCGTCTGGGTAGCCGTAGGGTCGTGGCTGTGTGCCTAGTTTGAATCTGCAGGGGTCTGACACAAGGTCGATCTTTCTGTTGGTTCTGGGAACTCCCAGGGCTGATAGAGGCATTTTCATCTACGTACACATCATCAGTGGTCGCGAGCGGATTGTAGAAGATGGAGCTTCCTGCGCTGCAACGAGAAAATGTGATTTATGTTCGCAGAAACAGACTTTACAGAATTCTTCGTAGCAAATGCTTTTTGATGCAATGTGCCGTTACATTTTTGATTATTTTAGCAACATTGGTGGGTGGAATCGTCTTTAGTATAAATCTGATTTTTGTGCCAGTTACTACAGTACCTCCCCTTGATCCTGCTACTTCTACTGTTTCTTCTATACACTCTTTTCATTCGTTTCCTGAACATGAGCAAGCCCGACGCTCAGAGTTCATTAACAACACTTTTGTACAGCTCTTGCACCAACACCAACTGGTAGTCAACACTACAGACTGCTGGGTGTGTGGCTTGATACCCCACACTATGGATAAAGGTATTCCCTATTTGGTTTTGCCTTTCAGCTACAATGGATCATTTCAGGCCCTTCAAACCATCTTTGCTTATGCCCTTGAGACCTATCCTCCACGTCCACCACGTTCCACTAGATATAACTCTGCCAACAAAGCTTTAGTACAGGGAATTATTGACATGATCAAGGATGTCAATAATACTCCATCATACCCTAGAGACGAACTGCGAGTGTATTTAAGTTGGAATACTTCAGAGTATCGCCTTAGTTTAGGAGAAAGCAAGCGTAAGAGCTCAACTCCAATCTGGGTCGTACCTCACCGAGGTCAGGTCTGTTTGCAAGGTAACGGGAGAAATCCAAGAGCTCAGCTAGGGAGGAGTGAGTGCGTTGAGACTTATGTGTTTCCGGCTAACTCTTCCCCTGCCTTCCTTACTGCTAGGGGTACATACTTCATTTGTCGAGACCGGGCATATACATGGTTACCTGCTGACTTTTCGGGTTCATGCTATATTGCTCGATTGTTGCCTCCAACATACACTGCTTCATCTGATTACCACAGAACCAGAATAGCGAGAGGTGTCTTCAGCAAGGAAGATACTGCTGGTCAGGAAGCTGGAGACTTCTTCAAAGGCTTCCTTCCGTTCTGGGGGCCTATGGCCAATAGTAGAAACATACGTCAGCTAACACGGGTAGTTGAATCTACTATTACTGAAACTGCTGGTGCCCTTAGTAATTTGACAGCTGAGCTTCAGGCGGATAGACTCATGACGTTGCAGAACCGTATGGTTCTGGATGTCATACTTGCAGATCGAGGTGGGGTATGCAGAATGATCCAATCGAGCTGCTGTGTCTTTATTCCTAATAATGCTCCAACAGTCTATGAGGCGATCTCTAAACTACACAAGATTTCCAACTCTATACATATAGACAAGGGAAACTGGTCCTTTATGGAGTGGTTTTGGACTCTGATCTCAGCATGGGGGTGGAAGGTTCTAATGGTCATCGGTGTCATCTTAGTATTCCTATTCTCATGCTGCCTGATTATCCACTGTGGTCCAGCTTTGTGTAGTCTTTGTGCTGCAACTTGTTTTAGGAAACCACCTGCGATTGGAGAAAAGGCACGAGAAAGGATGATGATACAACAACATGTCACCGACCTGATGAGTATAGAACTAGACTCTGATATAGACTGAGTAATTGCCTATGTAAGGGCAAAAGGAGGGTCTGAGGTTCCGTGACGATTTGAACCCGTGTTTTTCAATATTGTCGGAAATACATAATATTGGTATCAGCGAACCGCAAATGATCCATTTAGCATATCCTGGTGTTTTCGCTACGATACGAGCAAGAGCACTCCCGTTATGAACACATTTCTGATCTACCCACGGCATCCATCTTAGATCATGTCCGCCATTTTGTGTTTCTTGCCCTCACATACGCAATAACCTCTGATCACTTCATTTCGATTAAGGACACGTAGCCTTAGCCGAAGATTCACCTCTTTCTCTCCACGTGTACCTTAAACCAGATCACGCTGTAGCTGCATGACTCAACAAAGGCTGCCTCCTCTGCCCGAGGCTAGCCCACCTGAACTGGTTCTCGTGTCCATTGTCCCGATCATGATTAGGCGGCCGAAGCCGGTAGCCTTGCCCATTTACAACCCACAAACATCTCTTATCCCGCTTTCCTATCTCCTGCACCTGGCTCTGCTCCTTTCCTTCTGGGCCTTTATTAGGGGGAGGTAACGAAATTTACGATGAGGCGGTCCGGCTCTTGAATGCAATATTGACAAGGGATTGTGATGGACTAGTGGGAACCCCTCTTCGTGATGTTTGGCATCAGATATTATCGACAGTTCCTGTGTAACGCCAAATATTTATTGTTTGAGACACAAAGGTTTGGGAATGTACTAACATGTGAAATATTTGCCTGGAGCACAATTTTTAGTATATAAGGAGCAACCCTCAATGTACAAATCGAACAGGCTCCTGGTTACTGCCTATGCGTAGTTTCTGTGACTTCTGTGTCCCTGCAGTAATAAACCTTTGGTCTTTGACGCCACCATTGAGAAGCCCGTGTTTATGTTCATTTGCGCACCAAGGCAGGTGGAACTCCGGGGTCTTTGGGTGTTGTTCCCTGACACCTCTGGACGGAACCAAAAAGTCCAGAACTCCAGTATGTTTATATAGAAGCTGCATATCTATCACCCCCTCAATGTAAATAATCTATAACGTGCAAATTCATAACCATTCTGGTATACTTATTAACAGCAGCATAATTAGAATCATTTTGATAAAGGGCTAGCAGCATGAAATTCATAAAAAGAACAGTGTACCTATAAACAACAAAGATGGCATAATTAAATATATCCAAAAAGCTAAGGTTATTTTGTCTGAGTCTTTTTTCAAGGTCTTCCAGTTTCCACTGGGTATCCATTATTGAAGCCTCCAGGGTTTCTGCCACTTGTTTGTGAATTTTTGATTCTCCTTCTGGGGTTAAGATTCTGTTCTCAGCTTTGTCTATCCTCTCGTAGAATTCAGAGCAAGTCTTAGTGGCCCGGCGAATAGCACCCTGCAATTCAAGACAGGCAGATTGAATTCTGCTACTTGTTGTCCATTTGTCTTCTTGATGTGCCATTATACTTTGATAGAATGTTTCAAGTGAAACCGTACCTGGGGCTCCTTGAGCACCACTGCCCCCTTCGGACACATCCCCCTCCAAATGGGGCAGAACAGAATGATCCCAGAGCAATCCTTTTGCCTCTTCCTTGGCCCTTTCCTGTTGTGGTGCCTTTTTCCTTACTGTGCTAATCAAATTAGTACAGGTTTCATAAGGCACCCCTGTCTCTCCTCCAGGATACTCAAATTGCCTAGCATTCTACCCAGTGAATTCACCCGGGGCTCTCTCCAGCTGCCTACAGATCCTCCTCATCTGACCAGTCCGAATGGTCTAAAAGTGAAAAGAAATTATTCCCTGAGTCCACATCTATACATGCCTTAGTGTGGATGCTGGCAGATATTTTTTTAGGTTGAGAAGCACTTTCAGTATGTTTGCCAACTAAGCCAGCTTCAACTGCAGGAGTCTGAAATGTGTCCCCGGCTGGGGCGACCCTGCCAACCAAGTCCCCTGCTAGGGTATCCGGCAGATTTGTCTCCAATACAGAAGTCACTGTAGCCGCTTTAGCCATAACTGCTTCCATGCTAGATTCAGCTGATCTGCCCGGATGCCTGGTGCAGGGATTTTCCCCAGTTGTGGACTCAGAGGTTTCATATGCTCCAGAATTCAAACGAGAGGCCCTGGAATATAGAGCTGGAGTGTCACATGCCCTTGTCTCGGGGCTCTGTCTATCGGTAGGTTTCTTCACTGAGGGCTGATCTGTGCGTCGCATCCCTGCCTCAGTTTTGATTGCTGTGGGCTTTGAAACCTCTGCGTTCTTCGGAGGAATTGCTGCCACCCGCCAAGCAGTGTGGCGTCCGGACCTCATGAATGCCCAGTGGACCGCTCGGGAAGCCAGCAGCCTTAAAGATCATTCAAGCAGAGCCGTTCCTTTCACCATGGGTAGCCAAGCAGCTAGCAGTGCGCTAGAAGAGCATATCCTTGCATTCATCTAAGAGAAAAGTTGCATAAGGAGCGGAAGAAAAACCAGTGAGGGCCCAGTTAGGGAGAAGGGCAAAAATACTCGTCCTCACTTGGTCGACATCTTGTTTGCTCTTTAATTCAAATTCTCATTGAGATAATAATTGGAATAATGTGAGCAGTTTAAAGGGACTCAAGAACCTCTCCTTTCATTTACTATGGGGATCAGAATAACTGTACATTGCCCTTTCTTCTTGTCTGCTGCATGCTATATGACCTGGCACAAACTGTGTTAATATATGAACCAGGTGCCAGGTGTGTGGTGCAGGTTGGTCCATGTCCTCAGTGGACTCATCTTGTTAACACCTTCTTACAGCAACAGATACTGGAGGCAGCCATGAAATTGTAGGCCTCAGTTAATGAGAGTAAACCATAACTACACTGTCCTGAATTATTATTTGTTTGGATCATTACAGGTTCAGCTGTAGTACTTGTGGTAGGAGACTGTGAGTATATATTTCAGGAGCGACCTTTCATTTTATGTTGCATTTTTTACTTGTCCTTTTTGTCTTCTACTTGTCGTATTTTGCCTTCTACTATCTGAATCCTGCTAGGATAATGATTCACATCTCAGAAAGTGCATGTCCTGTGATTCTGCATTGTGCTATTATTTACTACACATATTGTCTTCATTGGGACGAATTCTAATAGCAATTTTCCTTTTAGGAAGACCATATTATTTCTTAAGAGCAGTGGGCATTAATTGGAACCCCTTCTTCTATTGGTTGTTTGTATTGCCTGTGCTATTATGCATTGTTGAAAGAGGGCAATGTTGCTGACTGTCACTTGTGGGAAGCATTGTGTGTCAAGGATGAAGACCTTAGTGGGGGGGGGTGTGGCTAGCCAGCCATCATGGCGGACGTGAACTGCTGGCGCTCCGACATCAGACCCCTAATTCTCCTGCAATTATCCTCTAGAAGTGTCTCCGGTGGTTCCACTGAACGGGGAACGGTGCAAGGGCACAGCAGGGAGCCTGTGAGACCCGGTGGCTCCCGATCGGAGGACGCAGATGAGGAAGCCGAGGGCCGGCTGCTGCGGAGCGACTCCGGCGCTGTGGGCGCGAAAAGAGCTCCGGGGCTCAACGGTCGATGGTGAGGCCTGTGGTGACGCTGCAGCACTGCCGAGGACGCTGGGAGCCGCCCTGGTGCCATCCCGGTGGTGCCTGGTGTCCCTGTGAGGCTGACCGGGCGGAGTGGCTGGTGAGATTGGCGGGACCCATTGTCCTGGGCTGCCTGCGGCTGCTACCGGAGAAGTGTGGCCAGGAGTAGGAGGCGGGCGCGCGTGGGCACCGAGACGCCAGCACAGACGCCCAGATCTGCGTCCCGTGCACTCTGCTGCAACGGCTGCGAAGGCTGTGATGGAGCCCGGGACTCAGAGGAAATCTGCGCACCGCAACAAGGAGTTGAAGCGGGGGATGGCGCTGGTGAAGGGATCGGCGGGGGGCCCTCAAACCCCCCCCCCCGAGTTTCAAAGTGGAGGCACGGAGGACTGGGCCCTGTGACACTCAAACGCCGAGGCCTGCTGGGAGTTGCAGGCCCAACCTACCTGACACACCGTCTGATACCTTAGGTGAGAAGTGAAGCCCCGGGGCAGAAGGAGGGCCTGTGAAGACACCGAGACGTCAGAGGAGGTTCCTCACCCTGATGCGTGTGCAACCTGTCGCTGAAACTGTGAACCGAGGCGGCCATTTGTGGCTTGGGGGGCGATTATGGCCTGTCTGCTGGAGAGGAGTTGCCTACTAGGTCCAAGGTGGCGCACTTGGGGACCCAGGGAGTAGCTGATGCTCCTGTGGTCTGAGGCCAGCACTTTCAGAGAACGCCCGGGCCTAGCTCCTGAACTGGCCCGTTGTGAAGGTGCGGCCCTGGAGAGGACATGTGAGCAGGTGCTCCCCTGCAGCTGGTGACATTGCGGAGTCAGTGGGGGCTGTTGCGGCTGGTGGACGGTGTGGCACAGTCCCGGTGAGAGGCCTGATTGACGATTGGGGATGACTGCGGTTGACAACCTGCAGGGTGTAATAGAAGAGGCCCCCCTCCAGTAGGACAGTAACTGTGGAGCCGCACCGCACTTGATGGGACAACTAGAGGGCAGCTTGCAGGGGATCACGTTCTTGGTGTGTCAGCAGTGCCCGGAGGCGTTGGGGCTGCCTCGACCGGCAGGTCCTGAGTGACTGCAGCCCGCCACATTGCGACTTGTGCACCATTTTGGAGGAGGCAACATTTTGGGCATGGCTGCAGTCGAAACGACATACCCCCTGCCCGAGAGCTACGCTGTGCAGAGAGGAGGACCAGTGCAGCCAGAGGTGACTTTGGTGTGCTGTGCTCATACTCTCATGGAACTGAAAAGCCCGTCGGTCGTGGGCGGCAGGTAAAGTCGAGTGGCTTTGGACGTGGGGGCGTGAGCAGCAGGGTGGCACCTGGTGAAGACTACAGAGAGAGACCCCTGGCCCGCAAGTGGTAGATGAGCTACTGACTAGGACACCCCCCGGGATTGGTGGCTCATCTGTCCCCCAGACGAGGCCTAGGTCCAGGTGACCGGTGGTTGATCGTGCTCACCCGAGCCAACGCCTGTCTGCGGATGCCAATGGCGCAACAATTAGCGATGGGCCAGCAGAGGGACAAACCGAAAAATGGACAGCAAAGGGCTGACAGTCTGGATCCCCCCCCCGGGGCGCCAGAGTGGAAGCATGGAGCCCCTGGCGGCGGCCCTCGCGGCCAAGATGTACACCATGCTGGCAGCAGTGGTGCGGAGCGGTACTACCCTGGAGCAAACAAAAGAGTCATTAGAGACACAGATTGATAAATTCACGTTGGATTTCACCCTCCTCCATGCCGATCATCACAAGTTAACAGACTCCGTTGCCTTGCAAAGCCAGACACTTCAAGAGATTCAACCTGTGGTGCAAAACCACACTATACCGCTCCAGGATATGATAGACCGTGTTCACGCACTTGAGTATCGCATTGAGGATGCAGAAGGGCGCAACAATATCCGAGTGGTAGGCCTTCCAGAGGGCCAGGGGGACAAGAACCCGGAACAGTATGTTGAGAACTGGTTGCATGACCTCCTGCCCCGAGGGGTGCTGTCCCCGCAATTTGTGGTGGAGAGGGTGCACAGAGTGCCGGCGCAGATGCCCAAGCCGGTAGCTCGACCTCGTCCATTCCTCTTCAAACTCCTTAACCTTCGGGATCGCAACCTGGTGCTCCGTGAAACCAGGAAGCTAAGTGATATCAGTGTGGGAAGCGGTCAGGTGATGTTCTTCCCAGACTACAATGCAGCGGTTCAGAGACGGAGGAGCACCTTTATGGCAGTGAAGCGTCAACTGCGAGACCTGGAGTTGCCATACTCTCTGTTATTCCCATCACGCTTTAGAGTGATCTCAAAGGAGAGTACCCGCTTTTTCGATGCCCCATCGGACGTTTGGGATTGGCTGGAGGAGACGGGGCAGTGGAAAGGAACAAGACCCACAGGCCCGGAAGACGGTGGCTGGCAGTAGAAGAGATTGTGGCGATGCAGGCGGCAGGGGAGTTGCTGAGACATGGGGCTGGGCTCAGTTGTGCCCAGTCCAGAAAGGATTAGACTGGAACGGCAGGAAGTTCTTGAGGCGGTGACGACCCTTGGGACAGTGAACAATAATAGCAGTGTGGAGTCTCATGCACAGAGTGACCCGGGAACCAGTGGTTCCCCATCCCCCTCCACCTTATTCTCTGAAGATTCGAACATGCCAGTGTTGACACCTCAGACGGCCGACCAGATCATGTGATTGAGCGGTGCTATGCTGCATCCCTCCATGGCCCGCGCACATGTGCACCCTGGACACTGTATCTCTTTAGTATGTCCACGCATAAGCTATTGAACTGTGTTATTAGCTAGAAGCGCTTCTGTCATTCAATGTAATACATGTGGAAGCCTGAGAAATGCCTTGCTGGTCGGGGGCGGGATGGGCAAAGCAGATGTTGCCCTTTTTTGGAGTCTCCCATAGCTCTGGTCCGCACCGCACCTGCAAGATTACCCATTCTGTGACATGCTGTACACCTCTTGTGAGCAAGGGAGGCTTGAGACGGGGCGTAGCGCTGACTAGTTGCAGACATTAAACCCACCCCACCAGTTCCTTCACTGGACTAGCACTTCATTATAAGCTGTTTAGCTTGAGCTTTGGACACATGCCCTTTCGGGGATTCGCCCCACTAGTTGCATTGTTTTTGGTTGTTGTTATGTTTCAGTTGCGGCACACAGATATGCTCCCCCTGGTTTGTGTTCTGGCCCCACTGAGAAAACCCCTTTGCCCCGCGCTGCGCTAACTTACCCAGAGACATGATACACACTAACATCGTGACTTGGAACATACGTGGTATGCACACGCATTCAAAGCGTTACTCTATCTTTTCCTACCTACAGCACCATGCGGTAGGGGTTGCCCTCCTGTAGGAGACACACATGACACAGGCTGAACTTGACAAACTCTGCAGGTGTTGGAGGGGGCAAATCTACGGTACTGTCTTCTCGGCGCATGCACGCGGCACCCTGGTATGGGTAAGGGCGGGCATTCCCTTCATATGTGAAGAAACAAAGATAGATCATGAAGGGAGATACTCCCTTGTGCGGGGGAAGCTGAACAGTCAGGAGGTACTATTGGGATTACTTTATGCCCCAAATGTAGACCAGCCCTCCTTCCTAGCGTGGCTGACCCAGGTCCTCGACCCTTATGCCGGGCTTCCTTGGCTACTTGGCGGAGACTTTATTATGGTGCTGGACGTGCACCTGGACAGGTTCCTTCCCCCCTCAGAGCTGCAGCTGTAGCGTCCAATGTGCAGGTGTTTCAAAACTGTCTTGGCGATACAGGATTTGTGGCGCGCAGCATCCAGTAGATAGAATCTATTCTTAATACTCAACAGCCCATGACTTGCATGTCCGGTTGGACAGAATAGTGGGTTCCCAGTCCCTGCTCCCACTTATCACACAGTCAGAGTACCTGGGCAGAACACACTCGGATCATAACACCCTGTGGTTCCAGATCTGTTGGGATGCGGACCGACCGCCTATTCCTATGTGGAAGCTACAGCCTACTGCGATAGAGGATGCAGAGTTTCGCTCATCGCTGGGCACGGCCATCCTTGCGTACTTTGATGCCAATGAAGGGACGGCGAGCAACGCCTTGATAGAATGGGATGCACACAAAGGGGCCGTCCCAGGACACTGTAAGGGGGTCAAATGGAATGTGCGCAGAGTGCTCTCCACCACTCTGGCGCGCCTGGAGGCTGAGCTCGTACAGTATGAGTGGGAAGGGGAGTGGGGTGGGCACTCATGCAGACTAAGGGACCTTCGCACTAGACACCCGGAGCTCTTAGAAAAGTTAAGATGTCACAACTATGCAGCACACACAGCCAAGACGCATGACAAGGCAGACAGGGTGGGCCGACTGTTGGCCTGGTTGATAAAGCAAGAGGGGCTGGTGCCCCAATAGGGGCTCTCGGCACAGCCGGTGAAGGGATGGTGTATACGCAACGTGAGATCCACCGTGCCCTGACGGATCACTACACGCAGCTGTACAGAGCCCAGGGTGTTGGTCCCAGGCACATCTTGGAGGGGTTCTTGGACTCTGTCCAATTGCCCACGGCCTCCGAGGAACACAAGGAGACGCTCAATGCGCCCCTCTCATTGCAAGAGGTTGGGGGGGCGATCCAGTCTATGGCATCCGGGGAAGACCCCGGGGCCAGACGGCTTGCCTGCGGAATATTATAAAGCGTATAGGGAAACCCTGACACCATTACTCCATAAGTTATACAGTACAACATAGAAGAAGGATCACTGCCCTCCTCTAAGAGGGAGGCGTTTCTGGTTTCTCTGCCTAAATCGGTCAGAGACCCCACAGTCCTGGGCTCATAGAGGCCTCTGCCGATGCTCAACGTGGACTACAAGTTCTTTGATAAGATGCTAACGGAACGGTTGGCGCCGGTGGTCCCCCACTTGGTGCACACTGACCAGAAAAGGTTTGTCCCAGTGAGATCCACATTGCTAAACCTCAGGAGATACTTCAGGGTTGCAGCTGAGGCTGCGCATGGAGTGGCCTAGGGCAGGATGCCTGATATTAGATTTGGAAAAGGCGTTCGAATGCCTAGAATGGGGATATCTATCGGCAGTTTTACTGCGCTAAGGATTGGACGTGGACTTCCTCAAAATGATTGACTTATTATATAGAAACCCCGTAGTCCAAGTGCGATTGGGCCCTTACATCTCAGAAGCGGTGGCGGTGGGCCGAGGCACCCGACAGGGGTGCCCTTTGTCCCCACTGCTGTTCGCGCTAGCAATCGAGCCCCTTGGCGCAGCCACACGACAGACTCTTGGTGATGGTATCCCATTGGGAGACGCAGTCCATCAGGTATGCCGACGACCTGTGTTTGTGAGGGATGTGGGATGCATACTGGAACAGCTGGCCCAGCTGTTGCGCATGTTTGCTGGTGTCTCTGGGCTTCGCGTGAACGCAAGTAAATCCTGCTTTTATGCTTTCAGTGAAGGGACCGGAAACCCTGGATATCATCTCGAGGGCACACGAGTTCAATGGAAAGAATACACCTTTAGATACCTGGGGATACAGATATACAGTCGCCCAGCTGACCTGTTCGATGGGAATCTCAGGAGGGCGGTTGGAGCGCTCAGGCCTCAGATACGCTTTTGGAATACGCTCCAGCTGACAACCACAGGAAGAGTTGCGCTTACCAAAATGGTCATGCTTTCCCACCTCCTGTACTACTTTGTCAACTTACCACTATTTATCCCGGCTTCCTTCTTCACTATGCTCAATAGAATACTGCGGGACTTCATCTGGGCCACCTCTAGGCACAGGCTGGCACTGGCGAAGCTATTCCTGCCAACAGACCGGGGGGGCCTGGCTGCCCCTTGCTTTGAACACTACTATCTAGCCGCACAGCTTCAATGGGTTGCTCGCTGGTTAGCGGGCAGAGGCAGGGATGACACAGCACGGCACTGTTGCCATACTCCCTAGACTGTATAACTAAACTTTTCCACCCCATAGCAGTGACTGAGTGCCCAGCACCGCTCTTCCTGGCGGTGGCGTACAAGTGCTGCCGGAGAGCCTTATACCTTACCCGCAGCACAGTGCCTTATGCGCCTGCTATACCATTGGAGGGCTCGCCCAGCGGCGATGAGGTACTACTCACGTCGTCAATGCTTGCAAAGTGGTGGGAGGCCGATATATGCACGTTTGGTGATCTGTATAGGGAAGGGGAGCTCACGGCATATGAGGCGTTGGTAGCAGAGGAGGAACTTCCACCCGGGAGGTTCTTAATGCACCGCTCGCTGATAGCGAAACTGACAACCAGATGGCGAGACATAGCAACGGAACCCAGACAGCATTTAACCATGCAGTATCTACACGTCATGAGGAGGGGCAGACACTTGGTCCATTGGTTTGCGGCATCATTAAGGTAACACGTAGCGATTAGTTTAGATCCCCTTAGAGGCAAATGGGAGCTAGACCTGGGGCGGCCACTAACAGACAAGGAATGGGAAAAGATCCTTAAAAGCCTGGTGCGTATCCCCAGGAACATGCGATTTCATTGTTCATAGGGCCTACCTCACGCCCGAGTTTCCTAACAAATACTTCGGCTGCAACGATGCGTGCTGCCCCAGATGTAATGAGCTAGGGGCGGGATTCCTGCACATGTTGTGGAGCTGTCCTGGGCTGGGCACTTACTGGCGAACGATTAGTGAGCTGCTGCAGAGCTGCACAGGCCAAACTATAACCTTTGATTGCCCCGAGTACATATTGCACCACTTCAGGAGACCCCCCAAAGACAAGGTGACATCCCGCCTCCTGGACCTGGGGCTAGTGGTTGCACAGCGCCTCCTCACCAGGAGATGGAAGGCGCACGATCCACCATGTGCACGGGCATGGACCTCCTCATTCCAGGCATGGGCCAGGGCAGAAGGGATTGCCATATGTAGGGAGGAGACGGTGGGGCTTCGGAAGGAACCCATAGCGGTACGCTGGGAGCAAATGCTTGATGCATTACAGCAGGTGGACAGGGAGGGGGGTGCAGGTGACGCAGCGGAGATGGGAGACACACACAAGGGCAGGTGCATACCACAGGCTGTCCTCCTGCCGGGATAGTTTGATGTATTCACCTTTTGATCCAAAGGAACACGTAGATAATCACGCCAAAGCAGTCACAGTTGAGGGGCGCGGGCGACGGGGTGGAAGGGGCGGGAGTTGGAGGAGGGGGGAGAGACAGTAAATAGCCGCAGTTCATGTTTTTTCCCCTTTGTTTTAAATATACACCATCTGTTTGCAAGCTCAAGATGGAGGGTCAGCCCTGAACTACACAGGCTATTCCGAAATCAGCGCACCGGTCCTCCTGGATAACCTTGGAGCCTGAGTCTGCATCAGGGCAGGCGCACTACAATTTAGACAACTCTGGGCAAGCATCTCATGTCTTATTTATTGTAATAATTGAATGCTTGCAGCATAATGTGCCAATATGATAATGCATCTATGGCCGACGTGCCTCTGCCACTGAGCTTCTATAATGATGTTTGTAATGTAAAGTGCAACTTTAAAAAATCAATAAAAACAGATTTGACCAAAAAAAAAAGGATGAAGACCTTAGTGAACCTCTTGTCTTGGCACTGTGACATGTTGCTGCACCTATATGTGTTTATATTCCCAAAGCATTGGAGAGGGGTAAAGTTCAGCTATGGTAACAAACACCTCCACTAGGCCAGCCTTTGGGTGGGATTTAAGCATACCCCTCATAGTCATTGTGTGGTTTACATGTAGTAGTTGTCGTTCTTGGTACTTTGAATCTCAACAACCATCTTTGAACTAGAGGTGTTAAGCCACGCACCAAACAGGGAGAGGAACAACAAGGACCTAAACCTCTATGAGGTTATGGCAAAAAGAGAACTTGGTGATTGAATGGAGTTCCAGAGCTTGGCAGTGTGCACTAAGAAAATCATGTCATCCGTCCCACTCTTTCTACTTGGGAAGTATAATTAAATGGTCGGGCTCCGATTCATCAGTGATTAATTTATAATATTCCATGTTACTTTTATCTAACATTTCATTATTACATTTGCTTGTTAATTCTGATTAAAAATCCCACAACGGATATTTTTTGCTTGCACGATCTTGCAACTACAGGGGTGTTTGTCTTCAGCTGCCGACTGATGTCATCATGGTTATCTGTGATATATTCCCCAGCTGCGGCCTTCTTGAACTGCAATGTTGTTGTCCCACTGATTACATGCGCTTCTCTCCACCAGTGGTGCTCACCCTTATGCCCCCCTCTCTCTGCACATGAGGGTCCATTCAATTCCATTTCTCGACTCAGCGACTCAGTTTGTTTTCTGGTGGTTATACCTCTCCCGCTTTCACAATCGACTTCTCAATGCCATTGGCCGTGCTGCCTTTATAGATCTTCTCAATAGCCAAAGAGCTGTTCCAACTACCACCTTAAAGCGCATGCTAATGACAAAACAAGTGGCTGATGCTTCATGTAAATTTATTAATTGATTTCTCTGCCTTGCAAATTAACATTGTTTACAATTGTTCCCCAGTCTTTCGTACTTTGGTCAAAATTGGTCAGCAAATCATTAGGGAAATGGATATCGTCTTCACTCTGCATAGGATGCCTCTAGAGGCTGAAACACACATTGTGTTAAAATAGGCGAGGGAAAGCCTGATGTTTATCTCATGTGGACGCCCCATCAATAGAACTATAATGGCCATTTTAGGTTTTCAGTGTATGATTTCGATTGATCTTGTTTGATTCCATTGAAAGTTTAAATGCAAAGATATGACAAGTATCAGCAGAAAAGACAGTGAAACACAATATTGCAAGTTCTAAAACACTAAGCAGGCAGATTAATACCATTTCAATGTAAGAAGTCAAAGTATTAACAGCACGATTTAGACATGCCTCTAATTTATTTATCGCCTTAAACAGCAAAACACTTCTAAAATACTGTTAATCAAAGCAATGTCTGAAGTAAAGTTGTTGAAATTGAAATCTGCGTAGGAGTGACTAGGTCAATTATGTTAATAAAATATTCTGCTACTGGGAACTCGCCCTCCATCAGGAGAGCCCTCCGAGCCCTGAACTCCATATAAGTAATATCTTGATGAAAATATAGGCTGGCCACATTTCTAAGAAAGCGATCCGGCAGCCCCACGAGCTGCAGAAAAGGGAATATTTATGCTCAAATCAAGGTCATGTCTGGCACGGAATTTTATTTTAATTATGCAGAGAATCCCAAGTAAAGGAAGGTTTATACGTCCCTATGCTTCAATTAACTGAAGCCTGCTGACTTTGTAGCCCACAAGGGAGCAGCCTGTAATAGACACGAGCAGGTTTGCTCATGTGCTTTTCAATCCATAGAAACACCAGTGCATTTCAGACTCTTTTCTAAAGAACAAAGATCTTCTTTACTTACTTATATGATTTGTATTAAAGGGCTGATTTAGACAACTGTTTTCTTTACTAAAATACCAGATAGGCGCCCATCACTATATCATAGGTAGACCATTCCGCATAAAAGGAAGACATTATTTTATTAAATGCATTTTTCGTACCAGATATATTGGCTTGTAGCCTAATAACAGGTCATCTGCCATTGATGAAACTATGATGTGAATTATAACATTGTATTTGTTTGTTTAATAGTATTAAAATGCAATTTTCTTCTAGTAAATGGAAAGGAAGCAATGCCTTTCATTTTAAAAAATACGGGGGGGGGGCAATTTGCTTGTGTGTTAAGCAGTCCACTAGTATAACTTCAAGCAGTCCTAAATAAAATGTACTAGCGTGCAGGCTGAGGTTTCCATTTACACCTCTGCTACTATGAGAACAAATCCCGAAAGGGCCTGATTAATATATCATTGTTTTTTTGTACTCCTGAATTCCAGACGTAGGTCAGGGGTTCTTCAAAACGTTATGTCTATTACAGTTCACTGAGGTTACCACTATATCTATTCCAGTATCACTACAACCTAAATAGGTTCAAATCAATTCTAGCCAAGACTTGGAGTAAGTTAAATATCGCAAGTGGCCACTGAAGTTCTGCAATGGATTTAAATGCAAATCAACGGAGGCTGGAAGGTACATTTTCCTCACCTAGTCTGATACCCAATTAAAAAATATATCAATAAAAATAAGTTACAAAATATCATATTTCTTTAAAAATTGCAGTCACCGACATGCACAACATTGTGAAAGTAAAATAAAATGAAGGAAATGAAATAAACATAAAAATAAATTAATCTTTTTGTACATATCAACATTGCGTACACTCATATAACATATTGGACATAAAAGTAATTTAATTAAATTGAAATACTCATATAACTGAAAATATTGAAGAAAATTATACAAATCACATTATAAAAATATTACCAAATGATAAAAAATGTATTCATAATGTAAAAAAAGCCATAGAACTGTAAACCTTGCGGACAAATATAAACTGATATTTGCATGTGCGTCTCAATTTGTAGTTCTACGTAACATAGCCTAAACTCTCCCTCAACATTATATAGAACAAAATTTGGGTGAAGTATACCTAAAATATGCCCCAAAAGATACCACTCAAGCAAGGGGGTGGGTTAATGCACTCCTGCTGTTAGGTGCAGAGTAAGTCAATATAATATAAGTGGAGATTTACGTCTAGACGTAGGAGAAATCTGCAGGTGAACAGACCTCTGCAAATAGATTACCTTTGTGAATTGGACCCGGAAGTAAGCTTGGAGTACTATAAGACTAAGGGTCAGATGTACGTAGGAAATTGTTTACGATTACCAAATAGCGCATTTTTGGTAAACACAAATGTGCAAATGTGTCTTTGACACATGTTGAGACCCTGTGGAGCCCAATTAGACCTACCTCATTAATATTCATGAGGTAGATCTCGATATGCGAACCATTGGGAATAGTAAAAATCACTGAGGCAGACCACTATGTCCGTAATTGCTTTTCAATGAGGCTATGTTTTTTAAATGCAGCTGGTTTTCCTTAAAGGAAAATGGAATGTGTTGCAAAAACAAAAATAAAAAGTTTTATTTTCATTTTTAAAGTGCAGGCAGTGGTCCAAGGGTCCACTGCCTGCTCTTAAAAATGTTTTTACAAACATTCACAAAGGAAAAGGGTTAGCTTGGGGACCCCTTCTCATTTGAGAATGGATTAACTACTACTTGAAGTAGGTGGTACAATGCAAATGTTTTGTGACCGCATTTCGGTTGCAAAACATTCACTCATACCATTGCAATTCAATATTAGGAAGGGGCGCCCTAAACACGCCCCTTACTAATGCCGAATCGCAAACCTAATTTGCGATACGGAATTGCAAATTGGGCCTTTGTTAATTGAAATATCTCTTTTTAGGTCTCGCATAGGCAGCGCATGCGCTGCCTCTCCGAGGCATAAAGTACTGAAACTCCACCCATTGTGTTTATCTTTGTTTTGTCGCTTGCCGTTGGTGTAATCTGGCATTGCTCTTCTTATCTTGCTCACTGTTGGCTAGTGGTCCCATACGTCACTTCTGTTTTCTTCCCTTTCTGGAGGAAGCAGTATCGACCAACTACAGTTAACTTACGCTCCAGGGCAGTATGTTTTAATGTTGGGACTACTTCGTTGTTTTTAAGTACCCCTGACTTAGCGCAATGCCCATGAAGCGTCTCTTTGCCTTTTCCCAGAGATGGTGGCACACTTTTACTTTAGCATGTGTGTTGCTCTCAGTTACGGCGCTGCACATAGTGTGGATGTTGCTTCACTTAGCCTGTTGGCAGGCACTGAGCTGTGTTACAAGTGGCGAGAGACTGGGAGTCTACGTCGCTGCATCCCCCCGCCTCGCTCTACATGGTGCCGGGCTTAGCTGCATTGTGGCTGCTACCATGTAAACACGCTTCCCCCGCATGCCAAGCGCAAAGCCGGTCTGCAGCAGCAGCAGTTGCCACAATTACTAGTTTTATTTTATTTGGTATGGCGGCACACTTTTACTTTAGCGCCTGTGTGCAAAGACTTATTTTCCTTGGGGTGGGAAGTTGTCATCTATGAGCTCTTATCCGGTGCATGGAGTTGGGGGTTGTCTCACACTATCATTTTACAGGGTTACTTTTGTGTTAATTAGCCAAGCATGTCCAAGATAAACAGTTAAGAGAGAATTTACAAACATTAGATACCGACAAGCACAAAGTGGTCCCACTTTCGAGGGAATCTATTGCAGTTCTAAAACCACATAAGAGACTCCAGAGCGAACACGAAAACTGACTTGCCGGCTTCCATTTCCGCCCCCTCTCGAACCCACCCTATACCCATTGGCTGAAAGAATTAATCTCTAATTTGATTCACTTAACGTTTACGCACCAATCCACAAATTTCACGTTTACTACCTATTACTTTACTTCGATTCCGGCCTGGGCTCGTATCGATTGGTTGAACGTCAACGTATGCTCCGTACATTTTTGTTCTAGAAGAGGAACTAGACAGAAAACACCCTCCCCGTGGATAGTAAAATTAATTTAAAACGCACTGTGATTGTGAAGCAAAGCATGACAAAGTCATCGTTACATAAGTTAGAATAGATACAAAAATAGTTTTATAATTTACCCTAATTAACTATTTATGTAAATATTCATAGATACCATCAATGTATATCTTTCCAATATTTTTATTTCAAATTTATAAGCAACAATTAATTTGCAATTATCACAAGTATATTTCAGTGTCTGCCTCTTGTACACGCTTCTCTGTATCTGGCTATCCTGTCCTCTTTAAAAAGCTCCCTTGCTGTGGGTAGCCCCGTCTTGGATTAGGTAACCCCATTTCCTCTCTTGTCAGATGCACAGTAACAAAGGCTCCTGCGTTGTAAAATGTGCAGTGTTATTTTCTAAAGCAGTAAACACAACTGGGAAGCCACTGCCTGGGCTAGATAAAATTATTCAACAATGACCTACTGTAATGTAGAGCCTAGCGCAGGCACATATGGTGGGATCGTGCAGCTCTTACACAAGCCTGCGATTTTTTTCTGCTAGGCTCTGAGTTGAGTGTTTGCTGGGGGGAAACTTCTGAATTATTTTGCATTGAGAGTGGTTGATTGCTGGTGGCAGGACACCAAACGGAAATTATTCTTTTCATACTTGGCATGAAATTAGGTGGTTGTTGTCTTTGCTTGTCCACCACTACAAGTTTGTTTGATTAGTGTTGGTTGCAGTGACTAGGTTGTCCATTTGTCACTTTTGTGCTGTTTTTCCATTAGAGTTGTGGTCACGTGCCTGTCTCCGGTAGTAGTAACAATCAATACATGTGCATTTGTAAAGTGCACGTTCACTCCTTAGGGCATTTCGTCACAGAATAACAGGTGTCTATTGTTACCCAACTCAGTGGCACTCATTGTATCGACCTTGGGAGGATGAAAGGCGGAGTTGACCCGCAGGTATTTGGTTTTCACACACAGATCATGGTGCACGCTCATTTTTCACACTGCACAATACAATTGAATGCTGGTTTTCAAATGAGTTTTCATACTGCAGGCACAACAGGCTTTCCTGTAACATTCAGCATGTCATGCACACTTTTCACTTTCCAAGCAGCCTGTGACAATGTCAGCCGCTCCTTTGCAAGGAAATAGGTTTTGTATTTACAAGAGTTTGAGCTATTTTGATTGTAAATGGCAATGCTTTTTATTAATGTGATAATTAGCAAAACAGATAAATAAAGGCATTTACAATGCCAATAGCTTAAACTCTCGCAAATGCGAGACCTATTGCATTGCAAATGCGTGTTTCATTTGGAAACGGTCCAATTCTGTGTATGGGCAGTTTGCAAACGAAGAAAAATCTATGTACTTCTACTCATAGCTAAATCTTTGTGAATTGAGGCCGTTGGGTGTAATTTAGGAATGCGCCACTGAGCTTCTCGTCCTTATGAAGTCACAAATTTGATAATGACAGGCTTAACAGGAACTATAGCCCGTCTAACTCGATCTGTCTAATAAGTGATGAATTAGATCAACCGACGGAGCCTTGGACTTTCGAAGGACACATGTGATGCTGCTCTTTTAATACCAACAGCACAGGGCAATGCCTGTGTGTTTAATGTCAGATTCAATAGAGACTTTCAACTGCAGATGTTTCAGCTTGTGCCATTCTTCCAGCACAGCTTTAGGAAAGTGTGTATATATATATTCACAATGTTCGGTTGGGTATCTGTCACCATTTCCTTTTTCACTTGTTTCAGGATATGTAGGGGCAAGTGATACATGTGGTGCATTTGTTAAACATCATGTAATAGATTTATTATTTTAAGAACCTAATAGGTGATTATGCGAGTCTGTAAATGGTGACCCGCGTTTATAAAATGATGTACTTGAAATGATAGGCAGCATATCTGGTTTAATAAGCAATTATCCGATATATCTGAGCCGGGGAGTGATGAATCCACCTCAGTAGGCAATGCATTTAATTCAATGGCTGATTTGTCTGATTTAATAGGTTGCTGCCTTTTTTATTTTCTTAGCGTGTGATGAATGCAAGTGATGTATCTATTTCAGTGTGACTGGAATCATATTCTCGAACAGTGCAATTATTTCAGTGGGTAATGGATGAGGCTTTCCTAGCAATGTGTTTCAGAAGGTAATGCATTTATTTCAGAGAGTGATGTATCCGCTGCCTCCCTCTGCTCTTCGCTGAGCAGTGCAGCTCAGAAAGTATTTCTGCACGTCAGTACAAACAGAAAGCGGATGTTAAACAGATTTGAGAATCAAGCAAAAACAATTTTTCCGCATTTTCCAATTCTCACAAAATTGTTATTGCAATAGTTTCATTTTCAGAAAATGTGATTTTCTGCCTATCAAAGTAAATTTAGAAGAAGATATTCAGGTATTTTGGCTTGTGTTTCCGGCTTCCTTACCCGAGCCATTTTATTTGATTTCTCTTTCCCCATAATTCCTATGTACACTTTTTGTTTATACATAGTCAGAACTTCCACAAAATACTATTTTACGCGTCATGCACGAATGACGATTGTTCACCTACTAGTGTCATCATGGCCTTCGACTCAAACCTTTTAGGCCTGCCCTAGAGAAAGCTTAGCCGTCCTTACAGTCTTCTGTAGTCAAAGAAATTCGTAGGTAAAAAATGCATATTTATATATACGTAGAGGGACTTTGGGTCGGCCCTCTTCAACCATTGCATTGTTCAATTCTCGCTTAGCATTTTTCTTCTATAGAAGCTTACAGTAGAGAGCATGTGTAGTCACAAACTTTCTCACGGGCCAAATTTACAGTGTGGTTTGTGGCCGAGGGCCGCACCGGTGGGGGCGGGGTCAGTGGGGGAGGGGGGCGGTGCTAGAGCAAAAAAAACCTGTGACCATGAGGTTGAACACAGGCCCCTGCATCGGACGCCTTCATCCACTGAGCCAACAGACCCTGCATACACACATCTATCTCTCTCTCTCTCTCTCTCTCTCTTTCCCTCCGTCCCTCTCTCTCTCTATCTCCCTCACTCTCTCTATCTCCCTCCCTCTCTCTACCTCCCTCCCTCTCTCTATCTCTCCACCTCCCTCTCTCTGTCTCTCTCCCTCACTCTCTCTGTCTCTCTCTCTCCCTCCCTCCCTCTCTCGCTGTCTCCCAGTGTCTCACTCACTCTGTCTCCCTCTCTTTCTCTCTGTCTCCCTCTCTTTCTCTGTTTCCCTCACTTTCTCTCTGTCTCCCTCTCTTTCTCTCTCTGTCTGTCTCCCGCCCTCTGTGGCCCTCCCTCTGTCCCCTCCCTCTGTCTCCCTCCCTCTGTCTTTCTCCCTCTGTCTCCCTGCCTCTGTCTCCCTTCCTCTGTCTCTCTCCCTCTGTCCGTCTCCCTCTGCCAGTCTCCCTCCCTCTGTCTCCCTCCCTCCCTCTGCCTCCCTCTCCCTCTGTCTTCCTCAGTGCGTCTCCCTCTGTCCGTCTCCCTCTGTCCGTCTCCCTCTGTCTGTCTCCCTCTGTCCGTCTCCCTCTGTCTGTCTCCCTCTGTCTGTCTCCCTTTGTCTGTCTCCCTCTGTCAGTCTCCCCCTCTCTGTCTCCCTCTCTCTGTCTCTCTGTCTCCCTCTCTCTATGTCTCCCTCTCTCTGTCCCTCTGTCTCCCTCTCTCTCTGTCTCCCTCTGTCTCCCTCCCTCTGTCTACCTCTCTCTGTTTCCTTCCCTCTCTCTGTCTCTTTCCCTCTCTCTGTCTCCTTGCCTCTGTCTCCTTCCCTCTCATTGTCTCCCTCCCTCTGTCTCCCTCCAACTGTCTCTCTGTCTACCTCTCTCTGTCTCCCTCTCTCTCTCTCCCTCCCTCTGTCACCCTCTGTCTCCCTTACCCTCCCTCTCCCTCCCTCAGTCTCCCTCAGTTTCCCTCTCCATCTCTCTGTCACTCTGCCTCTTTCCCTCTATCTGTCTGTTCCTGTCTCTGTCTCTGTCTCTATCTGTCTCTGCCCCTGTCTCCCTTTCTCTATCTCCCTCTCCATCTCTCTGTCTCCCTCTCCGTCTCTCTGTCTCTGTCTGTCTTGGTCTGTCTCTGCCTCTATCTGTCTCTGTCTGTTTCTATCTCTCTCTGTCTGTCTCTGTCTCTATCTGTCTCTGCCTCAGTCTGTCCCTGCCCCTATCTCTGTCTCTCTCTGTCTGTCTCTCTATCGCTGTCTGTCTCTCTCTACCTCCATCTGTCTCTACCTCCATCTGTCACTACCTCCATCTGTCCCTACCTCCATCTGTCTCTACCTCCATCTGTTTCTGTCTGTCCCTGTCTCCCTCCCTCTGTCGCCAGCTCCGTCCCTCTGTCTGTCTTGGTCTGTCTCTGCCTCTATCTGTCTCTGTCTGTCCCTGTCTTTGTCTGTCCCTGTCTCTATCTCTGTTTCTGCCTCTACCTGTCTCTGCCTCAATCTGTCTCTGCCTCAATCTGTCTTTGCCTCATCCTGTCTCTGCCTATATCTCTGTCTCTATCTCTATCTCTATCTCTGTCTCTATCTCTACCTTTGTGTCTCTCTCTCTCTATCACTGTCTGCCTCTGTCTGTCTCTGCTTCCAACTGTTTCTGTCTGTCCCTGCCTCTATCTAGCTCTGTCGGCCCAGTCTCTATCTGCCCTGGTCTCTATCTGTCTCTGCCTCTATCTGTCTCAATAGGTCTTTATCTGTCCCTGTCTCTATCTGTCTCACCTCACCTGGCTCTCACTCCCTCCTGCCCTATGTCAACTCACCCCCCCCATTAGTCCCTGCTGTCCTCTGTCACCCTCTGCCATCTCACCTGGCTCTCACTCCCTGACGCCCTTCGTCACCTTGCACCACAAATATCCGATTATTTTAGCATCTTTTTTGCACTTAAAGTGGCAATGCAGGGAGTAGGATTTTTTGTCCTTAATTCTGGCAGGCAGCAATTTGCATTCGGCACACATACGAAGCTGAGGAAAAAAGGGCAGAAAAGGCAGACCAATTTGAAGGAATGGTATAAAGGTTAGTAAGTTCACCATTCGGTAGAAGCAATGCTATTTAAATTGTAGCAATATTATGTAAAATGTTGTCATGCCACAGACACGATTTCTCAGATGTCAATACTTGAAAGATTAACCAGGCCCGGGAATACATTAAGCCACTCTAGGCAGCTCCCTGGCCGCTTGCAACTGCAAGTTGGCGCCAGATTGCACGGCAAAGGGAGTACCCAAACGCAAAATCTTATTTTGCCCGTGCTTCAAAAAAATTCCTGCTGTGAAGTTGAGATTAATTAACTATGAAAGCCATCAGTAAAAGTTCCTGCAAAGGCACCGAGCATGGTCACAATTTCTTTATGCTAATGTCAATATGTTTAGCAAAAGGGGCACAAACCACCCCAACCCCCCCCCCGTTCCCCCTCTTAAGTCCCTGCTGGCCTCTGTCACCTCACCATGTGTCAGCCCGGGATGAGGCAGCTTCCCCAGCGCGCACACAGCCGCACCCAGTACTTAACTACTTCACAGGTCTTTAAAAGACCATTTACATGTTAATGAGGCTTTGTTCACCTCTTCTTAGTGCCCCTGCAGCTGCCCTCTGAATATCGCTGGAATCACCTGGCCCGTCTCTCTGAGTCCGTGCTGTTGCAAATGGTGGTGTTTGCAGTAATACCATTGAAGGCACTGAATTCAATCACAAAGAAAACAGGTGGAAACATACAGAGTTCTCTAATTGTAAAACTAGAAATGTAGTTTATGCAGTAGTATGCCCATGTGACCGAATCTATATAGGGAAAAAAAACAACAGGTGAATACCAGAATCACACAACACAGGTCCAGAATTAAAAAGAAAGTGCTGACTGCCTCAATGGTTGAACATTTCATAGCTAAAGCCCATGGGGAGAATGATTTCCATTGGACCACTTTGGAGGTAATAAATTCAAACCAAGCTACAACTTGATACAGAAAGCCTGCTGCTACAAAAAGAGGCTTACTTAATTATGAAGTTTAACACTACAGTGACAGGACTTAACAGTATGGGACAACTTAATAGGGTGTGATTCACAAATTTTAAAATGCATTAATGAGAGTTAGAAAACATCTAAGAGAATGTGTGACTTCAACAAAAGTCCATTTAATCATGAAGGGTTGAACGCCATGGGTCCGGCAAAAAATTTGGCGCTTTGTATATTTAAAAAAAACTTGGTGCTTGGCACAATGAAGGTCATATCAATGTTTTCGATCTTAGATAGAGTTTTTAATATGAGCAGCTGGCCCTGAACCTCACAACAAAATGTAAGCTAGCACTGTGATAAACTAAGGCAGACAAGTGGCTCTGAAAAACGAATGTGTTTAACAACGAACGCTTCATTTAACTACATTTCCTAGAATGCATTGTACAGGATCTCTGAGAGAGATTGCAATGCGATTGGGCGTTGGGATTAGCCATGCCCCCTCTCTTTCTCCTTTTGTAAATCATGTTTGACGCACGCGGCAAACCAGTAATGGCGGCACCGGGAAAGTAGGATATGGAGTGAAGAACTAAAGAGATTGATAATAGCGGTGAGTGAAACTTCACAACAATTCTTTAAACTTGTTCAAGCCTATCAAGCAAGCCTTCTGACTCGTGCGCTTCGTTTTAGGAAACACTAGCATTGACGAGAGGCTTTTAAGAAGCTGGACATCGTGGCTCCGAAAAAAAGAGACACAAAGGTAATTGGCAGCAACATTGTATCCGCGAGTAGAAAGCCGCGCGGTTATGTTGAAAGGAACTAAATGAAACCACTCTCTCTGCAGTTTCGTAATTCCAGCAATACAATCCATGATATAAACAAAACGGCCAGAATAAATATCCGCAAGGGTTCCATGAGCAGGTACGGATTGAACTTTTTGAAGCATATTGTTTTGCCAATAATAGCAAGGCAGACTGTATATTTGAACAACAATATACATTAATTGCAGGTTCGTGACGCCAGACCACATCAAATGTCATTGTGAATTCTAGCCTGTATTGAGAGAACCGCAAAACGGTAGGTGCTTAAAAAGATGAGATTATGGATGCGAGCGAAATATACATGAAAGCTAGCATTAAAAATACTCCCTTTTTGTTTTAGACAAATCACGAACGGAAACAGCGCAGATTAATTTTGATCCCATGTCCACACTAGTGAAAAAGGTGCTCACCATACTGCTTCAGGTACCATAAACAATAGAAGTACATATAAATAAGTGTAAAGAGAGAATCCAATAGGAAGGGAGAAATCACTAAAGTTCTATTTTACAACTGTTTTTATATCACTGTGTTGTGTTATTCTGCTACAGGTCTCAATAAAATCGCCGGGACACTCTTTTTGAGTAGCCGTGCACTATACAAAACAATATATAACATAACATAACATAACATAACAACTTCTTTTGTAGATTTAGAAGAAACGCCCTGATGAGAGTTCTGTGAAGAATTTAACAGAACTAGAAACGTGTCGTCATATGGTTTCATTCCATTATAAACCAAAGGATAAATACATTTTATGCCTTAAATATATTGTGCAATGGAGTTGATAAATTAAAAGAAAACATCTTTTCAGTGGAAATTTAAGAATAGGACAATAGGACAAGAAGTGGTTGTTTTATTGTAATATATTTGCCTTTCATAAATTGTCTGTTTTAGTAATTGTCTATTTTTTTAAATGTCATTCGAGGTTGTTTGTAAAATGTAATATATTGTCTCTTTGTTTGATTAGTGTAAATGTTTTCTACTATTTACAAGGATAAACACAAGCTGCAAGTGTCTGTTCTAAAAGTATAAATCACTTAAGCTTTTCAGCATTTAGAGATATAGGCTTACCCTTATTTGCATAAGTATCACTTTTTAAAAGTGACATTTCTGAAAACAGTAATGTTAAATTAAACTTCACCAGTAAGGAGGATTTGTTATTATCATTCTAAACACATTGAACATGAAAAAGCTACTCTTCTCTAACCAGGAATTACAGCTTAAAAGTGTACTAAGAATTTCCCAATGCTAACCTATGGAAGGAGTAGGCCTCACAGTTGTAAAAAATGAAATAGGCTGTTTATCAGTACCAAGAAATGCAAAACATACCAGACATGTCCAACCTTTCATTTTACAGTACCCTGCCCTTAAGGCTACCTAAGGCCTACCTTAAGGATGACATATATGTAATAAAAGAAGAGATTCATGCTTGGTAAGTAGTTTTAAATGCCAAGTTGAAGTGGCAGTAAACTGCACACCCCAGCACTACAATGGCATGCCTAAGGTAGGTTGGAAACGCTACTTATGTGGGTGGCATAATTAGTGCTTCATGGCTACTAGCAGCATCTGCAATACAGGCCCTAGCTATATGAAATACCACTTTACAAGGGACTGAAAGTAAATCAAATACGTCAAACAGGTGTAAACCAATTCTACCGTTTAGAGGAGAGAGCACATGCACTTTAGCAATGTTCAGCAGTGGTAACGTGTCTAGACTCCTTACGCCATCAAAAACAGCGTCAAAAAAAGAAGGAAAAAGTTTGGGGTGACCCTTCAGAGATGGCCATTTTCTAACAAGATTCCTTCGGGAGTCATACATAACATAAAATATAGATAGGCAAAAAGTAAATTATGTGGTTGTTTTTCACCTCAGAGTTCTGAGTGACATATTAGACAACTCGAGCTTCACTCTCATGGCCTATTCCATGTCTGTCATGACTCCGCTACACCAGACCACTACAACTGCCAACTCCCTTGCAGATCACTTATGGTTGGGTACAGTAGTATTATTCTTGCATATCCCCATTAAAACCCACCCCTGTCCCATGCATGCTGCACACCATAAGTGCGTTATTGATTTATGTTTTGTGTATTATTTGTCATAGATATCGCAAGGATCATGTTCATGTAAATCATGTCACGTAGAATTTGTGTGGTTTTCTTTTAAATCAATTTCCTGAGTTTTATTTCGAGTCTTTGTACATGTTTAGAGGCAAACAATAATGTGCAAAATAACTGCACAACAATAAGGACACTTTAAAGCAAAAGCATTTGCTTTCAATCACTGTTTCCTGCCTAATAAGACTTACGGTCTATGCGCACTACGTGCAAGCATCTACTTGGGTGTGGCCATGCTATAAATAGCCACACCCGAGTTCTAGAAGGCGCTTAGTCTTCCATAATCGTTCAAGGGATCAACCCGCTTACATGTTTGTTGTTGCGGCTCCCGCCTGGCTTCTTTCCGGCACCAGTACTTTGACAGGACATCACGGTGGGCTGTTCTGGAAATCTTCTCGCCTTTCCTAAAAAAGAAAGAAGAAAGCTAAGTGAACCATTTCTTTCATGTTATTTTATTTTACGTTAAGGCGCCCATCGCAGGACAGCTGCATTGGAAGTAAAGACAATTTTTGGAACCTTTGTTTATAAAGCAAAAAACATTTCTGAAGAATAAAGAATGCATCTGAGAAGATTTAAAAAAAAGCTTTTTAAGAGACTAACAAAAACGAACTATGGTAACAAGTTCTTTTTTGAGCAATGTTTTGGTATTTGTATTATTATTCTTAAAATAATATCCAGAGAATATGTGATGGACAAGTCAGTTGGGGGAAGTACAAGTAAGTGATTATTGAACACTAGAGTCACTGTTAGGGACACAAGCTGTATACCTGTATAAATAAATCAAGTAACTTATGCTTGTTAATTCTGATTGCCTCACAGAACAAGACAACAAACTGCGCATCTCAACATCAAAACACCAACCAACTCTCTTCAACCACAACTGGACGCCATCACAAGACTTCAAGAACTCTACACCACAATTCTTAAGATCGCAGGTAGGACATATCTGTAGAATAACGCTTGTGGTAGAAAGTAGTATAGCGCATCACTTGGAGAATTAAGAAAATTGTATTAATCCTTACTTGTTGCCTCGCAGGTCGATAACAAGAAGACATCAGCGTCCAGAATATGGCTCTCCTCCCTAAACCTTATCCCATAGCCTTAGTGGGTTATAGTAAACACAGGTTATAAGGTAGGGTACAGGGAAGTTGGCTCATAGCGTCTCTGCAAAACTACAATCAAGCACCCTATAGGTAAGAGTGCTTGTTTGTCCGTTAACAGAAGGTTAAGCCCACGTGAATTGCTTCTCCCAGATGCTATGACTCAAAATCCAGAAGTATCATTGCAGGATATAGCTGCTATGTTACCGACCATTCAGGCAGACAATGCTGCACTTCGTAGAGATGTATCAGCTCTACAAACCACAATGCAAGCCTCATCTGTTCCCCAGTCTACTATGTGGACACATAAACCAATTCTTAAACCAACCACGTTTCAACCTCATATGCAAACACTGCATATCAGTAGTTGTCCTTCTTTCTCTTCCGCACAAACTCAGGTTGTAGCTCCTGTAACTGTCCATCTAGCAGCACCAGAACAATTTTACGGCGATAGCAACAAATACAGAATCTTTTTAAATCCATTTGCATTTCATTGCAAAACCAACGGCCTTTCCTGATGATTCCTCTAAAGTAGCCTTTATTGTCTCTTATTTAGGAGGGGATGCAGCGTTATGGTCCGTTCCACTAGTGGAATGAGATGACCTAATTTTATATGATTTACAACGCTTTAAGAATACAATGAAGAAACTGTTTTCCAAACATGTTTTGGTGCAATCTGCAAACCACAACTTACTTCACCTAAAGCAGGGCTCCTCAGATTTGTTGCATTATATCTCCCAATTCAATAGATTAGACATTGAAGCAAAATGGACTGAAGAGAAACGTGTTTCCCTTTTATATAAAGGGCTCAGGGAGGAGTTTATTGACATGATAACATAGATTCTGGATCCCCCAGTAGATATAGAAGATTTCATAGATCTAGTCATCAAGTTAAATCACTGTCTATCAGAGCAAAGGAGTGAGAAAGGACGGACTGAGCACAAACTGTTCATGTTTAAAGAAAAAAACAATCCAAAAGTAAAAGTAGCACCCAAGGTAGACATGGGGGAATCCATGCAAATTGGGACTATTAGAGGTTGCCATAGTAAAGAAGAAAAGAACAAAAGAAGAAAGTTAAATCAATGCCTTTATTGTGGGAAGACCGACCATTTCATAAAAGAATGTCCCAATCATCCCAATAAACCTAAATTTAAGCCTAATGAGGTAGCAATGACTTAGCAGTCGGAAAATTAAATAGCTTGATGAAAGATGAGGTCAGTTTGTCGAGTAAACATACTAGTCTGGCCTCCACAGTCCCGGAAACTTCGTTTCACCATCTCAGCATTAGGATACTACTACAGTCTTTGGATGGCAAGGAGCGGTCATGGTCTGTGGACGCTCTCATTGATTCAGGAGCCACAGGCAATTTTATTGACACACACTTTTTACACGATTTAGGTTTAAAACAGGTACCTAAACTTAAGCCCGAAATGGTAAGAGCAGTAGACGGTAAGGAGTTGACATCAGGGCTAATACAGCATCACACAGAGGCTCTTGTCCACACACCACAAAGAACATATCACCTTTGATATCATTGACGCACCACCATTTCATCTTTTTTGGGGGGTCCCCTGGTTAGTACAACCTAACCCAAAAATAGATTAGGTACAAAAAAAACATTCTGTTTGACTCAAATGATTGTTGTTCAAACTGCCTTCATAATTCTGTATCTGAACATATCCTACAAGGTTATGATTTTCGAAAGGAATCCAAAAGTATATTACTGTTTGAAGGGGTACCTACTGAATGCTCGGCCCTATTGGATGTTTTTGACAAAAAAGGGCCAATACTCTACCACTGCACAGAGACTTTGATTGTCGCATTGATCTAGTATCTGGGGCAACCCTGCAGTGTAGCAGAATAAATGCACTCACAGAAAAAAAGAAATGAGCATTTACGTGAATATTTAGATGAATACCTTGCCAATGGTTTTATACGACATTCAAAGACTCCAGTCTCCTTGCCTCTTTTTTTATACCAAAGAAGGGGGAGAGTTGCAAACGCGCATCGATTATCGTGCACTCACTAACGTTGAATGTCTGACATAATATCGACAGACAGAATATCGAACTACAAAAATATCGGAACAAAAATATCGACATCAAAAATATCGGAATCCTATCTTCATAAAGGTAAGTACAAAAATATCAAAAAAAAAATATCGTAGTACAAAAATATCGGAATTAAAAATATCGTTTTTTTAAATATATTAATAATAATGTAAACATAATTTTAAAATACATATAATTTTACAAACATTAAATAAAAATATTAAAACAAAATTAAAAGTAATACATATACATTTAAAATAAATAAAACACTTAATAATTTAATGTAAATTTTTTTTAATGTTATTTAATTGATTTAATGTAATATTTTTTTGTTTTTACCCTGTACACCTGTACCCCAAAAACCCAAAACTGACCCTGAACCCTAAAAATATCCCTGTACCCCAAAAACCCAAAACTGACCCTGAACCCTAAAAATACCCCTTTACCCAAAAACTGAAAACTGACCCTGAACCCTAAAAATACCCCTTTACCCAAAAACTGAAAACTGACCCTGAACCCTAAAAATACCCCTTTACCCAAAAACTGAAAACTGACCCTGAACCCTAAAAATACCCCTTTACCCATGAACTGAAAACTGACCCTGAACCCTAAAAATACCCCTTTACCCATGAACTGAAAACTGACCCTGAACCCTAAAAATACCCCTTTACCCAAAAACTGAAACTGACCCTGAACCCTAAAAATACCCCTTTACCCAAAAACTGAAAACTGACCCTGAAGACTAAAAATACCCCTTTACCCAAAAACTAAAAACTGACCCTGAACCCTAAAAAAACTCCTTTACCCAAAATTAATTAATATTATTTAATTACCAATTAATTATTAATTAACAATAACAATAAAGTAAATATATTAGCACATTAGCTGTAATTAATTTAATTTAATAATTATTATTATTTTTCCCAATTAATTAATTAAGAATAACAAAAATTTATATATAAAAAAATTACTGTAATTAAATAATTAATATTAATTAATTACCAACTAATTAATAATTATAAATATGTACAAAATTATATTAATTAATTAACTAATTAATATAAATTAATTACCAATTAATTATTAATTAAAATATGTACAAACATATATTAATTAATTATTATTAAATTACTTCCCACCCTATTCCCCTATAAACCCATAACCCGCTACAGAACATATTTATCAATTAATCAATTAATTAAAATGAATTAAAAATTATTTCTCAATTAATTAATTAATAATTCCTGCTAATTAATAATTAATTTAACATCATTAAATTACTTCCCACCCTATTCCCCTATAAACCCACAACCCGCTACAGAAGTAAAAGACAATATTTAATTAAATTACATTAAAAATAAATAATAAAACATAATAAATACAATATAATATACACTAAATTTATTTAAAAATTGATATTAGTAACATCAAAGTTATTTATTTCGATATTATTGACATCGATATTTAAAACTTCGATATTACTGATATCATACTAATATCGATATTAAGACTGTCGATATTACTTACCTTCGATATTTTGTCCCATCGATATTTAAACTTCGATATTTTTGTATATCGATATTTAAAAATCGATATTTTGTCTGTGTACCATAGCGTTACAGTAAAAAATAGATATCCTCTTCCATTAATACCCACATTACTAGATCAAATCAAGGATGCCACCATTTATACGAAACGGGATTTGCGTGGTACATACCATCTTGTGAGAGTTTAAGAGGGCGACGAATGGAAAACAAAGTTTCTTACAGAATTCGGCCTCTACAAATATCAGGTTATGCCCTTCGGACTCTGCAACGTGCCGGCAGCATTACAATTTTTTATCAATGACTTTTTGAGAGACTTTTTGGAAATTTGTTGTGTGGTGTATATTGACGACAGCCTCATTTATTCAGGAACTGTAACGGAACATATACAACAAGTACGAGCTGTTCTTCAATAGCTTTTAAAAAAATCCCTGTATTTAAAGCCTGAAAAGAGCATGTTTCATACCACCAAAGTAGACTTCGTATGTTACGTAATCAGTCCTTCTGGAATTGAAATGAACCCAAAAAAGATTCAAACAGTGATAACTTGACACAGTCCCTCATCCGTGAAACAAATTCAGAGTTTCTTAGGGTTTGCCAACTTTTATTGACATTTTATTCAAAATTTCTTTCAGATTATAACCCCAATCACTAAACTATTACGTAAAAACACTAAATTTGAATGGAATGATTCGACTGAGCAAGCATTTCAAACTCTAAAAAAGCAATTTACATCAGCTCGAATTTTAATGCATCCTGACCCATCTAATCCATTCATAGTAGAAGCAGATGCCTCACAATTCGTCATTGGGGGTATTTTATCACAAAGACACAGGGCAAATGCATCCTAAAGTTTATATTTAAGAAAATTATCATCAGTGGAACAACATTATACTATAGCTGATAGAGAGCTCTTGGCCATAAAAGCAGTGTTTAAAGAATGGCAACACTACTTGTTAGGGTCAAGACACCCTGTTACCATCAATAATGATCATCGTAATTTACAAACAATGCAATCAGTTAAAGCTCTTTCTGCTTATCAACTCCGGTGGATCCTCTTTTTTAATTATGACAATTTTGTCATTACATACAGTCCAGGAAAAGACAATAACGAGGCAGCCACTTTATCATGTATAGGACTCAAGTTAGATACGAACTGTTCACAAGAATCTTCACAAGTAATTTTGCCATCCCAATGTTTTCTAGTGGGAGTTACTTATAAGGATGTGATGGAAGGAGTTCAGAAAGAACTACAGAATAAAAAAATGCAAGAGTGGCAAGAACAATATCCTCTACTTCAATGGAAAGATAATGTGTTGTTCACTTCTCCTCTTTTGCAAAATCAAGTAATACAGCTGCATGATGTTACACCATTGTCAGCTCACCCTGGAGTTACCAAAACCTACCAGTTAATCAAAAGACGATTCAGGTGGCCTTCCATGTTTAAACATGTACAAACTTATGTGACTACCTGTACTATTCGTATACAGAATAAATCTTCACATCAAACCCCCAGTGGTTTTTTACTTCCTTTACCAATACCATGGCATACAATATCACTTGATTTTATAGTAGAATTACCTTGCTCAAAAGATGGATTCACCACTATTCTGTCAGTAATCGATTATTTTACAAGAATAGCACATTTTATACACCTATGAAAAGTGCCATCAGCAAAAGAATTAGCTCGGACGTTTTCAAAAGAAATCGTATGATTACATGGAATCCAGTCTGTCGTTATTTCAAACAGAGGTCCCCAATTAATTTCCCATTTTTGGCAGAAGTTAGGTAAATCCTTAAACATGGAAGTCCGTACTTTTTCTATTTATCACCCTCAAACAGATGGTTTGACCGAGCGCACAAATCAAACCATAGAATCATATTTGCGTTGCACATTATTTGATTGTAATGAAGAATGGTCAGATGTGTTATGAGTTTTAGAATTCGCTATAACAACGTGGATCAATCATCCATAGACATGTCTATGATTATGTAAAACATTTGGTTTCCTTTCAAAACCAAACTCAGTTTCATTTGGCTGAAGCAAACAAAAATGAGAAAAAAGCAACTGATGTACATAGATCCACTTAATCTTCCTATTCAGTAAGAGATAAAGTATGGCTATCTACGAAACATTTACACATTAAAGGAAATAAAAAAGTTGAGTCCTAGATTTATTGGTCCGTTTCCCATAGAAAAATCATCAACCCCGTAAGTGTACGATTGACAGTGCCTTCTAAATATCGCTTCCACCCTGTGTTCAATGTCTCGTTATTAAAACCATTCAATCCTGAAACTCGTCCAACACTAGCTCTACCCTCTATAGAGGTAGATGGTGTGCCTGAATTCGAAATAAAAGCTGTCATTGACTTAAAAAATAATTTGAGGCAAGTTGTACTATTTAGTAGATAAGAAGGGTTACGGTCCTGAAGAACGATCATGGGAACCATGTGCCAATATACAGAATGCTCCACGAAAGGTAAAGTCTTTTCATGCTTGCTACCATGATAAACCCAAACCTATTTCATTGGTCTTAGGGGGTATTTTGAGAGGGGGATACTGTCATGACTCCACTACCACTGACCACTGCAACTGCCAACTCCCTTGCACATTACATACGGTTGGGTACAGTAGTAGCATTTTGGCATATCCCCATTAAAACGCACCCCTGTCCCATGCATCCTTCACACCATAAGTGCTTTATTGATTTATGTGTTGTGTATTATGTGTCATAGATATCGCAAGGATTATGTTCTCGTAAATCATGCCACGTAGATTTGGTGTGGTTTTCTTTCAAATCTTTTTCTTGGGTTTTATTTTGAGTCTTTGTACATGTTTTGATGCAAAAGAACTGAACAACAATAAGGATAATGTAAAGCAAAAGCATTTGCTTTCAATCACCGTTTCCTACCTAATGAGACTTATGGTCTATGCGTATTACGTGCACGCGTCTGCTTGGGTGTGGCTATGATATAAATAGCCACACCCGAGTTCTAGAAGGTGCTTAACCTTCCATCATCGTTCAAGAAATCAACCTGCTTACCTGTTTGTTGTCGCCGCTCCTGCCTGGCTTATTTCCAGCACCGGTACTTCGTCAGGACATCATGGTGGGCTGTTTTGGAAATCTACTCGCCTTTCCTAAAAAAAGGAAGATGAAAGCTAAGTGAGCCATTTCTTTCATGTTATTTTATTTTAAGTTAAGGCGCCCATCGCAAGACAGCTGCATTGGAAGTAAAGATCCTTTTTGAAACACTTTGTTTATAAAGCAAAAACATTTCTGAAGAATAAAGAATGCATCTGAGAAGATTTTTAAAAAACTGTTTAAGAGACTAACAAAAACGAACTTTGGTAACAAGTTATTTTTAGAGCAGAGTTTTAGTTTTTGTATTATTATTTTGCAAATCATATCCACAGAGTACGTGATGGACAAGTTAGTTGGGGAATGTGCAAGTAAGTGATTATTGAACACTAGAGTAACTCTTAGTGACACAAACTGTATACCTGTATAAAGGAATCAAGTAACTTATTCTTGTTAATTCTGATTGACTCACAGAACAAGACAACAAACTGCGCATCTCAACATCAAAACTCCAACCAACACTCTTCAACCATGAATGGATGCCATCACAAGACTTCAAGGAAGCTACGCCACAATTCTTAAGATCACAGGTAGGACATATCTGTAGAATAACGCTTGTGGTAGAAAGTACTATAGCGCATCACTTGGAGAATTAAGAAAAACGTATTAATCCTTACTTGTTGCCTCGCCGGTCGACAGCAAGAAGATGTTGGCGTCCAGAATCCGGCCCACCTCCCTAAACCTTACCCATAGCCTTAGTGGGTCAAAGTAAACACAGGTTATAAGGTAGGGTACAAGGAAGTTGGCTCATAGCGTCTCTGCGAAAGTACAATCAAGCACCCTACAGGTAAGAGTGCTTGTTTGACCATTGACAATGTCAGTCAAAAACCCTTGGTGAAAAATATCCCTGTAAACCCTATTGCCCTTCTATGATTCTCTATATTATCTTTAAATACCAGCTATTTATTTTGCATACATTTTGGGTGTCTAGGTATATGGTGATTTATTTTTTGTTTCTTTTTAAATTTAGAAAGTGTTTAAGCAACATTGCAGCTGCCTATTATTTGAGTACTTAGTTAATTTATTATTTTCTCTTTCACAAATAAAAATAAGTATACAATTCATAGTATAACAGAAAGTCTCGGCCACATGAGAGAAAATAGTTTTTTACATTTTCATTTTTTCATGCAAGCTTATGGCAGACCATATTTGTTTATTTTTTAAAATTTTGCTGCACGCTTGCAATAAAACATACAAATAAATTACCATTAACTAACAATAAAGAAGGACGTTTCTATCTGGTATTGGGAGTTAGTGAAACAGAGGAATGGAAGATGAAGGAGCCATGGACTGAATGGGATGGATGCTTTCCGATTCTAGGGCTAAAAGATTTATGCCAAGTATCACCAATCATGCTTTACTCCTAGGTAAAATCTACTGCATGAAAAGAAATCTAATTTTTACCCTTCATAGGATATCCTGTACACCTGAAAAATGGGTAAAATCCTCACAAGAAGTTTCCCTATTTAAGAGATGCCATGAACTAAGAGAAAAACATGAACACATGTTTATAGGGTGTTTGTCATTTACGCATTATTGAATGAAGTAAGCAAATTAATTTTGGTATTGGCTGGGTGCAAAATCAAGTTAAGCCAAACCCTAGATCTATTTGATTGGGATCCAGCCTTGGAGTCCTCTTTCAAAGCTCCTCGAAAGAGACTAATATTCTATTTAATTCTGTTGGCCAGAAAGAGATGTGTAAATAATGGGTCTGACCGGATCCCCCTTTGGCAATAGAATGATTAAGCTCAGCAAAACATGTTAGTCACTCCAATATAGAATGCAGCCAGAGTAAGTTGGTTAAAGTTTGGCTAGATACAAGAATATGCCATTAAATTGCTTGTTTCAATGACTCTCAGAGTCATATCAACAAGAGAAGTCAGCTTCTTGAGACAACAAGTAAAGTACTATGGGCCATATTATGATGGTGGGAGGATCGCTGGGACAGCGGTGGTCACCCCCGGGCTGGCGGTGACAATCCACCCGCCGTATGTCTCTGGTTCTCCCTCACCATATTATTATGGCAGGGGCGCCGTGGCAGATGGAAAAACCGTCTGTCACTTCACCACTAGTCGAATTGTCGACCGGGTGGAAAAAGGACACAATATGGTGGCGGTGTCTGCAAGACAACGCCATCCATATTATGATGTAGGCGGGAATCAATGCCGCCACAGAAAGGCATGTGATCCTTAATGTTGGGGGCCCATTGCGGGCCCCCAGGGTGTTGGGGGGTGGGGGTTGCACATGGTGGGGTACCTTTGGTACCCCCTCATTACAATGCACTACGTGGCATGCACCATGTGGTGCCTGCCATGTTGTGTATGGCAATGCTGTGCACAGTCCTTTTACATTGCGAGTGGCTCAGCAGCCAGCAGATCCACCCGCAATGTAAAAGGCCCAGGACGGGCCCGCCAGTGTGGCGGACGCATCCTAATTTGCATGGCATGACCACCGCACCATCGGCGGTCGGTCCCGTGCTCCGTTGCGTAATAGGCTCCTATGTATTACTGAGTCTGATGATGATACAGGGGAACAAATAAAATAAATTACCATGGCACAGTTTGTGGGGGCCAGAACTATTGGCTTTGCCAATGTTTGCATGGTATTTCTTGTGTATTCAAATCATTCCTTCAGGTAACAGTAATTCAAAGTTAATAATACTATTTTCTGAACCAATTAGAATGACTAATAAAAGTGGGTATTGAAAGTAAAAATGGGTTGCATATCTGCTCTAGGATGCTTGTTACCGGTCCAGGGAAGACATGGCTTGGCAGTTCGGGCTGGACTGTTCCCATGAGGCACAGGGTCAGACTGATTTGCATATGGCCATGTCTGAACTGTGGTGGTGAAGTGAAGCGAGGTGAAGTGAGCTAAAGAATGATGATGGACTAAAGCCAGATCAGTTGACTTGGGGTGAGTGTTTGATTTGCTCCAATGCTCCGTCCATCATCTCCTTTGGCATTGCTTTGTTCGCATTAGGTTGGCAGGGTATGCCCAGGTGTTGGTATCTTGCTCACTTTGCCTCTGGATTCAAGTTAGCCTGGCTGATGATGGCTGATTAGCCACAAACCAATCCCAGGATGCTTGTTTCCGGTCCAGGGAAGACATGTCTTGGCAGTTCGGGCTGGATTGTTCCCATGAGGCACAGGGTCAGACTGATTTGCATATGGCCATGTCTGAACTGGGATGGTGAAGTGAGCTTAAGAATGATGATGGATTAAACCCAGACCAGTTGACTGGGGGTGAGTGTTTTTAATTTGCTCCAACGCTCCACCCATCATCCACTTTGGTATCGCTTTGTTCGCCCTAAGTTGGCAGGGTATGTCCAGACGTGGGTCCCTTGTTTTCATTTGCCACTGGATTCAAGCTAGCCTGGCTGATTAGCCAGAAACCGGTCCCAGGATGCTTATTTCCCGTCCAGGGAAGATATGGCTTGGCAGTTCGGGCTGGATTGTTCCCATGAGGCACAGGTTCAGACTGATTTGCATATGGCCATGTCTAAACTGGGGTGGTGGAGTGAGCTAAAGAATGATGGATTAAACCCAGATCTGTGACTGGGGTGAATGTTTTGCCAATGTGCAACATTCCGTCCATCATCTTGTGTGTTTTGCTGTTTGCCCTATGTGGGAAAGGTATGCCCAGACGTGGGTCCCGTGCTCACTACGCCACTGGAGTCAAGCTATCCTGGCTGATGACGGCTGATAGCCAGAAACCGGTCCTAGGATGCTTGATTTCGGTCCAGGGAAGAAATGGCTTGACAGTTCGGGCTGGACTGTTCCCATGAGGCACGGGGTCAAGACTGATTTGCATATGGCTATGTCTGAACTGGGGTGGCATGGTGTGCAAAATAACGATGGATTAAACCCAGATCCATGACTGGGGGTGAAATGTTTTGCCAATGTGCAACATTCCGTCCATCATCTTGTGTGTTTTGCTGTTCACCCTATGTGGGAAGGGTATGCCCAGACGTGGGTCCCCTGCTCACTAGGCCAATAGAGGGAAGCTATCCTGGCTGATGATGGCTGATAGCCAGAAACCGGTCCGAGGATGCTTGATTCCGGTCCAGAGACATGGCTTGGCAGTTCGGGCTGGACTGTTCCCATGAGGCACAGGGTCAAAACTGATTTGTATATGGCCATGTCTGAACTGGGGTGGCGTGGTGAGCAAAATAACGATGGATTAAACCCAGATCTGTGACTGGGGGTGAATGTTTTGCCAATGTGCAACATTCCGTCCATCATCTTGTGTGTTTTGTTGTTAACCCCTTTGCTGTGGAGCAAATTCTGCCACGACACGGGGACTGAGTGTGGCTCTCCGGTACTAATGACGGCTCCACACTGTCATGAGCACATGCCACTCATGATGGCGTGGAGCCGTCATGACCCCGCCCACTCACTAATTTGCCCGCACAGGTGGGGAATTAGTGCCGCGTGCTTGGAGCGGCAGTTGAATGACGGCTCCACGCCGTCATGAGCACACACCGCCCGTGGCTCATGACGTCGTTAAACCGTCATGAGCACGCATGAGGTTAAGATGCAGAGAATTTGCATGCATACATGGCAAGAAGTCGTGCAGAAGCTTTCCTGAAGTTTTACAACACGGACTGACTAGAACCTTATGAACATGTAGTAGAGGATATGTTTGTGCGATAACTGAGTATATAGATTGAGCATTGCAGTGCTCCCATAAAAAAGAGACGGCAATGCGACCGAATGATGATGTCTACATTAGAAACATATCTCCACAGGTACACTATGAGCAACAAAAGTGCTTCAAAATAAAGGGATGTGTGTTGAATAGACACCCTTCTGGCATGAAGGAAGCTGGTACCTGCGCTCTGGGCTCCCACTTGGTAAATATAGCTTTCTAAGAGTGGGCTGATCCTAGGTTGTGAATTAATACAACAGTACATTATCTGGTTGGTTTTACTATGAAGTTTTGTCTTGTTTGTGCCTTTGTTTGTCAGTCACTCTGCATACACAAGTCAGTTGTCCAGTGAGGCAAACACTAAACTCGCGCCCTGACGAAATTGCCACGACGATGCAGAGGCAATGAAACATGTAGGCCTACTTTGAAAAGGTTTGCAGCACGCTTTGCCTTTAATATTGAGTAAGCTCACAATTGTGAATAAAGAGGGAAAAGCCAAATTTGAGACTTAACTCAATTTTAATTCTGGAACACACTGTCCTGCAGTTCACAGGGTTTCTGTGGTGGATACATTCACTTCTAACTTTTCACTTCTTTTGTCTCTTCACTGGATACATATTCTATATTCTCAGTGAGAAAGCTACCGATGATGATAAATGTGGGCATGCTGGTGAGAACCTGCCGGTAGCTCCTCTGGTGTAGCGCACGCGAGGTGCTTTCTCACTCTTTTACTTACTTTCTGGTGTATTTTATATTCACCTTTTTTGTATTAAGGGAATATGTTTGTGGAGTGTTCTGACTTAATTTGTATTTGAATATTTTAGGCACCTAGGACGGGCTTAGACTGAAAAAGTTATCAGCGGCTGGGCAGAGATAGATACCCCCTTAACCCCTTGTCCTTTGTATAAATTAAATGTTGCCCCTAGTAAGCCAGGTCTTTGTTGATTAAATGGTGGATGGGGGCAGGGCAACCTGGCTTGAGTTATTATCTCAAAAGCAAAATTTTGTGCAGTAATATGTTTTCCAGCCTATCTTCCTAAAGGCTTAAAATAGAGAGGTGAAGTTTTGTATGCCTGAACTCGCAATGTAATACCACATCTTTCTCTGAAGTTGGTTGTTGCATTGTGTGTTTATAAGCCACTCTTTTAGAAGTAACTGGGGTTTTGTGCTCTAACATTTCTGTGTGTCTCTGCAATAGGATCTGGGGAATGTCTTGGCCCAGGGGAGGAGGTGAGACAGCAACAGGCTGACCTACATCTGAAGCGTAGGGCGAGGAGTAGCCCCTAGAGGTGCAGAGGCCTGGGTTGCTGCTTTAAAATAATTGTCCCATATCCTGCTGAGTGAGTGAGAATCCAGACCCCCACTAATCAAAAGAAGAAGGTGTCACTGGTAGGGAGGCATCGAGAACTGGTTTGAACAGGGGTCAGTGCTCCCTGAACACAGAGACTTCAAAGCCATTGAGGGGTAAAACTATGAGAGCTGAAGACGCTGAACTTTGGAGAATGACTTGATCAAGATTGAACAAGACTGAAGCTACTTTTGTAGTCAAGAGGAACCTTTGCCAAGGAAGAAACAACTGAAGAGAGTGAAGGAAAGGACTGACTCTTGCTGTGTTTTCTGGAGCTGGCCTGCAGTTTGATGTTTTAACCAAGGAAATGCTAAAATAACTTATCCCCAAGAATCCGAGGTGAGCAGGCTAGACAGGAACATAAATGTTTCCAGGAGAGTGTCAGCGACGCTGTGTGCGTGTGCTTGCTGCAGCCTGAGTCCCTTGTAAGGTGTGCCCTGTGATCGTGGGCACCTGGAGTCCAAGCAAGGATCAGCAACACTGTGAGCATGTGCTTTTTGCAGCCCGAACCCTTTGTGAGGATTGTACAGTTATTGTGTGTTCCGGAATCCAAGTGAGTCTTATTGACGCTGTGTGTGTGCTTTGTGCAGCATGAGACCTTCATGAGGATTACCTTGTAATTGTGCACACCCGGAATCCAAGTGAGTCTCATTGACACTGTGTGTGTGTGTTTTTTGAAGCCTGAGACCTTTGTGAGGATTGCCTGGCTATCGTGCACCCGGAGTACAAGTGAGTCTCAGCGAAGCTGTGTGCGTGTGCTTTATGCAGTGTGAGACCTTCATGAGGATTGCCTTTTTAACGTGCACCTGGAGTTAAAGTGAGTCTCAGAGACACTGTGCCCATGTTCTTCATGCAGCCTGAGACCTTCGTGTGGCGTGCCCGGTGATCGCGCACCCGAAGCTCAAGAGAGTCTCAGCGATGCTGTACGTGTGTGCCCTGTGGCACCCTGAGATCTTCGTAGCTGTAGCAGCCTGGACCAGCAGCCCCGGAGGAGCTGAGCCCGCCATTGCCAATTCACAAAGATTGCATTGGAGGCCCAAGTCACTGGACGAGGAGAGGAGAGTGAGTTTGCGCCCCCAGGTAACGTGTGTCATCTCCTGGGGCGGGCTGTGGGCTCGGAGGAAGACGCTCTCGGCCTCGCTCTGTTTTTGGCAGCGCAAGCCTCTGCTTCAGCTCGTATCGTGGCCAGTATTGCTAAGGGAGTGGCAGTACTAGGGCCGGAGTGCAGAGCGGCACTTTTTGTTACACCATACCCATGTTGGGGGCGACTGTTGTCAGAGGCTGCCTGAGAGTCAGCAGGAGTAGCGGAGGGACCGCCTAAGGCACTGTGATCGGTGCTGGAGTGTATTGCACATTCCTTTACTGCATTATGAAGTACCTGATTGTCGTATTACACATTGCATCATTTCTGCATAAGAAACTACCTGATTAGTGTATTACACATTGCATTATTCCTGCATAACAAACTACCTGATTAGTGTATTACGCATGGCATTATTTCTGCATAACGAACTACCTGATTGTTGTCTAACATATTGCATTGTTTCTGCATAACAAACTACCTAATTAGTGTGTTACACATTGCATTATTTCTGCATAATGAAGTACATGATTGCTGCATTACGTATTGCATTATTCTTACATTGCAGAGTGCTTGATTATTGCGTTACGCATTGCATTATTTTTACATTGCAAAGTGCCTGATTCTAGCATTGCGAACTTCATAACATTGTATTAGGACTATACTGGAACCTATAGAAGTGCTCATTAATATTGCCAGAAGTTACAAGGACTGGCTGGCCTAACATCCGGCCAGAAGGAATATCACAAATACGCGTATGTTGGATTTATATTGTGTGGTCTTATCGTATTTCTTTTTACATAAATTTGTACTCGTTTTTATGAAACTTGTGTGGAGTCTATTTGTGGTGTCATCATTGGGTTACTGTGAGCTGGGTTGTAAATACTTTATACATTTGCCTTTAAGATACGCCTGGCTGCTCATGCCAAGCTACTAAGGAGGTGAGCGGGGGCTATCTGAGAAGGTGTCCTTCTTTTCCCTGACGTGGAAATGAGGGTCCCTATTTTGCCTCAGGTACCTACCCCAGCCAACAAGGGATCCCGGGTCTAACACTCCCCTAGTTAACAGCACACACCAACAGTTTGAATTCTGGGGCATGGTTTTCTCAAAACCCATTAAACAGTGACATCCATCACCTTTGCTCACCTTGGCCCAGAGGCCCATCTGTGGCTCGGACCCCATCCTGTGTATTCTGTGTTACTAAATGCACATGGCATTCATATGAAGAAACATATGACAGATGAGTCTTCCTTAAGTGCCCTGAGAAAGAAATAACTTTCAAACCAAGTGGCAAACAATTTAGGGGAAACTCCATTAACTATTCTCTCCTGGAACATCTCTGGAACAAAGCACAAACTCACTGATGTACATTACTAGCAAATTTGGGGAAGTAAGAAATGATTGTGCTGTAAAAGACCTAGCTGACCAATCCAGTGCAATTGGCCGGTTATGCTCTTCATCATGTTGATGCAAACAAACTACATCGATCTGGGAGGCACTGAGAGGGACTTACAGTCTACATATCAACGGTATTGTGTGCTACATCAGAGCAACTACCCACTTCAACTCTAGAACTACAAGTAATTAAACAGTGTTTCCACAATGACCATCGGGCAACACTGATTATACTATTTTATTAGTAACAGGTGATTTCAACCCCAACCTAATATACACACGGAATGAAGATGGGCACCTGGCAGCCAAAAACGCAATTTAGGCAGTTCACCGGCAGGCCAATTATCCTCAAAAACGATCTAATAGTCTTGGGAAACAATTGGTCACCCCTCTTGAACATCTAGGCTAAACTGTAATTCACTGTTGAACCCCAGATGATAAACCTCCCCATTTCACATACTAGGGAGCAACCTCAGGATCAATAATCGACTATACTATTCTGTCCTTGCCACTACTTCAGCTGTTAAAGAAATATAAAATCAAAAGCTAAACCCAAAGCGTCCACTTGTATCAACACTTGGTGCTAAGATTAAACCCTGTAAAACATTGACTAACCTGAAGCACCTAAATGGTCACATCAATTATTTCCAAAATTGGCCACCAAGTCAAAAGCAACACTGGAATTCAGGATGACACATCATGGAACTCCAATAAAAATATGGACATAGTTTTCTACAAAACTGTTAATGCACTGCTCAGTAGTCCCCCCATCAAGAGGCATATAACCCAACAACCTCAGAGTTTGATGGAGAAAACCTTTAACCTGAGAAAAGAATTGAGATGAACAGGAAGTACAGGAAATCCATTGTTACAACATTTATATGAGATAACATAAAGAAGCTGAAAAAGCAAAATAAAAAACAACTCTGGGCAGAACTCCAAACAAACCAACACAAGAGTCATCTGGGCAACCGTTAACAGCATTAGCGGAGAGGCAGGAATAATAAATAGTTTCACGGCTCATCATAAAAGACTGGTTAGCCCATCTGAGGAAGACCTTCGAAAATACAAGAATGTTTCTTAATGCAAGAGCAAAGTAATGATGCTGGGGTTAATGATGTAAATGCCCTGGTCACATCTAGAACACCCCCAAGAAGCCAATATTGTACAGCAGCAACAGTGGTAAAGTGATTATGGCAGGACATAGTGAAGGGGCTCCTGGCATTCCGTAGGCCATTTATAAATTGGATCCAGATTATAGGGCCAAGCCACTAGGTCAACTGGATGGGCTGACCACTCAAAGTGTTTTTAATTTTGAGGACACTCTATTCGGGGGAAACATGGCGGCAGGCTGACGCCGGTCGCGGGAGCTCCCAGAGCAGCGCGAAGCATGAGCTGAATTAAGTGCAACTCTTAGCGAAGATTCAGCCTGCTAAGGATGTGAAAGGGGCCGGACAGAAATGGACAATACCGATAAAATTAAATAGGACAAATCTATAAAATAAAAGGAATTAATATGGCCGGTTATATGGGTCAGGATACAGCGTGCCAGCAGGGGACCTGGAGGCGTCCAGCAGACCTCTGGAGAAGGAAGAGGTCAGCCTCCACGCTGGTTGGATTCTGGGCTGGTGAGGCAGTGTCAGAACAAGACTTTGGCCGGCAAGGGTGGGGAAATGCCCGTGAAGAGTCGTGGCGGGTGCCGTGGTGAGAAACCCAGCCTGGACTTTCTATCATAAGGGGTAAGGTGCAGGAGCTTACAAAATGTATAAACTGAGGTAATAGTAGCGCTGTTGATGGAAAGGGACTCGCTCTCCAAGGCATTGCAGCGTGATAAAGAGTGGGAAAAGGAGGGAGAGTGGGACGATGTTACAGCCATGGAAGGAACAGTGTGCCCTCGGAGTGGGTCAGAGGTACTAGAGGGGGCAAAGGTCCCAGTACCCAAAGGTAAATTAAATTTTAATGACTGGGCTGCCGTCAGCTGTTAAAAAATAAGGCAAGAGGATTTTTTGGTGGTGAGTTCCGACCTCCTACATCCGTTATATATATATCATTATACAGGTATATGAGTGGGTCAGAGGTACTAGAGGGAGCAGGCAGGGGCATCTTCAATACGTTTGCGGATAAGGGAGTCCCCCCAACCCAAACGAAAACAGATATCAGCTAAGGTCTCACTCGAGGCCAAATGCAGAGGTGGCAAAACTAGTGTGGGCAGAGAACAGGTGGTTAGGGAGGTGGTATCAGTTTCCCTAAAAAGAAAAGTGACAAAATCTGGGGGGAGACTAAAACGGTGTAGTAATAAGGCAACGAGAATTTTGATAAAACCTGCCCCGTCCCTTAGCTCTTATTTTAAAATAATGGAGCATGTTGCAGCACCTAAAGGAGGAGGAAATAAGGTTCCCCAATTATACCCTGCCGCATTGCAGTTGGAAAATCGATTTGCTCCACTAGCGAGTGAACAAGGCGGGGATGGCCAGTGTGAAAGTAAGGGGGCAGATAGAAACGCCATTCACTCTCTTTCACCTCTTCCACTGCGTCAACCTCAGGTGTTAGCCAACCTCAAGGCGGTGGCAGTGCCTTGGAGGGGGTAAATACGAAAAACATGCAAGGAGTAGAGGGGGCAAAGAGTCAGGTTGAACTGATGTTTATGAGCCTGAGACAAGATATCCTCTCAAAATTTTAGATCTCTGAGATACATCGGAAAGGGATTCATGATAAATGTGATGTCCTGGAAGAAAACCTGGACGACATTGCATTGCGAACTGGGACTTTGGAGAGTGTGGTGAAGATCTTTTCAGAAGTAGTCACAGAGAACACCAAAGACTTAGATAAATTAAAAGCACAGAACAGAACCCTGCAGGAGGACATGGAGAGGCTTGAGATGCAGGCCAGATGAAACAACCTAAGAGTCCTTAAAGTTATGGAGGGCGCAGAAGGAGGAGATATTAAGGCTCACATATGTAAAATGTTGAAAGAAGGAATTTTGAAGGACAGACCAGATATAGAGCTTGAGAAAGAGATCCAGAGAGTCCACAGAGATCCTTTCAAGTTAAACCCGACCAGGAAGGTGCCGAGGAAAATATTGGTAAACTTCCTCACATACGCGGTAAAAGAGCTGGTAATGGGGAGAGCCTGAAAGAGGCGTCCTTAAAATACGAATCATTTAGCTACCAAATTAGATTGGATCTTTCGAAAAGAATAGCTCAGAGGCAGTGGAAGCTGGGGACCAGAAGGAGTGAGTTGAGCAGTAAGGGTGCCCAGGTCCAAATGAAATTCCCAGCCATGGTAAAAATAATGTGGCAAAATATAATGCATGTATCAACAAAGAAGACTAGCACTATATGACTTTATGGTTGGGACTCTGACTAGTTTTGTCAGTGGATACCTTGTTGGTGTATTCATGAAGCCCTCACCCACCAACCTGGTTGGTGGCATGCTTCATCATCGGCCCACCCAGTAACACCTAATGTGTCCCGGATGTGCTTCAACGCCTGATTACAGCGGAGCTGGTATGTTACTGAGAGTGCAGTGTAGGGTGTTGGTGACGTGACAGTTAAAACGGTTTGGCGAGGGTCCCAGTACCCAAAGGTAAATTAAATTTTAATTACTGGGCTGCCGTCAGCTGTTAAAAATAAGGCAAGAGGATTTTTTGGTGGTGAGTTCCGACCTCCTACATCCGTTATATATATGTCATTATACCGGTATATGAGGTTAGAAAGCGGATATCATTGGTAGAGATCAAGATGCTGTGATTATTTAACAGAAAAAATAGGCTATTTCTTCATTTTTGTTTAATGCTTCCTCCTGGGGCGGGAGGGTCACAAAGGTGGTTTGAACCGCCAAAGGAGCACAGGGTGCCGGGAGCAAAGGGAAAAAAAGAAAAAATGTACTCCTCATGGTCGAGTTGGGCCTTAGATTGGAGAAGTCGAGGCTACAAGGATAAAAGCTCTAATTATAGATAGGTCAAACAAAATCAAACTAAATACATGGAATGTGAATGGGCTGAGGAATAGGAGAAATATGTTTAGGGTAAGAGAATTTTTAAAGAGTAGTGAGGCACACATTATTTTTTTACAAGAGACTCATTTGGAAGCACAAGAATGTAGACAGAGTTACAGCAAAGTAAGATAGGTCCAGGAGGTGCTCTGTTCTGAGCAAAGAGGAGTACAAGGGAAGCGGCCCTAGGTATAAGAAGCAATGCAGAAAGAAAAGTAGTTAAATATGAGACAAATCAATCAGGGAGATGGTTGGTGGATACTATATTGATTCAGGACAGACCCTTGGTGTGTGCAGTATATTATGGGCCGAATGAAGATAATCCGGGAGCACTTTCAAAACTGTAAGCTTGCTTATTAGATACAACAGCATCGATTGTTATGGGATGTGATTTTAATTTAATTCTAAATACAGAAATAAACCGCACCTCAAAAGTAACATTGTAAGAGGGCGGGTTTGATAAACAGGCGTGGAGGCGGTAGTGGTGGTTTAAAGGAAGAAGGTTTATTAACAACAAGTGTTGATGTGACGGGAGATTGTAAAGATTCCTCAAACTTTTCTTCGTCTTCCGATGTATCAGGGGAAGTGTCAGGTGATGAAAGGGCCCGTGTGATCTTCGCCTTGTCTTCAGGACGTGGTGGTCCTCCCCGGTGGCTCATAAGAGAAGGGGGGGAATAAATGAAGGTATCGTGAGAAGGACAATTTTAACCTAAAGAGAAGTTTTTTTCCTTCACCTCACCTTTAGTGTATAGAGTCAATAATGCACTAAGGAAGTAAAGAAGAACGGAGTGATAAGGAAGTAGAGTTTAGTGCAGGATATTTGTAGAGGTTTATAGTGACTAAGGAAGGAACTTGGGTAGTGCTCACCGAGACGAGTGCTCACAAAGTCTAGGGTGAAATCAATCAGAGTGCTTCCACCGATTCTACTTTGTACGCTTATGCAGGACATAAAGACATTTGACCATAGAGTAATGTGCATGTAACCATCTGAGTTTTCCTGTCGAGGTCCCGTGACATTCACGGGTGCAACATGCAAACCAATATCCCTTAAATAAACAGAAACTCCTCCCCGTGTCTTTTCCCACCCGCTACCCGTTACAGTCCCCTAGAGCCGATGTCACTCACCGACCCCGCCGTAACTCTTCCCAGAGTCACCGCCGCTCTCCAGCATCCACCGGACACTACCAGTCCTCACACCAGCTGTCTTCATCGACGTCCTGTTCGGCGTTGGGCTGGCTCTCCTGGGGTCCCTCGTCTTCTGGCACCGGGTCCGTACCGTCGGCAAGGGCTCCTGCTCCTTCTACGGGTCCCGCGTCTTCTTTCTCTGTCTCCGTCCTTTCTCTGTCTTCAGCAAGGACGCCCCCAGTCTCCACCCTCATCCCTTTGTAGCGGATCCTAATTCGCTCTCCTGTATTACATCCGGGTTGTGTCATTTCCTCTTCCGGGGTAGTACTCTCGTGGTTTCCGACGTCCTGGGAAGACACAGCAAAGGATCTTGGGTGTTGCGGTTCGTGGTTAGGACGGCGCAAGGTACGATTCTCACCTAGTCCGACCTCCTTCTCACATCCCCTTTCCCTTGCTGTCCTTCTTCTAGAGTCTGTACTTTGGGGATATCTGGACAAGAAGTCAGCATTGCCTTGTTCCTTTCCTTTTCTATGTTTAGTCTGAAATCTATATGGTTGTAAAGACAGAAACCATCTAAGTACTCTTTCGTTATGACCTTTATTCCTTGCTAGCCATTCTAGAGGGGCGTGGTCGGTAAAAAGAGTAAACTCCCTCACTTCTAGATAGTACCTCAAGGAGTCAATAGCCCATTTGATGGCCAGGGCCTCTTTTTCTATAGTTGCATAATTTTTCTCTCGTGGAAACAGTTTACGACTAATATATAGGATTGGTTTCTCCCCTTGTATTGTTTCCTGTGACAGAACTGCTCCCAGTCCTTGGTCAGAGGCATCTGTCTGCAAGATGAATGGTCTAGTGTAATCAGGACTGATCAAAACAGTATCTGATGTTAGAGAATGTTTCAAAGTGTCGAATGCTCTTACTACCTCAGCAGGAGAAGATTTCAGGAATGTTTCAGTTTGACTATTTTTCTGTAGGAGGTCAGTCAGTGGAGCTGCCAACTGAGAACAATTAGGGATGAATCTTCTATAGTACCCTAACAACCCTAAAAAGGCTCTCAAGTCTTTCTTGTTACTGGGCAGTGGAATATGAGAAATAGCTGTCAGTTTAGAGGTTTGTGGTCTTATCACTCCCTCTCCTAACAAGTACCCTAAGTACTTCACTGTTTGAGCAGCCAAATGACTTTTGGCACGGTTTATTCTTAATCCATATGACCCCAAAGTTTGTACTACTTGAGAAAGATGTGATAGATGCTGGTCCCAACTATCACTATATATTATGATGTCATCAATATAAGCCCCAGCATAGTTGCTATGTGGTTTCAATACTCTGTTCATGGCTCTCTGAAATGTGGCCGGTGCCCCATGTAAGCCGAATGGCATTACTTTGAATTGATATAAACCATCAGGGGTAGAAAAAGCTGATTTTTCTCTATCCTCCTTTTTGAGAGGTATCTGCCAGTATCCCTTACATAAATCTAAGGTGCTAATATACTTGGCTTTCCCTATTCTTTCCACCATTTCGTCCACCCGAGGGAGGGGGTAGGTATCAAAATCAGAGATCTTATTTACTTCGCGGAAGTCTATGCAAAATCTAACTGAACCATCTGGTTTGGGTACAAGCACAATGGGGGAATTCCATTCGCTCCTGGATGGTTCAATAATATCCATTTGTAACATGTTTTCTATTTCTTCTCGTATCACTTGTCGGCGTGCTTCTGGGATACGATATGGTCTTAACTTCACTTTTTTTCCAGGTGGAGTTTTAATGACATGTTCAATCAGAGTAACCCTCCCCGGTTGTGTAGAAAAGACATGGGACAAAGAGTGCAACCTTTGACTCAACTCCTCCTTCTGGGGTTTTGGTAGTTCAGTATCAATACTTTGTTGGAACAAAGGGACTGATGTCTCTGCAACACTCACTGTTGCCGGTGCTGGTCCCTCCCACTTTTTAAGCAAGTTAATATGGTAGATTTGGGTTACATGTTTGGTTGCATCCGTTTCGATGCAGTAAGTAACTGGATTGACCTGTGCAATGACTTTATAAGGTCCTGGCCATTGTCCCAACAACTTTTGATCTGGGGTAGCCATCATGAGTAAAACAAGGTCTCCTATCTGGAAGGATCTATTCTTAGTTCCTTTGTCATATTGTCCTTTTTGATTACTCTGGGCATTTTCCAGATTGGTACGGACAATTTCCCGAATTTGTCTCAAATGTGTTTTCAAGTTGGAGACATATTCCGGGAGAGGTTTTGTATTGTCAGGTTCATTTTCCCATTGTTCTTGAGCCATGTCAAGTAAAGTACGGGGTTTGTGTCCGTACAACAACTCAAAAGGAGAGTATCCAGTACTTCACTGTTCCTTACACCTAATGGTGAAGAGGGCTAGGGGGAGCATATCTTCACATTTGCGTGCTTCTAACGCCAATAATTTTTTTAATGTGGTCTTAATAGTGGCATTGTATCTTTCCACTAAGCCATCTGTCTGGGGATGATAGGCTGCTGTTTTGTTTTGTTTTACGCCGAACTGAGTACAAATGTCCCGCATCATTTTAGAAACAAATGGGGTTCCTTGATCCGTTAGGATCTCTTTGGGAAATCCTACTCTAGAAAAAATCCCAATCATAGCATTTGATATGTTAGTAGTGTCTGGACGGCGAAGAGGTACTGCTTCTGGGAATCGAGTAGCATAATCAACAAGCACCAAAACATAGCGACACCCGCTGCGTGAGGGTAGTAAGGGACCTATTATGTCCATGCCCACTCCACTAAATGGCTCATAAATAATAGGGAGGGGATGCATTGGCACTCTTGGGGGTTGATATCGGCTATGTTTCTGGCATATTGGACACTCCCTACAATATTGTTTCACATGCTGGTATATTCCTGGCTAATAAAACCTCTTAAGAATGGTTTTCTCCTTTTAATCTACCCCAAAGTGACCTCCTAATAGATGACTATGAGCTAGATATAATACTTTGTCCCGAAATTCCTTGGGGATTAACAACTGTGCTTTCTGATTAGGACCTCCTTTTCTATATAATAAACCCCTTTTAACAAAGAAGTATGGACATACATGTTGTGGATCCTCAGTGTCATATGCTTTACTCCATGCTTCTTGGAGAATATGGTCCTCTCTTTGGGCAGCATGAAAGTTCCTGTCTGTCTCCCAGGGATTCTCTTCGGGAATAACAGGCATAACCACAGGAACTCTCCCTTTCTCAGCCCTTCTTTGCCTTCTACTTTTCTTTTGTTTAGATAAAGGCCATTCCTTCCCAGCATCAGTGGAGAAAGGTGCGGTAGATAGCCAATCTTCTTCGGGTACAAAAGCATTCTGTAATAGTTGAGTCAATTTGGGATAATCATTGCCTAGGATTACTTGTTCGGGTAAACGAGGTATAAGGCCTACAGTCATGGGTGTACCTTCATCCTGAGAGTGTTCAATCTGCACTTGAGCAGTGGGGTAGGGTTTAGTGTCTCCATGAACACACTTAATGGCCACCATTCCATCTATAGGTCCTAGCTTTTCCCCCAAATCCTGAGGTCTAACTACACTATGTAAACAGCCCATGTCAGCCAAAGCGGTTAAAGGTTGTCCATTCACTGAAACTGTACACCTATAAGGGGGTGGTTTCCTTTCTGTAGGGGAACAATAGTAGTTACGGGCCATCCCGATCTCCATGGGTTCTTCTTTCTGAGTTCAGAATCTTGCTATATGTCCCATCCCTCCACAATGAAAACATTGTGGACCTGTAGAAGGTGGACGCGTTGGAAAAGGAGCACTAATAGAGGGGGCACTTGGTATGAAAGTCAAGGATTAAGGTTTTTTTATTAGAGGAGGACGGGGATGTTTAGCTCCTGTATGTCCTCCTGGTTTTTTTTGGGGACTCCTCTTTTCCTTTTTGAAAGTCTAAAGCTCTATGATAGGCACTTGCTATTTCAACAGCGGTTTCCAGAGTAAGGTTTGCCTGCTGTCCCACCCATCTTTGAATGGGTGGGTGTAAAGATGTCAGATATTGTTCTAGATAGATCTTTGCCATGAATCCATCCTTATCTGTAGTAGCAGGTTTAAGCCACCGATCTGTCATATCTTTTACTCTGAAGTATAAGGCACGTGGGGTTTCTTGAGGTCCTTCTTTCATCTGCCTTAACTTCAGCCTATAAGTTTCCTCATCTATTCCTAATCTTTCCAGTATACACTTCTTAATGTCAGCATAGGGAACTGCCCCTTGTAAAGTCGCTGCTTGGTATGCGGCCTGTAAATCGCCAGATAACAATGATCCCAAGTATTGGCCCCATTTCTCGGCTGGCCATGATGCTGCGGTCGCCATTCTCTCAAAATTATTAAAGAAAAAATCAGGGTCTTCTCCTGCCACGTATCTTTGTAATACTACAGAAGGTAAAGTGGTAGGACCTCGTTGTTGTCCTAGTACTTGAGCAAGTTTGCCCATAGCTGCTTCGTGTGTTTGACCCTGTCCAGAAATGACTTTTTGGATCTTATCCCGGTCTTCCTCAACCATATTTAGAAACCGTTCCATAATTTTTCCTAGGTGTTCTTGATTTTCAGCCATCTTAGCCATGGCGGCCTCCATCTTGCCTTCAGATCCCACTTCTGACACCACTTGTAAGAGGGCGGGTTTGATAAACAGGCGTGGAGGCGGTAGTGGTGGTTTAAAGGAAGAAGGTTTATTAACAACAAGTGATGATGTGACGGGAGATTGTAAAGATTCCTCAAACTTTTCTTCGTCTTCCGATGTATCCGGGGAAGTGTCAGGTGATGAAAGGGCCCGTGTGGTCTTCGCCTTGTCTTCAGGGCGTGGTGGTCCTCCCCGGTGGCTCATAAGAGAAGGGGGGGAATAAATGAAGGTATTGTGAGAAGGACAATTTTAACCTAAAGAGAAGTTTTTTTCCTTCACCTCACCTTTAGTGTATAGAGTCAATAATGCACTAAGGAAGTAAAGAAGAACGGAGTGATAAGGAAGTAGAGTTTAGTGCAGGATATTTGTAGAGGTTTATAGTGACTAAGGAAGGAACTTGGGTAGTGCTCACCGAGACGAGTGCTCACAAAGTCTAGGGTGAAATCAATCAGAGTGCTTCCAACGATTCTACTTTGTACCCTTATGCAGGACATAAAGACATTTGACCATAGAGTAATGTGCATGTAACCGTCTGAGTTTTCCTGTTGAGGTCCGGTGACATTCACGGGTGCAACATGCAAACCAATATCCCTTAAATAAACAAAAACTCCTTCCCGTGTCTTTTCCCACCCGCTACCCGTTACAGTCCCCTAGAGCCGATGTCACTCACCGACCCGCCGTAACTCTTCCCAGAGTCACGGCCGCTCTCCAGCATCCACCGGACACCACCAGTCCTCACACCAGCTGTCTTTGTCGACGTCCTGTCCGGCGTTCGGCTGGCTCTCCTGGGGTCCCGCGTCTTCTGGCACCGGGTACGTACCGTCGGCAAGGGCTCCTGCTCCTTCTACGGGTCCCGCGTCTTCTTTCTCTGTCTCCGTCCTTTCTCCGTCTTCAACGAGGACGCCCCCAGTCTCCACCCTCGTCCCTTTGTAGCGGATTCTAATTCGCTCTCCTGTATTACATCCAGGTTGTGTCATTTCCTCTTCCAGGGTACTGCTCTCGTGGTTTCCGACGTCCTGGGAAGACACAGCAAAGGATCTTGGGTGTTGCGGTTCGTTGTTAGGACGGAGCAAGGTACGATTCTCACCTAGTCCGACCTCCTTCTCACAAACATATAATAGTCCCCAAACAAATATGCAAGCTTAAAGAATATGATGAGAGAATTCAATGTGTTCGACATTTGGGGTAGCAAGATGGGGGAAACCAGAGATTTAACATTTTATAGCAAAAAGTACAGACACCACTCACGGATAGATTACTTCCTTATAAATCAGAAGTTATATACAGAGATGGAGACAGTAAATCATATCCCCGCGATATTGTCGGATCACTCGGCAGTGGCCATGACACTGAGGTTTCAGCAAAAAGAGGGGCAGAGAAGGTGGATAATAGACAGAACTATTCTATTAGATGAGGAAGGGATCTGTGATTTGGGGGAAAAAACGGATGAGTATTTTCAATTCATTATGGGCACAGCTAAGGATTAGATAGTTTGGGATGCTTTCAAAGCATATTTAAGGGGTATAATCAGGTCTATAACAGGGGTAGGAGAAAAGCTATGAAACAAGACGAAGAGAGAAAAATCAGAGAGATTAAGATAAAAGAAGAACTGCAGAAAGCATCAATGGAAGGCCTAGGTAGAGTACCAGTATTTGTGAAAGAGCTGGAGGGTTTGCAGGCTGAGTTTTAGGCACAGTTAGTTAAGAAGCTTTTAGACAGATGGAAAACAAGTAAACTTCAGCATTTCGCATATGGGGAAAAGTGCAGTTCCTTACTGGCATGGAAAGCTAAGGAAGATAGGGCCAGGAACACAATAAGTAATCTAATAAAAAGAGGGTCAGAAGAAACCATTCAGGCGGATATAAATATTCGTGAAGAAGCTTAAAGTTTTATGAGCGAACTGAATAGTGAAGATATAATACCAGGACAAGAGAATATAGAGAACTGGTTAAAAATAATAACAAACCCCCAATTGACAGAAGAACAGAAGACATTTTTAGAAGCAGGTATTACAGAAGAAGTAATGGTACAGTGCATAAAAATGGAAAGGGGGAAGGCAGCCGGACCGGATGGTCTGCCAGTGGAGTTGTATCTATGCATTTTGGATTAAGTAGTGCTAATTCTAAAAACTATGTGTAATAAAAATATATATAGATGGAGAAAATTCACCTAGCTCATGGACAGAAGCTACAGTTACGCTAATCTTAAAACAAAATAGAGATCCGCAAACAATTGATTCATATAGACCCATATCTTTATTAAATATAGATTATAGGGTATTTTCAGGCATAGTGGCATCACAGGTTGCTAAGGTTATACAGGGAGTTGTCCACTCTGGCCAGAAGGGCTTTATACCAGGGAGACAGTTCGAACGAATTAACATTCCAGATAATGGGGGCTATAGATAGGGCAGATGTTAGAAAGGTCCCATTAACTATAGTTGCAATAGATGCTGCCAAAGCTTTCAATCAAGTGAACTGGGCATATCTGTGGGAGACCTTAAAAAGCTTTGGCTTCCAGTGAAACCTGGTCAAGATGGTGCAAAATGTATACTTAAGACCTGGGGCAAAGGGGCTGGTGAATGCTGACTTAACAGATTGGTTTAGCATTACAAGAGGCACAAGGTAGGGTTGTCCCATGTCCCCGCTCTTGTTTGATTTGTATATTGAGCCTTTTACTAATTGGCTCAGGGCAGACACCTTAATTTCTCCCTTTAGTTTTGGTGAGTTAGAAATCAAACTAGCTTTATATGCGGATGACCTGATCCTCTACATGACTAACCCTCAAGAAGGAATTCCTAGTCTAATGGAGAAGGCGGAGAGATTTGGCGAGATCTTGGGGTATAAGGTCAATAGGGGAAAAACAGAGATAATGGAGTGGAATCAGGGGGTGACAAGTCAGGGTGTCAAAAATCAAATGAGATACCTGGGTCTACAGCTAAATCAAAAATTTGAGGATATTACTGTAGTGAACTGGAAGATAGTCCGTAAAGAGATAATGAGCTTACTTTCACGATGGGCAAACCTCCCTTTAAACATCTGTGGCAGGGTAAAGCTCGTAAAAATGATAATCTTACCTAAAATTAATTTCCTGTATAACTCTGTCCCCCTATCTTTCAGGAAAGAAGATATAGCTAAGGTACAGGGAAAAATAGGTATCTTCATTTGGTCTGCGAAAAGTCCAAGAATAGCTTGGAAAAAGCTTAGAAGAGGGTTTGATGCCGGAGGATTGACATTACCAGATTTACATACTGTTATGCCTAAGCATGGGCGGATTTTGCGGATTCGTGACCTGCGAATTTGCGGATTTGCGGATCCGCAATCCGCAAAAATCCGCGAATTCCTGCGGATTTTTTTTTTTGTGTTCGCACGGGTTTCTGCCAGTTCGCGAGAGTTTTTGTACAATTTTGCAAACGCGAACTTAACTGTTGGGTCGCAAGTTTTGCCAACTTGTTGTTTCTACGTGTCCAGCCTGTTTGCGACCCTCTTCTTTATCACTGCCTCCCTCTGTCACCACTGCCACTCTCTGGTTCACCCATGCCACCCTCTGGCTCACCCATGCCACCCTCTGTTTCATCACAGCACCCTCTGGTTGACCAGTGTACATTATTGTGGCAAAGCAAAGCACACCTTCCCTGCCTCAAGTGACCTGAATTAATTTGGGGATGATTAATGTGTCACAGAATATTTTTTTAGCTGGCACCTGCTTCCTGATTAATGATGTGCTTGAACTTTTGCACCTGCTAAGTGCTTTAATTTTTGCAAAATTAGTTACAACACCTGCCCTGCCCCAACTGACATTAATAAATTAGGGGCTGATTATTGTGTCACTGAATTTGAACTTCCAGCCTGGCTCCTGCTTGTCTCCCTTAGCTGTAATTCAGGACCTTTGTGGCATACGTGTAAATATTCTGAGGGTCAGAGCAGGGTCACACAATAGTTGCAAGTAGGCAACTGAAGTCTGGAGGGGTCCCTCAGGAAGCACTACGGGAAATGGCTACTAATGATGAGTTTGAACTTTTGAACCTGGTAAGTAGTTTCAGTTTTCCAAAAATCGTTTTTCTGCAATTTAGCGCTTATTCGCGGGGCGCGAATAAGCGCGAAATTGAACTGGGAAGCCGCGAATAGTGAGAGCAAGCAATAAAATCCGCTGCTCGCGGATTTTTGGTAAATTCGTGGGAGTTCGCGGATTGCGGATTTACCGAAAATCCGCAAAGTCCGCGAACTGAACGGATTTTTCGCCCATGCTTAGTTATGCCTTCCATTTAAAAAAATTGTGTATGTTGGCCAGTAAGACTGATAGATCATCATGGGGATTACTATTTGATGCCATGTTAGGAGATGTGTGTCAAGGTCAGCGACATTTTCTCCTTAAATATGGAGATCCGAAGTTTTTTAAGAAAGTAAGGCTAAAGATTTAAGGGCGGCCTTAGAAACCTCGGTTATCATAAGAAAGAGAATAAAGATTCCATATTATGCATCGCAGGCTCCGATTTGGGAAGGTCCAGGCACTCCCAAATGCTTGAGAAATCAACTGAGCCTGCCTTTGAGATTGGGAGGTATAATTTATTGGGCAGATCTCAAAAAAGAATCTAGTTTAGTAAGCTGGGAAGTGCTCAATAACCTTACAAGAGGGACATTGACCAGGCTTAAATATTATCAGTTGTGTTCCAGGTGGGCGACTCAAAACTGGACCCAGGAGGAGGGAAAACCCGAAACTGGATCAAGTGACAAGAACAGATAAGTGGAAGAAAGAAATATCTTTTTTAGAATTGGGCCCTTTTGGAAACTGAGGATAATGTAGAAACCAAAATTACAAATGTATGGGGTAGAGAATATAGGGATGAAGACATCAAGAAACTCTGGTTTGATTTGTTTGGTGTGTTACAGACAGTAGTAAAACCACTTGCATACTGTCTACAGAGTTTACTGGTCTCCACAAAAGTTATATATAGTCACAGGTAAGATGTACAACTGCCCAAGGTGCAAGTATCCCACACCAGGTGACATACATCTGTTTATGGAGTGCCCAATAATTAAACCTTATGGGACAGGGGTGTTCAATTTTCTGGAATAAGTACTGGTGATACTAATGGAAGTAAGTAGCAGTTTGATATTTTTTGGACTTACGAATGACTACCTGTGGAATGCACCTAGTTCTAAGTTAATGTTCTATGTGATAATATTGGCGAGACAAGAGATATGTAGGCTGTGGAAATCAAAAACTCCCCCAACCTTCGTTGAATGCTTAAAGAACAAAATTTATACCTGTGAATCAGACATGGCCTGCGACCGAAGAAGCAGAGATAGGATTTGGTCTGCACTGGTTGATTAAAGGGACAAGACAAGTGAGTCCAATGATTAAGCCAAGCATGCTGTTGGCCCTGGCCCGCCAGTAACATTCCGAGGGCCCCCATAAGTGAAGAGCAGATGGAAGTGGAAACAGCATTATCTTCGTGGGGAATCTCTGTTCTCCCTGTCCTCCCGAGGGTCTGTACATGCTGGTATAGAGAGACAGGGGGAATCCAAACAAGAGCATTGGCAGAATGTTCTAGGAACAAAAAGAGGGGAAAAAAGGCCAGTGGCTGCACTATATAATGAGGTTGACTCAACTGGTTTGATTCCCAGCAGCTCAAGAGAATCGATAATAAACCCTATCTTTAGGGGAGAGAACCGATCCAACCCAGCAAACTATAGGTTGAATGTTTTTATTGACTCAGAAGCCAGATTCTCCACCTCACTAATACTGGAAGATCTAGTTGAGTGATCCTACTTAAATAAACTGGTCCCTCTAAGCCAGACAGGGTTTTGGAAAGGCTATGGAACCACCATCAACACATTAGCAGAAACAATTGAGGACAAATGCAAGTATCTAAAGAAAAAACTATGTCTGTGCTTCATAGATTTTAAAGCTGCATTTGATTGGGTGAATAGAGCTCTCTTGTGGGAAAGCTACAGTGGTGGGGCCTCCACGACAAAACCCTGAGAGCTATTGATAAACTCCATACACACACCGGACAAAATCAAGTTAGCAGTTGGGACAATGCTGTACATGAGAATACCAGCTGCCATTGGTCTTAAACAAGGGTGTGTTCAAACCCCCACCTGTGCAGTATATTTATGGCTGACCTAACCCTGAGGCTCGATCAGGTAAACTCAAACTCTCCAAAACTAGGACAACTAATCTTAACCCATCTCTAATATGCAGATGACATTGTCCTACTAAGCCACACGAGGGTGGGATTGCAAAAGTCAATCGCAGAATTAGCAGAATACGCCATGGCCAACATATTGGAAATCAGTTCGACTGAGACAAAAACGATGTCTATCTGGAAAAGAACTGTCCCCCTCTTAAGATCAAGCTAGACGATGTATGTTTAGAAGAAGTGAGCAACTACAAATCCCTGGGTCTCTACCTTGACAATAAACTTTACTTCAAGGTGCACTAAGAGTATATGGTGAAGAAAAGCAAGAACTTGGCCTACACCTTTTGCACACTTGCTAAGAAGTTGGATGGCACCTCATTCAAACCACTACTGGCTGTTATTGCCGCAAAGGTTCTTCCAGCAAGGACTTATGCAAGTTCTGTTAACCATGGAAAAGATGTTATAATTCTCGGCAAACTGCAAACAACTACTTATAAGAGAGTCTTTGGGCTACCATTGTGTGCCTCTACCCCACACATTTGACTTGAATTTGGGTTTATGGAGCAAATTATCAGGAGAAGATATATCACCATTAAAACATGGCACAAAATATGGCAAACTACAGCAGCCTATCCGTCAGCACCATATGGCAGTCTTTGGAAAGGAACCGCCATTCGATCCACAGCAATATTTGAGGTCTTCCCTGCTAGCAACAAGCACAGCTAATTATGGCACTTATAGCAGCCACACTCTGTTTTTAGCCATGCTATTAACAAGGCTGTTAAACTGCATTCCCTTACTGACAACAAGCATAACCTAAATGTTCGGTCACACGCTTGGATGGTTCAGCAATCCTATGATACTTTACAGCCAACAACATACCTCAGCACGACATACCCAGCTTATTTAAAGAGAAAGCTGTTGGCCATTCGGTTAGGGGTCTTGCCATCTTTGGCAGACCAATCAGCATGGAAAGACATCAGCAATAATATATGTATACTATGTGGTGCACAGAACGAAGGCATTATAAACGTGGTTTGCATATGCACAGCCCTAAAGAAACTATGCATCCCACCGTTGAAATCTACTCTCAGCAAACGTAGGTGTCGCATTTCTCGGAAGGCCATAATATAGACCCTTGACCCTTCGGAACCTCAGATTAATTGTAATATGCTGACATTTCCGACACTGCATGGAAAAGTACTCAAATAATGCTAGGTCTCCCTAGGAACAGTATAACAAGGTGTTTTTTAGTAGCACTTGGCACTTTATCTACTAAGAACCCAGATAACTATTCTCAATCATATGATATGTATTTATCTATAAGTAGAACCTATTTTTTTTAGCCGCTGGCACCGTGATTTTAACCACAAGTATCTTTTAATTATCCAACGCAATGAAATGTATTTATTGATTAACCAGTATTTTATGAAAATTGTTGAAAATTGTAAATACAGGAAAATCAACAACTTACCAGCCTAATTTTATATGTTTATGTGTACGGCAATATTGTGATGGTTTTTATTTATTTAAAACAATAAACAATTCATTTCATTTCATTATTTGCTTTCGTTTCTTCTCTTTTATTTTTGTGGCTTACATCTGCAATAATAAATAATAAAAAATAAAGATTGCCCAGATCAGACGTATTGGCTTTACAAATACCTGTTCTTGTGGACTTTTGTTTCTTCTCTTTTATTTATGTGGTTTATATCTGCAATACCAAATAATAAAAAATAAGGATTGCACCAGAGTGCCCAGACCAGGCGTATTGGCTTTACAAACACCTGTTCTTGTAGGCGTGGGGATGCTTCTACAGTCATTAACCAGAGTAGCGGTTGCCCCCACGTAAAACCAATCATTGGCATACAGAATTTTAAAAGGCTTCCCATGTTTGTTGGACTGGCAATCACAAAATATGTACATATACAAAAGTAATATAACAATATTACAGTGTATAGTCCTGGTCCACGTGGAGCGCATCCTCAGTGTGTACCCAGCACCACCACGAACTCCTAATTGCAAAGGATACATGCAAATGAGACAAAGTCTCTTTCAGTTTGTGAGAGTAAAAAACGGGCACCAGCATGATCATTATTTCCTTGGAGGTCATTCAAATATTTGCAGCTTCTTAGTACTATGGAAGTGATCCAGTGGAACAAAAATGGGGCCCAGTGTGCTCTTGAGTCACTTCTTTAAGATAGGCCTCAATGTCTAAATCTTTGCTGATAAAGTGGCAAAAGATATAAGATCTGATTTGGTACTTGCCATAAAATGTGAATAAAGTAGCGTCCGCACAGGCGTAGACAAAAAGTGTCCCACATGCACCCGTTCAACAGTACCTTCCACAGAGGATATATCAGCTTAATAAATCATATGAGTCACATTGGTATGCTCCAAAGAATGCTCTTTTTGCATTCCTGGCATGATATGGCTATTCAGCATATCATTAGAGGCCGAGTTCATATGTAAGCCCTGTAAATAGAATATGAGTCCTACACTGGCACTAGTGAGCACCGACGCAGAAGACATAGTTCAACCACACTTCATTCCAACCACTCATTGATCTTCACTCCCCTTCCAGTAATTGTTTCCTATTGCTTGAGGAAATTGTTGATGACATCCTACAAAACCCCAGTAAAACCTGATGTGCAATTAAGTGTGACACTGAGGTGCACAAACATTAATTTATGTTACTTAATCAAGGAAAATTCATGTAAAATGGGTGGAGTCGTTGCAGCCATAATCCATAAGGACCTGAAGTTCACCACTCTAACTGCCTTGGATATCACATCCGTTAACAGTTTGGTAATTAAACTTGATTCCCCTCGTACCCCTTTGATTTGTGTGCTGGTCTATAGAACTACACATTATATGTCTTACTTTCCTCATTCCCTGGTGAAAAAAAGTTCCCATCTGGTGATTGGCCATGCTAAAATCTTGGGGATTTTAACAATTGGGCTAAGGCTGAGTCAGGTGGCCCAGGATCATTGAAACTAACAGAACTAATACATTGGTTACATTTTGAACAACATGTGATGTCCCCCACCCATATAAAAGGACACACCCTTAACCACGTTTGGACCACTAATCTCACTGTGTCTAATCTAGTTGTTACTCCCTGTGTCTGGTCTGATCACTTTTTAATAAAATGTATTCTTAGCAACTTGACTTTTTCTAAACTCCCAACCAGTTCAGGTCTATTGGCTAAGTACTGGGCTCATATCAATATCAATTCCTTGTGTAATTCCCTAGCTATGACCCTGTCTACTAAGTATTCTAATGCAGACTTAAATGAGGAAAACATTACTTCATGGATAGCAGATGCAAGCAACATTCATGCTCCTCTTAGGAAAGTTTGGCTGGTTAGGCACCATGATGCTCAGAAATTTTTTTCGGGGGATCATAAACTTGCAAATCTGGCTCTATGCCATACTAAATGTAATTGGAGAAACAATTACTCTCCAGATAAAAGGGATATCTATCAGGTTCAACTCAAGCACTACAAAAATTAAATTTTACAAGCTAAGTCTACTTATTTTTCTGGAAAGACTTTTAATGTAACCACCAAAGCCAAAGGCATATTTGCAATTGTTTCTGAATTATCTAATCCTGACAGGGTGGCAGCAAAAATACCCCCTACTCAATCTTTTTGTGATTCACTTAATTCCTTTTTTATTGACAAAATTATTGCCTTAAAAGCTAGCATCCCTTTAAGCTCTTCTTCTGGGAATTTGCATGTTACGGCTAGGAATCCCTATTTTATGAAGGAACTACCCATTATTAGTAAGGAACTCTTATTGAATTTGCTTTCTAAAGTAAAACCTGGCTCTTCCTCTAATAGCTGCCATGCTCAAGTTTTAAAAGAAGCATTCTCTGCACTCCCTGAGACTGCTTTATCCTTGCTCAATGATTCATTATCACATGGGCTTATTCCCAGAGCCTTTAAGTAAGCAATTGTGGTCCCACTATTTAAGAAAACTGGTGCGCACCCTTTTGTTTTGACTAACTACCGCCTCACTCATTGCTTCCCTTTTTTGGCAAAAGTGTTGAAAGCTCATGTTGCCAAATGCCTCTGTTCCTTCCGTAAGCAATACAGCTTCCTTGATACCCACCAGGCGGGTTTTCGCCCATCTCACTTAATTGAAGCAGTAATCCTGACCGGGTTGGACGAAATGAGGAAAGAGGCTGACAAGGGCACTGCCCAGGCACGGGAAACAGCTGTTATACCGCAAATGTTACAACACATACCATTACCCTGCATGTCCCTGCAATGCCAAAGGTGTGTATCAGAAGTAGAAGGGGTTGGATTTAACTCCAACACCTTCCCTACGTTTGCACACACTGGAATTGGACTAGTAAATGAAACTATTCCAACTTCCAGGGCACCCAGACAGCAAGTCGGGGTAAAGATTATCGTTGCAACGGCATGCAAGTAATGGCATGCCTTGTAACGTCACTCAACCCCCTGGCACTTGTGCTTCTTGATCTATCCGCAGGCTTTGGCATGGTGGACCTTGAACTTCTGGTGAATCTTGTTGAGGCCACCATTTTCCAGGGACAGCGCTTAATTGGTTTGTGTCTTTTTTTAAAGATTGCTCCCACATAGTTCGACCACCCCCTTTTGGCCTCTCTAAGGTCAATTTTACCTGCAGTGTACCTCAGGGATCATTCTTATCCCCCCATCTTTTTACTTTAAATATTTATCCTCTAGTACGGTCCTTGAGAAAAATGAATGTGTGCACTTTTAACTATGCTAATAATATGCAACTTCTTTTTGCAAACAATAACACTCCGAACTCAATTTTGAAATTTTGAAAAAGCATGCTGTTCATGCGTCACTGGAAGAGTAGCATTCATCTGAAATTAAACCCTGACAAGACAGAGCTTGTCCTGGTTGGAGGCTCTCGAAATTAATGGAATTCCAACTTTTGGCCTGCTGAAATGGGCTTGTTCTTGTAGTGTGGGGAATGCCAATGATGAAACAGGAACTCCAGGAGAATGAGATAACTCTATACTAAAAAAGAAGGAGCCCACATAAAGAGCTGATAGATAATTAGAGGCTCAGAAATACCTGCTGCATACAAGGTTCTAGTAACAAGCAATTCTAATGACATATGACAATTCTAACAGAACATTCTAAACTTTAAAGAGGTATACATCTAAATACACATATTACATACCCTCCCCCTTGAAATAACAAAACGAAACAAAAAACAAAAAACTATAAATAAATAAATTCAATACAAGACATAATCATTGTACTTAACAGGCATTCTACATATGCGATGATCACGCACAGGTGCCAGGGTATGTGAAGAATCACCACAATTAGGAATATTGTTAACATTGTTTTCTGGAATATCATTGACCTTAGAACCATTAGTATTGTTGGATGATTCAAAACCAGGCCCAAATGTGAAATCACTATCATTTTCATCAAGCTTGTTGGCATAAACCTTATTAAAGATATTGACTTGATTGTTATTGATTTTTACAACATTGCTCCTGTTCCACCATGTAAAAACACTGAAGATTTAGTGGCCTTAATGACTGGAACAGGTAAAGTGAATTTTGATTGGCCCTTGCAAACCTTATATATTTTTTTATGAGAACCCAATCATTAGATTTAATGTTGGGAGTAACTTAACCATAATACCTATCATATCTCTTCTTCTGTAAGGTTTGTTTTTTAGAAACTCTGTCTTTGACAATTTTAGAGTTAATCATAGTGTTTCTTTTATGAAGCAATTCAGAGCCAGTAGACAAATTAGAAAACCAATTAGGCATAAGTTTAGATCTAGCTTCCCTGACTCTGTGAGCTTTAAAAGGTGTAAAATCAGTGGTAGAATGAGGTGTTGTTAAATAAGCCCAGATTTTTTCTTGTAAGAACATACTCACTTCTACATTAGTAGCAATCGCAGTTTGCACTCCTTTTTTTATAAAGCGATTGGCCATTTCTACAAGTCCATTCGAAGAAGGAATGTAAAGAGCAACTTGACAATATTTAATTTTGTGACTGTTTATAAAATTAGTAACAAGCTCTGAAATGAAATGTTGGCCATTGTCAGTAATGAAGCAATTCGGGGTCCCTTCAATTTTAAACAGCCTTTTTAGGAATTAAATAACCGTGGTTGAATTGGCTGTGCTTACAAAAGAATAATATATCCATTTGGAATAATAATCAATTGCAACTAGACAATATCTTTTGTCTAAAGGTAATAAGTTGAATGGTCCTGAAAAGTCTACAGCAATTATTTCCCAGGTAAAGTTAGGAAATTATCCTGGAATTAAAGGTTTTTTGTTAGTTTTCCAGTGTTGGTCAGAAACTACGCAACTTGGACATTTTCCTACAAACATACCAACCTGCTTATCTATTCCTGGCCACCAATACATTTCTTAAATGTTTTTACAAGTTACAGAAATGCCTAGGTGACCTTCATGACTGATGTTAATAATTTTGTCTCTTAGAGAAATAGGAGGTACAAATAATCCATTTCTAACACAAACACCATCTTCAAAGGACAATTCTTCGCTGATTTGAGCAAATTGTTTAACATCATTACTTAAACTCTTTGCATTAGGCCATTTATTTTTAGTAAAAATGTTCACCTTTTTAAGAGTTTCATCCATTTGCATAGCTGATAACCATTCCTCTTGAGATATGCTGCCATTGGACATAGAAATGACATTGACGATGCCAACCACACAATCTTTGTGAACATCATTTTCACCCTCACTAAAATCAGCTAAAGGTATGCAGGAAAGGCAAGCCGCAAGAATGTTTTTGTCTCCTTGAATATATTTCATAGTAAGATTATATTCTTGTAATTTGGATAACAATCTAACTAATCTTGCTGAAGATTTACCCAACCCATTGCCAGATAGTAAGGATACCATTGGTTTATGGTCAGTATAGATGTCACATTGATTGCCCCAAATGTAGGACTTACATTTTTGAACTGCCCAGACAATAGCAAGCGCTACACGTTCAATCGTACTGTAGTTACTCTCAGTAGGTGTTAGAGTTCGTGAAGCAAAAGCGATAGTGTTTTCTTTATTATCAACCCATTGACCAAATACAGCTCCAAGGCCTTTTTGACTAGCATCAACAGATGTAAATGATTTAGCATTAGACACATATGGTTAGAGAGCTGGAGCATTAATAACAAGTAATTTAACATTTTCAAAAACGTCATTCAAAGTGTCATTCCATGCAAATGTTATGCCATTTTTCAACAAATTCCTTAATGGTTGTATAGATTGTGCATAACCTGGTACAAATCTGGCATAGTATTCACAAAGCTCACGGAATGATCTAAGGAATCTTTGTCATAACGATGTGGAGCTTTTTGAATGGCTTCAACATTAGAAAATTTATTTAGATTTGATGCCTTCATTAGATATGGTGTGACCTAAATATTCCACTTCATTAACTAGCAGTTTGCACTTGTTGGCTTTTACCGTCATACCTTTCTCTTGTAATATTCCCAAGACACTGTTAAGTATATGTAGATGTTCTTCCTTCGTTTCTGTATGGATTAGTATGTCATCCTGAAATGCTTGGAGTTGAGTGAAATTACCAAATAGATTGTCCATTAGTTTTAAAAAAATGCTTGTAAGCAGATGCAAGCCCAAAAGGAAGTTTGAGATATTTAAACACATCAAAAGGTGTTACAAATGCAGTAAGGGCTTGGCAGTCAGGCGAAAGGGGAATTTGCTGATAATGAGAATGGAGATCAATAGTAAAAAAAATTGATTTCCCAATTTTTGCAAACATTTCTTGCATATGGGGCAGAGGATGACAATCAACGAGGATACACTGGTTGAGAGATCATAAATCAACACATAACCTGAGATCTCCGTTACTTTTTTTCCATAAAACAAATTGAGAAAATCATTGAGATGAGTCTATTGGAGCAATAATACCTTCTTTTTGTAGATTATCAAGTAATGACTTAAGATCATCTCTAATACTGAGTGGCACAGGTCTGACTTTCTGAATTATGGGAACAGCATTTTTTTCAAAATGATATTGTGTTCATAACCTTTGACCATACCAACCATGTCTTTAAATACATGGGAAAAGATTTTAGTAAATTATCAACTGTAAGACTGGTCTGATCAATGCCTAAGATAGAAGATGGTAACTCACCTAAGATTATTGGAGGATCTTGTCCAGGCCGTAAATTAATACCTAAAAGAGCAAGATCTTTCCAGCCAATAATGATTCTCCATATGTTGGCTATGTAAATCATAGTTTTGATGGATCTGCTTAAACATTCTAGTATGTCCCAAAAGTAGCCAATGAGATCAATATTTTGTTCTACAAATGCTTTGGGATTTATATCAGGAGCAATTGAAGTCATGGTTTTAGGCCAATGTTTACGGAATGTTTTGTCCGCCAATATGGTCACGGGAGCTCCTGAATCAGCCATGGCTAAAATGGTTATACCATTGATAGAAATATTGACAAAAGGTCCTTTAATAGGTTTATCAAGATTTTCAGGGACCTCAATAGTAACAACTAAGTTAGAGAATTGAGAAGTGTAATCTTGAGTTTCTTAATTTTCTAATGTAATATTGGAAATATTAATTCTATTGGATGGGATGAACCTAGTGGACTTCTACATAAGGCCAGAAAGTGTCCAAATTTTTGACACTTTGAACACTTTTTTCCCAACGCAGGACAATTGGGGTTGTTTCCTATGTGGTTTCTTTGAACCACATCTGAAACAAATCATCTGAGTTCTTTGAGGATTCCTGAATGGTTTCCTGTTAAATGGTTGCCTATTGTTGATATTGCTAGACCCCTGTTTATTGCTGATAGCACATACAGAATTGTCTTCAGCAACTAGACCTACATTAGTTGGAATGGAAGGTTGGTTAGAAATAGTAGTATTTTGAGTAACATGGGTAGAGAGTACTTTAAGAAGTCACAATTGATTTTTCGATACTTTTTTCGATATCTATAGCTTCTGCTGAAGTAGGATTGATAGAAGTCAACAGATTCTTGAATTTTCTTGGAATGACAGTAGAAAACGAATTGATCTCTTATATAAATGTCAACATTAGCACCAAAATCACATTTTTCAGCTAGAACTCTGAGGGATGCTATATAATCTTCTACTGATTCATCTTGTGCTTGCTTACACATAGCAAAATTAAATCTTTCTAATAGTACACTTGTGGAATCAGAGTACTGTTTACCCATCCGTAGCTTGGCTTCAATAAAAAACATTCCACGTTGCACCTTCATCAATAGGAGGTGGATAATGTGGCAAGTTCCCAAAGACTCTACGACCAGCTGTGCCAATGTGATATAATAATAAAGCTACTTTTCTTGAAGGTGAGTAACTGTCTGCATCGATGGCAGTGAGGTAATTTTCAAAATCTCTTAACCATTCTGACCATTTAATTTCAGGTTTTCCAGATTTTTGTAAGAAAGGTGAAGGTTGGATAACTCCTTGAGTGGAAACCATAATATGCCGAAAAATTGAATTTAAGCCACAGTTGTTATTGTATGAATAAATAAGTAAAACACAAATTCTGAGTCTTAGTTTTCTTTTTTTTCCTTCCAATTCCTTTTAGCTTTAAAACATAAGTTCATGAAATGTATATTTGAAATACTGAGTAGAAATGACTAGAAAATGTCTCTGAGTATGAGGTGAAAAAACAAATGAATACATTACCAGTGTTAAGTTGAAAGCGGTGTGCAAATCACCGATGTGAAATCCGCACCAGGATTACAGAAATATAATCTAGTATACAAATGGTGTGCGAATCACTGATAAAGAGGTTCCGCATTGTGATCCTTGAAAATCAGCTGTTTGCAAAACATAGAGGTAAATGCTCCGATCCTGACGATTAAAGTAATAGGTGCCCAAATCAAAATGGCCACTGTAATGTTGTGACGTCACAACGTTTTTCCAGCAGACATCGGGGCAACCACGCAGCACTGAGAAGAGATGCACGTCACAGACAAGGACGTTCTAGGGTGACAAGACGAGCTGTGTAGCCAGTAAGCGACATTTGAAAAAGTCGGGCATGCGCTATTAACTGATAGAATAGTTTTGTTTCTCAAGCGGAAAGATGAAATTGTTTTGACCGACCTTAAAATTTTCAAATAGAGTTTTGGTGAAGGACGGTCTTTTGATAGATGAAGATCAGTCCTGTGGACTCCTTGGCAAGTCTTTTATCGAAATTCGTTCTCCGAGTATAAATACGAATTGGCGATTTTTAACCCCACTCCTGGTACCAACTTGTAGTGTGTTGAAAGCCAATGATGAAACAGGAACCCCAGGAGAATGAGATAATTCTATATTTCTTATAGATTATTAATAAAGAAGGAGCCCACATAAAGAGCTGATAGATAATGAGAGAGCCAGAAATAACTGCTGCATACAAGGTTCTAGTAACAAGCCTAGGTGTTCTTATCAATAAAAACCTTTCTATGAAACCTCAGGTTGGGTACGTAGTCTCCTCCTGTTCTTCCAGATCTGGAAGGTTAGTGAAAAAGTGGAAGATTTTTTTTCCTTTAAAGCCCTTGTCCAGGTTGTTCTCGCATAAGTCATCTCTCATATTGACTATACAAATTTGTGCTATTTTGGTCTCCCGAAATACCCGATAAAGAGACAACAGTTGGTACAAAACAGGGCAGCTAGACTGATCTGCCGACAGCCAAGGAGGTGTCATATTACACCTCTGATGAAGAAACTTCACAGGTTACCAGTGTAACAGCGTTCTACTTTTAGGATTAGATATAATATTTTTAAATCCCTGCATGGTACCTGCCCTGAGTTTGTCTCTTCATGCATTAACAGGTACACTCCTACTCGAAATATGAAATCCTTGCACCTCAACCTTCTATTATTCCCCCTTTTAAGATGAAGAGGCAAGGAGGTGCTAGAGTTTCTGCTCTATCCCCTCGATTCTGGAATTCCCTGCCATATAATATTAGATCACCATCCTTTTATCTAAAATTTAAACAACTCTTGAAAATGTGGTTGCCTATACAAACACATAAACGAGTTAGCGAACTGAGAGTCAAATTCCTGTAACTAGCGCCAGGAAACAAATTGGTGTTAGTGTGCTTTATCAATATTTTCAACATAACATGGGGCAAGATGAGCCATTAAACACAGGGCATCTGCTACAGAACGTCCTCAATCTCCTCAGTATAACGATCAAAAGACAGCTAATAAACCTGGGTTACAATAAATAATAGCTGTCAGTGCCATCACACAACTACTAAGGCATGATACGGTCAGGTACCACTGCAAGACCGCAATCCTAAAACTACTATTGAGTGTACAATTATGGTACAAAAGCAGTGGACTTGTAACTTAACAACAGAAAAGGACTATGCAAGACACTAAAATATCTAGTAAGAACACAGGGAGTACAAGAAAATACAGTGTTGTCCACCGGATAGCCCAATCAAATGTATAATCATCTTTCTGCTTCCTTCCAAAAACCCACAACACTACAGTCGGGTCACTAGACCTACTTTCACATACCACAGCCTATGCAAGGATGAAACAAATATCAAGAGTTGGAGTACTGGACATGGAAACAGTCAGACGAGAACGAACGAACACTCAAAGGGTTGTCTATTATGGTAATTAGATTCCCAAGGGCCAACATACACATTACTAAAGCATTGTGCCATGGAACAGTTCTTGAGAAGCTTACTCCAGCAAACTCAGAGAGTATAATACACACTCAAGAGCAAACTGGCCAGTACTTGTGCCCTCATTATCACTTACCAGGGACGTGCAATCTGACAAATGTAGTGAACCATGCTCACTTGTGGCCCCAAGGTCTACCCCCAAAATGCTGCTGATCCAGGATATCAGATATTTCTTCCAAGACCGACTAACTTTGATGGTGTACTGGCAAGACTGTAAACATTTCTTGCATATTTTCCCTCATTTGCTATTCGTATCTCACTGTATGAGGTGTAGTGAGACTCATGTAATGCTTACTACAAATCCTACATTCGGTTTCTATTAGACCTGGCACCATTGGCAGGAGTCTCCCTTCCATTTTTGTTGTTGCCTCATGTATTTTTGCTGGTGTTGTATGCTTTGGGCACTGTTCCACTGCTATTCAGTGCCACAGTGAAAGGGCTCCCTATTGTAAATGGATGTATTAATCAGTGGTTCCAAGTTTGGCTATTTGTTTTACTTGTCAGACCCTAGTCTAGTGCACCGAGAGTGCCCAGGGTGTATTAATCCAAATGCTGCTGGTGGGCCTGCAGCACTTGTTGCGCCACCCACAGAAGCAGCCTTGTAAATTGTGTCAAGGTCTGCCATTGCAGAGCCTGCGTGCAGTCTGGTACTGTCATGCTGACTGGGCAAGTGCACCTACTTGCCAGTTCCTAAACCTTCCCTTTTCTTCATATCAGTCACCCCTATGGTAGGCCCAAGGGCAGGGTGCATTGTAAGTATAAGGTAGGACAAGCCCTGGTGTGTGTGGCATGTCCTAATATTGAATTACAGCCATTTTGTTTTTCACTGTTGCAAGGCTACCTGTTCTCCATAGGCCAGAATGGGCTGTTAGAGTTATTACATGTTATAATCCTAACTGTCTCAGAGAACATGGTAGAAATTCAAGTTTCGTATGCCTGAACTCAGAATGATAAAATACACCTTTTAGTGAAGTTGGTTTTAACATTCTGTGTTTGCAAATACCACTTTTAGAAAGTAGGTATTTTCTTGTCTAACCATTCAACCTGCCTCTGCTAGGTTGTGTATTCCTATGTCTGGTTTTGTGAGTGACAGGGCTGTAGAATTCCAGAAGACAGGCTGAGTCACCCAGGGGTGAATAGAGAGATCTGCATCTAGATGGGAGGGAGAAGTTGCACCTGAACCTTGAATAGGGCTGTGCCTGCCTCCCACAATGCCGGCTCCACCCCCTGGGGAGCGGCTGATGTCTCTGCCCTGCACACTGTTTGAAGGGAAGGAGTGCTGTAAACAAAGTGCTCCAGGACTGTACTTGCCTTCCACAATGCTAGCTCCACCTCCTGTGGGGCGTCTGATATGCATTCCCTGCACTGTGAAAGGAAAGGAGAAGTCTGGTAAACAGAGTGCTTCAGAACTGGTTTGGACTGGGCAAAGGCCCCTCTCCCCTCAGAGAACAAAGGATTTTGGGGTATAAATATTGGGACACTGATCCATGAAATAAGATCCCTTTGGACTACAAGAAGAAACCTTTACCGAGGAGAGGAACCTGAAGAAACTGAAGAGAGACTATTCCCAAGCTGAAGTGCTGATTGGGGGATTGTCCGGCAGTGGTTACCTTACTGCCAAAGGAAGGAGAAAGGAACTTTGTGTACTTTGCTTTCAACTTGTGAAAGATATTCAAGGGCTTGGAAAAGAGCTTGCCTCCTGCTGAAGTCTCAGGGACAACAGACTTCACCCCCCAGCTCACCAGATTTCTTTGGAAGTGCCTGCTGCTGTTTTGGTCCTTCTGAGGGACTGCGTGTCGCAAGGAGCTGGAAGCGCGACTCAGCGAGAAGAAGCGCGTCGCTGTGCCTGCCGTCGCAACTCCGAAGGAGGGTATCGCCGCTGGAACTGTTGCACTGCACTGCATCGGAGAGAAGCGTGCCTCAACGAAGAGGAAGCGTGTCGCCGTCGCAACTCCGAAGGAGGGTGGCACCGCTGTAGTTGTCGCACTGCACCACATCAGGAGAAGAATCTCGCAACAAGGTCGGAGTGTGTCGCCGTCGCTGTGCCTGCCGTTACAACTCCGAAGGAGGGTGTCGCCGCTGGAATTGTCGCATTGCACCGTGTCGACCAAGAGCATCTCACATCCCGAGAAGCACGCTGCCATCGTAGCTGCTGCCATTGCATCTTGGATGTCACCGCTGTAGTTGTTGCATCGAGCAGAAGCTTCACGCATCGTGGTAGAAGAGCATCGCCGCTGGAGCTGATGCCGTCGCATCGTAAGGGTGTCGCCGCTGCAGTCCACGCCTCGAACCGAGGACTTCTCGCATCCCAGAGAAGCGTGCCGCATCTGGAAGATCTTCTCATCTTTATTTCTTTGTATCTGAACTTTGCCGCATTTCCCATCGCTGCGACATTGCTTGTCGTGGAAGCGTAACGCAACGTAAGGTACATTGACACAGATTGTTGCATCTAAGAACTGAACTGAACTAAGCTTAAATCTACCATCTTAAAGTAATTATAATGTGCATTTTTGTCATTTATGGTCTTGTGGTAACTCTATATAAAGTCTACTTATTTTTTATATAAAACTTGTGTGGTATCCATTTGTAGTGTTGTCACTGGGATACTGTATGTGGTCACAAATGCTTAACTTATAACGCCTCTGAAGTAAAGCCCTTCTGCTTGTGCCAAGCTACCAAGGGGGTGAGCAGGGGTTATTTTAGGAGTGTAATCCCCTTATCCTGACTAGAGGAGAGGGTCCCTATTTGTCACACGTACCTTCCGGTGCCAACTAGAGACCTCCAATTCTAACAGTTTCGAACTCATGATAATCATGTAGTGGCCCTATGTAATTATGCTACTTTGTGAAACTAAGATTTCGTTTGGTGTAAAATCCTATTGCTAGAGGTAAGGAAGAATGTGAATGAACTGAATGTGACCAGCTTTTGTTTACGTTTTACACAATGGAACACATTTTTTTAGCACAAAATGCGGCTTTGAACCAAAGGTGGAAGGGAGAATGCATTTGTTCCACAAATAGTGCTAATTGTAAAAGCCAGGATTCTTCTTAATAACAGGACTTGACTTTTTGCATATCTTTCAAAAAGGCTAGAGAGGGGCAACAAATTCTGCTCTAATAGCATAGTTGGTTCAGTTTTGGCCAATTCTCGTTACGCATGTAACATGGAGTTCTGGCCAAATTCTGCCAACCACTGCTAGGTGGAGTTTTCTCTCACTGGCTGCTCACCAATGGTACGTTGCCGAGCGTGAACTGGTGTCCCTTAACGTGATTTGCATACAACACATAGCGAGCGAGTGCAGCGAGCGAGTCTGAAACCCAAAAGGGGGGTTTGGGGGGATTACCACCCCCAAGAAAATTTTGAAAAAAACTAAGAAAAATCGTGCATTTTCAAACAACTTTGAGAAAGCAGGAAGGTTAATAAAGCAATTGTGAAAGTGCAGTTATTACATTAATAGATGGCATAACATAGGTAGCTGCCACTGGTTGCTCAATAGAGTCATATAGTGTGCCCATAAATCAAAACAGTGTGTGGTGCTGATATACAGGACCACAGGGGATTAAGAGAGTCATCTGTAAGAGATTCACTGTCAGCAATGAAGATTAAGGTGAAGCCTGACATATTCTTTCCATGAAAAACAGCCATCCTGTGTGTTTCATGGTTCCAAAAAATGATCTTATAGTCTGGAGGGCTTGCTTTACACCGCAGTCTGAACCACATGTGTTCCGACTATGCAAGCTCTACGACACTTGCCTTACCACGCGTATGCCATAACCACACATGTGCATGGGTAAGGCAGTGCATGGTCTAGATGCTGGAGGACAGAAGGAAGAAGACACTGCAGTGAGATAAGTGGGGCTGGGTTTTATTTTTCATGGATGGGAGGGGGTCAGATAGGTTTTAGGGAAGGGGTTGGGGAAGTTTAATGGACAGAGCAAGGTGGTGGGGGTTGGGGTAGTGCAAGTTAATGTGCAGGGTTTTAGGACTTAGGTCAGTGGCAGGGGAATGGGTAGTTGGGTTATTTTTTAGGCAGGGGATCATGGTAGGTTTTAGCGCAGTGGAAGGGGTTGGGATAGTTAAAGGAACAACACAGGGTGGGGGCAGGGTAGTGTAGGGTTTAAAGCCTTAGGGCAGTGGGAGGGGAATGGGTAGTTGGGGTAATTTTTAGGGCCTAGAGGCTTGTGGTGGATTTCAGGGTGGTGGAAGGGGTTGGAGTAGTTTAGGGACAGAGCAGGGTGGGTCGGGGGGGGTCAGGTTAGTGTAAGTCAGAGTGCAGGGTTTTAGGCCTTAGGGCAGAGAGAGGGGACCAGGTAGTTGGGTTTGTTTTTGGGGCAGGTTGGGGTAGGTTTTAGGGTAGTGGAACTGGTTGGAGTTGTTTAAGGGACAGCGCGGGGTAGGTGTAGTGTTGGGTCTTAGGCCTTAGGGCAGTGGGCAGTGGGAGGGGAATGGGTAGTTGGGGTCATTTGTAGGGCTGGGGCGGGTAGGTGTTAGGGCAGTGGAAGGGGTTAGGGTAGTTTAAGGGATAGCGCAGGGGGTGGGGTAGTGTAAGTTAGTGGGTAGGGTTTTAGGCCTTAGAGCTGTGGGAGGGGAATGGGTAGTTGGGTTCATATTTAGAGTGGGGGCAGGGTAGGTTTTAGGGCAATGGAAGGGGTTGGGGTGGTTTAAGGGGCGGCAGGGGGCTGGGAGGTCGGGCTAGTTTTAGGCCTAAGGGCAGTGGGAGTGGAATGGGGAGGAGGGGTCGTTTTTAGTGTTGGGGGTCGGGTAGGTTTTAGGGCAGTGGAATGGAATGGGGTAGTTTAAGGGACAGCACAGGGGCAGGGGTGGTGGGGTGGTCAGGGTGGAGGTGGGGTAGAGGCGACCCTAGCCACACATACCCCTTTACCATTCATGCTTATACCACAAAATTTCGTGGTAACGGAATTTGTGGTTATGCGTGGAAATTTATGGTAAAGGAATGCTTGGTTAAGACACATTCGTAGTTGGGCTGCATGGTAGAGGCATGATTCAGAAAAGGGGGTGGTGATGAACAGAGCGTCTGAATTAAGCAGACCACTCTTACCCAGTCCAAAGATCAGGGCTTGATCCATCACCGTTTTTTAGCTCACTGCACCATCCCAGCTCAGAACTTGGCTATATGCAAATTAGTCTGACCCTGGCTCAGTGCATCATGGGAACAGGGCAGACCAAACTACCAAGCCAATTCTTATACTCTGTTCATCACCACCCCCTTTTCTGAATCGTTTTTGGCCACTATAGGTGTGGCAGGGTATACTCAGACATGAGTCCCTTTCTCACTGCACCATCAGGATTCAAGCAAGCCGGGCCGAAGAAGGCTGAAATGCCAGAAACCGGTCCCCGGTAGCTTGTCTCCTTTCTGGTGAAGAATTGGCTTGGTAGTTTAGTCTGCCCTGTTCCCATGATGCACTGGGCCAGGGACAGACTGATTTGCATATAGCCAGGTTCTGAGCTGGGATGGTGCAGTGAGATAAATAACGGTGATGGATCAAGCCCTGATCTTTGGACTGGGTAAGAGTGGTCTGCTTAATTCAGACACTCTGTTCATCACCACCCCCTTTTCTGAATCGTTTTTGGCCACTATAGGTGTGGCAGGGTATACTCAGACATGAGTCCCTTTCTCACTGCACCATCAGGATTCAAGCAAGCCGGGCCGAAGAAGGCTGAAATGCCAGAAACCGGTCCCCGGTAGCTTGTCTCCTTTCTGGTGAAGAATTGGCTTGGTAGTTTAGTCTGCCCTGTTCCCATGATGCACTGGGCCAGGGACAGACTGATTTGCATATAGCCAGGTTCTGAGCTGGGATGGTGCAGTGAGATAAATAACGGTGATGGATCAAGCCCTGATCTTTGGACTGGGTAAGAGTGGTCTGCTTAATTCAGACACTCTGTTCATCACCACCCCCTTTTCTGAATCGTTTTTAGCCACTATAGGTGTGGCAGGGTATACTCAGACATGAGTCCCTTTCTCACTGCACCATCAGGATTCAAGCAAGCCGGGCCGAAGAAGGCTGAAATGCCAGAAACCGGTCCCCGGTAGCTTGTCTCCTTTTTGGTGAAGAATTGGCTTGGTAGTTTAGTCTGCCCTGTTCCCATGATGCACTGGGCCAGGGACAGACTGATTTGCATATAGTCAGGTTCTGAGCTGGGATGGTGCAGTGAGATAAATAACGGTGATGGATCAAGCCCTGATCTTTGGACTGGGTAAGAGTGGTCTGCTTAATTCAGACACTCTGTTCATCACCACCCCCTTTTCTGAATCGCATGGTAGAGGCAAGCGTGGCAAAACCATTCGTGTTTCTATCATACAACTCTAAATCACTGACCAGCAAAGGGGTTTCCCAGAATTGTAGAGTTTTCGATCCAGTCCTGTGTCCTTGGACTGCCTGCCCCTAATGTAGTTTACATTGTTCAAATCAAAACATTTGAATGGCTGAAAAGCGGCATAGAGAGCTATGCAAACACGAAATTATTTACAAAAGCAGTTAGCGAAATGGAGCCAGTTGGAACCGATTGAAAGCAAGTAGTTTAGTTAACCTTTGTCCATTGATTCAGTTTAATAATGATTGGAGGAGCCTTTTGACATATCAAAGTAAAATATGGACTGCCTTATAAATTCTATGTCTTTCTCTAGGGAAATTTCTCCAACCCGAGTCTTACTTTTGTTGGTGAGAGCTAAAACGCGAAACCATTAGAACCAAATTACACATCTTTATTTCCAAATGCTCAATTGTGAAAAGGAAACAATAATTGGATTCCTCTTGTGGACCATGTATAATCGTTTAAGGACATTGCCCGTCTTACAATAAACTCCAAATTCTCCATGCATTTTGAAAGGCTAGAGTTAAATATTCCCTTCTATAATATAGCACTAGCACAATGCTGATTACTAAAAAAAATCCGTTTATTTCAGCATTAAACTTCACTACAAAGAAAAAACATGCGACACATAACAGTGCCTGTCTTTACATTATACTCCATAACAGATTAAGAAAAATAGGCATCGTAACATATATTCCTAAAAAAATAATTCAAAACAAATTAGAAAGACGTGCACATATCTTTTAATTGTATTTCCATACGCATAAGTTAATGTCTATAAATAGAGCTGAATTATTTCTAATATTGCTATCGTTGGCTAGGTCAAGCAGGCTATATAATGTATAAAAGAAATACTATGAAGATGGCACATGTGATTTTAACGTTTGAAAGACAATTGTGTCTCCTGAAATGGAATGCGGTACCAACCAGATGACTACAAATCCACTTTTACATATTTACTATAAAAAAGAAACCTGACTGCCTATTCACATTAATGTTAGTGGAAAATGAATATCACTCTCTGACAGTATTTAATTCTTCTCTGTCTCTTCTTTGCCAGAATAATCCAAAACGAGTTATATATGCCCACAATACCACTATAACCATTTTGCTCATTAAATGACGTACACTTTCGCAATCAAAGTTGAAGGATCAACGCATTTCACTCCAGTTAATCCTCATCAACTTTCATGACCGATCAAATAGATTAACCTTACTTTGCATTGTAAACTTTACTTTTATAGCAACTCCCTCTAAGTTGATAGGGAAAAAAGTAAGACAAATGTAATGGCAACGTCCTTACTAGTTGTAAATTCGAAACAACCACATTTTCGCTTCCACCAATCATGTTTCTTTTTAAGTAAGTGTATGTATTTGGGATAAAGTACCAATGGTCTTAATGAATGAATGAAGAATGTTTTTTTGTAAAATGCACAGCTTTTCCTAGGAGTGTCCTGGCATTGAGTGTTTGCAGAATAACAACAAAACCAGACGTGACGTTTATTTACGGCGTGGAGGACAACCATATCTTAAGCTTGTTGCGAAATAAAGATTCTGACTTGAGAGTGCAAAGATCCGCTGTTAGCTTGTTCCAAGCCTTTTTATCCAGGTAAGAGAAGCAGCCACCCTTTCACACTCGCCTGGCACTTGGCACCACTGCCAAGGCGCCAGATACACACCAGAGAGCTCTAGCTGGATGGTAAAACTAAAATCTGTCAACATCTGTCACCCACCGCCCCTGGAACCCCGGAAAAGATGCATCAGAAAACAGAGGGCATCTTAACTCATTACAGAATCGAAATGCTTGACTACATTTACGGCCTTTAGTTTATTAGCCTGCTATCAGATTTCATCACAATGTCACTTTATTTCCTAATATTGCTATTTATTTTTCAATCTGAACCATAATTGAAGTATACATAATTATCTTCTAGACAGGCAGTTTTCTCTCTTCATACTCTTTACCGAAGGCTCTCAGTCTTTTTTTGGTCTTCATCAACATCATCCCATGCCCACAGCCCATAACCCCTCCACTGGTATGAGACTGTGCACCCAGTGGTCACACCTCAGACGGCAGATGACCTGGTTTCATATCCTTAGTTACATGTGGTCCTGCTATTGCTGGGTCACTGGGGTGTTTGGAGAGGAGGGTGGGAGGGAAAGTCTCCTGAACTAAAACCACACATATGTGCTCTCTGATTGCTTCGCTCTGACTGCTGGAGAGATCTTTGCACTGATCATAAAGTGTTGGGCCGGTTGTGCATGGTTCTGGCTCGCTCGTCTTGGCCTACACCTCACAGAGAGGCCCTTGTAGGTTTACTGGGGGGGGTTATTCATTTAGAAAAGGCCTGAAGTATTCAGTTTGGACGGCCAGCTGTTGCTGTGCTGCCCTTGGGCTGGGGAGTTCCTAGGTAGGGGTTGTTTATGCCTTTCTTTTCCCCATTATTCTTTTTGTTTGCACAGGGATGAGGGGACCTTGAGGGACAGTGTCGCTCTCTGTGTCTTCCTGTGGCTGAACGCCTACAAGCTCTGACATTTATGTCATGGAACATCACCCGCCCCATTATAGATAAGGAAGGTGGATATATTTTTGCCGAGGGTAGATTGTTTGCGAGAAAATTACAAATGAACAAATTACAAAGCAGCCAATAAGTTACATGAGGTGAAATGACAATTGTGAGCAAACAACATACATGAGGTAGCAAACAGTGCATTACAAGAGGATAGAGTGACAAGTGTGCAGGTTACAAGTGAAAACAAAGTACAATTAAAGATAATATGCTGCAATATATGCTAGACACTGAGGCACAAGAACAAACGTTACGTAGGCATATATCTAACAGAGGGATGGTCGTCTCTACACTCGCCCACAGCATTCAATAAATAGGTCTGCAATTATTAAAAAGGTTTGTATGCTACTCCTGTGCCCATCTTGGCGGAGACTCGGTTGGCCGTTTAAGTGGCTATACCACTGAATAGATTACTTGCGGAACACCGCAAAGTCTTGGAGGGACCTGTAACAGCACAGGAGATCCGGGTAGCTAATTAGGAGATGGAGAGGGGAAAAACACCAGGCCCTGATCTCCTTATTACTGAGTTTTATGTAGGCTATACTGGGACCTTAGCCCGGCAATTGGAAAAGCTGTACGTGGCCTCGTGGTGGCTCGGTACACTTCCTATGTCCACCAATGATGCTGTGGTTATATTCCCCTTTCCAAAACTAAGTTACAGGGAGACCTGGTCACCGAATTCCACCCCCACTCCAAGCTGAAGGTGGTTAGTAAGGTGTTGGCACTACAACTGCAGCTCACCCCATGATGGGGTGACACAGCACCCGGTGCGGTCCGCACCCCCTGCACCCTCCTAGTGACGCCGAACTGCTACCAAATCTGCGGGCTCTGATTCGTTATGTCCACAGCTGCTTTATGCCCATGTGATGTACTATCCTGAGGCCCTTGCAGTGAACCGGGACGCAGTGTTGATGTCAGTGGATCTTGAAAAAGCATTCAACACAGTCTTTTTATTTGATGTGATGTCAATGATGGGCCTGCGAGATACCAGGGTTAAATGGGTCAGATTGCTATACACCGCTCTGACGGCCAGGGACAGAACTGGCAACTGCTAGGTAGGTTATTTGGTTCTTTACTAATTGTGCTAGTGCTGCCAGCAGTAGTAGTTAACATAACAGATGAGACTAACTCTATATGGAACTGTTCCGCCCCCCCCCCCCCCCCCCCCCCCCGGCTTTCTCAAAATCAGTAAGTGTATATTTACCTTGAGACTGAGGCTCCTCACAAGCACGCTCCGGAGGCCCTTGGCGGTATCCTTGTGTGGTGACCGAGCCCGGGGCCCTCTGCTGCTGCCTGTGTGCACGTGGAGAGAGTCACTCTAGAAGTGCTGTGCAACTCGCGTTCAACACCAGGACAACGTCACGGCCCGCGCGCCGTCCAGAATGACCAATCACTGCATGGCTTCACAATGAAGTCACACAGTGATTGGCCATGCAGTGCTGAGCCTGAGCCAGTGTGCCACTAGCCAATCCTGGTGTTGCATGCAGCGCCAGGATTGGCTAGGGGGGCACACTGACTCCTCGCCCTGGCGCCTTTCATACCACGGGGCCCGGCTACAGCAGCACCCCTCCCCCGGCCCCTGCATTCCCAGCGAGCATCTCTGGCCAGCGCGCATGCTCGGGCTAGGTGCAGCCCTAAGTTTCATATGCGCACTGACACACACCGTACTGCTGCTGGCCTGCTGACATCTGCACTCTGCAGACTGTCACTCAGCAGCCAGCCCCACCCCCTGCGCACTGACTGACTCGGACTCCCTATTAAATCGGGTGGGTCCCGCCGCAACCCGGATTGAAGCGCTGCGGCTGCTCAAAATTAAATTCAATATATTCATTTATTTGTGTATGCTATGCGGTGCGTCCAGGCTTAGTGGGGCTACGCACCTACGCCCCTATGGACGCCCCGCTGCTGGGCGCTAGGAGGGCACCCAGTGAGATTTTCCCAAAGTGGGGGGTCACAATCATATGAAAATCTCACTGGGTGTCCTGAAAATCTACTCGAGGGGCAGCAAAACTGGTGTGTCACGTGGTGCCCTGTGTGCTCATATTTCAGTGCAGAACAAGTTCCCAGTGTTAAAAATCAGCACGAGCAGCGCAACATGCTGATTTCCGCCTGATCGAGGAACTCCACGGAACTCGCAGGGTTTCCATGTAATGCTACGCAATTCTGCAGAGTGAAATTTACCGAGTTCTGCTCACCCCATCCAATGTACAGTCTAAAAAAACAGCAGTCTTATCCCAAAGAATTAGGGCAATCATGCAAAAAGAGGCATTTTCTTACCTCCTCCCACGCCGCTAATCATTATGCACGAATGTTCCCATGCAAACAGAAAACAAAACATCCTAAAGGTTTCTCGAATTTCATGTTGATTTCATGAACGTGTTGTTGATGTAACAATGGGCAATGGTGAAGACAATGTGATTACGCCATCCTCTGGCTGTGACATTCACTCTGTAGTTAACAATTGCCACATAATTTGATGCATATTTTGCAGAATTCTACAAAAGATATAGGGCCATATGTATCAACACATTTCCCCATGGACACAGAATGGGCAAAACCCTTTGATACATCTGGCCCATAATGCCTAGTTCAAGTGGGCCACATAATGCAGCACACTGTGCATTTTCTTTGCATTTACATGTTTGCAGTGAAAACATATTGAGAGTAGCAAGGTGGATGAAAAACGATGGGTTGGGATGCAACCCAAAGTGATTTCAACTGGATTAGATTATTTGCAAGCATTCCTACCAACCTTTTGTGTGTTTGATGTACCAACTTAAGTGCCCAAGGGTCTTCCAGACATGCTTCCCGTGCTTGCTGTGTCACAGAATCCAAGTTATAGCTCACTGACAAGGCCCAATAAAGCCAAACCCATTCTGCGGTTACTTGTGGCTGCTTCTGTAGGAGGCCTCAACTCGCACTTTGGGACAGACTGCTCCTATGAGGAGCAGAGTCAGTACTGATTGTCATAACGCGGACCTCTGTTCAAAGTGACAAAGTGGGTGAGAAATGACAGATTGTAATGCTCTCCAGGGCAATTGACGCTAGTTTATTTGCGAGCCTTCATCCTATTGCGTTTTGTGTGCTTGACATTTGGTTGAGCCAGAGACTTGACAGAGTCAAAATGGGGATCAGAGATCTGTACAAATGGGGGGGATGAGAGACCGTGAAGAGTGATTTAATTACTTTCACTAAAGCGAATTGCAGTCAACATGAAAGTCCATTCGAAAAGCATAAAATTACACAAAAATATTATTGCATGTTTTGTGAACAGTATGGAATTTTTCGCTTTTATCAACTAGGGGCCAGATATGCAAAGGTTTTTAGAGCTTACAAGCCCTCTGATTTGCTAAGTCAGAGGGTGTGCGACTGCTAAATCTATTTGTGAAATGTACTAAGGACATTTAACTATTCAGAAAATATTTTCCCAATTGTTAAATAGATTTAAGAAACCATACAAAATGGGTATTTGGAAGGGGAATGTTCAGGGTGCTCCTTCCAAATTATGTTTCTTTATGGTATGTATTAATGTTCTGAAATTGAAATCCTGCCACAAAACAAAAATATTTTCTCAATATCTTATAGGAGGTGGTAACCCACTCTAAAAACCCCTCCATTTGTGAATGCTAAAAAACATTATTAGGAGTAGACACAGCAGCACAAAAAAACAATAGAACACATCCTTATCACAACAAAATGTGACACAGCATATATTAACATTATTGTCAGACATTGCCATTTCCAGAATCCTATTTTCATAATAAGATGGCAGAAGATGTTTGGAGCATGCACTGCTTTAACTTACCACCAAGGACATAAAATAGCTCTGACCCATGCTCCCCTGAAGTCTATAAATCTGCTACCCCATATTTAAATGATAGATTTAACTTCTGCATTTGTACTGAATCAATTCAAATAATAAGTTTCAGGAAAGTAATTTTCATCTCAGCTAGTGCTGGCCAAAACTAGGCAAATCTTTCAGAGTTCGTTACTCCCTTGGGCAAGAATGTATGATTAAATTCAATACCTTCCCTAAACGGGAAGATGACACTGGACTAAAGTTAATGTATATTTTAATATTTCACATACAATCCACTTCCACAGTCACAACTTAGGGGATCCTTATTTTACATGCTTTCACTAAGCCTGAAAGATATCTTCTGCATTTGAGAGTACCAGTCCCTAGTGCCCTTTTTATATTATCACATCTTAATGCCTGCGTTACTTTATTGAATCAGTGAAAGATGTAATGCTTATATTCATGACGCTTTTTTTGCTCTCTTTCCTTCTAATTGATAGCAAGTGCCATTTATAATGCACAGCAGATGCAATTCAGTTTTAAAAACTACAAAAAAGACAGGGTTTTGTTAAAAAAAATGCTATTGGGTCAAATGTAAAACATATAAATGCATGGGCTTGGTAGTGCCTTGGATGGAAGATATGGCTCTCCTAAAACATATCTGTCTATGATAGTTGACCAGATGACAAATGAGACAGGCAACCATCACCAGAGGCAACTTTTGAATAAAGGGTTTTATTGGGACTGTATAACATTGTGCAAACATTAGTAACTATATAGCTGAAATACACAGCAACATACCACTTCAACAGATTGTCAACATAAAAAAACTGTAGATATTGAATTAATGCAGTTTGATTTTATGAAACGTGTTAGACCTGGCACCATTGGCGTGGGTCTCCCTTCCATTTTTACTGTTGCGTCGTGTATTTTTCCTGGTGTTAGATGCTTTGGGCACTGTGCCACTGTTGTCCAGTGCCACAGTGCAAGTGCTCCCTATTGTAAATTGATGTACTAATCAGTGGTTCCATGTGTTGCTATTTGGTTTACTTCTCAGACCCGAGTACAGTGCACTCAGTGTGCCCAGGGCGTGTAAATCCAATGCTGCTGGTGGGCTTGCAGCACTGGTTGTGCCACCCACAGAAGCATCCTTGATACTGTCATGCTGACTGGGCAAGTGCACCCACTAGCCAGTCCCTAAACCTTCCCTTTTCATCATATCAGTCACCCCTATAGCAGGCCCAAGGTCAGGGTGCATTGTAAGTAAGCATGGGCGAATTTTGCGAATCTGGCGTTCGCAAATTTGCGTATTTACGAACTCGCAATCCGCAAAATCCGTGAATTCTCGCGAATTTGCGGATTTTTTGGTTTTTATAGTGTTCGCAAGGGTTTCTGCCAGTTCGCGAGGATTTTGTACCAGTTCGCGATTGCGAACTTACTTGTCGGCACGCAACGGTCGCGACTATGTTGTTTCTACGTCTGGTTCATCATCACAGGTTCACAGCACCCTCTGTTTCAACACTGCCACCCTCTGTTTCACCCATGCCACCCTTATTTATTGCTATTTGTTAAGCGCAACATATACCCGAAGGCGTCTTGGCGCTGATTGTTTGCAGTAGTCTAAATGATGTTGATTATCTGAGCAATACCTTTAAGGAGTTATTGAGTGAACAGCCATGTTTTAAGTTTCCTGCGAAACTGGAGCAGCGTTGGGCAGGTTCTTATGTCCAGCGGGAGGGAATTCCACAATTTGGGTGCCGCGACCGTAAAACGACGGTCGCCCCACGATACTGTTTTTACACGGGGAATCATTAGAAAATTATTATTGGAGGACCGAAGTTGGCGAGAAGGCTGGTATGGTTTCAGTTGCTCACTCAGTGAGTGTGGGCCTTGTCCATTAAGTGTCTTATAGACAATACATAATGATTTAAATTTAATCCGATTCTGGATCGTCAGCCAGTGTAATCGTGAAATTGCATCTGAGATGGATGCATATTTTGGAATTCCAAAAACCAGGCGGGCTGCGGCATTTTGTACTGACTGCAGTTTCCTCAGTACTCTGGATTGTGTATTTAAAAATAGACTGTTACAATAATCCAGTGACGATAAAACCAGGGAGCTGACTAAGGTTTTAATAGCCGTCACAGGGAGGTAAGGACTGATTTTTTTAATCATGCGGAGCTTATAGTGGGCTGTGGAAGCCACTTTATTTGCATGGTCCATAAAATTGAGACCATCATCAAAGATGACACCCAAATTCCTGACCTTAGGGACTGGTTTGGGAATGGCACCAAAACTGGCTGGCCACCATTCTGCTGACCAGCTGGGTGACATTGGGCCAAATAATAGTACTTCAGTCTTTTCTGAATTAAGTTTTAAGCAGTTGGTTGCCATCCAGTTTCCTATCTCCGTCATTCCCCTCTGAAAGCGTTGGGCCACTTCTAGTCCATCTCCCTTTATGGCCATAACCAATTGTGTCTCATCAGCATATGAGGTAAGGCCCATCCCGTGTGCCTTGATGACATTAGCAAGGTCCGACACATAGATGTTAAATAGTGTCGGACTCAGGGATGAGCCTTGAGGTACCCCACATGGCAGCGTCAGCTCAACAGATTGGTAAGGTCCTAGGGTGACTGCTTGAGTTCTCTCTGAGAGAAAAGTGGCTAGTAGTTCTTTGGCTGTGTGACAAATGCCCATCTTCTCGACACGGTCAACTAAGATCTTATGGTCGACCGTGTCGAACGCCGCTGAGAGGTCAAGCAGTATCAGTACTGCGGTTCCGCCAAGGTCTCTAATTCGGCGTACATCGTCAGCGGCTTTAATCAGGGCTGTTTCTGTCCCATGATGTTTCCGAAACCCGAACTGGGTATCATCCAGTAAACTATACCTCTCAATATATTCTGATAGCTGAATATTCATGGCCTTTTCCACCACTTTGGCCAGGAAAGGCAGATTAGCAATTGGCCGGTAGTTTTTTAATTCGGTCTTGTCTGCTCCTGGTTTTTTTAGGAGAGGTTTAAGCAGCGTAGTTTTTAAGAACTGAGGGTAGTTACCTGAGCACAGTATGGAGTTACATACCTGTGTTAAAACAGGTATTATTGAGTCCATCAGTGGGAGGAGGACTGAAGATGGGCAAGGATCAAGTATGGAGCCTGATTTGATGGTTGATACAATGCTCAATATTTGGTCATCCGTTATTGCTGTAAAATTAGGAAAAGTTGGAGTTTGGTGTTTTCTCAATGTCAAGGGTTCTATTGGGATGTGTGAAGTATCGGCTGATTTACAGGAAAATGCCTGGTAGATATCGTCTACTTTAGAAAAGAAGAAGTCTGCCAATGCATCACACATAGTTTGAGATGGTGGTGGTGTTAGGTCTTGGATATGGCCTGAGAGTGATTTAGTAATTTCATAAAGCTTTCGGCTTGAATTTTTTGCTTGCTCTATTTGATCTGAATAGAAGGATTTTTTTGCGGCTATGATCATACTTTTGTAAACAGCAAGAGATTCTTTATAGCGTATCTTAGATGTCTGGTCATAATTTTTTCTCCATTGCCTTTCCAATTGTCTATTTTGATGTTTTTGTATTTTTAGTTCCTCTGTATACCATGGTGCTGTGGGAGCCGATCTATTCTTTGAGATAGTTTTAGTAGGGACAAGAAGATTTATGGCTTGACTCAGCCAGTCATGATACCGCCGTGTTGCTACAGCCGAGTCGGCTGGTATGCTCGGTCTTGTGATGTCGAGCTGCTTTATTAGGTCAGTCTGGTTGATATTATGCCAGGCTTTAATAGAGCTCTGATGAGTCCTTGCAGTTGCCTTATTTGTGGTGTTGGTTATGGTTAGGGTAGCGAGTATTACATAATGATCTGTCCACGTCATTGGTAGAATATTAGAGATCTGTAGGCCTTGTGCGTTAGAAAAGATTCCGTCTAAAATATGTCCGGCCTGGTGCGTGGGTGCAGTAATAAGTTGTGTGAGTCCCATGGTCTGCAAATCTGAGATTAAGGTAATAGTATCTCTGTCATTTTCTACATCTAGATGAAAGTTCAGATCACCCAACACTGTTACAGGGTTTTCTAGTGCCAAGGTTTCTAATATCGAGTTTAAATTGGTCAGAAAGGTAGACTTGGCTCCTGGCGGTCTGTACAGAAGTAACCCTTTAAAATTGTAAAGGGGGGTGAGTTTTATAGAGTATCTTAAGATTTCGCACGATGTATCTGGGATGTGTGAAGTCGTGACTTCAAATTTGTCTCTGGCTATAATGGCAAGTCCGCCTCCCCTCTTTATTGGTCTGTCCTGTCTATAGGATTTGTACCCAGCCGGTGTAGCTATAACCAGATCTGGTTCAGATGCGTCGTCAGTCCACGTCTCCGTTATGAAGAGAATATCCAGCTTAAAATCAGTTATTAAATCTGCTATTTCATGACTGTGTTTGACTAGAGACCTTGAATTAATGAGGGCTAGGTTTACCATTGTGTGAGTATTTGGTTTTGAGCGTGGTCTATCCCTGTTTAGCAATGTTGTAAACTGACCATGTGTACAACTATGATCACATGTCGTAATGTTGTTAGAGAAGTCTAATAGAGTACAAGCTGGGTTTATAGTCGGTTTATAGCTCATCAAGGATGCTCTTGTGTAGACTAGCTGGGAGTTTGTGTCTGTTCTTTTGTACATGGTTGGGCGGGAAAAGTGGGAGGGTTCGACCAGCTCGACCGCTAACCCTACCTCCGCAATATGTCAGCCAAGGAGAGTCGGTTGAGGTCCCAGCGTCTGAATGCAGGCCCGGTGCAATCGGCCAGCTGATTGAGGCAGCCTCGGTGCGAAGCGACTCTCGCGCCGAGGTGTGGTATTTAAAAAAGCTTCAGCTAAAATATTTACAACTTTAAAAGAACACGTGAGTATTATTCAATCACGCGTATGTTTAACGTGGCAATTCACTTTCTAAGCAAAGGTAGAGTAAGATGCCCCCGGCTTCCGCCTCAGGGGTGAGATGTACCCTCTGGTACATCAATGCCACCCTCTGGTTCATCATCATCACTGTAGATTATGGTTGGGAAAAAGCAAGCCCACCTGCCCTGCTTCAACTGAAATGAATTAATTTGGGGTTGATTTATTAATATGTCACTGTTTTAAAATTCCAGTCTGGCACCTGCTTCCTTATCTGTAATTTGCTTTCTGTTGCAGTGCAATTTTTTTTTCCAGGACCTTTGTGGCCTACTTGTAGCGATTCTATGATCCGGCTGTGAGGGTCAGAGCAGGGTCATACAATTGTTGCAACTAGCAACTGAACTCTGGAGGGGCCCCAGTCAGGAAGCACTACAGGGAATGGTTACTAAAGATGAATTTGAACTTTTGCACCTGCTGCTGAGTGCTTTCAGTTTAGCAAAACTCGTTTTTCTGCAGAACAGAAAATGTAATGCAACAAACAAACTTACTTGTGAAAGTTTATTTCTAATCCAAAAGTGATCCAAAGAAAGTCAAAAGGCCTCAAATCCAAAAAAGGGCAGGCAAATGTCAACCTGAGGAGTTATTCTGATAAAAATCATCATTTTCAGAAGGTCTATGCTGCTTGCTAGTGGATTTCTTGTGCAGAATTGCAAATTTTGTAATTTCGCGAGTGCGAGATTGTTGCTGCCCGCCGCACCTACAAGTTCGCAATTGCGAACTTACACCGCACGCCGCAAAATTGTATCACCAAGAAAAAAAAATCCGCTGCTTGCGAATTTGCGGATTTTCGGTAAATTCGCGAGCGTTCGCGGATCGCGAATTTACCGAAAATCCGCGAGCGTAACGGATTTTCCGCCCATGCTTAATTGTAAGTGTAAGGTAGGACATTCCCTGGTGTGTGTGGCATGTCCTAATGGTGAATTACAGCAATTTTCGTTTTTTACTATTGCAAGGCTACCTGTTCTCCATAGGCCAGAATGGGCTGTTAGAATTATTACATTTTATAATCCTAACTAACTCAGAGAACATGGAAGAAATTCGAGTTTAGTATGCATGGACTCAGAATGATAAAATGCATCTTTTAGTGAAGTTGGTTTTAACGTTCTGTGTTTGAAAACACCACTTTTAGAAAGTAGGTATTTTCTTGCCTAAACCTTTCAAGCCTGCCTCTGCTAGGTTGTGTATTCATTGTCTGGAGTTTGTGAGTGACAGGGCTGGGGATTCCAAGAGACAGGATGGGTCAGCCCAGTGGCGAATAGAGAGATCTGCATCTAGATGGGAGGGAGGAGTTGCACCTGAACCTTGAAAAGGGCTGTGCCAGCCTTCCACAATGCTGGCTCCACCTCCTGGAGTGCGGCTGATGTCTCTTCCCTGTACACTGAAAGAAGAGAAGGAATCTTGTCAACAAAGTGCTACAGGGCTGTGCTTGCCTTCCACATTGCTGGCTCCACCTCCTGTGGGGCGTGTGATGTTTCTGCCCTGCACTGTGGACGGAAAGGAGAAGTCTGGTAAACAGAGTGCTTCAGAACTGGTTTGGACTGGGCAAAGGCCCAGATTTTGGGGTATAAAAATTGGGACCCTGATCCCATGAAATTAGATCACTTCTGGACTACAAGAAGAAACCTCTGCTGAGGAGAGGAACCTGAAGAAAATGAGGAGAGGCTATTCCTAATCTGAAGTGCTGCTTAGGGGATTGTGCTGCAGTGGTTGCCTTACTGCCAAAGAGAGGTGAAAGGAACTTTGTGTGCTTTGCTTTCAACTTTTGAAGGATCTCCAAGGGCTTGGAAAAGAGCTTGTCTCAGGGACAACAGCCTTCAATCCCCAGCTCCCCCGAGTTCATTTGGAAGTGCCTGCTGCTGTTTTGGGCCTTCTGAGGAACTGCGTGTCGCAAGGAGCTGGAAGCATGACACGAAGAAGAGGAAGCATGTCGCCGTCGCTGCTGCTGCCGTCGCACTTCTGAACAAGAGTGTCGCCACTGGCGTTGTCGCTCTGCACCGCATCGAGAGAAGCGTCTCGCAACGAAGAGAAAGCGTGTCGCCGTCGCTGCTGCCTGCCGTCGCACTTCTGAACAAGCGTGTGCCCGCTGGAGTTGTCGCACTGCACCGCATCGTGAGAAGATTCTCGCAATGAGGAAGAAACGTGTCGCCATCGCTGTTGCTGCCATCGCACTTCTGAACAAGGGTGTTGCCTCTGGAACTGTCGCATTGCACCTCATCAAGGAAAGCACCTTGCATCCCCGAGAAGCGCTCCGTCATCGGATATGCTGCTGTTGCATTTCTGAACAAGGATGTCACCGCTGTAGTTGTCGCATTGTGCGGAAGCTTCACGCAAATGTGGTAGAAGAGTGTCGCAGCTGAAGCTGTCGCTGTCGCACTTCTGAGCAAGGGTGTCACCGCTGCAGTCCAAGCATCGAACCGAGAACTTCTCTCATCCCCTGAAAAGCGTACCGCATCTGGAAGATCTTCACATCTTTATTTCTTTGCACCAGAACTTTGCCGCATTCCCCTCACTGCGACATTGCTCATCTTGGAAGCGCAACGCATCGAAAGGTACATTGACGCAAAGTGTCGCATCTTAAGAACTGAACTTAACTAAGCTAAAACTACCATCTTAAAGTAACAGCATTGTGTATTTTTGTCGTTTATGGTCTTGTGGTAAATCTATATAAAATATACTTCTTTTTTATATAAAACCTTGTGCGGTGTCCATTTGTAGTGTTGTCACTGGGTTACTGTATTGGTCACAAATGCTTTACACACTGCCTCTGAGATAAGCCTGTCTGCTCGTGCCAAGCTACCAAGGGGGTGAGCAGGGGTTATTAAGGAGTGCAATCCCCTTATCCTGACTTAGAAGTAAGGGTCCCTATTTGGACAAAGGTGAACACCATTGTCAACTAGAGACCCCCCAGATCTAACATTGGTGGCAGCGGTGGGATTTGGACTTTGCATTTGAATTTCATATACAGTAATTGGTGTACATTACTAGTGAGTGCAGAACAAACGTGACCACATACTTATTTTAGAATCTTTTTCCTTGGACTGTTAATTTATCCTGAAAACTCCCAATTCTTACTACCATGAGTAAACCAGCATCTGTTGCATCTATGGATCTTGAATTTGAGGAAGAGAGGTTGGAAACCTACACTTTGAAACAGCTCAAGCATCTCTGCAGAAAATTGAAAATTGCTACACCAGGCATTTCTAAAAAGGATGACTACCAAAAGGCGCTGGGGGGTCTGGGTAGAAGCAAGAAATGCCCCTGATCTTGTGGTGGAGCAAGTTGAGGATGCAGATAGGCCCATTGAAAGGCCAGTATTTTCAGCAAGAGGAGGGGGACTCTCTCCACCTGGCAGCAGTATCTCTTCCAAAGACCTGTCTCCCAGAGAGTTGGAAGACAGGGAGAGAAATACAGCACTCAAGCTGGAGTTGGCTAAGCTTATGATGGAGAGTCAGAAGGAAACAGAGAATAACAGGTTGTCTTTGGAAAGGGAGAGAATGGGAATGGAACATGAGAGGATGTTGAAGGAGTTAGAAATCAGGACCAAGGGCTAAGAAATCAATCCCTCTGGTGGCAGCACACCATCTCAGAAGGCAGGGTAAGTATTCCGAAGAATGTATTCAGAGATTTCCATAAAAGTGAAGATATTGGGCAGTGGTTTACAGCATATGAGATAGCAATGTTGGCCCACCGGGTCCCAGAGAAGGATTGAGGAGCAGTGTCCCCAAAAGGGTCAGTATGTGCCACCCCGGGCACCACCCCATCAAATGGCCAGTGTAGCCCTGGGTGGGGAGGAGATGGGTGCCCAGGGTAGGTGGGTCCCGCCGAAATGTCCCTTGTCTCATTAGTAGACTTTGAGATGGTACCTAGAACTCAGCTGCCTGATAACACTAAAAAGTACAAGCAGTGGGTGACCATCAATGGCCATAGAGTGGAGGCTCGTAGAGACACCGGAGCAAGTGTGACAGCTGTCAAGTGTCACTTGGTGTCTGAAGAGCAGGTGGCCCCAATGCATTCTACCCTGTTGTTGCCGCTGACAACACAGAGAGCCATTGCAAAGTGGCTCAAGTTTCCTTTGAGTGGGGGGGTGGTCTCTGGTACTCTTCAAGAAGCTGTGATGCCAGCCATGCCTGTTGATTGTCTATTAGGCAATGATCTGGAAAGATCCCCTTGGGTTAAGGTGGAGAAGAAGGCTCATTTGGAGTTGTTGGGTCCGCCTGAGTGGGCGTGTGTGACCACTAGGTCTATGCCAGCTAAGGGTGTTCACGAGACCGTGGAGCCTGAAAGTATGGCCCAGGGACCTGTCTTAAAGAGAAGAGGTAGGGCGTGGGAAACCAGCCCCATGGTTCTCACGGTCAAAGAGGAGGCACACCTTGAGGGGGATGCCCTGGAACCTACAGGGGAGTAAGTTTCTGAACTGGGGAACCTACCTGAGCTGACCCATTGGCAGCAAGAAGGGGGTCCCTCCAGGGAAGAATTTTGTGAAGAGCAGCAGAAGTGCCCTTCTCTTGTGGGTTTGAGGCAACAGGCCACAAACCAGGCAGCAGGTGATCAGTCTGGATCACATTGGATCTACTGGGAGAACTGTCTCCTGTATAGTGAGCCTAAGGTTGCTGAACCTGGGTCAGCCCGTGCTGGTGGTACCCCCGCACTTCAGAGCCTTCCTACTGGGTTTGGCTTATTATGATCCTTTAGCTGGTCATCTTGGGCAGAACAAGACCTTTGAAAGGCTTGTCTCTCACTTTTATTGGCCCCAGATGCGGAAGAGTTCAGATACTCATTGTAGGACCTGTCAAACTTGCCAGGCAAGTGGGAAGAGTGGAAGGAGGCACAAGACCCCTCTCACACCATTCCCTGTAGTCAGTACCCCCTTTGAATGGGTGAGCATTGAAATTGTGGGGCCATTGGACCCCAAGACAGCCATGGGCAACAGGTTTATCCTGGTCTTGGTGGACCATGCTACCCGGTACCCAGAAGCCATTCCGCTCAGGACAGTGATGACCCCGTGGTGGGAAGTGCACTGATAGGGATCTTCTACTGTGTGGGGTTCGCCCGAGAGGTGGTGTCTGACCGAGGTACAAACTACATTTCTAATTATATGAAGTCTCTGTGGAAGGAGTGTGGTGTTACCTACAAGTTCACCACTCCTTACCACCCACAAGGTAATGGGCTGGTTGAAAGGTTCAACCGGACCCTCAAAGACATGGTCATGGGTCTTGAAGAACCAATAAGGCATAAGTGGGACGTCATCTTGCCATGCCTTCTGTTTGCCTACCGTGAGGTGCCACGAAAAAATCCCAAGGGTTCAGCCCGTTTGAGCTTTTGCATGGTCACCCGGTAACAGGACCTTTGAGTTTGGTCAAGGAAGGCTTTGAGCAACCTCCCAGGAAACCTCCCCAGGATGTATACAGTTACATGCTGGCCTTAAGGAACCAGACTTGGCAATTCAGAGATCTCGCTCAGGCGAATCTGGAAGCCAGCCAGGAGGAAATGAAGCGGTGGTACGATCAGAAGTCTACTCTGATTGAGCTTCAGCCTGGACAGAAAGTTTAGGTCATGGCCCCTGTGGAGCCTTGTGTGCTCCAGGACAGGCGGACCGGTCCATATGAGGTGGTGGAGCACAAGAGTGATGTCACCTATTTGGTGATATTGCAGTCTCCAAGGAACCCCTTGCGGGTCCTGCATGTTAACGGCCTGTAACCCCACTTAGAAATATCCGAATTGAGCATGCTCCTACAGACAGATGATGGAATGGAGGAGGGGACCGAGACTCTTCCTGACCTCCTGTCTGCAACAGAGCAAGATGGGTCAGTGGATGGTGCCAGCCTCTCTGCCACGCTGACCCCTGATCAGCAGCAAGATTGTCGCCATCTGTTGGGGCAGTTCTATGATCTATTTTCTTAGGTCCCTGGTGTCACAGAGTGGTATGTCCATGATGTGGACACTGGAGACAGTCCTTCTGTGAAGCACAAGGCTTACAGAGTGACTGACAAGGCCAGGGCTTACATTAAGGAGGACATCTCCAAAATGTTTCCTTTAGGGGTATTTGAGTCCTCAAACAGTCCTTGGACCAGTCCAGTGGTCTTGGTCCCAAAGACTGCCACACCAGGTGCCGCATCTGAACTCCAGAGGGCTCAATTCAGTCACCAGTACTGACGCACACCCCATCTCCAGAGCTGATGAGCTCATTGATCGGTTAGGGGCTGCGTGGTACCTCAGCACGTTCGATTTGACGTCTGGGTACTGGCAAATCGACTTGACTGATGGGGCTAAGGAGAGGTCGGCATTCTCCATACTACCAATTCCTGGTTATGCCCTTTGGGATGCAGAATGCCCCTGCCACCTTTCAGAGGTTGGACAATCAGGTGTTGTCTGGGCTGGAGGATTTTAATGCCACCTACCTGGATGGCATTGCAGTGTTCAGCGCCAGTTAGGAAGAACATCTGCACCACCTCTGGGAAGTGTTGATGGCACTGCGTAAGGCAGGCCTCACTATCAAGGCAAGTAATTGCCAGATCGGGCAGGGTTCCGTGGTGTACTTGGGTCACCAGGTAGGAAGCGGCTTGATGGCGCCCCAACAACCCAAGATTGATACCATCCTGGCATGGGAACCCCCAAAGACTCAGACACAGGTGAGAGCCTTTTTTAAGACTCACAGGGTACTACAGGAGGTTTGTCATGGCAACATTGTTGCATCCTTGAGTAAGCTGACTTCCAGGAAGCAGCCCAAGACAGTGAACAGGACTGACACCTGTTTGTTTTTTTTTTTTTTTGTGCTGCTGGTAGGCTTGCAGCACTGGTTGTACCACCCACAGAAGCAGCTTGTAAAGTGTGTCTCAGGCCTGCCATTGCAAGCCCTTTGTGCAGTCTGTGAGAGAAGTAATTTTGTCAACAAAGTGACCCAGAGCTATAGCTTCCCTCCCCTGTGCTGGCTCCACCTCCTATGGGGCGGCTGATGTCTCTGCCCTGCACAGTGAAAGGAAGAAGAGAGTCATGTAAACAAAGTGCTCAGCAACTGGTTTGGACTAGACAGAGACCTCTCTGCCTTCAGAGAACAAAGGATTTTGGGGTATAAATATTGGGACCCTGATCCCAAGAGCTTTAGTTCACTTCTGGAACAAGAAACCTTTTGCCAAGGAGAAGAACCAAGGAAGCTGCAGGAGTTTGACTGCCCCTCTGCCAGTGTGCTGTTTGCTGGGTTGGCCTGCAGTGGGTGCTTCATTGCCAAGGAAAGGAGAAGGAACTTTTTAAGGACTTTCATCATTTACAAAAAATTCTCCAAGGGCTTGAACTATGCTTGCCTCCTGCTGAAGTCTCAAGGACAAAAGACTTCATTTCCAGCTCCCCTCTGAATTTCCTTGCTGGGAATTCTCAACTCCAGATATTTGCATGTCGCTGGGAGCTGGAAGTGCGACGCATGAAGAGGAAGCGTGTCGCTGCCACAGCTGAAATCGCCGCATCGCCGGAGAAGCGAGCCTTCGCCGCATCTCCCTGGAAGCGTGTGTTCATCGGAGCTGCCTGCTGTCGTATCACTGGAGAAGAGTGATGCCATCGATAGAGTGGCAATCACATCACCGGAGAAGCGTGTCACAGGGCCTGTCGCGGCTCCAAAGTACAGAGTGGTCGCAAGGCTGCCAGGGCGTCTACACATCGTCATCGCATCAAGGGCGCTATCTTCTCGCATCGCAACCAGATTATCGCATCGCATCATGGCACCATCTTGCACACCGCAACGGGCCCGCAGGCCGAGAATCTACGCATCACCTCCGCTCCAGTAAGGATAACAACGCAACCCCTACTCTGCGCAACCATTGAGGCACGACGCATCATCTCCCCCGGATCACGGAACCGACGTATCTTCCCTTTTGTGAGCCTTTTGTTTACTTTGCGTTATGCATCCAGGTACTTTGTTCAGAACTTTGTCGCATCTATCATCAACTTGAACTAAGTAACTTTTATCATTTTTAAAGCAATCTTAAGTGTAGTATTGTGGATTTTTGTCATTTGTGGTCTTGTGTTAAAGTCCATATAAAGAATACTTATTTTTATAAAATCTGTGTTGTGTCCATCTGTAGTGTCTTCACGGTATTACTGTGTATATTCACAAATGCTTAACACACTGCCTCTGAGATAAGCCTGCCTGCTCGTGCCAAGCTACCAAGGGGGTGAGCAGGGGTTATTAAGGAGTGTAATCCCCTTATCCTGACTTAGAAGTGAGGGTCCTTATTTGGACAAAGGTGAACACCATTGCCAACTAGAGACCCCCAGATCTAACAAAAATGATGATATTGGTGAGTGGTTCAGAACCTATGAGGTAGCCATGTCTTCCCACCGGGTCCCTGGGAGAGATTGGGGAGCGGGTTGTGGGGAAGGTTCCTTAGTGAGGGGCAGGACACACTGTTAGATTTACCTTCTGAAGTCTACAAGTCAAACAGCCCCATGGAGGATGCATTCATGTCTAGGTATGGTTTGACTCCTGAACTCCATAGACAGAGGTTCAGGAAATGCAAGAAGTTAGAAAACAGTGCCTGGGTGGAATATGTCACTTTCTTTTGCAGAGCATTGGATGGTTGGGTAAAGGGCAGCAAGGTTAATGATTTTCAAGGTCTCTGATGGCGCCGTCGCACTTATAAACAAGGGTGTTGCCTCTGGAACTGTCGCATTGCACTGCATCGAGGAAAGCTCCTCACATCCCCGAGAAGCGTGCCGGAATCCGAGCTGCTGCCGTCGTATTTCTAAACAAGGATGTTGCGCTGTAGTTGTCGCATTGTGTGAAACTTCACGCAAACGTGGGAGAAGAGTGTCACAGCTGAAGCTGTTGCCGTTGCACTTCTGAACAAGGGTGTCGCCGCTGCAGTCCACGCATCGAACCGAGAACTTCTCACATCCCGGAGAAGCATGCCTTTTCTGGAAGATCAGTACAAAAGGGGGTGGTGATGGACGGAGCATCTGAATCAATCAAACACTCACACCCAGTCAAAAGATCTGGGTTTAATCCATCACCGTTCTTTAGCCCACTCTGCCACCCCAGTTCAGACATGGCTATATGCAAATCAGTCTGACCCTGTGCCTCTTGGGAACAGTCCAGCCCGAACTGCCAAGCCATGTCTTCCCTGGACCGGAAACAAGCTTCCGAGGACCGGTTTCTGCCGGTCCAGGGAAGGCATGGCTTTTGTTGTTTATGGTCTTGTGGGAAATCTATATAAAGTATTCTTATTTTTTATATAAAACCTTGTGTGGTGTCTATTTGTAGTGTTGTCACTGGGTTACTGTATGTGGTCACAAATGCTTTACACACTGCCTCTGAGATAAACCTGTCTGCGTGTGCCAAGCTACTAAGGGAGTGAGCAGGGGTTATTTTAGGAGTGTACCCTACTTACCCTGACTAGAGGCAAGGGTCCCTATTTGTCACAAGTAACTACCTGTGCCAACTAGAGACCCCCAAATCTACCAAAATGTATGTCTTGGACACCAGGGTCCCCCACCCAACACACACAGCAATCCAGTGGTGGGGTTAACATGGATCTTGCTAGAAATGTGGTTTTTGGATGGCAGAGGTATGCACTTTGTCTAAGCAGGAACCCCAATTAGGTCAGGGTGAATCACAAACAAACCCTAAATGAAGCTGTGCTCATCCTCTGGTAGCTTGGCACAGAGCAGTCTTAACTTAAGAAGCAATGTGTAAAGTATTTGTGTAACACTTCAAACAGTAAAACAGTGAGAAAAACACAAAAAAGATGAGAAGCAAGGTGCTGATTCGTTGAACTGCAGGATAAAGGAAATGCGTTGACTCCAAGCCGCGCAAAGTCAAAGATGAGTTGGGAATGGAGGCGGTGCGCTTTGCGGGCAGCAATGCATTGGATTCGATCCTCGCTGCAATGGCGATTTGTCAATGGAGATATATATCCTCTTCCCAGGGCCCAGGTTTGGAGTGGCGCCACTTGGCAGGACAAGACTCACAGATGGCGGAGTCCAGGTGCTGTATCAGAGTGGGTTGAAAGTCTTTGATGTCCCTGAGACATCAAACAGGAGGCAAGGTAGCAAGCCCTTGTAGTCACTTTGGTTCTGAGTTGGAGAGATGCAAGTTCACTCCTTCTCACTCCCATGTAGGAGGGCAGCAGGCAACAGGTCAGAGGAGCAAAGCAGGAGTCCAGCAGAGTAGCAGTCCACCAGCGTGATAGTCATTGTACCAGCATAGCACTCCTTTTTTTCTGGCAGAGTATCCACAGGTGCAGAAGTGTACTAAAGTTGTGTCTTCAGAGGTCCACTACTTTTACCCAGCTGTGCCTTTAAAGTGGGGGACACTTCAAAGAGATGCCTTTAAAATGCACAGTCTCTGCTCTTCCTTCCCTGGCTCCAGACTCACTACAGAGGGGGATGTAGCCCTTTTTGAAGGGGACAAGGTACAGCCTATTCAGGTGTGTCAACTCCTCTCTTTTATTTTGCCCGGGATGGCCCATTAGGATGTGGATGCCCCATAAGTCACACCTATGATCCCTTTGTGTGTGGCTTTCTAGATGGATTACACAAAGCCCAGCTGTTTCCCACCCCAGACATGAATACAGAGACAGATCAAAGTCATCAAATGGCTAAAGTAAGAAAAGGCAGACTTTCTAAAAGTGGCATTTTCAGAATCATAATTTAAAATCTGACTTTATCATAAGTTGTGATTTTAAACTGTGATTCTAGGGACACCATATTTTGAGGTCTCACCTCTTCCCAATTGGAATTTACACTTATAAAATATGAGAAGGTAATCCCAATGCTATCATATAGGAGTGATTGGCCTTGCAGAAGTCACTACCAGGACATGTAAACCTTTAAAAGTACCTGCCCTGCTTTTGAAATGCATTGCAGCCCACCTTTGGGGTGTTCAGGGCCTACCTTAGGCTTTGCTTATATGTATTCAAATGAAGGCTTGTGTCTGGCAAGAGGGTTCATTTGCCAGGTCGACATGGCAGTTTAAAACTGCACACACAAGCTTTGCAGTAGCAGCCTAAGACAAAGGGGCTACATAGGTGGGTGGCAAAATCAGTGCTACAGGCCCACTCATATCATTTAATTTACAGGCACATTACTAGGGACTTATAAGTAAAGTACATATCCCAATTGTGGATAAGCCAATGTTACTATGAACTTTAGAGGATGGTTTTACATTGAGAAAGGTGACTGCAGAAACGTGTCTGTGTTGGTGATTCTGTGGAGTTCTTAATAAATTCTTTAGAACTCACCCCGAGAGTGCCTTCCCTTGTTGGATTAAGATGAGGTTACGAGGCTGCAATATTGAAAAGGCTGGTACGTCCCCGCGATGAATGGCACCGGCCCGCAAGTGCAAAGGTAATGGTGACAGGAGCATTGAGAGAGATATATATATATATATATATATATATATATATATATATATATATATATATATATTACCTACTGGCAGTCGCCAGTAGGTAGTTATAGTTAGGATTTTTTTCAATGCAAAATGTCAAAATTCTATTTGGAATAACTTTGGCGCCGGCTGACGAATCTGCCTGAAAATTTCCTCAAATTTTCCCCGCGGAGCTCCGGTCCTTCTTTTAGAGTTTGGGGGGGATTCGTCAAGCGGGGGCCGAGATAAAAGGGGGGTCCCAAAACGTGTTTTCCCCATGTTAATTTCCATAGAACGGTCAAACTCACTTTTAGCCCGAACGGCTGAATGGATTTCCACCAAACTTGGCAAAATTGTAGGGACTGGTAGCCCGATGTGCCTTTGCTATGTCTCAAGATATGTGCTCCAGTGGATTTTGAGCAATTTAGGTTCAAAAAAATATATATATCTATGGCCGTCTCCCGGTACGCGCACCGGGGAGCGCAGCGGGCGCGACACGCGAGGTGCGCAGGGAAAGCTGTTGGCTTTTGGGTGTCTGTAAACATTCGAAACAGTCCGGACCAGCCGCCATCTTGTGTCTCGGTAGGATCGAGACACAAGAGGTGGAAAAAAAAAGGGGGAAATGACCATAAGGGGGATGGGTAGACCCCCCTGACCCCCTAGGTTGGATGTGGGGGCTATAAAAGGGCCCCGCGGTGCAAAATAATTTATTTTATTTTTTTTGATTTGCGCGGGGGGAGCGCCCGGTACGCACACCGGGGAGCGGCCCATGAAGAAAGAAGAATGACAGAGTTACTAAAAAATGTAGCCTTTTTTTATAAATTGGAGGTAGTTCTAAAAAGAACTGGTTTTTTTCTTCTTTTTGTTGTTTTATATATTTTTTTGTTTTTAGAACATTTTGTACTTTTTTTGGCTTTTATGAACTATTTTATATTTTTTGGGTATTTTTATGGGGATAAACGAAAAAACAGGGAATTGAAAATGGCTCAACTGGAGCAGAAAAAAAAATAAGAAAAAATTGGGGTTTTTTGGGGCATTTGTGGTTGTCCCCAGCAAGGACGATGAGCTTTATGCTCAGTTCACCATAGGAGATGGTCTTACCACAATGTATACATGTTATACGGAAATCCCCAAACCGTGGCTGAATGCAAGGGATCGTCTCCCTTGCAGTGGGTTGGAGTGGTTGGAGTGGGTTGATTTCTTTGGGAGGTAGAGCTTGAAGCTTGAAGCTTGAAGATTGGGGAAGTTTACTGGCCAGTTCCCTCATCTCTGCAGCAGAATAGTTGATTGGATGCCTGCGCTGCATGTGGCGAATCATGGTGTTGTTTCCGAAAGAGTATTTCTTATTAGGGTTTCCCCTGGAAAGTTCCACGCCACAGATTCGGCAAGTCACCTTGGCCGCATTTACTTTTTTCTTGCCCTCTGGGATCGAAAAAAACTCCCATACAATGTGTGGTTTTGGCTGGTATGGGGTATTGTGTTCTTGCAGCCATCTTCTCCTCCCCTCCTCCACCTCCTCCTCCTCCTCCTCCTCTTGTTGACCACCAATGTAATCTTGTGGTGGTCCTCTTGGTGGTTGTGGTGGTGGTGGTGGTGCAGATGCTCCAGCTGCTGCTATTGAAGCCATTTCAAAGTACAAAATATACTTGAAAGATTGCAAAACAGGTCTTCCTAAGTCAAAGGACAAAGTCAGAATAAGGAAAAAAGGTGGGGTCTTTCATTATTTGGGAAAAAAAGGCCTGAACCAATGAGAAGTGTTATTTTCAGGTCACAAGACCAGGGATTTCATTATGAAACCAAAACTGTTCAGCACCAATAAAAAGTGTTATTTTCAGGTCACATGACCAACACGCTTACGCGGCTCGCCCCCGGACGCGTAGCGTAAGCGCGTCACATGTTTACGTTGCGCGATCGTATTCGCTCGAGTGCTTCAGGGTGCGCTTACGCCGTGCGTATCACGTGGACGCGGCTATGCGATACGTCACGATGATGTTTTCGTTCGCGGCAATAGCGCCAACGGGAGGCTCACCGGAGCGCGCCCTGGGGTGCTTCAAAAGACTACGCTTTCCGGGGTGCTCACCGGGGCGCGCCCCGGGAGCGCTCCAGGGTAAAAAAAATATATATATATACATTAAAAAAATAGTTTTAAATACAAATAAAATATAGGATTCATTCTTTTTCAAAAATATTAAATTTTATAGCTATAGACATTTGCTATTAACAACATTGTGCCAAAGCCCGCGGTGTACTGCGCGTGAGTCTACCTGCACGCTGCCTGGGGTCCCGACCTGCTTCAGCCTTGCCTTGGGTCCCGACCTGCTTCAGCCTTGCCTGGGGTCCTGAGTGACTTCAGCCTTGCCGACCGGAGTTGCTGCCTGTTTCCAACTGCACCTGCTGTCTCCTCCCCCCGCCGCAGCCCTCGAACACCGGGACTGCCACAGAGCGGGGGAGTAGAGACTACAGCCCCCAGAAGCCTCCGCGACTGGCCCGGAAGTCGTGTTGAGGCTTAGCGCCCGGAGGCACCGTTAAAGGGGCTGGCCTTGCGGCGGAGCGGGTGTCATTGTGCCAAAGCCCGCGGTGTACTGCGCGTGAGTCTACCTGCACGCTGCCTGGGGTCCCGACCTGCTTCAGCCTTGCCTGGGGTCCCGACCTGCTTCAGCCTTGCCTCGGGTCCCGAGTGACTTCAGCCTTGCCGACCGGAGTTGCTGCCTGTTTCCAACTGCACCTGCTGTCTCCTCCCCCCGCCGCAGCCGTCGAACACCGGGACTGCCGCAGAGCGGGGGAGTAGAGACTACAGCCCCCAGAAGCCTCCGCGACTGGCCCGGAAGTCGCGTTGAGGCTTAGCGCCCGGAGGCACCGTAAAAGGGGCTGGCCTTCCTGCGTCGCGGGATCGCGTGCGGGGCCGTGCTCGGGGCTAAGCCCGGGCAAAGGGCGGGCCCTCTGTGGCCCTCAGAGGCCTGAGGAGTCTGGGCTAGGCCACAAATCCTGGTCGAATCAACTGCGTGCCAAAAGGTAATTACACAACCAACCGAATACAGCTCTCTGTCAATAGCGGATATGGAGCCCAAGCCCCACGCTAAGACTATGGTTAAAAAAACGCCAATTCATACACGCTCGGTTACAAGGAACATTGTTACAGCAAAAACTCCACTACCATCTCTAACTGCAATCGACCGCATGCTACAACAGACAATTGTGGTAGTAGCTAACGCTATTGAAAACACAGAGAGACGTTTATCTTTACCACCCAGTGCTTGCTTAATCTTACAGTCATCACAAACTGAAGAACTCATAGTAAATAACACAAATAACATAAATATGACATCACTCTCAAATGATTCCATATTAATGCAATCTTATACAGGTCTCCCTGGGGCTGAGTTAATTCAAGTGGAAGACCATCCCACAGACCCTGCTGTGTTTAAAAATAGGGAAAGTCGACTGTCCTTAACTCCCATCTTGTTAACTAATGATACACCGGTTGGGGCTTTGGGGTCGAGTAATGTGCTTAATGCCAGCGCGGTCTTGATCACCTGCGACATCGAAGATCCCATCCCTATAGCCGACCCACCCAATAACAGCTGTGCAGACAGCACGACCGACCATGGCTCTGCCCACCGTAGACCTAGACACACACGCAACAGGAAATTATTGGCCCCAAGTAGGGTGTATGTGAAACAAAGGGGCAGGAGAAAGAAGGCAACATCACCGTTATTAGACCAGGCGGACGGTGGAGAGCCATCACCACCGCAGCCCAGCTTAATTGCAGGTCTAAGGTATAACTCTAACCCAACTATACTTAATGGGGAGTCTCTAATGTGTCACCTTATGGATGTCATGAAGCTTCTTATTGCCCCTCTAACTGATAAACTGGAGTTGATCTGCAAAAAAGTGGAAAACTTGGAGAAATTGGGCCTCGCCAAGTTAGAAATCCTCGAACACCTGGGTACACAAGTTATACCAAGTTCTTTGCACGCACCCCCCAGGAATGAGGATAATTCGACCGTTAGCAATACAATAAAAATACCAGGTATACCCGCCAGAAATGCGGCCCCTGTGACAGCCACTGGCAAGCTTGGTAACTCAAATACCAATAGCCCAGATATTGCTACAAGCGGGCCTAACGGGGTCAGAGGAAGTGAGGCAACGGGTCATGCGTCAGTAAACGGGAACCCCCCAGCACGCAGCTATTATAACAATACTATACCCGCTGTGATCAATCTCCCGCCAGAAAGCAGACCATATGTGGCAATTCTTGCCAATGTCCCGAAACTGAAACCCTCTCAATTTGAAAATAACGAGACACTAAAAAACAAAATTCTGTACTGGCTTGCCCACAACTGCGGATTCCCCCTAAGAGGGGCTAGTCAAATCCTCTCAACCCAAAGGGTAGGGTGGGTGGGACCTAGTAAAAAGGAAATAAGTGGGGACTGTGTAATCATAAATTATAAAACCACTGAATGGGCAAGGGACTCTATCTTGAATGCACCGATCCCATCAGATAATGATTATAATACCACCTTGTTCCCCCTGGACTACTTTTACAGGAACCAGGTGGGATTTAAAATTCCTGTGCAGAACTTTAAACACCCCAGAGCAATATATATGTCTCACCCGCCTGTACAGCAGGCACCAGCACAACTAGCTGAGCACCCAAGGATTGCTTATGACTATGGCACCCATTATGTACCACAGCAACTACCGAACCTAATTAGAACACCAAACCCCAATTATTTTAATAACCCCAATGTACCTGGGTTAGGAATTAGCGTCTACGACCAATATGCAGTTCCAACAGCTAATAGGTTCCAGATATTTAACTCCCTAGATGAGAATGATTGACTAGCGGGTACTTACGCTGCTAAGTCACCCTATATTGAGGCCCCAGGGTTGATGGACATTGCCTTAGCAAACTCAAATGGCTCAACCCTGACAGATGTAATTATATGCACTGGCGATAACAAATTGGAAACCCCATTAACACTTTTAATCACAACTATCACTGACCCACCACATGTAACTTTAGAAGATAACCTAAGGGCCATTACTTGGAACAAAGCAGGGATAGCTTCTAAGTTAACTACCCCCATCTGGGATGATTTCATTAAACAGGGCTTCCACATAATCTGTCTGCAAGAAACCTGGCACAGGGATGAAATACACGTTGAAGGATAAACTTCTTTTAGTGTGAAGGCAGTGGCATCCCAGGCTGGCAGAGCCAAGGGAGGACTAGTGACCTTGGTATCCACCGCACTGACGGAGTTTAGTGTTAGCCATCATGGTGTACTTGGAGAGCATGCTTCCATCTTGCGCATGGCCCATAGTAGATGTAGAGCTTTAATAGTAGTAAACTTCTACAATAACATTGTGGGGCCCAAACGGGGAATGATTATTTCTGACATAGAGCGGGCCATTGATGTGACTTTATCAAGAACATCTAAATCAGCCGCAATCCTATGGGTAGGAGATTTTAATATTAAAACATGTAACTATGCTCTTAAGGGGGCCTGTGGCCATAGGGAGGAGTATTCAGGAAGGGACATTAGTGTATATAACCATTTCCCACACAATAACTATGGCAGCGCATTAAATAACCTATTAGCCAAATATGACCTGGATCTTTTAGAATGTAATGAGAACAAAAACAATGTCAGGTGTCCAACATTCCATGGGAGAAACAGCCAATCATTTATTGATCACATTATGATATCCTGTTGCGTAGTTTACTCCAATGTGTGGGTAATTGAACAATCAGTAAGTGATCATAATAGTGTAACCGTTGAACTATTGGGATGGGGAGCCAAAAGGAATGTTTATAGTCAACCAATCCATGACATCGCGGCTGAAAGACCAAACGGGATGAGGGTGAAATGGATAAAAGTTGACCCAACTCATTTTGTAGCCAATGTGATCTTAAAATGTAGCAGTGAGGTTGAGTATTGTCTGTCTTCTAATACATGCCCGCGAACCTTGTTATCCAACTTTCTAAACATTACAAAAATGATTGAGAAATCCTTGACATACAGAAATCGGAAATCAAGGAAGGTCAAGGCTGTGTGGTTCGATGAACATTGTGCCCAGTCACTAAAAAAGCTAAAAACATCACTAGATGCTATACCAAGAGATGCCAGTAAAATCAGGGAAGAGCGGCACAACTACAAAACTGCACTTTTAACCAGGAAGAAGGAATTGCAGGATGAGGCATGGGCAAAACTTGACTTGGCTGCAGATACAAAAGATCACAAACTTTTTTGGGAGACTGTAAACAGCCCGTTTCTGAAGAACGATAACATTCCAGAACTAACTTCGCACGTCAGATGCCGGGCCTGGATAGCACATTTTACTGGGATTTTTAACTCTGATTTTACTCCTGATTTTACTCCTGATTTTAACTCCGATGTTTTAACCATAAATACTGACGTTGTCACCTGTTTTAAATGGGAGAAAATATTGTTTACTGTGACACTAAGCGAGGTGATTGAGGCAATTGAGAACAGCAAGGGGGGAAAAGCCCCTGGGCCCGATGGGATCCCCGTGGATTTTTATAAATTTGAGATCACCCTATGGGCCCCCATTTGGACCCGTTATTTTAATGCTGCAATTGAAGACAAGTTACCGATCTCATGGGGACAATCAATCATAGTGCCACTATTTAAAAAGGGTTCCAGGGCAGAAGCACGAAACTATCGCCCAATTTCACTCTTGGACTCGTCGTTAAAGATTTTGAGTCGCGTTCTCCTGGTGAGACTAGAAACCTGGGTAGAAGACAACAACATCCTCTCACCTATCCAGTATGGGTTTTGAAGGGGCCTAGGAACTATGGAGCAGTGCGTGAACCTGGAACTTATTATCGGCAAGTACACGAAAGCCAAGGAAGGGAATTTGTTTATGTGCTTTGCTGATTTAAGTTCCGCATTTGATCTGGTGGAACATGCGCTGCTCTGGCCAACACTTCTTGCCATGGGTGCACCACCAGAAATCATTCACCTCCTGGCCAGAATGTATAGTAGTCTTTCAAGTAAGGTTAGATTCGGAACAGATGGTGAATGTACCCCCTTTTTTAAAATCGGAAGAGGCATCCGACAAGGGTGCGTGTTAGCCCCACTTTTATTCTCTCTTTTTATCAATCAGGTTGATCAATTTGTACGAGAATCTAATGCCGATGCACCGATAATTAATGGAAAGCAAATACGTGTCCTTTTATATGCGGACGACGCCGTCCTGATTTCCAGGACCGCGAAAGGACTGCAAAAGTTAATTGACAGGTTCTATATTTTTACACAGGGTAGAAAGCTTAAAATTAACAAGGGCAAGACGATGACTATGACCTGTGGAAAGAAAATGAGGAAAAATAAGGCATTCTTTCTGGATGGGGAAAAACTCGAGGCCGTCCGGAATTTTTGTTATTTAGGCATCACCTTTTCAGGAGATGGGAGATGGGCCAATGAACAATCATGTGTTGACCTGAAAATGATCAGAAATGTAAATTGCATTTTTAGATTTGCATCAAAACTCGGGGGTCGCAGAATCCGTGAGATGATCTCCATCTACAATTCAAGGTGTATGGCCTCTGCCCTGTACGGAGCTGGGATATTGGGTTATAATCCCCAAATTGCCCTGTCCATCCAGCGGGAGGAAAATAAGTACTTAAAACGATTATTATGCCTCCCTGCTGCGGCCTCTAGCGAGATTACACACAGAGAGCTTGGCCTAAACTACGTTACAGATTTGATTGCATTGCGTCCCTCGTCCCTATGGCGATCTATATGGGCCAAGGAAGAAACCAGGTTCACACAGGAAGTAATTGTGGATTGTATTAAACTTGATCTTCACTCTAATATCCCCTGGCTTAAACATATACAATTTTGGCACAAGACCCTCTTTGGTCAGGATATTTTTAAAGATACCTTAACAGAGTCAATTTTAACAAGGCGTGACCTCAAATCCACTTACCTGGACCATGCAAAAGGGACTAGAATGAACAAGTATGCAATGCAAAGTACCTTTAACTTATATATGGAATACAACCTTAGCACAGGTCTATCTTCTTATCTTACATTTGTTAGTATTAATTCCCATCGCTTTGTCCTTGCTCGTCTGAGGCTGGGAATAGTTCACCACCTAGTGGCTTTCCCCATTGCAAAAAAACCTGGGATATGTCCGTGTCCATGTGATGGAAAATCCAAACAGAGCGTCTGCCACTTTTTACTATTTTGCAATTTTTATACTGGTTTTAGAAAGTTTTATCTGAAGCAATTGTTTCTAAACTATAACATGTGCAATACAAGAGCCGCGATGCAACTGATGTTTAATTTAGCTTCCCCAGACGTGTGTTATTATGTGGCCATCTACATTTTAAAATGTATGTCACTAAGGAAATCAATCATAACATGATTTTTATAATATGAATGTGTACTATTTTGTGTGTAATTTTCCGCTTGAGTCAAACTGTTTACATATGTATTTATTTGCTATGCACTTTATATTGCATATTTGCACCTGTCATAAGTACCATATGTATACGATAGGATTGGTATTTTGCACTTTACACTAGCGTTTTTTCTCAAACTTTTCTTACTATAATAGTTGCTGCTACAATGTTTATAGTGACTGAATAGCCTTTTTGCACTCAAATGAGACATGCTTTGTATAATAATATAACGAAAAATGGGTTTGGTGTATAGATATTGATATAATTTAAACTGTTTTATCATTTAAAACCTACATAAATGTGAATTTGAAATTGTATTTATGTATGTTGCTATATGGTTGTACTTGTACAAACCGAATAAAGCATTTTGAATTGAACAACATTTTGAAATTCAAAGAAAAAAATATAGGTTTGGGGCCTTATACATAGTTAGGAATTAGTCATTTAAAAAACCTATGAAATTCACTGAAAAAAACGTAGATTTCACATCCGTTATAGTTAGGAATTAGCATTTAAAAAACCTATGAAATTCACTGAAAAAAACATAGGTTTCACACCAGTTATAGTTAGCTGGAAATTTTACTGACATAAAACCATTGAAATTCCACGTTATAGTTTGTTGGACTCACTATAACTTGCGCGTGTAATGCACTGCTGATGACGTCACATATTACATCACTAATGACATGGTCAGTGACATGACTCATGACATCACTGATGACACCATCCTTGTGACAGAGTGACAGACCTCCTTTCACTGTTACCCTTGAAACACATATTCAAAAATAGAAACTACAATTTTCAAAAAAAAGGAGATACCCATACCAGTTACAACAACCAATTCAGTAATTCCACCATTTATATACACATCCACTAATTCACCAACAGTTCTATGTAGTCACTCATACATATACTCACTCATCAAATGTAGTGATACACCTATACATTCTGTAACACATCGACAGTCTTCCAAAAGTTGCTCACACACATACTCACACATGCAAATAAACTATTGAACATCCATTTCTTTGCATATACAGCTATACACACACTACCACCTTACTTCTAAGGAAACTTACACATACTTACTCTCTTAAACAATCACTTATCGAAACACATACTTATTTGAACAGGAACTCTTACAATCTCTCACTCTCACATGTACTCACTTATATACATCAATACTCACATATACTAGATTAAAACATATGTCGTTACTGATAAAGACACTAGTGAGACAGTCATTCACTCACTAACACACACATATACACACTCATCCATCCATACAGTCCTGCACATATGCCGTCTTCCAAACACATACAAACAGTGAGTCAGTCATTGATGCATCTATGTGCCAAGTAATACCCCCGATACTAAAAAAACATCTAATAACCCATATACACACACATGTAGCTACTCACCAACCCATGCACCCACTTATACACAAAGTGAAACACTGATACAAACATGTAAATATTTAAACAATATTCGCTAATATATGTATTCACTAAAATACACTTAATAAGCCAGTTAACCAATCAATTTTTTTTTAAAACATCCATTAAGACACTTATTTAAACATTTATTCTTCCATTGACCTTAACATATACATATATTAAACATATTTATTTTTCAGAAAGGCACACATTCACTGGATGGTGTCATCAGTGATGTCATGAGTGATGTCACTGACCATGTCATGAGTGATGTAATATGTGACGTCATCAGCAGTGCATTACACGCGCAAGTTATAGTATATATATATATATATATATATATATATATATATATATATCGCCCGAAATTGAGTCACTATCGCACAGACAATGGCCGCTTCTGGATCCAGTGCTTAGTCGGCGGTAGAGCCTTACCGCATTAATATTTCCCAAAAATCTCCTACTGAAGATTAAATGAAACGCACTCACGGGTTGTTTGAATTCCCCAATCTTCAACTTTAATTCATTTGGCAGAAAGGTACACGGAGACAACCGATGCATTTCGCTATACCAGATAGCTTGATCCCGGTTGATTTGAGATGTCATCAGTGATGTCATGAGTGATTTCACTGACCATGTCATGAGTGATGTAATATGTGACGTCATCAGCAGTGGATTGCGGGCGTGCAAGATATAGTTAGCTGAACTAACTATAACGGGGGAATTTCAATGGTTTTGTAAGAGTGAAATGTCCAGCTAACTGTAACATGTGTGAAACCTATGGTTTTTTCAGTGAATTTCCAAGGTTTTTTAAATACTAATTCCTAACTATAACATGGCTGAAACCTATGTTTTTTTCAGTGAATTTGCAAGGTTAATTAAATGCAAATTCCTAACTATAATGTGCCTAAAACCTATCGTTTTTTTCAGTGAATTTTATAGGTTTTGTAAATGCCAATTTTTAAATGTATTAATTGTTATATTTATTTTTTTGATACTAATTTACTACATTTTTATTATATTTTTATAGATATATTTTTTTTAATTACATTACATATTTTTAATGTAAAATAATTTACAAAAATCAAAAATGTTTTTTATTTTATATTTTTTTAAATATATGAAAATTGTGGTAAATGTATGGTACTCGTACCGTCATCTCACACTGCTGCGCAACTGTAATTGTACTGTACGCGTGCCCGGACATACGTCAAAGATACTTTAAAGCACTCCATTCCCTAAAGCCTGCCTCACTACATGAGTACATGCTTACTGAGTGAATGATTTCATTAATATAAGTAAAGACACTGAGTGAATTCTTAATTGGTTCACTTTTACTTTACTGCATGAATTACAAGAAAAGGGAAGTTACTACAAAAAGAAATCGGAAAAAAAAGAGAATGAATGTTAATACTCGTATTAAAAAAAAATAACCTATAGAAATGCTTTACTAAGAAAAACGAGTTTAAATAAAGCATTTTAGAAATTAAACGAAAGTTAAAAAGTATGGAAAGAAGCACGTTTACATAAACACGTGACCCACTAAAACAGTGGAAATGAGAACACCTGTCAACCAAAAAACGTGACTTAAAAGTGGGAGGAGCAATAAATTGATCCCATAGACTGTTAAGTAACCAAAAAGTATATAAACCACACCCGTGGGATAGTTAGTTTTGTTTCAGAGAATCAATATGTGCGAAGAAACTACAAGCAAGGTAATGATTCGGGACTGCAGAAGCATCTAGACAATATCTTTCATTTCCTCAAAGGAAACATTTTGTTAATGTATATTTAAAAATACATAAAACATTATATTCCCTTCAGAGGAGTTGGATGAATTTCGACGGAGGAAGGGAAGAATATCGAAGGGAGGTAAATTATCTTTATGGGTATATGTTTTATATATTTAAGAAAGAAGGCAATATTTAAATGAATATACAATGTGATATGATTACGTTTAAATACAATATAATAACAAGTTCAGTAAAAAACCATTTCAAGAAATATAGTTTATTTAAGGAATTACTACGTGCAAAGTAATGATTAGAAGCGATGTCATAATCTTCAATTTATCTTTCATTTCCACAGAGGGATCATATTGTTAAATTTTAATTTATATTAAACTTTATGATCATTCAACTGGAGTTGGATGACTTACAACCGAGAATTTTTTTTTAGTATGCAAGTATTTCTTAATGATTGAAAAATATAGTATAAATAAGGTTTTGAGAAAATACTTAGCAATAAAGGAGAATACTCTTTAACGTCTGGAGTGAAAATGGGCTAAAATTATTTATATTGAGTAGTGCTTTTAGTAATTTTCACTCGTGAAGAACAAGAGGATTATCTTTGCAAGCACTTTTTTTCAACAAAATAATAAAATTGTGTTTTCAAATGTTAATGTGAATATTAATTCTATCAGTTTTTTAAAATGATTGTAAAATGTAATAATGACATGAAATAAACATTAAAAAAAGATGTAGTAGTGAGGGAGTGTTTGTCGTAGCACTTCTATTCTGCTTTATATAAAAGTAAAAAAAGCCCAAACATTTAAAAAAAAGTTGATGGGGCAACACTTATATAATGTAAACTTACGAAATTAGTGCATTTCATTTTACCCATATGATGAATGTAAGAGAGTCAATAAAAATATTTTGAAAACTTGTGCATATTTTTAAATACCTTTACAGTCAAAAAACTCGTAAGCAGAGTACACAGTTTAAGTTAAAAACTCCCTACCACAATTAGTTTTTGAAACACATTGTAAAATAAAGTGCATCACAAAATGGGCTACATACATGGTGAGTGTGTCGTAACGTCACATAGAAAAAAAAAGCCAATCAATATTAGGATCAGGATGGTAGACGTAACCACACATCAGCCAATCAAATGTTTTTCAAAATCTGCGCAAGGAAAGTGATCGGTCGCTAATACGTCTTCTTACAATGCTTCACAACCAATCAAAAAGAGGCGTTGAAAGTTTCTATTTTTAACATACGAGCAAATCAGATAACCTTGCAAGTACACGCAGCCAGAGGCAATTATTAAAGATGACTTGCTTTCGCAAGACCCCGAAAGACTTATTCCAGAATAAGTACGCACTTCACTGCAAGACCAAATGTAATGATTATCCAGGCTCTCAAGCCTTAACACGTCACAAATCATCTCTTGTTACTTTCTCTTCTTTTTTAGGGTATTGTGTGAGGCAGACTGCGTGACCATATGCCTAGAGCCCTCGAGCGCCCTGGAGACTGCCACGCCCCAGGGCCAGCTCCTGCAGTGTCCCAGAGCCGCATAGCCTCCCTCCCAACATTTAAACACTCCGGGGGGTGGTGGTAAATTAATCGAGCCTGAATACGTTAGTAAAGCCCACTCTGCTTACGCTATCAGGAAAACACAACAACACTACATGGCCCAGATTTCCATTGTAGTAATTTCTTAGTTCCAGGTCTAGTTGTCAGATTGGCATACACAGTCCCTCATGGCTGGTATACTCCCACACCACACCCATCCAGCGCATCCGTCACTACACACGTGACCCTATCTATAAAAAAAGACGGGGCGCAAGTGCTCTACACCATTTTAGAGTTGCTCGCATCGCAAGCGCTGGGATGGCCCGTCCTGGTTTTTGCATGCTTCATGTAGGCCCAAACTACAGAACAAGGGGGCCCACTACCACATGCATGGCCTCTTTGGTCACTGAGTTAGTGGTACCCGAAGCACTGAGCGGGTGAAGAACCTGCGATGATGATGATGGGAGCACAAGTATGTTGTTAGCCATAGAGACATCAAGACTCGGCACCATATATGAGACTTCTTTGTGGGCGATCGAGCCTACATGATGCAGAAGGTGTCCTGTCCACGAAAAGGTGAGCAGTGAGGCCTGGGTGCGCATTGGAGGGAATCGACGGGCTGTGGCAGACTGGATACAAAAAAAGCGACGCAGCGATTTAGAAAAACGCAGTCCTATATAGTGTATCAAATTGCATGTATATATTTTTTTTCCAATAGCAGGAACATTTTTATAATCGCTCAAACGTCCGGAATATAAACTATATAAATAGTTATTTTAAATATGAGAAGGAACGTGTGTAAAAGGGCGATGTTATTCAACTCCACATTAAGATAGTAACAATTACCAATCATAACATCTTTCTTTTACTACCTTTTAGATATAGAACTTCAGGGTACATTATGTACCCGGCACGTTGTAAAAAACACACTGGTGATAGAAAGTTGAGCTGCGAATATTCTTTGCAGTCACTCTCTCACTTCCTTTCTCCTTTGATAAAACAATTACACACAATGTTAACTTCCTATTTATCTTACAGATAGTGTTTCACAAATTGGCGTCCCCCCAACACCTCTAAAACTCAATGTTCGAGGATTCTGCGATGATGCGTGGCCATCTTAACAAACTTGTGAGAAATCTGCTTCGACAAATAGTGCACCCTCTTTGAATCAGGCCAATGGCACAAGGTGAGCAAAGAAGCTTGTTTCCGAAACAACGACAAGTCATCAGTGAAAGGAGAATGTGGGACTATACTATTACTAACTCTTTATACTATCTCTCAGATCACTAAACTGGAGGGTGCACTATGAACCAGCACGTGCTTGGACACACAACAGAGGCAAAAGGTGAGCTGCGAGTATTTCCTCCAGTATTAACTGCTCCATCTATAACTTTCTCTCTCCCACGTTTTAATGTCGTTTTTCCTCTTTTTCTCTTTCTCACTTTCTCTCACATCGTTTCTTTTTCTCTTTTAAAGTTATGGACTCTGCTGTCCACTCTGCCGTGCACAACCTTAGCTAAGTACAAGTAGTGAACTCTGTTGGCCACAGTGAAGCCTGCTTCGACACTTATTGCACCCTCTTTGAATCACGCCAATGGCACTAGGTGAGCAAATAAGCTTGTTTCCGAAACAATAACAAGTTATCTGTGAAAGGAGAAAGTGGGTACTGTCCAGCACATTCACCTAGTAGAAATATACAATTACCTCAGAGCAGTGAGAATAGGTTACAACAGTCTGACGAACAGATCTACAAGCTTCTTGCGCCACTTTTGTGTCACTTGTAACATGGGAAAAGTAACGCAAGGATCTTGTAAATCTGCCTCTGACTTCTCAAGAAAAACACTCACCTCCAGACTCTGCGAGTCAATGAGGTGCAACAGTCTTGGTACGCAGGGGCAGATCTACAAGAAAGTGCTGCAGCGTGGCACCGTAACCCTTTGGCTGCACCACTCTGCGGCACTTTCATAGCACAGGAATGCAACCTATTTACAAGACTATGTTGCATTCCTGTGCTCTCCCCTCCGCTGATGCACAAACAGCTGCCATGCGCCGGCCCAGGCCCCCTTGCACCATGGTGCAAGGATGCATGCACCAAGGCGAGATTTTTTTGTGTGGGAAGGGGCACCTACCTGCACAAAAACAATCACTAAAGGCTTTTTCCTCTTTCAATGCGTGCGTAGAATGCAGCACGCATTGAAAGAGGAAAAAAAACAAGAAGAAATTAAAACATTTCTCCTTGTTGCACCTTGATGCGCCACCTCTAGGGCGGTGTAGCATTGACACACATCTCCAGATTTACAATTTCTCGTAAATCTGGACATGTGTCTTGTTCCATGGGTTTTTGCGTTGGAAAACCCCCAGCAACACCCATGAAACGCCCCTTCACCGCAAAGTGCTGCGTGTGAAGGGGCCATATTTACAAGGAGAGGAAAAGTCACACAGGGTGGCTTTTCCTCTCTTTGTAAATATGGAGGAGTCCCCTGCGCCACCAGTACATCACAAAAAGTGATGTATTGGTGGCACAGAGGGCTTGTAAATCTGTCCCGCAATATTGAGAACTCACCGCTATGCAGTGGGAGTGTATGTGATATACTAGTTTGGAAGAAAAACAGCGCACAGACACCTCCTTACAGTGGAAGTTGAGAAAATACATTATCCTCAGTATACAAATGTTAATGACGTCCCAAGAAAAACACTCACCTCCGGACTCTGCGAGTCAATGGGGTGCAACAGTCTAGATACCCAATATTGACAACCCACCGCTATACAGTGGGAATGCATGGGATATAGTATTTTAGGGCAAAAGCAGCGCACAGACACCCCCTTACAGTGGAACTTGTTGTAATATAGTATCCTGAGTGTACAAAAAAATAAAGCAAAAATATACGTGTGCAGTTGTATTGACTATTCTATTACAAACTGTTTATACTATCTTTCAGATCACTAAACTGAAGGGTGCACTATGAAGCAGCACATCGGTGGACAGACAACGGAGGCAAAAGGTGAGCTATGAGTATTTTCTCCAATATTAACTGCTCCATCTATAATTTTCTCTCTCCCATGTTTTAATGTCGTTTTTTCTCTCTTTCTCTTTCTCACTCTCTCTCACACCGTTTCTCTTTCTCTTTTAAAGTTATGGACGCTGCTGTCTACTCTGACGTTTAGAGCCAAAGCTAAGTTGAAGTTGTGAATTCTGCTGATCACAGTGTTTACACAAGGTAAGCAGAGCGGCCTAGATATACATACAATGCCTCCAATTAAATGCATTCGAAATAAAAGAGCTTATTTACAAACCCCTTGCCCCACTTTTGCATCACTTTCAACATGGGAAAAGTAACACAAAACTGTTGCAAGAGTCTTGTAAATAAGCCCTAAAGAATATTGTCCTGCATAATGACTTAATCTCTCACCTAATTCTGTATTATCTCTGAATCATTTTAAAGACCTGTTGATCCGTAAAGTAAAACTGATGCAGTAGGCACTTCCATACAGACACCGTTTGAACGCGGGCCTATAACACAAGTGAAATGTACCAGGCACACTCCACACGTAAAAAGAAGAAAATATCGTCAAGTGTTACCTTGACTTGTAATGTTTGACCTCATTTAGTCACATCGATCTAATTTTAAACACTATTTTTTTTTGTTTTGCAGATTACCTACTGTGCATCTATTGGAGTCCACATCACATTTTGTTTATTATATTGTTTTATTAAAGTAATGTTTCTAGTTCTTTATTGTATTATCTTTAAATTACGTTTCCAGTTATTTATTCTTGTTTTAATAAAAGTTAATTTTAAACAATTTATATACGTCTTTTTTTTGGTGGGGGGTAGCAATCTCCAATAGAAATGATATTTGTAATATGAAGTATAATTCTGAGGCTAATTCTTTTCCAGATCTTTACCAGAGTCTATAGCTACGACTAACGTTTCCAATTAGAAAAGTTTTAAAACTCCACAACAGTAACTTTTTTCAATTACCAACATAGTGTGGTGAACTTCTAACCTCTGTGCTCACGTAAGTGTTCCATAAACTGTTACTATGGTAACAGGGAGAAAGCCGTTTGAGGGTAGAGTTGAAAGGTACTAGCTGTACAAAAACCATTATATTTACCCTGGATCCTCTACAAGACAGAAAGGAAAGCAAAGTAAAACAAAACACTGTGTACCAGATATACAACCCCATTGCGCCACTTACGCATACCCTACAAAAATAAAAGTTTGTGGGCCTCAATGACGTCCCTCAAACCGTGGGAACAACCACCCTCCAGAGATTTCTTTATTGTGGGACGGGTGCTACGTGGCCCTCTGCCTGGTGCCCTCGAGAGCCCTGGAGTCCACCACGACCAGAGCCGGATCCTCGAGTGTCCCGGCGTGCCTACTTCCGGAACACTGCTGTTTGCTATGAGAAGGCAGAAGTCTTCCGGCTCCCGCCCTCACATAGCAAACTTGGGGCCATATTACTAAGAAAGGGCGACACATTATCACCGCTTTTATCGGCAGGAAATTCCGCTAAAGCTGCGATAATGGGCTTGATAATATGCCCTTGTGAATTCCCATAGAAGCGCAGGTTCTGGTGTTAACCCGATAAGATCTGACTGGCTGCCAGCTCATCAACGAACATGCAGTAGCAGCCATTTTAGGACTTGGGCATTCAGCCCCCTGTGCTGAAAAAGTTACAAAACATATGGGAGGCTATTAGGGTTATCATGCCCTCCTAGGCCTAGTGGGGGGTCCCGTAGGGACCACACCTTGGGAAAAAAATGTTTTGGGGTATCACGGATCCATAACGATTCACAAGCTTATGTCACAGATAAAAAAACACGTTTTGATGATGGTGAAGCACCTAGATGGGGAAGGTGCGCAACCAACCTGTCTTTGCAATGTTGTGCAGCAGCTCCTTTACCACCCCCTTTGAGGTGTTGTCATACAGCTTATACTTTCTCAACTAAAACTGTACATTTGTTGTACAACATATAACATTGGACTGGTGGGAGACTGATTCTGAGCACTCCTCAGGGTATCTTGTCCTATAGTCCTGTACCCCTAACCTTACAGGGTAACAACTGGATGTGCAACCTCAGAACATGACAACCCTGACTCCCTAAAGAAATCATTGTAACTGATATAGAGCCCTTTTGCTTATGTACTTATGCATATTCAAACACATACACAAGAAACACACAGTATGCTGTCTCAATATTTATTGAAGCATTGTGATTCTTGAGTAAAATGCTTGCGCTGCAATGATTAATTGAAGGAAACAGAATAATGTGATTAACATTATGAGAATGGTGCAAAGATTAACAATTCAACCATTTTGCTGATTAGGGAAAACGATATACTTGTCTACAAGAACTGTAATATAGTGTACTCCTACCTAGCGCAATCTAAGGTGAGTGAATCTGCCACATCCCTATAGGGTAACTCCCAATTATATGTAGGTAAATGTCAGCGAGCTTCTTGTCTTGGTATAGAGATGGACACCATTCCTCACATGCGGTAACAGGAATTACCTGAGCTGGAATTCTGGCATGGATAGACTTCTCAATGCCAACAAAATGCTCCTCTGAATAGGCAAAGACTTGAAGTCATATATATAATAACATCCTCCATGCTGAAGCCCCAGCCAGGTCGCTATTGTTCATTCTACTGTTATAGCTTTGCCGTTGAGCAGTCAAAAACAAATTACATTATTTTGGGTGCTGACCTTAGCCCTTGTACAGAACATTCAAGGTGTTCTGGTAAAGTGCCTACAAAGTGGCATTGCAAGCAAACTGAGTTCAAGGAATGTTATCCTGCGTGTGCAAGCAAATGAATGTGTGTCAAATGTCATTGTGTTTAGGGAGAGAATGCAACTTAAGAACATACGTATGTAAAGATGGCATTTCTTAACTGGATCTAATAACTCCACGTGATAGTGTCAGTAAAATATTAATGTTTGAGTACCAGATTTCGGTCACAAAACATTAATACATACCCTAAGAAATTGGTATTTTACAGGTATACCCTAAAAAGGGCTCAGTCAAGTCCCAGATCGATATTGTTTCCTAAACCCATTTAACCATTTATAAAAGATTTTCCCAAGATTTAGAAGGGGTTTTACAATGCACAAGCCCTCTGATTTACTGAATCAGAGGGTTTATTAATTCTAAAACCATTTGTACATCTGGTCCAAGATTATGAAATCCAAAGGTGGGATTTAGGACAAAATATAAATGCAATTGGCAAAGCCACAAAACATGATTGTACCCAGTTAACAACCACATCTTAAGTGACATGAACACAGAACAAAGAAAGCACAGATCTCTCCACCTTACACCCCCTAATCCAACAAATATACCACACACACATTCAACAATTCAAAGTTGCATGTGCACCAAGGCCTCCAATTGTACAGCTATGCCTTGTTGGGGACTATAACTCTCATGAAGGAAATAATGGTATAAAGCACAGAAGCGCCCACAATCACATAGGCACACAACGTTTAGAAAAGCAGTGCAATATTACCCAAATGCAAACAGGAAAAGTGCACTGCATGCAAAGTAGAGACAGTACAGATTTGCTGCTTATTTCCTGACTGAACCATATGGAAGTGATTGGGCTCGAGTTTAACTTTGAAAAGCAATCTGGAATAAACATTCGTGTGAGCTTCCCTTGCATTCATGGTGAAGATAAGCTGAACATTTTCGAGGAGAACATTTGCTGGATTTAAGAACTACATTTGAATTGGTAGAGGCATCTTTAGTCAGAGGCAACTAAGAGGTATCAGTGATGGAGGGAGGCCAACCAACTGCATACTAACATAAAGGCACATGAGTCAAGTGGCATATTTAACACCTTGGCTCCTAGGGGGTTTTCCCCTTGTGCGCTGGATTTTCAGGAACCCCATTGTTCATGACAAGGTCAACTCGTCATAAGCACAGGGCAGGTAAAACCCATGACGAGTTGACCTTGTCATGAGCACTGAAGAGGTTAAGAGAACATTCAGGTATTCCTTAATTCTTGCTTGCTGCCAGAAATCATGGCCACAGGGGGCACTTTTTTTGCTTCTGATCTGCCTTTCAATTGCATCTTATGCTGAGATGAATTTTGAGCTCCGTCTTCTCTGGCACATCATTGGATCGTGCGCAATTAGATTTTAGAATATACGCTTGAATGCTGGAATCCCTTTCTTCATCCATTGGACTACTGATTCTGTATTTTCTGGAATTTGAATGTTAAGTAAAAAAACATGGGTAAACAAGTAAGGCATTAATTTCATATGATACTCATTGTTAGCATTAGCCATCATTGACTGAGAAGTATTATTTGGCCTTTCTTCAGTCAATAACAATAGGTCAAGATTACTAGAGGTAATTATATTCAAAATCTCTAGGCTATATTTCACAGCTTAGCTTCACTTACATAGGAGTCTGTCAAGGCAGTATTGGGTTGTGTTGTTTTAATGGGGTTTGCAACATCTTGTTTTCAGACCTCGGCTGCAGACCAATTGACACATACTTTGAGTGAGCATTCGTTCTGTCCCTTGCTCTTGACTGCTTAACTTTGTAGTTTGAGCTGTCTGTTCTTGATTCAATGAGTTCCTCCCTATTCTTGTGCCAAAAATATTTTTAAAATGGGCTCTATTTTGATTTTAAATGTTTTAGAAGTAGGTTGTAGGAATAGTAAGTGAACGGGGAGGATAGTGGGCATTTTTGTATCCTATTTCATTTAACGTCCTTTTTTGCGTTTATTATAATATAAAAGTATCTAATATTTAGATACAGTTATACTTTGCCCTTTGGCCATTCTGTGCTTCGTTTTGTTGTCTCACTGTTTCGTGGGTCATGGCTGTGCCCACTTGTCATTGAATGTTTCTAACAATTTAATTTTATATATATTTGCAAAATAAATTCTAGTCCGGCTGGACAAAAGACATAGGGGCACATGCATCATTGTTTCATTTTGCACTTCCTAATTTGCGATTTTTAGGGAATCGCAAATTAGGAAATGCAAAATGGGATGCATGTATATTTTCTCAAAATATTTGAGAATCGGTAAAAATCGCAATTTTTACCGATTCTCAAATATTATGCGATTAGCAAAGTGCGAATTCGCAATTCCCATTCATTCCTATGGGCTAAAATGCCCATAGGAATGAATGGGAATTGCGAATTCGCACTTTGCTAATCGCAAATCCTGATTGCATTTCAAGGGTGGAGAGGGGGGTTCAAATGACCCCCCCCTGCACCGATGAAATGTTGTTTTCGCATCATGTTGCACACACACATGTCCTAAGGACATGTGTGTCCGTAACATGAATGTGTAAAAAACTGCTTTTGCAGCGTTTTTAACACTTTTTGCAAATTTACCGAGTGGTTCAACCACTCGGTAAATTTGACACCCTAATTGCGAATTCGCAATTATAAAAGTAATCATGCATTGCTTTTAAGAAATCGCAAATTTGCGATTTCTTAAAAGCAATCGCATTTTTAGAAATCGCAAAAATGTGCGATTTCTAAAAATGCTTGATGCATTCCAAAAAGCATTTTTGGAATCGCAAACGGCCGATTTTAAGGAATCGCACCGTTTGCGACTCCAAAAATGCTTGATGCATGTGCCCCCTACTACCTATTTAGAGTATGATTATTGTATATAAGTGATGCTTCCTCTGAAAATAGGGACCATTGTTAACTTTTAACTGTGTCCCGGTCTCTTGCAACCAGATACATGTTGTTGGCACTTTGATCTTTTAGGCTCTATTTTATACTAAAACCTTTAACAATTCATAACTCCTTTTCTACTGATTTGTTTAATTAGTTTTGGGGTTATTGTATTTACTAATATTTTCTCTAGTTTCCTAAATTGGTTTGGAAGTTTTATTGTGTTGGGTTTCCACTTTATTACTGTTTGTGTGCTGCATAAAAACTTTACACAGTGCCTCTAAGTTAAGCTTGAATGCTTTTGTATCAAGCTACCAGAGAGTGGAGTAATGGTTAACATAGTTACTTTTGTGGTTTGCCCTGACAAGTGTTGTAGTTGTTGCTTGAGTAGGGTTCTCAACTAATACTCAAAGTCCTACAAGAATTTGATACTGTTCTTGTTCATGCTCTGATGCTACTTTTCATGCTGGATTTCCTTCATGATCCACTGCAGCTTCTCCTGATTTACAGATTTCTCAGAGGAGTAAAGTGGGCAGGAGCATAACACACGCCTCCGTAGCCCTTGTGGTGCAGGAGCCCCGAGCTGCAGGGGACCCCCTCAGCACTGTACTCAGGCCTTGGAGTTTAGGATTAAATCTCATTACACCACTGAAACTTGGTCCACCCTTCCAGAGGCAAGCCCCAGTTTCCCGCTTACAAAGATGGACAAGTACATTGATTGAGTCGTAAATACTTTATCTTTAGAAAACATAAAGAGAAAGTTACAGATTTAAAGAGCATTAAGCAGCCGGTTAAGCAAGCGGCTTCTGGACCAGTTCTTATCTTCACTGCAGCATTGTCTCATACTGCCAAATGAGAAGGACTAGTCTCAGAAAGTCACAGCATGGCCGCTCCATTAGGACGGAGGAGCAACACCCCTTGCTGCCAGAGCCGCAAAGGTGGAAAATAAAATGGTAATTGAATTTATTACCATTTTATTGTTCCCTTTCCAGAGCCTAAGCCAGTGATTGGGGGCAGGACCACTGCTGCTGACTAGCAGCATAGGAGCGGTGCTTACTCCATCAGTTAATACTGTACATGTCATTTTGGCCAGCTGTCTTGTGAGGGCCAGTCTTCCATGCACAGTGTAAACCTGTCCACCCACCTGTCTTAAACAGCTAGGCGGAGAGCAGCCACAGGCACTCAGTGCATGCAGGAGGGTAAAGGCAGCCTGCTCCAGCCAATACCGGCACTGCTCTCATGCTGCTAAATATTCAGGAGCATGAGAGCAGCGTCTGGATTGGTGTGGATACTTTGATTGCTGCAGAGACCAATAGTGCTGAGGGACACATGAGGAGAGCCGAAGGAGTCGAGCCAGCCAGCAGAGTGGATAAGAAAATGTGTATTTTCCCACTGGTAAGCAATTACAGGTGGAGCAAGTTACAGACAAATGTGAGCATCTGAGAGCAAACAGAAAGTAATCCCCATCCTGCTCACAGACCCAAAACAAGCATTTGCAATGCAATAGGTCTTGTATTTTAGAAACTTTGGCCTATTGGTATTGTATATGACAATGCCTTTTATTTATGTTTTGATTTTAAAACACATAAATAAAAGGCATTGTCATGTACAACGGCAATAGCTCAAAATCTTGGAAATTGGAGATCTATTGCATTGCAATTGCTTGTTTAGGACTTGCGCCCTGGCAAAGCCAGTCACAACGGAAGCCACTTCCAAAACAAAGCGAATCACAAAGCAAGCCGCGTCCAAAGCCTGTGGCTGCACCAGCATTAGAGCTTGTGATAAATGTGACGAGGCAACAAATAAACTGAGAGCCGAGACAAAGTTTGTTTCTGGTTCTAAGACCCCATTATCGATCCGCAATATGAAAACACTGCCGCTGGCCGCGCGACACGAAGGGGAGATAACGCGAGACAGCGTCTTAGTGACGCATGCCGCGCGAGTACAACGTTAGCGCACCGCCCCCCCTTGTCAATGGCCAATGCAAAGTGAGCGGAAGAGCGAGGGGCGGAGCCACGGGCCTTTATCTGGAGCAGCCGGAGTTTGCTCGATCTTTCTCGCCGCGTTCCTGACTGCTCTGCGCTGTTCGTGCGCCGCTGGACTCGTCGTTCGCAAGGTATGGGTTACTACAGGCCTCCCCCCGGCCCCGTCCCTGGGCATGACCAGGTCGATAGGGCCCAGTGGCTCGTCCACGGGGGGGGGTTGGTAGTAGCTGGACGGTCGTTGGTGCGGAGGTTAGGACAACGGGTTGCAAAGGGTATCGCTAGGCGGGCAGTGCAAGATTGTGGTGGAGTGGGGCAGTCGAGGAGCAGTCGGGGATAGCGGCGGTGCGGGGTTGTTGCAGATCAGTTGGTACAGGGGCAGTTCACAGCCTCTATGAGTGCTTTTAGACGAGGGTTCAATCCCCAGCTGGGGAAAATCGTTTCGGGACTTTAGGCGGGGCTTTGAACGTGGTTCAGCGCTGGTGGGCGTACGGTCGCATGTGGCTATGGCGGCTTCCCAGTGCGGGGGCCGGCGTTACCAGGTATAGTTCCTATCAGCGGAAAACGCGAGGATCATCAGTAAAGGTTGATGACCGCCGGGATAATCCCCCGCAGTCGGCAAGTCGGCGTCATGACGAGTGCGCCGCGTGGCCAGCAATGGCGGCGGAATCCCACCCCTCCGCGTCTTTTTCCCGCAGCCGACTAAGTTTTCGGGAGAAAGTGCAGAAGTACTATATTTATGCATGATCACTTTATCAATGTTCTCGGCAAAGTTACAAGGTTCGTGGTGTGGCTTCAAGGAAATTCACGCAGTAGTGGCCAGGTGATAACACCATATTGTTCTTTCAGACGCCACGTGGATCACGGCAAGGGAGTAGCTCCCCGTGCAAGGCAGACGGGAAGGACCAGACGTTCAGGTAAAGTGGGTTGCGTACGTCAATTACGAGTGGGTTCGGGCAAACCACGTTTTTTTATTTTTCTACAGGTACAGGCAAGGTTTCGGTGCAGTCGGATAATGCAATTTATTTTACAGGTACAGAAGCGCGGGCATCGACGGGTTACGGCCATCATAAAAGAGCGCCAGGTAATATAGGTGTTACATACGTCATTGTACGGGTCAGGGGTGAGATGGAGTTTTCTTTGCAGGTTGGCGAGCGGGAAGTTGTGCAGGTGGAGTAACAAGTATTGTTTTGCAGGTCGCGTTCGGCGCGTTCGGATCTCGGAAGGTTGTGACAGCGGACGTTTGTTAAAGGACAGCAGGTAATACTCGCGTGAATACATGGCGCAATAGTAGAGTCTTGGCGGGAGATTCCTGTTTGATCAGGGTAAGATAGGTTATGGGCACGATGGGTCTCGCTGTTTACGTTCCGCATCTGCTGGGATCCGGTATGGACGCAAAGGGTGGCACGGGTTTCGGTGGGTGTGCATTGAACTGAGTTGGTCTAATGTAGAGCATTGACGTTTACTTTCTCAATCGTAGGGATTCCAAGGGTTAGGAGCATTCGCAATGAGCTCCCGTGGCGATGCGTTGCCGCAAGATGGGCTGTGGGCGGAATTCCTGGCGGTCGCACAGTCGAAGGGGCCAGCCTGGGCTCAAGGCTTTATCGAAGCACGACGACTGGAGGAGGCGGGCAGACCGGCGGCATGCGAGGACGCACAGGGCGCTTCAGGAGAGGGTACGCGTCGGTCCACCCGCAAGAGGAAGGGCTCACTGAAGGAATTCCCACCAACACCACCACGCAGGAATGAAGCGGTGACACCAACCCTTCCCGTCGAGGTGCCGGACATCACGGCGAACACGGCTACAGTACCCACAGTGGTACCGGTGGCGGAGATAACTGACTTGTCCCAAATGGGTAAGACAATGGACGACATGCTGGGTTTGATGGCCATGTTTCAGAAGCGTTTAGACTCCATGGCGGAGGCACATGAGAAGTTGGTCCCACTGCTAGGGGCAGCAGCTTCAGATCCAGTGAGCCAGGTATGGGCACAATCAGGACCGCCAGGCATAGCGGGGTCGGCACCGAGGGCCGGACCATCAACGTTGATACCTGCCAACTTGGGTGCCAACTCTCAGGCGTCACAGAGTGTTCCTATGGCCAGTCAACTAGGTGCTGTCAACAATGTTTCACAAGCGGTGCCTACAACTCTCACGGTCACCCCGCAGATTGTGAATGCCATCAATTCCCAGGGGGTATCGGCGGTCGCTCAGCAGATTGGCGCTCCGGCGGGACAGCAGAACTTGGCTCACGGGTTTCCTCTAACAGTGGCTCCGCAGATTGTCAATGCCCTTAACTCACAGAGTGTGTCAGCAGTCGGTCATCTAAGTGTGGCCCCCATTGTCCCTCAGGGCGGGCCTCACACTACACCTGTAGGTACCCCCCCGGTCGTGCCCCAGCCTGGCGTCACCTCGGGCGCGCAAGCTGCGGGCGGGGCACCGGCCTCGGACGGTACACCAGGCGCAGTTTTAAACACAGGTGGGGCAGCGGTCGGGGCTCTTGTAGTCCCTGCAGGTGTGGGCCAGCCAACGGGCGCAGGGAAACAAGGCGCTAAATCAAAAGGGGGTTGCTCATTGTCCAGGCAAGTACCACAAGCTGCGAAGGAGGGCATATGGAGAAGGGAGTATATAGACATCCTGACCCTACTTATGCACGACCATGCGGGGGCTGACACAAGGAGGATGGGAAAGAAGGAGGAGGACAAGGTTAGGTTTCAGCGGTGGCCCGAGAAGACCATCGAAAATTGGACTGAGGCTTTCAATATTATGGCAGCTATAATTGTGCAGAAGGACCCAGGTCAGAGCGAGGCCTTGATGGAGTATGCCAATTCCATCCAACAAGGGGCAAGAGAGTCAGGGGGTATGGGATGGTTTTCATATGATCAGGAGTTCCGGAAGAGCATGGCCAGTTGCCCAGAAATAGGGTGGGATCACACTGACATCCAGTTTTGGTTGAAGCACATGTGCAGGACAGGCAATGGCAAAAGGGACACATCACTCAGGTCGCAGAGCGAGGGTTATGAAGCCAGGAGGTGGGAACAGGATCGTAGGTGGGAGCAGTACCCAAGGCGGTCCTTTCAGCAGCCCTTTCGGGGAGGACGGGGGAGGGGCTACGGAACAGGGCCCAGGCGCTTCAACTCAGGAACATGTAGGCTGTTTAACAATGGGGCGTGCACATGGGGGAGGGCGTGCAAGTTTGCCCACGAGTGCAGCAAGTGTGGTTCGCAGCACGCAGCAATCTCTTGCACCAATGTCCAGAACCCACCCTCCACGCCAACTCAGGGTTCAGAAGGTGCCAGACAATGAGATGAATGAGGGGCAGACAGGACAGATAGAGCATGGCGAACAGGCAAGTGAACATGATTTGGGTATCCCCAGCTGGGTGGTGGGATGGTACATTCCAAGGGTCCCTCCCCGGTAGTGCTGCAAAACATACTGCCGTTGCTCAGGGTGTACCCGCTTAGGAAGGAGCGTGAGCTATTGATGGAAGGTTTTGTGGATGGTTTCAGGATTCCGTACAAGGGCCCCCTGGGCCACAGGGATGCCCCGAATTTGAAATCAGCTAGGGAACTACCTCAAGTGGTCAGCGAGAAGATAAAGAAGGAGGTTGACTTGGGGAGGGTGGCCGGGCCATATCCTTCTCCCCCGCTTCCGAATCTCTTGGTTTCCCCGCTAGGTGTAGTCCCAAAAAAGCAACAGGGTTCCTACAGATTGATCCATCACTTGTCATACCCGGAGGGCAATTCGGTCAACCACTGGTTGGAGGAGGGGGCGTGTTCGGTGTCTTACTGCTCCCTGGACATGGCCATCGATCTGATCAGGAGAACAGGCAGGGGAGCGTGGTTGGCGAAAGCAGACATTGAGTCAGCGTTCCGCCTCCTGCCGGTTCACCCGGACAGCCAGCACTTACTGGGTTTCAGGTGGGAGGGGGCATTCTTTTTTGACCAATGCATGCCCATGGGCTGCGCTGTCTCGTGCGCCTTTTTTGAGGCTTTCAGCTCCTTCCTGCAGTGGGCCCTCATGTACAGGCATGGCATCACACAAGTCACCCACTACCTGGACGACTTCCTCTTTTTTGGAAGGGACGGTTCCCAGGAGTGCACGGAAGCCCTGCAGGCCTTTGAGATCTTGTCGGACCATCTGGGGGTTCCCCTGGCACCAGGGAAAACGGAGGGGCCTGCGCAGGTGCTAACATTCCTGGGTATTGAGCTAGACACGGTCAAAGGGCAGTCCAGACTCCCAGCGGAGAAGGTGAGTGAATTGAGACAAGAGATTAGCGCAATGCTGGGAAAGGGCAGCGCTACCCTGGAGCTAGTGCAGAGCTTGTTAGGCAAGCTGAACTTCGCTGCAAGAGTCATCCCAGCTGGAAAGGTTTTCTGCCGCAGGTTGGCTAAGGCTACGGCGGGGATGGTTAAGAAGCATCACCTGGTGCGACTGGGACCGGGTTTGAGAGCGGACCTGAGCATGTGGGATGAGTTCCTAAAAAACTTCAATGGTACAGTGATATGGAGGGCCCCCTGGGAGAGCAGTCAAGGCATGTGTTTATTTTCTGATGCATCCGGGAGAGTAGGATTCGGAGTAATATTCAGAGAGAAGTGGTGTGCCATGAAATGGCCGGATGCATGGCGCAAAAAGGGCGTGACAGCTAATATCACAGTGTTGGAGCTGTTTCCCATCGTGGTTGCGCTGCACCTATGGCCCGAGGGGCTGGGCAACAGGAAGGTGGTGTTCTGGTCTGACAACCTTGCTGTGGTCCAGGCGATTAACGGCCTGAGCGCTAACTGCCCATTAGTTCTTAGTCTACTGAGAGAGCTGGTAAGGGCAGGGTTACGTCACAACATTGAGTTCAGAGCTAGACATGTAGAGGGTGTCAAGAATGTGGCAGCTGACGCTCTCTCTCGCTTTCAGCTGTCACGGTTCCAGGAGGCATGGCCGCAGGCAGGGGAGGAGATGACACCGTTCCCGGCAGCTCTTTGGCGACTCCTTCGGTGGGGGAGCGTTTGAAAAGGATGGGCCAACGTTCCCTGGCGCAGTCCACCAGGAGAAGATATGCGTCCCAGCTGGACAATTTCCGAGCAGTGTCAAAGTCCCTTGGTGCAGCAACTTTGAGCTTGAAGGAGCAAGTGGAGGGTTTTGTTGTTTGGGCAAAGGAATCAGGCAAGTCCCATTCTTGGGTGTGCAGCCACCTGGCTGCACTCAAGCACGAAACTAGGCTGAATTGCGAGGAGGACCCAACGGGGGCATTCAGGATTAGGGCGGCACTGAAAGGATGGGCACGGGATGAGGTCAGGAGCCCTGATAGGAGAGCCGGAATAGAGTTCCCTGCCTTGAAGCGCATGGTGGACACTGTGCCTGCGGTGGCTGACTCGGCATTCGAGGCCCAGCTCTTTGCAACAGCCTTCAGCCTGGCCTTCTTCGGGGCCTTTCGGACCAGCGAGTTGGTGACAAGGTCCAAAGCAGATAAGTCCGGGAGAGCACTGGACATGTTAGATGTATGTGCCAGGGATTTACTGGTCCTGTGGCTGCGCAAGTCTAAAACTGACCAGGCCGGGAAGGGAGTAGCCATTACATTGCATGCGTTCGAAGACCCCAGATACTGCCCGGTGACGCTGGTAAGGGAATACCTAAAAATCAGACCCTTGCTGGCGGGCCCCTTCCTGATACATGCGGACGGCTTGCCATTGACAAAATTTCAATTTGAAAGAGTAATGGAGAGGGTATTGGCAAAGGCAGGCTTGTCAGTGGCTGGGGAAGGCAAGAAATTTTCCAGCCATTCTTTTAGAATAGGAGCAGCGACTGCAGCTTATAGGGCGGGGTTGGGTGAAGAAGGGGTCAAAAGAGTGGGGAGATGGTCGTCATCATGTTATCAGAGATATGTCCGCCCGTGAATAAGCACAGGGCACAATGGAGTGAGCTTTTGTGTGCTTTGGTAATGCAACGTTGGCAGGGCTATTACTGTTGAGTGTCATTTGCAGTGAAGGGTGTTCTGAATAAAGGGGTGGAACCATTTGCTTGTTCTATGCGATGCCAATTCTGAATTGTTTTACCTTTTGAATCCCGTGTCCTATGCGAAGCCAATTCTGGATTGCTTTACTGTTTGATTTTCGTTTGCTGTGCAGTGTGTTTGAATAAAATAATAAATGCCAACTGTGTCTTTTCTTGCAGTTGACTGTTGCGTGTGGGTGATGGGCCATTCGTATGCTACCAGACTTGAAAAGTGGGCGTCAGTCAGGAAGTGGGAGTTGGCCTTTGCAAGGACACGAATAGTGTGGATGGGCTCTCCGGGAATGAGATGGGGTCAGCTGAGGCGCAGACTGGACCAATGCGTGTCAGCCCGTGGGGGGCCTCCCAACATCCTCGTGATACACCTGGGGGGAAACGATCTGGTGACAATGGGGAGGCGAGCATTAGTGGATGCCATGCAGCGGGATGTCACCGCGATAACCAACGAACTGGGGGCCACTGAATTGGTTTGGTCAGAGATTGTCCCCCGCAGGACCTGGAGGGGAGCACGGTCACCCCTTGCTATCGAGCAAAGCAGGAGGAGGGTGAACAGGGCCATGCAAAAATTCATGGAGAAGAGGGGACTGGGGTTTATTAGGCACGCGCTTTTTGCGTTTATTATAATATAAAAGTATCTAATATTTAGATACAGTTATACTTTGCCCTTTGGCCATTCTGTGCTTCGTTTTGTTGTCTCACTGTTTCGTGGGTCATGGCTGTGCCCACTTGTCATTGAATGTTTCTAACAATTTAATTTTATATATATTTGCAAAATAAATTCTAGTCCGGCTGGACAAAAGACATAGGGGCACATGCATCATTGTTTCATTTTGCACTTCCTAATTTGCGATTTTTAGGGAATCGCAAATTAGGAAATGCAAAATGGGATGCATGTATATTTTCTCAAAATATTTGAGAATCGGTAAAAATCGCAATTTTTACCGATTCTCAAATATTATGAGATTAGCAAAGTGCGAATTCGCAATTCCCATTCATTCCTATGGGCTAAAATGCCCATAGGAATGAATGGGAATTGCGAATTCGCACTTTGCTAATCGCAAATCCTGATTGCATTTCAAGGGTGGAGAGGGGGGTTCAAATGACCCCCCCCTGCAACCATGAAATGTTGTTTTCGCATCATGTTGCACACACACATGTCCTAAGGACATGTGTGTCCGTAACATGAATGTGTAAAAAACTGCTTTTGCAGCGTTTTTAACACTTTTTGCAAATTTACCGAGTGGTTCAACCACTCGGTAAATTTGACACCCTAATTGCGAATTCACAATTATAAAAGTAATCATGCATTGCTTTTAAGAAATCGCAAATTTGCGATTTCTTAAAAGCAATCGCATTTTTAGAAATCGCAAAAATGTGCGATTTCTAAAAATGCTTGATGCATTCCAAAAAGCATTTTTGGAATCGCAAACGGACGATTTTAAGGAATCGCACCGTTTGCGACTCCAAAAATGCTTGATGCATGTGCCCCCTACTACCTATTTAGAGTATGATTATTGTATATAAGTGATGCTTCCTCTGAAAATAGGGACCATTGTTAACTTTTAACTGTGTCCCGGTCTCTTGCAACCAGATACATGTTGTTGGCACTTTGATCTTTTAGGCTCTATTTTATACTAAAACCTTTAACAATTCATAACTCCTTTTCTACTGATTGGTTTAATTAGTTTTGGGGTTATTGTATTTACTAATATTTTCTCTAGTTTCCTAAATTGGTTTGGAAGTTTTATTGTGTTGGGTTTCCACTTTATTACTGTTTGTGTGCTGCATAAAAACTTTACACAGTGCCTCTAAGTTAAGCTTGAATGCTTTTGTATCAAGCTACCAGAGAGTGGAGTAATGGTTAACATAGTTACTTTTGTGGTTTGCCCTGACAAGTGTTGTAGTTGTTGCTTGAGTAGGGTTCTCAACTAATACTCAAAGTCCTACAAGAATTTGATACTGTTCTTGTTCATGCTCTGATGCTACTTTTCATGCTGGATTTCCTTCATGATCCACTGCAGCTTCTCCTGATTTACAGATTTCTCAGAGGAGTAAAGTGGGCAGGAGCATAACACACGCCTCCGTAGCCCTTGTGGTGCAGGAGCCCCGAGCTGCAGGGGACCCCCTCAGCACTGTACTCAGGCCTTGGAGTTTAGGATTAAATCTCATTACACCACTGAAACTTGGTCCACCCTTCCAGAGGCAAGCCCCAGTTTCCCGCTTGCAAAGATGGACAAGTACATTGATTGAGTCGTAAATACTTTATCTTTAGAAAACATAAAGAGAAAGTTATAGATTTAAAGAGCATTAAGCAGCAGGTTAAGCAAGCGGCTTCTGGACCAGTTCTTATCTTCACTGCAGCATTGTCTCATACTGCCAAATGAGAAGGACTAGTCTCAGAAAGTCACAGCACGACCGCTCCATTAGGACGGAGGAGCAACACCCCTTGCTGCCAGAGCCGCAAAGGTGGAAAATAAAATTTTAATTGAATTTATTACCATTTTATTGTTCCCTTTCCAGAGCCTAAGCCAGTGATTGGGGGCAGGACCACTGCTGCTGACTAGCAGCATAGGAGCGGTGCTCACTCCATCAGTTAATACTGTACATGTCATTTTGGCCAGCTGTCTTGTGAGGGCCAGTCTTCCATGCACAGTGTAAACCTGTCCACCCACCTGTCTTAAACAGCTAGGCGGAGAGCAGCCACAGGCACTCAGTGCATGCAGGAGGGTAAAGGCAGCCCGCTCCAGCCAATACTGGCACTGCTCTCATGCTGCTAAATATTCAGGAGCATGAGAGCAGCGTCTGGATTGGTGTGGATACTTTGATTGCTGCAGAGACCAATAGTGCTGAGGGACACATGAGGAGAGCCGAAGGAGTCGAGCCAGCCAGCAGAGTGGATAAGAAAATGTGTATTTTCCCACTGGTAAGCAATTACAGGTGGAGCAAGTTACAGACAAATGTGAGCATCTGAGAGCAAACAGAAAGTAATCCCCATCCTGCCCACAGACCCAAAACAAGCATTTGCAATGCAATAGGTCTTGTATTTTAGAAACTTTGGCCTATTGGTATTGTATATGACAATGCCTTTTATTTATGTTTTGATTTTAAAACACATAAATAAAAGGCATTGTCATGTACAACGGCAATAGCTCAAAATCTTGGAAATTGGAGATCTATTGCATTGCAATTGCTTGTTTAGGACTTGCGCCCTGGCAAAGCCAGTCACAACGGAAGCCACTTCCAAAACATAGCGAATCACAAAGCAAGCCGCGTCCAAAGCCTGTGGCTGCACCAGCATTAGAGCTTGTGATAAATGTGACGAGGCAACAAATAAACTGAGAGCCGAGACAAAGTTCGTTTCTGGTTCTAAGACCCCATTATCGATCCGCAATATGAAAACACATAGGCACGCAAATCATGCAACAATCGTCTGGTATGACAAAGTGTCACTCTTCTCCCCTTTGAGTTTGTAATAAAAGTTAAAATGTTAAAGAACCAAATACCATTCAATAAAAGAAGCGGGAGGACAGTAGTCTGAATTGGGTTATGAGGCGCCTTTGCCTCACCTCAGCCATTGCACTCAGAGGTTTGCCAGCCGCGAACCACTTCCAATGCCCGAGGGGTTAAGCATCAGCGAGCGCCGGATACACGGTCACGCTTCTACTGCCAACCCCTTTGGGCCCAGCGTCTCTGGGAGCTCGCTCCCCTTTTCAGGGGGATGCCCTGCTGGGGCAATTACCGGCTCTTGTCTCAGACCTTCCCCAAGGTACTTGAGTGACTGACGCACTCTGCTTGTGCCCTCAGTGATGAGCTTCCTCCGCTACTCGAAGAACAACCACAACTACTTTATAAATGACTCCATTACATGAGCTTGGTAACTCAGGGTGGTTTCTTTATTTTTGGATTTAGGGGGGATTGTGTGGAAATGTACCAAAGATGAACAATTCATGTTATAAGGGAATTAAATAAAATGTATAAAACGCGCACTACTAATCCTCAAGATTCATCATGAAAACTGCTAAGTGCTCGGGACTCCTAATATGTAAATTAAGCTCTGACGTTAAACCTATCACCTTTGCCAAATCTCGCACCCAATCATGGACCCGTAGAACTGTGATCTTGGAAAAGTTAGATTCAAAGGTATCTACACCCAGAGGAGCAAATTGCTTTCAGTGCGCTGTGTCTTTTGTAAATCAAAAGCACAACGTTCAATAAATAACATGAATCCACTAACTAGAGCAGAGTCAGATTTCAATGGACGTTCTATAGTCTGATGACCAAGGTGTGGTCGTATCTAGACTTTTATCTTCCTCCAAGAAATACAAAACTACACGTTCAGTTGATATAACTAAAGAGTTGTCACACCGTTTACAGATGACACCATTTAAAAAGCAAGCGTTTGCATATCATTGATAAAGTCTATAGCTGACAAATACCTTTCTATCTTTACGGTTGCTCTATTCTTTCCCCTAACTTACTAGATAGAGCCTGGAACTCTTGCTGCTCTGTCACTGCGTCGTAACATGCTAGCCTCTCTTATATGTCAGTGACACACGCTGTGTCTGTATATTATATCAGGGCCGGCTTTAGTTCTAGTGGTGCCTGGTGCGACAATCACTTTTGGCGCCATACACCCCCCCAAGCCCCATCACCGCCTCCTCGGATTCTCTCATTACCACTGGGCAAAAGTTCCCTCATCTCAATAATCATGAGATATTGCTGAATACAATGCCCCTCATGAGGTCGGCGCCCCCTCCACAGTTCAGCCCCAGTGCGACCACACCAGTTGTACTACCCTAAAGCTGGCCCTGTGTATATAACTCACCTGGTTGAGGAAGAAGCTATGGGAACTCAATTTTAATGAGCAAAACAGCGCTATCCAGCGCTCAGTGGTGACATGATGGCCAACACCAGGGATCTTCTGCTGAGAACCTGTACGTCACCAGCTCCTTACAAAGACGTATGCGTGGTGGGGACTCACTAATAGTCGTGTATGCAGCACTGAGCATGCGCTTCAATTGTTGGAGCGAGATCACAGAACATTAGTGTTTTCAGTCGTTTTTTGACAGACCTGCTAACTTTGAACAACAAGCATCTGCAATGCAATAGGACTCGCACTTACAAGAGACCTAATGCATTGCAAACTGGAGTGCGGGCGCGCAGGGGGCAAAAAGGCAGAAACAATGGGAGTGCGGGTGGGGGGCAAGAAGGCACAGACTCCGGGAGTGGGGGAGAAGGCATGGAAGTAAGAGAACCTCATTAAAGAAAATGTAGCCAGTAGCCATGGAAGGATACAAATGACGACATGGCTGTCATAAGGAGGGACTACCAAGCCTACAAAAAGGGAAGAGGTGTGGCACTGCGGCCAGGGCGACTGACACCGGCCCCTGGGGCTCATGGTTCGATCAGTGGCAGGTCAGCCCAGCACCATGTGACTCTGGGCAATAGGTTATTTAAAGTCCCTGACGGCCCCCAGCGCCTGGATACCTCCGGGTAGCTGAAAATAGAACAAGAACGTAACCCCGCCAAATGATGTAGTGGTCCTAACAATAGGATCCCAAAATGTATGGGGTGATAAGCCTAGGAGTTAGCACTGCACATGACAAAATTCAGTCAATCCAATTATACTCAAGAAAAAGTATTTAGCAAATATATATATATTTTTATTCTTTTTATATACTTTTAGAGTTGATGTAGAAAAAACTTACATAAATAGATAACATTTTAGATCCACATAGTTTTCTTTAGAACATCAGACAACATGCATAAGTGAAAAAAGGGGATAAAAAATGACAGAAATTCATCCTACTATGGGGCCTACCCAGTAACAATTCACACTACAGTCATACTCACATACTCACAGATTTCTAAATTAATCTATCTAAAATTCTATCATTCAACTTTCATTCTTCCATACATTCCTATCGTCCTGGCGTATGCACCCCAGGGATGGTAAGTATGTTGCATAGATCAGAATGTTATTCCAGACAGATGGTATTAATACGGCTCCTAATGAATATAAAACAGTATGCCGTATTTCTGGAGACACAAGCCGACGCGCGTTTCGGTGACAGGCCAAATGGGCCACACCTTCGTCAGGGCTGGGGATTGTTGACTGGGAGGGACAAGAAATAAAGATCTGAAAATAAAAAACAATGTCTTAGTTTTTTCATTCTATGTACAATTTACAAGCATCAAATGTTCAAACATATACTTTTTCCACTGTCTAATGCATTTTAACAGGGATAAACATTGATTATTATTGTTGATATGATGATTGTATGGTTGACTATTTGTAGCTGTGCAGTGCCAAGCTACCTAGTGACACTCCCAAAGACAGACTCCCAGTAGGGTGAGATCTGTAAAAGGCATTAAAGATAACCTAGACTAAGCGACCAATCAGGTACATATTATCACAACTTTCATATATCACATCATTACATACATTCATTCTGGGACACGTTTAGCCAAGTGTAGAAAGGTTTTTTGCAAGTCATACTAACGGCCTAGGGCTAGAATGTCAAAGAGCCCAAATTTCAGGTAAAATCATTTATTCTCAAATGTAACGGGCGGTTGAGTTTGGCATAATACCAGGATGGGTTTTTAAGTGATATTGAACTTTCCAACACAGCAACATCAAGGGGTGTGCGCAATATTTTTTAAGTTAAGCTATAACAGTACTTGACACTATCCCATTTATTTTTAGAGAACAACATTGAGCAATCGAGACAATATATTCAATAAAGAAAGGTTTCTTTTAAATAAATACCTATTATCGATTTCTAGTAATAGTGACATAGCTGCTCGAAACCAGATGTCCTGCGAAAGGTAGGGGGTGTTTTCTATATTTCATTCACGCCGGATACTGCGATAGTGAACCTATAATCCAAACGAAGTTTTGAACCAGCACTTGATTTAATAAGATTGAAATTCCATATTTAGCTGGCGACATCATTAGATATCCGTTTCAATTAATAAGGTTAACAGAGCCCAATCCTATGCGCAAACACTATATGTCCTAAATTACCTGATATAGTCTTTGGGAGGTTCTTCAGTGAAAATACGAAATTAGATTGTTCCCAAAGGATAGAGATCCTAGTAAACAAAAGGGAACGCTAGTTATAGATAGACTCATATTGTTAAGTCTAGCCTTAATAATGGATAAAGAATACTAATCCATTACCTGAATATGGTGGCTATCATGAAGCAAGTTTACCGGGAAACCAGTTCCACGAGATAAAAATTTATAGCGGAGGGTTGGGTGTTGCTCCACCGTACTTTTAGATGTTTGGGGCAGCAGGTATCAAAAGAAGTCCCTAATGGAGGATAAAATCGTAAATATACATTATAGTTAATATCCTCTCAACAATACAAAATCAGGGTGCCTATCACATATACACACCGTAGGGAGTTGAGCCACGGAGCCGCTATGTTTTCTTGCTATGGAGAGCTGTAGATGGAGCTACCTAATAGAGGGTATAGGAAAGAAGGGAAACAGTAGTAAGAATATGGCTTAACACGTTCTGTCAGGGTGGTAGGGTATCGGTCAGTCACACTTACCTTAAGCAATTGAAGCGCGGTCTGTAAGTGGGGTTCCGTCGATTCGCCGCATCGACCTATCGCAACGGGAGACAGGACTCTTACCGGTTCAGAGCCGGTTAGCGTTTAAATAGCTGGCTCTTCGCGCCACACATGAACCACATCAGCTGCTAGTGGGTAGTAAACATAGATGGCGGACTTCGTTTCACTGATAGATAAATGGCGGCCATATTAGAAAAGCTATTCTTCAACCGCAGAAATGGAAAACGGGCTTAATTCCTTAGATCACTTGTTAGCCACATTATTAGAAGAGATGTTTTAGATTTTATTTCACTAATAGAAATATCAAGGTATGTCATTGACAAGACTCTCACTGTTTTCGATCCGGATAACGTTTTTAAATAGCCTGTTTCTCGCGCGCCACCGATAAAATACATCGGCTGCAGTGGGGTAGTAAATATCAACAACGGACTTCGTTTTACTGATCGACAGATGGCGGCCATCTTAGGAAAGCTACTCCGGGGCTATAGAGATGGATAACGGACCTGATTCCTAGAACTGCTAAGTAGCCACCATCTTTGAAGGATTATTCCTGCTTTCATTAAACTGGAAGGTGTATTTTGTATTTCAATTATATACGCCTATTCAGGAGAGCCCCCCTGGAAAGTTCAAAGTCCATCCATTTTACAGATATAGCCAAATACCGAGTTGTTCACTCCCGATTTAGTTATCTATTTTTTTAATACAGTGGTCATGCATCATTATCACGGAGCTTATTTTTACAGAAATGCTTGATGCCAAGGACATTCTTCATTTAGTCCTTTATCCACAGCATTCAAGAAAAAGATCCAGAACACCTCCCGTTTTTTTCGTAAACACACGGGGTCAGTTCCAGGGTTCGTTTTTATTTTTTCCAGGATAAACCAACGAAGTTCCAGTTCTTTATGTTCCTTTTCCAGCCAGTGTGCTACAATGGGGGCTGCAGTTTTTTGGTTCCTGATGTTGGACTTATGCTCCCCTATTCGTACTCGGCACTCTCTGCCTGTTTCCCCAACATATGGGAGGTTGCACGGACACAGAATTAAATATATGATGTTACTGGTGCGACAGTTTGTCATGATGGCATTTCGTCGTACAGATATTGTGCGGATGTTAATACTGACAGTATCACCCACAATAGCCTGCAGGCAAATATGACAAGTCCCACATTTGTGGTTGCCATATACAGGCTCCAATCCAGTAATGGTGGTTTGGGTATTTTCGGGGGTTTCTCGGGTTTTGCCTCTTACCAGGTGGTTTTTCAAGTTGGGGTTTTTTTTTAAGGCGAATATCGGTCGGCTCAGATGTGGCTTCTCGCTTTCTAAATTCAAGATATGCCAGCTTGAATTGATGGCCTGTCTAATTCTGTGGTTCATCTCCGAGTGGCGGGTAACACATACAAGCTGGTTAGTTTTTTCAGGGTTTCTAGCTGTGAACATAGCCTCTCTGTTAGTGTATCTTGCCTGTTTGAACGACTCCTTGATCAATCTGGCTGGATAGCCTCGAAAACGAAGTTTCTCTTGCAAGGGATCTGCTTGAGTCAGGAAGTCGTGCATATCTGAGCAGTTTCTTCTAATTCGGAGAAACTGGCTATAGGGGATACTATCCCTCTGACTCCGCGGATGGAAGCTGGAGTACTGGAGCAAGGTGTTCCGAGCCGTCGGCTTAGTGTATAACGATACCTTAATGGTGTTTTTGTGGTGTTCAATCCAAATGTCCAGAAATTCAATTTTGGAAGTACTTGTGTGGCTGGTGAATCTCAAATTTGCATCCGCCGCATTGAGCCATTTAATGAATTCAGACAGCTGTTCTTCGGCCCCCTTCCAGATGAAAAAGATGTCGTCAATGAACCGTTTCCAGTTCTTGACGTTCTCGAAGAAGGGGGCCATTTCATTGAAGATGTTGATTCTTTCAAATTCTCCCATGTATAGGCAAGCTATACTGGGTGCACAGCTAGCTCCCATGCTGACTCCAGTGGCCTGCCTGTACATGGTATTGTCAAATTCAAAGTAGTTCTCAAAAAGAACTATCCTGAGGCATTGTAGAATGAATTCATCATTGGTGATGTCAGAGTTTCTTGAGAGTATGGTTTCAATGACTTCATATGCACCTCTTTGGGGAATGTTGGAATATAATGATTCCACATCGAGGGTAACCATTATCTCAGAGCTCTCAGCAAATGAAGTGCCTTCTATTTGTTGGATAAAGTGTCCAGTGTCTCGCACATATGATTCCAGTTCAGTCACCATAGGATTTAAGAATTTGTCAATATATTTTGACAGTGGCTCGGTGGCAGAGCCAATTGTGGAGACAATCGGTCGCATTGGGGGATCAGTGCTGTTTTTGTGGGTCTTGGGTAGCCCGTATATAATTGGTATTTTGGTGTTACTCGGGGTAAGAAATTCAGCTTCCGCCTCGCAAATGTGGTTTTGACTGACTCCTCTCTGAACCAGGGTTAGAATACGTTTTTTCAGAGTGTTTTCAGGGTTCCGAGTAATTCGTATGTAGTGGCCTGAAGAGGAGAGCAATTCGGTCATTCTTCTTTTGTAGTCTGAGGTATCAAATACAGTGATCCCACCCCCTTTATCACAAGGTTTAATTGTGATATTTTTGTTCATTTCAAGTTCTTTTAAAGCATTGTTCTCTGATAAAGGTAGGTTTGCTTTGGGTATGGGTACATATTTTGTCATTTTGTTAATTTTATTCATGACCGTCTTTTCAAAGATGTTTACCTCAGGGCCTACTATTTCCAATGAGGGTGTGAATGAGGAGGGGGGGTTACATCCCGATCTGTTATTCTCGTTGTTTGTAGGTGGGGCTTCCAAAAAAACTTTTGAAGACGCACCTTTCTGAAGAATAGCTGCAGATCCCTGTTTAGTTCAAATTTATTGAAGTTGGCTGATGGTACAAAGGATAGGCCCCTCGTTAGAAGTTGAATGGCCATAGGATCAATAGTTTGACTAGATAAGTTAAACACAGGGAGCCCCCTTATGTTCGCCAATACTGATGGTGGCGTGTCTGTACATACATCTGCGGTTGTCCGCGACCCTGACGGTAATTCCTCGTTTGAGGTGCTCTCGAGGGGGGACGGGTGTTGCCCCGGCGATTCCCTAAAAAACGATTCTGTTGGTGATTATAGTTTCCATTTCTATTCCCTCGATTGGAATTATGTCCTTGGTTGGGGTTATGTCCTTCGTCATAACTAGGATCATAATCTTCAGGACGTCTCCTTCAGAATCAGTAGTTTCTGAGAAGGTGGTAACTTTTCTTCCCTGACCCCATCTCGGTGCCTGTCCGCGAGGTGCATTCTCTTCCTGGGTTGTATAAAAGTTGGTTCCCAGGTATGGGTATGCCCTTTCTTGGGAGAACATTCGGATATCTTTCCGTAGTTTTTCTGTTTTCCTTTTCAGTAGATATTCAGAGAAGGATTCTAGTTCAAATTGGATCTCCTCGAGTTTCCTTTTACCATCATCTACCGCATCTCCCTCTTTCAGTTTGTCTTCCAGTTCACAATTTCTTTATTAAGGATGTCAATCACGGCACGAGCTGTTTCCACAATGAGCATCATCCAGTCCCTGGAGCAACGGTTGGAAATGAGAGCCCATCGCTCCAGGAACTGTCTGATCTCAATGAACATCCCTGGGATGTTCCGGACTCTAAGTCCGATTGGGATGGTGCCGGCTCGCAAATAATCGAGCATAAACTTGGCGTGTAGTTCTGTCCTTTTTGATTTTTTTCGGAGATTGAGCAGTTTGTTCCAATCTCCATTGAGACCTTTAGGGACAGTGAAATCCTGGTTGCCGTCTGCTGGGAGACCAAGCATTTTGGCAAAATCATTGTCGGTAAAACCGAATGTTTTTATAGTGTCCATTTTAGATATTATTCTGATGGTAATCTATCGTATAAAGATAGGGTCGACAATAGAGGTGTTTGGGGCCAAGAAAATTATGGGTCAAACGTGCTCCACATTCAAATCAACACTCATATCATATGTCAATTATCTCTCATAGCCAGTCTCGGTTGGTTCGCTTAGATATCAAAGACCCGGAATACCCCCACAGCACAAGGCTGTGAGTAAAATAAAGAAAGAAGGGGGTTCCCCGATGGGCTTTTAAGGATATAGGCAGGTTGTGAGGGGGAAAAAACTGAAAATAGAACAAGAAACGTAACCCCGCCAAATGATGTAGTGGTCCTAACAATAGGATCCCAATATGTATGGGGTGATAAGCCTAGGAGTTAGCACTGCACATGACAAAATTCAGTCAATCCAATTATACTCAAGAAAAAGTATTTACAAATATATATATATTTTTATTCTTTTTATATACTTTTAGAGTTGATGTAGGAAAAACTTACATAAATAGATCACATTTTAGATCCACATAGTTTTCTTTAGAACATCAGACAACATGCATAAGTGAAAAAAGGGGATAAAAATGACAGAAATTCATCCTACTATGGGGCCTACCCAGTAACAATTCACACTACAGTCATACTCACATACTCACAGATTTCTAAATTAATCTATCTAAAATTCTATCATTCAACTTTCATTCTTCCATACATTCCTATCGTCCTGGCGTATGCAACCCAGGGATGGTAAGTATGTTGCATAGATCAGAATGTTATTCCAGACAGATGGTATTAATACGGCTCCTAATGAATATAAAACAGTATGCCGTATTTCTGGAGACACAAGCCGACGCGCGTTTCGGTGACAGGCCAAATGGGCCACACCTTCGTCAGGGCTGGGGATTGTTGACTGGGAGGGAAAAGAAATAAAGATCTGAAAATAAAAAACAATGTCTTAGTTTTTTCATTCTATGTACAATTTACAAGCATCAAATGTCCAAACATATACTTTTTCCACTGTCTAATGCATTTTAACAGGGATAAACATTGATTATTATTGTTGATATGATGATTGTATGGTTGACTATTTGTAGCTGTGCAGTGCCAAGCTACCTAGTGACACTCCCAAAGACAGACTCCCAGTAAGGTGAGATCTTTAAAAGGCATTAAAGATAACCTAGACTAAGCGACCATTCAGGTACATATTATCACAACTTTCATATATCACATCATTACATACATTCATTCTGGGACACGTTTAGCCAAGTGTAGAAAGGTTTTTTGCAAGTCATACTAACGGCCTAGGGCTAGAATGTCAAAGAGCCCAAATTTCAGGTAAAATCATTTATTCTCAAATGTAACGGGCGGTTGAGTTTGGCATAATACCAGGATGGGTTTTTAAGTGATATTGAACTTTCCAACACAGCAACATCAAGGGGTGTGCGCAATATTTTTTAAGTTAAGCTATAACAGTACTTGACACTATCCCATTTATTTTTAGAGAACAACATTGAGCAATCGAGACAATATATTCAATAAAGAAAGGTTTCTTTTAAATAAATACCTATTATCGATTTCTAGTCATAGTGACATAGCTGCTCGAAACCAGATGTCCTGCGCAAGGTAGGGGGTGTTTTCTATATTTCATTCACGCCGGATACTGTGATAGTGAACCTATAATCCAAACGAAGTTTTGAACCAGCACTTGATTTAACAAGATTGAAATTCCATATTTAGCTGGCGACATCATTAGATATCCGTTTCAATTAATAAGGTTAACTGAGCCCAATCCTATGCGCAAACACTATATGTCCTAAATTACCTGATATAGTCTTTGGGAGGTTCTTCAGTGAAAATACGAAATTAGATTGTTCCCAAAGGATAGAGATCCTAGTAAACAAAAGGGAACACTAGTTATAGATAGACTCATATTGTTAAGTCTAGCCTTAATAATGGATAAAGAATACTAATCCATTACCTGAATATGGTGGCTATCATGAAGCAAGTTTACCGGGAAACCAGTTCCACGAGATAAAAATTTATAGCGGAGGGTTGGGTGTTGCTCCGCCGTACTTTTAGATGTTTGGGGCAGCAGGTATCAAAAGAAGTCCCTAATGGAGGATAAAATCGTAAATATACATTATAGTTAATATCCTCTCAACAATACAAAATCAGGGTGCCTATCACATATACACACCGTAGGGAGTTGAGCCACGGAGCCGCTATGTTTTCTTGCTATGGAGAGCTGTAGATGGAGCTACCTAATAGAGGGTATAGGAAAGAAGGGAAACAGTAGTAAGAATATGGCTTAACACGTTCTGTCAGGGTGGTAGGGTATCAGTCAGTCACACTTACCTTAAGCAATTGAAGCGCGGTCTGTAAGTGGGTAGCTGTGTGCTTTACAAATGCTAGATTTACATTTACATTTACAATTAAATCCATCGGAGGCAGCATTTAGGAAGGACAAAGACACAAGCCAATGAAAAAGATGGGTGGGGGAGTGGACAGGGCTTCCTCACTTAGTGAACTACCCCAGATCAACCCCAGAGCAGAGCTTGTGCGCTGGCTCAGGGCTGGACCTAATTAAGTGAACGGATTTCCTTAAGCATGTGCGCATGCAGACAAAAAAGCCTGACCTCTACACACAGCAGATACTGCAGAGGGAGCGGAGACAGCATGCAAATACTGTGCAGCGCTTTTTCTACTGGAAACTAGAGAGTAAGAATGATTTCAGATAGCATTCGTCTTTGCCTTATAACCAGGTTTTGTAAAATGTTGCATGACCGGTAATGTTTGCCCTCTGTCGAAGGACCGCTTCATCACAGAATAGTTTCTCATGGCTATGCGTTTCTGTTGCAGACAGTGTTGTGCACTTCTTGGAAGATAAATAACACTTGTCCGAGGATGCCTCGTGCAGGGTAGCTGTGGTGACGGGAAGCAACAATCGTCTGGCTATTGTGCGAGCTCTGTGGAAGAGCTGTCAGTCATGGTTCGCAATAAACTGTTCATAATGAGCCATGACTGACAGCTTTGGTGTTGACTACATGCTGGTCAGTGGTTGGTTGGTTACCCACTAAATATTTAGGAAATCAAGCACCACTGGATAGTCAATAAGTAAAAAAGTAAAAGCGTTCAACACAGCACATTCTTCTACTTTTGGGATACTAGAAGAGTTTTTGGAAAAGTCAGGTAACATTTCCCAAATATCTCCATCTTTGAAACGTCAGAGTTAATTGTCAGCAGATTCTGTTGTTGGTGATGCTGATTAGGAAGAGGGGAAGGAGGAGGAAGAGGGGACAGGAGAACAGACACATTTAGGGTTCTCCCTTATGGGCTGTAAGGCTACCCCTTCCATGTTTCCTGGCTTTTTTTACTACACCAAGAGCGAATAAGAATCTATCATTCACTACTTTGGGTCCAACAACTACTTGAGGCAGCTAGTTACATTGCCTTGTGCCGCCTCACAAAGGAGCTTGTATCAACCATAAGAGAGTATGTATGTAGCTGGTAACTTCCCAGCCCTTCTCACACAGCCCTTACATGCCTCAATGCATCCCTCACCTGTGATGTGCTAAAGTGTCACTGTTAAAGGTAGCCATGAACATTGCAGACGTAAGGTCTGTGGTACATAGAGGGGGGAGCCTATTACTTCACCTTTTCACACCTTCGACATAGACACCGGGGGACATTGGGCAGAGACTCAATCTTCTTGGCTACCTCTCCGATCTGTACTTATCTCGCCACTTGGGATAAGGCCACAGGGGTAATGTGCAAACTCTATAGCTTACTGATCACTGCTATCTTCTCACAATGCAAATAAACATGTCTTAGCTTCTCCGGCTAGGGTAGCAGGACACACATACCCCCCCCGAAAGATGGGGGCTCTGCTTCTTAACTCTCATGGTTCATTTCTCAGGAAGTCAGACTGAAGCTCTCTTATTTTAAACTGCTACGCAATTGGTACTGGTCACTGTGCGACTGCACAGGTTGGGCCTGTTACCGCACAATGAAGGCTGATGTGAACAGGGAGCATGCTACATGGTGCACATCTTATGATCCTGTCCAGCGCTCACCTGCGGCTGGTCGGCAGTATGGGACGTTCTTGGTGTTTCGGGGATAGTCCATCTGATACCCGTGACAAGGCTGGTGACTGGCTTGGCAAAGCCAAGTTATGCATCTTATGTCATGGGAGAAAGCCAATGGTATCCACGGAAACTGAGTGGTTCTCCTAACTGGCTAGAATCGCGGAATGTGAATGAATTAGCTACAAGAGGAACAACCAAATGGACGCATGGACCCTTTCTACATACTGATCTGCGGATACTCTGGGATTGATGACAGAACCTCGCCGCCTGCCACACATAGCCGCACAGGGTGTAGATCGGGTGACTTGCGACTTATATAGAAATGGTTTGTGGTTACTATCCCCCTTCAGGACGGAGAGTGGTGACCACTCATCCTTTATCGAATGATAACTGTTTAAAATTCACACCTTCTAGCCGATCCTCTGCAAAACAGATGTTATTCAGTTAGAATGCCCTGCATTGTATTATCGTTTTTAGGTCTCGACTGAGCCAGCGCATGCTCTGCCCTGGCGAGACATTTAGTGAGTGGGCTTTAAAAAGCAGACCACAGCTTTTTGGGTGGCATAGAGCTTGTGGTTACGCATGCAGGTACAAGCAGAGGTGCCATCTGGCTTTCCTCTCGGTCTCCCATGAACGAGCGACTTGCTCTGCCTCTCTGTTTTGCTTGGGCTTCAACTCCCTCCACCTCCCCCACAACAGAGCACGTCTTTCAACTTTCAGCCCCTGGTAACTGCGTGTGCCGCTCCTCACTCCCTCATTACTTCCTCTCTATTTCTCTCCTGTCCTTTAAACGTACTATTCGCTGCATTAGTCCACCCACTATTTGCTGCATTAGTTTCCTGCTTTCTCCTTTTCTTCCTTCCTTCTTTGATTTCTTTTTTCCATTTTTCTTCCTTCCGTACCACTTTCCCCCATCTTCCCTTCTTTCTTTCCTTTCTTCCTTCCTCTCGCTATTCCATTCTACCTCCATACTCTTAACATCTCTCACCCTCGTTTTCTTTCTATCCCCCCTTTCCTTTTTATTTCTGCCTTGTACCCCTTCGCACATTTGAGTTGATGCTGCCACCTCCATACCTCCAACCCTCCCCCCACCCCCGCCCAAAATCCAAAGGTGTCGTGTCTCTTCTAAGGTGGTTAACTTTTGACTGTGTCCCGGTCTCTTGCAACCTGATACATGTGGTTGGCACTTTGATCTTTTAGGCTCTATTTTACACTAAAACCTTTAACAAGTAATAACTCCTTTTCTACTGATTGGTTTAATTAGTTTTGGGGTTATTGTATTTACTAATATTTTCTCTAGTTTCCTAAATTGATTTGGAAGTTTTATTGTGTTGGGTTTCCACTTTATTACTGTTTGTGTGCTGCATAAAAACTTTACACAGTGCCTCTAAGTCATAGGTCTTCAATCTGTGGGGCGTGACCCCCAGGGGAGGTGTGGAGTCATTGGAAGGGGGTCGCGCATTCACCTGCCTCATTGCTGCCTACAATCCAAAACGTTTCCGTTTTCGCTTTGGATGCAAAATAATTATATCTCAGAAGCTCTCTGATTGGAGGACAGGGCAAAATAGGCCAATCATAATGTGGTCACGTCAATAATGCCTGCCCTCCAATCAGAGAGAATGCAGCCAGGAAATGCCCGCAAACTTTGTCCATAACGATGGAGCAGGCAGCACCTTCGTAAAGCAGTGCCTTTGCACGTTACTGCTGCCTTTCACTGGATCCAGTAGTTTTTTTCTTGGCCGTCGCTACTTTCACCTCGTAGAAAATATACCGCATGTTTTTGTTGCTGCAAACATGAGAGCGATGTTTCAAGACATTTTTCTACGAGTGCTCTGTGAAATGCGGCTGGGAGGGGAGGTGTGTGGGAAGCAGGCAGGTGTTTTTGTGCTGTCAGACAGCGGAAGGCCACGGAGGGATCTTGATCTCTTCATGTTATTTCTAGGCAGGTAGTGTTTACTACCCCAGCATACATGCATCCAAGTGTACTGGAATAAAACGGTCAGAAACGGTTTCAGCAATTGCAATCAAGGCCATATCAGTGATCCATTCTGCAAGGCCCATCTTTCCTACTGAGCTATGGTTCACTAGACATGCTGAGGCAGCAGACTTTCGTATTATCAAAATAAAGGCAGTGATGCTAATTAAGATTTTTTTTAAAAACTTTCCCCGGCTGATTTGTCAGGGCTGTCCTTCATTAAACGGCCAGTATTACCCATTATTGCTTAGAAAATATACTGTTTTACAAATATTTATAAAATGAGAATGAGCCTATCAGCATGATGACACTGTACTATTTTGAAATGTTTTTACACATAGCTTTTCAAGAAGAAACGGGAATCAGCCATGTTACAAGCTGCTCTCCATGACATTGCATGTTCAGTTTGATATGGTAAACAGCGATAGTGGGATGATATAAACCTAATTTGCCCTCAGTGCACCTCACCGAAGTTCCATGAGAGCCCAACAGTGTATCTGCAGCCTTTTGTAGTTATCCCTCTGTTACATGTATCAATACACACATTTCATACATATTTAAAACCAACGTCAAGCGTTAAAACTAACAGTTCTCAACAGCAGTGGTTAGTTACTCTCCGCATGCCATATAAAATACATGTAAAGAACACAGCCATGCGCACTACCGAACGGGACATTGTTGACACAAATAACTGTACACCCATTCCTGGTTCGCACACTGCTTTGCTCATTTCAGACACATTTTTTACTTATTTGTAGATGGCAGAGTGCAAGGTTTTATTATTTGACTTGGATAGGGAGAGCCACCTAATTTTGACTCACGGTTATCTCAACCTGTTAGACCTAGGGAATCCTAGACTACATAGGGTAGCCTGGCATAGTAGGGGGAACAGCTAACCTCCAAGGCGTTGGTTAAGTGCTTACAGGACCCACTCACAGTAACCCAATAACACACCACTAAAAATAAGAGACACCACACCATTTAGAAAAATACGAATGTTTTATAAAAGCAAGCTGTGGTTTCTTGTTTGGTTCTGCAATACTGTTTCACCACTTCACATATAAAATTTCCACATTAGTGCACTTTCACAGTTGTAATCTTTACAATACTTTCACTGAATGCATTAGCCCCCACCTCTTCCTGTTTGGCAGGAATCAAAATTCCACTGTTAACCTTACTCATGAATATTTGATCTCATTAACAATTGGAGAAGACTCAATGCCACTTTCCTGTAAGTAAATCAAAGTCTACATTACCATAGGAACTGTAAGACAATAATGGCTGGGAGGTACAGTTGTTCAACAAGAGGACTTTACTGATGCATTTGAAACTGGATTAGGCAGCTGGCTATCTGTAAGGAGACAGGGTAGTTAAAACCTCAATTTCATTTAGCCATTCTAGACTCCTCTATGCACCCAGGGGAACTGGGATAGTTTTTACTTCTACCCCTTCTCAATGGAAGTTTCCCCCGCCACTCAGATCGTTCACAGCAATACAACCCTTTCCTGTCCACATGTAAGGCCTGCCCGCCCTATGACCCCAGGTCCTGAGTCCTGTTCAGTCGTTTCACCGCTGGACAAGTTATTTGCTTTAACGGGTCCCAGTTCCAGTCTACAGTAATGTACTCTCGGGGGGAGTTCGTTGCGTGTCGCCCACACACCAGGGGGAAACGCCTCTGTGGGAAGCTCGATCTGTGTTCCCACACGGCGCCGGGACGCTTTACTTTTCACCGCCCCCTCCCACCAGAGTACTCTTCCCAGCTTACTTCAGGCAGCAGTCAGCTTCGGGCTAGTCCCCTTCAGGGAACCTTCTTCGCCGTTTCCGATGCACCTTTCACAACTGCTCGCTGGTCTGAGGAGAAGTCCGACGGGCTCCAGCGACGTTCTTCCGCCCGGCTCCTCGCACTCCCGACTCCGCCCCGTTCAACCTCTTGGACGTCCGTCGTCTTCCTCAATTGCTGCCGCCGGCCTCCTCACACAGGGCTCCGCCTCCGCTCAGCCACGCTACCTGCAATCTCCCCGCCTCTTCCGGCGCTTCCACGGAACTCTCCGATTAACAACACGGGTCAGCTGGGCTCTTCCTCTGCTGCCGACCTCGCATCAGGATATGCACTCGGCGGCAGCGTCGCCTTCAGGTAGGGACGACAGCTGGTTCCGCCGCTTTTCCTGTCAAGGGGGATGTCGGTCTTGAGTGCTGCAGACGCGACTATTTTTACTCGTTACCTCCTGAATTCAGGGCCAGTCAGCTTGAGGCTGTGTCCCAGTTCGCCCCCTCTGCACACGGCCTTCAGGGTGGGACTAACAGGTCACTAGTAGCCACACTTCAAGAGTCACAGTTCTTCACAGAACTCGCCACAGAGTTCCTGGTTTCTGAAGATGGTCGCTGTAACAGTGGGGTTTGGTCAGCCTAGGTGGGGGCACTTCCCAGTAGAGCGACAGCCGGCCCCACAGGTCGATCTTGTCACTACTAGTGCGCAATCCTCCTCCTCAAGTCGCCTCTCTCCACACTGGTCACTTCTAATAATGCACAAATGGCTGCTGGTCACTGGCCTTTTACAGGCTGGCCTCAGACCCCTGGAAGCCACTAGATAGTTCTGGAACCTTCCTCATGTTAACCTATGGGTCTGCTTTCCTGGGATGTCCGTTATGGCAGTTGGTGGACACCATTTTAGGTTCCTGAGTGTCCCTAGATTTCCAGAAGCTTAACTAGGCCTCACAGCGTATGAAGGGGAAAATGGCGTCATAGTCAAGGAACACCTAGCCCCCTGACAGCACTGAAAAATCCTGGTGAACATAAAAATAAAAATAGAAACACTGGGAGGCTAAGGGTGACAAAAAATAAATAATAATGGTTAGAACACCCCCAGATGCAGACAGGTCTAACACGCGTCCCCCCCAGCTGAAAGTGGGGAGAGCTACCCAATCCCTTGGGAGTTCTCAACACTAATGCGGAAATACCTAGATAGACCGTCTGCGTTGGCATGGTCCATCCCAGGCCGATGTTCCAACCGAAAGTCCATTCCCTGTAGGGAGATGGACCACCTTAACAACTTGGGATTCTCCCCCTTCATTTGCATTAGCCAACGAAGGGGCCGGTGGTCGGTCTGAACCAGGAAGTGCGAGCCAAACAAGTATGGACGCAGCTTCTTGAGAGCCCAAACCACCGCAAAGGCTTCTCGCTCAATGGTACTCCACCTCTGTTCCCTGGGGAGTAGTCTTCTAGACAGGAAAACCACGGAATGATCCAAGACCTCATCATTTAGTTGTGATAACACTGCCCCAATGCCATGTTCTGACGCATCTGTTTGGACAATCAATTCTCTAGAAAAATCAGGGGCCTTGAGTATTGGAGCAGTACACAATGCTTGCTTTAAGGTCATGAAGGCTCGCTGGCAAGCCTCCGTCCAGACTACCCGTCGGGGTTGTTTCTTGGAGGTAAGTTCAGTGAGGGGTGCCACAATGGTGCCATACCCCTTCACGAAGCGACGGTAGTATCCAGTGAGGCCCAGGAAGGCTCGGACCTCAGTTTGAGTCTTGGGGGGCTCCCAGGCCATGATAGCCTCAATCTTTGCCTGGAGGGGCTGCACCGACCCTCTGCCCACCAAGTGGCCTAGGTACACCACCGACCCCTGCCCGATCTGACACTTGCTGGCCTTGATTGTCAAGCCAGCCTGTTGCAGGGCATGAAGAACAGCTTGCAAATGTTGCAAATGGTCTCCCCAGCTGCTACTGAAGACAGCAATGTCGTCCAGGTAAGCAGCAGAAAAAGCTTCCATACCAGAAAGGACCTTGTTCACCAGCCGCTGAAAAGTGGCAGGGGCGTTCTTGAGCCCAAAGGGCATCACACAGAACTGGTAGTGTCCCTGAGGCGTGGAGAAGGCTGACCTTTCCTTCGCCCCCTCAGTAAGGGAAATCTGCCAGTACCCTGAAGTAAGGTCAAAGGTACTCAAGTATTGGGCAGCTCCCAGCCGGTCGATGAGTTCATCCGCCCTTGGGATGGGATGAGCATCAGTCTTTGTTACTGAATTTAGTCCTCGGTAGTCCACACAGAATCTCAATTCAGGTGTGGTGCCCGGCGGGGCAGCTTTTGGTACCAAAACCACTGGACTGGACCAAGGGCTACTAGAAGGTTCAATCACTCCTAGCTCCAGCATCTTAGCGACTTCCCCCTTGATGCTGGCCTTCACCTTGTCCAACAGCCGGTAGATCTTAGACTTCACAGGTGGGCTGTCTCCTGTGTCCACATCATGGGAACACAGGTGGGTCCTACCCGGGACAAGGGAGAACAGTGAAGAAAATTGCTCCAGGATCTGGCGGCAATCTCTCTGCTGTTCAGGAGTCAGGGATGGTGAGAGAATCACTCCCTCCACCGACCCATCCTTTTCTTGAGACGAGAGAAGATCAGGGAGAGGTTCTCTCTCCTCTTCCTCTGCTCCATCGGTCACCATCATTAAGACAACCTCGGGCCTCTCATGGTGTGGTTTGAGGCGATTGGCATGCAGCACCCGGTGGGGCTGTCTCGGGGTCTTAAGGTCCACCAAGTAAGTGGCTTTACCCTTTTTCTCCAATACCTCAAAGGGGCCTGTCCAACGATCCTGGAGGGCATTTAGCTCTCCAGGTTCCATCACCCACACTTTTTGTCCAGGCTCCAGTTCCACTGGGTGAGCATTGTGGTCATACCACTCCTTCATAACTGCCTGGCTGGCTTCCAAGTTGTCAGAAGCTTGCTTCCACAACTTGGCCATTTGGCACCGGAAGGCCAGCATGTAGCTCACCACGTCCTGAGGAAGCTTCCTGGGAGTCTTTTCCCATCCGTCCTTCACCAGGCTGAGAGGACCCCGTAACACCACACTCCTTCCACATAACCCGCATATACGCTGAAAGGAAGTTGGTCCCCCTGTCGGACACAACCTCCTTGGGGAAACCGACTCGGGTGAAGATCCCCATCAGGGCCCTTGCCACTGCGGGTGCAGTGATGGTCCTCAGAGGAATTGCCTCTGGGTACCGTGTGGCATGATCCACTAAAACCAGGATGAACCTGTGACCAGCTGAAGTTGGTGGATCCAATGGCCCTACAATGTCGATGCCCACCCTTTCAAAGGGGGTGCTAACGACAGGTAGTGGTTCCAGGGGAGCTTTTAGCTTCACCCCTGTTTTCCCACTGGCTTGGCAAGACACACACGTCCGACAATATGTATCAGACGCCACTCTCATCCGAGGCCAGGAAAAGTGGGGGACAAGCCGGGCAAAGGTCTTGTCCTGTCCCAAGTGTCCTGCCAATGGTATCTCGTGAGCCAGTTGCAAAAGAAAGGCTCTAAAACATTGAGGGACCACCAAGGCCCTGGATGAACCATGTCCGGGTGCCTTGGGCTCACTGTAGAGGAGTCCATCCTCCCAGTAAATCTGGTAGTTCCCTACAATGTTCCCTGCTGCCTGGGCTTTGGCCTGTTGCCGCAGCCCCTCAAGAGTAGGACACTCCTTCTGAGCTTTGCAGAGTTCCTCCTTGGAAGGACCTCCCTCCACATGCCACTCAGCGGGGATGGGTAGGTTCTCCAGGGAAGCAACATTCTCCTCTGTGGACTCCAGATCCACCTCCGCAGGTGGCCTGTCTATCTCACGAGGTAGAGATGTCGAGGCAGGGCCCTCCTGCCTTCTGTCCTTCTCTTCTCTGGCAGCGGGCTGGGCCATTGTTCCAGGCTCCAGCGTAAGCAAACTCCCCCTCCGGGTAGTCGCGGACCTTGTGCTGACACAGGCCCAGTCAGGTGTACCCAGCATCTCAGAATGAGTCTGGTATTCCACCCCCCTCCAAGCATTGTGCTCCATATCATTTCCTAACAGGCAATCAACAGGCACGGCAGGGCTTATGGCAACTCGAAGTGAGCCTGCAACCCCTCCCCACTGAAAGGGTACCTCGGCCACAGGATAGTGGCCCAATCTGCCGTCAGCCATCACGGCGGGATGGAGTACATCTGGGATGACCTGCTCTGGAGACACCAGTTGACTCCTCACCATAGTCATACTGGCTCCTGTGTCTCTCAGAGCCTCCCCTCTACGGCCGTTGATGGTGACCCACTGCTCATACTTGGTAGTATTGGAGGGCAATTGGGTCTTTGGTACCATCTCCTTATCACCCAGGGACACTAAAGTGACACCCGCCCGCTCCCCTCCGTTACCCAAAGGCATCTCCTCCCCGAGCACTACACTAGTTATTCCCGGGGCTTTTCCTCCAGTGGGAGGGGGTGGTCTTTTTGGGCATCTCACGTCTCCTTTATAGTGTCCCACACCACCACACTCGAAGCAAAGAACAACCCTTGGCTGCTGGCTTTGGCCAGGATTAGGGTTGCGGGGGGGGGGTTACCCTTAGGAATGAATCCTCTGCCCCTTCCTTGTGAAGTATTTTGTGGACCTTTTGAGAACTCCCTCTTATTATCTCCCCCCTCTTTCTTCTGGGGGGTGCCCTGTCCAGACTTCTGGTAATCCCCTCCAGTCCCCTTCGAGGACACCCGGGTACTAGCCCAGATGTCCGCCTCCTCAGCAAGCTTCCTGGGGCTGGTCAGCTTGCTGTCCACCAGATGCTGTCGCAGCTCGGGAAAACATTTCTCGAGTAGGTGTTCCTTGAGTATGAGGTCTTATAAACCTTCATAGTCCCCTACCTCGCTGCCTTTCACCCAACCCTCCAAGACCTTCCTGGCGTAATCAAGAAAGTCCACCCAATTCTGTGTGCCTAGTTAGTGGCTACTCCTGAATTTCTGCCTATACTTCTCAGGAGTTAGTCCAAACTTCCTTATCAGCGCCACCTTCATTGTAGGGTAGTGGGTTTGCTTATCCTGCTCCAGGGCCAACAAGGTATCCCTGCCAGCAGGTGGCATGTATTTATACAACCCACCCCCCCCAGTGGGCCTCCAAGATCCCATGGACCCTCAATGAGACCTCATAGGCGGCTAGCCATTTTGCAATATCATCACTTGGGGTGTAGCCAGCCATGACATCCTTGGGTAAGTAGGGTCTGGGTTCTCTGGTGTTCACCTTAGTTTCGCTGCCACCATTATCTGAATTGGAAGACCTTAGGGTTAAAGCTTGTAGGTCCATTTCTTTAATGGTTCGCTCATGGGCTAACCTCTTGTCCTCCCTTTCCATATCCATTCTGGCTAATTCCAACCTCATTCTCCTCTCCTCCCTCCTATCCTCTAGCTCGGCGTCGGTCAAACCCCTCTCCGAGACGCTGCTGCCCACCCTCGAAGGTGTCCTGGGACCTGTCAGTAGATTCCCCCCTCCAGCTTGGTACAACATTGCAGTCTCAAGGACAGTGTCCCTGTCACTCCCTTCTGGGTCCGGTTCCTCCCCGGAATGAGCCTCCACCCATGCCCTTATGCTTGTCAGCAACTCGCCTTTCCTGGCACCTTTTTTAAAGAATACCCCCTGTTGCTGACACCATTCCTTAAGTTGAGTCACGGTATAGGAGTCTAGCTCTTCCAAATTAAATTCCATTTTCCACTATGGAATAAAATTGACACACAGGAGAAAACCAAAAAAAAGTGACCTGGGGTTAACCTCCACCCACCACCAGAAATAAATTTAGAAAAAACAAAATTCTAATTAGGAGGGCCGCAAGGAGAAAACTCCAGGTGTAGGCCCGTGGTAAGCACTGCGTTACTACTAACTGAGTGTAAGCACAAATCCGTAATCCCACCGCTGAAACACCAATTATGTTAGACCTAGGGAATCCTAGACTACATAGGGTAGCCTGGCATAGTAGGGGGAACAGCTAACCTCCAAGGCGTTGGTTAAGTGCTTATAGGACCCACTCACAGTAACCCAATAACACACCACTAAAAATAAGAGACACCACACCATTTAGAAAAATACGAATGTTTTATAAAAGCAAGCTATGGTTTTTTGTTTGGTTCTGCAATACTGTTTCACCACTTCACATATAAAATTTCCACATTAGTGCACTTTCACAGTTGTAATCTTTACAATACTTTCACTGAATGCATTAGCCCCCACCTCTTCCTGTTTGGCAGGAATCAAAATTCCACTGTTAACCTTACTTATGAATATTTGATCTCATTAACAATTGGAGAAGACTCAATGCCACTTTCCTGTAAGTAAATCAAAGTCTACATTACCATAGGAACTGTAAGACAATAATGGCTGGGAGGTACAGTTGTTCAACAAGAGGACTTTACTGATGCATTTGAAACTAGATTAGGCAGCTGGCTATCTGTAAGGAGACAGGGTAGGTAAAACCTCAGTTTCATTTAGCCCTTCTAGACTCCTCTAAGCACCCAGGGGAACTGGGATAGTTTTTACTTCTACCCCTTCTCAATGGAAGTTTCCCCCGCCACTCAGATCGTTCACAGCAACACAACCCTTTCCTGTCCACATGTAAGGCCTGCCCGCCCTATGACCCCAGTTCCTGAGTCCTGTTTAGTCGTTTCACCGCTGGACAAGTTATTTGCTTTAACGGGTCCCAGTTCCAGTCTACAGTAATGTACTCTCGGGGGGAGTTTGTTGCGTGTCGCCCACACACCAGGGGGAAACGCCTCTGTGGGAAGCTCGATCTGTGTTCCCACACGGTGCCGGGACGCTTTACTTTTCACCGCCCCCTCCCACCAGAGTACTCTTCCCAGCTTACTTCAGGCAGCAGTCAGCTTCGGGCTAGTCCCCTTCGCGGAACCTTCTTCGCCGTTTCCGATGCACCTTTCACAACTGCTCGCTGGGCTGAGGAGAAGTCCGACGGGCTCCAGCGACGTTCTTCCGCCCGGCTCCTCGCACTCCCGACTCCGCCCCGTTCAACCTCTTGGACGTCCGTCGTCTTCCTCAATTGCTGCCGCCGGCCTCCTCACACAGGGCTCCGCCTCCGCTCAGCCACGCTACCTGCAATCTCCCCGCCTCTTCCGGCGCTTCCACGGAACTCTCCAATTAACAACACGGGTCAGCTGGGCTCTTCCTCTGCTGCCGACCTCGCGTCAGGATATGCACTCGGCGGCAGCGTCGCCTTCAGGTAGGGACGACAGCTGGTTCCGCCGCTTTTCCTGTCAAGGGGGATGTCGGTCTTGAGTGCTGCAGACGCGACTATTTTTACTCGTTACCTCCTGAATTCAGGGCCAGTCAGCTTGAGGCTGTGTCCCAGTTCGCCCCCTCTGCACACGGCCTTCAGGGTGGGACTAACAGGTCACTAGTAGCCACACTTCAAGAGTCACAGTTCTTCACAGAACTCACCACAGAGTTCCTGGTTTCTGAAGATAGTCGCTGTAACAGTGGGGTTTGGTCAGCCTAGGTGGGGGCACTTCCCAGTAGAGCGACAGCCGGCCCCACAGGTCGATCTTGTCACTACTAGTGCGCAATCCTCCTCCTCAAGTCGCCTCTCTCCACACTGGTCACTTCTAATAATGCACAAAATGGCTGCTGGTCACTGGCCTTTTATAGGCTGGCCTCAGACCCCTGGAAGCCACTAGATGGTTCTGGAACCTTCCTCATGTTAACCTATGGGTCTGCTTTCCTGGGATGTCCGTTATGGCAGTTGGTGGACACCATTTTAGGTTCCTGAGTGTCCCTAGATTTCCAGAAGCTTAACTAGGCCTCACAGCGTATGAAGGGGAAAATGGCGTCATAGTCAAGGAACACCTAGCCCCCTGACAGCACTGAAAAATCCTGGTGAACATAAAAATAAAAATAGAAACACTGGGAGGCTAAGGGTGACAAAAATAAATAATAATGGTTAGAACACCCCCAGATGCAGACAGGTCTAACACAACCACAATGTATAATTGGAAGTGTAGTCATATCTTCTAGGGAGAATGCTGAATACTCCAATAACCTGCTACCAAACTAGTGCCAATGCAAGACCAATACAGGTAGGCGCTATTTGGCATCAGTAGTATCTGGCATGACTCACTCTTTCCACTCTGAGACATAGGCCAATTAGAGTTTTTTGGTAGGTTTCCCTAGTGGGTTCGACTGTTTCTTCACCAGTGGCAGTTCATATTGTTTAGGGGTTGGCACTGTGTAAGCCAAAAAATACTTCCTCAACTGTACATTCTGATGGCTCCTGTCATAGCATCCACACATTATCAGCACATAGTAAATGGAAAAACAAACTTCTGAATTCCTTCATAAAGTAGAGCTTGCTCCAGGCACGTCATAGTATTTTTCAAGCAGCAGAGCTATCTACGTGACCTTGTGCCCCCCAGACTGCTCTATCTCTCGGATAGAGCGGGGCTTCCTTCTCCGAGCAGTCAGCCGGGTGAGGTGAGGCTTTTCTCCCACAGAAAGCTGGGAAAGAAGAGACAGCTCTTACTTGAAAAGCACGCACTTGTGTGCCTGGTAGGGTGGCGAATGCCACATACCTTTTCTATTTCAATTTGGTTTTTTCACAATTTGTTTTTTTGTTTGCAGTAGCCATTTTTACATTTAAGGTTAGGTCCTGAAGAAAGCCGGGTAAATCAACCCTAACGGCTGAAACATGTTGACCATATTTCTCATAGCCTCGAGATAGTTGATATTATTACACTATCAGGCTGTTGCTTTTAGTATGACACTTGTACAATTCCTAATAAATATATTTTTTGTCCTAGTAGCCATTTTTAACTTCACTCACTTTAGCGCTGCACTTCACTAGAGTCAACACAACTTTGATCATCCATCTTGGCTAAGAGCCTATTAGGAGCACGAGGTCAGTTACCCTGTGGGGCAATCATGCCCAAAGCTGTGGTTCATGATCCCAATCTCCTCGAGTTTCACATGACGAAGAACCGCCAGTGAGGGTGGTCTGACGGACTCTTGATTCTAGCCAGATGATGGGCAAACTCGTAGAATAGATCGTACAGTATTTCAACATTCACATTTGTAGTTCTCCCCCTTTTTTTGTCGGACTGAGCATTCCCTTTCAGTTGTTTGGATAGCTTTTGGGGAATGGGTGTGCTGTAGTCATTAAACTACTCCCCGAGACCCTCCTTTATATTGTATTTTTGTACCTTGTGCCCCCAGCCAAATAAATCTGAAGCATTCTTCTCTGCACATAACAAACACATAAGGACAGTAATAATGAATGTATGGCTGATGAGAGACCGTATTGCATATCTGATTGGACTTTATCCTACTCTGCTTTTAGAGGGAATCTGGCTTACAACCATCCATTGCCCGAGCAGACCCTCCCAGTCACCCCCAAAAACAAATTGCAAAACCCTTATTGGAAGTACATAGGTGAGGCGAGAAAAGTGAGGTCTCTAAAAAGAATCTGGCCAAATAGGTTAACTAGGAATCCTTTACAAAAAGTGTGGCCTGTCTGCTTATGCGTGTAGCCAAAAAAAATTGACTTTGAATCCTATGCTTGTGCATCTATCAGAGTTTTCTGTTAGCGGATCTAGACACACCACAGCACAACAAAACAATGTTTGTTAGCCATGATTTTTATTTTTATTGAATATCACACAAATCGGTAACAATTCCCATTCTTCCTTCACATCTTTTTCCTCTGCAATCAGCCCTACTCATACCAATGTCAGATGTTAGAGGACTTTACATCCCACGTACAGGAAATATTCCATAAGAAAATAAGGACTGCCAGGTGTAGGAGTCACATGTCATGCATTCTGGTAGACATTATATTTTAAGAGTGCTTGATCAGGAGAAGTTGCAACTCACAATTTAAAATCTTACCCAGTGGTTGGGGTTGGCTTTACTAACAATTATTTATTTGCAGCCAAACACACCTTTTTTTGCAACCGTAGGGTAATGAATGACAGGGGAAAACTATGTTTGTAACCTATGTTTTGCATGCAGCGGTTTGTTGTCAGTTCATAGCTCACTGTGCTACATTAGGATCTTAACTTTGTAACAAACAGATCTCGGTGACAAAAGCAGTAACCCACTGAGCTAGCTATATACAGTACAATTCTGTGATCTGCATGACAAATAACCAAGTTTACTCTTATCCAATTTCATAGTCCTAAATATACTGACCGAAGAAAGATGGAATGCATAGATGTTTCTGCTCGTTAGCAGGTGCATGTCATCCATCTGTGTTACTTATTGCTATCAATACATGTGCGTTCAGGGCAATGAGAATCTTGGTAATAGCTCACACAGCCTCTCGAAAATTGCAGTCAAGACACTTCTGCCTTTTAGATCGTCATATTTATGTGAGATTAGGGTCTCAGCACTGGCAGTATTAAAGACAAAGTAAAGTTCAAGCCTTGAAGTGGAGCACAACTGAGGATGGCAGTAGCTAGAATACATACGCAGATTGACCGTCTCTCTGGAGAAAAACAGGCACACCCATCACACTGAATCCGAAAGGTGTTATCATCCAATTGAGTCAAGTTATGTTTTGTTTGTTTGTTAAAAATAAAGTACAGAACCATTTGTGCATTTTTGGGCAATTTGTTTTGGAGATTTTGTATTTGAGATCTGTACTAAGCCTCTGACACAGAAACACAGTCACCCACAAACCTTTGATTTGCTAAACACTGTTCAATACTATTTCCCCACCATGAAATGATTTGCGGTGGTAATTGGCGGGGCTTTTGGTTGTCTATGATGATGAGTACCAAGTTCTCTAATTTTTTGTCGGAGGGGGTCCTTACGCCTAACATTTTTTGACAGGGGGGTCTTGGCATCAAAAAGTTTGAAGACCTCTGCTCTAAGTTAAGCCGGAATGCTTTTGTATCAAGCTACCGGAGAGTTGAGTAATGGTTAACGTAGTTACTTTTGTGGTTTGCCCTGACAAGTGTTGTAGTTGTTGCTTGAGTAGGGTTCTCAACTAATACTCAATGTCCTACAAGAATTTGATACTGTTCTTGTTCATGCTCTGATGCTACTTTTCATGCTGGATTTCCTTCATGATCCACTGCAGCTTCCCCTGATTTACAGATTTCTCAGAGGAGTAAAGTGGGCAGGAGCATAACACACGCCTCCGTAGCCCTTGTGGTGCAGGACCCCCGAGCTGCAGGGGACCCCCTCAGCACTGTACTCAGGCCTTAGAGTTTAGGATTAAATCTCATTACACCACTGAAACTGGGTCCACCCTTCCAGAGGCAAGCCCCAGTTTCCCGTTTGCAAAGGTGGACAAGAACATTGATTGAGTCGTAAATACATTATCACTAGAAAAACATAAAGAGAAAGTTATAGATATAAAGAGCATTAAGCAGCCAGTTAAGCAAGCGGCTCCTGGACCAGTTCTTATCTTCACTGCAGCATTGTCTCATACTGCCAAATGAGAAGGACTAGTCTCAGAAAGTCACAGCACGGCCGCTCCATTAGGACGGAGGAGCAACACCCCTTGCTGCCAGAGCCGCAAAGGTGGAAAATAAAATGGTAATTGAATTTATTATCATTTTATTGTTCCCTTTCCACAGCCTAAGCCAGTGATTGGGGGCAGGGCCACTGCTGCTGACTAGCAGCATAGGAGCGATGCTCACTCCATCAGTTAATACTGTACATGTCATTTTGGGCAGCTGTCTTGTGAGGGCCAGTCTTCAATGCGCAGTGTAAACCTGTCCACCCACCTGCCTTAGACAGCTAGGTGGAGAGCAGCCACAGGCACTCAGTGCATGCAGGAGTGTAAAGGCAGCCTGCTCCAGCCAATACTGGCACTGCTCTCATGCTGCTAAATATTCAGGAGCATGAGAGCAGCATCTGGATTGGTGTGGAGACTTTGATTGCTGCAGAGACCAATAGTGCTGAGGGACACATGAGGAGAACCGAAGGAGTTGAGCCAGCCAGCAGAGTGGATAAGAAAATTTGTATTTTCCCACTGGCAAGCAATTACAGGTGGAGCAAGTTACAGACAAATGTGAGCATCTGCGAGCAAACAGAAAGTAATCCCCATCCTGCCCACACACCCAAAGCAAGCATTTGCAATGCAATAGGTCTTGTATTTTAGAACCTATTGGTATTGTATATGACAATGCCTTTTATTTATGTTTTGATTTTTAAACACATAAATAAAAGGCATTGTCATGTACAACGGCAATAGCTCAAAATCTTGGAAATTGGAGATCTATTGCATTGCAATTGCTTGTTTAGGACTTGTGCCCTGGCAAAGCCAATCACAACGGAAGCCACTTCAAAAAAACAAAGCGAATCACAAAGCAAGCCGCGTCCAAAGCCTGTGGCTGCACCAGCATTAGAGCTTGTGATCAATGTGACGAGGCAACAAATAAACTGAGAGCCGAGACAAAGTTCGTTTCTGGTTCTAGACCCCATAAACGATCCGCAAAATGAAAACACTAGCACGCAAATCATGCAGCAGTCGTCTGGTATGACAAAGTGTCACTCTTCTCCCCTTTGAGTTTGTAATAAAAGTTAAAGTTTTAAAGAACCAAATACCATTCAATAAAAAAGCGGGAGGACAGTAGTCTGAATTGGGTTATGAGACGCCTTTGCCTCACCTCAGCCATTGCACTCAGAGGGGTGCCAGCCGCGAACCACTTCCAATGCCCGGAGGGGTTAAGCATCAGCGGGCGCCGGATACACGGTCACGCGTCTCCTGCCACCCCCTTTAGGCTCCGCGTTTCTGGGAGCTCGCTCCCCTCTTCAGGGGATGCCCTGCTGGGGCAATTACCGGCTCTTGTCTCAGACCTTCCCCAAGGTACTTCAGTGACAGACGCACTCTGCTTGTGACCTCAGTGATGAGCTTCCTCCGCTACTCAAATGACCACCACAACTATTTTATAAATGACTCCATTACATAAGCTTGGTAACTCAGGGTGGTTTCTTTATTTTTGGATTTAGGGGGGATTGTGTGGAAATGTACCAAAGATGGACAATTAATGTTATAAGGGAATTAAATAAAATGTATAAAACGCGCACTACTAATCCTCAAGCTTCATCATGAAAACTGCTAAGTGCTCGGGACTTCTAATATGTAAATCAAGCTCTGACGTTAAACCTATCACTTTTGCCAAACCTCCCACCCAATCATGAACCTGTAGAACTGTCATCTTGGAAAAGTTAGATTCAAAGGAATCTTCACCCAGAGGAGCAAATTGCTCCCAGTGCGCCGTGTCCTTTGCAAATCAAAAAGCACAACGTTCAACAAATAACATGAATCCACTAACTAGAGCAGAGTGAGATTTCAATGGACGCTCTATAGTCTGATGACCAAGGTGTGGTCGTATCTAGACTTTTATCTTCCTCCAAGAAATACAAAACTACACGTTCAGTTGATATAACTAAAGAGTTGTCACACCGTTTACAGATGACACCATTTAAAAAGCAAGCGTTTGCATATCATTGATAAAGTCTATAGCTGACAAATACCTTTCTATCTTTACGGTTGCTCTATTCTTTCCCCTAACTTACTAGATAGAGCCTGGGGGCCTCATTTATGACTTTTTGCCGTAGGGAAGCGCAGCAGGCCTTCCTGCTGCGCTTCCCTACGGCAAAAGAAAAGGGCAGAAATGCGCCGTATCTATAAGATACGGCGCATTCCTGTCTTTTTCCCCTGCGCCGGCGCACAATGGGCTGCCTGCGCCAGCGCAGGCACCCTTGCACCATGGTGCAAGGGTGCCTGCGTTGCGGGGATGATTATTTTTCGTACAGGAAGGGAAACCTTCCTGTACAAAAATAATCACAAGAAGAGGCTTTTCCTCTTTCTATGTGTGCTGTAGAATGCAGCACACATAGAAAAAGGAAATACGAGGAGAAATAAAGACATTTCTCACTGTTGCGCCTCCCTTACGCCTCCCCTGGGGAGGCGTAAGCTTTTGGCACTGCTTCAGAGTTATGATTTCTCGTAAATCTGGGACAGTGTCAAAAGGCCATGGATGTTGCTGGGAACGCCCCCAGCAACACCCATTGCACGCCCCTTTAACGCAGAACACTGCGTTAAAGGGACTGATATTTATCAGGCAGCAGTACGCCACAAAAACTGGCGTACTGCTCCCTGATAAATACCACGCAGGCTTCTGCGCCACGGAACTTCATGAAAAGTGAAGTTCCGATGGCGCAAGGGGCCTCATAAATGAGGCCCTGGAACTCTTGCTGCTCTGTCACTGCGTCGTAACATGCTAGTTTCTCCTAGGGTGACCAACTGGCATTGGTGCAAATTCAGGACGGTGAGTGTAAAAATTCAGGACAAAGGGTCAAAATTCAGGACACAAATTCAGGACAGGAGGTCAAAATTCAGGACAAAACTTCAGGACAATAGGTACGTTTTACAGACACATCAGAGGTCACGCAATAGTATATAAGTAAGCCCATCCATTTCCAAACATATTCAACCATTTGCAAACCTATCCATCATGTATCCTTCCATCTATCATTTCACTCATCCATCCCTTCATCCATCCTTTCACTCATCCTCCATTATCCATCCATCCATCCACCCTTTCACCCTATCCATCTGCACACTTATCCATCCACTCTTCATCCCATCCATCCATTCACTCATCCATTCAGCCATTTACCCTTTCACCAATCCAGCCATCCTTTCACTTACCTATCCTTCCACCCATCCACTCTTTGTCATCCATCCATCCTCCCTTTCTCTCTCCATCGACCCTTTCACTTAGCCTTCCTTCCATCCATCCAGCCATCCATCCACCCACCCATCCATCCATCTACTCATCCACTCATGAATCCATCCATTGCCCCTATCACTCATCCATCTATCATTTCACTCCTTCACACATCTATTCATCCTTTTGTCCATCTACCCTCCCTTTCACTCACTCATCCATCCTTACACCCACCCTTTCACTCATATGTCCATTCATTCACCCTTGCACTTATCAATCCATCAATCCATCCATCATTTCACTCATCCACCTACCCCCCATCATCCACCCACCCACCCACCATCCACTCACCCACTCATCCATCCTTTCACCCACCCACCATCCAATCCACTGATCCATCCTTTCACCCACCCACCCACTATCCACCCACCCACTCATCCATCCATCCTGTCACCCACCCACCCACTCATCATCCATCCATCCATCCTTTCACCCACCCACTCATCATCCATCCATACTTTTACCCACCCACTTATCCATCCATCCATCCTTTCACCCACTCTCCGTCCATCCATCCTTTCACCCACCCATCATCCATCCATCCATCCATCCTTCCCCTCATCCATCCATCCCCTCATCATCCATCCATCCTTCCCCTCATCATCCATCCTTTTCCCTCATCATCCATCCATCCTTCCCCTCATAATCCATCCATCCTTTTCCCTCATCATCCATCCATCCATCCATCTGTCCTTCCCCTCATCATCCATCCATCCTTCCCCTCATCATCCATGCTTCCATCCTTCCCCTCATCATCCATCCATCCTTCCCCTCATCATCCATCCATCCTTTCACCCACCCCCTCATCATCCATCCATCCACCCTTCCCCTCATCATCTACCCTTTCACCCACCCCCTCATCATCCATCCATCCATCCTTCCCCTCATCATCTATCCTTTCACCCACCCCCTCATCATCCATCCATCCATCCATCCTTCCCCTCATCATCCATCATTTCCCGTCATCCATCCATCCTTCCCCTCATGCATCCTTCCTTTCATCCATCCTTCCCCTCACCCATCCATCCATCCCATCCATTTATCCTGCCCCTCAATCCATCCATCCTTCTCCTCATCCATCATCCTTCCCCTCACCCACCCATCCATCCATCCCATCCATTTATCCTGCCCCTCATCCATCCTTCCCCTCCATCCATCATCCTTCCCCTCATCCATCCTTCCTTTCATCTAACCTTCCCCTCACCCATCCATCCATCCCATCCATTTATCCTGCCCCTCATCCATCCACCCTTCCCCTCATCCATCCTTCTTTTCATCTATCCTTCCCCTCACCCATCCATCCATCCCATCCATTTATCCTGCCCCTCATCCATCCACCCTACCCCTCCATCCATCCTTCCCCTCATCCATTTATCCTTCCCCTCATCCATCCATCCTTCCCCTCCATCCATCATCCTTCCCCTCATCCATCTTTCCCCTCATCAATCATCCAGATACCCTTCCACCCATACATCCAGCTATTTACATTTTCTCTCCATCCTTCCCCTCACTCATCAATCCATCTATCCTCTCTCATTATCCATTTATTCAATCTTTCATTCATCCATTCACCCTTTCACTAATTCATCCAGCCATTCACACATCCCTTCACTTACTTACTCGCCCACCTTTCCATATTAATTTTGAGCTGAGCCCTTTTGAGAAGAGGCCCATCAAGAACTTCACCCTCGCTGCAGGGGCCGTTCCAGGACTGGGACAGAAGCCACCCAGGGCGGAGACAGGATCCACCACAGGGGGGGACAAGAGCCATCACAGGCGGGGGGGGGGTGGACTGGAGCCACCACATGGGGGGACAGGAGCAGGAGTCATCACAGGAGAGGGAACGTGATCCACCAGGGTGGGCACAGGGGTGGGCATGCAGTATTCTAGTATCATCTTGGCCTTCTCGCCCCCTCCTGCACAAGACAACGAGAAGACAGGCTCTGTCCAAAATGCCATCCCCCACTGTGATGCACAGTACTTACAGGAGATACTCTAAGAGAACTGATTGAACTGATTGTCCTCCATACTTTGTTAATCAGTGTGGGTGCGATTGTGCCATTTCTTTATTGTATTACATTATGCATGTTTGAAGAACCAAGGTTTGCTTACAAATTAGTAACAGTAATTAAGCTCGGTGAAGAGAAGCAGGTGCTGCCTCGGTGTAATCAGGGGTGTAATCTGGCCGAGTCTAGGATGTTTGGGGCCCTGGGTAGAAATGGAATGTTTGAGCCCCCCTCTAAATAGCAGATACAAGACGCATTCAGGGCTGTTTGCATGTGAATAGATGCCCCCTGCTCCTGAAGCTGCCGCCCCTCACCCTGTCACCTTCGAGCACCTCTTAACAGCTCATCAAGGGCTGGAGGTGTGAGGGCTGCCATCCCGCTGTGCCTCTACAGTGCTGCTGGGGGTCTGAGCTTTCATACAGCATCGGAGTCAAGAAGGGAGGTGGGGGCAAGCTGTGCCCGGTTAAAATTACGGACAAATGGCGTCCGTTAAAGAATCCTTCACGGACAACGGACAGACGGCCGAAATTACGGACTGTCCGTGAAATTTACGGACGGTTGGTCACCCTAGTTTCTCCTATATGTCCGTGACACCCGCTGTGTCTGTGTCTGTATATTATATCAGGGCCGGCTTTAGCTCTAGTGGTGCCTGGTGAGACAATCACTTTTGGCGCCATCCACCCCCCCAAGCCCCATCACCTCCTCCTCGGATTCTCTCATTACCACTGGGCAAAAGTTCCCTCATCTCAATAATCATGAGATATTGCTGAATACAATGCCCCTCATGAGGTCGGCGCCCCCTCCACAGTTCAGCCCCAGTGCGCCCACACCAGTTGTACTACCCTAAAGCTGGCCCTGTGTATATAACTCACCTGGTTGAGGAAGAAGCTATGGGAACTCAATTTTAATGAGCAAAACAGCTTTACGCCAGCGCTCAGTGGTGACATGATGGCCAACACCAGGGTTCTTCTGCTGAGAACCTGTACGTCACCAGCTCCTTACAAAGACGCATGGCTGGTGGGGACTCGATAATAGTCGTGTATGCAGCACTGAGCATGCGCTTCAATTGTTAGGGCGAGATCACAGAACATTAGTGTTTTCAGTCGTTTTTTGACAGACCTGCTAACTTTGAACAACAAGCATCTGCAATGCAATAGGACTCGCACTTACGAGAGACCTAATGCACTGCAAACTGGAGTGCGGACGGGCAGGGGGCAAAAAGGCAAAAACAACTGGAGTGCGGGTGGGGGGCAAGAAGGCACAAACTGCGGGAGTGGGGGAGAAGGTTAAGGGTTAAAGGTAGCCATGAACATTGCAGACGTAAGGTCTGTGGTACATAGAGCAAGAGCCTATTACTTCTCCCTTTCACAATTCATCACAAAGTTGAGAAATGGCGAACTGGAAGAACACAGACTGAATCCTGACACCTGCAACTGCACAGGCATGAGCTTTCAGTTCAATGCCCCAGTACTAGAAACAGAAAGGAGTTGACTGCCCTCAGGATGACAGGAACAGCAGGAGTCCAAAAGGGACATGTGCAGCCAGCAAAGTAAGTAAAACAAAAGAAAACTATTATTTGGGTGCATCTGGATGAGAGTGTGTGTGAGAGAATGTGTATGTGTGAGCATGTCTCTATGTCAAGGTGTGTGAGTGTACGAGCGAGTCAGTGAAGGAGTGAGTGAGTATGAGTGGGACTGAGTGAGATTGTGTGGGACTGAGTGAGAGTAGATAAGTCAGCCAGATATTGATTAGTAAAGAGTGAAAATTAGTGGGACTGATTGAAAATGACTATAATTCGATTCAGTGAGTGAGACTGAATGAGTAAGTGAGGCTGAGTAAGTCAGAGTAAGACAGGGAGTCAGGGTGAATCAGAGTGAGATTGAGTGAGTTACTGTGAGGCTGAATGAGTCAGAGATACATGGGGGTCTCTAGTTGGCAGATGTAGGTACCTTTTTCCAAATAGGGACCCTGCTTCCAGCCAAGGTAAGGGGGATACACTTCTAAAATAACCCCTGCTCACCCCCTTGGTAGCTTGGCATGAGCAGGCAGGCTTATCTCAGAGGCAGTGTGTAAAGCTTTTGTGAACACATTCAAACTGAGTAAATCATAGTGAGATTGAGTGAGTCAGAATGAGTGACAATTAGTGGAAATGAGAGAACTAGTAAAGAATGAGTGAGTGTGTGGGTGTGAGGTAGATAAAAATTCAGATGTTACTGATTCACGTTCCCTACTCACTCCAGGTCTCCATCAACATGGTGAACAATGGCTTTATATGGGGTGGGGATGAACCCCATATTCGAATACCCAAACTTTAAACCCGTGTAGAGGTGGGTGGATTATGCTTCCCACATTGGTACCTACTACCTGGCTAACCATGTATTGCAAATGACCAGCTGGCTGTGGGCGATCACGGAGCTACTGATCTGGCGGTGAGTCGAGAGTACCACTGTTCAGTGTAGGGCTACCCTCGATGTTTATTATGCTGCACAACCAGAGACGCAGGCGATTTCCAAACCCATCATTGTACATATGTTTCATGTCTGGAAACAAGTGCACAAATCCCTCAAAGTGGATCAGTGCAGTGACCCCTATCTGGAAAAATGTGAGGATATGAGTTGGTGACTGGGTGATCAAATAATTTGCTGACCATTCCTAGGAATATGGTTTCCCAAAGGCGGCTCGTTGGTAATGCATCCAGCTTCACCATAGCCACCGGGGGACATTAGGCAGAGACTCAATCTTCTTGGCTCCCTCTCCAATCTGTACTTATCTCACCCCTTGAGGTAAGGCCACAGGGGTAATGTACAAACTCTATAGCTTACTGATCACTACTACCTTCTCACAATGCAAATGGACGTGTCTCAGCTTCTCCGACAAGGTCAGCAGGACACACATACCCCCCGAAAGCTGGGGGCTCCGCTTCTTAACTCTCATGGTTCATTTCTCAGGAAGTCAGACATAAAAAATCTCTTATTTTAAACTGCGACGCAATTGGTACTGGTCACTGTGCGACTGCACAGGTTGGGCCTGTTACCGCACAATGACTGCTGACGTGAACAGGGAGCATGCAACATGGTGCACATCTTGTGATCCTGCCCAGCGCTCACCTGCGACTGGTCGGCAGTATGGGACGTTCTTGGTATTTCAGGGATAGTCCATCTGAGACCCTTGACAAGGCTGGTGACTGACCTGGCAAACCCAAGTTATGCATCTTATGTCACGGGAGGAAGCCAATGGTATCCATGGAAACTGCAAATGCATTAGCTACAAGAGGAACAACCAAATGGACGCATGTACCCTTTCTACATCCTGATCCTCGGATACTCTGGGATTGATGACAGAACCTTGTCCGCCTGCCACACATAGCAGCACATGCGGGAGATTGGGTGGCTTGCGACTTATATAGAAATAGTTTGTGGTTACTATCCCCCGCCAGGACGGAGAGTGGTGACCACTGATCCTTTATCGAATGATAACTACTTAAAATTCACACCTTCTAGCCGATTCTCTGTGAAACAGCCTACGGCCATGACCTGTTTTTACTCAGTTAGAGTGCCTCCATTGTATTATCGTTTTTAGGTCATACCTGAGCCAGCGCATGGGCTGCCCTGGCGAGACATTTAGCGTGTGGGCTTTAAAAAGCAGACCACAGCTTTTTGGGTGGCATAGAGCGTGCAGTTACGTGAGCAGGTACGAGCAGAGGTGCCATCTGGCTTTCCTCTCGGTCTGCCAGGCGCGCTCGCCTCGCTCAGTCTCTCGGTTTTGCTTGCGCTTCAACTCACTCCCCCTCCCCCTCCACAGAGCGCGTCTTTCAACTTTCAGCCCCTGGCAACTGTGAGTGCCGCTCCTCGCTCCTGCATTACTTCGTCTCTATTTCTCTCCTGTCCTTTCCACCCACTATTCGCTGCATTAGTCCCTTCACTATTCGCTGCATTAGTTTCCTGTTTCCTCCTTTTCTTCCTTCCTTCTTTGATTTCTTTTTCCATTCTTCTTCCTTCCGTACCACTTTCCCCCATCTTCCCTTCTTTCCTTTCTTTCCTCCTCTTGCTATTCCATTATACCACCCTACTCTTAACATCTCTCACCCTCGTTTTCTTTCTATCCCTCCCTTCCTTTTTATTTTCTTCTCGTACCCCTTCGCACATTTGAGTTGATGCTGCCACCTCCATGCCTCCAACCCTCTCCCCACCCGCCCAAAATCCAAAGGTGTTGTGTCTCTTCTAAGGTGGTGTGTTCTGTGTCCTCTGACTGTTTTTGTGTATTTTGAGATGGCGCCACATTTTCTCTCTACCTTCTCGTTCAGACAGGCCACTTATAGGTCTTGAGTTGCATGATGGGGGAATGTAATGTGTTCACTGTCTGTCTTGTTAAATAATGTCACTTCAGAGATAACTGCTTCTCCAAGGAATGTTTTCAACATTAGTGATCCAAAAACATTATCCTAATTGGCTGCCGCGCTAAGAACCCGTTGGGTCATGAAGATTACTTTTTGCCTTATTTGGGCATTTTGCCATGAATTTTGTTTGTTTTTCTTGATGTTGCGCAATAGCGGTTATATCTGCAGCTGCGTACTGTCCTGGGAGCATGCTTCCAGGATGTTTGCTTGTTTTAGTGCTCGCTGCTATTCCTATCTACGTTATCTAAGCAGCTTTAACTTGTAGGCATACACTACTTGCAGCCATGTTATGTCGCCATTCTGCTGTTAGAGTATTGTAGGGATTTCTCCTCCTCTCTAATTTTGCCTCTGCTACGGTTCAAAGATTTCCATCTCAGATTCAGACTGCTACAAAATAGCTTCTTTATTTTTGGGAAGTTTTATACAACGCAAACGTGACCCCACAGTATCAACGCTTTACCCGAGCATAAGTTGCATTATAGACGGACACATTAATTTGTTATTTGGTACGGAGAGGAGTAAGTAATTTGCCCAGAATCACAGGATGATGAACCCTCTTCCCCATCATCTAAGTCGACCGGTCTAGTAGTTAGGCAACATCCTCAGGTTGTCACCTCTACACTCCTCCTCCTTGCAATCAGCTTCATATGGGGAGGCGTGCGGCAGGTGGTCAAGTACGGGCTGAAGAATAAGGGTCACCAAGGAACACATCAGCATCCGTACTGGTATGCAGTGCCTGCATAACGATGTGTCCAGAAGTAGGGGGATGACAACAGTGAGCACTTTGAAAATTCTGGAACTAAAAAGTTAATAAAACCATGCAATTGTGATCTCGTGACCAGGCAGTGATGGGATTCAACACTAAGACAGTGACCGATTTCATTTTGCAATCATCTGATATGTATCAGACATGACATATATCCATCAACCTCACAGCCACACAACCGACGGAGAAGGTGAGTTAGCAATAAGTAAAGCACACCCACCTGTCCTCCCAAACACCACATATTGGGCCCAAAGGTCAAAGACTTTGGAATAACCACCAAACCGGGAGACAGAGACAAAAACATTATCTGAAACACATCATCACCAGTCAAATCAGACCCTTACTGTTGTAACCAAGCAAGCCAGGATACTAACGGCAGACTGTGTTCTGTAAAAATGGCAACAGCATAACATAACCACATAACACAACTTGCTGCACAAATCTTTCCAGCTGTAAATCTGTGATGTGTCAATGGAACACTGGCATCCGAGGCTGATGAGGGCTGAACAACAATAATTATCAAGCATTGGCATAGCCAATGGGTCTCGCTTTTGGGACCTAATAAGTGTTTACCCATGCAACAGTTGATGATGTTGCACCAAGGATATTGTGCTGCATAACTAAATACTTATAATGTCCCAAAAGCGAGACCTATTGGCTATGCCAATGCTTGTTTTAATAGCTTTTCAGATTGAGTGTATGATGCTCTACAATGTACCTCTGCAACAATGTTTGCTTTATTTCTACAGGTTAATGGTGCAACGTACCAGGCGCACAGCACCATTGAAATTCCAATACAGAATTGTTGCACACACAAAAAAACACCTCTTAAAGTTTGCTCAAGGAGTTTTAGGTGTTTGCTGAAGAAAGATATCCTAAGCTGAAATTTCCTCTATAATCCTAATGGTTTTGAGTCGTTTATAGTTCAATTAGAGTTCTGTGAGACGTACTCATTCTCCATTAAGTATGGGCGAATTTAGCGAATTCGTGGTACGCGAATTCATGCGAAAGCGTACTCGCGGTCCGCAACATACGCAAAGTTTCGTGAGACTGCAGATTTTTTTATTTTTGTGAGTTCGCTGGATTTTTTTTTCACCGCGGCTACCGCAAAGTTACACACGCGGTCGCATATGGGCGCGCCCATCTTGTTTTCACTGTTCGCGTTGCGTATTTCCCTTTCCAGGCGCTAGTTGCATGCTTGCGTTGTGCTTTTCCTGTTCCCGGAGCGCAATTGCATTTTCGCATCCGTATTTGCGTGCTCGCGGGAAAAATATCGCGCAAACTTACCCACGTGGTTGCAATTGGCACGGCCATATTGTTTTTCATTCATTGCTATGGTTCTGGGCATGCCTTTTCTATCCTGCTTTAATCTTTGTAATCCTTTGTTTGTTTGAACTTTTTTAAAACCTTTTTTACTCATTATCTATCTCTCTATTTTTGTACATCTATATTTTGTGTTTTTTTCTACTTTTTGTTACTTTAATAACTACTTTTTTTTAGCTCTCTCTTTTCTTTTATTTACTTTTTTTCCCTTTTCCCCATTTTTGCTTTCTTTAACCCAGGACGATGGCAAAGGGAGCCGGCAAATCCAAGGGGAAGAGTCCCGCACCCAGCAGCCGGCTCCCCAGCAGGCCTGGTACCGGGTATGGCCTCTGGGAGCGTCGCCAGCTTTGGGGTAAGGTGTGCCAGGCCATGTATCTGGAGTCAGGGGTCCGGCGCACCTACAACCAGGTGACGCACCAGTTTTCCGACATACTGGACCGGGAGCAAGACCTGCTCGACCTGCTTGCCGTCGAGATCCCTGGGCTTGGTGAGTACTATTAGCTATTTAATAACTACTTTGTTTTTTTCTGCTCTGTGTTATATTGCAAATATATGTTTTTTCCGAAGAGCAAGAATGCAGCCGATTACATTGCAGGTAAATTATGTTTCAAAAGCTTCTGTGATTGCAGGTGCTCGCCTGCTCAGTCAGTGGCTGTGCTACTATGCTTACTTGTTTTCAATTTTGTGCTCATTTGGCCTGAGTGATTATGTATGAGTGTACTTTACAGAACTGCGTAATGCTGGAGAGACTAGAGACTAGAGACTCAAGTATAGTCCTTCCTTTGTACTCCTGCCACTAAGATGAAATAGTGGTGGTGGATTGATAGGTTGAGTATATTATGACTTGTTATTTAGTAGGACATTTTTTAGTGGTCGGCAATCATGACGGACTGTGTCTGTCACTTCGCGTGCTGCTGAGTGCTGCCAGTCCTAGTAGAACCTTTTTGTAGTTGGTTTAGTGAGTTACATAACTTTCCAAGTAGACGGTCCGCGAATACAGCAATACTAATATCATAGTAGACCACATCAGCTAGGCCAATAAATTTAGTGCAATTGTTGTTTATTTCCCCGAAATTATTTGTTATTGTTTTTCTGAAATGTTTGATTTAGTTGACAACAATCATCCATGTTTGTGTCTTTCTTCTCCAGGATCGGTCCGCCGAGGGCTCTTCTGCTGGCCCCAGTAAGTTTTCCTGTTAATATTAATATTTATACTTCCCTAACTTTTACAGCACCTATTTATTCCAAACATTCATCATAATTCTATTTTTTCCTAAATCGTCTTTGATCTTCTTGTAGACTGTTTCTAAATTCTTATCCTGCCTCTACTATGACTCTCTGTGCTACTACTATTTATTATTATTAGTCTGTCTGTGTAGCTAGCTAAGCTTGCACAGTTAGCAAAAGGTGATAAACAAAACTCCTATTCAGCAATAGCTCTAGGCACTGAGTGCAGTCCTCTGGGTTGTCCATAATGTCTATTGAAGTCTTCTTAATGTTTATGCTTTGGCAATTCCCAACAATAAAATGTCAATGGCCACCAAGAATAAGATACTAGTTTACTTTTTGATTGGATAGGAGGACATACTACTACTGTTGTAGGGACTATTCTGCACATACAGAACTATGGACAAGAAAAGGGGCATTGGTGATAATAGGCGCAGTTAGACTTCCCACATACCTCAGTCATAACAGAAGTTGAACCCCCAATCTCCTTACTGACTAGCTAGTGTGTCAGAGTCATTATTTAGTTCCCGAATGCAGCGATGATCCCCAATGATTATACAACCCAGAACATAAGACTAAGGAGTCAGAGTCCCGACCTCTCAGAGTCACGGAATCATGCTTGTAAATTGCAAACCCTTTCGCTCACTCACTCAAAAACCACAGAGTCTATATAAGTTTTAAAGCTTTATTAAAAGTAAAACAACTAGCTCTGTGTGTACTCTGTATATTAATTTTCAATTGTGCATTATATAAAAACATTTATTAAAATCAACTTCATAGAAGAGAAGCTGTGAACTCATGAAAACTGAACAGTGACTGATTTACACATTAATTGTGGGAAACCCCTCACCTGGTTGGAACTTAAAGTACTGGTGGTGATGATGATGAGTAACATATTGCTCTTGTTCGTAGAAGGGAATCTTCTGTCTGTTATGAGAAAAAAGGTGCACGTTAAAAAGCAAGCATTTATCAGTTGTGCCAAAAAGTGTAGCATGTTATGGCTAAGCATAAATAAAAACACACTCCCCTTCCGAAAGGGGAATTTTTAGTTTCGACTAGAGAGTCACAAATAATGACATTTCTTTATGTAGTAAAATGTTTTCTCATTCCTAGACAAAATAGGGAGTGGTGCATATGGCATCTAAAAATATGAAATGTTTTTTCTAGGCGAAACACCATCGGCACAGACAAACACCAGTGCCGGGGCCAGCGCAGAGGTGGTCACTCCAGGGTCGGATGCGGTGCCACCAGTGGCCGCAGGAACTGCAGTGGGGGATACCTTGGTAGTAGCGGGCAGTGGTTAGCTCTTATATTCCTTACTTATTGAGACTGCAGAGTAGGCTAGCTGCAGGGGTGTATGTTTTGCAATACAAGTACACTTTACTGTTAAGAAGACTTACAAATTTAGAACTAAGTTTTTGTCAACCAGGTAGAAGACAGTCACCCTTGACTTTGCATTAGCAATAGCAGCAGGAGTTGACGAATAACCAATGGCCTTCTCTAAATTTGACTTCAACTCAGCTGTGAAAGTTTTATCGAGAAGCCAAGTCAGATCAGAGATGAACTTGATGGATGGGATGAACGAAAAGGGAAAGAAGGGTATAAGGAAGGAGGAAGCACGAGCGAGTTAAATTAATGACTGGCAAAGAATGATATGTGTTTTTGAATGCAGGCAGAGGGGCTGATAGGAATTTGATGCATGGCTGGTTGAAGCAAGGATGGGTGGAAGGAGAAAGAAAAGAGGACTGCCTGGGTGGGTGAAATAGAAACTCTATGTGTGCGCAATATATCCTTTGGGTCAAATTCAAATGCAAGTCAAGCACGGAAGCATGGGTGGTGGTTTACAAAATAAATTAAAAAGGGTGTTTTTCGGTGAGAAAAAGAAAGGTTTGTCCAGTTGAGACATTAAGAAGAATGATTGACATTTACTTTGAATGGATGGATGCCTGGATGGTATCTTCCTCATAGATAGCATAGGTGTATGTAGAGTAGACAGAGTAGACGCTCACTGGATGAAGAGTGTTAGTTTGAAGAGTATGTAACACTGCACGTCAATGTCAGAGTAGCAAAGCAGAGGAAAGTAGAAGTTGTAATTTTTCAGAATACTCCCTTGACTAACAGTAGTTTGCAAGCACTGCATATATTGTGTATCTATATTGTATAGTTCACATTATCAAGTCAAGTCACAAGTGCCTTCCTCCGGCAATTACGGGGACACTCACTACCTATGTTAATAATTTTTTTTCAACTCTGTCATTCATGTGTGGCCTATCGGTGTTCACTCAATCAATAAAAACAAAGCACCTAAAATCATCCCTTAATATAAGCAAATATCCTGTGAAGGGATAGATGATCATATTATCTTCTTCATTTTCCTTTTGTAGTAGTCAGGGGCAGGGCAGGGTGAAAGTTAAATTAAAAGAGCAGTAGCCCTTGTAACAGAGTATGGCCAGTGCCACCCGTAGTAGAAAAGTAAGAGCTTCCCCACCTGCATATACTGGTAACAGTAACACGAGTCTGCGTCATCATGGCTTGCGTCTGTTTTTCTTGGGTGCAAGCTGACTGCGCTGGCATTATGCCGGCTTCCACACGTTTAGGTACTAATTTAGTTAAACAAGAGAGAAGAAGAAGACAGGTGTACTGTCTGAGTCTAATGTAGTGAGTCCATAGTGCTAATAGAATTCCTGAAACTCCCACTAATCTTAGAGTAGAGGCCGACGAAGTGGGAGGTTAGATAGATACATGCCACAAATGTTATGTACTGTGCTTGCAAGTCGTTAGTGCTACTGTGACACAACTTTCTGTTGAATTATTTTGTGTTAATCTCAAAGAGTATTGGTTACAGTATTTTTTTCTTTCTTCATTTAGATACTCCTTCTAAACTATCAAGGAAGGAGTTGGCTACCTGGGCTAGGCACCTGGAAGCTGGAAGCAATTGTCGCCGAATATCGGCGGCTGGTGGCTCAGGAGGAGGAGGATGACTCTCAGTCAACAACAACAGCTGCATCTTCCTCCACTGCCCCTGGGTCATACAGCCAGTGGAATCCTCCAGCGGTACGGCGCCGAGCAGCGAAACCAACAGCTGCCCCCCCAGGTACCTGCAATGCGCGCGTTCACCGCCTTACCCTGCGAGTGGCCTACCTTGAGCAGGAGGTGGAGAGGCAGAAAGTCCTGCTCAAGGCCCTCCAGAGAGAGCTGCGTGGCCACCTGACCACAGAACACCTCCGGCCAAAGTAGAGACTGTCACTTGCCCCTTTTTAAAAGACTTTTGGGGGGGTGGGAATTGGGCATTGGAGTTTTGGAACTTTTCGGGACATTTCATGGACATTGGTTGGGGTTAAGGAGGGGGTGGGTCGGGTCTTGTGGGATAGTTTATTTTTGTTAGGGTCGAAATAAATATTTATTTTCCACTTAAACATAGCATACACATTTTTACTGTTTTCTGGGGGAGGCAGGGGGGGTTAACTGTACGTTTGTTTCCTGAAACTTAACTGGCTGGTTGATTCAAATTGTCCAAGTGATTGCCCAAATTTGTACAAAAGTGCCACTGACAGAGTTAGTGAATTCAATTGTCCTACTACTTTACTAGTACTACCGTCAGTCTCTCCTCTCCTCCTACTCCCTCCATTATTTTTCCTCCCCCAAAATGCTTATCTTACCTGTGATTCGTGTTTGAGAATAGGTCTAGGCACAGGGCTGGCTGCATGGCAAATGGAGATTAAGGTTGGCTATAGAATCCTGGACGGATGAAATGGCATCGTTGTGGTGGTAGTAGTAGTGGTACACACTGGCAGTAGCAGCATATGAAAAAAAAAGGAAATGAGACATTGAGTGGCCTGAGAGGAGCATTACAACAGTACGATAGTAGGGTACACAAGAACAGTGCCATAAATTGTAGCCTAAGCAATACTAAAGTATTCAATCTAAAGTTAACTACTAGTTGCGTGGATTATGGCTACTAGAAGAACTAGTACTGAAGGACACAGCAGCGTAAGCTTTCGTCACGTGTAGGAGGATGTTGTTGATGATGAATCCACTCTATGGCGGACATGAAATTCTGAATTGATCTGCAAATTCTCATGGGTGTGTGTCAAGCAGAATAAGAATATATCCTCAGATTCCTTGACCTGCCTTGAAATTGATTTTCTGTTGCTTTTGACCTTATCCTCTCCAGCAAGCGTGTGGAATTATTGGTGTCATTTAGTCACACGTCAATGAAAACCACACAGCCTGGGGGAAGATGGTTAGGGTTTGAGAAATGGATGGGAATGGGGGTTTTGGGGAAAGTTTTTTGGAGAGAGAAAAAAAAACACAGCATGGACTAGTGTGGGTAGCGTAGTAGTGTTTTAGGGTTTAGGGTAGTGTAGGGGTGGGAGTAGTGTGGGTAGAGTATTAGTGTTTTAGGGTTTATGGTAGTGTAGGGGTGGGAGTAGTGTGGGTAGCGTTGTAGTGTTTTAGGGTTTAGGGTAGTATACGGGTGGGAGTAGTGTAGGTAGTGTAGTAGTGTTTTAGGGTTTAGGGTAGTGTAAGGGATGGAGTAGTGTGGGTAGTGTTGTAGTGTATTAGTGTTTTAGGGTTTAGGGTAGTGTAAGGGTGGGAGTAGTGTGGGTAGTGCTGTAGTGTAGTAGTGTTTTAGGGTTTAGGGTAGTGTAGGGGTGGGAGTAGTGTGGGTAGCATAGTAGTGTTTTAGGGTTTAGGGTAGTGTAAGGGTGGGAGTAGTGTGGGTAGTGTTGTAGTGTAGTTGTGTTTTAGGGTTTAGGGTAGTGTAGGGGTGGGAGTAGTGTGGGTAGCGTAGTAGTGTTTTAGGGTGTAGGGTAGTGTAGGGGTGGGAGTAGTATGGGAAGTGTAGTAGTGTTTTAGGGTTTAGGGTTGTGAAGGGTGGGAGTAGTGTGGGTAGAGTAGTAGAGTTTTAGGGTTTAGGGTAGTGTAGGGGTGGGAGTAGTGTGGGTAGCGTAGTAGTGTTTTAGAGTTTAGGGTAGTATAGGGGTGGGAGTAGTGTGGGTAGCGTAGTAGTGTTTTAAGGTTTAGGGTAGTGTAAGGGTGGGAGTAGTGTGGGTAGCGGCATAGAGTTTTAGGGTTAAGGGTAGTGTAGGGGTGGGAGTAGTGTGGGTAGCATAGTAGTGTTTTAGGGTTTAGGGTAGTGTAAGGGTGGGAGTAGTGTGGGTAGTGTTGTAGTGAAGTAGTGTTTTAGGGTTTAGGGTAGTGTAGGGGTGGGAGTAGTGTGGGCAGCATAGTAGTGTTTTAGGGTTTAGGGTAGTGTAAGGGTGGGAGTAGTGTGGGTAGTTTTGTAGTGTAGTAGTGTTTTAGAGTTTAGGGTAGTGTAGGGGTGGGTGTAGTGTGGGTAGCGTAGTAGTGTTTTTAGGGTTTAGGGTAATGTAGGGGTGGGAGTGGGAGTAGTGTGGGTAGCATAGTAGTGTTTTGGGTAGTGTAAGGGTAGAAGTAGAAGTAGTGTGGGTAGCGTAGTAGTGTTTTAGGGTTTATGGTAGTGTAGGGATGGGAGTGGTGTGGGTAGCGTAGTAGTGTTTTAGGGTTTAGGGTAGTGCAGGGGTGGGAGTCGTGTGGGTAGCATAGTAGTGTTTTAGGGTTTAGGGTAGTGTAGGGGTGGGAGTAGTGTGGGTAGCGTTGTAGTGTTTTAGGGTTTAGGGTAGTGTAAGGGTGGGAGTATTGTGGGTAGCGTAGCAGTATTTTAGGGTTTAGGGTAGTGTAAGGGTGGGAGTAGTGTGGGTTGCGTGGTAGTGTTTTAGGGTTTAGGGTAGTGTAAGGGTGGGACGAGTGTGGGTAGTGTAGTAGTGGTTTAGGGTAGTGTAAGGGTGGGAGTAGTGTGGGTAGTGTAGTAGTGTGGCAGTGTTTTTGGTTTGGGGCAGTTTAGGGGTGGGAGTAGTCTGTTGTGTAGGTGTAGGGATAGGGATGTTAGTACTTACCTTGCATACTTTTACCACAAGTATAGCTTTACCATGCATGCCTTTGCTTTGTAATGGCATGCGTGGTAAAAGCATACTCGTGGTAAAAGTATGCGATGTTATGGCATGCGATGTCATTGACATTGCGTACTAATACCCGCGTTGTGATGGCATGCGTGGTATTAGTATGCGATGTAATTACATACATCCGGACGCTAACACTGCAGTGCTGCTGCCAGGGGTACTGTGTCTACCAGAATAAATGTCTCTCGTTCTTCACTTTCCCCCTGCATTATCAGCTCCTCTTCATCGGATGCAATATCAATGGCTACATTTGGATTTGTACTTTTGGCTTTCCGGATGTTACTTAGGTGCGCCTCCCACTGGATGCTGTGGTGTTTTTGGAGGTGACCTCTCTGGCCTCCGGTACCATAGCTGGTACCAAGCTTACCCCGACTAACTACTTGTTTACAAATCGAACAAATAACTTGGTTTTCCTCCTTTTTGCTAATACTAAAGAAGTCCCAAACTCGGCAGTTGAGATTTCTGGTGGTGGTGGAGGTGCCACTTTCAATGCCAGATGAAGTGGAGGATCAGCGTGGCAGAATTTGACTCTGTAGTGCCCTTACAGCACCACTACTTAAGGTAATTGAGGTCGAGCTGGATGGAGGTCCCTGCCGGCCCTTCTGAAGAGAAAATATTAAAGCTGTAGGTCGTGTTGGTGTAGTAGTTACCTGTGTTGGTGGTGGTAGCAGTGCCACACTGCCCACATCCCGCACAGCATTTCGGGATAGGGTAAAAATGGCCGTCTGCTACATACCCGCTGAGGCTGGAGTGACAACTGTGATGACTGGGTCGTCATCGTCAGACTCTTCATCAGCAGCAGAATACGCCACTTCTACTTCTTCGTCAGACTCATTATCACCCATAACAGAAAGCCTTGCGGGAACCTTCCTTTTACCTAGCATTGTCGGCTCATGGCGTGCCTCCCTCTCAGACTGAATTGGTGGGTGCCAATCAAGATCTAGATCATCAGAAGGAAGGGGGCTTGAAGAAGAAGTTGTACTAGCCCTCCTTTACCTTGCTGGGGATCTGGAAGACAGTGGATCATCAGGAGTGGCTTGCTCGGCTGATACCTCCACATGAATCTCGATTTCCTGATGTTCCGCTACTTCTGGAGGAACAAGTATTGTGGTCAGTTGTGCCTCTCCTTGTGCCTCTCCTTGCGTCTCTCCTTGCGCCTCTCCTGCGCCTCTCCTTGCGCCTTTCCTTGCGCCTCTCATTGCGCCTCTCCTTGTTGCACCTGTGGTTGTCGTTACGGCTGTGGTTGAACACTCATCAGATGAGTTACACCCTGCATTGTTTGGATGCTACTTTGCGATGAATCAACGCCAACATCACTGGTCGATGGTGAAAGAGCAATTAAAGTGGCTGCCTCTGTGGTACTCATGGGCTTGGGTCTAACTTGGTGTGGTGGCACTGAGACCAATGAAGCAGAGGTGCTGCTCCCAGCTTGGTCCCCGGCGTACACCGCTGCGGCAGGCGTAGTTTTTTTTTCTCCAAAAAAGTGTCGGTCGGCACACCAGTCTCTTTGGTAAGTGGCGCCACTTGCTTCTTCTGCTCCTTCTTACTGGCAGTGGCACTGGCAACTTTCTTGGTAGAGGAGCTACGGCCACCTTTCTTTTGGCCCATCTTCTTCAGTTGTCAGAACAGCAAGACGCAGTTGCACGAGTTGCATAGTTGTCTGTGGCCACACGTGACGTCACGTGACGTTGTGCACACACTGCAGCAGGACTTCTTCCTGGCACTACAACAAGTGATGAGGATGAATCCTGGTTCTCAGTCTTTGTGCACTTAAAAGAAAAGAAGCCAGAGGAACATCAGTTAAATAAATGTTGCATATGTCGTGCTTCAAATAATACTACTGCAACTAGGCATTTATTATTATTAACACAACATACCCAAAAATGGAAAGACCCAAAATAAAACTTGCAATTCTAATAAGAAATTGATGTTTAAATTAATAGAAGAGAGACCACACAGAGAGAGTTGTTTCATGCACCCATTCATAAACTTAGGCCTACTGGCCCGCAAGCTTGCTGGCCTATGGCAAAAACTACCTGACTTCAATATGCCCCCCGACCCACATGGCCAGGCCCTGGACCAGGCCCCAACAACACCTGAAAAATCGAAATACACACAAAAATCACCCCAATCCAATGCCATCCATGCCCTAAATGATGTTTAAATTCAAGAGACCCAACAGAAAGAATTGGTCCATGCGCCACTGAGTACCCCTGGGCATAATGGATGAAAGCAAGGCGGACTGGGTGCAGGCCTATGGCACAAAGCACACTGCATGGCTTCAAAATGGCCCCTATACCCCCACCCACATGGCCAGGCCCTGGACCAGGCCTCAAAATGGTCCCCACCCACATGGCCAGGCCCTGGACCAGGCCCCAACAACACCCAAAAAATCGAAATACACACAAAAATCACCCTAATCCAATGCCATCCATGCCCTAAATGATGTTTAAATTCAAGAGACCCCACAGAAAGACTTGGTCCATGCACCACTGAGTACTGCTGGGATTAATGGATGAAAGCAAGGCAGACTGGGTGCAGGCCTATGGCACAAAGCACACAGCCAGGCATCAAAATGGCCCCCACCCACATGGCCAGGCCCTGGACCAGGCCCCAAAAACCCCTAAAAAATCAAAATACAAACAAAAATCACTCCCAATCCAATGCTATCCATGCCCTAAATGATGTTTAAATTCAACAAAACTCACAGAAACAGTTGTATCATGCACTCATGACTAACCCTGGGCCTACTGGATACTGTGGCTACCCACAATATATATTTTTTTAAGTTGTGAAAACGTTTATAAATTGTAGTTGCAGCAACTGCAATGCCCCAAACAACAACACCAACTTACTTGTAAAATCTCAAATCCAAAAGTGATCATAACAAACAGTCCTCAAATACAAATATCCAGCAGCAGCCACAAAGAGTAATCCTTCCAGCTCCAGATCCAAATGAAAAGTGACCAGGACATGGACAAAGCACTGGGAGGATCCTGCTGGACAGGAACAGGAAGTTGGAGACTCTAGGACACTTCCTTCCTCCCACCCCCAAAAATGGACTCCTTGCACAAAAAAGTTCAGCCAAATGTCAATCTGAGGAGTTATTCTGATAAAATCATCATTTTCAGAAGGTTTATGCTGCCAGTGATAGATTTCTTGTGCAGAATTGCAATTTTTGAGACTTCTGGAAAGCGAGCTGTTCAAATCTCCCGCCGGATGTCAGCTGCGCGTCGCATCTACGTATTCGCTATTGTTTACTCTCGCGATGCGTGATCGCGGGCCCTTATGACGTATTCCCATTCTCAAAGTCTCACAGTGCAAGATGGCGGGACTCAATGACGTACTCGCAATTGAAAAGTCTTGCGCGATCACCCAGCCAGATCCAAAATGGAGCAGCGCACGCAAACCAGGAGGAAAATAACTCGGCGAACTCAGAATCATGGTAAGTCAATGCCGCACGCGCTAGATTGTATTTTTGAAGCGCGACCAAGAAAAAAAAAATAGCTAACTCGTGAATTGCAAATTGTTTGGCAATTTCACGCGATTCACGGACCGCAAAATTGCCAAAAATTCGCCAATTCCGCAAGGGGAATAATTTTTCAGCCCATGCTCATTTTCCATCTTCCTTCCAGTGTTTTGCTATTCTTTCATTTGTGCAGTTAATTTTAGAATCACAAGTTAGGGACCTTGGGTACATTTTTTCCCAGTTGAATAAAAGTTAATATACCACCATTTTCTTGAAAGAAAATTGGTGCAGTGGTTCTCTACTGAATTCACACCAGAGAGGAGTTCAATATAGGCAAGAAATCCTTAAGGGTAAGTGCAAACGTTTCTGCATTAATTAGTTTGAAGAATCGTTTAGCATGGGTTTTAGATGACAGATTAGTTTTCAGCATTGTTCATTACAGCTCGAATACACTGGGAGTGACTAAATGATCTAATGAGTCAATTTCTTGCAGAACTAGATAAGGTTGGTGATATAGTTAAGTTTAAAACTTTCACTTTCGTATGTGTTGCCAGAGTGGAAAATTGTTCCTTACTGTCATCATTAGTTTTGAGAATTCACAAAAGAGATGGTTTTGTGATAACAACACATTTTACTTTAAAGTCGCCAATTACATTTTTGTTTAGCTTAAGGAAAGTTTGTGACTAATATGAAGGTTAAGTAGTGAGCTTGACTTCACAGTAGGTCTCTTTTGCCTTCTTCACTGCAGAAGCAAATCCTGTTCAATGGGACCTCTCAGCAAGGGTATCTGGCTTTTTGGAGCCCTCATCAGCTACAACATGCAGTTTTGTTCCACTTGACAGTTTTGACTCCCAAAAAGGTGTCTAAGTCTGAAGGTAAAAATCTTCACCTCAATTTCATCTAGTGGCTCCCAGACGAGGACACTTCCTCCTCAGACACCGCCGGCTGATTTGCCCCACTTAACTCTTACCTTCTCAAGAACGTTTCTTCAAAATTTCTTGTAAGTCTTGAGGTAAGCCGAGATGATCCCGATCCACCTTGTGTATACAACCAGCATTCCATCGCAGTTAGTATCAATTTTTTACTGTGTCCCGCTCCCGTGCAACCAGATACACGCGATTGGCACTTTGATCTTTTAGGCACTATTTTATACTAAAAACGTTAACATTTCATAACTCCAGTTCTACTGATTGGTTTAATTAGTTTTGGTGTAATTGTATTTACTAATATTTTCTCTAGTTTCCTAAATTGGTTTGGAATTCTTATTGTGTTGTGTTTCCACTTTGTTACTGTTTGTGTGCTGCATTAATACTTTACACAGTGCCTCTAAGTTAAGTCTGAAGGCATTTGTATCAAGCTACCACAGAGTTAAGTACAGATTAATTTAGTTACTTTTGTGGTTTGCTCTGATAAGTATTGTAGTTGTTGCTTGAGTAGGGTTTTCACCCCTGTCAACTAAAAACTCAATTTCTTACGAGAATTTAATACTGTTCTTGTCCATGCTCTGATGATCATGATCCACTGCAGCGTCTCCTGATTTTCAGACTTCTCAGAGGAGTAAAGTGGGCAGGGGCGCAACACACGCCTCCGTAGCCCTTGCAGTGCAGGGGCCCCCGAGCTGCAGGGGACCCCCTCAGCACTGTACTCAGGCCTGAGAGTTTAAGATTAAATATGTAGCGGGGGCTCATCTGCGTACCTTGCAGGGGGGCCCCTTTAACTTTCACTATGCCACTGAAACTGGGTCCACCCTTCCCCAGGCATGCTCCAGTTTCCTGCTTGCAAAGATGGACAAGAAGATGAATTGAGTCGTAAATACATTATCTCTAGAAAAACATAAAGAGAAAGTTGTAGATTTAAAGAGCGTTAAGCAGCCGGTTAAGCAAGCGGTTCCCGGACCAGTTCTTATCTTCACTGCAGCATTATCTCATGCTGCCAAATGAGAAGGACTAGGCTCAGAAAGTCATAGCACGGCCACTCCATTAGCACGGAGGAGCATCACACCTTGCTGCCAGTGCCGCAAAGGTGGAAAATAAAATGGTAATTTAATTTATTACCATTTTATTGTTCCCTTTCCACAGCCTAAACAGTGTTTGGGGTGGGCCACTGCTGCTAACTGGCAGCATAGGAGCGGTGCTCACTCCGCCAGATTACACTGTACATGTCATTTTGGCCAGCTGTCTTGTGAGGGCCAGTCTTCCATGCGCAGTGTAAACCTGTCCAACCACCTGTCCTAAACAGTTAAGCGGAGAGCAGCCACAGGCACCCAGTGCATGCAGGAGTGTAATGGCAGCCTGCTCCAGCCAATACTGGCACTGCTCTCATGCTGCTAAATATTCAGCAGCATGAGAGCAGCATCTGGATTGGTGTGGAGACTTTGATTGCTGCAGAGACCAATAGTGCTGAGGTACACATGATGAGGACCAGAGGTGAGCCAGCCAGCAGAATGGGTAAGAAAATGTTGATTTTCCCACTGTCAATCACTTACAGGTGGAGCAAGTTTCAGACAAATGTGAGCATCTGAGAGCAAACAGAAAGTAATCCCCATCCTGCCCACAGACCCAACACAAGCATTTGCAATGCAATAGGTCTTGCATTTCAGAATCTTTAACCTATTGGTATTGTAAATGACAATGTCTTTTATTTATGTGTTGTTTTTTAAACACATAAATAAAAGGCATTGTCATGAAAAATGGCAATAGCACAAAATCTTGGAATTTGGAGATCTATTGCATTGCAAATGCTTGTTTGGGACTTGTGCCCTGGCAAAGCCAGTCACAACAGAAGCCACTTCTAAAACAAAGCGAATCACAATGCAAGCCACGTCCAACGCCCGTGGCTGCACCAGCAATAAGCCTGTGATAAATGTGACGAGGCAACAAATTAACTGAGAGCCGAGACAAAGTTTGTTTCTAGTTCTAAGACCCCATAAATGATCCGCGATATGAAAAAATATTTGGCACGCAAAATATGCAACAATCGTTTGATATGATAAAGTGTCATACTTCTCCGCTTTAAGTGTGTAATAAAAGTTTAAGGGGAAGATTTACAAGCCCCCTGCGCCACCACTATGTCACTTTTCATGATGTACTGGTGGCGCATGGGGCTCCTCCATATTTACAAGGAGAGGAAAAGCCACCCTCCGTGACTTTTCCTCTCCTCATAAATATGGCCCCTTCACACGCAGCACTATGCGTGGAAGGGGCAATCCATGGGTGTTGCTGTGGGTGTTCCCATGCAACACCCATGGAACAAGACACATCTCCAGATTTACGAGAAATCGTAAATCTGGAGATGCGTGTGAATGCTACTCCACCCTAGATGTGGCGTAGCGAGGCGCAACGAGGAGAAATGTTTTAATTTCTCCTTGTTTTTTCCTCTATCAAAGCGTGCTGCATTCTACAGCACGCTTTGAAAGAGGAAAAAGCCTCTTGTGATTGTTTTTGTGCAGGAAGGTGTCCCTTCCGGCACAAAAACAATCTCACAACAACACAGGCATCATTGCACCATGGCGCAAGGGTGCCTGCGCCGGTCCTTGGCTGCAGTTTGTGCGCCAGCGCAGGGAAAAGCACAGAGATGCGATATATTCCTGTAAATATGTGGCTTCTCTGTGCTTTCCAAACTAACGCAGTACAGCACAGCAAAATGACTTGCTGCACCGTGCTGCGTTACTTTGTTGTAAATCTAACCCTAAGTTTTAAAGAACCAAATACCATTCAATAAAAGAGCAGGAGGACTGTAGTCTGAATTGGGTTATGAGACGCCTTTGCCTCACCTCAGCCATTGCACTCAGAGGACGCGTCTCCTGCCACCCCCTTTTAGCTCCAGGTCTCTGGGAGCTCGCTCCCCTTTTCAGGGGATGCCCTGCTTGGGGAATTACCGGTTCTTGTCTCAGACCTTCCCCAAGGTACTTGAGTGACAGATGCACTCTGCTTGTGACCTCAGTGATGAGCTTCCTCCGCTACTCAAATAACCACCACAACTACTTTATAAATGACTCCATTACCTAAGCTTGGTAACTAAGGGTATTTATTTTGAATTGGGGGGAAGGAGTGGAAATGTACTAAAGTTGGACAATTAATGTTCTAAGGGAATGAAATACAATGTATAAATTGCGCACTACCAATTCTCAAGTTGCTGGTTTCACCATGAAAACTGCTAATTGCTCGGGACTCCTAATATGTAAATCAAGCTCTGGCATTAAACCTATCACTTTCGCCAAACAGGGGCGGCCTTCAGCATGGGCAAGCTGTGCACCAGCACAGGGCCGCCAAACCCCAGGGTCCGCCACGCCAATATATATCCTTAATATAATGATCCTCTGAGGATGGATACATATTTGCGTGGCGGCCCCTGGCAGGGATTTGGCGGCCTCCGGTTCTGTAACACCTTCCTTATCTCAAGGGAGCTCTGCCCTGCCCGGACCTCCTCTTCAGGGGCCCCTACCTACGCTCCCTGCCCAGGGCTGCCATGAGCCTCGAGCCGCCCCTGCGCCAAACCGTGCACCCAATCATGGACCTGTAGAACTGTCAACTTGGAAAAGTTGGATTTAAAGGTATCTACACCTAGAGGAGCAAATTGCTCCCAGTGCGCCGTGTCTTCTGTAAAGCAAAAGCACAACGTTCAGTAAATAACATTAATCCGCTAACTAGAGCAGAGTCAGATTTCAATGGACGCTCAATAGTCTGATGACCAAGGTGTGGTCGTATTTAGAATTTTATCTTCCTCCAAGAAATACAAAACTACAAGTTTTATTGATGTGCTAAAGAGTGGTCACACCGTATTCAGATGACACAATTTATAAAAACAAGCGTTTGCATGTCTTTGATAAGGTCAATAGCTGACAAATACCTTTCTATCATTATGGTTGCTCTATTCTTTCCCCTAACTTACTAGATAGAGCCTGTCACTCTATCCGCTCGGTCACTGTGTCGTAACATGCTAGTCCCTCTTATATGTCCGTGACGCACACTGTGTCTATAATTCACCCGGTTGAGGTAGGAGCTACGGGAGCTCAATTTTAATGAGCAGAACAGCGCTACGGAGGCTGCATGTAAAGACTGTGTAGAGCATTCTCTACTGGAAACTAGAGAGTAAGAATGATTTCAGAATAGCATTCGTCTTTGCCTTATAACCAGGTTTTGTAAAATGTTGCATGACTTCGGTAATGTTAGCCCTCTGTATAAGGACCGCTTCATCACAGAATAGTTTCTCATTGCTGTGCATTTCTGTTGCAGACAGTGTTGTGCACTTCTTGGAAGGTAAATAACACTTGTCCGAGGATGCCTGGTGCAGGGTAGCTGTGGTGTCGGGAATCAACGATCGTCTGGCTATTGTGCGAGCTCTGTGGAAGAGCTGTCAGTCATGGTTCGCTATAAACACTGTTTATAACGAACCATGGCTGGCAGCTTTGGTGTTGACTGGTCAGTGGTTGGTTGGTCGCCCACCAAATATTTAGGGCATCAGCCACCCCTGGATAGTCAATAGGTAAAAAAGTAAAAGCGTTCAACACAGCACATTCTTCTACTTTTGGGATACTAGAAGATTTTTTTGAAAAGTCAGGAAACTTTTCCCAAATATCACCCTCTTTGAAATGTCAGAGTCAATTGTCAGCAGATTATGTTGTTGGTGATGCTGATTAGGAAGAGGGGAAGGAGGAGGAAGAGGGGGCAAGAGAACAGACACATTTAGGGTTTTCCCTTATGGGCTGTAAGGCTACCCCCGCCTTGTTTCCTGGCTTTTATTTACTACACCAAGAGCGAATAATAATCCAACATTCACTACTTTCGGTCCAGCAACACCTTGAGGCAGCTAGTTGCACTGCCCTGTGGCTGGTGCAGGCTCACAAAGGTGGTTGTATCAACCATAAGAGAGTATGTATGTAGCAGGTAACTTCCCAGCCCTTCTCACACAGCCCTTACATGCCTCAATGCATCCCTCACCTGTGATGTGCTAAAGCATGTTTAATCACAAACTTGCTCTCGGGGGCCAGAATTACTCTGTGGTTTGTGTCCGAGGGCCACACCTGTGGGGTGGGGTCAGTGGGGAAGGGGGCAAAGGGGGAGGGGGCGGGATTAGAGCAACAAAAAAAACTGTGACCATGAGGTTAAACACAGGTCCCTGCAGCAGACGCCTTTGTCCACTGAGCCACCAGACCCGGCATACACACATCTCTCTCTCTCTCTCTCTTTCTCTCTCTCTCTCTCTCTCTCCGTCTCCCTCCCTCCCTCTCTCTATCTTTCTCTCTCCCACTCTCTCCCTCACTCTCTCCATGTCTCTCTCTGTCTCACTCAATCTCACTCCCTCTCTCTCCCTGTCTCTCTCCCTGTCTCCAGCTGTCTCACTCCCTCTCTCTCTCTGTTTCCTTTTCCCTCTCTCTCTCTGTCTGCCTCTCTCTCAAACTCTGTCTCCCTCACTCTGTCTACCTTTGTCTGTCTCCCTCTGTCTGTCTCCCTCCCTCCCTCCCTCTGCCTCCCTCTATCTGTCTCCCTCTATCTGTCTCCCTCTACCTGTCTCCCACCCTCTGTCTCCCTCCTCCCTCTGTCTCCCTCCTCCCTCTGTCGCCCTCTTCCCTCTGTCTGTCTCCCTCCCTCTGTCTGTCTCCTTCTGTCTCCCTTTGTCTCAGTCCCTCTGTCTCCCTCCCTCTGTCTCCATCCCTGTGTCTCACTCCCTCTGTCTCCCTAATTCTAATTTAATTCTAATTTAAAATATTTGTAGAGCGCAGCGTTCACCGTACGGTTTCTTGGCGCTATAGTGGTAAAGTTGTTATAAACAAATGAAGGAGTACCACCCGATGAGGGAAGAGAGAAGAGAAGGCTTTGTTCCTGACAAGGGAGTATTATTCCTTTGTAAGTAAACCCCTCACTCACCACCTAGTGGTGACTTGCTTCATCATCGGGGCCCACCCAAGTGGCCTAGCGTCACTTGGGTGTGCTTCAACACCTGATTTACAGTGGAGCAGGTAGTGAAGTGTGGGGTGCACAAAAAACAGTGTAAATGTTAAAATTGTCCTGGTCAACCCTTCAATATTATCTTTAATAAAAAGGTTATTGGACAAAATTAAAACGTAAGGTGAGATACTGGCAGGGGAGTTACGGCCTGTGTATCTCTATTATGTGATGGTCGACATGTTTCTACCTTAAGGGGTAATCCCCGGTATTCCTCAGGACCAAAAACAAGGAAGTGGGAGGTGTGGGTCCCCTAATAGACTCACCCTGACCTAATTCCTTGGTCTTCCAGAAGATAAAACTGTATCTCTGGGAATTCACTCCTAAGGTTTAGGAGATGAAAAAAACTTTAAAAGTGCTCGTGGTGGACTTCATCGAGCTAGGGGTAGGCACTTCACGTTTTGCCAACGTATTAGTTAGTCGTGAAGGGTGGAGGCATGTAGCCTACGTCTACCGTCCGCCGCTCGGTTAACCGAGCGGCGGACGGTAACCGGTTCGGTTAACCGAGCGGCGGACGGTAGACGTAGGCTACATACCTCCACCCTTCACGACTAACTAATACGTTGGCAAAACGTGAAGTGCCTACCCCTAGCTCGATGAAGTCCACCACGAGCACTTTTAAAGTTTTTTTCATCTCCTAAACCTTAGGAGTGAATTCCCAGAGATACAGTTTTATCTTCTGGAAGACCAAGGAATTAGGTCAGGGTGAGTCTTTTAGGGGACCCACACCTCCCACTTCCTTGTTTTTGGTCCTGAGGAATACCGGGGATTACCCCTTAAGGTAGAAACATGTCGACCATCACATAATAGAGATACACAGGCCGTAACTCCCCTGCCAGTATCTCACCTTACGTTTTAATTTTGTCCAATAACCTTTTTATTAAAGATAATATTGAAGGGTTGACCAGGACAATTTTAACATTTACACTGTTTTTTGTGCACCCCACACTTCACTACCTGCTCCACTGTAAATCAGGTGTTGAAGCACACCCAAGTGACGCTAGGCCACTTGGGTGGGCCCCGATGATGAAGCAAGTCACCACTAGGTGGTGAGTGAGGGGTTTACTTACAAAGGAATAATACTCCCTTGTCAGGAACAAAGCCTTCTCTTCTCTCTTCCCTCATCGGGTGGTACTCCTTCATTTGTTTATAACAGTTCCTTGATCAGGGGATCAGGAGTATTCCCCGTCCAGTTACTTTGGACGAAAACCCTTACTCTCTACTTTGGTAACCTATGCTATAGTGGTAAACCCAGCAACTGAGGACGAAGTGAACCAGGCGAAAAACAGGATGGACAGATTACAAGGGGAAAGCCTGTTGAAACAAGAACGTTTTTAAGTCTTTGCGGAAGGATGTATATTGTGTGGCCGAACGTAGGTGGTCCGGGAGGGAGTTCCAAAAGGTGGGAGCCAGAGTTGAAAAATTGGCTCCACCCCACTTTTTACGTTTAAAACGCAGAGTTTGCAGGAGGGATTTAGAGGAAGAACGAAGCTCTCTGGTAGGGACATAATCGTGGATCAGAGAGGAAATAAAGGCGGGGGCAGTGCCCTGACGAGCCTGAAAAACCATACAACCAGTTTTAAAAAGGGAGCGTTGCTTGACAGGAAGCCAGTGTAGTTCTTTGAGGAGGGGTGTGGAATGGTGGAAGCGGGGGAGACCGTACACCAACCGGGCCGCTTGGTTCTGGATCATCTGGAGCTTCCGCAGGCTGTATGCAGGGATGCCGTTGTAAATGGCATTGGCATAATCCAGCCGCGAAATCACCAGTGCGGACATGATCAGCTTAAGTGCTTGGGGGGAGAAAAAACGGGAGACAGTGCGGATGGTTCGAAGGGTGAGGAAACAAGAAGAATCAGTAAAAATAGCCTGATACCCGGACCGTGACCTTAGGGGACCCAACAATGGTGCCCCGCTCCCGGCCCTGGTGGAACTCTACCAACTACTGTTCACTGGGTCTGCTAGGTACATTGTTCGGGTTTTGGTTTGTTCTTTTGTGGGGGGACTAGAAGGGGGGGGCAATTGAGGGGGGGGATTGTTGGGGTGCGGATTAATGTTGGGCAGGGAGGTGGTGGCGTCCGGAATGTGTGCGTAGTGTGTTTTTTTCCTTCTGAAAGTGAGGCAATTGGGACTCTGTCTCTCAGGATTCTAGGCGGAAATGCTTGCCAGATTGGAGTTGTAATTGCATATCTACCCTGGAGGTTGTGGGATCGGGCCTCGAGGGACTCTTGGTCTTGGCTTGGGAAGCTAGGGTCTGGGGGGGATGGGCTGGGCGATGAGCGGTGGGTACTGGGAGTGGACCGGGGAGGGGTCTGGCTGCCTCTGGAGGGGTGGATGCATGGTCATGTTGTTGGGGTGAGTACACAGCGATGGGTTCTGATGGTTCCTCATGCTGATTAGTATTGGAACGTGGAATGTAAAGGTCCTCAATTCCCCACAGAAACGCCAGAAGATTTGGAAATATTTATCTGACCATCACCTGGATATCGTGGGTCTCCAAGAGACCCATCTGGCACGTAGAGATGAGCTTCGGCTCCGACACAGACATTTCCCTCTCATCTATAGGTCCTCGGCATCCACCAAACATAGGGGGGTGGCTCTTATGTTTCGGGCGTCCCTACACTTCCAGCCTATGAGGGTTAGTTGTGACAAAGAGGGGCGCTGGCTGATGGTTAAGGGAGTGCTTTACGGCAGAGTGTGCATGTTTGTGGTGGTATACGCTCCCAACTCTGGGCAGAATGGTTTCCTCCAGGACTTGTTGGATAGGATGGGGGACTTTGTGGAGGGGCACTTGCTCTTAATGTGGGATTTCAACATGGTTTGGGATAAGGATTTAGATAGCTCCCGAGCTCCACGAGCGGACACTGGGGTCTTTTCCACTGAAACGCAGCGTCTTGAGGGGGAGCTTGGATTGATTGATAGTTGGCATTTCCTGCATCCACAAACTAGGGATTACACCTTCTTTTCCCATGTTCATCATACTTATTCCCGTCTGCATCACATATTTTTGAGCCAAGCCCTCAGGGGAGATGTCCGTGATTCTAGCGTTTTACCGCTCTCCGTGTCAGATCATATCTTGCTGGTTCTCAGGCTCCACTGGTCGACGGGGGGTGATGGCTTGAGGAAATGGTACTTTCCGCCAGCGCTTATTCGGGACGATGCGTCCTATAAGGAGTTACGGAAGGCTATTGGGGAGTTTCTGGCCCTCAATCCGGTTGCGGATACTTCGCTCTTCAATACGAGGGATGCGTGCAAGGCCTCCTTGCGGGGTACCTGCTTGGGTCTCAATGCTAACCTCAATAGGCTAAGGAGAAAGGAGAGGGAGGATTTAGAGGCGGAACTTGCCGTCTTGGAACAGGCACATAAAACAAACCCGTCTAGAGCGACTCTCAGACCATTGATGGTGGTGCGGGGTAAATTGAAGGCCCACTACAACAACCGTGCTGAATTTACCCTCCTGCGGCTTCGGGGTCTCTCCTACTCACAGGGGAATAAGGTGGGAAGGCACCTGGCCCGCCAGCTCCGGGATAAGAGAGAGAGGGACTACATTGGTGGAATCCAAGATCCGTCTGGTTCACTGCGGCATAGAGATGCGGATAAGGCTGATATCTTTGACCGCTTCTATGAGGCACTTTATGAGGGCGACTCTCTGGATCAAGCAGCTCAGTATCGGTTCCTGGCTGACCACCCCATACTACAGGTCTCTAAGGAGTGGAAAGAGCTTTTGGCTGCCCCCATCTCCAGATCGAAAGTGTTAGATGCCATCAGGGATTTGAAACTCCATAAGGCACCGGGTCCAGATGGCTATACCGCCATGTTTTATAAGTCCTTTGCGGCCGAGCTGTGCGACTTCTTGGTGTCGCTTTTCAATGAAATGGCGGTCACTGGGGAAACCTCGGGCACTATGGCAGAAGCCACGATAACCGTACTCCCCAAGCCGGAGAAGGATCTCTTCAAATGCTCGTCGTATCGCCCGATAGCACTTCTCAATATACATGCTAAATTATATTCCACTATCATTGCACGCAGGCTCCAGGATCTGATGCCGGCTATCATCCACCCGGATCAGTCCGGGTTTATTAAAGGTCGACAGATGCATGACAACTTGCGGCGGGTAATACACCTAATAGAAAAGGCCACCCGGTTTAGGATCCCGGTGGTACTAGTGGGGCTTGATGCGGAAAAAGCCTTTGACCGGGTTGACTGGAGATTCATGTTCCGCACCCTGGAGGCCTTTGGCTTTTCGCACCAGTTTATCACAATGATCCGGGCGAACTACAGCTGCCCCAGCTCTAAGGTGGTGATCAATGGACATCGATCCGCCAACTTTGCTCAATCCTGGGGTACGAGGCAGGGGTGCCCCCTTTCCCCTCTCCTCTATGCCTTGAGCATTGAGCCCCTGGCCCTGGCGGTGCGAGAGCAGGATCAGATAAAGGGACTCCCCTTTACGGGTGAACAGCACAAAATCTCCCTCTTTGCGGACGACGTGTTGCTGTCGGTGGGGGAGCCAGCTCATTCCCTTCCACATATTCAAACCTTGCTGTCCGACTTTGAAACTGTGGCCGGATTTAAGGTTAACTTTGATAAATCGTATATTCTAAACTTGACTCTCTCTTCGGCAGACCTGGAGCAAGTGCGTTCGCTCACGCCCCTGGCATGGGCGTCTACCTCCCTATTGTATCTGGGAGTCCGTCTGACCCCTACTGTACGATCTCTGTTCGCAGCCAACTTCCCACCAAAGTTGGCGGTGGTTCGAGCAGAAATGGACCGTTGGAAGCCGAAATATATCTCTTGGCTTGGTAGGATCCATACAATCAAAATGGTCCTCCTTCCTAGGTTTTTGTATCTCTTTCAGGCCCTCCCTATCCCCATGTAGATGGATTTCTTCTGATACCTTAAGACCTTATTACTGAAATTCATTTAGCAGGGGGGCGGGGCACGCTTCTCCTTTGCTACTTTGCGACGTCCTCGGAGGGAGGGAGGAGTGGGTCTCCCGACATGCACTTGTACTACAAAGCCGCGCAACTACGGGTGTTGGTTGAGTGGTCGCAGCAGCTTTCGGAGAAGCACTGGCTGCACATGGACAGGAGTGTGGCCGGGAGATCGATCTGGGATCTGGCCTAGAAGCCCAAGGTGGATAGGCCTAAGAACGCCTACATCAGCACGCCCACAGGCACGGTCTTGAAGGTGTGGGACTCGATCACGGGTGATGATCGCTGGACGACATTTCCTTCCCCCTTTACTCCATTGCATTTTAATCCGGCCTTCCAGCCTGCGATGCAGGAGGGACCTTTCCGGTTATGGAGAGAGGGAGGATGCAGAGCCCTACGCATTTGTTCCATGGAGTGGAACCTCTCACATTCCATAACTGCATGCGTGACTATGGTCTCCCATCCACGGAACGCTTCCATCACGCTCAGCTGCTCCACTGGGCGACCTCGAAGGGAGGCCGCTACAAGACCGCTCTCGCCCTTTGAGGCCTTCATCCTCCATGCCTTCACGATGAAGGGGACGATTTCCTTCCCATATGGACTATTGCTGACCACATTGGTCTCTCCCCGTCCTCGCTACATGGACCACTGGGAGGTCGTCCTGGGCCGAGACATAGCAGGGGAGGAATGGAAGGGTCTCTGGTGGGATATTGCAGCTCACAATCACTCTGTGGACTTACGTGAAGCCCACCTTAAAACCATGCTAGATTGGTACCTCTACCCATCCAAACACCACCGCATATTTCCTGCTTCTTTGGACCGATGTTGGAGGGGCTGTGGTCTGTTGGGAGACTTCCGCCACATTTGGTGGGACTGCCCGATCATCCGACCGTTCTGGGCCGAAATTCTGTCCCACATCAAGGACATCCTAGGGTATCCGATCCCGGACTCTTTGTCCTATGTTCTCCTGGGTCTTCGGGACCCACTGTTGGAACATCAAACTAAGGCGGATAAACAAATTATATGGCTCTGCCTTGGAGCTGCTAAACTTATGCTGGCTGCAGCTTGGAAGAAATCGACTGCCCCGGCTATATCATTATGGCACGCTAGACTCTGGAGATTATTGAGCATGGAGAGAATGGCGGACATCTTCCTGGGCAATTTTAAAAATGTTATGTTTCGTTGGGGACCATTGGTTCGTTTTTTGTCACGGGGTTTGCCATCTGCGGTATGCACTTCTGCCCTGCGTGCCCTTCACCTTTTCCAGATTTAATCTGTTAGTATGCTTGAGGAACTGAGACTGAAAGAGTATGTCGGCGGGGGGGGTTGGGAATACGTTGAGGGCGTTAGTTTGTCTCCTGTTGCGGCACAGCACTGTTGATGGAGGCTATTTGAAGCATGGAGGCTTTAGCAACAAAACTAGCCTATGGGAAAGGTCACTCCTTGGGGAGCACTGCCGTTGAGCCATGGAACGATTGACTCTGATTTCTTCTCCTTTCATTGGCAAGCACTGACTTTGAGACCTGCCCATGTTGATGTCATATGTTACCACAGAAGCCTCTGTTTTGGATTCTTACAAGCCCCTTGAGTGGATGATGTTGCAGAACGGGCGCCTGAATTTTTTCTGTCTTTTTCTCTCTTTTATTTTTCCCCCTTTCTCTTACTATACCAAAAAAAAATGTTTTAAAAAAAATAGCCTGATAGGTATATAAGAGGAGCAGGTGCATTCTACTAGCTAGGCCCTTCTGAGCATGAGCAAGGCTCTGAAGAGGGAAACAGCACATGGTGAGCACATGGCTAATTTATATGGCTGCCAAGTACAAAAATGGCTTTCAGCTCAAGCTAACAAATGCCTGCAATCTTTAACAAGACAGGTTGCCGGGTACACACACACACAGCCGCACCCGAGCACTTAACAGGTCTTTAAAAGACCATTTGCACGTTTATGAGGCTTTTGTTGTATTTCACTTCTTCTTAGGCCCCTGCAGCTCCACTCTGACTTTCATTGGAATCGCCAGGCCCCCACAGAGCAACAGAGTCTCTGAGTCGCGCTGCTGCAACCGGCAGTGATTGCAGACACTCTTTAAATTTTTTTTTTTAAAGCATGGGTACGAGGTCTGCAAGGTCCGTGGGCCGCCAAGGAAGGCTTGCCAGGCCGCTGGCAGCCCACGGGCCGTACTATCAGTACCCCTGTGCTAAAGCGTCACTGTTAAAGGTAGCCATGAACATTGCAGACGTAAGGTCTGTGGTACATAGGCCGAGAGCCTAATATTCCACCCTTTCACAATTCATCACAGAGTTGAGAAATCGCAAACTAGAAGAGCGGAGACTGAAACCTGACATGTGCAACTGCACAGGTATGAGCTTTCAGTTCAATGCTCCAGTACTAGAAACAGAAAGGAATTGACTGCCCTGAGGTTGACAGGAACAGCATGAGTCCAAATGCAAAGTAAGCAAAAAAAAAACGATTATATTTTAAGTGCATCTGGATGAGAGTGTGTGTGTGTGTGTGTGTGTGAGCATGTCTCTTTATCAAGGTGTGTGAGTGTAAGAACGAGTCAGTGAAGGAGCGAGTGAGAATATGTGGGACTGAGTGAGATTGTTTGTGACTGAGTGAGAGTAGGTGAGCCGGCCAGATATTAATTAGTAAAGAGTGAAAATTAGTGGGACTGATTGAAAATGAGTATGGTTTGATTCAGTGAGTGAGACAGAAGGAGTCAGTGAGACTGATTGAGGTTGAGCGAGCCAAAATGAGACAGGGAGTCAGGGTGAATCAGAGTGAGGCTGAGTGAGATATTGTGAGGCTGAAAGAGTCAGAGAGAAATGGGGGTCTCTAGTTGGCAGAGGTAGGTAACTTTGTCCAAATAGGGACCCTTGCTTCCAGTCAGAGTACTGGGAATACACTTCTTAAATAACCCCTGCTCACCCCCTTGGTAGCTTGGCATGAGCAGGCAGGTGTATCTCAGAGGCAGTGTGTAAAGCATTTGTGAACACATTCAAACTCAGTAAATCATAGTGAGATTGAGTGAGTCAGAATGAGTGACAATGAGTGGGACTGAGAGAACTAGTAAAGAATGAGTGAGTGTGTGAGGTAGAGAAAATTCAGATGTCACTGATTCATGTTCCCTACTCACTCCTCGCCTCCATTAACTTGGTGAGCAATGGCTTTATATGGGGGGTGGATGAACCCCATATTCGAATGCCCAAACTTTAAACCCCTATAGAGGTGAGTGGATTATGCTTCCCACGATACGAGTAGGTGCCTGGGTGATCAAATGTTCACTCTGGAGAGAATGCAACCTACTCCCACTCCATCAGCTGATCTCTACATTCTCACTCAAGTAATTTGCTGACCATTTCTAGAAATATGGTCTCCCCAAAGTGGCTCATTTGCAATATATCCAGCTTCGCCATAGCCCCTGGGGGATATTAGGCAGAGACTCAATCTTTTTGGCTACCTCTCCGATCTGTACTTATCTCACCACTTGTGGTACGGCCACTGGGGTAATGTACAAACTCTATAGCTTACTGATCACTGCTATCTTCCCACAATGCAAATGGACATATCTCAGCTTCTCCGGCAAGGGCAGCAGGACACACATACCCCCCGAAAGCTGGGGTTCTGCTTCTTAATTCTCATGGTTCATTTCTCAGGAAGTCAGACTGAAGCTCTCTTATTTTAATCTGCTACGCAATTGGTACTGGTCACTGTCAGACTGCACATGTTGGGCCTTTTACTGCACCATGACTGCTGGTGATGGGGACAGGGAGGGTATAACATGATGCACATCTTGTGACCCTGCCCGCGCTCACCGGCGACTGGTCGGCAGTATGGGACGTTCTTGGTGTTTCAGGTATACGATAGTCCATCTGAAACCCTTGACAAGGCTGGTGACGGGTCTGGCAAAGCCAGGTTATGCATCTAATGTCACGGGATGAAGCCAATGGTACCCACTGAAACTGAGTGGTTCTCCTAACTGGCTAGAATCGCGGAATGCGAAGGCATTAGCTTCAAGAGGAACAACTAAATGGACGCATGGACCCTTTCTACATCTGTAGTGTAGTTCCTATTTTCCCTGTAGGCCCTGCGCACTGGAATAACATAAACAGCAGTTTAGATGTAGGACTGAGGTCTTGTAGGTCTCTACTGACTATGTTAGACTTAATTTAGGTTCGCGCCAGCTAGCTCAGAGGTCACTGGAAACTTTCTTGACTGAATAGGAAGTGATCAGCTTCCCTGGCTCAGACAAGAAGGGATTCAGCTTCCGACAACCGCATAAACATGACAACTTTGCTCCCCCAGAATAAGAGTCAATCTCTAGAGTCGTGTGAAACAATAGACAGCTATTTCACTCAGTCAGTTGTACATATTTAATTTCACCAGGGTGCAGAGAATAGAGAGACGGGCGTTTTCAATAAAAGATATTATTTATTGAGCAGTCTTCCTTCTCATGCAAGAGAAATAAATTGCCACAATTGCAATACTTATTGTGAAGTAAAGTACGTACAGTAAAAGGAGTATTATGAAATAATACTGTAAAAGCATTGATATGGTTTCTTAGCCATAAGATACTTTAAAATGGATTAAACATATATACATATATACATAGGCTAACGTGCTCAACTGGTGCTTTCTAAAATACGCCTACCCCGGTGTACCTGACCTAAGCCTAATACGTGGGAAGGAGTAAGTAAGTAGCAGTTTAAGTTAAGTAGGTTTGTTGCCAAGGATCTGTTCAAGAATTCTCTCTAAGGGTTTAGTCAGCACTGTATCTCCCTCTCAGGACCCGATATCCCAGTCACCCGCAAGGGTAGGCTGGAAACGCCGGAGCTGGATTTTCTTGGCAGGAGAAAAGACAGCGTCTTTCTCAGCGCGTCAAAGAGGAGGGGCAGCGTCCGTTGGCTTCTCGCTTCTGCTGGGCTCTCGGAAAGTAGATTAGCTGCTCTGCTCCAGAATCACCACTGTGTGTTTGCTTAAGGCAATGTTGGTATATTTATACCTGAAAGGTGCCGAGTTTGACGTAAGGTTTGGACATAAGACGTCAATAAAGATGTCACTAAGAACTGGCTGTTCTTACAGTGCTCGCAGGAGTTCTATTACAAATCAAAACAAAGCAAGCGGGGCTTTCCCAGGTTGCTGGAGGTTTGGTGTGTCGAAAGAACTCGGTGTGCTCTCTAGGAATCCAAGGAAGTAGCTTTGGCCGAGCCTTGGACTGCAAGGGCGATTTACTGAAATATGGATCTGATTATTATGCCATTATAGGGATATTATTGATTATAGCCATATAGGGGCATAAAGTCACAATATTGAATCGGGTTCCTAGATAAAACACATAACCCACTCCACGGTTTTATGTCCATCAATTACTAAAAACTAAGCAATAAAGATGCATGTGTATTCCAACCCACCCCAAAATACATTTTGCATTCGAAATGGTGTATGCGCAATACACGGAACGTTATAGGTACTGTACGTTTTTAAGCAGTGTAATCATCCAACAAAAAAATTGCATATATCTTTAACTGAACGATTTGCGAAAATTACACATGAAATGTCTCTTAATTACAGAAAAAAAGTTGAGACTATTTCATTACATATAAATGAAATTGCTTGTGAGAGTGCTAATGGCTGCAGTAATTTATTGTCTCTAGATTTGATAAAAATAGAAGCTCTGTTCTTTATGAATAATTCTACTATAAGCAGAGTACGTGTGCCAAAAAAAAGGTAAATATTTTGAAATTTTGGAAAATAATAATTTCGTTTCAGGGGAAAATATAGTTCCAAATGTTTTCAGTAGCTTTTGTTTTTCAAAGCTGAAGGCCAAATTCAGAGTTCAAGGGAAAGCTGTGTACCGGTTGGCTTAAAAGTTATTCTTTTGGTTCAGGGGAGAACATGACTTCAGAAAGATGTGCAAAAAAACAGTCTACAGCTTCAGGTAAAAGTTCGACCATGGTTGAAAAGGCTGTTACCGGGCAGTCGTGAGAATGATTGCTGTCATCGATTTCAGTATCAGCAATGCTCACAGAAGGTCGTACCTGGGTGATGTTGCTCTCATTTTTTGCTTCACTGCCACCACCTAATCGTAGTGCAGAAGTCTCAACGAATGCCGTCATCAGGATTGGTAACCGCTGGGGACAACACGATGCATGAGCCGTTACTGGACTCGACATCCATTGGCACTGCTGATTGTAGTGTAAGACAGGTGTCTAACACGCATTCTTCTCCGCATGTGTCAGAAAACAGGAGTATAAACCCATCAACCGATTGGTATTGGGGTCTGAAGAGGTGCATATAAAACAATATCCCAAGGGGTATGATTACACAGATTAATCATAAATTACTGGTAAGGATATCTCTACAGTATTATCCTAAAAGAATAAAGGAGTCAAGTATTTCATTCAAAGTAGTGCTAATAAAGCATCATTTTATATACTGGTCAAGAAAGGCTGGGGGAGGGAAGGGGAGAACAATGGGGGGGGGGGCAATAAACACAATTAATTACAGCACTGTGAGAACAATTAAACAAATGACAAATGACAAGTATCAGCCCAAAAGGTTGTACAAGGTGCACGAGTGCAGTGAATTGTGACACTACGGCAGCGCAAGTGACAAGAGATACAGCGTGAGCGGCGCAAGGTGTAAGGTGCAAATATATACAGTGACAATACAATGGTTTCCAGTTCAATTATGGTGTCCTAATTTAATTTTTCTAAGGAGAACCACTGTAGGGGGGCGCCTAAAGTCTGGCTGTTTGGTCGACGACGTTTCGATCCGGTTGAATGAGGATCATCTTCAGGACATACAGGGCTGGGTGCAGTGCTGTGTGGAAAGGAAATATGGGTAAGGGCAAGCCAATTCACTAAATGAATACCTTATGGAAAGGGGCACAATTAGGGTGCGCTTACCGTTGATCATTGAATATCTGATCAATAGCAGGGAGTTAGCTTGGGGTCAGGCCAGATAAGGTCCAGGTCCGGGCGCTGCACGTGGAGAACTGAAAACAAACATGTGTATGTTTCAGAAATGAGGAAGTATTTCGTGCAGAACAGGGAAGTGAGAGTGGCGGGCGAGAACCTACTCACCAGCAAATTACTTGAATTGGCTCGAAGTCCAGGCGGGGCAATTGCCGATAGGTGGCGGGAAGCGTCCACTTCTACGGCACAAGTCTCAATTATCTGGGGGAAGGACAAAGGGCATTGGAACAACACACTCGGGAAGTAGAAAAACGGAAAAGCAACAAGGCCGAAGTAAATTGCCTGACCCCAAGCTAACTCCCTGCTATTGATCAGATATTCAATGATCAACGGTAAGCGCACCCTAATTGTGCCCCTTTCCATAAGGTATTCATTTAGTGAATTGGCTTGCCCTTACCCATATTTCCTTTCCACACAGCACTGCACCCAGCCCTGTATGTCCTGAAGATGATCCTCATTCAACCGGATCGAAACGTCGTCGACCAAACAGCCAGACTTTAGGCGCCCCCCTACAGTGGTTCTCCTTAGAAAAATTAAATTAGGACACCATAATTGAACTGGAAACCCTTGTATTGTCACTGTATATATTTGCACCTTACACCTTGCGCCGCTCACGCTGTATCTCTTGTCACTTGCGCTGCCGTAGTGTCACAATTCACTGCACTCGTGCACCTTGTACAACCTTTTGGGCTGATACTTGTCATTTGTCATTTGTTTAATTGTTCTCACAGTGCTGTAATTAATTGTGTTTATTGCCCCCCCCCCATTGTTCTCCCCTTCCCTCCCCCAGCCTTTCTTGACCAGTATATAAAATGATGCTTTATTAGCACTACTTTGAATGAAATACTTGACTCCTTGATTCTTTTAGGATAATACTGTAGAGATATCCTTACCAGTAATTTATGATTAATCTGTGTAATCATACCCCTTGGGATATTCTTCTCCGCATAGCATACATCGAAGCACAGGTAAGATGCAGTTCTGCCTTATAGGTCTGAATGAAAGAAACCAGGTCATATTCAGATCTCTTAGCCGGGCCAATCCAAGGACTTTAGTTATGCGGTCCTGGTAGCGTATTGCTGGGATCGTTTCTTCCATCGTTGCCGGAGTCATGTCTGCATTTTGGCTTGCCATATCGGAGCAGAAGAGTCAAAAATAAGATTCCTGCTAAGAGTAAGCATGGGCGAATTTTGCGAATCTGGCGTTCGTGAATTTGCGTATTTGCGAACTCGCAATCCACAAAATCCGCGAATTCTCGCACATTTTTTTTTTGTGTTCGCAAGGGTTTCTGCCAGTTCGCGAGGGTTTTGTACCAGTTCGCAATTGCGAACTTACTTGTCGGCTCGCAACGGTCACGACTATGTTGATTCTACGTCTGGTTCATCATCACACGTTCACAGCACCCTCTGTTTCACCACTGACATCCTCTGTTTCACCCATGCCACCCTCTGGTACATCAATGCCACCCTCTGGTTCATCACTGTAGATTATGGGGGGGGAAAGCAAGCACACCTGCCCTGCTTCAACTGACATGAATTAATTTGGGGTTGATTTATTAATGTGTCACTGTTTTAAAATTCCAGTCTGGCACCTGCTTCCTTATCTGTAATTTGCTTTCTGTTGCAGTGCAATTTTTTTTCCCAGGACCTTTATGGCCTACTTGTAGCTATTCTATGAGCCTGCTGTGAGGGTCAGAGCAGGGTCATAGAATAGTTGCAAGTAGGCAACTGAACTCTGGAGGGGCCCCTCAGGAAGCACTACAGGGAATGGTTACTAATGAGGAGTTTGAACTTTTGCACCTGCTGAGTGCTTTCAGTTTTGCAAAACTCGTTTTTCTGCAATTTCGCGGGATTCGCGGGGTGCGAACTTGCGCGAGATCGAATTCAGAAGCCGCGAATTCGTGCGAATATGCAGTTTGTTTTTTGCGGTGTGTTAGTTCGCAAGGTTTTGTGCGTTTTAGCGAGCCGCTTGTAGCGCAACAGCGCGAAGTTACCCTGACGGTCGTTCACGGGCGCGGCCATCTTGTTTGCATGACGTATTTGCGTTTCTGGGCGCGATGTGTAATCTCGCAAAGTGTGCGGCTCACTAGTACAATTTCGCGTGTGATCGAGAGGAAAATCTTGCGCGAACTTACCCACACGGTCGTGAACGGGCGCGGCCATCTTGTTTCTCATTCATTGCTATGGTTCTGGGCATGCTTTCTGTATCCTCTCTGAATCTCTGCCATCCTTTGCTTGTTTGAAGTTTTTTTTAATCTATTTTAATTATTATCTATCCCTCTATTTTTCTAGCTCTATATTTTTGTGTTTTCTGCTACTTTTGGTTAATTTTAAACTACTTTTTTAAACTCTTTTTCTTTTCTTCTTCCCTATTCTATTTCTTCTTTCTTATTTAGCTTCCTTTCTGCCCAGACCATGTTAAAGGGAGCCGGGAAGCATCCTGAGAAGGGGAAGGGTCCCGCATCCCGTGCTTGGCTCCCGTGCGGGCGTTTGAGGGGGGAGACAGTCACAGCCCGGGAGATCTTCAGCGCGGAGGAGGTGGCCGCACTAATTTTTTATGTTCAGCGCCCCCTCCCCAGGACCATCATGGCAGGCGGCAAGATCGCTAGCGGGTACGGGATCCAGGAGCGCCAGAAGCTGTGGGAGAAGGTGTTCCGGGCCATGTACCAACACTCTCGGGTCCGGCGCACCTACAACCAGGCTACCCACCGTTGGACGGATGTCCTGGACCGGGAACGCGACCTGCTCGGCCTTGAGATCCCCGGGCTTGGTGAGTAGTAGTAGCTATTTCTTTACTACTCTGTTTTCTCCTGCTCTGTGTGTTATTATATTGCAAATTTTTGTTTTTTAGCAAGAGCAATAATGCTGCTGATTACATTGTAGGTAAATTATATTTCAAAATCTTCTGTGCATTTCAGGTGCACTGTTCTCCTTCTCAGTAGCGTTGCTACTATGCTTATTCGTTTTCGATTTTGTGTTCATTTCATTGGCCTGTGAAATTATGTATGATTGTAGTTTAAAGAACTGCGTAATGCTAGACACTAAGGGTCAGATTTTTAATTACCGGCGCATCCCTGCAAAGTAGCAGGGATGCGCCAGTAATTGTGCGCCACGCCACCACCACCCATGGTGCGCCGTATTTACAATGCGGCGCACCATGGGCCCAAAACGTCACCAAAGCATTACGCATCTGTGCCGCAAAGGCGGCGCATTGCTGGAGATGCGTCGCAACGATGGCACAGCTCCAGCAATGCTCTGGGGTGCCCTATCTCCTCAATGCTGCGTCAAGCCGTACGTCTGCTTCAAGCAGGTGCAGGGTTTGAGTCACGCATCATTGTCCTCAAAGTGACTGATTGAAATCTTGTAGATTTCCCTCAGCCACTTTTAGGATGCGTTCCTTGTCAGGAACGCCCTCCCTTGCGCCAGAATGATCCCTGATGGCGCAGGGCTTTACAACGTGATGCATCTCCCATATGCGTCACGTTGTTAATATACGCCCACCATGGCGCCTCTTTTGTTCTGCCGCTGCATCACAAATGTCACGCAACAATGGAGCAAAAGAGCCGCAAGGGGCTTCTAAATCAGCCCCTACAGACTCAAGTCCAGTCCTTCCTTTGTACACATGGCGATAAGAAGAAATAATGGTGGTGGATTGATAGTTTGAGTATTTTAATGACTGGTTAATGTAGTAGGAAACTTTTTAGTGTTGTCGCTGATCTGCAATCACAATGGACTTTGTCTGTTACTTCGCGTGCTGCGGACTGCTGCCTGCCAGTCCTAGGCGAACCTTTTTAAGTAGTTTGTTTAGTGAGTTACATAAAAACTTTCCAAGTCAACGGTCCGCAAATCAAGCAATACTAATAACGTAGTAGACCACATGAGATCGGTCAATATATCCCGTGGAATAGTTGTCTATTTGCTATTTCGCCAAAATATTTTGTTATTGTTCTTTTGAAATGTTTGATTTGGTTGACAAATATCATCCATGTTTTCTGGTCTTTCTTTCTTTCATGTTGTACATCAGCTCCCCCCAGGGGCAAGAGGGCATTGGAGGAGGCTGCTGCTGCTGCTGAACAGGATCGGTCAGGCGAGGGCTTCTTTGCTGGCCCCGGTAAGTTTTAATTTTAATATAGAGTACCTATTTTTTCCTAGCGTTCCTCATTCGATTTTTTCTAAATTGTCTTTGATATTCTTGTAGACTGTATCTAAATTCTTATCCTGCCTCAACTATGACTCCCTGTGGTTTTACTAGATTATTCTTATTAGTCTGTCTGTGTAGCTAAGTAAGATTTCACATTTGGCCTTTCAATTAGACTCCCATTCTAGTCAGCAATAGCTCAATGCACTGAGCGCCGTCCTCTGGGATTGTCCATAATGTCTTTTCAAGTCTTCTAAATGTTTATGCTTTGACAATTGGCAACAATAAAAAGGTGAATGACCACCAAGAAAGAATATGATACTACTTTACTTTTGGTTTGGATAGGAGGACAATCCATTCTACTACTGTTGCAGGGACAAATCTGCACAAACAGAACTATGGACACTAAATAGTGCATTGTTTATCAATTATAATAGGCGCAGGTAGACTTTCCACATACCTCAGTGATATCAGTCTTTGAAGAACCCCCAATCTCCTTACTGACTAGATAGTGTGGCAGAGTCATTAGCTCCCGAATTCATCGATGATTGATCTCCAATGATGATTATCCAACGAAGGACAAGAGTACGGAGTCAGAGTCCAGAAGTGTGGGAGGCACGGACTCATGCTTGCAATTGCAAAACCTTTTGCTCATTCACTCATGACCAAAAACCACAGAGTCTATTTAAGTTTTAAAGCTTCATTAAAATTTAATATATTTACTAAAATCAAGCTTGTCATAAAACATAAACGGTTGATTAAAAATGGAAAAGTGCTTATACTCATTTTTTATTTCCCACATTTATTGTGGGCGAGCCGAGCCCTCGCCTGGTTTAAACTTTCATTTTTCTTTTTGGTGCGGAATCATTGGTCCCTTCGTCCTAATGATTTCTTCTTAGAAGTGAAGCTTCTGTCTGTTATGAGGAAAATGGTGCGTGTTGAAAACCAAGCATTCATCAGTTGTGCCAAATAATGCTGCAAGACAACACCCTTCCCTGGAAACAGGGACATTTTTACTTTAGAGTAGACAGTCACAAATTAGTAGATTGGTTTCTGTATTCACATTTCTTCATTCCTAGACAAAATACTACTGAGTGGTGTATGTCTATGACATCTAACATTCTTAAATGTACTTTGTAGGTGGAACATCTGGTGCTAGGCCCAGCGCGGAGGTTGAGGGAAACTCTGGGGAGGAGGCGGTGCAAGTGCCGGACCAAACTGCTGTGCGGGTTGCCACGGTAGTGGCGGGCAGTGGTAAGCTCTTATATTCCTTACTTATTGAGATTGCAGACTGCATAGTGTGCTGCTCCCCGTGAGAAAACGTAAGGTTTGTCCAGATGAGAGACATGAAGAAGAATGATTAACATTTAGGGGCCTATTATGATGGCGGACGGACCTGAGTCCGTCCGCCACCATAGAGTAGGAGGGAGCGTCCGCAGGGGCAGTGGCGGTCCCTCCGTGGTAATTAGGATGTGACCACCACCCTGGCGGTCACATCCTGTATTTTTATCATTGCGGCGGGTGCTGCTTGAAGCAGCACCCGCTGCAATGATAAAAATGTAAGTTGTGCATTTGCATGCACAGAGAGGCAGGCACCGCGTGGTGCCTGCCGATTTGTGCAGGCAAATGCAGGGGGGTACCATAGGTACCCCCCATGTGCACCCCCCAGCCCCCTTCACCTCTGGGGGCCCGCAACGGGCCCCCAAACAAAAACCCGTATGCCTTTTCACGTCGGAAATGCCGCCGTGTAAAGGCATGTGTTCCACCAGACATCCTGCTTTTCCGCCGCGGACGGGAGGCGACCGCGGCGGAAAAGCTGCGGACTGAAAAACAATCCCCCAGCCATCCTAATCTGGTGGGGGGTCTTTTTCGGTCCGCTGCGGATTTCCTGCTTCCTCCGGGCCGGCGGTGGATTCCGCCGGCCCGGAGGATGTGGGAAATCCGCAATCCTAATCTGCCCTATAGTTTAATGGATGGATGCCTGGATCATGGTACTATCTGACTCTTAGATAGCATATGTGTATCTAGAGAGAGTAGACGGTCACTGGATGAACTAAGTGTTACTTTGAAGAGCATGTAACACCACACCCGCACGTCCGTCCCAGTGTAGGAAAGGCAAGGAAAAGAAGTTGTAATTTTGTCGAATGCTACCATGAATAGTAGCAGTAGTTTGTATTGCACGCACAGCATGTATCCGGCTATTACGATGGCCACTCACTACCTCTGTTAATAAGTTTAGTAGAACTCGGTCATTCATGTGTGGATGTATCACTGTTCACTCAATAAAAAGCAAAGCACCTAAAGTCATCCAATATGTAAGTAAATACATACCATGTGCAGTGATAGATAATCAGATTATTTATCTTCTTCCTTTTCCTTTTCTAGTATTCATTGGCACTGTAGGGTGAAAGTTAAATTAATTAAGCAGTAGCCCTTGTAACGGTGTATTCTCAGTGCCACCCGTAACAGAAAAGTAAGAGCATCACCACCTACATGTACTGGACTGGTACAGTAACGCAAGTCTGTCTCACTCATCATGGCGGGCGTCTGTTTTCCTCGGGTGCAAGTTGACTGCGCTGGCATTATGCCGGCTTGCAGAAGTTAACGTACCAATTTTGCTAAACAAGAGAGAAGAAGAAGAATAAGACTGGTGCACTGTCATAGTCGACTCTAATGGAGTGAGTCCATAGTGCTCGTAGAATTGATTCCTTAAACTCCCACTAATGTTAGAGCAAGGGTGAAGAAGTGGGAGGTTAGATAGATACTGGCCACAATAGTTATGTACTGCACTTGCAAGTTGCTAGTTCTACTGTGACACAACTTTCTGCTGAATCATTTTTTGTTAATCTTAAAGAGCATTGGTTACAGACTATGTCTTTCTTTCTTCATATAGATGCTCCTTCCAAACCAACCCGGAAGGAGCTGGCTAGACGGGTCCGGCAACAGAGGCTGAAGGCCACTGTCGCTGAATATCGGCGGCTGGTGGCCCAGGAGGAGGGGGACACGCAGTCTACCACAACATCTACCGGGACAGCTGCATCCTCCCCCGCGCTACCTGGGTCACCCAGACATCGCAGGTCTCCAGCGGTACAGAGCCGGGGTACCGCAGCCACCCGCCACCGCCGAGCAAAGAAATCAGCTGCCCCCCACAGCAGTTGCAAGAAACGCATGCACCGCCTTTCCCTGAGGGTTTCCTACCTCGAGCAGGAGCTGCTCAACACGAAAACCCTGCTCGAGACCCTCCGCAAGGAGCATTCTGACCTGGCCCGGAAATTCAACAGCAGCAGCCAGCAGTAGGAGGAGACTGTCCCTTGCCCCTTTTTTAAAGACTTCTGGGGGGTGGGAATTGGGAGTTGGGTTTTTTCACTTTTTTGGACTTTTCACGGACATTCGTTGGGGTTAGGGAGGGGGGGTGGGTTGGGTCTTGTGGGAGATTATTTTTGTCAGGGATATAAATATACTTTAAACTTTATCTTAGCATACGTGTTTTTTTTACTGCTTTTGAAGCTGGTGGGTGGTGGTTTAACAGTAACTTTGTTTTGGTGACACTTAAGTGGCATCTTGATTCAAGTTGTGTAATTAATTGCCCAAATGTTGAATTTGGTAAGTAAGTTGCACGTATCAAACCATTCCTCTTATTAGCGGCACTCCTCCATTCCAGCTGACGCTTTGTCCATCAATGTTGGTGACCAGAAGACATCCTGTCCACTGCCTGCCTGGCGGATGCTGAATTGCGGCTCGCTAATGTGAAGCCTGACTTCATCCTTTTTTTCCCATTGCACAGACTGAAACCCGGCCTGTAATTATTGGTGGAAAAACAGGAAGTGATATTAGAACACCACTGACAAATAAATATAAGGTATGTACGCTGTGTAGTGCAAAAAGTCCCACTTTGAGTTTCCTAAAAGACAGTACAATATTTTTGAAAGTGCGTACTCTGTCTGAGTCTCCTTTTGAAGGATAAATAGGTATGGGCAAATTAATTTAGCGGATCTTTCCCCTCAAGCTAGGTGTACTGTAAACTGTGTTTTAGAACAAAATTAGACCTTCCTAGCAGTGCTCCCACCCAGACCCTTACTAAAGCCAGTCGCAAAAATGTAGAAGGCCCCCAATCAGATCTCAAAAAACGAGGCCTAGTAGAAAACTGGTGACAAAACATACTTTGAAAGTAAAAGTAGGACCAAATCCCCCCTTACCCACCGTGGATTGTATTCAAACCACTTGCAAGCAAGCAAAAGTATCCATTCCCAGCATCGCTCCAAGACTCGCAAACCCCCCCACAAACAGCCCCCCACCCAAACACATGCAATACAAATACAGCTAACCCTAACAAGCCCTAAGTTAAGAATAGTGGCAAACGCTTTCTTTACTATGCCAAATCCCCCCTTTTCCCCCATGGATTTTCTTCAAATCACTTGCAACCAAAATTACACATTCCCACAAGTGCTCTAAGACCCCAGTACTCAGTTGCAAAAATATAGAAAACCCCAAAACACATGCAATCCTGCTGCTAGGGCTAACCCTAACGAACCCTAAGTTACAAAAAGTGCCAAAAGGCTTTTCCACATGGCTTTTCTCCAAACCAGTTTTATCCGGTATTAGACCTTCCCAGCAATGCCCCAAGACCCGCCAACCCACCCGCAAAAAATCACAACACCCCCAAACAGCCAAAAAGGAAAATCTCATACTTACAATATTTATCGGCCTTCTGTCCAAACACGCTGTGCAGCTAGGTCATAACTCCCGTTTTCCACCATGGATTTCCTGAAAAGCAAATGCATTCAAAATTAGACTGTGCCAGCAGTGCTCCCAGACCCCAAAACCTACCCACAAACACCCGGAACCCCCCCAAAGAGCACCTCAAAGACAAGCAAGTCAGCAAAAATGCAAAGATAATTTCGCCTCCGATTTGGTCCAAACCACTTTTATCCGGTATTAGAGCTTCCCAGCAATGGCCCCAGAGCCGTCAACCCAGGCGAAAACAAGTAGAAGACCCCCAAACAGCCAAAAAGCAAAAGGACAAAAATGGGGTCATTTTCATGGCAATTTCCAAAATCACTCCGCGCTCGCTCTGCAGCTAGGCCCTAACTCCCCTCTGCCACCATGGATTTGCTTCAAACCTCTTGCAATAAAAAGTATCCATAGCCAGCAGTGCTCCCAGACCCCGAAACCCACCCACAAACACCAGGAAGCCCCCCAAACAGGCCCCCGAAAACGCTACATTGAGCGAAATGTCAGAAATAGCAAAAACTTTTTTCTCATGGATTTTGTCCAAACCAGTTTTATCCAGTATTAGAGCTTCCCAGCAATGGCCCCCAGAGCCGTCAACCCAGGCGAAAACAAGTAGAAGACCCCAAAACAGCCAAAAAGCAAAAGTACAAAAATGGGCACTTAGTCATTTTCATGGCAATTTCAAAAATCACTCCGCGCGCGCTCTGCAGCTAGGCCCTAACTCCCCTCTGCCACCATGGATTTGATTCAAATCTCTTGCAATCAAAAGTATCAATAGCCAGTAGTGCTTCCAGACCCCGAAACCCACCCACAAACACCAGGAAGCCCCCCAAACAGGCCGCCGAAAACGCTACATTGAGCGAAATGTCAGAAATAGCAAAAACTTTTTCCTCATGGATTTTGTCCAAACCAGTTTTATCCGGTATTAGACCTTCCCAGCAATGCCCCAAGACCCGCCAACCCACCCGCAAAAAAAAGCACAACACCCCCAAACAGCCAAAAAGGAAAATCTCATACTTACAATATTTATTGGCCTTTGGTCCAAACGCGCTGTGCAGCTAGGTCATAACTTCCGTTTTCCATCATGGATTTCCTGAAAAGCAAATGCATTCAAAATTAGACTGTGTCAGCAGTGCTCCCAGACCCCAAAACCTACCCACAAACACCCAGAACCCCCCCAAAGAGCACCTCAAAGACAAGCAAGTCAGCAAAAATGCAAAAATAATTTCGCCTCCGATTTGGTCCAAACCACTTTTATCCGGTATTAGAGCTTCCCAGCAATGGCCCCAGAGCCGTCAACCCAGGCAAAAACAAGTAGAAGACCCCCAAACAGCCAAAAAGCAAAAGTACAAAAATGGGGACTTAGTCATTTTCATGGCAATTTCCAAAATCACTCCGCGCGCGCTCTGCAGCTAGGCCCTAACTCCCCTCTGCCACCATGGATTTGCTTCAAACCTCTTGCAATCAAAAGTATCCATAGCCAGCAGTGCTCCCAGACCCGAAACCCACCCACAAACACCAGAAAGCCCCCCAAACAGGCCCCCAAAAATGCTACATTGAGCGAAATGTCAGAATTAGCAAAAACTTTTTCCTCATGGATTTTGTCCAAACCACTTCTATCCGGTATTAGACCTTCCCAGCAATGCCCCAAGACCCGCCAACCCACCCGCAAAAAAGCACAACACCCCCAAACAGCCAAAAAGGGAAATCTCATACTTACAATATTTTTCTGCCTTCTGTCCAAACGCGCTGTGCAGCTAGGTCATAACTCCCGTTTTCCTCCATGTATTTCGTGAAAAGCAAATGCAATCAAAATTAGACTGTGCCAGCAGTGCTCCCAGACCCCAAAACCCACCCACAAACACCAGGAATCCCCCCAAACAGGCCCCTGAAAACATGATAGTGAGCAAAAAGTCAAAAACGTTTTCAAGTCTGATTTGGTCAAAACCAGTTTTATCCGGTATTAGACCTTCTCAGCAATGCACCAAGACCCGCCAACTCACCCGCAAAGAAGTAGAACACCCCCACATGTGCAGAGTCTTTCTTCATTGGGCGTAATCCAGCCCTCTGCTTTGAGGGAAATAGGAGTCTGGAGGAGGAGGATAGAGGAGCATTTTCTTGTGAACTTGTGAACCTGAGGAATGCAGACTGCGGCACCTTCAAATCAATAAGCAAATAAGTGAAGACAGTTCTGCTGATGGGCTTGTTTTTGTGATTAGGTGATTAAAGTTTTAATTATATTAACTGTGCAAAACAAAGAAAGACAGACACACAGGAATAAAAGTGAATAAGGACGAAAAAGAAAGTTATTGATTCATTGGCTCATTTTCAGGGCTCTGTGTCAGGGAATAAGAGTTTGTCCTCATACTCTGCGAATTCAGGCAGGAGTAGGTCAGTGTCACCTAACAGAGAAGAAATTCCCTCATCTAAGTTGCTGTCCTCCTCGTCTTCTTTCGGCGTGCATTCTCGTACTTTGTAATCTGATGGTATGAGGTGCTGATTCATCTTGATCATTGTTAACCTCTCCACATTTTTGGGCGAGAGGCGGGTCCGTTTGCAAGTTACAATGCCACCAGCAGCACTGAAAACACGTTCAGAAGACACACCTGCGAGTGGGCAAGACAAGTAGTTTATAGCCAGGTTGGAGATCTGTGCCCACAATTCTTATTTACCATGCCAATACGCCAATGGGTCAGCATTAAGATAGACCTCTGTTGAGTCATTCAGATAGTCCTGCACCATCGACTGAAGGTTCTCCACGGTTCCTCCACTTTGCTTACCTTTTGCTAGGACCTTTTGAGAACCAAACCCAAGCTGATTTAGCCAATCCTCTTCTTCACCCAATGTTACTGTTGTGTCTGGTGCAGATGATCCGGTTGCCGGTGTCTTTAACGGCTGAGAGGTCACTTGTGCCACAGCCACAGGTGCAGAAATTGATTTTTTTGACTGGGGATGGCCTGCTGAAGCTGATTTACTGCCTTTTCCTTCAATGTTCTGCCGTTCTCTTTCAAACCTCATGGCTGACAAGGCTAGCCAACGTTTGTACTTTGTAGCATCTTCATCACCAAAAGGAAAGAATGCTCTGCCTGCCAGCGCCTTTTTGTAGCGTGGATCCAGAATAGTAGCACAAATGTAATGCTGTTCTGAGTGGATCATTTTAAGACGTTCATCGCCAAGTAGGCGCTCTAATAATTTCTCCGGCAAAACAAAAGCGTCTTGCTTTTCTTTATCTTTTTGAAACATAGAAGACACCGCCTTCAGTTGGTGCTCCAGCATGTGCAACAATGGGATAGCTTTTCCCAAATTACAGTCCTCCCTGCTGACTGCACGCGTGAAGACCTCAAAAGGACGAAGCATGTCTGTCAGGCTTTTAACTAGCTTCCATTGCTCTGCATCTAGCCTCAGGTCCTTCTGAGCTGTACCCAGTGTTAAGAAATACTGATCGAGTACCGTATACTGCTCATACAGACGCTCAAGCATGTAGAAGGTTGAGTTCCAACGTGTTGGCACCTCCTGGATGAGTGCTTTCACTGGCATTCGATTTTCATGTAGCAGGCCCCTCAGATGCTTCCGGGCCTTAAAAGAATGGCTGAAATGGTTGCACATTCTTCGGCAGGTAGCCACTAACTCGCATGCTGGACTGTCTTCTTCACTCAAGAACTTTTTTAACAACCAGGTTTATACAGTGTGCCAAACACGGCACTCTGAAATAGTTACCCAGCTCCATGGCCTTAACTACATTGGCGCCATTATCCGTGGAAACATAACCAATCTGGCGTTTTTTTGGGGACAGCCAGTGAAAGACCTTTGTGTTAAACTCATTCAAAATGTTTTCTGCTGTATGACGTTTCTCCAAGCCAAACATGGCTAGTGTTGCATGCTTCCGAGCAGCTTTAAAAACTTGGTCCGGGTCAACACCTGCGTTTAGCTTTGCTTTAACCCCTGAAAAAGAGACCCAGTGTGCAGTGATGCACATGTAATCAGTGCCTGCGGCACTGGTCCACATGTCTGTTGTCAGATGTATAGTGTGAACAGCACTCTTCTGCAAAGCTGCCCCAATCACCTCCAGGACATCTTCATGTAGTGCTGGAACCGCAACTCTGGCAAAATAGAACCGGCTAGGAACCTTCCATTTAGGGCAGAGCGCTGCCACTAATTCTAGAAAACCAACCCCTTCTACAAAAGAAAAAGGGAGAAGGTCCAGAGCTAGCATTTTAGCCAGCTTAGTGTTATACAGACGCGTCAGTGGGTGGTTGCGTTCATATGGCGCGTCTGAAAACAACATGGTTCTAATGTTGGCCTGGACCATTTTACGGGATGATGATGATGACTTCTTCGACCCAGTTACGCTCGCTGATGAACTTTTTCGCATTGGTGTCTCACTCTCTCCCGCACTCTTAGTGTGGCTCACAGGGGGTGTGCTGACAGGGGTACTGGGTGTAAGTGAAGTGTTTGACACTTCTTCCTCCTCGTCATCATCAGATGAAACATCAAAGTTTTCTTGACTTGCAATTTGGTCTTCCTTGATCTCCTTTAGGTGCGCAAACCATTGGACAGCATGCTGTCTCTTAAGATGACCTCTCTGGCCTCCGGTCCCATAGTTGGTACCAAACTTACCACGACTAAGTGAAAGCTTACAAATGCTACAAATGGCTATGTTTTTCTTTTTTGGGCAAACACTAAAGAAGTCCCAAACTGCGGACTTGAAGTGTCTGTGGGGGCCGGAGGAGGCGATACTGGTGGTGGTCATGCTGCTAATGCTAGATGAAGTGGAGGATGTGTATTGCCGAACTTTACTACGTTGTGTACTTTCACCACCACTAATTGAGGTCGAGGTGGATGGAGGTCCGTTCTGGTGAGGAAGAAATATGAAAGCGGTAGGTGGTGGTGTACTAGTTAACTCCAATGATTGTGCTGTTCCCATTGCCTCCTCGTCGACAACATCATCACGCTCAGCAGCTTTTCAGGCTAGGGTCAAAAGATCTGTTTGCTGCATGCCCACTGAGTCTGGAGTGAAGTGTATGATGACTGCGTCGTCGTCGTGAAAGTCTTCATCAGCAGGAGTATACGCCACTTTTTTTTGAGCGTCATCATCACACTCCATAAGTACGAGACTTTCGGGGACCTTCCTTTTACGCTTAGCTACCTTTGTCAGATCATGGTGTGCCTCACTCTCAGACGGCAGTGGTGGTTCCCAAGTATGATCCATATCATCAGAAGGAGGTGCTGCTTGAAGAAGATGTAGACACCACCCTTGATCTTTTCCTTGCTAGGGATGTGGAAGACAATGAATGATCATCAGGAGGAGTGGCTTCCTCAAATGATACCTCGGCTTGGTTGTCGATTTCCTGATGTGCCCCTACTTCGGGAGGAACAACTATTGTGGGCACTCGTGACCCTCCATGCACCTCTGCTTGCGCATCTCCTTGCGCTGCCTCTCCTTCCACATGTACTTGGGCTTGTACTTGCACATGTGGTTGTTGTTGCGGCTGTGGTTGTTCAACACTCGTCAGATGAGTTACAACAACCTGTGTTGATTGAGGGACATTGCTGCTACTTTCTTGCGATGAGCCAACATCACTTGTCGATGGTGATTGAACAACTAGACTAAGTGCCTCTGCAGCACTCAAGGGCTTGGACTTAAGTTGGCATGGTGGTGGTGGCACTGAGCACAATGGAGCGGGGGTGCTTCTCCCAGCTTGGTCCCCAGCAGATCCTGCTGCTGCTGCAGGCGTACTTTTTTTTTTACTCCCAAAAAATGTGGCGGGCGGCACACCAGTCTACTTGGTAACTTGCTTCTTCTGCTCCTTACTGGCAACTTTCTTGCTAGAGGAGCTACGGGGAACTTTTTTTGAGGCCATCTTCTTCAGAGGTCAGAATAGCAGGCCGCAGTTGCACGAGTTGCAGAGTTGTCTGTGGCCAGACGTGACATCGCGTGACGTTATGCTGCACACACACCGCTGCAGGACTTCTTCCTGGCACTGGTGGTTCTCTTGAGTCTTGTGCACCTAAAAGCAATGGAAGACAGAGGAACATCAGTTCAGCTATACACTCCAAAAACTCGAAAATCACATAAAAATCAGCACAATCCCAACCCATCCATGCCCTCCATGATGTTTAAATTCAAGACACCCCACAGAAAGACTAGGTCCATGCACCACTCACTACTCCTGGGCCTAATGGATGAAAGCTAGGCAAAATGGGTGCAGGCCTGAGAACACTGCCTGCATTCAAAATGGCCCCTTGCCTCCCAGCACATGCCCAGGGCCTGCCTGTACCAGCACTCAAAATGGCCCCCACCCACATGGCCTGTCCCCATGAACACCCCAAAAAATTGAAAAATACAGAAAAATCAGCACAATACCATGCCATCCTTGCCCTCCATGATGTTTAAATTCAAGACACCCCTCAGAAAGACTAGGCCCATGCACCACTCACTACCCCTGGTCAAAAGGCCCCAACAACAGCCCAAAAAATCGAAAAACACAGAAAAATCAGCACAATCCCATGCCATCCATGCCCTCCATGATGTTTAAATTCAAGACACCCCACAGAAAGACTAGGCCCATGCACCACTCACTACCCCTGGTCAAAATGCCCCAACAACAGCCCAAAAAATCGAAAAACACAGAAAAATCAGCACAATCCCATGCCATCCATGCCCTCCATGATGTTTAAATTCAAGACACCCCACAGAAAGACTAGGCCCATGCACCACTCATTACCCCTGGTCAAAAGGCCCCAACAACAGCCCAAAAATCGAAAAACACAGAAAAATCAGCACAATCCCATGACATCCATGCCCTCCATGATGTTTAAATTCAATACACCCCACAGAAAGACTAGGCCCATGAACCACTCACTACCCCTGGTCAAAAGGCCCCAACAACAGCCCAGAAAATCGAAAAACACAGAAAAATCAGCACAATCTCATGCCATCCATGCCTTCCATGATGTTTAAATTCAAGACACCCCACACAAAGACTAGGCCCATGAACCACTCACTACCCCTGGTCAAAAGGCCCCAACAACAGCCCAAAAACATCGAAAAACACAGAAAAATCAGCACAATCCCATGCCATCCATGCCCTCCATGATGTTTAAATTCAAGACACCCCACAGAAAGACTAGGCCCATGCACCACTCACTACCCCTGGTCAAAAGGCCCCAACACCAGCCCAAAAATCGAAAAACACAGAAAAATCAGCACAATCCCATGCCATCCATGCCCTCCATGATGTTTAAATTCAAGACACCCCACAGAAAGACTAGGCCATGCACCACTTACTACCCCTGGTCAAAAGGCCCCAACAACAGCCCAAAAATCGAAAATTCCAAAATTGTAGTTGCAGCAACTGTAGTGCCCCAAACAAACTTACTTGTGAAATTTTTAATCCAAAAGTGATCCAAAGAAAGTCAAAAAGGCCTCAAATCCAAATATCCAGCAGCATCCACAAAAAGTAATCCTTCCAGCTCAAGATCCGAATGAAAGTGACCAGCACATGAAGAAAGCACTGGGAGGAGCCTGTTGGACAGGAACAGGAAGTTGGAGACTGTGGGGCACTTCCTTCCTCCCACCCCCCCCCCAAAATGGACTCCTTGCAAAAAAAGTGCCGGCAAATGTCAACCTGAGGAGTTATTCTGATAAAAATCATCATTTTCAGAAGGTTTATGCTGCTTGCTGGTGGATTTCTTGTGCAGAATTGCAAATTCTGTATTTCGCGAGTGCGAGATTGTTGCTGCCCGCCGTATCTACGTGTTCACAATTGCGAACTCTCGCAATGCGTGCTGTGCAAGGTGGCAAGCCGCGATTACGTAATCACGGTCGCCAAACTCCCGCGGGATCCCGCAACAAGATCCAAAATGGCGCAGCTCTCGCAAAATATCGAGAAAAACAACTCGGCAAACGCTGAATGACGGTTAGTGAACGCCGCGCGCCGCAATATTGTATCACCAAGCAAAAAAATCCGCCGCGTGCGAATTTGCAGATTTTCGACAAATTCGCGAGAGTTCGCGGATTGCGAATTTACCGAAAATCCGCAAAATCCGCGAGCGGAAAGGATTTTACGCCCATGCTTAGCTACGAGTCCCAAAAGTAGTGGTAGGCCACCAAAAACCGAATGGACAAAATTGGGAAAGATGCCCAGGACTGCTTCGAAGGGTGTTAACAGTCCCGAAAAAATTGTCTTAAATACATTTGAGATACCACTGGCATCTGACATATTTAAGATTTGGCTTAGTATTTCTACGAAATGCATGGGGCAATTAGTTGATAAAAGTGTATGTATCTCTGCCGTTGTCCTTGCAACTTGAAGATCATACGTTTCTTCTGATAACGTAATGGGCACTGTTGTCTGTAAAAGCACAGACTTCATTCTGCTTAAAGTATCAATTCGTATAGAAGAGATATTCAATGGAGGCCAAATCGTCACTTCTGAGTCTCCAGGGCCGTTTGGATACAATGCTTGCATACAGCAAGTGACCATGGAACTAACGCTTACGAGATATGCTTTCCCTGGCACCATGCCACAACAGCTGTGGTCCGTTATTAGAACGTAACTCCTGTTAGAAAGTTGTCTAAAGAATGGCTCTATCTGTGTTGCAGGTGTGCGGTGCTGGTGGCATGAAAAGTTATTTGAAGTCCCCTCACAGGCCCCATGTAAATTAATACCTTGGCACAGAAGTATACCGCTTAGTGATTGTTTACAATTATTACCACTAAGAAATACATTCTGGTTTTTGTCACTATAACATGTGTGTGTATAAGGTAATTTCCATGATGACTTAATGTACCCTTTACCCAACCTTTCATACTGGCCTGCTGGTATATACTCTTGGCATTTTTTAAATTGGAAAGTTGTTATCGGAATTGTGATAATCCCGTGTATTATCCATTCAATGACAGGTCTTTCTGACATTGTCAATGGTAATCTCTCAATCTTTCAATGCTCAGAATCGTATAGTCTGCTCCTTTCTGCGCCAAACTGATTTGTTTATCAGTAAGGTTAAAGATAGAGAACAATGACGTTGTGTTGATTAAACGCCAAGGCACATAGCCTGAATGCAGGTTTTGCAACGTCCAGCCTAGTTGTGCAATAGAACGTAATTGGGACTGACCATGTTGTAACATTAGCAAGTCCTGATCTATTATATCTATAGCAGATGATACAATACTGTCCAGTGAATATATTCTGGAGGACAGAGTCATTAACACGTTGTCCACAACAGAAAGTGATTTTTCCAAATTAATACAATCAATTTCTAGTATTTTCTCTGCTGTCTCAATTTGAGTCACTTTCCATGCCTCGTTGTAAGCAGCGTATATACTGGACGCTATGAAACGTTTTTGTCGCTGTTTGCGTGGTCCCATTATGAAATTGCGCAAGTCAGCACCATCTTTAAGTAAAGATAAGTGTTGCTTAATTTCTGCCAGTGTGGATGTTTGTAGCCATTCAAGGCATAGTTTCCCTACACTGTATGTTGTTACTATCCCTGTATGTTGTCTCTGGGAGTATCTAGGGTCTGGTCTGGTCATTTTTAACCCCTGTATTTTGGTCAAGAATCTATCTTGACATTTATTTGTGTCTGTTGGCCAGATTAACCACTTTTTCCAATCAGGATGTGTTCTATTTTGATGTAAAATTTGGGATACGTCTATCTCAATATCTGTGGTTGTGTTATCCGGTATTGGCTTTGGAATAGACGGTTTGTTTAAGTCTTTGATTTTGGCTAGGTCAAAACAGGTAGTTTGTTGAATGGTGTCATTCATAAACATTATTTGTTCTGGTATCATGCAGGCTCGCAATAATGCTTCTAGGCCTTGTACCTGCCATTCTTTTGTACCCCAGATGGTTTTTGTTTCAATTAAGCATGGGCGGAAAATCCGTTTCGCTCGCGGATTTTGCGGATTTTCGGTAAATTCGCAATCCGCGAGATCCGCGAATCTCCCGCAAAATCCGCAAATCCGCGAGCAGCGGATTTTATGGCTTGCTCGCACTGTTCGCGTGAGTTCGCGGCTTGCCAGTACAACTTCGCACCCCGCGAGTAAGTGCTAAATTGCAGAAATACGATCTTCAGCAAAACTGAAACTACTTACCAGGTTCAAAAGTTCAGGCTCATCATTAGTAGCCATTTCCTGTAGTGCTTCCTGAGGGGCCCCTCCAGAGTTCAGTTGCCAGTTGCAACTATTATGTGACCCTGCTCTGAACCTCAGAATAGTTACACATATGCCACAAAGGTCCTGAATTACAGCTAAGGGAGACAAGCAGGAGCCAGGCTGGAAGTTAAAATCCATTAATCAGCCCCTAATTCATTATTGTCAGTTGGGGCAAGGCAGGTGTTGTAACTAATTTTGCAACAATGAAAGCACTTAGCAAGTGCAAAAGATCACTAATCAGGAAGCACTAAGGAAGCAGGTGCCAGCTAAAAAAATATTCTGTGACACATTAATCAGCCCCAAATTAATTCAGGTCACTTGAGGCAGGGAAGGTGTGCTTTGCTTTGCCGAAAATAATGTACACTGGACAACCAGAGGGTGTGGTGATGAAACAGAGGGTGGCATGGGTGGGCCAGAGGGTGGCATGAGTAGTCAGAGAGTGGCAGTGGTGACAGAGAGTGGCAGTGATGAAGAAGAGTGTCCCAAACAGGCTGGACACGTAGAAACAACAAGTTCGCAAAACTTGCGACCCGACAGGTAAGTTCGCAAATTGCGAAATTGTAAAAACCCTCGCGAACTGGCAGAAACACGCGCGAACACACAAAAAAAAAAATCCGCAAATTCGCGGGAATTCGCGGATTTTGCGGATTGCGAGTTCGCAAATCCGCAAAATTCGCGAACGCGAGATTCGCAAAATTCGCCCATGCTTAGTTTCAATGTTGTTTTTCCAGAAATCAAAACCAAATGTAATCATTTTTTCATAAAATATTTCCGAATAGATCAATTTAGTATTTGTCAGCATGGTTTTTGTCCCTGTTTTATTTAACAGTTTATAATAAAATGTTTCTGCATCACTTGTGTTAAACCCTGAGAAGTATTGGAATTTCTCATAGAATGTTTTTGAACTGCTTTTAGGTGGAGTTGCACAATGTTCCCATTGATTATATTTAAAAACATTTCTAGGTTGAGCAGATTTATGCAAATAGTGTTCTGCATAGTGGGTATAGCAATACATCTGTTCATAATTCGATGAACCTTGCAAATAATCATGGGGCATATTATCAAGGGATTTATCTCTGCTTTTTTGGCTTTAAAAGCGAAGAAAGCGGAGATAAAATTATCTCTCTATCAGCAACAGGGTGCTAACACGCAAATTCGCATGTTAGCACCCTTTTTCTCTACGCTTCCCCTTGCATCTCTAATGAGATGCAAAGTGGGCGTTCCAGAGAAAAATAATAGGAGAAATGTTGTTAAGCGACATTTCTCCTATTATCAAGGATTTCGCTAACCCTGTTAGTGATAAAAAAAAGCAGTGCTAACCGCGGTTAGCACTGCTTTTTTTACACCTGGTATTTTCCTGACTTAGCCATGATATCCTATGGAAGGTGGATATCATGGCTAAATTTGTGAGCCCCTATCATCAAGCTAACGCCAAACTTCGAGAGATTATCGTTGGTTTTCCAGCGATAAGCTCTCAATTGGCAGTTAGCGCAAGGATTTTTATCACTACTGAGATAAACCTTGCTAATAGCAAGTTATCTCTGCGATAATTTCCGGCGATGCTTAGCGTTAAAAAATTCGTTGCTAAGCATCGTTAGCGGTAAATATCGCTAAACGTTGGTAATATGCCCCCATGTTCTGTAAATTTTGCTGATAATACTAAATCTGACATCATATTATTTATGCTTTCAAAATCCCAATCATCAGAGAATGTACTTGGTTTTACAAAGTCACTTAATGAAACTTTAAACTGATGAGGATATTTCAAGAGTTCGACCGGACCATATAGTTCGTAATCTGTTTTGTCCCAAACTACCCCGCCGGGTATTGGAATGGCTGTGACATTCACTGATGATAGTTCTCTTTTCTCGATGTGAGATGACTTGTGTGGCTTCAGAACTAAGTTGATGTTCTGACTTGCTGTGTCCATTGTACTGTAATAAATGTTCCTAAAATTAAATCAAAAATTAGGCAGAGTAGGATTATGAGTACCCCTAATACCATCCAATATTCAATCAACGGTGCATTAAGATATGCTTCTTTGAGTTGATGAAAGAGTACTATTGCTTTGTCTTTAAAAGTCTTTGTTGCTGGCGTTACTTCAGGCTCGCTTTGATCTTTAGAAAAGTTATCGAAATTGATGAAGTAGCCAGATGCAGTTCTGTCAATTGTTGGAATTGTTTTTTCAATTTGCCTTTCATTAGCACATTCTGATGCTTCATCATTGTAGACTGGTGTTTCTTGACAAACTGTTTCAATTTGGGTTTCAAGAGGCACAAGTTCCATGGCATTTCTACCTAGTCCTTTTTTATATACTGCAGGTTTATCAAATGTGATTAGTCTCTCAGTTTGAACCTCTTGGATTGTAGCAAATTTTGGTATTCTGCTTTTTCTTGGGAGTCCACTTGGCCTACTACTTATTAGTTGCCACATGATTGTGGTTTTACCAGGTCGATGGATACAACTCGGTTCTCCTTTTTACCAGCAAGGGGCGGTAGTACAACTGATCTTGTTCCGTTGATTGCTAAGACAGGTACTGCTTTTCTGTAAGAAGGCCCAAAATCCTTCTTCACCGCTATTTTCTCTCTGACCAGATCCCCAATCTTTGGAATCCAGACAGGTCTCGCTGGGACAGGTGGTGTGTCTTCAGTGGTTGTTGGCTGCGGTTTTTACTTTATGTTGCTCAGGGCTTTTCTTGTTTCATTTAAGTCCTGTAAAACAGCCAAACGATCTTTGATGTCAAAGCATTTTTTCTTATCTTCTACCACTGAAGCATGACTATCTAAGTCCTGAACATACATTCTAGTTCTGAACAATATTTCGTACGGGCTGAAATCTTTTAGAGAATTTCTTGGCAGATTATTAAGACTATGTTGGACACTTGTTAAATGCTGGACCCACCCATCACCCGAACCTAATACCTTTGCCGTTATGGATTGCTTTATGTATCGGTTTTTTCTTTCCACAACCCCGTTTCCCTCAGGATGAAAGGGACAAGAGTACCGCAACCCAATGCCCATGCTGGTCATGGCCTCCTTATAAGCTCGAGAGCTAAAAGCAGGACCCTGGTCAGAATGAAGCATGGCAATTGCGTATGTGCCGATAAAGACTCGCAAATCTTTTATAACAGTTCTGGCGTCAGCCGAGCGCTGGGGCCACATTTTTAAGTGATTTTAGTCTTAAAAGGAATTAATAGGACGCTGGATTTTATCTATAGATAGCCTTATGCTAACTACAGAAATGGCCATGGCAACACTCCGGTTGACTCGTTACTGCGGTCTCTGTTGCAGTCTGGACAGCTCTTCGCAAATTTATAATGTTGCAGGCTCATCCCCGGCCACCAGTATTCTGATTGCAATTCTGTCAGAGATTCCTTCATCTGTTTGTGCCTTGGACCTTCACCCATGTGTGCATCTGCTATTAATAAGACTCCGGTTCGTGTTTGGAATTACCCTATCCCCCACTCCAAGGATTCGAGCAAAAGGAACGTAGTTTGCATCAATTATGTATGTATTATTGAGTGGATAGTTCACGGGTCGTGCTGCACAGTTGCCGTTTGAAGACGTTTTTACTGCCAGCATCGTTTCCCCGTCTATGGGGTCCATTAGGATGACGGGCGGACTTTGCCCGCCCGTCATCCTATCGTAAATCGGGACCGCCCGCCATAAGGGCGGGGGTCCCGGGGGTGCCATTAGGATGTGCCCGCCACAGTGGCGGGCACATCCTGTATTTTCAGCATTGTGGCGGGCGGTGCTTTCTGCACCGCCCGCCACAATGCTGAAAATGCACATTCACATTTTCATTTGCAAAGCGGCAGGCACCGCGCGGTGCCTGACGCTTTGCAAATGAAAATGAAGGGGGGTACCACAGGTACCCCCCATGTGCACCCCCCCACCTGTACTTTACTCTGGGGGCCCGCAGGGGGCCCCCAGAGTGAAGACCGCATGCCTTTCCATGGCGGCAGCGCCGCCGCGGAAAGGCATCTAACAATGCCCATGGTAATATTGCGGGCAGTGTCTAACAGACATGTTACTCGTTTTCCACCCCGGCCGCTAGGCGACAGGGGCGGAAAACAGGCGGGCGGTATTTTGCACCACCACCATCCCCTCCGCCATCCTAATATGGCGGGGGGATTTGGGCTTGCAATGTCGGGCGGTTTGCCACCGCCAGCCTGGCAGAGGCAAACCGCCCGACATCGTAATGGACCCCTATGTATTTTTCTGAACGCTTTTTTGTGGCTACGGAAGCCCATTGAGGTGCTTCCGCTGTGGCTGTATTAGCCAATGAATTCCCTGCAACGTGAACGCCTCTATTCTGTAATAGTGGAATTCGTGTGTTGTAGCGTTTGCCGCTGGAAAGTTTATCCATGAATAGAATACCTCTGTCTGCCGATATTCGTGTGCCTCTATCACGAAAATGACTGTACCACCTCGTGATGTCAGTCCATTTTCTATAAGTTTTAAAGTTATAGTTTTTCTTATGTTGACCGGAATGAGGATAGCATTCTGGTCATTCTGTAGGAGACTCGTGTCATCCTCCATTAGTTGGGCTGCTAATCTAGCTGCTTCCCTTTCGTCTTCACTATCTGGCATTTTACTGTCAGAAAGGTTTATTGTTGCAGATCAGGTTTCAAGGAGACAAAAGATTAGGTGCACAATATTTTGGAACACTGTATCCTTCAACGTTGACTAAACCAAAAACTCTACATAGGGATCTCTTCCTACTAAGTTCCGGTGGATTTTAACCTTTCACCCACTCCAGACGTCTATTGGAGTATTTACGGGAGAAAGGGTCTGTGTGAAAAAGCACGACTGAGTTACTCTAACGTCTTGCGTTAGTTTTATCGCCTTACCAAACTTTGGGCGCCATGTAGTGTAGTTCCTATTTTCCCTATAGGCCCTGCACATTGTAATAACATAAACAGCAGTTTAGACGTAGGACTGAGGTCTTCTAGGTCTCTACTGACTATGTTAGACTTAATTTAGGTTTGCGCCAGCTAGCTCAGAGGTCACTGGAAACTTTCTTGACTGAATAGGAAGTGATCAGCTTCCCTGGCTCAGACTGGAGTTCTGGACTTTTTGGTTCCGTCCAGAGGTGTCAGGGATAACACCCGAAGACCCCGGAGTTCTACCTGTCTCGGTGCACAAATAAACAGAAACACGGGCTTCTCGATGGTGGCGTCAAAGACCAAAGGTTTATTACTGCAGGGACACAGAAGTCACAGAAACTACACACGGGCAGTATCTAGGAGCCTGTTCGGTTTGTACAAAGTGGGTTGCTCCTTATATACTAAATTTTAGGCTTGGGGCAAATTCTTTACATGTTAGTACATTTCTAAACCTTTGTGTCCTAAACAATAAATATTTGGTGTTGCACAGGAATCGTCAACAATATCTGATGTCAAAACATTACGAACGAGGGGTTCCCACTATTCCATCATAATCCCATGTCAACTTTTCATTCAAGAGCCGGACCGCCTCATCGTAAATTTCGTTACCTCCCCCTAATAAAGGCCCAGAAGGAAAGGAGCAGAGCCAGGTGCAGAAGATAGAAAAGCAGGATAAGAGATGTTTGTGGGTCGTAAATGGGCAAGGCTACCAGCTTCGGCCGCCTAATCATGATCAGGCCAACGAACACGAGAACCAGTATAGCAGGACTGGCCTCAGGCAGAGGAGGCAGTTTCTGTCGAGTCATGCAGCCACGGCGTGTTTTGTCCAAAGGTGCACGTGTCACTAGTAAGGTGAATCTCCGGCTAAAGCTTACGTGTCCTTAAGTGAAAGAGGTCACTGCGTGTCCATTGACTATGTGAGGGCAAGAAAAACAAAATGGCTGCCGTAATCTAAGATGGATGCCATGGGTAGATCAGAAATGTGTTCATAACAGGAGTGCTCTTGCTCGTAGCATAGCGAAAACACCAGGATATGCTAAATGGATCATTTGCGGTTCACTGATACCAAAATTATGTATTTACGACAATATTGAAAACACGGGTTCAAATCGTCACGGAACCTCAGACCCTCCTTTTGCCCTTACATAGGCAATTACTCAGTCTATGTCAGAGTCTAACTCTATGCTCATCAGGTCAATGACATGTTGTTGCATCATCACCCTTTCCCGCACCTTTTCTCCAAACGCAGGTGGTTTTCTGAAACAAGTTGCAGCACAGAGACTACACAAAGCAGGACCACATTGGATAATAAGGCAGCACGAGAACAGGAATACTAGGATGATACCAATGACCATCAGAACCTTCCATCCCCACGCCGATAACAGAGTCCAAAGCCACTCCATTAAGGACCAGTTTCCCTCGTCTACGTGAATAGACTCGGAAATCTTGTGTAGCTTAGAGATCGCTTCATAAACAGTCAGAGCATTATTGGGAATAAAAACACAGCAGCTCGATTGGATCATTCTGCATACCCCATACGGTTCTGCAACGTCATGAGACGATCCGCCTGAAGCTCAGCTGTTAAGTTACTAAGGGCGCCAGCAGTTTCTGTAATAGTAGATTCAACTACCCGTGTTAGCTGACGTAGATTTCTACTATTGGCCATAGGCCCCCAGAACGGAAGGAAACCTTTGAAGAAGTCTCCAGCTTCCTGACCAGCGGTATCTTCCTTGCTGAAAACACCTCTTGCTACTCTGGTCTTGTGATAATCTGAAGAAGCAGTGTACGTTGGAGGCAACAGTCGAGCAATATAACATGAACCTGAAAAGTCAGCAGGCAACCATGTATACGCTCTGTCTTGACAGATGAAGTAGGTACCCCTAGCAGTAAGAAAGGCAGGGGAAGAGTTAGACGGAAACACGTAAGTCTCAACGCACTCACTCTTCCCTAGCTGAGCCCTCGGATTTCTCCCATTTCCTTGCAAACAGACTTGACCTCGGTGAGGTACGACCCAGACCGGAGTGGAGCTCTTACGCTTGCTTTCTCCCAAACTAAGGCGATACTCTGTAGTATTCCAACTCAAATATACCCGTAATTCATCTCTAGGGTAAGATGGAGTATTATTGACGTCTTTAATCATGTCAATAATTCCCTGGACCAAAGCTTTATTAGCAGAGTTGTATTTAGTGGAACGTGGTGGACGCGGAGGATAGGTCTCAAGGGCATAGGCAAAAATGGTCTGAAAGGCCTGAAATGATCCATTATAGCTAAAAGGCAAGACTAGATAAGGGATGCCTTTATCCATAGTGTGGGGTATCAGGCCACACACCCAGCAGTTTGTCGTGTTAACTACCAGTTGGTGTTGATGCAAGAGCTGTACAAAAGTGTTGTTAATAAATTCTGAGCGTCGAGCTTGTTCGTGTTCAGGAAACGAGTGAAAAGAATGCATAGAAGCAACAGTAGAAGAAACAGGATCAAGGGGAGGTACCGTAGTTGTTACCAGTGTAAAAATTAAATGCACACCAAATACGATTCCACCCACCAACATTATTAAAACAATCAGAAACGTAGCTGCACATTGCATCAGAAAGCATTTGTTATGAAGGATCTTGTAAAGTCTATTTCTGCGAACATAAATTACATTCTCTCGTTGCAGCTCAGGAAGCTCCATCTTCTACAATCCGCTCACGACCACTGATGATGTGTACATAGATGAAAATGCCTCTATCAGCCCTGGGAGTTCCCAGAATTAACAGAAAGATCGACCTTGTGTCTGACCCCCGCAGATTCAACTAGGCACACAGCCACGACCCTACGGCTACCCAGACGGCAAGGCAATTTTAAAACAACATAACAATACAAAGTATTAGCAAACTTCCTGGCTGGAGGCAATGTATCAAAATTCAAATGTGTAAAATAGGCAGTTTCCTGCTTTATTTGTCCATATTGCGAGATCGTAAATTGTATCTTAATTTTGCAGGAGCTGTTTGATCTGGAAACAGTGTATTCTCAGCAGGGGTTGCAATGTTCAAGTTCGCAGATGGCAAATGTTCTTTTGATGCAGAGGACAAATGTTCAGAGTTCAAAGGAGCAGTTTCAGAAGGGGAGTCAGAGTTCGGTGAATCAGTGATCAATTCTGCATCGCTGAAAGGGACGAACCTGGGGACTTGTTCAGTTTCAGAGGCACCGATTCCTTTCTTCACCCAGTTATCATAAGGAAGCGGCAGAGGTACACGCTTGACATGCGTTGTATGAATCCAGTTTTTTCGGCCAGCCACACGAATAGCAGTTCTCGTCGCCAATAACACTTGAAATGGGCCGACGAATCTGGGTTGGAGATTTCTTGTCCGTGCAAAATTTCGGATGACCACTTGATCACCTGGTTTCAGCTGATGACCTGGACTCTCCGGTGGCTTTGGCAATGCATCGAAAACCTGTTGGTGAATAAGACTCAATTTAGCAGTCAAGTCGAAAAGGTAATCAATTAACATTGGATATTCCAGCTGCTTAAATTCCTTCGGTCTAGGTACCCCCCAAACATTGGCAGGACGGCCAAAAACTATTTCGTATGGACTAAGCCCTACTCTAGAATGCACAGTCGCTCTTGTGGATAACAAAGCCAAAGGTAGTGCATCTGGCCAGGACAAACCCGTGGATGCTTGTATCTTAGCAAGTTTCAGTTTGAGGGTGCCATTGTAACCCTCAACTAAACCAGCTGACTGGGGATGATTCGCACTGTGGAACTTCTGTTTTATCCCTAAGCCGGCACATACACTCTGCATAACTTTCCCTACGAATTCACTTCCATTATCTGACCATACAATCCGTGGCATTCCGAATCTGGGGAAGTATTCTTTGAGAAGGATTTTGGCAGTGGACAATCAGTATTGTCCTTCAGTGGATATGCTTCGATCCATCTGGAAAAAGCACAGACTACCACTAGGACGTACTTTAGATTGTTGCAACGATCCATGTGAATGAAGTCTAGCTGAATCACTTCAAAGGGGCAAGAAGGAGGAGCGAAATGACCAGCGGGTGTGGGGATTCCCTTGCCAGGATTATGCATCAGGCATACCATGCAATTTCTCACCACTCTCTCTGCACACTTACTAATCCCATCATTCTTCCAGACTGGAGCCAACATCTTACAAATCCCTTTAGAACTGATGTGCGCTGCTCCATGCGCCATCGTTACTACTGCAAGCACATACGCATCAGGCAACATCCAATGCTGTTGTTCCGACAAATCAATCCAACACCCACTCGAGTCCAATTTACCCGTATTCTCTTTCCATACAAGTTTTTCCTCCTCAGTCGCCTCTTTCTGAATTTCTTTCACACTTTCCACTGTATCCTCACACATTCCAGACTCAGAAATCCATCTTGCAAACGTTGCAACATACATTCTACTCATCATATTCCTAGCTGTCTGTTTAGCGGTCTCATCAGCAAAAGCATTCCCACGACCAACATCATCCGGGATTGCTTTATGAGCGCTGCATTTCACAATCGCAACTTCAGTCGGCAAGGTTAGAGATTCCAACAAGTCGTTAACTAGCTGACCATGTTGAATCTTAGTCCCATGGGACGTAATGAAACCTCTCTCTTTCCACAAACGGCCAAAACTATGGGCCACGCCGAACGCGTACTGACTATTTGTGAACACATTCACTCTCTTTCCCTTAGCTAAAACACACGCTCTCGTTAGTGCAATTAATTCCGCAGCTTGGGCAAAATTCTGACTCACTCTCGCAGTCTCCACAATCGTACTCAAAGTCGTTACTGCGTAAGCAGCAGTCACATCACCATTCTCCAATTTAAAGCAAGACCCATCAACATACAACGTGCCATCTGGATCTGGTAACGGAGTGTCTTTAAGATCAATTCGTCCTTTTGTCTCTTCCTCGGTTCTGAAACAACAGTCATGTGGTTCCGAATCACTCAACTCCTGATTAGTTGGCAACAATGTTGCTGGATTCAATACATTGCATCTTTTGATCTGAATATGACTCGCTAGCAGTGTCAGCTCGTAGCCTGATAATCTAGCACTGGTAAGGTGTTGCGTCTTGGTTCGGTTCATGAGTGTATCCACAGCATGAGTAACCATGACCACTAGCATGTTGTTCATCACCAAACCAGCAGATTGTCGAATGGAAGCCGCAGCTGCTGCTGTAGCTCTCAAACAACTAGGCAACGCTCTAGCTACTGGATCTAATGTTGATGAAAAATACGCACAAGGGCGTTGTTTATCACCAAATCTCTGTGTCCGAACACTCAACGTGCAACCTTCTCTCTCGTGGACATAGAGCGTGAATGGCTTGCTGTAGTCAGGTGTACCCAACACAGGAGCTGAACACAGTGCATTTCGTAACTCAGAAAAACTCTGCTGACATTCGGCAGACCATGGCACCGGACTCGGAACATTTTTCCCAGTCAAAGCTACCAATGGTTTTGCCAAAAGAGAAAAATTTGGGATCCACTGCCTACAGTATGAGGTAATACCTAAAAAGGCACGTACTTCTCTCTGTGTGCTAGGAACATTCATCTGAGTATTTGCTTTTATTCTCTCTGGGGTCAACTTTCTTCCCTCCTTTGACAAGAGATGACCTAGGTAGGTCACTTCTTGGCAACAGTATTGCATTTTCGAAGGTGACACCTTGTGATTCAAACTAGACAAATGGTGCAATAAGGAAATTGTAGCTGCTTTGCAAGTTTCTTTGTCATCGGCAGCCACTAGAAGATCATCTACATATTGCACGAAAGCAGAACCAGGAGGAAGTACAAAGGAATCTAACTGACTTTTTAATGCCTGGCTGTAAATGGACGGACTCTCACAATAGCCTTGTGGAGCACGTTTAAACCTGAAGCTTCGACCTCCTAGAGAGAAGCCGAAAATATCTCTGCTTTCCTCGGCTATCGGAATGCTGAAAAAGGCATTTTTCAAGTCGATAACTGAGAACCATGTGGCTGTAGCAGGAATCAACGTTAACAATGCAGTAATGTCTGGAACCACAGGAAACTGTGGAATCACAATTTTGTTAACCTCCCTAAGATCAATTACAAACCTATAGACTGGAGGCTTTGAAGGATCAGTACGTTTCAGAATTGGCAATACAGGACTGTTACAGACATTTCCTCTAGTTTCTTCTACTACGCCTTTCTTGATCAAATCTTGCACAATCAATAAAAGCACACGTTCACCTTCACTAGAGATCTTGTATTGTGGGATTCGTGGAAATTTGACATTCGCTTTCAAAGTGACTACATATGGTGGGATTTCTAAAAGACCTACATCGTTAGGACCAGTCGCCCAAAGAGAATCAGGGAGAGAATGCAGCTCTGGTGGGAGCGCATCCATCGACAAGTACATCGGAGAGATGATTCTCTTACCCAATGTAAGCTGTACTCCTGCCGGAGAACAGTACAATGTCGCATACAGGCGTTTTAACAAGTCTAAACCAAGCAGATTTTCATTACAACCGGTCGTCAAAATCAAGGGTGCTTTCAATTGACGGGGTCCAACAGAAATAGACAAAGGACCAGATACGGGGTTGTAAACAGGGGTGCCTGAAAAACCTACAGAAACATTTGTTAAGCCAGACAAAGGTGCGCCAGGGAGTTTCGCATGAATGATAGAACTTTTTGCTGCACCAGTATCCAACAGAAACGGTTCAACTACACCTGATGTTGCTACTGCGACATAAGGCCCACTCTGATCTACTGGAACTGATACTACTCCCTCTCTTTGTCCATGGCTGTCCTAGTACTCGCTTTGCTGAAATTCCTCACTAACTTCACAGTAGTCTTCAACATGATACTGTTGAGATCTATTTTGTTGGGCAGACTGTCCATTTCGCTGATCAAAATAATTAGAAGGGCGGTCATTTGTTTGTGGAGGCATAGCACCTCGTCCTCGACCTCTAGAATTTTGCGTAGAACCACCACGACCTCTCTGAGCTGCTGCAGCATTATTCTGTGCTAACACTGGACACTCATTTTTATAATGACCTTCTTTCTTGCAGTAAGCACACTGATTCCACTGATATTGCGGTCTCTGAGAACCATAATCTGTCCTTTGATATGACCCTTGCTGTGTATTTGTCTGATTCGTGCGAGGCGGATATGCTTGTTGCAAGAGAACTTTAGTTTTTAAATCTTTCGTTTTCTTATCTGACTTTTCCTTCTCCTCTTTATCCCTATTTTCATAGTACTGGGCAGTTGCAAGTATTTGCGCAGTTGTAGAGACAGCCCACGCACTCTCAGAATCCTTCAATTTATTACTAAGCTCTGGCAACAGATTGTGCACAAATTTATCAACAAATAATCTCTGTCCTCCTTCTGTGCTCATATCCTGACCACTGTGATCTACGAAAGTCTCTTCAAACCTTGTGAAAAAGTCGGAGACACTTTCGTCTTTCTTCTGCCTGCATGCGGACAACTTATCCCAGTTAACGCGCAATGCTGGCATCAGAGTCTTCATTAATTCTATTATTCTACCGGGTAAATCAGCAATTAGAGGTTCAGGTTTGGAACCACCTATTTGTTGACCATCCGCTGCAATTATAGCTGCCCAATCCCCACCTAGAGCAACAGGATGATTTTCTTTACGAATTTTAGCCCAAATTGGTTGCGGAACTACATTACCAAATAACATGTCAATGTCCGCTAAATTCATCACACAAGCTTCAACTGTCTGCGCTAACTCTTTGTAGTATCCGGCGGGATTCTTACGCGGATCAGGCAAGGCCTGTTTCACTGCTAACACTTCAGCTCGCTTCCACGGAATGTGTATCCACACTCTCTGGAATTGCACCGGAGCGGCAGCAATACCATTCGGTATGTCAGCTTGCACAGCTTCGCGCCAAATTGGAGGAACCTCCCTCATTGGATATTGGCGATTCTGCTTCGTACTACTTTTCTCTAACTCTCTAGGTGAACGAAGGGATGGATCATTCCTATAACTTAAAATCAGTTCCATCTCTTCCTTTATATTTGGACCAACTATCATACCTGCAGCAAATTCTTTCTGGACTTGAATTAATTCTTCTAGATTTGATTCAGAGTCATCCTCCTCCAATTCCTCACGCAAAAGGGAGCACATTTCATCAAACACATATCGTTGTGTCGGTTCATTCCATTGCATAAATGTATCTAATACATCTCTAGTACTATATCTTCCACTTTTCGAAATCCATCTAAGAGCTGTGGAATCTAATATTCCCCGTTCTTCAGTACTGGGAAGCTGACTACGTCTCTGCACAGAGTCAGAGGCAGGAGTCTTAATTAAAGTTTTATAGAAGGGAGATAGAATATTAGAGACAGAATCAGTGATTCTCCGACGAACAGAAAGCGGAGTCATAATGCTAGCAGAAGCAGTTAGTAAAGTGGCAGTTGGAACAGATAAAACAGGAACAGTATAAGTAGCTGGCAAAGTAGCATGTGAAACAACAGGTGTAAGCGATACAGGTATAGGTAAAGAAGCCGGCAACCCTGGAAGAGGGGGTGCCGAAGGAACATTAACATTGACCACAGGAGGTACAGGAGCTTGATTCAGGGGAGCAGGAGCAGGAACACCAGGCTGTCCAGCAACCGGTAATTGAACATTCGGTAAAGGTGGAGCCGTAGCACCTTGTGCATACGGTGGCGGTGACCTTAACAAGTAAGACAACAGGGGATCCTTTTCGGGGTCCTCTACTATCTTAGCTGTACTCGATGGCAAGGCAGGATAACACTTATCTATCGCTAAATTACGCTCTCTATTGGCCACCTCCATTGCTTTCTCAGATTCGTTGAGTTGCAGCTGCTTAGCAGACTGTTCTAAAGTCAACTCTTGCTCTTTCTGTTCTTTCTTCAACTTCTTAATTTCTCTCTGTTTAGATTCTTTTCGCCAATAACGGAAAGAATCAAACATTGCCGGCCGGGCTTTCTTCTTAAACAATTTCATTTCCAAATTATCAAGAACTTCGGGTTCAAAACTACCATGCAGTGGCCAACTAAGGACACCATCTTTCTCTGTATATCGGATCCACACCTCATTATAAGATATAGGACCCACACCAAACTTACAATACAAATCATAAAGAGGAGTTCCAATCGGAGGAACCAGACATGAGTCCTCCAACCGGGAATCACTGTTGCAACCAAAACATGACAACATACAATTTTTCCGACTTACCATTTTATAATCCGGAACACAGAACAGACAAATCACAAACACAAGGTGCGCACTCGAACCAAGAACTTAGGCCTACCAAAGCGAACAAATGTATCGATACCCAAACTAAACCAAAAGATTATCGTAACTAGAACAACCAGTGATAATCTTACGAAACCAAACCAAACCAAGAACTAAAAGGATTATCCAAACAGGAGCAACCCTTACGAAGTAACCAACTAGCAACCACTTAATACTTAACTGAGGTACTAAAGACGTCACCAAGGAGAAACCCGTCACGTCTCGCCGTACTAAGGACTGCACCTCGGGTCCAAGACAGGGCGACGGTCAAGGCAACGGACCACTGCAGCCGTCCGAACGGGAACCCTCGTGGAAGAGAACATCGGGCCACTTTTGCGATATGCCGGGATCGATGAAGTGGGGCGCCTCCCTCAGGAATCTTCACACGAAGCTTCTCAAACTCTTCAGGCTTTTGGACCAGTACCGACTGACGTCGCCCCACGTTGGGCGCCAATTGGAGTTCTGGACTTTTTGGTTCCGTCCAGAGGTGTCAGGGATAACACCCGAAGACCCCGGAGTTCTACCTGTCTCGGTGCACAAATAAACAGAAACACGGGCTTCTCGATGGTGGCGTCAAAGACCAAAGGTTTATTACTGCAGGGACACAGAAGTCACAGAAACTACACACGGGCAGTATCTAGGAGCCTGTTCGATTTGTACAAAGTGGGTTGCTCCTTATATACTAAATTTTAGGCTTGGGGCAAATTCTTTACATGTTAGTACATTTCTAAACCTTTGTGTCCTAAACAATAAATATTTGGCGTTGCACAGGAATCGTCAACAATATCTGATGTCAAAACATTACGAACGAGGGGTTCCCACTATTCCATCATAATCCCATGTCAACTTTTCATTCAAGAGCCGGACCGCCTCATCGTAAATTTCGTTACCTCCCCCTAATAAAGGCCCAGAAGGAAAGGAGCAGAGCCAGGTGCAGAAGATAGAAAAGCAGGATAAGAGATGTTTGTGGGTCGTAAATGGGCAAGGCTACCAGCTTCGGCCGCCTAATCATGATCAGGCCAACGAACACGAGAACCAGTATAGCAGGACTGGCCTCAGGCAGAGGAGGCAGTTTCTGTCGAGTCATGCAGCCACGGCGTGTTTTGTCCAAAGGTGCACGTGTCACTAGTAAGGTGAATCTCCGGCTAAAGCTTACGTGCCCTTAAGTGAAAGAGGTCACTGCGTGTCCATTGACTATGTGAGGGCAAGAAAAACAAAATGGCTGCCGTAATCTAAGATGGATGCCATGGGTAGATCAGAAATATGTTCATAACAGGAGTGCTCTTGCTCGTAGCATAGCGAAAACACCAGGATATGCTAAATGGATCATTTGCGGTTCACTGATACCAAAATTATGTATTTACGACAATATTGAAAACACGGGTTCAAATCGTCACGGAACCTCAAGACAAGAAGGGATTCAGCTTCCGACAACCGCATAAACATGACAACTTTGCTCCCTCAGAATAAGAGTCAATCTCTAGAGTCGTGTGAAACAATAGACAGCTATTTCACTCAGTCAGTTGTGCATATTTAATTTCACCAGGGTGCAGAGATTAGAGAGACGGGCATTTTCAATAAAAGGTATTATTTATTGAGCAGTCTTCCTTCTCATGCAAGAGAAATTAATTGCCACAATTGCAATACTTATTGTGAAGTAAAGCACGTACAGTAAAAGGAGTATTATGAAATGATACTGTAAAAGCATTGATATGGTTTCTTAGCCATAAGACACTTTAGAATGGATAAAACATATATACATAGGCTATCGTGCTCAACTGGTGCTTTCTAAAATACGCCTACCCCGGTGTACCTGACCTAAGCCTAATACGTGGGAAGGAGTAAGTAAGTAGCAGTTTAAGTTAAGTAGGTTTGTTGCCAAGGATCTGTTCAAGAATTCTCTCTAAGGGTTTAGTCAGCACTGTACCTTGGGAATAGAATGTAGGAGGTCTGGTATCTCCCTCTCTGGACCCGATATCCCAGTCACCCGCAAGGGTAGGCTGGAAACGCCGGAGCTGGATTTTCTCAGCAGGAGAAAAGACAGCGTCTTTCTCAGCGCGTTAAAGAGGAGGGGCAGCAGCCGTGGGCTTCTCGCTTCTGTTGGGCTCTCGGAAAGTAGATTAGCTGCTCTGCTCCAGAATCACCACTGTGTGTTTGCTTAAGGCAACGTTGGTATATTTATACCTGAAAGGTGCCGAGTTTGACGAAAGGTTTGGACATAAGACGTCAATTAAGATGCCACTAAGAACTGGCCATTCTTACAGTGCTCGCAGGAGTTCTATTACAAATCAAAAACAAAGCAAGCAGGGCTTTCCCAGGTTGCTGGAGGTTTGGTGTGTCGAAAGAACTCGGTGTGCTCTCTAGGAATACAAGGAAGTAGCTTTTGCCGAGCCTTGGACTGCAAGGGCGATTTACTGAAATATGGATCTGATTATTATGCCATTATAGGGATATTATTGATCATAGCCGTATAGGGGCATAAAGTCACAATATTGAATCGGGTTCCTAGATAAAACACATCACATCCTGATCCTCGGATACTCTGGGAATGATGACAGAACCTCGCCCGGATCGTTTAGCATTGGTTTTAGATGACATTGGTTTTCAGCATTGTTCAATACAGCTCAAATACACTGAGGGCGACTAAATGATCTAACGAGTCATTTTCTTGCAGAACTTGATAAAGTTGGTGAATATAGTTAAGTTTAAAACTTTCACTTTCCTATGTGTTGCCAGAGTGGACAATTGTTCCTAACTGTTATTATTAGTTTTGAGAATTCACAAAAAAGATGGTTTTTGTGATAGCACACAGTTTAGTTTAAAGTCGCCCTCAAAAAGTTATTAGAGGAGATGATTTGCTGTGATATACTATCTTTATTATTTAATCAATTACATTTTTGTTTAGCTTAAAGAAGGTTTGTGACTAATTTGAAGGTAAGTGGTTTCATTAGAAGACTTAAAGGGGGCTTCATTTAGAACTTTGAATGTGAAGTTTGTTTTGGATGCAGGGCAGGATGCTCTTAACTCTATATGCTGGTCCCTCAGGAAGACGTGCCCCTCTAAATTTCCTAAATACGTACAACTGGAAGACCTGAAGAGGATGTATTGGTGCACAGAACGTTGGTCCCACCTTGTCAGAAGCCTTGTATCTCTGACAGAAGCTCTTTACTAAACACCTGAATGAAGGCAGGACACAAGACATGTCCAATGGAGCCCCAGGAGTCTCACAATATTTGCACTTGGTGGTGGTCATCTTGAATGCTTAGAAGGGGTCCTTGCCATCTTCCCTCGGCAATTATGGTACGCATTTGCTGCACCCAGGACTTGCCGTTTAGCGGTTTAGAATCCGTGTAACCTGGCATTATGGGAAGTTAACGAAAAACCCCTCTGAAGTCAGATAAGTATTCTAGCACTACACACATAGAAGGATATATACTTGTGCTTATTTTTCACATTCAGTCCTCCATTAGGATTACAACTCTTATCTTGGACTTCGTCAGTTTTCTTCAGGGGTTATCCATTAGGTTAATTAACTCTTATTTTGCACTTTGTTTATTTAAACCAGGAGTCATTCCTTATGATTTAGACCTCAACTTTTCACTTTCATTGTGTCTACAAGATTAGTCAATGGAATCTTGTCTCGCATTGATTTCATATTGCTTTTAGAGCGTATTTGGTGTTTCAATATTAATCTAAATGAGCATATGATTGCTGATTGTGTAGTTGAACTAAATAATGCTAAGAAATGCGTTTAAGGAACGTGTGTCATGTTGAGCAGGTCTTTGAGCCAGCTCTCCCTTTGCTGCCTCATACAGCAGATCTCTCGTTTCCCATCTTTTGCTGCTGCCTTTTTTGCCTTGCTTCACGTATTTCTACTTGCTTGCTTGCCTTGGTATGCCATTTTTGCTTTGCCTATCGCGCCTTTATTTGACTTGCTGGTTAGCCTGAATTGCCTGTCTCATAGTGTCTTTACTGTTTTGTTTTGCTGTTTATTGTTTCACCTTGTTGGAGTCTGCATTGCTGTATTTTTCCCTGTTTTACTAATCATGGTATCTGCCTTGTTTGAATAAATGGCTTTTCCCCCTGTTTCTCTTCTTGTTTTTCCTCACTTTACATTCCTTTCCCACCCATTTTCACTGCCTTCTATCTGGCTCTTGCTTGACCTTTTAACAGCCACCCAGAGGCCCCTTTCTCCTCCTAGGACCGACTTAATGGATGCCGCAGGGCAGCTGCATGGCGAATGCGCATTGCAGCTGCACCAAAAGCAAGCCCATCTGCACCCATTCATGCCTGGACTGCGCCCAGTGCCATTAAAACTGGCTCTTCCACTACACGCGGATACATCGCCACTGAGCTCAGGACCCTGGACCCCAGACTCCAGAACAACAACTGCTGCCACACCTCTCCACAATCAACAGTAGGTCCTTTTTCCTACTGTCTTCTCTTGCAACACCGGAGCATCTGCACACACAAAAACTATCACCATGCCGACCACGGCTGTGTTAGAAGAATTCCAATACCACCTGCTCAATGCCTGAACAATCTAAAAGCAGGCCACTGAGATCAGGCACACCTTCACCTCCTTCACCCCTGACCTCATCTTCTTCACCGAGACCTGACTCCACTCCACATCCTTGCCTGATATCACCTCAGCAACTCCAGATGCACAAGATAGCACGCCATGACTGGAGCAACAAAAATGGAGGTGTAATCTCCATCATCCACAAAGAGATTATCCACTGGACCACCACCACAGACAACACCACCCGATCATGGAGCACCTCAATTTCCTACTCCAAACCAATGGCAAAACCATCGAAGGCACCTGTGCCTACAGTCCTCCAGGACCACGCGCCAGTTTCTGGGACACCATGCCTGAATTCATTGCCCTGCTCGGCATTGACTCCAAACACTACGTCTTCCTTGAAGACCTACATTTTCACCTCAACAACCTTAACAACACCAATACCGTAAACCACCTCATAAGTATGAACAACATTGGCCTCACCCAACTAGTCATCAACCCCATACACTATGCATGACACATGCTCAACCCCATCTTCATGGCCAGCGACAGAGTCAACTACAACCATGTCACCGAGCTTAGCTTTGACAGATGTCATCACCCACTTCACCATCACAGGTTCACCTAGGCCACCACTAAGCTGACCAACACCTCACACCACAGCTAGAACAGAGTATCAGAGAGCAAGTGGACTGACGCCCTCAAGACCTTCCACCCTGACACTGCAACCAACAAAGAAAAGGCTGTCAAGAACTTCTCCACCTGGCTCACCAAGTGTGCCAGCAGAGTTATCCCTGCCAAGCCCACTGAACTCAATATGTCCACCAAAGAAGCCAGTTGGTCCAAAATGGAACTGAGAACCATGAAACGCAACTGCAAGAGACTAGAAAGAAAATAGCGCACCAGCAAGGAGCCCACAGGCCGAACCACCTTTGAGACATGCCTCAACCAATACCACCAAGTCCATAAAGAGATGAAAATGAGTACCTTAACTGATGGGATCAAAGCTAGTTCTAACCGCAGCAAAGAATTTTTCAACATCGTCATAGAGTTCTCCAACCCCTCAGCCACTAAAAACATCATCACCCATTCCATAGAACTCTAGGACACCTTGGCGGACTTCTTCCATGACGAGATCTCCACTTTCAATAAAAATGTCTAACCATAACCCACCGCCTGCCACATCCTCAGCCTCCCCTCTCCCAAGGGTGCAAATCTGGACTACCTGCTCACCACCTGGGGCCAGCTCACCACACAGAACACCACAGCTATTATGAACCGTCCACTCAGGAGCACCCACGGACCCCATCCCCACCAAATTTTCATCTCCAGAGCAAAATGATCAGCACTGAGCTCACCGTCATTTTCATCTGCCAACCCCAGCAAACTCAAAAACTACCATTCCATCTCCCTGCTCCCTTTTTCCTCCAAATTCCCCAAAAAGGCTATCCACCACCAACTCACAGAACAACTGGAGAATGACAATCTTTTGGACTTCTCCCAACCCAGATTCCTCACCAACCACAGCACCAAAACTGACTGATTTCCGCCACCAATCACATCAGAGCTCTCCTTGACCAGGGAGAAAAGGCAGCCCTGATCCTCCTCGACCTTTTAGCAGCATTCAGCACAGTATCCCACCACACCTGTATCAAGAGGCTTCATCTAAGAACATCTCCTCAAATGGATCACCTCCTTCCTCGTCGGAAGAACCCAGAGAATCTGCCTTCCACCATTCACTTCGGAACCCAAGAGCATCACCTGTGGCAGCCTCCTTGTTCGCCCATCAGCCCTACACTCTTCAACACTTGCATCACCACCTTGACCAATATCATCAGACACCACGGACTAAATATCATATTCTATGCAGACGACACCCATCTAATCCTCTCACTATCAGAAGACCCCACCACCATGATGGTCATCTTCCCAGGTGCATGACAAATGTCACCAACTGGATTGAAAATAACTGCCTAAAGCTCAACACAGAAAAAATGTAAGCACTGATCTTCAGGCACAACACTTCCCTGTGGAATGACTCCAGGTGGCCTTCCGAACTAGGACGCTCACACACTCTGACTGACCATGTCAGAAACCTTGGCATTATTCTGGACAAAAAGCTATTCATGAAAAGCCAGATCACTGCAGTCTCTTCAGTCTGTTTCCTCACTCTTTGCATGCTCTGTAAGATCTTCTAGTGGCTCCCTGTCAGCACCAGAGGAACCGTCACTCAAGCCCTAGTCATTAGCCTGCTGGACTAAGGCAAAGCACATTAAGTAGGAATCACCATGCACCTCTTGAAGAGACTGCAGACCATGCATGTCTCAGTGTCCAGAATCATCCTTGACCACCACAAACGGACCAGCTTCACACCCCACCTCAAGAAGCTCCCTGACTCCCCATTCAGAAGAGATGTCAACACAGGATACTGATCCACACCTACAAAGCACTTCAGAATTAAGAACCTCAACCACCGCATGAATTTCCAGAAACGCCTGACACCTGTGCACTTCGTTCATCTCCCTTGCACACACCCCAGCATCTGCCGAAGCAACACTGGGGGACTCTCCTTCTCCTATCCCCCTGCAATTCATTGATCCACCTCCCACTTCACCTTCAGACCTCATCCTCTCTTCTGAAATTCAAGAAGTACTCAAGACTTGGCTGTTCAACTAAACCGTCCCGAAGCAGCAAGGTTCTCAGCACCTTGATATGCTCACAGGTAACTAGCCATGCTCTACAAATCCTGTTTGATGTGATGTTATAGTTATCAATCGGTTAAAGTGAATTTAATTAGAGTCATGGAATATTATCACATGATATTGAAGGTAGCTCTCTTTAGCAAATATATGATAACTCAGTGTATTGTTAACAGTTATCAAACCAAACCTGACTATATTTCAAATCAGGAAAAGAGATTTGGACATACAGAGACTGTCAGCAGGTTTATCAGTTAAAATATTAGAATTTGCTTGTGAAAGACAACCCCTATAATCATACTAAAAGCCTTCTCTTGCCTTTGAATATAAACTCTTTTGCAGTGCAGATCAAGCCCAGCTATTCAACTGGAGAGTGTGATAATATTCAGCATCTCTGTATCTCTCTCTTGTCACATTCCCCTTTACTCTTTTGAATTTCTAACATTCATTTTGTTCGTATAAGGTTGGCAGTGGGTTAGGAGAAGTGCAGAAGCTCAAGTAGCTTCTGCTGAATCTAGCTTAAATGGTTATTTCATCATGACAATAGGATGGTATAGAACCTTTAGGCAAATGAGAAAAGTTTAGTGGACAATTGCCAGAATACCACTGGGCACTATTTTTCTATTCTTAGAAATCATTAGGAAACAAATCATAGTCAAACACATCCCCTTTTAAAACTATAGGTACATTATCTTCAATGTCAATCAAAAACAAAAAAATAAGAAAATAGATGGTAAAATGCTACTAGGAGCTCCCCGCTACAATCTAGGTGTCTACTTTTGTTGCCGTTTAAGCACTTGTTAATGGAAAAAAGCTAACAATTTGCTCTAGTGAAGGATTTTTTCTTTTTACTTCAAACTGTTTATGTTGATCAAAGCACCTCAGTTGGACCAATCTAGAGGCTGTATCCTATTGAACTTCTATAACTTTTGGATACACCTAATTTGGTTGCTCAGTCTAAACATATTCTGGGGGCTGTATTTGATTGCTGTGGACATTGCTGTTGGGGTCAAGACATTTCTCTAGCACCTTTGTGACCTGCACTATCTGGCCATCTTCAGTGACACTGGCACTATCAGAGGAGAATCACTGCAGTCCTTACTGCCACCGATGGGGACTCTAAATCACACAAATACCTCTGGTAGCCCACCTGTACCTTATCCCACCGATAGAAGAGGCGTGCTGCAGGGTAGATGATCTTTACTACCCTGGCATTTCACTGAGGTAAGTTTACAACACAGGCTTTACAACGCAAGTCGTTTCAATGACTTGAGCTGGAGGGTGCTGTAAGCTAAGGGATAGTACAATTTACTATTCTAACACCTTCCCTACTGTACGTAGACTGGTGTTGGAATAGTAAATCGCACTATTACTAAGTCCAGCGCCCTCCCGCAAAAGTCGTTGAAACGACTTACTTTGTAAAGCCGGTGTTGTAAGATACCTCGATCAACATGATCGCGTAGTATCGTCATACATTCGCGCTGCAGTCCTTGGTTGTGGAGGGTGTGTTTATTTTCTGTGGACCTTGCTGTCGGGGTCCGAACATTTTGCCAGTACCAAGGCGACACACACTATCTGGCCAGCTTCAGTAGCAACGGCATGATCAGAGGAGGACTGCTGCGGTCCTTACTGCCAACACTGGGCACCCTAAATCCCACAAACCCCTCAGGTAGCACACCTGTGCCTTATCACATCAATATAAAATTTGCGCTGCAGTCTTTGGTTGTGGGTCTGTGTTTATTTGCAGTGGACTTGGTGTCAGGGTCATGACATTTTGGCACCACCGTTGTGACCCGCACTATCTGGCCAGTCCAGCCCATCCTCCACCCATCAGCATCAGGAAGAGGCGGGCAGGGCCACCTTTCTTAATCTTTTTGTCGATTGTTTGTCAACTTTGTCGCCTTGGTGGATGGTTGTCTATAAGAAAGGTGCATGACCTACCATTTTACCAGGATTCTCTTTGTGACTTCCAAGTCTCTTCATTGCTGTGAGTCCTGATTGAGGTTTGTCCCCCAGTCGGACATTTCTGAACTTGTGACTTAATCTTCGCCCGTCGGTTTCCACTGTGTCCCATTGCATCTTGGAGGGCCCATGCATTTCTTACTGTTTGTTGCTATTCTGCTCCCCACATTCACAATGCTGCGTGTTTTTTGTAAAAATAACAGTTGATGGATGGAATGCAGAACAATGTCATACATTCACCTCAGTACAGAGATCTGGGCCTAAATCCATAGTTTTTTTGCTCACCATGCCATTCTAGTTTGGATCCAGCCATATGCAAATCAGTCTTGACCCTGCACCCTATGAGAACAATCCAGCCCGAACTGCCAGGGCCAGGTCTTCCATGGACTGGAAAGAACCATCCTAGGACCGGTTTCGGGCTTTCAGCCCACATCAGCAAGGATAGCTTGACTCCAGTGGCATGGAGAGCACGACTCATAGTCGCTTACATTGAATCATTGGACTCAAGGGGGTGTGCATTTCCTTCCTTTTTCTTTTACACATTTTTGGTTTTCAGTTGGACAGCTCCGTCCTGTTTGGTAGGGGGTACTTCTGTTTCAGCTGGGGAGTTACCTCTGTTGATCACACTTTCTATTTGTAGATATGGGGAACAGAAGACAAATGGGCCCAGTCCAAGGACACCCCGGGATACCCTTCAAAGGTCAAAAATGAAGGGTTTCATGATACGTGCTGTGAGCGTGGTATCTAAAGAAATTGAGCTGGTCGAAAGAAGGCTATCCCTATTTAGGGGTGGTCTTGACCTCCACCCCACCAGTTACCATTAGTGTTCAGATGGCCCCTATTACCCCCAATGGGTCCCATATTCTCCCACTAGTATGAGATCAGGGATGTGTCCAGGCAGATTTCACTCTTACTGATCCCTCATTGCGTAGGGTTTCGAGGGGGATGTACTTCAGCCTAGGCCTGTTGTTAGTCTGAGATGCAAGCATAAGGGGCTAGTGGGTTTGCCTAAGAAATGATTTCTATAGTAAATGCAGGAGTACAGACATATCCTTCCAGACTCCATCCTACACCAAAAATAGGCTCCCTTCTTGACCATTTTGATCAATTGAAAGGGTATTTACCAGGGTTTTTGATGATTTGATGACCTGTATGGGCAAGGTGGAGAATCTTACTAGTCAGTTGAGGAAATCTATTTCTGTGATTTGTTCATCTTTGACTGTCATTTATCACCCTGTGGTCTCTTCTGGAGAGAGGGTGGGCATGCTTGGCCTTGCTTGCGGGCCACCTGGTCAGTGGGGGACAGGTATGTAATCCGACTGCCAACATTCCCTCCCTCTTAGCCCAACTCATCCCTTTCCCTGTTCAGTCTTCATTCAATGTGATATGCAACAGGGGATGGTTGACCCAAATTATTTTACGCCACACATGGGTTACACCACATGTGAGGACTATACAACTTCCCCCGGTACCAACTCCCAATGTTGTCCTTATGGCCAATGTGTCCCCACCCCCGGCTCACTAAGAAGATCAAGATCGAACACTGTTGTGCAAGAGACATTATCATGGTGCAGAGACTGGGTTTGTTGGGACACTCCCAAAATCTTTCGCCGGTGACTGCTTGGTAATTATTTTTTCAAACAACTGACAGGGAGATGTTATCATAGGTCATTTTGGACTGTGCAAGACAGGAATTTTTCCTTGTTACCCATGGGCTACTTTTATAAACACTCTTCCTTCACTTTGAAACTGTGGCATGGCAGGACAGGGTTCCCCAGGCTGGCTTTACAGGGACCTCAGCTCTGTGTACTTCCTTGTCCCCCCAGGTCCCCAACCTTATCTTAAGCAATGGCTTTGAACACTTGAATGAGCTGGATACACAGGATTGACTGGGTGACATACTGTCTAAACCTTTGCCTTACACTCTCCTTGGTTCATCTGATTCTTTAATTACTTATTTAAACATCCTTAAGATTATGAGTTGGAATACTGTGGGCGTTAGAGGGAAGATGGGCGGACAAAAAGTGCACTGATCTTTTACGCCTGAACGATATGATTTGTTTACAAGAGACATGGCACATGGAGGGCTCTCTTGTCCTAGATGACTTTGCATAATTTTTTTCTCCCTCCTACTTCTTCCCTCATGGTAGAGCTACGGGAAGACAAGTCACATATTAGAGATAGTCTCAAATACAAAATGGCAATAGTTGACTCACTTCTACCCTCCATTGTAGGCATGCTTTTGACCTTTCCTAACCAACTGAGGGTCTTAGTCGTCAATGTCTATCCTATGCCTCGAGGGAGCATGCAATTGTAAGTGAGATTATTTAACTCCTTAGCAATATCTTTTCCAGTTCTTCTAGCTTTACTCTCCTTCTCTTGTTGGGGGATTTTAATTTATACCCTTGTGTTGACTGTTTTTTGTATGGGGGATTCATCGCAAGATGATGACCTGGTGATTGGGGACCAGGCACATTTGAAACACACTCCCTTAGGTGATACATGTATCTCATTGCTTGTACCCAACTCTCTTATGAATCTTTTAAACGAGATGGACTCCCAAAATGATTTAAAGATCCCCACTTTCAAGGGAGTTTGGACTGGGTGTTCTATCACTGATTATATTTTTGTTTCTATCTGTCTTTTTGTTTCTTTAATTAACTTTACGGTAGTCTGGAAACTTTTGAGTGACCATTACCCCTTGCTGGCCTCGTTCCGATGGTTTTCTATTGATGCCGGTTTGATGCCCTTTTTGTGGAACCAGTTCTTCCTGTTGCTCAGGGGTGAGGATTTAAGTGGGCTAAGGTGGTTCCAGAGGGCTTACATCTTTCTTTACTTTCCACCGGTTTTACTTTCCACCTGTTTTACTTTCCACCTTTTATCAGGATTTTACTATCTGTAAAGACAGTGGGGCTCCTGATTCTAACATTCCTGCTTGCTTATGGAAATAAAGCCGGTTATACAAAGCCTGCATTTACTGCCCATCGAGTTGTCCATCCTGCGCTGCCCAATAGATGTTTTAACAAGGCTTGTACAAAGGCCCAGAGAGTACTCATGGTCTCCCTGCACAAGCTTCCATGTGAAGGTGGGGAAGTCAGAAGGGCCAGAGCTTGCTATCATTTGGCTCGTTGAGGGAGGAACAAGTCTTTCAAGAGCAAGATTGTGGACACTGAGTGAACTTATTTTCAGCTAGGACCAAAGATGACACTTCAGCAGAGCCCCAGATCTCTGCTCCATAGATACCCCCAGCCAGAGCAGAGGCCTTGTAGACTTCACGGCATGGTGAGACCATTCTACTAGAGGTGGCCTTATGGTTTCTCACTACACAGCTTCTCTATGGTGTAATACAGCTCAACCTTTTCCTATCTACGGAGCCCATGAAGAATTCTCAGCTAGTCTGACACCCAGATAGTTAAACAATTTTACTTTCTCAAGAGAGGGGCGCCCCCTCCACCAACATCCTGCCTCTAAAAGAACTATGGGTATTTAGCGCCATATATTTCCAGTTTGCAGCATTGATCTCAAGGCCCCTAGATGTGCAAAAAGATGCAAATCAGTCCAGGATAGATGGAAGAACTAGCGGGGTTCTGAAGAGCTTAACGGTTCTAAGACTGTACTCCTGCTTTTGGGGAAGTCTGCTCCCCCAAATGTAGATCACCTATGGCCTAGTTGCCTAGGTCCCCCCATGCCTCAAAAAAACGTATAAAGAGTCTAGGAGTCTGGATTGATTGCAACCTCGATTTTAGAGAGCAATCATGGATAGTGGCAGCGAGCTGCCATGGCTTACTAATAATGTTTAGAAAGTTACTCCCCCTGCTCCCGTTTGCTGCCAGACGACTTTTGGTGCAGGCCCGCACATTATCATGGCTCGATTACGCCAATGCTATATACCTGGAAGCCCCCCAGGCTATCATAAAAATAGTACAGAACTGTGTGGCCCGTATGCCGCTGAACATCTCTAAATGTTCTTCTGCAAGGCCCGCCCTCACTACCTCGCATTGGTTCCTGTCCAAGAAAGAATTCAATTTAAGGCTCTGTGTGTTACACACATGTCACTGTCAGGAAAGGGCTCACCTTTGATTCGTCCAAGGACTCAACCTTTTGTACCCAACAGAGCCCTCAGGTCTGGAAATAAAGGTTTAATCCTAGTCCCTAAGATTAAACGTGCACGTAGTGGAGGCCAACTGTTCACATAAAATGCATCTACACTCTGGAACAGTGTTACCCGCCACATACGCTCAAACCCTGATTCTCTCAAGTTCATAAAATTGCTGCAAACCTTTCTCTTTCATTAACCTCCACCTAGCTTCTAAACCCTGCGTCAATCCGAGAATACGTGTTGATGCCATAGCCATGACAGGAGTCTTGACAAAACCTGCCAACAAAAGATTTTCTGGCTAATGACGATCGGACTGATCAGTCTATAATGGCAGCAGCATCCCATCTTAATGATAGGGATGATGGTTGCTCCTCTGTTAATGGGTGGTATCTCCTCCCCTCTCATAATGGTGTTAGTCAGGGTGTTTAGATAGGGGACCCAGATTGGAGGTTGATATTTCAGGTAGAGATAGTCACAAATCTCCTGGGATGCCATAGGGGCTGGGCGCTTTCTCCCTCTTCATTTGGTGTAAGGCCAAATCAAATTCTACAGTGACCCCTTCAAAGATTTTATTGTTAGAATCTCGTGGCTTTGGTAGGCTCACCATCACAAAGAGATGGGAAAAGATTCACTGCTATGGGTTTAGTATGTACAGGTAAAAGGCGCTCAAACAGTGCGGGTAGAGTATGGTGATAGATGCAGATAGTGTAGGACGGTGCAGACAGTATAGAGGAAAACCCTATAACCTCTAACTAATGTTCAAGCAAGTGATGCTGAAACACTATAAACCGTACATACAAGAACTGTGCACACGTCAGATAAACAATTGTGTAAAATTTGTATAACAGGACAAAAGGAGATGAAGCTGTTGATTTGAAGAAAGCTTTATAAGGTTCTCTTTATAGAGTGTAGACGCCAGCTGTTGATTTCTTCAAATCAACAGCTTCATCTCCTTTTGTCCTGTTATACAAATTTTACACAATTGTTTATCTGACGTGTGCACAGTTCTTGTATGTACAAAGAGATGGGTCAGTGGCCAACTTGCTATATAGCTCTGAAAGGTGGGCAACCCATAGCTCATGCTGAATTGCCGCATCGGGATAAATACCTATAGTACTGCTTCAATTGGCTACTTTTTTCCAGACTGCCTTCATGGTTTTATTTTGAAGAGATTCTGTAAGGTCGTCCCACTGTGCTGCCTCCCATGAGCTTCTACACTTCCTCATGGTTGCCCTATATCCTCTTCTCACCTCCAAGAAACCACCTGGTAGTCGTGCGCTTTATAAATATTTTAATTTCAATTTCAATTTCAATTTCAGTTATCTCCCTATGGTCTCCATTCTTAACCGTTTTCAGTATGACTGCCTTGGCAGATCTACATTCACCAGCAAACCATCTGGGCGATTGCCCAGCAGTTGTCTCCTCTGCCCCTCCTTAATTTAATTCTAATATGTTTACTAATATTTTTCTTTAATAATATTTATTTAATTTACATTTCATAGTGTTAATTGTGGGGATTAATGTATTATTTAATATTTAATAATTCACTGTTAATTATTATTAATTATTTAATTGGTAACTATTTCTGTTGATTGTGTTATTTTGTTAGGAGCTGGTGGTGCGGTTTAGGATGGGAATTAATTTATTGATAATGAATTCATAATTATTTGTTAATTAACGCTAATACATTATTTACAATTTAAATATGGCAATTGTGTAATTTATTTTAGAAGTTAGTTGTGGGTTTTAAAGTGGTAAAGGGTGGAAAAGTAATATCTTTTAAATTAATTATCAAGTTGTTAACTGATATTAATTTATTAATGTTAAGTAAGTTATGGGAATTGTGTAATGAATTCTAGGTGGGGGTTAGGGGGTTTATTGGGGGAGAGGGTGGAAAGTTATCTATGTTTAATTAATTAATCAATTCATAAATATTTATGGCAATTTTTATATTTTTATTTTGTATTTTGTAAGCAGGTTTTGGTTTTATAGGGATAACGTTTGAGGAGTTTTAAATAATTATATTTCTTAAGTTGATATTTAATTATGTTAATTATGGAGGTAATGTTTTTTCTAATTTAGATCTGTGTTGTGTTTTGTTATAGGGTAGGAAATAAAAAATATTACATTTATGTAATAATTAATGTTTTTGATTATGAATATTTTCTATTAAAAATAGTTATTTGTTTGTAAATTATTTTTAAACCTTTTAAAAAATATCTTTCTAGGTATTTGTTAGATTTTTTTAACATTATAATATGTTTTTATCTTTTGTACATTTTTTATAAATGTTTTCTTTTTTGTTTTTTAAAATCTTTTGTGTTGGAGTTGATATTTTGTTTTTAATTTTGAATTGACTTCAATGGTAATATTAATTTTTATACCTCTGCTAACACACACTTTCCCTACTATTGCACTCACCTGAGTGGCAATAGTAATTTTTACCCCTCTACTATCCAACACTTTACCTACTGTTTCACTCACTGGTGTGGGAATAGTAATTTTTACTCCTCAGCTATCCAACGCTTTCCATTCTGTTGTACTCACTGGAGTGGGTATAGTAATTTTTACCCCTCCGCTATCCAACACTTTACCTACTGTTGCACTCACTGTAGTGGTAATAGTAATTTGTACCCCTTCGCTATCCAACACTTTCTCTACTGTGGCACTCACTGGACTGGGATTAGTAATTTTTACCCCTCCGCTATCCAACACTTTATCTACTGTTGCACTCCCTGGAGTGGGAATAGTGGGGCATATTATCAAGGGGGTTTATTTCCGCTTTTTTGGCTTTAAAAGCCAAGAAAGCGGAGATAAAATTATCTCCCTATTACCAAGCTGTCGCTAACACCAGTTAGTGACAGCTAATAGGAGATAGCGACCATCTTGGGCCCCGCTTTGCATGTCAGTGATATTTATCACTAATGACATGCAAAGTGGGCGTGCCAAGATGTTAGCGACTGGAAACAGTCCCTAACATCGCTATCTCCTATTACCAACTTTTGGAGATATTCGCGCTAAGCGCGAATATCTCCAAAAGCTAACACCTGCCCTGAGCAGTTCTTAGCCATGTTATCCAATGGGAGGTGGATAACATGGCTAAGAGCATTTGCTCGATAATGCATGAATATCGCTGACTTTTCAGCGATATTCATGCATTGCGGCCGTTTTTTATCGCATTTGCGATAAACCTTGCTAATAGCAAGGTTTATCTGCGATAAAAATCGCCGATGTGCGGCGATAATTTTTGTCTCTAAACAAGTTAGAGACAAAAATTATCGCTAGTTGTTGGTAATATGCCCCAGTATTTTTTACCCCTCCAATATCCATCACTTTCTCTACTGTTGCACTCACTGGAGTGGGAATGGTAATTTTTGCTCCTCCCCTATCTAACTCTTTACCTACTGCTGCCCTCAATGGAATGGGAATATTTATTTTTAGCCCTCCGCTATCCAACACTTTCCCTACTGTTGCACTCAATGGAGTGCAAAATGTAAGTTTAAAGACTATTCAATATTTGAATGTTTTAATTTATAATATAATTTTTTTTAATTAGATTTTATGTTATAGGTGTATAACCAGCTGTTCGGGTGTTCCACATCATGCCTGCCACTCTCTGCTTATCTGGCCGTGATCAAGAACACCAGCTGTTCAAACTCTTACCTGCTTTGCTGAAAATCTCAAATAAAGGTATTCAACTGTCCGTAGCGGCATCTTCATGTGGGGCAACCTTCTTGTTTGATGTTTTAGCAGCTTTGCTCGGCCGCGAAGATGCCCGCTGCATATCATGCAGATCTGGCGTTTGGGAGCATCGAGCGCTGTTGAGCAGAGAGGCCGCTTTGAGACTTTTTTCACGAACAATATCGCAGTGTATCCAGCGACATTCTCACCCACTGTGGAAATACTGAAAAACAATACAGACTGTGGCGGCACCCATACCGGGGGAAAGGTGAGGAACTACGAACACCAGAATGCTTTGCAGCATACGCCCACAGAGGCGGGTCTTCAAATACTTATCAGGGTGTTCCACATCATGCCTGCCACCCTCTGCTTATCTGCCCGTGATGAAGAACACCAGCTGTTCGAAACGCGTTGGGCCTCGGATTATGAAGAGTGGGACTCTTACCTGCTGTGCTGAAAATCTCAAATAAAGGCATTCAACTCTCCGTAGCGGCATCTTCATGTGGGGCAGCCTTCTTGTTTGATATATATATATATATATATATATCCACCACGAGTCCCCACCAAGGCACTCAGAGCCGCAGTAAGCCACGCTACCTTGAAGAAAAGACGGCAGGACCAGGAAATCCGTGAGTTGAAATTTTTATTGCGCAACAAACGGCAGCATAACGTTTCGGCCTCTCGCAGGCCTTGATCACATGGTGTTATGCAGTCATCAGGCAGAATTTAAAGTGCTAGTGCTGTAAACGGGAGCCAACCAGAACAGAGTAAAGTGCATGGTGCAATCAACATAGTTGAAATACTATGACATTTCATTCGTTTTTAAAAAAATGTCACGCACTTAAACACCCAATTAATCATGGTTTGTCATAAAACAGTATTGGGATCAATCCCATGCTCAAAAATACTGAATAAGCATTGATTCATACTGTATGCATGTATGAGAATGCAAAGCCACTTTTAAAAAAAGGAAAAGAAAAAAATCCCCGGATCAATCCGTTGGCTGCATTGGGCACAAAGGCTAAGCACATAAGCAGACAATTACCATGCACACATATGCAATGGATTAAAGACAGAGGTTACCCTCATTAATTGAAATTCATTAATACCTGGATAAATCCACATGTCAACTCATGTCACATTGTCATTTTGCCTAGCGCACCTGTTAGTTTTAGCCTTGCTTCGAAAAGCATGCATGATTAATAACCACGATTTCAAAGTGCAAATGCATATACATCAAAATCACTGACATGTTTTAAATTCATACTGGTTGGAAACCGAAAAAAGTGCAATTGAACGTGAATGTGATTGAAATATATTTAAAAAAACAGATCCAAATCCGATTATACCTAGTTCTTAAAGCTGAGTATAGTATAATCTTCTCTGTAAGACTGAAACAGTAGGATCACTGAATGGGGACAATGACACAATCTATGTATATGAGTCCTTGAAATAACACCTTGGTCAAGCTGAAAATACTAAATAAGGACCAATATGCTGGTTATCTAACATAGGACACCATCAATTAAACCACAGAAATCTGAAACTTGGGGATTATATTGTCAGAAAGTGAAATTATAGACAGGTGTACATATCTTCTGAAGTATTCAGCCCATTGGGAAATTTGCTATCTAGCATGAGAATGTAGCGTGTTTCTAACCTTCTCAACGCAGTTTCCCTATTACCACCCCTTCTCATTGGTGCAACCGTATCGATGGCATAATATTTCAGAAGAGAGCTGTTGCTATTGTGCTTCTCTCTGAAATGCCTGGCGACTGGGTATGCCTGGTCGTTAGATTTGATGGCCCGTAGGTGTTGAAGGACCCTTTTGTGCACCTGTAGTTTCGAGCTGCCCACGTAGCGAAGGCCACATGGGCATTCCAAAACATACACGCAAAATTCACTCTTACATGTGATTTTTTGCTTAATCTTATGAGGGGTGTCCGAGAATGGGATGTGGTACTCAGACTTGTTGACTCCTTGGACACAGGCTTTGCAAGAAGCACATTTTCTGAAGCCTTTGCTCCCCGCCAACCAATTTCGTGTGTTAACCAACTCAGGGCTTGATGTTACAAGTGCATCCTGCAAGGAAAATGCTTTCCTATAAGTAATTGCAGGCTTTGTGGGCATATATTTACCTATCGTTGGATCACATTTAACCAGACCCCAATGTCTATTTACAATTCTCCTGAGCGCCCCATGCTGATTATTGAAGGCCCATATGAGTCTAGTGGGAGGTTGTGTTGGGACTGTGGTGGAGGTCTGTTTCCTTCTGTGTGCCAGGGCTTCAGATCGGGGTATAGCATTGGCTTTCCTGATGGCAGCTAGGATCACCTTTTTGTCATAACCCCGGGCCAGGAAACGTTCTTTACACTCTTCCTGGGCTAGCTGGTTCTGTGCCTCCGTGCTGCATGCTCTCCTGATTCTTAGCATTTCCCCGTAGGGGATGCTGCGAATCAGGTGAGGCGGGTGGTGGCTCTGTGCATGCAGCACTGTATTGCCTGCCGTTGGCTTTCTAAACAAGGATGTATGAATTTCCCCATTAGTGATGTTGATTGCAATGTCCAAGAAGGTGGCCTTTGTGGAGCTGATATCAGATGTAAATGACAAGTTGAAGTTGTTATTATTCAACCTGTTGATAAATTCCGTGGCCTGTTCGGTGGTTCCTTTCCATATCATACAGACATCATCGATGTACCTGAACCACCGAACAATGTGATTCCTGCAAGTTTCAGAGTGCTCGCCATTGAGGACCTGTCTCTCCCAGTACCCCATATGGAGACAGGCGTAACTGGGAGAAAAACAGGCCCCCATGGCCACACCCCTAACTTGCTGGAAATGCTGTTTGTTGAACATAAAGTAATTATTGTTCAAACAGAATTTTATCATTGATAACAGCATCTTGTTATGTTCTACAAAGGCAATCGGGCGGAACCCCAAGTAATAAGCTACTGCCCTAAGACCGTCCGCATGGACGATGCTGGTATAAAGGGCAGAGACATCAAGGGTTACAAGCAGGTATGAAGGATCCCACTGCACAGTGCTTAGCTTTCTTAAAAAGTCACTGGAGTCTTGGACATAAGAGGGTAGTCCTAACACATATTCCTGCAAGTAAAAGTCCACATAGATTGTAGTGTTCTCTAGTAACCCCCCGCATGCAGAGATGATTGGTCTACCGGGGGGTTTCTGGGAGTCTTTGTGGACCTTGGGGATCAGGTAAAGTACGGGCATAATAGGAAAGTCATTCTTTAGATATTTCAATTCATCCATGCTGATCAGGCCTGATGAACGCCAACCCATCAGCAATGAATAGAAACTACCATGGGCATTTTTGATGACCGCCAAATCACAATGTCTGTAACACAAAGTGTCATTCAGCTGGGCGGTAGCCTCTTCCATATACATTTCCCTTGCCCATAAAACAATGTTGCCCCCCTTGTCCGATTGACGAACGATCACATTGCCCGCTTTCTGGATTTTGACAACCAAATCAGTATATCTTTTGTTGTGTTTTGTTATAGGGTAGGAAATAAAAAATATTACATTTATGTGATAATTAATGTTTTTGATTATGAATATTTTCTATTAAAAATAGTTATTTGTTTGTAAATTATTTTTAAACCTTTTAAAAAATATCTTTCTAGGTATTTGTTAGATTTTTTTAACATTATAATATGTTTTTATCTTTTGTACATTTTTTATAAATGTTTTCTTTTTTGTTTTTTAAAATCTTTTGTGTTGGAGTTGATATTTTGTTTTTAATTTTGAATTGACTTCAATGGTAATATTAATTTTTATACCTCTGCTAACACACACTTTCCCTACTATTGCACTCACCTGAGTGGCAATAGTAATTTTTACCCCTCTACTATCCAACACTTTACCTACTGTTTCACTCACTGGTGTGGGAATAGTAATTTTTACTCCTCAGCTATCCAACGCTTTCCATTCTGTTGTACTCACTGGAGTGGGTATAGTAATTTTTACCCCTCCGCTATCCAACACTTTACCTACTGTTGCACTCACTGTAGTGGTAATAGTAATTTGTACCCCTTCGCTATCCAACACTTTCTCTACTGTGGCACTCACTGGACTGGGATTAGTAATTTTTACCCCTCCGCTATCCAACACTTTATCTACTGTTGCACTCCCTGGAGTGGGAATAGTGGGGCATATTATCAAGGGGGTTTATTTCCGCTTTTTTGGCTTTAAAAGCCAAGAAAGCGGAGATAAAATTATCTCCCTATTACCAAGCTGTCGCTAACACCAGTTAGTGACAGCTAATAGGAGATAGCGACCATCTTGGGCCCCGCTTTGCATGTCAGTGATATTTATCACTAATGACATGCAAAGTGGGCGTGCCAAGATGTTAGCGACTGGAAACAGTCCCTAACATCGCTATCTCCTATTACCAACTTTTGGAGATATTCGCGCTAAGCGCGAATATCTCCAAAAGCTAACACCTGCCCTGAGCAGTTCTTAGCCATGTTATCCAATGGGAGGTGGATAACATGGCTAAGAGCATTTGCTCGATAATGCATGAATATCGCTGACTTTTCAGCGATATTCATGCATTGCGGCCGTTTTTTATCGCATTTGCGATAAACCTTGCTAATAGCAAGGTTTATCTGCGATAAAAATCGCCGATGTGCGGCGATAATTTTTGTCTCTAAACAAGTTAGAGACAAAAATTATCGCTAGTTGTTGGTAATATGCCCCAGTATTTTTTACCCCTCCAATATCCATCACTTTCTCTACTGTTGCACTCACTGGAGTGGGAATGGTAATTTTTGCTCCTCCCCTATCTAACTCTTTACCTACTGCTGCCCTCAATGGAATGGGAATATTTATTTTTAGCCCTCCGCTATCCAACACTTTCCCTACTGTTGCACTCAATGGAGTGCAAAATGTAAGTTTAAAGACTATTCAATATTTGAATGTTTTAATTTATAATATAATTTTTTTTAATTAGATTTTATGTTATAGGTGTATAACCAGCTGTTCGGGTGTTCCACATCATGCCTGCCACTCTCTGCTTATCTGGCCGTGATCAAGAACACCAGCTGTTCAAACTCTTACCTGCTTTGCTGAAAATCTCAAATAAAGGTATTCAACTGTCCGTAGCGGCATCTTCATGTGGGGCAACCTTCTTGTTTGATGTTTTAGCAGCTTTGCTCGGCCGCGAAGATGCCCGCTGCATATCATGCAGATCTGGCGTTTGGGAGCATCGAGCGCTGTTGAGCAGAGAGGCCGCTTTGAGACTTTTTTCACGAACAATATCGCAGTGTATCCAGCGACATTCTCACCCACTGTGGAAATACTGAAAAACAATACAGACTGTGGCGGCACCCATACCGGGGGAAAGGTGAGGAACTACGAACACCAGAATGCTTTGCAGCATACGCCCACAGAGGCGGGTCTTCAAATACTTATCAGGGTGTTCCACATCATGCCTGCCACCCTCTGCTTATCTGCCCGTGATGAAGAACACCAGCTGTTCGAAACGCGTTGGGCCTCGAATTATGAAGAGTGGGACTCTTACCTGCTGTGCTGAAAATCTCAAATAAAGGCATTCAACTCTCCGTAGCGGCATCTTCATGTGGGGCAGCCTTCTTGTTTGATATATATATATATATATATATATATATATATATATATATATATATATATATATATATATATATATATTACATGTATATTCATTTGTACATTTTTATATATTGATCTAATTTAAAAATAAATTAAAATTAATAGTTTATTATCTCTTTTAAAGTAAATATATATATATATATATATATATATATATAGAGAGAGATATGTTTAAATTTTGTTAAACTACATTTATTTCTTATATTTGGTTAAATGTATATCGAATCCAAATACATGTTTGTAAGTTAATTTTATTATTTAACATATTTAACATTATTTTTTACATATATACAGAGATCAATTTTTTGTTCATCATTATTTTTTTCTTTGATATTTTTATACCTACCATTGTAAATTCAAGGTTGTCGATATTTTTGACATCGATACTTATCACTCGATATTTGTGTAAGGGGATTTTTGGGCGTCGATATTCTATCAGTGAACCTTCGTTTTGCTGGTCTAGATACTTTGGGCACTTTACCACTGCTGTTCACTGCCAAAGTGAAGTGCTCCCTTTGTAAATTGTTGTTATGGATTGTTTCCATAATTGGCTTATTTTATTTACTAGTCAGTCCCAAGTACAGTTCACTGTGTTTGCCCAGGGCTTGTAAATCTGCTAGTGAGCCTACAGAGCAAACACAAGGAGATGATGGATAAATGGCTGAAACGTTTAAGACACTTACCCCCAGTCACAGATCTGGGTTGAATCCATCATCATTCTTTAGCTCACTTCGCCACCTCAGTTCAGACCCAGCTATATGTAAATCAGTCTTGACCCTGTGCCTCATGGGAAAAGTCCAGCCCGAACTGCCAAGCCAGGTCTTCCCTGAATCAGAAACAAGCATCCTGGGACCGGTTTCTGGGTAACACCCCTCATCAGCCAGGCTAGCTTAAATCTAGTGGCAAAGTGAAACATGAATACACAGTGGGCTAAACAAACCTGAGTATGAACTTGGGCTACAGCCCTGGAAGATGTTCTTTCCAGCAAAAGAGATTAAGGGGCCTATTTACGAGCTGGTTTGCATCACTCTTGCATCACGCATTGTGTGAGAGCGATGTAAACCTTAAGTCAAATTTATAAAGCCATGCAAGGCCACTTTGCATGGCTTTGAGTGGCTCCATAAATCTGGAGTAAGGCAATGCAGCGCAAATAGCTGCTGTGCCTTATTCTGCTCGTGGAAAGTATTGTAAAGACACAATACTCAGGAAGCAGGATAAAAGTAGTTTATTAGCCCAACAGGGAGGCAAGTCATCCACATCAAGGACCTGGAGAACAACTGACAGGCACAAGGAATTCCAGGTTGACATGGCCACATTCTCTAGTAAGAATGTACATATTTAAAGGCATAGATACAACACATCTCCCTTATAATAATGAAAGTAAAAATAAAGAGGAAACAAAAGAACAAGGAAAAAACAGTAAACCAGAAAAGAAGGAAAAATTAACCAGAATGGTAATCTTGGAGATACAAAGGTGGTCTCCTAATTCTTGGGTTTGTGCCACGGGACGAAAAACACCCATCTTGAGGAGATGATGGACCAGGGCAAACTAGATCCTTCCCAATACATTTACCAGGAGGTTCAGGTTCGGGTTCCATAACACCATCACCCCCCTCCACACACCTCGACAAATGTGACATGCTCCAAACATCTCCCCCCGCAAGCATAACCACATTCTTCATAACTTTTACAATGCGCCTAGGCCCAAAGAACTTAGACTCACCCTTTGGAGACCAAAGACCCTTTTTGACAAAAACAAAATCACCCACTTTCCATGAAGGATCTCTCGCACCTTTTAATACATCATACCTGCGCTTGTATCCATCTTGGTAGTTACTCAACCTAGGATCATTGAGTACTGTGCCTCTATCTTTAATGGACAACCACAAAGGGTTGAGTTTTGAACCAGCTACACGGCCCCTGAGTTTCTCAAAAGGTGAAATACCAGTCACACTATTGGGAGCATTTCTATGCGCCCACAACTTTTCTCTGAGAATGGGTTTTAAAGGAAGTCCTCTCTCCAAGGCGGTCTGGGCACACGCTCTAATCAACCTATTCATGCTTTCCACCAAACCATTCGCCTGTGGAGAATAGAGGGCAGTCCTATGATGGGTGATGGAGAGGTCTTTGAGAAAATCAGACATTTCCTGAGAGGTGAATTGGACGCCATTATCGGAAACCAAAGTGTCCGGAACCCCTTCAGAGGTAAAAGCATCTTTAAGAAATTCAATAATATTTCTGCTTAAAACAGTTCCCATGCAGGTAGCAGACAACCACTTAGAAGTCTAATCAACGAGAACAACAACAAATCTCTCAGAGAGACCGAGGTTCACAAATGGTCCAACTATATCAATGGCCACCTTGGACCAAGGTCGTTCAGGAATGGCAACAAGAGAAAGAGGTGGGGTGCACAACTTCCTAGATTTATCATTGCCGGCACAAATGTGGCAGTCTTTGATGACAGTTTCAACCTCCTGGTCTAACTCGGGCCACCAATAGGATTCTCTCACCCTTGCTTTGGTGAGACTGCGACCTAGATGTCCCTCATGGGCCGGGTTGATTATCTTATCTCTCATACCCAAAGGGGGAATTAGTCTGTCACCCCTAAATAATTCACCCTGAACAATGTTCAACTCGTCCTTGATATTCCAAAAACCTTTGGCAGAATCAGGAACTTCCTTCAAAGCAGGCCAACCATTGACCGTAGCTTCCAATATAAAATCTCTTGCTGGATCATCAGGAAAACAGCCCTTCCATTCTACTTCATTTAAAGCAGACTCTCTCACCCAAGAAACAGTAGAAACATCAAGTTCATACGTGGCCAACTTATCCACAGGCAACCTAGAAAGGAAATCAGCGGGAACATTCTTGGGGCCAGGTAAATACTCAACACAAAAATTGTACTCCATGAGACCTTCAACCCATCTCTTAATTCTTGGGGTAGTACATTCGACATTCCTACATGAAAACAACTGCACAAGAGGTTTGTGGTCAGATCTTACTATAAATGGTAGGCCCCACAGATAAAATCTGAAGTGTTTGACGGCCCAAAAACAAGCTAAAGCTTTGCGCTCAATGACTGAATAACATTCTTCTTCTGCACCCTTCAAAGAACGCGAGGCAAAACCAATAACCTTTTCTGAACCATCCACGAGCTGAGCCAACACAGCCCCCAAACCACGTAAGCTGGCATCGGTGGATAGAATGGTCTTTTTGCGCACATCAAAATGCCCCAAAGTAGGCATCTTAGCAATTTCCGACTTGACTGTGTCAAAGGCAAAGGAACACTCTTTATTCCAATTGAAAACCGCACCCTTCTTAAGGAGAAGTCTGATAGGTTGCATAACACTAGCAAAATTTGGAATAAACTTAGAGTAATACTCTGATAACCCATTAAAAGACTTTACGTGGTCCTTATTAGAAGGAGGTTGAGCTTGAAGAATGGCCTCAGCAAGATCAATCTTGGGACTGATGCCTTCCCCAGATATGTTGTGCCCCAAATAAGACACAGACCTAACCCTGAATTTGCATTTCTCACATTTAAGAGTCAGACCGGCATCCTTGAGTCTAGATAAAACTGCAAAAAGGGTAACATCATGTAGGTTAACGTCAAAACAGTGGACCAAAATGTCATCCTGAAAAAAGAGGACACAGTCAATTCCAGAAAGAACATTTTTCATGATTCTCTGAAAACAGGCAGCAGCGCTGGCTAAGCCAAAAGGCATCCTTATGAACCTATACACACCGATGGGAGTAACAAAGGAAGTCAAATGTCTTGACTCCTCATGTAAAAGAACCTGGTGGTAAGCTGCTGACAAATCCATAACGCTAAATAGAGTAGCACCACCTAACTTGGTCAAAATCTCATTGATATTAGGCAAAGGCTGCCTGTCCACCCAAATAGCACTGTTTAAACTCCTGAGGTCCACACACATCCTAATTTTGGTTCCCTTGTCCTTAGGTGCCAAAACAATCGGCGCAAGCCATTCCGAGGATTCTATCTCCTCGACAACACCAAGTTTCAATAACCTGTCAATCTCAACTTGCAGGGGTTGCAACATGAGGTTGGGCACCTTCCTAACCTTATGCACCACAGGCTTAGCACTACTTTTCAAAATAATCCTGTGTTTGAACCCTTTGAGTAATCCCAGATCATCAGTAAAAACTTCAGGGAATTTCTCAAGAACATCAGAAAAATCACCCACAACAGATACTAACATAACCTGCTCGGGTGCATTAGGATTCAACGTGATCCCGAGATTCCCCTGGTGACGCCAACCAAGAAGATTGTCTCCCCTCTTGGCAATATAGACTTTACCAACAGTTTCCCTCCCTTTGAATGCAATGGTTTGGATAGAATATCCCAATACTTCAATCTTCTGTTTAGCATATCCTACAGGATTGATATCAGAAGCTATGAGTTTAATCTTGTCACAGTCAAAATTGGCAAACCAGAACTTATCACTGATAAGGGTGAACAGAGAACCAGAGTCAGCTAAAACGGGAACAACTTTGTTGTCAATTTTAATATCACAAGAGGGCATAGTCACTATATCGTCATCAACTTGATTCACACCATTGATAACATCATCCGTAATGCAATGAATGGAATCCTGGGAATAAACTTCTTCATCATCAACACAATTAACTTTGTTACTCTTGCACATCCTAGCATAATGACCCTTCCTCCCACAACTTCTACAAACAGTACTTTTTGCAAAACAATTCGGGTAATTCGGTCCATGTTTTTCACTTCCACATCTGGGACATCTAAACTTATTTTCTCTATTGAAACTATTACCAGAATAACTTTGTTTAGGCTTTTCAGACTTAATCGTGGTTTTCTCTTGTTTAGGAGAAGGCTTACTAACAACAGCAACATTACACTCAGTTTGTAGAATTTGTCGATGCTCATGAGTGACACTGGAAACAGGATCATTCTGAGAAGGCCCCTTCCTGATCTCCTTGACCCAAGTAGAGGTATGTTCAACACTCTCAACAATGAGTATAGCCTCTTTTAAATTTGGATTTTTTGACAACAATTTCTCTTGGATTTTGAGATCATTAGTGCAGCGAACAAGTTGGTCACGAATGAGGGAGTCAGTTAAGAGTTCAAATTCACAAGTTTGTGCAAGGGATTTGAGTGCTGCAACGTAGTTCCCAACTCTCTCATTTTTTGCTTGAACACGCATGAAGAACTTATGTCTCTCCATGACAACGTTAATACGTGCACCAAAATGATTTTTAAGGAGAGGAACACTCATTTCAAATACATCCGAAGGTTCACCAGCACCTCTGCCAATGGGTATCGGATCTAGACTGTCATAAATGTTCCTTCCTTCAATTCCAAGGTTGTTTAACAAAACAGCCTGTTTCCTGACAGCAGAAAACTTCTCCCCACCAATAGCGAGTAAGTAGGAGTCAAATATAGGTTTCCATTTTTTCCACGGTAAGATAGGTTCACCCTGTTCACTTAAAAACTGGGGAGGTTGGTTCATACCACTCGTAGAAGACGACATCCTGAAAGAAGATAACTAAACAAACTAAAATAACAAGTTAACTAAATAAGCTAACACAACAATTTAAAATAATGAATTAAAATAACAACAAAGGGATTCCACAACTTCCCTTAAAGTGTCACGAAAGTTTTAGTTTCACTGGAATACTCTTTCGCTTAAATTCACTGGAGTACTTCAAGTAACTTCGCCGCAGCTCACTGCGTGCAGCTATTTCCACATGGGAATTTAAGCTTGAATCAAGTGTCAAGTTCAATTGTTGGATTTGATTTCCAACTGCTTCAGCCAAATAAATATGTCAACACATCCAAGGTCAAACTGTATTAAACAAAATAAGACTTGCCTCAATCTGAAGAAAAACAAAGGAAATCGTGCCCATACGGTAATTAGGAGAGACTTCAACTCGTTTTGTTCAGGAAACTCCTCGGCGCGTCTCAGAAATGGCCGAGAAAGAGACGCGCTGCATCGGCAAACACGCGGTTGCTAGGTGACTGGCTGCGCGTTAAGAAGCAAGAACGCGTTAGTTCATCACCCCGGCAACACGTTGCGTGTGACGTCTGGCTTGGGGAGTCTCCGTCGTTACCCCGGCAACAGGTTGCAAGTGACACGAGGCTTGAAAAATCTCTGTTGTCACCACGGCAACAGGTTGCAAGTGACGTGTGACTTGAGGAATACGCTAACAATGGCCGGCACGCTCCTGGCACGCTCCAGTGGAATAAGGAAGACTCGTGCAGGATTCAAAAGATGCCCAGTAACGGAGGTAGGGATACTGCATCAAATAACGCTAAATAGGCAAACATTACGAAAATGTACCTTCCGCTGATGCCGGCGCCGCCAATTAAATTCTCCTCACGATTCCACGTAGGGCACAATGTAGACAAGGTAAAACAAGAGTTTCTTTTTTTTTTTTTTTTTAAATATATATCTTGACTACAGAAAGATCTTCATGGCGCTGGGTTCATAATCACCTGCTGGGCTCATCGTCGCCAGTATTGTAAAGACACAATACTCAGGAAGCAGGATAAAAGTAGTTTATTAGCCCAACAGGGAGGCAAGTCATCCACATCAAGGACCTGGAGAACAACTGACAGGCACAAGGAATTCCAGGGTGACATGGCCACATTCTCTAGGAAGAATGTACATATTTAAAGGCATAGATACAACAGAAAGCTTCCATGGGCGTTGTGTGGGTGTTCCCACAAAACTTTAATGGGTTTTACGCATTCCGAGGTTTACCAGAATTGGTAAACCTGAGAATGCACCCGAAAGATACGCCTGCCCAGGAGAGGCGTAACAAGAAAAAATATCTTTCTTTCTTCTTGTTACTTCCTCTTTCTATGTGTGCTGCATTCACATATAGAAAGAGGAAAATGGCTCTCTGGATTGTTTTTGTGCAGGAAGGTGCCCCTTACTGCACAAAAACAAATGAAATGTAGGCACCTGTGCACCACCCTTGCCTTCAGTGCAGCGGAGCAAGGTGACTTGCTGCGCTCCACTGCGTGACTTTTTCATAAATAGGGCCATAAGTGTGGAAGTCTGCAACACTTCCCAAAGTTTTTTCTCTAAAGGCATGCAGTAATTTGTCTTCTGTGTTCTTCTCTTCTTCAAGTTGTGAATAACTGCACATTGATTGTGGTTGTACATATGAGAACAATTTGAAGTAGGTAGGCCACTGATTAAGAACTATCTAGACTTTTCTAAAATATTTGCCAAAATACAAATATCTAAAATCACGGATGAATATTGTAACTAAATTCTTGAGGGATTTGCATTCAACCAACTTAAAAATCATACATTTGAGACAACTCATAAATGAAGGAAGCTTCATTTCTAGGCAACAAACTGTTTCAAAAATTAAAACCACTTCTACTCACGAATGAAACTAGCCATATCTACTGCGATTCCTACTAATGTGTTAAAAAATCGTTCTCATCTCATTTGAGCTACCTTTCAGAGGGATTAACACATTACAAGTAGAAGAGGTAATCCCCTAAAATCTCTTTCCCCCCCTCCTGCCCTTTGTCTAACAAAGTCTTTGAACTGCTGTGAACTTAAAAGTGACAATAAGGTCATCAACGTAAGTTAATAACATTTTCTCATCCAGAAATAGCGAGTTATCATTTTACTGAAGTTGTTTTCTCATTGGGAAAAGTGTACCAACACATTTATATTCTCATAACTGTGCCAAAAATTACTTTTTCGATGTGTACTTTTCAACTAAAACCATTAAAAAAGTCTAAAATATGTATGTCGCATTTTCACAAGGTCATTTAAAAGATTTTAGGATACATTTAGTATGTTTGAACAAAAATGTAGCTACAGTATAAAGCAGTTGTTATCCTGCGAATGACATGTACGTTTTAATTTGGAATGGCACATTTTGCTTGATTGTCCCAAAACGAAATAAAGTTGTGACTGATTAGGCATCATTCCTTTTTGGCATATAAATTACAGTACACACTATAACTTTCATTACTAATCAAGTGATCTGGCTAAGTCCTACATATGCCAAATAGACAGTGGTGCATTAAAGATAAAAGGGACATTTTTTGTACTTCAGATCATATAGGGGTGGGTGTCTGTTCACTGGGCCTTGGAATTCACAGATGTCAAGACCAATGCATCCAAGAAGCAAATAACCTGTGGCTTACATCCACAGCAGTTGGAAATCTGCATGCCGCTAATTGTTTATTTTTGAAGCAATGTGATAGTTGAAGTGTAGTCGACATTTGCTGTACCTATGGAATTTCTGTGTGCAAAGTTCGGGGCTTTTATTCTTGTAGGAGTACCTGAAGTTCAGTCTTATGCTCTTTTTAGGTCTAGGATTTTATTCATTGGTCTGTTGTCATTGTCATTCACAGTCTGCTTCTGCCCACTACAGTATATAGCAGGTGGCTGTGGGTCAGCCTCTTGAAGACACTGGTTAACTTTACTTTGAGTGACTGGACTTAGGGCCATATGTATCAAGCTAATTAGCATTCGCAAAGGCCGAAATTCTGCGAATATCGGCCTTTGCGAATGCTAATTTGACAAATGGTATGTATCAAACATGTTTGATGCAAAATAAGGAATAGCAAAATTTGCAATTCCTTATTTTGCGATTGCACTTAAGGAATCGCAAATTTTGCGATTCCTTAAATGCAATGTATCAAACAAAAAATATTCAAAAAATGCCATTAAGGATTCGCAAATTACCACCAACTTATAGTTGGTGGTAATTTGCGAATTCTTTTCAAAAAGCTTTTTTCCAAAAAACCAAAGGTGCCATATGACGCCCATACATGCCCTTAGGGCATGTATGTGCGCCATATGCCCCCAAATGTCTTTTTCAGGGGTGCAGCAGGGTGTTCTTGAGACACCCCTGCACCGTTGAAGAAATTCCTAATTTGCGATTAGCTAATTGCTAATCGCAAATTGCACCTTCATTCCTATGGGCCTCCTGGCAAAGGCCGGGAAGCCATTTTGGGCGGGAGGCCCGGGAAGCCATTTTGGGCGGGAGGCGCGTCTCGGCTGGTATGCCCGAAGCGGCGTAGCCGGGGCGCGCTTTTTCCCACCCAAGAGTGGGTTGTCCTAGACACCGAAGCCGTCCGCCACGCCCCTGGAGGCGGGAGGAGGCGGGTTTACGCCCGCCCAGAGAAGAATAAAAGGAGCCACAAGCCAAGGAAGCATCCTCTTGTTCCTGTGCTCTGAAGCTGCACCTCCTCGCTGCACGTGAGCTCGAGACGGAACGAAGAGCCAATTTTGAATTTAGTAATTTCTCTCTTTTCTCTTTCAGCATTACAAATCGCGTTAGGACCTTTCACCTACGTGGGAAAAATGCCGGGCAAGAGAGTCGCAAAAAAGGTCAGCACCGACCAGATGCTCCGGATGTTGGTGAAAGACATGGCAGAGATGAAGAGAAAAATGGCGGCCAGGGACGGTGCGGGAAGGCCAAAAAGACCCAACCCGACGGAGGCCCCGGCCGGAAGAAGGAAAAGGGCCAGGAATGGGTCAAATGAGGACGAGGTCCCAGTTCCGGAGGCTCCCCCGGCGAGCCCTCCTAGACCAGCGGAGATTCCCGCGCCGGCTCCTGCCGAGGGCCAGCGGATCCCCGTTGTGGTTACCCCAGTGGACGAGGGGGACATGCCCCCGGAGTTGGCCGCTCAGTTGGCGGCATGGCTGGGTAATAGCAGCGGGCTTCCGTGGCTCCGGGGGACACGGCAGAGGAGGCCAAGCAAATAATGAGGCAGTTGCTGCAGTCACGAGAGGCCGCGAAACCTCCTTGTCCGTTTGTTTCCCCGCAGGCTCCAGTAGAGCAACCCGCAGCTGGCACGAGTTCGGCGGCAACGGCGGTTACAGCTTCTAGCTCAGGTAAGCAGCTAATGCCGATTGCGGGGAAGGGGTCTGTACCCTCGAGAAGGGAGAAATTGGCTCAGCATATCCCGATGGAAGTCAAAGAACGGATATGGGCTGAGAAATACGTAAACATGTTCTCCTTGCTAACTGATCATTATGAGATTGAGCATGTGAAAGTTCAGAAAGAACTTATGCATCCGAGTGTTTGGCGCGCAAAAATGGCCGCCTTTAGAGTCGATGAGACGATAGGTAACTGGGGTAGAGCATTTGGCATATTCACTTCGATTATGGGGGAACGGAGACCTGACTTGTTGACCGAGTTACCTGTGTACCAGTCACGTATTATGGAATATTCTCAGACATATGTTGGCAATGAGTGGTTTTGTTATGATAATATTTTTCGTAAGGCTAAAGAGTTCGATACGTGCCTGACGTGGGATTGTTACGACTCCATTTCTTGGCAAAAAATGGAAAACTCAGGCATGTTAAAGGCGCCATTATTGGGGGGGGGCGGGGGTGAGCTTTCCCGCCAACCAGCCGGGGCGCCCTTTCGGACAGGGGCAAGTAATGAGCATCACCCAAGGCCGAACGGCAATACGGGTAAAAAAGGGGTATGCTGGAACTTTAACAGGGGAAAGTGTACGAGGCCCCAGGGGTCATGCAAGTTTAGGCATGACTGTGGGGGGTGTGGACAGTCTTCGCATCCCGAGACCATGTGCAGAGCCAAAACGGGTGATAACGGAAGTAGGGCAAGCGCCAAACAGGTCTGACATAGTCCGAGGGGCGGCTTTACCTACACCGGTTGATACCATGGCAATGATTCCTTGGCTCAGCGAATACCCTGATCATGTCTCCGCTGGGGTGTTGCGAGACGGTTTTTCTTACGGTTTCCGCATCCCGGTGGGGAATTTTCAGGGTGAAGCACAGTGTAGGAACCAACTTTCGGTCCTGCATAATACGGCAGTGGTGCAAGCGAAGATTGGGAAAGAAGTAGCCCGGGGTCGGGGGGCGGGACCATTCAACATGCCACCAGTTCCTAATTTTGTTTGTTCGCCCTTGGGAGTGGTCCCCAAGAAGGACCCGGGTGAGTTTAGACTGATACATAATTTGTCAGCCCCGAGGGATTTGTCAATTAATGATGCAATAGACCCAGAGCTTTGTTCGGTGCGGTACGCATCCTTCGATGATGCAGTCGCCATGTTGAATCGCCTGGGGCCCGGAGCGCTGATGGCCAAATCTGACATCGAGTCCGCGTTCCGGTTGCTCCCGGTACACCCGGACGATCAGCGTCTCCTGGGCTTCATGTTTCAGGGGCGCTATTACATGGATAAATGTATGCCAATGGGCTGTTCCATATCTTGTGCTTATTTTGAAAAATTCAGTTGTTTCCTGCAATGGGCATTCACAAGGATGACGGGTTTTCAGCATGTCATGCATTATCTAGACGATTTTCTGTTTCTGGGGGCAGCCGGGGACACAGAATGTGCACAGGCTTTAAAAGAATTTTGTGATCTGATGAGACAGTTTGGTGTGCCATTGGCGCCAGGCAAAACTGTGGGGCCATCAACTTCGCTCGAGTTTCTTGGAATAGAGCTCGATTCCGAGGAAGGTTGTTTCCGGTTGCCAGAAGAAAAAGTGCGGAAATTCAGGGCTTCGCTTGAAGCATGTATTAAAGAAACTAAGGTGAACTTGCATCAATTGCAGCAGACTGTGGGGCAGTTGAATTTTGCCCTTAGGATAATGCCAATGGCCCGCCCCTTTTCCCGCTCGATTGCACAAGCCATGGTCGGTCTTAAAGAGGGGCACCACCGCACGAGGCTCTCGGCTGAGATTCGCCAGGACATGCGCATTTGGTTGGCATTCCTGGCGGACTTCAATGGTCGGGTTGTCTGGACCAAGCCGGCAGTGTCCTCCGAAGAGTTGGGGCTGTGGACAGATTCGGCGGGGAGTATGGGCTTTGGCGCCATATTTGGCAATCATTGGTCGGCGCAAACATGGCCGTCATGGTGGCACGAGTGTGGACTTACAAGTAACATTGCTTTTCTTGAACTGTTCCCTATTCTGGTGGCTTTGAAAACATGGCCTGAGGGGTTTAGGGATCACTCTGTGGTGTTCTGGTCTGATAACATGACCGTGGTTGAGTGTATCAATAGTCAGGCAGCACGATGCAAGTAGATCCTGAGGTTGCTCAAGGAAATTGTTTTACTATGTATGCAATTGAACGTGCTCTTTAGAGCGAGGCATGTGCCAGGGGTGCTGAATCAGGCTGCTGATGCGCTTTCTCGTTTCCGTATGCAGGCCTTCTGGGGTTTTCTGCCCACAGCGGACCCGGTGGCGGCACCATTTCCCGAAGCTCTCTGGTCTCTCGGTGCCCCGAACTACAAAACCTCGTGGGAGAGAGTTTAGCACCCAGGACAAGGAAGGCATATGAAGGGGCGTTCCGTTCCTATTGGTCCTTTTTGGGTTCTGCTAGGAGGGAGTTTTGGGGCCAGGAGGAATTTGTCATAGAATTTTTACTGTCATTACGCAGGGCAGGCAAATCGGTGGCTACGGCCCAGAGGCATCGGGCCGCCATCTCCTTCATGGCGCGGGCCCATGGTATCCAGGATCCTACAGCGTCTTTCGTAGTACAGAAAGCGCTGCGGGGGTGGCAACGCCTTGAGGGTCGCAGAGTAGATGAAAGGCACCCGATAGGTCTGGATAGGTTGGCCCTGTTACTGTCCGTACTCCCTACAAAATGTGCATCCCAGTCGGAAACAGTGTTATTCCGGGCCACTTTTGCATTAGCATTCTATGGGGCTATGCGGGTAAGCGAACTGGTGGCAAGAAACAAGCGGGATACGGGGGGGGTTTGTGCCGAGAGCACATTCAAGTAAAAGGGGAGACGATGATTGTCTCGTTTGTCAGGTCCAAGACTGATCAGGGAGCGATCGGGGACAGTGTAGTAGTCCAGCGGATTCCCGGATCTCCCATGTGCCCGGTGGCATGCGTTGAGGAGTATTTGGCGCAGAGGGCGGCATCATGGGGGGGGACATTGCTGAGGCACGCAGATGCCACCCCACTGACAAGGTTTCAGTTCCAGCGGGTGTTTGCAATGGCAATTTCGGCCGCGGGCTTGAACCCGGGCGAGTTTGGGACTCATTCCTTCCGGATAGGGGCTGCTACAGAGGCTACAGCCAGGGGTCTGAGTGTGGAAAAAGTAAAACAGCTGGGGCGTTGGTCCTCGAATTGTTACAAAAGGTACGTGCGGTTGCACATGTTGTGAAGCTGATATCATGTACTCACGCTTCTTGTCTTTGTTTGGTTACAGTTTCGCAAACCTACGAGGCGGGGTGGACTGTGCAGTCGACCCGACACCTGGGAACCAGCGGTCAGAGATCACCGGCTGCGGAAAGAGTGGTGTGGGTCGTGGGCCACTCATACGTGAGGCGTGCCGCGGACGTATTCAAAGCAGGTGACATGATTCACACAGCTGGGGAATACGGGTACAGGGTGACCTTCTACGGAAGGGGCGGGCTCTGTATTGACCAGTTTCAACAGTTTCTCGAGGGTTTGTTAGGGCGGTCAAGGTCACCGCCATCTATACTCATAGTACATCTTGGGGGCAATGATTTGGTGACCACTGGTAGACGACTACTTCTCGAGGCGATACTATCCACAGTAAGTTGGTTGGCGAGAAGAGTTCCAGGGTGCACGATTGCATGGTCCCATATGATTCCACGAAAGGTATGGCGAGGGGCTAATTCAGTGTCTGCTATAAATCATTCTGTGAAAAAGGTGAATAACAAGTTGAGTAGACTGTTCCGTACCAGTACATTGCATTCGATTCCTCATGGTTGTATCAGGGGGGACAATATGTATCTAGAGGATGGGGTCCATTTGTCCCGGGTGGGGAATTCTTTACTCATAGGAGACTTCGTAGCCTGGTTAAGGAGTTTACAGCATGACCTTTAGGTAGGAGTTTTGTGGGGGGTCCGGATAGCCGGTCAACTATCCGGCCTGTGGCGGTAAGGTCATGATCGGTGAGCAGTCATTGGAAGATCCCTAGGGGGGGGCGTCACCCATTACGGATGGGAGCGCCCGGGGGGAGGTGGCCATTGGCCCCTCAACGGGGAGGCGGTCCCTTCTAAAGGACGGGACGCCTAAAGGAAAGGGAAGGCGGTCAAGGCCCCTCCCTGGATAGGAGGGGCTACGGGCCCCTCCTGGGAATTTCCCGGGGCCAGGACATCTGCGACGGCAGATGTGGTAAGTTGTGTAGGGTGGGGAGGGGGGTCTACGCTACCTTCTAGACACCTCACACGAGTCCTCAGACGACCACGTACATGGCGTCGAGTTAACAGGGGCCCCCGTCAAGACAAGGGAAATTGGTATGGCACACGAGGTGCAGTCCTCTGTGCGGCCGCCCCTCACAAGTGAGGGGGGAGTTCTGGTTTAGGGATCTGACACCGGTTATGACCTTGCCGTTGGCCCTTAACGTTAGGCTGTACAATTTCAATTTGAAATGCATTTTGTAAGGATGTTAGTATCGGCTAGGAGAACCTTTGTATTAGATATGTGTTAAGGTTAGCCAAACATCGTAATGTGGATATGAAATTGTACATGATATGAAACTGTTATTTTAATGTTTTGATTTTGTTTCATATTTTAATAAATACGGCCGGGAGGGTAACTCCCTCCCGCCTTCCAAAAGTTCAAGAACCGTTTCCGGTTTCCCAATTCTTGGGGATTGTGTTGAGAGGGGGTGGCGGGTATCTCAGCCATATGGAAAGGGGTGACCAATCGGTCCCCCGAACGTATGGTGGAGTACCCCGATCCCCCCGGGAAGCCATTTTGGGCGGGAGGCGCGTCTCGGCTGGTATGCCCGAAGCGGTGTAGCCGGGGCGCGCTTTTCCCCGCCCAAGAGTGGGTTGTCCTAGACACCGAAGCCGTCCGCCACGCCCCTGGAGGCGGGAGGAGGCGGGTTTACGCCCGCCCAGAGAAGAATAAAAGGAGCCACAAGCCAAGGAAGCATCCTCTTGTTCCTGTGCTCTGAAGCTGCACCTCCTCGCTGCACGTGAGCTCGAGACGGAACGAAGAGCCAATTTTGAACCCACCCACCATCCCCTGAAGACAGCAAGTTGTTGTAGTATAAAGTCCTTTTACGTAGTAGTTGTTTTCTTGCAGGTTGTTTCTGAATAAAGTTTGTGATTCGGTTGCAATAAAGTGGATAACTCTGTGCAGTATGCTTTATTAAAGACTTTCATCAGAGTGATTAGTAATGTTTTAGATGTTTTAGAGGGTTGAGACTTGATCTGTTTTAAGTAGGAAATGTCTCTTTCTTTTAGTCATTAATCTTGTCGTATTTATTGTTTGGTCGGGCGGTAAGGTCATGATCGGTGAGCAGTCATTGGAAGATCCCTAGGGGGGGGCGTCACCCATTACGGATGGGAGCGCCCGGGGGGAGGTGGCCATTGGCCCCTCAACGGGGAGGCGGTCCCTTCTAAAGGACGGGACGCCTAAAGGAAAGGGAAGGCGGTCAAGGCCCCTCCCTGGATAGGAGGGGCTACGGGCCCCTCCTGGGAATTTCCCGGGGCCAGGACATCTGCGACGGCAGATGTGGTAAGTTGTGTAGGGTGGGGAGGGGGGTCTACGCTACCTTCTAGACACCTCACACGAGTCCTCGGACGACCACGTACATGGCGTCGAGTTAACAGGGGCCCCCGTCAAGACAAGGGAAATTGGTATGGCACACGAGGTGCAGTCCTCTGTGCGGCCGCCCCTCACAAGTGAGGGGGGAGTTCTGGTTTAGGGATCTGACACCGGTTATGACCTTGCCGTTGGCCCTTAACGTTAGGCTGTACAATTTCAATTTGAAATGCATTTTGTAAGGATGTTAGTATCGGCTTGGAGAACCTTTGTATTAGATATGTGTTAAGGTTAGCCAAACATCGTAATGTGGATATGAAATTGTACATGATATGAAACTGTTATTTTAATGTTTTGATTTTGTTTCATATTTTAATAAATACGGCCGGGAGGGTAACTCCCTCCCGCCTTCCAAAAGTTCAAGAACCGTTTCCGGTTTCCCAATTCTTGGGGATTGTGTTGAGAGGGGGTGGCGGGTATCTCAGCCATATGGCCCATAGGTCTCTCACAAAGAGCACATCAGCAGACAAGATAGTTCCGCTTAGTGCCAATGTGTTAGACCTGGCCTCCTTGGCTTGGTTTCCCTGTCTTTTTGCCTCTACTCCCTATATTTTTGACTGTATGCTGGACTTCATTTGCTGGGGTGTGTACTCTGGGAACTTCACCAATGCTGATCAGTGCTAAAGTGCAAGTGCTCCCTGTGTACATTGTGATTATGATTGGTTATCCATGATTGGCATATTTGATTTACTGGTAAGTCCCTAGTAAAGTGCACTGTGTGTGCCCAGGGCCTGTAAATAAAATGCTACTAGTGGGCCTGTAGGACTGAATATTCCACTCATAAGAGTAGCCCTGCAAACATGTCTCAGGCCTGCCACTGCAGTTTTTAACTGCCATGTCGACCTGGCAAGTGCAGCCACTGCCAGGTCTAAACCTTACCTTTTTTGCATCTAAGGCAACCCTAAGGTAGGCCCAAGGTAGGCCCATGGGAAGGATGCAATGTGTGTGAAAGGTAGGACATGTACTGGCGTGTTTTACATGTCCTGATACTGAAATACTGCCAATTTAGTTTTTCACTATTGTAAGGACTGTCTCTCCCAAAGGTTATCATTGGTACTGCCTTGTAACATCTTATCAGTGTAATTTTCAATTGGGAAAAGATGGAGATTTGGAGATTGGGTTATCTGAACTCAGGATTCCAAAATACATCTTTTAGGGAAGTTGGTTTTTAAATTGTGTGCTTGAAATTTCCACTTTTAGAAATAGGGCATTTTCTTGCCTGTTGGATCAACTCCTGGTTTAGACTGACAGCTGTTTTTTTTGTGCATTCACTCAAGACAGTCACACAAGGGAGCTGAGCTGTGCCCTACATATATTGATGGTCCATCACCAGGCTGATAGGCTTTCCTGAGCTAGATTGATGGGAGGAGATGTTACTGACATCTGAATAGGGCTATGCCTGCCCTCTTCCCATGCTGTCTGCACACCCACTGTAGTGTGTCCAGAGCCAAAGCAGGGCAAGGCAGGATCTTGGGGACAACAAAGGCTTTCCTTTGAAGTATGCCTTCTTCAAAGGCCAAAAGGTGTATAAGTATTGGACCTATAACACCACATTTTTAGAACACTTCAGGACCGAGGACCCTTCCACGATGGAGACCTGGAGATCTGTCAGGAGGAGTACTGCCCCTCTGCTGTGTGTTGATTATCTGGGATGGCCTGCAGTTGCTGCTTCTGTCTGTGGGCAGTGAAAGAACTGGACTTTGCTTACTTGTATACAGCTTTTCCAAGGTTCTCCAAGGGCTTGCATGTGCTTGCCTCCTATTGGAAATTTCAGGGCCATCAAAGACTTCATCTGCAGCTTTTCTGAACTCCACTACTGGGCCCTTGGAGGTGGTTCCTCTGCTTTAAGACTTGAAAATCCACACATCGCCCTTCCAGTGCCATTTTCCCCGCCACAATCTTCGTTTGTGATTGAAAATCTAACGGATCACCACAGTGAAGATGAAAAATCGATGCAGCACTCATTTGTGGCCCGAAGAACCGCCATTGCTCGAGTTCAGAGCACAGAGTCTGCAATGTCCGAGACCTCGCTTCGACTTCGACACAGGCCCTGCTGGGCTGCTGAAGGAATCAACGCATCACCTGTCTGTGGGAGTGGAAATCGATCCAGCGCCTGTTTTGCCGCCTCTTCAACTTGCAACAATTGGTCCTTGACATACTTTTACCATAGACAATAATCATTACATTCGGTCAAGTTGATTTACTTCACACCAGGACAGAATCTATACTCTTACTCACATAAGTAATACTAGCCCACATTAACAAAAATTCACACAGTCAGTGCCAATAAACCAATGGAACCGCAAAAGTCCAATCAGGACGGTCAGTTTAATATACAATATAACAAAATTTGGGATTGAATGTATCTCTATACATATATTTACATAGGTAATACACAAAAATGCATTTTTTATAAAAAAGAGAACGTGCACAGAGAAAGAAGTAAGGTATGTGCTCAAGTGAATGATCAAGAGGATCAGAAAAACATAGTGTAGGTCATTTATATACAAGAAAATTTGAGCCTGCCCTAGGTAACGCTTGTAAGAAATGTACTTCTTTCTTACTAGCTTCTATGCTATATACAATTCCTTAGTCCTTAAATTGCAGCATTGGCAATAGGATTAACAGGAAAAAGGGGCGGGGGCAGAGGACAATAGGTACAGGCTCCCAAAGGGGAATGTCGTCGACGTTTCGACCCAACCATACAACGGGTGGTTCAAGTCCTCAACAACGGGTCTTCATCAGGACGGGGTGATAGGGGAATGTCTTTCAGAGTGCACGTCAATTAAAAACTATTGTCTTTGGGCACCTGTAATGATAAATGAAAAATGGGGCTAAGTATCACTAGATAATATCAATTGAGTCCACTAGTGACGGTCATAGAAAAGCACTCACCCTTTCGTGGTGCTTCGACAAACAGTGCGACGATTGGTCCGCACTCAAATTGTTTCCAAAAGTATTACTGTAAATTAAAAGGAAAGAGTAGCCATTAGTGCTACGCAGCTTGTGTCCCATGCAAATTTTTGCACATCAAATAGAATTAGAGAAACCGGCAAAAAACTTATTCTAGTTACCACTTGGCAAATACAATCAATGATTCAAGGTTTCCATTTATACCTCGGGGTCATAGCTATTGCCTACCATTAGGATTAGCTGTGCATATTATTTACTGGATTGGTGAAAATATCCCCAAAGTCATTTCTGTAAGTACTCACCCAACACGTTAATTCGAGGGTGTTTTTCAAGACCGTTTTCAAAGAAACTGACATCGATTACTAAATAAGAAGGGATAAAGCGAGATACGTTTTTGTTAGACGCTGCGCGTGTAATTATACAAAAAGTTGCTTCAAGCCCTATACACCGGTTCATGATTTCTAAATTGAACCTACCCCGTAAGGCTGTGAAAGCGTGGAGTAATTGTTCCTCCAGCTCCGCTCAGTGGCGCACAACTCCCAACTTCAAACAGCGTTATGGAATGCGGAAGCACACTAAACGCGACGTAGCCATACTAGTAACCAGGCAACCGGCGCGCATACGTCATGGCGTCCCGCCGGTTGCTATGGGAACGCTCGTGTCTACAGAAAGCTTACGCATCCGCGCAGAACGGTAACCCGCAATGCTCGCAAACAATACAGATAGGCTTGTAAAGATGCTGCAGCCGGATAGAATCTATCTCACTCATTACTTCCGAATGTGCCCATTCGATCAATGTGCTTATATTTTTTGAAAAAGACAGATGCCTCATTGAACCATGAGACTGAATATTGCAAAAGGCCGGATAGTTGGTCATATTTTCAGTCATTCCCGAAATAATTGACGTCTGGAGTATATCTTATCAACCCACAAGTCAGTAATAACAGGATGAAAGGAAGCAAAGATAATGTGACTGATAGAGCCTCACAATGATTCCTACCGGATTAAACATAACAGATGAATGGTACATATATTCAACAACATTTAACAATATACATGTCATCTATAGAGGGATTCTTGGATGCAATATATGGTTAACAGTTGTAGCAAAAAGAGTCACAGATTATACACACAAGGGAAATCAGCCATTGTAGAGTGTTGCCATCTGTCTCGTTATTTCCTCATACTCGTTGAGGCCCTTGTTTACAGTATCAAAAGTGTGCATCCATTTACACTCCCGAACACTTAAACAGTTTGAAAAATTGCCTCCTCTCACATTGACAGTGACCTTCTCTAATACCCACCATTTTAAACTTTCAGGTGAGTGACCAAATTTTGTAAAGTGTTCCACCAGTGGGGCCCCCTGGACTCTACAGCGGATCCTACTACAATGCTGTAGGATTCTGGTTTTTACTTTTTGGATAGTTTGACCTATGTACCAAAAATCACACAGACATGCAATTACATATATGACTCCAGATGAATTACAATTAGTGTGTTGTTTCATTACGTGTGTGTAGTTATTATGAGTACATTGTTTCAGTTCTTCTGTTAGTTGGCACGCTTTGCATGATCCACATTTATGGTGGCCTAGTACAGGTGGTGTGTTCCATAGTGTGGACTGGGGATCCCTGGATATGCTCGGTAACAACGAATGAACTACATAATCCCTGACACTTCTTCCCTTTTTAAAGGCAAAGATAGGTGGAGTTGTGATTCCTATATCGTCAGCCACCAAATGCCAATGAGTACTTATGATCTTCTTAATTTCACTGCTCTTAGTATTAAATGTAGTGACACATGTTATCCTTTCATCCGTTCCATTAGTCTTGGTTTTTGGTTCCAACAGGAATTCTCTATGGCAGAACCAAGCCTTCTTTCTAGCTTTTTTCAAAAGTCGTTGTGGATAGCCCCTCTCCAGTAGGCGGTCCATGAGTGACATAGATTCATTGAAAAAATCCTCCTTTCGGGTACAATTCCGGCGCAACCTCAGGAACTGACCATAGGGTAAATTGTCCCTGAGATTGCGCGGATGATGGCTATTGTACCGAAGCAGGGTATTCCTCTCACTAGATTTTCTATAGAGGGTGGTGTGTAACAATCCCGCTTCTTCCACTATACTGATATCAAGAAAGTTGATTTTGTTTTTGCTGTATTCGAGAGTAAACTGTATATCCTTGGATCGTTAATTCAGCCATCCATGGAATTCCATCAAGGTTTTTTCATTACCTTCCCAAACCATAAGGACATCATCGATATATCGACGCCATGTCCTGATGTTTGTAAAGTATGGGTTTGTGTCACTGTATATAAATTCCCTTTCATATGCATCCATGAAGAGTATGGCCAGGTCCGGCGCAAAACTTGCCCCCATGGCCTCTCCGCGTGTCTGCACATAATAGTCTCCCTCAAAGTAAAAGAAATTCTTTCGCATGGCAATCTCAAGTAGCTCTAGAATAAATTGAGTAGGTACCTGGCATGGTTTTGGACGTTCTTCTAATACCTCTCTAATTACGTCAATAGCTGCTGTCTGTGGTATATTTGTATAAAGCGATGCAACGTCCATCGTGGCCAGAAAGTTTTTGTTGCAGTTGAACATGTAGCCATCTACCAGTTGTATCGCTTGCATGGTGTCTCTCACATAGGACATTGTTCCCTCAGCCGCTGGTTTTAAAAAGATATCGATAAATTTACACAGGGGTTCTAAGATAGATCCACAGCCAGACACTATGGGTCTGCCTGGGGGGTTATTTAGCCTCTTGTGCACTTTTGGAAGTGTATAAATCGTAGGGAGCCTAGTGTGGTTGCTGTTGAGGAAAGCGTACTCTTGTTTTGATAGGTATCCTTCCCTCAGTGCTTTGTCTGTGATTGACCTAATGTTCAGTGCTATCTCTTTAGTTGGATCAGTTTTAAGTTTTTTGTAGTTACCAGCTACTCCTAGTTGTGAAAGGATCTCTGTCTTATAATCATCTCTCCCTTGGACAACGATGGCCCCACCCTTGTCCGCCGGTTTTATAACAATATCAGTATTCTGTTTCAAGGATTCAAGAGCCTGACGTTCCTGTCTACTGATATTGTATTGAATGTATTTCTTTTCATTTAACACTTGATTCACGTCGCGCATCACCACCTGTTCAAAGGCTAGGATTTTATGTGATACCATCTGAGATGTTGGGGCAGACCCATAGTGTCTGGCTGTGGATCTATCTTAGAACCCCTGTGTAAATTTATCGATATCTTTTTAAAACCAGCGGCTGAGGGAACAATGTCCTATGTGAGAGACACCATGCAAGTGATACAACTGGTAGATGGCTACATGTTCGACTGCAACAAAAACTTTCTGGCCACGATGGACGTTGCATCGCTTTATACAAATATACCACCGACAGCAGCTATTGACGTAATTAGAGAGGTATTGGAAGAACGCCCAAAACCATGCCAGGTACCTACTCAATTTATTCTAGATCTACTTGAGATTGCCATGCGAAAGAATTTCTTTTACTTTGAGGGAGACTATTATGTGCAGACACGCGGAGTGGCCATGGGGGCAAGTTTTGTGCCGGACCTGGCCATACTCTTCATGGATGCATATGAAAGGGAATTTATATACAGTGACACAAACCCATACTTTACAAACATCAGGACATGGCGTCGATATATCGATGATGTCCTTATGGTTTGGGCAGGTAATGAAAAAACCTTGATGGAATTCCATGGATGGCTGAATCAACGATCCAAGGATATACAGTTTACTCTCGAATACAGCAAAAACAAAATCAACTTTCTTGATATCAGTATAGTGGAAGAAGCGGGATTGTTACACACCACCCTCTATAGAAAATCTAGTGAGAGGAATACCCTGCTTCGGTACAATAGCCATCATCCGCGCAATCTCAGGGACAATTTACCCTATGGTCAGTTCCTGAGGTTGCGCCGGAATTGTACCCGAAAGGAGGATTTTTTCAATGAATCTATGTCACTCATGGAGCGCCTACTGGAGAGGGGCTATCCACAACGACTTTTGAAAAAAGCTAGAAAGAAGGCTTGGTTCTGCCATAGAGAATTCCTGTTGGAACCAAAAACCAAGACTAATGGAACGGATGAAAGGATAACATGTGTCACTACATTTAATACTAAGAGCAGTGAAATTAAGAAGATCATAAGTACTCATTGGCATTTGGTGGCTGACGATATAGGAATCACAACTCCACCTATGTTTGCCTTTAAAAAGGGAAGAAGTGTCAGGGATCATGTAGTTCAATTCGTTGTTACCGAGCATATCCAGAGATCCCCAGTCCACACTATGGAACACACCACCTGTACTAGGCCACCATAAATGTGGATCATGCAAAGCGTGCCAACTAACATAAGAACTGAAACAATGTACTCATAATAACTACACACACGTAATGAAACAACACACTAATTGTAATTCATCTGGAGTCATATATGTAATTGCATGTCCGTGTGATTTTTGGTACATAGGTCAAACTATCCAAAAAGTAAAAACCAGAATCCTACAGCATTGTAGTAGGATCCGCTGTAGAGTCCAGGGGGCCCCACTGGTGGAACACTTTACAAAATTTGGTCACTCACCTGAAAGTTTAAAATGGTGGGTATTAGAGAAGGTCACTGTCAATGTGAGAGGAGGCAATTTTTCAAACTGTTTAAGTGTTCAGGAGTGTAAATGGATGCACACTTTTGATACTGTAAACAAGGGCCTCAACGAGTATGAGGAAATAACGAGACAGATGGCAACACTCTACAATGGCTGATTTCCCTTGTGTGTATAATCTGTGACTCTTTTTGCTACAACTGTTAACCATATATTGCATCCATGAATCCCTCTATAGATGACATGTATATTGTTAAATGTTGTTGAATATATGTACCATTCATCTGTTATGTTTAATTCGGTAGGAATCATTGTGAGGCTCTATCAGTCACATTATCTTTGCTTCCTTTCATCCTGTTATTACTGACTTGTGGGTTGATAAGATATACTCCAGACGTCAATTATTTCGGGAATGACTGAAAATATGACCAACTATCCGGCCTTTTGCAATATTCTGTCTCATGGTTCAATGAGGCATCTGTCTTTTTTAAAAAATATAAGCACATTGATCGAATGGGCACATTCGGAAGTAATGAGTGAGATAGATTCTATCCGGCTGCAGCATCTTTACAAGCCTATCTGTATTGTTTGCGAGCATTGCGGGTTACCGTTCTGCGCGGATCCGTAAGTTTTCTGTAGACACGAGCGTTCCCATAGCAACCGGCGGGACGCCATGACGTATGCGCGCCGGTTGCCTGGTTACTAGTATGGCTACGTCGCGTTTAGTGTGCTTCCGCATTCCATAACGCTGTTTGAAGTTGGGAGTTGTGCCCCACTGAGCGGAGCTGGAGGAACAATTACTCCACGCTTTCACAGCCTTACGGGGTAGGTTCAATTTAGAAATCATGAACCGGTGTATAGGGCTTGAAGCAACTTTTTGTATAATTACACGCGCAGCGTCTAACAAAGACGTATCTCGCTTTATCTCTTCTTATTTAGTAATCGATGTCAGTTTCTTTGAAAACGGTCTTGAAAAACACCCTCGAATTAACGCGTTGGGTGAGTACTTACAGAAATGACTTTGGGGATATTTTCACCAATCCAGTAAATAATATGCACAGCTAATCCTAATGGTAGGCAATAGCTATGACCCCGAGGTATAAATGGAAACCTTGAATCATTGATTGTATTTGCCAAGTGGTAACTAGAATAAGTTTTTTGCCGGTTTCTCTAATTCTATTTGATGTGCAAAAATTTGCATGGGACACAAGCTGCGTAGCACTAATGGCTACTCTTTCCTTTTAATTTACAGTAATACTTTTGGAAACAATTTGAGTGCGGACCAATCGTCGCACTGTTTGTCGAAGCACCACGAAAGGGTGAGTGCTTTTCTATGACCGTCACTAGTGGACTCAATTGATATTATCTAGTGATACGTAGCCCCGTTTTTCATTTATCATTACAGGTGCCCAAAGACAATAGTTTTTAATTGACGTGCACTCTGAAAGACATTCCCCTATCACCCCGTCCTGATGAAGACCCGTTGTTGAGGACTTGAACCACCCGTTGTATGGTTGGGTCGAAACGTCGACGACATTCCCCTTTGGGAGCCTGTACCTATTGTCCTCTGCCCCCGCCCCTTTTTCCTGTTAATCCTATTGCCAATGCTGCAATTTAAGGACTAAGGAATTGTATGTAGCATAGAAGCTAGTAAGAAAGAAGTACATTTCTTACAAGCGTTACCTAGGGCAGGCTCAAATTTTCTTGTATATAAATGACCTACACTATGTTTTTCTGATCCTCTTGATCATTCACTTGAGCACATACCTTACTTCTTTCTCTGTGCACGTTCTCTTTTTTATAAAAAATGCATTTTTGTGTATTACCTATGTAAATATATGTATAGAGATACATTCAATCCCAAATTTTGTTATATTGTATATTAAACTGACCGTCCTGATTGGACTTTTGCGGTTCCATTGGTTTATTGGCACTGACTGTGTGAATTTTCGTTAATGTGGGCTAGTATTACTTATGTGAGTAAGAGTATAGATTCAGTCCTGGTGTGCAGTAAATCAACTTGACCGAATGTAATGATTATTGTCTATGGTAAAAGTATGTCAAGGACCAATTGTTGTCTATACTACTGAATTGGGTCAGCCCCTGTTTTTTAACAATTTCCTTGTGCAGGAATTCCTGCGAGGGTGTCGTCTTTTATGTTCATAAAATTGTTGGGATTTTATCCCCTGTGTGTTTATACTGGAAACTGCTGAGAACTAATTGACCACGGATATGACATAGAAAGATACTCTATCATACAGTGAGGAGTACATTAATAAATTGATAGAGACCCAGGGAGGTGGCAGCTTCTTGGGTAGGAACACCAATCCAATTGATTTAACTCTCAATGATAAAATCAATAAATTAGAGAGATTGGAAAAGAAATTAATCCGTACGAGATTACATGGCCATACACTAACACAATACCTCCAGGCTAATGTAATCCCAATTGGTTTACAGGTACGAAACGAACCGGCTATCTTTATTGATAATCCGAAGTTTAAAGGCAATTTCAGCTTCATCAGTAATAACTGTTCCAGGCACTGGATGGTGCTTGGGGTCGAGACAGCACTAGAGGAGGTCGAACGTCTGATGAAAGAAATATCCGACCTAAGAAAACAAATAATAGATGACAAGGCTCTGAGCAATGCTAAAGAAGCTCTTGAACGCCTAGAAAAAACACTAAAAGAATTTGATGTGTTTACACAATCCACTAAATTGGATAAACTGGCCAAGGATTTAAAGTTCTATGACAAAAAAGCAGTTTATCCTTATTTAGCTGAAGGGTATTATAAACAAGACAACCAAGGCAGGTTCTTTACCAGAGGGCGGGGTGGTTTCAGGAAGTATAATACCTTTTCTGACTCCTCAGCCACCAGCAACTCTGATAACGAACAGGAGAGACCTAGCACTAGCCACCAGTACTCTGAACAACAAAATACTTTTTTAGAGGAGGAACAATGGGCAGGATCTCAGAACAGGGGCCGCCCCTGGGGGAGACCCAGGGGACGGGGCCAATCCAATTGGAACACAGGCAGGGGAGCAGCCGCGAAGAAACAGGTCCGTTTCAACCCTGAAGCTCACGGAGAGATTCGCACCAGAAGGCAACACTACCAGTGGTGAATGTTGAATGTGAGAGCCCAATAATAAATTTATCATCATATATTCTGAAACCAGCGAAGTTGAATATATTGGAGAAGGGTCTCTCCTTTGTCCCCACTAATCAACCTAACACATTTTGTCTAAAAACAGAGCTACACCAGTTTTTCCGCAAAGTCAGACTGAAGCACTATTTTAACAAAGTCAATTTCCAACCAACATTAACTAGCACTGGTTTACGACCACCATCAACCTTCACCCCAACATCTCAGATGGTATCACATAAAATCCTAGCCTTTGAACAGGTGGTTATGCGCAACGTGAATCAAGTGTTAAATGAAAAGAAATACATTCAATACAATATCAGTAGACAGGAACGTCAGGCTCTTGAATCCTTGAAACAGAATACTGATATTGTTATAAAACCGGCGGACAAGGGTGGGGCCATCTTTGTCCAAGGGAGAGATGATTATAAGACAGAGATCCTTTCACAACTAGGAGTAGCTGGTAACTACAAAAAACTTAAAACTGATCCAACTAAAGAGATAGCACTGAACATTAGGTCAATCACAGACAAAGCACTGAGGGAAGGATACCTATCAAAACAAGAGTACGCTTTCCTCAACAGCAACCACCCTAGGCTCCCTACGATTTATACACTTCCAAAAGTGCACAAGAGGCTAAATAACCCCCCAGGCAGACCCATAGTGTCTGGCTGTGGATCTTTCTTAGAACCCCTGTGTAAATTTATCGATATCTTTTTAAAACCAGCGGCTGAGGGAACAATGTCCTATGTGAGAGACACCATGCAAGCGATACAACTGGTAGATGGCTACATGTTCGACTGCAACAAAAACTTTCTGGCCACGATGGATGTTGCATCGCTTTATACAAATATACCACAGACAGCAGCTATTGACGTAATTAGAGAGGTATTGGAAGAACGCCCAAAACCATGCCAGGTACCTACTCAATTTATTCTAGATCTACTTGAGATTGCCATGCGAAAGAATTTCTTTTACTTTGAGGGAGACTATTATGTGCAGACACGCGGAGTGGCCATGGGGGCAAGTTTTGTGCCGGACCTGGCCATACTCTTCATGGATGCATATGAAAGGGAATTTATATACAGTGACACAAACCCATACTTTACAAACATCAGGACATGGCGTCGATATATCGATGATGTCCTTATGGTTTGGGAAGGTAATGAAAAAATCTTGATGGAATTCCATGGATGGCTGAATCAACGATCCAAGGATATACAGTTTACTCTCGAATACAGCAAAAACAAAATCAACTTTCTTGATATCAGTATAGTGGAAGAAGCGGGATTGTTACACACCACCCTCTATAGAAAATCTAGTGAGAGTAATACCCTGCTTCGGTACAATAGCCATCATCCGCGCAATCTCAGGGACAATTTACCCTATGGTCAGTTCCTGAGGTTGCGCCGGAATTGTACCCAAAAGGAGGATTTTTTCAATGAATCTATGTCACTCATGGAGCGCCTACTGGAGAGGGGCTATCCACAACGACTTTTGAAAAAAGCTAGAAAGAAGGCTTGGTTCTGCCATAGAGAATTCCTGTTGGAACCAAAAACCAAGACTAATGGAACGGATGAAAGGATAACATGTGTCACTACATTTAATACTAAGAGCAGTGAAATTAAGAAGATCATAAGTACTCATTGGCATTTGGTGGCTGACGATATAGGAATCACAACTCCACCTATGTTTGCCTTTAAAAAGGGAAGAAGTGTCAGGGATTATGTAGTTCATTCGTTGTTACCGAGCATATCCAGAGATCCCCAGTCCACACTATGAAACACACCACCTGTACTAGGCCACCATAAATGTGGATCATGCAAAGCGTGCCAACTAACAGAAGAACTGAAACAATGTACTCATAATAACTACACACACGTAATGAAACAACACACTAATTGTAATTCATCTGGAGTCATATATGTAATTGCATGTCCGTGTGATTTTTGGTACATAGGTCAAACTATCCAAAAAGTAAAAACCAGAATCCTACAGCATTGTAGTAGGATCCGCTGTAGAGTCCAGGGGGCCCCACTGGTGGAACACTTTACAAAATTTGGTCACTCACCTGAAAGTTTAAAATGGTGGGTATTAGAGAAGGTCACTGTCAATGTGAGAGGAGGCAATTTTTCAAACTGTTTAAGTGTTCGGGAGTGTAAATGGATGCACACTTTTGATACTGTAAACAAGGGCCTCAACGAGTATGAGGAAATAACGAGACAGATGGCAACACTCTACAATGGCTGATTTCCCTTGTGTGTATAATCTGTGACTCTTTTTGCTACAACTGTTAACCATATATTGCATCCATGAATCCCTCTATAGATGACATGTATATTGTTAAATGTTGTTGAATATATGTACCATTCATCTGTTATGTTTAATCCGGTAGGAATCATTGTGAGGCTCTATCGGTCACATTATCTTTGCTTCCTTTCATCCTGTTATTACTGACTTGTGGGTTGATAAGATATACTCCAGACGTCAATTATTTCGGGAATGACTGAAAATATGACCAACTATCCGGCCTTTTGCAATATTCAGTCTCATGGTTCAATGAGGCATCTGTCTTTTTTAAAAAATATAAGCACATTGATCGAATGGGCACATTCGGAAGTAATGAGTGAGATAGATTCTATCCGGCTGCAGCATCTTTACAAGCCTATCTGTATTGTTTGCGAGCATTGCGGGTTACCGTTCTGCGGGGATCCGTAAGCTTTCTGTAGACACGAGCGTACCCATAGCAACCGGCGGGACGCCATGACGTATGCGCGCCGGTTGCCTGGTTACAAGTATGGCTACGTCGCGTTTAGTGTGCTTCCACATTCCATAACGCTGTTTGAAGTTGGGAGTTGTGCGCCACTGAGCGGAGCTGGAGGAACAATTACTCCACGCTTTCACAGCCTTACGGGGTAGGTTCAATTTAGAAATCATGAACCGGTGTATAGGGCTTGAAGCAACTTTTTGTATAATTACACGCGCAGCGTCTAACAAAGACGTATCTCGCTTTATCTTTTCTTCTTTAGTAATCGATGTCAGTTTCTTTGAAAACGGTCTTGAAAAACACCCTCGAATTAACGCGTTGGGTGAGTACTTACAGAAATTACTTTGGGGATATTTTCACCAATCCAGTAAATAATATGCACAGCTAATCCTAATGGTAGGCAATAGCTATGACCCCGAGGTATAAATGGAAACCTTGAATCATTGATTGTATTTGCCAAGTGGTAATTAGAATAAGTTTTTTGCCGGTTTCTCTAATTCTATTTGATGTGCAAAAATTTGCATGGGACACAAGCTGCGTAGCACTAATGGCTACTCTTTCCTTTTAATTTACAGTAATACTTTTGGAAACAATTTGAGTGCGGACCAATCGTCGCACTGTTTGTCGAAGCACCACGAAAGGGTGAGTGCTTTTCTATGACCGTCACTAGTGGACTCAATAGATATTATCTAGTGATACTTAGCCCCGTTTTTCATTTATCATTACAGGTGCCCAAAGACAATAGTTTTTAATTGACGTGCACTCTGAAAGACATTCCCCTATCACCCCGTCCTGATGAAGACCCGTTGTTGAGGACTTGAACCACCCGTTGTATGGTTGGGTCGAAACGTCGACGACATTCCCCTTTGGGAGCCTGTACCTATTGTCCTCTGCCCCCGCCCCTTTTTCCTGTTAATCCTATTGCCAATGCTGCAATTTAAGGACTAAGGAATTGTATATAGCATAGAAGCTAGTAAGAAAGAAGTACATTTCTTACAAGCGTTACCTAGGGCAGGCTCAAATTGTCTTGTATATAAATGACCTACACTGTTTTTCTGATCCTCTTGATCATTCACTTGAGCACATACCTTACTTCTTTCTCTGTGCACGTTCTCTTTTTTATAAAAAATGCATTTTTGTGTATTACCTATGTAAATATATGTATAGAGATACATTCAATCCCAAATTTTGTTATATTGTATATTAAACTGACCGTCCTGATTGGACTTTTGCGGTTCCATTGGTTTATTGGCACTGACTGTGTGAATTTTTGTTAATGTGGGCTAGTATTACTTATGTGAGTAAGAGTATAGATTCAGTCCTGGTGTGAAGTAAATCAACTTGATTGAATGTAATGATTATTGTCTATGGTAAAAGTATGTCAAGGACCAATTGTTGTCTATACTACTGAATACCCAGGTCCTTGGACTATATTGGGTCAGCCCCTGTTTTATAACAAAAGCCTCTTCAACTTGCAGCGCATGGAATTTTTCACACATCGTAACTGTGCATCAAATCTTCCAATGCACCGCCCAGCTGAAAAAATTCACCTTTGGAAATTGAAGCATCGCTTTTCCTTGCAGTAAGGAATCGCTGCAACACTACGTCTGCATGCAGTAGAACTGACGCACCCATTCCCCTGGGACTCAAGAACCGACGCAACACTGTGTTTTCTGATGCTTTCCTCCTTTGCAGCTGTTTTTCATCTTGGATAATGACGTATCAAAGGTATTTTGTGCTCAAATCAACTCATCAATTGAGTCCATGCAGAATTGCTTAAACCTTTTAAAAGCACACAAGGAGACTGTGCTTTGATTTCCTTGTATTCTGGAGGAGCCTGGCTCCCAGCCTAACAATTCCACCATATCGGGAGGGTGATTTCCTTAACATTTAGTGGTTTTATGGTTTAATTTTCTCATTGTTATTTTAATTCTGCTTGCGTTACCAGTAGTTATTTGCTGCAGGAGAGTCTGCAACTAATTTTAGGGGTTGCCCAATCTGTTTTTACCTGCTGGTCTGTCCTGAGGCGCTGTTCGAGTGCACTGGCCACACCCCTACAACACCCCTCAACATTACGGGCTATATCAATGCCACCAAAGTGCGTCCACGCAGCATTTCAGCACACGAGGAGACGGTGCTTTGATTTCCTTGTATGAGAGAGGTGCCTGACTCCCAGCCTAACAAATAGTGTTTTTTTGCTTTCATTTCCTCATTGTTATTTTAAATATGCTTGAGCTGCCAGTAGTTAATATCTGTTTTTACCCGCTGGTCTGTCCTGAAGTGCTGTTCGAGTGCTATGGCCACACCCCTATCACATCCCTTGACATGATGGGCTATATCAGCACCACCACAGCGCATCTGCACAGCGGACACATGCAATGGGTGCATCAAAGGCAAGCCCGTCTGCGCCAGTTTGCGCTGGTACAGTGCCTAGCGTCGGTCTCCCTAGTTCTCCAGTGGCAGATTCACGGAAAAAAAGATATTCGAACGACAACTTGCTCAGCTACCATACAGGTAACAGCATACACTGCCATAAACTTGACTGTCTAACATCTCCAACAAACACCAGGTACTGCTGTTCCAGGTGTGGGAACAAATTCATCATACATAAAACAGCTATAGATAGGAGTACATACACCACAAATTGGCACGCTAATAATACCACTCCCCATAGCCTGCTCTGTGTGCTGAATAATGATAGATCTTTTATTAAGCACTGTTTAGAATGTCACATATTTTTGGACACTTTTAGGCCTGCCATGGCATTTATCACTGAATCTTGGGCCAACCCCGCATGCACTCCTGACTTACTAGCGTCCTTCCCACCGTACTATTGCATCTCCAGACAGGATAGACCACATAAGGGAGTGGGCAGCTTTGCAATTGTTAATAAGGATGAATTAAAAATCAGTTGTAGTACAGCACCTTCACAAAATTTCAAAGCACTTTCTTTTAAAATTGTTCTTACCAATACCAATTCTTTCACAGATATGTTCCTTAATCGACCACCCGGCCATAGGCACATTTTCTCACAGGAAATCACATATCTCCTAGAAGGACATATTTTGTCCAATAATTTGACTGTTCTAGGTGATTTTAATTTTCACCTGAAGCATCTCACGACCCGAATACATCCTACCATATCCAGTCTTGGCTTCCACCAAATTGTTGAAGGTGCCTTACACCAGGCAGGGTATAACCAAGATGGAATTTTTACTAATAACCCACCCATAACCACCACTATTCTCCCTCTAGTATTATCTGACCACAGTGCAATCTTTTTTCACTTCACATACAATCCCCCTTCTCACAGGACCAAAATCAGATTGAATATGTCCATCTCCCGAGCCTTGCATAACATGCAGCCAGACCTGTTCACGAATAAATTAAACTCCTCGCTTCTTACCCTCTCAAACAACACCGATGCAGTGGCTTCTTAATACACTACTTGACTTAACAACATGGCCCAATCATTGGGACCACCCAATCAGAGGATACCTAAATAGAACAACATATCAGCCTCCTGGTTCACAGTTGAGCTAAAGGCTAAAAAGCAAACATGCCGTAGACAGGAGAAAGTATGGAGGCGACACTATAACGAGATGGAGAAGGCTAACTACAAGCTCGGTCTAGTCACTTACAAAGCTGTTTTCAATAGAGAAAAGACCTCTTACTTCACCAAAAAGATAGATGAAGCTAAAAATACCTTAAATGAACTTTATCAAACAGTGACCAAGTTAACTACTGATTCCTCTAATAAAACAAGCCCCAGCAGTCAATGCTTTTGTGATATTTTGGTTGATACTTTCCCGCACAAAGTGAAAGCAGTCTATTATTTATTCTCCTGCTTGATTCCTTTATCAGACAATATCTGTGTCCCAAATACCATAAGTGGATACAGGCCCAATTTCACTGACTTCACACCGCTCACTTTAGAACAGGCCACTGACTTATTGAAATCCACTTCTTCTAGTTCCTCTCATGACCCCTGCTCACCAAGTGTGGACAATTTAGTGGCTGGGACGATTGACCCTCAGCTCACAGCTATTTTTCAGCTCATGATCATGACTGGCAGAATTTCTTCCATCTGGAAGAAAGCCTCCATACTCCCATAATTATAAAAGGCAACACTTGACTACAAAGACCCTAGCAATTATCGGCCCATATCCAGTCTCCCCTTCCATCAAAACTGGTAGAAAAAATCATGAATAACCAGCTGATGTAACACATCCAACGTAATGATCACCTGGACTCCACTCTGTCTGGTTTCCTCAGTGGACATAGCACCAAAACAGGGATAACTAAAGCTACCGAGGAGATCAGGGAAGGAAATTTATGTTTATGAGATTTATAAAGTGTTCAAATACCCGTGGGTGTCTCGGGGCTAAGGACAGCTGGCTTATACACAAGAGCAGAGGGGATTATTGATTACATAACCACATTTTTATCATTTTCCTGAAAGTGAGCAGAGACTGGCAGGATCTGATCTTTAAGGGCAGGGAGTTCCAGAGTTTTGCGATGGCGACAATGAAATGCTTGTCTCCCCATGAGGCTGTTCTGGTGCGTGGAACCCTAAGTAGAAATGCGGTGGAGGAGCGAAGAGACCGAGTCGGAATGTAAGTGGCTAGCTCCTTAATGAGAAACTGAGGCCCAGTGTTAGGGGAAACCCTGTAAGCAATACATAAGGCCTTGAACTTTATACGGTTTTTCACCGGAAGCCAATGGTACTTGTGAATGACATGAGAGATGGGCTTGCATTTGGGGGTTCCTGAAAGCATTCTGGCTGCTGCATTCTGGACTGATTGTAGTTTGTGAATGAGGTTGTTTTGGGCATTCACAAGAAGCCCATTGCAGTAGTCAATGGTGGACATGACTAATGTACTGACCAAGGTTTTACCCGCAGTCAAGGGGAGAAATGGTAGAATCTTTTTTATCCTTCGCAGTTTGTAGAATGACTCTGAGACCACCGAGTTAACATGGGAGACAAAGGTCAGCCTGTCATCATATATGATGCCTAGGTTCCTGACCTTGGTGACTAGAAGTGGAGGGGTCCCAAAGAATAGGGCCACCAGGAAGGGGACCAGATGGGGGACAACCTGCCGAATGTCATAACCTCTGTTTTATCAGAGCTCTGCTTAAGGCAGTTATTGGTCATCCAACTGCTGATGGCCAGCAAGCCCTTTTGAAAGTTGGCTGCTACCTTTTCCCCATCATAGTGTATGATCAGTACCAATTGCGTATCGTCAGCATTCGATGTAAGGCCCATCCCGTGTGTTTTGATGACTCTGGCTAAGTCCGACACACATATGTTGAAAAGTGCCGGACTTAAGGATGAACCTAGAGGCACACCACATGGGAGGGCTAGTTGGGCTGAGTGAAAAGTGCCAAAGTTTACAGACTGTGTGCGATTGGTGAGGAAGGAAGTCAGTAAGGCTCTTGCTTTATGTTGGATGCCAATTTTAGTGACACAATTGATCAGAATGGTATGATCGACCGTGTCAAAAGCTGCTGAGAGATCCAGCAATGCCAAAATATCACTCGGTAGCCACTGCCATTAAGAACCTCCATTGGCTCCCTATCAGACAGTGCCTCCCTCTCAAGGCACTTTGAATTGCCTACAAGCCACTCTATGGCTCAGTACCCGACTTTCTTTTAACAAAGTTTTAAGTGGTACACTCAAAGCAAACTGTACGATCCAATAAATACAAATACATAGTTGTTCCCAAATTCAAAAATTCCACCTGTGGAGGTAGGAGCTTCTTTTTGACAACAACAGCATCCTGGAATACCCTACCTCTCCATATTGAGAGCACACCCATTCTTATTACCTTCAGGAAGCTCTTAAAAACCTGTCTTTCAGTATGTGCTATGTTTGCTGTCCCTCTTATACATCTCTTCTCCATTATGAAAGCAAGCACTAGGACACCGTAGGGTAATATAGTGCATTAGAAAATATAGTAGCATAACATAAAAGTGACGTTTTGAGTTACGTGTGTTTGATTTTTGTCGTTTTGGTTTTGTTTGGTTTAGATAAAGTTAGTTTACTTTTCTAAACTGGAGTGGTGTCCATTTGTAGTATTTTCACTGTGTTAGTGTGTATGTTATGTACAAATTATTTACACATTGACTCTGAGATAGGCCTGACTGCTCGTGCTAACCTACTAAGGGGGTGAGCAGGGTTTTCCTGGATGTTTAACTCTCTTACCCTGACTAGAAGGAAGGGTCCCTACTTGGACAGGGTGAATACCACTGCCAACTAGAGACCCCCATTTCTAACACACTGTTTTGTTTTCACTTTAGTGCTGCCTTTGTGTTTAGAGCCTGATGCGATAGAGAACACTTCTGATGCACATTCCAACTTTATCAGATCCCTCCCTCTCCTGTCAATGTTGTTGCAAATTCCTTTCAGAGTGTTTTGATTTTTGACCGCTGCTATTTCACAGCACACCAGACTGCGTCCATTGAAACTGTTCTTCACTGTTATGCTCTTTTTATTTTTTGTTTCTCTCCTTTTTCTTTCCTTCTTTCTTTCTCTTTCATTCTCTTTCTTTCTTCCTTTTTGTTTTCAGCCAATACCAGACCGATTGACGGGCATATTCTCAAGAACGGCGTTAAAAATTATCACAGGTTTAGCAGCAGAAAACTGCTGCTAAAACGGCGATAATGCACCTGATAATATGCCCTTGAGAATTCCAATAGAAGTCCATGTTCTGGTCATGGTCATGGGCTTCTATTGGAATTCTCCAGGGCATATTATCAAGCCCATTATAGCCGCTTTAGCAGCAGTTTTCTGCCGATAAACCAGCGATAATTTTAACTCCATTCTTGAAAATATGCCCCCATCTTTTTAAGTAGCTCCTTTCAGTACTGGTGAGTATTATGGTATAGTATGTGTGTTTTTTTTAGACCCAAAACCTTTTTTGCTTTAGAAAATGAGTTTTGTAGATTGATAAGGCCCCAGCATTTTCCCAAACAATAAAGCTTTGTACAAACCATGACAAAACAAGAATTGCCAGAAGGTTGGGGGCCAATGCCAAACCTATTGACTTTGTAATTACTTCAGAGTATGTAAGGGCTCCAAGGGGTATCCACTGGACTCATTTTTAAACAGAGCAGGAAGAGGGAGCAATCCCTCTACGTTTAAAACCCACCACAGATTAAACTTTAATCTGCAATGGTTTTTAAACATAGAGGCACCTCTCCCTCTTCCAACCATTTTAAAAACAAATACATTACTGCAGATTAATTTTTTAGACTTAGAGGGACTGTTCCCTCTTCCCACAGTGGTTTTTAAAAATAGAGGGACTGCTCCCTCTTGTCACCATGTTTAAAAACACTGCAGTGCATACTCCTTGTCACCCTTATATAGTCTAGTGTTCGAGGATGTAAAGGTGCCAAGTGGCATTTCTCTGCACTATTTTCTTAGAGCAAAAGGCATCCTCACATTCATTTTTAGACACGACTGGGTTCATTTTCCGCTAAGAAAATAGCACCAAATGCCCACTTAGCCCCGCCAGGGAATTCCATCGAATCTCGCAGATGTTTCATGTACTTTTGTGGAGTTCTGTGGAATCAAACTCTGCCAATTCCCCCACCCCTAATATAAACCAGTGAGCGACCAAATGACTGATTGGTGTGAACATATTAATGAAAATGAAGTAGAATGCAAGGGTTTGTAGAACATTTTCACTGGTCATTTAAAACATAAAGCCAGCAGTGAGGTTCTAGCCACATGTAGCCAAACCAGAGAAAGATGTATCAAGTTTCATGACAGAAGGAAAAATAGTAATATAGTAGGTAGGTATATTTCATGTTGAAAATTGATGCAGATATTAAACAGAATATGCGAAAAAGAAATTTGGTATTATTTTCATCCTGACAGACTTGATAATTAGGTGGGCTCAAAATATAAATTGTCTTATCAGAAACTTCTCTTTGATTCATAAATAACATATGGCACAGTACTGATTTTTTGCATTTGCTTGAAAGGGAAATAGGACGCCCAGAATATTGATTGGAAAATTTTACCTTTACGGTCTGACACATTTACTTTTGTTGCTAAACGCATTGACACTTCAATGTGATGCATGAATTGAATTTTTAAATTGGGCGTGAACTGATTTGACTGAAATATGGGATGTAAGTAGAATTTTCAAATCATGATTTATTGAAAGAAAAATAAACTGCACACGAATAGCGAAGAAAATTTAAATATCTTGACACATATTAGTCAACTAACATAAATATTAATTAAAATAAACACTTCATGTGTTATTGGAGTGATTGATTCATGATGTGTAATGAGGCCTCTGATTTCCTTGACAAGTTGTGTACTTGCTATGTTTGGGCTATACATTAAATCAAAAACAGCTGTTTGTTACGCTAATATAGAAAAGAAACATATGGGAAGCTCCAAGAAGTTGAAGGTGGAGGAGTCTTGGTGCGAGCTGGGCTAGCAAAACCTATGAATGACAGCAATGCCTCCTATGTTTGATTTATTACATGATTAATGGAGTGTAGACGAGAATGTTAATGGTGATCATGGAGTTTGATCCCAGCCCTGTCTCTATGGTGAATGTTGCAACGAGCTGATGTGTGGTCATAGTAATTCCACTGTTTGCACTGAGATGAGAATGTAATTACAAGGTCTGATATGGCGTTTCTGCTCAGTGCATGGGATGTGAATGATGGTGAGAGGGATGTGTATGGAGTTGCTAGACTGGGATGTAAAGAGGTGTTGTGAGGAAGGAGGATGTGTGCATTTTCATGCTATAGTGTGAAATGTGTAGGATGACATAGGTTATCAAGAGTTACCCGAGGTGTGGGAAGCAAGAGTTTTGGCCCTTGACAATCCTAGGCAACGGGAATTCTTGGCTTTCCTCTCGTCCGTTGATGCGGATTCCCAGTACCAACAGACATAGAGAGCCATCAATCAATCAGTATTTGTTAAGCGCAACTACCCACCCATGAGGGTCTCAAGGCACTGGGGGAGAGGGTTTCAGGTCCGACTGGTCTCTGAGGTTCAGTCGAAGAGCCAGGTCTTGAGATCCTTCCTGAATTGGGTCAGTGATAGGGATACCCGGAGGTGGAGAGGCAGGTTGTTTGTGGTTTTGGTGGCGAGGTAGGAGAAGAATTTTCCTCCGGTTCTGGTCTTGCAGATTCAAGGGACGGTGGCAAGGGTCAGTTGAGCGGTACGGAGGTGTCTGGTATGTATGTGGAATGAGAGGCAGTGGTTCAGGTATGCTGGTACAGCATTGTGGAGGGCTTAGCAGGCATGTGTGAGAAGCTTGAAGGTGACACTTGTTGACTGGGAGCGAGTGGAGGTCTTGCAGGTGTTCAGAGATGTGGCTGTGGTGTGGAATGCTGAGGAACAGTGTGGCTGCTGTGTTTCTACAGGAGTTTCTGGGTGATGCCTGCGGAAAGTGCATTGCCGTAGTTGAGTCTGCTGCTGATGAGTGTGTGGATGACTGTCTTTCTGGTCTCCATGGGGATCTATCTGAAGATCTTTCGAGGCTGGCGAAGAGTGTGGAAGCTTGATGAGACGCGTGATCTGGCAGTTCATAGTGAACAAGGAGTCCAGTATGATACCGAGGTTTTGTGCGTTGTCCGTGGGAGTTTTTAACATGGTGGGCCAGTAGGAATCTTACCAAGCGGAGGTGTTGGGCCCCAGGATGAGGACTTCGGTCTAGTCCAAGTTGAGCTTGAGGCAACTGTCTCTCATGCAGGTGGAGACGGCCTTGTTCCCGTTGTGGAAGTTGTTTCTAGTAATTGTGGGCTCCTTGGTGAGAGAGAGGATAAGCTGAGTGTCTTCAGCATAGAACATGAAGTTAAGGTCATGACTATGGATGTGAGCAGGGCCATTGTAGAGGTTTAAGAGGGTGGGGCTCAGGGAAGGGCCCTGAGGGACTCTGCAGCCAATCTCCGTGGGTTCTGAGAGGAACGGTGGTGGTCTGACTCGCTGTGTTCTACTGGTGGGGAAGGAACAGATACAGTCCAAGTCTTTGTCGTGGATGCTGGCTTCATTGAGTCTCGTACTTAAGATGCGATGGGTGAGGGTGTTGAAGGTAGGCAAGAGGTCCAGGAGAATGAGTGCTGCTGTTTCTCCCTGGTCAAGTAGGGAGCGGCTGTTATCGGTGGCAGCAAGGAGGGTGGTCTCAGTGCTTTGTTGCTTTGGAAGATGGTTTGGGAGGAGTAGAGGAGGTGATTGGCTTTGATGAACTCTGATAGTTGGGCATTGATGGCCTTGGCTGGGAAGGGGAGCAGGGAGATGGGTCTGAAATTCTTGAGGTCTGTCGGGTTGGCAGACGTTTTTTTCAGCAAACGGTTGATCTTACCACGTTTCCAGTTATCGGGTAAGGTGGCGGTCTTGATGGAGCAGTTGATGGTATTGCTTAGTTCAGGGTGATGGAGGTGGTGGCTCTGTGGAAGATGTAGTGTGGGCAGGTGTTCGAGGGGGCTCCGGTGTAAATGCTCTTTATGGTCTTGAGAGTGTCGTTCATGGTGAGGGGGGTCCCTTTAAGCAGGATCTGTTGGGGGGCATCGTCATTACATGTGTTGGCGGCGGGACTGATGGGCGTGTCTTGGGTGTTGAAGTTGTCATAGACCTTGTGATTGAAGTAGTTGCAGAGGTCTTGGGAGGGTGGGACTTCTGTGGTCTCACTGTTGGGTTTGGTGAACTCCTTGACGATGGCAAAGAGTTCTTTGTTGTTGTGTGCGTTGGTGTTGATTTTGTCTTGGCGGTCCATTTTCTTTGTAGTTTTCATGAGGAGGTGGTGTGCAGAGACGGCGGCTTTGAAGGCTGTGTGGACTTCCAGGGTTTTGCTGTCCTCGATCTCTTCTCAAGCTGTCTATAGGTGAGTCTGGACTCATGGAGGGTGGCAATGAACCAACAGGTTTTCTTGGAGTTTTCCTTGCCAGGTGCTTTCTTGAGGGGCACCAGTGCATCGGAACAGTTGGAGATCCATCGGTGGAGGTTGCATGTTGAGTTATTGGCCATCTGTGAATGTCGGCAGTGTGGATGTGCTGAGTGAGGTGGTGAGATATTCTCCAGGGACCTTGTTCCAGTTACAGTGGGGGGGGGGCAGTGGGTGCAATGGTGTACGGTAGGTTTGGTGAAACCAAAATCAAAGCAGTAGTGCTTGGCATTCCTCCCATCCATTGATGTAGATTCTGAATGCAAACAGACTAGGATATTCATATGGAAATTGTGGTTTTAGGATAGGATGCTGTTGTTACTTGGACCTGATTGGCTGGGATCTCCTTTTAGGTTAAAGCCAAACTATTTTTCCGCTGCACTTATTGATTTATTGTAAGTCATATCGCTGCATCTTGTGGGTTTCAATGATGTTGTGGGAAAAGGATGCTGACACTTGGGCTCCACTGACAGCAGCCTCTGATAGTGGTATTGTGGTGGCTGTTTCAGGTGGACTTCTGCTGCTGATTTTCTTTTGTTACAAAGGCTGCTTCTGTTGAATTTTATGTTTTGATTATGAAAGAAGTTGTTGCTTAACAATGAATGGCTATGGTCTTCTTTCTGCTGGAAGAAGATCCACATGACTTCTATCCTACTGCAGTTTAATTGTTAAAAGTGCTGTGGGAGCCTTCTTGTGAGGTTGAAATGATTTGGATGGACAGCTGTTACTCTGCCCAGTTTGCTTGGGGCCAGCTTTTAGCTAGAGAAATGGTTGCATTGCCTTCATCATCTCATTCTTGTCTTTTAATTAATTTAACCCAAAGAGCAGATTTGGTCGCCTTAACTATCAATAAAATGTCTAAAGAAAATTGTAATTATTATGGGCCTGATTCATACTTCCCTTCATAAAACAATGGGCAACCTGTTTTCCAATGATTCAAGGCCACAAAATCTAAATTCTTCTAATTTAAGCAGTCAGTAGAGCATCAGTAACCATAGTTAAAGTTCTTGGGAGACTCTGTACTTGACTACATTATTTATGACATCAAGCAATTGACTTAAAACAGCTCAGATTCTAGTTTGTCCGGCCCTACGTGGTCAGATTTGTCTGCATCATGAAGAGGTCTGTTCATAAGAGTGGTTACCGGTATTATGAAAATTTGCCTTGTAGTAACATAGTCCATGCTGGTAAGATTTAGGTAGGTTTATTGAAGTAGATCATAATGTAGAGTAGATCAAATACAGAAGCCCCATAAGGAGCAGCCTGCTAGTTGCTCAGCCCATCCACCAACTGTCATCACACACACCAGTCACCCAAGCATTCCACTCATGGCCCCCACACCAACATTCCACACATACCACTTACACTGGCTGAGTAGCTAGGAACCAGGTAACAGAGAACAGTACAACACAACATGAAGATACTACATTATCTCCTCCCTTTAAAATAGAAGAATAATGAAACCTAACTTTTAACAACTATAGAAAACAAAGTACAAAAGAAGTAAATAGTCCATAACCCATGGATGAATGGTAACTGTGAGAAGTTGGCCTGGTATATAATGCTCACTAATTCTAGTGATCACTTTGTACCATGCCAAGCAACCCTTATTATGATCGGTTGTAAGTCAACCTTATAGACCAGTTATCCTAGTGGTAACGTGGACAAAGCAGTCTTAGGCTAAACTCTGAAAGGCATGTGAAGCCAGCTGTATTACCATACACAACCCCCTTGAATACCAGATGAAAGGACACCACACAGATATATATTGAAAATATATATATATTTATTAACTACAAATATCCCCTGAACTCTTTATGAGCACAGAAGCACAAGCGTTAAACAAAACACAGTTTAAAATACACAAAAGTTGCACAATATGGATGAGCCCTAGGGGCCACCTAAACCATATACTAAGAAAGTGGTATAAGAGATGCCAATCTAAAAGAAAACAGGCCTAGGGCCTTGGGAATCGCTGAAGCTGTTCGGGACTAGCAGTGACTAAGTCGGGAAAAGCCAGCGGGACTCGGGTGCAGTGTTTAAAGTGCAAGCACTCACCAATACAAAGTCTATGGTGCGTAAAAGTTAGAAAGTTAGTTAGTTCGGAACCTTCCGAGTGACCTAGAAAGCTGCAACTTGAGACACAGGCCCTAGAGGTGTGTACCAGTGTAGGAACACCGGCGTTGTTGATTTACCTCACCCACAGGAAGCGGGTGCATAGGGTCAAAGTAGTGTCGGGTTTCGTCACGCTAGTCAATGGTGCTTGGAGCTGAAGATGCTGCAGGCGGCTCGATGTGAAGAGTTCCGATGGATCCAAGGGTGGATCTGAAGATGTGGAGACCTGAAAGCAGAGGGGACAATGTTCAAAGTCACTAGCCAGTGACTACCGTGGAACCAGGTTGGAACCAGGCGATGTTGGGTGCAAACAGGCATTGAGGTGTAGCTTCTCTCTGCAGCCACGTAGACACCGGGGGTCGAGGACATCCAGGAGTCGATCACAAGCTGTCCCACGCAGGCTTCTCACTGTTGGCGGTGTCGGCAGCTTGATCGGAGCCAACAGGCCTTAGCTTATGCAAGCCACGCAGGAGTTGAAAAAGGCTTTTTACTCGGACCAGCAAGGTCAGAGCAGGTGCTCCTTTTTACAGGAGCAAGGGCAAGTCTGGAGCAATCAGACCCGCCGTGTAGTTCTTTGGTTTCATTGCCAAGATGGCCGCTGACCACGTGGCCAATGGCCGGGATGGTGCGTCGAGTGGCACAATGCAAAAGGGCCCCACGCAGATCGTGGAGATGCTGGGGGACTGATCTTTGGTGCAAGGGCTGCTCGGTGGTAGGGGTTCTCAGTCCCCAAAGCACAACGTCGAGGATGCCTCTGATGCTGTGTAGTCAGCTCTTCGGTTGTCTTCCAAGATGTCCGGTCCCACGTCTCTCGGTGCCTCTACGGGTCCCTTCTTTGCAGGGACTGTGAATCGGGCTGTGAGAAGTCTGGGAATCTGGGTCTTGTCAGGCTCTGGGCTCGGGCTCCAGCAGGAGGCGGCGGCAAAGCAGACGTTGATTCGCTAATTGGTACCTGTATTCACAGGGTGGCCACTCCTAGGCCACAAGGGAGATTCTCTTCAGTCTTCTGTGCAGCAGAATGTCAAAGTCCAGTCGTCTTCTTAGTTTAAAGTTGATTTCAGGATGATCTGCTGTGCAATGGCACTGCTCCCACTCTTATTCCCAATCTGAGGGGTGGATCACCTACTAGGTCCCTCCTCTGGGTGGGACCAGGAAAGGGGGACGGTTACACCCCCTTTCCTTTGTCCAGCTCCTCGCCAGCCCTGGGTCTGGAAAGTCCCAGGACCGGTTTGGACTGGCTTATGCACGGGGACACCTTGTGTGCCCCGGGCATGTCTCAATCTATTCAGCCCTGTCCCACCCAATACACAAAACCCTGTCTGGGGTGGTGCTTGCACCTCCCAAGACAGGAAACCCTTTGTCCAAGCCTCCCTCGCTGAATGGACTCCCAGCAGCAGGAGGTCAGACTTGTGTCTGTGGTGGCAGCATCCATTTTGTGATGCTGAGGCTCTGGTTAACTTTAACCGAGGGTTAAGGCTACACACATGTCGTGTCCCTCTGGAAGGGTGGAATGCTATCCCCGTTGACAGAACTGTCGAGGGGATAGTATTCCAAATCGTATGACACCTTACTCAACATGTTTTGATAAAGCCAAACCAAAGTTAGCAAATAACCGCGAGGATTATAATGCACTTAAGAGTATATGGTATGGCAATATCCCGGAACAGCTAAGGGAGTGGTTCCCGACAGCTGCAGACTGGCTCAGCTCATGCTAGAGCACCATCTCACATATTTCCAAGCACTCTGCCTCTAGGATTGATGAGGCCTTCCATAGGAGTGGCTGATAGGAACATATGTGTCCAGCTTAAGGTTAGATATAGGGATACTATACCTAAGTAAGAGGTGATTACACCAACTTACCCCAGCTGAGTGATCAGCCAGTTGTGTCAAATATGGAGGCCAGGCCAGGGGTGGCACAATACATGCTGCAGCCCCTGGTAGGCCTTGGAAACATCTATGCCCTGGATACCTAAGGTACACTGTTACAGGGGCCAATAAGGTGAACCAGTTCCAATTGTGTATGCACCTAAGGTACATGGAGTCCATTTGAAGGAGAGAGCAATCAGCCTGGGGCCCTGAATAGCAGGATCCCAGGCCAACTATGTCAAAAACCAGCTAAACACCAGGCAAAAAGCTTGGGGGTAACCATAGACAGATATCCACCTTCCTACAGTAACGACCATATCACAAGAGTGAGCAAGGATTAAACAAGGAAGAAAGAAAAGTGAAGAGGAACACACGAAATACCCATTCTTATACCCCCTATGTAAAGAGAAAAGCCATGTAAAAAATGTGGAAAAAGGTACTGAGACCCAAATTCCTATCCCTCAAATAAGGGTCCAAAGGGATGAAACCCAATAGAAACTAGGAGGTAGTAAAAAACACCCACTACAACAAACAAAACATGTAGCACAAGGTGACTTACACACTTAACAGGACGAACGTGCAGCACATGGTGGCTTACGTACACAAGGCACAAGAAAACTTTGCATCAAGTGGGACTCAAACTCATTATTAGCGTGAAAGGGGAACAAAAACCCCAAAACCAACCCTCATGTAAGGGTAAAATGGCTACAGTGTGGACATGGGACTAAAACCCATTCCTAATGTGAAAGGGAATAAAAACCTTAAGCCAACCCTCATTTAAGGGTACATTGGTTTACAGTGAGGACATGGGACTAAAACCCATCCCTTGCGTGAAAGGGAAACAAACCCCTTAAGTCAACCCTCATGTAAGGGTACAATGGCTTCCAGTGTGGATATGGGACTAAAACCCATTCCATGCGTGAAAGGGAAACAAAACCCTCAAGTCAACCCTCATGTAAGGGTAAAGAAGCTTACATAAAAAAAAACTTACAATAAAGAAGCAAACACCCTCATGTAAGGGTGAGTGCACCTAACAAAACAAAACAGGCTAACCCAAAGTTTTGCAGTAGAAACCAACACAGTTGGCATACAACTAAAGCATGTCACTTAAAACAAATATCTTTTAAAAACAACATACTGTGAATTATGTAAACATGCACCTAAAACATAGGATATATTATCTTTATAAATATTCCAAACTGGAGATTATGTCACTATGCTCCATAGACTTAGAATTATGCTACACAGCATAAATTATAACATTGAAAAATAACTTCTCACATGCGACATGCAACATGAAACTTTGTTCAAAAACATAAAGATGTGTACCACATCTGAGAAGAAAATATGTCACAGTCCAAGACGTCAGCTGCAACTTCCAACCAGTTCGTTCAAATAGTGTCAAATAAAAAAAAAACAGTGTGTTTGAACAATGTGTTTGAACAATACCTGAGCAAAGCTACAGGACAACATAACCTTGCCGAAAGAAGCTGGATCCCAAGTAGGCAGAAATGACTTGAAGAAGCACAAACACAGTACGCTGTGGCCAGAGAGCAGCAGGATCCTTCTTAGGAAGATGACTGCAGAGAAGAATAAATCGTGGAAAAAACGCTGCGGCCAGATAAACACTTTAAAGACAGGTTGTACACAGACTGACCGACCTGGGCTGAGAACCTGTCAACACTTCCTGGATGAAAAACTCCAAGATGGTGGCATGCTGAATATTTTCTATTTTTATTTTAGGAGTTTTATATAGCGCTAGCTGGACCCAAGGGTATCAGAGCGTTGAATAGACGCCGGCCAGTTGGCTCCAGGCGTGTTTGTGTTTGAAAACATCTATGATCAGTGCGATTCTTGTCAAACTACTGCGACGTCAGAGAAGACCATGGAGCTCCCGAAAGCGACCGTCGTAGAGCAGGTAAGCTTCATGCACCTTACCCGGCTTGTGCAACAGACTTGAAATGGCATAGTTACAGTTAAACTGCCCACAACATCAAAAGTCAAAGTGAAGGACGAAAAACAAAAACAAAAAACAAACTCACCAAATATACCAGTGCTGATGCCATTACTGAGCTGAAGTCACAAACGCGAGGTAACTCTTGCTTGCGTTTTAAATTACCATGGAATGGGCAACATTTCTAAATATGCCAAAAGCACTCCATGTTAGTCAGATTAACCCAGTGTGTAGTGATTTCTGCTCCAGTGCAGACAACAAATCCGGTTTTAGACACAAAACCGGTAGAAACTTGAAGAGACACACAGCAAACAAAACTTCCTCTGTAAAGCTCGCCAGGTGCAGCTTGCCAGGAGCATGAAATGCAGTTTGATAGGCTTGCTGAGCCAAATGTCCAAGAAAATCTCAATGTGTGCAGCATCTATATTAGATGAGTTGACATGTAGAATGACAAAAATTAAGTGACTTACTTTCCATGAAGGTGCAGTTCTTGTAGATGTGTCCAGATGAAACAAAGTACAGCACGTTTGGCTGGGGTTGTCCGATGTAAGGGACACTGGTGGGGCTGCAAGGTGTGCTGTTCTTGTTTTCTTAGTTTCCATTGTGGCTTCTTCGGTTTTCAGACAACCTCTTGGAAGACAACTAGCGCTGTATGTGTGGCCTCTTGTGACCCAGACTAGTTGCGATTTTTCCCATGGGTTGTCTGTGCTTATTGCTCTTGAAACTTCTTCTCAACATGTTGATGTTTTGTAATAGTCATCTTAAGCTTCCGTCAGACCAACTTTAGAGCGTGAGAAGTCTCCAACTCGTCGCCAAAAATATGTAATAATGTAGTTCACGCTGGTAAGATTTTGATTAAGTAGGTTTATTGAAGTAGATCATAATGTAGAGTAGATCCAATACAGCAGCCCCACCAGGAGCAGCCTGCTAGCTGCTGGGCCCATCCACCAACTGTCACCACAAATACCAGTCGCCCAAGCATTCCACTCATGGCCCACACACCAACATTCCACACAGAACACTTACACTGGCTGAGCAGCTCGGAACCAGGTAACAGAGAATATTATAACACAAAATGAAGATACTACAAATTTACTTAAAACATCTCAGATTCTAGTTTATCCAGTCCTACTTGGTCAGACTTGTCTGCATCATGAAGAGGTCTGTTCACAAGAACCGTTACTAGTATTATGAAATTTGCCTTGTAAGTACACTTAGGAAACAACTGATTCGCTTCACTCCCATATAGAATCTCTAGCCTCTAACAACCATTATAAGGTACATTTTTAATATTTCTCAACGAACCAAGGTCCATGGAGCCAACTCCTTTTGTACATAAAAATGTAGGTGACTATAGGCATTATTTTAGTACTTTCTACATTTTTATTCAGACACTAACAATATAATCATTATTGGAATTTATTTTCATCAAAAGATATGTAGTAACCTCAGTTTCTCTATTTCAATCACTGACAGTCTAGGTCCCTCATTACAGATTGCACAGTACTGTGGGCTGCAAATTCCAGACCTTTAATTACTGCTACCGAGTGGCAACACCCTGACAGTGCTGTGCAGTTTACGAGTTAAATCCCATGGATTTTAAAAGAAGAAGTGTATGGAGTCGGATTTACCATGGGTAACGCTGCATGGAATTCCCAGGTCTGTGTGGTTTAAAGCTACCATTTCCCACCTGTCCTAGTACTGGGAGAGATAAGATGAAAAGGAGAGTGGACAGGGGAGGGCCTAGGGACGAAGCCTGGCTGCTGTCTCAACCAAAGCCTGAAGCGAATTTGTCAGCTGGTTATTTCAGTCAGAAAATCGGGTCAGGTGCTCCTTCACCTGGAAAAATGCACGCAAAAATATGATTCGCCCAGCTTGGGATGAGTGTCCGAGAAGGCATATATATTTAGTAAATCCATACTCAGAGTTCTCTTAAAACCTGGGTAAAAGTCAAAAAGATCACAATCGAAATGATGCTCTTGTTATAAATATGCTACAAGCTGACAAAAAAGTAATCTATCAGTTTTAAAAACATAAACTATATTTTAAAACATACAAACATCCACGCATACATTACAAGGGGAATGGAGTGTCTATGCTGTTGGTCTAGTTGAGAATTGTGTACTAGTGCAGATGACTTTAATCTCAGCTAGGTCAATCAATACCCAAATGTATATTTACCTAGTTGCTCCAGTTTTCTGGACTTTGAAGGAGATGTCACCTTATTCCACTGGACCTGGGAATAAGTGACTTTAACAGCGTTCACCTCTATAGGAAATAATTCTGCTCTACAAAGAAAAACATCTTACAGGAAATCCATATAGCATTTGTATACTATTGTCTTGTAGTACTCTATTCTAAATTATAGGTCACCTAAGCTTTCTTATGGTTTTCATCATGTCCTATTGTGTTTTTTACCGCCCTGGTCTTGCATATTACTTTTCTATCGGAAATCTGTCAGATTTTATATTGGGCTGTCTCATAAAAATCCCACCCAGATTTCCATTACTTGTAACAACATAGCCATCCAATTGGACTCAATGAAGAATTAAAGTCATAGCAAGAGTGCCCCTCTTTCACTCATGATGGTATCCTGAGTGATGTGAAGGAAAGAAGATGGATTTCTGGAGAAATAACCACGTTTGTTTCTATTAATCTTCTACCATTAGAACCACTCTTTATGAACACAATAATTGAAGCAAAAAAATTGCATCCAGTTAAAACGCAAAACCTTAAGGTTTTATTGTGTATCACGTTCATGGTGTGAAAGTCCTGCCACACAATTGAATAAAAAGCCCCATCGCTAAGAAAAGATTTCTGTGCCAAAGGATAAGAAACTGCCAAAGCCAACCAAGTATTATGTGGACTTTACGCATAAAAAGTAGAATGACACTAGTTTAGGAATAGTGTTAACGTCATTTGCACGATTTTTTCCGCCACTTGAAAGACATATTTCCTACTGAAATAGGCAGACGTTTAGAAGTGAAATGAGTGTGTACTTTTTGAAAATTAAAAAAAATAAGTGACATGAGTGTGGGAAATGCACTGAACATGGTTACAGCCACTGACAGGTTTAACACTTCCTTTGGGGGTCATCCTTTCCCACCTTAACTTCATACTTAAGAATGCTGGAAATTTTACTGGCAGGTTTTCTGCAGCAGGCAGCGCCAGCTGCAGTAATAAAAACCTATGATTTGCAGCCATAGACGCATTTTGAGCACCTGCATATTTGAATGACTTTCACAAAAGGTTTGGGGAAACAGCCCTTAGATGATATTGTTGCTTCCAATGTTTCAGCTTCATTTGGGGTTTATTAAATTAGCAGGAGTGAGTTAAAATGTTGTTCCTTCCTCTGGAAAACAAGTGTTATTATATTTATGATAACCATAGATCATTAATGGACAGAGAGTATTGCAAGTAGATTACTGCTAAAAAGCATAACGTTTCAAATTGTTTATTAAGTGATTTATAATTAATTAGTGACTTCACCCAAACAAAAATTGCACCCAAACATAAAATTGCAACTCTTGCGGATCTGAACTGAGTATGAGAAGCAGTTTTACAATCCTGTCTGTGCTAGAAAGAGGCGTGCTTGGTGAAGCACTCATGAGATGTAACAGCAAATATTTTATGGCCTAGTTCTTTACGGCATTGCTGCCACCCCTAAAACTAAGATGTAAAAGAAGATTTCTTTGTGAGGGAAAATGCCACGTTCTGCTTTAAGCCCGTTTTTAGTGTTTCGCTCTTACAGATGACATTTGCAAATCCTATAATTCCACTGCTATGATGGAATTTCACTATTCGCAAGATTCAGAATTAAGGAGCGGGTTTGTGGGCACTCTAGGGAAGTAGCTGAACACCCACATAGCTATAATTTCCAAACTTGGAAATGAAAACAAATGTATGTTTGTCAAGAGACCGTAGTGAAAAGTATTTACCCTATGGAAATTCACAAAAATATGATGCATACGAATGCACATTTGTGCCACATTTATATGTGCAGAAGTATTCAACTTTCGTACATTATGCATGCATCTATTTTATGCATGGAATTACTCCTAGGACACTATGATTCTTGTAGTCTCCTATGCTAGTTCCTGAAATTGTTTAGCAATACCATATAAGTCGGACATTTTCTCCAAATGTAAGAAGTATTCCAGCAGAACGAACTCCTAACTTTTTTCCATACCTTTTTTAAATCGGGCAGTGGTTGATTGACACAAGGTGGTTCCAATTCTGAAAACTGACTGTCAACATGCCTACTCAGGTGCAGTTGTCCAAGTTACCCACTTGTTTTAAATGGTCATAAAATCATGACCCATGACTGTGGAAAAGGCACTGCACATTTCTAACATCCAAGTTCAACATTTGTTTATAGCAGACTTTGAACTCTATACTGTGAGATGCAAACAATTGTGTCCACGCACATTTCTCACGATAGAAATAGCAGATGTGATAAGCTCTGTAGAAGCTTCTGATCATCTGATATTGTCCAAGTAGATTTTTTTCACAGTTGTATAGAGTTTGTAACTCCATTATCACACATGCCACCAATCAATAAGATGTCTGCTGAAAATATGACTATGAAAATATCCATTTGCTGAATGCTGCTCTGGACCCTCATTTCCAGAATGTTGGTTGCTCTCGCCAAAAGTATATTAGATTTTCTGCACATCACTTCTTTGAATTCAAGATACTCTTCCCAATGAAGAAGAAGAGAAGTCCAGATAATAAGACAAGTGGAATCCCTGCAGCTGCAAACATGAAGGACCAGCCATAGTACACAGTAAGGTGGGCGTCATCCACGCAGCGCTCATTCCGTTCCAGGAGGATGTACTTCTGCAGATCAGCCGCAACCTCCTTCCATATCACAAACAGGATGACCAGGGCTGTAAATAGTCCCCCTGTAAACAAAGACACCACTTTGGAATTAGTGTTGGCAATATGGAATGAGATGTACATAGATGTAAATACAAAATAATGAACTTTCAAAAAGTAAGGCAAACTTGATGGAAGTCACAGTCCCTTGGGGAGCAGGGTCAAAACTGATTTGCATATGGCTGGGTCTAAACTGGGTGAGCAAAAGAACAGTGGATTTAACCCAGATCTCTTGACTGGGGGTGAGTGTTTGAAAAGTTTCTGCACTCTTTTCATCATCGTGTTGTGTTTAGGAAGTCACAGTTTAGTAAAAAATAACAAGCATTGGCCAAGTCTGAAAGTGTTGCTATTTTATAAGAAGTGTTTCTTAACTGACTGGCAATTTTGTGTTTTGTTGTGTGGGTGGCAAAGTGGGTGAGTGTGAAAATGTGTCAGTAGTTAGAGGGATGAGGGGAAGCATTGGAAGATGAACTAATGTTTAACTGGACCGCGTGCTTAGATCATTAAAGGGTGAGCATTTAATTGATAGATTGAGGAATGGGTGAGTGCAAGGATTAGTGGTGCGTTTAGAGTATGGATGGATGGATGGATGAGAGGTGAGTGCATAAATGGATACACGATGAGTGACTGGATGGATGGATGGATGGATGCAGTTAGGTAACACCAATCATAAAGGGGGAGGCTTCAGACAGCAATAGTACGATGATAAATAACAAGAATGATCAGTATTATGCCAGATCAAATATAAGACCAGGGCCGAGAACCCTTGGGTCAGTAATAACTACAATATATAAAAACGGACCACATTTATACCTGTGCAAACATCATACTACTGTTGGGCATGACATACAATAAGTTGAGAATTGCAATATGCCACTGCAAGCATTTGACCGGAGTCTACACTATTGTATCCATAATGCACATTATAAGTTAAGTATTGCCATTGTTTAGTATTTTTATTTTTGCCCTTTTATTTAGTAATCCTTAAAATATATTCAGAGTTACATCGTATCCCATTAATCTTGAATGCTTGTCGAGAAGTATGCTAAGAAACCTCGAGTGCCAGAGAAGATTTAACGATCACTAAGAAGTCTTGGCTGCAAGGCCTCATTTCCACCATTAACTTATAATCAAAGTGCGTGTGTGTATGTGTGTGTGTGTTTGTGTGTGTGGGTGCGTGTGTGTGTGTGTGTGAAGAGGGAGCTAAGGGAAAGAGGCTTTGAATCAATGTTTCAGTTCACAATAAACCTTAAAACGCTGTAAAAGCACATTATGGGTAGCTGGAACCAATAGATAGCCAAGCATGGGACGACCAAAACAATTCAAAAGCATAAAATAATAATAATAGAAGACTTTACGCTCATCTCAAGCAAAGTTAGATGTTAGTGATATGAGCAGCAAATATCCATGAGGATGGTACCAGACTCTGTAGACAGTAACAAGTTAATCCAATTGGAATCCATTGCTTGCAGTATACATGCACTGAAATCTTTATGGCATGCACACAACACATGGACTCATTTTCCAGTTAACAATGACCGAATGGCCACCTTTATTTCTGTTCAATCATAGTGCTCATTTTTACAAAAAAGGGTTATGCAGAATTACCTGGGACCCGTACCCCATAAACGAGTCTGACCTCTGCCCCTGGGGAGATGTCCAAACTTGAGTGCTGGGGTAGCACAGCACTACCACAAACCATTACTCTGATATCCTGTTATACGTCGGTGGTAGTGAAGTGGCAGTCGCAGGTGCCACACACATTGACTCAAAGATTCTAGGAAAGCTGCTCAGAAGAAAAAGACATGCTTTTCCGAACTCAATAGGGATGTTGCCTCTCAGGTTTGAGAATTACTTCCCTTCCCACTAGCGGAGCACTTTTTACTGTAGGCATCGCGGTACACTATGGGACCATGGTGAAAAAAGTAAATTTGAAACATGCACTTTTTATTTAGGTACCTCAAATGAAGCACACACAGGGCCGGACTGGGAACTAAAACTGGCCCTGCCAAAGTGCTGGGCCGCCCCTCCCCCCCACCAACCCCCCAACCGTGCTGTTTTCAAAGACCAGTTTTGGCCGATTTTGCTACAGATGCCGATATTTAAGCAATGCTGAAAAAGTGTCCCAGTACCAAAAAGGCCCCAAGGGTCCTAAAACCGGCCCCCACCCTGGCGGCCCACCGGAGAAACGCCCGGTGCCTGCTATGGCCAGTCCAGCCCTGGGCACACAGAAGAACGTCTTTTTTATCAGTTATTCATACTTCACATTCTGTTTAACCACTTGGATGCTAGGCGTTTTCCCGCTGTGTGCTGGAAAATGCCATTTTAGTGGCACCATGACGAGCTCAGCTCGTCATCAGCACACGACCCCCGTGGGTGATGACGAGCTGAGCTCGTCATCAGCATCGAAGGGGTTAAGCGAATCTGCAACTTCATTACATCCTAATGTTCAATTTATGCACCTACTGTAAGCCCTGAATCAAAAGTGCAGATATAAGCAACGCATAGGAAACAATTGAATATATCCCCTCTATATAAAGCACACAGCACTTTTAGTTCCCAGGCTTCTGGAAAAAAAAGTCAGAAACTAGTCAACCACATTATGAACCATTAAATGACCATGCACACATTCTGATCAGAATTGACTAAAGTGAATCACATACTCAAATATCTGTCTGTGCTTGAGCCCCTCTGCTCAAAGCACAAGAAACTCACACTTAAATTTCTCCACTGAGGCAAAGCAGCAACTCTCCACCTCATTAAAGACCCTGGGCCTTCACTACTATGTTGGCCGGGCGTTGCGGAATCAGGACCGTCTGACCTCCGGTCGGCGGCCCCAACCACATTATTAGGATGTGACCACGCATGGTGCGGTGGCACAATCCCATTTCTCTATGAGAGCCTTTGCTGCAGCCGTAAACTGGCCATAGCATACGCTCTCATTGAGAAATAGGTATTTTTGTAAATCCCTGCACCCCATGGCAGGCACCTAATGGTTTCTGCCACATGGTGCAGGGATTATGGTGCCCCCCCAGGCCTCCAACCAGAAGCCGCTGTAGCAATGGGTCCTGCTAGGGGCCGCCATAGTCGCTTTCCAACAGGCTTTTCATGTCAGAAAGCCTGGAGTGAAAAGCGTGTTGGAAAGCGACATCATAATTCCCACGGCATAAACGCCGTATAAATGTTATGTTATGTTATGTTAAAAGTGCTTATAAAGCGCACGCACACCAGGCGGTTTCATGGTGCTGCGGTCAATGGGAGAAGCGGCATTTACAGCACAGTAGACTCACTGATATGACTGAGAAAATAAAAAGGTCTTTAGTAATTTCCTGAAATGCTCATAAGGGGTTGCCAGCCTCACTTCCTTAGGGAGCGAGTTCCAAAATTGCGGGGCAAGGACCTCAAATCTGAGCCCTCCATGTTTTTTACGTTTAAACTAGGGGGTGATCAGGAAATTTGAGTTGTAGGAGCATAAATTGCGGGAAGGAATATAGTGCTGGAGCCTTGAGGATATTAAGTCTGGGCTATTCCCGGCTAAGGCTTTAAAGATGGTAGATCCTAGCATGAAGGCACAGAGTTTGGCCACCGCAAGCCAATGTAGACTCTTCATACAAAGGGGATTATGAGCGGCCTCCAACTGGCTGACGGGTTCCTTGAGCCCATTGGAAGCTAGTCGTTCTGACAGTCCGGTTTCAAATCCAACAGCCTTCATCGTAACCAGTATGTCAGATTTGAAACCAACGATGTAAGTCGGTAAGCTTCCGACCTGTGGTTAGAGGCTTAACGACAAATATAAACACGCATAATGATGCTTCTTCTTGGCTCAGAGATAGAAGCGAGAAGAAAGCAGCAGTCAAAGAAATGGACTCTGGGGCTGCTGGAAACCAAAGACATCGGAACCCATAGGGTGGACGAGGCCACTGCAAGATGGCGATGAAGGTCTGCACTCCCACAACGTATTGAGACGGGAAGATTGGGAACTAGCAGGGTCCCAAAACTAGTGGAAAAGCTGTGCCGAGGCAAGGGAAGTGTGCCCCCCCACCCACAAAGATCGACTCAGCAGGTGCTGAGAGCTGTACACAGTGATCATAGGAGAGAAGGTGAGCTGAGCAGCAGGTGGTGGAGGGCAGGGGGGATCGGACGCGCGACCCCAGGGAGTTGAGCCAGACATACGCAGCGTAGCGGCCAGCAACAAGAGTAAGGCTGTAACAGAACGGTTTAAACCTCAACAGGGCAGCAGGGATCGAGCAGATAGAAGCATACTGAGGAACAAGGTTAGGCAGGAAGACACTCAGGCCTATTACCGAGCGTGCCTGACCACAAAATGGCAGCTGAGGGGTCTTGACTAAAGTGATCATCAGAGGGAGATACAGCACGACGGCCGGCAAAAAGGGGCTAATGCAGTGAAGGTACTGCAGAGATTCGGATTTGGCAAAACAGCCATTAGAATGATGAAGGTAAACTATGTCCATCCCACATCAAGGGTCTTGACCAATGGGGCGAGATCCAATATATTTCCCCTGAGCAGGGGGACGAGGTAGCGGTGCCCACTATCTCATCTGCTCTTCGTCCTTAGCATAGAACCACTGACTGTGCAGATCAGAGATACATGGAATCAAGTTTGGGTTGGTAGAGCTCAAGATATCATTATTGGGGGACGATGTCCTATTGACATTGTCCTCGCCCGTGATACTTTGACAGCCCTTCAGAAGGAGTTACAGGCCTTTGAGGAAGTCGCACGTTTCCGTATCAATGTGTCTAAATCCTCCCTATCAAACCTATCACTTCCAGACAAAGAGGTGGAGTCCCTAGTTAATGATTTCCCATTCTGTGCCTAATTTCTACTACTTCGGAGCTTAGCATTGTGTAGAATGCTGGTATTTCCTTTGGATTGGGGTGAACATATACATTGTGCAACAAAACTGGATTTGTCACATGCCTAATCCATTTGCTGAACATAACAATTTCATGGTCTGGTGATGAGAGTTGTTCTGACTTGATGTTTAAGACCATTGAGACATAAAATGGAAGGCCAACTTTGGGCCTCCGGTGGGTTTCTATTTTTATGTGGCAAGTAACCTTCCAGTGGCAGAGGTTAAGATGCCCATGTTTCTTGTAGTGCGATTAGGTGGTATTTAATCTTGGAGCAGGGGTCTGTTATGTTGTGCGGGGACGCACAACGCAGGAAAAGTGACTCTTTGTTGGCACAGGGGGCTACACTTATTAAAGAAATAAGAGGGACACAGACACCATCAACTTTGCTTCGTTCTTCTTCCACGCCGTCGCCTCAGGTGGGCCTGTTCCTGGGATGGAACCTGCTAGAATTCCCTTGGCTGCTGATATGCTTGTGGGGCCTGGAACACTGTATTGTCCCCTTCACACTTGGAGTAGCTCTCCGACGGTGGTGGGGCCGCACACGGCACTTCTTCGGCCAAGATGCAGGGTCGGCTGCCATTCTTCCATGCACGCACTGCCACTTGCTGCTGGGCCGCTGCAGGCCGATGCACTTTCCTCTAGCGCGGGCCGATGCGCCTCACCTGTGCCAGGCGCGCTGCCGATGCGGCCACGGTGAGTGTAGGTCCGCTCCAGTGCACGGAGCGAGCAGCACCGCAGGAGTATGCCGGGCAGGAGCGCCGCGAGCCAAAAGCAGAGCTCGCGGCCGCCCCTCGGCAAATGCGGCGACACACGCGGCGAGGGCACACCCACTCTCGTCGCCAGCTGTTATGTTGTGCGGGGATGCACAACGCAGGAAAAGTGACTCTTGGGGGGCACAGAGGTCTACACTTATAAAAGAAATAAGAGGGACACAGACACCATCAACTTTGCTTCTTTCGTCTTCCACGCCATCGCCTCACTAGCGTACGTGCGTGCGTAGACGCTATTTATCAAACAGAAGTCACGTGGGCGTGACGTGTTCAGCCGGTTACTCAACCGACTAGAACACAACAGGGTCTTTCCCCTGCTATGATTCAGGTGACAAGGTGCAATTCGATTCCCTTATGAACCCTAAGTTGTTGAGGTCAGTGTCATTTTCTTTATGTAGCATTTAAGGTAGATGGAAGCCTGCACAACTGGGCTGGGATTTGATTGGATTTGTTTTTGTTTCCAAGTAGCGCATTTGCTGTAGTTGAAGGGTCCCAACAGCCCGTAAGACTGAGTATGTAATGGCTTTTTCATTTGCTGTTTTATCCCTGATGATACGATCAGGGGAATTGGGTACCAAAGCTTTGTGTGTTTCGACAGTACAATGCCCCATGCCTCAAACTGTTGCTTAAAATCCAGGACTGAAAGCGCTATTGCTTCTTTTCTCAATGTGGTGAGTGTATTGTGCCAGATTACGATCTTCATTAGGAAAAATTCAACTGTTATCAAATCAGTATATTGGAGGTCTGCTAAACTAGGAATTGTGTTTCCCCTGTTCAGGATGTCTTCGGGCCCTTTTGAATTGTATTCGTGTTTTAGGAGAATTTGCTGTTTTGTCATCTCCTTTGTGGGTGAGTTGTTCTTATGTTGATCTCAGCTTATATGATTTGATTGACCGATTTTTATGATCTTAGGTGGGACTTCATTGTGTGATTCATGATGTTGACCAATAGTTTTACTCCTCCAATGTGTCTGTCGGGCAATCGTCCCATCCATTGCCAGGATGTCACAATTACACTTACTTATCCTCTTTTTTTACTACTGTTGTCTACCCCATTCTTGTAAATGTAAATGTAAATGTATAGGCATTTATATAGCGCACTACTTACCCGGAGGGTCCCAAGGCGCTTCGACCGCTGCGAAACCCTTCCTGGCTTCCCTGAGAGATGGTCCCTTAATGGGTATCTCCAGGGTGAGACCAGGCATCCCCGGCGGGCCGTTAGTGAGGATGAGGCAAGCTAATGTCCAGAGTTGCCGAGTGTGATCGCTGATCAGAGTGGGCACCGAGGCGAGAGAATTATCGAGTCCGCTGACCCTAGTCCAGAAACCTGCCGCGCCGGGAATCGAACCCTGGTCCCGGGCCGTCCGCTGCTCTCGGGTCTGCCGCCTCTAACCAGTGAGCCACACTACCTCTTCATCTCTGCTCAATTTACATTCTCTCACGATTGCTCCATTTTCTTCCTCTGATGTTTGCCTCAATCACCCTCCTTCTCTTGTCTCTATCTCTCTCTATCTTTTTATTTCTGCATGGACCCCCTTGCTCTCATTGGTCCCCTGTCTCCTCTTGCAGATCTTAGGCTTGCTACCTCTCCCGTGTTCCCCCCAGCTCTGCCTCGCTACCCCTCCCTCTCATGTATGGCTTGCTTTAACATCCTTTGCTAAAACTCAATTGTTGTACTTATTCTCTTTTCATTTATCTTTCAGCGTCTTCATAATTAAACTCCTCAACTGAATTGTGTTATCCCATATTCCTGTTCAACTCCCACGCTCCCTCTCTCCATTGCTCTGTGAATCATATTTGCTCTCCTGACCCTCTCATTCTTCCTCTCCAAATTACTCAAAATACTTGACCATATCTGTGCATGCATCACTTGGTCCACCTTTTCCTCTGATTACTGCCTCCAACATTACTTGTTGCTTTTTTTTAAACCTGTGACAGTCAATAATGGGTAACTGTGTAATATGTGCAAGTTTATATATGTCATCTGAACATGATTTACACGTTTATTAATTGAGTTGAGTGTCCTTGTTTACTATTCATTGTTTTCGTTGAGACTACAGATATGTTTGTCAATGTTTTGAAAAATGTGTGTTTTTTTGGGATAATCGACTAACATTTGAAAAATGTTTTTTGCAACAATGTGTAGTATTTTAAATCAAATTTTAAATAGAAAGTGAAATGTGCTTTTCTTTTGTAGTACATTAGCATTATTGAGTGGGTTTTACAAGACAAATATCAAGAAAGAAAATAAAGTGTAATGTGGGACAGTGTAAGTCTATTTTGACAGGTTATGCATTTGCAATGTCTATTTTCACATACCGTGGAAGTTTAATTTGCAGATGCTGACATCAAGTATGGGCTTGGGGGGGCGCTGGAGAGCCCCAAACAAGATAGCCGCACTTTAGTGCTGCTCTGCTGGTCCAGGTAATAATCAGGGAAATATCCTGCATAATAACCGCCATCCAGCAGTAAAACAATCATATATTGGCTACTCTGCATGAGAGGAACAAATTGCTTGATCATACATTGCTATCTGGGAGTTCTGTGAGCTGTTTCCGGCAGAGACAAGAAATGCACAAAATGGCGGCTCCCGCGAGTTACTCTTGCACCGACAATCTCATTGAACTGTAAACGCTGCTAAGGGCTTGGCAGTGCCTGTGTACGGTGCTCTGACAGCGGAAAATAGTGAAGGACCTGAACACCCCCGGCCACCCAAAGAGACGCGGTAAGGTGTTGCTGCTGAGCTGCGCGCACACAATCGACCCGGCCAGACAGCAAGGGGAGATATGCGATATGCGTCCACCCACAGCCTAAGCATAAGAGCGATGTAGCGGAGAGCGCTAAACTTTACTGGACTGTCCTGCTACTTCAGTGATATCAGTGTGGGCCCTGTAGGGGCAGTGGAACGAGTGGATTCCTGCTGTGGTCACCATAACGAATCATCTGCAGCCTGGAGGCCCTCAATTTTGCGGCATCTGCCTGAAGTAGCCTAAAACGGAGCGGCCGCACACAGCTATGTCAGAAGTGAACTGTAGTAAAATCGCTAACCTTTATTTACTGTGCTGTCCGCTGCATCATTGCTGTCGGTGCAGGCCTGGCTGGGGCCGGAGAGAGGGGGTGCGAACTGCTGCTGTGGGCACCATAGCGACACATTGCGGCCTTGTGGCCTCACGGTTCTGGCCTAAAATAGTCTGTGCCGAACCAGCCTGATTGCAGCGCAGCACGGCGCCACGCTGATGTGACATGGTATGTGAAATTCAACGAATTGGCCTAGACAACAATGATTTAGGTGGACTACATGAGCCCTGTAATCGGCAGACCTGATTGCTGGTTCCTGATATTGTTGTGCTCGCTAAGAATTGAAATTATCCAACTGCTGTGAATGAGGTTGTGGATACCAAACAGCAGTTGTTGAAATGCCTCCTGCTTGACTGGATAAATGTGAGTGAATTACAAGCACACAGGTGATTATATTTGATATCACAGGTTTGTGATGGCTGGGAGCTGCGGGATAAAGGCTGCAGTACTGTTCCTTACTCGCGCTTAACTACAGTGCACAACGAGTAATCGTATTGTGGTTTGCTGTGCTCTGCACTGGTGTACAATCACTTAGGTGTGAAATAGTGGTATTACATACTATGAACTGACTGGGGCCATTTGTAGCGTTCAACTGCCACTCCACCATGATTGCAATGCTATTTACTGTTATTTTCAGCTGTGTGGGGTGGCAAAACTATACCACAGACAAAGTAATTACTCTCACACAGTAGCTCAGACATCAGTTAACAGTGGGCTATACCGCAAGACCCTGGTGAAAGACACCTGCATAGTGGACTGTACTATATGTAGGGCAGTGACGCATGCTCATGCAACAGCGTATATCTTCTGTTGAAATTTCCTAACTGTGTGGTGCACTAACAGGAGCGTTCTGCAATCCAGACAATGCTAACCCGGCACACACATGTGTGGATCTGCCCGCGTAACGACACAGGAGCCCTGGGCAAAACGGATAAACAGCAGGCTAAACTTACCTTTGAATCCCAGCGGCTCACAAGATCCCAAACACAAGCTGCCACAGATACTTATTTGGAACTAGAAACATGTGCTAGTAGCAAACTGAAATGTATGATGCTCACTATGCAACACAGTTTGCAATCGATCAATAGCGAGATAGATACCCTGAATCTGCATATAGATAGTATGGCAGTGAAGCTTGACAAACATGGCTCGCGGTTAACTGAGGCATCTCTACTACTGAAGACCAGATGGAGGTTGTCAGTGCATCTGCTCTAGTATGGAAAAACTCTTGGCAGTGATACAGGTGAAGAATGAAGATCTTAAAGCCAGATCAAGTCGTATCAATTTGCGGATCATGGGAGTGCCTGTCAACTAACACGGGCCTAATGAAGCTGTATGTTGGGACCATGCTAAAAGACATGCTAGGGGCGTAACATTTTTCAGCCATGTTGGTTGTGGAGCGTGCACACAGATCCCTGGCACCCAAACCTGTGCCCGGTGCTCCACCACACCCCATAATTGCCAGGCTACTCAATTATCGTGACCATGATATAGTGCTTCGTCTGGTCAGAGAAAAATGCGCTACCACTTATCAAGGCATGCAAGTTGCGCTGTTGCCTGTGTTCACGGTGGCTGTACAAGCATGACGACGATTTCATCCAGTGAAGAAGAAGTTGCAAGCTTTGAAAATTCAATATGCAATGCTGTATCCAGAATGGCTACATATACAACATACGGGCAAGGCTAAGACCTTCACAGCTCCAAAGGAATCTGTGCAGTACTTGCGTCAGATTGAGTGGCAAGAGTCATCAAAAACAGCTGGCGAGGATGCAGACATGGAAGACTGAGCATGTGAGCTACACAGTGTTGAGTGATTGGTGGCATTACCCAGAATATGAACTGCCACACATGAGAGACTGAATGACTGCATTGCTATGTCTATTTTGTGTGGACAATGCTTAGTGTGCTGCTAATGATATACTCATCTGTTTTATAATATGTACATCACACATGTGGTCATAAGAGTTATGCTGTTGGTGCACTCATACTGTTGTTCTGTTGGAGTATTAAAAATTGCATAGATCTCATGTTGGGCTGTACATCGATGCACACTGTCTTAGTTGGATGGGGTGGTTCCCATACCTACCTTGCCCCCCCCTTGTTAATTCACAGAGGATTGGCAGCTACTGGCGACCCCCTAAGAGGGTATACCCCAAATTGGTTTGTGATCTCATTGTTCAAAATGGGATCCTTAGCATAATTGGGATGCTGAAGTGGGTGGGAGGGGCAGTTGGGGAACTATATGCATGTGAAACTGAGTTGGGCACAGCACAATGATTGATAATGGCACGTACAATATTGTACAATACAAGACGACAACCTAGCGCATTATACAGTGAATGGAAAGGCAGAAATTAGGAATAATATAATATCATGGTTAACATGGAATGTTAAAGGCCTCAATATTCCTAAGAAAATACGACAAGTACTAGCCTATTTAGATCAAGTGGCACTGCTGCAAGAAACTCATCTCACTGTGTGAGACACATCTCCCGCCCATCCAGTGGCCACTGGATGGGCGGGAGTGTGTTTGGCCTCATCCTACTCCTCCTATGCGAGGGGGGTAATGATATTGATTAAGAGAGGCGTCCCCTTTGAAACTATGCATGTGGAAGAAGATGAATTGGGATGATATATACTGGTACAGGGTATATTGTGTGGTACACGAGTGACATCTATGGGCCTAACACAGATGACCCTGTTTTTTATGAGACGCTATGGGGTAAAATACACAAGTTGTCTCCATCAGCAATTATATATGGGGGTGGATTTTAATGTTGTATTGGTGACCGAAGAAGACCGCATGACCTCGGCAGAGTTCACACTTAAAAAAGCAGCACTCTCTGTTACTAATGGTATGAAGGACTTGGGACTGCTAGACTTTTGGAGATTGCGGCACCCTGGCTTGAAAGAGGGAACATGCCAATCTTATGTGCATCCGTCATGGTCGCGCCTCAACTTTTGGCTGACTACGAGTGATGTGAATAAATGGACCACTACTGGCCAACATTTACCTAAAATATTGTCTGCACGCACACACCCACGCAGTTTCAGGGGCTTCTACAATCTTCCTCCTTACTAGATCAGGGTTTCCGTCAAGGGATGAGAGAAGATATCCCAGACTCCTTTACACACAACAGAGTGTCAGTTTAGAGTGTGGGGACGATCTGGGAAGTATTCAAAGTGACCATACGGGGCGTATGCACAGGGCTACTAGCAGGGGTTCTCAAGTCACTGCATAGTACCATGAGAAATATGGAGCAAGAATTAGGGCGCCTGGAGCGTGAGTATGAAATTACAGCCGCTACACTAGCAAATATTAGAATTAAGGTTACAGAGTATAATGAAGTGCATCACATGTCGCGCAGATGGAGAGTCAGGTACTATGGTGAAGGGGGTAGACCTGGGAAGGCACTAGCCAATAGAATTGCAGAGCCATGGGGAAAAAATCATATAGTTAAGACCATTGCAGATGATGATAATGTACATTATGACACAACAGGAATCCTCGAACGATTGTGCAGTATTACCAGAAAATGTATACAAGTAGAATGACAGCAGAGGAGGCAAAAATAGCACAATATCTGGAAAATATAGCGCTTGTATGGCTCTCGAGAGGGCAACAAGACTTTAATGCATCAAATAACTATAGACAAAAATCGGGATGCCATCATTGCGATGCCTAATGGGAAGGCTACTGGCACAGATGGCCTACCAGCAGAGTTTTATAAGGAATACATTGACTTATTGGCCTCCTGTCTTCATGAGATGTACAAAGAAGCGTACTAGGAAGAAAGTCTACCGTCCACCCTTTGACAAGCATTGATCAAAACACTGTTAAAGCCTGGAAAGGCGCCAGACAGTTGTGAATTGTATAGGCCCCTAACGATGATTAATACAGATGTTTACATTTTGGCAAAAGTGCTAGCTACCCGACTGCATTTGCTACTCCCTGTAATGGTTGTCCCTGACCAATCGGGGTGTGTACCTACCCGATCTACGTCACATAACTTACATACGTTATTTGCGATGCTGCATGAGTTGGAACCGACTTTGCCTGCGGTGGCGGTCCTACTGGATGCCGCTAAGACTTTTGATTCTATTTCCTGGACCTATATGTTTACAGTCTTACATTGCATGAGGGTGCCCTTCAGTTATACAAACTGGATCAAACTAATACACGGACCCTATAGCGCACGCGAGGTTCAACGGACAGGCATTTAAGATACAACGTGGTACACGGCAAGGGTGCCTGCTGTCACCCCTATTATTTGTAGTGGTGTTAGAACCATACGCATGCATCTTAAAACAACGGTATGCACAGGCAGCTTTGCTCTTTTCGATCGACCTCTTGTGGTATCTGAAGTATGGCGATGACAGGTTGCTCTACGTTCGTGACCTGAAACATTTTTCGAACAATTTATCAGGGAATAAATACGGTTTTAATGGCATTCCGGGCTAGGAATAAACTAGGCCAAATCAATTGTCCTACCCCTGACCAATAACACCCAACGGATAGAGCTTTGTCATCCGCTGGAATGGAGCATAGACCCGGTAAAATACCTGGGGATAGGGATTCACAGGGACTCACAGGTGGTTATCCAAACTAATTATGAGAGAGCAGTCCCACAGCTTGGAGAACCAGTGGCTAGATGAAACAAACTACTGTTGTCACTTGCTGACAGGATAACGCTGATAAAAATGATTGTACTCCCAAAGTTTTTATATTTATTTATGAATATTCCCGTTCGTCTAACCCAACATTTCTTTGCTACGCTTCGCTCCTTACTGATTACACTTGCATGTGGAGGGAAAACCCGAGAGTGAAGTGGGAAGTATAAACGCTCCCATATGACATGGGTGGATTCACCGTTCCAGATTTACAACAGTACTATCTCTGCACACAGGCGCATAATGCCTACTACTGGCAGCACACTCCGCCTTATATTCCACATGTTGCAGTTGAGGTGGGTGCCGTGAATCCGATACCACTCAAAGCTATGATTGTAAAACCGCATCCCATATTTAAAAAGAGGGAGATAGATACAGTGCAATGCAAAGTCAGCGCATGGCAGGAATATGGGAGGCGAGCACAGAAATTAATGCTATATGCACCGAAACTGCCACTCTTGCACCATACTGCAATCTCAGTGTCTGGTGAAACTGGTGCACTTCAAGTCCTTCATGCGGTAGGAGTACACACAATGAGAAATGTGTTCCCAGAGGGGAAATTTGCAGAGGTCTCAGCATTCCTAGAAGATGGGGAAAATTCTGCAATGCGGGTGTTCATATACACCAGATTACGCGCAGCTTTACGCACACAGTACCCACAATTTCCTACGGAGCTGCATACCTTAGGGCATTACAACTCACCTACACAACTCAAACGAGATCCCAACTCATCACACAATTATATCACACCTCACAGAAGGATGGGGTAGCCACAGGGTATGGGTCACTGGACAAGTGGAATGCAACTCTCTCTGAACCACTGTCTGAAGATTATTGGATGTAATATTGCAGATTGACAGGTCGTCTAACTGCAATAGATTAATTTATTTTAAATATTTGCATCAAGTGTATTATACACCTGCTCAGCTTTATAAATATGGTCTAAGAGAGTCTACCAGTTGCGTACGATGTAGAGCACCAAGTGCAGATTTCCAACATTTAGCGTGGACCTGTCTGAAGGTTGCTGAATTTAGGGTACAGTTCACACGAAGTCTGACAGTAATGGTGGGGGTACCAATACCATGCACTCCACAAATGTGTTTGTTGGGAAATGTTACCGATATACAAGTTACTAAAGGGAAATTGATGGCCGTGACATTGCTGTTGGCTAAGCGTAGAGTCTCTACACATTGAATTGAATTGAATTGAAACTGCACTTGTATAGCGCTATCTACCCGGAGGCCTCGTAGCGCTTATGACTGGAAACTTACTTAGCGAGGGCTCAGGGCAGATCAGCAGGATTTAGCATACAGGTGAGTTTTCAAGGCTTTCCTGAAGGAAAGATGATTAGTAGTTCCTCGAAGGGATAGAGGAAGGGTGTTCCAGAGCTTAGCCGCAGTGTGTGAAAAGTAGCGGCCTCCCCAGCAGGCTTTCCTGACTCTGATGGAGGAGGCCAGCTGGAGGGTACAGGATCGGAGGGAGCGTGACGGGACATAGGGAGTGACCAGAGGCTGTAAAATTGCAGGGCCAAGGTGATGGAAGGCTTTGTGTAGAGTACACATGGCCTTGAATTGTACTCTAGCCGCTATGGGAAGCCAATGAAGTTCCCTTAGGGCATTCCTTGCTGACTGCCAGCGAGGGAGATTATAGAGTAAACGGGCTGCACTGTTTTGGGTGACTTGGAGCTTATGGGTGACAAAGGAGGGGGCTCCCATATAGAGGATATTCCCGTAGTCCAGGCGAGATAGTATAAGAGCCTGGACCAGGATCCTCCTTGCCTGAAATAGAAGCAGAGGGAGCACCTTCCGCAACATCCTCATCAATCCAAAGCAGGTAGCTGCGGTCTTTGTGGCTTGGACTGAGAAGTTTAAGGCTGTGTCAAACCAAATCCCCAAGCTTTTTATTTGGGACTTGGGAACGGTGGGCGAGCCCAAACATGGTGGCCAGATGGATGCAAAGACAGAGGGAGAAGGGTTACCCAATAAGATGACATCTGTCTTCTCCCCGTTAAGTTTTAGACAGGAAGATTGCATCCATCTGGCAACAGCCTCCAGACAGGGGCCTAGGGTGTTGGACGATACCTCTGAGTGGACTAAGGAGACCACCAGTTGGGTATCGTCCGCGTAGGTGACAATACGCACACCGAAGGGATGGACAATCCTGTCTAGGGGTTCCATGTAGGCATTAAACAGTGTGGGGCTCAGGGAAGAGCCCTGAGGAACCCCACACCTGAGTGGATGTTTAGGTGATACCGCCTCGCCCTCAAAGACCTGGAAGAAACGGTCAGCCAGGAAGGATGTCAGCCATTCCAGAGCCGGGCCCGACACGCCCATGTCCGCCAGTCGTTGTAATAGCGTGACATGGTTAACCGTGTCGAACGCGGCGCTGAGGTCTAATAGGATGATGGCGACTTTGCCACCCTGGTCTAACACTGCTCTTGCTTCCTCTGTTACCGCTAGGAGGGCGGTTTCGGTCCCATTAAGCGGGCGAAACCCTGTCGTAGAGGCACGTAGAAGGCTATTTGACTCCAAATAGCTCATCAAGATGTTATTTACGTGCCTCTCAAGCAGTTTGCTCAACCAAGGGAGCAAGGAAATAGGACGGTAAGTTGGATTGGTCAAGATTGGGCTTCTTCAACAAGGTCCTCACCATCGCACACTTCCAAGAGGGGGGTACGGATTTTGAGGAGATGGAAGTGTTGAGAACGCCCAATATGACCGGGCGAATTATGTTCATTGGCTTAATGAGGGTCTGAGGGGGTGCTGGGTCGTTGGGGGAGCCTGAGGTAACTTTGGGAATAAGTCTGTCTAGGGCCGGAATGTCTAAGAGTGAGATTGTGTCAAGCCTACAGGGGACAGGGGCATCAGAGGTGGAGGAAACGGGGGTACCACATCGTTGTTAGCATCCCCAAAAGAGGAGTATATAGTCTGGATTTTTTCAGAGAAAAAAACAGCCAATTCATTGCAGCGGTTTTGAGCACCATCAGCAGAGGGGCATTCCACAGGGGGTGAGATGAGTGATACATAGGGGCAATAGACCCGCACCGACACATAAGCAATGGTTGCAGAACATGGTATACTGTCGGGATCAACTCAACTGCTATGCTGAGGAATTGCCCAGCGCCTCTAAACCTCGCGGAATATAGGGCCCATTAACTTCATATTTGCTCACCATGAATGTTGATTAATGTCTTTTCCTGCATTGTAACACACTCTAATTTTTATTTTACTACTGTCACACTGTTGTCTGCACTTGAAATACTGTCCATTGACGATTGATGTAATGTGCTGATCTGGACGCTTGTGATATATAAGCCTACACAAATACTGATATCCTTTTTGGTTGTATATGTTATGAAAATTGCATAAATAAAATACTTTTGTTTTAAAGTATGGCCTTGTCAGGTATGCTGATTAATGTGAAAAAAGCAGCACTGACATTGTGAAGGAGGTTTTTTTACAGGCACTGAACGAAATAAATACCGTCGTGTTTAACTAATTTTTTCTTTTGTTTTTTTGGGAAGCAAATATAGGGGATCTGTATTTGGTGAATTATGGGAAATAATTCACAGTTACACCAAATCTTTTATGGAAAGCTCTTTTATAAGGTCATGGAACTTCTCAATGACTTGCAATATCCTTATAATGTATGGCAGATGGTACTTTATTTCTTATAATACATGGGCACACCACAAACCCTACCGAAAACCACTTACAAACCTGCTGTGGTGCTCTTTCATATGAAAGCGATAGGATGTTTGTAAACATGAAGAATAAAATCAGTGCAAAATTAAGCACATCAAAAAGGAGTCAGATTTTTTTGGGCTGAAGATATCAGCATCAGTTAAATACAATTCAGAATTTAAAAAATATATACTTAGAGAGCTAGAAGCATGCAGATATGTTCTGTCTTTCCTGTAATTAACTAAAGTGTAGGGGAAAAAAATAAATGTTCACCTTTATATTCCTTTTCTGCTTTTCACTCTTAATCTAAAAACATAGAGTAGAAAAAGGAAAAGCCTTATTTCGTTTTTGCGTTTTTTAAGTGCAACTTTAATGATGCTCTCTGGCCTACCATTTCCCTCCGCTGCTATCTCTGGCAGAAGGCATTGTGACATCACAGCTCAACTGTGATACGTTATTACAGTTGAGTGGCTATTTAATTTCTTTTTTACAGGTGACTAGGTGCTTCACAAGTCACCTGTCAGAAGAAAATCAGAGATATGCTTTTATACAAGGTCGGCAGGCACCCAAGTATTAGATCTATATATATCCACATTAAAATGTATTACCATAGTTCAGCAAAATTGGTAAGGCAAAAACAAGTTTTGCAGCATCCCAGAATGCATTTAACAACTACATTGCACAAGGCAACAGCTCCTCTAATTGTCACAAGGTCTATTCAATGTAATTTTACCATGCTATACAAAATAAACCATTTGCATTGAGATTTTCATGGACTATCTTTTGCTACAAAAAGCTATACAAGGACTGCTCCAAACAACCTGGAGGGGGACTCACCATCGTCAACAAAAACTCCCTCCTACTCACTACAACCAGCACAAAAGACTCCTCGTCCCCCATGGAATACCTCTATTTCCAGATACAGATCAACCCAAACGCCTCTATGCAGCACCCTTGCCTACAGACCTCCCGGACCGTGCGCCATGTTCGCCACAACCATCACAGCAGACCAACATAGCAGACCCCTTGGAACTGGCCAATTACAGGCCCATCTCTCTTCTCCCTTTCCTGTCTAAATTTCTCGAGGCTCACGTGTCTAGATGCTTGTCTAACTTCATCAAAAACTCTGACTATCTTGAGACGAATCAAGCAGGTTTGCGTCCATCTCACTCCACAGAAACTGTGATTCTGGCAGTTCAGGATACTTTAAGATCAAATGCAGACAAGGGCATCCATCAGGCCTTAGTGCTCCTTGATTTGTCAGCCACGTTTGACACGGTTGATTATAACATACTGATGAATCGTGTCGAACAGGCAGGCCTCAAGGGCCCCGCCCTAAGTTGGATAATTCCTTTATCACCAACCGGACACAGTCGGTGAGACTAGGAACATTTACAGCCCTGAGGACATCTTCTTCCTGTGGGTACCCAAGGGCTCCTCACTTTCACCTCTATTGTTCAACCTGTACCTCCGTCCGTTGCTATACTCCTTAAAACCGTAAAATCACTATTTTGAACTATGCTGACGACTTTCAGTTAATAAACCCCTTAAACTCAACGGACTCTGTCGATTAATTCCTGGCAACCATGTCACACATACAGCGATGGATGGATCTTAACCATCTCAAACTCAACCCGGGCAAGACAGAACTAGTCCTGCCCGGGAAGAGTGAGTTGAGCAGGGGTCGACATTTCTGGCCACTCGACCTGGGATCTCCACCCACTGTGTCCCACTCGGTCAAAAGCTCAGGGGTCATTCTCAGTGCTGATCTATCACTTAAAGGACAGGTGGGAGCTGTTGTATCCTCTAGCTTTTTCCAACTTAAAAAAATCTGGAAAATAGCACACCTACTGACCCACTCAGCACTCGTACAAGTAGTAATAGCCCTGGTAATCTCCCGCTTGGACTTCTTGAACGGTCTTTATCTTGGTCTCCCAGCAGGACTGCTAAAACGTCTCCAGATGGTCCAGAACCAAGCGTCCAGACTTATTTGGAAACAACCCAAATGGCAATCAGTCAGATCTGGCTTGGAAAAACTCCACTGGTTACCGATGGCCCAGAGGATTGCCTTTAAGACGGGTTGCACTGCCTTTAAAGCATTGCATGGTAACGGCCGTAAATTTATCAGAAACCTGATCACCAACTATAAACGCCAGCGCAACCTACGCTCTGCCCATCTCAGTTTAGTTACCATTCCCTCATTTAAAAAGAAAAGACAAGAAGGAAGCTGCTTCTGCTACTTGGCGGCCACTTTTTGGAACTCCCTCCCTCTATCCCTTAGAAACTGTGACAACCTCCTGGTATTTAGAAAGTCTCTGAAAACGTGGTTATTCAAGCAGTCCTGTGCCTAGGGTTTGTACTCTGTTCTCTCACAAACAGCACCATGAAATCCATGGGTGTACGAGCGCTCTATAAATAGTTAACATAACATAACATAACACAGACCTCATTGCGCCACACGCACTCGCCTCCACGGACTACATACTGCTCTGAGACCTGAATTTCCACCTCAACAACTTCAGCGACCCCAACTCCACTGGCCTCAGTTCATCACCACCCCCAGTCACAAGGCAGGACACAATCTCGACCCCATCTTCGAAGGAGGAAACAACATTCACTTCAGCCGCACCATGCAACCCCTCTGGACGTACGACGACTGAGTCCACTTCTTCTTCTTCAAACCAACCGCACACAAACTTACACCAATCCCCGCAAGCAGGAACTGGAGCAAGATCACTGAAAAGCACCTCAACTCTGCCATCAACTACGCTCCTCCACCCACCATGACCGATGCCAACTCTGAAGCCAATGAACTCCACAGATGGATCACCGAATGCGCCAACACGTTCGCCCCCTCCAGACCTCCGACAGACAAAGCATCACAAAAGCCACCTGGTTCACCACTGACCTCCGATAATCCAAGCGCACGTGCTGATGACTCGAGAAAGCATGGAGTAATAACAAAACCTCAAAAGCACTCACCACCTACAAGACCGACATGACAGTACTCCACTAACTCATCAGATACACGAAGAGGGAATTCATCCAGGACAGAATCTTCAATAACTCCCGCAATTCTAAGAAACTCTTAGCATCATAAAAGAATTTACAAAACCCCCCAGCATGCCCCTGCCTCCCAGGACTTCAGTAACAAACTCAGCTCCTACTTCCATCACAAGATCAGGACTCTCTACGAAACCTTTGATGAACGGAACCAAGGCACCAACACTACACCTACCACCAGAAATGCCACCCAGCCTACCATCACCGCCTGGACCCCTGCCACCACAGAAGACACTGCTAAGACCATGAGGAGCCTACACTTAGGAGTCCCCCCTGAGCCCTGCCTGCCGCACATCTGCCACAGAACTGCCTCCGCTATAGCACCCAAACTTTGAGCTACTATCAAGTACACCCGCAAAACAGACAAGTTCCCCAACAACTGGAAATGCACAGAAGTCAAGCCCCTTCTCGAGAAGCCCTCCGCAGACCTGACGGACCTCAAGAACTCCAGACCCATCTCTCTCCTCCCCTTTGCAGCCAAAGTATCTGAGAAGATTGTCAACAACTAGCTCACAAACTTCATAGAATCCAACCCAATCCTCTGCACCTCCCAATTCAGATTCTACACCAGTCACAGCACCGAGACCGCCATTCTAGCTGACACAAACGACATCTGCACTCTTCTTGACCAAGGTCACATGGCTGTCCTCATTCTACTTGACCTCTCAGCAGCTTTCGACACCATCTCCCTCAGCACACTAACTGCCATACTCCAAATCGCTGGCATACAGGGAACTGCCCTAGACTGGATCTGCTTCTTCCTCACCCGCCGAACTCAAAGAATCAGACTTCGGCCATTCCTCTGTGGACCCACAGAGATCAGCTGCAGAGTACCCAAGGATCCTCCCTCATTTAACATCTACATGGCTCCCCTCACTACCATTGTCTGAAAACACAGACTCAGCATAGTATTTTACGCCGATGACACCCAGCTCGTCCACCCTCACCAAGGAACCCAACTTCACCAGTCACAGTTTCCAGGAAGTAATGAAAGACGTTGCATCCTGGATGAGCAGCAGCTTCTTGAAGCTCAACTCGGAGAAAACAGAAGTCCTTGTCTTCGGATCCACCCCCTCTGGAGGGGAAAACACCTGTTGGCCTACCACACTTGGCAACCCTCCTGCATCCAGTGGCCAAGCCCGCAAACTCGGCATCATACTCAACTCCTCCCTCACCATGAACCAGCAGGTCAATGCCATATCTTCCACGTGCTCCAAAAGACTTTCAAATGGATCTCCCCGATTCTAGAAAGACCTTCACCCACGCACTCATAACCGCCAACTGGACTAGAGGAATGCCCTCTAACCCAGAATTAACAAATCTCTACTCCTCAAACTCCAGACCATTCAGAATGCTGCAACTAGACTCACCCTTTGCATCCCACAACAAGACCATATCACCCAGTACCTATGAGACCTCCACTGGCTTCCCTTCAAAAAGGGAGTGACCTTCAAGCTACCCACTCATGCCTACAAATCCCTCCACAACACCGGACCCCAATACCGCAACAAAAAAATCTCCTTCTAAGCACCCAAGAGAAACCTCCGCTCCGCCGACCTTGCCTTAACCAAAATCCTACAAAATTCATAGAGCCTGAATGGGAGGAAGCGCCTTCTCCTACAATGCGGCCAAGATCTGGAACAAACTCCCCCTCAGCATCAGACGAACCCCCACACTGCAAACATTCAAGACCTGGCTCTGCGGATGAATCAAATCAAATCAAATCAGGTGTTTGTTAAGCGCGACTACTCACCCGTAAGGGTCTCAAGGTGCTGGGAGTGTGTGAGAGGGGGGGGAAGGTTTGCAGGTTCCAGTTCATCAAGAAGGTGGTCTGTCAAAGAGCCAGGTTTTGAGGTTTCTTGCAAAGACGGGGAGCGATGCTATCTGTCTGAGGTGGAGCGGAAGGTCGTTCCAGGCACTGGCCGCGCGGAAGGAGAAGAAGCTGCATCCCGATCCGGTCTTTCTGGTGTGGGGGACCACGGCGAAGGAGAGCTGGGCTGATCGTAGGGTCCTTTGGGGTGCGTGGAATTTGAGTCGGCTGTTTAGATATGCTGGTCCCATGTTGTGGAGGGCCTTGTGATCATTGATTAGCATCTTGAAGGTGACTCTAGCTTCGATGGGGAGCAGGCGGAGTATGCGCAGGTGCTGGGAGATATGGCAGTGGCTTGGCAGGTTGAGGACCAGTCTTGTGGTGGCGTTTGGATGTTCTGTGGCTTACGGGTGAGGTTTTTGTTTATTCCGGCATAGAGTGCGTTGCTGTAGTCGAGCCTGCTGGTGACCAGGGCGTGAGTGACGGTCTTTCTGTGTTCGAGGGGGATCCATTTGAAGGTCTTACACAGGAGGCAGAGGGTGTGGAAGCAGGAGGATGAGACAGAGTTGATCTGGCGGTCCATTTTGAGCTCTGAGTCCAGGATGATTCCCATGTTGCGTGCGTGGTCCGTGGGGGTGGGTGGGCTCCCGTGGGCGGGGGCCACCAGGTGTCATTCCAGACTTCTGGGTTTGGGCCCAAGATGAATACTTACGTGGAGGGGCATCATGACTCATGATAGGCTTCAGCATATACCCATGGGGGGTTTGCATACAAATGTATCATCATCCAGCCAATCATTTATTCAATGGCTTGTTAACTCACTGGCCAATGCAACACATCATTAAAAAAGTCTCACCCATCATTGAAAAAAAAACTTTGAAAAAGACATTAATTTTTTGGGCCTCTTGTAACTCAGTGGTACCAACGAGCATTATATTGGCAGTCTTTGGCTGGTAGGTATATTAAAAATATACATTCTATCATAAGTGACTAGTAAAGAGCAGTGCTAAATTGGTAAATAATTGCCATGCTTCACGTAAAGAAAAATAATGGTATAGGTCACACAGCAGCAATGCATGAAGATTCAAAAGGTTCTGTGTGAGTCAAGTACAATTCTGATGTATTCCATACTATTAATTCATACACATCTGAATCTGACCTAAGCTGAGCTCGTGGGGCACGTCATTTCATTCCAGCACCTCTGTGCTTCTGCACTATGGATGGGTGAAGTATGCAGTCTGTAACCAAAACGAAAGCATGATTACTTTTAAAGGCTGCCTTTGTATGTTCTTTTCAATGTACTTTATGAAACACGGATGGGAGGCACATTGCAATTTACATAATAAATATGTGTACCAATATCACACTTTAAACCCTTTAAATGTAAATTAATTTATGAGTGAGGAATCACTAACAAAGTATGAGATGTCAATACGCTTTGAATTTGTTAGGCACATATTTTTGTGTACATGCACAGTCTCTAAAAATGTTTAACTTGCAGCGCTAAATATTGCATAGGCTTTGCCCACGGAGAGTCCTTTGAGCAAAATATATCTTGTGAAGAGTAAAACTGTCAATCCCAAAACCCTTTCTCCTTGAAGCAGCCTCCTGTTGATAAACTGCATGATTTTTGAATGAGAGATGAACCTTCACATTCGATTTGCACGTGAGATTGGACGTGAAATTTGGTAATTTTTCCTCAGTTTAACCCTCTTCACTCTATGCTCCGTCCAAAGCCTTCTTGGGGACCATTTTAAAAGATATTAGCACTTTACAAACTACAGGAACCGGTCTTTTTCTGATCTTTGAATCCCACGATTGCCCAAAGTCTTCATGAGCTACACTGTCTAATATTTTATTTGTGAATTTCGCTGAAGAGTGCTCCTCTGTTGTTAGTGTGATTTCCTTCTTACGATTTATTCTGCTCTTTCGAATCTTGGAATTCTTTCAAGCCAGGGTTAATATACTTTTCGCCCGATAGCCCCAGTTTTTCCAGCGTTTGGATGGTCGATCAATAAAAGTATCTGTTGAATTGAAATACAGTTGACACCGATTCACAAAATAATGTATTATGAGAACGGGAAGTACTACATGAGTTCTCCATTAGGTATTCAAAAAAGCACTTATGAATTTGGCCCGAAACCTCCAACATCCTCTAGTAAAAGTGCAGTGAACACAGTCCCATCTATTTGTACTAATTTCACAAGCATATCCCTAAATAATCCCGTAATAAATGTTTGAGGCCAATTCACACAGGCATATGCAAAAGAGTGCTTCAGGAGCCCTACTCTAGTAAACCAAAATACCTTTGTAAATAGGGCCCGTTGAATATGTTTAGTCAGCTCTAAATTAACACTTTTCGTTTTTTTCAATTTTTGATAGAAAAATCAAGAAGCGTATGAATATCTGATGCTGGGAAAACAGTCGCTGCGCTGTGAATTGTGGAACTGTAATTACTCGCACAGCAGATGCCTATCTATTTCCCTGGTCCCTTTTTGGTGGTGCATTTAGGTTATTAAGTACATATTGTTATTTTCCTGCAGAGATACCGAGCGATGCATCCACTGTATTAGGAATAGCCTTTTTGCATTAACTGTTTCATTTTGGCTGCTGTGGCTGGTGCAGCAAGGGTCACTTCAATCACAGTTCCATTAATTGCTTACAATCCAAGGCGATCGCCTAGCAGAGGAGCTGTGGAAATGTAAAATGAGCCAGCTGCACATTTTCTATTTGCAGTTCAATGACACCAAAAGAGCAATTTTATACCAAAGAAATGGCATCCTATTTACCTTTTTAGATAAGGCCGATATCATCGGTTTTATGTCAGAATGTGAAATACACTGTCAGGTGGCTTCCTAATGAACTCAGCCTCGGCGGGGCCTACGGTGTCCGACCGGGGGCATATTGAGCAGCTTGTTCTCTTGCAAATCAAAACAACCAGAACTGGAACTCAGGGGGGAGTTTATGAGACGTGCAATAATCACAGCAACATGGTTAACGCGAAGGACTGAATATAGTGATTGGAGAAAAAGGGATGAATGCTTCAATCTTAGCAAATGATGGGCATTTTGCATATTTGACATCCTCTTGTTAAATGATAAACGCCCGCCCGTGGGAAAGTCACACAGAATGAAATGCCTGGAAATAAAGTGGTTTTACCCCTAGCTTCAGGTATCCTGGCTGAACGGCCTGTCCACATAAAGACGTATCCTGCCAGGTGAATAGAAGGATGCTATGGCTCACGTGGACTCAGGGGCGTGCTTGCCCTAGTCAATATATAGGATGCCGGATATAACAGTTTGCTTTCCTTTGTCATCTATCTGTCTCTTCTTGGTTTTCTTTTCTAAAATACGGGCAGCACATTCACTCCCAGAGTGGTGGGGGGCTGCTGGCATTAATGACCGATAACAGATTTATGAGTACCCACCGCAATGGTACTCACTTCATCAACCCCTGAAAGATCAAAATCTGAGCACAAGTGCCAGTATCAAAACCTGTGGCCACTGGCCAACCAAAGATCCCAGCCGTGGATGCATTAGTCAAGTGAATCATGAGAGGGACAGTCGCCCGGACTCCCTACCCCACTGAACAGTGAGAGCATAGGATGATGGTCCCAGTTGATGTCAGCCAGTACACCTACCTCTCTTCTGCTTGTATTATCACACGTGACTCTGGACCTCTATGCTTGTATACTTTTCATCGTTGCCTCAGCACATTTTACAGATGCTGCCCATCCCATGAGGTGGCTTCTTATAATAACATCCTTTAAAATGTCATAATCAGCAAAACAACTCAATATTACATTCCATCACTGAATAAAAAGAAGGACTTTGTTTGAAATGAAAGAGTAACTCAATTGCTCAGCATTGGGGCAGATTACCTAAAACAAGCTTTCTGGGTCGAAGATTCCAAATCGCTGATTAGAAAAAGTCCCCCTCCGCCCAGATAGCTCTCTTCAAATTAAGGGCCAGATGTATCAACATTGTATTTTGTGAGTCCTTAATAGTGAATTTTATCAATTTTCTATCATGGACTTGCAAATTGCAATGTATGTAGGTTACGCAATTAAATTTGAGATTCCTTTGCATTCCTTATGTTCAACTCGCAAATTGTGAGTCGCAAATAATTCCTATGGGGCCTAGAGGCCCATAGGAATGAATGGGAATTGCATGCACAATTTGCGAGTACCCAATACGTACTCGCAAATTACGAATACTATTTCAGGGTGCCAAAATGACACCCTGTTGCTCCCCTGAAATATGCATGTGTGCACATGTGGCACACATACATGCCCTAAGGGCATGTATGTATGCCACATTTCACCTAGAAAAATGCAAAAAAGTGAATTTTCTTGGAATTTGCAAATTACCACCAACTATAAGTTGGTGGTAATTTGCGATTCCTTACAGTTACATCGCAATTTATTTTTAATTCCTTCATTACATTTAAGGAATTACAAATTGCGATTTCTTAAATGCATTAACAAAATAGGTAATCGCAAAAATGGTGATTCACTCTTTTGCGAATGCCTTTTGAGATGATACCTCCCAAAAGGCTTTTTACTGTTCGCAAAAGGGCCAATTCTGCTATTGGCCAATTTGCGAACAGTAAAACATTTGATACATCTGGCCCATAGAGTGTCTGGTACTTCTACACTTAAAAAACCTGAGATTCCCCTCCAAGGACCTTTTAGTATTGCGGTCTGTTGGACTGTTCTAAAAGTAAATCGAGGATGCAGGAAGATTAGTTTCAATATGTATAGATAAATTATACCACTGAATGTAGCAGCATCATGGCTCTGTAATCTAGGGAGTCACAGAGTTATTCATGTTGAAGGGAAAGATTAAAGAGATGTTCGATGGAAAGGTTAAGATAGCTCAGATTTATTGTACTATTTGACAGGTTGGCACAATTTTCTAGGTGTGCTGAATGAATGAATGAGTGGATGCATGAATGAATGAATGAAAAATCATTATTCGATTATTATTTGATAATCATAAAAGAACAAATTGCATTTTACAATCCACAAGCTTGAAACACTAGATCATCTAATAATATTAAAAAGGAAGAAACATATAGATATCATTTATAAAAACATCAAGTTTTCAAAACAAATATATCAAAATCATCATAATGCATCCTATTTATACAGCTCCTACCATCATCTTTATACTTTATTAAGATGTTATTTAAGAGTTCAACGTTGCATTCAAATACAGGCCAATTATTTTAAAAAGGTCGCAACAGCGATTATAGCAGTAGGTTCAGCAAGCATTTGAAGGTAAATATAAACGGGTTCATATTGATAAAAAAACCTGGATCTAATAATATGTGGCAAATGTCTGCACCGAGGAAAATCATAAAACTTAAACAAAAAAAATAAGATGCTCCAGAGACTGTAGCGAATTGCCATCACAGGGGCGGATAAAAAAGCTGGGATCATATTGTCCAGGAGGAAAACATAGCCTATGTCAAATGGCACCCAGATGAAACTTAGCGAGGAAGGATTTCTCCCACAAGTTTCTAAATAGGGAGAGATAGGGCTCAAGGCTGACATTATTTTGAAGAATCGAGCAAGCTCCGAAGGTTGGTTTGTCCAGGGCAACATGCTCCCTTGCTTCAGCAAAACACTTTCAAAACAGCTCCTTAACCTTTAATCCATTTCCTTTGTTTATCTTTTGAGGAGCATGAGACAATTCTGAACATCCCAACAACGCTGCAACATTTTTTTAATAAAAACAAGCCATTGTATTTTGTGACCAAAATCGCACTTCAGGCAATTTCGAATGACATCCCTATTAAAAGCTGTATGTTTCCCACTCCAAGCCATAACCCACAAAAGCAGTGAGGCTGAATTTGTCAAATCTTTGACGAAAAATCTCTGGTTAAGTTCTCCAAGCAAGTAAAAAAATTTGAGCTAGCAGGACACACTCCAAGCAATCTCCTACAATATCCATTCCCTCATGTTGTATTCTCAAACAATTATGGGACTCCATAGGGTAGCATCGTATGTTAGGACTGGTAGACATTTAATTCTGTAAATTTGCAACAATGGAACAATTAGTTTACTGCCTATAGATAAGGAAAACCTAAAACGAGCATCACATGCTTGACTGAAGTGCTGGCATCTATGAGCCACACAGGGGAGCTAAAGAAGTCTGTTGATCAAAGGTAATGCCCAGATAGGAAAAAGCACTGACCTTGAAATGGCCATCCCTTTAATAGTTATTGATCTAGCTTTAGGGAGCTATCTCCCACAAATAAGGTAATACGTTTTGGCAACATTTGTATCCAGATCAATCTCATTCATAAATTTAACAAACAAATCCACAGTGCCCCTGAGACCATTTGACATATGAGATAGTAACACTGCATCATCGGCATATAACAGAGAAGGAACACATTTGTATTAATTGTGGGCATGTGCGTCCCGTTTACTGCCAAAATGTTGTTCAAACCGTTAACTTATAGTAAAAATAAAAGAGGAGCCAGGACACAGACCTGTCTGATTTCTCTTTGAAGGCAGCAGGGGTCCATACATGCCCCTTCCAAACCATACCTAACCATACCTAACAGAAGCAGCAATGTCCACGTTTAAAGACCATAAAAAAATCAATCAGTGGCTGAGGCATTCCTAAGTCAACTAATAAGTTCCACAGGTTTGACCTATTAACCCGATTTTAGCATCAATCAAATCCATGAATGCTTGGTAAATGGTCCTCTTTTGCCTCAACATATCTTCCAGTCAACAAGTTGAGGTTTAAACACTGCTCCAGTGTTCCCCTAGTCTCTTTAAAACCAAATTAGACAAGACTAAGGCTGTTATTAAGTTGGGCCTAGTCATCTATTCTCTTTAAGATTATAGCACACCCCACTTTGATTATAGAGTTTAAAGGGGAAATTGGTCTACAGCGACAGGGATCCTTCCAATTAGTCTTCTTGAAGACAGGTACAATCGTAGTGGCTTTCCAAGACCTAGGAATGCCATCGAAAGCAGCTGCATTTAAAACTTGTTTGGAGAGAAGCCCAAAAAATAATATTCGCCTTATAAAAGTCCACAGGGACCCCATCAGACCGAGGTGCCTCATTTGAGGGCTTACCTGAATAGCAGAGTATACTCCTTCGAGCTGAAAGATAATGCCCAATAGGAACTTAGATGCTTCCTCTGCAAAATCTGAGAGCTTCATGGTTCCTATTAAGTAAATCGCTGTAGAGTGGGCCACCCATTGTTCAGGGCTTATGTTAGTGCCTAATTCATCAGGCAAACCTGGGGACACCTATTACCTTTTGACTATTCGATACGGAACACCTATCAGCAGCAGGAGCGGCTTTTTATCGTTGGCGAATTCGTCCGGTTCAAACTGACAGCCACAGTTTACCCAGCCATAGTGCTCAAGGAGAGGACTATTCGCAGCCTCTCCAATATCAGGCCGTTTATTTACAAGAAGGAAGAGTAGGTTTCCAGCTTCCTCTCAACTAAATTGTGTGAGATTTTTGGCTTATTTCCCACAAGAAGGAAGGGTATCTTCACTGCTCCACCTCATTTAAACTCTGGGAAATGTTCGAGTTCCTGCATTAGCAGGGGAAGACTTTGACCAACTCCAGCTACACAAGTCCATAAGATAGACCACTGGTGAACGTGATTATCAAGAAATCCGTCCCCTTACATGGTGCAGACCAGAAACAGGATCCTTCCTCGGGACCCACGATTTGTCGATACTCCATTTACAAGCACGTTAACATACGAATAGCAGAGAGCCGTAGTCCCCGGTACAATACCCTAAGGGGAAATTATACAGACCCCTCATAACGACAGACTAGTCTTGATAAAGGTGGACCCCATTTGTACTAAACCACCGAAACGTGTCGACGCTTTTTACTATTGTACAATTTAAGTCTCCATCACCCATGTTTATGCACAAGATTAATAGGGGTAAAACATAGGTGCCATCATCTGGCAGCTCTAAATGTACTAACTGTATTTTACAATTTTCACGTTTTACAAATATTTTTGTCTGTCTTTTCAATTGTGCAGGCCATAATTGATCATGTTATCATTTGTCTGTTGTTTTAATCATTTGATTAGGGAACCATGTTATGTTCAGGCATGTAATTAATTGTTTTAAATCTTTTGATGCATAATAAATACGCTGTAGCCTATATATTTTTGTGAATGCAATAGTTTTTCACTGGTTTGTGAATTTTGAGGCTATGTTTTAGCTTTAGCTTTATGTTGTATCAACCTCAAGGGAATTTTTCCTTTTTTCTACCTTTTGACTATCTCCCAAAATTCCATTAAATCACCAGAATATTAGAGGTATGTATCAATCGCTCCCAGGCTTCCTCTTTAATGGTTTGCTTCCTAACCCTGATAGCTGACTTACAAGTTGCCCTTGCTTGAACAATATTTAATTGAATCCTTGGCCGAGTATTGACTGCTTCCCTAAGATGCTGGTTGGCAATCCTGTAATTTTATCAAACCAGCTAACCTTTGGGGCCCCTCTAGTACCTGAAAGATCAAGCATGACCAACTTAGTTGAGTGATGTAAAGATTAGAATGCCTCGAAAACACCAACTTGGAAGGTACCTACCAGGATTAATGAGTCCATAATGAGGCTCTAATTAGACCCAATTAGAGAATTAAACAGGGAGGGGATCGAGATACAAAGCAAACACAATAAGAGGATGGACGGAGCACTGAAACTTATAAGACACTCTCCCCCAGTCATTTTTTATTGTGGGTTAAATCCATCATCGTTATTTTTCTCACTTCACCACCCTAGTTCATGTTCAGCCCAAACCCCAAAGCCAGGTCTTTCCTGGACCGGAAACAAGCATTCTGGAAGGTGGTTTCAGGTTAAAACCCCTCATCAGACAGGCTAGCTTGAATCCAGTGGCAAAGTGAGCAAGGGACTCACATCTGGGCATACCCTGCCAACATAGGGCAAACAAATAAGATGATAGACGGAGCGCTGAAACTTTTCAGAACAGTCACTATTAGAACTGGATTGAATCCATCATCGTTCTTTGGATCACTTCGCCACCCCAGTTCAGACCCAGCCATATGCAAATCAGTCTTGACCCTCTTCCTCATGGGACCAGTCCAGCCAAAACTGCCAAGCTAGGTCTTACCTGGACCGGCGGAAACAAGCATCCTGGGACCAGCTTCGGTGTGAAACCCCTCATCAGCCAGGCTAGCTTGAATCCAATGGCAAAGTGAGCAAGGGACCCACGTCTCGGCATATCTTGCCAAATTAGGGCATACAAAGCAAATACAATAAGATGATGGACGGAGCACTAAAACTTTTCAAACACTCAACCCATGTCACTATTATCTGTGTTTAATCAATCATCTTTCTTTTACTCACTACATCACCCCAATTCAGACCCAGGCATATGCCAATCAGTCTTGACCCTGTTCCTCAAGGGGTAAGTCCAGCCCGGGTCTTTCCTGGACTGGAAACAAGCATCCTGGGACCGGGTTAAGGATAAGACCGATCAGATAAGCTAGCTTGAATCCAGTGGCAAAGTGAGCAAGGGACCCATGTCTTGGCATACCCTACTGGCAAACAAAGCAAACTCAATAAGATGAAGGTCGGAGCACTGAAACTTTCAGCCCAAGACACTATTAGATCTGGGTTGAATCCATCATCGTTCTTTTGCATACTTCACCACCCCAGTTGATACCTAGCATAAGCAAATCAGTGTTTGCCATGTTCCTAATGGTTACAGTACAGCCCGAACTGCCAAGCCAGGTCTTCCCTGGACCGGAAAAAAGCATCCTGAGGGTGAGTGGTTGAAAGTTTCAGCATCTTGTTGTGTTTGCCGATTTATACTCCCCCATTTAATTCTAAGATATTTAGCTTTAGTAGTCAATCCAGTTAGACCAGGGTGGCTTTACATCTTCTACTGCTGGGTATTGATATGACTACATCAATAGGATTATGGTAATTATATCAGATATCGATAACCTCCCGTCTGTACAAGTTTTTCCAGGAACCCTTTACCCAATCCCACAAAAAAAATTGTGTTTGGTCAAATGGATTCCCCATAATAGCCCCTTCATTGAGGAGGTCAGCCTCGCCAAGGGCATTAGATAGCCACCTACCTCTGTCATCAGTTAATGAGGGGCACAGGGAACTATTGTTTGACCCAAAAAGATCAACATCAGTATGATTCTGCCCAGCTTGGCTTTAAAGTCGCCGCCCAATATCACATTAAACATTTTAACTTCAAAAGGGGCCTAGCTTCGAGGACAGACAATACATTAAATAAAATCTCAATCAGGCAACCAAGGTTGTACATTGAGTTATAAAAATTCAACAAAAAAATCTAAAATTATAAGACAACTTTACCCACAGTAATGGATCCTCCGTTTTTTTAAAGACACAGAAAAAACCCTAAAGAGTTTAGAAATGCTGATCATAATAACTACTCCACCCTGTGCTCTCTGTCCAGGAATACCTTCAACTGGAACAGAAAAGCACTCGAAACCATCCAAAAAGATTAAATCCTGTGCCCAGGTTTCCTGTACATTATCACATCCAAGTGGGTAATAACTTAGATTAAATAAATAACGGTTATATTCCAACTAACAAGCATTAGTGTGGAATTCTGGCTGGAACTCCCATTATTAATGAGTGGGCATAGCAGCAGGGGCCATTTCTTGCATGTGCCGATGGGAGAAGGATCAGGAAGTCAGTCATTAAGGTCCAGATTAGACAAAGGAAGAAATCCATTAAAGATGTCAATAGAAGGTTTCCCAACTACTGTTGCCGATAAAGGGGCCCTGGCCTTGATCCTGTTTGCTTGAGCCTATAAAAAAAACAATGATACAATACTAATGCCCTCCTCTATCGAAAGCTGCCTCTTGAAGCTATGAAGCAATCTCCTAGCTAATGCAGGGTGTTTACAGTTGATTACCACACAATCTCCCTTTAAATGTTTAGTGGGAGGGCCCACCAGCCCAACCCTCTGTACCAACAGTAAGTCATTAAACTCCCTCATATTAAAGTTGGTATTACTGCATAACCAATGACAAACTTCATTTTACAGCTGGGAGTTGGTCTTCTCAATATTAGGGGTTAGATTTGGGACCCCTGTCATTATAGCGACATAAGGCCAGCATTCGGGTGGTAGATTTAGGTTGGGAATGGTGCGATCGTCCTGAGTTTAAACTCCCTTCCCCCCCATTCAAAGCCCTGAAATCCTCATCATCCCACCCTGATCCCGATATTGATGCCACTTTGTTTCCATCAGGTAAAAGGGGTACCTGCATTATATTGGCATCAATAACAATGGGGTACACAAACATCATTAATGGGCACATTTTGTCCCATACCTTCATGATTATTTGGAGCAGCTGGTTGGGTCTTACCAGTGGAGAGATAAGCATTGGCTGTAACTGATGCCTTAGATAAATTTAAAACCACTGCTTCTGGACTTTGCAATGTGTCCACCAAGGGACTATAACAGATTTAAATGTGCCCCTAATGATGTCCCAATTTAGTATTGACACATCCTCAACACCTTGTTGAACCCCAGATGACTCATGTTTCTTCAAATGGTGGGTAAGAAGTCTCCCAGTAGCAGGTTGTTTGTTTTTACACTTTCTTTTCACTAAGGGAACATTATCACTGCCGTTCAGGGCATCTGTTCCACAATTTTCTAATGGAGCCACATCAGAGGTTAATTGCAAGTTAGGCGTCGTTTCTAATTCCATACATTCATTCCCAGATTGTAAATATGGCTGGATAGGCGTGGAAGAGTTAGGGTCTTCCCCTGCACCTAGGGATCACCGATGCTCAACATGATGTTTCTTCTGTGATAGCACCCATCACATGGGCTAGGTTAGAGTCCAGTGTATTTCCATTAAAAGGATTATTGACAATATCCTTGTCCTTAACCATGTGCGATTTTTGCCTACCCGTGCTTCCTAGTTTTCATTACTCTGAATGGATGAGCCTAAGTGTTGGCAAGATAGAGAATAACAGAGCTTCGAGTATCCTTATACAAAAACCAGGCAACCCACAATAAAAATGCTCACTGGTCGTTCCTGAGATCTAAAATCGGGGGGGGGGGGGGGGGGGGGAGCGCAGTCAGAACCCAGACAAGGCTTTGCCTGGATGCTTCCCACGCTTTTTGAACAGCATGTGCGCTATATGGCGCTGGTCAGGTTTCCAGGGGCCTTCTACTCAGCCCGAGACTACTGAGACACTTAGTCCTCCTCCTGCAATACTGACTGGTCTACTTTAGAAATGATGCTGTGGCCATCAATAATTTATATAGATCTCGGCACTTAGCTGTTTTTTGTTTAGGCCAGGTGTATTACCAAGGTATGAGGGAGAGATTGTCCAGGGTTTAACTGAACTAATAATTTAACATGTTAGAAGAAGAGCTCATTAGGTAGCAGATTATAATGCGTCAAAGGTAACGAATTAATGGAGGCAGCAAGCAAGCCGTTATTCACCCTGCTTAGAATACTTCTGTATGAAGGAGAGGTCGAGATCCCTGATAAGTACAATGGTTACAAATGCATGCATCTGTGTTCTTTGTCTACATATGTTTTTTTTATAGATCTAAAACGTACCTAACAAATTAATTAACTCCATCACTTTTCCATAGCTTTTTGCAGGCAAGTATTCTGATTGAATGCATGCCTCTGCAAACTGTCATCTCAAGATGTTTTCTTGTTCACATCAATATATGAAGGATTCAGGAAAGATAGATTTTTAATTTAGCTAACTATAAAGGTAGTCATGGGGAGGGCAACCCTCAGTGAGGGTACTTAAGCTGAAATTCCAGTACTACTTTTGAACTTCATGGTATATGGAGCTGTATGAAGAAACACTGGCCATAACAAATCTGTGATACAAAATATTGTTGTCTAAATATTTACAAGCAGTAGTGTAATACAAGAATATCGACTACAAAAATATTGTGGACCAAAAATATTGACACAGCATTAGTATGTAAATGTATTAAATGTAATTACCATTATAATAATTTAAAAAATATATGTTTAAAAATATAATACTTTTAAAACTGAAAATAGCATAGAAATAGCACAGAAACAATAATATATTAACTGCAGTTCTTACAGGTAACTTTTAAAATAAATTGAACATTTAATATCAAAAACTATAATATTAAATTATAAAATTAAAAACTGTTTTACAAACAAACTTGAAAATAAAAAAAATTGTTATTATTTTAATTTGAGTAATAAAACACAATATAACCATTTGTATTATTATTGTTTTTACAGATGCCTGATCATATTTTATATTTATTAAACCATTAAAAGAAATATTACAAGTACGTAACAACAAATCATAGTTTTGAAATTAATCATCAGAGAAAAAAAATAGGAATTATTTTAAAAAACAAGACACAATAGAAATGATAACAACTTTTAAATGAAAAACGCTGAAAATATTTGATGAAAAATCCACAGTGAAGTAAAAACTAGTAACCTAATTACAATCTACAACACAGAAAAATAAACAAATGAAACACAATTCAAATACACTAACTTCAAACCTACAAACAGTGGTAAAATACATATAGCGCAGGAGGGGGCGGATTTTCTAATTAACTCCATTTTAATAAACATTGGGCAAACTGCATAGAGTGTGGTGAGCCAGATTTTTCATATTATTAGTAGGTTAAGAAACATTTGGAAAAGTGCATAAATTGGGGGCTGGGGAGATTTTCTCTTCTAGGTCCAGTTTAACAGACATTGGGGAAGATGTGTGCATTTGGAGGGGACTCCAATTTAATAAACACTGGGGAATGTGCATACATTAAAGTGGAAGGGTGTCCGATTTCCATTCTAAATCCAGTTTAACAAATATTTGGGAAAGTGCATATATTTGTGGGGGGGGGGTCAGATTTAGTACACCTCGATAAAATAACTATCCATTACAAATGATTTCATAGATCAAATTAAAACATTTGAAAAACATAACATCATTAAACAATTTTAAATTGAAAAACAAACATTTTGAAAACATCTAAAAAAATGTGCAGAATTGTTAAACAGTTAAAACTATAGGAACAAATTATAAGAACAATCACTAAAATGTATGCATAAAACACACAAGCCTGAATGTTTTTCCCATTTTTTATGACATTGATCACTAATACATTATTTTTGATCGAAACTATTCACCTATTCCCCAATACCCCTCAACCCCTTACAAAATGCAAAACTTTCTATAGCCACAAATATAAACAAAATAATTTAAATCTTAAGATTATTTAAACGTATAATTAATTAATTTCCAATGAAACGTGGCTATACATATATATATATTATTATACATTTAAATAATCTTACGATTTAAATAATTATATATATATATTAATGATTAATTTGAGGAATGTAATTGAATTTTAGATGTGGAACTGTAATGCAATTTGGGGTTTTTAGAAGTTATACATCCTATGATTTGTAGAAGGGACAATTGCCGATACACGGCATGATGAATGTATTTTGAACGTTGTAGGGAGAGGGAGCCCCCTATTCTACAGGGCATTCCGCAGAACATAACTTATTGGTTTAGGCAACTGCTATATATGTGCCGCTCGAGAGAGACTCTGTACCGGGGATTCTGCCTGCACGCTACAGGAGTAGCTTTTGGAGTTCCTACCTTGCCCTGGACCTTGTGGGCGGATTGACTTGTGTCCCTGGAGGTTGGCCGCAGAGGAGGTGAGAGACACGGCGAGCGGGACTGCGAGGACCAGCATTCCTGCAAAACATCACCAGCTGGTTCCTCTTCCCGCCCGCGCCGCGCCCCCTCCCAGTGCCACGCCCCCCTGTCATACATAAGAGCCCCTGGATACGCGCATCACGGGACGTGCGCGGGGCGGAGATCGGGGCGAAGACCAGGCAAAGAGCGGGCCGTTTTAGGCCGGCAGAGACCGGACCGGGCCTCCCCTCTGACGTTGTGCCTCTCCCAAGTCTCCTCTTCATATCTAGTCAGCGGTCCTGACTCTTCCTTTTGCCATGGCTACCAGAGTATCCAGGAGCAAGGCTGCTCAACAGTGCTCTAGCACACTGGAACATTTTTTTCCCAAGGCCAGTGCTGTGGTCAACAAAGGTCACACAGTGCCAGACACTCTCCCTGAGGTGAGCACAGAAAATGTGTCAGTGGGCTCCTCGGATTCCTCTTCAATTGATGTTAGTACTCCACTACCCCTTGACGCTACCCACTTGTCACTCATGGATAGTATTGACCAGACAATTGAGTCAGTCCTACAACAACTCAGGACCCCGTCAAACCTCCAGAGGGATAGTGAGTCCTTGCGCCTCTCTGGGGTGGTGGAGACCAATCCCAATGTGAACTGTGCGGAAACAACTGAGTCGCAGGATGGGGGCCAAGCTGTAGCGCTAACGGAATCCGTAAGCAGCAGAGGGGACCATCCTCCGAAAAGGAAAACGTCAAGGAAGCTAAGAGGGGCAAAAAGGGCTAAAGTGGATACAACCAAGCAAACACTGGATGTCAGTACGGACATTTCGGCTTCTCCCGAGGTCACTTCCCCGGGAACTGGGTCGGATCAATCAGGCTTGACAGTAGCCACAGCTGTACCAGTGTGCTCTGGGCCGTTTATATTTGGTGGAACCCCTCCTAATATTGTAGATGCCCTAATCAGCTCATTTACGGACATCCTTAAGAACCTATTGAAACCCTTGTCTGTAAAACTGGACTCCATAGATGCTAGACTTATGGCTCTAGAAACCTCACACAATAGAAATAGTCTTAGTAGGGGGTTGGGTCCAAGTGCACAGACGGTTCCCCGGGAATCAGTGGGGAATAGACCTCCTACTGCTGAAACAAGCACACAGGCCCAGACTGGGGCACAACACAGCACTACAGGTAGCCATGTCCCCCTATTGCCCTCTTCACAAACGTCTAGGCCCCCTGTCCCCGCACCAAGAAGATCCAAGCAACCCACACCACCCCAACCAACGAGTGAGGGGAGTGCTGCCAACGGACACATTGGTCGCCCCATTAGTCCTAACACTAGGCGTAGGGCGGTCAATCTGCCCCCGAGGCAGTGGCATACACAGCGATTATGGTAGGAGTTCCTGAGCTCACTGGTGACACTAGAGAGCCACAGGACTCACTCCGTAACAAGGTAATTAGCTGGCTCAACACCAACAGGCCCCTCCCTCCCATTATTAAAGGAGATGTATTGATGGTCAGAAGGATCCCATGGATTGGAGTTACCCCCAAGAACAGGGCGGGGGACTGTATCATAGTCAGCTTTAAAAGCCCACTAGTTGCCCCTTATATTTGCAACTGGCTGGTAAGGCCTGACAAGTCCAACATCGAATTAGTGTCCCTCTCACACTTCTACCCAAATGTATGTAATCCAGTTGTGGGGAGGGAACAGAGCTGGACTAGAGTGGGCTTTGCAGTAGATGGTTCACGGTACAGGCCCAAGCATAATACACTTCCCGCTCATGGCAATTTCATCCATCAGAATAGATTCTCCTGCCTGGACCAAGTAGATTGACCACAAATGGGAGATATACCACAGTATTCAGAAAAATCTGCCTTTGGGTTTCCAGTCAGGGGGGAAGGTATATCCGTTCCCGTAACCCACAAAAGGATCCAGGTCATTGCCAACGAGGGGGGGACCTCCTTGGGAATTAACCCAGGTCAAGCAGAGGCATCATCAAGCACACTGACTGCCTCCAATACGCAATCAGTGGAGCTTGCTGTATTATCCACCCCGCCGCCCACCATAACTGGTTTGGGTGACTCGGACGATTCTACAGTTGACATCCCGCCCGTCTCAAGTGACGCAGGTTTGCAACCACAAGGTCCAGGGCTGAGAATTCTCTCCTGGAATGTGGCAGGCATTACAAGTAAGGTAGGCACCCCGGAGTGGGATCTCCTGGTAAATGGAAGTGATATCCTCCTTTTCCAGGAGACGTGGGCAAGGGAACCACAGACTAGGAGGGGGTTTGATATCTCTGAAATCCCGGCAAAGTGGAATGGGAGGGGGAGACCTTCGGGTGGTCTAGCAATCTGGGTGGCGAGCCACATTGGGTGCCATTTGGAAAGGATTGACACACTCTCACAGGACATCCAGTGTGTGCTCCTTAGATGGCCCGGTAGAAGAACATGGGCCATTGTCAACGTCTATTCACGACCAGTTGCTGTGGGCAATGAATCCCCCACCCTAGTTGAGCTCTCCTCCTTTCTAGGTCAATTGCCAGGTGACCTCAAAATAGTGATGGGAGGGGACTTCAATTGCCATTTCGAACCCCTGGAAGGTCTAATGGAGGGTGCCTTTACTTCCGAGGATGACCACTGGGGAGTTCCACCTTCCTCCTCACCTCATCCCAAAGCTTGGTCTCAGTTGGCAGTACAACTTACGTCCCTCACCTTGAACTTTGCATTGAGGGCGTGCAATGGACGCACCCCATCTGACACTCCCTCGTTGTGCACATTCAACAAAAAGGGCCATGAGTCAAGGCTGGACTACATATTCATAGACATCTCCATGTGGTCTAAAGTTCAAGATTTCAGAGTGCTGCCGAGGACAGATAGTGACCACAATTCCCTTTTGTTGGAGATCCAGCATCCAGCCCCTGTAGCAGGGCCGTCAACCACTGACTCCGGAGACGACCAGGGGGACATACTCCTCACTACAAACAGGCGTCGGGTGAAATGGGGAAAGCTGATTGACAAAGAAGATGCTATAAACAAGTTATATGGCTTAGCACTCCCCAGGTTCCAGGAGGTGGACGCTCTCATAAACCAACTAAGACCCCCCGATTACAATGAGAGACTATCTGGCATTCATCAGGCCCTAGTGAGGGACCTTGCAGAGGTCTTCAATCCGGTAGTACACTCAAGAAGGAAAAAGACTCGTACTCCGACTTGGTACACCTCTACCTGCAGGAAAACTAAATCTGAGCTAATTTCCGCCATCAAAGAGGGCAGCGACAAGGCGAGGGTTGTAGCCATTAGAAGGGAGTATAAGTTAGCATTGGCCAATGCAAGGGCAGAGTGGGATTGGAACCATTGGCACGAACTGACTGAAGCCCTTAAATCCAAAGACTCTAGAAAATTTTGGGCCCTGGTAAACAACGGAACGGGGGAACTCATATCCGCAGTGGAACCCAATATTGCCCCCTCTGTTTGGGAGGCCCTCTTCGGAGCACTATATCAAGAAACCACCCTATGGCCCAAAGGGATGGCGGTGGAGTCCCCCTGTTCTCAGGACATGGCCCTGGAATTCTCCTTAGGTGAGGTGGTGATAGCATTGGAGCGCTTAGCGCTGGGGAAGGCACCGGGGTTGGACAAGCTACCCGGTGATCTTTTCAGACACCATCCTGACATCTGGGGCCCGTACCTTCTTATCCTCTTCAATGCTATATTAGGAGGTATGGCGGTCCCCTCCTCTTGGTTAGGGGCTGAAATAGTGCCGATCTATAAGAAAGGGTCCCCTCTGAGCCCGGCCAACTACAGGCCAATTAGCCTTATAGATGTCCCCCAAAAGCTCTTTGCGCGCCTTATTCTGAACCATCTATTAGACTGGGTAGAGGATAATGACATCATGAGTCCCTTGCAGGCTGGCTTCAGAAAAAACACGTCGACCATGGATCAGATCTTCCACCTCGTCCTCCTCTACTGGAAGACGGTGAGGATCGAGGGGGGAAGACTGTACATGGTTTTCGTGGATCTGAGGTCAGCCTTTGACCTAGTCCCGCGCAGGAAACTGTGGGAGGTGTTGGAAAAGCTAGGAGTTCCCCCCCAGTTACTTAACATCTTAGCCAGACTGCATGAAAACAACTATGCGCAGGTCAGGTGTGGGAGAGATGGCAATCTTTCGTCCAGGTTCCCTGTCCGTCGAGGGGTGAGGCAGGGTTGCGTTCTGGCACCGACCCTGTTCTGTTTATTCATCAATAATGTCATCTCACACCTGGAAAACGTCGAGGACAACGACGCCCCATGTTTGGCAGGCAGGAAGGTACCGACAATTATGTTTGCCGATGACACCCTCCTCCTTTCCAAATCTCCCATGGGGATCCAGAGGATCCTGGATAGATTTGGTCTTTTCTGTCGACAGCACGGGTTGGAGGTGAATACAGAGAAGACCAAGTTCATGATCTTTAATCCACCAACTAAAACTAGGCCCAATCCCACCCTGGGGACTGCCAGCCTTGAGAGGGTGTCTACCTTTATATATCTGGGGGTAACATTGCAGGAAAATTTATCTTGGGACCGCCAGATAGTACGATCTAGGGTCAAACTGTCCCAACTGTCGGGTGCAATCCTGAAGGTGGCCAATACCTCTTCCTTCAAGCCCATAAGTCCGGCCCTTGAAACTTACAGGACCCAGGCCAAGGCAGCGGCCATGTACGGCAGTGAGTTATGGGGGTACAAAGCGGGGAAGGACCTACCAATAGTTGAAAATAGCTTTCTAAGGCGCCTATTAGCTCTCCCACATGCTACGCCACTGCAGCCATTGAGAATGGACATGGGTCTCCCCCCTATTGCAGAGGAGCTTGTGTCAAAGCCAGTGAAGTTCTGGCACAGGCTCTGGTCTACAAATGAACGTCACCACTATAGGGAGGATCTTACCCACGTCATGAGCTTGAACTGCAGTGGCAGAATCCCCTGGCTCGCCTTTGTGAAAAATGAACTGATCGCCATGAATCTCCGTGACCTATGGGAGGATCCTGCGCGAGGTTGTCAAGCAATCTCGCGCAAAGCCCTGTCCCAAATCTACAAAGACAGGTCCCTTGCACACATGATGGATGCTCAAAACAGCGGCACCTTAACTTCGCGATTCCTAGAATCCAAAAATTCATATGTCTTTGAACCTTTTATGGATTTTATTTTCCCCATCCTGGCGAGGAAATTGTTTGTTCAATGGAGGCTTGGCACACTCCCTATTAACTCATTCACCTGCAAGTGGACCAATGGGGGTGATAAAACATGTCCCTGCTGTAACATCTATGAGGAAGATGACCTCCACATCTTGTTTGTGTGCCCTGCATATCAAAGGCCCAGAAAATATTGGATAGCGCCGCTCTGTAAGAACCTAGGGTTCAAAGAGTATGCACAGGCATACAGGATCTTGAAAACCAGCACCTTGGGTCACATTGTGTTCGCTGTATCCAAATTTCTTATGGCTATATGGTTGATTAGAAAGAAAAAGCCCCCTGAAGCCCCCTGAACTTTTTTAATGCCATTATAATTCCTTCCTCGCTGGATGAGAGAGTATTTTATTCAACGTATTTTAAAATGTATTTTAATGTATGTAATGTCTTGTACTGCATATTTTATGGTCTATATGGCCGAAATAAAGAATTTTTGGATTGAATTGGATTTGCTATATATGTTACCTTAGCTCCCCTTGTTGGATACCTAGCTTGGGATCATTGCCAATACACGGCTAGATTATGTGTAACCTTGTAAAATGCAAAGAATATCTATTTTGCTGTTTGTAATGTACGCGCATTATGGCCAGAATATGTACTGCTTAAATTGGATAGATAAACTCCAAGATGGCCCTTACACTGGTATGGATGTTACCTTGTCCCTTTTCTCTGTCAATGATATAACCGGATGTAACAATAACTTTATTAAGGTTGAAATTTCCTGGCGCAGTGACCACCGACGAAGGCTATAAGCCGGAACGCGTCTGTTTGCGTCCCATTAAGGACGTTCTACTAAACGTTCCCCCGTGGTGAATGCGGCTTATTTTGCAATAGATTCTGGCAAGACTTGAGCTTTATGTGTTAGCGGGGTTTCTCTACCGTTGGCCGCACCTGCCAAAGAGTGCTCCGTTTGGACAGTGAAGACTGAGCAAGAATATATATAGATATATATATATATATATATATATATATATATATATATATATATATGTATATATATATATATATATATATATATATATATATATATATATATATATATATATATATATATATATGTATATGTATATGTATATGTATATATATATATATATGGAGGTGCGTCGCTGCGGCGGAACCACACCGTTACTTATCACCAAAACATCTTCCATGCAGAAGAAATCAGCCGCACACCAGCAACGTAGCTTGCATTCTTTATTTGCACCGGCGGTAATCCGGACATGTTTCGCTCTCTCGTGAGCTTTCTCAAAGGTACGCCGTTTAACTTCTGTTACTTGTGAAACCACATTGCTTTTACTTCAATTGTCGATTTGTCCCCGCCTTCAATTGGCGCGCTGTGTATTGTGGTCTTTGTGGTTCACCTGTTCAATTTTTTCAACCCTCCATTGGGTAATATTTAGAAGTTTTCTCTGTCCCGGTTGAAACAATTGCAAAGTACGTTGTGCCCCCAGCAGCCCATTTTTTTATAAGGCTGACTCGAAGTCCATACCAAAGTAGTCTTTGGCGCTCACCAGCCTTCCCTTATTCGCTCCCACGACACAAACACCTTGGTTCACTGGCGGGAAGGCAACGGCGCTCTGTCTGGAGGTGCGTCGCTGCGGCGGAACCACACCGTTACTTATCACCAAAACATCTTCCATGCAGAAGAAATCAGCCGCACACCAGCAACGTAGCTTGCATTCTTTATTTGCACCGGCGGTAATCCTGACATGTTTCGCTCTCTCGTGAGCTTTCTCAAAGGTACGCCGTTTAACTTCTGTTACTTGTGAAACCACATTGCTTTTACTTCAATTGTCGATTTGTCCCCGCCTTCAATTGGCGCGCTGTGTATTGTGGTCTTTGTGGTTCACCTGTTCAATTTTTTCAGAGAGCGAAACATGTCAGGATTACCGCCGGTGCAAATAAAGAATGCAAGCTACGTTGCTGGTGTGCGGCTGATTTCTTCTGCATGGAAGATGTTTTGGTGATAAGTAACGGTGTGGTTCCGCCGCAGCGACGCACCTCCAGACAGAGCGCCATTGCCTTCCCGCCAGTGAACCAAGGTGTTTGTGTCGTGGGAGCGAATAAGGGAAGGCTGGTGAGCGCCAAAGACTACTTTGGTATGGACCTCGAGTCAGCCTCGAAAATGGGCTGCCGGGGGCACAACGTACTTTGCAATTGTTTCAACCGGGACAGAGAAAACTTCTAAATATTACCCAATGGAGGGTTGAAAAAATTGAACAGGTGAACCACAAAGACCACAATACACAGCGCGCCAATTGAAGGCGGGGACAAATCGACAATTGAAGTAAAAGCAATGTGGTTTCATAAGTAACAGAAGTTAAACGGCGTACCTTTGAGAAAGCTCACGAGAGAGCGAAACATGTCAGGATTACCGCCGGTGCAAATAAAGCATGCAAGCTACGTTGCTGGTGTGCGGCTGATTTCTTCTGCATGGAAGATGTTTTGGTGATATATATATATATATATATATATATATATATATATATATATATATATATATATATATATATATATATATATTACCTACTGGCGGTCGCCAGTAGGTAGTTATAGTTAGGATTTTTTTCAATGTTAAATCTCAAAATTCTATTTGGAATAACTTTGGCACCGGTTGACGAATCTGCCTGAAAATTTCCTGAAAATGGCCTCGTCGAGCTCCGGTCCTTCCTTGAAAGTTTGGGGGGTATACGTCAAGCGGGGGCCGAGATAAAAGGGGGGTCCCAAAACGCGTTTTCCCCATGTTAATTTCCATAGGGCGGTCGATTTCACTTTTAGCCCGAACGGCTGAATGGATTTCCAGCAAACTTGGCAAAATTGAAGGGACTGGTAGCCCGATGTGCCTTTGCTATGTCTCAAGATATGTGCTGCAGTGGATTTTGAGTAATTTAGGTTCAAAAAAATATATATATCTATAGGCGCTCTCCGGTGCGCGCACCGGAGTGCGCTCCAGGCGCGACACGCGACTTGCGCGCAGGAAGCTGATTGGCTCTTGGGTGTCTGTAAACATTCTAAACAGTCTGGAGCGGCCGCCATCTTGTGTCTCGGTAAAATCGAGACACAAGGGGTTTGAAAAAAAAAGGGGCAAATGACCATAAGGGGGAAGAGTAGACCCCCCCTTGACCCCCTAGGTTTGATGTGGGGGCTATAAAAGGGCCCGCGGGGCATTTAAAATATTTTTTTTTTTTTCGTTTTGCGTGGGGGAAGCGCCCGGTACGCGCACCAGGTAGCGCACCAGGGAGCGTAAAATGAGGGAAAAAGATGACAGTTTATAAAAAAAAAGCCTTTATTTAGAAATTGGAGGTAGTTCTAAAAAGAACTTTTTTTTTTCTTCTTTTTGTTGTTTTATATTTTTTTTGTGTTTTTTGAACTTTTTGAACTTTTTTTGGCTTTTTAAAACAATTTTATAATTTTTTGGGATTTTTGTCAAGGGAAAAACAAAAAACAGGGATTCCAAAACGGCTCAACAGGAGCAAAAAAATGTGAAAATTTAGGGACTGTCAGGGCAGTGGTGTTGCTGTTTCTTTTGGGCAATGAGTTCAACACTCTGCTCCCCATAGCAGAGCAGTTCGTCACACTCCGTGCACCGAAATTTGATGCCTGCAAACTCTGGCTGTATGTTAGGGACCATTCTTCTACGGGATGGTCCCGAAGGTGTTGCTCCACCAGTGGAGGTGCTGCCGCCATCTGTGGGTAATTTCCGTGCCAGGTCTCTGACACTCTCCCTCGCAAAGTTGTTTGGGTGTTTTCTTTTGACATGCCTGATTAAATTGGCATTTCCAAAACTATATTTTTTCAGAGGATTGCCTCTGGATAAAGTACTACCACATATTTTGCAGGTTACTTTTGGAGCGTTGACTTTTTTTTCTCCTTCAGGGATATTATAAAATTTCCAGATGAAATTGATTTTTTTCTTCTGCCTAGGAGGGTCCTCATCTACAAATGCCTCTGAATCACTGCTGGATGACTCTCTTGCAGCCATTGCTGTAGATCAGGAAAGTAGGAGATGAAGATAGTACACAGAACAGCTCTTGCTCTCTCCAAGTACAAAGCAATAGTGAAGGAAATGGGTGGGGATTTCATTCTTTGTAAAAAAAACTGTTAGCAACCAATGAAAAGTGTTATTTTAGGGTCACATGACCCGACGCGCTTACGCAGCGTGCTCCGGAGCACTTCCGGGTGCGTTTACGCGGCGCGATCGTAGGCGCTTCCGGGGCGCAAACGTGGCGCGATCTTGGGCGCTTCCGGGTGCGTTTACGCGGCGCGATCGTAGGCGCTTCTGAGGGCACTTACGTTGCGCGCCAAAGTGACGTCATCAAACTTTTACAGAAATACATAATCATTTTCCTTATAAAAAAAAACGGATTTTATTTGTATGGAACGAAATGTTTTGCATTATTATTAACTTTTCATTCATATTTTTTTTCACGAACGACAGTAGCGCTCTGGGTGCGCTTTCAGGTGAGCTTACCGGAAAGCTTACCGGAGAGCTTAGCTGAAAGCTTCCCGGAGCGCGCACCCAGAGCGCAAAAGAAAAAAAATATATTAAAAAAATGAATACTTAAAAAAAAACAGCAAATTGTAAAAAAAAGGTTAGAAACTCGATATAGAAAGGAATTAGCATTTAAAAAACCTATGAAATTCACTGAAAAAACCATAGGTTTAACACCAGTTATAGTTAGCTGGAAATTTTACTGATATAAAACCATTGAAATTCCCACGTTATAGTTAGATGGACTCACTATAACTTGCGCGTGCAATGCACTGCTGATGACGTCACATATTACATCACTCATGACATGGTCAGTGACATCACTCATGACATCACTGATGACATCATCCTTGTGACAGAGTGACAGACCTCCTTTCAGTGTAATGTAACCCATGAAACACATATTCAAAAATAGAAATTAACATTTTCAAAAAAATGGAGATACACATAAAAGTTACAACAACCAATTCAATAATTCCACCATCTATATACACATCCACTCATTCACCAACAGTTCTATATAGTCACTCATACATATACTCACTCATCATATGTAGTGATACACCTATACATCCTGTTACACACCAACAGTCATCCAAAAGTTACTCTCACACATACTCACACATGCAAGTAAACTATTGAACATCCATTTATTTGCATATACATCTAAACACACACTACCACCTTACTTCTAAGGAAACTTACACATACTTACTCTCTTAAACAATCACTTATAGAAACACATACTTATTTAAACAGGAACTCTTACAATCTCTTACTCTCACATATACTCACTTATATACATCAATATTCACATATACTAGATTAAAACATATGTAGTTACTGATAAAGACACTAGTGAGACAGTCATTCACGCAGTAACACACACATATACACACTCATCCACCCATACAGTCCTGCACATATGCTGTCTTCAAAACACACACAAAGAGAGAGTCAGTCATTCATGCATCTATGTGATAAGTAATACCCCCACCAAACCATACAAACACTCATACTGATACTAAAAAAACATCTAATAACCCATATACCTACACATGTAGCTACTCACCAACCCATGCAGCCACTTATAAACAAAGTGAAACACTAATACATATATTTAAATATTTAAACATTACTCACTAATATATGTATTCACTAAGATACACTTAATAAGCCAGTTAACCAATCAATTTTTTAAAAAAAATCATCCATTTAGACACTTATTTAAACATGTATTCTTCCATCAACTTTTACATATACATATATAAAATATATTTATTTTTCAGAAAGACACACATTCACTGGATGGTGTCATCAGTGATGTCATGAGTGATGTCACTGACCATGTCATGAGTGATGTAATATGTGACGTCATCAGCAGTGCATTGCACACGCAAGTTATAGTGAGTCCATCTAACTATAACGTGGGAATTTCAATGGTTTTATATCAGTAACATTTCCAGCTAACTATAACTGGTGTTAAACCTATGGTTTTTTCAGTGAATATATATATATATGTATATATATATATATATATATATATATATATATATATATATATATATATATATATATATTAACTACTGGCAGTCACCAGTAGGTAGTTATAGTTACAATCCTGTTTCCATAGAAAAAGTGTTTTTTGACTTGCCTACATCTTTGATACCATTTGACGAATCTTCATGAAAGTTTCCAAAGAAATGCTCCGGTGGTTCTTGTTGTGCATGAAAGGTTTTTGGGTGAGCCATCACGCAGAGGCTGAGAAAAAGGGGGGTCATGAAATGTGTGTTTCCCATGTGAATTCCCTTTGGAATTTTGAACACAACTACAGTCCGAACCGCTGAACTGAATTACACCAAATTTGACAGAAAGGGTACTGTTGGTCCAGGAAGTGACCCTTTTGTAAATTAGTGCCAATCCGTTCAGTAACATTGGAAACATTAAGGGAAATCCAAATTTGTATATATAGGGACACAGATCCTCTGAGGATCCAACAGTCCCCATGCTCAAATATGATTGGCTGTCAACACTTCAAGTAGGAAGTTTTAACAGCCATCTTGGGACTTGGCTTCAGCTGAGTCCCAGACAAAAATATAAAAAAGAGAAGTGGGTAGGGTAGGAATACCCTGACCCCCTAGGCCTCTTGTGGGCAATAAATAATGTAAAATATATATATTTTCAGCTGTAACTGCACTAAAAAAAAAAGACAAAAAATTGCGGGCTTCCGCGCTTTTGTAATCTTTAGCCCCTGGGTGACTCAGTTCTCGGGGGCATTAGGAATTACAAAATGCAGGTAGTGCCTGAGTGGCAATCCCCACCACTGACGACAGCCAGCTCCCCAGCAGATGTTTAAATGAATGCGGGGGACTGCACCCGGGACCACACCTCACTGGGCCACTTTCAAATATGTGGAAGGGTGGGCCCACTGGGCCCCCGTGTCCCAGGGATCGCCAGCTCCTCAGGGCAAATGAAGTTGCATTAATGCGGGGGCCTGGGAAGCCCCTACACAGCCTGGAGACTGACAACTCCCAGGGGCAAAACATACCATCAATGCTAGGGCCCGCACAGAACGCCAGCAGCCCCAGGAACTACCACATCACCGGGGGAATTTATTGAATTTAAGGGGAGATGCTCCGAAATACGGCTGCACACACAGAGGTAAGTACACAAACAAATAAATAAAACAAATGTTGTTGCACGCGCTGCATTGCATTTGGCGACAAGGTAACACTAACTAATTAACAGGTAAAAAGTACTACAGTTAGGTAGAGGTGTTGCACAAAACTGTGGTGTCTTGGAAAAATACTAAGGGTAGGATTCATTCTGGCACAATGCCCCTTATACTAGGGTCGCCTTTTTTCCTGGGCATGAACTTCATGGTTGACTGTTTAACATGCACATGGGGCACTGCGTGTCAGAGTTGGCTGGAGTAACTCACCGTCTAAAGAAACTAGTTGTTCAGCTGTTATTGACAAAGCATTCTCTGAGATTGTATACTGTATAGTGTTTAGTTTTTTTTATTTGCCTTCCTTTTTCCTTTTGTTTTTGACTTGAAGGGACTGCCTACTCCAACACTCCCCAGGAGTCTACAAATATACGTCTATCCTCTGCACTTACTCTCATAGCGGAAGTGCGGCCACCCAACTTTATACCCAAGACAAGTTCCAGCAAGGGAGTGGTACACCCCGATAAACACCTCCCTCTCATGCTCACATTCTTCAGCAGTCAGCGTCACCCTATAGTTACCCAGTAATAAATTCCCACCCAGCCACCACACTGGTACCACATCCCCGAAACCTCTTCCTGCAGAGGGTCAACGGGGGTGATCTTAGGGCCTGATTGCGAGTTGAGGTGTTATTTATCACCCCGATAAATAACAATACCATGGGGTTTGTTATTTATCGGGTACAATATATAATACCTGTTATGAGTTTATCCGAAACAGCATGCAGATTTTGGTCCTTAACACCCCAATATTCTCATACTATGATAATTACTGTATATTTTAACCTGGTAAATTTTGGCAAGTTTGACCTGCCAAAATTCAATAAATGTTGGGTTATTTAACGCAACAAATAATTATTTGATGTGTTCAATAAAACCAAACTCAGGATTCCGTCCCATACATAAACAGTGGCATACGCACGGGATGGAATGTAACAAGCCAGTCATAATTTGGCCCTAAGATGTAAATGAACCTTCAGTTACTTCCTCTCATGTTCTCTGAGTAGCCGGAAAACCGTAATTAGAGGTGTCCTGATGTGAGACTCAACCGTAACAAAAAAGACCTTGCTGGACAAAACTACAAGCTAATAATGAGACATTGCTACCTTGTCTCAATATTATATGAAGAACCCTGACCTCCAGCCCTTTAGAAGACTTGAAATAGCAAAATTGTATCTGAATTTGCACTTCACCACAAAAGCGGACTATGACCTGTTTCGATTTAGTTGAAGATATTACGGACAAGGGAGGCTGGCTGACTACTGTAGAAACAGTTTTGACAAAGGGAGGCACAAGTTATATCGGTGATCAGGGACCAGGGAAACAGAGTGATTACACACCATCCAGCCAAAACTGAGACCTTTGTTCAGTTTATGGGCAGCCTATATAGGGCAGAAAAAGCTGAACATACATGCATGGAACAAGTTTCCTTACCCACCCTGTCGGAAAAATGCAAACGGTTGCTGGAAGGCGAGATTACCGAAGATTACAGAAGAAGAGGTAATTGCAGCGAATTTAGCCATGCCCTATAACAAAGCCCATGGGGTCAATGGCTTCTCTGCTGAATTCTATATGTTAAACAAACTCATGTAGGTGTCACTCCTTTATCGAGTTTTTAAAGATGTGGAACCTACAGGTGGAGTGTGTATCAAAATCAACAAAGCTCTCATTAGCCTCATTCTGAAAATAAATAAATATTCAGCACAAGCTACGCCTGATAACCTTAATCAATCCAGATTTGAAAATATTGGCCAAAGTGCTTGCCACAGAGTTAAATAAAGTTCTACCAAGCCTGATCCATGACTCTCAGGTTAGTTTCTTCTCAGGCTTTTCCTCCAGGAGCCACATGAGGTTACTAGCAAATGTCAACGATGAAATAGATGACAAAACACTGTTGTCCCGGGAAGCGGAGAAGCCGTTTGAAAAGGTCGATTTTGTGTACTTGCTCCAAATCCTGGGAAGAGTTGCATCGGTGTGGGATTGCTTTGGAAATTAAAATGACTTTACTCTGAGCCTACTGGGCAGGCCGACTGCAGGGGGGATATATTACAGGCCTTTGCTATATACGGTGGGATGAAACAGGTGTTCCCACAAATTCCCCCCTCCTCTTTTTAATAGTGTTATAACTCCTTGTGGCTGCTATTTGTCAATGAGAATAGGTTAAGGGTGTTGAAACAGCTGCTTGTGGAGGTATTCAGACCTAAATATTGAGTTAAACTTATCGCGAAACAGAAATATAGAGGTTTTATTGTTGTGATACACTGATATTGTGATGCAGGAATATCGTTAATAAGAATATCGATTTTCTAAGGTAAGTAAAATTTGTGTCAATAATATCTATGTTGATAATATCATTTACAAAAATAAAGTTGTAAAGAAAATTTTTTCTAATTATCATTATGAATTTTAGCATATTTTGGTTTTTTATATGTTATAAATTGTTTGTATAATTGTTGTTAATCTATTTAAATATTGTTTGTAAATTTTAGGCTATTTAAAATGTAATTTAATTGTTCATTTTTATTTTTTGTGTCATAATGGGTTGTGGGATTTGTAGGAGTAAAGGGTGGGAAGTAAATGAATGATATTTAATTATTAATCAATTTTATTTCAAATGTATTAATAATTGATAATGAATTATGTAAACTGTAAAATTAATAAACGTTTTAAGTTTTATTTTAGGAGTGTGTTGTGGGATTTGTATGGGTAAAGGACGGGAAGTAAATTAATGATAATTAATTAATAATTAATTTTATTAAAATTAATTATGTCATCGACAATTAACAATGTACATTTTTTAATTAATTGTTTGCGTTTTAATCGTAGGTGTTGGTTGTGGGATTTGTACCGGTAAAAGGTGCAAAATAAATTTATTATAATAATTAACAATTCATTTGAATTAAAATTGAGTGTTTAATTGATAATTAATTATGTAAATTGTGTGATTATTAAGATATATTTTAGGTTGTAGATTACTGGGTTTTAGGGGTACAGATTGGGAGGTTAATTAAAAAGAAAGTATTAATAATTAATTATTTAATTGATCATTATATAAAATGTGAAATTATCAAAACATTTAAGTTCTATTTTAGATGTGTTAAGTTCTTATTTAGATGTGTTGTTCATAAAGGAATAGGGTGGGAAGTAATTAAGTAATAATTAATTATTAATTAACTATTAAATTTAATTGAAATATTTAATTTATTGAATTTTTTGTTAAAAAGGTAATCATTTATTTGTATGTGTTACATATTAGGTGTGTTTTGTTGTTTCTGTAGGAGAATTGGGTCAGAAGCTATTTCAGTAATAATAAATTAAAAACATTTATTTATTAATTACAATTTGTTTAATTTATTACTTAATATGTTAAATGTGCTATTGTTTTGCTTCAATTACATTTAGTTGTGATGGGTATGGGACAAGAGGAGCCTATTACGATCCAGGCCGGCAGTGGCGATCCTCCTGCAAAATGCCCCCGTGTCACCCCCGTGTATTTGTATGGAGAGGGGAACCGTGGCGGACAGAGAGCAGTCCACCGCTTGACCACCGGTCGGATTGCCTACCGGGCGGAAAAGTCAGACAATATGGTGGCTGTTCCATATTATCATGTGCATTCTGAAAGGCCTTTCATTGGCGGCAATGTCGCCATGTCAAGGCCAGCGGAAAATGCTTTGGGGCCTGGTACAGGCCTCCGAGGGGGTATGGGTTGTGGGGGTGGGCTGCACCTGGGGGGTGCAGCCCCTTTCTTGGCATACAGAAGGTGGCAGGCACCGCGCGGCACCTATCACATTGTGCATGCCAATGCAGAGCATGCATATTTCACATTGCGGCGGGTGCTGCTTACAGCACCGCCCACCGCAATGTTAAATATGCGGGATGTGAACACCAGGGTGGCGGTCACATCCTAATTGGCCTGGCGGAACCGCCGCACCTCTGGCAGGCGGTCCGGTTTACCGTTACAGCTCCGCCCGCCATTGTAATGGGGCCTATAGTGTGGTGTTTTAATTCAATTAATATTATTTGCTTTTGTTTGATAATTATTAAAATAAATTATAATTATGTAATTCAATACATTTTTGTTAAGATTTAGATATATAATTTTTATGTTTAGAATTTTATATTTTTGATTATTTAATAGAGTTTTTAAAATATGTTATTTGTTGTTGTTTGTTTGTTAAGTGAACTGCTCTTTATCTACTGCTGCACAGACTAGATTGGGGGTATTAAATGTTACTCCCTGGTGTCCAATGCTTTCCCTACTGTTGCACAGGCTTGAGGGGAATAGTATATTTACCTATCTGGGGTCCAAAGCCTTCCCTACTGTTGCACCTACTGGAGTGGGGATAGTAAATGATACCCCTCTGGAGTCCAATGCTTTCACTACAGTTGCATAGACTGGAGTGGGAATAGTAAATGTTATTCTTCCAGTGTCCAATGCTTTCCCTACTGTTGCACAGGCTGGAGTGGGAATAGTATATTTTACCCCTCCTGAGTCCAACACTTTCCCTACTGTTGCACCTACTAGAGTGGAAAATGTAAATGTTACTCCCTCCAGCGTCCAATGCTTTCCCTACTGTTGTACTTACTGGAGTGGAATAGTAAATGTTACTGTTAGAAGGTGGTTCTCACACTCTGAGCAGCCTGAATTTTTCGATTTTTGAGCACCTATTTGTGGAGCTTTTACTGTGGGAGAGCCTCATAAGTTGGGATTTTACTGAAGTCCCCCTAGCTTGATTAGGCCGCTGTGCAGCAGCTGGAGTAAGGGGCACCGGGCTGGTTACAAGCAGACACATGTGTAAATGCGTGTGCACACAAGTACGGGCTGCAAAGGGGAGATTCCTGGCGTGCGCAGCCCAGGAGCAGCTACAAAGTGAATGGTGTGGCAGGACTTATACAGAATTGGGAGTGACATGGGATAGGCTTCATACAGTGGGAAGAAACATGCCAGTGAAAGTCAGTGTGTTTTACTTTTGTTCACTCCATTATTTTTCTATTGGGATGTGGAGCCCGTGGGCTAGTTTCACTAGCCCCATACCTACACATTCCAGACACGCACTAAAGTCCACTGTAACTTGGGTGAGAAAAAGTATTCTGCAGAGTCCAAAGTCATATCTGTACTGCTTTTGAGTCATCCAGAACTGTCATATTGCTCTGACTCAGCTCATAACCAGGGCCTGGCTGGGAAATATCCTGGCAGGCTGTATTAATGACCTTCCTTCCAAAAGCAAAGGACTCCTCTCCAAGAAGAGAAGTTGGGTGGAGCTACAGGCTAATCCATCAGCAGCTGTTATCTGTTACCAGGTGCCAGGCTGCACAGAGGGAGAAGGCAGCTTGGGGAAGGGGCTTTCAGAGACCATGTGGCAGGACACTCCTTGACGACGCCATCTTGAACCAACCGGGAGGGAGCAGGGGCAGTGAAGTGATGTGTCGCTGTTTGATAGGACAAACAGAGACTTCCTGCCAGCCCCCTTCCCAAACTTTAAAAAGTGTTTGCACAGGAAGAGAAGATTTCTCTGGGGTGTGGTCTGCTGAGGCTGAGGGTACTGGAGCCCGGTGCAATGGGCAGCTGGAAGGAGGTGTCGTGGGGCTGAGCCTGGCATTCACACTGTGTTAAGTTGACATGAGCTTATTAGAAGTTTAAATGCCATTTTTCCTTTCTGCTGCCTTTTTGCACACGACACACATTATAATAAATGTTTAGAGTTTAGCAGAGTGTTTTGCTTCACACGAGAATAATATGTTTTTCTATATTAGCAGCCTTGGTTGGTAAGCTTTGTCTGAACAGTGAGTGCTGAGGCCTTCAAGGTTATTTCAACACAGTGGTTGTTGTTCTGACTGATCAGCGCACGTTCTAGACATAACACATATGCAGCTGTGGCCACCTCTAATTTTGGCGCGTTTAATAATGCACTGCGTAGGCATGGTCACACACACTTGGAGATCATTCGCATGCTGAGAGCTGGTGCAGAATCTGATGTGATCCGTTTCTGCTAAGTACCAGAGGTATGGGGCTGCCCTTGTAACCCCAAGAGACCTTCTGTAGATATAAAATAACCTAATAGCAAGGGAGGGTGAAATATAGGTATATTTTAAACCTGTTTCTATTTAGCAATATAACATGCTTTCTCCCTTTGTATTTTATGGAATATTAACTATGCTGATAATCTTGTTGCTGATAATATGTCTGCTTGTATTAGCTAAGATACTGCGCATGAGAACACAGCATTAGAAATAAACATTTCAAACTTGCACGTGTCTTCATTTATTCCCTGTTTTGGACTGGTATGAGAGTATAACGAAAGAGTGTTCATGTGTTCCACATTGCCTGAGGTAAACTAAGTTCCATGTTCTGGGTTGTCTAATCATTGGTGATATGATATCGAAGAGCCAATGAGACACTGAAGCTAGTCTGGTAGAGGATGCTTGGTACTAAGGTGAGTTTTGGCACACCCTAATTCACTGAGGTTCCAAGTCTCTCTGCACAGTTCTGTGTAGGAGCAGAATCCCTGCTACAGAGGAATGCCCTGACTGTCCCAGGACCATGAACAGTGCCAGGAGAGGGGCCCAGGACCAGTGAGCAGAAGCTTGGGCCTCTGCGCAAGGAGAAGAGAAGCCTAGGAGGAGAGCCAGGTGAAAGGCTGGAGCAGGGAACCTGTGAAGACAACTCCCTGCTGAATGTCCCCTCCTTGAGTACAGGAGGATGAAGGAAAGTGCTCCCAGTTCCTGGGGTGCGCTGCAAGGAGCAAGAAGAGGGCATAATCGGAGCAATCGGGCCCCTGGGGGCTGAGAAATGCCCCCTAGAAGGTAGGAGACCGTTGCCCTCTGGCAGACCGATGACAAAGCACGTGGGGCTCAGCCACCAGTCTTGAATATGCCCCCGGGTGCGTCAGGTCCCGGGGGCTGACCCGACAAGAAGAAAAGTCAGGGAGCGCCATCGCGCTCCACCTGATAAGTGCCCCTGCCGGGTGCCAGGAGCCCACCCTGTACCCCGCCAAAACTGGAGGCAGGGGGATGCTGTTGCGCCCCCCTGTAAATGGGGAGAAGGGCCCCGAATCCCAACTCTGGGCCCCGCCGAAGACGGGGAGTGCCATTGCGCTCCACGTGAAAATGAATGTGCCATGGAGGATGGTGCTGAAAGGGAGACAGTGTGCCGTCACGCAACCCCCTCGCAGCTGCACTGTGAAAATTGCCCCGCAGAAGACCAGTCAGGGAGCGCTGATGCACTCACCGTGATGATGACTCCAAGCAGGGTGCCCGGAGCCCAACCTGGCCCCTGTGGACGTTGGATGGAGGGGAGTGCCGTCACGCCCCCCCTTTTAAGATGTTTGGGTGCCCAGGACCCCATCTCTGGCCCCAGAGTGGACAAGGAGGAGGGGGGAGTCCCGCCGGAATTCCCAGCAGCTGGAAGGAGGCAGGGGGAGTGCAGCTGCACTCCCCCGAGGTCCGACTGGACCAGCGGCAGTAGGCGGGTTTGCCTGCCGGAGTGGGCAAACCAGAATGGATGTGCCAGCTCCCGCGGCCGCACGCGGGCTGCTCTCAAGCAAGGTGAATGCAGGAAGGCCTAATAGGGGACCGGGCCTCCCTGAGGAGAGAAGCTGCAGGGGGTGGGCTCCCTGAGCCGAGAAGGATGTATGTCATTACTACGCATGCTTTTACAACGCATGCCTTTACCACGCACGTTTTACAACGCAAGTCATTACAACGACTTGCGTTGGGGGCGCTTGATAGTGAATAGTTTAATTTACTATTCCAACTCCAGTCCACGTGGATAGAAGGGAAGGTTTTGGATAGTAAATTAAACTATTCCCTATCCTACAGTGCCCCCCAGCGCAAGTCGTTGTAACGACTTGCGTTGTAAAAGTTGCGTGGTAAAGGTACTGCGTGGTAAAAGTTGCGTTGTAAGCACTGTTCCACGCTGAGAATACCAACCTGGGGGTCTGGGTGGGACCGGGCCCCCAATGTGCCTGGCAATGCGGGAGGGCCTGGGTGGGACCGGGTCCCCGCAAAGTGATGCAGGTTGCATGGCTCTGCCCTGCACAACGGGAGAGCCGCTGTTCTAATATGCAAAACCGCGAGGAGAATCGCCCCATAATGCCTTGCAGGCCTGGATGGACCTGCAAGGAGTTTTCTCTTTGTGTGGTGGCCCCAGGATGACTGTGTCACCACCAAGTTTGTGTATGGTGCAGGGGGAGCTGCTGGTGCAATGCAATCTCGACGAGCACAAACCTGGAAGTCCCTCCCTAATTCTCATTGGGACTCAAAAGAATAACCCCTCCAGGTCTCAGCCAGGAGTCTTCTGCATCCCCATGGCTGTAACTTTTGTTCTACAGCTGGGGTGCCATAGGCACTGCCTCAAGGAGTGAAGGGCTAAGTGGGGGATGTCTGGAGGTGAAGAGGAGTAATTGCACCCGTAATGGGCTTACTAATGTTATTTCTTTCAGAAGGACGGAGGGTTACATGTGTAATGTAAAGTACCTGGGTAAGGTGATGTCATAAGCAAAGTGGGGTTATGTTGCCAGACATTTCTGCTAGGGTGTCTGGCTATATATGCTTAATCCCGTGATTTAATCTGTGATGCCTTTAGGGGCTTCAATTGCAATGCATTCTAATGATCCACAAATGTGATGAGCACTGTCATTCTAAAGTGATGCTTAAACATGTATTCTTGCTGCTGCGCTTAGGTGAAGAACCCAGACTGTTAGCCTTTAAGATGTAGAGGTGTATACTTCATGGTCAGTAGGAAATGCTCAGTCAGGGTTGTGCGTCACCCTGGCAGGTGTGCCTATTTTAAATGCTTGTTGAGGTAATGGGGTGGGTCGCCACTGGGATGTTGCCAGGGGGCAGGGCCCTCGCTCTAGGTTATGTTCAACGAACTGCATTTGGGGGCAAGATAATGTGCATACATGGGAGTGGTTGTACCAGACCCCACATTCTGCGGGAGGTGTGGAGATATTATGGAATGTCATAAAGTAATTCCAACAACTTATGTATATTTGTAAATTGGTCCATAGTATTGAGTATTGTGTGTGTTTAATAAATGTACTCTTATTTAGATAAAGATAAAGCAAAGTACAGACTGGACAATCAATTATTGAGGGTTCTTGCTGCGTACCTGTAATGGGGGTTACTAGCCCGCACCACCTCCCTTGAGGAAGCCTTAGACTGCTTTGCTACACTACCCTCTGAGAGTCAGGCGCTACACTAGGGTGTTTGGGGTGTTTGGTTCCCAGTGAAGGACAAATGTGACATGGTATTTGTGCAGGCCTCACAGATACTGCCTCGTTTCCCAACAGTTACCCTTCAGAAGTCCAATGCTTTCCCTACTGTTGCACAGACTCGAGTGGAAATAGTACATTTTACCCCTCCTGGATTCAATGCTTTTCCTATTGTTTCACCTAATAGAGTGGTAAAGGTAAATGTTACCTCTCTGGTTTCCAAAGCTTTCCCTACTGTTCAATAGTCTGGAGTGGGAATAGTAAATGTTACCCCTCCAGAGTTCCAATGCTTTCCCTACTATTGCAAAGACTATAGTGGCAATAGTAAATGTTACACCTCCGGAGTCAAATGCTTTCCCTACTGTTACACCTACTGGAGTGAGGATAGTAAATGTTACGCCTTTGGTGTCCAATGCTTTCCCTACTGTTGCACAAGCTTAAGTGGGAATAGCATATTTTACTCCACTGGTTCCAACGCTTTCCCTACTGTTGCACCCACTGGAGTGGAAATAGTACATTTTAACTCTCTGGTGTCCAATGAGCTCCCTACTGTAAAAAAGACTGGAGTGTGAATAGTAAATGTTACCCCTCCCGAGACTAACAATTTCCATATTGTTGACCTACTGTAGTGGGAATAGTAAATGTTACCTCTCCGGTGTCCAACACGTTTCCTACTGGTGCACCTACTGGAGTGGGTATAGTAAATGTTACCCCTCCGATGTCCAATGCTTTCGCTACAGCTGCACAGACTGGAGTGGGATAATACATTTTACCCCTCCTTAGTCCAATGTTTTCCCTACAGGTGCACCTACTGGAGTAGGAATAGTATATTTTACCCCTCTGTTGTCCAATGCTTTCCCTACTGTTGCACCCACTGGAGTGGGAATAGTAAATTGTATCTCTCTGGTGTCCAGTGCTTTCCCTACTGGTTAATAGACTCGAGTGGGAATAGTAAATGTTACCCCTCCTGAGTCCAACTCTTTCCATACTGTTGATGTACTCGAGTGGGAATAGTACATTTTACCAATCTGTGTCCAAAGCTTTCCCTACTGTTGCAACTACAGTAGTGGCATAGTAAATGATACTCCTCCGGCGTCCAACACTTTTCCTACTGCTGCACAGACTGGAGTAAGAAAAGTAAATTTTACTCCTCTTTAGTCCAATGGTTTTCATACTGTTGCACCTACTGGAGTGGGAATAGTATATTTTACCCCTCTGGTGTCCAAGCTTTCCCAAATGTTAAACCTACTGGACATCGGCGGCTGGCACAGATAAACGCGGCGGGTGGGGGGGTCAGTCGAAAGACAGCAGAATAGATATAACTAAACAAATAAATAATACCTATTCAGTCGTCTGTCAGCTTCCCTCCTGCCCTGCCCCACTGTGCTTCCCTGTGCCAGCTGTCGCTGCTAACGAAGTGGGAATATTAAATTGTACGTCTCCAGTGTCCAATGCATTCCCTACTGTTCAATAGATTGGAGTGGGAACCATAAATGTTGGCCCTCCTGCATCCAGCGCTTTCCATAATGTTGACCTACTGGAGTGGGAATAATAATTTTACCCCTCGGTGTCTAATGCTTTCCCTACTGTTGCAGATACTGGAGTGGGAGTAGTAAAGTTTATCCCTCTGGTGTTCAATGCTTTCCCTACTGGATTGGGTATAGTTTATTTATCATTCCTATAGTTTAATAGTTTTGTAAACATATTTTAATATATATTAATATTTTGTGCTTGTGAATTTAATTTTTTATTTTTATATATATCATTCAATGAAATTTCTAAGATAGTTTTAGTAATGAGTCTTTTTGTTATTTCTTACTTTTCATGTATTATTCAATTCTCAATATTTTAAATGTTTTTGTAGTTTAGTTTTATATTTTTTTATTTTTTGTGTCTTTTTAAATATATATATGCATATATATGCATATTCATATACAATTGTTATATTACTAAATTTTAAAAAGTAGAAAATTATAACATAAATTCAAAGTAATATTTTTTTAATACCTTTTCATGATAAAAGTGTATATAAACATATACATATACATTTGTTTGTGTGTGTTTGTTTAAATTTGTATATTTTTACATATATATTTTTAAATACTACTTAAACATGTTTAATTTATAATATTTTAAAGTTTTATGTTAAAATATTTAAGATTTACTACTTTAACCTATATATATGTTAAAAAACGAGATTAGTGTCTATGTATATATTTTTGGGATATTAGTGTTAAACGATATATTGATTTCGATATTTTTGTACTTAAATGTATATGTATAGAAAAACTATATTTTTGTGCTCGATATTTTTGACGCGATATTTCTGTTGCACCATATTTCTGGTTTTAATAATGTGTCAGAGAACAACTTGCCGAATCAAGATTCTGCGTAACGTGGATGACATTCTCCTCATGCTCAGCAGCCCATTTGACTAAGTACCATAACTAATGTCCCTTATTTCGGAATTTTCAATCTTCTCTAGATAAAATTTCAATTGATCAAAGGGCAAATCTCTTCCAATCAGGAAGTGTCCAATCAGATGGTCCCATAACAACTTTGGCTCCACATGGAAAACCGCTGAGCTCAAATACCTGGGCATTCAGATCACAGAGGTATGCGGGGGATGGTGATGGACAATCAGCAGCCGCAGATTGCACAAATGGACTTTGATTTTGACTGATGGTCCTCACTACAACTCTCCTTGAAGGGCAGAACCCTGGTGGTAAAACTGGTCATAGCATCCAGGTTTAATTATGCTTTTGGATAGGCAAACAAAATACGGCTGACCACGGTTCAGCACCTCCGTTTCTAAATATAGGAAATAATTTGAAAAAGTCTGTGCAACAGCTTCCAGAGTTCGCCGCACTTTTAGTCCGCTGCAAACCAGATCAATGTTTTCATAAAGAGAAGGAAGGTGCACCAGAAAGAAATCAGCAAGTTCCAAATGTATCCAAAATAATATTCTTTATTCTAGCAGTAGTTTAAAATTGGACATCATCCAACGCGTTTTGTTCCGAATGGAACTTCGTCAGGGCTCCAGTATCTTAGCCATGATCCGATTACATTGTGTGCAGGGTTCAGATTCAGTATATCCCAAAAATTAATTTAAGGCATATATAGGCCTTGGTTCATGGGAAGTAAAAACTGTTGGCCTACTTATTTCTAGTGTCCCACAAACGTCCTCAATCGACGGACCAAGATATTAGCCCAGTTCCTCCGTGCATCAGGGAAGGTATGTCACAATGCGTAATAGTTTTCAAAATTTCTAAATCCCAAGGGCCAGTGTAGCGGCCAATCGTCCTGAACAATGTAGAATCCCACACGTTCGGTTCCTTATCCGGACATTCAATAAGTGTGTTGAATCCTCTTGCAGGCAGGGAACCTGTGTTAAAACCCATTAAATACTATAAAGATGCAAGGGCAGTGAGCCTGTGACTACCAGATATGTATATGTACTATCTCCCTCATCACCGCTCACAACTGGGCTTTTTTATGGCTGTGAAGAGGAGGGGACTACCTGGGAAACTATACAAAAATCTGAAGCGCAAGCTCCTCCAGGCCTGGGGATACAATACAGGGATCAGGACCTCCCTTCACTAGCACACGCCCCCATGATGATGGGAATGTGGGGTGTCTGGAAAGACGCTTACAAGGATTTATGCATGAATGGTCTTCTCCTTCAGGAAGTGCCAATCTGGTCCGATTTTGCCCTTAGAATAGGCCACAACGCATTCCATTGGTCTCAATGTCCGGAAAAAGTGATTATGAAGATAGGTGACCTTTATTATACTAAAGCTATCACGTGCTTTGAAGCTATTTGTACACATTTTCATTACAGCCGACACCCTATGAACTACAACACTGCTTACAAAGTAAATTCATAGCCAGCTTTACTGTTCTTTTAGAGTCGCAGATAACAAAAAAACATGCTTATGTGGGGGTGTCTCCAGGGGCGCTGTCTCCAATCCATACCAGATTCCTATTGATTCACTATACTCCCATGGCAGTAGTTTCGAGGTGAAACATCATTGACAGGCCCGTCTAGATGTCGAATACACTGATGAGGACTGATATGACTAATTGGACAACCACAACAAAACCTGAGAGAGGCCAAGTTAAACTTTTCTTATTTAAAAAAATTACATGCCTGGATCTGGTCAAGTAAAAGCTGAAAAAATCTGCGTATTTCATAATGACAACTGTTGGAGATGATTAATAATAGTAGAAGTATCCCTTAAGTTTTCTATAATCAATGAAAGGAGATCGTGAAGGCTGTCAGACATTGATGTTCATCGCACCATGGCCTGCAGCAGGCCAGCTTGTGGATAGGTTCGTGTGTGATAGATTGAAGTTCTAGCGCAAGATCTTTTCATAAAATGACATTTACCTTGCTGTTTGGTCAAGGAAATTGCCTTTTCCCACCCTCTCTGTTGATGTATGTGCTCTTCACAATAGAATGTTTCTCTGGATTAAAGTTAACTAACATGTTGTTTAGTCAGTGGTATCTAATGATCTGTGAAGAAGAGAGAGTCGTGGATGTGATAGAGGATACATTTGTGGTTTTATGTTTGTTATCAACTGTTGACAAGACCTTGAAGTGTCCATGAAAGACCTGGATCCCATGCAGAAGTTGCAATTAGGTGAGTAGTAGACATTGTAATGGTGGACGGAAGGGTGAGTTGGGTATATTAAAGTCATGAAAGTTATTGATACCTTGGTGGCAGGTAAAAGTAATCACAATCTATATAAGAACCTCTTTTTGCCACAAGTGCATATTGAGAGTTGAGCTCAGGTTGCACTGGTTTTTATGCAGATTTTTAATACCATGTTACCTATTAGTAACCGCAAGTGCAATATGAGGAAAATGGGCCACTAATGTATGCAAAAGCGGGACATAAAAAATTGCAGTGAGTCTCCCCAATTTTTTTTAAATATTTTATTCCAAAAAGAAAAACACCGGGCAATTCACATAAAACAAATGCCCATGGTTCTCAATTACAGCAATTCGAGAATATATCGCTAAGGATTTCACTGACAATAACAGTTCTCATGAATAATTACACATGTTATCCCTGTGGCTCCGCATATGAGTCATATGTATTATATACACTCTCCCTGTGTTTGACAAACTCTCATTCCCGTGCTTTGATTTCGTCCTGAACGTGTTTATATATTTAATTCAGAGAAACCCAGATTTTCTGAAGCCTGTCTCTACTTTTCTGGAATCATGCACTAACCCATGTATTAACACCATTTTGTGAAAGCCATACCCTCGGGGATACCCAGAGTCTGTTGATGCCTGGGCAAGTGACTTTTGCCCCTATTTTTACCACCAGCTTGCTAGCCAGGTGCTAATGCCTGACTCAAATGTCATTTGCATCGGGATGATTTTGCACTTAGTAATAATAAAAATAACTTGGTCCGAAAGCCCCAAATTAGTTGGTATTGATGTTAAGCAACCAGGGTTGCCAGTCTTAATTTATTTATTTATTTGGGTGAGTAGAGCGAGGTAGTACCATGGTTTGGGGTTGGTGACGTAAGAGGTCTATTGAGTAAGCGAGTGTTGTGTGACGTCAATAAATGAATAAACTTTTTCATCTTTTGGACATAGATGTGGTCCTGAAATCATTGTTTACTACAAAAGGACATTTAGGAAACAATGCGAGTACTACTCCGGGTTTACTCCTGGTTTAGTGCTAAAATTCAGGAGTAATCCAAAAGCGCTACAAAAAAGGTATTTCATATTTATCAAAACCAAAACCTTTGTGAATCAGGGCTCTAACATTGCAAAATGTTGAAGCTGACAAGACTGTCTAACACTTTTTCATTTGAGAAAATATTATTAGAAATAGGATTGTTTACACTTCTTTTCATCTCCAGTTTCACAAAATAGCAAAGATTTTGTTCTGGGGATCCTTAATATTCTTAGTTTACCCTCTTGGTAGTCGGATGTCATTTAATATTTGTTCTACAAATGAACCAGATATGAACTAACTCGTGCAGAGCCTAAACTTACAACAATATCAGCACCCTTGTGATATAAAAATCGGTGCCCCCCTCCAATGTCACACATGGTGCGGTCTCAGCCCTGTCTGCCGGCTTAGACAATTTGACTACTGTGGCTGGACGCTTTCCAACCAGAGGACGCTGAGCACAGAACACGCTGAGGTAATGCCTCCTCGGCCTGGGAATGAGCTATATATACCGAGGAACCATGCAAAATGGGAAAGGCATTTAAGTCCCTCCTGTCAAGAATGCTCACAATTTACGATCTATAGCTGATCCCCGTGGTCCTTGGAAACGTATATGTAAGCTGCAGATGGCAGCAGCAGCCACTCCTTTCAGCCGACCAGTCCCCCCAAACAAATCCCACCTACTTTTAGAGAGTCTGTTGTCAGACTTTCATCCTGGGTCTGAAACAGTCCAAGCTCGGATTAAGCCCATGCCTCAGCACCGCATGGCACTGACCCTAGATTATAGAGAAAACCTGCTCTGCTTCAAGTAAAGTAATGTGCTCTTCACCAACCCTGAACCCTTCTAGCCCAAATGTAAAAGGCAATCCTCGGTAAGGTCAAGGTGTGCTTCAGAGCTACAATTTCATTCTATCATTCATTCATATAGTGGCTTTGTTAACACTGATCCAACACTCGAGCACCATCCTAAATGAGTAGGACATGATCTGTTTGTGGTATATTCCAAAAGATGTGCACAGTTCACTTTGTGTGGTTCCTGGTCATGTATATCTCCCTCCTTTCCACAATAACTAATCTACAATAAGATTTGTACCAGGACACACTACATGGTGATTGCTGCATTTGTTTTAGGAAAGCCTTACCTTGTTTTTAAAAGCTACCTCTTAAGGCCTTGAAAAATGGGGGGCAGATTTACAAGCCCCTTGCGTGACGTTTGTGCCGCTCTTGCGTCACTTTTGAGATGCAGCTGCTGCGTAAATGTTGTGGCCCATTTACAACCTGACACATCTAGGGAGATGTGTCACGTTGTAAAGTCCTGCGTCACATTATACCTGCATCAGGTTTAATGTATGGAGGGTGGGCGTTCCAACACAAAAAGCCATTTAGAACTGACGCCATGAAATCTACAAGCTATCACTGCCTCACTCTATGGCATCACTGCATCGAAATCCCTATGCCTGCTCAGACCAGGTGTAAGGAATGACGCAAGGCTTTTTGAATGGGACTCACCCATCTATTGTAGCACATTGCTGAAGTTGCGCCACTTTCATGATCAACTCCAGCAACGTGTCACTTTTGCGCCAACAGATGCGTTTGAATTTCTGACGCATCTGTTAATCCTTGCGCCATGGAGCTTTGTATTGTAAATACAGCGCACTATGGATCAAGGACATTTAATGCTGATGCAAGGAAACTGACACATCTATGCAGATACTTTAGTTCCTTGTAAATCTGTACCCAGATATTTAGTAGCAGATATTCACTCTAGGTTCATGTAGGGTACACAGACACTTAGGGTGGGTAGCAGGAGGCCAGGCATATGTTTTTTAAACATTTTGGACACACAAGAATGGCCATGTTATGTATGGCTCCCCCATTACTCCTCTGCCCCTGTGTAGTAGTAGAAACCAGGAGCAGGTGGCTTTAGAGTCCATACATAACATAACAAAATTAAGGATGAGTGAAAAGGTAATTGCAGGGATCTTTTTCACCTCTGTGCTCAGCGTGACAAGGCAACTCGAACTCAGAACCCCGAGGTGAAAAAGTCACTGTTCCCCACCTATAACGCCTTGCATACTCGAGGTCGTAAAGGACTTGCAGCAGGGTGGCAAGTAAGAGTAAGAAAAGGATTGCAGTGGTTGCATGCTCCTGCGCAGTAAAGGGATTTTGTACATTTTCTGCAGATCTCCTGTACATTGACACCAGGTTAGGCTATGCTAAATGCGTGTCACTCGCCGTGTTGTAAAAAGCAGCACCCAGCTGTGACTGCTCGCTGGCCACCATCACTGTGATGCTCTTTTTAGTTCTGTCCATTAGGTCGCCTAATGAAGAAGGTCACTGCCAAAGACAGGCTCTGCTCTGCTCAGACAGATGTCAGCTTCTGGGGCTAATTGGGAAAGAATTGATTCCTGCCTTTCAATCTTTCTTTCGACTTTGTGAGATCGGAGCAGCATCTTGTTAGTAACTCTGGGACAAGGTGACGGTAACTCAATCTTGCTACTAAATGAGTGAGTAGCAACACGCAGGAGTTAATTCTAAGTAAATTGAACCCCGCGACTCCCAGCCTCCTTGCCTGGAGGAGAATGCTGGCCAATTATAGCTGCTAATTGTTGGGAAGAAGCAGTCCGACTCAATTTCTTTTTCTCTCGGCTTTTTTTTTCTTTTCACTTCCTCCAATATTTTATGGAAGCTAATTGCAAGAAAATTAACCTCTGACTTCTCCGCTGTCTTTGTCTTTCCATCCAAGGTCACAGTACCTGCTATTGCTCGAAACTCAGCTGGAAAATAAAATAGCGACCTTCAGTCTCTGCAAGAATAAATGGGAATGGATTAATTTTAGGAAAGCAGACCTCGCGGGTCTCCTCCTAATTAATGTTTGGCGTTACTTTGTTAGATTGTTGTTTTCACGTATAACCTTTGCCTTCACATTTGTTAGGCGCCCAATCTCTCTTACCGTCATTTTTTTCCAGCTCACTCACTGGAAAATATTTTATGAACCTATGCATCTAAACGAGGATTTTACAAAAACAAATCTAGAAAGCCCCCTTTAGCTTCGGCTAATTAAAGCAAACGCGTTCACAGTTCTACCCTAAGTACAAATGTAATTATGTTCTTTGTAAGTTCATGCTAGACACTTATTTCATAGATTTGTGGTGATCTGCAGTGCATACAACTCAAACAACTGAACGGTATCTTTATCCATAGGTGTATTTGCATTTTGTGGATATTTGTAAAAGCGTCGACAGTGCCGGTACAAGGCAAGCATCAAGGCGTCAGTAATACAAGAAATACAATTCATTGGTCTGTATAAATATAGGGGCAGATTTATGTTAACTGGCGCATCCCGAGGGATGCGCCAGTTAACATGCGCCACAGAGCGCCACAGCTACGCCACCCATGGTGTGCCGCATTTATGATGCGGCGCACCATGGGGCAAAAACGGCACAGATGCGTGACGCATCTGTGCCGGAAATGTGGCGCATTGCTAGAGTTGCATCGCAAGCGCGACGCAGCTCCAGCAATGCTCTGGGGGGGCCTATTCTTTCAATGCTGCCTCAAGCCTTACGCCTGCTTCAAGCAGGCGCAGGGTTTTGACGCAGCATTGCCCTGAAAGTGACTGAGTGAAATCTCATAGGTTTCACTCAGCCACTTTCAGGAGGCGTTCCTGCGCAGGAACGCCCCCCCTGCGCAGGAACGCCTCCTCATGGTGCAGTGCTGTACAACGTGACGCATCTCCTAGATGCGTCACGTTGTAAATAGGGCGCAGGGATGCGCCACGTTTCCGTGCCGTTGCGTCACGCAACGGCGGCGTAAACGTGGCGCAAGCCCTTCATAAATCTGCCCCATACAATATAAAATAACATCCTCTCTAATTGTTAAATTACCCGTGTTGCTAAACATCACCACGTGATAACTATGTTGGAGAAAATCAAAGTAAACAAGACATGTATGATTCGAAAATGAAATAATAGACTAGTGAGTAAGTGTCCTTGCTTATTGGTCACCTTTATTTTCACTACTCACCCTTTATATAATTTATACACACATTATGGCGTCCAGGAGTATCCATATATGTGGGTAGTGGCGAGGAGCGGATCAAAAAGCAGTGCTTTCATTTAATAACAACAAAAAAAACCTTACCCACTCATGAGTGTTGTTGAAAACTGTTCTCTCAAAAAGATGTCCTAGAAAATATTTTGATAAATGTAAGCGTTAGAAGGTGGTTCTGCCCATGAAAGCCTCCCGGATTTTTCGTTTTCTGAACACCACATTTTTAAGCTTTTACCATGGAAGAGCCTCATAAACTGGGACTCGCCCATAGTGAACTCATGGTGAAAGAGACTGCATGTGGATTTTATCAGTGTCCCTCTTGTGAGAGAAAACCACTGCACTGCAGCCGGGGTAGGGGGCATCGGACTGCTTACATGTGTGTACATGCGTGTGTACACGTTTAGGGGCTGCGCAGGGAGATTCCTGCTGTGCACAGCCCATGAACAGGTAAAGATAGAATGGTGTGGCAGGAAGGGTGCAGAATTGGGTGGTGACATGGAATAGGCTTTATAGTATGGGAAGACACATGTGAGGGAAAGTCAGTGTGCTTTACTGTTTTCACTATAGGATTCTCCTTTGAAGATGGGGACTACATGGGGCAGTTTCAGTTCCCTAGGGCCTACCAATTCCCGACACACACCAAAGTACACTGTAAGTGGTGTAAAGAGAAGTATTGTGCTGAGTCCAAAGCCATATCTGTACTGCTTATGGATCATTCAGAAATGTTATATTCCTCTGACTCGGCTCATAACCAGAGCCTGGCTGGGTGTGACCTTGCCAGGCTGGATTAATGACCTTCCTCCCCAAGCTGTAGCATCAGAGGCCTAGCCCTTCATGGTAAGCATTCAAAAGGCGAAGGTCTCCTCTCCAAGAGGGAGAGATGGGGGGTGCAGCAGCAGGTTATCCATCAATAGCTGTCACCTGGTGCCAGACACCAAGCTGCTCTGGGCCACGAAGGCAGGAAGGGGGCTTTTCAGAGTGTATGTGGCCTGAGACCCCTGGACAATGCCATTTTGAACTATCCCAGAGGCCTGTGCAGAAAGGATGGAGAGATGATGTGTTGCTGCAGGATGGGGCAGAAGAGTCTTCCTGCCAGCCCCCACCAAATTCTTGTAAAAGGTCTTGCACAAGAAGAGGATCTCTCTCTGGGGTGTGGTCTGCTGGGGAAGACTGGTGCTGGAGCCTGGCGCCATGGGCAGTTGGAAGGAGGAACCCCCTGATTGTCCCAGACACTGGATTACGCCTGTGGGGAGTCCAGGACCAGTGAGGATAAGCAGGGGCCTCTGCACAAGGAGAAAAGAGGCCCAGGAGGATAGCCAGGAGAAAGGCTGGTGCAGGGAGCCAGTCAAGACAGCTCCCTACCGGGTTCACCCTCTTTTGGACCAGGAGGGTGATGGAAAGTGCCCCAAGTGCCTGGGGCGGGACACCAGGAGGACAAAGAGGCCAAGATGGTGAGAATCGGTCCCCAGGAGGCTGAGCTACGACCCCCAGAAGGTAGGCGACCTTTGACCTCTGAGAAGACCAATGACGAAGTGTGGGGCTCTGCGCCGGTCTTAGATGTGCCGCCGGGGTGGATCAGGTGCCGGACCTGCCCCCAGAAAAAGAGAAAGTCTGGGAGCCCAGTCGCGCGCCCCGTGAATCTGTGCCCAAGGGGGGGTACCAGGAGTGCACCCTGGCCCTTGACTATACTGGAGAGAGGGGAGCACCGTCACACCCCCTCCAAGAGATCTCCGGGGCCCGGGACCCCCAACTCCGAGTTCTGCTGAAAATGAAGTCAGGTAGTGCCATTGTGTTCCCCGTGAAGATCTCGGGGCCCGGGATCCCTAACTCCAGGCCCGGTGATTGTGGCCGGAAGCAGAGTAAGTGCTGTCGCACTTTCCCGTTTGGAGGGAGAAGCCTAGCTGGGATCGCCATCGTACTCCCCGCCGAATAGTACCCCGGGGGCTTGGTACCCCAACTCCGGGCCTAAAGAACAGGCAGAAGTCAGGTAGCGCCGTCGTGCTCACCGTGAAGGCATCCCTGGGGCCCGGGACCCAACTCTGGGCCTACACCAGAAGGAAGTTGGGTTGCACTCCCCTGAGGACCCGCCCAGGAAGGAGCAGCCTCCGTGTCTGCCAGCAGGGGTGGGCAGACCAAAATGGACACACTGTGTACCGCGGCCATACAAGAGGGGGCAGGCTGGACAGCGAGCCATCAGGAGCACCAGGGGTGGGCTTCCCAAGCTGCCAAGAAGAGCTCACCTTGCAGTAATGTGTCCAGGGGGACCAGGTCCCCAACGAGAGCAGAAGTAGCATGAGGCCGCCCACGAGGGCAGCGCAGTTCACCATGAGCAGGCCTTGGTCATGCGACCCATAATGCCTTCCAAGCCCTTATTGGCCTGCGAGGAGAAGCAACTTGTGCTCTGCGTGTGATGATCACAGGAGGACGGGGTCACTGCCGAGTGGGTGAAAAGGTGCAGAGGGAGCTGCAGGAGCACACAGACTCTCCCAGCACAACGTGAGGAAAGACCTTCCCTAAGTCTGTGGGGGACTTAAAAGAAACAACCCCTCAAGGGCTCGGCCATGTGCCAACAGCATTCTGTGGATGTAACTTTTGTTCTTCAGCTGTGGGTGTTTTGCGGACTGCACCCTGGTATGAAGGGCTGAATTGGGGATGTCTGGAGAAGGGCATCTCCTGGAGGTGAAGGGGTGCCATTGCACGGGTGGAGTATTTACCTGATGTTATTTCTTTTGAGGAACTGAAAGTCTCATGGGGACTGTGAAGTCATAAGCAAAGTGGGGTTATGTTGCTGGACATTCCTGCTAGGGTGTCTGGCTGTAAATGCTTAATCCTATGAGTATAATGGTGATGCCTTTTAGGGGTATTCATTGCAATGCATTTTAACTGTTATCAGCTATGATAAGTACTGTAATTTTAAGTGATGCCTAAACACGTATTCTTGCTGCTGTGTTAGGTGAAGAACCAACCATACTGTTAACCACTAAGATGTAAAGGTATACTGTATAGTTAGTATAAGATGCTCAGTGAGAGTTATGTGTCACCATGGCAGGTGTGCCCATTTTAAATGCTTGTTGAGATAATTGGGTGGGTCGCCATTGGGATGGTGCCAGTGGGCAAGGCCATCACTCCAGGTTATGGTCAACCCACTGCATTAGGGGGCAAGATGATGCGCATGCCTGGGAAAGGTTATGCAATGTCACAAATTAATTCCAACAGCTTATATATATTTGTAAATTGTTGCATACTATTGAGTCGTGTGTGTGTTTAATAAATGTACTCTTCATTTCACAAAGCAAAGTACAGACTGGACAATCAATTATTGAGTGTTAATTCTGCGTACTGGTAAATGGCGAATACTAGCCCACACCACCTCCCTTGAGTAAGCCTAAAACTGCTGTGCAACGTTACCCTCTGAGAGTCAAGCGCTACAATGGGGTGTTTGGTTCCGAGTGAAGGACAAATGTAGTCATGTTATTTGTGCTGGCCTCACAGATACTTCCTCGTTTTCCAACAGTAAGGAATGCATGTGTGTTTTGAGCCTGCAGGGCTAGTTCAGAATCATAGGCCTTGCTCAAGAGCCGCACTCTCTGAGTAGAAAGTAAGAACTGGGAACCACCAAAGGCCAGAGCAATGCCACTGTCAGTCCTGGAATGTTCACACCATTTTACCTGTGCAAAGCTTACTAAGATGCACGAACGTGCCCACAGCAGCAATGGCACAGACATAGATAAATCAGATCATTGCTACCCCCTGGCTCTAATTTGGTGTCTTGTAATGGTGAGATCCATGCTGTATTGTATACCCCTTATTCGAGCATCCATAGCTTTTGTAGGTATGTAAATCCTGTATATTGGAGAGAAAGCTGATGCAACATACCTTATGAAATGGAGTGTCTGTCAGTGCCACACTACCCCACTGAAGAATGACTGGTGACGTGTGATAGTAGTTAGCACATGGAACATAGGGATTTTAGCAACGCCGACATTGCTTTAAGTGCTCTCACTTTATGCTTAATATCTGGCTTTTGTAATTTGTAGAAGAGATATTGGCCTTACCATGGCTGGAAAAATCAAATAAAGATATCAAAACCGAGGCCTCATTAAAGACACTGTGCTTGCTGCAAAAAACAGGGCAAACCATTGGGAATTATTTTGTTTCTTGTATAACTCAGAATGAAGTAAAAGTATTTGACCATAGTCCATGATACACAATTGCCTTCGCAATAAAATAGAAATAACAAATGGTCTGTGGAACAACTTGAAAAAAATACAAACAACCTTTTTGCTTATCAATCATTTTGGGTATGGAAAAGAAACTGATAGAAACTGGGTTATCAATTTGAAAGGGAGGGGTACAAAATTAATTAACATAATCAGTCTAAGTCTAAGAGCTAACAAAGTTCTTAGACTATCTCCGATTGGAAGCTGTGGGACAAGCAGCATGAAATGACCAGAAAAATGCATGTTATATTCAAGCACAACTCACAATTCTAAAGTCAAAGAAAATATTAACAAAACCAGGGAGGACATTTATCACGGTTTTTAATCACCCTTGCACACCACAAGGGGTTGCAATGGCAATATAAAACCTTAAATGACATTTACCAAGCCACCCAAGTCCACTTTGCGTGGCCTTGTATGGCTGGGTAAATGTGGAATAACACAAGGCAGTGCAAGTTGCTGCCATGCGCCACTCTGCCCCAGGGAGGCATAACATGGGTGGAGCATGGTTGTTCCCACGCATCCACCCAAGAATTTTGGCACATTCCCAGATTTAGCATTAGTGGTAGACCTGGGAATGTGTCAAAATGCCACCCCTTCCAGGAGAGGCGTAACGAGGAGACAAATCTTTATTTCTACTCCGACAAACCGACAGCTGACCCGGAGGTTTTGGCAAACTATCGGCCCATTTCCCTGCTTCCTGCATTCTCAAAAATTCTGGAGAAGCATATTCATGGTGCTTTCACTAGGTTTACTGAAAATAACGGTCTACTGCATTTCTCTCAGTCGGGCTTCAGGGCGGGGCATTCCACTGAGTCTGCCCTTCTTGGAGTTACTGAGAAGATTAGGGAGTTTCTTGACGACGGCCAGACGATCGCACTTGTCTTGCTCGATCTAAGTGCAGCCTTCGATACCATCTCTCACTCCAGACTACTTGCTAGGCTGGGGGAGAATGGTATCGGAGGTATGGCGCTGAAATGGATTGAATCCTATCTGAGCCATCGCACCTTTCAGATCTCGTCATCTCATGCCCATTCGGACATCTTCAGCTCGCCTCACGGTGTGCCACAAGGCTCAATCTTGAGTCCGTTATTTTTCAACTTGTACCTCCGCCCCCTGGCTGACCTAGCAGAGAGAGCTGGCCTAGCATTGATGACTTATGCTGATGATTCGCAGATTGTTTTTTCGTTATCTAAATCTGATCCTCTATCTCCATCTGCTCTTAAACTAGGCCTCCATGAAGTCTTCAGCTGGATGTCTAAAAACCAGCTGAAGCTCAATGGGGAGAAAACTGAGATCCTCCTTCTTGGTAAAAACAGAGATCTCTGGAACGACTCTCAGTGGCCGTCTCCCCTGGGTGTTGTTTCTACCCCAGCTACCCAGGTTAGAAACCTGGGGGTCTACATCGATGATTCCCTATCGATGAAGCAACAGGTTAGTAGAGTAACGGGCACTTGTTTTGTCATCCTCAAGTGGTTGCGTAAGATCCTATGGATGCTGCCTCCTGCGACCCAGAAGACCGTGGTCAATGCACTAATTACATCCCATCTTGACTACGGTAACATCCTTTACCTGGGTTCCAACCAAGCTGTCGTGCGACATCTTCAACTGGTCCAAAACTCCGCGGCCAGGCTGTTGTGTAAAATCCCCAGAACAGCGAGGATTTCTAAGCATCTTAGGGATCTGCATTGGCTCAGGGTGGAAAACCGGGTTAGGTTTAAAGCCCTGAGTTATATGTTTAGAATTAAAGCGGGTACTGCTCCCAAGTACCTACAGGAGTTGGTTAGGCCGTACCTCCCTAAACGCAACCTCTGTTCTCTCAATGCAGCAAAATTCACAGTGCCTAGATTTAAACTGGCTAGAGTTGGAGGAAGGTCCTTTTCCTATCTGGGCCCGACCCTTTGGAACTCCCTCCCCCTCTGCATCCGGAAGGAAGATAACTTCGCCGCGTTTAAGAAAAGAATTAAGACATGGCTTTTCGATCAGTAGGGGGCCTTCTGTCCTCTACCTTCTGTGTACAGCTCTGTCTCCATAAGCCCCGGCGCCGGGAAACCCTTTGTGGGTATCTGTGCGCCTTATAAATGTAAAAAATAAATAAAATAAATAAATACTCCTTTTTCCTCTTTCTATGTGTGCAGCATCCTGCAGCACACATAGAAAGAGGAAAATGCCTCAGATGATTGTTTTTGTGGAGGAAGGTGACCCTTCCAGCACAAAACCAATCCTGTCTAAATAGCCGTGACCCTTGCACCATGGTGTAACTGTGGCCACATTGGCGCTAGGCAGATGTTTATGCACCAGTGCAGGCAGAGAGCAGGAAAAAAAGCGTAAAATGTCTGCCCTCTCCTTTTCATATAGAGCAGCACAGCAAGGTGGCTTGCTGCTTTGCATAATTATTTTATAAAAAATACCCCTGGATTTCCACACTAATTTACAAATTACAGATAAATGTAATAAGTAAAAATTCTCGAAAAACTGGATATGAACAGCCATAGATATGAGCTTTTCAAAGTGTTTTAAGACAAGAGGCACCTAGGGAAAGTAAAGCGTCATTGAAAAAGAAACAGTTCAAAGGTGACTGAGACATGAATATGATTTCTGGTCGGATGTATGACGTTACAACGCATACTTTTACTCCGCATACCATTACAACGCGGTATTCACAACGCATACCGTTACAACGCATAGCGCTTTGGGGTGCTGGATAGTGGTAAGTATAATTTACTATTCTAACTCCAGTCCCCGTGGACCCTAGGGAAGGTGTTGGATAGTAAATTAAACTTACCTCTTATCCTAGAGCGCCCCCCAGCGCAATGCGTTGTAATGGTATGCGTTGTAATGCCTGCGTTGTAGTGGTAGTGCGTTGTAAAAATTGCGTTGTAACAGGTGAATACCTTTCTGGTCAACCATGGTGGAGCAGAATTCCGATACACCAAGCGGTCCACCTGATTAAAGATTTTACCTTTAAACGTAGGGCCTCATTACGATGCTGGTTGGACAAGCATCCAACCGGCATTGTGTCTGAAACGGAACCGCCAAACAAGGAGTTGGCGGTCCTGCTTCCCAAATCAGGATGCAACCACCTTCACGGTGGTCAGAAAGTTTATATTTCCTATTGCGGCTTGTGCTGCGGGCCGCAGCACAAGCCACAAAAGGAAATATAGACTTTAAAAAAATCCATGAACCTTGTGTCAGGCACAATGCGGTGCCTTCCACACAATACTGGATGTTTGGGGAGACTACAGGTGCCCCCATGCCTCATAGCGAAGGCCGTAGGGTACACAGTCCATCCTAGGGAGCCCCAAAGTCCGTTCTGACAGCCTTTCTATGGCAGTCTGACTGTCATAGAAAGGCTGTCTGAAAGGGACATCGTAATCCCTAAGGTGGTGCCTGAGCAGGCACTGCCACACTTCAGGGAATTACTTTACGCGCAACAACTGCCCATTGGAATCGTCAGTCAGTTCCTCCACACGCTGCCGTCGAACACCGTGCATTATAAAGTGGCAGCCAGACCACGGCACTATATGTGGGTTGGTTGGCAACCAACACACTGTCGGTCATGGTTGAAGTGACTACATAATGAGGGCCTTAGTGTTTGATATTCTAGTCAAAATTTATCAGCGGGTCAAGGTCTAAGGCTAAGGTGGTGGGCAACTATCTCTTCAAGTCAGATTCTTCATAATACTGGGTGCCCCAATCTCATCTTCCGAATTCATTTGTCATGAGGAACTAAACCTCCCTTATGTATGTGATTTTATTAGAACTAGACCAGCTCTATTCTGGAATAGGATCTGGAGGAATAATTCAGCCACTCTAACGCAAAATATTATAAAAGACTGCCTCAAATGTGACCATGGCATGGCGCTCCCCTGGCTTGCGGGAGTCCTAAAAACATTGAGCGCCGTGGACAGGGGAGATCTTTTCTCCGACTCAAGCAAGACTGAGCCCAAAGATAAAATTGAGGTCAAACAAGCACTGTATGCAATTTATAACTCTGAACGAATGGAAAGGGAAACCCTCAAATCAACTGTTGTGAGTTATATGAAGAATGAATTATGTAGGAGACCTCTTGCACCCTACCTCACTTTACCCATGACTAATTGGGAGAGATCACTGCTGTTTCGGCTAAGGGCGGGTTCAGTGAAATTCCTACTGGGTTTTTCCTTGGGTTATCAACACACAACACATTACAATCAATGTGTGATGGTATTAGTAAACAGAATGATTTGCACTTTCTATTCTTCTGCAAATTTTATTTAAAATATTTAATTGTTTTTTAACTCCGTATTTTAGAAAACAAAGACCCCTCTCGTTAGGGGAGTCCTATTCAATGTTGCTTTCCCTGGACACAAATGAACTAATTTATCGCACTAGCACTTTTTTGAGACTTATAACATGTGTACGTAAAATGATGGAAACCCCTGAAAATAGTCTTATGAGAGCTGTATTAGATTTTTTTTTAATAATTATGAATTCTGTAATTTGGATTTGTTATGTAATTGAATTGTTTTAATGTGGTACTTTTATGAATTTTATGAAATTCGAATAAAGGTCTTTTGAACTTGAACTTGAACACACACAACCCTACACACACACACACACACACACTCAACCCCCACACACACAACCACACACACAACCACACACACACCCAACCACACACACACACACAACCACACCCACACACAACCACACACACACAGCCACACACAAAACCACACACACACTAAACCACAACCACGCACACAACCACACACACAGCCACAAGCACACACACAACCGCAGCCACACACACAGCCAGACACACAGGCACACACACACAGCCACACACAGCCACACACACACAACCACACACACAGAACCACACACATAACCACCAGGCACAGACACCATCAGTCGTCAGTGCACGCTTTCATCAGGCACAAACACCACCAGCTGTCAGAGCACGCTTTAACCCGGCACAAACACCACCAGCTGTCTGTGCACGCTTTCACCCAGCACAAACAGCACCAGCCGTCAGTGCACACTTTCACCAGGCACACACACATCACCAGCCATCAGTTCATGCTTCCACCAGGCCCACACACTACCAGCCAGCAGTGCACACTTTCACCAGGCACACACCACCAGCCGTCAGTGCACACTTCAACCAGGCACACACACCACCAGCCATCGGTGCACAATTTCTATAGGCACACACACCACCAGCCATCAGTGCACACATCAAATGTTAACGCATCAACAATTAACTAATGTAGCAATTGCAGTATGGCGCACTTTACTTTTAAACATATTCATCTAAAGCGCAGCATGCCATCACTGCTACAAAAATAAATACACATTTTTTTAACCTACAATTTATACACTTTTGTTGCAATTGGTGTTGCAATATTTAGCAATGCCAATAGCTCAAACTTAATTACTTTGAGACCTATTGCATTGCAAATGCTTGTTTCACTTCTACACAGGAAAGGCACACAAAGAAGAATAATAACCACTCACTGTATAAACACATTGATACTATTTAGAATAATACAACAAATCGCGCTTCTATCACAAACTCAAATATCCCTCACACATATAAACACTTCCTGGCCTACCTGACTCCCTTGCACTCGTTACACACTACAATGCACAGTCGCCCAACGATGTTACCAGACAAGCGTTCACAGACAGAAAGTGCACACATAAATCAGTTAAACCTTGCACATGTTTAAAAAAAAATAATCAACATCACATTTCTTACTATCTTGGATAAATAGAGCCCATTTCAGAAAGGTAAATATCAAGATGTACATTTAATCGTGTGAAAATGTATCCCTACATCTCGCTGTAACATTTTGTTATTCATAATTTTAGAGATCACTGAGGAATCAATTCAAGTCACCCTTATCTACAGCATCCCCTAAAGTGAATTATTGAGTGCCCGCCGCAATTGCAGTTCAGATGAAGCCTTTGACCAGGAATGTATGGGTATGATTGCTAGATTCAAGGAAAGGGGATACTGTAAAAATGTTTAAATTCTGACCTCACCATTTTAAAAAGACTAAGGGGTACATTAGGATGGCGGGCGGACAAAGTCTGCCCGCCATCCCGATGAAAAAACGGACCGCCCACCATAAGGGCGGGGGTCCCGTGGGGGCCATTAGGATGCGCCTGCCACACTGGCGGGCGCATCCCGCATATTTAACATTATAAGCACCGCCCACCGCAATGCTAAAAATGCACGTCATGCATTTCAATGCACAACATGACAGGCACCGCGCGGTGCCTGCCACGTTGTACATTGAAATGCAGGCAGGGTACCCCCTCATATGCACCCCCCACTCCCCCCAGAATCCCTGGGGGCCCGCAACGGGCCCCCGCAAGAGATTCCTGCATGCCTTTCCGTGGCGGCAACACCGCCACGGAAAGGCATGTCTCCGCCCCATCATAATATGGATGGCGGTGTCTAGCAGACACCACCACCATTTTAAACACTCTTTTCTGTCCGGTCAACTTGTCGACTGGGCGGAAATGCAGCGGAGGGTCTTTCTGTCCTCCGTGGTCCCGCGCCATAGTAATATGGGGGGGTATGGGTGGCGGTGGGCAAAATGGGTGGCGGGCGGGGACGGATGTCGGATAGATCGCCACCGCCATAGGGGGCGGTGGCAATCCGCCCAACATCCTAATGACCCCCTAAGTGTCAGAATGAAAACTATAGCATCAGGTTATTACAACTTGCAATCAGAAGGCTTTCGAGATAAAGAAAATACTTATAAACATTGACAAATTCTGTGCATAGAACAGAGATTAGAAGGCAGTGTGAAGGGACATTCCAGCATCACATTCAGAAAGGGGACAACAATGGAGGACAGATTGAGCAAAAATGCTATCAGATCTAAGCCCAAGCATGAGGGGTGTAAAAATATGCACGTTTTCAAATGTAGCCAATGCAAGGTCTGCAAAAATAGTTCAAACAAGTGCAAATATTACTCGCCATCATTGAAACAGGAAAGAGTTATCAACAAATTCCTTACATGAAACTTAGATTTTGTGATATACATTTTGCTGTGTCCATGTCACTTTGCATGTCGAATACATCTTGGGTGTCAGGAATAGAGTGGCTGACTGCTTTTCGAGGCTCACTGTCATGGATTTTGGAGAAGATGAGTGTCCGGCTGATGATGTCTGAGTGGAAGAGAGTGTTGCATTGCAATGGGTGGGTCCATGTCTGAGAAAGAAGGGAAGGATGATGTTGAGAGGAATTCAGTTCTCATATTATGTTCTCTGTACATAAGGGAAGGATGGCCTGAGTTACAGTTGATGAGTGATTGTCAACGTCTTTTATGTGGTTATGAATAATCTATCAGTACAGAATGTCCTTGAGTTTAGAGGGACGACCTTAGTGGTATTGAGTGGACTTAATGAAAGGACTGTAGAACTGGCTCATGTGTGGCATTTGGGTGTGGCCAAGACCAAGAAAAGAATGAGAGGATATTTATAATGGGAGATAGAAATCAAGATTCAATGCTATGAAGGCTCGGATAGTGATTTGCAGATCAAGGCTTACATAAATGGTGTGTAGAAACCTGCCAGGAGGGTCCTTGGAAAAAGATTACTGTTACCTGTTTGCAGCCAATGAAAGATGAAAACTCAACACCCTATTTGATTGTGCCTATGGACCTGTTTTACTAGTGGCCTGATGTTGTTAGCGGTGGAGATATCGCCTCTATCAGGTCTTGGAAAATCCATTCAGGAGTGAGTGAATTCCAAAGAGTTTACTAACAGCCAACGGAGTTGAATTTTGTTCCCAAGAGAAGGGAATAGTTTGCAAAATCTCAGGTTGACGCAAAAGAGGTGTTTCGCATATCATACACACACAATTGGTATGATAGAAAGATTTAATATATGATTAAAGAAAACATCCAATTGGCAAAAGCCTATTGGTCTGACTGGAAAAAAGTGGTGCAGAATCATCTAGTGGCACATCGCTTTGCACCAGATTCCACCACTTGAATTATTCATGGGAAAGAAACCTAATTCTCTTTTAATCCCAAGGTGGCTTGCTGCGCTGCGTGATCTTTTGATAAATATGCCCCTATCCCTATGTGTCTGTGATATACGCATGTTAGCCGTACACCACAGGTGCAGGAGAATTCGCAGCTTCTGTGATATGTCAGCAAATAAAAAGATTTCTGGCAGGAAACCCGAATCACTCTTCATTTTCTATTGCTGAAACTCCTTTAAACTAAATGCATCTTTTGGGAGATTATCCTCACTAAAGAAAAAACATTGCAAACGTGATACTCAAGGCATATTTATTTTCAGGCCTTTGCAAAGGCAAAAACAATGGCGGCACAATTATTCACTGCAACATCCAAGTCTTGAGGGGTGCAGCTGCCAACGGTGCAGCAGGTGCAATGGCACCAGGGCAAAAAGCTAGAGGAGACCTCTGCTACTCAATTACCTGTTTTTCACTATCCAACTAGGAGATATGGAGCCCCATTTTCCATATATGCTGCAGAGCTCATCGCACCCTTCTCATGCTAGTGCCGCTACCTGACAACTACATCATGGTAATGTGGACACATTGGGGCATATTAGCAAGAACCTCGTTAAAATTATCGCCATTTTAGCGGCAGGAAACTGCCACTAAAACGGCGATAATGGGCTTGCTAATATGCATGTTAGAATTCCAATAGAAGCCCATGTTAGATGTGCAGGACATCTGACCTGGGCTTCTATTGGAATTATATCGCCGTTTTAGCGGCAGTTTCCTGCCGCTATAACGGTGATAATTTTAACGAGGTTCTTGCTAATATGCCCCCAAGTTCTGTAATTTTCATGGAATTTAAATGGTTTGGATTATGTGGACATGTGTGAAAAAGCATCAAGGTTCATAATGGTTTGCAGTTATGCCACTCCGTTGAATTGCTGGTGTTGTGCTACGTTTGATGCAATTCTTATGATAAAGTAGCAAATTCCATTCAGCAGAATTTTTATAAGCTCAATTTTTCTGTTACTTTTCATTGTCGTTGTTCACATGCACTCTTCATTTTGCAAAAATATGGACACCTCGCCCTGCTGGGTTTTCCGTGAAAATCGAGGTTTTGCTAATCCTCGGCCACACTGAGAATTTAAACTGGTGAAGCAATGAAAATCCTGTTACGAGCCCGCCAACACTGAGTGACAACTGGGAATGGTGCCTGCACCCCACTATCTGTGAGGGATTCCGAGCAGCATGGGCAATACAGCCCTCCGAGGTTTATGAAAAGAAGCCCAAACATACCAGGCAACGCTCTTTAACAAATAATCATTTAGCATTAGATGGAAAATCCACACAGCACTGAAATCCATAAAGTACATTCGCAGACATCACGTGCCACGTATCAATTACTGGAATAGCCCTACATTTCACACAGTTCTGCCCTTGACGCACAGTTGGCTCGGGGCTTGGCATTTCATGCAGCAGAGTATCCGATTACCCAGGCTTGGCAGCTTACCAGAGGTGATAAGGAATCCGGCGGCAACCTTATAGAAGCGCGCGCTGACGAAGGGCACCGCGCACACCAGCAGGAGACCTCCGACGAGACAAGCGGCGACAGCCAGCACGATGAACGCCGTCCAGAATCCTCTGTACACTGTTCAAGTGAAAATAACACCACTCTGTGATTAAACGGGAGTAAAACGGCATACTCTGAAAATTTTTCATTCGTCGCGTAGGCTGTGACTTCTGTAGAGTGCAGGCCTACTAATAGCTGTGGCAAATGTGTATGGGGCTGTCGGATTGGATAAGCTCTTGTCACCAGACGACATTTGTCCCAGATTGGAAGAAGTCTCATCCTGCATGTTTCTGTACAGTAAAATCTCTTAAGCACTATACACAATGTGTGGTCTTGATTATGTACATAGAGCAGGTAATGTTAAAAAAATATATTTCAAAAACACTCAGTACGCTGGGTTTCACATGTGTAAATACATCACCGGTGGTCTAGAAAACGGTTGCTTTATTGATACTATACACACATAGGCTGATAAGAGGATTGTTGGCAATAGGCCTACCCACTGGCAACTGCTCGGGGTAGTATGCTAACCATCATTCTGTGTCCCTTCATGCCACCCAGCCATATGCAACTCAGTCTTGACCCGGCTCCAGTTGGAAAACTTCAGCCTGAACGGCCAAGCCAGGTCCTCTTGCAAATGGAACACGGGCAACTCATTACCGTTCTGTCCTAATTGGGAATCTTCACATCTTGCAACATCCTTCGCCAATGAGACACTTACATCAGATTCAGTTCAGAAAGAACCTGCTTGGCATATCAGGATGCACTGTTCCTATAGGTACAGGACCGAGGCTGATTTGCTGGCATGGTGGGCAAAAGAACGATTGGCTGCATTGGTACCACCAGCAATTGCCAGTGATTAGACGAATTGAAAGCATTGCTCCCATCTCCTTTTGTGTGTTTGATGTATTGATATAGTAGCAGAAATGTTAGAAACTTTGACCACTAGCAGGATGGGAAAGGTTTGTGTGTCAAAAAACCACCAGACTCCAGAGCAGCGCATAATTACAACCTAGGGCTGTGACCTGTTGGAAGGCCAATGAAGAACATCAAACTAAGAACCAACGATCTAGATGTTGTTAGGTCTCCTTACTATACGTATGTAGTTTGTCACAGCACCTCAACAAAGGTAAGAGGTCATAGCCCGGTAACACTGTTGGAACACACCCTTGTAGAAAGATGAACTTGCACAATTACTTTTGGACAAAATAAAATAATGTACAGCAGGCCTCTCTGTCCTCAAAAAAGATTTTACCTTTTGCAAGCTGCAACCGCTAACCACGTGGTTCTAAATGTAGTGTATATATATTTCAGTTAGCGATTGCAAACATCGGAATTAATTGTGAAACAAAAATAATCATTCAGATCAGATTATTTTGTATGTGGCTGTAAGCAGTTTTCCTTCCTCAAGAGTATTTTCAAGTAAACTCTGATGGTAGGATTAATGATATTTTGCGGCATTTCTGAGTTTTTTTTCACTGACAATGAATCTTTGTCTAAAGAAGTCTTTGATCGACCCAACAAACAGGCTACGGAAATCTGGGACATTCTGGACAATGACTCCCAGGACCTCCTCTTCCTTGTAGCAATGTGGCTGACAGCCAAGTAGGAACCCAACATTTCCACAGCCATCCCAACAAGATTCAAGATCACACAACAGCACTGCCAATACAAACCAGAAGGAGGAATCACAATTATTCTCAAAGAAGCCATCAGCTGCATTACAGCCACAGAGAATATAACCCCCACTTCATGGAGTACCTAGACTTCAAACAGCCAATAACTGCAACTTTCACCCTGAACTGAACCCTCGTCTACTGTGTGTCTGGACCACAAGCTAGCTTCATCAACAACATTGCAAATCTTGTTGCCCCTCTCACCATCGACCCCAAAGCCTGCAATCTACTAGGAGACCTCAACTTATGCCTTGAAGACCGGAACAATCCTGGCTCAATTGCCCTCCCTGAAAGCCTAGGAAACCTCAGGCTGACACAACATATTACCAGACCCACCCACTCCGCCATATACTGTCAAGACAGTTTTTGTCACATTCAACAGAACCAAAATCACACATCCACACCTTTCACCTGTATCAATTCAGCAATCATCCATTTCCAAGTCAGCATTCCTAGCCAAACAAAAAGTCACCAGTGCAAGCCTGGCCAGCAGCATCTCTAATTCAAGCTGGTCCCACATCTTTTGCATGAACCAGCTAAACTCCACAGCAACCGTAGCACCAACATCAAATAGCTTGACACGTGGATCAAAGACTGCTTACTCCCTGGCACCCCATAAATGCAACAACCAAAAGGAAACCCAGAAACAGGCAAGCTGGTACTCTGAGAAACTCTGCTCAACCAAACTATACTGACAACAACTGGAAAGAAGATGAAGAACGAATCCCAAAATAATGGATAAGTGCACCGTCAAAGCAGCACTGAGACGCTATACAGAAGAAGGCCCTAACTGAGTACATAGGTAGCAGCTCCAATAGCTGCAAAGAGAGCTTCACACCCATCAAAGACTTCAGCACACCAACTTCCACTAAGAACAGCATCACCCGCTCACAAGACCTGTGTGAAAATCTGAATTCTCAGGCAACAAAATTGAAACCATCTAGAACAACTTCGACAATCATCTCATCCAAACTCCAGCAGCCTCACCTCCAGCCGACCCCCAAAAAACCACGTAAGCACCCTGACTACATGGAAAACAATCACCATGGAAGAGAAAACCAACAAAATGGGAACTGTCCACTTCAGTACCCGATTGACCCCTACCCACACCCCATCTTAAACATGGGTGCCTCCCCAATCAGTAAAGTACTCACCCGCATCCTGAAAAACCCCATCACCACTGCAATGTTCCTGGATGTCTAAAAACATGCAGTGGTCAATACACAGCTAAAAATAGCCTTTGGCAGAACCCACCCAGCTAGCAAACTACCGTCCAATCTCCCATTTTCTCCACCCAGCCAAGGTCTTGGAGAAAGTCATCAACAAGCAACTCACCTACTACCTCGACATACACCAACTACTAGATATCACTCAATCAGGCTTCAGACCCAATTACAGCAATTACACTGGCCTTTTCACAGCAACTGACCACATCCTGATGATCCTCAACAATAGATACAGCTTCTCTCATCCTGCTCGACCTCTCAGCTGCTTTCGACAGGGTATGCCACTCCACCCTGACCAGAAGACTACATGAAATAGACATCCGACGATCTGCCCTCAAATGGATCTGCCCCTTCCTCACAGGAAGATGACGAAAATTCTGCATACTACCATATACTTTGGAGGCCAAGATCCTGATTTGTGGAGTCTCCCAAGAATCATCTCCCAGCCTGACCTTGTTTAACATCTACATGCCCCCACTGTCTGACCTCATCAGACTGCACATCATCATTATCATTCTTTTCTATGCAAATGAAATCCAACTGATACTCTCCCTGACCAACAACAATCATGTAGAAAAAAACAACTTTGCCACCTGTATGACCACAATAGCCACCTGGATGAGATCCAACTGCATCAAGCTCAACTCAGAAAAGATCGAAGTGGTGATCTTCGGGGAAAAAAAAATCTGCTTGGTATTCCACCTGGTTTCCGGCAGACCTCAGCTTCATGTTAACCCCCACCACACATGTCAGAATCTTAAGCATCATCCTAGATGGCAAACTCAACATGACAGCACAGGAATATTTGATGACCTCCACCTGTGTAAACGTCGTAAGGATGATGCAAAAAAACTTCAAGAGGCTACCAGAGAACACTGGGAAAACAGTCAGACAGGCCATGATAACTGGGAGACTTGACTACAGTGGTGAACTCTACATGGTAATCACCAAACAGCTCTTGAACAGGCTCCAAACCATCCAAAATGCTGCAGAAAGCCTCATCCTCAACCTACCTCAACGTACCCACATCACTCCACACCTGAAGGAATTCCAGTGGCTCTCCATATACAAACACACTCACTTCAGACTCCTCACACCCTTACAGAACACTTTACAACATGCCTACCTCAACAGCAGCATACACTTCTACCAACCTTCCACACACCTCCACAAAGCCAGATTCTCATTAGCACACGTTCACAAAAACAGGGCCGGAGGTCGCACCTTCTCCTACATCTCCCCTAAAGAATGGAACATCACATCAGAGCCTCCTCATCCCTTCTTGAGTTTCGCAAGAAGATGACTTAGCCTTTTGGATAATCTCACTTTGAGAGACTGCTGCCTCCCACCTGCTAAGTGCCTGGATACCCTCAAGAGTGATTAGCACGCTATATAAATAGACATAACATAATTTATGATGGCATCCTGTATCACATCTCTTATCCTGCCACATCTTGCTGCAACATGACTTAAATGTTGAAACTGCTGAATTTCATTATTCCACTCAGCTTTCTTTCATTCTTACTCATTTCACATGCTTAAATAGAGTCTTAATGCGGGGTGTATTCCTAACTATGGATCAACTCTGATATCTATCATGCTGCATGCCATCCGACTGCCCAGCTTAGCTGCCATGTCTCACATTCATTGCATGACTTTAGCATGTCTGACCTATATCACAGCGGATCACTGACAGAATATCGAGGAGCAGAATATTGACCTGCCAAAATATTGATGAAAAAATATAGAATGACAGAATATCAACTTCCTATCTACAAACAGGTAAGTACAAAAATATTGAATCCTAAATGTCGTTGTGAATAATATAGTTTGCTAAAATGTCAACTTTTTTAAATGTCTTAAAAGTAATATAAAATTAATTAAATTATCTATATAATTAAGTAAAACATACTTAAGAATAATTTAAAACGTTAAAATTAATAAAGAATGAATGCAATGTAAAAAATAAAGAATATATGCACGCACTTGTTTATATAAGTAATTATTAAACAATTAATACATAATATTTTGTGAATATAAAATATTAAAAACATAATGTAAAATATAATTATATATATATATATATTTATATATATATATATAAATATATACCTATAATATAAATATACAAATAAATTATATATAATAACTTAAAACATTAAAATAAATATTTTTTACAAAATAATATTTTACACTACATTAAATATAAAATTACTGGAAACATTGTATAGAGTAGGGGATAAAATAACTATTTCCACTCCAACAAGTGTTACACTAGGGAAAGTGTTGGATGGGGGGGGGGGGGGGGAATTACTATTCCGACTCCAGTGAGTGCAACAGTAGGGAAAGTGTTGGATAGCAGGTAGATAAAAATTACTATTCCCACTCTAGTGAGTGCAACAGTAGGGAAAGAGTTGGATAGCGGAAGGGTAAAAATTACTATTCCCCCTCCAGTGAGTGCAACAGTAGGGAGTGTGTTTGATAGGTGGAGGTTAAACATTACTATTCCCACTCCAGTGAGTGTAACAGTAGGGAAAGTGTTGGATAGCGGAAGGGTAAAAATTACTATTCCCCCTCCAGTGAGTGCAACAGTAGGGAGTGTGTTTGATAGGTGGAGGTTAAACATTACTATTCCCACTCCAGTGAGTGTAACAGTAGGGAAAGTGTTGGATAGCAGAAGGGTAAAAATGACTATTTCCACTCCATTGAGTGCAACAGTAGGCAAAGTGTTGGATAGCGGGTAGATAAAAATTACTATTCCCACTCCAGTGACTGCAACAGTAGGAAAAGTGTTGGATAGCGGGTGGGTAGAAATTACTATTCCCACTCCAGTGAGTGCAACAGTAGGGAAAGTGTTGGATAGCAGGAGGAGGAAAGTTACTATCCCCACTCCAGTGAGTGCAACACTAGGGAAAGTGTTGGATAGCGGGTAGATAAAAAATTACTATTCCCACTCCACTGAGTGCAATAGTAGGGAAAGTGTTGGATAGCTGAAGGGTAAAAATCACTATTCCCACTCCAGTAGAGGAAATGTTGGATAGCGGGAGGGTAAAATGTACTATTCCCACTCCACCAAGTGCAACAGTAGGGAAAGTGTTGGATAACGGGTGGGGATAATTTAATATTCCCACTTCACCAAGTGTAACAGTAGGGAAAGTGTTGGATAGTATAGGGGAATAATTTAGTATACCCACTCCTGCAATATATTTAACATTAATTAACAAGTAAATATTTGTTCAAAATTAATTTACCTCACACCATTTTCCCCTATAACTGTCACGTACAAAATTGTGAAAAAATAATAAGTTAACATAATTTATTAAAAATGAATTAATTAACTTATTTCAATTAACAATAACATTCATAACCATTCAATCTAAATTAATTCACAAAATTAACATTATAAAAAAACTTTTAATAAATATAATAGAAAAAATATACAAAATTACATTAAAACTAAAGTACTTCCTACCCAACTCCCCTATAAAACCCCACCCATTAATATCTAATTAATTACTGATTAATAAAAACACAATTAACATAATTACCAATTAATTATTAATTGTTATTAATCAATGTATAATTAATTAATATTACATTAATTAACATAATTAACAATATAAAATATGAATTACCAAATTATTAATTAATAAAATAATTAATTAAATTCAATTACAATATTTCCCACCCTATTGCCGTATAAACCCACAACCCGCTAAAGAATTACATCGAACAAAAAATAATTAATATATAATTAGTTATTTCTAAATATTTCTAGAAAATATATTATAATTAAATTTCTTCCCACCTTATTCCCCTATAAACCCACAGCCCGCTACAGATTTATATTACACAAAAATAAATTATTAAAAATGTATTAAAAACATGTTTCAAAAAATACATTACAAAAATAATACATACTTTTAACACATATACTAACACTTAAAACACAAAAAAAAAATCGATATTTTTAACAACTATATTATGACTGTCTATAATACTAACTTCGATATTATTAAAAACAGTATTTCTTACCTTCATTTCTATATTCTGCACCACTATATTCTTGTAAGTCGATATTATGTTCATTCTATATTTTAGACTCAATATTTTGGCATGTCGATATTACAGTTCGATATTCTGACTGATTACCAACACAGCAAATGTACATATACATCCAGAATTACCATTCGCTCTCTCCCACTTTCTAAAGCTACCAGCTTCTATATCCCCCTGATGAAGATCTCTCAGTACTTCTTTTTTTCATTCTTGTGCAATTAAGCTGTGTCAGTACTACTATGAAAAACTGCACTACTCTTCAGGTTGCCCTTGTACATCTGATTATGCACTGATTTCACAGGCTTCAAAACATCTCAGAACGTGGTTATTTTGATCTATCGCATTTTTCATCTGACTCCTGCCACAGCACCGGATGCCCCTTTGGGGGCGAGTCATATGCGCTATATTATGTACTGATTAACATAACAAGTAAATTGCTTACTGTTAGATCTGGATGAGTGATTCTGGGGGTCATGTATGGAATTGGAGATGGGACCTCCATGTGCTAGGGAAAAGAAGTAAGAAGGGATCCTAATTGAGCAAGGATGGTGTGATAGCGAGGATGTTGCAGCCCTTTTTCAGCATTAATTGTTTCAGGTTAAATGTATAGTCAAACCAACTGTGGTGATTTTCCTTGACAAGTCAGATGTAGATAAAAAGGACCCTATGGTTATTTTACTCATCTGTGTCCCCTAGGGGGCGCTAATAAATAAATGGTTGGGAAAGGAATATAATTGAAAGCTTGGCTTAAAATTGCAGTTCAGTTAAAAAACTTTATTCAAATAGATTGGTACCCATAAAAGCACAGCATCATTACAAATTAAATAACAAGCGGAGAGTAAGAAATATATGGTAATAAAAAGATTACAATGATATAACCATAACATTTTAGTAAATTGAATAGCGAATTAAAAAGAGCTTCATTGGTAATAAATAAATTACTATTATAAAAATATCAATTTATCCAGCAGTTATAATAAAATGCTCAATCATAATATTATCTCAAGGATTGGACATGGTCTTGCGTGCTCGAGTGGCGATTCTCAAAAATGTACTTATGCGAAAAACCAACTCTTCATCAAACAGGGAGAGTAAACACAAATAGGCATTATCCAGACTAATGTGCTGCTTCTTTTAAAAAAATAGATATAAAAGCCACTCTATATATTTCATATAGTATTTACCGGAAAAAAATGTGAAATTGATTGACCACTCACCCCATCACAAGGACAAGGTACTTGATCAAGATTGAGGTGGTAACCAAAAGGGAAACACAGTGCAAATTTAACAGTTCCTGCTCTTAAATGGAATAGTAGGCTCCTTTCCCAATGACTCATCGGTAGGGTGAGATATATAGGTAGGGGATGGTAGTACTGTTCGATAAACATGTAACTAAGAACAGAAGATTTCTTAGATTCTATGCCAATCCTTTCTGTGTTATATAAAGAATAGAGAGCCTCTCCAAGCTCCTTTTTGGGCACAGTTTCAACTATATTCAGGTTTAAAAAGATATATTCTTTATTGACACTGTGCAGGCTTTGGTGCGCTCCAGTCAACTAAGGAATATCCATCCCTTTCTCACACTTAACACAGTCGGTAATAATCTCTCTGGTTAGGGAGGCTGCCTGATCCTTCCAAACTGATAAAAAAAAAAAGAGCCGGCCGGGCACGTAAAAAATCCGATATATAATTAAGATAGAATTCTCTGTGACAGATATATTGTGAGGTGGGGATTGGGATGCCCAACATTTTCCTGCAAAACCTATTTTCTTCCAGCTGAATACAGGAGCTGTTTGCAATGCCCCTAAACTCCGCCCCATACGTGGCTACTGGGACGCACTGTAATTTCACAATTTTGGAATAGCTAAAATAGCACCAGTGGCCTTTGGACGGGGAAGGCTAAGGATTGAATTGATGACCTTTGAGAACTTGCTCCTGGAGTGAGCAAGATGCTCAGTCCAGGAGCCGTTCGCATCAAAGACCAACCCGAGATAAGAAAATGTGCGGGTGCTTGTCAGTTTCTGGCTATCCACAATGATAGAGCTTAGCTGGCGCTTTCCAGGACCACAGGTCATAAATTTATGTTTACATTTTTTTTTTAATTAACACATAGATTGAAACTATCCATATACTTGGCAAAAGTTTGTAAAAAAGTATGCAGGGAATTCAGGGTGCGGCCTCTAAGAACCGCATCATCTGCGTATAGTAACACAGGAAGAATTTTCCCATTGATTGTGGGAACATCATGGGTCGAGATTTTTAGCGATTGGTTCAACTTATTATTGTAAATGATAAAAAGGAGGGGGGCCAAGACACAACCCTGTCTGTCCCCCCCTTCCTACCTTGATGGCTCCCAAAACCTCTCCACCCATGCCAATCCTCACTTGCGCCTGGAGATCTTTATTGAGGTATGCTAAAAAATGTACCAATTGCTTGTCCAGCCCATATGCCAGAAGGATAGTCCAGAGCTTTGACCTATTAACGAGGTCAAATGCCGAGGACAGATCCATGAAGGCCAAATAGACCGGGGACTTCCGCGCAATGGTATATTTCTCAATTACCAAATTGAGATTATGACATTGTTCATTTGTACCCACCTTGCTACGGAAGCCTAACTGGCACGGCTCTAAAATACCATTTTCCTCTGACCAGCCTAAGATCTTATTGAAAAGAACTCTTCCCAGTATTTTTAGAGTATTGTCAATTAGTGAGATCGGCCTATAATTACTAGGCTGGGACCGGTCATCCTTTTTAAAAATTGGAACTATGATACTCTTGGCCCACGTATCAGGTAGCTTGGCGTGGGTTAGGCTAATAAAAACATTCAGAAGTAACAGGGCCAAAAAGTCTGGTTTCCATTTTATTAAGTCAATTGGTAGCCCATCAGGCCGGGTGCTTTGTTCCCTATACTCTGATGGATGGCCTCTTCTACTTCAAAAATAGTTATCTCTATATTGGTCAATAGGCCTACATCATACTGATCTGTCTCTGGTGAGGGAGTAGCATACATTTTTGAGAAATGGTTTTCCCAAGACTCACCAGAGATAGTACAACTAATAGGGGTTAGTAGCTGACCCATGGATCGGAGATCCCATACTGCGGACCAGAAAATATTAGCCTTTTTTATTGTGGCGGCCTGTGATAGGACTTTCCAGTGTTCATTTAAAATGGCTCATTTCCTGTTGGAAATCACTGTATTATATTTCCGCCTTGCCAATTGCACATCTATGGCACACCTTGGGTTGGATGACAATGCCTTGCACAGGTTCCTATTGGCCTCTGAGCGCTCGCGGTCGAACCATCTGGGATTGTTTCCTGCCCTAAGGACAGGTTTCGACAGAAGAGTTTTTGTGGCCTGGCAGAGTTTGGAAAAATCATGGGCTACCTCTGTATGTGCAGTTTGTAATGACAAGCAAGAATTAATAAGATGCATGTTGTTCTTAACTAGTGTTTTAAACAGTTCGCCACTATCAGCACCCTTCCATATAAACCTTAACTTGTCGGTTGGGGCGTGAGGTTTTTGGCCCCGCATTCAAAAGAAAATACAGGCCGGGATGCCAATCTCAATACTATTTTAATAGGGTTATGGTCCCTATGATCCATGGCAATGACCTCTCCGGCCATTAGTTGGTCCTCAAGCGAATGGCAAATAAAAATAAAGTCTATAGTTGAAGAACAACCCCTTCCCCTGAATGTTGGTAGTTGGTGGTTGGTGGCATTTGCACCTCCCACCAAATCCATAACGTTGGCCTGGTTATATGATCTTAAGAACATTGCCAGCTCTGCACCCCTTTGAAAAGGGGGGCCTGAATTGCATGTCCCCACATCATGCTCCATATCAGTGAATTTCGCATTAAAGTCTCCACCCAAGAGAATCCCAATAGGCCCATCCGAGCTTCGCTGGCAATCTAAATTAGAAATAAAATCAAAAAGTCCAATAAAGTTCCTATTAGGAAAAAAAATGGAAATCATTGTTAAAAAAATTTACCAATTAAAAATAAACTCTCCTTTTATAAAACACAACTTGATAGTTTTGACTATTAGTTGGTAAGATCTTAAAACTCCCTCCAGCAGCCACATTAATCCCAATCAATAGGCCCCCCGGTGGTCTGCCCAATTTGGGGCTTGAGGCTGCTACGCTAAAACAGTGGAACTCTTCGATATATAAATTGTCAGTAGCCCAAGTCTCCTGGAACATGACTATGTCTTGTTCCTTTATTATTCGCAGCCAGTCCTGGTCACCAAGCCTGGACTGTAACCCTGCTACATTCCATCTTAGAATGCTCAGGTCGGATCCCATGTTATCCCTAGTTGAAACTGGCTTGTCATTGTAAGATGGGGGTGTGATACCTAGGTGATCCTCCTCATGGTCCAGTGAGTTGGCCATCAATAGTGGTTGTCAGTCCTGGGCATCTAAACTGGAAAATACCTGAAACCTATTGGTTACCAGAGACAATGCGTAGGCATCCCTAGTCGGTATAGATGGCGATTTGTAGAAATAACCTAAAGGGAGTGCACAGATACCAGTATTTTGTGTAAATGATTGCTCACGAACACTTAGTAAACGATGAACCATTTGCGGTCTATGGAAATTAAGGACAATACAGTCACTGTTAATGTTCTTATGCGAGTGGCCAACCCACCCTGCTCTCCTGACCATAATAATTTCATTCATAAAATAAGAGTGAAAACCTTTATATTTACATAGCCAATCAACAGATTTATTGCAGAGATCTGCCCAGGACTCCCTCTGACCCCCAGCAAGATTGGGAACGCCGCCCAGAACTAACACATAGGGACTAGAGACCGGAGGTAGGCTCAGGACATCAGTGTTTGGGCTCAAGCATGTACCCCAGAACAGTCCATAATATCTCTGCTTGAGTCAACCGCAAATGTGCCGGGCTGTATCTGGTTCTAATTGAAATGAAATGAAATTAGATTTATAAAGCGCATTGCTGCCCTTAAGCGTCCCAGCGCTAACTTAACTGAAAAACAGAAGGCCCCAAGAGAAGGAAGAAGAGAACAGAAGATTATTCAGCTTTAGGGAAAAGAAAAGTTTTAAGGGATTTTCTGAATTTGAGATAGGAGGGTTCCATCCGGATTTCCCTAGGGAGGGCGTTCCAATGTTTTGCTGCATTCAGGGAGAACCGGCGTCCTCCAGTACGGGCTTTTCTCACTCTAGGGATGGAGACCAGGTTTTCCCCATCAGAGCGAAGGGTCCGTGACGATTTATAGGGACAAACCAGCTTTCTTAAGGCAGGAGGGCCTTTACCTTGCAGTGTTCTGTGAGTGATGCACAGTGATTTAAATGCAATTCGTTCCTGGATGGGGAGCCAATGCAGGGATCTCAATAGTGGTTTGGCCGCGGCCCTTCTAGGTGCCCCCATGAGCAGTCTAGCTGCAGCGTTCTGTACCCGCTGCAGGGTGTTAATCTTGGTTTTAGGAGCAGCCAAAAGGAGAGCATTACCATAATCCAGTCTGGATAGTATTAGACCTTGGATTAGAAGCTTCCTAGATTGGAAAGGCAGGAAGGGGAGCACTTTCCGCACTGTACGCAACAGACCGAAGCAGCTGCCTGCGACTTTCTGAGCATGGGTCCTGAATGTTAATTGGGGTTCAAACCAGACCCCGAGGCTTTTGATTTTCTCCCTTGCTGGGGGCAGATCACCTATACAGGGGGGCCAGAACTCAGAAGGCAGAGATGTAAAATGGTGACCTAGGAGCATGATCTCCGTTTTGGCTCCGTTAAGTTTCAGCTTGGAGTCGGTCATCCAGGAGAAGATTGCGGTGAGGCATCTCGAGAGGTTGTCTGAGCATCCCCCTTGTTGAGTCAGAGAGACGACAAGTTGTGTGTCGTCAGCATAGCTGATAGATTTAATCCCAAAGGGGGCTACTATATCTTCCAGCGGGGCCATGTAAACATTGAACAATGTGGGGCTCAGGGAGGATCCCTGCGGAACCCCACATTGAAGAGGAGTGGGCTTTGACATGGTACCATTCTCCCAGATCCTAAAGGACCGATTGTCGAGGAAAGATTTCAGCCACCTAAGGGCAGACCCTACAATGCCCAGCTTAGTGAGACGGTGGACGAGGGTTGTGTCGTCCACGGTGTGGAATGCAGCGCTCAGATCCAGGAGGATCAGAGCCGCTGATCCCCCTGAATCTAAGATGCACCTAGCCTCTTCCGCCACCACTATGAGGGCAGTGTCTGTGCCCTTTCCAGGGCGAAATCCCGTTTGGGAATTGCTCAGTAGGTCATTACTCTCCAGGAATCCAGAGAGCTGCCGATTCACCAGCTTTTCGGCGATTTTGCCCAATCCAGGTAGCAATGAAATAGGGCGAAAATTTGCCAGATCGGCAGGGTCTAGTCCTGGTTTTTTAAGGAGGGTTTTAATTTTTGCCTCTTTCCAGCTCGGGGGGACGATGCCCGTAGTGAATGAGGTATTCAATAGACCAGTGGCGAGAGGGGCAATGGTACTCACAATTTGTTTGAGAATGTGCATAGGAGCTGGATCAGAGGGTGAGCCGCTTTTAATGTTGGAGAGTGTCGTGCAGAAGTCTTCCCTGGTGATACACAAAAACGTCTCGAGTAGGGGGCCTGAAGTAGAAGGAGGGGGGCATCGGAGACCAAGGGTGTAACAGTATGAGGAAGGCTGTCTAGGATTTTCTGTATTTTTTCGTCAAAAAACTTTGCTAGCAAATCACATCTTGATATAGAATCATTTTGTAAAGTGATCAGCGCTGGGATTTTAGTCAGCTGAGTGACTATTTTGAAAGTTTCCCTAGAGGAGTTGGCTGCAAGTCTAATTTTCTCTTCAAAAAAGGAGGCCTTGGTCGTTTGCCGTGCGGCTTTATAGAGTCTCAAAGCCGCCTGGTAGGAGGTTTTACTACTATGGGCCCAGTCCCTCCTCCAGATACGTTCCGCCTTTTTACAGGCCTTTTTAAGATCTCTCAGTGCGGTGGTATACCAGGGGGATTTAAAAGTGCTACTCTTCTTAGTCACCATTATTGGAGGCAGAACCATATTCAGAGAGTTATTGAGCCAATTCTGAAAATTCCGGTCTGCAATCAGGACATCAGATTCTGATTCCGGAACTGATTGCTCAAGGGCAGATTTCAGTTTTTCCACCGAAAGTTTCGGCCAGGCTCTTTGGAGAGCACGTAGGGGGGGGGGCACCGGTCACTTCCAATCGCAGTTCCCAAGAGAAGGGAACTACAAAGTGATCGGACCATGGTAGGGGCAAAGGCGAAGTAGCTAGGAGCTGGGTATTATTAGAGAAGACGGGGTCTAACAAATGTCCTTTGCTATGGGTGGATTAATTAACGCTGCCTAGAGCCAAATTTGGATTATTTACATTATGCCCTCGGAGCATATCTTGACTTTCCCCCTGCTCAAGAGTGGGGTTCAACACAGGGAGTTTTTTGTGTTGCACCAAGATACAGAAGGATTAGCAAGGGGAGTATCAAAATGAAGGACAGTATCCATCATTTGTGAATCAGACCAATATTTGTTAGTCACAGATATTATAGTGTTCCCCCCCCCAACATCATTGGCAACATGGATCACCTTTCTACCACTTAGATTGTCCATAACTGAGTCCAAACGCTTTAGTTCCCCCAAAGCAGATCAAAATTTGTGTCAATCACCTCCTTGATGTTAGCCAGCGTAGTTTCAAGAACTTTCATTGCAGGCCCTACAAGTGTGGCTTCCCCAACAGTGTCTGAATTAACCTCATTACACAAACGTTTTGAAGTGATGTCTGTCTGGGTAGCTACAGAATTTGTAGTGACCGCCACATGGTCGTTGTTAGACCTGGAATCTTTGGCATGGGGTCCACTATCTTATTGGCCTCTACCTCCTGTATTTTTGATGCTGTGCTGGATTAGATGCTTTGGACACTCTGCCACTGCTGATAAGTGCCAGAGTGTAAGAGCTCCCTGTGTAAATTGTTATGATGATTGGACATACATGATTGGCATATTTGTATCACCAAGAAGTCCCTAGTAAAGTTCACTGGGTGTGCCAGGGCCAGTGATGACAAATGCTACTATTGGGCCTGCAGCACTGATTGTGCCACCAACATGAGTAGCCCCAAAATGGTGTCTCAGGCCTGCCACCACAGTGCCTGTGTGCAGTCTGTGAACTGCCAGCTCCTCCTGGTCAGTGTCCCCACTGACCTGGCCTAACCCTTCCCTTTTTGTGCACATTGGTCACCCCTATGGAAGGCCCAAGGTACCCCCCTGGGCAGGGTGCAGTGTATGTGAAAGGTAGAACATGTACTGGTGCAGGTGACATGCTCTGGTAGTGAATTACAGGCATTTTCGTTTTTCACTATTGTAAGGCTATCTTGCTCCATAGGTTAACATGGGGGATGATGGCTACAGTGGCTACCAGCATATCTTCCCATAGGAACAAGATAGGACATACGAGTCTAGTATCCCTGAACTCAGAATTTAATAACACATCTTTTAGGAAAGGTTGTTTTTGAATCCTGTGTTTGAGAACAGCACTTTTAGAAACTTGCTGTTCTCTTGTCTGACCTTCCTGTGTGCCTTGGCCTGTTTGTGTATGGACTGTCTGGTTTGAGAGTGACAGGGACTGGGCATTCCCCAGGAGGCTGGCTGAGTCAGCCCTAGGCTGAATAACTGCATTTGCAACTTGAGTGGTGGGAGGAGATAGCACCTGGGCCTGAATAGGGCTGTGCCTGCCTTCCACAATGCTGGCCCCACCTCCTGCTGGGCGGCTGACGATCCTACCCCTCACTCTGAAAGGAAAGGAGAAGCAAGAAAAACAAAGTGCTCAAGAAACACCCAGAACTGGTTCAGACCGGGCTCAGGGCCCACTTGCACAAAGAGAACAAATACTTTTTGGGGTAGAAGTACAGGACCCCTGACAACAGAAAATTAGAACATCCTGGAATAAAGAACGAACCTCTGCTAAGGAGAAAGCTGAAACTGAGGAAGGAAGATTGTCCAGCTGTTGCTCTGCTGGATTTCCCTGCTGTTTCTTTGCTGCCAAGGAGAGGGGAAGGACTTTTCTGTGTTATGTGTCCCTTTGCTTGAAGGAATCTCCAAGGGCCTGAGAAGAGCTGGCTCCCTGTTTTGAAGTCCCAGGAACGCAAGGACTCCACCTTCCCCTGAGCTCTACTGAGAGACTTCTGTCCTTCCTGGAGTGCATGGCCCATGTGTGGTGCCTCTGGAAGGTGTACCTGTGCTAAGAAGCTGGAAACCAAGATTTAAAGACTTTGCTACAGAAAAGTATTTTGCATCGCTCGCTGCGGAGCACATCCCCGATAGTGCGAGGAAATTCCTGCCGCTACGAAGGCCGAGATCGTCGCAGCGTATGTTGCTGCTGCCAGAGGCGTTGCATCCTTCGTTTACGGGATGCACCAGACCGGTGTGGGAAGACTACCAGCACTGCGAGTGTCGTCACAGAGCCTGTCGTCGCTGGGTGAGTTCGCCGCACCGCTTGCTTGTGGACCGCATCACGTTACTGCGAACATCGTCGCAGGACCATCGCATCGAGGAGCTGCGAGAAAGAGATTGCCGCTGGATCGTGCAACGTCACCCCGGAGATCGTCGCAGCCCCTACGAGATCATCGCATCGTGCCTTTGCGAGAACAAACTTCCTACGGAACCTAAGCACCGGAATCCATACAAGTGGCCTTCCTCCCCATACAGACCGGATTTGTCGCAACACACCCGCTGCTGCAGCGGGGCTGTTGCATCGCCTCCCCAAGGTCTCAGGAGCAACGCATCACTTGTTTTCCACCGCACGAACTTCTGCTTTTGGAACTTTGTCGCAACTAAAGGTACTGTGAGCTAAACGTGACGGAACTGTGAACTTTTCACGCAACTGTGGATTCTTTTATGGCAACCTAAAGAACTTTATAGCAACCATATTCTTGAACTGTGTATGTTGGATTTTTGTCGTATTGATCTTGTGTAGTTTAGATTAAATACCTTTATTTTTCTAAAACTGTTGTGGAGTCAGTTTGTGGTATTTTCACTGTGTTACTGTGAGTGTTGGTACAAATACTTTACACATTGCCTTCTGATTAGCCTTGACTGCTCGTGCCAAGCTACCTAGAGGGTGAGCAGGGGTTATCTCACCAGGGTTTCCTCCTTACCGTGACTGGAAGCAAGGGTCCCTTTTTGGACAGTGGTACCTACCTCTGCCAACTAGAGACCCCCAGTTCTAACAGTCGTTTATACTGGTAGCAGATTAACAACCATTTGTATTTTTGGGTGTAGTCTTCGCTATGCCGGCGTTTCTCTTCCTTTTTATAGGTTGAAAATGTAATTTAACATTCCTTTGGACTTTGCAATCTGTCCCCTGGTGGTAATACAGGACACACCTGATACAGGAGTGTTAGGTGAGTCCAAGATTAACAGGGGTGAATTAGTGGAAACAGGACCGGTCTTCGCTGGCAATATGTTTTCTGAGTTTGGGTGTGTTGCACTAGCCGAAATAGGACCCCCTAGCGATAGACGGGACGGTAGTGTGGCAATGTCCTGAGACAGCCGTCTCTCAGTCAGTTCAATTTTGTGCGTTAGGAGTGACTCAGCCCTCACAATGAATGCATCTAGAGTCCCGGCTACTCCTCTTGGTGTACTCATCTTGCGTCAATAATTACCAGGTGGCCCAATTACAGACCCGCAGAACAGTGCAATGAAAAGCAGTAACTGACAAACAGCTTCACGTTACCTTGTGGCTCGTTATATGGAACAATAAGATGAATACCTGATGGTCAATGTTAGTGGGGTGGCCCAGCCCGGCCTCTTCCGGTGCCTGAAGGGCGCTGACAGGCCCGCCCCTGGCCCTGGCCTGCCCATGCGCGTCCCACGCCGCGAGAGGTCTGTAGGTGTTTTGAACGCCTCCTGGCACTCTATTGCGGTGTCAGCGGTGTGCGCGCCACAGGGGCTGCTGGGAGGAGTAGTACTTTCGTCCCCCATAGTCCCTCAACACCGGGATGGCAACAGTGACTCTGGCGTCAGCAGCAGGTTAGTTTCAACAAGCTTAAATTTGTATGTTTTCCAGCAACAATATGGCCTTCTCCGCTAGAGGCCTGGAAAATGGACTGACATTTCCCCACCTCTGGAATTACCTACATCTGAGATCTGATAATTAAGGGGTGAGGAAAACCAGGCCTCTTATGAGCTGAACACCAAACAAAGTCCTGTATGTTAATTCAGTGCTGTCAATTAGTCAACTCTGATAGGGCTAGGCTATTCAATAACAAAGGAAGGCTACATAAAGACATTCTGAGGAGAGCCCTAACAAGATTATATTTGTTTGGAAGAGATGGCATCATTTACTCCGAGTGCTGATAGGGAAAAGTATTATCATTAAAATGATGGTTCTTCCACGTTTTTATAGTGTTCCAGGACACTTGGGCCCCCATTAGGATGGTGGGCGCACTTTGCCTGCCCGCCATCCCTGTGCAAAACGGGACCACCCGCCATAGGAGCGGCAGTCCCGCCTTGTCAATTAGTATGCGCCCGCCACACTGGCGGGCACATCCTGTATTTTTACCATTCCGCCGCAATGGTAAAAATGCACATTGTGCATTTTAAAGCACAACATGACAGGCACCGCGCGGTGCCTGTCATGTTGCACTTTGAAATGCGGGGGGGTACCATAGGTACCCCCCATGTGCACCACCACCCCCCCCAGAGTCCCTGGGGGCCCGCAACGGGCCTCCGCAGGGATTCTTCGCATGCCTTTCTGTGGCGGCATTGCCGCCACGGAAAGGCCTTCAGATTTGCCCATCATAATATGACTGGCGGTGTCTGATAGACACCCCCACCATATTATACCTTTTCCGCCCGGTCACCTTGCGACCGGGGCGGAAAAGCAGCGGACGGTCTTACCGTCCGCCGCGGTCCTCCCTGTCATCCTAATATGGCGGGGGGTCTTCAGAGCAAGAATGGCGGGTGGATCGCCCCCGCCAGGCCGGCGGTGGCTACTGCCAGCCTGGCAGGGGCGATCCACCCGCCATCCTAATGAGCCCCTTATAGTTCATGTTCCTAGACTCTATCTTTGGAAAGATATTATCCCTATTCAGTCGCTTCATATGATCTGCAGGACTGTCTTCACGCCAGTTAAAGCCATGATCATGTCTCTAGGGCATCATCATACTAGTATTTGTCAGATAAGGGTATCAGATGTCTGAAGTGCTATACTTTTATGTACTAGTCTACTATTGTAATTGACTGCATGTAACAAGATGCAACCCAAACATTGGGATCTTTTTTTACAAAGTGTCATATTTCGCTTTGGGAGCCATGCTTAGGTCCGGATAAGAATTTAGTTACAATTAAAATCCATAGAAACGAGTGGCACGCACAACTGTCCAAAATCTTGCCTTTTTCGGAAGTATTCCATTATGAATACTTCAAAAGGCAAGCAACAAAAGGATGGAACTGTTTGTGTCATGTGTCTAAGGAGAAGGAGGTGCAATTACTTGAGCAGATAGAAGAGAAATATCTGCAAGCAGGATTTGGCTTCTTAAGTATTTACGCATAAGTGGTCTACTGTCAGAGAAAATATCAGTGGTGAGAAATTGAATCCATCTGCCGGCACCTTCCATACATTCAAGGAGACTTCATTATTTCAGGTATCACAGCTAATGGAAAGCTAAGAATGTGAGCTGCCACAAGGTATTGCTATCAATTCAGAATATATCAAAAAATCTTTAAGCATGAAAAGTAAAATGCTGATTCTTGTTACTTTAAAAATTGCAGCAATGCAAGACTCTATTTTCTTTATATCACAGATCTTAAAAAGCTGGACATTTTGAAGTTGTGCTCTACCTCAAACTGCCCTCGAAACGTCACTCCTGTTGCAGACCTAGTCATAGGTTTTTTAAAGGCATACACTACATAGATTCTGGAATCTAAAGAAGATAGTATGGCTTGAAAGCTTTGTGCTTGACTGTCATGTTTGATTTTCTTGAGGAGAGGGGCCAGAAGTTGTTTGCATGGTAATGTGAGCTCACCTGTTCATTGTTTAGCAGGACGAAGACTGATTTCCGCATGGGTGGTCTTTGTGGAAGTTCTCAGTCTAGAGTGGCATAGTGGGCAAAAAACATGCTTGAATGTGGCTGGATTATTCACCAGTGCCTGAGATGAATTCAATAATTCCTTCCTTCACCTTGTGTGCGGCAGTATATATAAATGTATGCTCACTTTACAAAAAAGACTCATGTTATTCCTTACTGATGAGTTACAAATAAGCTAAAACTGGTCTGGGGTTGCTTGTTTTCCTGTCTGAAGGGGGTCTTTTGTGATAGTTCAGGTTGGACTGTTCTACTAGAACAGAATTGATTTGCATTTGCCAGGTGACTATCTAGCGTGGCATAGCAGGTGAAAAATGAGAGACTGGAATATGGGCTGAGCGATTGTCAGTGTCTCAGATTAACACAAGTATTCCTTCATCATCTTGTTTTTTATGTGAGCAGATAAATGCCTTTATGACAGCAGTTTGGCGCGGTGAGATAAATTTGAAGTGATTTACGGTCTTACACGGGTCATTTTTATACCCCGTCTGATTAACAAATTAAAGATGGAGCCATTGTGTATGCTCTCTCTGGTTCATTAGGTTGGTGAGCGCTGCCTTGAATCTTCTAAATGTGCATTGAGTCTCGCTATTTATTGTCTATCATACGATAAGTCACTTTAAGTACCCCTAAAGTGTTTATGTTTTCAGAAAAATAAAAACAAGAAAAATTAACACATAGAAATGTTTTTTATCCTTTTTGACTGCCCACCAGAACCGGTGCCTTACAGCCTGGACTTGATTGCGACTGATTAGATGTCTAAATCAGAGCCTGAAAAAAAGTGAATTTACTCTATTTTCACGATTCGCTGATCAGCTGAGCCCCAAAACTGCTGATACTCTGCCTGATAAAAGGTAAAATCTAAAATGAAAATTGTTATCAGCCTCACCAATTGGTATTCCACATGTATTTGTATTGATTATTTGCAATCTTGTTGCTAATAACGCTTATCAAACATAAAATGGTTTACATTAGGAACCCACCTGCTGTTGCGTCGTATGCTGGATGAGGGACCGGTCCAGAGGCTATCGGCATAGGAAAAAGGTAGCCCTGTATGCAGTGCTTGGGGTGTGCTTGGTTGGCTGGAAAACATAAATCACAAGTTAGATTTACTTTACTGCAAGTAAAACATGTCTACAACTGTATGAGCCTCACAACTAAAATAATACAAACAATGAGAACAGGTGTATCCCCAACATCTGTGCGACATTATTTACCTGCTCCCATACACTGAAAGAGTGGATGCCACAGCTACAAAGGAACATTGTATGCAAATGTCTTTTCATTATGAAATTAACAAATAATGTATATTCCACACAGCACAAATGGTGGATTCTACAATTTTAGAAATTCTCACTCCTTACTTAACCAAAAAATCAATTTGGGTTGCAGGTATACACAGAGAAGGTCGTAGTGCCGGGGGTGTTGAGAATGCATTCAAGTGCTATGTAAAAGGCGTTGTTCCATGACTGTGTTCTCCATATTCAATGGACAGTTCGGCTTCACAGAGTGGGACTCTTCATTCATGCAAACCTCTGTATAGTAGCCTAGTGGAAACTCAGAGTTGAAATTCACTGTAAATCAAAGACACTCGATTCGGAGAAAATCCGTTTTTGCTCCATATCAGCTGTCAGCTCCCAAAGAAAACCAATATGTACATTCGCAAAAAATAAAACATATAAAAAACACTGAGAACAATAAGTCCATAGTAAACTTCCAAAGCGCACAGACAGTGACACAATGAATCTAATCCACCCTATGCACATTTTTCCATGTAACAGTGGCTGCTGCATGTCTGTATTTTCATGCTTTAACAGAATTAATGCCAGATCTACAGGTTTTGCCAAAAACTTCCACTGAGAAACTAAGCAATGCTGGAGCTTCGAGAGTTGCACCAGACCTGCCAGCATCACGTCAGCAAGATGTCTGGTACATAGAGTCTTGTGCTTGAGTGCATATCTAACACATAGAAAAGAAAGCACAGAAGCCTTATTGAAAGGTCTCTTTACATACTAAAAACAACGTAAGGCACATAACAAACAACATTTTCCACGAAACGCGAACATGTGTTTGGCGGATCTCCTAATAAGAAAATGCTCCCACAGACATCGAGAAGTAAACTTTAGGAAACTGTTTTAAAGGTGTAGAACCGATATAAAGAAAATTATATGGGGCTTTTTATCGGAACGTCATAAAATGAGCGGGTTTAGAAATAGTTCAAAAGGAATGGGCATTGATACTGTGGAATAAGCAGAATAACTAAGCAATGTGAAACATGTATGTTTTGTGTGCAGCTGGGTACTGTGGCTTACTGGACTAATGCGTCCCCTGAAGGGGCCTATGTTTGACCTCACAATCACAGGTTTGAATTCCAGCCTGCCTTTTATCCTTTGAGGTCGATAAAATGAGTACCATTGAGTTAGATAACAATAAACATCTGTTATTTAGTCCCAAAATACCCTTGGGTGAACATGCACTTTACAAACACATGTTATGTGTTTATATTTATATAGCACAGACTTCTTCGCTGGTGAGTACAGGAGCATTGTGCATTTTGGGGAGTGAGACTGAATACATCAAGTGAGGGTTTTAATCTTTGAATCATCCAGTTACACAAAATGACACAATTATTGCAGATTATTGGCCTGATTTAGATCTTGGCTGATCTGGTCCTGCCGTCACTTTTTCGACGGCTTCATGGCCCACCTACTTGGCAGTCCGCCAGCTCTATTTAGACATTAGTGGGTCCATGGTCGAAAGATTATTATTAGCGAGATTTAGATTAGATATCTTTCATCGTCTGATAAGTTGCCCAAAAGGGAAGGAATGGACGCGAGAGATGCAACTATGTCCGTGTGATGACATTTCAGAACAATCCACAATCCACACTGTATTGTTCTGTAAATTGTATACCTTGCTAAGAAAAAAATGGCTGCTACCAATTGTAAAGAAATTAGATTTAAAAAAATGTCGACCAGTGTTTTTAGTATTACAATTTTGAAACGATGAATTTGTTACATGGTGCTAGGAAAGCTTTCTGAAAAATGTGGTTACATGTAGGAAATCTATAATAATATGACGAGGAAATATTTTTAACAAAGAAAATCAGTAATTTATTTTTACTGTATAAGATGATTTCTTTTTAATTGTACAAACTGTGCATATTAACATATTATTGTTATGTGCTTTTATGATGCTTGTTTATAGTAATAGAAAAAAGCTTTTCATTTCATTTCACTATATTCCTCATCAGCCCGAGTGCGCAGCATTGTGTGTCCTTGAACATTGTTTTTTTGTGAAATACATCACGGAGCCACCTCCGCTAGCTGCAACACCAATGTTATTGAGAGCGGCGACTTATGGGCGGTGCATTTTTTGGATATATATGTATATATATAGAGAGAGAGATAGTTATATACAAAACATATGTTGAACCAAGTGTATGATGCACACAGGGCTTCAGAATTGCAATTTAAAAAAATCGACAACAAGATTCTCCCATAAACCCGGCGTGATATATAACAGCTTAAGCCTAAAAGCAGATTCTATAACTCTTGTCTTGTAGCCGTTACCTGTAAGTACCATGTCACAAAATCTGCTAATTAGCGAAGAGTCACCATATTCATTAAACCCTCTAGGAACTCATTTATGAGCCCTTGCATCACTTTTACGCCGCTGGTGCGCCACGTTTTGTGACGCACCAGCAGAGTAAAAAATGTGCCTTGTTGCACCATATTTACAAAGTGACACATCTAGGTAGATGCGTCACTTTGTAAACCCCTGCGCCACATTATACCTGCCCCAGGTATAATGTATGCAAGGGGGCGTTTTGATGCAAGAAATATTTCACTGCGCCATTTCTTGGCCACTAATGCGTCAAAATTGTATGGCTGCCTCATGGCAGGCGTAAGACTGACGCAGGCACTAACAACATGGGACTTGCCCATGTGAAAGTACACATTGCTGGAGTTGCGTCACTTTTGTGACACACTCCAGCAATGCGTCACTTTTGCGCCTACAGATACGTCAGGAATACTGACATATCTGTAACTCCTGGCGACATGATGCATAATATTGTAAATATGACGCATCGTTAGTGTCGCAGGGAGAGCGCAGTGAAAAGCGACGCATCGCTGTTTTCACGCAGCGATGCGTCACTTTTCATAAATGAGGCCCCTAGAATTTTACCGTAGCAGATCAGAGGATACGTCCTCAAAGAAGGGACTATGGCGGCGCTTCTTGTCTCGCCCAGTAAAGAGCCCTGCAGTAGTAGCGGCAAAGTATTTTTCTGGATAAGAGTGGTATAGTCGGCAGTTCGTGGTCCTTGGATGTAGTTGTGGGAGTTCCAGTTCGAGGAATGTCCAAGGGCTGAATAATCCTAAAACGGCAAAGCAGGTCCTAGCCTTGGACAGGCATATGGTTGACATGGTCATGCAAAATTCTTAATTTGGTCAACATATAACCTGCACCTAATCCTCCGACATTCGTTTCATGCCAAATACTTCTACTTGTCCGTGTCAGCACCAAACAGCACCTATCACTGAAGTTGGCCATCCACCTTCCATTTGCGCTTCTCTACTTAAAATCTTTTATCCTCACCGTGTTACATGCATTTCATTCACTGTACCGAGTTCCTCTCTAAAATTAAACCTTTCTGGAATGAACGATGCAAAAGGAAAGTGTCTGTTTGCACACATATAAAGAGAATAGATTGCACATTATAACCGTCCTCATGTGCTCGTTCATATTCCTGTTCACTATACACTTGCACTCAATCTCCGAAATTAAATGCATTCATGAAAATAGTTAGGGCCATATGTATGAACACATTTTCCCATAGACACAGAATGGGTAAAACCCTTTGATACATCTGGCCCATATCTTTTGCTCAAGCAGTCTGTCATTTTGGAGAAAAGTGATATGAGATACAAATATGATTCCGAAAGTATCTAAAAAAAGTAAAATTTAAATAAAACGTGGCATTAACTAAACCAATAGTACAGTTAGTAATGCTGACAGAAGTTATGAAATTATTAGCTTCTTTCCTCTGCCAGTGGTTGCACGGTCGGCGCATTAAAATACCTTCAGATTTGTTTATTCATGATTTTCTGATTTCCACAACTCTTGCCTAGATCAACAAATATGACAAGTTTCTTCAGCATTTTATAATGAGACATCATGAAGTTACATTGAAAATAAATTAAGTGTAGACATTGGAAAAGGGGCTATGAAATTCCTTTTATGTAAAATATATTTAGGTTGCCGGATACAAATGATCGCAGTGTTTTTTGAACTACCCATATGTAAATCACAAGTTTAGATGAGCTGAGGGTTCTATAGGTAGCACATGTATGAGAATACAACGGTGTTTCGAGTCTGAGAAAGTCCCAGCGATACCACAGTCTGTGTATAAAGACAAGGGTAACACACATGACAAGGCATGTGACTTATCTGAAAGTATTTGTTTTCTTCTAGAAAGCCTCCAAGAACAAAGGGTAAATAGAGATGGGGCAATTGAAACATGAATTACTAAACGTCCAGTCAGGTTTTCAGGATAACTACATTAAATTATGTCTCACACTAGGGTTGTCTGTAGGAGTCACAACCATGCCCGATTTCCAGCATAGCCCCCGAGATAGTTTTACAGGCAGTAAAGCTACATGTGAATTATTTACACAGTCAGTGTGTGTTCTCAAACTCTGTTTTGGATCGAGCCTCTTTAACCAAACAGGATAAAGGTGAACAATAGCCTAAAGACAAGGTAAATTGTGAATCCAGTGCAACAGTATAACACTCCTATCTCTCTCTTATTCCTTTCCTCAAAACCAAGTAAAGTCATATCAACATAGATTTGAAACATTTCTCTGAAACATGATAAAAAAGGTTCTTGGAGGAATACCATGACCACAACTACCAAGTGTCGAGGACTGGGGGGGATCACTTGGGGGGTTAGGACTCACTCCAACAGAGGCCAATTGCATGGTTCGAGCCCCCAGGAGTTTTATAACTTCTCGTAGCTCACACAGGAGACCATCCAACTACCCCTTGTAGTCACTTCTCATGGTCCTGGGTTCAAGCAGATGGTCCAGTTCTCTCTAAAACAGAAAGTCAGGCCTTAAAGCAGCAGGACAGTCATCTGGTAGGAGCAGGACAGGCCTCTCAGGTTTGAGGCAGTACTTATCAAGTCTTTCACAGGTCCAGGAAATTCCTGAAGAGGTCTTCTGAGGGTCTGATAGTTATTATTGGTTCTAGGCTTTGAGGTGGGGGACATCCTGGCTACCCTTACCTCTGGTTCAGGAAAGTTCTTCCTTTCCCCTGCCTTTCCTTTTGTGGTGACAAAAGGCTGGTGTCAGATTGTGTGTGATGGAGGCATGCCCTTTAAGTTGTAACTTTGAGTTGGGTAACAATAAACATCTGTTATTCAGCACCAAGATACCCCATTGGGGGTGAACGTGTGCTTTACAAATACACATGTTATGTTATGTTAAGCGGGGTAGAGAAAAGCTCCACACCCAGTCATGCAGGCAGGATAGTCTATCCTGCCCACATCCAGTCCCCTTGTCTTACTGTCTGGTAGGAATACACAAACACAATAGCAGAGCAATTCACAGACATGCGACCCAGGACACTGGAAGCAGGCACCAAAGGATTAGGGCAAGAAAATATAAACTTTCTGAGGGAACCGTTGTTTAGTTTAGTATATGTTTGTAGGCACACCGGGTTGTCCCATACATTGTCTATAACTTTCTAAAAATGGCATTTAAAGAATTGTGACTTAAAATCCAAATCTACCATTGAAGATGATTTTAAATTGCAATTCACTTGAGTCAAAACATGATATTTTTACCTGCTCCCAATCAAAGGTTTGCACATAATAAATGTAATAAGACAAACCAACGTTATCAAATGGGAACGATAAACTTTACATATGCAATGCATCATGCCCTACGGACCTTTAAAAGATGTCTTATAGGCCCTGGTGTTGGAGAAATTGGACAAGTCATACCTGTCATTAGAGATTACAGAAAAATATCATTCAAGGATTTAGGAGAATTGTATTGCTGAATCCAACAATATTTTATTGTTGAATTTATCCTAAAACATACAGAAATTAAATTATAAGCCTTTCTTGCATGAAAGCCAAAATTGAGCCTTCCTTCCCTCTTCCCTGATTTGTCAAAGTTAACAAGATTAGACCGGCTGCTTTGATGAAGTAATAAGTGGCCTCAGGGAGAAAGGCTATCTGGTAGGAGAGGGCTCTGCTATTCAGGAATGCCAGAGCAGCGGGGAGGGGGTCATAAAACATGAGCTTCAAATGAAGAATTGGACAGTCAGAAAAGGCCAGGTTCATCTACCCCAACTCCTCTGAACCCAGCCAGATGGCAGGCTTAGGAAGGAATTTGCAGATGTTAGGGGGAGGATAGCCAAGGGAATTAGCCAAACTGGAGGTTGGTTTAACTAGTTCTTATTCCTCTTCAGAGTTATCAGCCATATTGAATTTTGAAGGAATAGTGCTTTCTGGGAGACTATTGTGCCACACTTTGGAGGAAGTGGTCATGCTCTGGGGTGCTGCCCTGCACCTCGTTGGACAGGAGTTCCCTCCTGCCTGAACCCAGAAACCACTTAATAAATATGTGAGAGGGGCAGGGCCTCTCAGATCTGCTTCTTGAAACTCAGGGAAGAAGGAGGCTACAAACTCGAAGTTTGATTTGCCCAACCAGTCTCTGCGCTCTGACTGACTGCACGTGCTGCACAATCTGGAACTACAGCCCTGTGGACTTAACTGGCTTCAAGAGGAATAAAGAGTGGACTCTCTGCAAGCAACAGGTTAACAGAGCTCCCCTGAACCATCATCGCTAAGAATTGCCAGCATAGAGAGCCTCCAGTGGATTTGTAAGGGTTTTGTCCAAGTAGAATGATGGAATTAAAGTCTCAAACTTCAAGGACCTTCAAGGAGACCCTTAGATTGTGTTTTGGACACTTTTGGACCCCCAGAGGAACTTCAAAAAGAAGTTCTAAATGTTTGGAGAACTTGAGAGTAACTATGAAAAAAGGCTCCAGACGAGGACTTGCTCAACCTCGAGAGCCAAGCCAGCGACCTTCATCGGCGAGTCGGCCTGCCCAGCTGGTTCGTCCCACTGAAAAGCTCAGAAGGGTCCAACTTCTAGAGTTTGACTGGGAGCTCCCTGGAAAGTAAGCTGGCGAACCTTCACTGAACCTAGACTGGTAAAGAGCATCGAGGGACCCTGGACTTAAAAACTCCATAAAAGTTTCCAAGTCTGAAGGTTAAACTTTGATCAAGGCCTACCGCAAGAGATAGCCACACAGGACTCCATCATGGTCGGTCTCAAACTTTGACTTTGTCCAGGTCTAGCACCAACAGATGTCACAATAGGCGCAAAAGGTTTCTATGTACTATATAGTGCTAAATCTTTCATTTTGCTGTTATTTTAAAGATAACTTATTTCCTATTTTCATGAATTGGTGTTGGATTTTTATGTATTCTGTCTTAATTATTTATGCTGTATTTAAAGTCTTTACCTACCTGTGTCTGAAGTTATGCCTGCAGGCTCGCAGCCAACCTACCAAGGGTTGAGCATGGCAATAATTTTCTGAGACCTGTTCTGAGCCTCAGACTGTTTGAGTGGCCTTATTGCCAGTGGTAGATATACATTTACTGCTACTAATAACCCACTTTTCAACAACTTGTAAATGAAGAAGGCAAGGAAGCGCGACCTCGTTTATTTGGCACATTTCCTGGCCGACTTCATTTACATGAAGCACTTTAGTGTATATAAAAGTATGGAAAATATAATCCTGATTATCATGAGGCAGGGCTCAGTGAGTTTGGTGGCAGTTCAAGTACATGCCTGGAATGAATAAAATCTTCTTTAGCAATTTTGTAATTTTTTCACTTTAAAGTAATGGCATATAACACCTGTATAACTCACACCTTTGGAAAATGGACCACATTTACATTCAGGAAACTCGATTGGTTAATGTTATCACTGAAGATATCTGTTAGTGACCTGAGATTCACAGCATTGTATCCTGGCTTGAGCAGTGGGGGATAATGGCTTGCTTATTTATTGTGCCTTGAGGACCCAGATTGTGACAGAAAGCACTGTGCAGATGTGTCATCATTTTAAAATTGCATTGTGCACAGTATAAGACTGGCTGCAGGAAAATAGTTTATCGTTTATGGTAAAACACGTTTTTTTTCCAAGCATGTATTTCAGTAATAAGTAATGAGACTGTACCTACTACCAACATTTACATCAGTGCGAAATTAAAAAATATGCAATGCAGAACATAGCTACTAACACATTACCTCTCAGAAATAAAAAAAATCTTTGTCACCATACCATTTTAAGTGACTCTATCAATTATTGCTCATACTGGCTATGAAGAAGCTTCCACATATGGTGATGAACCAATTGCAAACATTTACATATCTTCCTGGTTAGCAGGCGACCTCGTGGGAAGGCCTGTTTGTTTTTTAGCTCTCTGTCCCTCCCTAGGCTTCCCTGCACAGGAGACATGCGACCCTTCACTTTCAGAAAGAGGCATGTCAAGATCTTCATTAACTGTTCAGGTTCAGGACACTTGATTTTAACAAAAAAGTATAGGTACTGTGTGCAAATCAGTCCCTATAGATCCACTTGACCTCTATTTAAATGCAGATTTTCTTTCCTAGCATTAGGGCTACGTCGGCCTTGCTGCACATGGCCCAAGACAAAAAGGGGTGAGACAAACTGCTTTGATCCTTAAGCTTAAGAGTGCACAGTTGAACAGGCAGAGTAAGCAGAGCAGACAGCCTGTACATATTGGTTCTGAAGGTGTGGGGGCACCAGCGCACAGGCATTTCAGGGTCCAACTAAACTCTATCCATCCTTGTTTGCATCAGTGCCCTGTGCACCCTTTCAGTGCCAGTGTTGTTTTGGGGCAGAGATCAATGGGCCAGGGGAGAGTAAATTGAAGCAAGAGATAAAGCTTAGCTTGGGCCTCAAATCTATGATGCCGAGGGGAGGGGGAAATATGGGGGTGCATGTTTTTTAACAAAGAGCACAGGAGACAGTCAGCTTGCAAGGAAGTAGCTAGTAGCTATCATTAGTAAAGCAGTTGTGATGCCTTGGACGTAAGAGGGCCCCTGCATCACAAGTAGGACTGTCTTACTTTCAGGGGCATTAGGGTTTACATTCCTAGACAGAATTATAGCTGAGGGCAACCATGCAGGGAAGGGGGGCACACATGGGAGCAAATTTTTTTCTGAAAGGAACAGAGAGTTAGTTTTAAGATAGGGGAGAGGATGTGGCTTAACGGCTAGGGCGGTTGACCTCAAATTTGGGGAACCGGGTTCGAGTCTCAGGCACGACGCTCAACATCCTGTGATTCTGGGCAATAAGCTTGGCGGGCCATTGTGGTCCCGCTAAGCATATTGATTCCTCTTGACCACTGCGCCACCGCTAGGGAATAGTCGTTCCCTGGTGGAGCTGGCAGTGCAGGGCAGAACAACCGGCAAGGTGGTGGTTGGAAGACCGTCACCGCCGCCCCACCACAAGTCTGCCGGTACGAGGAGCGACAGACTCATAATTAGGCCATTAGTGTGAATTGTGAGCTGAAGAAAAAGAGCCACTGAAATCATCTCATAAACCCACTCCCTGCACTCAGTTATCCCCCAATCATTACCAGAACATTTTGGAGGGGTGCCCATCTTCAAAACGTTTTGCTTAGAGAGCGGATCAGAGTAAAACAGTTTAAGAACATCTGATATAGAGGATTAGCTTACTGTAGAGAACATGCTTATTTATTGTGTACTTTGTCCTATTCTGTTTCTTTTACAGTGCCTACTAGGTTATTGTGAAAAGATGTCTATAACTTGGTCTGCAAAAGAAAAGTGAGCTGTGATGACTTTTAGTAATTCACTATTTATTTTTCAAGCTGATTAGCACAGTCCAGTTTGGAATGAAATATAGTTTGACTTCCAATTATGACTTTAAACTTCGTCTCTTTGATTGCAAGCCAAGAAATGTAATCATAGACTGCAAGTTCAGGTAAGTGAGAAAGGATGCTTGGTGCTCCTGGTAAAACTACTTGTAAGAACACATGCACCTTTCTGCCAACGCTGAGTATTGTAAACTCAATATAAGCATAGAGAGGTATGCTGGAGTGCACTTCAACTCTGGCATCTGATCGTGTCTCCGTTGAAACTTAAGAGCAGGGATGGCAGAGGTCTCAGCGCAGGGTCACCTCTTCTGGAATTCCCGGGCCTAATATATTAGACACGTTGTTCATCTGGCTACATTTGTAAAAAGCCCAAAGACTTTACTGTTTCAGTTGACATGAGACCCATGGGTGCCAAGAGACCATGGGGTAGAGGTTGTGTTTTACATATCAAGAATAATCGGATAATGTAATAAAAACCATAATAGAAAAATGTACAGATAGTTTATGGGTTTCGAAAATGAGCCTGCCCACTGCATATTGCTTATATCTTTCAGGAGTAGTGATTTGACTGGTCAGGTACTGAAGCGCTGTATAGAGGTTGTGTCTAGTACAATACACTTATGACTTTTGGCACACATGCACGTCAAGTGGTTATATGAAATAGAACAATAGAGTACTTATTAGTACCTTAAATATAAGGTGTCGAAATCAGTTCCAGAATCAGAATACCTATTGCCTGGATTATGATGGAAAGTACTAAAGAGAAACATGAAGTGCTCCTAATGAAGAGTTATATAGTAGTACTAGCAGCCTGTCCCGACCTTGTCCGGGAGCAATCAGGCTCTCAAACTTCCCGCGCTCCTGTCCGCTCCATGCTGCAACCCCACACTCACCTACATCAGCCCACCGTGGGCGCCGCCGCTCCTCAACCTCAAACTTCATCTTCCTCAGCCCGCTCTAGTCCGCCAAAGTTAACCGCTCCTCCCTGCGCTTCACCTTCCTCAGCCCGCTCCAGACCGCCACCTTCAGGGCCCCCAATCAGCTGCACACGGCCCGCTCCAGTCTGCTAAAGTTTACCGCTCCTCCCCGCGCTTCACCTTCCTCAGCCCGCTCCAGTCCGCCAAAGTTCACCGCTCCTCCCCGCGCTTCACGTACCTCAGCCCGCTTCAGTCCGCCAAAGTTCACAGCTCCTGTCCGCCGCTCCTCCCCGCACTCCTGATGATGTCAGCACGCACGTCGTTAGCGCACACGGCCGGCGCTACTTCCAAGGGACTACTTTTCTTTTTTTTACGTATATTTTTTAAAGAACGTATATTTTTGTGTGGTATATAGCCTATGTCACTCTGCAAACCCTGACAATTCCAATGATGTATTGGGTGTTTGGTTTGGCGCAGTGGTTCCCGAGTTTACCCGCCTCAAAGGTTCACAGTTCTCGCTTTATAAGTGTAGTATAGATTTGTATAGTTTTGTCGAATATTTAAAATGACGCACAGATTGTCTTCATATCGTACTTTTTGTGAAAAGACATGTTTAAAAATCAAATTTTCTATTTGCTTACATGTTTGCTTAGTTTTATATAGTCCTAGATCTAACGAGTGATTTACTGATCGAAGAATCTTTTAATAGGAAGTTGATGCAGCCACTGTTACTGGTAACACCAAAGAATTTTCTGCGCCTCTTTTTGTTTGCTAGCTTTCAACTTCCTCAAGTTGAAGGCAACATTCGTTTTTTTTTTTTTTATTGATAGAAAGTATTTTCTAGAAAGTCATATGGTTTTCTTTCTAGTTTTAATTCAGTAAATTTGGGATTAAGATTTCTACTCTAAATATGGGCCATATCACATAAAGTGAGCATTATAATGCTCATTTGAGGCAGGTGGCTGTGCAGTGTTGGGTTGAGGTGGGCTGAGGTGTCTTAAATAGTGGAAGAGCAGTAACAATGCTCTTTTACCAGTGATAATTGATTGACTGTCACTGGAACGTTCTGGGCCGTGCTCCTTTCGACTTGAAAAGCAGCTGTATTTGTTAACATATAGAACATAATGCATTTGTTAGACCTGGCATAATTGGCGTGGGTTTCCCCTGTATTTTTATCTTTGCCTCCTGTTATTTTGCTGTGTACTGGACTTCGTTTTTGCTGGTCTAGATGCTTTGGGCACTTTGCCACTGCTGTTCAGTACCAGTGCCAAAATGCAAGTGCTTTCCCTGTAAATTGCTGTTATGGATTGGTGTTTCCATAATTGGCTTATTTGATTTACTAGTCAGTCCCTAGTACAGTGCACTGTGTGTGCCCAGGGCCTGTAAATCAAATGCTGTTAGGGGGCCTGCAGCACTGATTGTGCCACCCACATAAGCAGCCTGTAAATGCAACTCAGACCTTCCACTGCAGTGTATGTGTGCAGTTTGGTACTGCCATGTCGACCTGGCAAGTGCACTCGCTTGCCAGACCATAACATTCCCTTTTTCCTACATGTGAGTCACCCCTAAAGTGGCCCAAGGTACCCCTGTTGGCAGGGTGCAGTGTATGGGAAAGGTAGGACATGCCCTGTGTCTGTGGCATGCCCTGATAGAGAAACACTGCCAATTTCACTATTGAAAAGCCATCTGCCACATAGGATAGAATGGGAGCCTATTTATAACATCTTATAAATCTAACACACCATTGAGACAAGATCGGAAAGGAAAGTTTAGTATGCTTGAATTCAGAATATAAAGATGCATCTTATAGTGAGGATGATTTTTACATTCTGTGTTTGAAAATACTACTTTTAAATAGTTGGTTTTTTCCTTGCTATTTTTGGAGTGACAGGGGCTGGGGATGTGCATTCTGTTCAGACAGTCACTTGGGGGGGTGGGGTGTGTCCGGCCTATCCAGGGTGAGTGAGGGTTGGGCTGAATAGCCCTGGTCTGCATTCAGAGTAGTGGCAGGAGATTTCTTTCACACTTTAAAGGGGCAGGATCTGCCTTTGACAATGCCGTCTCCACCTCCTGCCAGGAAACTGCACCAGAGAGGACAGAACTGGTTTTGACTGGCCAAAGAGCTTCTCTGTCACCAGAGAACAAAGGAATCTGTGCTATAAAGAGTTGGGCCCAGACCCCTGAACTTTAGATTACTTCGGTAATTCAAGAGGAACATTTGTCAAGGAGAAGAAACTGAAGGAGAAGTACTGCCCCTTTGCTGTGATGTCTGAGGTTGGCCCGCATTGCCTGTTTCTGCCTAGCAAAGGACAAGGACTTTACTGTGTGATGTGTCCCCTGCTTGTGGAAGATCTCCAAGGGCTTTAAGGAGAGCTTGCCTCCTGTTCTGAAGTCTCATTAAAACTTCACCTCCAGCTCCCCGGAACCCTCTTGCTGAGAGTTCTGACCCGCCAAGAGGTGCCTGCTGCTGTTCTGGTCCTCTGGAGGTTGTTTCTGATGTTGGGAGCTGGAAAGCAACGCATCCGCCCCTGTTTCAGAAACAGCGCCTGCCCACGGCTTGAGGAATCGCATCGAGTGCACTGATCTACATGGCCGTGATCACTGCATTGATTCCGATGCAGGCTGTGCGGTTGCAAGTACCAACGCATCGTGGGACCGCGGCTGAAGAAACCAACGCCAATGCTGTTGCTGCCACCGCATCAAGAACTGACGCATCCCAGATCCTCATGCATTGCACCTGGGCACCAAGTCTACAAGGATGCTGGGGTGCAGTAAGAAACCAACACATCACGTCCCCTGGTTAAGGAACCGACGCATCACCTTCCCTGCGGCTGTACTTGCGTTTGATTTTGACGCATTCAAGATAAATTGTGTTGAAAGTATCCCTTCTGCAATTTGCTTTGAACAGAACTATGTATACCTTTTAAAAGTCATATTTGTATTACTGTATTGTGGATTGTTTTTGTTTTAGTCTTGTTTGTCTTAGATAAAGATTACTTATTTTACTAAACTGGTGTGGTGTCTATTTGTAGTGTTTTCACTGTATTACTGTATGTGTTCACAAATGCTTTATGTTAGGTTACAGGGTTTTATATAGCGCATAGCTGCCCCAGCAAAGAGGTGTCACATCGCTGATTGGCAGAGAAATTGAGAGGCTGCAGAAAGAGGGCAGATCCTGAGTCAGAGGGAAAAGGTGAGTTTTAATGGCCTTACGAAAAGCCAGGTAGTTGTCTATGCTGCCGATGTTGGCCGGGAGAGAGTTCTAAAGTTTAGCTGCCAAAGTGTGGAAGGAACGTCCTACTGCGCGCACCTTCCTCACCCGAAGGACAACCACCAGATGCTGGACCATAGATCGAAGTTGGCGAGTGGGTGTATAAGGTAAGAGCAAGTTTGCCAGAATGCTAGGGGAGGAGAGATTCATAAACTTGAAGGCAATGCAGAGGGACTTGAACTCGACGTGCCTAGCCCCCCGCAACCAATGGACTCAGTGGATGGCCTTAGTCATGGAACAGGTACTAGGAAGGCCAAGGAGAGTTTTAGCAGCCGCATTTTGAAACCTCTGCAGGTGTAGAATTTCAGCCTTGTTAACACCCAGGTAAAGAGAGCTGGCATAGTCTAACCTAGACATGATAAAGGCCTGGATGATGACTTGACGAGTGGGAGGATCGAAGAAACCTAACAAAGGTTTTAGCCCACGCAGGAGTCCAAAGCAGGTCCCTGTGACTTTTTTGGTTTGGACCTGGAAACTGAGGGCCAAGTCTACCAATACACCCAGATTTTTAACCACATGTTTGGGGGTGGGTGCACTTCCCAGGGACGCCGGCCACCAGCCCTCGTTCTACAGCTCAGAGTCTTTCCCTACCAGCAAAATCTCAGATTTGCTGGCGTTAAGCTGGAGACAGTAAGCTGACATCCACTCCGCGATAGCTGCAAGATCGCTCCAGAACTTGAGGGCATCCTGCATGCAGTCTTCGGAGAGTGCTACTACCAACTGAGTATCATCAGCATATGATACTGCTGTTAGTCTTCTGCTCCTGGCCACAGCCACCAACGGTTGGACATACAGATTGAATAGAGTGGGGGACACAATGCTGAGCCCTATGGTATCCCTTGTTTCACAGTATATATCTGGGAGGCGAAAGGGAGGGGGGGCGCCTCCTGGAAGGTTCTCCCTAGCAAAAAAAAGAGGTGAACCATCCCAGGGCTGAGCCCTCGATTCCTGACTCCACCAACCGTTGTAGCAAGATCTGGTGTGATATTGTGTCGAACGCGGTGATGAGATCCAATAAAATCAGCGCCGAAGTGCTTCCGGCATCTAAGGCTGCCCTCAGATGTCCAGTCACAGCTAGGAGAGCAGACTCTGTGCTGTGACCCGGGCAAAAACTATTCTGAGAACCATCAAGCGTGCTGTTGTTTTCCAGAAATCAAATCAGAAATCAGAATGGAATTGATATAAGCCTAAGAGATCTTGGACACCCACGGCAGGAGAGAGATGGCGCAAAAATTCTCCAGTTTGGCGTTATCCAAAGTAGGTGTTTTTAGCAGAGGAACCACCCTGGCTTGTTTTTAAGCCCTAGGAACTACCACCATGGACAGGGACATGTTGATCAGCTGCCACAGAGGTGTAAGGAGCAAAGGCAGGGATTTTCTCAGGCTTAAGTGGATTTATTGAAGAACCTGATTTAACCCTGCTACATAACATACGCAACTCCCCCTGGGCGATCGGGGGGAAGGCAGCAAGAGTACACGTGGAGAGGGGTCTCTGAACGGGAACTGGACTCATCGAGGTGAGGGAGAAGGTCCTGTAGATGTTCTCTACCTTCCTAATGAAGAAGGTGGCAAGATCCTCACATTGCTGGTCAGATAAGATCAAAGGTGCTGTAGAAGAACCTACAACTTTAAGATCTTTAAGTATAGAAAAAATACTTTGAGCGGGATAGTTGCTATTCCTAATTTCGTGTGCAAAATAGCCCACCCTATCCTTCTGGATGGCCCTATGGTAGTTCTTGAGTGCTGCCTAATAATACCTATTCAATACCGGCTCATAATCCCGTCTCCGTGACCGTTCCAACCTTTTGCATGCTTTCTGCATAGTAGCAAGCTTACTGTTTACCGCAGACTGGGTTTGCTTTTGTGACTCTTAGACCACTTAGCAGGGATAAGTACATCAAGAGGCTGCCAAATCCAGTAAAATAGAGCCTGATAGGATTTATCGGGTAAGCTGAGAGTGTGCATAGAGAGGAGGGCATGAAATTGTTCAGTGTTCAATTTGTGCCAATGACGTTTGAAGGATGACTTCTGAACCACCCTCTGAGAGGGCTCTACCCCTGAGAGTGTCATGGGCATCAAATAGTGGTCACACCATCTCATTGGGATAGGAGTATTAACTGTGAGAGTAGGAAGATTTAAAAAAACTGGGTCAAGCAGGAGGCCTGCAGAATGGGGGCGGCCTAGGACCAGTTGAGTCAGCTGACAAGCAGCAAGATCTGCTAAGAAACTGCATGTTTCTGTGTCATGTGGACTATCCAAATGTAGGTTCAGGTCACCAAAGATACTAAAATTGGCAGATCTCATAAGAGCTGACTACATCAGTGAGTGCTACCCTAAACTCTTTACATGGCCCTGGCGGGCGATATACCCGTAACCCAGATATAGTGTAATTGGTGTTAAAGGAGACGCAAGCACTCACACCCCACCAAGACCTCCTTTGAAAAGGTGCAGGTATAGCAAGATTAAAAAAAAAAACACTGCCACCTCTCATCTCTCTGTTGAGAGTCACTATGCTGAAGCCCTGGGGAGGTGCAAAACCTGGCTCAACCACAATGTCAGCTGAAAGCCAGGTCTCTGTTAAAAAGAGGACGTCAAGAGATTCGTCCTGCAGCAAGTCATGCACCTCAGCAAAATGCTTTGCTAAAGAGTGGCAGTTAAGGCTTAGAAGTTTGATAGTATGCCTGGAGGAGGGGGCGGCAATAGGAGAAGATGTGATAGCCCAGGAATTAAAGCCACATTTTATACAGCAGAACGGGCCCTCCAGCAAATTAAATGGAGGGTGGTTACAGAGGCTGACCAGTTTCCTGACAGCCTGAAGGTCTCCATTAGAGTAGAATTGTCTACCTCTAGTTTAACCGGCTACATGTCTGGCGACGTCCAGGCACGGACAGGCGAAGACGGGCTTGCCTTAGGCTCACCTTTGGCACGCCAGCGGCACGCCCGCTGCGCATCCGTGGTGGCATCTGTTAAATAGGGGGAGAGCGGCGAAACTGAACCGCCCCCTCCAACCCCGGAGGTGCTTCACCAGCAGGCAGGGCAGAGAAGCCAAGTGTACGCTCTCCACAACAAACGTCACGCAGCCGCAGTGGAATGGGGCGAGTACCGAGGCTCACAGCAGGTATGAAGCACACAAGTGCAATTGCAATTAAAAGCACAGCGAAATTCACTAAAATCAATAAACAGCGATAACACAGATACAAGTAGAGACAGGCAGCCTCACCAGAAGCTGCTGCTCGTCTGCAGTGGCATCTGTTAAATGGGGGAGAGCGGCAAAACTGAACCGCCCCCTCCAACTCCGGAAGTGCATCACCAGCAGGCAGGGCAGAGAAGGCAAGTGTACGTGCTCCACAACAAATCGCCCTCAGCTGCGGTGGAACGGGTTGAGTACCAAGGCTCACAGCAAGTAGGAAGAACACAAGTGCAATTGAAATTAAAAGCACAGCAAAATTTACTAAAATCAATAAACAGCGCTAACAGCTTTACACATGCCTCTGAGATAAGCCTGTCTGCTCATGCCAAGTTACCAAGGGGGTGAGCAGGGATTATTTTAGAAGTGTATCCCCCTACCCTGACTAGGAAGAAGGGTCCCTACTTGGACAATGGTGCAAACCATTGCCACTAGAGACCCTCATTTCTAACAGCATTGATGTGCATAAAGCAACATAACACTAATTAAAACATAACAGGTCACAACACAATAAAACATTAAAAAGTAACTCAACACAACAACCATCCCATCACATTACAAAAATGCAGCACAATAACACAACAGAACAAAAGTAACAGAAAGCATCATATTGAAATTACAACTTCAAATTTGCAAAAACATTAATGTAGTAAATTACTGTCTTGAGAAATCTGCTTTTATAATGCGATGTTAAAAGGTGTTTTCACCGAAACACTGCTGTAGGACAGTTGATTATTAGAAGGTGGGGGTATTCACCCTTTACTACTAATAATACCATAATCACTTAAAGTTTCAGACAAGTCTCAGTAAATTAATACTTGCTTGTTAGAACTGTCATCATTAGGGTGGTCTTTCACCAGACTTCTTGCCCTTTGCCTCCCAATTATATTGATTCTTTTTGTTGGCCTTAGGAATCTGAACACTTTACCACTGCTAACCAGTGCTAAAGTGCATGTGCGTCACCCCTAACACATAATGACATTGGTGTCTACCTGATTGGCATATCTGTTGTACTGGTAGGTCCCTTGTAAAGTGGTATACCATATACTCAGGGCCTGTACTTCAAATGCTACTAGTGGGCTGCAGCCCTGATTGTGCCACTCACCTAAGTAGCCTTTCAAACCTCTCCCAGAACTGCCACTGCAGTGCCTGTGTGTGCAGTTCCCTTCCACTTCGACTTGGCATTTAAAAATACTTGCCAAGCCTTAAACGTCCCTTTTATTACATATAAGTCACCCCTAAGGTAGGCGCCATGTAACCCTAAGAGCAGAGTGCCATGTAATTAAAAGATAGGACATGTACCTTTAGATTTTGAATGTCCTGGTAGGGGCAAGGAGCCTTTTTTGTTTTACATTACTGTGAGACCTACCCCTCTCATAGGCCAGCATTGGTAATTCCTTAATACACTTTTCAGCTGTAATTCCTGATCAGAGAGGGGTAGCTTTTTCAGGTTTAATATCTTTTGAATGATAATGAGAAATCCTCCTTACTGGTGAAGTTGAATTAGTGTTTTAGAAATGTCACCTTTAGTAAGTAAACATTTCTCTGCACTTTCTGCTCTATGTGCCTGACAGCCTGTCACAAACATAGGAAGGAGAGGCTCATCTGCATTCTGAGCACTCATCTGCATCCATCTGCATTCCGATGGGTCTTCCTGGGCAGGAGGGAATAGAAAGGGCTGACACACTTCAATAGGTAGTGTCCTGTCCACACAAAAGCACTGATTTACCTACACAGGTAGCTTGGCAGCAAGGACTGGGTTGAAAGGGATCCTTGTCCACTTCAGAGAGCTGTTTTGAAGTCACCCCCTACATCAAAGGCACTTTTGATTATAAATATTTGTTCTCTGACCCCCAAAAATCAGCTGCTTCTGAATCTTGAACCGAACGTCTGTCAGGAGGACTGCTGTGCTGCTTAAAGGACTCAACTGAACTGCTTTTCTGCTTGTTGCCTTGCTGCCTGCTACTCCCTGACTCTGTTGAAGGAGAGATAGACTCTGCCTTCAGTCCAAGTGCTCTATAAGTGCTTGCTGGGTTCCCTCCTACTCTGCTACAAAACCGGTGCATCGTCACTACAGTGCCGGTCGGAACAGACGCAGCACCCTTGAGCACCAACACAGAGACTGTTTGACAACAGTAGTTTTACAACTTGCGCGGCCCGACGGCGACACTCTGCACGGCTCAACAACGATGCATTGCCTTCATCTCAGTAAAGCTCGATGACACAATGACTCAATTGTGTGAAAAAGATTGCTTTGCTCCAATCGAGGTACTTTCTCAGTGTGCCCTGCGTGGGTCTTTTAGCCAGCCTGCCCTCCTTCGCGGTCGGCCTGAACTTTGAATTTGCACCAGTCGCTTGCAACTTCAAGTAACCTTTTGACCGCTTGTGACTTATAAGCATTCTTTTTTGCATTTAATCTTTAAAAAATTGTATCTTGACTTCTACTGAATGGAAGTTTGTTGTTTTGATCTTATTTTGCTCTGATAAATATTCTCTATTTTCCTAAAGATGTGTGGAGTCTATTGTGAAGTACTCATTGTCTTACTGTGTGTGTTGCACAAATACTTTATACATTGCTTCTGTAGATAAGTCTGACTGCTGTGTGCCAAGCTACCAGAGGGTGAGCACAGGTTATCTTTTAGGGTGTATGTAGCTTACCCTCACTAGAGTGGTGGTTCCTAGCTGGCCTGAGTGCAGACCTCAGCCAATCAGAAATCCCATTTATAACATTTATCCCATTTATGCTCGACCCTTGGCAAACAAGCTGTCATGCTTAGGCATGTGTAAATCATGTAATATCACCAAAACAGTACATAACTAAACAACTCAACACAAATAAAGTCCAACACTAATTTATAATAATAGGAACATTTTGTATCCTTAAATTGACACCAAAATGATGAAAGTCCAATGTAGAGAACTGGAAGTATGAATTTCTGAAGATTAAATTAAAAAATGTAGTTTATAGTATCCAGAAGCTTAAAGCACCCTCCACAACCACTAGGGAGCATGCTACTGGGACAAAGTCAAAGTTTCAGGCAGACCGCAATGGACTGCCAGACAGCTAGGTTGCAGATTTGGTCTCAGTAAATGTTTACCTTCAGACTTAGACATTTTATTGGGTCTTTTGTCTTGTCAACAGGCTCTTCAGCTGGAACTCAGACTAGTTGGATATTAAGTTCGAGTCAACAACAGCAGCTGGTGCAGCTCAGGGGAAAGTTGGGAGTTGAGTGTTCGGAGTTGATGGTGAAGAGAAACACGGACAAGGTGAAGTCAGCTGCGGCTCGATGGTAGCTTGTTTCTCCAGGTAAGTCCCAGTCTTTTCCTTTAACTTCGGACTTTCTGGTTCTTCTGGAGCTTTTGAGCAATATGAATCTGTGTGGTCAGTCCAACTTGCAAGTCAACCTTGGCAGCTTCACTCTCGATGTCAGGACCGTCTTCTCCTGGAGCATTTCTGCAAAACTTTGTAGAACGTTTTCAAGTTTGCAGAGTTTGCTGTTTACGGGTTCTTTTGGGAAGATAAGTGTCCTCTAGCCCTGGCCAAGGGTTCAGAGGCTCTGGGTAGCCATTTAGGGGCCAGGACTCAATCTCCCATAATGCACTTGTGCCGGCCAGGGCATATCCAGTTGCAACGTCTCATTTGGTGTATCCTCTCTTTGACTTTTTCAAATCTGTTGTACCTATTGCTGATCAGGGAATATACTCCTTTTCTTTTGGAGCCAGTCACAGTCTTTTCTTTATGGAGCCTTGTGAGTGCAGCAGGTGCAGTCCATCAGAGTGCAGGTATTTCTTTGGTACAGTCTAGGGGTTCAGCGGGGCAGTCCTTGTTCTCTTCTTCATTTCCAGGAAGTGAGCTGATGAGCTCTGTAGAACTTCCTTATTTATCCTTCATTTCTTGGCTTTGGGGTGGGGGGGCACCCTAACCATAGGAAATAAGCTACCTTACCCTAGTATAACTACTTCCCATGAAGTGTGGCAAACCTCCAGCCCAGAAAACAACATTCTTCAAGAAATCAAAATGGAGAAAATCTCTCGTTGGAGTGTGTGTCTGTGTCAGCCAACCAAGAGGTGTGACTAACAACTGATCACACTCCCCTTCTAGCCCATCTCCTAGTCTAATTGAGGAGGCACCCTTCTGGTTAGAGGTCAAATAAATGGGGGTGGCCTGGGTCCTGTGACATCTGACATATGACGGAAGCAGAGGTCGGCCCGGAACCAGGGTTCGATTCCCGACGCGGCAGGATCTTGGGCCATGGTCAGCGGACTGGATAATTCTCGCCTCGGTGCCTACTCCAACCATGGGTCCCACTCAGCAACTCTGGGCAATAGCTTGCTTAATATCTACTAACGGCCCCATCAGCGCCGGGCATGCTTGTCTTCACCTTGGAGATGCCCTGGAGGGACCATCTCACAGGGAAAGCCAGGATGGGTTCCCCAGCGGTATACAGCGCCGGGACACCCCTTTGCTGGGGCAGCTGTGCGCTTTACAAGTATACGACATTTAACATTTAACATTTAACATTTAAACATTTAACATTTAACATTTTCTGCAGAGGCCACTGGTGTTGAAGTCCAGCTTACCTACCCGGTCCCCTTCCTCTCCCTGGCTTCTCCTGGAAAGGGATCTCCTCACACCAATTAACTGTAATATTGCCACCTCAGGCCTCTTCACACTTACTCAGGGAGGAGATTGGCTCAGGCTGTCAAAGGCTCACAAATAGAAGAGGCTGCTACAGAGCTGCTTTAGGTAAGTTCAGGTTAGTAAGTTCTAAAACTACTTTCCTGTAATAGTTATAATAAATCCGAGGTGGCAAGTTTTTGGGTTTAATGCAACTATTAATTAGATAATTTGAGTAATATGTCCAACTAGCTTCAATCCATGGTTAGACTTTAATATATTTTATAAAGGCTTCCCCACGTTAGCCTGTTGGTGCTAGCAGCGATACAATAGGGAAAAACTACTTTGACTGTTCTTCCCTACCAGGGCGTTAAACACCTCTTTTTTATTGTCCTTGCTTTTTATAACTATCCACCCTAACTTTGAAGCACTAAGGGCAAACATTAGGGGTGATATATAAATAATAAAAAGGTTGTTTTGGACTTTGGTAGTCCCATTAATTCCAAAGTCACATTTGGGTCCATTTTTGTTTCAAATCCAGCCCACAAAGCAGGTCTGGCTTTAAAATGACACCAGACACCACAGCAGTGCATACTTAAGTGCATTAAGGCCACTTGGGTCTCTACATCTATATGCCCTACCATATGCTAGGGACTTACAGGTAGGCTGTCTTTACCAATTAGAATTATACCATTCAGCATATGCCTTTAGATTATATAGCACTGGCCCCGGGCTTGGTTAGCAGAGCCCAGGGCACTTTGAGAGTCACTAACCACCAGCATCAGTCAAACAAGCATTGGCATAGCCATTAGGTTTAGACTTTGGGACATTATAAGTGTTTAGCCGGAGTTATTGGATTTGCCAGTGTTTTCAAGCTTTGTTGTAGAGCATTGTAGCTGCTAAGCAGTATGTTGAAAAGGTATAATTAAATAGTGTTATAAGCATTTTTGTTACCTCATATAATACCAAGAAAACAACAGGAGAGCGGAGGTTGGAAATAGTACTTGAATTACAAGCAGAGGACAGACACTAGAGGAGAATCAATAGATGCCAGATTCCAAGAGCAGTGCTACGCAAACAATGGATGGACGGAATGCTGAATAAACAATACATCCATCCCCAGTCAAGAGATCTGGGTTAAATCCATTGTTCTTTTGCTCACCAAGCCACCCCAGTTTAGATCCAGCCATATGCAAATCAGTCTTGACCCTGTGCCTCATCGGAATAGTTCAGACCGAACTGCCAAGCAAGGTCCTCCCTGGACTGGAAACAAGCATCCTGGGACCGGTTTTTGGGTATTACCCTTCATCAGCCAGGCTAGCTTTAATCCAGTGGCACAGTGAGCAAGGGACCCACGTCTGGACATACCCATCCCAATTAGGGTGAAAAACTGCTGCGCAAACAAATGATGGACGGAATAGTGAATAAATCATACCTTCACCTCCAGTCAAGAGATCTGGGTTAAATCCATTGTTCTTTTGCTCACCATGCCATCCCAGTTTAGACCCAGCCATATGCAAATCAGTCTTGACACTGAGCCTCATGGGAACAGTCCAGACCGATCTGCCAAGCAAGGACCTCCCTGGACCGGAAACAAGCATCCTGGGAGGAAGGAAATATTCCAGAGATAAATGGATGGATGAATGAATATGAAGAAGTGTGGGCTGGTGGACGGAAGGACATGTGGATGAATGGATAATGAATGGGTGGATGAATAGTTGGATGAGTAAGTGGACGGATGGCTGGATGATCTGTTTGTGCTTAGATGACTGGTTGGATGCATAGCTGAATGAATAAATGAACATGTAAAGTTCCGCCCTTTAATATGAATAGCCACGGCGGTCCGCTGGATCAAGCGTAGATACACTAAAAACACATATAAAGGTGAGTTTTGACATTTTTCCCACCCAGGACTTATCTGTGTGTCACGTCACATGTCACGACCAGTTCATGAGACAGTCTATAGAATTCACTTCCAACAGCGGCACGAGCATTGGTGATGACAGCTGAAGGAGCGTCCGTGGTATACAACTTCTATACCACTATGGGCTGTGTTCTCTATGCCATGTGATCATTCTTTTGCCAGATAACACTAGTGTACACAGTGGGTAAATTTCCTTTGCATTTCTGCATAGAAAGCCAAGCGTAGTCAATTCAATCCGAACACACGTTCCCTCCGTTACTTTACATTTCAGGTGGCGGGGTGAGGTAGGATGACCCTAAAAACTCATACAATCCAAAGCCTTTTTTAGGCGCCTACAGGGTATGTGTTTTTAAAGCGATGCACACATCTAGTTTCTGTATCAGTGTAAATGCTGAGGTGGGGAAAAGGGTCATAGATGGGGGCATGCCCTACTTGTGAATGAAAGTTGGCCCAAAGTGCATCACAATAGCCAAGGGCTCTGTATTTCTCCTTAGCTGAAGTATCTAAGTGCCCTCCTCCTCCCCACACAGTGGAAAATGTAAAATAATGATATGTTATTTTTTTAAAAGCCTCTCCATGGACACATTGTATTACTTCAGTAGGCGCAAGCAAACTTTAGCAACAGGACCCAGTGAAAACTACTCGTAACTGGTCAACATGAGTTTTCACTGGGGAAGATAATTAGCCCAAAATCACACAGAGCGGTAAAGCGGGGAAGCCAGGATTAGAAACCTGGTTGCCTAGAGAAAACTGTCAGGTTGCATAGTGTGCTATATGGGTGTCCTAACTTTGTGCATCCAACACATGACCCACTGCTCAGCGGTAATCAAGAAGGAATTTGGGACTCACCATCCTGACCCGCGGTCTCCAAGTATTCCGCCAGGTCACAACCAAAGGCACCCATTCCCTTTTTCTTGAACTTTTGCCCCTTCTTCTTTTTGAGTTAATCCAGAAAGCGGCACCCCTAGGTCCTCCGAAAAAAAACCAGCAGGGCCCCTCGGACCTTCAGGCAGCCTCACGTGCTGCGCCCTCCTCCTTTGACATGGATGCTGGATGCTAAGCAACAGCCTAGGCACAGGAACATCAATACCTATAGGGATGCCCTGCCGCTGTGGGTGCGGGAAGAAAACGAGCAGCCGCCGGGGCATTTTGAGTGGGGGACATGTATGTGCTATTTATATAGCTCTTAAATCCCCAGCTATCTAAGAGCTTGCTTCTTCCAGTTGACTGTGTGCGGTGAGCAAGAAAAATGGTATCACACCTGGAGCAACAGGGCGGCTCTAGTTACTACAATTGTCATAGACCATTGGGTGAGATTGTGTCCGTCTTTAACGCGGCTCCTGGAATTATAACGCATAACACAACCGAGGGGTGTAATAAACAAACTTGGCACAAGTTTTGAAGTTGAGATGCGGAATGTAAAAAAAAACAGGCATTTGCAGTGTAATAGGACTCGCATTTACTTGAGACCTATTGCATTGCAAACAGCAGTGCCGGCGGGCGAGAGGGCTTGAACAACAGGAGTGCGGGGGGGAGAGAAGGCACGGACTGCGGGGGGGCATGGGAAGAAAATAGAAAATAGTGCTCACAATCTAAATAAAACATACTGTGCAACACAAGCCAATGAAAAAGATAGGTGGAGAGTGGGCGGAGCTTCCACGCCATACTGAAGTATGCATGACTCGCAAAGCGAGCAGTGCCTGCACGCTGCTGCAGGCTCAACCTAAAAATGAGGGGCTGATCAGGACAAAATGGATGGCTTTCCCATAATTGTATAAACTAACCATTTGTTAGTCAAAAATATTTTTTGATTCGTCCCTTCCTGACTCAAACAAATAATCATCAATACTTTCCACTCTGGAATTTTTAATTTAAGTATGGGTATTTCCAGGAGAAGGGCAAACTATGAGGGTGTGCATGCGTTCATCTGTACTCAGTGCAGAAAGAGAGAATGTCCCCTCTCTTAAGAACGTCTCTGATCATCTAAATTGAAGGAGCTACAAAAACTCTTATGTTTCTGTTTTAAACTATTGGTTATGTAGCTCATGTGGCAGGAGACAAAAGTAAGAGGCAAAACCAGCGAGAATTCAATTCTTTTTGCAGGATCAACATATTGAGTATGTAAGTGGAAGTAGGTGAGTATAGATTTACTATTCCTAACTACATATATGTGGAGTTAAGTATAGTAAAACTTTGTTTCCCATAGATACTTACCTTCACAATATTCTTGTCCTTGATATTCTTGAAACAATATTTTGTTTGCATGATATTTTTAACTCGACATGGCGGTCCAAGATGGTGGAGTCAATCAATCAATCAATCATAGACATTTATAGAGCGCTCTACTTACCCGGAGGGTCTCAAGGCGCTAGGGGAGGGGGTGCTGCTACTACCCGAACAGCCAGGTCTTGAGCTTCTTCCTGAAGGCGAGGTGGTCTTGGGTCAGGCGCAGGTCGGTCGGGAGGGAGTTCCAGGTCTTGGCGGCCAGGTAGGAGAAGGACCTTCCTCCTGTTGTCGTGAAGACGCCTTAGAACACAGCTGCCACCGGGGCTCCCGTGGATATACCCGTTTTTGATGCTGGAAGCACTTTAGTTATATTTACACCCAGCGTGCTATTGTACCTGAGGTCTGTGGAGCTTGAGAAACCTCCGGCGTTCCGGCACTTCGATGGTGGTGGTGACTATGATGAGATGAAAAAGTGTCTTTTTACCGGCAAGGCTCTGTTGTTCAACATGATCTGCGGCGATCTCCATCGAGAACTCTGATGCCTACAGCGGAGGCGAGACGGAAGCTGGGTGAGAGCCAACGGGGAGAAATCAGCTGTTAGAAACTGTTGATAAATGATAAATGAGAAGGCAGAGCACACTAACATGACATTCTACATATTTTTTTAAGTCGAGTGTGTGCCGTACCTATATTTTCTCCACGCTTAAGGGACATTAAGCTCTGTCTGTTTAAAGAAGAACAACACTGCAAGTACCAGAATGCAATGGGAATAGCCTGTGTGAGCCCATATGCTTCCTCTTCTTTTGGTAAAGAACACGCTGATGGTCTCACGTTTCATGAAGCTTTTCTATATTGTGAACATGCCGGCAAGTTGTCAATGGTGAACTGCAGATAATGACAGTCGGTACTCTTTTGCAGTGCCGTCACCTTATCACCTCACAGCATAGGAAGAGGTTTGCTCGAGGTCGCTGAATGTTTTGGCTCTGGCTGATTCGCCGTTTGGTGCAACAACCCACCCAGCGCCTGGCTTACCTAAGCAAGGGATCGGCTTACGGCTGGACAGGTTGGCGACTTGGTCGAGGACGAGCGCCTCGCGCTACGAAATTTGGAGAGGAGAAGAACCTGCTGAAGCTACAGAAAGCGGAGGAAATGGCTCCTAAAAACGTACCTAGATCCACTCGGACAGCTAAAACTGTGGTAATTGACCAAGTAACAACACCATTGACGGCTCGGGTCTCAACTGTAGCTTCTACTACAGCTCTGTCAGCTACGATCACGGCTTATTCAAGCCTGCCGAACACTACAGCAAAACCACCTGCAAAATCACCAGTGAGAGCCATCGGAGGGAACAAACAGGTACTGCGCCCTCCTACTTTGATTATTGATGGTATTTGTCCTGCTAGTACGATTGAAGCAAACAACTCGCACTCTATCTTAGAATCAAACCGGAGAGCTCCTTAGAAAAGGAAAAAGAAGAAATTAATACAACTTCTCCATGTGTCAAAACCGACCCTATCGGTACACCGACAAAATATCGATTTTTAAATATCGATATACAAAAATATCGAAGTTTAAATATCGATGGGACAAAATATCGAAGGTAAGTAATATCGACAGTCTTAATATCGATATTAGTATAATATCAGTAATATCGAAGTTTTAAATATCGATGTCAATAATATCGAAATAAATAACTTTGATGTTACTAATATCAATTTTTAAATACATTTAGTGTATATTATATTGTATTTATTATGTTTTATTATTTATTTTTAATGTAATTTAATTAAATATTGTCTTTTACTTCTGTAGCGGGTTGTGGGTTTATAGGGGAATAGGGTGGGAAGTAATTTAATTATGTTAAATTAATTATTAATTAGTAGGAATTATTAATTAATTAATTGAGAAATAATTTTTAATTAATTTTAAATAATTGATTAATTGATAAATATGTTCCGTAGCGGGTTATGGGTTTATAGGGGAATAGGGTGGGAAGTAATTTAATAATAATTAATTAATTAATATATGTTTGTACATATTTTAATTAATAATTAATTGGTAATTAATTTATATTAATTAGTTAATTAATTAATATAATTTTGTACATATTTATAATTATTAATTAGTTGGTAATTAATTAATATTAATGCTTTAATTACATTAATTATAGTAATTTTTTTATATATAATTTTTTGTTATTCTTAATTAATTAATTGGGAAAAATAATATTAATTAATAAATTAAATTAATTACAGCTAATGTGCTAATATATTTACTTTATTGTTATTGTTAATTAATAATTAATTGGTAATTAAATAATATTAATTAATTTTGGGTAAAGGAGTATTTTTAGGGTTCAGGGTCAGTTTTCAGTTTTTGGGTAAAGGGGTATTTTTAGGGTTCAGGGTCAGTTTTCAGTTTTTGGGTAAAGGGGTATTTTTAGGGTTCTGGGTCAGTTTTCAGTTTTTGGGTAAAGGGGTATTTTTAGGGTTCAGGGTCAGTTTTCAGTTCATGGGTAAAGGGGTCTTTTTAGGGTTCAGGGTCAGTTTTCAGTTTTTGGGTAAAGGGGTATTTTTAGGGTTCAGGGTCAGTTTTCAGTTTTTGGGTAAAGGGGTATTTTTAGGGTTCAGGGTCAGTTTTGGGTTTTTGGGGTACAGGGATATTTTTAGGGTTCAGGGTCAGTTTTGGGTTTTTGGGGTACAGGCGTACAGGGTAAAAACAAAAAAATATTACATTAAATCAAATAAATAACATTAAAAAAAATTACATTAAATTATTAAGTGTTTTATTTATTTTAAATGTATATGTATTAGTTTTAATTTTGTTTTAATATTTTTATTTAATATTTGTAAAATTATATGTATTTTAAAATTATTTTTACATTATTATTAATACATTTAAAAAAACAATATTTTTGATTCCGATATTTTTGTACTACGATATTATTTTTTCGATATTTTTGTACTTACCTTTATGAAGATAGGATTCCGATATTTTTGATGTCGATATTTTTGCTCCGATATTTTTGTATTTCGATATTCTGTCTGTCGATATTATGTCAGACATTCGACCCTATCAGTATATCGACACAAGCAGAAGGAACAGAACTAAGAATAGGTTTGGACCCTACTCCTCAAGAAGCGATTACATTTGGGGAGCCGGAATTGTAATTGGAATCCCAGAATCTTCTACTGGGGAAAACAGCGCTAGTTCAGCTATTATGACTGTGACACCTCCCATAGTGGAGGCGCAGGATGGTGATGGTGATGGTGGAGGTGAAGGTAGAGGTGGAGGAGCAAGAAGCTGCTCTCCTGAGGACTCGGAATATGAGGAGACAGAGGAGACAGAGGAGGGAGAGGAGCATGGGACGAGGGGTAGAGACTCCATAGCCAAATACATGGCGGATCGGAGGGGCAAAGCTAAACAAAAGAAAACAGCCAAAGTAAGAAAGGCAAAAGACCACCAGCAGAGGGTCTATCCCTAAGTAACACCGCTCCAGCTATAAAAAGTATATAAACTTGGACAAAAGTCCTCTTAGAAAATTGATTTAGGCTTAGGGACTAGTGAAAAATATGACCCTTCGATTGTCGGGCTCCACTCTTCCGGTTGATGAATCTCAGATAAACTGTGCAGACCCCCGCCTGTCTCCCCAGCTCCCCCTACTCCAGTTGTGGATGTAGACACTGCCCCGTTACTTGGCCCTACTAATGGGGCTCAGTATTGGTAACTTCCCCTGTAAGGCTCGAAGTATCAAGTCACGGTCTTGGCTTACCAACATGTATGCCTTCTGGCAACTCGGATTCCCCCTATAATACTTCGTCAGGCGGCATGGAACAACGCGGCTCTGAAATGTCCCCTTTTGAGGTTATCCTACACACTTTAACTAGCCACCGTGCTGAGGCGCAAGAACACTTTCTGCAATTACGGGGAGACAATACCAAGCTTCAGAACTCACTGACAGAAATGACCTCTAAAAACTAGGTGGGATGTCACAGGAAATAGAAACCCTTCAGCAGAGAGTTGTTGGTATCGAAGCGAGCGCAGCTCACACTGAGACAGCTCTGAATGACCATGAAAGTCAGATTCTTGCTTTACAATTGAAGGTCGAGGACTTGGAGAACCGCCAACGCCGATCAAATTTGAGACTCTTTGGTATTCCGGAGGGGGCTGAGGGGTCGGACGCAAGGGCTTACATTGTGAAATTACTAAACAAAGCCCTACCTGATTTAGCTGATTGGGATTGGGATTCTCAGGTCTAGAGAGCACACCGTCTTCCCCCATTTCAGAAGAATAGGGAAGGCAAATACCCAAGGCCGTTTATTATTTATTTTCGGAACTTTCTCTTAAGGCAGGCAGTAGCTTTAAAAGCACGCCCAAACTCTCCAATCAAGATTGAGAATATGTCTTTATTTGTACGCTCAGACCTGAGCAAACTTACAATGGATAGGAGGTGGAGATTAAAAAAGTTGATAGACCCCTTAAAAGCCATTGGGGGACAAGCATTTTTGCAGGAACCTGCTTGTTTAAAAGTCATTAAAGGAGCTCATACCTATTATTTCTCGTATGAGAAGGAGGCAGAAATAATGCGGTCTAAGATGAGCTAAGCTTTGAGTTAAAATTTTTGCGATGAGTACTTTCTTTTTTCCCCTTGACCTTTTTTTTTTTTAGTTCGGGGGGGGTAGCAACTGAAATGCTTCCTTTTTTTAAAAATCTTTTGTTGATGTTTATAAAAGAAAGGCGGGTGGTCTAGGGGCCCCGGTGCTGTTGTGCTCTGAGCTGCCAATACAACGGCAGAAGTCACGGAGGGGGCTCCCTCTGGTTCTGGGTTGAGGGGGGGAGGGCGGGCCCACGCTCTCTGAGGGGTAGCTGTTTGGGGTCGGGTTAAAAAATTCAAAAAGACAGCACCTTGTGAGGAAGGTTTGAATTTGAAAAGAAGGTATTGTTGTTTGTCACTATATTTTTTGCACAATAATGTACAGTATGGCAAAACTGGTTTAAATTACCGATTAAAATGCATGTTTTAAAATGCTTAGCGTGAAACGTATCAGGCCTAAATAGCAAGAACAAAAGAAAACTTATCTCTGAAGCATTAAGGCTGTACAATCCTCAGCTAATTTTTTTTATCTGAGACACATATTTCTTATAAGGATAGAAAGTTACTTAACCAGCTGGGTTATGAGGTTATAGTTTGTTCCTCTCAACAGATTTCGCTTAGGGGAGTTGCTATATTAAAAGACAAAAGATCTAGAATTGAAACAATCAAATCTGGTACTGATAAACTGGGTCGCTGGGTGATAGCGCAAGTTTGTATCGGCAATCATAAATATGTACTTTGTGGAATTTATGGCTCCAATACGGATGAAGCTTTTATTTTTGATGAACTGAACTTGGAATTGTTGGGGTGGGAGGGAGAACTTATTATAATGGGGGATTTTAATGGTATTATGGATTACCAGCAGGATACAACAAGGCTGGGTACTTTTCAGTGTATGCATAAAGTGAGGGCTGCTATTCTAGATATCAGTAGGGTACACAATATTAAAGACGTATGGCGCTCTCTCTATCCAGACATACCTAGTTATACGTTCTACTCAGCCCCTCATAAACTTTGCTCATGTATTGACATGGCATGGGCAATGGATCAAATAATCCAGAATAGCTCTATGGAAAAGTGCCCCCGGGTTTCCTCAGATCACAACCCTATCTTATTAACATATAGCTACTCTGAAGGCCAAAATATTCCAAGATTGTTTTCAATTCCCCGTTATCTATTGACCGATACTGGTTACATCTCTCAGCTCAAGTTGCATCTGAGTGAATTTATTAAAATAAATCTTCATACGGCCTCTCACATCTGCATTTGGGACACTTGTAAGGCCAGCATTAGAGGCCACGCACAACAATATATTTATAAACAGAATTCGGAATGCCGTAAAACTAATAATAAACTAATAGCAGATATTAGGGAATATGAAATTCTATTGGCTGACTCGCTTCATTTGTGCTCCACTAATATCGTTGAAACAGAGCTTACACTTGGAACATTAAAATCTAATCTCAAGACAACCTTTATTGAAAAAAGCTGCGCTAAAATGCATAAGACCAAAGTTCTGTATTATGAAGGGGGGGATACAATTGGCAAGCTATTGGCTTATCAAGTGGCAGATGATAGAGCTCAGACCCGTATTAAATGTATAAAAGGTGCAAATCAAATTATTTATAACCAACCGGCGCAGATACTGACACAATTTACGGAGTATTATAATACCCTTTATACCCCAGAGAACCAACCACTTACATCTGATATCTCAGATTATTTGGAAAATAACTTTAAGGAAAAATGCAACCTATCTGGCTTAGAACATCTGTCGGATGATATTACCGAGCTAGAACTAAGGCAGGCTATCATATCCTTACCTAAGGGGAAGGCCTCATGGGAAGATTCAATTCTGGTGGAATTATATCAAATCTGTATGGAGGAAATAATTCCCCGTCTACTCCTAGTTATACAACATATTGAGGCAACAGGGAAGGCCCGAACTCCTGGAACACAACAAAAATAATTTTCTTCTTAAAAAAGGGCAAACCAGCTGAAGAATGCGGGTCGTACAGGCCAACTTCCCTGATTAATTCAGACGTGAAGGTCTTCGCTAAGGTTTTGGCAAACAGGCTGGCAGTGGTTCTCCCTCGGATTGTTAGCAAACAGCAACACGGATTTGTCTTGGGTAGAGACACTACGACCCACATTAACACAGCTATCACAGCCTTCGACATAGCAGAGACAGAAACCTCCCCACTCGGCATGATTTTATTAGATGCCGAAAAGGCTTTTGACCGGGTGGGGTGGGACTACCTCTGGTCCGTGTTGTCTTTCATTGGCTTCAGGGGCAAAGTGGTCAGCTGGATTCAGGCTCTGTACGATAAACCCACGGCTAAAATCAGCTATTCAGGTATGCTATCCTCTGCCTTTTCAATTGCACGGGGCACTCGGCAGGGGTGCCCGCTGTCACCTCTGCTCTTTGCCCTGTCCATCGAGGCATTCCTGCTGGCACTCCTCGTACAACCGAGGATAATCCCGTTTAGCTCAGGATCCCATTGCTTGAAAATACCTGCATATGCGGACGACATTGCGATATATTCCTCCAATGTCAAATCAGCATTAGAGGGTATTATGGTCGAAGCAGAAAAATTTGGCAATATTTCCGGCTATAAATTAAATGTGAACAAAACCTAGATAGTTGTCAACTATAAACCTATGGGGGTAACTTTGGGGATATGTCAGGCTGCTAACTATTTAGGGGTAAAAATGTCATCAAAAATCTGTGACATAATCCCCATTAACTATTACGTGCTTGTTAAATCAACCAAGCTGCTTCTTTAAAAATGGCATAAATGACCACTAAATATCATTAGTAGAATTAACTTAATCAAGATGAAAATTCTCCCTAAGTTTCTTTATCTTTTTCGTTCTATTCCGTTGGCAGTTAATAAAAGTTTTTTTAAGAAACTCGATGGAATTTTTAGCAGTTTCATCTGGGGTTACCGGAAAGCACAAAAGAGCTTATCTTCATTAAAAGGGTCTATTGATATGGGAGGACTTAACTTCCCAGACTTTAAACTTTACTTCTGGGCTACCTTTATTGGGCGTCTTCGTTCCCTGCTCAATTCTGATTCAAGACATTTGTTTTTTCATACCATAATGCTGAACACTGATGCAAGCATGTTTTTGCTTAGATTGAATGACCCAAAGTTCTACAAAAGAGTCAAATTTAAGACTGCTCGAGATATTGCTAAGATCTAGTTTGGCATTTTGCTATTTTGTAAGACCTCTTTTTTTGACATTAAATTACGACTTTGGGGTAACCCAGGACTCCCGGGGATATTTAACTACAGCCAGGCTATTGTGTGGGCAACTCATGGTATTGCAACCTTGGGGGACTTGTATGGTACCAACAGCTTTTTAGACTTTGAGATATTAAAAAATGTATACCATCTTACGGAGCCTATGAGGTTTAAATATATTCAGATACATGATTTTTTGATCCGTAAAATGAAAATTCTAACTATCTCAGACTCTGATATTTGGGAGTGCCTCTACTCATCTAAGACCAAATCAGAAATTAGCACTGGCTATAGCTGTTTAATATCTTATGTAAAATACGATTGTTCCAAGTTAGCAGAGAAATGGAGCTCTAAACTGGGACTGACCATCTATCCAGAACAGATTGCACACTCTCTCTCTAAAATCAATAACTCAGTACAATCCGCCAGCCTACAATTACAACAATTTAAAACCTCGTGTCTGCTTTATCAAACCCCGAAAGTGATTCTTAAATGGTCTTCAAATGTACAATGCTCCGAGCGTACCAAATGCCCTAAATGTGATACGGTGGGCGCTAATATAGAACATATGCTATTTTCCTGCCCGCTATTGAATGATTTTTGGCTTAATTTGGACAAAATTTTGAAACTAAAATTAGCTAGGCCACCATTGCTTTCTGCCTCTACTGTACTCCTAGATATACATAGTAGTACCTTACCGCAACAGGCTCAAATTACTATTCTACTTTCCTGTGCTAAACTTACGATAGCTAGGGCACCACAGCCGCCACATATTATGAAATGGTGGTCAATGAAATACATAGCATGGAAGCAGGAATAGCCAGAATTAGGGGCACCAGGTCTTCGCTTAAATTTGAGAACATTTGGGCCAACTTTATTTAAAATTCTAAAATTTGTTTGTGCATGTGATCTTTCTTAAAATGGTATGAATTGTTTGTTTAACATTGTATATTTCTTGTATTTTGTACTCCTTTTTTTTGCCATTCTGTATATAATTTTTTTTTGTGTATAGATATTATTGGTATATTAGCAACGTCTTTGCTATGTTTTCACTCTGTGCTGTCAATAAAAATAAAAAATAAAAAAATAAAAAGATATTTTTAACTCGATATTTGTCCAAACACCCAACTACGCTACAGCAGTCATTAGCAGATACATATAGCTGTGTTTTTAATGTAGCTCTAAATGAAAGTTAAATAAAAATCAGTATTTCTTCTGAAAACACTGCTCAGCACAGCACAGCGACTGCAGCTATTTTGACACTATTCACCCCCTTTTCAAATGCATTACTTGGTATTGCTCTCAGGACTGGACTGGCCGTAGTGGGCATCAGGCATTGGGCCTTTGTCCCTCAGGCAGGAAGGGTGGGGGCCGGGTTTGCAGTGATGTTGCAATATCAAGCAGCAGTGCTGGGGGCCATTTCCTTAAGCATTGCACACTTGCACCCCTCCACCCCCCCCATCGGAGCCGGCCCAAAACAATTGCAAGGGCTGTTTTGAGTTCCCAGTCCGGCCCTGTTTGCTCTCCATGAGCCCTACCCCATCCCCTCAGGCTGTACATCATGCACAAGATACCACCAACTCCTTCTTGCCATAAGCTCATTCTCAGAACCAGTCCTACAACAACAACACAAAAGTAGTAGTGAATCAATAAAATATGGACAACGACATGACTTGTAGTGAAAGATAAACTGGCTGCTGAAACAGAACAGAAGTGCAATCCAGGTCTTTTCCACTACCTTTTGTTTGTTTGTATTCACATGATTTCATGCCATAAAGCATTTGCATTAATATGTTATTTTATCTGTTAAATCGTACATGTTACTTAAGCTTAAGGAATCCCCTAACAAGGGGGGGGGGGGCTTTGATTCACAATTGTTGATCCTGAAAATTTGGCATGAACAATTGCCACTCTCATTTGCTTTGGCATCAACATTTGGCCAAGTTCAACTTAATGCTCGCTACAACTGGCCCTTGTGTTCTATGGTTAGTTTTCTAATGTTATCTGATTTTAAACTAATTTGCACATGTCATTCACTTTCAGAGAGCATATCTTCGTCCAACAATTACATTAAACCATGGCACAACACTTATTTTACCTGGGTGACTACTCAACACAACTTCTTGTCAACAACCAATAAAATAGATGATAAATGCCCCTAACCAAAATTGACAAGAAAAGAACATGTAGAATAGATACTCACTGAACCAAAAGTTCCATACAGTTTTCTGGTAGTCCTCTCCGTTAAACCAACATCTCCAAAAGAAACCTTCATGATGAAAGGTGAGGGCAGGTCGTCTAGATTCCTTCAGGCCCTCCTTCGAAAACAAAACAAACCATATTCATAAATAAGCACATGCAGACATTTTGAGGTGTATGTAGTTAAGGTCGTAAAACATATGTGCCACCTTTTTAGATATAAAAAAGAGTGTGTTGCCGTGTTCAGCTGAAGAACATTTTGAACTTTTGCCACTGTACTGTAAACAATAAAAGAATTAAAAGGTAGTGCATTCAACAAGCACTATAGAAACTGAGCATGACAGAGGATGCAAACAAACTAGTGCCATTTGGGGAAATGCGACTGAGAACCATGCAATTCATAAAAATCAAAGTTGATAGTTGGCCAAGCATACTTACGGTTTAAGCCCAGCCAAATGGCGCCATCCCTTTCAAACTATGATACAACAAACAGGAATCTGAAACTGACTGATTAGCATTTATTTGATGTATCAAAATGTTTTGAGATTCATTTTGTGATTTTAGAAGGGGCAATGAAGAATTTCCGTCCCTATGGAGGGGAAGTCCTCATGGAACTACACAATTTTCTAAAAATATTGATGCTATGTGGAGGAATCCAGGAACTAGAAGTAAATTGAGAATGGTGTGGCACACTGGTTGATCTAAATAAAGGTTTTTTTCAAAGTTATTCAATTTGGGTGCAAGTGGCTATCTCTCTCTGACCTGTAGGCGTGGAACTGAAAGTGATTGAAAAGCACTGTGTGGGCCCTACATAATGTCCCCAAGTTGCACTGCGAGGGGTTGAACAACCTTTGCTATGAAGTTCAAAAAGTTAAATACAATGCTTTCAAATGTTAAAGTGAAAATCTTCTTTTTCTTGTTTTCTTTTTATATATCACGATGTAGTTTCTCACAAGTGAATATGATCATGTTATTGGCTCGAAAACAGTTTCATGGTAAAAACTTTTTCATATATGGTATTTCCCTAATCCCAATGCATTTCGGGTCGAAACCCTTCATCAGGGGATTCTTTCTCTGAAAATAAAAAATGGATCAATGATTCAAGGGCTTAGAACCTCTAATAGGATTTTCAGTTGTTGACCATAATGACCGTTAAATATATGTAGAGTCTACACAGAGAAATACAGGAAACCATTGGCAGTGGAGGACTTTTTTTTTTACTTACTTGTTATTGTTCAACTATATGGCACAATGGCAAAAAAGACCCACACTGTGTGTATGTATTTGTGGTATTTATATAATGAGAACATAGCTGAGAGGGTAAGGACGGCTACACAGAGACAAAGGCAAAGCTACTGTCAGAGAGATGTTGGAGCAGTAATTGGATAGTTAGAGTGAAAGTGAACTCTTACTGCATTCTAAGAAGAGCAGACATGCTGTAAAATCTACCCAGTAATTGCAACTGGAGGTTTTAACCTGAGGAAATGTTACTGCCACATTCAGACTTCATGAGGTCGGAATGGGGAATGACTAGCAGTTGATTTTTTACCACACCTAAAACAACACTTTTCAACCCTTTTTTTAGCTGTCTTGTATAGCGCGAACTAGACCCAAAGGTATCAGAGCGCTTTACATGAGAACCAGTTGCATTACAGATGGACAGATTCCTTTTTAGGAATGGAAAGACTACGTGATTTTCCCAGATTCGCAGGATGTTTGAGCTTCCCGCCAGAGGTGAATTTATGTGGAGTTTTTTTTGTGTTGATATTGTTTATTAGCGTTTATTAAATATAAGACAATAAAGTAATAAAATACAGAAATGTGAAATATGATCACATAAATTACATTGGAAGTATAGCATACCGTTAAATATATATAAATTCATAAGGATGAAGACTGTATCTTAGTTACATACAAGTAATACAATAATAAGATGTAAGAAGGATAAAGGAATTCAGTTGTGAATAAAACAATAAGCTATTTGATTGAAAAACTCAAATTACTTACGGTGAAAAAGAAAGTAAATTGAAAGCCAAAAAGATCAAGAACGAGACACAAGCTGAAGCATAAAATTGCGAATGAGTAAGTGAGAAAAAGACAGGAAATGTGGGTAGAAAGAAAGTGAAGAATAAAAAAGGAGAGATGTCAATGCAGTAGAATATAAAAGAATAGAACGTATAGTATAGAAAATTATATGGGAAAAGAAGAAAAAAAGGAGCAAATTGGAGGAGAGCAGATTTAGAACAGGTTTTCAGTGCTGATATGTAAATGTGTGACAGTAAAGGTGAGAGAAGGAAAGAAGAGAAGAAAATTAGAAGTGAGAGTGAAAAAGGAAGAGAGAACAAGTTATGATACAGTGGAATTCACTATGGAAAAATCAGAATTGTCTATCACAGAAGGATTATTCAATTGTAAAAAGGGGGCCCAAATTTGATTAAATGATTGTGTCTGATCTTGCAAATTGTAGATATTTCTTTCATAAGAGGCAGTTTGAACCATAGCCACCAGCCAAGATTCTGGAGAGGGTGGAATCGAAGATTTCCATTGCCATAGTATGCATATTTTAGCTGTGTTTAAAGCGATATATTAAAATGGCATTGTTGTTTGGAAAGGTGTGGTAAAGTTCTTAAATCAGGCAGAAGAATGATGGCTGGTGTTAACTGAAAATTCAAAGGCAGAGTGTGTTGTAAAACCTGACCTATGTAAGACCAATAGGACTGGATGATAGGGCAGAACAGAGGATGTGGACTATGTCACAACCAGGAGTAGCACATCTCCAACAATTAGTATGAGGAAGAAGTCTAGCTTTATGCAGTTTTGAGGGACACCGATGCCAGTCATGTAAAATCTTGAATAAGCAAAATGTATGTTGTGCTTCTCTAACTCCTCTGGTTAAAGTTTCCAGAAGAGTAAGCCAGTCTTCATCACTATACGTAAGTGAAAGGCGTGTTTGCCATTTGAGACGAAGAGCACATAACCGGGGATGCTGTTGGTTCTCGATCTTCACTTTATGTTCCTGCATATTATGGTCGGGTAGAATTGCTGGGCATCAGAAAGCTGGCAAGCAGCTGCTGTCCTCAGACTCTGACTCCCGGGGGGAAGCCACTTTCCTGTAATTTGTGCAAATGGGAGCTCGAACTGCCCTGTAGCAACCCTATCGGTGAAAGTATGGCAAGTAAGTCCAGCAACCCTCGCCAAGATACGTGCTCCCTGGTCGACGGTCACAATATGGCCTATCTACTGAACACGAGGTCCATAAAGAAACATGAGTTAGATTTATATGACCTTTTAACTGATATTAACCCTGACATAATGTTTGTCACTGAGACCTGGCTTAATGAGGCTTCTAAACCCTCTATTGCCAACGCTATCCCACCAGGCTATTTAATCATAAAAACGGACCGGCCGGTGGGTAGAGGGGGGTGAATTGAGATAATCTTTAAAAATCATCTTGTGGCTCCATTCTACCCATTGAGGAGGTAGATGGAGACGAGAGTCTTGGGTTCCTCCTTACCGCTTCCCTACATCGGACTCTGGCAGGTGTACTCATTTATAGACCTACCGGTCCTGCTGGTAGATTTACAGATTCACTTAGCCAAGCAGTTTCCCCAGTGGCCACCAAATACAAGCATTGTGTAGTACTGGGAGATTTTAATATCCATATGGATAACTTGACAGATCCCGAGTCCATGATATTGCGGGAAATGTTTAATTTGGTCCCTTATGTTCACCTCACTACTCATGAGAAGGGTCATATCTTGGATCAGATATTTTCTAATATTAGAATTAAAATTGTACGCTCGGCTTCCTGCGGTGTGGTTGGACCATTTTCTTTTATGTTTTAGAGTGTCCAAGATATTACCCCACTCCCAATCACATGGAACACCAAGCCCCTATAGTTTTAGACCTTTTTGCCAGATGACATCCAAGGCTATGAAGGCAGCCCTGAATCATCATCCGATTCCTTTTTGTGGTGATCTAGAGACTGATGATTTTAGTCTGGAGGGCTGATTAGAGTGCTGTGTCTTTTACTTGGCCCCACATACCACTGAGTGGCCAAACCGACTCGTGCTTCTGCTCCGTGGTTTACTGAGGTGCTTAGGAAGAGCAGAAGCACCCGTAAACAGCTGGAGAGAGTGTGGAGGATTAAGTTTGATCCAGAGGAAAAAGTGAAATACAAACAGGCCCTGAAAACCCAGTATTACAGACTTCATGAGGAAAAATAACTTTTTTTCTCTAAAATTTAGGTAGCAAGCAATAAGAGTAAGGAAATCTTGAAGATTGTCAAAGATTTCTCCTCCTCGAGCGCAGGGAAAATCTCCTTTACCCCCTCTTCTGCCTGGGTAAATCATATTGCTGACTACTTTCATAATAAAATCTGTACCATTCAAAATTCTTTTACGACTTTACCTCTGGAGCCTCTTAGTCTGGCGTGTCTCGGTACCACCTCCTTCACTCCATTTCACCCTATTTCTTTAGAGAAATCTCTTGAAATCATGACCTCTTTGAAGTCGGGTTCTCTGTCGGACCCCTGCCCAGCAAAAAAAAAGTCTGCCATCGCATAGATCCTAAACCCAGCCGTCAATGCAGTTCTGAATTTGTCACTACAAGAAGGGTTGGTCCCTAGCTGCTGGAAAATGGCCAAAATTATTCCTCTCCTGAAGAAACCCTCTGCAGACCCGACAGTAGCCTTAAACTACAGGCCTATTTCATTACTAACCTTTTTTTCTAAAGCTCTTGAAAAGTATGTTAATTTCCAACTGACAGAATGCGTGGAGGCCAATCATATACTCCATGATAGTCAGTCCGGCTTCAGACCCCATCTGTGCACTGAAACTGCCCGATTGCAAGTCTCTGAACCCATAAAAAAGCAACTAGATAGAGGGGTTAGTGTTGTCCTAATATTATTGGATCTGTTCGTGACCTTTCTATACCATGCCCCACGACCGGCTCCTACAATACCTATCAGACTGTGGCATCGGGGGCACAATACTTAAGTGGTTCACCTCTTTTCTGAACAATAATCACCAGGAAATTTGGTCTCCCCCCTTCGCGGCTTCCATTCTGACTATGAAGGTAGGGGTCCCACAGGGGTCCATCCTGAGGCAATCATTATTTAACATTGATATGGCTCCTCTTGCTCTTCTAGCTGAGTCCTACGGGGCCAAGATAGTATCATATGCAGATGATACTTAATTATTGTTTACATGAGACAAAGGCTCTGGTTTTAGAGGCGAGGAGATCAATACCTATCTTACAGAGGTTTTCTCTTGGTTGTGGCTTAATCAACTGAAGTGCCCAGAAAAATCAGAAATTACCTTTTTTGTTGCCCGCCTTGTGAATCATGGCACCAATGGTGGCCTCGGGACATGTCTCCTCCTATTGCTCCTGTCAGCACTATGAAGAACTTAGGGGTCAAGCTAGACACTCCCCTAATAATGAAGCCCAAATCCAGACCATGGTGGGCTCATGCTTCAGCATGTTGAAAATTTTAAAAAACGTCCTTCCTTTGCTACCGGTCGAGTACCACAAGACAGTAGTTCAAGTCCTGATTACATCCAGACTAGAATATGTTAATATCTTGTACCTGGGCCTCCCTGAGTTTTTATTGCGTTATCTGCAGGTGGCTCAAAATGCAGTGGCTAGAGCCATCCTTATGGTAGGGCCCAGAGCACATATGACCATCCACCTGAAGGCCCTACATGGGCTACCGGTATGTTAGAGGATCCAATTTAAAACGCTGGTCCTAGCTTTCCGTGCCTTTCATGGCACAGGGGCAGTGTATCTTAGGAGAAGGATTCAACCTTACATGCCACAACGGGCCCTGACTAGTCACTAATGCACATACCCAAGGCTCCCACATAGGCGGTCGTTCGTTTCAAGTGCTGGCTGCCTGCTCATGGAACAGACGGCCTCCTCATCTTAGGCAAGTGCAGGACCTGTTGACTTTCAGAAGACAGCTTAAAACCTGGCTTTTCCAGCTGTAATTCTTTCGGTCGCCATGGCTTGTTTGTAAGCTTTGTTTCTGTTTTCCGGTGGGCCCATTGTCAGAGTAGGGACACTCTGTGGAGTAGCCGTGCACTTTAAAAGTACCTATTTTCATTTCATTTCATTTCATAAGGGTTGGGAGAATAAATGAAATGTGAATATTTTATATAAACCTGAAATTACCCCTTGATGAGTCCCCCAAGTATAGAGATAGGATAGGATTGGTGAAGTTTGGAGAGACCATGGGTTTGCCCCCAAGGTTTTAGTAAGACAGAGATGAAGTTGAGTATAATTCATGAGTTGGTGTGACGGAAGACCAAATTCGTCAGCTAATTGGGTAAAGGGTTTAAATTCACTAGCATGTATAAATTGATCTAGAGTAGAAATGCCCGCCTGTTTCCATTGGGGCCAGGAGATGGTTTTTCCCTTGACGCCTATGGCAATATTGTTCCATATTGGAGCTTTAATATAAATGTGTGTTAAAACCGCAGAGACGATGAGCTCTCTGCAACGTTTTACGCATTGAAGCCAATAGTGGATTGCGAGAATCCTGACTACTAGTTCCTGTGGTATAAAGAACTGAGGGGCATATTATCAACGTTTAGCGATATTTACCACTAACGATGCTTAGCAAAAAAATTTTTAACGCTAAGCATCGCCGGAAATTATCGCAGAGATAACTTGCTATTAGCAAGGTTTATCTCAGTAGTGATAAAAATCCTCGGGCTAACTGCCAATTGAGAGATTATCTCTGGAAAACCAACGATAATCTCTCGAAGTTTGGCGTTAGCTTGATAATAGGGGCTCACAAACTTAGAAAATACCAGGTGTAAAAAAAGCAGTGCTAACCGCGGTTAGCGCTGCTTTTTTATCACTAACAGGGTTAGCGAAATCCTTGATAATAGGAGAAATGTCGCTTAACAACATTACTCCTATTATTTTTCTCTGGAACGCCCCCTTTGCATCTCATTAGAGATGCAAGGGGAAGCTTAGAGAAAAAGGGTGCTAACATGCGAATTTGCGTGTTAGCACCCTGTTGCTAATAGGGAGATAATTGTATCTCCGCTTTCTTGGCTTTTAAAGCCAAAAAAGCAGAGATAAATCCCTTGATAATATGCCCCTGAGAGACCAGGTTCAGCGGATAGTAAATGACACTTCACGGGCGCCCATTGTGGTGTTTGAGAATTATCTCGCAGCATATATATGATTTGGGATAGTTGTAATACCAAACGGTAGTGTTCTATGGACGGGACACTTAGACCCCCAAGAGAATGATATGCTTTCAGTTTTTGTATAGCTAGACAGGTTTAAAAGTGCCACAGAAAAAGGATTTAATTTTAGAATCTATAAGGTGTTGGGAAGATAAAGGTCATTAAAGGGGAAGCATACCGAGAGTATAGAGGAAACGTGGGAGTGTGACCGTCTTTACAGCTTGGACCCGTCAACATATAGATAATCCTAATATTTTCCATTTGTCAAAATCCTGCTGCATCTGTGTGATCAGAGGACCAAGATTATCTGCAACCATTCCAATTGTTCCCTTGTTTACCAGGATACCAAGATATTTTAGCCGGAGGTGAATTTCTGTGTTTTATTTAGTTCAGAAAATGTATGTTGTCACTTACTTTAAACTTTGTATTTTACAGTATATATATAAATATATATTCATATATATTCCACTTTGTCCTGAAATGAGGATGCACTCTTCAGCAGTTAATTCTCTGAATTCTTTATTTAGAGGGACACCAGCATTTTACATTTCCAATCAATTTTTGTGCCTGTCGAGTTTCGGAGCCTCCAGATCCTTTAATCATAGGCAGTGATGAAACCTTGCAGACGCTCTCAAAGACTCCTTTATCAGCATGCTGATGAATTCTATTGCCCTCCGGCCGGCCTCACAGGTGAGTTTTACTCCAAAAGCTCATTGGAATCTGTAGTGTGTTTACGTCAATTCTATACCTTCAGTGGGTTCTGCATTGTAACAGTACTTGTATATCCATATTGCAAGCCCTCCAGTAGGCCTCACAAAGCAACTTGCTCTGTGTGATTCACAAAACTGCTATGCCACTTACAAGTTTGTAAAATTCTAAGCCTGCAGTCCCATGCTTTATTCTGATGGTGGTGCAGTCCTGCACGGCCGGACTGCCGTGATTAATGTTTTCCACTTTGTCCTGAAATGAGGACGCACTCAGCATCAGTTAATTTTCCAAATTCCTATTTAGAGGGAAACCAGCATTTTGCATTTCCGAACAATTTCTGTGTCTGATGCATTTCAGAGCCCCCAATAGGCAGTTCGGAAACCTTGCAGAGGCTCTCAAACATACCTTTATCTGCATACTGATGAAGGCTTTTGCCCTCCAGTTGGCCTCACAGGTAAATTTTACTCCCAAAGCATGCTGGAATCTGTAGTGTTTAGAAGCCAATTCTATCCCTTCAGTGGGGTTTGCATTGTAACAGTTCTTTTCTATCCATATTTTAAGCCCTTCAGTGGGCCTCACAAAGCAACGTGCGCTGTTTGATACGGATATAAAAGTACTGTTACAATGAAGAACAAACTGATCGGATAGAATTGTCTTAAACACACTACAGATTCCAGCATGCTTTGGGACTAAAACCCACCTGTGAGGCCCACCGGAGGTCAATAGAATTAGTGTGCAGGCAGATAAAAGTGTGCAAGGTTTCAGAACTGTCTATGATTAATAAACTGTGGGTTCCGGAAAGGCGTCAGGCACATAAATTGCAGAGTGGTTGAGAAAGGCTGCATGGCCTCCAACCACCTCTCAGCAATTCCGCTGTGTGGGACTTACTTGAGGTAACAGGAGGTCTTGTTGGCCCCCGAGGCACCCTCAGCAGCCATTGGGACTTCATCCCCCAACCAGCAGCTCGTCAGGAGGCACAATTGCAGAGTGGTGCAGAAAGGGGCGGGGTCTCTGGCTTTGTGCACGTAGCTTTTTCTTTCTTTTGTTTAAATTATAAAAGAAGAGTGGCCAAGTAGCCTCCTTCGGTGGGCTGAGATTGGCCCTGGGAAGTCCATCCTCTGGGCCAGGTATTTTTAGAGTGGGAAGGGGTCACTAGGTCCCCCTCTCTTGGCTAATTAAGGTCCAGGAACCCCATCTCCTGGCAGCAGTCTTTAGAAAAAACATATTTTAATAAAGGAAGAGGCCCCCTTCCTGGGACCTGGCCTCTTTCCTGGGTGCTATGGCCCCACACAGGGCACCCAGTCATTTTTGGTGGAAGCCCAGGGGGAGCCTGTAGGCCCCCGTGGTCCCTGCTGGCTCCTCTCTTCCTCTGGGAGCCAGCATTACCTTTAGACATGCTAAACATGCACCTCCCACAGTCCAAAAGAAGTTCTGCTCTGCTACTAGTAAGCAATAGCATTTTTCTGCTCTTGCGTACTAGAATTGGAGCAGAGTTTGCTATGGCTTGGTGAAAGGTCTAATGCTCTCGAGAAGCCATAGCGAACTACAGTGGCCTGACAGTGGGCACCCGGGAATGTTGCTGGAGCCCCCCGGGGGGGTTGATCCCCAGAGCCCTGTATGGATCATTAGACTACACTGCCCTGAGAAGATAGTGGACCCCCGGGCGAGAGGTCGACAATGGCCCCCATGCATTATAATATTTAGGCTGGCAGTCCCTGTGCTGTGGGGTGCCTGGTGGCCCACGCATTCCTATTGTTAATTGCCAAGGGTAGATGGCGGTCCCCGGGACTGTGGAGTGGCTTCCCCCGCATTTGTATTGCTTAATGGCCCGGTAAGGTGGGGGCCCGGCACTTCTCAAAAGCCTAGGAGGCTCCCTTTATAAACCCACATGCCCCCGGGATTCGGCCCACCTAGAGGCTTCATAAATAAAGACACATAAAATTTTGCATGTCTTTTTTTTATTTTGCTGTGGGACCATACATGAATTTGCAGCAAAATTGAATAAAAAGAATGCGTTTTACCCATGTTAGGGTCCCTGTGGGACCACCCCACTATATCTGGGGGGTCAAGGTATTCCTACCCTGACCCACGAGTCCTTAGATGGCTACCAACACCTCGTAGTTGAAGTGTTGGTGGCCAATAAAATTTTTGTAGGATCTCCAAGTCCACTGATAGGATTCGCGTCCCCAGATATTTTTATTTTTTAAACGTTATTATCAGTGAAACTACTCAATTAATTTACACCAAATCACAAAAACAACACTTTCTGGACAAACAACTAGCTTTCTGCTTAATGTGGTGTGATTCCGTTCAGCGGTTCAGGCTGTAGTAGTGTTCTAAAAATGAAAATCCTTATGGACTTAACATGGGAAATATGGGACGTTTTTTGAAAATATGGTGTGAAGATTTGTCAAGTGGCACCAAAGTTATTATCAAATGAAAAATGCTTTTCCTATGGAAACTTTGCTCCTAATTATAACTGCCTCCTGGTGTACGCCAGTAGGTAAAAAAAAAAATATATATATATATATATTTCTTCCAAAAATACACTCTGCGTACGCAAAGTATGTGGCTCACTTGTGAATTTATTTAAAGTTTTATTTCATCCAGGTCATCCATCGTACCTGACAAACGTGTTTCCGCCTTAGTGGCCTTTGTCAATTATATACAAAGTGAAACACTGATACAAACATTTAAATATTGAAACAATACTCGCTAATATATGTATTCACTATGATACACTTAATAAGCCAGTTAACCAATCATTTAAAAAAAAATATCCATTAAGACACTTATTTAACCATTTATTCTTCCATCGACCTTTACATATACATATATAAAACATATTTATTTTTCAGAAAGACACACATTCACTGGATGGTGTCATCAGTGATGTCATGAGTGATGTCACTGACCATGTCATGAGTGATGTAATATGTGATGTCATCAGCAGTGCATTACACGCGCAGGTTATAGTGAGTCCAACTAACTATCACGTGGGAATTTCAATAGTTTTATATCAGTAAAATTGCCAGGTAACTATAACTGGTGTGAAACCTATGGTTTTTTCAGTGAATTTGATATGTTTTTTAAATGCTAATTCCTAACTATAACTGGTGTGAAACCTATGGTTTTTTCAGTGAATTTCAAAGGTTTTTTAACTGCTAATGCCTAACTATAACTGGTGTGAAACCTATGGTTTTTCAGTGAATTTCAAAGGTTTTTTAACTGCTAATGCCTAACTATAACTGGTGTGAAACCTATGGTTTTTTCAGTGAATTTCATAGGTTTTTTAAATGCTAATTCCTTTCTATTTCGAGTTTCTAACCTATGTTTTGTTTTACAATTTGCTGTTTTGTGTAAGTATTAATTTGTAAGTTTTTTTTTTAATCATTTTTTCCCGGGGCGCTCTGGGTGCGCGCTCCGGTAAGCTCTCCGGAAAGCGCACCAGAGCGCTACTTTCGTCCGTGAAAAAAATATGAATGAAAAATTAATAATAACGCAAAACATTTCGTACCATACAAATAAAAGCAGGTTTTTTTTATAAGGAAATGAAAATGATTTTGCACTTCCGTAAAACTATGAAGACGTCACTTCGGTGCGCAACGTAAGTGCCCCCGAAAGCGCCTATGTTCGCGCCGCGTATGCGCCCTGGAAGCGTCTACGTTCGCGCCGCATATGCGCCCCGAAGCACCTACGTTCGTGCCGCGTATGCGCCCCCAGAAGCGCCTACGTTCGCGCCGCGTATGCGCCCCGGAAGCGCCTGCGTTTGCGCCGCGTGTGCGCACCCGGAAGCGATCCGGTGCGCGCAGCGTCAGCGCGTCAAGTCATGTGACCTTAAAATAACACTTTTCATTGGTTGCTAACAGTTTTTTTTACAAAGAATGAAATCCCCACCCATTTCCTTCACTTCTTCTTTCACTTTTGTGACTGAAAGACCTGTTTTTTGCTCCTGGATCTTTCTTGGTTTACCATGGCTGCCAGAGAATCCAGCAGTGATGAAGAAGCTGATTTCATCAATGAAGAGCCTCCTACCCCAAAGGTGAAGGAACATTTTATTTGGAAATTTTTTAAAATACCACCTAACCAAAAAAAGGTGAATGCTCAAAAGTGGAGTGCAGGATCTGCAAACAAGTCCTGTCACGGGGTGACCCAAAAAAAAATACTCATTTGGGAACTTTACGATGATCCGGCATGTGGAGAGGAGGCACCCCTAGAATTTTGCCGGGGAAAGTGTCAGGGCTCTGGCACAAGAGGTTCCCAGTGATGGGGCCTCTACATCCACCGGAGGAGCAACTACTTCTGTGAGGGGGCAATCGCAGGAGCTCGTGCCAAATATTCAACCTGCTTTTAACCATGGTGTCCTGAGATGCAGATACTGCAATCAACTCCTTACCTTTGGGGAGCAAAGTGTCCTGCTCATGGTTCGAGCATTGGAAAACCATCACTGCCTTTTCCACCCCTAATTTTTTTTGTTTTTTTTGCTCCTGTTGAGCAGTTTCCATTCCCTGTTTTTGTTCCTGTTTTGAAAAAAGAAGAAAACAAAAAGTTCTTTTCAGAACTACCTCCAATTCTCATCAAAGAGCTATGGGGCATATTATCAAGCCTGTGCGCTAAAAATATCGCCGCTTTATCGGCCGAAAACGGCCGATAAAGCGGCGATAATGGGCTTGATAATATGCTCTGTGGAATTCCAATCGAAGCCCATGTTAGATGTCTTCACATCTAACATGAGCTTCGATTGGAATTCCATAGAGCATATTATCAAGCCCATTATCGCCGCTTTATCGGCCGTTTTCGGCCGATAAAGCGGCGATAATTTTAGCGCACAGGCTTGATAATATGCCCCTATATTCTTTAAAAAATGAAAAAGAGTAAGTGAAATGGAGTGCATTGATAATGGAAAGCAAAATTAGTAAGAAAGAACCGAAAGGTATGAGAGGAGAAAGTAAGTAAAGTAGGGGGACTGAAAGAAGGTGAGTGTTGGGAAGGAAAGTAAGGAGAAGAAGAGTGAATATGGGGAATGTTGATATTCAAAGAAAATGTTGAAAAGGAACGGGGGTGTGGAAGGGTAAGAAAAGATGCATTGCTGGAGTTGAAGGCTGAAGGCCTCATTTATGAAGCCATGCGTCACCTTAACACCACCAGAGCGTCATATTTACAAAGTGGTGCATCTAGGTAGATGCGTCACTTTGTAAGCCCCTGCGCCACATTATTCCTACATCAGGTGTAATGTATGCTAAAGGGACGTATTGACGCAAGAAAGGGTCGTAGAGGTGACGCAGTGAAATCTATGAGATATCACTGCGTCACTGTTATGACGCTGTTGCGTCCAAATCTTACGCCTGTTTCACAGCAGGCGTGCAGACCCTTTCACATGGGGCTTAGCCCCATGTGAAAGGATACATTGCTGGAGTTGCTTCATTTTTGAGACACACTCCAGCAATGCATCACTTTTGCGCTAACAGATACGTCTAAAATACTGACGTATCTGTAAGAACTTCCAACATAATAAGTCATAAAATTAATATGACGCATGAGTAGAAGACTGAAGGACTCATTTATGAGGCCATACGTCACTTTAACACCACCAGAGCATCACTTTTTGTGACGCACCAGTGCTGTAAAAAATGCACCTTATTCAGTCATATTTACAAAGTGACACATCTAGGTAGTTGCGTCACTTTGTAAGCCCCTGCGCCACATTATTCCTACGTCAGGTGTAATGTATGCAAAAGGGACGTATTGACGCAAGAAAGGGTCGTAGAAGTGACGCAGTGAAATCTATGACATATCACCGCGTCACTTTTATGACGCTGTTGCTTCCAAATATTACGCCTGTGTCACAGCAGGCGTGCAGTCTCTTTCACATGGGGTTTAGCCCCATGTGAAAGGATAAATTGCTGGAGTAGCTTCATTTTTGTGACACACTCCAGCAATGCTTCACTTTTGCGCTTACAGATACGTCTGAAATACTAACGTATCTAAAAGAACTTCCAACATAATACGTCATAAATTTAATATGACGCATGAGTAGAAGACTAAAGGACTCATTTAGGATGCCATGCGTCACTTTAACGCCACCGATGCGTCACTTTTTGAGATGCACCAGTGCTGTAAAAAATGCACCTTATTCAGTCATATTTACAAAGTGACGCATCTAGGTAGTTACGCCACTTTGTAAGCCCCTGCGCCACATTATTCCTACCTCAGGTGTAATGTATGCAAAAAGGACGTATTGATGAAAGAAAGGGTCGTAGAAGTGACACAGTGAAATCTATGACATATCACCGCGTCACTTTTATGACGCTGTTGCGTCCAAATCTTATGCCTGTTTCACAGCAGGCATGCAGGCCCTTTCACATGGGGCTTAGCCCCATGTGAAAGGATACATTGCTGGAGTTGCTTCATTTTTGAGACACACTCCAGCAATGCATCACTTTTGCGCTAACAGATACGTCTAAAATACTGACGTATCTGTAAGAACTTTCAACATAATAAGTCATAAAATTAATATGACGCATGAGTAGAAGACTGAAGGACTCATTTATGAGTGCCATACGTCACTTTAACACCACCAGAGCATCACTTTTTGTGACGCACCAGTGCTGTAAAAAATGCACCTTATTCAGTCATATTTACAAAGTGACACATCTAGGTCGTTGCGTCACTTTGTAAGCCCCTGCGCCACATTATTCCTACGTCAGGTGTAATGTATGCAAAAGGGACGTATTGACGCAAGAAAGGGTCGTAGAAGTGACGCAGTGAAATCTATGACATATCACTGCGTCACTTTTATGACGCTGTTGCTTCCAAATATTACGCCTGTTTCACAGCAGGCGTGCAGGCCCTTTCACATGGGGCTTAGCCCCATGTGAAAGGATACATTGCTGGAGTAGCTTCATTTTTGTGACACACTCCAGCAATGCTTCACTTTTGCGCTTACAGATACGTCTGAAATACTAACGTATCTAAAAGAACTTCCAACATAATACGTCATAAATTTAATATGACGCATGAGTAGAAGACTAAAGGACTCATTTAGGAGGCCATGCGTCACTTTAACGCCACCGATGCGTCACTTTTTGAGACGCACCAGTGCTGTAAAAAATGCACCTTATTCAGTCATATTTACAAAGTGACGCATCTAGGTAGTTACGTCACTTTGTAAGCCCCTGCGCCACATTATTCCTACCTCAGGTGTAATGTATGCAAAAAGGACGTATTGATGCAAGAAAGGGTCGTAGAAGTGACGCAGTGAAATCTATGACATATCACCGCATCACTTTTATGACGCTGTTGCTTCCAAATATTACGCCTGTTTCACAGCAGGCGTGCAGGCCCTTTCACATGGGGCTTGGCCCCAGGTGAAAAAATACATTGCTGGAGTAGCTTCATTTTTGTGACACACTCCAGCAATGCTTCACTTTTGCGCTTACAGATACGTCTGAAATACTAACGTATCTAAAAGAACTTCCAACATAATACGTCATAAATTTAATATGACGCATGAGTAGAAGACTGAAGGACTCATTTATTAGGCCATGCGTCACTTTAACGCCACCGATGCGTCACTTTTTGTGACGCACCAGTGCTGTAAAAAATGCACCTTATTGAGTCATATTTACAAAGTGACGCATCTAGGTAGTTACGTCACTTTGTAAGCCCCTGCGCCACATTATTCCTACCTCAGGTGTAATGTATGCAAAAGGGACGTATTGACGCAAGAAAGGGTCGTAGAGGTGACACAGTGAATAAACTGGGGGCCTCATTTCTGAAAAGTGACGCATCGCTGCGTGAAAACAGCGATGCGTCACTTTCCTGTGCGCACTCCTTACGACATTCCAGATGTGTCATATTTAATGTATGACGAATCATGTCGCAAGGAGTTACAGATACGTCAGTATTGCTGACGTATCTGTAAACACAAAAGTGACGCATTGCTGGAGTGTGTCACAAAAGTGACGCAACTCCAGTAATGTGTCCTTTCACATGGGGAAAGCCCCATTTGAAAGGTCTTGCGTCAGTCTTACGCCTGCTGTGAGGCAGGCGCAAGATTTTGATGCAACAGCATCCTAAAAGTGACGCAGGGAAATCTCATAGATTTCACTGCGTCACTATTATGAAGCTTTTTGTGGGGGAACGCCCCCCCTGCATACATTACACCTGACGCAGGTATAATGTGGCGCAGGGTTTTTAAAAGTGACCCATCTACCTAGATCCGTCACTTTTTAAATATAGCACAATGAGGCGCATTTTTTACACTGCTGGTGCGTCACAAAAAGTGACGCACAGGCGGCACAAAACTGTTGCAAGGCCTTCATAAATAAGGCCCTGGATTTTCCCCATGCTTCGCTCCCCGGTGCGCTCCCCGGTGCGCGTACCAGGCGCTCCCCCCGCGCAAATCGAAAAAAAATATTTTTTTAAATGCCCAGCGGGACCCTATTTTAGCCCCCACATCAAACCTAGGGGGTCAGGAGGGGGTCTACCCTGCCCCCTTATAGTCATTTCTCCCTTTTTTTTATGTCTCCTCTTGTGTCTCGATCCTACCGAGACACAAGATGGCGGCCGCTCCGGACTGTTTCGAATGTTTACAGACACATGTGAGCCAATCAGCTTTCCGTGCGCAAGTCGCGTGGCGCGCCCGGTGCGCTCCCCCGTGCACGTACCGGGGCGCGCTTATAGATATATATATTTTTTTAACCTAAATTACTCAAAATCCACTGGAGCCCATATCTTGAGACATAGCAAAGGCACATCGGGCTACCAGTCCCTACAATTTTGCCAAGTTTGGTGGAAATCCATTCAGCCGTTCGGGCTAAAAGTGAGGTTGACCGCCCTATGGAAATTAACATGGGGAAAACGCATTTTGGGACCCCCCTTTTATCTCGGCCCTCGCTTGACAAATCCCCCCCAAACTTTCAGAGAAGGACCGGAGCTCAAAGAGGCCATTTTGAGGAAATTTTCAGGCAGATTCGTCAACCGGCGTCGAAGTTATTCTAAATAGAATTTTGAGATTTAACATTGAAAAAAATCCTAACTATAACTACCTAGTGGCGACCGCCAGTAGGTAATATATACATATATATATATGCAGAAACAACTCCGAACAACCTCCGGTCCACACAGACAGGCGAAGAAGGAGACGGACCACAGGATCTGGATAGACAATATTATTTATTCAGGTGATATCAGCAATGACGCGTTTCAGGCCCACGAGCCCCATTTGGCGAAGAGGTAGTCCTTAGTTCAGACTCGTGCCTTTTGCTTAAGTGGTGTAAATCCGTTCAGTAGTTCCTGAGAAAATGCCATTTAAAAGTGCATATATATCTATGGCAGGTGGATCCGCGCATTCTGAGCGCACCTAAGCGCACCGTCCCGATCGGCGCTGAATGCTAATTGGCTGTCAAGTAGTTGTCAACATTCGAAACGATGAGGTGCTGGCAGCCATTTTGTGCCTCGGTAGATGCGAAGCTGAGAAAGTTAGTGGAATAAGTGTGCAAAATGTATAAAGGGGGCAGGGAAGAAATACCCTGACCCTCTAGACCTGCTTAGGGGCTCCCACAAGGACTCTCAGGGCCTAATATAATTATTAAATTTTTTTTTTAACTTCAAAACACGCCGGGTGCGCAGACCCTGCCGTAAAAAAAATAAAAATAAAACTGAGCTCCTTTAATAATTAGCCCCTGGGGGGCCAAATCCCAGGGCAAAAGTATTAAAATTTAATGGGGGGCCCAGAGGGGACCCCTAGCCCCGGGGACCGCCACCCTCGGGCCACAAAATAAATGATTGGGGTGGCTCCAAGGCCCCCCCAGCAAAATATGTGAGAGGGGGGCTCAATGGCCCCCAGAGTCCCGGGGCCCACCACCGGGGCTTTGTGTATTGTTGGAGGGGGCCTTGCAGCCCCCCTCCTGGAGCCCTTGGGGCCCTGGGGGCCGCCACCCCCCAGATCCGGCTCCTAAAGTGTCTCAGGGTGCCTAGTCCCGGGACACTGCTGTTTGCTATGAGAGGGCGGGAGTCTCGCGGCTTCCACGCTCCCATAGCAAACTTGGTATGGATTTTGAAAGGGAGAGCAGAAAACCTGACCTCTCTTTCACAATCCAAACCATATTATTATTATTATTATTATTATTATTAATTTATATAGCGCTGAATCACCCATGAGGGTATCTCGGCGCTTGGGACTAAACATCATAACAGTGCCAGTGAATGATTAAAAAAGATATGTTTTTAAAATTTTTCTAAATAGGATCAGATTGGAGCAGGCACGTAAATGTAGAGGCAGGTGGTTCCAGAAAATAGGGGCCTTGTAGGAAAAAGCTTTGGCTCCACTACGTGCTTTTTTGATCCTTGGAACAGTAGCTCTGAGCTAGATCTAAGAGAGCGCATAGGAGAATAGGGGGTCAATTTGCAGGTCAGATATACAGGTCCCAACCCTCTGAGCGCCTTGTAGATGATACATCCTATTTTAAACTGTATTCTTTTTATGATAGGGAGCCAATGTAGCTGATTTAGGAGAGGTGCTGATGGTGTTCTAGCTGGTGCATCAACTTTAAGGTGAGCAGCGGTGTTTTGTACGACCTGTAATCTCTTAATACCCGAAGTGTTTGCTGAGAACAAAAGGGCATTACAGTAATCAATCCTGCTGAGTACCAAGGCCTGCAGGGTTTTCTTAGTAGAAGTGGGCAGAAGGGGGAAAATCCTACGCAGGAGACCCAGAATGTAATAGCAAGACCCCGCCGTGGTGTTGGCATGTGTCTCCAAAGTCAGTTTGCGATCAATTCTGACCCCCCAATTTTTAACCGCCTCCTTGGGAATGGGGGCGGTACCTAATTCATCAGGCCACCAGGTAGGTGTCCAGCATATTTCAGCTCCTGCGAACAGCATTATCTCTGACTTCCCTGCATTAAGTTGCAGAAAGTTGGTCTGCATCCAAACAGCAATGGCTTTCATGCCATCCGAAAATCTTAGATGGATGTTAGGGTTTTTTTTGTCAAAGGTCAGGAGGAGCTGAGTATCGTCTGCGTACGAGATAGGGGTAAAGCCTAAATCTCTCATCAGCCTGGCTAAAGGTGAAACATAAATATTAAAAAGGGTCGGGCTCAGGCAAGAGCCCTGTGGAACCCCTTTGGTAACTTTAGTCGTGGTAGATTTAAAAGTACCCATAGTTACGGTCTGTGTCCTGTCTGTCAGGAAGCTGGTGAGCCATTGTAAAGTCAATCCTCTAACACCAATCCTCTCCAGTCTCTCCAATAAGATCTGATGGGAGACCGTATCAAAAGCTGCTGAAAGATCAAGCAGCACAAGAAGTGCTGCCTGATCTTTATCCAGAGCCATCCGAATATTGTCCGTAACTTCGATAAGGGCAGATTTGGTACTATGTTTAACTCTAAACCCTGATTGGGAAGCATCAAGCTGTTGTGTAGATTCTAAGTACTCTGAAAGATGTCTATTAATATGCTTCTCAATTAATTTAGTCTGTAGAGAAAGCAACGAGATGGGATTGCTTTTCCACACGGGGAGCTGCATGTTAGCAGCTCCCCATGTAGAAAAGCAATTCCGGCTCCCGAAGGCCGCGGGGAGACGGCTGGGACTGTGGGGGAATTGGGGCTCCCCTCAGAGTCCCCAATGTTTCATATTAGCCCGGGGGATGGGGTCCCCAAGGATAATAGAAATTAGTGATAAGGGCTATTTTTTACTGTAACCCAGCACTGCGCTCAGTGCGGCCCCCTGGTGTGCATGCATTGGATGCACGACTCCTAACCTGTAGGGTGCCCAACTCCAGTGCGTTTTCTGCACAACTTGTACACGTTTGTTGCACGACTTCTAAGCGTTGGGTGTGCGACTCCAAGCAAATAAAAATATTTATTTTTCAGATGTACACCAACCTTATGTGTTTAGATCTTGGGTGGCTCTAAAAAGAGCCCTTGTGTTTATTGAGAGATTTTAGTACCTATGCAGAGTCCAAAGTTGATGAGGAAGACTCTGTTTCCCTCATCTGCAAAATGTACACCATCTCTCCTATAGATGCCATCCATATTGAAACGCAGATTGTTGTGGTAAATGGACCCCATCCTGTAATCTCGGAGAAAAGCAGAAACAGATGTATTGACATGTTTCCTAGCTTTCTCAATCTGTGGACAAAATTGATTGAACCAGTTCCATTTCTGCCTTTGGCATATGTTAGAATAGACAAAGGCAGTTTGGGAGAAAATCGACGTCAATTCTGTAAAGGTGTCCTTCATAAGCATTTCCAGGCCTACCCCAGTCAAAGTGCTTAGGTCATTGCCACCACAGTGCACAATTATGAGGTCATGGTGTTGGAGATGCAAAAAGGATTTAACCAATGGCATCAATTGGTGCCACTTTAACCCTCTCTGTCCAATCAATTTAATGTTTACATTTGCCAAAGCTAGGTCTTTGTCCATGCCTCTGTGTTCTGCATACCTTTGGCTTCCAAAAATATAGCTGTGTCCCCCAATCCACACTCTGAGCATCTTGAAGGGAGGTCTGGATGCACTCAGAAGGTGTCTGTATGTGAAATGGCAGTTTTAGAAGTGAGATTTTTCTAAAATGGTGGATAAGATGCAGTTTTGAAGAAAGAAAAGAAATGATTGGGTGTTTGAGATCATTCTAGTCTGAAAAGTAGGTTGCATGTTTCTGTTTTTTAAAAGCATGTTTCTTATTGGTTAAGAAAAACTGTTTAAAATGCACATTACATAGGATAAACTGATATTTTGAAATGTCAGGCACACTTGCTGTTTGGATTAGCAATATTGTGTGCTGAACTTGTGACCTGTGTTCTCAGTTCAGTGTTCTGTTCTATGAACTTTTACTATGGTAACAGGCAGTGAGCAGATTGGGGGTTGTCATTTGGAAAGGGCTGAAATGTGTAACCAATAGAAATGTGTTTTAGCTTTTGAATTAATGTGGGAAGCAATGTGAATTGACATTTACATGTATATGTGTGGAGAATGAGGGAAACTTTGCCTTTTTTTCGTTTTGGTAAGAGCTGCACAGCACAGAGATTTTGTATAAGAAAATCTGGTGTGTGACTGACACTTCTTATTCTACAAATCAATGTTGAACGGTAACTTATTCATTTGTGAGAGTTTGTATGTGGTGTGTTTGTTTTTAATAAGATTAAAGTGTTTCTCTTGGTAAAGGCCAGGGAGTAGTCTTGCTTGTCTAGAATCACTTTGTGAGACTGTGTTTTCAAAATATGTGGAATGTGTGCAGTCATCTTACCTGTTCCAGACTACTGAATGTGTTTTACTATAGTGCAAAGGATACTGTTATTTGTCTAGAATCACACTGTGAGTCAGTGTGCATTTGGGAAAATTGTGTGAGAAGCGTTTGGTTTCTTCATGTGTTTGCAAACAGATAAGTGCTTAAAAACCTTTCTTGTTGTCAAGTTTTGATAGAATTAGAAAATAGCCATTGCTTATGTATTTACAAAATGAGTTAGGATTTAACTCTAAAATGCAGTAATGAAATATGTGGAATGTGTGCAGTCACCTTAGTTTTGGTAGATCAGTCAATGTGTTTTGATGAAGTCCAAGGGATAGTCTTGCTTGTCTAGAATCACACTGTGAGTTTGTGTACAATTGGGAACTGTTGTGAGAGAAGCCTGTGGTTACTTCATGTGCTTGCAGATATACAACTGGTTAAAAACCTATCCTGTTGCCAAGTTTTGGTAGAATTTGAAAACAGTCATTGCTTATGTATTTGCAAAATGAGTAAGGCTTCCACAGTACAGTGCAGTTTTAAAATATGTGGAATGTGTGCAGTTATGTCACCTGTTCCAGACTAGCAAATGTTTTTGGCTAAAGTGCAAGGGATACTGTTATTTGTCTAGAATCACACTGTGAGTCAGTGTGCATTTATTTATTGATTTATTTAAGGTTTTTGTAGAGCGCGTAGTAACCCGTGAGCATCCCAGTGCTAGAACCTAGAGAATCAGGAGGTAACAGCAGCGGGAAAATTGTGAGAGAAGCATTTGGTTGCTTGATGTATTTGCAGACACATAAGTGCTTAAAACCTTTCTTGTTGTCAAGTTTTGATAGAATTAGAAAATAGCCATTGCTATATATTTACAAAATGAGTTAGGCTTTAACTGTAAAATGCAGTAATGAAATATGTGGAATGTCTGCAGTCACCTTAGTTTTTGTAGATCAGTCAATGTGTTTTGATAAAGTCTTGCTTGCCAATTCAATTCAATTCAATTCAAATATTTATTAAGATTTGGAACTCAAATGAGGTCCACATAAAATGCATATAAATTAATACAAGAAAATGTAAATATAGCAGCACTCATTCCACAAACGGTAAACGGAATAAAATGGCAAGATGTATCCTGAAAAAGAACTAAAGTGAATGGGGGGCAATAAATATCAACAATTTAAAATACTAGATAAAAATGTAGAATTCATCCTCAGCAGCCTATTTGATTTTAGCAGCAAACAGAATTCATAAAGCATATCCTATCCTAACCAGAAAGCAATACAGTGCCAGCAATACTTGTGTAAACGCAGTCCAGTATCTCACTTTATCTGAGACTTTAAGCTAGCAGCGGAACGGAAGGTGGAAAAAGAACACAGCATCTCCCTCTTGTGCAAACAGCCGCAGAAAACAGGATTAAAATATACACATAAACTCCTTAAAATAATTAAAAAGTTTAAAACACACTGCTTCTTTTTTTGGACAAAATAGAAAATTGCGTGCTGAAGTTACATTTTTTATGCCATTTTGTAAGAACATTGGTAGTAGCTAACGGCGGCGGCTCGAGGTCAATGCGGGACATGCGAACAAGACATGATCCAAGGTCTGAACACTCAGATTGCAAAGGTTACAGATTTTTCCATTACTCAGATTTGGGGACCAGTGTGCAGTTAGATCATTTAGAGGTAGAAGATTCATGCGACATAGTGTGAGAAGTCTTCGGGGTCCATGCTGTAAATTCCAATATATATATTTTTGGGGAGTTTTTGGTGTGTTTGTCCTTATAATTAACCCAAGTCTCTTTTTGGAATTACAGAATTCAATGTCTCTATTAAAACTAATCTTACCACTAAAGGTGTTTAAGAAAGATTTAAATTCTAAAGGAAGAAGAGCGCTCAATAAATCTTCTTGTATAGAGAAGGTTTTTTGTGCAAATAAAAAATCAAGATAAAAGGAATAATTAGTTGCCCGAATACCAAAAACTTCTTGACACATGATCCCTCTTAATGAGTCTCGCTCTGAATTTTTCAACTGGTATCTCCAACGTAAAACCCTAGCTAAACCTTGAATGAAGGAGCTTATTAAACCAAATTCCACCCTAATAGCAGCCGATGGAACTAAAGTATTAAAATTATACAACTTGCGTAATATCTGACCTTCGATTCTGTCCAAAAAATTCCAATCTTTGATGGGGATGGATTCAATGGCATAAAGCAGCGTTGATGGAATTTTTACTTTAAAAACCATTAATACATGTAAGAAATGCCTTCTACCCATAGCATTATAAAAAATACGCAAACAATTGGCGTGTGATACTGCTTTAGCTGCGCTGTGTTCAATATGGAGTTTGTTCTTTGTGCTACCTGCTATTAATTTCCCTAAATAAGGATATAAATCTACAACCTCCAATTTTTCATAACCTATGTGCCAATTGAAATTACATAATTTTCTATTTTTCCTACTTTTCATTACTAAAATTTTACTTTTTGAAACATTTATTTTCAAAAAGTGATCGACTGTATAATTCTGCAAGGAAATCAACTTTCTGTTCAACCCAATAGGGGTGAGGTCCATTAATACAATATCAACTGCATAAAGTAGACATACAATTGACTGCTTACATATCTTTGGGGCGTCTCCCTCGGCACAATTAAAACAATCAGGTAGATCAGCTATATATAGCGAAAACAGCAACGGCGCTAACGAGCAACCTTGTTTCAGGCCATTTTCAGTAGGAATAGCTGCAGATAAGCCTCGATTTCCACCCATTAGTACCTTGCACCAAGTTTGTGAATGGAGTGCAATAATTAGAGATAACTGTGGATGGGGTACGCCCATTTTTTGCAATTTTCTCCATAATAAAGGGCGATCTATCTTATCAAATGCCGTTGAGAAATCTATAAACGCCATATATACATTTGAATTGCGGATAATTGTATATTTCGCCTCTATGAATTTTAGCATAAAGATGTTATCTAAGGTGGAATGATTTTTCCTGAAACCTGCTTGCACTAAAGGAAGAACCTTCTTCTCTTCCACCCATTCAGTGAGATGATCAATGATGCTACGGGCGAAAATCTTTCCCACAGCATCCAATAGAGCTATTTGCCGGTAGTTACCAGGGTGTGTTCTAGAACCGTTTTTATATAAGGGGACTAGAATACTTCCAGACCAGGATGGAGGAGTCTTTCCCTGGAAGTAGCACTGATTAAACAGGGGAGTTAGGTAGGTAGCCCACAGAAGTGGTTATTTCTTAATTACTGTCATGGGGATTTCATCGGGACCCATTGCTCCAGAGGATCTCATTTTTTTGATTGCTCCGACTACATCATTGATTGCATATACACATAGACAAGTCTTGCTTGTCTAAAATTACACTGTGAGACTGTGTACATTTTGAAACTGTTGTGAGAGAAGCCTTTGGGTATTTCATGGGTTTGTAGGTATATAACTGGTTAAAAACCTATCCTGTTGCCAGGTTTTGGTTGAATTTGAAAGCAGACATTTCTTATGTATTTTAAAATGTGTCAGGCTTTTACTCTAAAGTCTAGTAATGAAATATGTGAAATGTATGCAGTCACCTTACCCTTTCAAGACTACTAAATGTGTTTTGCTAAAGTGCAAGGGATACTGTTATTTGTATAGAATCACACTGTGAATTGTTTCAAACTCCTATGCAGTATGCATGTAGTGGTCTAACCACCTTCACACTTGTGTTTCAGGCCTACAATTTCCCAGTCAGTGTCCATACACTCCAAGCAAACACCCTGTGACTGATCTTGCAATGCCATATTGAGTCTTTCAGTACCATGTACTAATAAATTCACTAAAGTAAAACTCAACCAATTTTCAATTCACCCACTGTCTCTCCTTATAGTACTGTAACCATTCAGTCAGTATGCATGTATTCATGCAGGGAGTCTGGCTTTAGGGCCCTGAGTACTTCAAACTCCTATGGACTATGTATGTAGTAGTCTAACCACCTTCACATTTGTGTTTCAGGACTACAATTCCCCAGTTTGTATCCATACAATCTAGCAAACATCCAGTGACTGCTCTTGCTATCCTGAAGTGACTCTTTCAGTACCATGTACTAATCCATTCACTAAAGTAAAACTCAACCAATTATGAATTCACCCACTATCTCTCCCTATAGTACTGTAATCATTCAGACAGTATGCAAGTAGTCATGCAGAGAGCCAGGAATTAGGGCATGGAGCGCTTCAAACTCCTACGCACTATGCATGTAGTGGTCTAACCATCTTTTCACTTGTGTTTCAGGCCTACAATTCTCTAGTCAGTATCCATACACTCCATCAAACACCCTGTGAGAGCTCTTGCAATCCCATAGTGACTCTTTCAGTGCCATGTACTAATCCAATAACTAAAGTAAAACTCAACCAATTATGAATTCACCCAGTGTCTCTACTTATAGTACTGTAATCATTCAGTTAGTATGCATGTACTCATGCAGTGAGCCGGGCCTTAGGACATGGACTGTTTTAAACTCCTATGCACTATGCATATAGTGGTCTAACCACCTTTTCACTTGTGTTTCAGGCCTACAATTCTCTAGTCAGTATCCATACACTCCAGCAAACACCCTGTGCCTGTTCTTGCAATGTCATAGTGACTGTTTCAGTACCATGTACCAGTCCATTCACTAAAGTAGAACTCAACCAATTATGAATTCACCCAGTATCTCTCCTTATAGTTCTGTAATCATTCAGACAGTATGCATGTAGTCATGCAGTGAGTCAGGCTTTAGGCACGGAGTGCTTCAAACTCCTATGCATTATGCATATAGTGGTCTAACCACCTTCACATTTGTGTTTCAGGCCTACAATTCCCCAGTCAGTATCCATACACTCCAGCAAACACCCTGTGACTGCTCTTGCAATCTCAGAGTAACTCTTTCAATACAATGTACTAATCTATTCACTATATTAAAACTCAACCAATTATGAATTCACCCAGTCTCTCTCTTTATAGTACTGTAATTATTCAGTCAGTATGCATTTATTCATGCAGGGAGCCTGACTTTAGGGCCCTGAGTACTTCTAACTCCTATGGACTATGTATGTGGTAGTCTAACCACCTTCATATTTGTGTTTCAGGACTACAATTCCACAGTTAGTATCCATACACTCCAGCAAACATCCAGTGACTGCTCTTGCAATCCTAAAGTGACTCTTTCAGTACCATGTACTAATCCATTCACTAAAGTAAAAATCAATCATTTATGAATTCACCCAGTATCTCTCCTTATAGTACTGTAATCATTCAGACAGCATGCATGTAGTCATGCAGTGAGCCAGGAGTTAGGGCATGGAGTGCTTCAAACTCCTACGCACTATGCATGTACTGGTCTAAGCACCTTCATACTTGTGTTTCAGGCCTACAATTCTATAGTCAGTATCCATACTCTCCAGCAAACACCCTGTGACTGCTCCTGCAATGCCATAGTGACTGTTTCAGTACCATGTATGAATCCATTCACTAAAGTAAAACTCAACCAATTATGAATTCACCCAGTATCTCTCCTTATAGTACTGTAATCATTCAGTCAGTATGCATGTACTCATGCAGGGAGCCTGACTTTAGGGCCCTGAGTACTTCTAACTCCTATGGACTATGTATGTAGTAGTCTAACCACCTTCATATTTGTGTTTAAGGACTACAATTCCACAGTTAGTATCCATACACTCCAGCAAACATCCAGTGACTGCTCTTGCAATCCTGAAGTGACTCTTTCAGTACCATGTACTAATCCATTCACTAAAGTAAAACTCAACCAATTATGAATTCACCCAGTATCTCTCCTTATAGTACTGTAATCATTCGGACAGCATGCATGTAGTCATGCAGTGAGCCAGTATTTAGGGCACAGAGTGCTTCAAACTCCTATGCGCTACGTATGTAGTGGTCTAAGCACCTTCACACTTGTGTTTCAGGCCTACAATTCTCTAGTCAGTATCCATACACTCCAGCAAACACTGTGACTGCTCTTGCAATGCCATAGTGACTGTTTCAGTACCATGTATGAATCCATTCACTAAAGTAAAAGTCAACCAATTATGAATTCTCCCAGTGTCTCTCCATATAGTACTGTAATCATTCAGACAGTATGCATGTAGTCATGCAGTGAGCCAGGCTTTAGGGCATGACGTGCTTCAAACTCCTATGCAATATGCATGTAGTGGTCTAACCACCTTCACATTTGTGTTTCAGGCCTATAATTCCCCAGTCAGTATCCATACACTCCAGCAACCACCCTTTGACTGCTCTTGCAATGCCATATTAACTCTTTCAGTAGCATGTACTAATTAATTCACTAAAGTAAAACTCAACCAATTATGAATTCACCCAGTGTCTCTTCTTATACTGCTGTAATCATTCAGTCAGTATGCATGTACTCATGCGGTGAGCCGGGCCTTAGGACATGGACTGTTTTAAACTCCTATGCACTATGCGTATAGTGGTCTAACCACCTTTTCACTTGTGTTTCAGGCCTACAATTCTCCAGTCGGTATCCATACACTCCAGCAAACTTCCTGTGACTGCTCTTGCAATGCCATAGTGACTGTTTCAGTACCATGTACTAGTCCATTCACTAAAGTAGTACTCAACCAATTATGAATTCACCCTGTCTCTCCTTATAGCTCTGAGGAAATAGAAATTTTTGTATGGTCAATATGTCCCCCACTCACACCCTATCCACGTACCCATGTTCCATGTATGTCCATGTTATCATGTAATTCCTGTCCCGTGCCTGGCATAATAATGCCCCTGCATTTCCGTCTAACGTTGACATGTCAGTTATTAGGCCTTCCATGAATGAAACGTTAATACTGCACCAAGGCCTGCATTGCCAATGCATTTACATGGTACACGTTTAAATAACGCGAAGCACACGTTTTTGTGGCCCAGCCGAGCCAGGCCCTGAATTCAGGCTCCGAGCCTCTTCTGTCTCCAAGCTACAGTTTTGCATCTCTGACCTCTCCCTTACTCCCTGCTCAGCCGAGAGGTGCCCGGCCTGGCCTGCCTGCCAAGACGGTATTTTGCCTACAGTTATCTGCTCAGCCTCCGAAAAAAACACATTCCAGTCTAGTGAAATAGGTAAACACTTTTCGCCTGCAGAGCATAGGGCCTAGCCTTTCTGTCTCCATGTGGGTGATTTACTGAACCTGTTGCCATAGTAGGCCCATGCCCCCACGTAATGCACGAAGAAATGTATGCACACACTAGCATTAGTGATGAACGGCCTCTGCTCGAGAGACTTTTATTTCAGACAATACATCCTCTAAACATAAGATATCAGATATGCCAAAGGTGCAGGTCGTTCTGACATCCCAGACTCCAGACTCCTCTTCTGGTGCTAAAGGCAAACCCCCAGCTCTCCCCAGTTACACGTCAATTACACGTCATGACTAGTTGCGCGCGCATGTCGGGTAAAGGTTTCTGCTGACCCTGCAGATCTCCTCCATGCATCCACCCACCTGTGACACTCCTATGACACGCCGAGTGAACACACCTATGTGTACGCCTCTTAACACGCCTTCTTTTACGCCCATATGTTCTTATCTCTCTCTTTTCACTTGCTCCGCCTGGAGTGTTACGCCTACTGTATTCATTGCAATTATGTGATTTTACTATATATAATGTGTGATGTTAATAAAACGTTAGATATCCCTTCCTGAACCTTAGCGGTGATGGAACCCGATTCTCCCCTGGCTCGAGCCATTGAAATAAAGCCCTTATGACTCATATACCACGGACTCTGCCTCTCATTATATGAGCTATCCTTATTGATATTAATGTATAGAAAAATTTATAGGTAATTTAATTTACCACAGCTCTGTAATAACTCAGACAGTATGCCTGTAGTCATGCAGTGAGCCAGGCTTTAGGGCAGAGTGTGCTTCAAACTCCTATGCAGTATGCATATAGTGGTCTAACCACCTTCACATTTGTGTTTCAGGCCTACAATGCCCCAGTGTGTATCCATGCACTCAAGCAAACAACCTGTGACTGCTCTTGCAATGCCATAGTGACTGTTTCAGTACCATGTACTAATCAATTCACTAAAGTAAAACTCAACCAATTATGAATTCACCCAATGTCTCTTCTTATACTTCTGTAATCATTCAGTCAGTATACATGTACTCATGCAGTGAACCAGGCTTTAGGGCATAGAGTGCTTATAACTTCTATGCACTATGCTTGTAGTGATCTAACCACCTTCACACTTGTGTTTCAGGCTTACAATTCCCCAGTCAGTATCCATACACTCCAGAAAAACCCTGTGACTGCTCTTGCAATCTCATAGTATATCTTTCAATACAATGTACTAATCTATTCACTATATTAAAACTCAACCAATTGTGAATTCACCTAGTCTCTTTCCTTATAGTACTGTAATCATTCAGTCAGTATGCATGTATTCATGCAGTGAGCCAGGCCTTAGGGCACGGACTGTTTTAAACTCCTGTGCACTATGCATATAGTGGTCTAACGACCTTTTTACTTGTGTTTCAGGCTTACAATTCCCCAGTCAGTATCCATACACTCCAGCAAATACCCTGTGACTGTCCTTGCAATCCCATAGTGAGTGACTCTTTCAGTACCATGTATGAATTCATTCACTAAAGTAAAACTCAACCAATTATGAATACACCCAGTGTCTCTCCTTATAGTACTGTAACCATTCACTAAGTATGCATGTACTAATGCAGTGAGCCAGGCTTTAGGCCATGGAGTGTTTTAACCTCCTATGCAGTATGCTTGTAGTGGTCTAACCACCTTCACACTTGTGTTTCAGGCCTATAATTACCCAGTCAGTATCCATACACTCCAGCAACCACCCTGTGACTGCTCTTATTATACTATATTGAGTCTTTCAGTACCATGTAGTAATCCATTCACTAAAGTAAAACTCAACCAAATATGAATTCACCCACTGTCTCTCCTTATAGTACTGTAACCATTCAGTCAGTATGCATGTACTCATGCAGGGAGCCTGACTTTAGGGCCCTGAGTACTTCTAACTCCTATGGACTATGTATGTAGTAGTCTAACCACCTTCATATTTGTGTTTCAGGACTACAATTCCACAGTTAGCATTCATACACTCCAGCAAACATCAAGTGACTGTTCTTGCAATTCTAGAGTGACTCTTTCAGTACCATGTACTAATCCATTCACTAAAGTAAAACTCAACCAATTATGAATTCACCCAGTATCTCTCCTTATAGTACTGTAATCATTCGGACAGCATGCATGTAGTCATGCAGTGAGCCAGTATTTAGGGCACAGAGTGCTTCAAACTCCTATGCGCTACGTATGTAGTGGTCTAAGCACCTTCACACTTGTGTTTCAGGCCTACAATTCTCTAGTCAGTATCCATACACTCCAGCAAACACACTGTGACTGCTCTTGCAATGCCATAGTGACTCTTTCAGTACCATGTACTAATCAATTCACTAAAGTAAAACTCAACCAATTATGAATTCTCCCAGTGTCTCTCCTTATAGTACTGTAATCATTAAGACAGTATGCATGTAGTCATGCAGTGAGCCAGGCTTTAGGGCATGACGTGCTTCAAACTCCTATGCAATATGCATGTAGTGGTCTAACCACCTTCACATTTGTGTTTCAGGCCTACAATTCCCCAGTCAGTATCCATACGCTCCAGCAAACACCCTGTGACTGTTCTTGCAATGCCATAATAACTCTTTCAGTAGCATGTACTAATCCATTCACTAAAGTAGAACTCAACCAATTATGAATCCACCCAGTCTCTCCTTATAGTTCTGTAATCATTCAGACAGTATGCATGTAGTCATGCAGTTAGCCAGGCTTTAGGGCACGGAGTGCCTCAAAGTCCTATGCAGTATGCATGCAGTTATGTTATGTTATGTTATGTTATATGTATATTTATTGCGCGCACAACTACTCAAGAGTATCCCGGCGCGAAGCATAACCACAAAGAAGTCGAGAGCTGATCATCCAAACAGTGCAGCTTTAGTAGGCTATATTAAAAAGATGGGTCTTAAGGAGCTTCTTGAAGCAGCCAAGGTCTCTGGTGTCTCTGAGAGTGAATGGGAGGGAATTCCAGAGGGTGGCAGCTTTGACCGAAAAAGATTGCCCGCCCAATCTGGTTCGCTGGAAATGGGGAACTGTCATCCTTCATTGGAAAGCTGACCTTAGATGGCGATTTGGAACATGGAAAGACACTCTTTTCCTGAGATAGGCAGGACCTGTATCATGAAGGGCTCGATGGGTAAGTACCAGGGCTTTGAATTGGACTCTTTGGGCCACCGGTAGCCAGTGAAGGGTAGCCAATTGATGTCTTATGCTGTTTCGTATGGAGATGCCCAGCAGGAGTCTTGCGGCAGCATTCTGGATAAGCTGAAGTTTATTAACCAGAAAGGAAGGGAAGCCCAGATATAGCGCGTTAGCATAATCCAGGCGAGATAATATGAGGGCCCTAGCGACCGTTTCTTTTGCTGGCTGTGGTAAGAGAGGGAAGAATCTGCTCAGAGATTTGAGGGTCCCAAAGCAGGCACCCGTCAGTCGCTTGATCTGTTCTGCGAACCTCAAATCTTCATTGAACCAAATGCCCAGGTTCTTGGCTGGGCCACCTTCAGTGAGGGGCCGGGGAAAGTCAGGGGGCCAAATTAATTCAGTAAATTGGCTTGGAAATTGACCGTATAGAAGGATCTCTGATTTTCCCTCATTGCATTTGAGTTTGGCATGGGCTAACCAGGTGAAAACAGTTGCCAAACATTTTTGTGCTACATTAGTTTCTACAGTCGAGTTGCTCCAAGTAAACAGGAGCTGGGTGTCATCGGCGTAGGCCATAATTTTTGCACCCAGCTCCTCGGCCAGGTAGATCAGCGGGGTCATATAGATGTTAAAAAGAAGTGGGCTCAATGTAGAGCCCTGTGGGACCCCGGTCTGAACAAGCCTGGCCGAAGAGGAGTAAGGGGGCATCCAGACTTGCTGATAGCGGGAATCCAGAAAAGATTCCAGCCAGGACCACACAGCCCCCGTGATGCCAATCTCAGTGAGGCGAGCCAGGAGGAGTTGGTGAGGGACCGTATCAAAGCCGGCAGAGAGGTCCAATAAAATTAGCGCCGCTCTGCCACCCCTGTCCGTACACTCCCTAATGGCTTCCACCACCTCCACCAGGGCTGTCTCAGTACTGAAAGATGACCTAAAGCCCGACTGGGCTGGATGTAGCGCACCAGACTCCTCCACAAAGGCATTCAGCTGCCGAAAGACAACCTTTTCGCAGACTTTCGCCAATGCAGGGAGCAGGGAGATGGGGCGGTAGTTGGCTGCCGTAGCAGGGTCTGCCGAGGGTTTCTTCAGGAGAGGCAAGAGTTTGGCTTGCTTCCACTGCTTAGGTACCACTGCCGATTGTAGAGACCAATTGATCAGAGTAGTGACCTCAGATCCTACACAGTCTGCTACTCCCGCCAGAACTCTTGCCGGGCAAGGATCCGAGGGGGAGCCAGATTTTAAGGATTTTAGAAGTGTTAGGATGTCCAATTGTTCCACCATAGTGAATTTGGAAAGGCAGCTACTAGCGGAGGCGCTAGGTGCCAGCTCAGGGGGGTGTGAGGCAGCAGTACTCATAGCTAATCCCTCTTCAATAAGCTTGATTTTATTGGTAAAGAAGGAGGAGAGCTCCTCACACCATTCGGCGGAAACTGGGATCTTTTTGTGCTCCGCTATAGGTGAAAGAAAGCTTTGGACTATTGCAAAAATTTCCTTATAGTTGTTATCTGCTTTTAGGATCCTAGCTGCAAAGTAAGCACCTTTCGCAGTTTTGACTGCTGTGTAATACTCTCTTTGGGCTACACGGAGGTCTGCTTTAGTTTGCGGGGAGTATGCAACCCTCCAGAGCCGCTCAAATTTTTTGCAGGACATTTTTAGTTCTTTTAGTGCTGGCGTATACCAGGGTTGGGAAGGTAACACGCGTTGGGAAATGTTCCGAGCCGGTTTAGAAGCAGTCTCGACCCCCCGACTGACCCAGCTGTTGAAAGATCCACTTGGTTCTCTAGGTTGGTGGACCGGTCGATTTGGGAGCGCATGAGGGCTTCCACCAGACCAGGAACGTTAATTTTTCGTGCTAAGGGGCCAGACTGGGTAAGAGGGTGATGGGATGACAGTGTCACATACCAGGAGAAGATAATCACGGCATGGTCAGACCAGGTAACAGGCTGGGGATCTTTAAGGACCAGAGCAAAGTTAGAACACACTAAGTCCAACAAGTGCCCTAGTGAGTGCGTGGGTTTCGAGACCCACTGAGTTAGGTGCGTTAAGGCCAAAATGTCTAGAAGGCCCAATGTGTCCGAGGAGCTAGATGAATCCATGTGAATGTTAAAATCCCCTAAAAGGAGAAACTTAGGGAACCGTAATGCACGGTCCGTCAAAGTGTCACCCAAGGAGTTCAGGAAGGAGCCAATCGGCCCCGGCGGTCTGTAAATCAAGGTCCCTCCTAAAGTGAAGTGGGGAGAGAGTGTAAAGGAGAAGTCAAGAGCTTCGCCATCCAGCACACTCGGAGAAGTGTCGCAGGAAAAGGTCCATGTATCTCTGAATATAACAGCAATGCCGCCCCCTCTGCCTGAGGGGCGATCGGCTCTAGCCAGGCGATAACCACGTGGGACTGCTATTGCAACCACTGGGGCACATGATTCGCTTAGCCACGTTTCTGTGATGAACAGAATGTCTAGATTATTGTCTCTAATGAGCTCGAATACATTTTCTGCATGTTTCACCATAGAACGGGCGTTTATAAGAGCTGCCTTAATAGGATGCTCACTCGGGTTTTTAGAGGATGAATGAGATAGGCATGAAGGGAGCTGAAAGTTACAGACCTTACAGTCCCATATGGTATCGGCGCTCGGCGAGCACCTCTGCATACCCACATGTGAACCAGGGTTCAGGGAAATCAGGGTGTCACGACTGTAAGACAGGGGACTCAAGATGTCTAAGGGAGAAAGGGCAGCCGGACCGGCACTGGGCACGGTCCAGGCGCGGACGGGCGCAGACGGTCTAACCACCTTCACATTCGTGTTTCAGGCCTACAATTCCCCAGTCAGTATCCATACACTCCATCAAACACCCTGTGACTGCTCTTGCAATGCCATATTGACTCTTTCAGTAGCATGTACTAATCCATTCACTAAAGTAAAACTCAACCAATTATGAATTCACCCAGTGTCTCTTCTTATACTTCTGTAATCATGCAGTCAGTATGCCTATACTCATGCAGTGAGCCAGGCTTTAGGGCATAGAGTGCTTCAAACTCCTATTCAATATGCTTGTAGTGTTCTAACCACCTTCACACTTGTGTTTCAGGCTTACAATTCACCAGTTAGTATCCATACACTCCGGAAAAACCCTGTGACTGCTCTTGCAATCTCATAGTAACTCTTTTAATACAATGTATTAATCTATTCACTAAATTAAAACTCAACCAATTATGAATTCACCTAGTCACTCTCCTTACAGTACTGTAATCATTCAGTCAGTTTGCATGTATTCATGCAGTGAGCCAGGTCTTAGGACACAGACTGTTTTCAACTCCTTTGCACTATGCATATAGTGGTCTAACCTCCTTTTTACTTGTGTTTCAGGCTTACAATTCCCCAGTCAGTATCCATACACTCCAGAAAATACCCAGTGACTGCTCTTGCAATCCCATAGTGACTCTTTCAGTACCATGTATGAATCCATTCACTAAAGTAAAACTCAACCAATTATGAATTCACCCAGTGTCTCTCCTTATAGTTCTGTAATCATTCACTCAGTATGCATATACTAATGCAGTGAGATAGGCTTTAGGCCATGTAGTGTTTTAAACTCCTATGCAGTATGCTTTTAGTGGTCTAACCACCTTCACACTTGTGTTTCAGGACTACAACTACCCAGTCAGTATCCATACACTCCAGCAAACACCCTGTGACTGCTCTTGTAATACTATATTGAGTCTTTCAGTGCCATGTACTAATCCATTCACTAATGTAAAACTCAACCAATTATAAATTCATCCACTGTCTCTTCTTATAGTTCTGTAATCATTCAGTCAGTATGCATATTGTCATGCAGTGAGCCAGGCTTTAGAGCACAAAGTGTTTCAAACTCCTTTGCACTATGCATGTAGTGGTCTAACCACCTTCATACTTGTGTTTCAGGCCTACAATTCCCGGTTTGTATCCATACACTCCAGCAAACACCCTGTGACTGCTCCTGCAATCCCATAGTGATTCTGTCAGTGCCATGTACTAAGCCATTAATTAAAGTAAAACTCAACCAATTTTGAATTCACACTGTGTCTCTCCTTATAGTACAGTAATCATTCACTCAGTATGCATGTAGTCAATCAGTGAGGCAGGCTTTAGGGCACATATTGCTTCAAACTTCTATGCAGTATGCTTGTAGTGGTGTAACTACCTTCACACTTTTATTTAACGTCTATAATTTGTCAGTCAGTATCTATATAGAATGTGTTTGTATAGTAATAGAAAAGTATAATTTATGAAGTTATTAATATACATTTATTTATGTTTATTTTTTACAGGTATTGTTTATCATCATTAAAATAAAGTAATCATGCCTGAAAAATCAAGAAACAGAAAAATAGAGCAAAAGGACAGTTACTTGAAGAAAACTCAACAAGTATTGGATGACCCATATAATGTGGTTAAAAAGAGAAAATCTTCTGGTAAGACCACTAAGAACTTTATTAGAATTCTTTCTAGGCGCAGAAATAATGTCCAGAATGTTGAAGCCACTGACAATGCTTCAACTAAAAAAAATAGTCAAAATAATAGGAAAGGAAAAAAAGGCAATGTACAGTCAAAGGATAGAAAGTATGATAAAAAAAGACAAAATCAAAATAAAGAAATACGCAAAAAAATATTTTATAATAGAGTAGTACATAATTTGCTGAAAGATATGAAAACATTTAAAAAGAGAGTACTATTTTATAAAAAAGAAGCATATTTAATCCATTGGGTTTTTTTTTGTGTCCTCATATTTCGCCCTTGGTAACCAAATAGTAGCACGTGGAGATGAACTTACTGTCACAGGTAAACTGGTAGGGGCTCTAAGTGGTGCAACACGAGTTGCCCCTCAGTAAGTAATGTCAAACTCCAATGACACCACATTGGAACAACCGTCAGGGTCATATGCTGCATTAAAATACCCATTTCTATACCAATGACAACGTTATTGGGTATATACAAACGTGGAAGAGGTGCCAAGCAGCGTAATCATTGGACCTTGGGAAAAAAAAAAAAACACGGTCAATTAATAAACCATTACCAATTTAATAAAAGCCAGAAATTTCTTATGCGTGAGTTGCCTGATCTTAAGAGGTCCAACTTCGATATTTGTAGCACAGAAGTGCGCCAATCCAGCAAGGAAGGAGGTAGCAGGTCCTTCCATCTCCTACATATCTCCCTTCTGGCCAACAAAATACCATAAAAAGTAAATTTTTTGCCAGCCCCTGAAACTCTGGAGAAACCCCAAAGATAACAAGAGCCGGTCATAATATAACTTGGGATCCCAAGCAAGTGGAGAGTGATAGGCAAACCGCATTCCAAAAAGGTGATAAAAGTGGACAATCTAAGAACATGTGCAGGTCGGAGGCAGCTATCAAACCGCATTTAGGGCATGACACAGGTGAATTATCTGAAAACTTTGACAGGCGTTGTGGCAAATAGTAGGCCCTATGCAAAGTGAACAGGTGGTTTCGGCGTAGCCAAGATGGTTTCACAATATTCCACATGATCTTGAAAGACTCGAACCACAAGTTCTCCACGCTATTGTTAGTAATATGTGCGGCCCACAGCAAATCAGGGAACTGGAACTCACCCTCGACCTCATCCAATAAAAGGTTGTACCAGAGTGAGACCTCTTTCTTAGTTGGAGGCTTGTCTGTTAAGAGGGACACTATATTACTATCCCCCCCAACTGAAACCTACCCTTAACAGAAATCTGTGAGTGTGCCCAGCTTTGTATTTGCAGGTATTTAAACCTAGAAAAACCAGCCCCTATTTTTGAACTCAACACCTCCCACAGGAGTAAGCTGCCATAAACAAAAAGATCCCCCCATACCACCAATCCTGCCTCTCGCAGCGGTACTGCAAGGCTATCCAGGAGCCAGCTCGGGGATCCAGGTGAATTCCATAATGGAGCCCTACAAGAATAATAATCAATTTTAACGGAACGCCTGAGTTTGACCCATGTTTTAGATATATCTCTCAACACCTTCAGTTTTTTTTTTTTTTAACTTGGGGTCCCCAAACTTAAACAAAAATTTGTGATCAGCAACCTTTTCCCCTGTAAGCAGTGCCGCAAACATATGCCCACACCCCGAGTTTATCGGAGATTTTAACAGCATCCTGGCATAGGAAAACTGAAAGGCCCACCCATAGAGCTGTAGGTCAGGTGCCGCCAAACCACCCTTCTCTCTTCGGCGCCTGATCTTCTTCCAAGCTATTCTAGGAATGCGATTAATCCAAATAAAAGAGCATATATCGCTTTGGAGTTTAGCTATCATTGTAGGTTCAAAAAAAAGGGGGATGGTGTTAAACAAAAACGTAAACTTCTGAAGAATAGTCATTTTAACTAAGTTGGATCTGCCCAGTAAAGATAACGGAAGTGAAGACCATGATTTCATTAGCCTACGACACTCTTTGGCGATAAGCGAGAAATTTGATGGAACTATCTCGTTTATATCCTTATATATATTTAGGCCCAAGTAGCGCAGGACTGGACTTAGCTGTACCCCTGCCACAGGCACAGGGTCATTCCAGACCAATATATCCGTCTTGGCAGCATTGACTTCATAGCCAGACACGGATCCAAAATCCTCAGCCAACGCAATTACAGCCGGAAATGCTGAGCGAAGTTCCGACGAAAAAATGAGAACATCGTCCGCATATAAGGCTACCTTCCTCTCCCATCCTTCAAAAATAAAGGGCTTGATATTACAATTGTCCCGAATCCGTTGAGCAAAAGGCTCTATATACAGATCGAACAGAAGGGGGGAGAGGGGGCAGCCTTGACGGGTACCCCGAGTGATGTTAAATGGGCTCGATAATTCCCTGTTGACAAGTATAGAGACTGACGGATTCCTATACAAGAGTCTGACTGCGCACCTGAATTTTTCACCGATGTTAAATTTACCCAAGACCTCCGATAGGTAAACCCAATTAACCCTATTGAAGGCCTTGGTGGCATCCAAAATAAGAACTGACAGGGAAAGTGACACCACTGTCGCCATGTCGATGGCACCTATGAGATCATAGGTCAACTCGTATAGCTGACGCCCCCTTACAAAACCTTTGTGATCTGTATGCAAGATGTTTGTTGCAACTGCCCCCAACCTATTTGCCAACACAGATGTGAAGATTTTATAGTCTGTATTTAAGATTGAAATTGGTCTATAAGACCCACAATTAGTTGCTGATTTTCCTGGTTTTAATATCAGTGTTATCGAGGCACGATCCCATGAAGTAGGAGGGGGCATTCCTTCCTGGAGGATCTTATTAAACAACTCAGTTAAGAAAGGGAGGATCGTTGGAATCAAGGCTTTATACATTTCAGACAGCAGACCATCTGGACCTGATGCTCTACCTTTTTTACTACTAGCAACTGCCAGCCTAACTTCCTCCTGAGAGATAGGATCTTCCAGTGCAGTGCTTTGTTCTGGTGACAGTGCAGGAAGAGAGACCCCCGCCAGCCATTCTTCAACCTGCTTGGTTTCAACGTTCTTATCTTCGCAGTATATTTCACTAAAGAAATCTCGAAGCGCTCCCCTAATGTCAACGTCGGTGGAGAATGCTACACCACCGGACGTAATTGAGTTAATGTTATTTCGAACCTGCTCGGTCTTCGTCTTCCAGGCCAACAGCTTACCGGCCCCCTCGCCATACTCAAAATGTGCCAACTTACTGGCTTCTCATCTCTCTAAAACCCTAGCATTTAGAACTGAGCTTAGCTCTCCTTTTAAGGTGTTCTTGTTATTCTGCCACTCGTGTACTGTTGTCGAAAGGGCGTCCGGATGCCTAGCAATTTCTATTTGAATTCTAGTCATCTCCAATTCTAAGGAGGCCACTGGTTAGCTGTAGATCTTGTTCTTATGTGAAGCTTTATTAGTTATGTAGCCCCTTAAGAATGCTTTAAGTGCGTCCCATATATCACCTGAAGAGGCAGAACCCAAATTTGCTTCCATAAAAAACTGCACCTCCACATTGAGAGCATCAATGATATTTGGCAAGGAAAGCAATGAACGATCAAAGGGCCAATTTCTTGATCGACTCTTGGGAAACCCTTCCAAATCTAAAAGAATCGCCGCATGGTCTGATATATGAAATGGTAAATGGGAAGCCGATTTAACCAGGTTAACTAATGATTGGCTAATCAAAATAAAATAAATTTGAGACTGGTGGTGATATCTGTAGTTTCGAAATGTGACTCCTCTTTGCAGCCCATGCAGTGATCTCCAGATGTCGTTATACCCTAGCTGCTTCATGCCATCTAGCAGGTAAGTCCTAGTTTTAGATAAGATTTTAGCTCTGTTAGAGGGTGATTTATCTACTAGGGGATCCAGAACTATATTGAAATCACCTGCTAGGATAACCGGCTCTGGGAATAGATACAGGTGTGAAAAGAGAGTCTTCAAAACCGACGGGTCATCGTGATTAGGACCATAGTATCCCACTATAGTAATTGAGACCCCGATATTATAACTGATGCTATTACCCACCGACCACCAGAGTCTACCAGCTTAGAGACCAATTTCGCCTTTATAGATTTTTTAAAAATGATAGCCACTCCTCTAGTGTGTATCGATTGCGATGTCGTTATACAAATATCGATCCACCTGTTCTTTTTAACCAGGGAAAGCATTTCAGACTCGGCCAGGTGAGTCTCCTGGAGTACTATAATCTGTGCAGTTGAGTCACGGAGATATTGCATAATGTTATTTTTCCTTGGACTAGTTCGCAAACCATTAGTGTTCCAGGAGACAATTGCCAATTTACTCATTATACTGATATTCCCACATCCCTACTTTATCAGTACCACCAAATTTATGAAAGCTGATCTGCAATAGACCCCTAACCAGAAGAAAACATCGGACAGCCACATGTCCCTTTGACAACAACAACAAACATAAAGCAAAATAAGAGCGGAAATGAGGACTTTTTAAAAGAAAATTCCCCTGCAACCCCCCCTGTGCCTCTGCCTAACCCCCCCACCCCCCTGGGAAACCCTTGCTCTATCTATCTGGAAAAACCAGAAGATAGCACTCCATCATGGACTCCCACCTTTACTACGACCGGGGAAGAAACAAGAAAAAAAAAGAAAAAAAAAAAGAGAAAAGAGAGATATCAAAAGAGAGAGAGAAGATAAATAAACCGATCCTATACACCCTGTAATATCTCTACGAAGACCATGTTGTATATTATGTATTATGTGTTATATGTGTTATGTGTTATATATTTCACCAATATTGTTTCAAAATAATTACACACCTTTTTTTTCACACACTCCCTCCCCCCTTATACATATATATTTCCCTTTATCTCTTTCCTTATATTTTTTAATTTTCCAAACATTGTTAGATAGCCCTTCATCAATTACACTATTGAGATCCAAATTATCACCATAATACAAGGGTACCACTCAAGGAGGCTTAGCCTAGCTGGACGCTCCTTTTTCTTTTCCCATGGTCTGCAGTAACTCGTCCGCTGCCTTCACTGATCTGATATTATGCATACTATTATTATACATAACTCTCAATGCTGCCGGAAAAACTAATTGAGCCACTGCACCGTAGCTTCTAAAAGCCTCAAGCCTCCTCCCGAACTCCCATTGCTTATCAAGAGTAGCCCTGGACAGATCAGATCGAATTTGAAAATTGAATCCCTTCGCACTCACAGATTTCTGTTTTAAGGCCAGGTTTAAAATGGTTTCCTTAAGAGAGTACGTCTGAAAATTAACCAAGACTTTTCTGGGCTTAGATCTTTGGGGATTCCTTCTAAAAGGCTCTCTATATATGCGTTGGATGTCCAAGGCTAACTCTTCCTCTGACCAGTCTAATCGCAACGCTTCTTTCAACAGTGAGATGACGAACTGCTTAATGTCCGAACGTTCTTTATCCTCAGAAATATTCAAGATACAAAGGTTATTCCTTCGGGCATTATTCTCCAGCATCTCCATCCTTTCTGCTAAGATTTGATCATCTTTCCTGAGCGTGGTAATGTTCACTTTTACTTCATCAAGATGTAAGGACAGACCTGTTACCGTGTCCTCAAGTACCTCTGTTCTCGTAGTAAGATCACTTAATTTTTTATCCAAAGATTCACAAAAACACCTGATGTCCGCCTGATTTGCCGCCGAAGTCTCAAACCCTTTTTTAATATCAGCCGACAAAGATGTGAACATCCCCTGAAAAGAAGCCTGCAAAGTAGCAACCAGGTCTGCATTAGTGCAGTTGGACGACAAAACACTAGGCAGGGGAACTGATGTAGCTGATGTCGCTGATGTAGCTCCCTGCATAGTATCTTGTACGCTCGAGCCACGTATTAAAGATGAGGGGGCCAGCAAGAAAGGTGGAGCCAATGGGGGAGCCAGGACCAAAGCAAGAGGCGCGGGCGACCCGATGCACCTGATGCCTCAGAATCGGAACTCTCATGAACCCCAGTACAGATAGTAATATTGCCAACCTCGCTCTCTGTATCCCCATCTCGGTCCATTCCAGCGTCCACACTAGCTCCCAAATGCTTTGAGCTTTCTTCACTACCTGTAGCCATAGCCATATCCATTAGGGTATTATTAGGCAAGACCACACTATTTATTGCCCCCTCAAGACCTATAACCTCTGCTGGTGACTTTTCTAAGTTATCAGAGGGAGCACTATTATCTGGTAAAAGAACCACTTGTGGGACCACCTTAAAATATGACCTGAGTGACGGAGTTATTTTAGACACAGAGCTGGAAGTTTTGCCCTTAGACCCCTTAGTTGATTTACACGTATAGGCGCGCTTCGCCTTAACCTGGCCTGTCAGGTAGGTGGAAAGTTTATTTTTGCTGTTGCTGCTGGTGCTATCAAAGATAGTATTGCTGGCCACCACTGGCTCCACAGGTTTGGCCGCAGACTCAGCCTCGCCTATGCATGGAACAGAGGGCAAGCTTAAACTCCCATCCACAGAGAACCTAATATCTTGAGGCTGCACACACTTTTTTTCCGCTTTTCTGGACTCGCCCTTGCAACCCTTTAGCTTATTTCTCAAATAGTATGCCCCCTCCGCCCCATTACCACCATTGCTGCTGTTGTCTCTGCAGCCTCCACCTCCTTCACACCATCCGTGATCCGCAGTCAGCTCCCCCTCCTCTGGTGTATCCTTTGCAGATTCTTCAGACACCTCCACCTCTATGACGGGACACGCGGCAGCTCCGCGATGTCCCGGAAGAAGACTTCGAGTCCGGCGTCCACGTCGGAGCTCCAGGGCGGCCAGACTCCACACCGGCAAGCTCGCTGTTCGCAGCAGTGATCCCCGGCACAAGTTCGAGATCACCTGCCGGCTCACAAAGTCAGTAGCAGCCGGGATGAACACCGCAGCGGCAGCCTTCACAGGTAGACACACCCCCTCCAAACACATGGGGTCTAATGGCGAGTGAGCGAAAGCAGCTAAATAAACGCCGACTTTTCCTCGTGAAGAAGGACCTGTTTTGATTAAACACGGTAGCGTGCAACACTGTAAACAACCTTAGCTTACAGAAACCGCATTCAGATTCGGCCCGGTAACACTAAAAAAAGCACCCGGATGGGAGTCCACGGACAGAGCAGCACTGCAGCAGCTTAAGCGGCTGCCGCCATGTTTCCCCCATTGAATCCATTGTTGAAGAGTTTTTTGAAGTAAAGAGGAAATTATTTATTTTAGTTTTAAACAGAATTCGATCACTAGATAAACCAATCCATTTAATGAAGCCCAAAAGTAAGAGGAAACGAGTAATTAATAGAACACATTTTTGTGATTTTTGGGGGGAATGGAAACACAGTTCAAGTTCAGAGCCTTTCTTTAATGAAGAGAGTTATTTTCAGACCAATGATTTGTTGCATGCAGTTGACACCAGTGGTCGAGTTTATGAGGTTAGAAATGGTTGTCCAATTGAGAAAGAGAAAACAATTCCTAGAAATGCAGAAGAAGTGATAACTGATGAGGTTCTAGACAGACGTCCTAAAGCCCCAGTGTACACTTGGGATTGCAGTAGTATTTGTAGTGTACAACAATAATCTATTGATCTTTTACGCAATTTCTTACGAGCATACACTAAAAAAAGTGTTAAACAAAAGATTAGGATGTTGCAAGCACTAGACCCCTGCAGAAGGAGAAAAAATACTGGTTTGCAAGGTCATTCTCTGGCTTGTCTTTCTAGAAAAGTGTGTCAAAGTGTTTTTCACCATTTTAGGATGTCAGCAGTACATCATACTCAAATGCAGAAGTTAGTCCGAAGGTTGCATTATGCAAAAAGTCCAGCACTAAAGTTAAATGCTCTTTTGTGTGGATCAGTATCAGATGTCAAGATTTGTGATGAAATTGAGTTTTGTTACTTTGGTTCTCAACAAGAGAGTGCAGAAACTGATATATTAATAGAAGAAAATGTTGAAGAGAATGTGGAACATACTATTACAAAAAATGTTGATGATCAAATTACAAAGTTTAAGGTGATTTCAGGTGAAGCGCCACATTTTTCTTGTATTTGTTGTCTGCAAATTCACTATAAAAATCAGACTAGGAGTGTTGATCTGTATTTAAAAGGTGAAAGAGAAAATAATGATATATCAAAGGAATTAGTAACTTATTTGTTGGTAGAAAATTGTTTTGATTAGGGTTCTGATCAGTGTATTTGTAAATATTGTTATAACAAATTGGATGAGAATAAAATGCCCGCTAGAGCTGTCCATAATAATTTAGAGTTGATTGCTATTCCTCCAGAACTTAAAGATTTAAATACCTATGGGTCTATTCTCATTCAATGTGTGCACCCGTTTCAGGCTATTGTTCGTATGGAGCCTAAAAGAGGTAAATTGCCTCCTTCAGATTTACAAGGAGGATTAAAAGGAAGAGTTGTATATTTACCGTTAGAGTTAAAGAAAAATATTGAAACTATTGGTGTAGAGAGTGTAGAAAATGAACCACTAGTTGTTCTAGTTAATGGTGTTCCTACTAAGAGTAAGAAAATCTGTCAGGAGTTATTGGATGTTAGGAAAGTACATAAGGCAACTTTGCATTTGATAAAAAACAATAAGTACTATAAAAATGTTTATATGGGAGAATATGAAATACTTTTAGGAGAAGATACTTAAATGTCAAATGGACAAATTGAAAAAGTGGACAATTCAAGAAGTGAAGAAATCTATAAACATTACAGTGTACATCCACTTCATTCGAAAGAAGTGATGGGAAACACTATTGAGTTATTTCAAATGAAAAAGGCAAAGGGAAGTCCCATGAGTGTATGGAAGGAGAGCATGGAAGCTTGTTGTTTTCCGCTGTTGTTTCCAACAGGAAAAGGTGGATGATATGATGAATGTCCTGTGCAGATTCCTGCGTCTGAATATCGGACAACAAGATTATATGCAGAAGATCCAAGATTTCAACAATGTATCCCTTACATATTTGATCTTTTGTTCGAAAGTGATTTGTCTGGACTTTCATATGCAGTTAATCACATATTAAAAACAGGAGTGCATCTGCAAAATGTTTCTGCAAAGGATTTTATGGATAAAGTGCACCAGAGAAATGATCATTTGGAATCTCAGCTGATTAATCTGATGGCATGTCAGCATGGCACTAATGAATATTGGTACCGTCGTCATGGAGAACTTAAATGTATGTTACGGAACTTAGGAACACCTAAATGGTTTCTTACCCTAAGCTGTGCTGAGTACGCTTGGGATGGTTTACTTGAATTTCTTCGAGAAGCAAATTCCAATATAAAAAATATTGAATACAAGACACCTGGAGAATTGTGCTCTTTGGATCCTGTTAATGTATGCAGGTATTTTAATCATAGATTTGAAGCTATGATGTCTTTTATCTTCAATAAAAAAATCCTTCTCTTGGAAAAGTTATGGATTTCTTTTGGAGAAAGGAGTATCAAGCAAGAGGTGCTCCTCATATACATATGTCATTATGGATCAAGGATGCCACAAAATTTGGAACAGATTCAGATGATACTGTTTTGTCTTTTATTGAAAATATGCCAAATGTGCTATACCCAAAAGCACAGAAGAAAACAACTTAAGACAACAAGTCTTACGATTCCAAAGTCATTGATGTGGAAAATACTGTAGACGAAAGTACAAGTCTAAGGATAAGTTCTATACCAAATTTCATTTTGCATTGCCACGTCTTGTAATATCCAAAGGAAGAGTGAACAGTTTTATGTCAGCTATGCGACATACCATTACAAGAAAGTCTCCAAAAATACCTACAATTTAAGAAGAAGCGAAGAGTCAAAATACATAAATGACTACAATCCGGTTATTCTGTCCATGTGGAATGTTAACATGGATATTCAGTACGGTTGCTGACAATTCGATTGCTGTTGCTCGATATGTAATGTCCTATATTACAAAATCAGAAAAGATTTAATTGAAAGAAATGTGGGAAGTGATTTCTCACGAGAAGACTCAAAGTAAGAAATTATACAGTTTCAGTTTGAAGATGTTATCCCGTCAAGAAATTGGAGCATATGTATGTTCAGATTGGTTATCATCTGCAAGTCTATACTCCAAATCTAGAAAGATAATTTGGGTGAGTCTACAACTTGCTGCAATGCGAAATCGGGTACTGAAATCTGTTCAAGAAATTGAATATTTAGCAGAAAAAGATCCAGAAAGTACAGATATTTTGAAAACGAATATGTTGGATACATATTACCCAAACAGAAGTCCTCATCTTGAGAACATGTGTCTCTATGAGGTGCTGTAAAACTTCACTTTTAAACGGAATACTACAGAGAACATCAATGATGGAAAATATAGAGTAATTGGTTCTGAAGGATGTTTGGTAAAACAAACAAAAGGAAATTTGATTAATCACAGGAAGCTGAGTTGTGACACTGCTGATAAAAGGGAATTTTACTATTTAGTTATTTTGCAACTGTTCAAACCGTGTCGTTCAGAATTGGAATTACTTGGAGATTTTCAGACCTATGAAGATTCCTTCAATGCTTGTAAAGATACCATACAATGTACGACTTTTGCAAATTATGTGAAAATGTTGAACGATGAAATTGATCAAGAAGCTACTATTGCAGCTGAGATTGCTAGAGACATTTCTCAAGACAGTCAAAGTTCTGCTGCGCTGAGTCAAGATCCACTGGGACAACAAATTGTTGAAAATGAAGTAGCATTTGATATGAATGAGGTGGAAACAACAATGCATCAAGCTCAAGAAGATGTAACTAACTTAGCAAACTTGGAAGAACAACTAAATGTTGAACAGAAAGACATATATCAGCAAGTGAGACAACAGATTGACCATGGATTTCTTCATGAAAAGAAAAAATGCACATGCACATCATTTCAACCTATCCGAATGTATGTGAGTGGAAAAGCTGGAACAGGAAAAAGTTTCTTAATTAAAGTAATCACCAGTTATATACAGAAAACAACTGAGTCACATTTGTCTTGTGTTGTAACTGCTCCAACTGGGTTGGCAGCACACAACATTAAAGGAGTTACATTACATCGTTTACTGATGCTACTTGTGGAGCATGAAAACAAATTGGAATATCACAAGCTATCTGGAGAAGCTTGTTGTGAAGTTTCAAGAGTACTGAAGAAAATTAGACTTCTGATTATTAAGGAGGTAAGCATGGCCTCAAACTTAATGCTTACTTTTGTGCATTTAAGAATGCAGCAAATTCTCAAAACAGAGTGTGATGTGTTATTTGGAGGAAAACATGTCATCGTTTTTGGAGACCTACTGCAACTTACTCCCATAAAAGGACAACCAGTATTTAAAACACTTGCGCATGAAGAGACCAGAAAGTCTCTGGGTAGTGTTGGGAACGTTAATATTTGGTCATACTTTGAATAGAAAGAACTCATCACGAATATGCGGCAGGCAAATGATGTTGATTATGGAACTATTCTTCAAGATATAAGAATTGGAGTACTGACAGAACATGGCAAACAAGCTTTCCAATTTGTTTCCAAATGAAAATATAGTTCCTGAGAAAATATATATAAAAATTGCAGAAAACAAATCTGTAATGTGCATAATGCCAACACTGCGTGAGTGTTGTATATTCAATGAACAACTTTTGAAACTGGAAAATGAAGAAATAATAAAAATGGAAGCTATTGATAAAACAGAGCAGGAAGGAATCACTATTATTTTGACAGAAAAACTGAAGAAAAAATGTGATCCTTTAGAAAAATCAATATCTAAAACTTCAGGTTTAGAAAAAAATCTATATGCATGTAGAAACTGTCGGGTAATTTTAAGGTGTAATTTGGATGTAGAAAAAGGTTTAGTGAATGGAGCAATTGGCAAAGTTGTGGATTTTGTTAATTATCCAAATAAAGATGGTATTGAGTTTCTAAAAATTTAATTTGATCAGATTGAAGAACTGAAACAAAATGGTTGTTGTTCAGTTAGTTTTTTGCCTGTTAAAGATGTATATGTCCGTAGAAAAAGTTTCTAGTTTCTCTGGCATATGCAGTGACTATTCATAAATCTCAAGGTTTAAGTGTAGATAGTGCTTTGGTGAACATTGGAAGTACCGTGTTGAAGGAGGGTATGGCATATGTTGCTTTGTCGCGAGTGAGAACTTTATCTGGTTTATTTTTGATTGATTTTTATGACACAAAGTTTACTGCAGATGCAAACTGTGTAAAAGAGTATAATAGGTTAAGAAGAGTGTATGCTCCCAATTTAGGTCAAAATCCTGTATTTGAAAAGTGTGTGATAGGTCAAAAAGGAAGGTATGAGAATATGTCTAGTAGAGGTATCGAGAAGGGAAAAAACAAGATAATGTTGTGATTGCAAGCAAAAAGAAAAAGGACACTGTTGAAGAGATTGTTGGTTATCAGTTCGAAAATAGTTCAAGTGTCAACTGCTATGCTAATGTAGTGGTCAATGTTGTTTTTTTCTTGAAAGTTTGCAACAGCAAATTATGGAGAATCAGGAAAAAAAAATGTGTTGCTTGTTGCATTCCGTTTATGATAAATTGAGAACAGACACAAGTAAAATACAAAGTGTTTGTGATTCTCGTAATCTTTTGGATGTATGTTCTGGTTCTACAAAATTTACGCAGAATATCCAACAAGATGCTCAGGAATGTCTAATGTATATGCTTACCATATTGGAAAATGAAGGCATAGAAATTGAATATCTTTTTGACCTTTGTTATAAATGGGAACATCATTGTGAAAATTATATGTATACTTGTAGCACTAACATAGCCACTGAAAGATTTATACATTTGACATTACCAGACTGTAAACCACTGTCTTTCATTAGACTAGTTAAAGCAGCAAATGAAAAGATGGAGTGTAGCCAATGCAAATCAGAAATGTTATCAACATTATTTATACAAAGATATGGACAATATATAATTTTACTGATGCAACTGATGGGAGAAAATTGGACACTTTAATAAAACATTTTGTAGCAAGTCAACTATCAATATCAGGAAGGACTTTTGTAGCAGTAGCAATAATTTTCCATGATGGTCCTTCCACAACTTCTGGACATTAAAATGCCTATCTAAAATGTGAAAAAGGCTGGACACTTTGTAATGATGCTCAGTTGGTTTTTAAACAACGTTTGCCTAGTCAAATTCCTACCTAATATGTTTAAAGCCAAGGTTTTAGGAACATAATTCGACCTCTGGACAATTACTATTTCACAATTTCAATCTTAAGAACTTCAATAATACTATTTGGCCTTAAGGAAAGGTGTTTCTTTGAATTATGGACTTCTTCTTGCACATTGTCTCTGCATATAGATTTAAGCAACAACATTTACAGTGTTTATAAATGTAAGTTATAAAATTGTCTTGGCAGTTAGGATTTTATATATGTGTGATTTGTATTATATGGTATTTTAGTGAGGAGGGATTCTTGGTTTTTTTTTAAACAATCTTTGTGATTGTTTTTTTTTGCCAGTTGTTATGTGATGAGTACGATTGAAATCACTGTTTCTAGTGAAATTCAATATATTCTGAGAACAGCAAAAAAGGCAAAGAAAATAGTTTGTAAAATGTTAAAATTATGCTGTCCTGCTAACAATATATTAATATATATTATAACTATTTTTTCTTTTCTTTCACAGATCCTAATTCAAAAATATGCAATTTAGATAATAAAAACAACTGAATAAAATGTATAGCGTTTTTTATGTCTCTTACTGTGAAGGTAAGTTTAACTAAGTATTAAAATGCACAATGGCCGGTGTTTGCACACAGATGAAGAAAGGGGAGATGGATGCTTACGCAAAATTAAGAAATCGCAAATTTTGTGATTCCTTAGTTTTGCGATGCAATTTCCCTAATACATACCATTTTGCAAATTTTTTGTCGCAAACGCTGCTTTTTTGCGAATTGCAGTGTTTGCGACAAAAAATTGCCTTGATACATCTGCCCCTATGTTGGTACAGGCCTGGCTCTCAGAGTGACTCTATGGGTCTCTAAATATGTATATAGGGGTCTGCATAGATTGATTCCTGACTGTGTTACAGATTATTCGGGTATGTAACTCTGTGTGCAACGGCCTTCATTAGGCCTAGTTACATAAGAGCTGTGGATGTGTGTGTGAGTGAATGTTGAGGTGCAACTGTGAATGTCTGGCTGCATGAGTGGCTCTATCTTTTGGTACATAGGTATGTGAATTCTAGTGTGACTGTGAGAGTGGATGGATAACTGAGCATATGGGTGTGTGTGTGTGTACATAAGTCACTGAAACATGAAAGTATATGCCTTATGTTTTAACCCTTTCGCTGCTGATGACGAGCTCAGCTCGTCATCACCCACGGGTGTCGTGTGCTGATGATGAGCTGAGCTCGTCATATCTGCACCAGAATCGCAATTTGCAGCACAGCGCAAAAATCCCCACAGCAGCCATGTGGTTAAGCACATAGCTCACTCTCTATGGCCAATGTGCAGCCTACCATAGGGATGACATATCTAGTAGAAGAGGAGTTTAAGTCTTAGCAACATGTTTTGGATGACAAGTCGGCGTAGCAGGAAAAGTGCATAAACAGGCTCTACAGTAGCAGGCCCGAGACGTTTTTTTATTTTATTTTATTTTCAAAGTTTTCCCATTTATCAGCAATACAAAATAGTGGTGCCACTGCAAACCATATTCGCATATAGTAAAAAGCATAATTGTATATACAAGTATTGTATGTGCAGTACATCTACGAATATCAAAATGTTTGAATCTGTACAGTATTCAAATCCCAGTCCTTGCTATCCCTCCCGCTTTTCCATCCAATTACCACCAATGCCTTTTCCCCAGTTTTGCCATATTCATCGATGAAACCCAGCATTTACATTGTACACTGTCAAAATATACCACTCAGTTCTTAAAAAAACACATGTTTTAAAACCAAGAAAAGCAACAAATACATTGGGACTGCCTTACAGCTATGTCACAACATAGTTTCTTTTTTTCACCATTTCAAAAGAATACTTGTTTGCGTACCGACTAAAAAATGGAGAAATAATGAATGCCGCATGCCACTGTCTATGCTATTTGTCTATCATGGAATGAATGGCATGTAGTCTGATTGTGTGCACCATCACTCGTGTTAAACAAAAACAAAAGTTGCCATGTGCATTAAATAACAATATCGCCAGTCCTGCATGTGTGCCCTGAGAATGCAATAAAACTTCAGAAGATAAATAAGGACAAAGCCAAAATAAATGATAATTAAATAAAAAAAAGGTTAATTATATAGATCCCTTTAAAAAAATTTATTTAAATTCTCTGAAACACCAATAAATATATTAAATGTAGTCTCCGCCCATTAACCCTTTAATTCCCTACATCCTGTCCCTATATGTAAATATGTTTAAGAAACCCGATTTCCCCAAAAACAATATAATTATGTCAATACATTTAAATTGACTACCTGAAAGCCTTCAGCTTCTACCTCGTTGTCCAGGCAGTGAATAAATGCTCTTTAAATTCATATTCGTGAATCTTCCCTTCTCTGCACTTTTTTCCCTTCGTGTTCTACCTCCCCTTCCTTGCTGATAAAATGGGCCCCTCTCCCTCACCAAATCCTCCGGCCAGAAACAAGACACCGGAAGTTTGAAGCTGTTTGCCTTTTCATGCTGTGAACCACTTCCGCCTTGCTCCAAACCTGGCAATAAAAGATCTACGAACTTGCCAGTACAGTATATGCTTGGGGGGAGAGGAGACGCTACCGCATGCAGCAACCATGAAATGAACTTGTCGGCATGGAGATACAAAAGTTTATTACGTTGTTCATGTAAGCAGTGGTTCAATCAAGTCGTTGGTCAGGAAAGGTCGTTGTAAACAATTTCTGGTTTAGTACTGTTGTGGTTAAAGATCAGTGATTAAGGCTGTTTCCCCTCTCTTGGCCAACAGCAGACCAAGGGATGCAAATCTTCTGACCTTTTCAGGGAAATTAACTGTGTATCCTAGCAGCTCTACTTCCGGTGTGGGAATAAGGGTCAGATTGGTCATACCGCCTAGAGCGCTATGGCCTTAGTCTCAATAGTTCTGCAGCTTGGGACAGGTCCATGCTAGGTGCTTAAAATCCACATGTGGAGCAATGCATTTCTGACAGTTGTGTGATTTTGACAGATCTAGCCTGTGTGCTTGGGCGGGAGTAAAATAAGTTTGGCGTAGGAATTTCAAGTTGAGCAGGTTGTGCCTGCTATTAAGAGAGACTTCCTTCATGACCTCACAGCACTTCTCCCATTGTTCATCTATAATGGTGCGGCCTAAATTGTTTTCCCATGCAGTACGAATCTAGTAATCTTTTACCAGTCTTATATTGGCGACTGCTTTGTAAAGTTTAGATATGAGATGGGCACCAGACTCGCTCTCTATGAGCAATGTTAGTGGTGTGAAAGTGTCTGGTTCTACGTGATAGGTAGGCAGCATGGCTTGTAAAGCAGAACGGACTAACCCTATTACGATGTTGTCCATGAAGGAGATGTCTTGTAAACATGTGTCTTCCAACACCGAGAAAATATGCCCTCCCATTTTGGAGTTATCAAATTTCTCTGCAGTGATTAGCAGCCAAGGAGAGTTTGGGAGGAGAAGGGCAGAGGAATATAATACAGTGGAACCGGTGAGTCGTCGCAGCGTATCCCATGCCCAGCTAGTGTTAGAAACAGCCTGTATATCATTTGGGTCTCTGGGTACGCCTTTCGGTAACACAGTGGCCAATTTCTTGGGTAGGAAAAAGTTTGTCTACGGGCTAAGGAATGGGATTCAAACATCTGGATGTAACCAGGTGTATGCGTAGCAGCATTGGGCTACCAAATAATATAATTGAAGGTCAGGGCCCAAGACCTTCTTGTCTGGATGTGTGACTTGTTAGTATCCGTTCATCATTACATTTCTAATTGAGTATCTCAGTGCCTATGTGGGTGTGACATTGGATATGTAAGTATGTAGTTGGTATATGTCTGGCTCTCTTAATTACTCTTTGGGTCTCTAAATGTGTATGAAAGGGGCTTCATGGATTGCTTAGTAGCTATGTTAGTGAGTTTTGGGGTATTTAACTGTGTGCAACTACCTCCACTACCACTGGATACATAGGATATGTATGTTTATGTGAGTGAATGTTTAAGTGTCTCTGTCACTGGTCTGACTGGGCGTATTAGTGGCTTTTTCCTTTTATGCATAGGTATGTGAGTTCCAGAATGGGTGGGAGACTGGATGTATACATGGACATATGAGGTTGTAAGTACGCATGTAACTCAATGAAGCTCCAAACAACATGTCTTATAGTTTAAGCACATACCTCCCTGCCCTATGGCCTACCTACAGCCTACCATAACTTATATCTAGTAGGAGAGGAGTTAAAGGCTTAGCAATGTTTTTTGAATGTGAAGTCAGCCCAGCAAGAAAACTGCTTCTACAGGCTCTACAGTAGCAGGTCCAATACATGTTAAACGAACTACAATGTGCACCATTATTTACTTACCTCTGAAACCACTTTCTACATCTCAAAGTTTTAACAAACTTGAACCTGAAATTTCGTATCTGGCAAAATGATACGTACCTCTCTCTTTGAGAAAAAGTCAATAACTGGAATTGCTCCCTCCCTTTTTCCAGGGATAGTGATTTACCTAGCAAGTTACAATGTTCCCTTCTTTTTTCCCTTTGTTTTTCCATTTTTGAAATAGACTTTTTTTAACCCTTTCTTAGTCCCCTAATAAGAATACAAATATGGTAGTGTCTGTGGAGGGATTCTTACCCTGTCGGAATGCTCAGAGTGCCCCCCGTGTAACTTCATGAGAGAGTCATGAGCCAATCGGGAGTCTGTTAAAGCAATTACCATTATAGTGGTTTTGTTTTTCATGTACATTTCACATTCTTTGATGGTAGTGATTAAGGAAAATACTATATTAGAAGACATAATATGTGTAAATAAGTCTCCCTGGAACTTTAAAAGTACACTATACTTAGACCCCTTCGCCCACACTGTTTTTCCTCAGTTGCCATAACAAAGTCCTTTGCAACACTCTACTGTACCAGCATGTCATACGTTCACTGCAGTTTCTGATAGTAGCATACTAGTTTCAAGTTCAGTTGTAACAGGCGCGGTTGACTGAAACTCGAAAAGTGGACAGTGGACCCTAAAAGAGATTGCAGCACCCATACTGTAAATTACCAAAGTAATATATAAAAACGACAATTTTGTGTGCAAATTACCACCTTGTCCAGAAGCACCTCCCCTGTCCTAGGGATACAGAGCAAACAAACTAGATTTAAACAGCACCACAATTTGTCAGAGAAAAGAGTTCATAAAGAAATATGTTATAGATATTGAAGAATCCAATCCAATAACATGAGTTGTTGCTAATACAAGATGTATAATGTTTGTCGTCTTTACTATTCCAACAACCATCAGCCAACGCGTTTCGTCCTTTTTACCTAGGACTTCTTCAGGGCGATCTCAATCTAGGAAAACAGATCATCCAGTATGCTGTAACCCGGTTGCCACAATAGAAATGAGCTAAAAATACCATATGGTATTTGTTCAGGTAGCCACGGCGTTTTTCGGAAAGTGTTAGTACGTCAGGCTGTACTGCTACTCAAATCAGGGTGGATACTCTCCATTGTTATGGGCTAGTTCTTAATTGAACTTTCAATTCTTTTATATTTTGTCTATGGCTATCATACCACTTGCAACTGGAAATCCTATTGGACATTGAATTACATCACAAGGTTGTACCAACTTGACTTGAACTTTCCTTTTGGATACCTGAATGCACCCATGGGTTTATGGATCCCCTACCATGACCCTTTTGATAGTTTCTAAAAGTCATTTTCATCTACCAAGACACAGTCCCGTTGTACAAAAAGGCTGCCAACTTTCTACACAGTTTGCGGGCAGACAATTAGAGCACTTCTCCTGGTGTGAGAGTTCATAAAACTCTGCATAGGTGTTGTGATGGATCTGTTTTCTCTATATTATACAAATTTGGATTTATTTTAATATCTCAAAAACAAATTAATGGCTTTACACCAATTTACAAAAAGGTCACTTTCTAGACCAACAGCTACTTTTCCGCCAAATTTAGTGTAAATCCACTCAGCGGTTTGGATTGTAGTTGTTTCTAAAATCTGTATGAAAAGTTCCATGTGGAAAACATGTTTAGGGATACCACTTTTTACTCAGCCCCCACTTGATAAATCACCCTGAAACGTTCAACACAGCAGCTAAACCAACTGTCCGACTAATTTTGAACATTTCAGGAAGGTTCGACAAATGGCGCCAAGATATTGGCAATACAAAAAAAGCTTTCCCTATGGAAACTAGGACCTACCTGTAACGGCCTATTGGTGACCGCCAGTAAGTTCTATCTATCTATCTATCTATCTATCTATCTATCTATCTATCTATCTATCTATCTATCTATCTATTTATCTATCTATCTATCTATCTATCTATCTATCTATCTATCTATCTATCTATCTATCTATCTATCTATCTATCTATCTATCTATCTATCTATCTATCTATCTATCTATCTATCTTTCTTATCTATCTATCTATCTATCTATCTATCTATCTATGTACATACATATATATGTGCATATATATGTGTGTATATAGATGAAGAGATAGATAGATAGATAGATAGATAGATAGATAGATAGATAGATAGATAGATAGATAGATAGATAGATAGATAGATAGATAGATAGACAGACAGACAGACAGACAGACAGACAGACAGACAGACAGACAGACAGATAGATAGATAGATAGATAGATAGATAGATAGATAGATAGATAGATAGATAGATAGATAGATAGATAGATAGATAGATAGATAGATAGATAGATAGATAGATAGATAGATAGATAGATAGATAGATAGATAGATAGATGTATTTACAAAGAAAACAAACGGGATGCTACAGATATGTGAAAATGTCAGTCAGATGTTGTGGTCATGTTATCAATAATGTCATTGATCATGTCATGAGTGATGTAATATATGGGATAACTAGTAGTGCATGGTAAGGGTGTGAGTTATAGTTTCCTTAGGGCAAATGTTATAGTTACTTGAGATAACTAGAACTGATGAATTTCACTGGTTTTGTTAGTTTAAAATGGTGTGTTTTAATTGACAATTTCACTTAAACATAGCGTCCCTCTTGGACATTGTGTTACTAGGTGAGCGGGGTGAAGCTCTGCTCAGGAAGCAACCAAAAGCTCTGTCAGGATGAACGACAAGCAAACCCCAAATTACCTTGTGCTTAACCTTTTGGTAGCATGGCACAAAGCAGTCAGGCTTAACTTCGAAGCAATGAGTAAAATATTTATGCAGCACTTCAAACGGTAATAAAGTGGAAACACAACACATGAAACATCTCACACCAATGTATAAAAATAGAGTCGATTTTAACAAATTGTTTGAGACCAAAACGACAAATATTCAATCAGTAGAACCAAAGTTATAAATATTGAAAGTTTATGGTAAAAGTTAGCACCCAATAGATCAAAGTGCCAACTGTGGATATCTAGTTGTACGAGACACAGTCATACTAAATAAAAATGGGTGACTGTCATCGAGCACGAGTCGGATACAGAAAGTCGATTGGGCCCGGTGGGTGCTTACTTTCAGACTTGGAAGAAATTTAGAAGAAAAGGGCTCAGAGAAGGTAAAATTCAGTGGGGCAAAGCTGCAGGTGGTGTCCGAGGAGGAGGCATATTCTTTGGGAAGGCTGCTTGATGAAGTTGCAGTGAAGATTTCTATGTTCAGACTTAGTCTGTTTTTGAAAGACAAAAATCTCTAGCAGGATGACGCAGGAAGCTGTTGCCAATAGAAGTTCCAAGAGGCAGAATACCCCTTTGGCAAAGTACTGCTGAACAGGATTTGATGCTGCAGAGAAGAATGTTGTAGGAGCTACTGCGAAGTCAGGCCGACAGATGATGCACCTTGGGCAGATAGGCGAGCAGGTTGGACCCGGTCTTCCCTCTGTTCTTCAAGCTGGTTTTTAGCTAAAAATGTAGATTTTGGTTGTCAAGCGGTTTAAGACTGGAGGGCCACCACTTGGAGGTTTAGGACTCACTCAGACTGGGTCCTGGTGTAGGTCAAGATGGTAGGCATCTTTTGTGTCCCTGGGACTCTGATCAGTAGGCCAGCCAGCCAATTGGCCATTGGAGTCACTCTGGTAGTCATAGGTTCAAGTGATGATACAGGGCTCAATCAGCAGGGCAGCCTTTTGAGGGTTCAAAACAGACTCCAGGAAGTGGAACAGTCCTTCCAAGTGCAGCAAATCAGTCTTGAGTGGAGGACACAGCAGGCCACAGCAGCAGAGAGTCCTCTGAGAGTCCTTTGACAGGTTAAGAAAGTGTGAGTTTTAGGGTCCCCTGTTTATAAATGTTGCATTCTTTGAAGTAGGAGAAGTTTCTGGAGAATTTTCTTTGAAGTGCTTCACGTTTCCTGGCTCCCTTTCCCTGGCTCTAAGCTGGCTGCATGAACAATGTAGGGGAGACAAGCTTTTTGTGTGAAGGCAAAAAACAGCCTATTCAGTTGCAAGTGCGGCTGTGCCCTGCTCCACCCCCCCCCCATCCTGCCGGTTGATGGCCCATCCAGGCACACCTAACTCCTCTATTTTCTTTCTGTCTGGGAGGAATAACAGCAGTCCAACTACCAACTACACCCATTATTGTGACTCAAGATATGCTGCAGATACCAAATAATTTATGGCAGGAAAATACCAACTTTCTAAAAGTGGCATTTTCAAAATTAAAACCTAAAATCCAACGTTACCATTAAAGAGGATTTTTTATTACAATTTCTCAGACACCAAACATGAAACGTTCCCCTGACTTCAATCAAAAATTAGCACTTTTTAAATATAATAAGGAACCCAATGGTATCCTAAGGAAGAAGTAGGCCTCACAATGGTGAACAATGATTTGGGGTGTTTTTTACTATCAGGACATGGAGAACTTAAATGTACATGTCCAACCTTTTAATTTCAATGCAAACTGCCCTATAGAGTACCCAGGGTGTGGCTTAGGTGTGACCTATATGCAATAAAAGGGGAGTTTAAGGCTAGGCAAGGGGGGTATATTACCAAGTCGAATTGGCAATTTAAAACTGCATTCAGGCTGCAATGGTAGTCCTGTGGCATGTTTTAAAGAGAAACTAAAGTGGGTGGCACATTAAGTGCTGCAGGACCACTAGTACCAATTAATTTACAGACCCTGGGTGTATCGTATACCACTCTAGAACAGACTTATAAGTAAACAAATTATGCTTATCAGGTGTAAGCCAGCATTGCCATGTTCAAAGGAGACAACACAAGCACTTTAGCACTGGTTAGCAATGCTAAAGTGCACATACTCCTAGAGCTAAATCAATGAATTCAGCAAAAAACAGGAGGGGTGAAGGCAAAATGTTTGCAAGTGACCCCCCTGAGAGGGCCTAGTCCAACATTCTATTTAACCTTTGTTTTTTTCAGTGACTTTCTAAGATTTTTTTTTATGGAAAGTAAGATATTACATACCATACCTCACTTTAACCTTTGTTTTTTTCAGTGAATTTCTAGCATTATTTTAACGCAAAGTAATATAGTTTTTACCATACGTAACTCCATATTTTTTACCATATGTAACACAAACCACACACAACGCATACCCAATGGCAATGGGCGGTTGGCCCAGGGCCTTCGACCAGGCCCTGTGACCAACCCCTCATGGGCAGCGAACCACAATCCATGCACAACCACAGAGCCTATCCACAGTCCCACCCCCACAGGCAGCTATCACCATGATGCTCATGGCCTTCGGCCGTGTGCAGCATGTAATTGGCTGTGGACCAGGCCATGCTCCCAGCTCCTTCTGGTGGGCAATGCCCCACTGTGCACAAGAAATGCCCAGCGAGGTGCTGGGCACAGGGCCTGGCCCCCAAGCTCCCCTTTGTATGCACATGGCTGAAAATAACACAGAGCTACTTCCTTTTTCAAAGAGTCAGAACACCCAAATATAAAAAGTGCAGCTATAACATTGGTTGAGTGCATCCTCCTGTTGACTATAGTTATGAAATTGGTTGTGTGTGTCCTCCTGTTTGATTATGAATAATATGCTTGTAATTTTAACCTGTAGATATGGTATGTAAAAAGACGCGTTGAGTCCTGTTTCATTTGATTTTTTTCTTTTTAATTCTCAAATCCATATTTTCGTCAAAATTTGACCTATTGGCTTTATGAAAGGGTCAGAATATTAACTTTTATAAAGCATATGTATTGAATTTGTTGCAGCCTCTTCCCTGATCGTTTACAGGCCAGGCGCCACTCTTCCGTTATTTAAAACATCAGCACCGGGAGATGGTGTCCCTTGGGCCTTATAAGACTCGGGCAGATGGGTCACATGACCCCCTCCCTTTCAATGAACGTACGCCCACCACCTCAAATATTTATATATGTTTTGACCCCCAGGCCCTTGTCCACACGGGGTCATTTTAATTTCAAGAAATCAATGGCACCTGCGGGTGTACCCTGGGACCACGGCTAAAAAAAACTTTTTTTGTTTTAATTTTAGCCCCAGCGAGGATTCCTCTAGGACCCCTCTCTCCACAAGCGCAAGGGTGGCAGGGTATTCCTGCAGTTCCCCCTTATATTGTATTTTTTCAAAAAATTTCAGGAAAGCTGACTAATTCCCTAGAGACTTTGAATGGACACGTTAACATTTGTTTCCACGTTGCAGCCAACTAATCACAGCGCTCGCTCCTGCAGTACCCTCAATCCCAGTGTAGCAAGTTGGCCCAAGGGAAAAAAATCCCTCCAAGGACAATCGGAACGCTCTATTTTTTTATGTTGTACTGGTGGGATTTCTTGCAAGAGTTATGTGAAGCAAATCATCCAGCTATACACATTTTTCAACCATAATTCTTACAAACTACTAAATGGATTTACACTAAATCACCAAAATCATGCTTTCTGGACCAAGATCTAGACTCCTGCCAAATTTGGTGTAATTCTGTTCAGTCGTTTTGGCTGTAGCAAAATATTTCTAAGTATATCTATGCATATATTTACACATACATATATTACAGAGTGGTGTTCGCCACTGTGTAATTACAGCTAGGTCGCACATTCCCAAGGAATAGTTTTTTTTTTATTTTGCTAATAACTTCAGCACTGTTTGGTGAATCTTCATGAAACTTTCAAAAACAGAAAGTTCACTAACCCCAGGTTCTTCCTAAATGTTTTGGGGTGATCCGCACCAGTGATGGCCAATAAAAAGGAGGAGTCCCAAAATGCAATTTCCTTATGCAATTTCCAAAGGGGAGTTAGACAGCACTACAGCCAAAACGGCTGAAAAGAATTACAACAAATTTGGCAGACAGCTAGAACTTTTCCTAGAAAGCAAGCTTTTTTGATTTGATGTAAATGGCAGGGTTTTTTTGAGAGCCAGAGCTCTGATTGGCTGATTGCAACATGAACAAAATGTTGTGCCCACCATTACAGAACCTGGAGACTCAGCCCCTGTCCTGAAAATATTTTTTGAAAAGGATATCATGAAGCTGGGTAGGGATGCCCCTGTGGCCCAAATTATTTTTTTATGTGTGTCAGATTCACATGGCAATATTGTGTGACCACAAGAAATAAATATTTTTAAAAGGGCGGGTAGCCGTCTTTATTAGTAGGGTGGCTGATATCACTAGTGTCATTAGAGATATCATGAGTGATGTCATTTGAAATGTCATCAGTGATGTCATCAGTGATTTAATTGAAGATGTCCTGAGTGATGTAATATGTGAGGTCCTAAGCAGGGCATGGCAGGAGTGAAATTAATAGCTCTGGAACTATAACTGGTGATTTTCAGTGGATTTTCGCATAAAAAATGTTTTCAGTGAATTTCACTTCAACTTAAAAATAAATCCCACATTGCTTTCCCTCCGTGAACTGGAATGCATTGGAAAGACAACAAACACAAATCAGCAATTTCCTTAAAGATGAAATCTGGAAAATGTATGCATTTTCGTGTGTGACCTAAAAGGTCGTTTCGCACTGTTCGAATCCGGCACGCATTTTTCCCATTAATCTTGTGAACATTACTAGGAAACCGCTGATAATCAAGACGCCGAAAAAATCCTGAATTTCCATTAAAAGACACGATTGAAAAAAAAATGACAAACACAAGCGCCGTCGAAAAAAATCTTTTCAAGCTTAAATAAGTGAGATCTATCAGTTCCTTCGCAGCTGTCTGTTTACTAATCCTGCAGGATGCTTCTTCTCATGGTAGGCTGGTTTAAATGTAATTATTGAGCCCATCAAAGAGTGTTTAATTTCGCAGCAGCGCGGCATATATTTATTTAATATATAAAAGCAGTCTTCAGTGGCATTGTAGCAGTGATTCCGAAGGCCTGATTTACCTTTCCCGAAGGCAGGGTGACTCGTTCCGTTTCAAAGATCCCACAGTCCTCAGTTGCCAGCAACCAATAATCTGTCCCAAAAGCTGTAAGAAACAGCAGAACGCCAACACCCCCGACAATTCCGGCACACAGAGCGGCTACCCCGACCTTCATGATGGAACCTGGCCGCACAATGATAAACACACAGAACTGAAAGTGCTCGGAGGAGAGAAGCGAGGTCTGGAAAGAGGGCGCTATTTTAAGGCGCACACTAGCCTTTTGGGCTGGGTGTGGGTTACACACGCGAGGGGGTGAGGGTCTATTTAAAGCAGATGACCTTCCACACTAAAACACGTGTGGCACGGTAGACGCCCTGGGAATAACGATGCACATACAGTAAAAAGACAGGAGCGATAATAATCTCACGAATAATTGGAATTAATATCCCAATGTGCGAGGAGAGTGGAGCACATAGATTGCGTGCACAGCATATCCTAAAGAAAGTCTCAAATATCCTAGGAAAAGTTTACCGCCTTTTAGTCGCCAACTCGCCACTATGTTTAATGCTGACATCTTTTTTATTAGAAATTCAACGGTATTTGCTCGTAGTAATGGCAGTGCCCAGTGTGGATCTGAGGAAACGAATACTCGTAATCAAAATTGGGCAGGAATTGGATTTTCGGGGCATTAAGTGAAGTGGTACAGCGGGGGTGTGGTTGGTAAGCATTTCTAGACACGCACGCCAGAGAGAGGTATGCAGAAACAGGCCTCGTTACTCATCAACAGACACCGGCCATATGTCCGTAACTGGAGCCTGGCAGGGATATAACCAAGGGAGGAGCCGCCCTCGTGCATTCTTACACTGAGACTCATTGCACAAGTGGCACGCCTCACACAGGTGGCATGCCTCCCGTGCCAGCTGTGCATACCCTGCTGATGCAAGGTGCAGCTGCGGCAGGGGCATGTCGTTTGTCTTTCTCATCTCTTGTCATAGGATGTCTTCACATTAAATAAAACAGCATTAAATATAACAATACCATATATTATCATTTCCATCGGCAGTACTTTTTTAGCTGGCTCCGAACGTGTTTTGGAGATTTCGGCCGTCCCTCTCGCAGAATGATTGCCAAGCGGAAGCCACGGTGGGGACTCTGTTCTAATTTCACGTTCAACAATATTACAGAATGTTCTTACGAGTATTGCTTCTGCACATTGACCATTGTGTGTGAATTATAGTGGCAAGAAGGGAAGGTAACTGAAACAGCAAGTGATCAACTGAATTACCATTTACGTTTAATGAATAATATCTTCCGATGGGTGATGATCTAATCCTAGGTGACGTCACAAACTCAAGTGAGGCAAGGCTGTGCAGCCTAATACTCAGTGCACACCTCATGCCCTAATCTTTCAATCTCAATGTCTTTGGATATAACTTTATTCGGATTTTTTTAAATAATAGCTGACAATTCTCCTGATTTAGAGGAAAGCCTTTGGTAATGGAAGTAATGTGATAATCAGGTTACCTCATATTTGTAACAATTATCTGGATTTTAGATAATGCGCTAATTCCTACGGTGCAGTCATGAAATGCCACAGGAACAGGTTTCATGGGCCATGTACATTCTTACTAACTGCAATATATCCACATGCGCCAAGCATGTGGATATATTGTCACCTCAGCGGTGCACACAAGGGATTACATGCGCACAATGCAGAAGGCAGGGCCAGTCCAAGGCATGGGCAGGGCACAAAAACCCCAGGGACACACCTTCCCTCACCACACAGCAGCACACCCCATGAAGGCACAGGCAGGTGCCCATCCTGGGCACTCCCATGCACAACAATAAGCTAGATCGATTCACACTCTGCACCACACAACAAACAACCAGGGAGACAGCCACTGCAGGAGTGGCTGCACAGGAACACACAACACACAGCACAGTGCCAGAGAAACACACACACCACAACACCACCACACACATGGAAACAAACATGAGTACAAGCACCAGCACTCAGTGAAGTAGTGTGGCTCACTGGTTAGAGGCGGCAGACCCGAGAGCAGTGGATGGCCCGGGACCAGGGTTCGATTCCCGGCGCGACAGGTTTCTGGACCAGGGTCAGCGGACTCGATAATTCTCTCGCCTCGGTGCCCACTCTGATCAGCGATCACACTCGGCAACTCTGGGCATTAGCTTGCCTCATCTTCACTAACGGCCCCACCAGACCGCCGGGGATGCCTGGTCTCACCCTGGAGATACCCATTAAGGGACCATCTCTCAGGGAAGCCAGGAAGGGTTTCGCAGCGGTCGAAGCGCCTTGGGACCCTACGGGTAAGTAGTGCACTATATAAATGCCTATACATTTACATACATACACCATAGTAACACATACAAGGAACAACATACAAATGGACACACGCGCTGCATAGTCACACAGACATACCACACACTCACACAGGCACTCAAAATGCCAACAGCAATGGAGCACAATAAATCAGCAAGCCAAAGTGGGATGTACACAAATGGAAGGCCATGGAGACACACAAAAAGCATGTGCACATCACATTCAAGACAAGGAACACAGAACACCCCCCTCAGGCCATCAAACCACACGTGGCTGATACAGTCAGTGAAGATAAACCACAGGCACCACAGTGCAACAACACAAGGAGACAGCAAGGCATACCACCTAAAGGCACAAGGAAGGAAGGAAGGCCTGGAAGTCTAACTGGGAACAGTCACACTTGCATACAACTGCCCCACATTAGTACACGTGCAGCACAACACACACGCCCATATACATACTCCATTACTGACGAACACCATGAGGAATGTACACACATACCCCCCCTCACAACAGCAGCACACAACACCAGTGCCCCACACACTGACGACTGCTAATACTTGCCAGTCCATAAACACACACACATACACACACCCTGGGTGTAGCCACAGACATAACACACACACAGGGATGCCAGAACAGATGTCTGCCTAAAAACAACACAAAACACAACCAAAACACACACAGTGTGCACAGACAAAACAGGAGTGCACAACCTCATCACTCAGGCAAAACACATACAATATACCACAAATCACACAAGAAGTGCACCTTCACAGAACAACAATGCCACATCAAACCATCTACAGATGCACATGAAAGAAAACTGAACAAACCCTGCAGGACATCAGGGGATGCACATTAGGCAATGACAAGGCAACATACACACAGCACTGTATGCACAACAAGCAGTGTGAGCACACCAACAGTCACACACAGATATGAGTGACACAACATCAACCCACACAACACAAATCAGCACAGCCTAAAACACAACAGCACACACAGGAAGTGAAGCAATACCACAGCCAACACACATACATCCAACACAACAACAACAGATGCACAAATCTGGGATGGAAAGGCAGAACCATCTTGACCAGAGCACTGGACAGCACACACAGCTGAAGTGCACATGAGCAGCCATGACTGATAAATAGCACAAGAACATCACATATAATCCATTGGGGCAATGTCCAGAGTGGAACATTTCTCTTGGCCCAAGAACTGCACCACAAAGCACAGTGTCACAAATGAAGTGATGGGAAGGCACAAACACATGTAAACCAAGGGTACAGCTGACATCAAAGTGAAGTGTCTTGCATGTCAGTAGTCGACATTTAAGGGGTGTACCATATACAAATAGAGGGAGTGCAGACTCACAATGGGTAGGCATAAGAAGCACACATAGGGGATGGCATTAGACCACACACCATGTCATACAGGAGGATACAAGTCACCATGTGCTTGCAATGAATGAGAAACACAACCACAAAGGCAGTGTGGAGCAGCAGGTCGGCACAGTCTACACAAACAGACTCAAGACACATGGATGATCAAACACAACACTGATGTGCAAGTCACACAATCTGCACACTCACAAGTGACTAAAACAACAAGTAGGAGTCTGACAGAACAGCACAGACACACCAACACACTGCACAGTGCACAACAGACAACTCACACATGTGTATACAACCACATCCGCAGGGCAGAACAATCCAAACAACAGGCACACAACTCCAGGGTGACACATGTGTGTGTTTGACAATCCAGGGGCACACACACATCCACACCCCCCTAAAAAGTCATACCCTTCACACTGCGCACCTCTTGACTACCCAACAGCACACTTCTCATGTAGGCCATGGGACCAGGATAACGGGCCATCACAAGATGACCATACACATACACAGCTGGGCACATATAAAGGAATAACACACATACATGATGACATTGCCCAGCCTGCATACAAACCTGTGCACAGTATCACACCCTGTGCTGGTAGTGTCCCCCAACCTGACATGTGAACAATGTAGTCAACAATAGCAAACCACGAAAAAGAGAACTGCATCACAACACAAATATCAATGTCTGAATGGCCTGAAGTCTCTGTCACCCCTGTGAAAAAATGTGATGCGGGCAAAGTGCTTGGCAATGTTGAAGTGCCACATAGAGAATGTCACATGGAGTGATAATGCAAAAACTCAAAATGAAACTGATAAATTAATGAGATTAAAGAAAAAGCAAATAGGGCAGAGCTTCATGGCCATTACGTGTTGCAACACTTAAAGTCAGGGACAATTCCTGGTGGTCTCCAGATACGGAATGTTCCAGTAAAATTTTCTGATGATCCATTATACAAAAAAGGCTACAGTTGCTTCGAAACTAAGTGCAACCGGGACCTTATGGTCCTAACAATTGAGACGGCTTAACGGATTTCGAAACAAGAACTGATCGAAATTGCGAAATTAGAGCAAGAAATAAAAGACAAACAAGCAATATTGGACGCTAAAACTTTATTGGCAAAGGTTGAAAAGGAAATAGCTGAATTCAAGGACTACACAATAAATCAAAAAGAGATCAAATTTTATAAAGACAAAAATAATTTTTCTTTGGACACAACGTACCCTTACTTACAAGTGATTTGATTAGCTTTATTCGATTTTGTTTAAAATCATAAAAGCGTACAGTTAAAAATACAATCATGATTAAAAAGTACATACATATGAGACACAAATTATCTACAGATAAAAAGTTAAAAAACATTTGCTCACCCTGTGAATATAACTATCATGATAATAAAATACTTTACAGGGTTCGTATTAGCAATTCTTCCATTACATCAGAAGGGAAGTTGATAGGGGTTACAGTGCTTAAGACTATTATGCGGTAAATCAAATCTGTTAGACGCGGGGATACTACAACAATACGGTAAGCAAACTCCTCTACCCAGCCTGGTACCATCCTCAGCCATTGGCCTGGGAGCAGGGATATACGAGGTGCTTGGGTAGAAGTCGTGAAGATCCCAGGTGGATATGGGGCCATCGCCTTCTTTAAGTTGCCAAGTTCGGAGGTATGGAACAATGTTTCTACTCCTGAATCTTATTAATACCAAGTCACCAATGATGTCTTTTAGAAGGGGGCCTAGCCAACCCACTCTCCTCACGGTCATAATCCTGCCGTCAAGATCATGAGGCAGGGGTCTATTTTTAGATAGCCAAAACTGGACCTTATGTAACAAGTCATGTTGTCTCTCTGGTTTTCCCTTTTTCAGTTGCGGGACTCCTGAGAGGACGCATACGAATGGAGCTGCCTCTGGTGGTAGATGAATTCGAGAAACCCTGTTGCGCTCTACTCTGGGGACAATATTATGTGCTGTAGTGGGTTTAAGAGGGGCTTTAGGAACATTTGACAAATAAGTGGGAACTAGTACTTGAGTTTGGGCAACTTTGTTTTGAGTGGTTAGTTTAGGCGCATTAGGAGGAGCAGTTGACAAGGGATGGTTAGATATAGTAGCGTGGGTAGAGGGTAACAAATTAAATTTGATTTTTTTCCTCAATCCCTGTCAGTCTATCCCCCAAGATGTTAATTTTGTCAATCAGGGGGTGTATAATAGATTTGATCAGTTGTTCGATCATTGACAATAAAGCCATCTGGGAAGAGGGAGCCAGGTCGTCTAATTTTTTAGCCACCTCTGCAGTTGGGGGGGAATTGGTAGGGGGCAGAGTTGAGGTTGGGGGCCCATTTTGTATTTTTTGTATTTTAGATTGGCTCTCATTATATTTATCCCTGTCATGCTTCCCTTTGGTAGGTGTAGCCCGGGCGGGTACTATACATTGGATGTTTGTTTTTGTGAATATGGAAAAGGGTTCCACAACTCTCTCATTTGGAACTAACGGATTAATGTTATTTGGTGGGGAGGGTAATCCTGCAGGGGCATACCTAGTCTTACACAGACTATTTAATTCCTCCAACAATGAGAGGCTACACGCTGTATTGTTTGTTTGTGGAGAGGAATGATTACTAGTTGGACTGTCTATAGGCTGGTCGGAATTATTTTTATCAACATCTCTACGCGTAGGTAACAGTGTGTTATTTGTGTACTTATCTTGCATCCTCGGGCAAGAAACCGGCCGAAGCGCTAGTTTTGTGGCAACCCCTTTGTGGGTCATAATATGACTTGGATGTGAACGAAATTATTGAGTTTGTTAGGCAAATACTACTGTCCAGTACAAAATGTCAATCAGTAGCTTTACCTCCACTTGAAAGGCCAAGTGGGGTGGCCCGTCCCGTCCTCCTCAGGCCTCTGAGGGCCACCGAGGGCCCGCCCTTTGCCCGGGCTTAGCCCGGCGACGTCTGCACGCGTCCGCGACGCGGAGGACGCTGCTCGTCTTTGTGCACCTCCGTGCGCGGTGGTTCCCGGAAGTGGGCGTGTCCGCAAAGGAGTCTGGGAGCTGTAGTCTTCCCCCACTGCAGCTCCGCGATCGAGTTTGCTGTGGCGGCAGGGAAGACCGACAGCGTCAGGGCCCCAGACGATTGGTGCTGCACAGATGTCCAAACCACCCTCCAACAGGTGAGTGTCCGCTTCAATGTCCCCCGCTCCTGAGTGGGAGCTGCTCGTCTTTGTGCGCCTCCGTGCGCAGTGGTTCCCGGAAGTGGGCGTGTCCACAAAGGAGTCTGGGAGCTGTAGTCTTCCCCCACTGCGGCCCCGCGATCGAGTTTGCGGTGGCGGCAGGGAAGACCGACAGCGTCAGGGCCCCAGACGATTGGTGCTGCACAGATGTCCAAACCACCCTCCAACAGGTGAGTCTCCGCTTCAATGTCCCCCGCTCCTCAGTGGGAGCTGCTCATCTTTGTGCGCCTCTGTGAGCGGTGGTTCCCAGAAGTGGGCATGTCCGCAAAGGAGTCTGGGAGCTGTAGTCTTCCCCCACTGCGGCCCAGCGATCGAGTTTGCGGTGGCGGCAGGGAAGACCGACAGCGTCAGGGCCCCAGACGATTGGTGCTGCACAGATGTCCAAACCACCCTCCAACAGGTGAGTGTCCGCTTCAATGTCCCCCGCTCCTGAGTGGGAGCTGCTTGTCTTTGTGCGCCTCCGTGCGCGGTGGTTCCCGGAAGTGGGCGTGTCCGCAAAGGAGTCTGGGAGCTGTAGTCTTCCCCCACTGCTGCCCCGTGATCGAGTTTGCGGTGGCGGCAGGGAAGACCGACAGCGTCAGGGCCCCAGACGATTGGTGATGCACAGATGTCCAAACCACCCTCCAACAGGTGAGTGTCAGCTTCAATGTCCCCCCTTACAAGTGGATTTTTACTCAAGACAAGAATCACGGCGATTCCTCTCTGTTTATCAAGGGAGATCAAGTGACAAGGTTATCTCATTCTCAGACACCTCGTCCTCATCAGGAGGCGAATCAGAAAACAACGAAGGTAGATTTAACACCTTTGACCCTAACAGACTGGGAAACAGTCAACAACAAGGATATTCACCTTTTCCAAATAGAGGCACTCCTTTTTTAGGGAGAGGTCAAACGAGGCCCCGCGACAGAAACAGATATCCAAATCAACCATGGGAGATGAGAACGAGACGTCAATATTACAAAACGTAACTGTATCTCCAATTTTTAATATTTCCAACCGCCAACTTCTCCAGCGGAAGAAAGCTTATTAAACAAAGGATTATCGTATGTACCTGCTAAACAAACAGACTTCATAAAGATGAAGAAAATTACGATTTAAGACTTTCTTTTTGGAAAATTCAACACAATGGCTACGGAGGTCACTGGATTAAGAAATAAATTGACGTATTGTCCACCTGTTAATAAAATACTGAGGTATATACTTTTGAAAAAACAGTCTTATCTGCTATTTCTCATCAAGAAAGAAAAAGGAATTTTGTCAAACATAATATTACTAAACTTGAAAAAGAGGCTATTTCAACCCTAAATAATGATACATCAATTGTAATAAAGCAAGCCGACAAAGGCGGATCGAAAGTGGTTTGGAATACTCAAGAATACATCACTGAGGTCAAAAGATAGCTGGACGTGAAGGAATGGTATAGAAAAATTGACAAAGACCCAACATTGGATATCCAAGACGAGCTAATCCCAATATTGGAATATAGTAGAGAACAGGGATTTGTTGGACAGAAAGAATTCAACTTTTTGAATAAGAAACATCCTAGAGTTCCATTATTATACATTCTCCCCAAAGTTCATAAAAACCCGACCCATCCACCCGGGAGACCTATAGTTTCAGGGTGCGAATCAGTTTTGGAACCCATTTCAAAATATGTAGATTTATTTCTAAAACCATTCATGGAGCAGGTACCGTCTTATATATTCAAGATACAACAGACTTTCTCAATAAAATTGATAAAATTAAATTTAAACCTGGACATCAGATTTTGGTAACACTGGACATTGTATCCCTTTACACTCAGATCCCACAAGAAGATGGGCTGGAGGCAATACAGTCCTTTTTAGAATCGAGACCTCAACCGAGCAGAGTACCCACTGACTTTATAATGACGCTCGCGAGGTTTGCATTGAGAAAAAACTATTTTAAATTTGAGACTGACTTTTTTTTCCAAATGAAGGATGTGTTATGGGCAGTCCTTTAGCACCAGAATTGGCTGTTTTCTACATGGCCAAATTTGAAGAAAAGTTTGTGTACAACAACAATCCATTCATCCAAAAAATATCGGATTGGGTCCGATATATCGATGATATATTTATGATGTGGACAGGGAATGAGCAGACTTTACTTCTTTTCTTTGAGTGGCTCAACAGGTCAGTGGGAATCAAGTTCAGTATCAATCATGCACCACGAAGGATGACATTCCTGGATGTGGAAGTTTATGCATCAGATGGGGGTTTGGCAACAACATTGTACAGAAAAGAAACAGATCAGAATAAATCATTGCATTACAGCAGCCACCACCCAAGGAACCTAAGGGATAATCTCCCTTATGGTCTATTTTTAAGGATAAAACAGAATTGTTCATTCTAGGATGAATATTTCTTCCATGCCAATCAGCTAGCTGAAAGACTATAGGACAGGAATTATCCCAAAAATGTATTAAAACGTGCTATGAAAAGCGCATGGTGGACCCCGAGGGAAGCATTACTGGAAATAATAACGAAAAGTCAATCGGATCGTTTGGTATGTGTGACCACATTCAGTCCTAGTACGAATTTTCTTAAGAAAGTCATTTGTCAGAATTTGGACTCCTCTCTGACCCAACGCCCACTGTTTGTGTTAAAAAAAAGAAATAAGTATTGGCAATCAAGCGGTCCCAGAAACCTTAGGGTCCACACGCGGCACAGGAAGTACAAACAGGAAGCCAAGCACTTTTGCAGGGCTCTTGTCTGTTTGATTGAGACGCAGAGAACGGCCATCCAGAAGGAAAAACAGGATAATCATTGGTATGTACCTAAAAGTAACCGTCAGTGACGGTATGGCAAGACCGCGTTTGCCTACGCGGTGAGGACAATTACATTCCCGCTTTGTTTGGTGATGCCTGAGTCTTAGCGCTCGCCGTAGTGATGGATTGTGACATTGATGTGGCATAGAGCTGAGTCTAGCAACTATTGTAGAGTGGCGGCATTACTATAGCGAATGTTGGACGCATGATGTCTGGCTGCTTTGTGCATTAAATTGGCTTAGGAAACATGCTCGAAGGAGCGGTACGAATACCGAAATCGCATCACAGTGCCTCGTGAAAATCATAATTACACTCTGTGCTGCCCCATCGCATTTGGTCAATAAGTGAATTGCATTAAGGAAGCACAATCCATTAAGAGCATACATGCAACTAGTGTTTCACTAAAAAAGGCTGAAGACGATACGATCCTTGTGCAGAAACATGAAACGCCGTCTGTTTTCCGGGTGAAGCTTTTTGTCTAAATCGTGCAGACACGAGTATGGCCGTTGCGAAAATATCGCCTTAGTATGTGTTGTGTGTAAACATTTGGCACGCTTTGAACAACTCGTTTTTTAAATGTTTTGTAGGTCATTGTTCTGGAAGAATTGCCGCTAAAGCGTAAAATACAATAACAAGGTATGTGGAAGACACTATGGTGTTATATTGGCAACAGTCGATCTTGCAGAAATAAAACAAATTTCCCATTCTTTTAGTCTAATAGAAGCTGTTACTACAGCAAGGATGGCCGCCTGCCACCCCCACCTGAAATATACAAGTGGTCTACATCACACACAGGCCATGAGAGGGCTTTTCACAAATACAAGACTATGATGATTTGCATTTATTCTTTTTTCTTCTTTTATGGTGAACCTGTCGTTGGTTTGATTCAGTTTTGGAGTGACTAAGGTATTGAGAAGTATTCAAAAAAATATCTACTGATCTTTGGATTTGAAGGTAAATGAAGGGAGAAATGGAGCATTTTGCAGAGTGATTGGTAGTGGTTATTAGATAAGAAAATAATGGAGTGTCATTGTTATTTTTTCAGTCACTGGTCCTGATGAGAACCCGGTAGTACATCAACTGGGTTTGAAACACGTCAACCTTATATGTTCTTACAACAAGTGCAGCAAATGAAAAAAAGTCCCAGTGCTTAGAATAAAAACATAAAAACTAAGGGACAAGCAGTTCCCACAGAGGGATGTGGAATAGAGGCATTGTTGTCTTTAGGATAGTATATAAAAAAACTTATAATCAAAAAATGTTTTTCTGTACATAATTTTTATATGTATCTTGTTTAGTTTGTATTTTGAAAATGTTTTTTCTTTTGTTGTTGTATTGTACCTAGGTAATGTCTAAAAAAATGTCCTTTTATTTGCTGTTCAATGTATATATGTATGTAAATTGTGGGTGTGGGTAGTAGATACTAAGTTTGCAAGATGAAAAGAAATTGTTTTTGATACAACGTAAACAGAAATAGAATTTGAAAAAATAAATAAAAGACATGAGACAAATACTGATTGATTTATGGATGTTACCTATATATTAAATAAGACGTGAAGTGATACACAGTATTGCCATTTGTTGTGTTGTTTGGACATAGAGCATGGGGCACAGTCAACCAAATGCACACACCAAAATAACTTTATTCAGCAAGGACACTAACAAAACAGAAAACAGGAGTACCTGTCTTTATTCACATATTGCACAGATGTGACAGTAGAACAACAGTAGAGAAGAGCAAGTCACAGCATGCTGAGCATATGCAAGAGAATCTGCACAGGCCAACTCAAAATAGGAAGGCCAGTGTCCATGGCAGGGTGCACAGCAAGTACATGAGAGGCTGCACAGGGCAGAGTCCAACACAGCAGAGCAACAGGGCCAGTGTCCATGGCAGGGTGCACAGCAAGTACATGAGAATCTGCACAGGCATAGGACAGAGCAGGAAGGCCAGTGTGCATGGCAAGGTGCAGAGGGGGTACGTGAGAAACTGCACAGGCAAGGGCAGAACAGGAAGGCCAGTGGGCATGGCAAGGTGCAGAGTCAGGACATGAGAAGCTGCACAGGCAAGGGCAGAAAAGCAGTGAATGACAAGGCCAGTGGGCATGGCAAGGTGCAGAACCAGTACATGAGAATCTGCACAGGCAAGGGCAGAACTGCAGTGAGTGACAAGGCCAGTGGGCATGGCAAAGTGCAGAGTCAGGACATGAGAAGCTGTACAGGCAAGGGCAGTACAGCAGTGAATGACAAGGCCAGTGTGCATGGCAAAGTGCAGAGTCAGGACATGAGAAGCTGCACAGCCAAGGGCAGAACAGGAAGGCCAGTGGGCATGGCAAGGTGCAGAATCAGGACATGAGAAGCTGCACAGGCAAGGGCAGAACAGCAGTGAATGACAAGGCAAGTGGGCATGGCAAGGTGCAGAGCGAGTACATGAGAATCTGCTCAGGCAAGGGCAGAACAGGAAGGCCAGTGGGCATGGCAAGGTGCAGAGCGAGTACATGAGAATCTGCACAGGCAAGGGCAGAACAGGAAGGCCAGTGGGCATGGCAAGGTTCAGAGCGAGTACATGAGAATCTGCACAGGCAAGGGCAGAACAGCAGTGAATGACAAGGCCAATGGGCATGGCAAAGTGCAGAGCGAGTACATTAGAATCTGCACAGGGGAGTGTCTTTGACTGTACCCTTCCATGGGCAGCAACACCCTCAGGGGGTTAACAATGGGCAGGACAGTCCCACCTGTATGAGAGACAGGTGTGTGAGGGGGACTACCTCTCACAATTGGCTGTCAGGTGGACTTGGAGCTGGCTGTATGTCGGGACGGCAGGACCACTTGACTGGGGAGAGAGAGGACCAGGTGAGGTAGGGCTATCAGTGGCTTGGCAAGCTGGAGGGCTGTTTGGACCAGGTGGTGTAGTGGCATGTGGAGGTGGAGTCATTCAGACCTGTGACACAGTGTGGGTGGGAGAGGTTTGAGGGGTGCCTTTCCTCTTCTTGGGAATTCTAAATGGCTTCCCTGTAATGGGGTTAATGGGAACTGGTGATGACACAACAGGCACACACACACCAACAGAGCCGCATCAGGGGCAGACACTGGCACTCTCTCTGGTGATGTGCTGGATCCTGCGGAATGCGTAGTCTGTCTACACCTCTGGGCCTCCTTCCCCTGTTTGCCAGGTGTACCCCCTACAGTGCCCTCCTTTCCCTGTTTGCCAGGTGTACCTCCTATAGTGCCCTCCTTCCCCTGCTTTACTGGGCTTGGAGTGGGAGTCGATGTAGTGTGGGAATGTGGCTCTAAGCTCTTCCTAGGTGAACCCTTGCCATACAACACCTCCTCAGTGGGCACCGAAACTGCATGCCTAGCTTTGTGTGAAGTTTTATGGACAGGAGAGTCCTTCGCTGGGGATGCCTCTGAGGCATGTGAGCCTGAGGTCTGCTTCTTTGCTTTTTCGGCCTTGCTCTTCCCAGATGGGCTCTTGTCTTTGCATTCTGGGGTGGCTTTGTTCTTCTGTGGGGATGGTGTCTGCGGGCCGGCTTGCTTCGTTTGTTTCTGCTGGGTGCTTCTTATGCTGTATCGTGACTGTGACGCATGTGAACCGTGGTCACTATCAACAGATGTGGCCACTAACTGGGGGTGGACAAAGGCCCTAGAGCAGGGATGGGAGTATGTGCCTGTTGAAGGACAGACGTCACTGTGGATGACAAAGCCTGGATAGTACCATGCAGCCCACCCACGTCAAAGTATATTCCCTCCATGTAGGCAACCCCCTGGCCTAATTTTTGTCATGGTCACTGAAGGCATTGAGGAGGGCTGTCTGGCCAACACAAAGCTGGTGCAGACACTCAACAGACTCAGCACTGAGGGCAGCAGGGGGGACAGGTGCAGGGTCAGCGGTGCCAGGTGTGAATGTAACTCATCCCCTCTTACTGACACGGACACGGGCAGCACCAGAGGAAGTCGATGGGAGGGTGGGCACTGGCCGCTGTGTGGTAGAAGATGATGCAGAGTCCCCATTCCCTGTGCCTGCCAACATGGATGCATCCCCGCAGGCATCAAATGATGTGGTACTTTGTTTCTCAGGCAGGGATTCCTCCTGCATACTCCGGTCCCCCTCTGAGGCGCTGGTGACCGCTGTGTAACTGGGCTCCTGTGCAGCTGTAGTGCTAGCCTCACCACCACTGGTGTCTGGCTCCTGTCCCTTCGTGACCACTGGCGAATCTGCATGAGAGAGAGATGCAGGGTCAGGTTAGTGGCATGAACAGGACAAAGCTATGCAATCAATGCAGTACAAAAGAGGCACAAATCTACCTGTTGCACACCACACTCTGCAATCCCATTGTAGCAAATCACTACATAGAGCACAACAGTGCATGTAACCCTGATAATCTGCCATGACTGTGCCATGTTAAGGCCACACAGCACAACACCCTACCCATGGCTGAAGTCTACCAGACACAAAACTTGCTCTGCGCACACCTAGGGACATGATGTGGGCACACCACTTGTTGCCACTGACAGACCTTGAGGGAACAGGAGGGGACACCACAGACACCTATTACAACATGACAGTTCAAAATGGCAAATAGCCCATGCCGAATACCATGTTGTACTCTGGGGCACATTGTTGTCAGATGTGTAGGCCTCAACTATCATGGTGCACGCAATGTACACATATATGTTGTCACACTCAGATTGTGAACACTGCTGTTCACTCCCAAATAGATTCCCCAGACTATCCCAATGCTGAATAACCATGAAGATCATAACACATACAGCTATGGGAATGCACATCAGGGAGGATCACCTTTGTAAGAACAGTTTGGGCTAATGCATGACACTGGCACCCATCCCAGCAGCACTTACATGATACAGCACTGCACCACCCCACAAACATCACACATGCCACCGCTGCCACATTCTTTGCAAGCCGGCTGATGTGGCAGTGGGTGTGTCATCGGTTAGATACCCCCAGAGCTCGCACCATTGCTGCAATGGCCCTCCACACGGCCTTACGCTGGTGTACCTTATGCTACAGGCATGGGTGACAAGAGGGGGAAAGGATCAGTGACACAGTGTCATTTACCAACATCTATCACTACAGTAGAAAGACACAGACTCATTCCCAAATGTAATCTCTGTCCATCCCACCCTGAGGTACATCTCACATGGGCACTCTGTATGGACTAAGCTGATGTGATTGCATGCATTTATGAGGGCGTACAGAGGCCCTGCTATTCTTACACACATGCAGGATGACAGCACTTAACCCCCTCTGTGGCTTGCACGCATCTCCAGTCCTATGCGTGTCTGGCCACAACATACATCACATATCGACCTGTGTCTGTGGGTAGACTCACTGTGTGCATGGCTGTGCAGCATTCAATGACCATGTTCTGTGAACATATCTGTATGTCATGTGTGTGGCATTGACTCACCAACAAAATATAGATCTACACAAGTGTGGTCATGTGCAATTATACAGGGCTGAGATGGTGCATAGTTAGATTTCAGTGTGAAGAAACAAGAGTAAGGACATAGTAAGTGCAGTGATGTGATCTCGTCTTGGTGGGCGGGCACTGTGCAGAGCATCTGGGTTCAGACTGAGTCAGACAACAGGGGCACACAGAGCCATTCAGCCAGCAATCACTGTCCTGGAAACTGCATGTCCAACATGCTGTGTCTCTGTATGGCTGACAATGTAACACACTTCACTCAGATATACAACTGCAGGCAGGGAAACCTGTTACATTGGGAGACACACTCCTTCACCCTGGAAACAACATGTTTGTCAGTGCAGGACACAACCCCACACCCTCAGGCAAATACTGCAGCAGTTCAACTACATGTGTGCCCCCCCTGCCCTACACCTCCATTTTTAATTACTTACCATGACATTTGGGACCCCACACAGCCTTGGGTACTCTGAGAGCACCAGGTCCACCAGGACCTCCAGCTCCTCGCTTGTGAATGGACTGGCACAGATCTTCTCTGTCCTTGCCATCCCTGTGGACATGAACACCAGTGGTGGAAGCGGATGGTGAGGGGTCTCGGGCAGCAGTCCCTGGAGGCAGCAGCAGATGAGGGTCTCAGGCAGCAGTCCCTGGAGGCTGCAGCAGATGTGGGTCTTAGGCAGCAGGCTCTGGAGGCAGCAGCAGTTGAGGGTCTCAGGCAGAAATCCCTGCAGGTAACAGCAGATGAGGGTCTCAGGCAGCAGGCTCTGGAGGCAGCAGCAGATGAGGGTCTCAGGCAGCAGTACCTGGAGGCATCAGCAGATGAGGGTCTCAGGCAGCAGGCTCTGGAGGCAGCAGCAGATGAGGGTCTCAGGCAGCAGTCCCTGGAGGCAGCAGCAGATGAGGGTCTCAGGCAGCAGTTTCTGGACGCAGCAGCAGATGAGGGAGTAAGGCAGCAGGCTCTGTGAGCAGTGGAAATGTGAGGCTCACTCCCACACATATATAGCCACCTGGGGTTGTTTCAAAGGTGCCAAGCTGCAACAATTGATTGTCCAAGTCTGCCTCATTCAAAAGCATCCAATGACTGCCTCCGCGGTGGCGGAGCACACCTACCGTGATGTTCAAAATTGCATCATGCCACCGCAATCATCGTTACTATTGGCTGTAGGCAATGCTCAATGATGGTGATGCACTGCAGGGGCCCGGGGTGTGCTACCACGATGGTGCTTCTTTCAACAGCATCCAATGTCCGCCTCCACGATGGCGGAGCACGCCTACTGTGATGTTCAAAATTGCATCATGCCACCGCAATCATCGTTCCCATTGGCTGTAGGCAATGCTCAATGACGGTGATGCACTGCAGGGGCCCGGGGTGCACTACCGCGATGGTTCATCTTTCAAAAGCATCCAATATTCGCCTCCGCAGTGGCAAAGCACGCATACCGTGATTTTCAAAATTGCCTCATGCCAGCACAATCATCTTTTCCATTGGCTCTAGGGCATGCTCCATGGCGGTGATGCACCACCAAAGCCAGGCAGTAGTTACCGAGATTTGGGTGGTGGAGCATGCCACCCACCATCTTCACATGTCTCTGTGGCTATCACGACCGCACTTGTGTGGGTGGGGGGTGCTGGTGACACACCGCCGGGTCCAGGCAGCAGCTACCATGATCTGGGGGGCGGAGCATGCCCACCGTCATTTGGGCATGTCTCCCTTCCAATGACTACTGCACCTGTGTCAGGGGGTGTGCCAATGACATAGCGCCGGGGCCAGGTGGTAGCTACCGTGATCTGGGGCACATACAATGGCAATGTCCATCAGTACCACTTCAATAGTACACAGTGGCCACATGGTGAAGGGCACGTCATCGTGCACACATTGCCAATGTCCCATTGACTCCACAGGTGCGTACACATGCCATGGTTGTGTATGTGTGATGTTCATTGGTCTGTAGTCCCTACCATGTCACGAATGCATTAGATGGTTGATGAGGCAGGACAGTGTTGTAGTGGACTCAACAATGTGTACACATATCAATGTGTTGTGGGTCAGTGATGACCTCGGCAAGGCTTGTCTCACTGTATGATGTTGTTACTTACTTGTGCTTTTCTGTCTGCTCATACACGCAATGGCCAGTTCACCACCGACTGTGAACATTGTGTTGTGGATGTGTGCCTAGTTTGAAGGATGCATTGAGGTGTGACAGGTACAGCAGATGAGTATGAGACAGTTGTGTTGATTTGTCGCACAATGGCTGGATGCCACGTTCCCAGGCATGCACATGTGAAATGTGGGCATGAAAATATGTGCATTCACATTGACCAATGTGGTGTTTGAGGCACTTGTGTATTGTAAATAGAGAGGTGTGTCCTCTGTGTGGCTCAAACGTCCACCCATGTAATCTGGTGTGTCACATATTCCTCAAGTCAGTCTTTGTTTTTCCTGTGGCTTCCTGAACAGGATATGCTGTGGCCATCTCATGATGGATGCCATTGACATGTGTCTACTTTCATCTCAACTAGGAGGAAGCCTAATCTGATCCGTCACTTGACACTGCTGGAGGACATGAAGGATGTGGCGATCATTCGCAAATTCTGTCTCGATAGAGCCGCCCTGAAGACCCTTTGTGATCTGTTGGAGCCCCAACCGCAGCCTCGCCACACATACCCAACAGCTTTCACCCCAACTTACAATGTGATGGCAGACCTTCATTTTTTTCCCACTGGATCGTTCCAGGAGACCGTGGCCAGCGCTGCAAGGATGTCTCAACCCATGTTCAGCATGGTGCTGCGGGATGTTCTGTCCGCCATGATGGTCTACGAGGACAGACATATACAAGTCCACAGGGATGCAGAATTGGCAGGTGTGAAGGGAGACTTCTATCCCCTAGGGCACATCCCCCATGTTGTTGGGGCCATAGATTGCACACATGCCAGTCTTGTGCCACCACAGGTAAGTGAGTACATTTTCCAAAATAGAAAACATTACAACTCGATCAATGTGCAGGTGTTGTGCCTGGCAGATATGACCATCTCGTATGTGTGTGCCAGATTCACTGGCTCTGCCCATGACTCATATATCCTGAGGAACAGCATTGTGCCCAGGCTGATGGCTAATCTGCCTCCCGAGCGTGCTTGGATTGTGGGTGAGTATGCCTAGTTGTATGGTGTGCTGGTTGTGTGACCTGCTCCCCTCTGCCTGTGCAACATTGCAATGTGTGTTTGTCATTCCTAGGTGAATCTGCATATCCCAGACGTCCATGGCTGCTGAGCCCACTGCGTGATCCCAGGACCCCTGCTGAAATCCAATACAATGAGGCCCATGACAGGACGCGTCTTGTGGTTGAGTGTACATTTGGCCTGCTCAAGTCACGTTTCTGCTGCCTTGACAAAACTGGAGGTGCACTGTAATACTCGACTGTGAAGGTGTGTAAGATAGTAGTGGCTTGCTGCATGCGCCACAATCTGGTCATTCACAAGGATATTCCCCTACTCCTGGATGTTGATGAGGACCCAAGGCTACCACCTGCACAAGAACATGAGTCCAGTGATGAGGACAGTGGAGAGGAGGAAGGAGGTGACATGCATCAACAGCTCATCAACCGCGACTTCACTTGGAGGTGGGTGACAAAGTACAACATGTACATTGTCTTGTGTGATTGCTGTTGTCGTGAAGGGCTATGTGTGAATGGTACAGACAGCCAGATGTAATGTCACCTGTGTGTGGATATGTGACAGTGACATGCAATCTGTGAACGTATACAGGACTTGTTTGTTGACACTTGTTGCCCATTGTGTTGTCTGCATGTTGGCTTATGTAGATGGTTGGTGTAGTGTAATGTCTGTGATGCCACACTCACACCAGTGAATGTTGTTTTGTTGTGTTCCCCTAGGTGCATCAAAATTATCCATTGCTACATACAGTACATCTTTCTGATAAAGTATGGACATTTTGAAGACTGTACATTTGGCATTAAAGACAAAGCTGACACATTGAAAGTGTGTAAGGTACTTTATTTACAATGTTGACATGTGAGGGGGCGGGCAGATTTACATAAAGGTGGTGATGAAGCAGTGAGTTGACAGTCATGATAAATGAGATGCATGAGTAGACACCACATCGATGTGGTGACCCAGTCCAACAGACAGGTGCCATTCACAAGGCAGTGTGGGGAAGGACAGTCCAAACAGTCAATGCAGTGGGGAAGAGGGTTGCCTTCAGGGCTGGCTCCGTGATTGGCGTTTGGCTGGTGCTTTGCCTCCAGAGACTCCCAAGCTCTTCTTTGGACAGCCCCTTGGTCACTTCGCTGGGGTGGCCCTGCTGTGGTGCCAGCAGCGTCTGAAGACTCACCCCTCTCTTTGGCCGCAGGGGAGGATGGTGAACTGTCATCCTGCAGCACAACAGAGGGGGGTCAAGTCAAGTCAAGTCAAGTCATAGGATTTGTATAGCGCACTACATACCCAGAGGGTTTCAAGGCGCTTAGGAAGGGGAGGAGGATTACTTGTCAAATATCCACGTTTTAAGTTGCTTTCTGAACGCTAGGTGGTTCTGGGTAAGGCGAAGGTAGGCGGGGAGTGAGTTCCATGTTTTGGCAGCCAGGTATGAAAAGGATCTGCCTCCCATGGTGGTCTTGTTGATGCGAGGTACAGTGGCGAGGGCTTGGTTGGAAGAACGTAGTTGGCGGGAGGGGGTGTAGAAGGACAGTCGTGAGTTGAGGCAGTCTGGTCCGATGTCGTAGAGTGATATGTGTGCGTGGGTAAGCAGTCGGAAAGTGATCCTCTTATTGACGGGCAGCCAGTGGAGGTCTTTAAGGTGACCAGAGATGTGTTCGTTGCGTGGGAGGTCTAATATGAGCCTGGCTGAGGCGTTTTGGATTCGTTGGAGTTTCTTCTGGAGTTTTGCGGTAGTACCCGCGTAGAGGGTGTATCCGTAGTCCAGTCGGCTCGTGACCAGAGCGTGGGTGACTGTTTTCCTTGTATCGGAGGGGATCCAGCGAAATGTTTTTCTGAGCATGCGAAGAATGTTGAAGCAGGAAGAGGATACGGCGCTGACTTGTCTGTTCATTGAGAGTGAAGAATCCAGGATGACGCCTAGGTTCCGTGCGTGGTCTGTCGGGATGGGTGCTTTTCCGAGGGCTTCCGGCCACCAGGAGTCGTCCCATGCAGAGGGGGATGTACCTAAGATGAGGACTTCTGTTTTGTCTGAGTTCAGTTTCAGACGGCTTTGTTTCATCCATTCGGCAACTTCTTTCATTCCTTCGTGTAGGTTAGTTTTGGCGGTGCTGGGGTCATTGGTGAGAGAGAGGATCAGTTGAGTGTCGTCCGCGTAAGAGATGATGTTGAGGTTGTGTTGGCGTGCGATGGCCGCGAGGGGGCTCATGTATACGTTGAAGAGGGTGGGGCTGAGTGAGGATCCTTGTGGTACGCCGCAGATGACTTCAGAGGCCTCGGACTTGAATGGAGGAAGGCGGACTCTCTGGGTTCTTCCGGTGAGGAACGAGGTGATCCATTCAAGTGCTTTTCCTTGGATTCCGATGTTATAGAGGCGTTGTAGGAGGGTGCTGTGGCAGACTGTGTCAAAGGCTGCGGAGAGGTCGAGGAGGATGAGGGCGACTGTGTCTCCATTGTCCAGTAGCGTTCGAATGTCGTCTGTTGCTGCGATGAGGGCGGTCTCAGTGCTGTGTTTTGCTCGGAAGCCAGATTGTGAGGGGTCGAGGGATTTGTTGGCTTCGAGGAAGGAGGCGAGTTGGTTGTTGACAGCTTTTTCGATGACTTTGGCCGGGAATGGGAGAAGCGAGATGGGACGGTAATTTTTGAGTTCGGTGGGGTCCGCTGTTGGTTTTTTCAGAAGGGCGGTGAGTTCAGCGTGTTTCCAGTCTTCCGGGAAGGTGGCGGAGTTGAAGGAGCAGTTGATGACGTCTTTGAGGTGCGGAGCTATGACGGAGTCTGCTTTGTTGAAGATGTGGTGAGGGCATGGGTCTGTGGGGGATCCTGAGTGGATTGAATTCATCAGGCGGATGGTGTCCTCAGTGGAGATTGGGTTCCAATCGTTGAGAATGTTCACGGGGGGAGGATGAACAGCAAATGGTAGGGTGGGTTGATTTCCGGGTTGGTTGTCAAAGCTGTTGTGGATGTCTGCGATCTTGTTGTGGAAGAATGATGCTAGGGAGTCGCAGAGGGTTTGAGAGGGGGTGATGTCGTTGGAGTTGGCCGAGGGATTGGAAAATTCCTTGACGATGTTGAAAAGTTCCTTGCTGTTGTGGGCGTTGTTGTCAAGTCGATCCTTGAATGCTGTTTTCTTGGCTTTTCGGATCAGTTGGTGGTGAGTGCGGGTGGCGTTTTTGAAGGCGTCCTTGGTGCTGGTGGTTGGGTCTTTTTTCCAGGCCTTTTCAAGGGAGCGGCAGAGTTTCTTTGACTTCTTGAGATCATCGTTGAACCATGAGGCCTTCTTGCTGCCAGGTTTGCTTTGCCGTTTTTTCAGTGGTGCTAAGGTGTCGGCGGTGTTGGATGGCCATAGGGTGAGGTTAGCGGCGGCTTCGTTGGCGTTAGAAGAGGGGGCTAGGGAGTTTTGAAGGAGTGATGCGGAGATTTGGTCCGTGGTGATTTTGTTCCAGTTTCTTTGCAGGGTAGGTTGGAGGTGGAAGTTGGGTTTTGGTTTGTTGTAGGTGAAGTGGACGCAGCTGTGGTCAGTCCAGAGGAGGTCCGTGGTGTGGCCGAAGGAGACATGATTGCTGGATGTGAAGATGGGGTCGAGTGTGTGACCTGCGATGTGGGTGGGGGAGGTGACTAGTTGTTTAAGTCCGAGGTTGGCGAGGTTGTCCACGAGGGTGGCGGTGTTGCGGTCGTTGATATTTTCAAGGTGAAAGTTGAGGTCTCCCAGAAGGATGTATTCTTTGGAGGGGAGCGCGTGTGGAGTGATGAAGTCCGTGATGTCTTCACTGAATTTTGCGCGGGGTCCTGGTGGTCTGTAGAGGAGAGTGCCTCGGAGTGTGGTTTTGGGGTCGATGGGGATCTGGAAGTGAAGGTGTTCGGAGTTGGCGAGGTTGGCGTCAGAGCTGGTTGAGATGCGGATGGATTTCTTATGGACGATAGCGATTCCTCCTCCTGTGTGGCTGGTACGGTCTTTGCGAGTGATCTTATAGTCTTCAGGGATGGCAATGGTGATGTCTGGTGCGTAGGAAGCGTTCATCCATGTTTCCGTAAGGAAGGCGATGTCCGGAGAAATGGTGTCTAGTAGATTCCATAGGTCAATGGCGTGCCTGTGGACCGATCGGGTGTTGAGAAGGATGCATTTTAAGTGGTTGGGGTCGGGAGTCTGAGGTGTGGTCGTAGCAGAGATGTTGTCGGTGCCGCTGAATTTGCAGGAGTAGCATGAGAAAGGTCCATGGGTTTGTCCAGGGGCGGCTTGGACGCAGTTGGGGGCACGACTGGGGTTAAGGGCTAGGAGGGCGGCGGCAGCGTAGGTAATGCGGGGGGGCTGGGCAGCGCGAGGGGCAGGGGGTCTGGCGCTGGGCACGGTCCAGGCGCGGACGGGCGTAGACGGGCTTACCTTTGGCGCACCTTCGGCGCGAATGGGGTGCGGTCGCTGCGCGTAAACGCTGCGCGCTTGGGCTGCTGTCATATATGGATGGTGGGAAGGGGGAGGGACGAGGGCGTCTCAGCTGGGAGGCGGGGCGGGCTCAGGTCAGCGCACACAGAGGCACAACAACAACAGGGACAAAATGGAGGGGGGGGAGTAGAGCAAGGCGCCGAGGGATAGGGATAGGTTAGGATGCTGGCCTGTCCCTCAGTAACGCCACTTGCTGGCCCATGAGGTCCACCATTTGTCCAATGCGGGTATCGATGGACCTCATCAGCAGGATGAGCTCTCGTAAAAGTTTGTCAGAACGGCCACTTTGTCCCTGGACCTGTTCGTAGGCCCCAATAACTCTGGTGAAGTGGTCCGGGATGGGGTCCCAACTGCTTGATGTCTGGGGGTGACCCTGGTCCTCCCACCTGCCCTGCTTCCACGGGCATGTTGCCTCGTCACTGTGGATCCACGCACACTCTCCCTGCTGTCCACAGTTGTTGGTGTGGGTTGGTCATCCCCTGGGACATGGAGAGTTTTGCGGGTTGCACTGGTGGTGGCAGTGATGGCGGTAGACACACAGGCCATAACAGCAGGGCTCTGCTGTGCAGTTGTTGTTGCAGCAGACATTGTGGTTGGGAGGATGGGGTCCTGGCACCTGGTGCTCCCTGGCTCACCAGATGGGCCGGCCTCGAGCTTATTGTTCTGAGAATCCTGGGAGTCTACATCCGAGAGTCCCTGTACCGGGCATGGAGACTGGCTCTGCGGGTTGTTGATGTTGTTCTCAGCAGTGAGTTCTTGGTCACCTGTGGATTAGATGGGGAATGGTCAGTCTTGTGCACTCTGCAAGAATTCTGTTAGCTCTGTGTCATCCAGAGTCAGTACACTACACAAGTGACTGTTCTTCACATTGTTTTCTATGTGCAATGCTGTGCCTCATAAAATGATGCAGAGGTACATAAATTACTCGTACATGTTGTCAGGTATCAATGCATACCATGCAAATCATGCTGTGATCATGTTCACAGGGACGAGCTGCCATGTAGGGACCGTCACAAATTAGTTTCATGGTTCTCTCATTGTTGATTCGTATGACCTGGCAGACGTCTCATCTGGCCACGGAGTGGCCATTGTATTGTACTGCATGACTTTGTCCTGTAATGTACATATTTGGATTTATAAGCCCACACATGCTTTCTGTAATTTTAAATGGTCCTTGTTGATTGGGCCACATGGCAATGCACTCATCAGTGTGTGCTGTGCATGGTTGTACTCAGTCTTCCTTGTGCATGTTCATTGGTGTGTGAATCTTTGGTAGCTGTGACAGTTCCCTTTGCTTACCTGTGTGCACACTGTGCGTGTCAAGCGGGGTTGGTGTGCATATTTGTGCAAGGAGAGGGCTAGTGTTGACATATAGCACCATTTCATTGGTGACAAATTTGTGGGTGCACGTACATGCTACATACCTGTTAGGTGAAGGGGAACAATGCAATGGCTTCCAAGTGCTTGTGGGTGGGGGAGTGCTCCATCCTGCTAAGGTGTGGGACAGGGGGCATGGTGGGAGTAGTAGTGCATGCCTCCCACCCACAAACACCCTCACTGAGAAGGTGGCTGCCTACCTGTTAGGTGAGGGTGAACACTGCAATGGCTTCCAAGTGCTTGTGGTGTGGGGAGTGTTCCATCCCGCTCAGGTGTGGGACAGGGGGCATGGTGGGAGTGGTGGTATAAGCCTCCCTCCCCCAAACAGGCCTCCCAAGCAAGATGGCTACCTGCCTGTTATGTTGTTTGGAGAACTGCAATGGCATCCAAGTGCTTGTGGGTGGGGGAGTCCTCTATCCTGCTCAGGTGTGGGACAGGGGGCATGGTGGGAATAGTAGTGCAGGGTGACTGTGCTCATGCTCCCATGGTAATATTGCTAGCTACATTATTGTAAATGGGAGTGAGTGACTATTGGATCTGTGAGACAGGTTTTTCTAGGTGTGTGGTGCAGATGGATGTGATTTTTCTGGGGTGGTATTTGTGCAAAACAGTACATATGAGTGTGTTGGTTAACATTTGTATTGACCAGCCTCCGCTACCCCAGATACTCCTGTGAGACTCTCGGGATGCAGTATGGCATGCACCTTCTCCTCCGATGGTGTGAATGTTTTCTATGGGATGGGAGGGCCACTGACAGTCCGGTTAGCCAGCTCCCAGTTCTTGCTCCTCCTCTCTTTGACAACCCTCTTGAGATCATGCCACCGCTTCATGATTTCCTTCTTGGATCAGGAGTGGTCCCTACTGCATTGACCCTTTGGACTATTCTTTGCCACATTTGAGTTCTTGTGGCTAATGGTGTCTGTTGGACAAGGCTACCAAACAGTTGTGGTTCCACTCTGACTATCTCATTTACCATGACTGTCAACTCACTCTCTGTGAATTTCTGTGATGCCATGGTGTCTAGTGTGCAAAGTGTTTGTGGGTGCAAGGGTGTGGGTGGTGGGTGTGGTGTTTGTGTGTGAAGTGTGTTATTTGCTGGGGGATTTTTGATGCTGGTGTGATGGTGGTGGTGGTGATTGTACTGTGTTCTCTTGCCTCTCCTGTCAGGTCTGGTATATGCCCTTGTCTTCTGGAGTGTTGCAAAGGATTGTGGTCATTGAAGGGACTGTTTTTATACTCAGCTATGTGAGTGTGTCCAAATGGGGTCTTGCTGTCAGGTGTGTTGTGGGAGTTGTCCTGGGGATTGTGTGTTTCTGTTTGGCATATATTTGTTTCATTGGGATGTGTTTTGTGTATTTGGGGGGCATGGCTACTGTAATTTGTCGACTGTTTAGCATTGCTGTGGTGTTTTTGCATCGTCCGCCATGTTTCGTATGGATCGTCTGCTGCGGTGGCTATGCTGCAGCTCTTCCGCTGGCTCTCCCATTCACTCCAGTGTGCGACCACGGCGGTCGGAAACAGCATATGGTACCGCAGGACCATCAGGGATATCCTTTTTTGCTTTGCGGTGTCTCCGCTATGCTTGCGTGGGTTGTAGCTTTTCCGCTGTGATTCCGACCGCTGCGGTCAGTTTTTGGACGTCACCGCCCGCATTGGTCGGTTTTTATTTGCCCGATACCGCCGCGGTCGGTCTTTTTTGGCAGTTGATCCTAATTTGACCGCCGGTTTAGCCACGGTCCCGGCGGATGGTTGTTTTCCGGGTCCTTGGCGGTCGAGGAGGTTTTCCGACCCCCATCATAATGGGGCCCATAGGGTTTCCCATGACATTTTCATGGTCGTAAACACACATTTTCCCACCACCTCCAGTATAACTTTCAACACTAAGAAGCAGAACATTCTTTTAAGAGTGACATAACTGTGAGCCACTAGGCCCAACAACTTTGTGCTTGGCAAAGACAGAGTGGAACAAGGTTAGGCTGTATGGGAAAATATTACACACCTTTATCAAGTGTAATAACACTATTACCCATATGAACAGGCATTTTAAAGTGCACTTGTTATTCATAATTCACACTGCACAGCTAGCTGTAAAGGCTAAAAGGCTAGCAGTTGCCAAAAATCAGGGTTCAGAAAAGAATGATTCTGGTGGGTACCATGGACAAGCAGGATGTATTACTATCACATTACCAACGAGATAGGGAGATTGATGAGAGGTTGAATACAATTCCGAGAACGTGATATATTGTCTGGTTGGACAAGTAATGAAGGTGCAGGATATCGTCCCGGGATGCCTAAAATTGGAAGCAAGTTAATGCTGAGAAGGAATTTATGTTCTGTCTAGTTTAGAGAGAAGAGGAGGTTATTTCAGAACTGTGAACACACTCCCATTAGGAATGAACTTAGAGGTAGACATTATTTCAAACTTGGCCTAGTATATAAAGGAATCCAAGAAGCTAGATGCAATTCAGAAGGTAATGAAACAGTATTTATGGAGAAACGTTCCCGACAAAATAAAACCCTGTCCAAGAAGTGTACATAGTGATGACGGAGAAGTCAAGATTAATTTAGAAGTGTCCTGGACTTTACACAGTGCTGAATAACACAAGTGATGTGAACAGCTTCATTGATTCTTTCTAGTCAAGTACAGTAGCTCTTTGGTGTGAACAGGCTTAAGCCCCAATAGAACAGTGCTGACAGTATACCTTTTAGTAGCAGCCAAAAGGAAGGTGTGCGCCTTGGCTAAATGAAAATAGATGGCTCAGTAAAGGGAACAAATAGGGCAGTATGTTGCTGTTCCCTCAAGCAGGTGGTAAGTAGAGGCAGACATTTTAAGAAATGATTGTAGACTGGGAGCCTTGCAAAGCCAGATCTAGTGAACCTCTTCTTGGGCCTCACTAAGGGGCTTATTTACAAGCGCCTTGCGCCACTTTTGCGTCATTTCTCCTATGTTAGAAATGACGCAAAAGTGGCGCAAGGGGCTTGTAATTAAGCCCCCGGGTATTCAGCACCACAGTGAATTGAATCCCTAGTTGCAAGAAGACCTTTCAGATTCGAAGGAAGCCCATCCGTAACATTAAACATTCCTTTCATTAATAATTTACTACCGTGCAGGAAAGAAATGGCTATCTTTGGGAGAATGTGTTTGCCATTGCTTAGACAGTATGCTCGGTACATACTTCGTAGTGCAAAATGGGCACGGGACTCTAAAGAGGCCGTTGAAATAAAGGTATGAAATACAAAGAGCATAAGCCAGGCAAAATGCCCTTATGGTCTGAGCATGTCTCAATAGGCCAAGGAGCAGGCAAGAGAATGCAGGCGCCCTCTTCGCGTTTTTCTGCCTTCATTAAAAACATTCACTCAAATGTAGGTTAGCCATATTTACCAGTCCTTTACCTGCAGAGACTGTGACAGATTATAATGTAGCCAGATGATTTAATAAGAAATAAAGCCACTCTACGGCAAACGCTTCCTTTTAATTTAACACGGTTTCAGTTGAGAAAGCTCTGTGCAAATTAATGCACGGATAATAAAACCTATACATCAATTTACCAGGAATATGCATAACTGCGTGCTTTATTTTATGGAGTTTGTAAAGCGCGCAGCTACCCCCGAAGGGGTGTCCCGGCGCTGAAATCCAGGAGTTACTGAGTGGAGGCGGGGAAAAGAAAAGGAAGGTGCAGGGAAGTTAGAGTCCGGAGAAGAGCCAGGTTTTGAGCTTGGCTCGGAAGATAGTTTCAGAGGGGCAAAACCTCAGCTCAAGAGGAAGGGAGTTCCAAAGTCTGGCAGCAATGACACCGAAACCTCTGCCACCGGTTCTGGAAAGTCTGAAGCGGGGCGAGATGAGGAGGCGGAGGTCATTGGATCTCAATGATCTGGTGGAGCAGGATATCGAGACCCGAGTTTGTCTATGGCATCCTGGATCCAGAAATTATATAGCTTAAGGTCCTTAGACCACTCTCCCGTCGGATGAGGAGGAGAGTGGTCCAACTATTCTAGAGCCTGAGGGGTCTCGGGGAAAAGCATGGGATGATTAGTAAAAACAAATGTTTTTTAAATGCTTTAAATGCTTTAATTTGAATGTATGACATTAGTCTGCAAAGAATTACATATATTGCATATTATACTAGCGAAATAATTATGACAAATTAAATACATTTTTTCTCCTACTACCAGCATTTTAGAACCACTTGTCATTATTGGTTGCCTCTGTCAATTTAAACGCTAGCAGCAGCTTAGATAACGTAGTGAATTTTCACATACATGTACAGATGATAGCAAACCTCATACATTTCTTTCGGTTTTTAAAGATTATGCTTAAAAGTTATATGCGTGGGCAATTTGATCTAATTAAAATTAAGTCGACACATTTGTGCACATTTCCTCTATGAAACAGCAAAAGTCAAAGGCTGCCCCAACACTGACATTTCTCACGGGGTTGAACTTTTTTTTAAACTTAGAGTTAAGCAAGCCCTTTGAATTTTTGCAAGGCGATGCTTTGCATAACTGGAAGAGATCTGTTGAATTTATATTGCAAGAGGTAAGTAGAGAGCTTGTTGCGACAACTACTGAAAAAGGTCTCCCTCCCCAAAAGGGGGCATCCATTTGCAGTTCATCAGGCCACAGAGCCTATTGGTGTCACTTTGTTCCAGTGTGCAAATGAATACTGCTGGGTGGTAGCAGGGCGAGAGGATTAGCAGATGCCACAATTTGCAAGACTACACAATATTGGTAGCCTTCAGTCTTCCCTACTGCAGTTGCCTAGCCAGGTGATCCCATACTGTTTATCAGCAATTGCAGGCAACAGCAACGTCTGAGCACCGTCCTTACCATCAGGTCATGCTTCTGAGAATAGCACAGAGCCCACATACAGTGGTGGCTCGCAGAGGTAACACTGTGGGGTGGTGAGGTGGGGCGGGGCTGGGTGGGGCTGTAGTAGAGTCTGACACACGACGGTTCACCTTTGCCGTCGTGTGTCGGACTCCACTACCCACCCGCCCTACCCCATGGACTTACATCATTACCTCTGCAAGCCGCCACTGCCTACATTAGAGCCTAGCTGCTGGTTCAGACTGTGCCCTGCTGGCAGCTGGCTATAGTTGTGCTTTCGGTCCAAGAGACATACTGATGATAGTTTATGTCTCGCACCATGCTGAGAAGTAAGCAGCATGTTAGGAGGCAATATATTTACTCCTCTTTGATCTCTGTCTGTGGTTAGACACACTGCAATGCCTCTGTCCAGAATCATCAAAAGAGTCTCCTCACTACAGAGACTGGTGAATGTGCTAACAAATGGGCAGTAAACAAAAATCCTCAATTTTTATTTAAGAACTTGCTAAATTCATCAGAACATCTTTAAGATGATTTTTCTTACTTATGGAGCTTCTTGTCAGATGAAACAGTTTGAACGCTTTCAGATGGTCTGAAGGTGACAAGAGGCAAACAATACCACATGCAATAAATGTAGACTATACATATTAACAATAATAGGTTTAATGAGTATGGAAACTGTAACATGTTGAGTGATCAGACATTTTGAAAACTCCGATTGTAGATGCCAATGAGTCTTTTGAAATTGGACTGTATGGTTGGGGGAGATTAACTTTAATACAAAAGCCACTAAATATTTTTCCTTCTAAATCAAAGGAGTTTGAGGGTTTGAGTTTTGATAAAGTCATAATATTGACAAAGCTATAAAAGAAACACTGAGATGGCTTATCCCAAAAGGTTATTCTCAATAAACGTTGTCCAGTAAATCGAAAAATGAGTTTGCAGTTTTCCTTAAATGATGGAAGTTGAGTTAGCAAATAGAACAAATGAACATATCATACGAAATTGAGAGAAATATCCATATATTACGATTTCTTTGAGTCATTAGCAACCACACACTAGGCAAAACAGACAACAATCTCAAATAATTTCCAGCTTTAGTTAAGAAAAAGAAATATCAGCTCAAAATGCCAGAATGCCTCTGATAGGGTGACTTGTTTAACCCACCTTTGGAAAATATATTTATGAAAAGTAACTTTTCTAATAAGAGTGACCATGTATGTACCACCTTGATGTCTGAGAACTCATTGGGGTATAAAAAGGTGCAGGAGCAGTTGTATTAAAATACATTCTAGGCTCAATCGTAGTTTAAGTGACCTATAGTACGCATTTTTTAAATACAGGACACAAATTCTTCTTTACAGTGGAAATGCATCTTTTTAAACTTCAAAGATTGATTTGTCCCATACTTGAAATATAGTAATTCCATTTCTTCCCTTCTTGTCTCATCCCACCCCTCACTAACACGTCCCCCTGATTCTTCTGGCATTTCCCAACCCCAATATATTCGTCTTAGCACCCCAAACCTATTCTCACCTCTGTTCTAAACCCTCTAACCTCTAGTGAAAGCACTTCACACTTTATACTAAAACAACACCAAAATCTATAAATACTCCATATTCAGAAATGTCTGTAACTTTCTACCCAAATGGGCAACTTATAGACCACTTGAAATTATAATATATTGTTCTGACCTACTACCAGAGTGGCAAAAGATTCAGTTCTACACTCAGATTACTTCTCATGACCTAGCTGTACCATGCACCTATCCCAATTTTAATCTACTGGTTTGAGACATTGTGAGAAAGTACCTCTTTTTGCGTGGTCCCTGCAATTTGTAGCCCACTAGGCAAGTTGTATGTTATTTAAAGGTAGGCCATGTAGAAATTTTAAGTTCACATATCTTTACAGTGACTAGCACCCAGAAGCTACTTTCACTTTGGAAAGGCTGGCTGACCCATTGAGACGTACAGGGAAGCAATCAATCAATCAATCAATCAAGAAATTTGTATAGCGCACTTCTCACCCGGAGGGTCTCAAGGCGCTAGGGGGAGAGGGGTCCGCTGCTGCAAGAACAGCCAGGTCTTGAGTCGCTTCCTGAAGGATAGGTGGTCTTGGGTAAGACGGAGGTGGATGGGGAGGGAGTTCCAGGTCTTGGCTGCCAGGTAGGAGAAGGATCTTCCTCCCATGGTGGCTCTTAGAATGCGTGGAACGGCGGCGAGGGCGTGGCTGGTCGATCGTAGCTGGCGGGTGGGAGTGTAGAAGGTCAGGGGGTTGTTGAGGTACCTGGGGCCCAGGTCATGGAGGGCCTTGTGTGCGTGGGTGAGGAGTCTGAACGTGATTCTCTTGCTGACGGGGAGCCATTGCAGGTCTCTCAGGTGTCCGGAGATGTGGCTGTGTCGGGGGATGTCCAGAATGAGTCGTGCGGAGGCGTTCTGGATGCGTTGGAGTCTTTTCTGCAGTTTGGCTGTGGTTCCGGTGTAGAGGGTGTTCCCGTAGTCCAGTCGGCTGGTGACGAGTGCCTGGGTGACCGTCTTCCTGGTTTCGGTGGGGATCCAGCGGAAGATCTTTCGGAGCATTCGTAGGATGTTGAAACACGATGATGAGACAGCGTTGACTTGTCTGGTCATCGAGAGGGAGGCGTCCAGGATGAAGCCCAGGTTGCATGCGTGGTCCGTTGGTTTGGGTGCGCTGCCCAGGGCAGGGGGCCACCAGGAGTCATCCCAGGCAGAGGGTGATGATCCCAGGATGAGGACTTCCGTCTTGTCTGAGTTCAGTTTCAGGCGGCTGTTCTTCATCCACTCGGCTACGTCTTTCATCCCTTTGTGTAGGTTGGTTCTGGCGGTGGCGGGGTCGTTGGTGAGGGAGAGGATAAGCTGGGTGTCGTCGGCATAGGAGATGATGTTGAGGTTGCTTAACATCAATTAATTGATTAATACAGCCAAGCTATCAATCAGCTAGAAAAATAATCCAAGTGTTGTTTTTAATATTTAGCAAATGCACAGGTCAATGGTGGAGTTGGAATCATAATAAATAGTAAGCAAATGCAATTTTATAACAATATTTGCATTAGCCTCCAACTGTCAGTCAACTGGTGAAAGCCCCAGATGAATTGCGCAGAGAAAATGGCCTGGGTGTAAGGAGGTGGTGTTTTTGCTCCTCTGGCAGGAAGGCCAGCTAAGCAGTGCTCAGGAACTTAATTTAATTCAAAGGTGCTTCCCAGTCACAGTTGTCAGATGACACTTGCACAACACCCTTCTTTTGTCCTAACAGTCAAATAGACACCAAACCTAGTGGGGGGAAAGCTGCCCCCGAACTGGCTTGGAGTGACCCCATGTAACTTTTACCCTATTGGTTAGAGAAGGGCCAGAAGTCACTCCATTCACAAGCTAATGCCACGCATAAAGGTGGCATCTCAAGACACTTTTTTCAGAACACTATAAGACCTGTGGAAGAAATAAGGTTGGACTGCATCTCATGTTTGACACCTATAAGAAAACCTTAAAGGTTGGACCTGCTCGGACCTGTTCACAGTACAAAGAGGTGGACACTAGGGTCAGTTTGCTGGCCTCCTGTGCAATCTACAGGGTCTAGCACAACTTCTTGATGACTGTGTGACAACAGGAGTAATCATTCCTTGCCAGTCCATGAAGTTAATTAGAACCTTTGACAGGTTTGGCTCAGAAAATAGGTCAAGGAACACCTGTCACACACATTTTCCCTCACAGACAGGATGCTCACTGGGCTCTGGCAGCCTCTACTTGATTACAAGTATATGGTGGAACACCTCTGTTTCCAGTTGCCCAGACTACATGCCCTTCACTTGTTTGACTGATTACGCCATATATCTTCCTTGAGCTTTCCTGGCATTTAGCCTTTCACACTGCGGAGATGCCCCCGTACACTTTCGACATTCCTTACCTCCTCCCCTTGCCTTCATTGTATCGCTCTTTCTTTCCCTCCCTCTCCTCCCTGCCCCTGTTCTACTACTTGAAGCAGTAGCATTTCTACTTTTTTATTCAGCTGGAGAGTATCATTTCCTCACTTTCTTGTTATACACCAAAGGGCTGGTTCTCCTCTTGTTCATACTCTAAGATGATGGTGGACAGATCATCACCATTGTCCCGCCTCTGTTCCATTACTTCTCTGGAGCTCTCTTTATGGAGGGTCAGCCATGTGACACACAACAAACACTCACCTCTTGAATCTCGAGATACCTGACAGGAATGCAGGGCCTTCCTTGCACATAATGCTTAAATGTACCAGAAGTGCTGAAGCATGCTGACATATTTAAAATAATTAAAATTAATGGGGAGTATTTAGTTGTGTGCCTGTAATTATTATATTTTTCCTTTTTCTAAAGAAAAAGCACTGACTGGGCAACCATTTATTGGGTGCTATAATGTCATGCTAGCGAAGTCTGATTACAAGCTCAAACCACCTCCCCTGAGTAGGCCTTGGACTGCTCTGCTTCACCAACAATGGGGATCTTGGTTCCCAGTAAGGGGAAATAGTGGACCTACTACTTGTACAGGCCTCAAATTGTGCACAACTAGAAACACAATTTCCTACAAGCACAAACTAGAATAGAAATGTACTTAACTATATGTAGTTCCCTTCCCTTCTGCATAAGAACTGGATTAATCTAAGATAGTTTAATCTGCCCCTAATTGTGATAGGTATCCATATTCATTATTAAACCTCCATCAAATCTTAGATATAGTTACTGCATAGTGAATTCCAACGTTGTTTCTAAGGAAAAGCAATAAAACAGTGATTGCATCAGTGCAAAGAAACAGGATCAAAACAGTTTAACATTTTCAATAAGTAAGCAGGGGTTTAGGTCCTATTACGTCATATGAAGTGGTGTTGGCTCTTCAGATTTCCCAGTGTTTTGAAAGAATTCAAAATACATCACTTAAGTGTGTGTGGTACGTGGTGATGACATGGAATTGGGTAGATTGCTCTGGTTTGTTAGACTTTCTATCAACAAAAATAATCTCATGACATGTTTTGCGATATACCCTATTCGCTGCTTTGTTTAAAGCCTTCCTGGAATATCCCCTTTTTCTAAATCTCAAAATAAATTCTCTCCGTGTATTGACAAAGGAACGCTTGGTACTGCAATTTCTCTTAGCTCTAACAAATTGTCTGTAGGGAATAGCTGATGTAAAAGAGGATAGATGACAACAATGGGAGTGTAAGATCAAATGACCTGCTGTTCCATTCCTAGACAATGAAGTCTCAATACTATTGTCTTGAATGTACAATAAGAGATGTAGAAAGACCAACGAGGTACAGCTTGAATTTATTGTCAATTTTAAGTTTAAATCATTTCGATGTAATACCTTCACAAATGCCCTCAGGGCTGAACCAGATCCCTTCCATAAAAGAAATAGATCTGTGCTGCAACTCATCCACACCACAATATCTTTACCATGTTTTCCAAGGCTTAAGTCAAGACCAGCAGCTTCTCCCACCAGCCCATGAATACATTTGCCTAGATGGGGATGGCTGTCCTTTGTATTTGCCAATAGTGCCAGTTGTCAAATAAAAAACAATTCTGTGAGGCAGATCTCAATCATTTCAAGTAACGTGTGTGCATGTTGCAGTAGGTTGATACCTGTTGTGCTTAGGTAGTGGCTGCAGGCCCCGAAACCACCTTGATGTCAGATACTGGTACAGAGGGAAATTCATATCCATTGTCACCAGTATGTAATACTCCTCCCATGTTTTGGATTGTCTTGTAGTCTTGCTATAAAGTCTTGAGTGTCTCTTAGATTATTCAAGTAAAGAGAAAGTGGTCAAAATTCACAATGTATTTTCAAACAGATTGTCTGTTGATGATACTATGGGCATGCCTGGGGGATTCAGAGCATCCTTATATACCTTAGGTAGAAGACAAAGTAGGAATTACAAATGTATAATTTTTTCAAAAACAATATTCAGCCCATGAGAGCAGGGGGCATATGTATGAAACAAATTTTTAGTCGCAAATGCTGTGAATCGCAAAAAAAGCAGCGTTTGCGCCAAAAAATTCGCAAAACGCGGTGTATGAGGAAAATTGCATTGCAATATTAGGGAATCGCTACATTTGCGATTCTTTAATTTTGCGTAAGCATTTAAGGAATCCTGTTTTGCAATTCTCAAATAGCAATTCTCAAAAAATCGCTATTTGAGAATCGCAAAAACGGATTTTCATACATATGCCCCCAGGCTACTATCTTTCTAGTCCATTTTTAGCTCTGAGAATCTATCCCTAAGATCAATATAATATTGCCTAGAATATTATTGTATATGTTAGTGCTATTGTAATATAATGTGCATTTTTATGCTGAGTTTAATTATATTTTACATGTAAATTAGTATTCATTTTTTAGTATTGTTATATACTGTAAAAAATGTTTAAACTATATATAAACACACACACACAGAGTATTAGTATTTTTATTTTTATTAGGCAGCCATTGCTACCTGTATATTTTATTCTACGTACATCATTGTTCGATCATTCATCTTCCAGTCAGCTTTTGTTCGTTACTGCTTTTCACATTTTAGTATAAGACATATTTTAGCTTATGTTTAAGAGTTTTTGGGGTAGTGGGATGTGGAATGGTGTTTTTACTGAAGTATATTGTGTTAGATTGTAGCTTTTGTTTTGTTTAGTGTTAGCGCTGTGGTGTAATGTAGTGTAAAGTGGAAGCCTTTACTGTAGTTTGTGTAGTGTAGGTAGTTATAATAGTTGTTGCAGTTATGTTTTCTATGTAATGGTGTAGTGCCTGTAATGTGTTTGGACTTTAGATTTATTATAGGTTGTGGAGTACAGGCTTTTCCCTATTTTTCTATGCATTCTTTTGTAAAGAGTTTTTGGGTTCATTTTTAGCCAATATTATTTTTGCATTTCCTTTTATTTTTCAGTTTTTGTGGAGTGGCTCCTTAATTAATGTGATATCAGACCCCCCAGGATATAGAGGCATGTATTAGCAAATTTAGAGGCACACAAATGGAAATTTAGTGGGAAAAATATGGACATTTGGCTGCAATTTAGCGGCATTTTATTTGGCGGTTTTTACTACAACAAACACAGATATCTGTGTGTGTTGGTGCCTGGTGTGTCTGTGGTCTGTGTGTTTTAGTCTCTGGTGTGTTTGTGGTCTGTGTGTGTTGTTCCCTGGTGTGTTTTATGGTCTGTGTGTGTTGTTCCCAGTGTGTTGGTCTGTAGTGCGTTGACGCCTGTGCTGCCGGTCAGTGCACGTCTCCAGACAAGGGCCCGTCCGAGAGCCAGGAGAGTGAAGGAAGCCCCCAGAAGGGCTGGGGCAGAGTCAGGCTTCCGGCAGGGACGGATCCCCTGGTCTGCAGTTGCATTGAAATATTCCTGTAATTACAGACACGGCTTTCTTTGAAAGAGCCATCATTGACAGCACCCCTTCCTGCACAGGTCGGATGCTCTCCTTGGAGCCTCCAATTTACAACGCGCCTTTCTCACCCCACAATCGTGGGATCAGCAGAGAGCACCCCTGGAGGGTCCCACAGAGCGGCCCCTCCCCAGGCTTCCCACGGAGCGGAGGCTGCCACTAATGATAGTAGTGATGATAACCTAGGAGCAGAGTTTCCTCCTCGGATGGAGGCATGGATGCAGGTGCCTCAGGTCATTGGATATCCTGGTGTTTGTCGGGAGATATGATCCACTATGAAAGGAAATGGCCAGATCCGGCTGTGGGTATATCTTTTACTAATTTTCTCATGATATCTATCGGCGCATGATTGGCGCACGTGCCTCCTTTTAGAGAATGTGTTAAATCAGTGGTGTCCAACGTTGTCCAGGAGTTCCGTATCCATGTAATATTTTCAGGATATCTACATAAGCTATATTTGCATGCACTGAATACGACTGGAAATGATTTGCCAGTTCAGTGTTTCTCGACTCCGGCTCTCCTGGTGGACCTATGCAGAGAGCGGTAGAGTAAAATAGCAGCATAAGTTGTTTCAGGAAATTACTCTCTCTCCCATTTATACAACATAAACAGAACATTTCACTACAAAATGTAAGACACACATATCACCCCTCCGCAGACCGGCCCCACCACCTTGAAAGGGGCCTGGATGCCTAGATTTCGCGGGCACCTATGTAAAAGTCCTGCCATTTTTACAAAAAGTGCCGATTTTGCGGGCACTTTTGTAAAAGTCACAGCATTTTTACAAAAGTGCCAATTTTGCGGCAAACCCTGAAATCGCGAAATCCTAGAGGGTCTGGTTAATGGGTTTTTTGGTGTTCTAAGATTATGGACCATTTCTATGGATTTATGATTGGACTTTCAGTTTTTGTTTTTTTAGGTTTATTGTTGCCAATGTTTGTGGATTCATGGTGCATCATGGCCATCAGCTACAAAACCATATATTTTTTTTTTTTTTACAAAATTCAGTATGAAATGTTATTGTTACAATATTCATTTGTTTGTAATATAAAATGTAATGTGTAATATATTATTTGTTTGCATGTGATGTGGAGTTTTCAATGTATTGTGACTGAATGTGTTTTGTTGAGACATATTTTTGTCATAACATTTTTAGTTTTCAGCCTTTTTCTATATTTTCTTTCTTTATATTCATGTTATAGACCGATGAGAAAATATATTATGTGTAAGATGTATTACCGATATTTATGTTTTGTGGTAGGCACTTTGTGTTGAGTTCTATTATTAGTGAGATGGGTAGCTTGGTTAGGGTACTATTTTAGCTGTCATTTGGATGTTGTGTATTCATTTGTTATTTACTTTTTTTTTTAATGTTATTAAGATTTTTTTCCCTTTTTATATGTACAGGGCACAGCAAAAACAAACAGAAAAGCAATAATATTGTAACACATTACATTTACATTTTCCCACAGGTAGTTCTAATACATATTAGAGCATATATATTGAGCAACCCAAGTTAAGCTACACATAAAACATTCTGTACCAATCTAACCACTTTTCTCTTCCTTCCATCTACTTATAGGATCCCAGATTTGCCTACCCAGTTTCCTTCCCTTTTTACCCTTTCTTGCATAGATTGCCTTCTCTAGATTATAAGTCGCCAATAACTTAGCTAGCCATTGATGATATGACGGTGGTAGGCAGTCGAGCCATGCCGAAGCAATGCATAACCTTAATACTGCCATTGCTACAAAAATAAAGTATCCACCTTCCATCTGTCTATCAGCATCATTCACTCCAAGCAGTATTATTGAAGGTGCTAAAGTAATCTGTATTCCTAATGATCTTTGAAGAAACATCTCAATATCTTTTAGTGCTGTATGCAGGTAAGTGCATGTCGCATACATATGCACAATGTCGGCCTCCTTTCTTCCACATCTTGGACAATTAATTCCCTTTGTACTCCCCCATTGTGCAATTCTTGCAGGTGTATAATATAATCGGTACAACGTTTTATAATGCTGCGCCTGGAGAGCCGCTGAGCACAAGATGTTCTGTCCCATATCTAACGACAAATTAAAGCACTCCTTTCCCACACCTAACTTCAGAGCCCATTTATCCCCCCACTTTTCCAAATCATCCTGCTTGCTTTTTATCAATTAAGAATAAAATCTTTTAATTGTACAATCTACCCCACCCTGGACAATCTCCATGATTGTATTCTTTTCAAATCCCGCCGGCCCCACTACTTTAGTTGCTATAAATCTTCTCATTTGTAAGTATTTAAAAAAATGTCTTGACTCTAATCCATATTTTGACTGGATCTCCGAGAATTGCATCATTCCCTGTATGCCCATAACATCCCCGATCTTTGTAATAACCTGTCTCCCCCGCTCTCTAAACACTGAATCAGCAAAGATATCTTGGGGAAATGTAGAATTATTAATCATTCTAGTATATGCGTTATATTTCCCTAGGCCAAATCTTTTCATAAAAGCCTTCCAGCATCTCTGCACCAACTAGACTGCCAGGCAATACAGGCCCCAGAGATCTCTAAGGGCCGGCAGGTAGGAGGTGACAGCGCTGCGGGTCCAGATTGGCAATTACCGGCACCTATTACTGAAAGTAATGAAAGAAATGACTCTCTGGACGATGGTAAAAGTAGCCGAGGGGGCAATACTGGGCAGATTCTGTGCTTGAGTACTAACTTAAACATGAATGGGCGATTGGAGGGAACTGAACAGGCTATAGGGGGACAGACAATAAGCAGCACGAAAGCCCCAATGGTGGGGAACCTTAACAAACTACCTGCTAATACTATACCCATTGTACAATGCCCATTCACTACCACTTTAATTCCTGGCTCACCCAGTGATGATTGGTTTTTTTCTGTCAATGATGAAGAGGGCGAAGAGGAGGAGGAAGAAGTATCAGGAATAGGATCACTCAGCGGCAGAGAGTTGTACAGGGGCTTCGGAGCTAGAGTCAGACACTTCAGAGGTAGAGGGAGACACAGTACACAGGGCCTCCTCTCGTCGGAAAGAACCAGAAAAAATTAGCGAATCATCTCCGGCAAAAACAACTGGCCAAAACCAAGGTTCGCAAATAAACGCACGAAGAACCTAAAAGACGTGCTGGTACATACACGCCTAGTCAAAAGGAAGACCATGTCACAGATTAGAGATATTAACATGATGCCTATCACTGGACGTTACCATTGTGGAACTTGTTTGGTGTGCAAACTCACAAATATGACAAAAACACTGCAACTCACAGAAACCCTAGTATGGACTCAAAGACAACATACAAACTGTAATTCCACACATGTGGTATATCTGGTGAAATGCCCATGCCAAAAGAAATACGTGGGCATGACCTGCAGAAAAGTCAAGGTGAGAATAGGAGAGCACATGAGCAATATAAGATTGAAGAAAAACCCCACCAAACTGTGCTCACATTTTGTAGAAGCAGGCCACGCCTGTGAAGAACTGAGATGGACAGTTTTAGAAATGCTAATAGACAAGACTATCAATGCAGAAAAAATATTGGTTGAGAAAGAACAAAGGTGGGTGAACCGCCTCCAAACATACCTTACAGGTCTTAATGACAATATACCGTGGCACCAATTCACATAAAATCTCTGTGAATCCAGTTCTCTTAGCAGTTATCCCTACCGTACAGGCAGTCTCTTATGTCATCACACTAGAAGGCAGACCTAGTCTATTCTACTAACAATTAGAATATTCAAATGGCGAATATCTCTTGGTCAATACATATATTTTCTCTCTACCTTTTTTCTCGCCACGCACCAATTTTAGTTAGGTGGGATCATCATTTCAACCATCTTCTGGTCCGTATTATTACCTATTTAAAACGAGGGTATTTAATATGAGAGGATATAGTGATTAACGCTCCCTGTGATCCATCACATAGTCCTCTTTCCTTTTTCTTACCTATTTGGCCATCCCACACGACATCATTATGAGTTAGGTACAATCTAACTTTGTCGTAATTTAGATGCCAACACATTCAGATGTTTGTATTGATTTACGACATATTTATAATGTTTAATATCGCAAATCAAAATAATGATTGTAATTACAATACACATCAATTCCTTCACGATTATACACTTCTAGACTATCTCGTGACTAACTAAGTACAATTTTAGTGTACCACATAAAGTTTCAGGGATTTTAATGTGCGGCAAGACCTAGTCCTATCTCTATAGAGATGCCTTTACAAATATGCAGTGGGAGCGGCCTACGCTCGTCCAGGGGCAGAGCCAGCACAGGACGAGGAGACCGCTCCAACACGCGGGTAAGAATGGCGGCGCCGCAATGTCAAATCAACAAGGTATAACGGCAGCGCTCTGCAATTTGTTAACCATGGTCCCCCCCCTTTTTCCTCCTTCTCTTTACCCATAGTAGCTCGGGTTTAATTCACCCAGGCACCCAGAAGACGAATGTTATCTCCCTAATGAAGGTAAATCCACCTTTTCTGAGAATAGCGTGCATGTCATGTTTACTCTTTCCGTATGTGCTACGAGTTCATATACTCTTATTAACAACACACATTGGATCGCTAAAATAAGTTTTACAAAGTAATCACATTTCTACTTTCAATTTAACAAAAGAATTCAACTGACAGAGTCTATCTACTTAGTCTATTCAGTCTAATGGGTGATAAAACGATAACATCGATATAGAGAGATGCCAATATCACCAAATATATAATGATTAATGTCCACGCCTACATTGCCGGTGAGGTCATAACTACTTATCTGTTATTTTGAATTGCCTTGAATTTGTCGAATGAACTATCGACATGGTCTCTCGGCCGTGTTTGGAATTTTAACAGTTGCCATTCTTTGCCCGCCTTTGAGAGACGCTGTCTCACAGCAGATTGATGAGTACAAAAACTTTCAATGAAATAATGATTCTATGTGCCAAAAATTTGAAAGTATAACTATGATCTATACATTTTTTTCGTATAATAAGCTCCAAGTGATATCCACTAGGACCCGTTGTCCCCTCCATTGGTCCCCCCCTTTCCTTTTGTTCTTAGTGCTTGAGATACAAAGCAGCTGTATTCGTTTAACCCTCTGCAATTAGAGTATACCCACAGTGCTATATTGTACAACCCTTACATTCATAATGTGGATGTTTGTTCTGTTGTTTCTCCCTTTTTTGTTTCTTTACTTTAGGAATGAAATATATATGAAATCAAGTGTTGAAAATTACATACCTTTTTTTGAATACTGCACAATTGTAGTAAGAACTATTTTTGTTGTCTTGTATGTCCTGACGAATGCTCTATAGTCCCGGTTGGGCCTGAAAGAGCAGAAACATGTCAACCGTTTTTTAAGAGATATAAGGTGATCCAGTAACTTCATTGACCACTATATCCATTTATTTTTAATAACATTACCTCTCCTTTTTACATTAAAGTTTTTTTACTGGAGAAGCAATGTTTTTTAAGCAAAATCTTCTTTTTCTTTTTTCACCTTCACCTCTGGGGGTGTCCCTCATTCTCTTGACACTGCTACCCAGACCAGAGGTTTCCTCAGGATGAGGCTGGCATATAGCACGAAAATTGGACACCCGATGACTATGCCATAACGCTGAACGTGGGGCGGATAACAGATATACACTGCATTCAATATCATAGCATTTATGAGGGTGTTCCATTATAACCAATGGGTATGAAGCTACAAGTGTCCATTTTCCTTTTTGATTACCTTACTACTGTATTGGGGAACTGAATGGATCTCTATTCCTCCTCCCTACTGATTGATTACGTTATGTGTATGACTAGACTACTTTCTTATTTCTAATTCCTGTCTCTCTGTATCAAAAATCGAAAGGTTGCCTCACATACTCTCTGACCACAACCCCTTGATTTTGAACTTAACCTCGGAAACAATGCACAGAAGTGAGAGGGTATGGACTTTTGAGAGAGGGTTGCTGAATGATGATAATTATATACAACATATAACACAATGGATTGGAACCTTTCTCGAGATAAATCGGGACAGTACTGCTGCAGGCAATGTGTGGGATGCCTTTAAGGCGTGAGTCCGGGGAGAGGCCTTAAGTTTTAACACTCACAAACGAAAGCAGGAGCAGGTGAGAAACCTGGAATTAAATAATGCAGTATTGGAGGCCGAGGAGGAGTTGTCTAAATGTGTGACATGAGGTACACCGCTTGACCAGGCTCTCATTAAAGTGGCAAAGGCAAAAATGGACGCAGAAGAGGATGTATCGAAGAAGGCTGCCAAGATCTATCTAGCTAATAGGGAGAGATGTCACGAGTTTAGTGAAACAGTGGGACGCACTCTAGCGGTACGTACTAGACAAAAGGTGGCTACAGGAGAGGTAAGGGAAATTAAGGATAGGGCAGGAAGACTAGTTACAGATCCGCAAGGGATTCGTGAAGCATTTAAGCAATTTTATGCAACGCTATATGATGAGCAACAAGGCAAAGATCCTGATGAAATAAGTACATATCTACGAGATATACCGCTGGCAACTTTAGCAGAGCAAGAACGTGAGAGATTAGACACCCCTTTGGAGCTGGAAGAGATCAAGGCTGCCAAGATGAGTCTCCCCTCTGGGAAGGCAGCAGGGCCAGATCAATTCCCAATCGAATTGTTTAAGGTGTTTTGGAATATATATTGGGCCAGGACATGATAAGTACGATGCAACAAGCACAGGCGGGGGGATCCATACCGGGTTATTGGGCAGGGGCAGACATCGTCATTATTTTAAAGAAGGGGAAGCCGCCAACCGATCCTGGCTCATATGGGCCAATCACTCAAATGAACGCTGACACAAAGGTTTACTCTAAGGTGCTGGCAATAAGGTTCGCTAGTATAATAGATACATTGGTGAGTGGTAACCAGCATGGCTTTATTCCAGGGAGAGGCACTACCCACCATACCCGGAAAGTTATCACTCTATTTGATGCCACAGAAGTCACAGGGGACCCGATGGCGGTAATGTTGTTAGATGCTGAGAAGGCTTTTGATCGGGTCTCCTGGGACTACCTGTGGTATATTTTGAGTAGAGCCTGTTTTGGGGATGGGTTTGTTAAAGCAATACAAGCACTATATAGAGCCCCAGCAGCCTGTATTAGGGTAAACGCGGGATCAACTCTGCCACTACAAATCAAGAGGGGAGTGAGGCAAGGGTGCCTGTGCTCCCCATTGCTATTTTCTATGTATCTGGATCCGCTGAAAAGTAGAATGGAGACGAATGATAACATCACTCCACTGTCCACACACAGGGGTCAATATAAGATACTGGCATACGCCGATGATGTGGCGGTCCTTACACCAAACCCCACAGAGGCAATAGCACACGTGGAAAGGGAGGCTTTGAAGTTCGGTAAGGTGTCTGGACACGCATTAAATACCTCCAAAACACAAATTATAAAGAATCAAAAGGTGGATTGTCTTGACCATCGGGTGGTTCACTCGGGAGTATACTTAGGGGTTACGATTTCCTCCAACCTAGACACTCTAGTGGAAGCAAATATAACCCCTATAATTGCTAAAGTGAGGAAGGACCTGGATAGGCTTCAGAATCTGCATCTATCTATAGTTGGCCGTACCAATATTGTGAAAATGATGATCCTCCCTAAGTTTCTGTACATTTTTAGGGCAGTTCCGCTTTTTTTTTTAAGCCAAATGGTTAAAGATCTTAGAGCATATGATTAACAGGTTTGTTTGGGCTAAGGGAAAGACTAGAAGAGCACTGAGATTTATGGCACTCCCAAGGGACAGGGGGGGTTGGGCACTCCTGGATTTAAAACTCTACTACTGGGAAGCAGCCCTACAGTACATGACGGGTCTATTAGGGGAAGCAGAGACAGAAGGGCAGGACGAGCTGGGTACAATAGTAATATATGCTCTGGTTTGGGAGGATGAGGCGGAAAACTTGCTTCTGAAACACTCTGATTCGAGTTATTTTAAGAGGACCCGGTTCAAGACGATTATTGCAGCCTACAACATCTGGAAGGCTTTCATTTGTTATTTACAATGATTTGCATTTTAAAATACAACATTTTATGCTTCTCTGCCCTGTTTAGATGTTTAGGTTTAATTTGACTTACTGACTGTTCTGTTCTTAGTTGTTAGTAGCTGGTTCTTTTTGTAGGATTTCTAGTAATTTATATAGAATAGAGTGGCTATGTCCTGATATGGCTTGGAATGCACATCCACACGCTGCATTGTTTGTTTTGGGTGGTTGGAATATTTTGCCATTGTATACATCCTCCTTTTGGATTAGGAACCTGGATTGGCGTCTGTGGCCAGGATGGAGCAGTCTGCCAACCCACATGTCTTCAAAGTAGCCCAAGATTGTACTTAGTTTTTGTTCATTACTCTAGTATTATGGAATTCTAATATTATGTTATAGTATCTACTTCTATTACAGGTGAATAGGCTATGGCTATTTTTTGTTTAATTTTAAAGGCAAACTCGCTGTTTATTGCATATTCTACACATGTTGAAGATTTTCACAAGTTTCTTCAAATGCTTTGAAAAAAACTGATACTAGCAGCCTTGTACTGTTGTGTATGTGGAGTCTTTGACATTTTCTTTAATCAATGCTTGCTCAAAATCGATAATTATTTGATTGTGGGCGTTAGTTTGAATTTCACTTTTGTTTATAGTTAATAATATGCTGCACTTTGATTGTTATGCAGCAATATACATTAGGGGTATGGTACTACTATGATATTCTCCATTTATTGTGACTGGTGGAGGGCCCAATTTGAAGATGCCATCCATCGCCCACGTTTTACTTTGAGTTAGTCTGAGAAAATTGTTTTGGCTGCACATGTGATTATTCTTCTGTCTTTATTTCTGTTGTTGTGGAGGAGAAAGGGTTCTTCCTTGTGTTATAATTAGGTGCTCTACAAAGTTTACTTCGTCCTAATTTCTAGAAGCTGCATGGGTATGGGTTGTGGCTTTTTTGTGTGTGCTAATAATCGTTTTAGATTTGGGATTGCCCTCCAATGTACTCAGGAATTTTAGGCAGTATATTGTTTTAAAGAGTGCCAGTTGCTTCCTGAGGGTTATCAGTTGTTTCTCGGAGATCTTGAAGACAGTGCTTTACTTATATTTTAGTTACATTTGGGGGTGGTTGTGTTCCTTAACATTAAATACAGTAACATTTTTAGTTATGTTCCTCCCATAACAAACATTAGCATAATTGTTGTGTGTGTGTGAGTGTCTTATGTAAGATACAATTTGTTTGCCTTTCTGAAAAGTGATGTACCTGGCTCCTTGTGCCATTTTATTTGAAAATGGCAGTCGTATATATTTATTACTGTTAGACCTGTCAGCCTTAGTGTGGTCTTCCCCCAAACTCTTTGCCTCTGCTCCTACATTTTACTGAACTTATTTTGTTTGGGCCCTAGGCCTCCTCCAAACCTTTTGCCATTACCCCACCTATTTTTGCTGAATTCATTTCTATTGGTTTTAGGCCTCTGTGCCACATTACCACTGCTAACCAGTGCAAACGTATTTGTGCTCACTTCCCTAAAACAAGTTGGCTTACACCCAATCGACATATTTTATTTACTTGTAAGTCCCTTGTAGAGGCATATACCATATAACCAGGGCTTGTAAGTTCAATGCTAACAGTGGACCTGCAGCACATATTGTGACACCCATTGAAATAGCACCTTAAAACTTGTCCTAAAACTGCCAATGCATCCAGAATGCAGTTTTAAACACATTTCAACTTGGCATTAAAACCCCCTAGCCAAGCATTAAACCTCCATTTTTATTATATATAATACACCCCTAATGTAGGCCATAGGTAGCCAACTAGGCAGGGTTCTATGCAATCAATTAGTTGGACATATAAAATTGGGAGCAGGTAGCTATCTCATGTTTGGCCTCCTCGGAATTGTAATGAAAGACTCTATTTAATGGTAAAGTCAGGTTTTTGATTACAATTCTGAAAATGACCCTTTTAGAAAGCTCCAAATGTTCTGCTCTCTGCCCTTTCTGTGCCTGCAGCCTATCTTGGATCTCATGATTGGTTGTAACTGACAGTTAGACTTTGTGAATTTCTCTCAGACAATCACATAATAGAGGGATTGGATGTGCCTTGAAGGGTTATTAGCTGGCAGGATGAGGAGGAGGGGCTGAGCACAGCCATACTTGCAACTGGATAGAGAGTGCTCTGCCCTCACACAAAGAGCCTAACACCCACATATTGGCACTGCAGCCAGGTTAGAGCTAGAGCAGGGGAGACAGGAACTTTCATGCACTTCAAAACTTCTGTCTAGAAGCTTCTCCCACCTTCCAGAAAGGAGGGCACCAGGGTATAAAAAGCTGACCTCTGACACCATCTCTTCAGTACGATCAGGACCTATTGATACTGCGCTAGGAGGAAGGACTGCTGTGCTGCTGAAAGGTCTGCCACTCTGCTCGACTGCTGACCTGCTGCTGCCTTGCTAAATTGCTGCCTTTTGGTCCTGTTGCAATCTTGCCTGGAGAAGAAGGGCTCGACCTATTACCTTAACCCAGGACCATCAGAGTGTTTGCTGAAGGTGACCAGATAGCCAAAATCCAAAAGTGGGGACTTGGAAATTTTTGGTTTAAAAACTGCTCCAAGAACCAGGAAGAGACTAGGACCAACCTGCTTACCTAGCCGCTTGAGGTGCATCGTCAGGTGGATTTACTTTGCGGCTTTTCCCACTACGTTTTAATACTCAGAAGCAAATTCTTTGCAGCAGTACTTCACAAGAGGGTTATCCGGCATTGTGGAACTCTTTTTTTCTACAGCCCTCTGCCTTTTCCAGCTGGAGATTTTTGACTTCCATTTCTGAAACTAACTGGAGATTTTCGATTTCCATTTCAGAAATCTTCACTGCTGCTTCGACCCAAAGCTATCCGATAACAATGCTCCTTCCTCTGAGACCTCCTGCAGTCTTTCCCACTAAGATTACCTCTCAGAAATTTTTTTGAAGAAACGTTTCCAAGTCTGAAGGCAAGCGCTGACAGGGTCCAATCCAGTCCTTGTATCAGAACCTCGCTCTTTCGCAGTCGGCCTTATATTTTTACTCTAACCCCATCTTGCATGACTAGATATCCAAGGGTGACATTTTGATCTTTTAGGTGCTAGGTTTTAATAAAAACTTTCTAAATTCATAACTCTGGTTCTACTGATAGTTTTTTTTCGGGGCATTTTGGTTTTAAAAACGTTATCATAATTTACTCTTTTCCTAAAATGGTGTGGGATATTCCTTGTGTCATGTTTTTACTGTATGAGTGTTTGTATGCTACATAAATACATTACATATTGCCACTAAGTTAAGCCTGTCTGCTTATTGCTCCTAGCTACACAGGGTTAAGAGCAAGTTAATTTTGTGACTTTTTGTGGATCACACTGCAAGATATTGTGGCCATTGCTTGACCAGGTCACCCACCCCAGTCAACCAACTACTCAATTTCTCACAATTTCTTTGTGTCATTTTATTCTACTCATTAGCATACTCATAAAATGTATTTTCTATTACATGTCATACTTACATATTTGCGGTCCTTTTAATGTGCTGTTTTTTATGAGTGGGGTTTCTGTTTAATTCAGTCAAGATGTAGTTCATGTGGGGTGTCTCTTCCCGTTAGGTAGAAAGTGTTTGTTTAACACTGGGTTTAGGAAATTGCTAATTTATTAGTTGGATTTGTTTGGGGTTAGTTTTTAATTCTAAATGTTAGAGGGTAAGTTTTGGGATATGTTTAATGACTTTTACCTACTTGTAATTTGTGTTTGCTGATTTTCATGTATATGAAGGTAGGGTTTTTGGTCTGGAGGATGGCTTTTTCCCTTGCAGTGTTGATGTAGTAACTAGAGTTTTTGAAAATAAATGAAAAGGTGGATATTAGCTACCTCCCATAAAAAACAAGGACCTGGGGGATAGGGTCCCAAGGGATTAATAAGGTTCCAGAACTACTTGATACCCCTCCTCTTAAAAAAAACATAAGGCCTTGGGCCCCACTGGCATTATGGGCTTAATGTGGCTCAGGGAGGGGGCCACTTGCTCCCCACCCCTTTGAAAGGCATTAGACCCTTTGGAGGGTTTGTAACAGGGACTGACCACAGGCCAGATCCTGCAGGCAGGCGATTTGCTTTACATATGGTAATAGAATATAAGTTTATGTTAGAAAAACCCTAGAAATTCACTAAAACATTAAAGTAATATTATAGTTAGGTGAATATGTCAGTGACAACATTAACATCTTGAATTTAAAAAAACCCAGAAATTCACAAGTTATAGTTAGCATAGCTAACTATAACTTGTGGCCCCTGCCATGCACTTCTAATGACCTCACATTTTACATCACCCATGACATGTTTTATGAGATCATTTATCATAACACTGATGGATGACATCTCAAATGACATCATTGATCACATCACTGATGGCATCATCCAAGCTGTGTTTTTGCACATATTGCTCTATAAATAAGTGAGGCATTAGAGGCCTGAAAGTAAGTACAAAATAACTCAGAAGAATATGGGGTATCATTAATGCCATCACAAATAAAACTCCCTAAGGTGGGTTATGTGCAACATCGACCCTATACCATGAACTTCACATGGAGCGTAATTTACATAAACAATCAACCATATATATGTGGGAAACCCTCTTTGCATTTAGTATTTAGACTGTGAACAATTGTTCAGATAAAGCCACATCCATAAAATACCATCTATTCCAAAACGAATGCCCTACAATGGAAAGGTGTTCTTTGTATAAAACTCCTGACCTACAGTGAGAAGTGTTAAAAATGGGGGTCTCTAGTTTCTATAGCTCCCATACCATAGCAAAAGCTTCTCTTTCAATTGCACTCCACCTTTGTTCCTGGGGATGTAGCCTCCTACTAATAAAAGCTGGTACACAGTCAAAATATCGAGTCAGAAATATCGATGTACCAAAATATCGTGTCAATAATTTCGAAGGTGCAGAATATCGAAGACAAGAATATCGTTGGACAGAATATTGACCCTAAGGTAAGTAATATCGAAATGCATAATATCGATGTAAGTAATATCGAAGTTAGTAATATCGATAGCATATATATCGATGTTACTAATTTCGATTACACTAATATCGATATTTGTATTATTTCTGTTGTTTTTTATTATGTATGTGTTATATGTTTTAATTAAGTAATTAAAATAAGTACTATTATATGTGTATTACATATATATATTAATACATTTATTTTTAAGTTAATTATATGTTTTAGTACCGGAGCGGGTTGTGAGTTTATAGGGGAATAGGGTGGGAAGTAATTTAATTATGTTAAATTGATTAATAATTAGTAGTTAATATTAATTAATTATAAATAATTGGTAATTAAATTTAATTAATTGGTTAATCATTTTAATTAATTGATTAATTGATAAATATGTTTTATAGCGGGTTGTGGGTTTATAGGGGAATAGGGTGGGGAGTAATTTAATTATGTTAAATTGATTAATAATTTGTAGTTAATATTAATTAATTATAACTAATTGGTAATTAAATTTAATTAATTGGTTAATCATTTTAATTAATTGATTAATTGATAAATATGTTTTATAGCAGGTTGTGGGTTTATAGGGGAATAGGGTGGGTAGTAATTTAAGTATGTTAAATTATAAAATAATTAGTAGTAATTATTAAATAATTTTAAATAATTGGTAAATAAATTTAAATAATGGTTATCTCATTATAAATAAATGATTAATCGATATATATGTTCTGTAGCGGGTTGTGGGTTTATAGGGGAATAGGGTTGGAAGTCATTTAATTATGTATAATTAATTATTCATTAGTAGGAATGAAAAATTAAATATAAATAATTGGTAATTATAGTTAATTAATTGGTAAATAATTTTAATTGATTGGTAAATAATTTTAATTAATTCATAAAGAGATAAATGTGTTCTGTTGTGTGTAGTGGGTTTATAGGGGAATATGGTGGAAGTAATGTAAATGTAATTAAGTAATATTATATTTTAATCGATTGTTTTGAAAATAATATAATTGTTAAAAAATTATTAATTGGAAATTACATATTATAAAATGGAATTTTTAAATATTTATTTTTGCTTAATTATATTGAGGTAATCATGTATTTTATAATGATGTATAGGCATTGTATATGGTTAACATTTTTTATAATACTTTATATCATTATTTAAATAAACAGCTTTTATTTATAAGTATGTTATTTTAACCCCTACGCTATCCAACATTTTCCCTACTGTTGCATTCTCTGGAGTTGGAATAGTAATTGTTACCCCTACGCTATCCAACACTTTCCCTACTGTTGCACTCTCTGGAGTGGGAATAGTAATTTTTACTCCTACGCTATCCAACGCTTTCCCTACTGATGCACTCTCTGGAGTGGGAATAGTAATTTTTACTCCTACGCTATCCAACGCTTTCCCTACTGTTGCACTCTCTGGAGTGGGAATAGTAATTTTTACCCCTACGCTATCCAACGCTTTCCCTACTCTTGTACTCTCTGGAGTGGAAATAGTAATTTTTACCCCTATGCTATCCAACGCTTTCCCTACTGTTGCACTCTCTGGAGTGGGAATAGTAATTTTTACTCCTACGCTATCCAATGCTTTCTCTACTGTTGCACTCTATGGAGTTGGAATAGTAATTTTTACCCCTACTCTATCCAATGCTTTCCTTACTGTTGCACTCTCTGGAGTGGGAATAGTAATTTTTACCCCTACGCTATCCAACGCTTTCCCTACTGTTGCACTCTCTGGAGTGGGAATAGTAATTTTTACCCCTACGCTATCCAATGCTTTCCCTACTGTTGCACTCTCTGGAGTGGGAATAGTAATTTTTACTCCTACGCTATCCAACGCTTTCCCTACTGATACACTCTCTGGAGTGGGAATAGTAATTTTTACTCCTACGCTATCCAACGCTTTCCCTACTGTTGCACTCTCTGGAGTGGGAATAGTAATTTGTACCCCTACGCTATCCAGCACTTTCCCTACTGTTGCTCTCTCTGGAGTGGGAATAGTAATTTTTACTCCTACGCTATCCAATGCTTTCTCTACTGTTGCACTCTCTGGAGTTGGAATAGTAATTTTTACCCCTACACTAGCCAATGCTTTCCTTACTGTTGCACTCTCTGGAGTGGGAATAGTAATTTTTACCCCTACGCTATCCAACGCTTTCCCTACTGTTGCACTCTCTGGAGTGGGAATAGTAATTTTTACCCCTACGCTATCCAATGCTTTCCCTACTTTTACACTCTCTGGAGTGGGTATAGTAATTTTTACTCCTACGCTATCCAACGATTTCTCTACTGTTGCACTCTCTGGAGTGGGAATAGTAATTTTTACCCCTACGCTATCCAACGCTTTCCCTACTGTTGCACTCTCTGGAGTGGGAATAGTAATTTTTACCTCTACGCTATCCAAAGCTTTCCCTACTGTTGCACTCTCTGGAGTGGGAATAGTAATTTTTACCCCTATGCTATCCAAAATATTATATAATTAGTTGTAAAAATATTAAAAGTATATTTAATTTTTTATGTTTTGTACATTTTATTTATGTTATTGTTTTATGTTTGTAAATGTATTAGTAAATTAGAATATATTTTAATAATTTATAAGTTAGTAAAATAATTATTACAACATATTGTTCAGAACATATATATTATATATTTACAGTATATATTTAATTAATATATTATTATTATATATGTATTATTTATTATTTTTAAACATTATTAGATACTTATAACTATGTATAATATATATATTAGTGTTATTTAATTTATTTTACAATTATATTAAAAAAAATAAAAAACGATATTTTTAACATCGATATTTTTAACATCTATATTATTTTTTCGATATTTTTGTACTTACCATGTTGTAGATAGGATGTCGATATTCTTGCCCTCGATATTGTTGACTCAATATATCTGTAGGTCGATATTTTGGAGGTCGAAATGATCCATGAAAGCTATGGGTTGATCTAGGCCCTCTTCATTCAGCTGTGAAACCACGGTTCCACACCATGCTCTGAGGCATCAGAATGCACCAAAAACTCCTTGGAGAAGTCAGGAGCCTTGAGCACAGGCACCTTGCACATGGCCTCATTCAGGGTATCAAAAGTGGTCTGGCATGTCTCAGTCCAGATCACCTCATGCAGCAACTTCCTTAAAGTCAGTTCAGTCAAAGGGACAACAATGGTGCCATACATCTTGAAAATCTTCGGTACACTGTGAGACCTTAGAAGGCTCTAACCTCTGTCTGGGACTTTGGGGGTACCCAAGCCAGAATGATGTCAATCTTGGGTTATAGGGGAGCCACTTGGCTGATTCCTACCTTGTGTGCCGAGTACACCACAGACCCCTACCCTATCTGGCACTTACAGCCTTGACAGTGAGGCCTACACTCTGCAGGGTCTTCAACATTTCCCAGAGGTGGTGAAAGTGGTGCCCCTAATTGGAGCTGAAAACAGCAATGTCGTAAAGGTAGGCAGCACTGATGTTCTGAAGCCCAACCAGGACCTGGTTGAACAGCCTCTAAAAGGTGGCAGGGGAATTCTTCAACCCGATCACTGACCTCTCTTGCACTCTTGGTCAAGACAATCTGCAAGTACCCAGACGTTAGATCAAAGGTACTGAGAAACTTAGCAGCTCCAAGCGGATCAATAAGCTCATCAGCTCATGGGATGGGGTGTGCGTCAGTCTTGATGATGGCATTGAGCCCATGGTAGTCCGCATAGAACCGCAGTTCTGGCATGGCACCGGAAGCAGCAGCTTTGGGAACCAAGACCCCTGGGCTGGACCAAGGATTGCTGGAGGGATCAATCACCCCTAAACCTAACATCTTGGACACCCCTTCCTTGATGCGAGCTTTCACTCTGTCTGTCAACCTGTAAATCTTGTGCTTCACAGGTGGACTGCTGTCATTGTCAATGTAAGGAGTGCACCAATAGGTGACTCTTGGAGTGCGTGATAGCAGAGTGGCAAACTGCCCCAGCAACTGGCAACAGTCACTCTGCTGGTCTAGGGTCGGTTAGGGGAGAGGATCACACCTGCCACTGACCCATCCTTCTCCTTGGCAAACAGGAGGTTGAGGAGAGCTTTACTCTCCTCTTCCACTCCATCATCCCCAGCCGAGAGCATGTTACCTCAGACCTCTACAAGTGGGGTTTGAGGCTGTTCACATGCAGGACCCTCAAGGGGTTCTAGGAATCTGTAAGTCCACCAGGTAGGTGACATCACTCTTTATTATTATTATTATTAATTGGGTTTTGTAAAGCGCAAACAACCCGGAGGCCTCGTAGCGCTGTGTATAGTCAGACTATTGTAGGGGGAAGAAAGTTAAATGAAGAGATAAGTTTTCAATTCCTTCCGAAATTTTAGAAGGCTGGGTTCACCACGAAGGAGGATGGGCAGGGAGTTCCATGCCTTTGCGGCATTCCAAGAGAAGGAACGCCCACCCCATCTGGTGCGTCTGATCTTGTTGACAGTAGCCAGGAAAGCTGTACTAGATCGCAGCGCTCTGTGGGGAAGGTAGGGGTTTGCTAAGGAGCAGATCATGGTTGGGGCGGTCTTCCACATGGCTTTGTGCATGATACACAGGGATTTGAACAACACTCTGGCTTTAATAGGAAGCCAGTGCAGTTTCCTCAGGGCCACTGTGCCTGATTCCCGTTTCTTGAGGCCCAGTAAAAGGCAGGCTGCAGCGTTTGTGTCACCTGCAGCTTCCTTATTGTGGAGGTGGGAGCCCCTAAATATAGGGAGTTCCCATAGTCCAGACGGGACAAAATAATGGCTTGCACCATTATTCTACGGGCTTCGAAGGGGAGAAGTGGTAGCACCTTCCTCAGCATACGCATGAGCCCAAAACATGTGGTGGACAGATTAGTAGCTTGTTGCAAAAAGCTGAGGTTAGTGTCCAGCCAGATGCCTAAACTTTTTATATGGGGCTTTGGTTGGGGCGGAGGGCCCATGCACGGGGGCCAGTCTGACATAGGACTGGGGATGGTTGAGTTGCCTAGCATCATGAGCTCTGTTTTCTCGCCATTTAATTTCAAATGCGAGGTAGCCATCCACTAGGCGACCGCTACCAAACAATTACTTAGATTCGAAGGGGAAGAGTCAGACTGGTTCATAGATACAACTAATTGTGTATCATCGGCGTAAGTCACTATGTCAAGGCCGAACGAATGCACTATATCAGCAAGAGGCTGCATATAAATGTTAAAAAGGGTAGGGCTCAGAGCTCCTTCACCTCATATGGGCCAGACCACTTGTTTTGTAAAGGCTGGGGCTCTACTGAACACCATCACCCGAACCTTCGGACCAGGCTGAAACTCAACCAGAAACTCAACTGGTGTTCTGGTCGTACCAATGTTTCATGTGCTCCTGACTTGATTCCAGGTTCACCTGAGTGAGTTTCCTGAAGCGGGCTGTTTGCTTTCGGGAGGCCAGCATGTAACTGAATACATCCTGGGGTGGCTTCCTAGGAGCTTGCTCCCAGCCCTCCTTGACCAAACTGAGAGGTCCTCTCACACGGTACCTGTACAACCAGGGCCAGACTGACTACCGGGCAGTTTGGAAAGCTGCCGAGCTGGGGGCTGATTTAATTGCAGTGGGGGCTGGTTTCGTTCAAGGAGACCTGCGTGTGTTTCGAAATAAGGAAAGCAAAACAAATTTTGTTTAGTACACGCAGGTCCCCATCAACAAAATCAGCCCCCAGCTCAGAAGCATTCCAAACTGCCCGATAGCCAGTCCGGCCCTGTGTACAACTCAAAGGAGCTAAAGCAAACCCCCTTCTGCAGTACCTCCTTGTAGGTGAAAAGAAGGCATGGAAAGAAGACGTCTTACTTGCACCTCGTGGATTCTGACAGACCCCCCAATCATGCCTTTCACAGAACAGTTGGAACTCTCAACAAACCCCATTACTCTGGGGGTGGTAAGTGGATGTGAATTTGTAGTTCACTCCACACTCCTTCCACATATCCTTTATGTACATCATCATGAAGTTGGTACCCCAGTCAGACATCACTTCCTTAGGGAAACCCACATGGGTAAAGAACCCCATCAGTGCCTGGGTAATGACAGGCATTGTCACTGTTATGAGATGGCTAGCTTCCAGATACCAGGAGGCATGGTCCACCAAGACCAGGATGAACCTGTTGCCCATGGCTGTATTGGGATGGAGAGGCCACAAAATGTTAATGCCCACCCATTAGAAAAAGGGGTGCTCACAACAGGGAATGGTTGGAGGGGAGCCTTACATCTTCCCCCACTATTGCCACTTGCCTAGCAAGTCTGACAAGACCTACAAAAAACATATGATTGCCTTTAAATTTGGGGCCAGAAACAGTGAGTGACAACCCAGTCAAAGGTCTTGCCCTGCCCAAAATGTCCTGCAAAAAGGCACATCATGAGCAAAACCCAGTAGGAAGGTTCTAAAGTTCTAGGGTACTACCAGCACACGGGCTGCCCCAGGCTCAGCAACCTTAAGCTCACTACACAGGAGACCATTCTCCCAGTATATTAAATGTGATTTGGACTCTCTGACAGCTGCCTGGTCCTCGGCCTGCTGTCTAAGATCTACAAGAGTAGCGCACTCCGAATGCACAGCACAGAACTCCTTCCTCATGGGGCCCCCTTCCTGCTGCAAATGGGTCAACTCAGGCAGGTTCCCCAGTTCAGCCACTTCTTCCACTGTGGGTTATGGAATGTTCCCCTCAGGTTCAGCCTCCTTCTGGACTGTGAGAGTTCCTTGAGTGGGTTTCCTGATCCCTTTGCCCCTTCTCTTCTTCGCAGACACCTGGGCCACTGTTTTAGGCTCCAGAATCTCTTGATTACCCTGGGCTTCCATGGACCATGTATTCAGGCACGCCCACTCAGGCAATCACAACATCTGTAAGTGGGACCTGTATTCCATCTCCCTCCAGGCGGTGCTCTCCAGGTCATTCCCCAACAGACAATACATAGGCATGTAAGGGCCCACAGCCCCTCAAAGGGAACCTGAGCCACTTTACATAAGCACTCACTGCTGTCTACTGCCACAACTTGTAGAAGTATATTAGGGACTACTTGCTCTTTAGACACCTTTACACTCTGTCCATTAATGGACGCAGACTCCCTGTATTTCTTAGTGTTATCAGGCAATAGATTTCTCTAGACCATCCTACTGTTCCCTAGTGAGACAAGGGTCATCTCAGCTGATCACAAGCATAACATTTCCTGGGACCCTTCTCTGCAGGTTTACCGGAAAAGATAATTTTTTTTATCGCCGGGGGATGGGCCTCTTTACCCTAGGAACTAGATTGGGGCCCTTTAGAGAACTCCTTATGTTTACACTTATTCCCTCCACTCTTTGGGGGGGGGGCTGCCCACCCTTGGTGGAGTCTCCCCCATACAGCTTCTTTTGGACCCTGGTGCTGAGGCAGCGGTTCACATTCATTCTGGTGTCAGTAAGCTTACTTTCAATCAAGTGCTGGCACAGCTGCTCTGGAAAACACAGACCAGACAATTGCTCTCAAGCCATCAAATTGCAAAGCTCTTGAAAATCTTTGACCCTACTGCTCTTAACCCAACCATCCAGTGCTCTGCAAAAAATATCACTACACTACAGCCATGTCTGGGAAACAAGCTTCCTATTTTCCATAAACTTGACCTTGCACTTCTCATGAGTAAGGCCATATCTCTTGATCAGGGCTTCTTTCATCTCTGGATAGGTAAGCACCTCTAGTGACCCTCACGCCAACAAAGTACTCTGACCTTTTAGGTCCCTGCAGACATGCTTACATTGCTGTACATTGCAGGAATGTAATCTTTCCTCCTCAAATACCAAATTTGCAGGTACAACCGGTGACTCCCTAGACTGAGACATGCTTGTAGCAGCCAAACTCAAAAAGGTTAAAAGACCAAAAGAAAAACAGAATGTGTTTGCCTAATGGTCTGCGATCTGGTAGTAGTGTACACTAATCACTGCATGTAAAGTACAGACACATGTCCTATACTCACCGCTGACCCCCAATATTAGAAATGAGAATCTGTAGATGGCAGAGGTTTGCACCGTGTCCAAGTAGTGACCCTTTTCCAGTCAGGGAAAGGAAGTCACACAGCTAAGATAATCCCTGCTCGCCCCCTTGGTAGCTTAGCACAAGCAGTCTTATCTCAGAGGCAATATGTAAAGCGTTTATACCAACACACACAGTAACATTGTGAAAACTCTACAAATGGACACCACACCAGTTTAGAAAATAACCAATATTTATCTGAATAAAACAAGACCAAAATGGCAGAAATCTAACATACACAAGAAAGGATATCACTTTTAAAACGTTCAAAATAGTTTAGTCCATAGTAAACTAAGGATGTGTGACTTTTACCTCAAAGTACCTGGGATGCATCAAATTCAAATCCAAAAACAGGCTCAGGGGAGGTGAGGCACCAGAAAAGCAAAGCAATGCGTCGATTTCATATTCCCATGGGAGATGATGTGTTGATTCTTTACTGCCAGGGGAGGTGATGCGTTGGTTCCTTATTGCTGTGCAGGGGAGGTGATGTGTCAATTCCTTCTTTGAGGGGAGGTAATGCGATTCCTTACTGTCAGGAACTATAAGAACAACTATGAACATTTGCAAGTTACCAGCGTACATACAAACAGCGACCTTTAACAAATTGTTGCCCTTCCTCGCGCTTCCCATGATGGTAGTAAGGGGCTCTGGCATTTACCGGAGTTCTCCCACAAATGGACTCTCCACTCACAGTTTACTCCTGGAAAATCAAGCACCAAATCCAGTTTAACACAGGGTAAAAGGAGAGCTGAGTTCCTTAGGCTGGCCAATGGAAACATCTTACCCAAAGCTAATAATTCATCTATACAACAGAAGTTACCTGTGGTTATTAGAAAGAGTAGCACGGAAATGCCCAGCGCAACATTTAACAACAAGGTGGGGTGCCATTGTGATTGATCTCTCAATCCATGTGCCACAGATTCCTTACCCCAGGGCCCCCAACTTTTCTGAAATTGTACTGCATGGTAGTTGGTGCTTTGTTTCTAGAACATAGCAGGGCTTAAGGCTAAAACTGATACTGACATGTGGGTCGACTTTATGGAGGCCTTCACAAAAGTCTGTTTGCAAGAAATCCTCCAGCGGACAGATGGGAAGTTTGTTAATTTACCTCTCAGTCATGATACATACCAGAATATTTTTTTACAAAACAGCTACATCTTTTTGCTCAGCCTTGAATTCAGATATGGTAAAAGGTTACTATATTTAACTGGTATACTAATAAACTTCTTTCTAGTAAAACCAGTGTATTGTCTAGGTTGAATATGGACTTGGATTCTTTCACTTTTAGAGAAGGCAAAAATATGGGCATTTTGTCGGGGAGATATTAATGCCCACCTATACCCCCCAGTGCTTCGAGATACTTGTGGGGTTCTAGATGCAGATGGGTTTATAAAGACTTACTTTTTGCATGCTGGTAATGGAAGCAGCCTTAATTTTATCATGTTTATGTATAACCGGGGTTGTGCTAATGAATCTATTGGAAATAACATGCCTTTCTCAACCATGTTTGTGGATAAAGGAGAGGGCTCTCTCATTGAATGTATTATTTTTTTGGTCAATTTGTTTTCCTGTATTGGCGATTTTACTATCCATCAGAGACTTTTTAGTGATCACACGCCGCAAAGTCTATTCATTGATATTTGTTCCTAGCAGACTACTTGTTGCCCAGACAAGCTGTAGGATTAAGTGGGAATGTGTAAACATCCAGGACTTCATATCAAAACTGGTAAAAGGCAACCATCCTCTGCTCAATATTTGCTTGGTTGATGAGACGCACCCTCGTCATATTATTGAGGCCTTTTGTTCCCTCTCCGAGGCCATTAAGGCTGCTCTTGATATGCTCTGCTACCTGCACTCAGGGAAATGGAAGGGCTGGTTTGATACACAATGCTCAAGTACTCATAAGGCACTTATGCTCTATCTCTAAAAACCCTCAGGATAAAGCAAAAACTGTCTCAGTGCAGTAAAATCTACTGGAAGTCAGTTAAGGCCAGGAAAAAAATCCTAAAAAATGAAAACCTTGCTAGCCATAAGAAAGAGCTCAGGGCAATTTGGGGTATTGCGGATCGGCCCTTTTGAAGCAAGGCCGATGAGCAGTCTTTAGAAATAGCTATAGCAGGGCAGGAATGGGCTGCACAGACTCAAGGGATAACTTCCAGCCCAAAATACCTGCCATGTTTTGAGGAAGTGCTGGCGGCTATTAAATCAAGCCCTAGTAGTAAAGCCCTAAGCCCCAACTGGGTCCCCCTGGAATGTTTTAATACCCAGACTGAACTCTGGGCCCCACTGGTCACTAATGTTCTTTCGGCAGCAAACTGCTCTGACAAACTATCTACTTGGTAGCAATCAATCATAGTCCCCATTTCTGAAAAGGGGGACATGGTGATGTGAGTTTTTACTGACCGATCTTTCTCCTGCACTCATTGGTGAAAATACTGGGCTGTGTCCTTTTATTAAATCAAAGAAGAGGGACTGAGAGCCGGGTTAGGAGGTCCTTCACACAGGCTCCGGGGTAAGACTAAGAACTAGAAAGGAGTGTGCAGTTCCTATAAAGATGAGTGGGGAAGACAGGTCTTTCTCCCCGAGAGGTGTCATGCTTCATTATGGGGCGTTGCCCGTCATCAGGCCGGTGCTATAATGCCTGACGGGCTCCTGGAACTGGGGCTCTTTGGTGGGGATCTTTTGAAGAAGCAGCTGTATGGTGCGTGCGGGTGTGGGGGCTAGGTGGTGCACAAGGAAGTATGGTAGTTAAAATAGGTATAGAGCAGTCCTATTGATTCAATTTTCAATAAACTAGGTAGCTCTAGCCTAACTAAAAGCAGTGTGTGTGCCCCTGTATGGAAGGTGTTTTCCCTTGCTTCCTTGTGTTCTACGTCCTTTAGGTCTTCCTTTCTGCTTTGCTGTTTTCGTTTTCTTACTACTTTTTTTCCCACCCTAGTGCCATGTTTGAACAACAGGCAGCAAATGGCGGTACGAGTCCGGCAGCAACAAGCTGCTCGCCTTGCATTCTCCGGCGGTGCCAAGCTGTGCAGACCTACCCCATTTTCTCAGGGGCGCTTGTTTTTTTGTGCAGCGCCAACTCCCCTCAATGCTGGCAGCCAGCGACAGGCCTGGAAGAGAGTACACCATATTGGAGCATCAGCTTCTGTGGGGAGAGTATGCCTGTACATGTGCCATAGCACTGGGGTGCAGCGCATGACACAGCAGCTGACACACAGCTGGCCGACCTGCTAGACCACAAACAGGACCTGCTCGACCTGCTGGGTGTTGAGGTTGCAGGACTCAGTGAGTAATTATTTATTTTTTGTTTTCTTAAAATGCTATTTTTTTTCAAATAGTCTGCTGCTCACACTCAGAGGTACATGAAGTTTACGTAATGAATAATATGTAATTTAGCTTGAGTTAGCCAGGTGCTCGGCGCTACCTATTCATACTCGTCGATGCTCAGTTATGCAGATCCTATGTCCTGTCACGAAGATAGTGGCTCTATATAAATGAGTTAGCATTCCTTTTGCCTTATGTTATGTAGTTCATACAGTCCCAATCTCCCAGTGATCTGTAGTATCTATGCATTGAAAAGGGAGACCGAGTTGGCCCAACCAAGGGGACTGAGATGCAAAGATCATTCATTGCAATGCAATGCAGTCCAAAAAAATGTAGTTTAGGGAATTAGGAATAGGGCTTAGGTTCAGGAAAATAGGAGTAAGTCAACTCTATCCTAATAATATAAGCATTCTGATTTAGAAAAATACAATGCTACTGCATCTGCCTGGCAAAATATTTTTAGGGAGATTAACTGTTTCACTAATCTTTTTTTTTATCTTCTTAATTTCTTACATAACCACCCAAGGGCAGGAGGGCACCAGAGGTGGGTGAAGCTACTGCCACCACAATTTCCCTAACTTGTATCTCTCCCCACTATTAAAATTTGCCTTACTTCTTTTTACACTTTCTCCTTTTTTTTAACTCCTCTATCTACTGCTGGTTAAATTCATGTTATCCCTCCATTATCCTTTTTTTCCATATTTCATGTTTCTGTAGCAGACTTCCTCCATCAGCCGCCATCAAAACGCTATACACTGCTTGTCATATCTTCCAGACATTGTAGCTCTAAGACTTACCTCCTCCCTGTTATTCGACCACAACTGCTCCCCCCCTTAATTGGTTCAACCCCAAGACAACGTGTAATCTATGGGGTTATCTCGGGACTCACGTACTACCTCAATGCTGCTCAGCATACTTGGACTGCTGAACCTATATGTAAAATACTGCTTATTGTATGAATCTTGCTTAAAAACTGTTGTCAAGCGCTCCAATACCCTTTGGTCAGGTTAGCACTGAATAAAACTTCTTCATAAAATAAAATAAAATAAATAAAATGTGAAGAAAATCAATGTGCAAATAAACTAACACCCCCCTTTTAAAAAACGCTGATTAAAGCAAACCGCTTGTGACCTTAAACATGTTTTCACAAAGTTTCCTGAACTCAATATACTGCGTCTCATATGAGAGCAGGAGTGCTGGTCTAGTGGTTCATATGGCTGATGAAGACGCGCACCTGGATGTTACGACGTCACAACGTATGTGTCTCAAAGCTCCAAGCACGATTCTGAATGCTCGGCTGCTTTTAACTCCGGGACCCGGCATAGTGGTAACTGCGGGGTCCTGAGGAAGGGAGCAAGCAGGTTCCACCTGGTTGCTGAACTTTGGTGTAGTGAGGATTGCTTCTCCACACGCATCAGGTCATTGAAGGCAACACCTAATGGTTTACATAACCTTCTGTTATTTGATTTAACCTGCACAAAGTGTGACTACAATTTCTTGCCCCCCACCAGGACCCATGGGGTAAAATTACCGGATATTTTAAGTAAGCCCGGATCTTTTCCACTTTGTTATTCTGTCTAACCTTTGACAACAACAAGCTGTATGTTCGAATGCACTTTGGAGTTCAGTCATGCCCTTCATTTAACGATCTGCATTGTCCGTGTCGGCGCACTAGACTAATACCCGCCTAGCTTTGCATTTAAAAACTATGAAATAACCAGAACTCGATAGTCTCAAATGGCACTTAAACATCACTGAGTACTTACGCTTCAAATACATGGATGTTTATTTATTATGAACATTGCTAGGCACTCCAATCCACTATGGTATTGCCAATAGTGGTATTGTAAAGAGCATCTTTTAAACGGCATGAGCATGTTCACTTGTGGGACTATTCAAGTATGCTTAACCCAATATTTGTATGGTAGTGTGACTTGTACTGTCTCTGTGTATGTTTTCTTTTCAATACAGATACACGTGGCTTTGGCTAATGCTGAGGGCACTACTAAAAACCATAGGTTACACTGGTTTCTTTTACACCACAGGTTAGGGTGCACCTAAGCATGTGCATACCGCTATGGTGCTTTTGGTCCTGATGAAAGCCTTGCAAACAGCAAATGGAGGCAGAAACATTTTGACCACACCGTTTTCTCATTTATACTAGGGATGTATCTGGTCAGTTTTTGTAACATCTATCACACTGCTTTAAAGCAGTGCTTGGTTCACCACAAATAAAGTTTGTTTACAGTTGAACTGAGCACTTTTTAAATCACTCTTCATGTATTCACACTTGTATCACACAAAAACCAGCTCCGATGTAACCAGGTGTCGTAGCACACCAGGGAGGCATTCGGCCTCTCTGGTGGGAACCCAATGATGAAACATGTCACCAACTAGGTTGGTGAGTGAGGGTTCTTTCAACTAACAAGAGTGACTTATTTTGCTGTCTTTCTCCTTTTCCTTTGGACGCACTCTTTTGTTGTTTATTTCATTTGCTTTCTAGCCACACAGCCCACAAGTGTCAAGGTTGGCAGCATCAGCAGCCCAGTAAGACAGCACCAGCCCAGGAGATGGTTTGAGGGGTAGTCCAAGCGATGGCAGGGGCGAATGGCGGTCGGTAACATTGTTTGTTTTTTGACAAATTAGGTATTCTGTACTTGTAAAGCTAGGCAGATGTCCAAACCACCATCATTCATCATCTCCCTGCCCATGGCATTTTGCCACCCATAACCTAACTGTAGCATTGTTCAATTCATCACTGCAATGTTGACTGTGCAATGTGCATCTGCTCCAGTTAATGCGGCATTACGAAGGTTTCAAAGCATTACCGTTAGACCTGGCATGCTGGTTTTCCCCGGTATTTTTGCTGCTGCCGCTTATGTTTTTGCTGTGTGCTGGATTTCGTTTTTGCTTGTCTAGATGCTATTGGCACTTTGCCACTGCTGATCAGTGCCAAAGTGCAAGTGCTCTCTCTGTAAATTGTGAATATATGGATTGGTGTTTCTATGATTAGGGTATTTGACTTACTAATAAGTCCCTAGTATAGTGCACTGTGTCTGCCCAGAACCTGAAAGTCAAATGCTGCTAGTGGGCCTGCTGTAGCAATTGCACCACTCACACAGTCAGCCTTCCAAAGGGTTCTCAGACCTTCACTGCTGTGTCTGCGTGCAAGTGCAATGCCTTGTCAGGCCCTAACCTTCCCTTTACTTACATGTAAGTCACACTTAAGGTAGGCCCAAGGTATACCTGTGGGTAGGGTGCAGTGTATGTGAAAGGTAGGACATGTACTGGTGTGTGTAACATGTCCTGATAGTGAACTACAGTGAATTTCGTTTTTATCTATTGAAAGGCTATTGGTCCCATAGGATAGAATGGGAGTTCATTTATAACATCTTAGAGATATAACTTCCCATTGGGACCAGATGGAAAGGTAAAGTTTAGTATGCCTAAACTCAGATTATAAAGATGCATCTTTTAGTGAGGAAGATTTTTATGTTCTGTGTTTGAAAAGTCCACTTCTAGAAAGTGGGTATTTTCTTGCTTAGCCATCCTGTATGCCTCTGCTGGGCTGTGGATTGACTGTCTGGCTTTGGAGTGACAGGGGCTGGGGATGTGCGTTCATTGTAGACAGCCACTGGGGGGAGGGGGGGTTGAGGTGTTTCATACCTATCCTGGATGAGTCAGGGCTGGGCTGAAAAAACCTGGTCTGCATTTAGAGTAGGGGGAAGAGAATTCCTTTATACAATGCTGTCTCCGCCTCCTGCCGGGAAGCTGGACCAGAGAGGACAGAACTAATTTTGAGAGAGCAAATAGAATTGGAATATAAATATTGGGGCCCAGACCCCAGATCCTTTGAATACTTCTAGACTCAAAAGGAACCTCAGCCAAGGAGAAACGCTGTGAAAGCTGAAGGAGAAGTACTGCCCCTCTGCTGTGTGCTGTTTGGTGTTGGTCTGCAGTGACTGTTTCTGCAAGAAGAGGATAGATACTTTGTTGTGAACTGTGTATCCTGCTTGAAGAAGGTCTCCAAGGGCTTGAAGTAGGGCTTGCCTCCTTTTCTGAAGTCTCATGAACACCAATACTTCACCACCAGCTCCACTGAACTTTCCTTGCTGGGAGTTCTCACCTGCCAATAGGTGTCTGTTGCTTAGTTGGGCCTCTGGAGATTGTTCCTGTGGTTGGGAGCTGGAAAAGAGAAGCGTGATGCATCCGCACCTGTTTCCGACGCATAGCTGAAGAAACCGATGCAGCGCCTGCCAACGGCTGGAGAAATCACAGCACTCTGTATTCTGTCCACCGAAATCCAAGATCATCGCACCAATTGCGATGCATTTTAGAAGTGTATCCCCTTTACCCTGACTAGGATGAAGGGTCCCTACTTAGACAAAGGTGTAACCCATTACCAACGAAAGACCCCCGTTTCTAACACTTACAAACTGAAAACAAGGTGTGTTTCCCAGTGCCCACTCAGTTGCCTCCAACTAGTACTTCACTCCATTATTCTTTTTAAGTTCTGTCTGTAGATTTATGTGATATATATTTCATGGGTTCCATAACTGATTTATGCCTGTTCACATTTTTCCCTTTTGTCATCAGTCAACTGCAATGGCTGACTGAGGCAAAGCTTAGCACATGAAGATCAGTGACACCCCACTATACTATGGCAAAACCTCTACCTAGACTAATCCCTTTAAATCACCTTGCAGTAGAGTAACATTTCTCACTGCTAAGCGAAGGTATTTATTGAAAATAATTTGTGGTGGAAGGCGAGGCCAAGGAGTAAAGTAGGACTTACTGATTGATTTAGGGTTTGGGGGATGGGATGCTCTGTGATGAATGTGTCAAATAAAATCTATATTCCGTTCCTTTCCCTGTATATCAGTGCATTGTTTTTTCCACTGTCTACTTACCGCAGGCAGGATCATTAGCTGCTGTCACAACACAAAGGTGGAGGAGCTGGGAGGGAGGGACGGATAGGCGGAGGTGGGGTGGGGTGAGAAAAAGGAAAAATAATATATTTTTTTAAAACATACCTTTTCCCCCAGCCGCCAATGGCCGCCCCAGCCTCGGAGCTCTCCCAACAGTCTCTAGGAGAGCAGTACCAGGATTGGTCTGAGTGACCTGCTCTGCCGCTCAGACACTGCATGTGAGCATGTAGAATTTTTCAAACCCAGCTGTAAACACTGGGTTGGAGTAGTGCCACAACCTGCCTGCCATGGCCGGCCTGGCCCAGCTCTCCAGACATGTCAGAATTAGTCAAAGAAAAATAAAATGATAATGTTTCATTATTATTATATTATTCAATGACTCTGACTAGTAGGTTTACACCCTGGACAGGATATCTACATTTTGTACATGACATGTGCGACGTAGTAGTAGTAGTAGTATTCATCTGCCTACTTCTAGTCAGGATATAATTGAAAGGCAGTTAGAGAAGAGTAGGGCCGTTGAAATTAAACGAAGATATTAAATTGTCCATTACAGCTGCAGACTTCAAAGAACAGCAAAGTAACCGATGCTAGCATGCCACTATTACATCACACAACAAGACTGCTATTAATTGTGCTGCATATTGCCTTACTCATTAATGAGCGGTAATTTCTATTTTCTTTTTCCAAACAAAGTGTCTGTTTCATTTTATTTACTAGGAAATCCTTTAAAAGAAACAAAATCAGTTAGTTTTCATTTGGTGGTATTTTGCCTTAATTCATTGCAGCCAGTCAATGCTTTTATGTGATGCACGTGTGGGGAAAACTTTGCCCTGTGACTAATCACTTCACATTTCCAATAGTCCTAGGAGACCAGCAATGTATTGCTACTGTTCCACTATATAAACAAGTATGCACATTGAGAATTATTTAAAAATTTTCTTTTTCATTTTTTTCTTTCTTGATATAACTACTCCAGCTGGTCCACCATCATAGCATAAGATAGCAGCGTGGCCGCTGCAGCAATGGGTGGAGGTCATCCAGTCCGAATATTGCCGACTGGTGGCCATGGAGGAGAAGGGGGAGGCACATGCCTGCCCAAGGCCCCAGTACCTCCATCCTGCAGCTAGCACCTCCATCCCAGCCACACAATCAGCAGCCATGTAGGCAGCTATGATCCACCTCTGCTTCCCCTTCCTCATCATTATACCCAGATTGCTTTCAGTTCAGGTCCTACGCGGACTTTGTCTGTTGTGGGTGGAGAGGATTGGAACTTGGGAAGGGAAGTTGGACTATGAACTTTAATTTCTTCTTTTGCTGGAGATTGGCTGTGGTGATTTATTTATTTGTTTGGGAGAGGGGTAGGCATGTTGTGGGTTGAGAGGGTGGATTTGTATTCTTAGAAAAATTGAAGAGAAATTGTTTATGCTGGAAATCTGTCTTTTGTCTTTTACTTTGCACTGTTACCTTTTATCCCTGCCTGTTAGTTTTTTTTCAATCCAAATCAAGTGTATATCAGTTAGCTATACCCTTGTCTTACTATCATCTGTTACAATATTGACCACTAGGGAGGTAGGTCTATGCCTATATTGCCTAAAACAACCTAATCTAAAAGTCTTAATATGCAGTAGAAGATAGCTACTAACTATACTAGTTCACTTCACTCCATAGCTCTCTTATCTGAATAGATTAAGTGATGGCTGCTATCTCTCTCAATCTGCCAGAACATTATTATAGGAATTCCCAGGGTGCCTTCTTTATGGTGATGTTAGTAGTAGCAGGCTAGCGCATTAACAAGGAAGACATGACAAGCGAGGTCCCACACCCTCGTAGGTGAACTCCTACTGTACAATTAATCAGAAGGATTATTCATCACAAACAACGGAAAATGAACCACAGAGTTAGTGGGTTATTTATTTGTATCATAACTTATCAAAGACTGAGACCAGACTACCACCATGACACAAAGATGTAATATTATAACAGACATTAGTCATAGTAGCTTCTTCTAAGCAATGGGGAGCTAGTATTTCATTTATTAAAACAAATAAAACGAAACTCATGAAATCCTGGAGTCAGGAGTAGTAGATTCAGGACAAGGTTATGTATTTAAGTGACACAAGGTCTGAATGATGAAGTTGACGAGTGGAGTGGATCCATCAAGTAAATATAGCTAAGTGTAAAAAGGCCAATACCTTCAGGCAAAATCACCCATCAGGCCTTAAGCATTGCATATCATTATCCAAATTAGTTAAACACCCTCCCTCACTGTCTACCACCACATGAATCATCAAGCATCACTCACAATCACTCAATCATATAGCCCTCATTGGTGCAATCGTTACTTGTTCAAATCCAAGCACAATGGTACACAATTGAATCTCCCCTTTAATGGAAGCAACACATTGGTAGTCTTGTAAATCAAATGATCTTTATTGTGGCAGCCCTGCTAGGGAATGAAAAAAAGAAGAACAAGGATGGGACAGAGGCAGGCATTGTCTCAAATGTCCTTGAAGGGAATGGGAGGCTTCTTCACAGAACACTGGTCCAACTTCAATCTGTCCATTTATGTATCTAAAATGGTGGGGCTGCATACGTCAGACACAATATATAATGTTCCTCTAGCTATCTATGCAAGTTCAAGTTCAAAGTTTATTGTTTGATTACTTAAAATCATTTTAATTTACAAAAAGATAAAATATCATGAAATGCTCAACGAAAATAGTCACTGAACCATAACAATCAATGTTCACGAGGCAGTGCCAGAAAACATATGATTAATAAAAAAAAACGTATAAAATGTGAAACACAAATGGGTCTCGGGCTAAAGTGCTGTCTGCTGTACCACAGGCGAGAGTTCTTCTGAGTTCTTCAAGTATCATATTAGCGCTTCCTGAACAGACTCAGATGTATTTCTGAGTGCCATATAGCCTTATAAGAATTCTTAAACAGCAGCTATCGGCATTCGCTGCTTGGTGGAGCTTAGTTGGCATAGTTAATATGAAGGTGTTGCAGTGACTCAAGCCAGTTCCTCTAGCTATCTATGCACTTTTTTGGGGGGAGCACTGCAGTTCAACCATAATTTAAAGGTGCTATGGTAGCCTACTCAGTACTCAGTCAGTAAACTAGAGTTTGCCCTCAAACTCAGATGGCTTGCCCCGAAGTTGCTAAGCTAATGCACTTAAGTCTGACCAATCTCCCTCATCCTCCTCCTCCTTCTGTGTTGTTTAGTGAACAGTCTAATTGTGAGGTATGAAGTTTTGGTTTATTTTATCCATGGAAAATCTCTCCACATTTTGAGGAAAGAGACTGGTCCTTCTGACCGTGACAACGGCGTCAGCTGCACTAAAAACACTCTCAGCAGACACACTACCTGCGGGACAAGCCAGATACTTTATTGTCAGCCTGTTGTGCTCTGGACATTAGTGAATCTTTCCATACAAAGAGACCAATAGATTTTGATCCACATAGACTTCTTTTGGGTCCACCAGAAAGTGCTGGGACATCCTTTGAATGGTCATTGGTACTGCCACTTGCTAAACCTCTTTTGCCTTTGCCTCTAAACGCGACATAAGCCCTTCCACGTTAAACCAATCCATTGTAGAGGTTGGGTCTGAGTTTTCTTTTGCCCTCTCTAAAGTTTGAAGGCTGCATGCCAGAACTTCTGCCCGGGGCTATAATTTACATCTGTTCTTCTTCCAGGTCTCTTGCTTGATCAACAACCCACATCTTCTATAGTGAAACATCAACTTCTGAAAAAGCAATAAAAGTGGCCTGTATTGTTTTTCACTGTGGATCAAGTATTGTGACACAGATGTACTCTTTGGACAACACAAAGCCTCTTTGCTGCTTTGGATTACCAGCCAAGAGAACGATTAAGTTCGCAGCCAACTCATGTTCTTCTCCTTTGCCGTTCTCCCAAGTGAACCTTTGCAGCAGCTTTTTTGACTGGTCTTGTAGCCGGTCCAACAATGGGATAGTTTCGCACATTGTACTGTGCTCCTTGCTTAACTCCCATGTGAACGCCTCAAAAGGAAGTAGCGTCTGTGTCAGGCATTTGACTAGACCCCATTTGTCCTCCTCCATGATCAGACTTTTTCCAGTTGCATTTCTTCCTCTTTAAATTTCATAGTGATTGATTGGTTTGTAATGCTCAAACAGATGTTGCAACATGTAATAGGTTGATTTCCAATGAGTTGGCAACTCCAGTATGGTGGCTTTAACTTGTACTCTATTAGTATGCTGAATGATCCTCAAATGCTTCCAGGTTTTTAAAGAATGGTTGAAATGAGTGCAGATTCTTCTGCAAGTGGTCAATATGTTGCTGAATATGTCTTCTTTTTATTGAAGTCCAGCACAATCAGGATGATGCAATGTGCGAAACACAGTACCCTGAAATAGCTACCTTCTGAAATTGCCTTAACTATGTTACTGTCATTGTCCGTGGGAACAAACCCAATTCTGAGACTTCTGGTCACAGCCATTCAAACACCTACTATTAAAGTCTTCCAAGATGTTTGTAGCTGTATGGGATTTATCCATACGAGCATGGCTACTGTTGCATGCAACAAATGCCCTTAAAGGTTTCTTCAGTGTGGAGACCTATAGAAAGCTGTTGTCTAACCCCACAAAAGAGATCCAGTGATACACATGTAATCAGTTGCTTACCAACTGGTCCACATGTCTATCATCAGGTGGATAATGTGAACAGCACTCTGCTGCAAAGCTTGTTGAAGCAATTGCAGTACATTGTGATGGAGCGCTGGAACAGCTACTCTGGCAAAATAGGTCCAGCCGGGAACATTCCATTTTGAGCAGATGGCTGCCACAAATTCTAAAAAATCCCACTCCTACAACAAACGAAAAAGGGAGGAGGTCCAGCAGCAACCATTTAGCCAGCTTCCTGTTATATAAACATGCTGTTGCGTGATTGCGTTCATAGGGTCCCTCCTGTCTAAACATGCCTACAACAGTAGCTTGGATTTTCTTCTTTTCTGATGCCACTGGTGCAGGCGGCTTCCAGAAAGAACAAGGAGGTGGTAGACTCAATGTGGTTCTTGGCGATGTCACTGTATGCTGCTGTGTCTCCATCTCACTCTTGTGCCATTTCAAGGTTACTGAGGCTGGTGATACTGGTACACTGCTGGGGACAGGGTTGTTTTGCGTAAAGCTGTCATCCTCTTCTTCCTCGTCACTTCCCATTGTGATCAGAGCTGATATTCCTCTCTCATTAACACCACCACCTGCTGCAATTTTTTCAGGTGTGACTCTCAATGGATTGCTTGATGTTTTTCATATGGATTGTTTGGCCTCCAGTAATATAGTTTAAACCAGACTTACCTGGATGACCAGTGATGTTGCAAATGGAGCCTAATGCAATGTTATCCTCCTGCTTACTAATGGTGAAGAAGTCCCAGACTGAGGAGGAGAACTTTTTTAGTGGGTCACTGGTGCCACTGCCAATGCCCAAAGAACTGGAGGTAGTTGGGTTTGTCGCTGATTGCCTCTCTGCAGTGCGAACTTTTACTGAGGTAGTGGTGGACTCAGGTCTCAGCTAGGGCCTTACAAATATGAAAGCTACTGGTGGTGGTGATACCAGTGCCACATCCCTCAGAGCAGGTTGAATAAGAGGGGTACTGTTGGTGTCCTCTGAGCCAGCTTCCATGACAATAACTGGCTTGTTCTCCTTATCCCAGTCCAAAATTAGAAGGCCTTCAGGAACTTTCCTTTTCAATTGTCTCTCTTGGCTAGTCTTGTACTCAGCCGGGGTCCAATCCATGTCCAGATCATCATAAGGGGTTCTTGGAAAGGATGGTAAAGAACACTTCCTTTTTCTTTGTGGAGATCGGGATGCCAATGGTACAAGAAGAGATACATCTTGCTGAGTAGGAAACTCAACCTCCTGTTCGGCTCCTACTTTGGGAAGATCTACCATTGCTCGCTGTATCTCCTCTTGTCCACTTTGCTTAGCTTTCAGCAATGTCTGGGTAGTAGTTTGCTTCTAAAACAAATCTAATTCTGACTCACTGCTTGTCACCATGATTGCAGTGGCTGCATAGCTAGTCCTGAGGGGGATGGGTATGCCCAGACGCGGGTCCTGTGCTCTCCATGCCACTGGAGTCATGCAATCCTGGTTGATGAGAGCTGAAAGCCCGAAACCATCCTAGGATGCTTGTTTCCAGTCCAGGAAGGACCTGGCCTGGCAGTTTGGGCTGGACTGTTACCATTGGGTGCAGGGTTAAGACTGATTTGCATATGGCTGGGTCCATACTGGAATGGCATGGTGAGCATAAAAACGATGGATATAGGCCCAGACCTCCATACTGGGGTGAATGTATGACATTGTTCTGCATTCTGTCCATCAATTGTTCTTTTTGCATTTGTCACCCCGAGTGGGACAGGTATGCCTAGACGTGGGTCCCATGCTCTTCATGCCACTGGCATCAAGCTATTCTGGCTGATGAGGGCTGAAAACCCGAACCCGGTCCTAGGATGCTTGATTCCAGTCCAGGAAGGACCGGGCCTGGCAGTTTGTGCTGGACTGTTCCCATTGGGAGCCGGGTCAAGACTGATTTGCAAATGACTGGGTCCAAACTGGAATGGCATGGTGAGCAGAAAACAATGGATTCAGGCCCAGATCGCTGTACTGGGGTGAATGTATGACATAGTTCTGCATTCTGTCCATTCTGCATTTGTTCTTTTTGTGGCTGACAGACATGGCCTTGGTATTAGGTTGTGGTGGTGACGTTGTTGCGAGGTCTCACATGTTGTGGTACTGTTACTTTATGCCAGCCTTCTGTCTGGCAGTACTGTGGGTGGTTTCTCTCTGTGCAACTAAAAGCAAACAAGCAAGAAAAACATTTAGTGAATTGTGACATTTTTTCAGTTTGAAAAATTCCTGGTACTGACCATATAATTTACTGTGGTTACTTATTACCCTAAATAATGAACAAAAATAGGGTATCCGTTCCAAAGTCAAACCACACCACCATAAAATAATACTTCATTTGCAATCAGGATAACAACTTACAGATGCTTATGTGCATCTAAGGGTAGACACCTGTGGAAGAAATGGGATCCAGGGTGTGGCATTTTACGGAAATGACCCAGCAATACATGTTTTGGTTTTCCTTATATGTGGTTTATTTATTCATAAAGAAGACTTGTAGTCCATATTAGCTGTTCCTCTTCTACTTTTTTTATAGGGTCTTCTTTGTGTTCTTCTTCTAGAGTGCTTCTGGCCACCGGTGTACCTCTGACAAGAAAAGATTCAGGTAAGTATTTTTTTTCCTTTTGGTAACTTAAGGAAAGGGGAGTGGAGGGAATAGAAAACGTTACTTCAATTAGCCTCCACCAGTGACATGAAAGAGAAAAAAAAGAAAAAGGAATTCTTTTGACCAACTTTTCTTTTCCCCACCCTTACCAACTTCAGTGCTTTTGACTATTGTAATTCCTTTCTTCCCAAGAAGCCCCATATGCGTCCACATACTTGGGAGTGCCATGCCCCTCCAGGGACGTGACGGGTCACTTCACTGTGTTTCTCTCCTTCCTGGTCTCCTCTCCTTTCTGGTCCTTCTACCAACACTTGGGTCACGTTCCCAACAGGTTCTGATTCAGTCCGCTCTCCAGCCTCTAGCAAAGTCTCCTCCTTCTTCCAGGATTCCTCTTTCAGTGTCTTGTCCTCCGGTAGAATGCCAAAAATGACTCCTCCAGCCTCCGAGTGTTGAAATTCTTCCAGTTGCACAAATAGCTGGAGCCCTGTGGTTTGTTCCTGCTTCCTGACGTTAGCATGCACAGACATCTGCAAGCCCATTTTCCTAAAGTGACAATCCTCTTTGCCCTCCCGCTGGCTGATGTCCCAATATGAGCTGTGTGGTGGGGGCTGAAAATTGAGGAGGGAAGAGATGTAAGTGGGAAGCTTTTAAGTGGGAAGCACGTCTTCTTCCCCCTCAATTGTCACTTTGTGACACAGGTTAAATTTGAATAATGCTTAAAAATTAATGCTGGTGTTTGCCTATGGCAGGCAGGGGGGTCACAAGAAAATAGAATAATCCTCCTAAATGACTGCTGACATGCACCAATGGCAGGCAGGAGGTCCGGGGGAAAATGGAATAATCCTTTAAAAATGAATGTGGGTGTGCGCCAATGGCTGGCTCGGGGGGGGGGGGGAACACAGGGGAAATCTTAAAAAATGAATGCTGCTGTGTGCCTATGGCAGGAAGGGGGTGCAGCGCAAAATAAAATAATCCTTGATAAATAAATGCTGTTGTGTGCCTATGGAAGGCAGGAGTTAGGGGGAAGATAGAATAATTCTTACAAAATAAATGACGGTGTGTGACTGTGCATATCTGGCAGTTAAGGGGGTTCAGGGGACAAATAATAATGACAATCCCTAAAACATTAATGCTGGTGGGCATTAGGCTTCTATGGCAGGCTGCGGTGGATAGAGAACAAATGTAAAAAAAATTAAAAAGATATACACCATAAAGGTAAAAATAAACAATGAATTGCTGATGTGCTAGGGGACTATGGGAAACCCACTGGGAGGCAAGGCGATGCAGGAGAAACAAGCATCTAATATTAAACTGTAGCATAAAAAAGGATTGGCAAAACTGAGAGATGACCCTGCGCACTCGCACACAGATGTCAGTTTATCCAGCTGACAAAATATTAGTTGACAATAAATAGGGTTATGGGGAGTTAGCATAAGAATATTATATAAACCACAGAGAAAAGGTGTTGGTCTGCTATTATCATATTTAGTTGTTAGTATATGAATACAGAATTATGACAAAATGTCAAACATCAGTTGGCAAGTAATAATCAATAGCAACCACACTCAAAATGATTTCTAACAGATTACATAAAATTTGAGGATTTTGAAAGCCAAGGTAATTACTTTGTAAAGATACAAATAATTATAGCACTAAAGTAACCATAACACAAGATTAGTCAGTAGTCATAGAACTGACGTAGCAACACATGTTTTGCAGAATCTCCTCCTGGTCAGGAACTTCACACTACACAAAATCTAGAGAACAGCCTGGAAATGTCACTTAAAAGAATAACCACCCAAAATAAGTTCTAGGGTTTGCAACAGTGGAATTGCATCCCATCTCTAGAAGTTGTGCATGAAAGTGGGACACCAAAAAACCCACTAAATTCCAGTTGCAAATCATCTATGACCAAGTAAAAGAGTGCTCGGTCAAGTATCATAGGCTGCTATGCAGCCATTGCTGATATCTGCCTGATACTCAATCAAGCAACTGACATCAATGATGTCATTGAGCATGTCATGAGAGCAATAATGTGTGAGGTTGTAAGCAAAATAGGGTGGGGCACAAGGTATAGTTAGCTTGTGAACTGTAACTGATAAATTTCAATGTTTTGAATTTGAAAATTACATTTTTAGATGACAATTTCACCTAACTAGAACCTAACTTCAGTGAAATTCAAAGTGTTTTTTAATGGAAAGGAAGATATTCTTACCAGACATAAATGTTGGAGTAAGAATTTTTACCTGCACAGCTATCCAAGGACACACCTGTCACCTGCACAACATAACCCCTGTGTAGGCCCTGCTGTTTAGAGGTTACAGGCCTCAGTTACATTGCCCTGGGCACTGCCATTTTCTCTTAGCTTAAACAGAAGCAGAAAGCAAGTCTGACCCAAGATTCACCCAGCCGCTCTTGCCTGCAAGGACCCGCACCCCCACCAGGCCCCACCTCATTGTATATTTCTCACAAACAGCAGAAGTCAAGTTCCTCTATAAATCTTGCAACATACCCCACGTCCCCCACCTAAGCCATGAATGGAATAAGGGAAGTTCCCACCACAGCTACGTCAAGCCAGATATCCGATAAACTGAGGCTAAGGGTGGCGAAATAGTATCGCAGATTGACTGATTGACACATGAATAGGACCCCTCGAAGCAATACTAACACATTTCTGTCGTCCATTGATAGTTTATTATTGGACTTCCAGTCAAGTGGCAGTTCTCAGTCTAGACTGAAGTATGTACCACAATTACAGGAAAAAGGCCATACCTAACCCTACGGGTGGGAAAGGTAGAGAGCAGTCCAGTAAATGACAATGGACAATGGACGGGTATGTGATACGTGGTGGCGTGGGATGACGTAATTATCGTCTCACGTGTTTTAGACAGTATAAGAAGGAGCCCCGCAAGAACATCAGCGGGCAACTCCTCGTCTGTTTGTAGGTATTCAGACCGAGAGTTGTCTCCAAGGGTCCTTGATCAAATGTTCATACTTTTGTGCATGTAAATATTTTACTTATGTTATGTTTTAAACTGCTTTTTAGATAAAGTCATTTTATATCTGCATATGTACTTTTTAACTTGTTCTCTACATTTAAGCATTTATACTGTGGTCTTAGGACATCTCACTGAGATAGCATTTTGAGTGTACCTAATGATAAATAACATGTACTCTGCATTCTAATGTATCTTGCAGGATTACACTTATGAGCAAATGTGAGTATTCATCTATGTGAACAAGCACAACCGTTTTTAATCTGCCTCAGTACTCATAGGTGTACCAAACAAAATCTCTCTCTCTTAGCAAATGTTAAACTGCACTTTGTAAACTATTGTAAACTAAAGCTGGTCCATGTGACTTTCAAGAGAATGCTGGGTACAGGACCAAGTACTATATAATTTTTATGTTATCACTGATTATTTCTAGAAGCTGTGTCTTCAAATAAATTGTACAACTCCAAGCTTCAGTCTCCAAAAGCTCATATGTATGTTTTTTCCTGTTTTAGAGCAAGTGGTCCAGGACAGCCCCGGTGCAATTTAAGCCGCCCTATTCCCCTTAGTTCTCACTCACGGTCTCGCCAGCGCGGCTTCTGAAAGCTGCTGCACTGAGTCCCCCTGGCCCCTCCTGCCCCTAGTAAATCATCCCCTTCAACAAGTGGTGACCTCGACGTGATAATAAGGAATTAAACTGACAGGATGCAGCTGGTTCCTAAGGAGGAAGTACTAAACTGCTAAACGACTCTGCAGCCATCCTGCTGGACCATTGTGAGGGAAAGACTGCGCTGAGGGTAAGCATACATATTATTGTGTCTGCCCGCCGCTGCGCTGTCTCTCTCTCCCTTGGGTTCGGCCGAATGGTGGGCTTTGTTGTGATACAGTGGTACATCTGCCAATGGTCCAGGGGTTTCCTGTCTATTAACCTTATTATTTGATTCCGCGCAAAGGAAGGGATTGTGTGCTATCTGGAGACTGAGACTGACAGTTGGGTAATTACTGAGATACATGTGCTTTTTGTTGCTAAGAGTAGCTTCATGTTTTTGCTGTTTCTTCTGTGATTGCTAAGAAGGATTGTAGCAGTCGAATTGTCAAGGCTTATTCTATATTTACTCTTAAAGCGCGGTGCCTCTCTAGAGGGAGGGGACCTTTAGTACATCTTTTAGGCTTTTTTTTTAAGTGACCCTCTGAAGTTTCAGGGAAGGAGGGCCGCACGTGGCAGGTCTCTCAGCTTATTGTGGAGCCTCTCCAGAGAGGGGGAGGACCTTTGATGCATCTGCAACAGGGTGTCAAGGAAGGAAAGGGTTGCGTCTAGCATCTTTTTCAGTATATTCGTGCAAGTGATCCTCTGTTTGATAGGAGTGACAGAGACGAGGTAATCTCTCATGTCAGTAGTCCATGAGAAAGAAGGAGTTTCAGCAGGTCCGATTAGCTACCGTGACCTTTGATCTTTCCTTAATTTAGCTGTGATATCCCCTACTGTATGTCAAGGGAAGAGTTCTGTGCGGGACTAAGAAGTTTATATGCTCATATTGTAGGCATTATATTTTTTGCCAAGCTAAACGTGGTTTATTAATTATTTTTGGTTTGCCTCACATGTATAAGGAGCACTCTAGCACACTCTAGTGGCCATAGAGCGTGATTTTTGTAAAAGAATTGTTGAAGTGTTTACATTTTATTTTTCTCTTTTTAGATACCTGTTCAGGCACAGGCCTGTATGATAGCGCCTAGTGTTTAATGTTGAATATATTTCTAGGTTCATAGAACTAACTTATATGATCCTTACTGTTTTCATGGTCTCTTTTGTTAGGAGTCACTGGCTGGCACAGAGGCTGACTATAGCGAGACTATACTATACTATTGATATATAAGCGCATTGTGATTGTTCATCTTTCCTTGGCTAATTATAAACTGTGAACATCGAATTTCTGTAACAATTGCTGCTAGTATATTTTGTGACCATCACTTGAGAACTGTTTTTGTAGCGAGATTCAATAACTAGGGAGATTGTAAATGCATTTCTGTGTTTCCCATGTATGTTGATCTGCCACTGACTGACTGAAGAGAGTCTATAAGCTACGGCATTTCGAGCCCCACGGTTGTCACATATATACATATTTATTGTTTTCCTTTTTTCTTGCTGCTATTAAACTGCGTGCACTTCTGGCATTCAGGATTTCCCCTTCCCTCTACAAGCAACTGCAGGCTTCACAAGGGAAGTCTCAGGGAATTGCTCTGCGTTATTTTTAGACTACAGATCGTTTAGAATAAATAAGAAATGTTTCTTTTTTAGCTGCATTCCACGTTAGGAATAGGATACATGAGTATAAGAGGTATCCAGTCATCATAGAAGCATTGTGCTTGTGGTAAACTGCCCCGACCCCGAAAAAACTGACAGGAGGTCAGCCTGTTTCTAATACATATATATACATATAAACAAAAGGAAGTACAGATGAGCCAGGGTGGCCAGAATCAGATTGAGGTGGTCCTGCACATATTGGACGATAAGATAGTGGCAATACAGAACACTGACGCACGAACTATAACTAAACTTGACAGACGCCAGATCCCCTTGGTAGCTAAGGCGTGGACACTGCTGGGACTCCCACTCACGCAAGGCACAGAGATAAAAATATCTACACTACATTTGACGCGACTGTGCCTCCCAGTGCAGACTCACACACCCCTCATTGACAATAGTCAACTCGTACGTGAAGTGTCACAGAATTCCACTTCATTGGTAGAGACACCACACATACCCTTGCAAGCGTCACGAGTGACCCCACCAACACCACATACTGTTGAGGAAACTTCTATAGAATTAAGTCATTCAGTAGAAAGTTTAGTGAGTTGCAGAACTATTGACCTCACCGTCCCGCCCTTGGTGACCTCATCGTCCCTGAGCACAAGCTGCCAGGGAAGACAGGAAGACCCACACGTTTCCCGTACCTCATCAGACTGCGAATTCTACACATTGCTCCTACAGGGACTGTCCATTCCCGACTTGCCCCTGGCCTGTGAGCAACACGCCCAAGAGCTGCACGTGCAGCTGGGGCAGCAGCCTTCACCCAGCATTGTTGAGCAACTGCAGAGACACCCCTTCACAACACATTGCCCCTTATTGTGGGCATATTTACAAAACCGCATAGTAAGCAGTGAGCACAATTGTCAGACTTCTCCGCCACCACTTGCCCGCCCCCCAAGATAACTCTAGGATATGAACAAACAGCCCGCACAAAACAATAGATTTGACATCACAATACATTTAGAGAACGGGCGCGTTACTACCATTACTGAGGATCCTTCAGTATCCTCAGCCCAGGTCCCACCCCTAGTGGGTACAGTTATATTGGCACTAATATCTACTCTGGGAATAGACACAACAGATTTACAGACGGTGACTCTGACTTTAGCCCCCAGTGGAGGTACACCTTTTATCACTTTCCCACCCCACGCTGAGTAACAATGACAACGCCCCTGGAACACGTGATAAAAAACTTTACAGACCAGGAAAAGCGCATTAAAAAACATTGTAATGAATTGCATGAACTTACACGAAATGCGCCACATTCCTGGCCCAGAGAAGGGACTTTTGACAAGATAGTGCTAGACCATGCGAGAACTTTCTTGGAAGGTAAATACTCTGGTAATAGACTCAAAAAGCGTAAGGACACCCTCGCTATGTGGGCTGTCTTTAGGGAAAATGACACAAGTACCCAAACACCTGAAGTACCCACAGCCCAAACACCCACAGCCCAAGCGCCCACAGCCCAAACACCCGAAATGCCCACAGCACCCCCACCTGCCTACTCTGAATCTCGAATTTATCCCGAACTGGTTCTTAAAACAGACCTAGAACAAACTACAAATGATAGGGCAGCCGTAGGCTATGAAGATATCTCTGTCCCAGACCGTGATGCCTTCTCCCCAGACTTTTTAAATGGTCTGCAAGGAAGTACACAAGATAGTGCGCAAATGCACCAAACACTGAGACCCCAAGCCCAAGTGATGCAGGGTGCCACATCTGGAACATCAGGTCAGATTGCAGGACAGATTGATGCACAGTTTACTATAAAGATGACTCGTGCATCCAGTACCCCAAGCCCCCAGCTAGATGAAGATGGAGAGAGTGATAGGGTCTCAGGTGGTTCACAGCACAGCTCTCACATGCCTCTCCCCAGACCCCACGGCCCAGCCCCGATGTCCATTGGAAGGGAACACAGCACATCTGAGGCCAGAATTAGACATTATGGCCCGTTTCTGACGCCTATTCAGCAGAATAGCGAAGCACAAACACTCCAAGAGGAGTGGCGACCCCTTAATACTAGTCCCAATAGACAGGAAGAGCGCCAGATACAGTTTCTTGAAGAGAACAGGGATGGCGAACAACGTATCCCTGGCATAATGAATGAAAGAGATATCGTTAGGTGGAGGACAGAACAGGATTTATACCATGGAGCAGGCAGGACAGTTGGGGACATGCCACTCGAGCATTGCGTGGGAAACGCCACTGACAATGCACTAACTTATCAGCAAAGGCCCTTACAAAATGATAGAAAAAATGAAAGAATGACAGAACTGATGGGTGGGCTGGGCCAGCTGAGTGAAAGGCAACAACCACCGACACTCAATGAATTGGCAAGAGGTGCAAATGATGTAAGGCAACACAGTGGTGGGATCCTAACAACAAGGCCACAGCAAAGGCCATGGATACAATTAGACAATGAGGCCCAGGGTGAGGCCCCACCACAGAGTAACACAGCAGTTAACATAACACAAGCCCCTCGCGCATTCCCTAACTACAACCCCCAGAGGTCACTGCCACAGACACCTGTGCGTCAGGCATCACCTCCTGCAGCCGCACCACGCAGGGCCCAACTCAGAGAGGTAGACATTGATAACTTAGGACTGTCCAATGTGCTTGAACGGGCAGAAAGGAGATACAGGCAAAGGAGGACAGAGGTAGAGAATATCGCAGTGTTAGGTAACCATGGGAGACCTGACGACATCCCAGAAGAATATGATGTAACAGGTAAAGCACGCCTGCGCACCACCAGATCTGGAGCACTGTACAAGATGGCCGTTAGTAGGCCAGGACGGGTGTCACCCAAAGATCTGACACCATATGAGATAGTGGTGCTAGGAGAAGGGAGTAACTATTATGGCGACAAATTCACAGATGACTTGGCAGAATGGACAGAAAGTAAAGCCCCCCAAATGATGGTGTGGCCTCGAGAAGGGTCTTTTCACCCTGAGGACATGGCAACAGCTGAAGACTGTATCTTGAGGGGGGAGGGAGATGAAGACTGGGATTACAATTACATGCGCAGAGGCTTGAGAATATGGCAGAAATACGCACGCAGGTATGACAGCACAAGGCCCACAGGGGTGCTGCGCCAGCTGCCACTGCTATATAAAAATATCGAGGACCGTCCCATCTACACCCCTTGGTCCCTTATGGACAAGGACAATTTAAAAAAGCAACTTCCGCCCCTCACAGAGGGTGCTGGGAAGTGGATACAAGCCTTTGAGAAAAACACTGCAGGGGTGCCATTGGCTGCTGGAGATGTGAAAAGTCTGCTCGTTTCCCTGATTGGAGAGGATGCAGAGGAAATGTTCACACGTATTGACCACAGACTTTCCATCACAAACTTGGAATTGGATGGTAATCCTTTTAATACAATAAGGTCTGCCCTGTGGAGTGAGCTGCGTAGAAAGTTCCCTGATATCCCAGATATCGGGTCCCTAATGTCTCAGACAATGCAAAGCAATGAAGATCCTGCACAGTACATTACTAGAATGAAGGAAAAGTGGCAACAGGAGTTAGGAGAGAAATGGGATATAACAGGAGGCAATTGTAGGTTCTTCTACCATACAATTAAGAAGGGACTGCCAACTGCTGTGCAAGAAAAATTAGATGGAATAGTAGCAATGGAATGCAAACCATGGGCAGAAATACAACACCATATCATTCACTACTGTAAAAAGGAGCAAGAGCAGGAGAAGAAGAGGCAGGTGGCAATTGAAAATGCGGCAGCTAAATTGGTGCAACAGAAATTAAAGAAAAAGGAGGCTGTGGACACAATAATGGTAGCCACACCAGTGAGTCAAATGACTACTGTCACCCAATTTCCACAAAATGCCCAGAGCGCATTACAAGGAGACACACAGGCAGCAGTCCAGCAGACACAGGCACAACACCCCAGAAACAATCAGAGGCAACAACAGTATTATGATAACAGACAAACAAGGTCATCAGGAATGCGAGGAAGAGGTAGGGGGATGGGCTATCAAAGACCCACACAGCAGCCAGGACCCCCACTGTGCTACCACTGTCAGCGACCAGGACACATGATAAGGGAATGCCGCACTAAAATGCATGAAGAATTAGCAGGCAGAGGCCAACCACAGCAAGTCCAGGTACCAGTGCAATACGTTCAGCAGCAGACACAGCCACTGCAGCCTAACGTAGTGTACACCTACCCGTCTGCAGGACAGCAACAGCCAATGTTGCAGCAAGTACAATTACAGACACCAGTCCAACAGATACAGCCACAACTGGTTCAACAACAGGGGCCTGTGTACCAAATGGTGCCACAGACACAGGTTCTTGTACCTCAGGGAGCCACAGTACTGCAGCCCGCCAATACGGTTCTGCAGGGTACAATTCAGCAACATCAGGCTGGAAGGTACACCAGCTAAGATAGCCCACAGAAGACCCTAGTGTGTCCCTTGTTGTCGTGCCTCACAAATATTAGAGAGGACCCAGTTGTGTATGTCACGATCAACAACAAAACGTATAAATTTCTGATTGACACAGGTGCAACATTTTCCTGTATAACAGAGGGAGCACTGCCTATTTCCAATCAAAGTGTAGACACACAGGGTTTCTCTGGGGCAATCACAAGGGTCCCTTTCACCAAGCCAGTACCAATGAAAATAGGAGGCAAAAACATTCAGCAACGACTGCTTTACTCGACAGAATCCCCCGTAAATTTATTGGGCCGTGATCTTATGGCCAAATTAAACATGACAATTCATTTTGATGAAAAAGGCACAATGACTTGCTCCATCCCTGGCACATCACTGGCAAGAATGATGGCTGTCACTGTGGACTCTTCCATGAGAGACCAAATTAGAGCTCGCCCAGTGGATGAACTAGCATTCTCCACAGCTGTGCAAATGGTCATTACCAACTCACCAGAGATGGCGGGGCGCACTGTACAGCTACCCAAAGAATTTCTTTTCCGTCCTCAATTACAGGACATGCCAGGCCCAGACAAAAATATGATCCTAGGAATACAATGTTTTAACATGACACCAACATATGGTGTCTTTATAGCATGTGATGACTATGGCCAGTCATGGGCCTGTGTCATTTTTATTGAGCCTGGACATCGGGTAAGAGACATTACAGATCAGGAATTATTTGGTGATAGAGAAGACATTGTATACCAGATTCCAGTCCCCGTGTCCGTGACAGTTGAAATCAGAACACCAACACAACCCACAGTAATTGATGAAGCACGTGACTCAGACCTAGCTCAGGTGCCCAACATCCTTTGGACTACAGGTCCCAATGATGTGGGGCTCATTCGATCAGCAGAACCATTCAAAGTGACACTGAAACCTGACGCCATTCTTCCCAGAGTGCGCCAGTACCCTTTGTCCAAAGAAGCCGAAGAAGGAATAGCCCCCACCATTCAAGCATTACTGGATCAAGGTGTGATATATCCATGTATCTCACCTTGCAACACCTGTCTTTTTCCTGTGAGGAAACAACAAACAAATCAATGGAGGCTAGTACATGATCTTCGCTCGATTAACAGCATAGTGATACCTGAGTTTCCCATCGTCCCTGACCCTTCAGTGATCCTTACTAACATCCCACAAAATGCAAAGTACTTTTCCGTCATTGACCTGAAAAATGCTTTTTTCAGTGTCCCACTGCATCCTGAAAGCCAGTACCTATTCGCATTTTCATTCAGGCATAGGCAATTTTCGTACAAAAGGCTCCCTCAAGGCTATTGTGAGTCCCCCAGTGTATTTAACAGAGTTGTCAAGGATGACCTATCAAATTTCCAATGTGACAGCACCTTGCTGCAATATGTCGATGACATACTCCTCTGCAGTGCGACAGAGCAAGAGTGCAGAAAAGATACAATTGCCCTGCTTACAACATTAGCACATAGAGGATACAAAGTAGACAAGCAAAAACTACAATACTGTCAGGAAGAAGTACAGTATTTAGGCCAACTGATTTCAGCATCAGGAAGAAGAGTTACACCAGGAAGAGTAGAAGCAATAAGGAATACTCCAGAACCACAGACAGTTAAGGACATGCAAAAGTTCCTGGGACTAGTGAACTATGTCAGACAGTGGATCTTTGATTATGCTACTATAACTGGACCACTCTTGAAAGCTGTCAAAATGGCTAAGGACAGGCATAACAAGATTGACTGGACACCTGAAATGACATCAGCCTTTGTAAAATTAAAGGATGAGATTACAAATGCACCAGTGTTGGGATCTCCTGATTATACAAAGGAATTCTATCTGTTCACACACTGTAATGGACAGGTCATGACAGCAGTCCTCACCCAGAAATACCCCTTGGGTCCCAAACCAATTGCATACTTCAGTGGCATGTTAGACTCAGTGATGAAAGGCCACTATCCTTGTGAACAGGCTCTTTCAACAGCAGCATTCGCCGTTGAGAAAAGCACCCCCATAGTCATGGGCTCCCCTCTGACGCTGTACACTGAGCATGCTGTCTTTGCAATAATACAGAAAGCTAAAACAACTCTTACCACACAGAGAGTATCAGGATATGAAGTCATACTGTCATTGCCTTCATTGAAGGTTGTAAAATGCCACACTGTGAATCCAGCCACGTTCTTTGCACATCCGATTGCGACAGCTGACGATGACACCCATGATTGTGCCACATACTGCCCAGATGAGTCAGGCACAGCAAAGGAAGACCCATTACCAGACAGTGTAATTTACTTTGTTGATGGTTCTTCTACGATTGATCAAGAGACAGGGATCAGGCATACAGGGGCAGCTGTAGTCAGAGCACAACAGAATAACTCCTCAGACACTCTAGACATTGTACAGCAGATAACATTGCCACCCCATTACTCAGCCCAGGCAGCTGAGTTGGTGGCATTAATAGCCGCCTTGAAGCATGGAGCTAATGAAAGAATTACTGTGTACTCTGATTCAGCATATGTCACCACAACAACGCATTCCAGCATATTGAGATGGAAAAGGCGCGGGTTTCTTAAAACAGATGGCACGCCTGTAATGCACAAACAGTTACTTGCAGAACTAATTGACTCCTTGACACTGCCAGCAGAAGTAGCAGTAGTGAAATGTGCAGCACACACGAACGGTCAAGATTTTGTTTCCAGAGGAAATGCAATGGCAGATTGGGCTGCTAAAGCAGCAGCTAAAGGCCAAAGTTGTACACAACAACCATCCCCGACACAGACTGACTGCACCCCCATCTTGCTTGCCAAAAATCCACCCCCAATAGCGCAGGAAGATATGCAGAACGCAGATGAGGACACCAGTAAGTCACCACTCCCAGATACACCCGACCCAACACTTCCATATACAATTGATGACACACAGCAGTTTGACATCATTGCACAGTTGCACCTCAGAGAGATACAAGAAAGTGCCCAAGCTGAAGAAAAAGAGTTATGGAAGAAGAGGGGAGTACAACAGGATGCCTCAGATTTTATTTACAGACAGACAATGACAGGGAAGCCTGTCATGCCACGGGCTCTTTTGCAAATAGCACTTACCCAGCTGCACCTTCCTACACATGTCCCTCGTGATATCATGTCCTCTAACCTGCAGGCAGAATGGTTCATCCCCAATGCACATGAACAGATACAACTCTTTGTCCATCAGTGCCTTATCTGTCAGCAGTATTCACCCAACCCAGCTATGAAAACAGTTGCTTCAACAATCCCAAGGCCTAAGGGTCCCTTTAGGGAACTCCACATTGACTATGTGGACATGCTTGACAGATGTAACAATTACCGATACCTCATCGTGGTAGTATGTCCCTTCTCACGATGGATTGAGGCTGGACCTTGTGTCCATTGTGACGCAAAGGCCGCAGCTACCTTCCTACTTCGTGAGGTCATATGTCGCTGGGGATTACCAGAATCTATCCGCAGTGACAATGGCGGCCATTTTTCAAACTCCATCTTTGAGACGATAGCCACCATGTTAGGACTTAAACATAAACTTACTTCAGCCTATCACCCACAGAGCAATGGTATTTGTGAGCGCCTCAACGGATTGCTCAAAGCCAAGATCAGCAAGATAAGTGCCACTATTGGAAAAAAATGGCTCTATTGCCTCCCAATTGCTTTGTTTGCACTCAGGAACAGCCCCAGCTCTGATCATCACCTCACACCTCACCAGCTTGTCACTGGCAGATCAATGAATATGGTTGTTCCTTCCACCAGACCTAAAGTAGACAATGAAACGTCTTCTGAGATTGTAAAAGCTGAATTATTTGATTATTTGTGTGCCCTAACCCGTGCTGCTAGGTTTCTTTCCATTCAGACATCCAAGACAAAGAAAAAGGACGGCACAATTTCCGATGAACTTTTGCCTATCCGCCCTGGAACACAGATCTTCATAAAGAAGCAAGTGCGGAAGTGGAGAGACCCTAAGTACGAGGGACCATACCTGGTCATTGACTCTTCACCCACTGCGGTCCGAATTGCCGAACGCAAAGCATGGGTTCATTTGAACCACGTGAGGATCCACCCGGCACCAACAGAGACTTGAACTTCAACAGGAAGGAGGGCATCTTATTTCCTATGACGATCCAAGACTGTGAATATGGAAATCGAATGAGGGTCTATGGAATAAGAGACAGTAACAGACCAACGCCTCTTACCAAGATTTCAGTTAAAAAGATATGTACAGTCACTCTTATATTATTTGTTATGTTCGTTGCTTCAATGGCTATATTACATTGGCTTGCATTACAAGCAGAGAGAGAGAAGGCTATATCAAGTCAAGTTAGGCCTACCATCTCAGTAGGATATCACATGCCTAAAACAAGTCCTGGTAACATACTAGATGAAGAATACACCAGCAATGGCTGCACCACCCCTGTACCCACGACACCTTCCACACCCTCTGTAGACCACACCGAGTGGGACAGGGTACTTGATATCACTGTAAATGCCCCTGGGAAAGGTGTCCCTAGACGTTTCCGTCAGCATAAAAGGAGTGTCAGGTATAAAATGGGTCGCAATAAAACACCAAGGAGATATACCCCTCGCACACAACGTAAGGAGAAAGACACAGAACAAATATCAAACTGGGTTAGTGATCTCCAGGACACAGTTGTGTACACATTCGAACAACACTCTATGCCTGATTTTTTCTCCCAGCGCCCTGGTATGTCAGTACAGAATGATGGTACCCATAATGCATTGTTAGATAATATGTGGTACAGAGACATGAGGGAGGTGGGGAGGAAAGCCACAAATGATTCCTGCTTTGTGTGCTCATACATTCCACATGCTGTAGGTGCAGACAAATTGCTCATTCCCAAAGAGATTCCACCGGCCACTGCCAAATGTCTCCTACACCTGTTCCTTTGCCGCATACATGGTCAGATACAGCTCCAGTCAGCAAAAATTAATACAGCATTTGTAAACGTCTCAGACTGGGACAACAAGTATGTTACGTTCACTGTTGTTTCTGACCAAGTAGAATTTGAGAGAAGAATGGAAGTTTACCATGAAATGGGAGTACCTGCTAACATGATACAGGTCTGGGAATATCAGTTTAGAAAATTAGGATACTTCACCTTCCCAACATTCCCCCCTCATAAGGTCACTTTAACATTTACTTTTTTTCATTGAAAAGAAAAAATATATATGGTTTCCATTTTGTCCTGAATTGAGGACACACTCAACAGCAGCCAATTTATCTGAATTCTTTATTTACAGGAGAACCAGCATTTTGCATTCCAGTCAGATGCTGTGTCTGACACGTTTCGGTGCCCCTAGCTTCTTAATCACAGGCATTCCTGAAACTTTGCAGATTCTCTCAAACACTCCTTTACCTACCTCATAATGAAGTCAGTTGCCCACTGATGGGCCTCACAGGTGAGTGACTTCCCAATGCATGCTGGAATTTATAGTGTGTTGAGTCTATTCTTCTCCTTCTGTGGGTTCTGCGTTGTTACAGTGTCATGTATAAATATTCAAAGCCCTCCAGTGGGTCTCAGAAAGCAACTTGCTCAGTTTAATTAAAAAACTGTGGTGCCGTTTGCAGGTTTGGCACAGTTCCATGCCCCTGCTGCCACATACTTTATTCAGATGGTGGTGTAGTCCTCCATGGTCGTTCTGCCTTGAATTATGTTTCCCATTTAGTCCTGAATTTTTCATAGACTTTTGTATTTTGCATGGTGCAAATATTGTTAACTGGATTTTTGTGAAATTTGGAAGCATTGCATATTAGATGGTGTAGCTTATTCTTCTGGCTACTGCAAGCAATGAAATTAAGTAAACATTACGTTAGAAAGTTTTATTTTTAGCTACATCTGTGGCCGTTGGTACATAGTGATGAAAAGGGATAATCTGATTGGCTATTGATGACTTCTGAGAAACATAATTGCAGCCATGTTGTTTTACACAGCACTTTTACTTTTTTTTAAAAGCAATGACATGTTGCGTTAAAAATGCTTTATGACTCTAATTTTAATGAGACTGAGGTTGCAATAGTTGCCTTATGTACAGTTAAAAGTTGCGATATATTGATTTAAAAAAGAATAACGCATACTTATTGACATATATTAAAGCCCATCTTAAGTTGGCTAAATATTGGGAATTTACAAATGTTGTGGTAGGAGTTGGCGCATGTTGGAAATTAAGATGTTATTGCCAGTTGTAGTGAATTGGACACCATCAGCTTGTTAAAGGGAAGCATCTGAAAACCGAATATTGAGGTAATACATGGAGGACATGTTGTGATCTTTTAGGAATGCAGACATCATTTTGTTGATATGTCTGCAGGTTTTTAGTTTGTATTTCTGAGTATTTTGTAGAGTATTTCCATCAGATCTATTGGCAAATTTTCATATACACAAAATGGGTGTTAGGAAATAAATGTATCAAAGATGTAAAAGTTGCATTCATGTCAATTTCTCTTCTTACACCTGTTAGGTAACCAATGCAATTGCCTCCACATTGAATAATGATGACATGAGGATGCTGACATTTACAAAGTGATGAAGTGAGAGGAACATGTTATTCGACCTTCAATCTCTTTCTCACAACCATGTGATGTCAACATTTAGAATTCCTAAATTATGCTGTATTTCTGTTCTTTTGGCATACTCTCTTGATCCAAAAATATAGCTGTGTCCAATTATCAACACACTAAGCACCTGATTTCGATATCAGGCAGAATTGCTTCTGCCCAGCACTGACACAGTCCTGGGACCAACCAACACCCGGTCAGCAGTCCCGATGCCTCATTAGGATGCGATCGAACACTGTTTGGTCGCATTCCCACATCTCTCTATGGGAGCATGCAATATGGCTGTAAATGTATTCTCCCATAGTGTAATGGGAGTTGCAAGTTCATCCCAGCACCCCGTGGCAGTCACCGCAAGATGCCTACCGCAAGGTACATGGATCAACAGGGTGGCACCATAGATGCCCTCTCAGGCTCCAACCGGAGGACATGCACTAAAGGGGGCCCTGCTGGGAGCCCCCAAACACTATTTCTGACATGGTTTCCAAGTCAGACAGGCTGGTATGGAAACCTTGTTGGAAACCATGCACTGTAATCTCAAGGACGGAAAGGCCCATCTTTGAGAGATCACTGGCCGGATTCTGAGTGGCCCACAGGCTCTCTGAGCCCATCCGTAGCCAGCCTGTTTACTTTCAGACAAAGTATATTTTAATTAGGAGGTCGGAAAGTAAACAGAGGAGCCTATTATGGTCGGAGCCGTCGTTGCTGCATCGTAATCGACGCCTATGCATTTTTTCATTTATCACAAAGTAATAGCTTCAATAAGCGGGTACTGAATTAAGTGAAGTGAACTCTTTAGATAATACCCTACAATATTGCCAGATGATCTTATTTGTCACATAATATACATCTGAAAGAACCATGCTGATTGGTTCAATATGAGATTGGGCTCAGAACATATCCCAAACAGTACAACTTAAGCACATTGATTCTTTGAAAGACTAGACTGCTAACTTTTAACATACAACTGAGTATATCAACTACTTAAGTGAAGTTCATTTTATCATACTAACCGGTAGACAATAGTATTAAAAATGTACATCTCAATGATGGGGCTTGCAACATATTATACTTATAAAAGATGCATGTTGATTAGTTTAATATGACATTGGACTTGTACAAGTCAAGGCCATTTATTTCTACAATAACTAGACCGTTAACCTTTAACAAACTTCTCACTAAATACAGCTATTTCAGTAGAATTTAAGGTTATAGAACCATATTTACCAATACAGTATAGGATTACAAATGTCCAGAAATTGATCTTCTGTATAACTTCTTCTACTTCAAAAAGAAGCTTGCTGATTTGTTTAAAATAACACTGGCCTGCTAATGGAGCGGAAACAGTACAAATTAAGTCCTTTACTTCTGAAATATACTATACTATTACTATTAAAATATACCACACTCCACTGTATGCCACTGCACTCTAAAGTTGTACATTCTAAGCTATTGTACTGTACGCCACTCCACTCAATACAACTACACTGTATAACACTCCACTATATGGTTTTCTTCTCTACACCACTCCAATTGAACCCACTCCACTCTACGCCACTCCACTGTATCCCACTCTACTCCAAAGTATTCCACTCTACACAACTACACTCTATGCCACTGAACTCTACCTTATACAACTTTATGCCACTGCACTGTACCCCTCTCCACTATACAGTACTCCACTGTACATAATTATAATGTCAGGTACCTTACTCCATTGAACCATACTCCACTGTACCCACTATACACCACTGCACTGAACGCCACTTCACTGTATACTATTGTAATGTACACCACTCCACTGTATGCTACTCAACTGTACGCTACTGTACTGCATGCCAGGGAACTGTACGGCACTCCCCATCCTCCCACTCCACTTTATGCCATGCTGATTGGTTTAAAATAACATTTGCCTGTTAACATAAACCAAACACTACAACTGTAGTACATTAAGTCTGAAAAATACTCCTCTGTTGCTATTACAGTGCACTCCACTCCATTGTAAGCTACTCCTCTGTAAAGCTCTCCTTTCTATGGTACTGTACTTTATGCCACTGCACCTTACACCATCACACTGTACAAAACTCCACTATATGCTATTCCACTTTACAATGCTCCTATTCAGGCCACTCCGCTGCACGACACTCCGCAGTATTCCATTCAAATATAAAGTATTCCAGTAAACATAGCTACACTGTAAGCCTCTAAACTGTACCTTATTTAACTCTATGGAGCACATGCATCAACCCTAATTTTTGCGATTAGCAAATAGTGATTTTTAAGAAATCACTATGGTAATCTCAAAATGAAATGTATCAAAACAGGGTGCAAATAGCGATTTTCTAATTGTGATTCCTTAAGAATCACAATTGCAATTAGGGAATCGCCATCCGCTACTGCAACTCCATTCTTTCCAATGGGCATCAAGGCCCATAGGTGGGAATGGTCATGCATTGTCTAAATCCTGATTAACTAATTGGTAATTGCAAATTAGGTAATGCAGAGGCAAGGGTGCCAGGGGCCTAAGGCCCTCCTAGTAAATAAATGTGCACATGTTTGGCACGCATATGCCCTAGGGGCATGTGAAAAATGCAGTTTTGTGCATTTTTGAAAGTATACACATGGTTAACATCAACTTCAAATTGATGTCAATTAGCGTGTCCTAATACACAGTTTGCAATTAGGAAAGGCGTCTTGCATGAGCATTAGGGAATCACAAATTGTGATTCTCTATTTGCATTTGCAATTTAGGTAAATCACATGATCTTGTGATTACCTAAATTGTAAATCTGAAAACTTTCATGCATAGCAAAAGGCCATTTTGTGATTGCGAACACAAAATTACTTGATGCATGTGCCCCTATGTCAATCCACTGTACCCCACTCCACTGTTTGCGATTACAATGTAAGCTACTCTATTGTAATCTAGTCCACTGTATGCCAATCTAAGCCACTGCACTCTACGCCACTCCACTCCATACTATTCCAATTTACACCACTGCAGTGTATGCCACTCCACTGTAAGCTTCTTCAGTGTATGCTATTTCACTGTGTGGTACTCCACTCAACGCTATTCCACTGTATCACAGTCAACTCTACACCACACCCCGTTAGACCACTTCACCGTATGCTTTTGACTATATGCCACACTATTGTACAACAGTCCAGTTCAAGGTAATCCACTGTATGCCGCTTCACAATACGCCACTCCTCAGTACAGCGTTCCACTGTACCTATTCTACTGTATGCCAGTCCACTCTACACGTCTACACTGTACAAGACACCACTATATGCTTTTCCACTCTACAACACTTTAATGTATGCCACTGCACTCAACGCCTCTTCACTGTATCCCACTCCACTGTACAGTATTTCACTCTATACAACTACACTCTATGCCACTTAACTGTACAGTATTTGACTCTATACATTCCATTTTGTCCCACTCCACTATACACTACTTCACAGTACGTGACTTCAAGCTACTGCCCTCAACACCACTCCATGGTATACTATTCGAAAGTAGAGCACTGCAGTGTATGCAACTCCAGTGTATCATATTAAATGCATAGTTTGCATTTAGGAAAGGCTTCTTGCAAGTGTATGCTAGTCTTCTGCTTTGTATTCTAGTGTATGGCACTACAGTTATGCCACTCTACTTTACGCCACTCCTCTGCATGCCACTCCGATGTACAACACTGCACTGCACAGTACTTACTGTATGCCTTGCACTCTACATCGCTATACTATGTGCTACTGCACTGTACCTCACTACATTGTATGCCTCTACACTATACGCCACTTCACTCTACAGGACTTCACTGTATGATATTGTAATGTACACCACTACAGTGAATGGCACACACTGTCCCGTTCTCCAGTCTACCACACAGTACTGCACGTGATACCCTGTATGTAACCACACTCCACTCTACGCTATTCCATTCTATGCCACCTCAGTATATGTCACTGTACTGACCGCCACAACACTATACACTATTCTACTGTACGCCACTCTACTGTGCACCACTTAATTCTACACCACTCCGATGTTTATACATACTTATTAATCATTTACCTTCAAGTCTTTAAGCCTTTGCTGCCTGAACTCCCACAAAACAATACCAGAGGATGCAGATGCACTGGAAGAATTCTCTAGAGTTCTGTACCAGAAGACAAAACAGGCAAGCTTCTTATAGGCTGGCAAGATAATTTTTACCTTATTAGATTCAATGTTAACTTCTCAGTGTACTGCAGAACTCCTGAGTTTGTTGTTACGTATCTAGGGCTCTAGTGTAATTTTCCCGATTTATGCCCTTACATAGATATAACTTATCATATCCTTATATAGGCATAAGAATCATAACCATATTTAGACACAGCCAATGCAGTCCAAATACTACATGGCTACTTCCACCAAGCTCCCAGAGTACAATGAGTTCTTGAAGACAACCAGCCTTCAACAGTACAGGAATTCTCCCTGCTTCAGTATTGTTTTGTCCCAGAACTCCTGGAGTGTGTAAAGAACTTCGAGTTCTTGGTGACGTTAATATGTCCACCCTTACGTCAAACTCATCACCTTCCAGGTATAAATATACCAGCATCTGCCCTAGCAAAGACACAGTGGTTTTGGAGCAGATCGACTAACTACTTGCCCGACGCCCTGCTGTATGCGAGTGCCGAAGGAAGACGACCCTCCCTGCTGAGGCACTGAGAGAGACGCTGTCTTTTCTCCTGCCGAGAAATCCAGCTCCAGTGTTTCCCTGCTACCCTAGTGGGTTACTGGGAGATCGAGTCCTGAGAGAGAGATACAAGACCTACTTCATTCTATAACCAAGGTACAGAGTTGATTAGACCCTTAGAGAATTCTTGGATAGATTCTTGGCAGAAACTATTTAAGTCAAGCTACACCTCACTTACTTCTTCCCTTGTACTAGACTTAGGTTAGGTACACCGGGGTAGGCGTATTTTAGATGCACTAGTTGAGTACTTTTAGTCATTATTTATCATTGTATGTATTTTATCTATTTCATATAAATGCTTTTACAGTATTATTTCTTAATACTTTTTTTACTGTATGCACTTTACTTCATAGCAAGTATTACGATTGTAGCAATTCACTTCTCTTGCATGAGAAAGAAGACTGCTCAATAAATAACCTTTTTATTGAAAACGCCTGTCTCTCTATTTCTCTGCACTTCTGGTGAAACCAAGCATGCACGATTGACTGAGTGAAATAGCCATCTATTGTTTCTGCGACTCAGGAGATATATTTCTTATTCTTGGGGAACAAAGTTGTCATGTTATATGGTTGTCAGAAACTATTCCCTTCTTGTGTATTGGAGAAAGTTTCTAGTGACCTCTGAGCTAGCTGGCATTCACAATTAAGTCTAACATATTCAATAGAGACCTAGTTGACTTCAGTCCTACATCTAAACTGTCGTTTATTTTATTCCAATGTGCAGAGCCTATTGGGAATATAGGAACTACACTACAAGTTAGTACCGATGTAGCGGCAGACTTCCATAAAAATATATATATATCACCCAAACATTCAATTAACTATAACTTGCCATACGTAGATGTTTTAATTTCACCATTACAAATGGAATAAAACACCTGTGATAATATATAAATGTATGTTGGCAAGAAAACATTTTTGCACCTACTACTTACAAACAGGGTGAGTTATAGTTCATTGAATGTTTGGTTGATGTTACTATTAATATGTTAATGTTAAAGTATAAAATATGGTATATAATAATGTATTGCAGTACTGGGTTCAATTAGAAACTATAAGTATGATATTTGTAATGTTTTTGCAGTGTGAAAGTGTTGTTATACAAAAATAGATTATGTCACTTTTTTTTAGGGGGGAACATGTATATATTACCTACTGGTGGTTTCTATTCAAAAAGTGTTTTTTCTTTTGCTAATATCTTTGGCATCATTTGACGAATCTTCGCAAAATCTTCAAAACTAATGGCCCGCTCAGGTCAGCTCCGATCCTGAAAGTTTTGGGGTGATTCATCACGAGGGGGAGACAAAAAATGGGGGTCCCAAAATGCGTTTTCCCCATGTTAATTTCCATAGGAAAAATTGGAACAGACTATAGCCCGAACTGCTGAACAGAATTACACCAAATTTGGCAAAAAGGTAGCCCTTGGTTCAGAAAGAGACCTTTTTTTAAAATGGTGATCTGTTCAGTAGTTCCTGAGGAATTAGAAAAAGAAAAGTTTCGATATTTGAGCTCTGAGGAGGGTTCACGAACCCTCCCGAACACGAGCTTCATTCTGATTGGCTGCCAACACTCTAATTCAGAATGTGTCGGCAGCCATATTGTGACTCAGTCACTGAGTCACAAGAAAAGAGTCAAAACAAAAGGTGAAAAACAAGAAAAGGGGGCATGGTAGAAACACCCTGAGTCCCTAGGTCTGCTCAGGAGGTCCCACAAGGACTCCTAGAGCCCAAAAAAGAATTGTTTTTTAAACTGCAGAATTTGCGTTGGGGTCTCGAATCCTGCCGCGAAAATAAAATAAAACGAAGGGCGGGCTCCCAAGCTTTGTGTTTGAAAGCCAGCGGGTGGGCCAGGTCCTGGGGTCACTCGCAAATTAAATTACAGGGGCCCATGGGGCCCCCGCAGCCCCAGGGACTGCCACCTCCCTGGGGCCTATTTAATTAACTGCAAGGGGCACTACGGCCCCACACTGCCACAGGGACTGCCACCTCCCCGGGATAAATTAAATAGGGGTGGGGGCCTTGTGGGCCCCCACACTGCCCGGGGACCACCACCTCCTCGAGACACTCTGTAATGAAATGCAGTGGTCCTTTACGGACCCACAGGCCACAGAGACCACCACCTCCCCAGGGCTTAAAACATTGGGAGGAGGGCCACACAGCCTCCCTGCTGGAGCCCTTGATGGCCATGGGGGCGGCCATCCACCAAGGCCGGCTCCTGCAGTGTCCCAGGCTGCCCACCCCTGGGACACTGCTGTTTGCTATGGCAGGGCAGGAGCTGTCATAGCAAACTCTGCTTCGCTTCTTGGAAGCGAGAGCAGGAAACCTGCTCTCGCTACATGAAGCAAAGCAGAATTGCTTTTGAGCAAGGGGAGCTGCATGTTAGCAGCTCCGATTTCTCAAAAGCAACCCTGGATACCGCAGGAGGCGGGTAGCCGGCGGGACCGTGGGGTCATTGGGGATCCCCCCACAGTCCCCAATGGAGAGGCCAGACACCGGGGATGGGGTCCCCGGGGCCGGAAGTGGCCCCTGAGGGCCCCTATAATAATGTGTTTGTTTTTTTAACCGCGAAAAGACCGGCTACATTGGATGGGGTCCCCAGGGCCATAAGTGACCTGATGAGAAGGGCCACACAGCCCCTCCCAAAACAAAAAGTAAAACAAAAAGGCTGTCCATGCCCTGGGGGGTGGGGTCCCATGGGCCATAATTGGCCTCTGGAGGGGGGCCATGCTGTCCCCTTCTCCAAAATTATTTTAAAAAAAGAAAACAAGACTGCCAAACCCCGGGGTATGGGTTCCCAGGGGCCAAAAGTGGCCCAGGGATGAGGAGCCACGCAGTTCCCCCTCCCATAACAAAAAGAGGAACCGGCAACTCGCCGTAGGCACTGCCCTCTCCCTGCGCCACTCTGCAAACCTGCCCCCGGTGCATTCTAAGTTGAGGAATTAATTCCCCTTCAATTCTGAGGGTCCCTGGCGGCCACCTAGCCCACCAGTTACCTCCAGTAAGCACCACAGAGCTGTGTTGCAGAGAGGTGGTCTGAGGCCACACCCCTTTTTACACCACTCTGCAAACACGGCTTCTGGTGCACTGGTGGTGGGGCGATGAGGTCCCCTTGTGTCCTGCGTACCTCAGGACACCAGTGGACTTCATCCTCTGATCACACACATATATGCACACATACATAGATATACAATTAAGCACAAAGGTACCCCCTATTTTGTTGAGGCCTAAGAGGCGGGAAGGAAATAAATACAAAGAGAAAACCTCGTATCTGGCCTATCTTATTTCTCAAATGGTAAAGACTCTAAACAAAACATTTATTTTGCAGCATAGAAACTAAACACAAAATTTGTCTTGTATTGAGTTTTGTTTGTTTATCAAAAAAGATTTTTAGAATTTTTTTTATACTATTTTTTCTCACACTTTTTTGGTATTTATTGCAAACATAGTAATTCAGAAAACCAATTCACATTATTCTTTCAAATTAGGCAAAAACATCCTTAAACTTTTCTGAACAATAATTTGTATGTCCCATAAAATGTCTTAAAACTAGTCTGTTTCTTCAAGACACATTCCCCATTCTATCAGATATTAAATCATATACAGCCGGTATCACACCTGAATACCTGGGTTAGCATGACAACATCGAATCTCCCTCACGGATAATAAGATAGGCCAGATAAGAGGTTTTCTCTTTGCATATACATATATATATATAAATTCACTGAAAAAACATAGGTTTCAGGCACGTTATATTTAGAAATTAGCATTTAAAAAACCTTGGAAATTCACTGAAAAAACCACAGGTATCAGGGACATTATAGTTAGTTGGACATTTCACTCGTACATAACCAGAGAAATTCGGCTGTTATAGTTAGTAGAGATAACTACAACTCGTGCCCCCGCAATGCACTGCTGATGAGGTCGCATATTACATCACTCATGACATGGTGGTGACATCACTGATGACATCACTCATGACAACTCAAATGACATCACTGATGACATCACTAATGACATCATCCAGTGAATGTGTGTTTCTGTAAAGTTTAAATATGTTTTGTATAGATATATGCTAAGTTGTATTGAAGAATGAGTGGGTGTATAAGTATCTGAATGGATGATTTAGTAGGTGCGTGACTGACTATATAAGTGAGTGACTAAATATGTCTTACTGAATGCATGGGTTAGTGAGTAAACTGTGTAAATGTCTGTATCAGTCTATCAGTTGGTGTATTAGTGGCTGTATGTGATGGTGAGTAGCTACATGACTGTCTATATGGGTTATTGATTGGTTGTCTGAGTATCTCTATGGGTTCCTGAGTGACTCTGTGAGTTGGTGGGGGGTGGGTGACTGTGCATAGATGTGTGAGTGGGTGATTCACTGGGTGTATGGGTTCAAGAGTGTCTCTGTGAAAGGCTGTATGGGTGGGTGAGTGTGTGTATAAATGTGTTGGTGAGTGAATGGATGTCTCAGTGGAATATGTGTGAGTAACTTCATATATGAAAGGCAGTATATCCACCGATACACCCCGCTCCCTGCCGCTGCTCCCCCACAGCCCCACCCCCACTCCGTCCAGCATCACCGCTCTCCTCCCCACTCGCCATCCCGCTTCCGCCTCCCAGCTGCTCCTCCCTCGCTCCGCCCCCCCACTACGCCACTTATGGCGGAGTCCACATGCACGTGCAGCGTTCACGCTCAGTGGGCGCGCCAAAGGCACGCCAAAGGCAAGCCCGTCTGCGCCTGGACCGCACCCAGCGCCAGAACCCCTGGTCCCCGCAGATGCCATCCCACCCGCCGGACGTACGCCGCTGCCACCCTCATCGCACTCAACACCGGCCGGATCCCCGGCTGCCACCAAGCCACCCCAGGACACACCCACGGACCCTTCACCTGCCAATCCTGCAAGTTCTCCTGCATACGGACCTGCACCGCACCCGCTCCCACCAAGCCGAGCACCAACAGCAACCACCTGAAGTACATCCTGCTCAACACCCGCTCCGTCCACAGACATGCCATGGAACTATGGAACCTGCTCGACACCACTTCTCCAGACGTCGCCTTCCTCACAGAAACCTGTATGAACGCCTCCTCAGCACCCGACATCGCCATCCCGGACGGATACCAGATCACCCGAAGGGACCGCGTCAACCGACAGGAGGACCATGTCATGAGTGATGTAATATGTGACGTCATCAGCAGTGCATTGCACGCGCAAGTTATAGTGAGTCCAACTAACTATAACGTGGTAATTTCAATGGTATTATGTCAGTAAAATTTCCAGCTAACTATAACTGGTGTGAAACCTATGGTTTTTTCAGTGAATTTAATAGGTTTTTTAAATGCTAATTCCTAACTATAACTGGTGTGAAACCTATGGTTTTTTCAGTGAATTTAATAGGTTTTTTAATAGCAAATCTCTTTTGGTATGAAATTTAATATTTTTTATAATGAATTTTATATTGTATATTTATGTAATACTATTTTTTTTATGTATATATTTTTATTTTTTTTATTTTTTTGCCCCGGAGCGCTCCCGGGGCGCGTACCGATGCGCTTACCAGTAAGCGCAGTTTTGTCGCGCCCCGGTTCGCGTACCGGTGAGCGCCCCGTTTGCGCTATTGCCGCAAACGAAAACATCATTGTGACGTATCACGTAGCCGCGTGATGCCTGTTATCACGTATCACGCGTAAGCGCACCCGGAAGGGCTGGAGCACATACGATCGCGCTACGTAAGCGCTCCCAGGGCGCGCCCTGACACGCTTACGCTACGCGCCCCCGGGGTGCATAGCATCAGCGTGTCAGGTCATGTGACCTGAAAATAACACTTTTCATTGGTTCAGAACACTTTTGGTTTCTAAATGATGAAATCCCGGGTCATGTACCCTGAAAATAACACTTTTCATTGGTTCAGAACAGTTTTGTTTTCCAAATGATGAAAGCCCCACCTTTTTTCCTCATTCTCACTTTGTTGTTTGAGGGAGGAAGACCTGCTTCTATTGTTAGAGAAATGGCTACAGTAGCAGCATTAGCTGGAGCACCTGCACCACCACCACCACCACCACCACCACAAGGACCACCACAACATCACATTGGTGGTCAAGAAGAAGAGGAGGAGGAGGAGGAGGAGGAGAGAAGGCAGAGAAGGCATTTCCTGCCTGAAGACAATGCCCCATATAAACCTAATGATCACTTTATATGGGAGTTTTTTTAAATCCCAAGGGGTGCAAAGAAGGTAAACGCTGCAATGGTGACTTGTCTCATCTGTGGCGCTGTACTATCCAGGGGGAACCCTGCAAAAAAATATGAATTTGGGAATCACACAATAATTCCGCACATGCAACGATTGCACCCCAATAACTATTCTGCAGCAGAAGGGAGAGAACTGTGCAGAAACCTTCCACAATCGTCTGCCAGCACCTCAACAACCAAAGAACCCACTCCATCTGGTCCAGAGGCAAGTCAGATGGTTCCAAACATACAAACTAAGTTTGGTGATTTCAAATTTGTTTGCATATATTGTGGCAAAACCATTACTTATGGTGAGAAGAGTATTACCCTCATCAACATTGCTGGTTATAACCACAAGTGCCTGAAGAAACCCTAATTTTTTTCCTGTTTTTTTTTGCTCCAGTTGAGCCGTTTATAATTCCCTGTTTTTTGTTTCTCCCCATCAAAAATAAAAAAAATATAAAACTGTTCAGAAAAGCCAAAAAAGTAAAAAAAATCAAAAAAACAATAAAAAAAATATAAAACAACAAAAAGAATAAAAAAACAGTTCTTTTTAGAACTACCTCCAATTCACAAAAAAAACCTACATTTTTAAAAAACTCTGTCATTCTTTTTTCTCCTGGGTATGCTCCCCGGTACGGTCCGCAGTGCGCTTACCGGGCGCTCCCACCGCGCAAATAAAAAAATATCTATTTTTTTTTTTGCCCCGCGAGGTCCTTTTATGGCCCCCACATTAAACCTAGGTGGTCAGGGGGGGTCTAGCCTGCCCCCTTTTGGTCATTCCCTTCTTTGTTTTAGCCACCTCTTGTGTCTCGATCCTACCGAGACACAAGATGGCGGCCGCTCCGGACTGTTTGGAATGTTTACAGACACCCTAGAGCCAATCAGCTTTCCGCGCGCGAACTCGCGTAGCGCACTGGTGAGCGCCCCGGTGCGCGTACCGGGGCGCGCTTATAGATATATATATTTTTTTGAACCTAAATTACTCAAAATCCATTGGAGCACATATCTTGAGACATAGCAAAGCCACATCGGGCTACCAGTCCCTACAATTTGGCCACGTTTCGTGGAAATCCATTCAGCCGTTCGGGCTAAAAGTGAGGTCGACCGCCCTGTGGAAATTAACATGGGGAAAACGCATTTTGGGACCCCCTTTTATCTCGGCCCCCGCTTGACGATTCCCCCCTAAACTTTTCAGAGAAGGACCGGAGCTCGAAGAGGCCATTTTGAGGAAATTTTCAGGCAGATTCGTCAACCGGCGCCAAAGTTATTCCAAATAGAATTTTGAGATTTAACATTGAAAAAAATCCTAACTATAACTACCTACTGGCGACCGCCAGTAGGTAATATATATATATATATATATATATATATATATATATATATATATATATATATATATATATATATATATATATGTCTGCTTCAACAATCCCTCCCCGCAATCCTCGGGAAACAGGAGGCAGCACTCCAAAGATAGGTTACACAAAGTTCTTTTAATCTCTCACAAAGCGCTTTCGGCACTCGGCCTTCGTCAGTAATGAGACGCTGGCAACAAACATCAGCTTGCATTTAAACACCCGCGTTGCACGGGTAGTAAACATAAAGATAGGACTACCATCACAAATCAAAATTGAAAAAGTGGCGGTCGCCATCTTAGAGTGGTTGTAGTCGTAATGTGTTAATCGCATATGCTATCAATAATACACAAGTGTATACCATGGGAGGCAGATCCTTCTCATACCTGGCAGCTAAAACATGGAACTCACTCCCCACTTACCTTCGCCTTACCCAGAACCACCTAGCATTCAGAAAGCAACTCAAAACGTGGATATTTGACAAGTAATCCTTCTCCCCTCCCTTAGCGCCTTGAGACCCTCTGGGTATGTAGTGCGCTATATAAATTCTTTGACTTGACTTGACTTGACTATCCAATTATTGAAAAAGCACACTAAGGCCATTATCAACCCACAATGCGACTGTATAACTTAGGTCATAGAATCACGCCCTGGATGGGCAAGTACAATTTCAGACGGCGTCTGCCAATTCAGAGTGGGTGCAAAATGCAATTATATCATACAAATATAACAGTGTTAGAATGATATGGAGATCGAAATTGATCCCAAACGCCATATGGCCACAATATTAACTCAAACTCATAGTCCCACTTTCCTCTTTATGTTATAAAGCCCTGGATGGGCATAAATCAATCATAATGTCTGCAACGTATCACAACCCTCATGGAAAAAATTCATTAGAAATTCATTCATCATTCTAGTTGAAAACCATTAGAGAACATGAAACAATGTTACTGTCAATTCAAGTCAAATCATCCCAGGTGTACAGCTAGATCCTCATGCATGTTCAGTCCAGTTGGCATTTTACTTAACAAGTCTATAATATATCGTGATTCCAACCGCCTTAACTTTAAGAGTCTGTCACCACCCCTAACACTCACAGGGACAGAGTCCAAGCAGAAGAAAGTAAGCAATTCTCTGTTGCGTGCATGCTCTTTATCAGGCTGGTGCGAGTGGAGCGGATATTTATATATATATATATATATATATATATATATATATATATATATATATATATATATATATATATATATATATATATATATACATATATATATATATATCAGCTCCAAAAGTCCCTCCCCGCACTCAAACGGGAATCAGGAAGCAGCACTCACAGGGTAAACTCACAGTAGTTTATTCTCTTAAAACGCGCTTTCGGCACTCGGCCTTCCTCAGTAATGAAACGGAGAACACGGCAAACACTTTCCATTTAAACCATCACGTGTCAAATCAACTCGACATAGAAATAAGACTCGATGATGGAAAGATAGCCACCATCTTAGAGTGGGTCAGTGATTGGATAATGATATAACATATATACAGAATACCACGAGATACATACAATTCATGAGTATCTAAAAATCAAATAGATCGCATTATGGCTCGATAAAGTGTGCTATCAATATCACGCCCATAATGGGCTATACAATATATATCCTGCTGTCATCAGACCTGCACCACCGGTGCAGTTATACTGCCCTGTATGGGCAAATGATCAACCCCATCGAGATAACGTGATGGTACAAAAAGTCAACCGAATTATGTGTAACATACAACCATTCATATATAAAATAGAAGATAGAAGATAGAAGGGAGCAAAAATTATGGTTAATCATTCACATTTCATATTTACCATTTCAGTTATATTAAATGGACAGCCAAGTCCTCATGCATGTTAAGTCCCATAGGCATTTTGCTTTGCAGATCGATTATATATCTCGATTCAAGTCGCCTGAGTTTTTGTAATCTGTCCCCCCCCCTCACACTAAAGGGGACAGAATCTAGACAAAAGTACGATAACAGATCCCTGTTCCGTGCATGTTCTTTATCGAAGTGTCTAGCTACAGGATAGCTCACATCTGCATTCTGGATTGCTCTCTGGTGTTCTAAGATTCTTAATTTCACTGGATTCGTGGTACTGCCTACATACCTTCTGCCACAAGGACATGTCAGACAATACACAGCGTATGGCGTAGTACAGGTGACAAATTTTTGTATTTTTCTAGGCTGTTTCACCCCTGGCACATGATATTGTACAGTGCGTTTACTTGCTTTGCACGCCTTGCAGCGACCACAGGGAAAAAAACCTTTCATGGGTTCTGACTTGGGTTTAGGTTTGAACTCTTCATGGTGACTATGGACTAAATAGTCTTTCAATGCTCTTGCTTTCCTAAAAGTCACCAAAGGATAAGAGGGTAAATCTTGTTTTATGACATTATCCGTCATCAGGATATTCCAATGCTTACGCATTTTGCGTTTGAGATCTGCAGCATTACTAGAATAGGTCGTGATAAGTCTAAACGACCCTCCATCAGTTTTCTTGTCTATTTTATCTTCTAACAACCCTTTCCTTTCTAGGTTGTGAACCTTGCTCAAAGCCTGCCTGAGTACCCCATCTTTGTACCCCCTAGCTTTGAATCTTTGTATGCTGCTGCTCGCCGCTTTCCGGAACTCCTGTTCTTTAGTATTGTTCCTCTTTATCCGAAGTAATTCTCCATACGGTATACTATTTACTAAACTCTTCGGGTGGCTGCTGGTCGCAAATAAGGTGGAATTCCCAGCGGTCGCCTTATGGAAGAGTTTAGTTTGTAAACTTCCATTCTCCACAAAAACTGTTAAGTCGAGATAATTTACTTCAGTTCGACTCACTTCTCCTGAGAACTTCAGATTATTGTGATTGGTATTGAGTACCTCAATGTATTCTTTGGCCAATTCGACTGAACCCTCCATAACTATAAAGAGGTCGTCGATATACCAGTACCAACATTTCACAAGGTCATACCATTTCTTATTACCAGGCGACCAGGCTACCTGCTCCTCCCACCACCCCACGAATAAATTCGCAAAGCTGGGGGCGTAGCAGGTACCCATCGCCACTCCCGTAAGCTGTTTAAATAAGTCCTTACCAAAGAAAAAGATGTTATTGTTTAGGCAGAATCGTAGAAATTCGAGCAGCATCTTATTATGCTCAAAATATTTCACTGGTCTACTCTCCAGAAACCAGGAAATAGCTGCCAGCCCTTCTTCGTACGTAATACACGTGTACAGGCTGGTAATGTCAATAACCAACATAGTATACCCATCACACCAATTGATGCTGTTAATGCAGTTCAAAAAATGTTTCGTGTCCTTAAGATATGATTTGAGATTAACCACATGGGGAGAAAGAAAAGAGTCTATATATATTGACAAATGCTCTGTGAGGCTACCTTGAGAAGCTACAATAGGCCTACCAGGGGGATTCAATAGGTCCTTATGTACCTTAGGTAGGTAGTAGAAAGTAGGAGTTACTGGATTTAGGCATCTTAAAAATAAATGTTCATCACAACTCAGCATATCTCTATTATACCACTTAAGAATCATATCATGGTATTCCTTAATGCTGGTATTGTATACAGATTCCGTGACTTTCATATATGTGGTGGGGTCGTTAAGCTGACGTAGCGCTTCCTTTTCGTACTGTAGTTTAGTGAGCAAAACAATATTCCCTCCCTTATCCGAGGGTTTGCACACCAAGGAAGAGTCCTCACATAACTTTTTAAGTGCCAGATGCTGTTTATTAGTGAAGTTCTGCTTCTCATGTTTGAATTTCATAGTACTCCTCAAATTGCGCAAATCTTGGATCACAGCCTCAGAGAAAGTGTCTATAGCATCCGCCCCCATCACGGGCATGAAAGTGGAAGTTGGTTTGAAAGTCGTAGCACCACCTTTCTGCTGAACTTCCATATCCTTAACCAGCTATGTGTTCCTCAGATTAGAAACTTCGTCCTCCTCCGCCTCAATCCTGAGTTCTTCTAGAGATCTAATACCAGCCAGATCTCTACAGGTCAATGTATCATCCTCTGTACTTCCAACAGTCATTGGTTTCGCCGGTTGAGGTTTCAATTTAAAGTATTTATGCAATTTCAGTTTACGGGTAAACTTAAAAAGATCGATGCGTGTCTGTGTGAACTCCAAGTTTTTCTGTGGGCAGAACGTGAGTCCAAGTTTGAGGATGCTTTGCTCTTCATCAGTCAGGGTCTTAGGTGTCAGATTGACTATGGTTAGATTGTCCATAGCTTCTACGTCTTCTTCTTGTAGAAGTTCTTCCTGCTCCTGGTTAAGGGTGGCGAGCCTACGATGTTTCCGGCTCCAGCCCCCCCTCCTCGTCTTCCTCTTGGTCCTCTTTTTTCCGGGGGTTTGCCCCTTCCCCCCTGGAATTGTTGTTTCCGCATCACCTGATACTCCTCGTGAAAAGCCGACGACTCAGGTAAACCATCTTGGCCGTCTTCGCTAGACACTTCGTCACCCGTAACTGACGATTCCGAAGTTTCTGGAACTGTAGCAGTTGCTGCCGGTTGCTTCTTTTTCAATTCCTTTCTGGGTTTATCATATTTTTTCGAGAAGGTTAGAACTCTTCCCATGCTATAGTCTCTCTCGTCTCTTTCAAATTTTTCTTCTTTTCTTTGTTTAATCTTTTCTTCATATTTCTTTAAACGTTTTTTCATTGCTTCCCGTTTTTCTTCTAATTTCGATTGATCTTCTTCTTTGGCTAGGTCATGTTCAATGTCTTTAATTTGTGCTAACGCTTTATCTCTGTCGCTCCAAGCAAAGCGCACCAATATCGTAAGACTCCCCTTACAGGACTGGGCAGTGTGTTCAGCCCATGCATCCAATAATAAGGGTCCGGATTTTCGTATGCCAGGATCGTGTAAATCCTAAGTCCTCTCGGGACACGGTCAACATCAATATAATTCTGGAGAGAGGTGGCCTCCCACCATTTTCTACATTCTCTCCCATATAACCGCTCCAATGTCATTAGTTTGGCATTCAAATCCGTTACATTTTTGTTTAGGGTTTCCGGTGCTCCTCCCTGTGCCCCATCAGTTTTGTTTTTGTTTTTGAACATGCCTTGCTCAGCTTTACGCCGCTCCGTTTCACAAAACATTACTCCTGCTCGTAGTCACAGCCGCAACCACGATATTCATATAGTGAGCCCTGATGCCAGCAACAATCTGACATTCGTTTATTGGTAACAATCGGAGATTGCCTTACCCGGTGTAGCCTTAAATCGCCTCGTTATTCCAATCCTTCCAGAAGGCGATGGACACCGTGTGGGACTCCGTTGATATATCCAAAGTCGTCAACGTTGATGTGCGACGGGAATTAATATCCACGCTCCACTTGCACCTGCCTGTCGCACTCATAGGCTGGTGCCTGCTAGTCGGGGGTGCACCCGACAACAATATCGACTAGCAGGCACCAGACTATGAGTGCGACAGGCAGGTGCAAGTGGAGCGTGGATATATATAAATATATATATATATATATATATATATATATATATATATATATATATATATATATATATATATATATATATATATAAAATATTATCTATACTATCGCACAGACAATGGCCGCTTCTGGATCCAGTGCTTAACCGGCGGTAGAGCCTTACTGCATTAATATTTCCCAAAAATCTCCTACTGAAGATTAAATGGACCGGAGTGCCGCAAGGCAAATTTGAGGAAATTTTCAGGCAGATTCCTTAACCAGCGCCACAGTTATTCCCAATAGAATGTTGCGATCTCCCTATTGAAAATAATCCTAACTATAACTACCTACTGGCGACCGCCAGTAGGTAATATATATATATATATGTATATATATATATATATTACCTACTGGCGGTCGCCAGTAGGTATATATAGTGAGGATTTTTTTGAATAGGGATTTCTGAAAATTCCATGTTGAATAACTTTGGCGTTGAAGGACGGAATTGGCTGAAATTTTCAGGACAATGGCACATTTTGTTTCTGAGCGTCCCCTGAAAGCTTGGGGGGGTTTCGTGAAGTGGGCCCAAGAAAAAAGGGGGGCCCCAAAACGTGTTTTTAACATTGAGTTTTCCATAGGGCGGTTGGACTCACTTTTAGCTCGAACGGCTGAATGGATTTCTATGAAACTTGGCAAAATTGTAGGGACTGGTAGCCCGATGTGCCTTTGATAGGTCTCAAGATATGTGCTCCAGTGGATTTTGAGAAATTAACGTTCAAAGAAATATATATATCTGTGACAGCGTCCCAGTTAGCGCCCCGGTTCGCGTACCAGACGCGTAACGGAACTTCGCGAGGAGAAGCGGATTGGCTCCCCGGTGACTGTGAACATTCTAAACAGTTCGGAGTGGCCGCCATCTTGTCTCTCGGTAGGATCGAGAGACAAGAGGTGGAAATAAACGAAGGGGGAAATGAATGAAAGGGTGCAAGGTAGACCCCTCCTGACCCCCTATGATTGATGTGGGGGCTATTAAAGGGCCCCGTGGGCAAAAAAATTGAAAATACAAAATTCTGATTTTTCGCGGTGGAAGCGCTACCCGGTACGCAAACCGGGTAGCTTACCGGTAGCGTAACGGGAGTCCGCCATCTTGCGTTAAGGTCTAATTTGGACACAAGATGGATGATAAACAATGCTGGGATTGTGTAAAAGGGGGCAAGGGAGACATATCCTGACCCCCTAGGTTTTGTGAGGGTGGATGAGGAGGCCCATATATGTCCAAAAAAGAAAAAAAAATTCAAATTTTCGCGCGGTTAGCGCCCGGTGCGCGAACCGGGTAGCGCTCCGGAAAGCGTAAATCGTGAAAATTAGTTTAAAAAAAAGTTACATTTAAAATGTATTTAGAGTAATCATAGTTAGGGTAGCTCTGAAAAGAGCTTTTAGGTCTGTGGAAGATTTAGGTACTTATAAGTAGGTACCAATACACAGTCTTAAATTCTGGATGAAAACTCTGTTCCCCTTATCTGAGAAGTGCACACCATCTTCTCTGTAGATATCTTGCATGTAGTAATGCAAGTTATTGTTGTAGATGGAGCCCATTCCATGGTCTCTCATGTAAGCTGAAACAGACTTATTTACATGCTTCCTCGCTTTCTCAATTTGTGGACAAAATTGTTTGGACCACCTCCATTTCTGTCTTTGGCATATATTGGAATATACCAAGGCAGTTTGAGGAAAAAGTGCCATCAATTGCTCAAAGGTGTCCTTTAAAAGCATTTCCAGACCTACCCCAGTCAAAGTGCCCAAATCATTTCCTCCACAGTGCACTATTATGAGGTCAGGGTTTGGCAAATGCAAAAAGGTTTTCACCAATGGTATCAATTGATGACATCTCAATCCTCGGTGGCCAATCCATTTGATTTCCACATTTTGTAAATTGAGGTTGTGTAAATTTCTGTTATCAACATACCTGTGAGCCCAGTGGATGTAGCTATGTCCAAGTATCCTGACAGAAAACATGGTAAGAGGAGGTTCTGCTGCAGTCAGATGAAGTGTGGGAATGAAATGGCAGTTGGAACAGTAGGAGTTTGTAATGAAAAAAATTGTGGACTTTCAGTGCTACTGATTCAGTAGCAGTGATTGGTGGATTTTGATTGCTGAAAACAGAAAGTTAGGGTGCATGGATGTGTTCTTTGAAAGATGTAATTCGAATGGTTAAGAAAAATCATTTTAAGAAACATTGCACTGGATAAGCAGGTGTACTGAGAGTTCAGAGTTCATTTGAAACATTGTTGTGTGAACTTTTAAACATGAGAGGTCTTTCAGGAGGTAGTTGCTATGGAAAAAAGGCAGAAAGGGCAGAGGGGGAAGGGTGTTGATTTGAAAAAGTGGGGGTAGAGTTTTGATTGGGTGACATGAGAGATATGTGTGATGAATTACAGCATTTCTGTGCCATTGTTGGTTGCAGCCTCTGGAGTGCATACCCTTTGCTCTGCTAAAGAAAAATTGGTGTGTGTCTGAGACTGTTTTGAAATTCAAAAAGCATTTGCTAAGGTGAGAAAAGATTCATTTAATTTAGATAGAGACTAGTATGCTTTAGGGAGAAAATTAGGAAGAAAGTTGTGTATTTAAAATGTTGCTTTGTGTCAAGTGTTTTACAAAAATATTTTGTTTCTTTGAGAAATTGTAATTGGAAATAATGTGAAGTATTAGTACTGACAGGGTGTGCTTGTACATAGGAGCTGTGCTGTGTTTTCAAAATATGACTTGAAAATCGTTTTTAAGGAAAAGGAATGCTTTTTAAATTTAAGAGAAGGAAAAAATGGTGTCTGCTTTTTTAAACAAATATTTCACTTGCCCCATGATTCAGGGAGAATAATTTGTTTACTTGATGTGTTTAAAAACGTTTCTTGAAGTCATTTAGGTTTCTTGATATGTACTGCAAGAGTTTCATAGCCAGTATGGGGCATGTTTACAAGGCCTTTGAGACACTTTCAAGTTATTTTCCCCATGTTAAAAGTGACGCAAAAGTGGTGCAAGGGCCTTGTAAATACGCCCTCATGTGTGTTAGGGCATTTTAAGTCACTTCCCCATGAATGGGGAGAATAATTTACTTACTTGATGTGTTTAAAAACGTTTCTTGAAGTCATTTAGGTTTTTTGATATGTACTGCTAGACTTTCATAGTCAGCATGGGGCATATTTACAAGGACTTTGAGCCACTTTCACGTCATTTTCCCCATGTTAAAAGTGACGCAAAAGTGGTGCAAGGGCCTTGTAAATACGCCCTCATGTGTGTTAGGGCATTTTAAGTCACTTCCCCATGAATCTGGGAGAATAATTTGCTTACTTGATGTGTTTAAAAACGTTTCTTGAAGTCATTTAGGTTTCTTGATATGTACTGCTAGAGTTTCATAGCCAGCATGGGCCATATTTACAAGGCCTTTGAGTCATTTTCATGCCATTTTTCCCATGTTTATAGTGACGCAAAAGTGGTGCAAGGGCCTTGTAAATACGCCCCCATGTGTGTTAGGCCATTTTAAGTCACTTCTCCCATGAATCTGGGAGGATAATTTACTTACTTGATGTGTTTTAAAATGTGTTTTTTGACTTAAAATGGCTCAAAGGCTTTGTAAATATGCCCCATACTGGCTATGAAACTCTAGCAGTACATATTCTGTCTATGCTGCTAAATTACCATAGGTCGAATTGACAACTAGTGTGTTAATTGCTTGCTTACTGTTATTGGTTTACTGTTTGGTAATAGTGGTTAATACCATTTTTTTTTTAATTTACCACTGATCCAACTCAAGATCTTTTGAAAAATTCAAACATGCCCTCAAGGCAAAGGAAAAGAAAAGAAGCAAAGTGACTTACACCCCACCTTGGTAAACCTTTGCAGCAGTCCTCTACAATAAAAACTTGTCAAGTCACCAAAAAAACTGCGGGTAAGACAACAAAATCTTTTTTAAGAAACATTTGCAGACGAAAAAGTATCACTACAGAACATGTTTTAGTCCAGAAAAAGAGAGCCAATTTAAATGGGAAGGAAAGGCCCCTCAAAAATGTTACTGCTAGAGCAGGAGATAACTCTGTGCATGGTAGTAGAAGGAAAAATCTGTTTAGAGACATTCGTAGACGAATGTTCCGCAACAGGATATTTGGCAATTTGTTAAAAAATATTAAGAAAGGTCAACAGAAAGTGGCTTTTTATAAGAGAAAGAAAAATGTAGAGAAAATTATTGATCAGGCTTTCGAAATTAAGCGAAAGTTATTTATTTTGATAATCAATAGAATTAGGAAACTAAACAAGGCAATTTATGATTTCAAATCAAATAGTAGATGGAAGAGAACAGTTAATCGTAGTAATTTTTGTGAAGTTTTTAAAGGAGAATGGATGCATAGTTCAAGTTGTGAGGCATTTTTTAATGAGGAGAGTTATTTCCAGGACAATGATTTGGTGCATGCAGTTGACACCAGTGGTCGAGCATATGAGGTGAAAGACGGTTGTCCGGTTGAAAAAGAAAAACTTGTGTCAACAGAGGCAGAAGAGGTGTTAGGTAATGAAGTTTTAGGAAGACGTCCTAAGGGACCAGTGTACACCTGGAAGTGTAGTAGTATTTGCAGTGTGCGACAGGATTCCATCAATTTGCTTTGTGATTTTGTACGGACATTTAATAAGAAAAGTTTAAAACAGAAAATGAAGTTGTTGCAAGAATTAGATCCTTGCAGAGTGAGAGAAGTGACAGGTTTGCATGGTCATTCACTGGCTTGTCTTTCCAGGAGAGTATGCCAGAGTGTTTTTCATCATTTCAGGATGCTAGCAGTGCATCATAATAAAGTGAGGAAATTAGTTAGAATGTTGTATTATGCTAAGAGTCCAGAAATTATGCTTAAACAATTAAGCACTGCTCTTTTGCATGGTTCTGAAGTAGATGTGAAGAATATTTGTGAAGAAATTGAGTTTTGTTACTTTGCTAGTAATGAGAACAATGTTGAAATTGACCCAGTAGAGGAAGGTAATGTGGAAGAGAGTGTACAGTTTTTCAGTACAGATAAGTTTCACAAGGAAATTTCCACGTTTATGGTGAAATCAAGTGAGAGGCCTAATTTCACTTGTGTGTGTTGTCGACGGACTTATTATAAGAATCAGACTAAGTTAGTGGATTTATATACAAAAAGTGAAATGGTAAACAATAGTGAATGGAAGGATTTTGCAACATACTTGATGGTAGAAAATCGTTTTGATTTGGGATCAGATCAACGTATGTGTACTTATTGTTTTAACAAATTAAATCAAAACCGGATGCCTGCTAGAGCGGTTCATAATAATCTGGAATTGGTTGACATTCCTTCTGAACTGAAGGATTTAAATACTTATGAATCTATTTTGATTCAAAGTGTCCATCCTTTTCAGGCTATTGTTCGAATGGAGCCTAAGACAGGGAAATTGCCTCCTTCAGGTTTACAGAGAGAATTAAAGGGAAGAGTTGTTTATTTGCCTCTGGATTTGAAGAAAAATATTGATACAATTGGTGTAGACAAAGTGGAAGAGGAACCTCTGGTTATCCTAGTTAATGGGGTTCCGACAAAGAGTAAGAAAATCTGGCAAGATTTAGTGGATGTTAGGAAAGTCAAAAAGGCAACGTTGTATTTGATGAAAAACAATGAGTACTACAAGAATGTATGTGTTGCAGAAGACGAACTAAGTGAAGAAGAGGACAGCGATTTGTGTACTGGACAAATAGAGAAAGTAGATGCCTCTAAAAATGAAGAAATATATGAACATTATAGTGTTCATCCTTTGCATTCTAAAGAAGTCATGGCGACTGCTATTGAGTTGTTTCAAATGAAACAAGCCAAAGGGAGTCCCATTAGTGTTTGGGAGGAAAGTTTGGAAGCTCGGTGTTTCCCACAGTTATTTCCAACAGGTCGAGGAGGAAGATATGATGAGCGACCTGATCAAATTCCTGCTTCTGAATACCGGACTTTACGATTGTATGCAGAAGATCCTAGGTTTCGTCAATGCATTCCCTATTTGTTTCATCTACTGTATGAAAGTGATCTGTCTGGACTGTCTTATGCAGTGAACCACATCCTGAAAAGTGGTGTACAGCTGCAAAATATCTCGGCAAGGGAGTTTATGGATAAAGTCAATGTGCAAGACAGTATTTTGGATTCTCACCTGATTAATCTCATGGCATGTCAGCGTACCACTAATGAGTATTGGTACCGTCGTCATGGTGACTTAAAATGTATGCTGAGGAACTTAAGAACTCCCACATGGTTCCTCATTCTCAGCTGTGCCGAGTATGGCTGGGAAGACTTACTTGAATTTCTACGAGAGGCAAATGGAAACATTGAAAATATCGAATTCAAGACACCCGGAGAACTGTGCTCTTTGGATCCAGTCAATGTTTGCAGGTACTTCAATCATAGATTTGAAGCTATGATGTCTTTCATTACGAACAAGAAAAATCCACCTCTTGGAGAGGTGTTGGATTTCTTCTGGAGAAAGGAGTATCAAGCAAGAGGTGCTCCTCATATACATATGCTGCTATGGATCAAAGATGAACCCAAATTTGGAACAGACCTGGATGACTTAGTGATGAGTTTCATAGAACAGTATTCTACATGTGCTGTTCCAAAGAAAAAGGAAGACAAAAGTTTAAGAGAACAAGTTTTACGCTTTCAAAACCATCGTTGTGGAAAGTACTGTCGTCGTAAATTCAGAAACAAGAACAAGTTCTATACAAAATGTCGTTTTGGGTTTCCAGGATCAGTAATATCTGAAGGAAGAGTGAACAATTTGATGTCTTCGCTGCGACATAATGTGACGAGGAAATCACCCAAAAATACATACAATTTAAAAAGAAACGAAGAGTCCAAGTACATCAACGACTACAACCCAGTGATTTTGTCCATGTGGAATGCTAACATGGATATACAGTTTGTGGCTGACAACTGTATGGCTCTGGGTCGGTATGTGACGTCTTATATCACAAAAAAAGAAAAGACAGAACTGAAGGATATGTGGGATGACATTTCACATGAAAAGAGCCTCAGTAAGAAGTTGTACAGTTTCAGTCTAAAGATGTTGTCGCATCGAGAAATCGGAGCATACGAATGTTCTGATCGGTTATCTTCAGCAAGTCTCTATGCCAAATCTAGGAGTATAATTTGGGTGAGTCTTGGTCTTGCTGCAACACATAATCGAGTTCTGAAACCTGTACGGGAAATTGAGTATTTGGCAGGGAAGGAGCCAAACAGTACAGATATTTTGAAGACCAACATGTTGGATCCACATTATCCAAATAGAAGCAGTCACCTCGAGAATGTTTGTCTGTATGAGGTTCTACAAAATTACATATTCAAGAGGAACATCAAAGAAGATATTGATAAAGGAGTGTATGCTGTAATTGGAAGTGAAGGATGTCTGGTCAAGCAAAGAAAATGCCAATTGGTAAATCATTGAAAATTGAATTGCGAATCTCCTGAAAGAAAAGAGTTTTTCTATTTAGCTCTTTTGCAACTTTTCAAGCCTTGGCGTGCAGAAGAGGAACTGCTTGGAGATTTCCTCTGTTATGAAGATTCTTTCAATGCAGTCAAGGAGTCCATAGAATGTCCTGTTTTTCCAAAATATCTAGAAATGTTGAATGCAGAAATCGAGCAGGAAGCAACAATTGCAGCCGAGATTGCTAGAGACAGTTCTCAGGACAGTCAGAGTTCCACTTCATTGAGTCAGGATCCACTAGGAGTACCAGTTATCGAAAATGAAGCTGCCACTGCCATGATTGAAGTGGAAAGAGCCATGGCACATGCTCAGGAAGATGCGGTTAACTTAGAAGATTTGGAAAGACAACCCAACGTTGAGCAGAGGAAAATATATGACGAAGTTACCAACCAAATTGATCATGGATTAAGTCATGAGAAGAAAGAGTGCTCATGTACGTCGTTGAAGCCTGTCCGACTGTATGTGAGTGGAGAAGCAGGAACTGGAAAAAGTTTCCTCATTAAAGCAATTTCATGTTATTTGCAGAAAAGGACTGAGTCATCGCTGTCATGTGTTGTCACCGCTCCAACTGGTCTGGCAGCACATAACATTAAAGGTATTACTTTGCATCGTCTACTGATGCTGCCAGTGGAGCATGATAACAAATTACAATACCACAAGTTATCTGGAGATGCTTGTTGTGAAGTTTCAAGAGTCCTAAAGAAGATGAAACTTCTTATCATTGACGAAGTAAGCATGGTTTCCGATGTCATGCTTGCCTTTGTGCATTTGAGAGTGCAAGAAGTTCTTAAAACAGAGTATGATGTGTTATTTGGTGGCAAACACATCATTGTTTTCAGTGATCTTCTGCAGCTGACACCAGTAAAAGGACAACCAGTGTTTAAATTACTTACGCATGAAGATACCGGAAGTGCCTAGGGAGCATTGGCAACGTCAATATATGGTTAAACTTCAATTATGCTGAACTGCGTGAAAATATGCGTCAGGCGAAGGATGAAGATTATAAGAATATTCTACAAGATGTTAGAATTGGAAAAGTGACTGAGCATGGGAAGGAAGCTTTACATGCACGATTATTGTCAAATTTGTATCCAGATGAAGACGTTCTGTCAGAGAATATTTTTCAGAAAATTGCTGAGAAGAAATCTGGGATATGTTTGATGCCAACTCTGCAAGAATGTTCCATCTTCAACAACAAAATGTTGATTTTAGAAAACCAAGACATAGTGAAACTGGAAGCTATTGACATAATTGAGCATATGGGAGCAAAAATTATTTTGTCTGAAAATTTGAAATCTAAATTGGATTCATTAGCGAAGACTATATCTAAAACTGCGGGTTTTGAAAAGACTCTGAATGTGTGCTTAAATTGCAGTATCATTTTGAGAAGGAATTTAAATGTTGAAAGAGGTCTGGTAAATGGATCAATGGGTAATGTTGTTGATTTTGAGAAATACAGAAATAGAGATGGAATTGATTTAATAAAAATTTAATTTGATGGCATTGAGGATGTACAGCAAATTGGTCGTTGCTCTGCTAGGTTTTTGCTTGTTAAATACTTATATGTTCGCCGTAAACAGTTTCCTGTTTGCTTGGCATATGCGGTGACAATCCATAAATCGCAAGGTTTAAGTGTAGACAGTGCTTTGGTGAATATTGGCAGTTCTGTATTCAAGGAGGGTATGGCTTATGTGGCATTATCACGAGCCAGAACTTTATCTGGATTGTACTTGATTGAGTGTGATGAGACAAATATTTGTGCAGATCTAGATTGTGTTAAGGAATACAATAGGTTAAGAAGAGAGTATGCGCCACATTTGCCTCAATATCCTTTGTTTGAAAAACGTGTGGTAGGCTGGAAACGAAGAAATGTGACCAATAGTAGCGAGGTTATAGCCAAAACACGAAAAGTCGATGAACCAGAAATTGTAAGCAGAAAGAAAATAGATGCTGTTCAAGATGTTGTTGGTTTTCAATTTGAAAATAGTTCTGGTGTCAACTGCTATGCTAAATAGTGGTTAATATTGTCTTTTCTCTAGAAACATTAAAAGAACAGATTGTGGTCAATTCGGATCAAAGATTTTGCTGTTTGTTAAATTCTGTGTTAGAGAAATGTAGCACTGATAGAAGAAAAATAGAAAGTGTATCTGAAATTCGAAATCTCTTAGACAAATGTTCAGGTCAAACGCAATTCTCTCAAAATATTCAGCAGGAATGTCAGGAGTTTTTAATGTATATGCTTGATGTTTTGCAAGATGAAGGTGTAGATGTAGATTATCTGTTTGGCCTTTCTTATCAATGGCAGCATGACTGCGAGAACTGTAGGCTATCAAGTACTACTAGTGTAGACTCAGAAAGATTGATATATTTAACTTTGCCTGACAGTAAATCAGTATCCTTTAATAAGCTAGTAAAAGCAGCCGATCAAAACATGGAGTGTAGCCAATGTAAGTCTGCAATGCTGTCCACATTATTTATACAAAGTTATGGCCAGTATGTCATTTTAATGTTCCAACGATGTAGGTCTGATGGAACTAAATTGACAACTTTAATAAAAAAATTTGTGGCTTCGCAGTTGTCAATATCAGGAAGGACTTTTGTAACTGCAGCAATTATATATCATGACGGTCCTTCAACAACATCAGGACATTACACAGCTTATTTAAAATCTGGAAACGGCTGGTCGTTCTGCAATGATTCTGTTTAACTTTCAAAAAACGTTTACCGTTTGACTTAAAAAATTCTTACCTAATGTTTTTACAACCAAAATTTTAGGGAAGGAAAATGGCCTACGAAGATTGGAGCAGTTGATAAATTTTAGTCTGCTGTTTTAAATTGCTTTGTGAATTAGAGTGATCATAATAAATAAAAATGCAAAGTAGTCATAGAGATACATAACTGGTCTATAATGATTCAAAGAGTTGATATGATTTACTCTGTTGTTTTAAATTGCTTTGTTAGTAACTGAGATCAAGAGAATGAAAAAATTGGAAAAGTCATAGAGGTAGTGTAAGTGTGCCTCATAGTAAAAGGTATCAATGTTATAGGAAATGTGAAACATGAGTAAACTAGAAGGGGAGATATTATTAGTACAAGATTGTGAAAGTGATTTTGGACGTTTTCTTTCTGAAAGTCGGGGAAAAAGAAAATGACGGGATTTGCTTTGAGGAATTCGAAGAGATTAAAATGGCTCTTACACGATTTGGCCTTGAGGAGAAGTGTAGTAGAGAGCAAAAAGTCATTTATTGTTTCTAACATATTACTCAGAAAGAAAGAGCTTTTCTTTCAGAAAGTGGCGGGCATGGATTTTTTAGAGCACAACAGAGTATAAGCTGTTCATCGCATATCATTCAAAGTAAGTAAGTGTACTTTTGATGAGTTCTGATTTCTGATTTGTTATATTATATGGGTTTTTTAAACACAATCATTTTGATTGTGTTTTTTTCCCCGCTGTTATATGATGAATACCTTCAACTCACTGTTTTTAGTGAAATTTGATATATTCTGAGAACAGCAAAAATAAACCATTTAACATGTATAATTAATTCTATATTTTGTATTGTGATTTTAAATTTGTTCTCAACTTGTCTCATGCTCACTTGTCTTTTGCTACCTTATATCGATTCTCTTTACATACTCACATTGCCTTTTGTTTTATTCTCTTTCACCCTTGTTCTCTAACTCCACTTATCTTTCAACCTTTGTTTCCTTATTCCAACTCTGCTTTTTTTCTTTTCTCTCATGCACCATTTTCTAGCTTTTAGACCCTCTGCTTCGCTTCTCTTTTCCATCTTTTCTCCCTTTTGTTTTCAAAATTAAATAATTTTGGGCTCTCCTTTTTTGTTGCAATCAGTTAGTATAACTCACCTTCACTCATTTATCTTTTTTTGCTGCTTCACTCAGTCTGTATCTGACACTCTTTCCTTCACTTTCTGTGCCCCCTCTCTCCCTCACTCTCTTTTCCTTATTCACCCTTTCCTTATTTAGTTTATCTTACACATCTTTAGTTTGTTTTTCTCTTCTATCCTTCTTTTCTGTCACTGAATCTATCCTCCTTTTTATTCACTTAGTAATTTACTCTATTTCTATTTCTTTTTGACTCTGTCTGTCTTTCACCGTTACTTTATTTTCCTTTCTGAATCTTTATCTCTAACTTTATTTCTTTGTAAAATTGTATGATTTTCAACCTTATGCCTTGTCTTTTCTATTTTTTAAATACATGTTTTAATATTTTTCACATTTTTGTTCTTTTTTTCACAGATTGAAATTAAAAAAATTATAAGTGATGGAGTGAACAACAACTATAAAGTAAGTATTTAGTACATTTTCCCTTACATCTCTATCACATTCAACTTCCATTACTTCCACTGCTTTATTTCTTTAACCTTCAGTTTCCTTCCTTTGCTTTTTCCCTCATTCCTTTTCAATTACTTACTTACTCCACTCCTTCCACTCCTTTTGTCAGTCCCTCTGTTCTCACAGTTCCTCACTCCTTTTCACTCAGTCCGTCTCTCTAACTCTAACTGTCTCTGTCTCTTCACTCTTTTACTAGTTGTTCTTTATGCTTTCTCTCTGTAGTTCAAGCACACTATCTTATTTACATTTTTTTGCTGCTTCAAATATTTCCATCAAAGCAGAGGGCTGGATTACACCCAATGAAGAAAGACTCAGCACTTGTGGGGGTGTTCTACTCGTTTTCTCCTGGGTTGACGGCTCTGGGGCCATTGCTGGGAAGCTCTAATATGGGATAAAAGTGGTTTGGACCAAATCGGAGGCAGATTTGTTTTTGTGTTTTTGCTGACTTGCTTGCCTTTGAGGAGCTCTTTGGGGGGGTTCCGGGTGTTTGTGGGTGAGTTTTGGGGTCTGGGAGCACTGCTGGGACAATCTAATCTTGATTGCATTTGATTTTCAAGAAATCCGTGGTGGAAAACTGGAGTTATGACCTAGCTGCACAGCGCGTTTGGACCGAAGGCCGAGAAATATTGTAAGTATGAGATTTTCCTTTTAGGTTGTTTGGGGGTGTTGTGCTTTTTGGCGGGTGGGTTGGCGGGTCTTGGGGCATTCCTGGGAAGGTCTAATACCGGATAGAAGTGGTTGGGACAAAATCCATAAGGAAAAGCCTTTTGGCACTTTTTGTAACTTAGGGTACATTAGGGTTAGCCCTAGCAGCAGGATTGCATGTGTTTCGGGGTGTTCTAGATTTTTGCAACTGAGTTCTGGGGTCTTAGAGCACTCGTGAGAATGTGTAATTTTGGTTGCAAGTCATTTGAAGAAAATCCATGGTGGGAAAGGGGGGATTTGGCATAGTTAAAGAAAGCCTCTGCCACTCTTCTTAACTTAGGGCTCGTTAGGGTTAGCAGTATTTCTATTGCATGTGTTTGGGTGGGGGGGTTTTCGAGTCTTGGAGCGATGCTGGCTATGGATACTTTTGCTTGCTTGCAAGTGGTTTGAATACAATCCACGGTGGGTAAGGGGGTATTTGGGCCTACTTTTACTTTTGAAGTACGTTTTGTCACCAGTTTTCTGCTAGGCCTCGTTTTTTGAGATCTGATTGGGGGTCTTCTACATTTTTGCGACTGGCTTTAGTAAGGGTCTGGGTGGGAGCACTGCTGGGAAGATCTAATTTTGTTCTAAAACACAGTTTACAGTACACCTAGCTTGAGGGGAAAGATCCGTTAAAATTAATTTGTCCATACTTATTTATCCTTCAAAAGGTGACTCAGACAGAGTACGCACTTTAAAAAATGTTGTACTGTCTATTAGGAAAATCAAAGTGTGACTTTTTGCACTACACAGCGTACATACCTTATATTTATTTATCAGTGTTGTTTTTCGTTCATTAATTACAGGCCGGGTTTCAGTCTGTGCAATGGGGAAAAAAGAATGGAGTCAGGCTTCACATTAGCTAGCCGCAATTCAGCATCCGCCAGGCAGGCAGTGGACAGGGTGTCTTCTGGACACCAACATTGATGGACGAAGCATCAGCTGGAACGGAGGAGTGCCGCTAATAAGAGGAATTGTTTGCTGCATGCAACTTACTTACCAAATTCAACAGGACAACTACAACAATACAGATACAGCATCCATTCTTTTCTTCTATGAGTGTGTGTGACTGCATTTCTTTGATCTCTCTCTGCTTCTAAATTGATCCCTACAGCCATTCTGTAGGTTTAACTTCGGCTATTTTTTAAACCTAATTTAATGTAGCCCTGTACTGTCGCATTCTGTCATTCACGGTTGTCGAAAGTACTACTTACTTTTCAGTAACAATGCATTCAGTAGTGCATGCACTTCCTTTATGTCACGTAAAAGATTTATGGTTAGCTTTGTACCCAAAAATTTGTTTATGTTCAATTATTGTTTGTCCATGCTGTGATTTTTTTTTTCTCTCATCAAAACCTACCCAAAAAGAAACCCCCATTCCCATCCATTTAACAAACCCTAACCCTCTTCCCCAGGGCTGTGTGGTTTTGCTTGATGTGTGACTAAATGACATCAATAATTCCACACACTTGCTGGGGAGGATAAGGTCATAGCAACAGGCTGGTGAAGGAATCCGAGGATACATTCTAGACTTACTCAGCTTCAGTACTATTTCTTGCAGTAGTAGCCAATGTCAAAGAAATCCTACACAAGTACAAGTTATACTATCAATACTTTACCATTTGTTAGGCTACATTGTGGCACTGTTCTAGTCTAGTGTACTGTCACCTGCTATATTCTCTATCGTACCGTTGTAATGCTACAGTAAGGACAAACCAGGTTTCATTTTCTTTTTTTCCATAGCCATGCAACTGCCACTGTGTCACACCACTAGTACCACCGCAATGAGGAGGAAATTTCATCCGCCCTGGATTGCCAACCTTAATCGCCATTTCCAGTGGAGCCAGCCCTGTGCCTAGCCCTACTTTCAAACACAAATTACAGGTAAGATAAGCGTTTGGTTGGAGGTAGTATAATGGAGTATTAGGAGAGACGAGAGATTGACGGTAGTACTACTAAAGTCCTAGGACTATTCAGGAAAACAAACTTACTGTTAAACCCCCACCCACCAGACTCAAAAGCAGTAAAAATCAGGTATGATCAGATAAAGTTTCAAAAAGTATATTTTTATAGCCCCAACAAAATAATCTCCCGCAAGACCCTCGCTAACACCAACGATTGTCCTTCAAAAGTCCCCAAAAAACCCAACTCCCAATTCCCACCCCCCAAAAGTCTCTAAAAAAGGGGCAAGGGACACTACGGCAGGGTGCTGTTGACTTTAGCAGCCAGGGCATCATGTTCCTTGCAGAGGGTGGCATGTTCGAAGAGCCACCAAGTTCTTATAGCTTAGGACCTCCTGCTCCAGGTAGGACAGTCTGAGGCATAAGCGGCGCCGGCGTGCCTTGCAAATCCTGTGGGGGGCAGCTGCTGTCTTTGCTGCTTGGCGGTGGCGTTTGGCTTTGGTAGCCCGGCTCCGTACCGCTGGAGCACTGCGCTGGCTGGCAGCCCGCACGGAGGAGGATGCAGCTGTCCCAGTGGATGTTGTTGTAGTACCAGACTGCGTCTCCTCCTCCTCCAGGGCCACCAGCCGCCGATATTCAGCGACAGTGGCATCCAGCCTCCGTTGCCGGGCCATTCGAGCCAGCTCCCTCCTCCTTGATGGTCTCTTGGATTTGGAAGGAGCAACTATATAAAGAAAGAAAGACATAGTCTGTAACCAATGCTCCTTAAGATTAACACAAAATGATTGAGCAGAAAGTTGTGTCACAGTACAAGTAGCAAATTGAAAGCACAGTACATAACTATTGAGGACAGTATCTATGTAACCTCCGACTTCTTCATCCTTGCTCTAACATTAGTGGGAGTTTAAGGAACAAATTCTACGAGCACTATGGACTTCCATTACAGTCGACTATGACAGTACACCAGTCTTATTCTTCTTCTTCTCTCTTGTTTAGGAAAATTGGTACGTTATCTTATGCAAGCCGGCATAATGCCAGCGCAGTGAACTTTCACCCGAGAAAAACAGATGCACACCATGGAGAGTGAGACAGACTTGCGTTACTGTACCGGTCCAGTACATGCAGGTGGTGAAGCTCTTACTTTTCTATTATGGGTGGCACTGAGAATACTCTGTTAAAAGGGCTACTGCTTAATTAATTTAGCTTTCACCCTATAGTGCAAATGAGTATTAGAAAAGGAAAATGAAGAAGCTAAATAAGCTGATTATCTATCACTTCACATGGGATGTATTTGATGACATATGGGATGACTTTAGGTGCTTTGCTTATTATTGAGTGAACAGTGATACACCCACACATGAATGACGTACTACTACTAAACTAAAGTTATTAAGAGAGGTAGGGAGTGTCCACCGTAATAACCGGATGTATGCTGTGCTTGCAGTTGCAATACAAACTACTGCTACTATTCATGGTAGTATTTGGACAAAATTACAACTTCTTTTCCTTGCCTTTCCTACACTGGAACGGACGTGCGGGTGCGGTGTTACATGCTCTCCAATAACACTTAGTTCATCCAGTGAACGTCTACTCTCTCTAGATACACATATGCTATCTAAGAGTCAGATAGTACCATGAATGATCCAGGCATCCATCCATTCAAAGTATATGCACACATACAGTTTCTGTTTCACCCACCCAGGCTGTTCTCCTTCCACCCATCTGTCGTAATTTGACAATGGCTGGGTTAGCGCTTAGCTTTGCTACACGTTATTCCTCTTAACTTGGCCTTATTCGAAAACGCCATTTTGTATGCTACGGCGGCCATTTTAGGGAATGAGCGGCCTCGTGGTCAGCATGCCCTTTAGTCCTTTGTCCGTGCCGTTAACCACTCGAGATTGCCCAGTAACAGGCTATTTTTAGTAACGGTCAAGCCTGTACATGCGCAGTTCCAACTGACCAGTCACCCCTCAGGAATGTTCCGCCAAACTGACCAGTGGAGTTGTAACCCCTCCCATGAGTTGGCTGTGCTCCAAAAATGACCATATATGTACCTAAAACTCTGTAACCTTGTACCGCCTATCTTTTTATTACCTGTAAATTGTATAAAAGAAGGACTCACACCAACGTTCGGTGTGATACTTCTTGTATTGCCGAAGGGTGCTGTAGGAATGTACCACCACCCCATGGGGTCTTAATAAACTTGTCTTTTGTACTTTTCAGTTTCCGTGCCAACAGTTCTTTTGGTGTAAGTGGGTATTTCTGCGGAGCATGTAGGCCTTGGGAACCCAAATACCACAAATTGGCGACCACGAAGGGACTCATCGGCGACTCGGATGCCCGAAGAAGAGGTCGTGACAAAGGATTGGAAACTCGCCATGGACGCGTACGCTGCCACTGAGTGACCCTAGTCTTGGTACCCACGGTGTTTTCTTCCTTTCCTTCTGATCTGACCTTACAGGTGGCGCCGGTCTCCGACTGAGATCCTGATCGTCTGCGTTGCTGTACAGTGCCCGTTTGGCTGATTCGATTAAAGACCTTGGCAGTTGGAATCTGGATATTTGAGATTGGGTAAGATTTGTGATCGGTAAGGTAGTCTATGGACGCTTACTGAAGTTCTATGATTGTGACTACGATTTGAGTTAGCTAACATTTTGACTTTGGGAACTTTGAATATATATGTGTAGTGCACTCCACATAGGCAGGCATGTAGAGATGTTTCTCTAATTTTGTTTGTACTCTGAGCGGCACATTTGTGTGAAGTACTGTAAGTGCCATTTTTACAGTATCACGCTTTCGTGGTACTTTTTGAACATGCCTGTTTTAAGCACACTCCGAGGGATGTGCTGTCTTGGAAATGGTACCACAATTAGGTTAGCGGAATCTCAGCCGGCTCCTCCAGAGGGAACTCCCAACCGTGAGATGTATGTTAAATTTGGCCTTCCCCCATACTGTACAGTAAATTATGGCATAAATACACTAGAACTGATCCCGAGTTGCAATGGCCATTACATGGGTCGTTTGATTTGCGAAAGGTTCAGTTTGTGGAGCAATGTTTGTTTCAGCGCAGGTCTAGAAAGAATATGTTTGATTGTGTGCGAATGTGGGAGAAAGCGGTGCGTGAACGTATGAAGCGTGAAGTTGCCTTGGCGGACAAAGAGCAGCGTAAGGCTGCTCGAGATAAAGCTTTACAGCTTGAGGAAAAGGAGGCGCAGGAAAAGAAAGAGAGGGAGGCACAGGAACGTAATTTGCAAATGACCGGTCAATTTCCTATTCGACGACCGCTTTATCCTGTCCTTCATAATGAAATTGATGATTTTTCGTTATTAGATCGATCTCCGCCTCCGTATGTTCAGCCTACGGCTCCGACTGAAGACTCTGGTGATGAAGAGTGGGATAAGACGGATAAGTCGAGTGTCAGGTTATCTGCGGAGAGAGCCGCGGATTTGCGTAGTTTTGCTAGAAAGCTAAATTTGAATCACGTAACTGTGCCTGAAGTTTTAGCTGAAAAGAATACGTGGACAGAACGAGAATTGTTGTGTTTTTTGAATACTTTTACAGAGGAAGTTATTACTCGATTTCGTAAACATTCAGAGACCCTAGAACCCAAGGCTCTGTTAGTCCATCGTGAGAACTTGGATAAAGGTTTATTTGTTCTTACAGATGCCGATGACCTTTTCACGCGATTGCTCCAGCTCCGGGATGAGGCGTCCAGATTGCGGGAAGAAGGGAAAAAATCTAAGGAACCCGTGCCGGGGTCGATGGAGAAGTCCAAAGAGTGTTCTCTCCGGGGTTCAGATAAGAATTTTGAAGTGCATGTTATGCCTATGCCTGAAGCTGCACCTCTGTATGTTCCCCCTAAAGGGGACGGTACAGATGAAGATAAAAAGTCGGCAAATTCAAAGGGGTATTTTGTATATAATTGGGTGCAGACGCCGTGGAATAGAGCAGATGTTATGGCACTAAAAAATGCTTTACCCGATCTTCGTAAAAATCCAGCCGCATTCTATGAAGGGGTGGAAGGGGCCATTTCCTCTTGTGTTATGACTCTTGTTGATATAGATCTCTTTTTTGGGTTAATTCTTCTGCCTGATATGTGGAGGTCGATTCGTAAAACTAATGATCAAGCGATGTTTGGGGCAACTTGGAAAGAAATAAACCAGGCTGATTTAGACAGGGAACCTGCATGTAAACCATGTGATTTGATTTTAGAACTCCCAACGGCTATTTTGAACAAACTAAAAACGCTTGTTCCTTCTAAAAAGATCGATTGGACTATGTTAGCTTCGTGCAAACAAAAGCTAGATGAATCGGTATCAGATTTCTTTACACGTTTCGAAGAAGCGTTTCATGATTACAGTGGTCAATCGTTAACAGATGATACGGGTAGGCATCTGTTTGTTGATAAGTACGTGGCTAATCTCCTACCGGAGATTGCAAAGCGGTTAAAAACGAGTGAAAGTTCCTGGGCCACGGCGACCCCTGCGTCTTTGTTAACAATGGCTCAGTATTACGAGCGGCAGGAATTAGAGGCTAAGGAAAGTGCAGATAAGAAAACGAAGGAATTGAAAACGAAGGTGATGTTGGCGCAGGTTCGCGGTGCGCAATCTAAAGGAAATGATAGAGGCAGGCGAGGAGGGGGTAATGCGTCCTATGGTCGTACCGACATTGCTGAGGACCAATGTGCATATTGTAAAGAGTTTGGGCATTGGGCTGAAGATTGTCCGGTGCTTCGTGAGCAACGTAGTCAGCGTGGTCGAGGAGGTGGAAGGTCGAGGAATAATTATTCAGGAGCGAGAGGTGGAGGAAGTGATCGTGGTAGGTTTGAAACGAGGGGTCGTGGTCAGGATGAACGTAATACTTTTGATAGACGAAATCAATACCAGATCTCGGAGGGTGAGAATGTGGAGCATCAGGATTATGTGCATGCATAGGACTGCGTAGGATGGGGTACGGAATCAGTTGAAGTGCCAGTAGATCAAAGAGGTCCATATGTATCAGCGGGCATTTTGGGTTCTACTGATCAGTTTTTAGTTGACACAGGAGCTACTCGTAGTGCTTTGTCCAAAAACTTGGTTCCAAGGGCTCCCCTGTCTGGCGAAACGATAACATGTATAGGGTTTGATGGCACACCCTCTCCTAGTCCATTATCACAACCCCTTGCACTTTGTATTGACAAATTTTTCAGTTTTTGTCCATTTTTGTTGTCACCTCACACTCCAGATAACAATATGGGCATTGATTTGCTCAAATATTTTCGAGCAACGATACGCTGCGCTCCTGAAGGAGTGCGGGTTATTTTGAATGACAATTACCCAGATTCAGACAGATTTTGTACAATAAAGGAAATAGAAGCATTAGCCTCTCTCCCTCATACGTTGTGGGCGACCTCAGATACGGATGTGGGACAGATGCTTATTCCACATATTCGAATTACTGTCAAGGAGGGAGTACTTTTGCCACGTGTACCACAGTATAAGATTTCTAGGGAAGGTGAAATTGCCCTGACGCACATCGTTCAGGATTTGATCGTTGCAGGAGTAGTGGAGGAAGTTCCTTATAATGTCTGTAATAGTCCTATTCTCCCGATTCTTAAGAAAGACACTGACGACAAAGTCTATCGATTTATTATTGATTTGAGAGAAATTAACAAAATTGTCATCCCTCGATACCCAGTGGTGTCTGATATCACGACATTGCTTACATTGGTCCCTCCAACAGCGACAACCTTTTCTGTCATTGATCTTAAAAATGCATTCTTTTCCATTCCCATCCATCCCGACAGCAGATACTTATTTGGCTTTACGTTAAATAATAAATCGTATAGATTTTGTCGTGTTCTTCAAGGTTACACAGAGAGTCCTAGCATCTATAGCCAGGCTTTAAAAAGACAGCTTGATTCTTTTGAACTGCAATCCGGAGTAGCCCTTATACAGTATGTTGACGACCTCCTGTTGGCTGCAGACACTTACGCACAATGTGAGGAGAGTACACTTGCTTTGCTTTCCTTTTTGGCTCAGAACAACCATAAAGTCTCTAAGAAAAAGCTTCAATACTGTAGACCCAAGGTGACCTACCTCGGTCATCTTTTGTCTAAGGAGGGGCGTGCATTAACATCAGATCGAATTCAGGCGATTTTAGACACACCAGTCCCCCGCACTCAGAGAGATGTATGCGCCTTCATAGGATTAACGTCATTTTGTAGACAATGGATCATGGGGTTTTCACACATTATAAAACCTTTGCTAGCGTTACTGTCCAAAAGTACACCAATGCCCCTTGAATGGACAGATGAATGTCAAAATGCTTTTGAATAGTTGAGACAGGCCCTTTGCTCTGCACCCGTGCTAGGTACACCAGATTATTCAAAGATTTTCACATTGTACGTGAACGAGAAAGATGGGTGTGCGTTATCAGTGTTAGTGCAAGCACACGGGGACAAGCAGAGGCCATGCGCGTACTTCTCTGCCATTCTTGATCCTGTAGCACGAGGGTTACCTGGGTGTTTTCGAGCAGTTGCAGCAACAGCGGTAGCTATACGGCAGAGTGAGGGAATAGTGTTATCGCACAAACTGTTGGTGCTAGTTCCCCATGCAGTAGATGCCCTGTTAAATCAAACAAAGACTCAATATCTTACGAGCGCACGTTTAACAGGATATGAGCTCACACTCTTGGCGCCACATATCACACTGAAAAGATGTGCTACCCTGCACCCTGCCACTTTATTGCCTTATCCGGTCGAGGAGGGTCAGGAGGAAAAACATCACGATTGTGTTTTCCTGACTGAGGAACAAACAAAGGGTCGTGTCGACTTACAGGATATGCCACTTCCAGATGTGGATGGGGAACTGTGGGTTGATGGATCATGTTTGAGGCTGCCAGATGGCACGACTTCTGCAGCATATGCGATCATGACACTTAAGACAGTGGTAGAAACAGCACGAATACCACAGAAATCGGCTCAAGCAGCAGAGCTGATAGCCTTGACAAGAGCCTGCGAACTGAGTGCTGGCCTATGTGTGAACATCTACACAGACAGCCGGTACGCCTTCGGAGTAGCGCATGACTTCGGCTTACTCTGGAGAGAGCGTGGGTTTTTGACCTCTCATGGAGTACACATTATGCACGGAGAACTAGTGCGTGATCTCCTAAACACGTTGCTTTGCCCAAAGAAAGTAGCGATAATTAAATGCAGTGCACATAAAAAGGTCACTGACAAAGTGGGACAAGGCAATGCTTTTGCAGACAGTAAAGCAAGACAAACAGCTATGTCCCAAAATGACTCCCCCATGTATGTAGCGAAGTCGCAGGCCGAGCGATGGCATGATGCTAGAGCAGAGATACTAGACATCCAAAAATCAGCGACTGAAGCAGAACTTGTAACATGGGCAGCAGAAGGGGTACTGGATGACGAGGGTTGTTGGAGGAGTAGGGACATGGAGAGATGGAAATTGCCTGCAGCTTACCTGCAAGCGATGGTCCAGATGACACATGGGCTAGCACATGTGGGAGCTCTTGCAATTACTCAATTGTTAAGACGAGTTGGGGAGCATCCTGAGATTGCCAATACTGCTAAGAGAGTAGTGCAGACCTGTTTGATATGTTTACAGCACAATCCTGCAAAAGGGACGCATACTCCGAAAGGAGGGTTCGTTCCACCTTCTGCACCATTCCAGGTACTTCAAATGGATTATATCCAGCTTGAGCGTTGCAATAACCTTAAGTATGTCTTAGTGGTGGTGTGTGCTTTTAGCAAATGGGTCGAGGCCTTCCCCACGAAAGATAATACAGCTTTGACAACAGCTAAGGTTTTGCTCATAGAGTACTTCCCTCGATTTGGAGTTTGCAAATTTTTGTGGAGCGATAATGGTCCTCATTTTGTTGGGAAAATTGTGGAGTATGTGCTAAAGGGACCGGGGATCCAGCAGAAGTTTCATGCTGTGTTCCACCCTCAGTCAGCAGGTCTTGTTGAGCGGTACAATGCCACGTTGAAATTGAAACTGGCTAAGTTTGTGGCGTCCACGTCATTGAAGTGGCCGGATGCCTTGCCGCTAGCATTACTCTCTCTTAGATCAGTGCCCCACTCTCGAACTGGCCTCACACCGTATGAAGTGGTGTTTGGAAGGCCTATGAACATATGGGGAGTTCCTAAGCCGCGATTGTTACATGATGTGCCTTGTATAATGATGAACGATTATTTGGCATGATTAACAAATGATTTGCTTTCTATTCATCAACAGGTTCGAGAAGCGCTCCCTGACAATTCCATTGGAGAGGCCCATAATCTCCGTCCTGGAGATTATGTTATGGTGAAGTCGTTTGAGAGAGCGAACAGCTTGGAACCGAGGTGGCGTGGCCCCGAGCAGGTCCTCTTGGCGACTCGAACGGCTGTGCGAGTGACCAACAGAAAGCGGTGGGTGCATTCAACTCACTGCCGTCGCGTCTCTCCGGACCTGGTGAATCCTACTGTGTTGTCCGACTACAAAGAGATCTTGGACAAAGAAAAGAGCCCAGCTGTGACGTCGGCCGAACCTGAGGGAGCCTTCCCGGACCACACCGTTTCTGGACGACAGCGCTACGATCTGCGGCCAAGATAGGAAGAAGATTTTTTTTTTGTGCGAGACTGGTTGGTTACCGCTCTGGGGTTTGTGAAATGGAAGCCGGGAATCTCAAGGGGGGGGATCAGTTCTGCCAAGAGTAGCGACACCCGTCTTGACCCCGGAGAAGAAAACAACGGCTACCTCGGAGCTCAGCACCATCGTTTTTATTTTTATTTTTTTTGTAGTTGTGTATTTGAGACATTGTGAACTCTTGAACTATGGCGTCTTCTGCATCACGGGACAAGAGATTGCTTGGTGCCATCGTGTTTGTATTGACAATTGTGGTGATAGCAGTGATAGCCTGGGTAGTAGAACTTGTGGTGCCTGTACGAGAACATTTGCTGCCGACTACCCCGGCTCCATCTGAACATTTTCACTTCACCTTACCCTACCATGAAGAACGGCACCGACAGACTTACTTGAACAATAGCTTCATTCAAATTTTGCATCATACTCACAATATGACGAACACTTCTAACTGTTGGGTGTGTGGGATGTTGCCTGGGCATCAGAAGAAAGGGGGCCCCCCCGCTCATCCCACTCCCATTTTCCCACAATGGTTCCTGTAATGCCTGGTATACTCTTTTATTCACTCTACGATGGCCAACAAAAGGGCGGGTGCTTTTCCGTTTAAACAAGATATGTTATCATGATTGAGATGGCTATCCACGAGCTGAGGGTACTCGATTCGAATGGGAAGAGTACCGCCCGACAACGTGTCTGCACCCCGAATTTACAGCAATCAAAGGAACATTAATATGTCCAGCTCCCATGTCATTAATGTTATAGATACTAAGGCTGATCTTTGTATACGTAATAAAGGTACAATCCCGGTTGGAAAAAGTGAATGTAACACTACACTTACATTTGACAGTCCAAATGGCATATCATTTGTTGCATCTCAAAATACATACTTCATTTGTGGTAATAAAGGCTATCATCAGCTCCCATTAGGATGGTTAGGTACATGCTATATCTCTTTTGTATTGCCCCCTGTATTCATTGCCCCACCAATGTACCACAATGATTATGTGCTCTATCATGACTTTGTGTTAAATAGAGTTAGACGTGCTGTGGTCTTGGATGATATCGACCAGACCGATACTGCCTTACAGCAATATGTAGACTTTAATTTGGGATTGTTTTCCTTTGTGGGGGCTGCTCTGAACAGTCGGAAAATACGACGACTGACCCGTGTTGTTGAGGCTGTAGCTAATGACACTGCTTTTGCATTAGGAAATATAACGGAAGAACTTCAAATATCCAGAATTGTTACGCTTGAGAACCGAATGGTTCTTGATGTGGTTCTAGCTGATCGAGGGGGGGCATGTAGAATTATCGGAAGTAACTGTTGCGTTTATGTGCCTGATAACTCGCCATCTGTATATGATGCGATTTACAAACTCCACAAAATCGCTGCTGAAATACACCCGAACAATGGTACATGGACTCTTTCGGGGTGGTTCTGGTCAATGCTTAGTACTTGGGGCTGGAAGCTACTGACGATTTTATGTATCATAGTTGGGATACTATTCTTTGTGTGTTTATGTATACAATGTGGCCCTGCCTTAAGTTCTATGTGCTTATCAGCTTGCATTCCATCTAGACGAGCTCTTGCCCAAAAGGAATTGATGCTTCATAAAGAAGTCGCTCAAATAATGTCAATTGATATCGAAGATGAGTATCCCGACTACGTCCACTATGAGGTAACTTCAGCTAAACGCTAAAAGGGTCGTCTGTCGTAATTTGACAATGGCTGGGTTAGCGCTTAGCTTTGCTACACGTTATTCCTCTTAACTTGGCCTTATTCGAAAACGCCATTTTGTATGCTACGGTGGCCATTTTAGGGAATGAGCGGCCTCGTGGTCAGCATGCCCTTTAGTCCTTTGTCCGTGCCGCTGGCCACTCGAGATTGCCCAGTAACAGGCTATTTTTAGTAACGGTCAAGTCTGTACATGCGCAGTTCCAACTGACCAGTCACCCCTCAGGAATGTTCCGCCAAACTGACCAGTGGAGTTGTAACCCCTCCCATGAGTTGGCTGTGCTCCAAAAATGACCATATATGTACCTAAAACTCTGTAACCTTGTACCGCCTATCTTTTTATTACCTGTAAATTGTATAAAAGAAGGACTCACACCAACGTTCGGTGTGATACTTCTTGCATTGCCGAAGGGTGCTGTAGGAATGTACCACCACCCCATGGGGTCTTAATAAACTTGTCTCTTGTACTTTTCAGTTTCCGTGCCAACAGTTCTTTTGGTGTAAGTGGGTATTTCTGCGGAGCATGTAGGCCTTGGGAACCCAAATACCACACATCCTTGCTTCATCATTCACCCAGTCATGCACCATACCATATTCTTTCCTTCCCAGCCACCTTGGGGACCAAGCAAACACATATCATTCTTCTTTGCCAGTCATCATTACATTTCTCGTCCTTCCACACTTACTTACACCCTTCTTTCGCTTTTCGTTCATCCCATCCATCAAGTTCATCTCAGATCTGATTGGGATTCTTCTCGCCAAAAACTTCCCAGCTAAGTCGAAGTACATTTAGAGGAGGCTACTACCTGGTTTATTTATAATATACCCGTGCAGAAAGCACACTCTGCAGTCTTCAATCTCAATAAGTAAGGAATATATAGCTTACCTCTGCCCGCCACCACCGTGTTATCCCTCACAGAATTGTCCGGCACTTCCTCCGCCTCCTCCCCAGAGTTGTCCTCGTCCAATGCCACCACCACCTCCGCGTTGGCCCGCCTCCAGATGTTCCACCTACAAAGTTCATTTAATAATGTTAAAATACACCACTCATTACTATATAATATTTGGTCTAGGAGGAAGAAAGAAATGTGAAAAAAACAGTATACAATTTAATAATTTGTGACTGTCTACTCTAAAGTAAAAATTTCCCTTTTTCCAGGGAAGGCTGTTGTCTTGCTGCACTTTTTGTCACAACTGATGAATGCTTGCTTTTTATTTTCAACACGCACCACTTTTTCTCCTAACAGACAGAAGCTTGACTTCTAAGAACACGAGCAGGATCAAGTTCAAACCAGGTGAGAGCTCGGCTCGACCACAAGAAATGTGTCCAATTAATCGTCAGCACTAAGCACTTTTCCATTTTCAGCTAAACGTTTACTTTTATGACAAACTTGATTTTAATAAATGTGTTTACTTTTAATAAAGCTTTTAAACTTAAATAGACTCTGTGGTTTTTGGTCCTCCAGACTAGAGTGGATGAGCTAAAGGTTTTGCAATTTTTGCAAGCATGAGTCCGTGTCTCTGACATCATTGGGGATCAATCATCAGTGACTTTGGGAGCTAAATGACTCTGCCACACTATCTAGTCAGTAAGGAGATTGGGGGTTCAACTACAAAGTCTGTTATCACTGAGGTATGTGGAAAGTCTAACAGCACCTATTATAATTGATAAGCTAAGCAATGCATTATTTAGTGTCCATAGTTCTGTTTGTGCAGATTTGTCCCTGCAACAGTAGTAGAATGGATTGTCCTCCTATCCAAACCAAAAGTAAAGTAGTATCTTATTCTTTCTTGGTGGTCATTCACCTTTTTATTGTTGGCAATTGTCAAAGCATAAACATTTAGAAGACTTGAAAAGACATCATGGACAATCCCAGAGGACTGCACTCAGTGCATAGAGCTATTGCTGACTAGAATGGGAGTCCAATGCAATTGCCAAATGTGCAATCTTAGTTAGCTACACAGACAGACTAATAAGAATAATCTAGTAATACCACACGGAGTCATAGTCGAGGCAGGATAAGAATTTAGATCCAGTCTACAAGAAGATCAAAGACGATTTAGAAAAAATCGAATGAGGAACGCTAGGAAAAAATAAGTACTCTATATTAAAATTAAAACTTACTGGGGCCAGGAAAGGAGCCCTCGCCTGCCCGATCCTGGCCTGCATCCTGAACAGCACCCTCCTCCTCCTCCTCCTCCTCCTGTGTCCTCCTCTTGCCCCTGGGGGAAGCTGATGTACAACATGAAAGAAAGAAAAACAGAAAACATGGATGATATTTGTCAACCAAATCAAACATTTCAAAAGAACTAACAAAATATTTTGGCGAAATAGCAAATAGAAAACTATTCCACGGGATATATTATTGACCAATCTCATGTGGTCTACTACGTTATTAGTATTGCTTGATTTGCGGACCGTCGAATTGGAAACTTCTTATGTAATTCACTAAACAAAGATCTAAAAAGGTTTGCCTAGGATTGGCAGGTAGCAGTCCGCAGCACGCGAAGTGACAGCGAAGTCCATTGTGATTGCAGATCAGCGACAACACTAAAGTTTCCTACTACATTAACCAGTCATTAAAATGCTCAAACTATCAATCCACCACCACTATTTCTTCTTATCGCCATGTGTACAAAGGAAGGACTGGACTTGAGTCTGTAGGGGCTGATTTAGAAGCCCCTTGCGGCTCTTTTGCTCCATTGTTGCATGACTTTTGTGACGCAGCGGCAGCACAAAAGAGGCGCAATGGTGCGGCGTATATTAACAACTTGACACATGTGGGAGATGCATCATGTTGTAAAGCCCTGCGCCATCAGGGGGCGTTCTGGCGCAAGGGAGGGCGTTCCTGCGCAGGAACGCATCCTAAAAGTGGCTGAGGGAAATCTACAAGATTTCAATCACTCACTTTAACGACAATGATGCGTGACTCAAACCCTGCGCCTGCTTGAAGCAGACGTACGGCTTGACGCAGCATTGGGGACATAGGGCACCCCAGAGCATTGATGGAGCTGCGCCATCGTTGCGACGCAACTCCAGCAATGCGCCGCCTTTACGGCACAGATGCGTAACGCTTTGGTGACGTTTTGGGCCCATGGTGCGCCGCATTGTAAATACGGCGCACCATGGGTGATGGTGGCGTGGCGCACAATTACTGGCGCATCCCTGCTACTTTGCAGGGATGCGCCGGTAATTAAAAATCTGAACCTTAGTGTGCAGCATTACGCAGTTCTTTAAACTACACTCATACATAATTTCACAGGCCAATGAAATGAACACAAAATCGAAAACAAATAAGCATAGTAGCAACACTACTGAGAAGGAGAGCAGTGCACCTGAAATGCACAGAAGATTTTGAAATATAATTTACCTACAATGTAATGAGCAGCATTATTGCTCTTGGTAAAAAACTAAAATTTGCAATATAATAACACAGCAGGAGAAAACAGAGTAGTAAAGAAATAGCTACTACTACTCACCAAGCCCGGGGATCTCAAGGCCAAGCAGGTCGAGCAGATCTCGTTCACGGGTCAGGACATCCGTCCAGCGGTGGGTGGCCTGGTTGTAGGTGTGCCGGACCCGAGAGTGGTGGTACATGGCCCGGCACACCTTATCCCACCGCTTCCGGCGCTCCCGACACCGATCCTGCCGCCTGCCATGATGGTCCTCATAAAAAATGAGTGCGGCCACCTCCTCCGGGCTAAAGATCTCCCTGGGTACGACCTGCTCCCCCCTCAAACGCCCGCACGGGAGCCGGGCACAGGGTGCGGGACCCTTCCCCTTCTCGGGATGCTTCCCGGGTCCCTTCACCATGGTCTGGGCAGAAAGGAATAAAGAAAATAGAATAGGGAAGAGAAGAAAAGAAAAGAGTTTAAAAAAGTAGTTTAAAATTAACCAAAAGTAGCAGTAAACACAAAAATATAGGGCTAGAAAAATAGAGGGATAGATAATAAGTAAAATAGATTAAAAAAAACTTCAAACAAGCAAAGGATGGCAGAGTTTTAGAGAGGATATAAGAAGCATGCCCAGAACCATAGCAATGAATGAGAAACAAGATGGCCGCGCCCGTTCACGACCGCGTTGTTAAGTTCGCGCAAGATTTTCCTCGCGAACACGAAATTGTACTGGCGAGCCGCACACTTTGCGAGATTACGCTTCGCGCCCGGACACGGAAATACGTCATGCAAACAAGATGGCCGCGCCCTTGAACGACCACGAAGGTAACTTCGCGCCTTGCGCTACAAGCGGCTTGCGAAAACGCACAAAACCTTGCGAACTAACACGCCGCAAAAAAACAAATCGCATATTCGCACGAATTCGCAGCTTCCGAACCCGATCTCGCGCGTGTTTGCGCCCCGCGAATCCCGCGAAATTGCAGAAAAACGAGTTTTGCAAAACTGAAAGCACTCGGCAGGTGCAAGAGTTCAAACTCATCATTAGTAACCATTCCCTGTAGTGCTTCCTGAGTTCAGTTGCTAGTAGCAACAAATGTATGACCCTGCTCTGACCCTCACAGCAGGCTCATAAATTAGCTACAAGTAGGCCACAAAGGTCCTGGAAAAAAAATTGCACTGCAACAGAGAGCAAATTACTGATAAGGAAGCAGGTGCCAGACCTGGAATTTTAAAACAGTGACACATTAATAAACTAACCCCAAATTAATTCATGTCAGTTGAAGCAGGGCAGGTGTGCTTGCTTCCCCCCCCCCATAATCTACAGTGATGATGAACCAGAGGGTGGCATTGATGTAAAAGAGGGTGGCATGGGTGAAACAGAGGGTGGCAGTGGTGAAACAGAGGGTGCTGGGAACCTGTGATGATGAACCAGACGTAGAAACAACATAGTCGCGACCGTTGCGAGCCGACAAGTAAGTTCGCGATTGCGAACTGGTACCAAACCCTCGCGAACTGGCAGAAACCCTTGCGAACACAAAAAAAAAATCCGCAAATTGGCAAAATTCGCGAACGCCAGATTCGCAAAATTCACCCTTGCTTAAAAAGAACATACTGCTGACTGGCTCGCTACAATACTAAAGCAGCAGTGTCACAGTGTTTGCAGGAAGTCTAAGGATACAGACAGGGCAATTGAAGGCATAAAACACAAGTTTGCAGCTGCATACAAGACTGCATGTATACGCCATACAGATTTTAAGCAATCGATACCCTCAAACCCACTTTGCATATTTTAAATCAACACAAGCATTTAAAGAATATATAACTGAATCTATAACTGCTTCACTTTCAGTACAATAAATACATTAGTAGATAGTGCTCAAATCTTTATTGTTTTTCAACAATAAATTCATTCTTGTAACATCTCATAATTTAACAGACATTCCAATGCAACTTCATCAGATATATCATTCAGATCAATTTCCTCGTCAGCAGTTTCTGACTTAATTTCTACTAAAATTTCAACATAATTTAAAACTTCCAGAAATTCTCCATCAAAGCTTTCGTCTTCAAAATCACAATTCATGTCTGCAGCACTAATTTCTCCTTCTTCACTCTCATTGCCTGTGACAGATACCATTAGTTCTTCAATTATACTCAAAGTAATATCCAAAATCTCCTGAGTATGAGGCTTTTCTCTTTCCATAATTTTTACTTTATGTTCTTGCTCCTTGTATAAAAATATAAACAGTTAATTGTATATATATTACAAAACTACTGTTTTCACCTATTTTGGCCTACAAAAAATACTGTATAAATACTATTATCTAATAACAGTCTATTAATAGAGTTTTAGCTCTTTGCAAAATTATACAACTATAATTACGTAACATTCATTAACCTAGGCCTCACAGTGTATTGTCAAATTTTTATGTCATTAATCTCCTCGTGTTCTTCTACTAACTTTTCTTTATGCAGTTGCTTGTTATCTATGCTCTCAATCCTTCAATATCTTATGTTTTTCATTAATGTTCCTTCTTAATTCAAAAGTTTTCATACTATTCCTAACTCAATGTGTTCTTTTCCCTTAAGACCTTCTTTAACACGAATTTTATCGTTTCTTGTTTTAATTTAGAGAAAATACATCGACTGAGTACATTCAATATTGTCTATAATGTCAGGTAAATTTACTTACTCACTAACTTGTCAAACAACGTTCTTTAACTCTCACAGAAATATTTCCACTTTCTCTTCATTTCAAGCGTCACCGCAAGAGCTCCTGTGCCCTTTTTCTGGATAACACCCGAGGAGAAAACCTGACCTCTGCCTTTCACCAAACCCGACTTCCGCCCTTATCCAAACCCTGTTGCGTGTTTATCTAGGTTCCTGATCGATACTGTGACCTTATGCCCCTATTCGGCTATAAATCCATTTATTCCCTATATTGGCATAACCGTTCAAGTGCGATATTCAAAAAGTCATCTCTGGCCTCACACGAACAGAGCCACATTCCAGCATAGCTCTCTGCCACTTCCTTTGCGACCAATTAGTGCAATGACAGAGCAGGAGTCACTATCTGATATTCCTAGATTAACACTCCGAGTTCTTCAACAAGATAAAAACTCAGCAAACCTGGAAATCCCCGCTTGCTGTGTTTTGATTAGTAATGGAACTCTAATGAGCAACTGATAGCTATCACTTCCTAGTGACATCTTTAATTGACGTCTTATGTCCAGCAAACTTGCGTCAAACCCGGCACCTGTCAGGTATAAATATTACCAACGTTGCCTTAAGCAATAGCTCGTTGCTCGTTGCCTGTTGTTAGCTGTCTGCAAGACCCCGTGTTGGTGAAGCTAGCACCCTGTCGCTGCAGCCTGCTGTCCCTTGGTGGTGAAGCTACTGATACCATTATCGCTGCCAAAGCGCGTACGATGGTGCAGTACGCTTAGGAGCTGAACAGCCGTCCCTCTGCGAAGACATCCAGCAGATTCCAGCTGCCCGCGGACGCTGTCCCCCCTCCTTCCTCAACGCGCTGAAGAGAGCCGCTGCCTTTCTCCTGCAGAGAAATCCAGCTCCAGCGTTTCCGGTCTGCCCTCGCGGGTGACTGGGATATCGAGTGCCCCCTGAAGGAAATACCAGACTTCCATCATTCTATTCAGAGGTATGGTGTTGACTAAACCCTTAGATGAGAATTCTTGAAGCAAACCTTGGCAAAACCAACTTAACTTAAAGCTACTTACTTACTCCCCTTCCACGTGTTAGGCTTAGGTCAGGCACACTGGGGTAGGCGTAGTTAGAAGCACCAGTTGAGTATGTTAGCCTAATGTATATATGACTGTATATATGTTTTATTACTTTTAAACCATTGTATGGCTAAGAAACCATATCAATGCTTTTACAGTTCTATTTCGCAATCCTTATCTTACTGTACGTACTTTTTATAATAACAAGTCTTGCAATTGTGGCAATACATTTCTCTTGTACGAGAAGAAAGACTGTTCAATAAATGTTAACCCTTTATTGACAAACGCCCGTCTCTCTATTCTCTACATCTCGTGAAAGTAAACTGCACTAAACTGACTGAGTGAAATAAATGTCTATTGTTTCACACGACCCTAGAGATTGACTCTTGATCTGAGGAGCAAAGTTGTCATGTTGCACGGTTGTTGGAAAACTGAATCCCTTCTTGTCTGTGCCAGGGAAGCTGATCACTTTCCATGCAGAGAAGAAAGTTTCCAGTGACCTCTGAGCTAGTTGGTAACACACCCAATTAAGCTTAGCATAATCAGTGGAGGCCTGGAATATCCGCAGTTCCACGTCGATACTACTGTTTATGTTATTCCAATGCGCAGGGCCTAGTGGGAAACTAGGAACTACACTACATGGCGCCCAAACGTTTGGTAAGGCGATAAACTAACACAAGACATTAGAGTAACTCAGTCGTGCATATTTCACACAGACCCCTTTCTCCCGTAAATACTCCAATAGACGTCTGGAGTGGGTGAAAGGTTAAAATCCGCCCGAACTCAGTAGGAAGAGATTCCTATGTAAAGCTCTGGTTTATTCAACGTTGAAGGATACAGTGTTCCAAAATATTGTGCACCTACTCTGCAAACCTTGCATTTTAACAATGCCAGGAGAAAATAACGGAACCACTGGGGCCGCAGTAGATGCGACTCAGCAAGGTCCCGAATACACAGACCCGGATGCTATTATCCTCCCGGTCCAATTAAGAAAATCTATAACGTTAAAACTTATAGAGAACGGACTGACACCACAAGGTGGTACAGTAATTTTCGTGATAGAGGCTCACGAATATCGGCAGACAGAGGTATTCTATTCATGGATAAAATTTCCAGCGGTAAACGCTACAACACAAGAATTTCACTATTACAAAATAGAGAAACCTCCGGAAGAGTACGCTCCTTTCGAGGAGATTGAAATTCCACTTAAATTTCAAGAGCACCTGCTCTGGTTTAATGGCGCCCTAAAACACAATGATCACATAACTAGGCTCGGTCCACTAAGTAGACCAGGAGCCACGTGGCCGGTTCTAGCCAGCTACACACCACATCCTGACATTGTAAAAATGTCAAGAGAAGAGCTGTTAGTACAGCTAAACACATTAATAAAAATACATAGGCAATTAGTACAATATGTAATGCGGACTGCAACAGTCCAGCCAGCTGTTAATGCACCACAGCTGACCCCTCATCAGGGGAACACTAATAAAATCACACCACAGAACATACAGTCATGTCTTGGTAAAACACCTGTAAAACGGGAACAAATTCCTTTCTGGTTAGCACAGAAAATCACTCAAATAGAGGCAGTATTTCCTGATTCTACCCCTATGGAGAAACACAGAATCTTGACCATCTGCCTTCCTATGGGAATCGCATGACATGTGGAGGACTGCGACACTTGGGGTACAGTCTTTGCTTCCATTTACACAAAAACACACGGTGTTCCGTCTATGGCGGTAATACCAGAAGTGCTAAAACAGATTCAAAATGAATACGGTCCAGAGCCCGCTTTAAATCTAGGTATGAAATTACTGAAAGACTTCAAGCAGGTCTCGGCTATATTATTAGCCAACATAAAAGGAGAAGCAGCATCTGTGGCGATCCGCCAGAAGTTGAAGGAAACAGATATAAAAGATCCTGTTGAGCTTGCAAAAATCATAGAAAAATGCTATGAAGAATTAGGTAGAGACAGATTGGGTGGGAAACCGGTAAAGCCCCAACTGCTCGAAAATCCTGAAAAATTATTTATTACAAATAATTTAAACACTCCTAAAAAGAACTGGGATGGAAATAAACAATCCACTCCCAAGGAAAAAGTTTTCCAGACCAGAGGAAGGTCTCCTCGACGGAGGGAAAGAACTCCTACTCGAGAACGCCAGTCTCCCCAGAGGGAGCCCTCTGAGAAAAGATATAACCTTAGAAATAGGGATAATCTGAAAAAACCTGATAGATATCAAAGTATTGATACACGTCCCTCTCGATCTTTTCCACAGAATTCGGAAAGAAGAGGACGGTCAGACCCAGGAGAGCACACCAAGTCCAAAGACAAGGAACCTGCTCAGAGTAAAAAATCTCAATTTCAGAAGAAGAAGGTAGCCAGTATTAGAGTAATCAACCATGCCGAGAATACTGAGGACACAGTTGAAAAACGGGGAGTGGGCATTGACAATGTTGGACAGTGCAGCAGAAATCAGTATAGCGTGCAAGATCTTGATGAGTCATCTGGAGACAGTGGACACAAATGAATTCATTCAGGTTGAAACTGCCGACACCAGACTTAGCGAGCCCCATAAAATACACGAAATAACATTGCGTATAGAGGGTGATAAGACTAGGAAAATTAGAGGTCTATTTTGGGATAAGCTCTCAAAAGGCTACGATATTCTGTTAGCTGAAAAAGATTGGCCCCCAGAGTTTGTCAGGGAGTGCCCTCGTGGCGAAGAAGTGATTATGCCTGCCTTCTCGAATCACATTCCGATTCATAAAAAATATACATACGCAAGGAAATGGGCAGTAGCCCAGGCACCTGCATTGTATAAAAATCATGTAGGATGGGATGAGGATTCTCCTCCTCACAAAATCCAATTAAAAAGTGAACCAACTGCCCAACGGCAGTATCCCATTAAGCAAGAAGCTAAAAAACAGGTCAGGGAGATCTTAGATCAACTTGAGTACCAGGGGGTGATCGAAACATGCACCTCTCAAATGAACAATCCTTTGTTTCCTGTCTCCAAGCCAGACAATTCATATCGTCTAGTTTTGGACTACAGGCATCTTAATACATGTTGTAAAACTTTTGCAGTACAAAACTCGCATAGTGCAGCCCTAATGAATAACATAGTTAGGAAAAAATATAAAACAACATTAGACATATCTAATGGTTTCTTTTGTCAAAACATTGCACCGGAAAGCAGATATTTGACCGCTTTCTCCGCATTTGGGTCGCAGAAAAAATTATGTCGACTCCCACAGGGGTTCAAGAACAGCCCAGGACTATTCTCAGCTAGGGTAACAGAGTTACTACAAATCTATGATGATGAGGCATTATCTTACGTAGATGATATCTATCTCACAGACGACGACTTGGATACTCACTTGAAAAGGGTGAACACCATTATACTTGGGTTCGCAGCAGAGGGTTACAAATTCAACTTTAAAAAGTCCCGAATTGCCCATCTGACAGTACTATTTTTAGGGTAAGAATTATCAAGTGAAGGGAAAAGCCTAGCGGACAACTTCTTAGAGAAGTGCGCTGTACTCCAAGCTCCAAAAACGCTGAAGAATTTACAATCCATTCTAGGTTTTCTGAATTTTGGAAGAACTTACATCCTAAATTACGCAGAGAGGGTTAAACCTCTCTACGAACTAATTAAACCCGATTTTAAACAAATCAATTGGACTCAAAAACACACAGAAATTTTGAGATCACTGCAAACAGACATGTTAGCAAAAACTAAATTAGATACACGTGACAACACGATCGATCTTGTAATCCGAGTCATCCCAGGAAGATGCGGATTCACGTACCTGACCTCTAATGAGGGAGAAAAGGTACCTATTTCAATTAAATCTCACTTGTACACACAAGCAGAAAAAACATTCAGTCACACAGAAAGAACTGTGAAAGCAGTGCAAATCGCATTAGCAAATGAACGAGAACTAGCACACGGCAAACGGATTAATATCCTTACAGCGGAATCCGCCTTCGAAGCGCTATTCAGCCCAGTAAACCTGCCTACAGTGTCACTGGATCCGAAATGGATACAGTGTATAGATTCTCTAGGAGCGGAAGACGTGAAATACTATTTCGCCCCACAATTTGAAGAACAGAATGATTTAGAATATGAAGAAGAATATCCTTTGCCAATCGAAATTCTGCCTCTCCCACAATACGCCTGTATAATCTATACAGATAGCTTTGTACAGCATTTCAACGTAGAGAGAAAATCCTACGATGCAGCATGTGCGATCATTAAAGGTCGTTGGCTGTGCGGTAAATTCAGACCGAAAGTAACAAAAACTGAATCTGTAAGAAACTGTTCGGTTCAGAGAACTGAAATCAGATCTTTAAAGATGGCGCTCGAAAATGCAGAACGTGAATTCCCGACACTTATCGTGTGCGATTCTCATTTTTGCGTCAACTCTTACAATAATAAACTGCATAGTTGGATCAAAAACGACTACAAAGATGACACAGGTGCCACAATAAAGCATAAATTGCTCTGGAAACAAGTAGCTCTTTTACACAAAGAACTACGAAAGACTCACGTGATTCACGCACAGAGTCTTCAATGTGATGGCGTTCACGTTGCAGGGAATTCATTGGCTAATACAGCCACAGCGGAAGCAATTAAACCGGCTTCCGTAGCCACAAAAAAGCGTACAGATAAATACATAAACGGGGAAACCATGCTGGCAGTAAAAACGACCGTAAAAGGCGACTGTGCAGCACTACCCGTAAACTATCCACTCAATTATGCATACATAATCGATGCAAACTCCGTTCCTTTTGCTCGAATCCCTGGAGTGGGGGACAGAGTAAATCCAAACACGAACAGGAGAATATTTTTAATAGCAGACGCACACATGGGATTGGGTCTGAGACACCAAACAATCAGGGACTCTCTGACTGAATTACAATCAGTATACTGGTGGCCGGGAATGAGTGTAGAACACCAAATATATGCAAACAACTGTGAAAACTGCAATAGGGATCGCAGTAGTGAACCATGCTACTGGCTACCGATCAGAAACAGCGTAACGCTGCCTGCACCCCAACCTGCGTCCTATTAATCAGTTAAGGCTAAACACACTTAAAAAATTAGGCTTCCAGCACTCGGCTGACGCTAGAACGGTTATAAAAGATTTGCGAGTCTTTATCGGCACATACGCAACTACCACGTTCCATTCTGACCAGGGTCCTGCTTTCAGCTCTCGAGCCTATAAGTAGGCCATGGCTAGCATGGGAATTGGGTTGCGGTATTCTTGTCCGTCGCACAAGTGTGGTAGAAAGAAAAAACCGTGACTTAAAGCAATCTATAACAGCGAAGGTATTAGGTTCAGGCGCTGGGTGGGTCAAACATTTAATAAGTGTCCAGACTAGTCTTAACAACATGCCAAGAAATTCTTTAAAAGGTTTCAGCCCATACGAACTATTGTTCGGAATTAGAATGCGTATTCAGGACCTCGATAGTCAGATGTCAGTGGTACAAGAAGAAACAACGCACTTTGATGTAAAGGATCGTTTGGCTGTTTTACAGGAACTGAATGAAACAAGAAAATCCTTAAGCAACATAAAGTTAAAGCAACAGCCAAATACCACTGACGAGGCACCACCAGCAACAGCCCCAGCAAGGCCTGTCTGGATTCCAAAGATTGGGGATCTAGTCAGAGAAAAGATCGCGGTGAAGAAGGAATTTGGGCCTTCTTACAGAAAAGCAGTACCTGTCTTGGCAGTCACCGGAACAAGATCAGTTGTGCTACCGCCCCTTGCTGGTAAAAAGTGGAACAGAGTCATGTCCATCGACCTGGTAAAACCACAAGCATGTGGCCTATAATCAACAGTAGGCCCAGTGGACTCCCAAGAAACAACAGAATACCCAAACTTGCAACAATCCAAGAGGTTCAAACTGAAAGACTAATCACATTCGATCAGCCTGCAGTGCACAATGAAGGACTATGCAATAATGCCATGGAGCTCGTGACTCTTGAGACACAGATTGAAACAGTTCGTCAAGAAACAACACCAGTCTACACTAATGTGGCATCAGAAAATGCTACCGAAAGACAGATTGAAAGAACAATCCCATCAATTGACAGAACTGCCTCTGGTTATTTCATCAACTTCGACAACTTCTCTGAAGATCAAAACGACCCCGAAGTGATGCCAGAAACAAAAAAGTATTCTAAAGAACATACAACAGGACTCCTTCAACAAATCAAATAATTATATCTGGATTCTCCGTTGATTGAGCATTGGATTATTTCAGGGGTATTCATACTCCTACTATGCCTAATTTTAGTTTTAATTTTAGGAAAATATATTACAATTGACACAGCAAGTCAGAACATCAACCTAGTCCTGAAACCACACAGATCATCACACGTGAAGAAAAGAGAACTATCAACAGTAAATGTCACAGCAATTCCAATACCTGGTGGGGTAGTATGGGAGAAAACTGACTATGAGATATATGGTCCGGTCGAAATCCTGAAGTATCCTCATCAACTAAAGGTTTCCTTAAGTGACTTTGGAACACCGAGTACATTCTCTGATGATTGGGACTTTAACAGTATTAATGACATGATGTCTGATTTAGTAATGTTAGCTAGATTCACAGATCATGATTATTTACAAGGTTCATCTAGTTATGAGCAGTTATTCTGTTACACACACTATGGTGATCATTACTTGCATAAACCTGCACAGCCTAGAAATGTTTTTATGTATAATCAATGGGAACATTGTGCTACACCACCTAAAAGCAGTTCTAAAGCATTTTTTGAGAAATTCAAATACTTCTCAGGGTTTAACACCAGTAATGCAGAAACGTTTTATTACAAACTGTTAGATAAAACAGGAATGAAAACAATGCTGACAAATTCTAAATTGATATATTCAGAATCATTTTATGACAACATGATGACATTTGGTTTTGATTATTGGAAAAATAATATTGAAACAAAAACAATTTGGGGTACAAAAGATTGGCAGGTACAAGGCATTGAAGCACTATTTAGAACCTGCATGATACCAGAACAAATGTTGTTTTTAAATGACACAATACACCAAACATCTTGTCTTGGCCTAGCTAAGATCAAAGACCTTAAAACACCGTCTGTACCAAAGCCAATACCTGAGAATGCAACTGCAGATATTGAGTTACATGTAACACAAATTTTACATTTCAACAGAACACATCCTGATTGGAAAAAGTGGTTAATCTGGCCTACTGACACAAACAGCTGTCAAGATAGATTCCTGAATAAAACACAGGGATTAACAATGACCAGATTAGACTCGAGATATTCCCAGAGACAACATCCAGGGATAATAACAACATACAGTGTAGGGAAACTCTGCCTTGAATGGCTAACTTCATCCACACTGGCTGAAATTAAGCAACACTTGTCTTTACTAAAAGATGGCGCTGATTTGCGCGATTTCATTCTTGGACCACGCAAACAGCGTCAGAAGCGTTTCATAGCGACCAGTATCTATGCTGCTTACAATGAGGCTTGGAAAGTCAAACAAATTGAAACTGCTGAAAAAATACGAGAAATTGATCGTATTAATTTGGAGAAATCACTTTCTGTAGTAGACAATGGGTTAATGACTCTGTCTTCCTGAATATATTCGTTGGACAATATTGTATCCTCTGCCTTTGATGTGATAGACAGAGACTTGCTAATGTTACAACATGGCCAGTCGCAATTACGTTCTATTGTAGAATTAGGCTGGACGCTGCAAAATCTTCGTTCAGGCTATGTGCCTTGGCGTTTAATCAACACAACGTCATTATTTTCCATTTTTTAACCTTACTGATAAACAGATCAGTTTGGCACAGAAAGGAGCAGACTATACAATCCTGAGCATCGAAAAAATCGAGAGATTACCATTGACAATGTCAGAGAGTCCTGTCATTGAATGGATAATACACGGAATTATCACCATTCCGATAACAACTTTCCGATTTAAAAAGTGCCTTGAGTACATACCTGCTGGCCAGTATGAACAATTGGGTAAAAGATATGAAAAATCTGAATGGAAATTACCATACACACATTCTTGCTATAGTGACAGCGACAAAAATTTATTTCTTAGTGGTGACAACTGTAAACATTCACTAAGCGGTATACTTTTGTGTCAGGGTATTAATTTACACGGAGCATGTGATGGAAATTCTAACAACCTTTCATGCCGCCAGCTAGTCACACCTGCAACTCAGATAGAGCCCTTCTTCATGCAACTCGCTAACGGGAGTTACATTCTTAGAACGGATCACAGATGTTGTGGCCTAGTGCCAGGGAAAAGTTATCTAGTAAGTGTAACATCCATGGTCAAATGCTGTATGCAAGCATTGTTCCCGAGTGGGCCTGCAGACACAGTGACTCCCATCTGGCCTCGTCTGAATCTCTATTCTATACGAATTGATACTTTAAGCAAAATGAAGTCTGTGCTTTTGCAGACAACAGTGCCTATAACGGCATCAAAAGAGACGTATGATCTTCTAGTTGCAAGGACAGCTACTGAAGTTCATGACCTTTTATCAACAAATTGCCCGGTGCATTTCGTAGAAATGTTGAGCCAACTCCTTAACATGTCTAGTGCCACAAGCATCCCAGGCATATTTAAGACAGTCTTTACGGGACTTATAACACCCTTCCAGGCAATTTTGGGAATCGTTCCTAATTTTGTACACTCTGTTTTTGGCGGCATACCATTATTTTTGGGACTCGTCGCAGGGATTTTATTTTTGACCCTCCTGCTTCGTTATGGACAGGTGTCCAACACGCATTCTTCTCCGCATAGCATATATCGAAGAACAGGTAAGATGCAGGTCTGCCATATAGGTCTGAATGAAAGAAACCAGGTCATGTTCAGATCTCTCAGCCTGGCCAATCCAAGGACTCTAGTTATGCGGTCCCGGTAGCGTATTGCTAGGATCGTTTCTTCCATCCCTGCTGGAGTCATGTCTGAGTTTTGGCTTGCCATATCGGAGCAGGAGGGTCAAAAATAAAATGCCTGCTACAAGTCCCAAAATCAGGGGTATGCCGCCAAAGACTGAATGGACAAAATTAGGAATAATTCCTAGGATTGCTTTAAATGGTGTTAACAGTCCCGAAAAAATGGTCTTAAATACGCCTGGGATGCCTATGGCACTTGACATATTTAGAATTTGGCTAAGCATTTCTGTGAAATGCACGGGGCAATTTGTTGATAAAAGGTCATGTATCTCCGAAGCTGTCCTTGCAACTTGGAGATCATACGTCTCTTTTGATGACGTTATGGGCACTGTTGTCTGTAAAAGCACAGACTTCATTCTGCTTAAAGTATCAATTCGTATAGAAGAGACATTCAAACGAGGCCAAATGGGAGTCTCGGAGTCTCCAGGGCCGTTTGGAAACAATGCTTGCATACAGCATTTGACCATGGAAGTTACGCTTACGAGATATGCTTTCCCTGGCAAAAGGCCACAACAGCTGTGATCCGTTATTAGAATGTAACTCCCGTTAGAGAGCTGCTTAAAAAAAGGCTCTATCTGCGTTGCAGGTGTGACATGTTGGTGGCATGAAAGGTTGTTTGAAGTTCCTTCACAGGCCCTGTGTAAATTAATACCCTGGCACAAAAGTATACCGCTTAGTGAATGTTTGCAATTTTCACCACTAAGAAATACATTTTTGTTGCTGTCACTATAGCATGTGTGTGTATATGGTAATTTCCATGCTGACTTAATGTATCCTTTACCCAATCGTTCATACTGGCCAGTCGGTATATATTCAAGGCAATTTTTAAATTGGAAAGTTGTTATCGGAATTGTGATAATCCCATGTATTATCCATTCAATGACAGGACTTTCTGACATTGTCAATGGTAATCTCTTAAGTTTTTCGATGCTCAGGATTGTATAGTCTGCTCCTTTCTGTGCCAAGCTGATTTGTTTATCAGTAAGGTTAAAGATGGAAAACAATGACGTTGTATTGATTAGACGCCATGGCACATAGCCTGAACGAAGATTTTGCAGCGTCCAGCCTAGCTGTACAATAGAACGCAATTGCGACTGGCCATGCTGTAACAATAGCAAGTCTTTGTCTATTATATTGATGGCAGATGATACAATACTGTCCAGTGAATATATTCTGGAAGACAGAGTCATTAACCCATTGTCCACAACAGAAAGTGATTTTTCCAAATTAATACGATCAATTTCTCGTATTTTTTCAGCTGTTTCAATTTGTGTTACTTTCCAAGTCTCGTTGTATGCCGCATAGATGCTGGCCGCTATGAAGCATTTCTGACGCTGTTTGCGAGGTCCCAGAATGAATTTGCGCAAATCAGCACCATCTTTAAGTAAAGATAAGTGTTGCTTAATTTCTGCCAGTGTGGATGATTCTAGCCATTCAAGGCACAGCTTCCCTACACTATATGTTGTTATTATCTCTGGATGTTGTCTCTGGGAGTATCTAGGGTCTGGTCTAGTCATTGTTAACCCCTGTGTTTTGTTCTGGAATCTATCTTGACAGTTATTCGTGTCAGTAGGCCAGATTAACCACTTTTTCCAATCAGGATGTGTTCTGTTTAGATGTAAAATTTTAGATACGTCTATTTCAATTTCTGTTGTTGCATTATCAGGTATTGGCTTTGGAATAGACGGTTTGTTAAGGTCTTTAATCTTAGCTAGGCCAAGACAGGATGTTTGGTGAATTGTGTCATTTAAGAACATTATTTGTTCTGGGATCATGCAGGCTCAAAATAATGCTTTTAGGCCTTGTACCTGCCAATCTTTTGTACCCCAGATGGTTTTTGTTTCAATATTATTTTTCCAAAAATCAAAACCAAATGTCATCATTTTTTCATAAAATGCTTCTTAATATATCAATTTAGTATTTGTCAGCATTGTTTTCAACCCTGTTTTATCCAACAGTTTATAATAAAATGTTTCTGCATCACTTGTGTTAAACCCTGAGAAGTACTGGAATTTCTCATAGAATGTTTTCGAACTGCTTTTAGGTGGAGTAGCACAATGTTCCCATTGGTTATATTTAAAAACATTTCTAGGTTGTGCAGATTTATGTAAGTAATGGTCTCCGTAATGTGAGAAGCAGTACATCTGTTCATAATTAGACGAACCTTGTAAATAATCATGTTCTGTAAATCTCGCTGACAACACTAAATCAGACATCATATTATTAACACTTTCAAAATCCCAATCATCAGAAAATGTACTTGGTTTTACAAAGTCACTTAAGGAAACCTTGAAATGGTGAGGATATTTCAGGATTTCGACCGGGCCATATACTTCATAGTCAGTCTTGTCCCATACCACCCCGCCGGGTATTGGAATGGCTGTGACATTTACTGTTGATAGTTCTCTTTTCTTCACGTGGGATGATCTGTGTGGTTTTAGGACTAAGTTGATGTTCTGACTTGCTGTGTCCATTGAACTGTATTTTCCCTCAATGAATTTTCCCAAACAAAGTACCATGATGAGCCAAAGCAGGAGGAAAAATATACCTAGACCAAACCAAAACTCTAACCATGGAGAAACAAGGTACATTTCCTTGAGTTGATGAAAGAGTTCTGTTGCCTTTTCTTTGAAAGTCTTTGTTTCTGGAGTCACTTCAGGGTCGCTTTGATCGTCAGAAAAGTTATCGAAATTAATGAAGTAGCCAGAGGCAGTTCTGTCAATTGTTGGAATTGTTTTCTCCATTTGTCTTTTGGTAGCACATTCTGATTCCACATCATTGTAGACTGGTGTTTCATGATGAACTGTTTCAATCTGTGTTTCAAGAGGCACGAGTTCCATGGCATTATTGAGTAGTCCCTCTCTGTGCACTGCAGGTTTATCAAATGTGATTAGTCTTTCAATTTGAACCTCTTGGATTGTTGCAACTTTGGGTATTCTGTTATTTCTTTGGAGTCCACTGGGCCTACTGTTGATTATAGGCCACATGCTTGTGGTTTTACCAGGTCGATTGATACAACTCGGTTCTCCTTTTTACCAGCAAGGGGCGGTAGTACTACTGATCTTGTTTCGTTGATTGCAAAGACAGGTACTGCTTTTCTGTAAGAAGGCCCAAATTCCTTCTTCACCGCTATTTTTTCTCTGACTAGATCCCCAATCTTTGGAATCCAGACAGGTCTTGCTGGGGCTGGTGGTGCCTCTTCAGTGGTAGTTGGCTGTTGCTTTAACTTTATGTTGCTTAAGGATTTTCTTGTTTCATTCAAGTCCTGTAAAACAGCCAAACGATCTTTTATATCAAAGTCTTTATTCTTATCTTTTACCACTGATGCCTGACTATCGAGGTCATGAACATGCATTCTAGTTCCGAACAATAGTTCTTACGGGCTGAAACCGTTTAGAGAATTTCTATGCAAATTGTTTAGACTAAGTTGGACACTTATTAAATGTTTGACCCACCCATCACCCGAACCTAATACCTTCGCTGTTATAGATTGCTTTATGTCTCTGTTTTTTCTTTCCACTACACTGTTCCCTTCGGGGTGTGATGGACATGAGTATCGCAACCCAAGCCCATACTGGCCATGGCCTCCTTATAAGCTCGAGAGCTGAAAGCAGGACCCTGGTCAGAATGGAACATGGCAATTGCGTATGTGCCGATAAAGACTTTTATAACAGTTTTGGCGTCAGCCGAGCGCTGGGGCCACATTTTCTAAGTGAATTTTAGTCCTTATAATTAATAGGACGCTGGATGGCATGTAGACAGCATTATCCTGTCTATAAATGGTAACTGGGCAACAGGCAGGACCGGTTCTATACTGCCATCCCTGTCACAGTCGGGACAGTTCCTTACATATATTTGATGTTGCACGCTCATCCGGCCACCAGTATACTGATCTTCTATATGTGCCTTGGACCTTCACCCGTCTGCTATTAATAACTTTCTCCGTTTCATGTTTGGAATTACCCTATCCCCCACTCCCGGCATTCGAGCAAAAGGAACGGAGTTTGCATCAATTACGTATGCATAATTGAGTGGATAGTTGACGGGTAGTGCTGCACAGTCGCCTTTTAAGGACGTTTTTACTGCCAGCATGGTTTCCCCGTCTATGTATTTTTCTGAATGCTTTTTTGTGGCTACGGAAGCCGGTTTATTTGCTTCCGCTGTGGCTGCAATAGCCAATGAATTCCCTGCAACGTGAACGCCATCAGGTTGATGACTCAGAGTGTTTATCACGTGAGTCTTTTGTAGTTCTTTCTGTAAAAGAACTACCTGTTTCCAAAGCATTTTATGCTTGATTGTGGCACCTGTGTCATCTTTGTAATCATTTTGAATCCAGCTCTGCAACTTATTATTGTAAGAGTTGACGCAAAAATGCGAATTGCACACAATTAGTGTCGGAATTCACGTTCTGCATTTTCAAGCACCATCTTTAAAGATCTGATTTCAGCTCTCTGAGCTGAACAGTTTCTTACTGATTCAGCTTTTGTTATTTTCGGTCTGAATTTACCGCGCAGCCAGCGACCTTTAACAATCGCGCAGGCTGCATCGTAGGATTTATTTTCTACGTTGTAATGCTGTGCAAATCTGTCTGTGTAGATTATACAGGAGTATTGTTGTAGAGGAAGAATTTTGATTGGCAGAGGATATTCTTGTTCATAAGTTAAATCATTCAATTTTTTCATGTGCGGGGCAAAATAGTATTTCACATCTTCCGTGCCAAGAGAAGTTACACACTGTATCTATTTCGGATCCAGTGACACTGTAGGCAGGTTTACTGGGCTGAATAGCGCCTCGAAGGTGGATTCCGCTGTGAGGTCATTGATCCTTTTGCCGTGTGCTAGTTCTCGTTCATTTGCTATTGCAGTTTGTACTGCTTTCACAGTATTTTCTGTGAGACTGAATGTTTTTTTCTGCTTGTGTGTACAAGTGAGATTTGTAAGGTATTGGTACCTTTTCTCCCTTATTAGAGGTCAGGTACGTGAATCCGCATCTTCATGGGATGACTCGGATTACAAGAATTCATGTATTGTCACGTGTGTCTAATTTTGTTTTTGCTAACATGTCTGTTTGCAGTGATCTCAAAATTTCTGTGTGTTTTTGAGTCCAGTTGATTTGTTTAAAATCAGGTTTAATTGGTTCGTAGAGAGGTTTAACCCTCTCCGCATAATTTAGAATGTAAGTTCTTCCGAAATTCAGGAAGCCTAGAATCGATTGTAAGTTCTTCAGCGTTTTAGGTGCCTGGAGTACAACGCACTTCTCTAAAAAGTTGTCCTCTAGGCTTTTTTCCTTCACTTGATAATTCGTATCCTAAAAATAATACTGTCAGATGGGCAATTCGAGACTTTTTAAAGTTGAATTTGTAACCCTCTGCTGCAAACCCAAGTATTATGGTGTTCACCCTTTTCAAGTGAGTCTCCAAGTCGTTGTCTGTTAGATAGATGTCATCGACATAAGATAATGCCTTATGCCTCATCATCATACATTTGTAGTAACTCTGTTACTCTGGCTGAAAATAGTCCTGGGCTGTTCTTGAATCCCTGTGGGAGCCTACAGAAATTTTTCTGAGACCCCATTACTGAGAAAGCGGTCAAGTATCTGCTTTCTGGTGCAATATTTTGACAAAAGAAACCATTTGATATGTCTAGTGTCGTGTTATATTGTTTTCGAAGTATGTTATTCATTAGTGCAGCACTATGCAAATTTTGTACTGCAAATGTTTTGCAACATGAGTTTAGGTGTCTGTAGTCCAAGACAAGACGATATGAATCATCCGCTTTGGAGACAGGAAACAAAGGATTGTTCATTTGAGAGGTGCATGTTTCAATCACCCCCTGGTATTCAAGTTGATCTAAAATCTCCCTGAATTGTTTTTTAGCTTCTTGCTTAATTGGATACTGCCTTTGTGCAGTCGGTTGACTTTTTAATTGGATTTTGTGAGGAGGAGAGTCCTCAACCCATCCTACATGATTTTTATATAGTGCTGGTGCCTGGGCCACTGCCCATTTCCTTGCATATATATATTTAGTGTGAATCGGAATGTGATTTGAGAAGGCAGGCATAATCATTTCTTCGCCACAAGGGCACTCCCTGACAAACTCTGGGGGCCAATCTTTTTCAGCTAACAGGATGTCATAGCCTTTTGAGAGTTTATCCCAAAACAGACCCCTTATTTTCCTAGTCTTATCACCCTCTATACGCAGTGTTATTTTGTATATCTTATGAGGTTTGCTAACTCTGGTGTCGGCAGTTTCTACATGAATGTATTCATTCGTGTCCACTGTCTCCAGATGACTCATCATGATCTTGCGAGCTATGGTGATTTCTGCTTCACTGTCTAGCATTGTCTGTGCCCACTCCCCGTTTTTCAGCTGTGTCCTCAGTATTCTCAGCATGTTCGATTACTCTAATACTGGCTACCTTCTTTCTTGGAAATTGTGATTTCCCTCTGGGGAGACTGGTGTTTTCGAGTCGGAGTTCTTTCCCTCCGTCGAGGAGACCTTCCTCTGGACTGGAAAACTTTTTCCTTGGGAGTGGACTGTTTATTTCCATCCCAGCTCTTTTTAGGAGTGTTTGAATTATTTTTAATAAATAATTGTTCAGGATTTTCGAGTAGTTGGGGTTTTTCTGGTTTCCCACCCAAGCTGTCTCTACCTAATTCTTCATAACATTTTTCTATAATTCTGGCAAGCTCAATTGATTGATCTGTTATATCTGTTTCCTTCAATTTCTGGCAGATCGCCACAGATGCTGCTTCTCCTTTTATGTTGGCTAGTAATATAGCCGAGACCTGTTTGAAGTCTTTCAGTAATTTCATACCAAGAGTTAAAGCAGGTTCTGGACCGTATTCATTTTGAATCTGTTTTAGCACATCTGGTATTACCGCCATTGACGGAACACCATGTGTTTTTGTATAAATGGAAGCAAAGACTGTACCCCAAGTGTCACAGTCCTCCACGTGTGGTGCGACCCCCATTGGAAGGCAGATGGTCAGGATTCTGTGTTTCTCAATAGGGGTAGTATTCGGAAATACTGCCTCTATTTGAGTAATTTTCTGCACTAACCAGACAGGAATTTGTTCCCGTTTTATGGGTATTTTACCAAGACATGATTGTATGTTCTGTGGTGTAATTTTATTTGTGTTCCCCTGATGAGGGGTCAGCTGTGGAACATTAACAGCTATTTGGACTGTTGCAGTCCACATTACATATTGGACTAATTGTCTATGTATTTTAATTAATGTTTTTAGCTGTGCTAAAAGTTCTTCTTTCTGCATTTTTACAATGTCCGGATGTGGTGTGTAGCTGGCTAGAACCGGCCACGTTGCTCCTGGTCTACCTAGTGGACCGAGCCTGGTAATATGATCGTTGTGTTTTAGGGCGCCTTTAAACCAGAGCATATGCTCTTGGAATTTTAATGGGATTTCAATCTCCTCGAAAGGAGCGTACTCTTCCAGTGGATCCTCTATTTTGTAATAGTGGAACTCGTGTGTTGCAGCGTTTGCCGCTGGAAATTTTATCCATGAATAGAATACCTCTGTCTGCCGATATTCATGTGCCTCTATCACGAAGACGACTGTGCCACCTTGTGTGGTCAGTCCATTTTCTATAAGTTTTAACGTTATAATTTTTCTTATGTTGACCGGGATGATTATCGCACCCGGTGGGTAAATTCCTGTTTCATCGGAAGCCTGCTGAGTTGCATTTACTGCGGCTCCAGTGGTTCCGTTCTCTTCTTATGACATTTTACTGTCAGGAAGGTCTTTTTGTTGCAGATCAGGTTTCAAGGAGGACAAAGATTAGGTGTATCTGTTGTCACTGCTCAAAGGTAATTATAGATTTTACAGAGAAGCTGCTGTACTCTAGGCACACTCGCATAATTTTGTCGCCCAGGCTTGCCTGGGCGACAAAATTATTGCCACTTTGTCGGCAGGAAATTGCTGCTAAAGTGGCGATAATGGGTTTGATAATATCAACACTCGAAACCAGGAAGTGTTGGAGGCCATCTTGTGCCTCGGTAGCACCGAGTCACAAGAAAACAGTAAAACAAAAATTGAGAAATAAGGGAAGGGGCAGGGTAGAAACATTCTGATCCTTTAGGGTTGCTCAAGGGGTCGTATATGGATGTTTACTCTCTTTATTTTTTTAAAGAAAAATCGTGCAGTACGCTTACAGAAATCCGTACAATTACAAGCAGGAGCTGAATGCTGATTGGCTGTCAATACTCCAAACCAGGAAGTGTTGACAGCCATCTTATTTGTCACGACAGCCGAGTCACAAGGAACCAGTAAAATAAAGTTGAGTAATAAGGAAAGGGGGTAGGGTAGAAACATTCTGAACATATACTGTTGCTCAGGGGGTGGTAGATTTATTGTACGCGTACCAAGCACGTATGGACGACGTACAGCTGGAATGTTGAAAGTCGTCACTTAAGCGTACGTAAGCAAGAAAAATAAAAATCATTTTAGATATTTATGAAGTGTATTTGTTTATTTGTTGTGCGGCTCTAAAAAGAGCTGTTGTGTTTATTGGGAGATTTTAGTACCTAAAAGTAAGTACTGATGCAGAGTCTTAAGTTTATGAGCAAGACTCTGTTCCCCTCATCTATGAAATGTACACTATCTCTCCTATGGATGCCATGCATACTGAAACGCAGATTGTTGTTGTAAATGGACCCCATTTGGTAGTCTCGGAGAAAGGCAGAAACAGATTTATTCACATGTTTCCTAGCTTTTTCAAACTGTGGACAATAGTGGTTGGACCGCTTCCATTTCTGCCTTTGGCATATATTAGAACATACAAAGGCAGTTTTGAGGAACAGTGTCATCAATTGTGCAAATGTGTCCTTCATAAGCATTTCCAGAGCTACCCCAGTCAAAGTGCCTAGGTCATTCCCATCACTGTGCACAATTATGAGGTCAGGGTGTTGGAGATGCATAAAGGATTTAACCAATGGCATCAATTGGTGACTCTTTATTCCTCTCTGTCCAATCCATTTAATGTCCACATTTGGTAAACCTAGGTCTTTGTGAATTCTTTTCTGTTGTGCTTACCTTTGGCTCCAGAAAATATAGCTGGGTCTCACAATCCACACTGTAATAATTTTGAAGAGAGGTCTGGATGCACTCTGATGGCGTCTGTAAATGAAATGGTAGTTTGAAAAGTAAGATTTTTCTAAAATGGTGGACAACATGCAGTTTTGAAAAAGAAAAGAAGTGATTGGTTGTTTGACAACATTTTATAGAAAACTAGGTTGCATATTTCTGTTTTTAAAAAGCCTTAATTTTATTGGTTAAGAAAAAGTGATAGAAAAGAACGTTACATAAAATAAGCTGGTATATTCCCCAGTCAAGCATACTTTCTGTTTCAATTTGCAACAATGTATGATGAACTTTTCACCTGTGTGCTGAGTTATTTGTTCCCTGAAGTGTTTCTATGGTAACTGGCAGATTTTGGAATGGGGGAAGGGTTGAAAGTTTTGTTACTTGGAAACGTTTGGAATGTTAAACCAATAGAAATGTGTGTTTTATTTTTAATTAGCGTGTTCAGGATTTTAATTGGTTATTTATATGTATGTATGTGTACAATGAGAGGGAAAATGTTCCATTTGACGGTTCTGCTGCAAACACGGAACTAGAGAGATTCTGTACAAGAATATCCACTGTGTGAGTGGTAATCTTCTTAATCTACAAATCAATTTGAAAGGTGAGTTGATAAATTGTATGGGAGTGTGTGCGGTGCATCTTTGTACAGTAAGGAATTATGCGGTATATCAAGACAGGCGACAATATTATTGCTGCTTTATGGATAGAAAACTGCAGATAAAGCAGCGATAACTTTATCGCCTATCTTGATAATATGCCCCCCTATTCGTCCGTTGTTAAACATTTTATAGTAGTAAATGTGTTTTGCTATAATGCATGCTGTTATGTTTTTTTGTTTAATATCATTTTGTGCGTCTCTGTACATTAAAGGATTATGGGCCATATTATCAAGAAAGGGCGATAGATTATCGCCGCTTTTATCGGCAGGAAACTGCAGTTAAAGCGGCGATAAAGATCTCGATAATATATCCTTGTGAATTCTCATAGAAGCCCAGGTTATGGTCTTAACCTGGGCTTCTATGGGAATTCACAAGGATATATTATCGAGACCATTATCGCCGCTTTAGTGGCAGTTTTCTGCCAGTAAAAGCAAAGATAATGTATCGCCCTTTACTGATAATATGGCAATGACGGGCATATTATTAAGGACCGGTGTAAAAATTATCGACGTTTTATGGGCAGGAAACTGCTGATAAAACGGCGAAAATGGGCTTGGTAATAAAAGGCATATTACCAACAGGTAGCGATATTTATCGCTAAATAGGCTTAGCGACGATTTATTTATCGCTGCCTATCGCTGGATATGTTAGCGGAGAAAACATGCTATTAGCAACGTTTTTCTCCATTGTGCTCAAATATCCAGCGATAGCGGCGAAATGCGTGAATATCGCTGAGAACACAGCAATATTCACGCATTAGCGACTAAATGCTCTTAGCCATGTTATCCACCTCCCATTGGATAATATGGCTAGGAACTGGCCTGGGCAAGTGTTAGTATTTGGAGATATTCGCGCTTAGCGCAAATATTTCCAACGCTACGCCTGCTTTGCTAATAGGCCATAGCGACGTTAGTGACTGCTTACAGTCGCTAACTAGTTGGGTACCCCCACTTTGCATGTCATTAGCGATAAACATCGCTGACATGCAAAGCGGGCCCCAAACCGCTCGCTATCGCCTAAAAGCTGTCGCTAACATCAGTTAGCCACAGCTTGCTAATAGGGCGATATAATTATCGCCGCTTAGCGGCAGAAAGCGGCCACTAAATCGGCGATAATTGCCTATCGCCTCCGTTGGTAATATGCCCCTAGGTTCTTGTAAATAGCTATAGTAGCCCAGGTTCTGGTGTTAACCTGGGCTGTTATGGGAATTCTCAGGAGCATATTATCAAGATCATTATCGTCGCTTTATCAGCATTTTCCTGCCGATAAAAGCAGCAATAATCTATCGCCTTTTGTTAATAATATGTCCCGAAATTCGTTTTATTAATTTAATTGTTTACTTACCTGCAATGATCCACATTCCGTTGTTTATCACTCCTCACCATGCCCCTCCACGCCCCGCCTGCCTGCCCCATCGCAACTCCCTCCACGGGCCGCGGCTGTTTCTTTATTCCGTTATATTGCAGTGTCTATTTATACTCTCATTTTTTATTATATTTTCCTTGTTTCATACTCCTTGTTCTTTTGTTGTAAGTACTTTTATTTTTATAGTCCGAGGTTTGTACTCATAATCATCCCTCTGTTCTTGGAGGCAATATAATAGAATATTTGATATATTTTTGTTTGTAATGTTATATATATATTTTTATTATAGGTTGTGTTTATCGATACTGCAAATACTCTATGATGCCAACGAAGTTCTAAAAGCGCAGGCAACGAAAGAAAAGTGTGTATTTGAAGAAAAGTCATCAAGAAGATTTACATGAAGAGACATATCTTAAAAAAAAGAAAGAAGGTCCTGGTAAGAGCAGGAGCACTTTTTTGAGGAAAATATTAAAGACTAAGAGTAGTGTTCAGAAAGGGAAAAATGTTTTAAGTGTATCAGCAACGAAAAAAAAAATACTAATAACGAAAAGAATAATGGAAAATCAAGTGCAGACAAAACTGTGTATAGTAAAAGGAGAATTTTTTTTATAGAAATTAGGAAACAAATGTTTTATAATAGATTTGTAACAAATTTAATTAAGTAAATTAAGGTATGTAAGAAAAAACAGTATTTTATAAGAAGAAAGCTATAGAAAATGTAGTTGAGAAAGCTTTCGAATTGAAAAGAAAATTGTTTATTTTAGTAATCAATAGAGTTAGATCACTAGATAAGCGAATCCATTTAATGAAGTTCAAAAGTAAGTGGAGAAGTAATTTTTGTGAGTTTTTTTCGGGTGAATGGAAACATAGTTCAAGTTCTGAGCCTTTTTTAATTAAGAAAGTTATCTTCAGAGTAATGATTTGTTACATGCAGTTGATACCAGTGGTAGTGCTTATGAGGTTAGAAATGGTTGTCCTATTGAGAAAGAGAAAATTATTTCTAGAAATGCAGAAGAGGTGTGAGCTGGTGAAGTTTTAGGGAGACGTCCTAAAGCTCCAGTGTACCCTTGGAATTTTAGTAGTATTTGCCGTGTGCGGCAAGAATCTATAGATTTTTTATGCAATTTCTTACGCAATTATACTAAGAAAAGTGTTAAGCAAAAGATTAAGATGTTGCAAGGACTAGACCCTTGCAACGTGAGAGAAAATACTGGTTTGCAAGCTCATTCTCTGGCTTGTCTTTCTAAAAAAGTATGTCAAAGTGTTTTCCACCATTTCAGGATGTTAGCAGTTCATCATACTCAGATGAGGAAATTAGTAGGAACATTGTATTACGTGGAAAGTCCAGCACTAATGTTCAAAAAAGTTGAACAGTGCTCTTTTGCATGGATCTGTATCAGATGTAACAAATGTTTGTGATGAAATTCAGATTAGTTACTTTGGTCCTCAGGAAGACAGTGGAGAAAGTGAGAGATTAATGGAAGAAAATGTGGAATAGAATGTAGGACAGTGCAGTGTAGAAAATTATGATCAAGAAATTATACAGTTTAAGGTGATTTCAGGTGAAAGGCTACATTTTTCTTGTATCTGTTGTCGACGAATTCATTATAAAAATCAGACCAGGACTGTTGATCTATATTTAAAAAGTGAAAAAGAAAATAATAATGAGTGGGAGGATTTTGCAACTTATTTGTCTGTAGAGATTTGTTTTGATTTGGGTTCTGATCAGCGTATTTGTAAATATTGTTATAACAAATTAGATGAGAACAAAATGCCTGCTAGAGCTGTGCATAATAATCTTGAGTTGGTAAATATTCCTTCGGAACTGATGGATTTAGATACCTATGAGTCTATTCTTATTCAATGTGTGCATCCATTTCAGGCTATTGTTCGTATGGAGCCTAAGACAGGAAAACTGCCTCCTTCTGATTTACAGAGAGGATTAAAGGTAAGAGTTATATATTTGCCTCTAGATTCAAAGAAAAATATTGAAACTATTGGTGTAGAAAATGTAGAGGATGAACCTTTAGTTATTCTTGTTAATGGCGTTCCTACTAAGAGTAAGAAAATCTGGCATGAATTAGTGGTTGTTAGGAAAGTAAAAAAAAGCAACATTGTATCTGGTAAAAAATAATCAATATTTCAAAAATGTGTATGTGGGAGATGAAGAATTAACTGTACAAGAAGATATTGACTTGCCATCTGGACATACTGAAAAAGTGAATGTATCCAGAATCAAAGAAATCTACGAACATTACAGTGTTCATCCATTGCATTCCAAAGAAATGATGGGGAATGCTATAGAGTTATTTCAAATGACAGAAGCAAAAGGAAGTCCCATTAGTGTAGGGGAAAAAAGCTTGGAAACTCGTTGATTCCCACAATTGTTTCCTACAGGAAAAGGAGGACGATATGATGAAAGACCTGTGCAGATTTATGCATCTGAATACCGGACATCAAGATTATATGCAGAAGATCCAAGATTTCGACAATGTATTGCGTATTTGTTTCATTTTTGTTTGAGAGTGATTTGTCTGGACTTTCTTATGCAGTGAACCATATATTGAAAACAAGTAGATATTTCCAAAATGTTTCGGCAAAGGAATTTATGGATAAAGTACAGCAGAAAGATAATGTTTTGGAATCTCAGCTGATTAATCTGATGGCATGTCAGCGTGGTACTAATGAGTACTGGTACCGTCGTCACAGAGAACTCAAATGTATGCTAAGGAACTTAGGAACTCCTACATGGTTCCTTACTCTAAGATGTGCTGAATATGCTTGGGTTGATTTACTTCAATTTCTTCAGGAGGCAAATCCAAATATACTAAATATCGAATTCAAGACACCTGGAGAACTGTGCTCTTTGGATCCTGTTAATGTATGCAGGTATTTCAATCATAGATTCAAAGCTAGGATGTCTTTTATCGCCAATAAAAAAAGATCCTCCTCTTGGAGAGGTTCTGGATTTCTTTTGGAGAAAGGAGTATCAAGCAAGAGGTGCTCCTCACATACATATGCTATTATGGATCAAAGATGCTCCCAAATTTGGAACAGACTCAGATGATACTGTGTTGACTTTTATTGAAGAATATGCTACATGTGAAGTACCCAAAAGAACACAAGATAAGGACTTAAGACAACAAGTCTTACGATTCCAAAGCCATCGTTGTGGGAAATACTGTCGTCGAAAGTACAAATCTAAGGACAAATTCTACAGCAAATGCCAATTTGCATTTCCTCGACCTGTAATATCAAAAGGAAGAGTGAACAGTTTTATGTCATCTTTGCGTCATACTATCACAAGAAAGTCTCCTAAAAATACCTACAACTTAAGAAGAAATGAAGAGTAAAAATACATAAAGGACTATAACCCAGAAATTTTGTCCAAGTGGAATGCTAATATGGATATTCAATATGTTGCAGACAATTCCATTGCTGTTGCTCGATATGTGACATCGTACATAACAAAGTCAGAAAAGATGGAATTGAAGGAAATGTGGGAAGAGATTTCCCATGAGAAGAGTCTAAGTAAGAAATTATACAGTTACAGTTTGAAGATGTTATCTCGAGAAATTGGAACGTATGAATGCTTGGATCGCTTATCATCTGCAAGTCTGTACTCTAAATCTAGAAGAATCATTTGGGTGAGTCTAGGTCTTGCTGCAACACGAAACTGAGTTCCTAAATCTGTACAAGAAATTGAATATTTAGCTGAAAAAGAGCCAGAAAGTACAGATATTGTGAAAACATATTATCCAAATAGAAGTCATCATCTTCAGAACATTTGTCTCTATGAAGTGCTGCAAAACTATATTTTTAAACAGAATATTACCAAAAACATCAATAATGGTATATATGCCGTGATTGATTCCGAAGGATGTCTGGTGAAACAAAGAAAAGGACATTTTATTAATCACCGGGAATTTTACTATTTAGCTCTTTTGCAACTTTTCAAGCCATGGCGTTCAGAATTGGAATTACTTGGAGATTTTGAGAGCTATGAAGATTCCTTCAATGCAACTAAAGGTACTATAGAATGTCCGTTTTTTGCTAATTATGTGAAAATTTTGAATGACGAAATTGAGCAAGAAGCTATAATTGCAGCTGAGATTGCTAGAGACAGTTCTCAAGACAGTCAAACTTCTGCTCCATTGAGTCAGAACCCATTAGGAGAACCAATTGTTCTAAATGAAGCAGCAACTGCTATGGAAGAGGGGGAAACAGCAATAAATCAACGTCAAGAAGATGTAATAAACTTAGGAAACTTGAAGAATAACTAAATCTTGAGCAGAAAGAAATATATGAGCAAGTGAGAGTTCAGATTGACCATGGATTACTTCATGAGAAGAAAGAATGCTCTTGCTCATCATTTGAACCTATCTGTCTGTATGTGAGTGGACAAGCTAGAACAGGAAAAAGATTTTTAATTAAAGTAATCACACGTTTTCTATAAAAAAAGACCTAAGTCGCATTTGTCTTGTGTTTTCACTGCTCCAACTGGATTAGCAGCTCACAATATTAAAGGAATTACTTTGCATTGTTTATTAATGCTACCAGTAGAGCATGACAACAAATTAGAATACCACAAGCTATTTGTAGAAGTTTCAAGAGTGTTGAGGAAAATGAAGCTTCTCATTATTGATGAGGTAAGCATGGTCTCAAACTTAATGCTTGCCTTTGTGCATTTAAGAATGCAGCAAATTCTTAAAACAGAGTATGATGTATTATTCGGGGGAAAACACGTCATAGTTTTTGGAGATCTTCTACAACTTACTCCTGTAAAAGGACAGCCAGTGTTTAAAACAATGGTGCATGAAGATACTAGAAAGTCTTTGGGGAGTATTGGCAATGTAAACATTTGGTCATATTTTCAGTATAAGGAACTTACTACAAATATGCAACAGGCAAATGGTGTTGATTATGGAACCATTCTTCAAGATATAAGAATTGGAATATTGACCAAACGTGGCAAACACACTTTACAGAGACGAGTACTTTCCAATTTGTTTCCAAGTGCAAATATTGTCCCAGAGAAAATATACATGAGAATTGCAGAAAACAAATCTGTAATCTGCTTAATGCCAACACTGCATGAATGTTCTATATTCGATGAAGAAATGTTAAAGTTGGAAAATGAAGAAATTATAAAATTGGAAGCAATTGATAAAATAGAACATGAAGTAATCAGTATTATTTTGAGTGAAAAGTTGAAGAGGAAATTGGATTGTTTAGAGAAATCGATAAGTAAAACTGCTGGTTTAGAAAAGAATTTATATGCATGTGTAAATTGTAGGGTAATTTTGCGACGTAATTTGAATGTGGAAAAAGGTTTAGTAAATGGAGCAATGGGTAAAATTGTTGATTTTATTAATTATGTAAATAGAGGTGGGATTGAATTTTTGAAAATCAAATTCGATGAAATTGCTGTAGTACAACAAGTTAGTCTTTGTGCAGCTCGTTTTTTGCTTGTAAAAGATTTGTATGTTCGCAAAAAACAGTTTCCTGTTTCTTTGGGGTATTCAGTGACCATTCATAAATCTCAAGGTTTAAGTGTAGATTGCGCTTTAGTGAATATTGGAAGTACCGGGTTTAAAGAAGGTATGGCATATGTTGCATTGTCTTGAGTCAGAACTTTATCTGGATTGTACATGATTGATTTTGATGAGACAAAGGTTTGTGCAGATGGAAATTGTGTAAAAGAGTATAATAGGTTAAGAAGAGAATATGCACCCAATTTAGGTCAATATCCAGTAGTTGAAAAGCGTGTGGTAGGTAGAAAAAGACGATTTTAGAATATCTGTTGTTAAACTCTAGAGAAAGAAAAAAACAAGATGATGTTGTGCCTGCAAGTAAAAAGAAAAATGACAGTGTTGAAGAGAATGTTGGTTATCGGCTTGAAAATAGTTGTGATGTCAACTGCTTTGCTAATGTAGTTGTTAATGTTGTTTTTTTTCTCGAAAGTTTGCAACAGCAAATTGTAGAAAATCAGGACAAAGGATTCTGTTCATTGTTGAATTCTGTTTATCAGAAATTACTAGTGATGTAAGTAAAACACAAAGTGTTTCAGATATTCGAAATGTTTTGGACATATGTTCTGGTTGTACTCAATTTACGCAGAATATTCAGCAAGATTGTCAGGAATTTTTAATGTTTATGTTTGGTGTATCGGAAGATGAGGGTATAGATATTGAAAACCTTTTTGGCCTTTCTTATAAATGACAAAATGACTCAAAATTGTTTGTTTACATGTGTCACTGTTCTTCTTCTTTTGGTTAGGATCCACTTGTAAATGTTGCAGAGCATGTGGAGGGTGTTATAGCAGTACGAGGAGACATTGTAGACTTTGTTACACATGGAGAGGGAGGAGTTGAGGTTGAATCCTATGTTGCGGACATGGTTGGTAGGAGTTAGTACTGTTCACAGTGCAGTCAGGTAGCAGGAGTTGTCTGAGGCTGAGGGGGCGGGTCTGAGGATGAGTACCTTCATCTTGTTATAAAGAATGAAATCTGGATGATTGCAGGTAAGTAAACAATTAAATTAATAAAATGAATTTCGTATCCTGCGCCCTGCATTCCAAAATGCGCTGCAGGGCACCGAACGAAGGGGCATATTATCAACAAAAGGCGATACATTATCGCTGCTTTTATCGGCAGGAAACTGCCGATAAAGCGGCGATAATGGGCTTGATAATAGGGCCTTGGAAATTCCCATAGCAGCCCAGGTTCTGGTGTTAACTTGGGCTGTTATGGGAATTCACAAGGGCTTATTATCAAGCCCTTTATCGCCGCTTTATCAGCAGTTTTCCTGCTGATAAAAGCGGCGATAATCTAATATGCCCCATAGTTTTACCACGCATGCTTTTACAAGTACTATTTATTTACCACGCATAATCTTAATAATGACTTTGTGTTGACGAACACGCGTTGTAATGCCTGTGACTTACGTCCTTCAAATTAGTTTTTAGGCATACGTGTGACCAAGTCTGATAACATAAGAGTTTAAAGACAAACACAGTGGTGTCCGTGCCTTGAAATCTCGTTGATCACAAAGAAAATACGAGGACGATAAAATGAAAGTAACAGATATAATAAAAACAACGGTGAAAAACGACTAAAATGGCGCTGGACGGAGTACTTGATCAACGTTTGGTGCCTCGGCACTACGTTTCAAATAAATCTAGATAAAATACGATTACTAATATATTACAAAAGTACAGCAGCGGATGGCACACACGAACAAAGCGGCAAATTTAATACCTGAAATAAAGAAAGGTTTGTTTGTTGAACTTGAAGAAAAAGAAAAAAAAGTGGACTTTGAAAAGAGGCTGCGCATACGTACTGAGTAAAGCTGCTACACAATAAAAAGGAAAGTTTTACATACTATCATAGAAATGAAGGGGCATATTATAAAAAAAAAAGGCTATACAATACCGCCGCTTTTATCGCCAGTAACTGCCGATAAAGCGGCGATAATGGGCATGATAATAGGCCCTTGTAAATTCCCATAGCAGCCCAGGTTCTTGTATTAACATGGGCTGCTATGGCAATTCACAAGGGCATATTATAAAGACCATTTTCACCGCTTTATCCTGCCAATAAAAGCGACGATAATGTATCACCTTTTGTTGATAATATGGCCCATTGCTCATTTTTTGACCAGTAAACTTAGGTGCATATTATCAAAGACCGGTGTAAAAATTATCGCCGTTTTATTGGCAGGAAACTGCGGATAAAACAGCGATAATGACCTTGATAATACGGCCTTGTTATTTCCCATAGAATCCCATGTTAACACCAGAACATGGGCTTCTATGGGAATTAACAAGGATGTATTATCAAGCCCACCCTCCCAACATTAATTAAAAAAAACAGACAGTGCAGATACCCGGAGCTGGAAGGTTATTTTTACATATTACTGCCCTTAAAACGTGGCATTCCCCGCGATGTGTACGGGGATAGAGGGAGGGGGAACTCAAAACATATATTTTTTTAAAAAGACCCGAGGGGTGCCGCTCCCCGAGACAGCTGGGAGTAGGACCGAAACCCCCGCATACTTCAAAATAAAACCACAGCAGTGCGGTTCCCCAGTGCTTACAAGCCCCCATTATGCAAAATATTTGACCCCGTAATTTGCCCCCCGGGACCTAACAAATAAAACTGACTTTTACTTTTTTTTCCACCTTTTCCACCGTGTTCGAAAACTGGACGAGTACCCCGCAATTTTTGATTTAAAAAATAAATACAAATTGAGCCTAAAGATCCATATACCACTCCCTGACCAACACTATAGGTTCAGAATGTTTCTACCCTGCCCCCTTTCCTTATTTCTCAACTTTATTTTACTGTTTTCTTGTGACTCGGCTCTCGTGACAAATAAGATGTCTGCCAACACTTCCTGGTTTGGAGTATTCACAGCCAATCAACATCCATCTCCTGCTTGTAATTGTACGGATTTCCGTACGCGTACACCGCGATTTTTCTTTATATAAAAAAAAGAACCTAAACATACATGTACGACCCCCTGAGCAAGCCTAGAGGTTCAAAATGTTTCTAGCCTGCCCCTTCCCTTATTTCTCAACTTTGTTTTACTGTTTCCTTGTGACTCGGTTCTACGGAGGCACAAGATGGCCGCCAACACTTGCTGGTTTCGACTGTTGACAGACAGTTCACAGCCAATCAGCATGCAGTGTGCGCTCGTAATTGAACGGATTTCCGTACGAGTGCTAAACTCATCTCTAGATATCGCTATGATTTTCTCAGAAACTACAGAATGGATTTACACCATTTAACAAAAATCACAATCTGCGAACAGAACTTCACCTCTCTGCCAAATTTCATGTAATTCCGTTCAGCCGTTCGGGCTGTAGCCCTGGCTAAAGTTCCCTATGGAAAATTGCATGGGGAAAACAAGTTTTGGGAACCCCAATTTTTTCTCGGTCCCCACTTGACGAATCATCCCCAAACTTTCAGGTAAGGAGCGGAACCGAGCAGGCCATTTTCTTGGAGAAATTCATGAAGATTCGTCCACCGGCGCCAAAGTTATTCCAAATAGAATGTTGTGGATTTCCTATCAAAACAAAACCCTTTCAGGTATAGAGTGAGACATAAATTATGCAAAAAAGAAGCGGAGAACTCTGGGTAGTTATCCAGTTTAAATGGAAAGCAGCTCCTGTATAGAGCACCCTCAACACCAGTGACAGTCTAGATCTACCTCAAATGTCTGCATGCATTTATATAAAAGACTTTAAGCATAGGAGTAGCACAGTGCCATCCACGGTGAGATAGAAATGGACAAAGTATTTTGCCATTTCTACAGCAAAGTCTTTAAGCAAAGGACTAGCTAAGTGCTGTCCATGCCGAGCTGTAAAATGACAAAAGCCTTATACCATTCCAGACACAGCATTACAGCTCTGAATTGGTAAAATACCAACCAAGCCAATCTTTTTTTTTATGTTCAGAAAGATTTTATTAAATTTTAAGGCAAAAGGAAAAAGAATAAGTACAATACAAAAAAGAGGAAGGAAGTTACAAGCGTAAGCGATCAAATAACCAATATGAAATGCATTCAATCAAAATACGCAATATTAACATATAATAATACAAGAGAATCGCAATTAAAGAGGAAGGGTAAGGATGAAAGGGAGGGAGAGGGGATGGAAATAACATGTCATAGGAACGGGAATTCATAAACTACAGAGTTACAGTTAAAATGTAATGTAAAAATAGAACATAAGAAAATGTATAACAATATCATTGCAAAACATATGAATCAATAGGAGACCAAAACGATTGAAATGATTGTGGATTATGAGTAACGCCTTTAAGAGAAAGCTGCGCACCTCTTCTCGTAAAGGTAATCCATGACCACCAAGCATGGACTGAAAGAGAAGAAGCATCTTTCCAACAGAAAGCAATGGATTTTAAGGCAGCTGTGATTAGAAAATTAAACAATTTTGCCTCTGACTCAGAAAGGGGATGAGTTAGGGCAATCGATTTGCAAATTAATAAATTAAAGGAAATATCATCTTGTAAAAGTATAATTTTCAAAATTACATTCCATACTTCCAACCAAAATGTCATAATAACTGGACACTCAAATAACATATGGCGAAGTGAACCAGGGCTAGCGTTGCAGTGCCAACAAACATCAGAAAGTAACAGTTTTGCATGAAATAGACGTGATGGAGTCCATAAAGTGTTAAATAAAATATAAGCATTGGTTTGATAAAGGGACACTGGGAGCCAGCCAGAGATACTGTCAAGCCATATAGAGGACCATGAGTTATTTGACAGGGAGATGGAAAGTCCATTGTTCCAAAACGACGAAATAATCTGGACATTGGAGCCCTGTGAGGAGGAGAGTTTTTTATAAAAAACAGAGACAGCTTTAGGGGACGATGTTACAGCTGTGAGGTAAATTAATAGGTCATTTGTGGTGGAAGAGGGAATACCATTGGGGAAGGAATCCAAAATAGAGTTACACAAAAATTGATATTTTAAAAGGTAAGTAGCTGGGATACCAAACTTTAACTGTAGCTGTTCAAAAGGAATAAAAGCATTACCATTAAATACATCTTTAAGATATAAAATTCCTCTAGAAATCCAAGGGGACCAGAAGGAAATGTTTCTGTTCAATTTAAGTAGCGCACTGTGCCATAAAGACAAGTGGACTGTGGAGAGTAGGGGTAATTCAAAATTAGAATCTAAGTCAACCAAGCCAATCTGAAATGAATAAAAGCAACACCCTGACACATATTTTGCTCCTGTTTTCCATGCAAAGCTGTACAATGACAAAAAGCCTTTTACACAGTATTACAGCTCTGAATTGGTAAAATGCCAACCAAGCTAACCTGAAAGGAATAAATGCAACCCCTGACACGTGTTTCGCTCTCAGTAGAGCTCTTCAGAGAGGTATAGCTATGTCCAGACACAAGGGAGCACACAGTATAAGTAAAAACAAAATACTTTCATGAATAGAGTGACGGATAAATTATGCAAAAAAGAAGCAGAGAACTCAAGGTAGTTCTAAAGTTTAGGTGGAAAGCAGCTCCTGTATAGAGCACCCTCAACACCAGCGACACTCTAGATCTGCTCATCTCAAATGTCTGCTTTTCTATCAAAGTCTTTAAGCATGGGATTACCACAGTGTTATCCACGCCATTTCTGGTTTCATGTCTGTAAATTCATCTCAATATCTCAATGGCCATTTAATTCTGATTCTCGTTTAAGATAAGCAGTTCCTATACCATCAAAATAACTTTGAGGAGTGGCTCACTTTTGTCTTGAATATTCTTTGTCTTATATTCCAGTTTTCCTTGTTGTTTTTGTATACTTTCATTCCTTGCACTGTTTACCTCTCTGTCTTTCTTAGTTTTATATTTGTGGTATTCTTTCAGTTAAGTGTGGTCAGTCTGCTCTGCCTGTTATTTGCCATTACCTGTTCACAGTTAAGCATGAGCGGATTTTGCGGATTGGCAATCCGCGAATTTTGCGGATTTGCGGATTCGCAATCCGCAAAATCCGCGAATTCCCGCGAATTTGCGGATTTTTTTTTTTTTGTGTTCGCCCGTGTTTCTGCCGGTTCGCGAGGGTTTTTACAATTTCGCAATTTGCGAACTTACCTGTCGGGTCGCAAGTTGTTTCTACGTGTCCAGCCTGTTTGGGACACTCTTCTTCATCACTGCCACTCTCTGTCACCACTGCCACTCTCTGACTACTCATGCCACCCTCTGGCCCACCCATGCCACCCTCTGTTTCATCACCACACCCTCTGGTTGTCCAGTGTACATTATTTTCCGCAAAGCAAAGCACACCTTTCCTGCCTCAAGTGACCTGAATTAATTTGGGGCTGATTAATGTGTCACAGAATATTTTTTTAGCTGGCACCTGCTTCCTTAGTGCGCCCTGATTAGTGATCTTTTGCACTTGCTAAGTGCTTTCATTGTTGCAAAATTAGTTACAACACCTGCCCTGCCCCAACTGACAATAATGAATTAGGGGCTGATTAATGGATTTTAACTTCCAGCCTGGCTCCTGCTTGTCTCCCTTAGCTGCAATTCAGGACCTTTGTGGCATATGTGTAACTATTCTGAGGTTCAGAGCAGGGTCACATAATAGTTTCAACTGGCAACTGAACTCTGGAGGGGCCCCTCAGGAAGCACTACAGGAAATGGCTACTAATGATGTGCCTGAACCTTTGAACCTGGTAAGTAGTTACTTTCAGTTTTGCTAAAATCGTATTTCTGCAATTTTGCACTTATTCGCGGGGCGCGAACTCACGCGAACAGTGCGAGCAGCGCGAGCAAAATCCGCTGCTCGCGGATTTGCGGATTTTGCGGGAAATTCGCAAATCTCGCGGATTGCGGATTTCCCGAAAATCCGCAAAATCCGCGAGCGGAACGGATTTTCCGCCCACGCCTATTCACAGTACAGTTTCCTAGATGTCTATCCTGCTACTCCTGAGTCTATTTTATCGGCATAGTTGTGCTTGTTATATTTCCTGCTCCTTTGTTGTTCTTCCATGGGTATGTGTTTGCATTTGGTTCCTATCCCCCTGTATCTTTATTCTCTCTTGTATTTGTGTTAAATACTTTGCTAGTGTTATCAGTTGGTGCCAGTGAGTTCTAAGCCTTGAACTGGAACTTACTTTGACACTTCCCTTAAGGCCGATGGGTGTCTCTTGAGACTTTGTGAGAATACCTTATATGTCTCACATTGTGACCTCTTTCAATTAGAAAGATATTATTTTAAATGGAGCATGTTTGTTGTAACATGTTTTACACCCTACAGACAATACCAAATTACTGTTCAGCCTTCAGATTTCAGTCCAGCCACCTGATCCTATCCAGTTCCTGTTAAGCCTACTCCACTGCTCAGCTTGGTCTACTCCTTATTCTCAGACTACACAAACTCCATGGTATATGTTATAACCTATCCTTCCAAATTTAGTTATCAACAGCAACCTTCCCATATTATTGTGCATAGCACTTCACCCTACTCTTTGTCTAGGAAGTGGGAATACATAGGAGGACATTTGGATAGCTGTCCATTTTTGCAGCTGTTTCTTAGCCAACAGTACATGCTATTACAGGCTTCTCAGGGAGGTAGAGTGAGGTATCCAAGCTCAGAGCTCAACAATTAACCCAAATACTCAATAAAGTAAACATCTAGCCCACAGCTTAGGTGCAGTTCGAATACTCACAGATTAAAAATACACTTGTTCTTTTTATCTTACCACTTATTGATTTAGATGAGTGCTCGTAAGTCCTTTCTAACGTGTCTGTGCACCCACAGCTTCTCTTCCATCCCCTTAAAAGAGCCCAAGTGAACCAGCAAGTCTTTGTTGTAGTCCTTCAGAGCCATATGTGGGCCATCTTCAACAGCGCACCCTCCCTGCATTTCTCTTATGGTAATTCATTTAGGTACCATGGAGATGAATTGAGGATACAACCATTGTAAATGAAGTATACTTGTAAAGCGCACTGTTACTCCATCTCGGAGTGTCCTGGCGCTGTATACCGCTGGGGAACCCGTCCTGGCTTTCCCTGTGAGATGGTCCCTCCTAGGCACCCCCAAGGTGAGACCAGGCATCCCCAGCGTTGAAGGGGCCATTGTGAAGATTAAGCAAGCTATTGCCCAGAGTTGCAGAGTGGAGCCCAAGGTTAGAGTAGGCGCCGAGGCGAGAATTATAGAGTCCGCGGACATTGACCCAAGACCCTGCCGCGTTGGGAATTGAACCCCGGTCCCGGGCCGATCTCAGCTTCCAGGTCTGCCGCCTATAACCACTGAGCCACACTTCTTCACGAAGCCTGGATGTAGCCTGGATGGTGTGGCTCTGGCATAGCAGGTACATTGCATGGTCCTGAAGTGATGCATTCCTGACCAGACTAAAGGTAAATGCAGTCCCAAGTGTGATCCTCTATGATCGACAGTTGCATGGCCCATCTGGGCAAACTGTTCAGCAGATGTGTCCCAGCTGGGCCTTAAGCAAATCAGCAGTTCCAGCACTCCTTAGGCCTTCAGCAAATCGACAGTTGCAGCCTTGGCCGGCCTCTGCAAATTGGTAGTTACAGCCCCACTGGGACTTCAGCAAATTGGCAGTGCCAACCCAGATTGGGCTTTCAGTATCACTATTTTCCACAGAAACCAGAGTGAGAGTCTGGGGGAACCAAAAGACACTGAGATCCTTTCAGATTGCTCTCGTTCAGCATGTCTCTTCCTGGGTGCCACAAAGCCAATGGGCATGCACTGCACCTCGCTCCTTCTTGAACAGTTTCTCCTCCTGCATATACTGGCAGGCTCCTACCCTCTCTCACCTTCTCCTACCCTCTCTCAGCAGGATAGCAGTCATCTAGGAACTTCAAGGCAGGTACACAGCTCCTCTTCTAGAAAACCACACTTCAGGTGATATCCCAAAGATTTTGCGTAGTTTGGACTTGCCACCTAATAATGCTTACCTATTGCTAGGCCCTGCAGCCAACTACACACAGGCTGCCAACCCCCACCCCCCTGCCATCGCCTTCGGCCCCCAAACCTTTTTATAATTTTTTTGTTTGTTCCGCTAAACTCTATAGGGACTACTACAACACTCATCAACTGGGTTGGCATCGGCAGTGCCAACCCAGACTGGGTCTTCAGTATCACAGTTTCTCCCAGGAACCAGAGTGAGAGTCTTGGGAGCCGGTAGACAGGAGGTTCCTTCTTGATTGCTCTTATGCAGGCTGTCTATTCCTGGGTGCCCCAAAGCCATTTGAGATGCAATGGACCTCGCACCTTCTTGGAGATGTTTTCCTTCTGCAGAGATGGGAAGGTTCCTATGCTCTCTTAGCAGATAAGCAGGCACCTAGGCACTTCGGGACAGGTATGCAGCTTATCTAGCAGGGAACCCACACTGCGGGTGAAGTCCTCAAGTGCATAGAACGGGCTAACCACCTAATGGCGCTTACCTATGGTTGTGCCATGCAGCCAACCTAACACAAGCAACCGACACCGCCACGTACTGCCTTCGACCCCCAACCTTCATCTTTATATTCTTTTTTTTGCCATGCTGGACTCTTGCAGGACTCCTATGAGAGTCCTATGTGACAATACAGGGGGTTCATGCTTGGTTGTGCAGGACCATAAGAAACCCACATTTTTTTTATTTATCCTCCGAGTTGGCCCTATGGAACCCCCACTCAAGGGCTAGTTGGTCACGGTTTCCCTACCATGTGCCTTCTATATGCTTTTCTAAAAAAAATCAGGACTCAGTGACCGAGTCCCAAAGGCCTGTTATGGTGGCCTCAACATTGTTCTTCATGTTGTGGCCACCAATCACATTGATTGTTCCCATTGGACCAGCAAATAAAAAACGCTCTATTTTGCTGCACAGTCCACCGGAAGTCTCACCTCTACAGATATCTGTAAATTTTTAACCCTAATTTCTTTAAAACAGCTGAACAGAATTACATCAAATCACAAAAAGCAAGATTTCTGAGTAAAAATCTAGCTTTAGGTCGAATTTCCTGTAATTCTGTTTATTGGTTTTTCCTATATCATTGTCTTGCATTTTGTTATCCCCCCTTTTTGTTGGGCCATGCTTGTAGGATCCTTTAAGCTTTCCAGGAAGGAGCAGAGGTGAAGAGTCGACGAAAAAGATATTAGGAAACAAAATGCGACAAAAAAGATATTACCTAAACAAAAAATGTTCTTTCTATGGGAACACTAACCTACCTGTAACTACACAATGGCAATTGTACCTTATGTTAAAAAACTCCAAAATCTACAACAGTTCTTGTGACGTTATAGTTAGGGGTTAGAATGACACATGAGTTCAAGTTTAAAAAAAACAAAAGCACCGAACTATGCCAGTTAAAGTTTAGTGAAATAAGTATAATTTCCTAAAAGGCTTATGACCTCACATATTACGACACTCCTGACATGTTAAATGACATCATTGATGACAACTCTGCCATGGCTTCTGACCAGACTCTGCATCCAGTCTGCATCAGGACTTTGACTCAAATGCTTATGCTCCAGCAAGGCTCTGCATCAAACACCCTGCAAACATCAAACCTCAACTGCAAACAATCTTCACTCACACACAGGGGTTTAGCCTGTGGCCAGGGTCTACTCTGCATCCACTCTTCCACAAGCAACCATCCCCAACCATGCACAGATTTTGGACATATCCAGTGGAGGTTTCTCAAAGGCCGTGTGTCACACCAGACTCTTCATTCTAAACACTATAGGGGTAGGGCAGCGGGCTTGCACTAGGGCCATGTGTTGTGCCCAGCCCTGCGTGTGAGGCCATTCCCAACTCTGCATGCAAAGTGGGTGATTGGACACTGTGTCTCACTTGTGGCAAGGCCCTGTGCCTACCTTTACATAACCACACATACATACATACATACATAACATTCTACTAGTTCAGTCTTAAGTCCTTCACAGCAAATGTTGACCAAAAGGTTTATTGTTCAATAATATTCAATGGCCCATTCTCCACAAGTGACCTACCCCTAATGAAACCATCCTTTGAGTGAATGCAAGTGAAAACACAATCATGAAACATCTGAAATATCCAATCAATTTTTTTATCTTTTTCACATTACAGACAAGCTTATGTGTGTCTACACTTCGATTTGCATTGTTGTATTACTCCTCATTCGGTTCAAATCCTACCACATACTGTCAAAAGCATTGGTTGTTTGCATTAGTAATTTCAGCAATGTTTTTATTTAAATCCATTCAGTGATTCCATCAGTCATGTCATTTGACATGTCATGTGTTATGTAATACTAGCAGCCCGCCCCAGCGTTGCCTGGGGCAGAAGGGGGCTGGGGGCAGCATTCCAGGCTTGCATGCACCTTACCTCAGCGCTTGCTCCCAGTCTCACAAACCCAGGCCCCCGCTCCAGTCCGCCTCACTTCACCGCCCCCCACTACTCTCACTTAAATGTCTGCACCCTCCAATCCGCCTCACTTCACCGCCCCCCACTACACCAAGCCAGTGTACACGCCCCACTGCAGTCCGCTATCCCGCTCCATTCCGCCTCACTTACCGCTCCTCCCCTCGCACTTCACCGCTCCTCCCCGCATTTCACATACCTCATGGCGCTGCAGTCTTGCTACGTCCTCCGCTCCTCCATGTGCTGTTGTCCTCCATTCTGCTCCAGTCCCCCTTACTTCACCGCTCTTCCCCGCAGTTCACGTACCTCATTCCCTCCAGTCTGGCAAAGTTTTCCGCTCCTCCCCGCGCTGTTGTCTGCTCCTCCTCGCGTTCCTGTCCTTCGATGATGTCAGCACGCATGTTGTTAGCACACACAGCCAGCGCTACTTCTTAGGGGCTACTTTTTGTTTATTGTTTATTTTTTAAATAACGTTTATTTTTATTTTTTATAGCCTATGTCCATCTACTGGACCCCCCCCCCTTTCCAACGCTGTATAGGGTGTTGCGATTGGTGGTGTACTTTGCGAGTTTACCTGGCTCAAAGGACACAGTTCTTTCTTTATAATAGTAGTATAGATATAATGGCATAAGCAGTGCACAATGAGGTCAAAAGTTATAATTCAATAAACTATAAGTGCCGTATTTCAGTGGTTTGGGATGTTTTTAATGTAAGCTGATGTCTCATTCCAACATCTAACTATAATGTTACTTTATTCTTGTTATTTTCAGTGAGTATATAAATATCACCCAGCGATTTTCATCAATGAGTAGTCATTGCTAGTTCTATGTTTCCATAGGAAAAGTATTTTTTTAGTTTGCCACTAACTTTATAAATATTTGATGAATGTTCAGAAAACTTGGCCCAAAAAAGTCTCATCCACCTCAACTTCTTCCTGTGAGGTTTTGGGGTCGTTGGTTAAGGAAGGTCCAGAAAAGGGGGTGGGAGGGGGGGTGGGGGGGAGACACACTTTTCCAAAGCATTTTTCCATAGGGACTTTAGACACAGCTGCACTCAAAACAACTGTAATTTGGTGTAAATCTGTTCAGCACGTTTTAAGAAATGTAAGCTCAAAATTCATGTATATTTTTTATTGCCACTGTTCCAGCGCGGATCCTCTGCAGTGGAGCCGTGAGCTCAAGCACAAATTGTGATTGGCAAGACGTAACCTGAAGGAATAAATGCAGTCAATATCTTACGACTTGAGGACTCACTGACCTAGTCTTACAAAATAAGTTCAAATAAGATAGAAGGGGCAAGGTATGGGTTCCCTAAGCAGCAGGGCCATGTGGAGGGGGTCCCAGTAGGATCTGTCAAGGGCAACATTTATAAAATCTGTGGATCTATGGGGGAATAATATAAAACATAAGTGGCATTGGGCACCTGCAGGGGGATGAGTCCAAGGCCTGTCCCATGACCGCAGCATGGGTTAAGCACCCAATCCCACCAAAAGACTGTACGTGGCCTTGGATTAGGTGCCCACAGGGGATTGGGCAGACGGGCTGGCTGGAGACCAACTCCTCACCATACACGGCGATGGACATCTTATTTTACATTAAAAAACCCGTGGAAATTCTCTGATAAACCAAAGGTTTAAGTGACTTCATAGATAGAAACTGTAATAATATCTTACTTTACATTAAAAAAACGTAGAAATTGACAAAAAACACCAAAGGATAAAGATACATTATAGTTCGGTAAAAATGTCAGTTATAATATAATGTTTTAAATTGACGCAACCACTGAAATTCACCATGTATGGACTACTTGTACCCTGTGTTTCTGAATCAAACAACATGCATACCTTGGCACAACATCCACAGGTCCTTCCTTTTCCTTGTCACCTACTTGGAGCACAATCTTGCACTCGTCATCTGACCCATACTCCACATCTCTCACCTTGCCTCTAACTCCACTAGATCTACAATTGGATGTTAAAAGGCCCTTGCGACCACATTTTCAACAAATGACCTTCAAACCTGGACAATCCTTGCTGTTGGACAGGTGAGACAAGCTAACACAACAGAAAAACCATATTTCAGTTTTTCTAACATCTTTCAAACGTTCTTTGGTGTCTTTACATTATTCTTTGCTTTCTTTAAGAATGTCTTTGTTATAGGATTTAGCTTTCACACTACAAATCTTATCTCCATCACCCCTGTCACATTCTCCCTTTTCTTACAGGACTGATTCCTTCTTAATAGCATCAACATATACCATGGAATATTCTAGCGTTTTTGCTGTAAAAAGTACCTCACTCAGGGTAGGGCTGTGTTAGAAATGGGGTTTCTGGTTGGCTAGGGTATGCACCTAAGGCAGGCAGAACCCACCACACTAATCATGGGAAGTGGTTTACACACACAAGATAACCCTGCTCACCTCCTTGGTAGCTTGACATAGTGGTCAGGCTTATCCCAGGGGCAATATGTAAAGCATTTGTGCAACACACACACACACCAGTGACACAAATGCACACCACAAAAAGAGACTTCACACAAGGTTGTGTAAAAATATCCTTTGCATTATACATCAAAACACATAGACCACAATCTCATAAATTAATACTTGTGTTTGTCAATCACTCTGTAATTAAATGAGCATTGTGAATTAGGAAAACCTAACATCACCTTCCGTGTACTAGAGCCAATACACACACTTTGCACATAGACCACTATGTAAATGCATGAGCATTGTCAATCAAGCAGAGATAACCTCATCTTCAGTTCACTGGAGCCAGTGCACGCACATTGCACATAGGTCACTTTTAAAAGAAATGCATGTTATAGTGAGGCCCTGCAAACATGGTGCTGGTTCTCTGGTCATGGACAGGAGAACGAAAGAAATGGCCGCTAATCACCTTCTGAAATGACACTGCTAGTGAGAGAACCATACAGGGTTGTTGCGTCATTGTCAGAACTGCTCCAGTGCGAGGTTGCTGTGGCAGGTAATGGGCCTGCCTGCCCGTCCACCACAGTAAGTGTGGCCAAAATCAGGGAAAGTGCCCCCATCAAACTTGCCCAGGTCGGAGGCACGGGGTGCCACTCCTGCACCGGTGTGTGGTGTGTCAGGCTTGTGCGGCTGGTGCTGTAAGAGCAGGGCTTCTGTCGGTGGTCCCTAGCTGACGAGCACCTTGCTCAGACTCACTTCGGGGACTTCTCTTGGTGGGGCCGGCTGGCTGGGCAGCTGCTGATGATTCCACGTCCTCTTTGGCCTTTGGAGGTGTAGCTGAGCAATGCGGGGAACTAAAGTCAGCTGTGCAGGTGGCCCAGCAATGTTGTAGACTTTCTTGCACTAGTCTCGCTGATGAGCGGTCGTGCTTGCACTTATAGATCTTCCCCAACCTCGGGCTCCACACAAAATGGGGGGGGGGCTCAGCCCAGAATCCTAAAGCCAGATTAACACTCACTTGGGCTGAAAGGAGCGTAAAGTCAGGGATTCTTCCAGAAAAGTAAAAGCATTAGGCAATTCTTCACATGGCCAGGAAGTCTTCCTGTAATAAAGCATGGGGAATCTTCTCAGCAAACACAGCCCCCAGTAATTCTTTAGCAATGTGAAAAAACTGCGGAAACTTTGATGACCCTGAGTTTCCCAGAACAGGAGGCAAGCACACGCAGGCCCTTGGAAAGTCCTTCACAAGCAGGATACCACAGCAGGGTAAAAATAATCAGTCCTTTTTCTCCACCACAGACAGAACCAGCAACTGCAGGCCAACCCATCCCTAACATGGAAAATGCAGCACTTCTCACACAGTCCTTCAGGCCCTTTTTCTTGGCACTGTCCTCTTGTTCCTAGAAGTAATCTAAAGTCCTGGGGTTATATGTCCAATACTCATATCTCATTTTGTAATTATTCTCTTTGTGGTAAGGGTCTCTGAACCGAGTCCACACCAGTGCTGTCCTCCCTGGTTCAGCATGACCACAGGGTATGGGGACAGCATTGTGAAGAGGAGCCACAGCCGTTACAGGTGCAAGCAAAACTCCTCCCACACTCTAAATGCAGACCAGGTCTAAGCATGGGCGGAAAATCCATTCCGCTCGCGGATTTTGTGGATTTTCGGTAAATTCGCCATCCGCGAACGCTTGCGAATTTACCGAAAATCTGCAAATTTGCACGCAGCGGATTTTTTTTTCTTGGTGATACAATTTTGCGGCATGCGGCATTCACTTACCGTCATTCAGCGTTTGCCGAGTTGTTTTTCTCAATATTTTGCAAGTGCTGCGCCATTTTGGATCTTGCTGCGGGATCCCGCGGGAGTTTGGCGACGCATCGCGAGAGTTCGCAATTGCGAACATGTAGGTGCGGCGGGCAGCAACAATCTCACACTCGCAAAATTACAAAATTTGCAATTCTGCACAAGAAATCCACTAGCAAGCAGCATAGACCTTCTGAAAATCATGATTTTTATCAGAATAACTCCTCAGGTTGACATTTGCCTGCACTTTTTTGGATTTGAGGCCTTTTGACTCTCTTTGGATCACTTTTGGATTAGAAATCAACTTTCATAAGTAAGTTTGTTTAGGGCATTACAGTTGCTGTTCTGCAGAAAGCACTCAGCAGGTGCAAAAGTTCACTCATCATTAGTAACCATTCCCTGTAGTACTTCCTGAGGGCCCCCTCCAGAGTTCAGTTGCCTATGTTTGTTTAGGGCATTACAGTTGCTGTTCTGCAGAAAAATGAATTTTGCAAAACTGAAAGCACTCAGCAGGTGCAAATGTTCAAACTCATCATTAGTAATAGTAACCATTCCCTGTAGTGCTTCCTGACTGGGGCCCCTCCAGAGTTCAGTTGCTAGTTGCAACACTTGTATGACCCTGCTCTGACCCTCACAGCAGGCTCATAGAATAGCTACAAGTAGGCCACAAAGGTCCTGGGGAAAAAAATTGCACTGCAACAGAAAGCAAATTACAGATAAGGAAGCAGGTGCCAGACTGGAATTTTAAAACAGTGACAAATTAATAAATCAACCCCAAATTAATTCATGTCAGTTGAAGCAGGGCAGGTGTGCTTGCTTTTCCCCCCCATAATCTACAGTGATGATGAACCAGAGGGTGGCATTGATGTACCAGAGGGTGGCATGGGTAAAACAGAGGGTGGCAGTGGTGAAACAGAGGGTGCTGGGAACCTGTGATGATGAACCAGACGTAGAAACAACATAGTCGCGACCGTTGCGAGCCGACAAGTAAGTTCGCAATTGCAAACTGGTACAAAACCCTCGGGAACTGGCAGGAACCCTTGCGAACACAAAAAAAAAAATCCGCAAATTCGCGAGAATTCGCAGATTTTGTGGATTGCGAGTTCGCAAAAACGCAAATTCGCGAAAGCCAGATTCGCAAAATTCGCCCATGCTTAACCAGATCTATTCAGTCCAGTGATGAGTCACTGAGGCAAGGCAGGACACACATCAACCCCTCCCCATTGACTGTCTAGAGTGAATGCACATCCCTAGCTCCTGTCACTCCAATACCAGATGCCGAATACATAAACAGCTAGAAACACACAGGATGGTAAAGTAAGAAAATGTCCACTGTTTGAAAGTGGCATTTTCAAACACAGAATTTAAAAACCACCTTTACCAAAAGCTGCATTAAAGACATTCTGAGTTCAGAGATTCTAAACTCAATTTTCCCATCTTTTGAAAGCTACACATTTAAAATGTTACAGCGCAGCCCCAATAATAAGCCTGTGGGACAGACAGCCTTTCAATAGTGAAAAACAAAACACACAGTATTTCACTATCAGGACATGTTACACATACCAGTACATGTCCTACTTTTCACATACACTGCACCCTGCCCATGGGGGTACCTTGGGCCTGGCAAGTGGGTACACTTGTTAGCAACATGGCAGTTTAAAACTGCATGTGCAGACACTACAGTGGTAGCTCTGAGACAGGTTTATTCCTGTGGGTGACACAACCAGTGCTGCATGCCCACTAGTAGCATTTGATTTACAGGCCCTGGCACACACCATGCACTTTACGAGGGACTTACCAGTAAATCAAATATTCCAATCATGGATAACCAATCAGATGAATAATTTATCCAGGGAACACTTGCACTTTGACACTGATCAGCTGTGGCAAAGTGCCCAAAGCATCTAAAACAGAAAACCAAAAATCCAGTATACAGTCAAAAATTCCAGTAGGCAAAAAAGTCACGGGACACCATGTGAAGGATGCCCAGGCTAACAGGCTGTCTTTCTGCCATAAAGTTTCCCTTGCTTTCTCAATGACACGCCCTACCATAAATTGATCATGGTAGCGCTCCTCACATGAGGCGCTCAAGTTACATAAAGAGGCTAGTTTGCGCAAGGAAGTAATGTATATCTCCACTGATTCATCCAACCTCTCCATTCGCTTACTAAAAGGGTACCACTCTAAGACCATATTCACCTTTGGTAAAAAATGCAAATCCAATTTCTTTATGCTGATTTCGAAATCATTTAATTCAGCTGCCTCAAGATCACTCAAACCTCTAGCCCTTCCAAGCCCAAACAGTATATTAGCAGTGAATGTTTCCATTCCACACTTAAATGTGTCCCACATACCTTACTACAACGAAACAAAATTTTTTTTCCCATTTAGCCCAACACAGAATTGGCTCTCCAGGAGAGGATAAGAAGAATGGAGCGGGGCTTACATTTCGCATATTAACAGAGCACAGATTAGCCAACAGTAAATGTGGATGAAAAGGAACAAATAAATACACAGTATATTCTATTAATTAGACCAGAAACAACTGTACATGAAAGCAGACAATTTTCTTTTTTTAAACGGTGGTATACGATTTATACCAGAGATTCCCTCTGACAGGAATAAATGTTGGTTAACAATCCTTATTCATTAGAGAACTCATTACATGTATGCTTTGTAATTTTTAAAGGCGGTGTGAGAATCACCAATACAATATACCATAATCAGCATAACAGAAAGCCTGCCATAAATGAGCGAATAATCGAAAGCAGTACTAATGATTTGACAAGTCAAGGAAAAACAACAATGATGCAAATCGCCAACATTTTTAAAACTTGAATGTGATGGCTATGACCTTTCCCAACTGCTATAAATGCTCACAATGGATTTGTAATATGTATATATTTTTTTTAATTGGTGTACGAATCACCAATACCTCAAAGAGCCTGTCAGTTCCCGATGTGATGCAACACCAAATATATACTTGAGGGTATTATTTTGTCAGCTCTATTCTATTTTGTTCACTGACTACTCCTAGATGTGGGTTCTTAAAAGATTTTTGAGAAGTCATCTCACCCTCAAAAGTAAATTATAAAATATACCTAGGGGTATACTCAAAATATTATTTATTTAACAAGTACCTCTGGTTTGTGCACATTACAGCAATGAACAGGGGGTAAGGATAGGTGAATACATCACACAGATCTCCTGACGATTGCGTGACTATAGAGGAGGCACCCCCAAACGTAGCTATGGAGCCTGCAGTTTAATATGACTGGGGTATTTTTCTCTGAACCGTTAGAGGGACCGGTAGGGTGCACATTTTTCACCTTATTGCATGGTTTGAATGTACACCATTGCCTTATAGTTGTTCTACCCTGAAGAAGACCCTAGACCTTTTTGGCTCATACCGAGGTCGAAACATTTTGGTAACGCATAAATACTAGGTCAGGTTATCCATTGTATTTCACCTAATGACCATTTCTTTTTAAGGTTTTTCTTGAAAAGGGGTTGGCGGGATTTGTGTAATAACGGTACGCAAATCTCAGCAAAAGCGCCCCAAAATCTCAGCAAACACATGGAAATATTGCAAAGATGTGGAAGTGTTTGCCCCGCCTGTTCGCAATGTTTTTTGCGTGATCAAGTTGAAAATGTGTCGACAACATCCCCACGTGGTCGCTTATGGGCCCGGCCATCGTGTTTTCCGGCCGCTTGTGTTACTTATTTCCTGTTCCGGTTTGCTCATTGAATGCTCCCGCCCGTTCGCGATATGTATTTCCAGTTCGGGAACGCGTATTATATGTTTGCTCGAGAGGGGAAATATCTCGTGAACTTGCCCATGCGGTCGCAATGGGTGCGGCCATCTTGTTTTTTACTCTATTGCTATGGTTCTGGGACCTGCTTTTTAATCCTCCCTCTATCTTTTCAATCCTTTGTTTCAGGAAACTTTTTTTTTAACTAATTTATTTATTATCTATCTTTCTATTTTCATGATTCTATATTTTTTGTTTTTGTCTATGTTTTGTGTGGATTTAACTACTTTTTCACTCTTTTTCTATTACCTGCTTTTTCATTTCTTTTACTTACTTTTTTAATTTTTACCTTTTCTTTTCCGCCCCCCCCCCACCCCGCCTACCCAGAACCATGGCAAAGGGCCAAAAGGGCCAGGCTTGTCATAGCCAACGCTGCAACTGCCTTCCGGAAGGCAGCGCCCACAAGGGTGCAAGCATGGCCCTTATTTCGGGAAGTAGAGTTGGCTGCACTGGTTTTGTTTGTGCAGCGCCACCTCCCCTTAACCCTGGCAGCAGGCGGCAGGCCTGGGTCTGGGTACGGGCTCCGGGAGCATCAGCAACATTGGAGAAAGGTGCGCCGTGCAGTGTTTCGCTGCTCTGGTGTCCAGCACACCCATAACCAGTTGACGCACTGGTGGTCTGATATCCTTGACCGGGAGCAGGATCTGCTGGACCTGCTAGGAGTGGAGGTCCTGGAGCTTGGTAAGTAGTTATTTAATTATTACTACTTTGTGTCTGTTCTTCTGCTCTGTGTTATATAATGGGAATATTTTTTTTCCGACCAGCTAGAATGCTGCTGATTACATTGCTGATAATTTACGTTTAAACGTCTTCTGTGATTGTTATGACACAGGTGCTCTGCGCTACTAATCCTACTTGTTTGCAACTTTGCGCTTGCTTAGCGTGATTATGTAAGAGTTTCTTTTAGAGAACTTAAGTTAGGTAATGCCAGAGTGACTCTAGTCCTTCCTTTGTCCTGACACTAAGAGATAGTGGTGGATTAATACTTAAGGTATAGTTACCTATTAGTATCAGTTGGTAATTTTTTAGTGGTCTGCATGACGCATCCTCTGTTATGTCACATGCTGCTGAGTGCTGCTTATCCCAGTCCTTAGTACAACCTTTTGTAGTTTGTTCAGTGAGTGGTAACAGCACTATCAGAACATCAGCAACAACCAACCAACAATTTGGTGTATGCAAAAATGTAGGCATGTTTCCTCCATTTATGCATTTTTGAGGACTAAAAGAAGTGAATATGCAGACTTAATGAACAATTGGATTGGCACACCTGGAATTGGTGGGGTAGGTCAGGTGGTACTTAGGCTTAGTTAGTATACTGGAATCAGAATGGAACACTGGATTAGTGTTGATAAATAATAACTAGTCGGTCCGCGATTCTCTCGATACTACTAGTCGACCAGATTAGATAGGTAAAATGTATTGCAATTGTTGTTTACATAAATATTTTTTGGACAGTTTAAAAAAATATTGTAATTGTTTCATACCAATCATCAATGTTTATCTCTTACTTTCTTATATCTTTCAGGGGCAAGAAGACAGGGTCTGAGTCGGCGGGAGCAGTTGAACACCAGGGTCAGGAGGACCAGGACCAGGGCTCTGCTGCTGGCCCCATTCAGTCTTCTTGGGCCATATTACCAAGGTGAAGTATCACCGCTTTTTTGGCGAATTGTGCCGAGAAAGCGGCAATACTTTTAGCGCCCTATTAACAAGGACATGCTAACGCCTGCCTCAAGCCCACTTTGCATGTCAGCGAGAAACATCACTAATGACATGCAAAGTGGGCGTTCCCACGTCCAACCACATGTAAAATGTGGTTGGAGGTTATAACACCCTATTACCAAGGCAGGCGTTGGGAGAAGGAGACCTGCGATAAACTTGTTTATCGCAGGTCTCCCAATGCCTGCTCTGATCACGTGTTAGGCATTGATAACATAGGGGTGTGGATCATAAAGCTGAATCCACCCCCCATATTATCAAGGCACACATTAGCGCGTGTCAACAACGCTTGTTTTCACGCGCTAATGTTCCCTATTGCCGGATTTAATATCAAAAACGTGTTGCACGTTGATAATGATGCGCTAACACGGCGATAAAATCCGGCGATAGCCGGCGATAGGGAAATGTGATATGTGCGTTTTTTAAGGCACATCTTGGTGTTATGGCCCCTTGTTTTTAATATTAATAATTCTTCATCTCTAACTTTCACTGCACCATATTTTTTTCCAAATTATTGTTTCCATTTCCTAATGCTATTTTTTACCAATTTACCTTCGATCTAGATTATCTGTTTCTAAATTCTTGTTATTCCTGCCCCGAACCGCCTCTGCTATGACTCTCTGTACTACTACTATTAGTCTGTCTTTAGATAAGCTTGCCCATTTGGCGGCCACTCTTTATTTAAAAGGTTTGAAATAAAACTCAGACACCAGTAGCTCTAACCATTGAGTCCAATCCTTTGGGTTGTCCTCTTCTACTACTTCTAGTCTTCTTAATCTTGGGGCTTTCTTAATCTTGAGGCTTTTCAACAATTCCCACCATCAAAATGCCCAACCAGATTTTACTATTTTTGATATGATAGGACATACTACTACTTTTGTAAGGATTTTGCACATACAGAACTTTGCACAAGAAAATAGGACGTTGGTGATGGGAGGTTGGACCTCCCTCACACCTCAATCAGAACCCAACACAATCCCCTGCCCGACTAGTTATAGTAGTGTCTCATTACTATTAGCTCTCCGAACTCCCCTAGGCTACCCATTGAGTAGACAACCCATAACATAACATTCCTGACCTCTCAGTCATGGAAGCAATGCACATGCACACCCTTCCTTTAGCTCACTCACTCGTGTAAGTCCACACCAAATACCACCAAATCTATGTAAGTTAAAAAGGTTTATTTTCAACTGACAAGCTCTGTACGTTGTTCTATAATGCAGCACCAATATCAAAATGCATTAGGTTTAAACAATAAACATTGTTACATTTAGTTACACTTACAACAACTACAAGTCCATAGAACAAAGACAAAATGCAAAATCATGATAACTGAACAGTGGTGGAAGCACCACCATCCCCTTGATAGGAATATAGTTTATATAAAATTATAAATGAAGATCTCTGAGAGAATTCTGGGGACCTCTCACCTTAGAAGACCCTATTACTGGTTTCATCATAAGCTCTGCAATGATTTGGTTCGTAGAAGGTAATCTTCCGTCTGTTATGAGAAAAATAGTGAGCGTTAGTATATTGCAAGCATTTCTCAGTCGTGCCAAAAAGTGTAGCATTTTTATGGATAAGCAATATGGACTAACACTAGAACTCCATAACAAAGTGTGTTGTTAGACCTTGTATGCAGCGCTTAGACAGTAGCAGTATGAGCTCATGTGGGCGCAAAGGTGTCTTACACAACAAATTACGAGGAAACATGCGCAAAAATAAAAGACTAGAATGCCCCTAGGGACCATATAACTACTAATGTCTACTCTACTACCTAATTTGTACGAGTGATGTATGGTGTATATGTATGTATTAACTCTTTTTTCAATCTTGCTAGTGAAAAATAGGGGGAGGTGTATATGACATCTAAAAAATGTGGGCGTACTACCGACCACCAGTGCCGGGGCCAGTGGTGAAGGCGACTCGGCTGCTGAGGATGCAGCAGTTGTTGAAGGAGCAGCAAGGGGTGAGCCAGCACTAGTGGAGGGCGGTGGTGGGTTATATTCCTAACCCTTACTTATTGACATTGGACTCACTGCAAGGGTGTACTGTATACTGTTGTGTTGAGACTTACTAAGTAAGAAGTTTTTGTGAGCGCCCCAGTTAAAGACAGCCTTAGTAAAAGCATTAGCGGCGGGAGTGTTGAGTAACCAATGGCCTCTTCTATCTAACTTCAACTCTGCTATGAAAGTTTTATGGAGAAGACTAAAAGTCAGATCAGATGACCTTGATGGATGGGTGGAATGAAAAGGGAAAGAAGGGTGGAAGGAAGAAAGACGGGAGAGATTTAATATTTATGACTGGCAGATAAGGATACGTAGGATGTATGCATGCATAATGCTAAACAATAAGAGGAGTATCACCAGAGAGAATCGTGGATTCTTAATGGGACGTGTTCTGGGAAAAGGAAAGAATTCTTCCTTTTGTAAAAAAACCCTCACTCACCAACCTAGTGGTGACATGCTTCATCATCGGGGTCCACCCTGATGACCGAATGCCATCAGGGTGTGCTACGACACCTGAATTACAGTGGAGCTGGATTGTGAGTGAAAAGTGCAAAAAAGGTGTGTTAAAAATTGTCCTGGTTTAACTTAATAAAAATGTATTATTTGTAAGTAACTGGACAATGTTAAAAAGAAGTGTGGAGATACTTTGAGGGAGATCATGACCAAGAGTATCTCTGGAGGTGGTCTGGTCTACATGTTTCAATCTATGTGTGGAAGTTACCAGGTTTTCGTCAGGACCAGGACATTACAGGCACGTAATTACATTTATTTATGATTCCTTTCCTTTCCTCCCACAGGTCTTTTTTATTACAAGCCCGCCCACTTTGGCAGGAGCTTATACCGATAGCAGACTTTTTTGCTTATCTGGTCACGATAATTTAGGATAGGGTACACCTTTTAGGGGTTGTATACCATCCACTTTCTCCCCCCCCCCCTGGTCCTGACGAGAACCTGGTAACTTCCACTGTAATTCAGGTGTCGTAGCACACCCTGATGGCATTCGGTCATCAGGGTGGACCCCGATGATGAAGCATGTCACCACTAGGTTGGTGAGTGAGGGTTTTTTTACAAAAGGAAGAATTCTTTCCTTTTCCCAGAACACGTCCCATTAAGAATCCACGATTCTCTCTGGTGATACTCCTCTTATTGTTTAGCATTATACCTTACCCAGGGGAATAGGAGTAATCCACATTCACCTTTTGTGAATACAGGGGCATATTATCAAGGGGGTTTATCTCCGCTTTTTTAGCTTTAAAAGCCAAAAAAGCAGAGATAAAATTATCTCCCTATTACCTAGCTGTCGCTAACACCAGTTAGCGACAGCTAGTAGGAGATAGCAACCATCTTGGGCCCCACTTTGCATGTCAGTGATATTTATCACTAATGACATGCAAAGTGGGCGTGCCAAGATGTTAGCGACTGAAAACAGTTGCTTACATCGCTATCTCCTATTACCAACTTTTGGAGATAGTCTCGCTAAGCGCGAATATCTCCAAAAGCTAACACCTGCCCTGAGCAGTTCTTAGCCATGTTATCCAATGGGAGGTGGATAACATGGCTAAGAGCATTAGCTCGGTAATGCATGAATATCGCTGACTTTCCAGCGATATTCATGCATTGCGGCGATTTTTATCGCATTTGCGATAAACCTTGGTAATACCTAGGTTTATTTGCGGTAAAGATCGCCGCAGCTCAGCGGTAAATTTTTGTCTCTAACCAAGCAATAGCGATAATTATCGCTATTGCTTGGTAATATGACCCACAATCCCTTATTCTCCCTTTTGTTGTTACATGTCCTGGCAGCGCACAGCTGCGAGAGTCTACACTTTGCAAGACTACCAGTGTTCAATACGACATTCACGACCACCATGTCGGACAACCAAGGCCTATCCTACTCGGTAGAGGAGATAGACTCTATCATGAGTAACCTCACAATGTTTGCTGACACCAACATCTCCAATACAATTTCTCAGACTACTGACTGGGAAAAACTCTCAGAATTAAAACGCAACAGAATAAGGACAATATTACACAGTACTATATTGAAGGAATACCTGACAAACAAGATGGCACCTAAGGGACTACTAGTTACCAACGCTCCATGCATCTTCCTAGAAGAAGCAGAATTTAGAAAAGACTGGGCCCTCATTGCGTGGCATTGTACACATGATTGGATCCTGCTCATATTAAAAACTGCCCTACGCCTATCAGAAAAGATATGATAGAAATACAAGTCACCAAAACTCAAATCAAGGCCAGCATCACGGGTTACAAAAAGAAACTGGATGACCTGAATAAAGATATCAATGAATACTGGGACAATCTAACGCAACAAAAAGTCCAAAAATTCCATAAAGATCTCAAACAGTTCTCATTTGTGAAAGCATACCCATACTCTGACGCTGACTACAAAGCACCGGCATCAGCAGACCCAGACTCCGATGCCTCGAGTAACACCTCGAATAGCAGCGGTGGATCCGGCTCGGGAAACACCCGACAGAGACAAAGAGGAGGCTACAGAGGCCACCACCAATGGCCCCAATACAGTCAACCGACGTTTCATGGTCCATTTAATCCACAACAACAATATCTGATATATGGATGGCAACCATCCTTCCAACCTCACCCATTTCAGCAGATTCAATTTCGCCCTCCTTTTTTAGCCAGAGGCAGGTGCGGAAGAGGAAGGAAAAAATCAGTGAACAATGTCCAATGGGAGGAAGACGACCCAGTAGGCAGCTACACCAGGAGCAAAGCAGGTCCGAGCAATGTGCGGACTTAGTGACAAACTTGTCATCCAGACCACTCTCTGTGACAGAAACCCGGGTCCTCAACGAAGGACTTGGTTGTGTCCCAACGGCTCGCCTGGACAAATTCAAACTACACTGCGGGCTCGCAGCTTTCTTTAGGAAAAACAGGATAAAACACTGACAGAGGAGACCACAACCACAACTGAGACCACCAATGAGACTGGACTCAGGATAAAATCCACCTTCATACCACCTCCACACACTATCCCAGTGGAAATCAGTACTTTTGAGCAGGCAATCTACAATGACATAGAGGCGATGGAAGTCACCTCCCAATTCCAGAACCCGAGCAAAGCTGAGAATAACGCTATACAGGAACTCAAGACTGATGACACTATCATAATAAAACCGGCCGACAAAGGCAGGGGCCTTGTGGAAATGGACAGATCAGCATACAATGCAGAATGCATGAGACTTCGGGGCGACACAAGAAATTATCGACCCTTACCATCAGACCCAACTGAAGAACTTCGGGCTGAAATCCTACAACTAGTGGAGTCAGCGGAAATAGCGGGGAAAATATCAAAACAAGAAGCGGACTACCTGGTCAAAAAAGATGGAAAAACCTGTACTTCTATATAGTACTGAAAATGCATAAAGGAAAAATTCCTCCCCCTGGAAGACCTATTGTATCAGGGATAGGTTCTCTTTTAGAACCACTATCCAGATTTTGTGATTTCTTTCTAAAAACATTGGTACAGTCCACCCCCACATACCTACAAGATACAAAAAGCTTACTAATACTCCTAGAGGACATAACAGTGGATGAAGATACTATTCTTCTGAGTTTCGACTTCAGAAGCTTGTATACAAGCATACCCCAAGATGCTACACTATCTGTACTGAAAAAAACCCTTGACAACTGCACATGGACTCACAACACTCCAAAGACGTTCATACTGGAATGTGCTACCCTTGCCCAGAAAAGGAATTATTTCGAATTCGAAGGATCCCTATACCTACAGACAGGGGGCACTTCGATGGGCAGCGTTTTTGCCCCCAGCGTGGCAGGCCTATACGTACACAATTTTGAGCAGGAGTACATCATGAATGATCAGAACCCATATGTGAACAACATAAAATTCTGGAAGAGATACATTGACGACGTCCTGGCAATCTGGCAAGGTCCACTAGACACACTGAATGAATTCATCGTCTGGATTAACACATGCGAATCCAACCTGAGGTTCACTCACTGCTTTGATAAAAAGAAATTGATCTTTCTAGACATCGAGATCAGCAAGGTCAACGACCGCCTTATGACAAAAACCCACTTCAAACCCACGGCCAAGAACAACCTGTTGAGGTATGATAGCTTCCACCCTCGCCCATTAAGAGAAAACCTCCCGTACGGCCAATACCTGAGACTCTGCCGCAATTGTTCCCAATTAGCGGACTTCAAAGATCAGGCTAAAGACCTCACCACGAAACGGAAACAACGTGGCTACCCCCCTATAATTGTCCAAAAATGCCAGAAAAGGGCCAGAAACCAACCGAGGGAAGCACTACTCGAGCCTAAAACCACCACCAGTGACACAATTCCTCTGACATGTGTCACCACGTACAATGCCATATGAAACCAAGTGAGCAGAAGCATCAATAAACATTGGTCAATACTCAATACCGGCAAACTCAAATGGGACAAACCACTATTTTCCTATAAGAGGTCACAGAGTCTTAGAGACACCTTGGTGAATACAAGACCTAAAGAAATTGTACACACCACAGCCCAAAGTATTACACAAACTTGGGGTCTCCCAGATATAGTGGGACACTACCGATGCGGTGACTGCAGCGTCTGCCACTTGACAGAGAATACTAAAACTCCCAATCTGGAAGAAGGCAAAATCTGGAAACAATGATCCCACACCAACTGCAACAGCAGCAACGTCATATATCTGATCAAATGCACATGTGGGAAACCATATATGGGTATGACGACACGGAAGGTCAAACAGCGCATCAGCGAACATCGGAGCACTATACGCTGTAAAAAGAATGCAACAGGACTGACAGAACATTTCCTGTTAGCTCGTCACACCCCCAATGACATGAGGTGGACAATAATTGAGCTGGTCAAACCAGGACCCAACCTGCACAATCGCCTCTTTGAAAAAGAGCAAGATTGGATTTATAGAATGTCCACAAACAGCATTGGTTTAAATGATAACATTCCTTGGGCCTCAATATTTGAGTAACCGTGTAAAAAATCCGAGATGAACAATCCACTGAGCCTGATACCGGACCCTCTGGTCACCCTCCTCTCCCCCTCTAAGAATTGGTCCAGGTTTCAATGTTCAAATCCTTTCTCTAAACCTGCAGCCACGACCCATTAGGGGTACATCACTCTCTTGCCCGATCAACCACGGGCATTTTTGCTTGTGTGGCACACTCGTCTACCGGGCATTCCCCGGCACCATTTGCCATACAGGCTTTGAGTACCCATTTATTTTTCTTTACCACCTTTCCGACACTCCTAGTACATCGCTGTACTCACACATGGAGGTACGGACCCCGTAATCACACTCACTTAGCGCACGCTTAGTGAATGTCCTCCCTGGCAATACCGGGCATCCAGATCTCCTAGCGTGACTATTCTGAACTTCCTTCGTTTTTAAGAACTGCATATAAACATGCTTTTGAATACAACCCCTACAGTTCTGAACATGTCAGGCCACCACACGGCTGGCACACCGCGATCACCATAGCAACCCACACGTGACCGCGACTTGACCATGCCCACCCCGGAAGCCAGCTCCGGTCTTAACAGACCCGGGAAACGGCAGTCACTGTAGCGGGTCAAGCGGACATGGTAGATACGTAAACAGCCATTGCTCACTCAGCTGCACTGTAAGTAATGCCTTTCTTTACAGCCCGATGCTCCCACTTCAATTCTTTGAGCTTGGACTATGCGCTACGAACCGCACCTCTATGCGGTCCCTGACCAATAGCGCATTAACTCTACCCTTATCTCTCACTACGCACAGAATATGATTTAGCTGAGAAATACCCATCCCCTGCCCTCCAAAGCCTAAAGACACCTAGTAGGAGTAAGAAGGACCAATTAACCCGCATTATATGTCTGTTTGTCGGTCTTGTCCATTTGTTGGTCTAAGTTTGTCCGTTGGTAATACTGGTAAAAATTGCATGCTTTTAATCCCGTCCTCACACATAATTTTGCGAGGCTGCAAAAGCACTCCACTACAGATTGGACGTGCGTGTGACTAAATTTAAGCCACCTCTCACACACGTATTGATCAGTGTGAATGTCGATGGCTCCCTACCCCTCTAGGGTTACCCAACAGCGACACAATAGCACCGTATAGTCGATATTACTATAAGCAATCCCCCTTAACCTTCGACAGGCGGCGCACTGGAACTTAATGGGAATGGCATGCTGTATGTTGACACGTGTGAATCGTCACCACGTTACAGGCGCGTAATTAAATTTATTTATGATTCCTTTCCTTTCCTCCCACAGGTCTTTTTTATTACAAGCCCGCCCACTTTGGCAGGAGCTTATACCGATAGCAGACTTTTTTGCTTCTCTGGTCACGAGAATTTAGGATAGGGTACACCTTTTAGGGGGTGTATACCATCCACTTTCTCTCCCCCCCTTGGTCCTGACAAAAACCTGGTAACTTCCACACATAGGTTGAAACATGTAGACCAGACCACCTCCAGAGATACTCTTGGTCATAATCTCCCTCAAAGTATCTCCACACTTCTTTTTAACATTGTCCAGTTACTTACAAATAAACAATGTTTATTAAGTTAAACCAGGACAATTTTTAACACACCTTTTTTTGCACTTTTCACTCACAATCCAGCTCCACTGTAATTCAGGTGTCGTAGCACACCCTGATGGCATTCGGTCATCAGGGTGGACCCCGATGATGAAGCATGTCACCACTAGTTTGGTGAGTGAGGGTTTTTTTATAAAAGGAAGAATTCTTTCCTTTTCCCAGAACACGTCCCATTAAGAATCCACAATTCTCTCTGGTGATACTCCTCTTATTGTTTAGCATTATACCTTACCCAGGGGAATAGGAATAATCCCCATTCACCTTTTGTGAATACCATCCTTTACTCTCCCTTTTGTTGTTACATGTATGCATGCATGCCTGAAACTCCCACAAATGTTACAGGCCAAGGAATTGGGAGGATAGATACATACCACAAATGTTATGTACTGTGCGTGCTAGTGCTACCGTGCCTCTATGTGTAGAATTAATTTGTCTTACTGCTTTGCTAAGAGTATATTTTACAATAGTCTTGTTTTTTCTTCTTGATATAGCTATTCCTTCCAAAGGGAAACCGGACAGGAAGTATTTGGCAGCCAAGGCCCGGCGCCGGAAGCTGGAGGCCATACAACGGGAATACCGTCGGCTGGTGATTCTGGCAGAGGAGGAAGAGGAGGCGACAGCAGCTGCAGCCTCCTCTAATGCTCGGGCCCCAGCAACTCCCCTCCAGTGTTACGGCACCACCGTCTGGCAGCTACTCGCCGCCGCCCCTCTTTTATTATCACTGCAGCCTCCCCTCCTGTGGATGCAATTGCCGCGCATTGAAGCGCTGTGTTGCTCGGCTAGAGGAGTAAGTACGTGTCCTCCAGGAGAGTCAAGGTCACCGATCATAAAACCCTGTAAACTGACACTTTTTTATTTCTTCTTTTGGTGGGTGGGAATCGGGCGTTGGAGTTAACTTTCTTTGGACAATTGGACATTCATTTAGGTTGGACTTTTTCGTTACGGACATTGGCTGGGGTTAGGGAGAGGGGTGAGTCAGGTGTTGTTGTGGGATTTTTTTTACATAGTTTATTTTTGTTAGCGGATTAAATTATATATTTATACTTTACATACAACGTTGTTAATGTTTTGAGGGTGGGGTTACTGTTTTAAGTCACACTGTTTATTTGCTGGTGCAGGGCCACAGCCAGTGTTTGATTTAAATAATTGGCTGACTTTGTAAGACACAAACAGATAGATGCATCACCCCTCACTGAGTGACTTGTCCTACTAGTACGTCAGTCTCTCCTCCTAGTCTATGCATTCTGTATACTGTACTTTTGAGACTTACTAAGTAAGACGTTGTTGTGAGCAGCCCGGTTAGACACCCTTTACTTAGCATTAGTAAAAGCATTAGTGGCGGGAATACCGTCGGCTGGTGGTTCTGGCAGAGGAGGCGGCGGCAGCTGCAGCCTCCTCCATTGCCTCAGGCCCCAACAACCCTCCTCCAGTGTTACTGCGCCACCGTCTGGCAGCTACTTGCCGCCGCCCCTTTTTTAACATCACTGCTGCCCCCCTCCTGTGGATGCAATTGCTGTGCATTGAAGCGCTGTGTTGCCCGGCTAGAAGAGTAAGTACGTGTCCTCCAGGAGAGTCGAGCCCGCCGATCATAAGACCCTGTTAATTGCCCCTTTTTTATTTCTTCTTTTGGTGAGTGGGATTCGAGCGTTGGAGTTAACTTTCTTTGGACAATTGGACATTCATTTATTTTGGACTTTTTCGTTATGGACATTGGTTTGGGTTAGGGAGAGGGGTGAGTCAGGTGTTGTGGGATTTTTTTTACATTTTTGTTAGGGGATTACATTATATATTTATACTTTACATACAATGTTGGTAATGTTTTTTGGGTGGGGTTACTGTTTTAAGTCATACTGTGTGTTTGCTGTGCACAGCAACAGTCAGTGTTCGATTTAAATAATTGGCTGACTTTGTAAGACACAAACAGATAGACGCAGCACCCCTCACTGAGTGACTTGTCCTACTAGTACTGTCAGTCTCTCCTCCTAGTTTATGCATTCTGCAACTGGACTCAAACGGGTGTGTGAAATTGAATTAATGAAAAAAGTCCATAATTTATAACCCTCCACCAAATTTCTCTTACCTTTGCTTGATGTTTAACTTAGGCACAGCGATGGCTGTAAGGTGATGATGTTTTTTTTTCCTAACATGCCATGGTTGTGGTGGTAGTAGTAGTAGTAGGCACTGGCAGTAGCATTTGCAAAAAATAAAATGAGACAGTCAGTAGCCTGAGAGAGACTGTTGGAGGAGGAGTAGTAGAATGAAGTACAGTACAAAACTTACTGCCAAACAATAATATGAAAAATACAACAAAACGTAATGGTGGTGGGGATAGCCTAGTACATAGTGTTACAAACTCTAGTTGTGTCGAGTCAATTGACTAGGCCTACAGTGCACTGGACACAAGCGTAACTGTTAGTGCTGTGTAGGAGGTGACAACAAATCCAATCAAAGCCGGCAATTAATGCTAATGTATTAGGTTCCTTTGGTAAAAAAATTACCTCATAAATATACTGCTCATGGGTGAGCAAGCAGAAGAAGATCTTCGCCCTGCCTTGAAATTGAATTACTGTTGCTTTTGCCACATCCGCCCCAGCAAGCGTGTGATAAAATATTGGTGTACATTTAATTTAGTCACACCTTAATAAGTCACACAGCCTGGGGGAAGAAGGTTAGGGTTTGTTGAATGATTGGGAAGGGGGGTTTGGGGAAAGGTTTGACAAAGAAAAACAGTATGCATGGACAAACAACAAAGCCCAATCTTTGTAGACTACCATATCCATTTCAATCTGTTAGGGAAGAAAAAGGAAATGAATGCATGATGATAAGGAGACCCGGATTGCATACACTTTGTGTTCAGTTGTACCGGGCTTACTTTTAAGGATTGCAAAGAAAGTTTAAAAATATCTATAGGGATGAATTATAAACAGAGAGCAAACATAATGATAATAACAACAACACACTGTAGTAATGATTGAAGACAAAAAAATGAATCAAATTATTTAAAAGATGATGAAAGTTGATACTGTTACTGTGTTATCCTGGTCAAAATGGGGAGTTTCATCTCGGCATTCCTCTTGGTCCTGCTCCGTCCATCAATCTTGGGTGATGCCACTGCCTGCCTGGCAGACGTAGATTCATTGGTAAGGTAAATCTGCATTGTTTTCCCAAGTTTAGCATAGGGTAATGTAATTGTAGATGGAAAAACAAAAGGGATATTGAGAAACCAAGTAAAAATAATGCAGAAGTTATGGATTAGTGGCACAAGAACACTTTCAGAGGCAGCATGGATGGATCATGTCTACTCTAGTCTGTTTCCAGCATTAACCTACAACAACAACAGGACAGAGCAGGCCCACAGTGATGGCACCCTTTGCACATCGTCCATTTAGCGTACAGTTTTTGAAAGAGTGGGACAAAGCACATATCCAGCAACATAGCATTTTATAATTTAAGTGACTAAATCAATGCACCGCAGTCATACCACACTATACTCGACTCCACTGCTACACAGACATTTAGGTCTGCTGTGGTTGTTGTTGACTTGTTTACCTTTTATGCCACTCATGAAACACTCTGACTTATTCCATCAATCATCTCCGATCCTACTGAGTGACTGCAAAGATACTATGTCGCTGTGGTCATCATCATGATGGTGTTGTTCAACTCAGTCTGCAGTGTACCAAGGGAGTTCAGATTCCATATTCAAAAATGAAATGGATCGGCCTGCAGTAGAAGTACAATTTTGTTATTAAACAACAAGAGTGGAAATATTGACTTGAGTCACTGTTAGTGTGTAGATTAAATAGTACACTTTAACTTCACTTCATGCACAACAAACAACAACACAAACACCAATCACTCAGAGTGTGTGTCCAATGCATGCCATTCATTACCTGTTTCTTCTCATCTTAAGTGAAAGGGGCAGTCTCGCTCATCATCATCATCATGGTGTTGTCCTACTCAGTGTGCCGTGTACAGATTAAGTACCTTTCTATATTCAAAATGCAATGTATCCGCCTGCAGTAGAAGTGCAAATTTGTTATTAAAAATACAAGAAGCGAAAAATTGCTGTGAGTTACTGAGTTAATGGGCAGACTCTCTCGGCTTTGAAAGGAGGATAGCTATAGTACGCTTTTAATCAAAAGGGGGGGAGGGGGGATCACTTGTCCTGTATAACCTGGGTACAGTTCTAACTAGAATGACCCTTGTTTAAAAGACCCTCATACACGTGCAATCATGGTGGTATGGGCGGTGTATCTTGATTCTCCGCCTTCGTTTACACGTCTGTGCAAAATCACGGGGTCAGTTGGTATGCACCCTCCACCCGGAGGAGAACACCCTAGGTTAAAACAGTAGTGATCAGTGATTACTGGTGAGGTGACTGTGCTCTTCTTAAAAACAATCCAATCTTGCCGGGAATGAGATAACTTTATTAACCGGGATTGAATTGACAATGGAGGATATGGTTGAATACGTGGGAGAGGAACTATTAGGATTCATACATATTCAATCCTCCTGTGTGCAAAAATGGTCGACATGTTTCGGCCTTTGTCGCCCTGAGGGTCGGTACGGCTTTCTTCAGGACCAGGTGAGATTGGTGAAGGGAGTGGCTAAGGCCTACTCTCTATTGACGGTCAAAATTGGACCTATGAGTGAAAAAAGGGATTGTGTTGCTAGGGTGTGGGTCATGATAATTAATACAGAAAATTAGTTTGGTATACTTTGACAAATTAAAAACTGCGCTATCAGACTCCTTGACTCAGGGGGACGAAAACCACCTACTCAGGACTGGCAAAACTAGTCATGTAAGGGAACCTTGACTCGTACTACGTTGGAAGGAAAAGCTTTGGTTTTTAAGTTCATGCTCCTCCCCTTCGGTACCTTTGGACATTTAGTAAATCCGTGGGATGTGTAGAGATCCCTGTAAAGAAACTATAAAATCCCCTTCAGAATTGTGGGATATGTAGGAAGTTATTGTTATTAAAGGAACGCTGTTTGTTATACTACAACAAAAGCACACCCCTTTGGACATTAGTAATTCAGTGGGATACGTAAAGATCCCTGTAAAGAAACTGTGAATTCCCTTCAGAATTTTCGGATATGAGGGAAGTTATTTTGACTGAGAGAACACTGTTGTTATACTACCCCAAGATGAGGCGATAAAAAACACACACAGCCCTTTTAAACACATACCTTCCATTAGTTATACTCAACTTCTCACGGGTGATTGCTACGGATAGCTATAGTAGTCATCATCATGTTCCACTTCTTTTGGAGGGACTCAACAAGGAAAGATTTTATTTTTTCTTCTATTTTGCATCATTCAATCATCATCTGGCTTGAGGGCAATGGATTTTGGGAGATTCAGGAGGATGGAGGAGCAGGATTTGGAGGAGTGGACAGTGAAATGCTGACAGCTCAAACTCGTATATGGCAATAAAAAGACTAGAAGACGGTGGTGATGGATTTGTTGTGATTCGAAGTTTCTAACCAGAAAGAAAGACACACAAATAAAAGACAATAAGGGAGGAAGACAGTAAGAAGTGTAAGCCTAATTGTCAAGGAAGTAGAGCTCATCCTCAAACTCTGGGGGTTCAACCAGAAAGAGGTAATCATCATCTAGCACACTACTTCCGTCACCTGAGCCGATGTCCTCATCTTCCTCCCTTGATTCATGTATTGTGTAGTTCAGTGGTATAAAGTGCTGATTAATTTTGATCATGGTTAACCTCTCCACTTTTTTGAGCAAGAGACTGGTCGTTCTCACTGTTACAATGGAGCCAGCAGCACTGAAAACACATTCAGAAGAGACACTTGCAACACGGCAAGCCAGATAGTTTATCGCCAGCCTGCTGAGCAGAGGCCATTGGCCCCTTTTCTCATATCAATACTACAATGGGTTTTGATCAATGTACACCTCTGTTGGGTCATCCAGATAGGCCTGGACCTTTCGCTCAATGTTCAGGAGTGCTACACTTTTTTCGGGCTCTTTTGTCTTTGTATCAGCACTGGACCTACCAATTCCTTGCTGTAAATACCAATCATTTAACGATTTGACTGGGTCTAATGATCCAGTTCTTGCTGTTGTCGATAGTGTTGGTGAGTGTTCTGAGCCAAAGGCACTGCCCTCAGGCACCAAAGTTGAACTAGACGCCAAATGCCCTGCTGCAGTACTTGTTGTGGGTTTATCTAGTGGGCTTTTAATTAGCAGCCATTAATTTCCCAACTTACTGGCTGGCTCAGCTATCCAAGTTTTGTATCAGGTGTTAGACCTGGCATCAATGGCATGAGTCTCCCATCCATTTTGACGGATTTCCTCCTCTGTTTTGATATGTTTTTGCTGGGTTTATGCTTTGCGCACTGAGCCACTGGTAATCAGTGCCACAGTGCAAGTGCTCCCTATGTTAAATTAATGTACTAATTGGTTATTACATGATTGGGTTACTTGATGTATCTGTCAGCCCCTAGTACAGTGTACCATGTATGCCCAGGGCTTGTAAATCAAATACTGCTAGTGAGCTTGCAGCACTGGTTGTGTCACCCACACATGCAGCTTGTAAAGTGTGTCTCGGGCCTGCCATTGCAAGCCCTGTGTGCAGTCTAGCACTGTCATGTCGACTTGGCTAAGTGCACCCACTTGCCAGTCCCTAAACCTTCCCTTTGCTTCATATTAAACGCCCCTATGGTACGCCCAAGGACAGGGTGCATTGTAAGTATAAGGTAGGACATCCTCTGATGTGTGTAGCATGTTCTAATAGTGAATTACAGCCATTTTCCTTTTTGACTATTGAAGGCTACCTGTTCTCATTGGCCAGAATGGGCAGTTAGATTATTACATGCTAATAATCCTAACTGACTCAAGGAACACTGTAGAAATTCGAATTTAGTATGCCTGAACTCAGATTAATAAAATACATCTTTTAGTAAAGTTTATTTTAATATTCTGTGTTTACAAAAGCCACTTTTAGAAAGTAGGTATTTGCTTGCCTAACCATTTGACCCTTGCTCTGCTGGGTTGTGTATTCCTTGTTTGGGTTTGTGAGTGACAGGGCTGGGGGATTCCACGAGACAGGTTGGGGCAGCCCAGGGGTGAATAGAGAGATCTGCATATAGATGGGAGGGAGAAGTTAAACCTTGGCCCTGAATAGGGCTGGGCCTTCCCTGTACAATGCTGGGTCCACCCCCTGTGGCTTGTCTGATGTCTCTGCCCTGCGAATGGAGAGGAGGAATCATTTCAACAGAGTGCTCCAGAGCAGTATCTTCCCTCCCCTGTGCTGGCGTCTGATATCTCTGCCCTGCACAGTGAAAGGAAGAAGAGAGTCATGTAGCTGAGTGCTCAGGAACTGGTTTGGACTAGGCAAGGCGTCTCTGCCTTCAAAGAACAAAGGATTTTGGGGTATAAATGTTGGGACCCTGATCCCAATAAATAAGATCACTTCTGGAACAAGAATCCTTCTGCCAAGGAGAAGAACTAAGGAAGCTGCAGGAGTTGTACTGCACCTCTGCCAGTGTACTGTTTGCTGGGTTGGCCTGCACTGGATGCTTCATTGCCAAGGGAAAGGAGAAGAAACTTTGTAAGGACTTTCATCTACAGAATATTCTCAAAGGGCTTGAAGTGTGCTTGCCTCCTACTGAAGTCTCAGGGACAAAAGACTTCACCTCCAGCTCCCTCCTGAATTTCCTTGCTGGGAACTCTGACTCCAGTCACTTGTTTGCCGCTGGGAGCTGGAAACGCGACGCATCGAGAAGAAGCGTGTCACCGCCGCAGCTGAAATCATCGCAACGCGGGAGAAGCGTGCCTTCGTCGCATCTCCCTGGAAGCGTGTGTTCATTGAAGCTGCCTGCTGTTGCATCACCGGAGAAGCACGACGCCATCAAGAGAGTCGCCAACGCATCACCTGAGAAGCGTGTTGCAGGGCGTGTCGCGGCTCCAAAGTACAGAGTCGTCGCAACGCTGCCTGGGTGTCATCGAATCGTCATCGCATCGCCACATCAAGGGCACCATCTTCTCGCATCGTAACCGGATCATTGCATCACCGCATCATAGGCGCCATCTTCTCGCATCGCAACCGGATCATAGCATCACATCAAGGTGCCATCTTGCGCACCACAATGGGTCCGCAGGCTGAGAATCTACGCATCACCTCCGCACCGGTAAGGGTCACGATGAGTCCCCTACTCTGCGCAAGCATTGAGGAAGGACGCAACCATTCCCCCGGGTCACAGAACCGACGCATCTCCCCTTTTGCGAGCCTTTTGTTCACTTTGCGTTACACATCCAGGTACTTTGTTGAGAACTTTGTCGCATTTACCAACAACTTGAGCTAAGCATTTGAATCATCTTTTAAGTAATCTTAAGTGTAGTATTGTGGATTTTTGTTGTTTGTAGTCTTGTGTTTAAGTCTATATAAAGAATACTTATTTTTATAAAACATGTGCTGTGTCCATCTGTAGTGTTTCCACTGTATTACTGTGTAGATTCTCAAATGCTTAACACACTGCCTCTGAGATAAGCCTGTCTGCTCGTGCCAAGCTACCAAGGGGGTGAGCAGGGGTTATTAAGGAATGTAATCCCTTATCCTGACTTAGAAGTAAGGGTCCCTATTTGGACAAAGGTGAATACCATTGACAACTAGAGACCCCCAGATCTAACACTGGGCAACATCCATTTCTGAAAAAGGAATTAATGTCTCACTTTTTAGTGCCATTTTTGACCGTGGATCCAGAATTGTGGCACAAATGTAATGTTCTTGTGATAAAATCTTATTTTGCACCCTTGTATTGTCAGCTAAGCGACGGGCAAAGCTCTCCACTAAATCATATGCTTCTTTTTTCCCTGTACACCTTTGTATGCTTTAGGCACTTCCTTCAGATGTTGCTCTAGCATTTGCAACAATGGGATAGCTTGGCCCATGATACAGTCCTCCTTGCTGACTTCACATGTGAAGACCTTGAAAGGAAGAAGCATCTCAGTCAGGCATTTAACTAGGCATCATTTGTCCATCTGAAGGGTCATGCCTTTCACAGTAGCATCCCCTCTCCATATGACATATACATTGATTGGCCTGTACTGCTCAAACAGACGGTCTAGCATGTAATAAGTGAAGTTCCAACGTGTTGCCACCTCCTAGATGAGTGCTTTGACTGGCATTCTATAGTCACGTAGAATGATCCTCAGCTGCTTCTAAGCTTTAAAAGAATGGCTGGTGGTCCGTAAGTTGCTGACTATGGCTTCTTTTTTCAGAAAGTCTTGAACTATAATGTTAATGCAGAGCGCCAAACACGGGACTCTGAAATATGAACCAAGCACTATGGCTTTCAGTACATTACTGCTATTATCTGAGGAAACAAAACCTATCTTAAGCCCCTTGGGTGCAGCCATTCAAAAACCTTGCTGTCAAACTCTTCCAATATGTTTGCAGCAGTATAAAATTTCTCCATGGCGAACATGGCTACAGTTGCATGTTTCCTAGTAGCATTAAAAATCTCATTTGTGTCAACAGCACCTACTTCAGATAGCTTATCTTTAACCCCCACAAAAGAGACCAAGTGTGCAGTGATGCACATGTAATCAGTGGCTTGGCAACTGGTCCACATGTCTGTTGTCAGGTGGATATTGTGAACAGCACTCAGCTGCAAAGCTTGGCCAACCAATTCCAGCACATCATGATATAGTGCTGGAACAGCAACTCTGGCAAAATAGAACTGGCTGGGAACCTTCCATTTAGGGCAGGTGGCTGACACAAATTCAAGAAAACCCACTCCTTCCACATATGAAAAAGGGAGAAGGTCCAGCACTAAAATTTTTGCCAGCTTCGCTTTGTACAACCGTACCATTGGGTGGTTGCGTTGGTACTACCCCTCCAACCTAAGCATGCTCTCAATGGTAGGCTGGATTATTTTCCTTTGTGGTGCAGTTGTTGTCTTGAACCCAGTTAGGCTCAACAACACACTTTGTTTCATTGCAGTACTCGGTTGCCTTGGTGTCTCAGGATGACTCTGAGTATGGCTCTTACTGCGGTGCCACAGAGATGTTGCGGAGGATGTGGGCGGTACTACTACACTGCTGGGGACAGGGCTAGAAATGTATCCCTCTTGTTCACCTTCCACCACTATAATATCTTCCCCTGATTCTTCATGCCCAACGACAACTAGTTGAGTTTTACTTTGTTCTAAGCGAAGTAGTGAGCCTCTCACATGATATTGTGGTGTATTTTGAGATGACTTGTATGGCCTCGGTATCATAGTTTGCACCTAGCTTACCCCACCTAACAACATGTCGACAAATTGAGCATATAGCAATGTTCTCCTCCTTACTGCTAACCGAAAAGAAGTCCCAAACTGGGGAGAAGAACTTTCGGGCACTGCTGGATGTGCCACTTTCAATACTAAATGAACTGGAGGGTGTGCTTGGAATGTGACACTGTGCAGCTACACTGTGACTTCTACCACTACCTATTGAGGTGGTGGTTGAGCTAGATGTAGATCCCTGCCGGGCCTTTGCAAATGCAAATATGGAAGCTGGAGGTCGTGGTGGTGTTACCTGTTTTGGTGGTATTCGTGCTACATCCCTCGCAGATATTTTGGATAGGGTAATAATGTTGCTCTCCATCTCCTTTGGGCTGGAAGTGATTTTCGTGATGACTGGCTCGTCATCATCATCATCCCCCTTTTGTACATCTACCTCCATAACTCTAGGGCTTTCTGGAACCTTCCTTTTCACTAGCCTTTTCTTGTGGCGTGCATCACTCTCAGACTGAGCTGGTGGCTTCCAAGTGGCATCTCGATCATCAGAAGTAGGGCGTGAAGAAGGAGATGATGAACTAACCCTCCTTGTCCTTGCTGGGGGTCTGGAAGACAATGGATCTTCTGAAGCAGTGGCTTGCTCCACTTTGTCTGCAGGAAGCTCGATTTCCTGAAATGCCCCTTCTTCAGGAGGAACAACTACTATTGTGGGCTGTTGTTGTGGCTGTTTTTATGGCTGCTGCTGTTCTTGCGGCTGCTGCTGTTCTTGCGGCTGCTGCTGCTGCTCTTGCGGCTGCTGCTGCTCTTGCGGCTGTGCCATCTGCTGCACACTTATCTGCTGAATTTCCTACTGCGTTGTGTACTACTTTGCAAAAATGACATTTCAACATCGCTGCTCTTTTAGCAGACTGGCTACCTCTGCAACACTCATGGGCTTGGGCATAGGTTGTTGAGGTTAGCCCGCTAGTGCGGAGGTGCTGTTCCCAGCTTGGCCCCCGGACAACGCTGCTGCAGGCATAATTTGTTTGGTCCCAAAAAACACATTGGCCGGCACACCATTCGTGGTAAGTGCCACTTCCATTTTCTGTTCCTTCTTCTTCTCACCGGTAACTTTCTTGGTACTGGAGGACTTGCTACCTTTCTTTGGGGCCATCTTCTTCAGATGTCAGGCAGGACGCAGATACATAAGTTGCAGAGATGTCTGTGGTTACACGTGGATCTGATGTGATGCGCAGCAGAACTTCTGTCTGGCAGTACAACGGGTGATGATGATACCTCCTCCTCTGTCTTTTTGTGCACCTAAAAGCAAAGAAGCCAGGAGAAGAACATCAGTGAAATGTTGCATTTGTTGTTGTGGTTCAATTACTCCTAGTACAAACACACTCACAAATCACAAGCAACAAGCAGGAGGCCTGGGAAACAATGTACTGACAAAAGTCCTAAAATAGTCAGGCAAAGGATACGTGCTAAACCACACTGCTTTGCCTTTTTAATGCAATAAAATGCAAAAACAAAAATCCACAGGGCAAAACAAGGTCTGCAAGGTACACACCAACACACCACAGACACACAACAAAGGCATTTCTTTAACACACACCCAAAAACAGAAATACCCCCCTAAAAAACACATTTTGCAAATCAATCCAATGCCATCCAAGCCCTAAATGATGTTTGAAATACATTCAACACACACCAAAGGAACAGTTGAATTATCCTGCACCCACGCATTACTAGCTCTGAGTCTACTGGCTACCAACAACTATTTAAAAAAAATTAATGATAAGTACCAAAATTGTAGTTGCAGCAACTGCAAGGCCCCCAATCAAACACACACCAACTTACTTGTAAAATATCAAATTCAAAAGTGCTCAAATCCAATGATAATGATGCAGCAGACACAAAGAGTGATCCTTCCAGCTCAAAATCCAAAGGCAGAATGAACAGGAGATGGACAAAGCACAGGGAGGAGCCTGCTGGATAGGCACAGGAAGTTGGGGACTCTGTGGCACTTCCTCCCTCTCCCCTCAAAGTATTTTTTTTAAAAGGACTCCTTGCACAAAAAAGGACAGTCAAATGTCAATCTGAGGAGTGTTTTTCATCCAAATCATCATTTACAGAAGGTTTTATGCTGCTAGATATATTATTCTTCACCAGATTGAAAATGTTGCGTGTTCGAGATCGCAAGCTTCACCACACTTCCGCCGGATGTCGATGGCGCGTCCAAAATGATGTGTTCACAATCTCACGCTCTCTGTCGCAGTAAAGAGCTACATTTTCATGACCTTATGCTCTCTCTCACGGTGGAGAATGACGTGTTCACGATATCAGTCTCTTGCGGTGTCTGATGGCGAGGCGAATAACAGGATCGCAATCACAAACTCCCATGGGATAGCGCGACCGGCTACCAACAACTAGTGGAGCACGGGAACGGATCGGAAAACTCACCAGCGAACGCAGGGATCCCGGTAAGGCAAACGCGAGCGAGCCAAGAACGCATTTTCAAAGCGTGAACATGCTAAAAATCACTGCTACACCCAAAGATCGCGGAAATGTCAACATTTACGCGTTCTCCGTGGGAAGCAAAAATGTCAAAATATCACAAATTCCACGAGCGGAACGGAATTTGACGCCTATCCCTATTGTTGAACAAATAATATTTTGAGTATACCTCTAGGTATATTTTAGATTTAACTTTTTCCACAGGACCCAGTGTATTTTCCTGATCAGAGATTTATAAGAACTCCTAGGGATAGACTAGCTTTCCCTGGTCAAGTCCACCGGGGCACTATTGCTCCTACTCCGGTCCGAGAGGTCGTCAAATGACAAAGCATGCCTCGATAAGTTGAGGGTGAGATGACTTCTCAAAAATCTTTTGATGATCCACATCTAGGAGTAGTCATTAAACTAAATAGGATAGAGCAGACAAAAACATACCCTCAAGTATATTTTTGTGTTGCATCCTGTTGGACTTGGTCCTTTTTGTAGGGTCATCCCAGAACTTTTTGCCTTCCTCCTGGTATTTTTTCTGACCTGGTGTTGGTAGTTTTAGGACTCTGGGCACTCTATCATTGCTGTCCAGTGTAAAGTGCATGTGCTCTCTATGGTAAAACATGGTAAGATTGATCTACACCTGTTTGGCGTATTTAATTTACCTATCAGTTCCCAGTAAAGTGGTATCTCATATACCCGGAGCCAGTAAATTAAATGCTACTGGTGGGCTTGCAGTGCTGATTGCGCCAGCCACCAAAATAGCCTTTCAAACCTGTCTCAGGCCTCTGCTATTGCAGGGCATGTATATGCAGTTTACTGCTGCTGTGACATGGCACATAAATTGGTTGCCATGCCTGTGACTCCTCTTTTACTACATATCAGACATCCCTACGGTAGGCCCTAACTAGCCCTATGGGCAGGGTGTACTGTAGGTAAAAGGTAAGACATGTGCCATAACTGTATGGGCTGTCCTGGTAGTGAAAAACAGCCATTTTTGATTTCTCTCTGCTGAGAGGGTGCCCTCTCATAGGAATGCTTTGGGGATTTCCTGATGTGTGTTTCAGTGGTAATTCCTGATATGAGAGGAGCAGTGTGATCATGTTTGGCATGTTTGGAACAGTGGTGATAAATTCTGAGTGGTGGTGTGCGAAGATTTATTATCACTATTTTAGAAATGCCACTTTTAGAAGTTGGCATTTCTATTTGTTATGTGTCTTTGTGCCTGCCTGTTGTGTATTGCATGTCTGGCTCTAGAGTGACAAGAGACTGGGGAGGTGCAGAGGCTCGAGAGGGGCTGGGTGAGTCAGCACTACGCTGAATGGGCCTGATCTGCATTTGGAGTAGTAGGAGGAGTAGCCCCTGAATAGGTCTGTGCCTGCCTTGTACAATGATGGCTACGCCCCATGTGATGTGTCTGGGGTCAGAAACTACACTGACAATGGGGACTGTTGTGCACTTGTTAAGTACCCCTCAGAACTGGTTTGGACTGGGTCCCAAGCCCGATGCCAGGGCAGAACAAAGACCGACATCGGTATAAGTATTAGGGCTGTGACCCCATAAAAATAGTTTTACTGCTTAGGGCCTGCTTGAGGCCGGCAGGCTGCCGGACTGCTAGGAGGAAACGCCAATAGAGGACTGACCTGCTGCCCTGCTTGGCGGCTGAAGGACCTGCTATTATCCAGGGAAACCTGGTGTGCTGGCTTCCATGTGCACTTTGGGGAGAGAAGGATGCCCGCTCCCTACTGCTGTCTGCAGAGGAGAGACTAGCCGGGTGCTGCTGGGGCCACCAGTGATATGAGGAGCGCAGTGACCAGATCCCCTACTACTGGGGGGCATGTGAGGGGGCATTTGGAGCATTTTCATTTCGCGCTCACAAGCAATGTGTCCTGCGGTAATCGGCCTTCAAAACCGGAAGTCAGGCAGAGCCTGATTGTGGGCAGAGAAAGGAAGCCAGGCGAGGACTGAGCCTTGTGGAAGGTGTGGTGACCAATGAGAAGGGATGCTGTCATGCCAACCTTCAGGCGGGAGCCCACCCCGCATTGCTGTGTCCCATGGAGATCCAAGGAGGAGTGCGGACCAACTGAGACTTCGCTCCGCGATCCCTGCGGTCAGGCAATTTGGTGCCTATTTGTGGGTGGGGCTCCCGGGAGGAAAGGGAGAGCCCCACACATTGCCTGGAGCCGCCGGGAAAAGAGGAAGTCAGGTGACGGATGCCTGGTTGAAGGAGGGCCGATGGAGGCTTCACTCCGTGCTTGACTGCTCTTGTATCGATTTGCCTATGACAGAGAGCAGCCCCGAACAGGGGGGGTCACAAGGCACACTGTTGGTGCCCCCTGGTGCCCCGGTGAGTGGGGTTCCCAAGGTACACTATTGGTGCCTGCTTGTTGCAATTTCACTATGAAGGGGAGCCCCCAGTGGGGGGGCTCACAAGGCACATTGTTGGTGCCTGCTTGTTCCAGCTGCACCACCAGATTGCGGGCAGCTACAATGTGGGGATCATTTTTTGTATCACCGAGAGACATGGCTGAATTGCACCCTTGTCCCCATTTGTGTACCGGCCCATTGGGGCCAGTACTCTGCTGCATCAGCAGCCTGGTGGCCAATATAAGGCCACATGCTAATAGAGGCCTGACGTTGGGACCAGGGACATTACGGGACAGCCCAAGACGGACCCCCGAGGAAGGTCAGTTGGCCTGGCGGTCACCTTAGGTTCTAGTGGGGCGTAAGGCCCTAATATGATGTGTGCACCTCAATAGTGTTACTGTAGTGCTGTGGTAATTTAGGATGTATGCCTAAGATGTTATGCAGAATGTGCTTATGCTACCTGCAACATTACCAGTAGTTACTGGTTGTGATTTTCAATACTTGTGTGTTCTAATGGTGATGACAGTGGCCCGATTGGCCCTGTAATGTATATAATCCCCTGTAATGTAATACCTAGAGCAAGGTGGCACAGTGCATATATGTGAATATGCCCTGATGTATTTTATTGATAATATAAAGGCTATTTTTGCATGACCTTGTGTGGGGGTCTTCTTTTGTGGTGTGTGAGTGTGTTGCGCAAACGTTTTACACATTGCCTCTGGGATAAGCCTGACTGCTTGTGCCAAGCTACCAAGGGGGTGAGCAGGGGTTATCTTCAGCATGCTACTCCCTTGCCCTGACTAGAATGGTGGTTTCTGCCTGGCATAGGCGCTTGCCCTAGCCAACCAGAATCCTATTTCTAACACATCCTTTCGTATTTATAGTGCCAATGGTCCAGAACTAAAAAGATGAACAAATAACACTCCTGAGTGTTCTTCTTCATGTGTAATATACTGTGTAACATTGTATCACCAACCTGTGAGATGTTTTTTTGACACAGAGAAATTGCTCTGCATAGACTGTTGACGAGTGCACAGGCACATTGTTGTTTTGTTGACCTTGTGTACATTTCAGGATTCCGGGTTAGCCCCTACCTGTGGCACTGCCTCATATTCATTGTAGCTACATATAAATGCACACCTGTTGTAGGTGCCATTGCCTACCACATATACTGAAACCCTGTCCTTTGAAACGTTTAGGTTTAACACCACCCTCGCCAATTACATGATCCAGCTATGTTACTGTACGTTCAGCAAATTTGCATTTTCGAAATTCTCCTATTAAAGTGTGCACCTCCAGGATTCCTAAAATTCTTTGTAGCCTGGCATCATGAACGTACTTGTCTTCACAAAAAAACGAGCATGTCATCCTGGAAGAACATCACGCCTTCCTCTTTACAGAATAACTTGTGCATTAGCTTTCAGAATACAGCTGTAGCGTAGAATGCGGCCACTGATGATGCGTGATGTGTTCTGTGGAGGACTTCAGGCTTGAGAGGTGTAGGACCTACCTTCCGTTACTGCGACCTGAATGGGAATAAATGGAATAAATACTCTTTAAAGCATTCGGAGCAGAGTGGTTAATGTCTTATTAGTTACCGTTAATCATCATTACCCCGATTGGGGGCCTCCCCGTCCCAATCCTTACAACGTGAGGCAGTCCTGCCTCCACCAAGCCAATCACAATGCCAGTATTCTAAAGCTTACATAAGCCCCTCCCACCTACCGCCATGCCTGATATCAACAAGACTCCAACACAAACACAACGGGAGGGCGGGAGGGTAGAGGACTGGGACAGGGAGGACCCCAATCGGGGTAATGAAGATTACCGGTAAGTAACAAGACATTACCCCCTAATGGGTCCTACCCGTCCCAGTCCTTACAACGTGAGGAACTCACAAGCAGAGAACCAACAAAAAATGCAGGACACCAGGGATCCATGCAAAGCACAAATCTGTGAAGATCAACGAACAGCAACGTTCAAGACGCCAACAGAAAAACTGCCAGCAGAGGCATGTAAAACATCAAGCCAATAATGTAGCACAAATATGTGGCGGGACAGCCAGGTGGCCGCCCAACAAACTCCTGGATAGAAACCCCCATTGCCCCAGCCCAGGAAGCAGACACAGAACGCGTTGAACAACCCAGCCCCAGAGACAGAGAAGGCAGATCCAAATGACTGAAAAGGCAGGCAGACCGCCAAATGCACTCACTGACCAACCATAGAATCGGAAACCCACATTTCCAAAGCCACAGCCCCGACAGGAGACAAACAGGGCAGGAGAAAACCAAAAACTTCAGGGAATGATGGAGGGAAAAACCGGAGAGTCCAGCGAACAAGCAAGGAAGGGGGAACAAAGGACCCCCGCCCCAGCAGGCAAATCAGGAAGAATCACCTACAGCTGCCAAAGCTAATGGGAAGAAACCACAGGTAGAAAGGCTGGAACAAGCCACAAAACAACCCTATCCAGCAGGAATTTAGGAAAAGAAACTAGCAAAGCCCCCAACACATCCAACCGACGAGCGGAGGTGATGGCTAGCAAAAAACCTACCATAGCAGACAACCAGAACAAGGGCTCAAAAGGGGGCAACAGCAGACCCCCAAAAGAGCAGGCAAAACCCAAGAAACCACGAGCACAGGAGAGACCAGCCAACGAAGCCAAAAGCCCTGTAGAAACCGACTCACCAAAGGAGCAAAAACCACCAAGGAGGCCCCAGGACCCAGACAAGCATGAACCGCGGCCCACTGAGAAGACAAAGTGGAAGGGGCAAGACCCAGTAAAAAAAATCCCTGAGAAAATGTAACACAGAAGTAAGATCCCCCAGCACAGGAACTACCCAATGGGAAGAACACCAAGAGAAAAAAGTACCCTAATGACGACCACAGCACTCAAGGGTCGAAGGCCGACGCGACAAACGGATGCCACGAGCCACCACAGAGGAACAGCCCAAAGACGCCAACGACAGCCGCACAAGAGCCAGGCCATTAGAAGCAAGTGACAAAGAGAGGGCAAAAACCAGCTGCGGACCCAAAATCTGAGCCCGAGTCAATGGAGTCTGGCCAAACCCGACCCCCGCCAGCAGGTGTGGAAACCAAAGACAGCGAGACCAAGGATACAGACACCTACATACCCCCTTACAACCCGACTATTCGGGAGGAGAAAATAGGAGGGAAGGCACACAGAAAGCCTGAAGGCCAAGGAAATGTGCACGGGCCATGCAAATCCACACCAAATCGAACCAAACAATGAAAAGGCGCCATCAAAGTGAGCACCAGATGGCACAAAACAGAGGACAGGAGAAAACAGCCCAAGCTGCGTCTGTTAGACTTGGCCCTTCTGGCAGGATAACCCCAAAAATGTTTTGCTTTGTGTGGTGACCCAGTGCTAGTGATTTTTGGTTTCTGCGTCCCAGTGGAAAGTGTGTGCACACTCTGAGTGCGTGTAGTGAGGTTGGCCTGCCCTCCTATAGGAATGCATGGGGAATGTATGTGTCCATGCTAGTTCCTGATGCGTTGGGAGTGCAGGTGCGAGTTTGGTATGTGCGGACTCGTGTGATTAAATGCTGTGCAATGATGTATGCGGCGTGATTATGTCTAGTGTGGAAGTGCCCTAGAAGTTGGCATGTTTGTGTAATTTGTGTCTGGCGTTTGATTGGCTGGAGCTGGCTGATGAGCCTGGCTCCAGGAGTCAGAATGGGTCTGCCCCGGTGGTGAGTGTTGAGATTAGCATGCTGATGGCTGGGGAGGAGTACACCTGGGACCTGAATAGGGCTGGGCTTTCCCCACACAATGCTGGCTCCGCCCCCTGTGGTGCGACTGATGACCCTACCCATCCTGTGAATAGGCAGAGGGGCTGAGCCAAAAAAAAAAGTGCTCAGGAACCAGTTGTATCTGGTTCCCCCCTTGCCTGCACCTTTAGACAAAGGATTTATCTGTATAAAAAGGGGCTGTGTCCCCATGAAAGTTGTTCTCTTGTTCCTGATCTGAAGAGGGAGGCCTGCTGCTGCTGGGCACCAGGAGGACCGCCACTAGGACTGCCTCCCTGCCTGGAGGGCCCAGTGAGCTGGCCCCTGGGCCCAGCCTTTGCCCCTTAGGGACTGGTGCTTGAACATTTCCCTAACGCTTGGAGCGCTTTATTTTCCCTACAGTGCCTGGAAGCACTAGATTTGTCCCCCTAGCGCTGGGGAGCGCTTTCTTGTTACTCTACCAGGAGCCCAACCTGCAGGTTTGCCGCTTTTGGGGCTTACATTCCAGAGGGTGCCCGCCCCTCGCTTTGCCCAGTGTTTTTGCCCCGTGTTCAACTCGCCGGCCCTGGAACTGGAGGGGCCATTTCCCAGAGGTCGCTGTCGTCAGGGGAACGCCACGCTGTGATTGGCCACAGCGTTGGGCGTCCCCTAGCAACCTGCAGCAGCGACCCGGAAGCGAAGGGAAGGCGGCCCGAAGTACTTAGCACACCGTAACGGGTGCCCACCCCACCTCCACCGGACCCAGCGCGTTGCCCGCTCCGCACCGGAGCACAGGAGAAGTCCGGCTGCGATAGTCACGAGGTTCCCCGAGTGAAGGGAGAGCCCCACAGCCAGTGAAGAGAGCCGCCCCAGCAGCAGAGTAGCAGGAGGAGCCCCCCGCCACAGGACCGGGTGAATGGGGCCGCTGTATCTATTTGGGAAGAGAGGGAGGCGTCGGGGCACATTGCCAGTGCCCCGACCCCCCCTTCGCAGCGTGGCCTTCAGTTTGGGGGCACTCCGCATTTTTCTAAGAGCCTAAAGGGCCCCGGGGGCATATCTTTGAATCTGAGTCCCCCGAGCGGGACTCCAACGACCGGGCAAGATTTGTTTTTGAGCCCAGAGAGGCTCAAGGGCCTTGCTTTGTTTGTGAGCCCACGAGAGGCTCAGGCGGCATTTTTGCAAGTGGGACTCCACCAATTAAGGGGCATTTTGTTTAGTTTGAGCCCAAGAGGGCTCCGAGGCCATTTGCTCACTTAGAGCCTGTGAGGCTCCCCTGAGGCTCCTGGACATACTTGTTCACGAGTCCTGAGAGGCTCCAAGGCACCACATTTGTTTCAGAGCACACGAAGCTCCTACGTCCCGGGGGCATTTAGGGTAGTAGAGCGGCCCCGGTTGGCAGGGGGCCGCTCCCCCCAGTGGTGACATTTATTTATTGGGCCCACAAGGCCCCAAGGGGGGGCTTTTGTCTACTGAGACTGCCAGGCTCCCTTCTACAGCTGCCCAGCACTTAGTGAGCAGCTGCTCCGTTTAGGCCCCCTGCGTTCTTGTTTGGCTGCCTGCACAGCCTGCCCTGACATTGGGACACAGGGCGTTTCAGCCCCAGAGAGGTTAGTTGGCCTTGAAGAACCAGGCCCTAAATCTCCGAGTTCACCTGCTTTGTTGTACAGAGACACAGGACACTCTGTTAAGCGTAGACAACAGGATTTATTAGCTGCAGCTACACACAGTGATCCTAGAAGTACACCAATGGTATGTTCTCAGGAGACTGCCCCTTTACTCCGGGGCTCACAGTCTTTTATATTCTTTTACATCTGCATAAGAACGCTCCCAGTGCGCAAAATTTAAACCAATGAAAAGATATGTTTTTCGGGAAAAATAAGACGTCACATGATTAAATTATCCACCCTCTAGGTCATGTTTTGACTAACCCCACAGGTGATTCAATAATGGTGTCCCTGAGTTAATCAACAGTGGTAGACATGTTTGTGTATTGCAGAAAAGGCTAATTTGCAAGGTAGGATAAGGCGGGAAGAAGGACAATGAAAACCAACAGATGGTTTGAAACAAGGATTAGTGAGTCAGGGCAAGAATACTGAAGGCCAACAGACAGTTTGGATAAGGATTAGTGAGTCGGATTGATTCCTGGAATTGACTTCACCTCAAGGATAGAGGTGTTGGTTGATACGTGGCAGTACGAAGGGCAAGAGTTCTCTGTTTGTCGCGCTGCCGGAGTGAGGGCAACAGAAAATGGTGGTGCAACACAAAATGGAGTCGGAACCAAATTCCCTCAGACCCTCCTTTTGCCATTACGCAGGCAATATATAAACTCACGTTAATCTCAGTCTATTTCGATGGCCATAATGTCTTTAAGCTGTTGTTGCAACATCATTTGTATGTTTTCTGTTTTCTGCGGAGTAGGTCTTGGCACACACATGGTGACATAAAAGCCACAGATGGCGGGACCACATTGTAGGCAGAGGCAACATGTAAAGACAATGGCTAAAATCATTCCAATGAACGTCAGGATCTTCCATCCCCTTGTGGACAGTAATTTAGAGATGGCCTGGTATACTGTAGGTGCGTTATCAGGTATGTAAATGCAACAACTAGATCCGATCAATTTACAGACTCTACCAGGATCTGCAAGAATGATGTCTAACACCATTCTGTTTTGTAATGTCATAAGGCGATCCGCCTGAAGCTCGGCGGTGATATTACCCAGTGCTCCAACAGTTTTATTAATTGTTGCTTCAACTACTCGAATGAGATTCCTGATGTTTCCACTATTGGCCATAGGGCCCCAAAATGGGAGGAATCATTTAAGGAAGTCACCTCCTTCTTGTCCTGCTGTGTCTTTTCGATTAAAGACATCTCTCTTGTACTAATTTCTATGATGTCCTGAAGGGGCGGTATATGTTGGAGGGAGGAGAAAAGCTATATAACAAGTTCCTGAGTATTCGGCTGGTAGCCATGTATAGGCTCTGTCATGGCAAATGAAATATGTTCCTTGGGACGTTACCAGTGGTGGAGACATTTGAGATGCATAGGTATATGTGATGTTACAAGTGCTCTTTCCCAATTGGGCCTTAGGACTTTGACAATTTCCTTGGAGACATAGGTGACCTCGGTGGGGTACAGTATATATAGGTGGGGATCTTTTCCTTTTGGCTCTTTCAGTAAGACTAGTGACGTAATGTGTCACATTCCAATCAATGTATGCTTGTCGTTCGTCAGTAGGGAATTCATTAAATTAGTTATAATGTTTTAACATAGCCACTGTTCCTTTTATTAGTGTGTCATGACTAACGTAAACTCCATCCCTATATGGACCAACAGGATGCGATGTTGGTTCTCATAGGCATTGGCAAACAATAAGCCCAAGCGGATCCTTTTAGGGAGAAGGGTAGAACTAAATATGGCATTCCTTTATCTGTATTGTGGGGTAAAAGTCCACATACCCAGCAATCGGTGGTATTGATCAACAATTGATGCTGGTGTAACAATTAAATAAAGGAATTGTTGTAATACTCCATTCTCCCAACTTGCTCATGCTCTGGTAGTGTATAAAATTGATGTGGGGAAGCAGTAGTGCGAAAAGGTATGGGCTGGGAGGTAGATATATGTTTGTGCTGTACAATGTGAACAATCCAACCCACACACGCTAATATAATACATAAAGAGATTAAAATACACAAGGTTATACTACATTTGGTATATAATAGTTTGCAATATTTTTTCATTATATTATTTTCAACATTTTTCTCTAACATGGCAGAATCCATCTTCTAGGTGTTGCTCGTGGCAGTCTTCCTTTTTCACTTAGTTGTGATTATTAGCCGTCATATGACACTGCAAGTCCCACAGACCTATTACCACAACTCGGGTCACTAACTAAGATTCTTACCACGACCCTGCAACCTAATTAGATGGTAAACGTTACAAAGAGCAGAAGTTTCCTAGTTGTCCTTAGTTACTTTAGATCTCAAATTGTATCTAGTTTTGTTCGGCACAGTTTGTTTCTGAAAAGGTGTCTCTGGATCGGTTGTGTTTAACCTCAGATGTGGTGGGACAGCTTCTTGTAAAACATCATCATCTTCTGTTTAAGACTGAGTCCAATACAGGTGTGCATCGCTAAAAGGTACAAATCGGGGGATTCTTTCACTTTCAAAATCACCAATACCTTTGCGGACCCACTGGTCATAGGGTAACGACAAGGGTACCTTTTTGCAATGCACACCATGGATCCAGTTCTTTTTGCCAACCACCTTTACAGCTGTACGTGTGGTGAGTAAGACTTGGCAAGGCCTTCTCCAACGAGGTTTCAAATTCTTTGATCGCTGAAAATTCATGATGCAAACCCAATCACCGGGTTGTATGGTATGGCCAGGATCAGTGGAAGCCTGAGGCAAGGTGTCTTGTACCTGTTGATGAAGGACACACAATTTAGGGGTGAGGTCATGTAAATAATCAAAACAATGGATGCTCTATCTCAGAATATTTCTTTGGTCTTGGGACTCCCCAAACATTTGCTGTGGGTCCAAACACGACCTCATAGGGGCTGAGTCCCATACGGGAATGAACAGTTATTCGAGTGGACAATAGTGCTAAGGGTAAAGCATCGGGCCAAGCAAGACCCTTGCTGGCCTATATTTTTGCTAGTTTGAGTTTAAGAGTACCATTATAGCATTTCCACTAAGCCCGCTGACTGAGGGTGATTTGCTGCATGACATTTCTGTCTTATTCCAAGACCTGCACATACTTTTTGCATTATCTGACCTACAAATTCACTTCCATTGTTGCTTCAAAGGATTCGAGGCAGGCCGAACCTCTGGAAAAATTCCTTCAAAAGAATTTTGGCTGTAGATAGAGCAGTATTATCCTTTAGGGGGTAGGCCTCTAGCCATCTAGAAAAGGCACACACTACCACCAGGACATACTTGAGATTGTTGCATCGCTCCATGTGAATGTAGTCGATTCGCAACACTTCAAAAGGATATGTTGGAGGAGCAAAATGACCTGCTGGGGTCGGTGTTCGTTTTCCAGGGTTATGCATCAAACAAACAATACAGTGTCTAACTAGGTTGTCTGCACATTTCAGAATCCCCTCATTCTGCCACACAGGAGCTAGAAGTTTACATATTCCTTTAGCACTGATGTGGGCTGGACCATGTGCCATGGTAACAACCGGAAGCACATAGGCATCTGGTAATAGCCAGCGCTGATGTTCAGATAATTCTATCCAACATCCTGTTGCATCTAACATTCCTTTAGTCTCTCTCCACTCACTTAACTCTTTCTCTGTAGCTTCTTCTTGAATCATTTTCATACTTTCTAATGTGTCCTCACACATCCCTCCTTGTTTGATCCATCTAGCAGGGCCTGCAACATTCATGCGGCTTGTAACATCTCTAGCTGTTTCTTTCGCTGTCTGATCTGCAAACTTATTTCCTTGACCCATATCATCAGCAATCTTCTTATTTGAGTAGGCAAGGTAAGTGATTTGAGAAGATCATTCACCAAATCACCATGCTGTATCTTAGCACCATGGGAGGTGAGAAATCCTCTCTCCCTCCATAAACGGCCAAAACTATGGGCCACTCTGAACGCATATTGACTATCGGTGAACACATTTACTCTTTTTCCTTTAGCCAATACACAAGCTCTAGTAAGAGCTATTAATTCAGCTGCCTGAGCTGAATTCTGTTTAATACGTGCAGTTTCTACAATTGTATACAGAGTCGTAACTGCATAGGCTGAGGTCGTCTCAACATTTGGGAGCTTAAAACAAGAACCATCAACCCATAAGGTTCCGTCTGGATTTGAGAGTGGAGTATCTCTTAGATCAATTCTACCTTTTGTCTCCTCCTCTGTACGGAAGAAACAATCATGTTGTTCTTGAGTATTTGCTTCTACTAAAATTGGTAACAGTGTGGCTGGGTTTAGGGTATTGCATCGTTTTATATGCACATGACTAGCAAAAAGTGTCAGTTCGTACCCGGACAAACAGGCACTAGTAAGATGCTGGGTCTTTGTCCTATTTAGGAGTATATCTACTGCATGTGGTACCATGACAACAAGAGTATTATTTAACACCAACCCAGCAGACTGGTGAATGGAAACTGCCGTTGCTGCTGAAGCTCTCAAACAACTGGGTAATGCCTTGGCCACAGGGTCTATTGTGGCAGAAAAATAGGCACATGGGCGTATCGGAATCCATTGTCTACAATAAGAGGTAATGCCCAGGAAAGCACGTACCTCCTTTTGGGTATTTGGTACAGACATTTGAGCAATTGCTTGGATACGTTCTGGTGTTAATTGTCTTCCCTCCTTTAACAAGAGATGACCTAGGTAAGTGACTTTTTGGCTGCATTATTGCATCTTGGAGAGTGAGACCTTGTGGTCAAAATTAGCCAAGTGTTGTAACAATGTAATAGTAGCCTGTTTACAAATGTCCTCAGAATCAGCAGAAATCAATAGATCATCTATATATTGGATAAGGGTGGCACCTGGAGGTAGAGTGAGAGTATCGAGCTGTGTTTTTAAAGCTTGACTATAAATGGAGGGACTCTCACAATAGCCTTGAGGTGCACGTGTGAATCGGAAACGTCGGCCTCTCAAAGAGAAGCCAAAAATATCTCTACTTTCCTCAGCAATGGGAATACTGAAGAATGCGTTTTTCAAATCAACAACAGAAAACCAAGTAGCAGAAGCAGGTACCGTTGTTAATAGGGCAGTGATATCTGGGACAACAGAAAATTGGGGTGCAACAATCCTGTTGACCTCCTGGAGATCGATCACAAAGCAATAAACTGGAAGGTTGGGAAGGATCAGTATGTTTAAGAATAGGTATAACAGGACTATTGCATATATTTCCTCTAGTCTCTTCAATTACACCTTTCTGAACGAAATCATAAATATTAGCCAAAAGAGCTTTTTCACCATCGCTGGAGACTTTGTACTGGGGAATATGTGGTAACTTAATATTGGGTTTGAGGGTAACAACGTAAGGCGGGATTTTCAAAAGGCCAACATCATTAGGACCTGTAGCCCAAAGAGTGGTAGGAAGAGAATGCAATTCAGGGGGAAGTTTGTCTTTAGACAAATACACTGGGGAAATCAATTCTCTACCTAAAGTGAGGTGTACACAAGAAGGAGAACAATGTAGGGTTGCATACAATCTTTTTAATAAATCCAGACCCAACAGATTTTCACCACAACCAGTTGTTAAAATAAGTGGAGCCTCTAGATCATAAGGACCTATCGAGATGGGCAAAGGTTGAGAAATTGGGTTTTTAAATGGGGCGCCAGAAAATCCTACTGAATTATTCGTTAAGCCAGACAAAGGTGCCCCAGGGAGTTTAGAGTGGATGATAGAACTCTTTGTTGCACCAGTGTCCAATAGAAATGGCTCTGAAACCCCTAATGTAACTACCTCAACATAAGGCCCATTCTGATCCACTGGAACTGATGTGACTCCCTTACTTTGTCTATGGCTGTCCTAGCTGGTATGAAAATCTTGACTCTCATTCTCATTATAATAATTCTCATTATAGTGTTGAGCAGATTGAGTATTTTGTTGGTCAAAATAATTCAATGCAGTTTGAGGGGTAAAAGATTGCTGATGCTGATCGTAAGATGACCTACCTCGTCCCCTACCCCTAGGTTTTGACTGATAGCCATCTCGGCTACTAACCCAGACATATCACCAGTATGATGTAACAAAACCGGACAACTTGTCTTGAAGTGACCTTCCTCCTTACAATAAGCACATTGATTAGGACCCAATGGAGACCTTGGAACAAAGGGTTCAGGTTTCTGTAATAACCTCTGAATTTGGGGATGTGACTGTTGGACGCTGAGCAGAACGAGGAGGATAAGCTTGTTGTGAAAGAACCTTCGTTTTGAGGTCTTTATTTTTCTTTTCCGTCTTCTCTTTCTCCTCTAAATCCCTATTCTCATAGTATTGAACCATCGTCAAAATTCCCGAAGGCGTTGCCACAGGCCACGCACTTTCGGACATTTTGAGTCTGGTAGATAATTCCGGAAATAAATTGGAGATGAACTTATCTACAAACAATCTTTGGCCACCAGGCGTAGCCATATCTTGCCCGCTGTGACCAACAAATGATTCCTCGAAACGCGTGAAGAAGTCAGACACTGACACATCCTTCTTTTGCCTACAGGCAGACAATTAGTCCCAATTAACTGCTTTGCTGGCATCAGAGTCTTCATTAGTGTTATTAATTTGTCAGGTAATTATGTAATCACTTGTTCTGGTTTAGCTCCACCCACTTGTCTTCGGTCTGCTTGTAAAATGGCAGTCCAATTACCACCTAGCTCTGCAACATGATCCTCCTTACGAATTTTATTCCACATTTCAGACGGGACTACTTGACCCATCAACATGTCTATATCAGATAATGTTAGAGTGCAAGAGGACAACGTTTGCGTTAATTCTTTATAATATCCTGCCAGATTTTTACGTGGATCAGGCAATGCTTGCTTTAATGCAATAACCTCTGATCATTTCCACGGAACATGTTCCCAAACTTGTTGAAAATGAGCAGCCACAGGGTGAGCTCCACCCACAGCATCACGCCATACTGGTTGTACCTCTCGCATAGGGTTTAATTTGTCTGTTGTAACAATTCCTTCTGCCCCTGAGTTTTTACAAGATAGCAGATTTCTATACGTTACTAAATTCGATATCGCATCTTTATAATCTTGTCCTATCACTGCTCCAGAAGCTACTTCCCTTCTTAATTCTATTAATCCCCTAGGTGGGCCATTTTGAATTTCACTCTCCCACATTTGAATCAATATCTCACACATGAGATCAAACACATAACGCTGAGTGGGTGTAGGCCATTGCATTGCTGAATCTTGAATACCAGATGACCCATACATATTACCATTTGTCATCCATTTTCGAGCCTGAGATTAAAGTATTGTTTCCTCATGGAGGTCAAGATGACTATGACTTCAAAGAGTTGTTTTCATAATAGGGGAATTACGAACTCGGTCTATTATAGGGGAAAAGGCTGAAAAGAATCTATTCTCCTTTCGCCGAACCGTTTGTGAGGTAGAAGCTTGTGACAAAGGAGTAGAGGTGGAGACATGTGTCGATGCGGGAGGCATCACAGGGTCTACAGGACCCACAGGAGTAGCTGGGATCATATGTTGAAGCACAGGCAGAGGTGGAGGTGGAGGTATAACAGGTAATATAGCAGGTACTGGTGGAGGAACCAAGGCTGGCACATAAGGCGGTGGAGCAGACAACATAAGGGACATCAATGGATCTTTTTCATTCTCCTCATCTAATGATGAAGAAGTAGGCAAAGCTGGATAACATTTATCTACTGTCATACGATGTTGTCTATCTGAAATCTCAATTGCATGATCTGATCAATTTCATTATCTTTAAATTACTGAGCTTGTTTAATTTCTTTCTGTTTTGATTCCTTTCGCCAAATGCAAAATGAGTCAAACATTGCCGGCCGGGCTTTTCTCTTAAATAATCTTTTCTCTAAATTATCCAACACACAAGGCTCAAAACTACCATCCTTCGGCCATTGTAAAATACCATCATTCTTAGTGTATTTTCCCCAAAGGTCGACAAAGATAATAGGACCAGTTTCATGTTTGGAATAAACTTCATATTTTTGAGTCCCTACTGAAGGCACTGGACAAGTGTCTTCTAATCGGGAATCTCTTAAGCAACAACAACAACACCATTTCTTGAACTTACTAAAACCAGGCATCGTTATTGCACTGGCCCCTTACTAACATCAAGGGGTTAATCAACTAACACAGTACAAATGTACTCACCCCTCGGCGTCGATTATTGCAACACTCGAATCAAAGCACAATCAAAAACAAGGTTGGGGGAGCTACCCACAATTACTTAACCAAATTGTTCTCTCACACCAACAGAGGCCCGTCTATCGTCTTGAAATGCCAGTCATCACCAAACACGAACCAAAGCAGGGCGGTGGTCAGGGCAGCAGTCATCAGCAGCCGTCGGAAAGGACCTACTGGATGAGGTTGTAATTTTTTCCTTTTTTATATTTTCTCCACTGTGTAGTACTGAACACCTAGGTCCTGAAGAATTGCCATGACAGCAAGAAACATGTTGACCTGACCTGAGGGTTGCAGATATTTTACTGTGAATATTCCCAGTTTATATCTCCCCTCCCACCCTTTTAACCAAGGGAGCCAACCACACCAATAAAGGCCATTGTGGACTGACTCACCTTTTTTAACCCACTTTCACTTCACGACTACACCTTTCCTTGCCCTCTCACACGCATGCACCTTATGGCTGGAACAAAAGATCTCCGTTAAAGAGCCCCTTTACGGGTGCCCGTCAGACATTGCAGCGCCAGACTGACGAGGAGCAGAACCCATATGATGAGGCATGACACCTAGCTTGCTGGATTTGAGAGGGTTTTAGTTCCAAAAGGAATTATCCCCCCTTTTCTTTACTCTACGCCACACACTGTCATTTACACTTCTCTTGGGGAACTTTGTACTTCTTTGTGTTACTATGTTTATATATAACCTTGTGTGGAATTTCCTTTGTGGTGGGCCTTGGGTGTTGTTGCTGGGTGCACGCGCAAACGCTTAACTTACATAGCCTCCGAGTTTAGCCTTACTGCTCGTGTCACGTTACCAAGGGGGTGTGCAGGGGTTATCTTGGTGTGTAACTCCCTTGCCCTGACTTAGAGTGGTGGTCCCTGACTGGTTTTGGTGCAAGCCCTAGCCAGCCAGAGATCCCATTTCTAACAGCGTCTATGATAAAAAAATGCAGACGTTCCCGAACAGAAACTCAAATCCAACAGAGGAGACACCGCCCAGAGTAAATGTAAATGTAAATGTATAGGCATTTATATAGCGCACTACTTACCCGGAGGGTCCCAAGGCGCTTCGACCGCTGCGAAACCCTTCCTGGCTTCCCTGAGAGATGGTCCCTTAATGGGTATCTCCAGGGTGAGACCAGGCATCCCCGGCGGTCTGGTGGGGCCGTTAGTGAGGATGAGGCAAGCTAATGCCCAGAGTTGCCGAGTGTGATCGCTGATCAGAGTGGGCACCGAGGCGAGAGAATTATCGAGTCCGCTGACCCTGGTCCTGAAACCTGCCGCGCCGGGAATCGAACCCTGGTCCCGGGCCGTCCTCTGCTCTCGGGTCTGCCGCCTCTAACCAGTGAGCCACACTACCTCTGTGCCACCAGGAACACAAGACATACCAATGAGCTATAGAGTTGTGGGAACAAAACAAGGAAGCCAGCAGGAACAGAGACATGCAACTGACCCCCCCCCCCCAAGAAGGCCCAAGTAACAATGAGCCACAGGAATTCCAGCATTAATTAAAAAACTTGTCAGCCACCAAGGACCCCAACGTGGACCCCAACCCCAAGGACAGGTGTCTGAGGACAATAAGGGGAGAGAAGGGAGCTGAAAAAGCACCCCAAACACCAGGATGGGAGAGCAAAGCCACCAGGCCAAAGTTGGAACCAGTATAAAATAAAATAAAATATGAAAAACCTCTGACCTCAACCTGGAAAAACAACCGGATGAGATGTAGACGATGAGACCACAAAACTCCCAAAGCTGAAAAGCGTCCAGTTTCTGGTTCCCAGGAATAATGAGCATTGGACCAGCTATATAACACATCAGGAGTATCCTCCATAAAGTGATACAAAGAACAAGGAAAAACACTGAGAGGAGCGTGACACAGAATACCCAGTATCAGAAACGTCACTACCCACGGCTATTCCCTAATATATAAAAAAATGATATAACTTGAACCCATGGAATCTAAAACGCATTCCCAGGCTCTGATATTCTAACATTTGCAGAGGATAAAGAGACAATCTGATCAACATATACTACTGGTAGAAGTCTATGTTGGACAAATAGAAATGAGAAGAATCCCCAGCTTTTCAATGAATACTAATATCTACTGGCCCTGATGAAGGTTGCATTCCTTTTGGTTGCACCGAAACGTACCGAGGCCATATACAGGCATCTGAGAAACTCCACTGAGAAGGACCCCTAAGAGAAGGACATGGAATTAGAATATTGGGGATGATGCCCATGGACAACATTTGAAATAATTCTTCTTATTTTGGGCTCATAAAACTCAGTTAATGTCTGTTGTTTCGGTATGTGTAGAATGTGAGAGAGTGTGAGTAGGAGTAGATTGAATTGAGAGAATGATATGAATGAGTGTATAAACCCACTGTTGTACATATTTTTGTCTTTTCAATTTAAGACTAGCCCCCTACATGGCATCTTTCTCCCCTAGGTTCCTTAGCCAATCGTGCAGGTCCCAAGGGAACAGACTGCGGGGCACCTTAGGAAACCCCCTAGGGTAAGCATCAATATACTTGTTTCCTTAAACTTTTAGTATCTTCTTCCTCAGTCTCAATCGAGATTGCCATTGCTTTCACGATGCCCTGTGCACCTCTGTTTTTAAAGTTTCTGTATATGTGTGTCACGTAGAGTACTTGCGATCTAACAATCAAGAGAATATCGCACTGACCATATTCCCTCTGTCGCTTTTACATATTTTCTAGGTTGCATTATTAGAGTAGGACCATTTGGCCTGCCACTTCACTGACCTACCTAATGAGTGTATAAACTGTAAGCATGGGCTAAATTTGCGGATTTCCCTGCAAAATCGCAAAAACAATCCGCGAATTCACAAATTTTCCAGCAAAATCGCGGATTTTTTTGCGATTTGCCCTGGAGTACTTTTTACTGGCTAATCCAGTAAGTGCTCCCTCATTGGGTAAATGTATAGTGCTTTTACTACACTGCAGCTGCGTAAAGGGCCAGAAGATGTGTCTCCAGTGACCCTGTGTGCCTGTAACACAGGCACAGGCACACATGGTCACTGCAGACACATCTTCTGGCCCTTTACGCAGCTACAGTGTAGTCAAGCACTATGGATCAGATTACAAGCCGCTTGCGCCTCTTTTGCGCCGCAGTTGCGTCACTTTTGTGACGCAGCGGCAGCACAAAAGATGCACCATGGTGCTGGGTATTAAAAACGTGACGCATCTGAGAGATGCGTCACGTTTTAAAGCCCTGCGCCATCAGGAGACGTTCCGGCGCAGGGGAGGGTGTTCCTGCACAGCAATGCCTCCTAAAAGTGGCTGAGTGAAATCTACAAGATTTCACTCAGTCACTTTTAGGCCAATGCTGCGTCAAAACCCTGTGCCTGCTTGAAGCAGGCGCAAGGCTTGATGCAGCATCAGGGAGATAGGGCCCCCCAGGGCATTGCTGGAGCTGCGTCGCACTTGCGACGCAGCTCCAGCAATGCGCTGCTTTAAGGCACAGATGCGTGATGCATCTGTGCCGTTTTTGACACATGGTGTGCCGCATTGTAAATGCAATGAATGCAAGTTGCTTGCAAGGGATTTTTTCTGATGTCTATTGATTTCAAAAATGACTTAGAAACAGGAAATTGATCAAGCTTGACTGACTTTGATTTTGTGATCAACTTAAACTAATTAAAGAACCTGTTTTTGATCTGATTCCACATTCATTGATTTGACAAAGGAGTAACAACTCTCTATAGAAAATGCTACACAGGGAGTAGTTTTATGAAAAAAGTTTTATATATCAAATTTCATTTTATGGGGTACAGTTTTGATAAAAACCAATAATGAATAATCAGCAATGTACAAGTGGATAAGACATTTTTAAATTGTTCTTTGAAGTCCACTTGCGTTGTAGTCCACTCTTGTAATAAGTAATCACACAACGAAACAATGTCTATGTAAACAAAAATAACGTTGTATAAAGCTTAATCCAACATAAAACAAGAAGAAGAAAAGATGTGACATTGTAAATGCGGTACAAAAGGGGGTGGTGATGGACGGCGCACCATGGGTGGCGGAGCTGCGGCACACAATAACTGGTGCATCCCTTGGGATGCGCCAGTTATTGTAAATCTGCCCCTATACATTTAGCCAACAAGGGAGCACTTACTGATTAGACAGTAGAAATTACTCCAGTTGAGTAGAGGTATTGCACAAAAAGGTGGCATCTTCGTGGACAAACAAGCAGGGCGGGATTCATTTTCCCCCCTGTTAGACTTGTTTGTTGTGCCCTACTGCCCTCTGTTAGACTCATTTTTTCCTTGTTTTTCTGCCCTTCTGCCCCCTGGTAGTCTCGATTTTTCCCTTGTTTTTCTGCCCTTCTGCCCCCTGTTAGACTCGTTTTTTGTGCCCTTCTGCCCACTGTTAGACTCATTTTTCCCTTGTTTTTTTGCCCTTCTGCCCTCTGTTATTCCCATGTTTTTGTGCCCTTCTGCCCTCTGTTAGACTCGTTTTTTGTGCCCTTCTGCCCTCTGTTAGACTCATTTTTGTGCCTTTCTGCCTCTTGTTAGACTCGCTTTTTGTGCCCTTCTGCCCTCTGTTAGACTCGTTTTTCCCTTGTTTTTCTGCCCTTCTGTCCTCTGTTAGACTTGTTTTTTCTGCCCTTCTGCCCTCTGTTAGACTCGTTTTTTCCCTTGTTTTTCTGCCCTTCTGCCCTTTGTTAGACTGCTTTTTGTGTCTTTCTGCCCTCTGTATCACCACATCATCACTCAGCGCTACCCCAGCATCACTCAGCAGCACCACATTATCAGTCAGCACCACCACATTATCACTCAACACCACCACAGCACCACTCAGCACCACCACAGCATCACTCAGCACCACCACAGCATCACTCAGCACTAGCACAGCACCACTCAGCACCACCACATCACCACTCAATGCCACAACAGCATCACTCAGCACCACCTCAACATCACTCAGCACCACCACATTATCACTCAGCACCACCACAGCACCACACAGCACCACCACAGCATCACTCAGCACTACCACAGCATCACTCAGCACCACCACAGCACCACTCAGCGCCACCACAGCATCACTCAGCGCCACCACAACATCATTCAGCGCCACCACAGCACCACTCAGCACCACCACAGCGCCTTATACAAAGTTGGAACCAGAACAGGGGAGAGAGGAACCAGAGCCACGTAGCCTGCATGGAAAAGGACCCAAGGAGTCAATCAGAAGAAACACCAAGGACAGGAGGAGAAGGCAAGCCCAAGGAACCTACAGCCGTGGAGGCAACCACCATCCCCTGGATCCACAACCAACCCCGAAGGGTAGAAGGGTGACACAGCAGGATGCGCAAAATAGTCAACAGGGAAGAGAACCGAGCCGGAGGGAGAAAACAGCCCCCTGCAAAGCTACGAACAGGCCCCAAGAAATCGAAGGCCCAGAACAGTAACCAGATGAAAAATGTCCAGCACCAATACGAATCCCAGAAACCGGAACAAGGCCATCAACGCCACCATCGCCAGAATAGCCACAAGGAGGGTGGAAGCAGAAACCAGACAAAAGCCACATAGGGAAAAGCCTACAGCACCTGCCCATCCCAGGCGGTTATCCATCCAGGTATTGAATAGGCCTGACCCTGCATAACTTCTAAGAACAGAAGAACAGGTGGCAGCAGCGGTGGAATTGCCAATCAGCAAACAACCCGCACAGCAGGAGCCAGCACCACTGAAAAACCTGGGGAGCAGGAGAGAGGCCAAAAGGCAACACACGAAACAGAGAAAGGAACCCATCAACAGCAAACCGCAGGAACCGCGGACCAGCCGGACGGATGGAACGTGAAAAACAGTCAACTCCCAAATCCAGGGAAGCCACTAGGAAGAGGGGAATGACAGACCGCAAGGGGAACAACCGCCCAGCGGCATCAAACGGTATAAAGCCCCGGGACACAAAACCGTGCAGAAAGGAACCAACAGGCGCCAGGACCAGAAGCAAAGAGGAAGAGGAACCCTGGCCCCGCTCCGCCACCGGAACCAGCACAACAATGCCCAGAGACAAAAACAGGCCGACGCCCAAAGAAGAAGGAAAAACGCAAGAAGGGCCAAAGGACAATGGAGCAACCGTGAAAATAGCCCAAAATAGGGGACGGCCCGGAAAGGAATCCGGCAACCAAGAGCGAAGACTGACAGGACCCACCAGTCGGAAAGAAGGCCGGACCAACAAGCCAGGAACAACGGATCAGAGCCCCCAAAACCGCAACAACAACAGCAACGGAGACAGGGAACCCACTACCAGATGAACACCAGGAGTGGAACACAGACCCCAAGAAGAAGAGACGCAACCGCAACCACCAGGTCACGGAGACCCCCCTAGGGCACAACAATACCCAAAACCCCGGACGACCAACACCCAGGGGCAGCCGCAGGCGCAACAGAGGCCGGGAACCAAACGGAACACAGCCACCCCACCACCCAACCACGAAATGGCCGAGAGGAAGACAGAGCACCACCACACAGACTGTCAGTAGAGAGAGCCAAAAAGCCAAGGAGCCACAGAAAAAAAGACAGTGGACTGAGGCTCCAGTTCAACGTCAGCCGAGGAGAAGACTCAACCCACCAAGCCAAGACAGGAAGGAGGGCCCGTAAACAGCAAAACAACTCCACACAACGCATGAGAAGGACCAGTGACGTACAGGCCGAACAAGAGCCAGCACGCACCCCAAAAGAAGAAGCAGCATATGGAAATGCAGGACAGTGAGAGACAAAGTCTGCCAGGTGAAACCGCCATCCCAGAAAACGCGGAAAACCCTGTATATCTGCCGTAAGCCATAGTCAGGCTATCCAACAGGACATCATGAAAGGGAAGTTCAACCACCATAGAGGAAACAAACTGTGCAGAAAAACTCCACGACAGCCAAGGAGCTAGGGCCACAACCTAGCATCACCCGAATAAAGACCTATCCTCAGGACAACGCACCGCAGGCCCCGGCAGCACAGACTTGACAGCCGAAATCATCAACTGTGTAAAAGCAGAGATTGAAACTTTACCACCTCAGGGCAATGTGACAGCATGGGCAGGTGCCGAACCCCTTCACAGTATCCAGCGCAGCCCCAGAATCTGCAAAAATGTCATCCACTTGCAGAACCAGGAAACTGCCGCATTGAAACAGCCCAAGCAGGCACAGGTGAAGACACCCCTTCACACATTGTGAACGAACCCGAGCAAACCAAACAGGAACTCATCACACAACAAAAGAAGTGCCCAGCAACCTTCAAGTAACACTGCCCCCAATCACCAAATCACGCAACGTGAGACCGGTGAAATGAAAGAAAAAATATAAGGGCAGCCCTGTAGTCACCACCCACAGCCCTAGGTCAAAAGACCATGGCCTTGGTGGCCGAAAGCTGCACTAGAACCACAGCGCAGGAATGACCCGGGGCCAGGATACCACAAAAACTCTCCGCCCCAGCCCAGCACATATACGCGGAGAGTCTCTGACCCCCGAACAGGAGCGCAGCTGACCGGGGGACCGGAGCTGCTGCGCAGAGAGAAAAACACACAGTAAGCAATGCAGAAGTAAAAAACTGAAAATGAAATACTCCTGTAAAATTCACACAGTAAATAATGCAGAAGCATAAAACTGCAAATGAAACACCCACGGCACAGTCTTGAAGAAAATCCGAAACAAAACCGGAACCTGGAGCACCAGCGTTCCGACCGCCGTCGGAGCAGAAAAAAAACAGGCATGGTGGTAGGTGGGAGGGGCTTATGTAGGCTTTGAATACTGGTGTTGTGATTGGCTGGGTGGAGGCAGGACTGCCTGACATTGTAAGGACTGAGACGGGGAGGACCTGTGAGGGGGTAATAAACACAACATACAGCTGTTCCCAGGGAGGCATGCAGAAGAAATCATTTTAAAAGCACACGGGCCTCCACAGAGCGATGCCGCAACTCAGCCTAGCTGTTCTTGCAGCAAAACTCTCGCCAGGGAGACCCACCGCATAGCTTGTAAATCGGGAGCATCTCCCAGAACAAAACACAGCGATGCACAGCAGCTACTGTCCCTTGCAGGCAAGCCAAGGAAGGGCAACCTAAATCATCTCAACCACAATTCCCACAAAATGGCTGCAACATAAAGAAGGACAAGAGCCTCACTGGAATCGAGCCAATAAGGTAAGATCAACCAGGGGAAATTAATAACAGACACTCATTTTAATAGAACCACAGCCTCCAATAAAAATAATGAGGTGGCGTAAATACACGTCAAAGGAAAGTATCTCCAGACAGGGTTGGATTGGGATTGAAAATCGGCCCGGGCACGCAGAAAAAAAATCGCCAACATTTGCATAATCACACCTCAAATCACTGCTATGGCGTCATCATATTAAAACAAATTTAGGATGGGGGTGTAAAAAAATGCACGCGTTAGTTTACAGTGGTGAAAAGAGTTAGGCCACTTCAACTCAGGCCCCCTACCACCACTCAGTGTGTGCACACATTAATGGGCAGGCCAGCGAGAGAAAGGGAGTGACACCTCTTGCTTGTTGCTAAACGGAGGTAATGAGCGCCCATCTGCCTCTAGAAAGGCCACTCAGACACCCACTGGGCCCTGGCTGTATTCGAACAATGGAGACAGCGCCCAAATGGCCCCCCAGACTGCAAAAAAAAGAGGCCCACAGCAGCACTCGGACACCGGCCCCTCGGGCATTGCCCGAATGCCCACGTTACCAATCCAACGCTGTATTCAGACTCCTGGCCTTGTTTTGTGCACTGCACAGAGTCTACTTACCAGGATTCGAAGAAGTGCTTGGAATCTTCCTCGAGGAGGTAGGTTCATAGTCCCCATAGGTCCTGCGATCCCTGTAGAGCAGAGAGGAGAAACAGGAAGTATGGGTGCTTCCGGCCTCTTATTAGCGTAATGGAAGGAGGGGCATGAAGAGAGAGGAGTGTTTTTTTCTATGTACTTTCCATTGGTTCAGCTAGATCAGTGGTGCCCGGGTAGAGGTTAGACAGCTCATACGGTAAGCAGACTTAAGAGAAAATGGGTTGAAGAGGTATTTACCAAAATGGCAGCGGTCTGCACTTGCCCGAGTAAGAAGACCATAGATACATCGAACTGAAGTGGAGTAACAACTAACATATTGCTCAGGAATCCACTGGTAGAATAATAAAACGCGAAAAGTGTCTTCTCTAAAGCAAAACAAAATTTGCAATTATAAAAATGTTTCGAAATACTATTGACGCAGCATCAATCAGTAATTGTAACACAATATCGCCCCCTGGTGTTTAGATGGAATAAATGCAGCCTGTTTCATTGTAAAATAACTCCGCAAATGCAACTTTAATGTACCCAGTACACGGAAAATGTTGGTGCTGCTGGCATAAACCATGCACTTGGGGGATGGGGTACGTACGCCGTAGCGAGTGGTACACTACTAGACATACGTCGATGCACCTCTCCATGGGTTAAGTAATGAGCCCATACAGAAGGTTGTCAGTGCTAGTAAAGCTGTGTGTGGCGGACTGGGTACCAGTTGTAAATCTCTGAAGCAGGAGGAGTGGTTCTCTGGGGCTGTTTTGAGTTTGTGCGATGAAGTAGCTCTAATAATGTCAATGTGCTAGGAGAGAAAAATACCTGGATATGGAGGTGGCAAAGGGTGGTAGCCCAATGGTTAGGAGATGTAGGCTCAGATCATGAACATGTCATGCAACGCAAAACAGCACCCAAAAGAGACTGCGCTGGGTTGCGTGACAGGGAGGGAGTAGGAGAGCGTAATATTCACATAGAAAGGATTCGCTCCTCTCCTTAGCGCTGACGCTGATTTCAGTTGCTGAGCGCCATGCACACACCTTATCGCGTAACACTAGGGTGTGCGCTTGAGGTTTCGTACAGGAAGGGTCCTGTACAAAATACATTGCTTCGACAAGTAAAAAAGCATTTCCTACTTTGTAGGTGTGCTGCACAGTGCAGAATGCATGCAAAGTCAGCAAAGCATGGAGAAATGAAAACATTTCTCCGCTTAACTCCTGCTTTTCAGCAGCGCTAATTTTTAGCACTAAACCCTTTCTGCTGATGTTTGAGAACTGGTTTAGCATTAAAAAGAATGGTTGGTAGCATGGATACGCACATACACTCCCAATTGAAGGCCCCCTTGACACAAAGTAATGAAAAGCAACGTTGTGTATTGCTTTTGCTTTGAGTTATTTGTGTTGGTTTGTGAATCCCCAAAAAGGTTTAGCGTTGGTTTATCATCTCAAAATTAAGCTAACCTGATGCTAAACCTTTGAGAATCTGTGACATAGTGTTTAAATATGTGTGAGAGAGTAGAAGGCGAAGGCGTGAGTGGGGAACAAGAGGAGAACATTGAACGATTTGAACACGAAGGTGAGATCTTTAAACAGGAGTCTCTCTCTGGCTGGTGCTGGAAAGGAGAGAGGTTAAAAAGAGTAGTAAGCACAACGTTACATTCTTTCTTCAGCCGTAGGAAGGATCAGTGAAGGGGACCAACGAGGAACCTACTGCAGTACTTTAGGATGGTGAGGACTGGGGTTTTTGCTCGGGGACTTTCTGAGAAAAATTAAAGGCGTGCCACTGTGGAAGCTGACTAAGACAGAGGGGAGAGTTAAGGTTGGGAACCAACGTAAATTCAGGGGTAACGGTTGAAAACTTCTTTTCATGGCCATATTGACACTAGTTAGTGCTTATATTTGGAGTTGGATTTTGAAAGCCTATGAAAATGTTTAAATACATGATTTACTACCTGGTTCTTGGCGTACTATACATCAACTATTGTCAGCTCTGAGAAAGTTTCACTCACAATTTGACCGCAATACGCAAGTTTATCCACTTGCTCACTGAGCTTCATCTAAATTGCTGTAACACAACTCCTGTTTAAACTTTCAAGTTACTACCAAACTAACAACTAGTAACGCTCAAGTTCTTAATCATTCCTTGCAAGAGTGAAAACTACAAGATTTCACTCAGTCACTTTTAGGCCAATGCTGCGTCAAAACCCTGCACCTGCTTAAAGCAGGCGTAACCCCAAGATTTGGCAGCTAGGGCTACAACATGCATCAACTTAAAAGGAATTTTCAAAGCATTCAAACAATATTTTATCTATTTTCATCAACACATTTAATATGTTATTTTCTTCACAGATTACACTTTTTGAGATTTATCACCAAGAATCCATGATACATTTTCTTAAGCATAAATTCTACCAGCAGTTACAATTCTTGAGAACCCAATGCATTTCGGGACTCACAAAGGTCCCTTCATCAGGGGTACCTGTATTACAAAGAAGAACAAGGAAACAATTTTATGTGATGCCATTATGAGCCTATGTAAAATTCAATACAAAAACAACAATAGAAATCAGTACATCAGTAAAACACTCATTGTGTAATTCGTTTCAAATGCGGTCATGACACAACATGTAATTTATTATTTGCCAACTAGATGTGCATTTATATAGTACTTGGATCACTGTTAAGAAGTACCTGTTCTACTTCTTACCCTTCCAATAATCAATGGAGTCAAATATGTTTCTAAAAAAGACAACTATACTAATATATGTTCACAATTCGCTTACCTGAATTGTGAAAAAGATAAAAGAAACTGCCTGCGGATACAAAAATTCATGGGTTTTCAATAATTTTGCGGTAACGGTAATATGATGTATCAACTAATACCAGATACAAAATCTCACCTGGTATCACCGTGATCGTCACGATAAGTGATAATGCAATCTAAAAAAACAACAAGAGTATATCCTAATTTTAGCAACCGGAATGTAGAGAAAGCCGATTAAAACGACACAGAGGTGAAAACGATATCACATCTCACCTGCTTTAATAGCGTTTTAGTCCCTCGAATAGCGAGAACAGGGTTCGCCGACCTAGTGCTCTAAAAAGCAAAAGGATACATACTGTTGGAAAAAGACCCAACAATTGACATATCAAACACATTAAGCAAATTGCTTGAGAAAGCAGAAGAACTAAATTGGATTGACAGTAAAACAAAGCGCTTTCTTTAGCAGCCATTTCCAAGGAGACCAAAAATATATTTTTTGGCAAAAATCCATAAAAACCTGGAAAACCCACCGTTCAGGCCAATTGTATCCGGATGTGGATCAATTTTTGAATCTCCAGGTATCGTCATTGACCATTTCTTGCAATCATTTGTCAGACGATGGTCTACTTATATTGAAGACACGTCAGATTTTTTGAGGAGCTTGGCTGAATTACCCACAGATTCAATGCAAAACTGGATTCTTTGCACAATCGATGTTGTATCATTGTATACTTTAATCCCTCATAAATCTGGTTTGGAAGCCGTGGAATGGGCTCTATTACAGGAAGAAGGACCTGAAACTTTGACATGGATGATTTTGCAGTTACTGGAATTTTGCCTTGAGAACAGTTATTTTGAATGGCAGAACAAATTCTATAATCAAATGAATGGAACTTCCATGGGCTTTCCAGGAGTGCCCATGTACGCTAATACGTTCATGGCCAAACTAGAACATGAATATATCTTATAATACCAGACAAGATGTATCCCTGGGGATGCGCCAGTTATTGTAAATCTGCCCCTAGATTTTCATGATATTTGGAACAGCCCTGTTGTTTTTACCTGGCCACAGTACCATATTTTCTCACTTTGGGTTTGCATCACTGATTTTGAAAACGATAACCCAGCTGAATACTATGAAAAATGTTACTGCCTCATCACTATAAGCCTTTCTTGCATCCTGAACTTGCAGCTTTATTTCCAAGTGGTAGATGCCTTGTTTTGTTCCTTTCTGGTACTTGCTTTCAAATACTAGGCATGTTTTTTACTTTGAAAAAGTGCCTAACACAGTTTGTTTCTGCACCTTGATACTGAATCTACTCTCTCTCTGGATAAAGAAAATTAAGACCAAAAACTCACCTAAACTCTTCCATTAAATTCATAGCAATCTCATTCAACACTGTAATTAAAAGTTATAACCCCACTGAAGTTACTTATAACAAGATCAGGAATTTTGCATCTATGGCATCTCAGTTTTAGTTACCATTCACTTTTTGCTCCCCACCTCTAAAAGTTTATGTTTACACTGCTGCAGGGATAGTGGGCACCTTTTTGATAAGATTTTTGTTTTTTTGTCTCTTCCATATTACTCATCTCAATGAAACTCACTTGATCCTCCAATGGATCTACTGTTGTGCCACTGAGTGGTTGGATATAGGAGATCTAGCAGCTAGATATCCAATGAGGACCAGGAATTAGATATCCGATTCACAAATTTGTAATCAAATTCATGTATATGCCTCTTAACTCCAGACTATGTAAATTAAGGATTATTGCTGCGTCTCTAAACTTTCTGGAGAAATTTAGCCAGACTAAAATCATGCAAACCAATAATTCTGTTAAGGCAATGCAAAACAATAACATCATTTTATTTATTTATTTTAGAAGCTTATAAAGAACGCACCTACCCCCAACGGGGGTGTCCCAGCGCTTGGACAGGCGAAGGGGATGAGTAGACTCAGCAGTTTGAGCACTAGAGCAGAGCTAGGTCTTAATATCACGTCAGAAGATAGATTTGGATTTGGTCAGCCTCAAGGGCAGAGGCAAGCTGTTCCAAGTCTTGGTGGCGAACACTGCAAAGGCTCTACCGTCCATTCTGGCGCTGTGTAAGCGGGGGTGACATGGAGGTGAAGGTGGTTGGATCTAAGTGTGCGGCTAGACTGTGCATGCTTAAGCCGAGCTCTTAGGTAGGCCGGGCCTGTACCCTGCAGTGCTCTAAAGCCGAGAACCATTGACTTGAATTGGATGCATTTGGTCACCGGGAGCCAGTGAAGCTTCTTCAAGTATGGGGAGATTGAGTGGCGATAAGGAATGTTACATATCAGCCTAGCTGCCGCATTCTGAATAGTCTGTAAGCATCTGATCAGGTACCCAAAAGCCCCAGCGTACAGACTATTAGCGTAGTCGAGATGTGAAGTGATCAGTGCGTGGACAATGGTCCTGTGAGATTCCTGAGGGAGAAAGGGGAAAAAATGTCGTATCATATGAAGTTTTCCGAAACAGGGCTGCAGATATCAATCCGGAATCCCAGATTCCTTGCTACTGGTTCCGGAGGGGGGTTCAGTTCTGATGGCCACCAGAGTGGAGGAGGGGGAGGGCTTGTTTGATTAAAAAATAGCTTCTCAGTTTTATCTGACATTAGCTTAAGTGTGTTTAGGGCCATCCAGGAGAAAATATTGAGCAAGCAGTGTCTAAAATTAGAGAAGGTTGCTTTGTTGTGGTCCCTGAATGAAAACACCAATTGGGTGTCGTCAGTGTAGGAGATTGCCCTGACTCCACAGGATTCTACTACAGTGGCCAAAGGGGAGAGATATATATTAAAAAACAGTGGTCTTAGTGCGGAGCCCTGAGGGACACCGGAGTTCAGTGGTTTCTCCTCAGACACAAAAGGCTGAAGGAATACCTGTTGAATGCGATTTAAAAAAAATGATCTGATCCAGGATAGAGGGGTGCCCTGGATCCCGAAGCTGAGTAGTCTCTCAATCAAAATAGCATGAGAGACCGTATCGAATGCCGCGGACAAGTCGAGGAGCACTAACATTGCCGCTTCACCTGTGTCCACGCATTGAACCCTGATTGTGAGTCATGTAGAATAGAATAGAAGGGATTCTTATATAGTGCATGGCTACCAGGAGGCATCCCAGCGATGTATGATCACTAGAGTAGGGACTGCCTTTTAAGGACAGAGCCAGGAGTTGTTTCCGAAAAGCTTAGTGACTGCAGTTGTCTCCACAGCTGCAGTTGAAGGCTGTTCTACAGCTTGGAGGCATTATATGAAAAGCGACTGCCTCCGCTGTAAGATGTGGCCTGATTCAAGATAGATGAATAATTGCTCCAGGTCTTGTTTTTCAATAACTTTGGCTGGTTTTGGTAGTAAGGAGCTAGGGCAATAGTTTTTTAAAAACCGAGGTGTCAGCATTTGATTTTTTTAGGATAGGTATCAGCATGGCCTGTTTCCAGGCAGAGGGGAAGACCCCAGACTGCAATGCGGAGTTCCATATGGAGTTCAGGGGTGTGATAATGATAGGGGCCACAGAACTAAAAAGTGATGCCAGGCAAAGGTCCTCAGGGGAGCCAGATTTACAGGCAAATCATTTTTGAAGAGCAAGTTCAGTGGGGTTGTGAGAAAATGAGGTGAACGAGCTGTGATTTGAAACCACAGGGTTTTAGATCGAGTGCTTCTGGGTGGGGCCGAACGTGGAGAAAATGTCCAGAATTTTGTCGTAAAAAAAGTTAGATAGACCATCATAGAGTTCCTGAGTAGGGGGAATCCTACTGGATAGAGAGGCAGATTTAGTAAAATCTTTGACAATTTTAAAAAGAGTTTTGGAACAATTACAGGCAGAGTTTACCTTTTTAACAAAGTATTCTTTCATTTCGGCGCGCTTTAGTGTATGAAAGTTCTTGATTGAGGCTCTATAAATAGCTTTGGCCTCAGTATTGTAGGTGAGTCTCCAGCTTCGCTCCAGTTTTTGCACCGACTTTTTTCAGCACGGGGTAAACCAGGGAGCGGAAGGTTTTTATCTGGCAGAGACTGCGGTTTGAATAGGGGCAACCTTATTAAGGGCAGAGGATAGCTAGTAATTGAAGCTCGAAACATCAAAATCCAAATCCCCCCCCCCCTCCCCCCCCCCCGAGCCTGGGAGACAGATAGGGCAGGGGCCAAAGTATTACATGTAATTTTGCACCATTTCCTGCTTAGATCACGGTAGGAGATAGCTTAGTGGATCGGGGGAAGGTGGTCATACTGAATGGGATTAAAAAATGGGTCGACCAAGTAAGCGGAAGAGGTGAGGCAATGAGGAGATTTGGGTTATTTGTGAACAGTAAATCTAAGGTATGGCCTGCCCGGTGGGTGGGGCCTTTAACCCTTTGAGTTAGATTAAGGCGTTCCAGGCTTTCTAAAAGTTGGCCAGCTTTAGCACAACAGGTATCATCAACATTTAGGTTAAAATCACCAAGAACTGTGAATTGTGCGTGTTTAAGTGATAGATTAGCCACAGTATCATAAAAATCTGAAATATGTTGCAGTAGGAAGTTAGGGGGTCTGTAGATGAGGATTCCAGCCAGCACAAGGTTGGATGTGGAGGAAATGCCGAAAAACATAGCTTCCAAATGGTTAATATTAGGGATTTTTCTCGAAGACATATCCCATCCTACCCGAAGAATCACTGCAATCCCACCCCTAGAATGTTGTTGGCCCTATTTATTCCATCAAAGCGGTATTTGGGAGGTAAAGCCAAATTAAGGTCGGAGTTGGAGGAGTCTCTGACCCACATTTCCATCAGAAACATTATGTCCCAGGCCCAGTTGCCAAGGAGAGCCAGATGTCCTCGGAATGGTTGGGAAGTGATTTACAATTAAGTAGGCAGGTTTTCATGGGCGAAAGCGGGCCCGTTTATTCTTTTGAGGAAGTAGGGTGCATGAGGGGGAGGGGGGGACCAGGAAATTGGAGGGGTTCGTGATCAGGTTTGAGTGTGGCTGTACAATTAGTGCATTGAAATTGAGAGAGAGGTTCAGTGACTTTATACAGGGTCGGGGCGCTGCAACCTCACCACTTGTCTCTTATATCTAGTATGTGCACTTAGACCAGCGAATTCGGGCACTAGAGGGGCAACCAGCAACGTGGCTGGTGCTGGCCGTGGAGCAGGCGGGGACAGGCACAGACAGACTTACCTTAGGCGCGCCCTAGGTGCAACAGTGGCTCACCTTCTGCGCACGAATGGTGTGCGCGTCCGCTGTGCATCTGTCCAGGCATGGGTTCATATAGAGAGGTAAGCTAGACTGCTAATCTACCGACTGATGATCGGAAATTTCCTTTTGCTGATCTCTCCCTGTTATTAATAAATCAATTGAAATGCTCAACTAAAGCAGCCAGAGTCTATGGTTTTGTTAAAGGTAAACTTATCAAAGATATTCAGAAGGTCAAAAGATCATTTATAAACATTTAGAGGCAGTTTTACAATTACTGGCGCATCCCTGTTAATTAGCAGGAATGCGCCAGTAATTGTGCGCCACAGCTCCGCTACCCATGATGCGCCGCATTTACAATGCGGCGCACCATGGGGCATAAACGGCACAGATGCATCACGCATCTGTGCCGTAAAAGCGGCGCATTGATGGAGTTGCATCGCAAGCGCGACGCAGCTCCAGCAATGCTATGGGGGGCCCTATCTGGACAATGCTGCGTCAAGCTTTACACATGCTTCAAGCAGGCGCAGGGTTTTGACGCAGCATTGGCCTAAAAGTGACAGAGTGAAATCTTGTAGATTCACTCAGCCACTTTTAGGAGGCATTCCTGCGCAGGTACGCCCCCCCTGCGCCGGAATGCCTCCTTATGGTGCATGGCTTTACAACGTGACGCATCTCCCAGATGCATCACGTTATTAATACCCCGCACCATGGCGCATCGTTTGCGTTTGCGCCGCCGCTGCGTCACAAAAGTGACGCAACGGCGGCGCAAAAGAGGCGCAACGGGCTTGTAAATCTGCCCCATCGGATCTAAAGAGTGCAGGACAGTCTAATTAGTTTGGGCTTGCCATGAAGTGAAAAAGTAGCTTTGGAAAGTTCAGCAAGGACATGAGTTATGACAGCTCATGGGTAGTGTCCCATTGAGAAAGAGTCCAACATTGGTGCACGCAGCATATGGGAAAAAGAGCAAGTAGAGTCCACAGAGGTTCCCAATGGGAAAATGCAGGAATCAAAGGACAGTCTCTGGAGTCCGTCAGTGAACCAGAGATACTGTTCATCCATCAAACCAAAGTATAATATAATCCTCCAGTTCCAGGTTAACCCTACCTTAGTTACCTTATTTGGTGACCTGACCTCGGGTCACTCCCCACGCCTCACGGCTCCTCCTGGTGCCCGTGCCTCACTCCCGCTGCCACCGAGGGTTCGCCGCCCCTGGTTAACTGCTGCCTGGACAGCTAAACTCTTCTTTTCTCCCATTGCCTTCTGTATCCTGCTTTTTCTCCCATTGCCTTCTGTAACCTGCTGTTTGTATTTTTGCACATTGTGCTTTGTCTTCCCTTTTGCATGCTAGGCGCTCTTTTTCACGCCACTGCCCTCTGTGCCCTTCAATTCTCGCTGCTGCTCCCCACGGCCCGCCCCCTTTTTGCCTTCTGTCGCCCATGCCCTCACCCATTGGCACCCCGCTCCCGCCTCCCAGCTGCTCCTCCCTCCCACTTGGCATCTTATGGAGGTCACCGCGCGGCAGTAAGTGTGACCTGACCTCGGGTCACTCCCCACGGCTCCTCCTGGTGCCCGTGCCTCACTCCCGCTGCCACCGAGGGTTCGCCGCCCCTGGTTAACTGCTGCCTGGACTGCTAAACTCTTCTTTTCTCCCATTGCCTTCTGTATCCTGCTTTTTCTCCCATTGCCTTCTGTAACCTGCTGTTTGTATTTTTGTACATTTAGCTTTGTCTCCCCTTTTGCCTGCTAGGCGCTCCTTTTTGCACCACTGCCCTCTGTGCCCCCTCCTGCGCCCCGCTTCCCGCCGCTGCTCCCCCGTGGCCCCACCCCCTTTTTGCATTCTGTTGCCTGTGGCCTCGCCATTGGCCCCCCGCTCCTGCCTCCCAGCTGCTCCTCCCTCCCACTTCGCCTCTTATGGAGGTCACCGTGGGGAAGCGCAGTGGACGCACGTAGCAGGCGCGCCGAAGGCACGCCAAAGGCGCGCCCGTCTGCGCCTGGACCGCGCCAAGCGCCAGAACCCCTGGCCCCAGCCGTTGCCAGGACACCCTGGAGTTCTGGACTTTTTGGTACTGTCCAGAGGCGTCAGGGACAACACCCGAAGACCCCTGAGTTCTACCTGTCTCGGTGCACAAATAAACAGAAACACGGGCTTCTCGATGGTGGCGTCAAAGACCAAAGGTTTATTACTGCAGGGACACAGAAGTCACAGAAACTACACACGGGCAGATTCTAGGAGCCTGTTCGATTTGTACCAAGTGGGTTGCTTCTTAAATAAAGAATTTTTAGCTAGGGGCAAAATTCTTCACATGTTGGTATGTTTCTAAACCTTTATGTCCTAAACAATAAATATTTGGCGTTACACAAGAATCGTCAACAATATCTGATGTCAAAACATTACGAACGAGGGGTTCCCACTGTTCCATCATAATCCCATGTCAACTTTTCATTCAAGAGCCGGACCGCCTCATCGTAAATTTCGTTACCTCCCCCTAATAAAGGCCCAGAAGGAAAGGAGCAGAGCCAGGTGCAGAAGATAGAAAAGCAGGATAAGAGATGTTTGTGGGTTGTAAATGGGCAAGGCTACCAGCTTCGGCCGCCTAATCATGATCAGGCCAACGAACACGAGAACCAGTATAGCAGGACTGGCCTCAGGCTGGGGAGGCAGCTTTTGCCGAGTCATGCGGCCACAGCGTTTCTGTTCTAAAGTGCACGTGTCACTAGCAAGGTGAATCGCCGGCTAAAGCTTACGTGTCCTTAAGCGAAATGGGTTGATCAGAGGTCACTGCGTGTCCATTGACTATGTGAGGGCAAGGAAACAAGATGGATGCCATGATCTAAAACGGATGCCATCGGTGTATCAGAAATGTGGTTATAACAGGAGTGCTCTTGCTCGTAACATAGTGAAAACACCAGGATATGCTAAATGGATCATTTGCGGTTCATTGGTACCAAAATTATGAGTTTACGACAATGTTGAAAACACGGGTTCAAATCGTCACAGAACCTCAGACCCTCCTTTTGCCCTTACATAGGCAATTACTCAGTCTATGTCAGAGTCTATCTCGATGTTCATTAGGTCAGTGATATGTTGTTGCATCATCATCCTTTCTCGTACCTTGTCTCCAAACACAGGTGGTTTTCTAAAACAGGTTGCAGCACAGAGGCTACATAAAGCGGGACCACATTGGATAATAAGGCAGCACGAGAATAGGAATACTAGGATAATACCAATGACCATATGAACCTTCCATCCCCACGCTGATATTAGAGTCCAGAGCCATTCCATTAAGGACCAATTTCCCTTGTCTACGTGAATAGAGTCAGAAATCTTGTGTAGCTTGGAGATCGCTTCATATACTGTCGGAGCATTATTGGGGATAAAAACACAGCAGCTCGATTGGATCATCCTGCATACCCCACCTCGATCTGCAAGTATTACGTCAAGAACCATACGATTCTGTAACGTCATGAGACGATCCGCCTGGAGCTCAGCTGTTAAGTTACTAAGGGCACCAGCAGTTTCTGTAATAGTAGATTCAACTAACCGTGTTAGCTGACGTAGATTTCTACTATTGGCCATAGGCCCCCAAAATGGAAGGAAACCTTTGAAAAAGTCTCCGGCTTCCTGACCAGCGGTATCTTCTTTGCTGAAAACACATCTTGCTACTCTGGTCTTGTGATAATCTGGGGAAGCAGTGTACGTCGGAGGCAATAGTCGAGCAATATAGCATGAACCTGAAAAGTCAGCAAGCAACCATGTATATGCCCTATCCTGACAGATGAAGTAGGTACCCTTAGCAGTGAGAAAGGCAGGGGAAGAGTTAGACGGATACACATAAGTCTCAACGCAGTCACTCTTCCCTAGCCGAGCTCTTGGATTTCTCCCATTACCTTGCAAACAGACTTGACCTCGGTGAGGCACGACCCAAACTGGAGTGGAGCTCTTACGCTTGCTTTCACCCAAACTAATGCGATACTCTGTAGAATTCCAACTCAGATATACTCGTAGTTCATCCCTAGGATAAGATGGGGTGTTATTGACGTCTTTAATCATGTCAATGATTCCCTTGACTAGAGCTTTATTAGCGGAGTTATATTTAGAGGAACGTGGTGGACGCGGGGGATAGGTCTCAAGGGCATAGACAAATATAGTCTGAAAGGCCGAAATGATCCATTGTAGCTAAAAGGCAAGACCAGATAGGGAATGCCTTTATCCATAGTGTGTGGTATCAATCCACATACCCAACAGTCTGTTGTGTTAACTACCAGTTGGTGTTGATGCAAGAGTTGTACAAAAGTGTTATTTATGAATTCTGAGCGTCGAGCTTGCTCATGTTCAGGGAACAGGTGAAAAGAATGGTAAGAAGCAACAGTAGAAGAAACAAGATCAAGGGGAGGTACTGTACTTGTTATCGGTGCAAAAATTAAATGTACACCAAAGACGATTACACCCACCAACGTTATTAAAACAATCAAAAACGTAATTGGACATTGCATCAGAAAACATTTGTTACGAAGAATCTTGTAGAGTCTATTTCTGCGAACATAAATTACATTCTCTCGGTGCAGCTCAGGAAGCTCCATCTTCTAGAACCGCTCGCGACCACTGATGATATGTACGTAGTTGAAAATGCCTCTATCAGCCCTGGGAGTTCCCAGAACTAACAGAAAGACCGACCTTGTGTCTGGCCCCCGCAGATTCAACTAGGCACAAAGCCACGACCCTACGGCTACCCAGACGGCAAGGTAATTAAAACAACAAAATATACTTAGAGAAATACAAAATATTAGCAAACTTCCTGGCTGGAGGCAATGTATCAAATTAAAATATGAAAGAGATAGGCAGTTTCCTGCTTTATTTGTCCTTAAAATGAGAACGGAGGTTGTATCTCAGTTTTCCTGGCGTTGTTTGGTCTGGAAATAGACTGTTTTCAGCAGGAGTTTCAATGTTCGAGTCCACAGATGGCAAGTGTTCGTTTGATGCAGAGGACAAATGTTCAGTGTTCAAAGGAACAGTTTCAGAAGGGGAGTCAGAGTTCGGTGAATCAGTAATTAATTCTGCATCGCTGAAAGGAATGTATCTAGGAACTTGTTCTGTTTCAGAGGCACCAATTCCTTTTCTCACCCAGTTATCATAAGGAAGTGGAAGGGGTACACGCTTTGCATGTGTCGCGTGGACCCAATTCTTTCTGCCAGCCACACGTATAGCAGTCCTTGTCGCCAAAAGAACTTGAAATGGTCCGACGAACTTCGGTTGTAGATTTCTGGTCCGTCCAAAGTTCCTGATGACAACTTGGTCGCCGGGTTTCAGCTGATGACCTGGACTTTCCGGTGGCTTTGGCAATGCATCGAAAACCTGTTGGTGAATGAGACTCAATTTAGCAGTCAAGTCAAAAAGGTAATCAATTAGCATTGGATATTCCAGTTGTTTAAACTCTTTCGGTCTAGGTACCCCCCAAACGTTTGCAGGTCGACCGAACACAATCTCATAAGGGCTAAGCCCTACTCGAGAATGTACAGTCGTTCTTCTGGATAACAGAGCCAAAGGTAGTGCGTCTGGCCAGGACAAGCCCGTGGAGGCTTGTATCTTGGCCAGCTTCAGCTTGAGGGTGCCATTGTAGCCTTCAACTAATCCAGCAGACTGGGGGTGATTCGCACTGTGAAATTTTTGTTTAATATTTAAACCTGCACACACACTCTGCATAACTTTCCCTACGAATTCACTTCCGTTATCTGACCATACAATCCGTGGCATACCATATCTGGGGAAATATTCTTTTAGAAGGATTTTGGCAGTGGACAGGGCAGTATTGTCTTTCAGTGGATATGCTTCGATCCACCTCGAAAAAGCACAGACTACCACTAGAACGTACTTGAGGTTGTTACAACGATCCATGTGAATGAAGTCTAACTGAATCACTTCGAAGGGGCAAGAAGGAGGAGCGAAGTGACCAGCGGGTGTGGGGATTCCCTTGCCAGGATTATGCATCAGGCATATCATGCAATTTCTCACCACTCTTTCTGCACACTTACTAATTCCATCATTCTTCCAGACTGGAGCCAACATCTTACAAATCCCTTTAGAACTGATGTGCGCTGCTCCATGCGCCATCGTTACCACCGCCAGCACATACGCATCAGGCAACATCCACCGCTGCTGTTCCGACAAATCAATCCAACACCCATTCGAGTCCAACTTACCCATGTTCTCTTTCCATGCAAGCTTTTCCTCTTCAGTCGCTTCTTCCTGAATTGCTTTCACACTTTCCACTGTATCCTCACACATTCCTGATTCAGTAATCCATCTTGCAGACGTTGCAACATACATTCTACTCATCGTTTTTCTAGCTGTCTGTTTAGCGGTCTCATCAGCAAAAGCATTTCCACGCCCAACATCATCCGTGATTGCTCGATGAGCACTGCACTTCACAATCGCAACTTCAGTCGGCAAGGTTAGAGATTCCAACAGGTCATTGACTAGCTGACCATGTTGGATCTTAGTCCCATGGGACGTAATGAAACCTCTTTCCTTCCACAAACGGCCAAAACTATGGGCAACGCCGAACGCGTACTGACTATCTGTGAACACATTCACTCTCTTTCCCTTAGCTAAAACACACGCTCTTGTCAATGCAATTAATTCTGCAGCTTGGGCAGAATTCTGACTCACTCTTGCAGTCTCCACAATCGTACTCAAAGTCGTTACTGCGTAGGCAGCCGTTACATCACCATTCTCCAATTTAAAACAAGACCCGTCAACATACAACGTGCCATCTGGATCTGGTAACGGAGTGTCTTTGAGATCAATCCGTCCCTTTGTCTCTTCCTCGGTTCTGAAACAACAGTCGTGAGGCTCAGAATCACTCGACTCCTGACTAGTCGGCAACAATGTTGCTGGATTCAATACATTGCATCTTTTAATCTGAATATGACTTGCTAGCAGTGTCAGCTCATAGCCTGATAATCTAGCGCTGGTAAGGTGTTGTGTCTTGGTTCGGTTCATGAGTGTGTCCACGGCGTGAGGAACCATGACCACTAGCATGTTGTTCATGACCAAACCAGCAGATTGTCGAATGGACGCTGCAGCTGCTGCTGTAGCTCTCAAGCAACTAGGCAACGCACTGGCTACCGGATCTAATGTTGATGAAAAATACGCACAAGGGCGTTGTTTATCACCAAATCGTTGCGTCAGAACACTCAACGCGCAACCTTCTCTCTCGTGGACATAGAGAGTGAAAGGTTTACTGTAGTCGGGTGTACCCAATACAGGAGCTGAACACAATGCATTTCGTAACTCAGAGAAACTTTGCTGGCATTCGGCAGACCATGGCACCGGACTCGGAACACCTTTTCCAGTCAAGGCCACCAATGGTTTTGCCAAAAGAGAAAAATTTGGGATCCATTGCCTACAGTATGAAGTAATACCTAAAAAGGCACGCACTTCTCTCTGTGTACTAGGAACATTCATCTGCGTTATTGCTTTTATTCTCTCTGGGGTCAACCTTCTTCCCTCCTTTGACAAGAGATGACCTAGGTAGGTCACTTCTTGGCAACAGTATTGCATTTTGGAAGGTGACACCTTGTGATTTAAATTAGACAAATGATGCAGTAAGGAAATTGTAGCTGCTTTGCAAGTTTCCTTGTCATCGGCAGCCACTAGAAGATCATCGACATATTGCACTAAAGCAGAACCAGAAGGAAGTACAAAGGAATCTAACTGACTTTTTAATGCCTGACTGTAAATGGATGGGCTTTCACAATAGCCTTGTGGAGCACGTTTAAACCTGAAGCTTCGGCCTCCTAAAGAGAAGCCGAAAATATCTCTGCTTTACTCGGCTATCGGAATGCTGAAAAAGGCATTCTTCAAGTCGATAACTGAGAACCATGTGGCTGTAGCAGGCATCAACGTTAACAATGCAGTAATGTCTGGAACCACAGGAAACTGTGGAATCACAATTTTGTTAACCTCTCTAAGATCGATTACAAACCTATAGACTGGAGGCTTTGAAGGATCTGTGCGTTTTAAAATAGGCAATACAGGACTGTTACAGACATTTCCTCTAGTTTCCTCTATTACGTCTTTCTTGATCAAATCTTGCACGATCAATAAAAGGGCACGTTCACCTTCACTAGAGATCTTGTATTGTGGGATTCGTGGAAATTTGACATTTGCTTTCAAAGTGACTACATATGGTGGAATTTCTAAAAGACCAACATCGTTAGGACCAGTCGCCCAAAGAGTATCAGGGAGAGAACGCAGCTCCAGTGGGAGCGCATCCATTGACAAATACATCGGGGAGATGATTCTCTTACCTAATGTAAGCTGTACTCCTGCCGGAGAACAGTACAAAGTCGCATACAGGCGTTTTAACAAGTCTAAACCAAGCAGATTTTCATTACAACCAGTGGTCAAAATCAGGGGTGCTTTCAATTGACGTGGTCCAACCGAAATAGACAAAGGACCAGATACGGGGTTGTGAACAGGGGCGCCTGAAAAACCTACTGAAATATTTGTTAAGCCAGACAAAGGTGCGCCAGGGAGTTTCGCATGTATGATAGAACTTTTTGCTGCACCAGTATCCAACAGAAACGGTTAGACTACACCTGATGTGGCTACTGCGACATAAGGCCCACTCTGATCTACTGGAACTGATACTACTCCCTCTCTTTGTCCATGGCTGTCCTAGTACTCATTTTGCTGAAATTCCTCACTAACTTCACAGTAGTCTTCAACATGATACTGTTGAGATCTAGTAGGTTGAGCAGACTGTCCGTTTCGCTGATCAAAATAATTAGAAGGGCAATCATTCATTTGTGGAGGTATAGCACCTCGTCCTCGACCTCTAGAATTTTGCATAGAACCACCACGACCTCTCTGAGCTGCTGCAGCATTGTTTTGTGCTAGTACTGGACACTCATTCTTATAATGACCTTCCTTTTTGCAGTACGCACACTGATTCCATTGGTATTGTGGTCTCTGAGAATTATAGTCTGTCCTCTGATATGGCCCTTGCTGGGTATTTGTCTGATTCGTGCGAGGCGGATATGCTTGTTGCAAAAGGACTTTAGTTTTTAAATCTTTTGTTTTCTTATCTGACTCTTCTTTTTCTTCCTTATCCCTATTTTCATAGTACTGAGCAGTTGCAAGTATCTGTGCAGTCGTAGAGACAGCCCACGCACTTTCAGAATCTTTTAATTTATTACTGAGCTCTGGTAACAGATTGTGCACAAATTTATCAACAAATAATCTCTGGCCTCCTTCTGTGCTCATATCCTGACCACTGTGATCTACGAAAGTTTCTTCAAACCTTGTGAAAAAGTCGGAGACACTTTCGTCCTTCTTTTGCCTGCATGCGGACAACTTGTCCCAGTTAACACGTAATGCTGGCATCAGAGTTTTCATTAATTCGATTATTCTACCAGGTAGATCAGCAATTAGAGGTTCGGGTTTAGAACCACCTATTTGTTGACCATCTGCCGCTATTATAGCTGCCCAATCACCACCTAGGGCAACTGGATGATTTTCTTTACAAATTTTAGCCCAAATTGGTTGTGGTACTACATTGCCAAATAACATGTCAATGTCCGCTAAATTCATAACGCAAGCTTCAACTGTTTGGGCCAACTCTTTGTAATATCCAGCTGGATTCTTACGCGGATCTGGCAAAGCCTGTTTTACTGCTAACACTTCTGCTCGCTTCCACGGAATATGTATCCACACTCTTTGGAATTGAGCCGGAGCGGCTGCAATACCAAGCACTGCATCAGCTTGCACAGCCTCGCGCCATATTGGAGGAACTTCTCTCATAGGATATTGACGACCTTGTTTCGTACTACGCTTGTCTAAATCTCTTGGTGAACGAAGGGAAGGATCGAATCTAATATCTAAAATTAATTCCATTGCTTCTTTTATCTCTTGACCAACTATCATACCTGCAGCGAATTTTTGTTGAACTTGGATTAATTCATCCGGTACCTGTTCAGATTCGCTCTCTTCCCATTCTTCACGTAAAAGGGAACACATGACATCAAACACATAGCGCTGTGTCGGTTCCTTCCATTGCATGAATGTATCTAATACATCTCGTACATTATACCTCCCAACTTTTGAAATCCACCTAAGGGCAGTGGAGTCTAAGATTCCACGTTCTTCACTACTAGGGAGCTGACTACGTCTCTGAACGGAATCAGAGACAGGACTCCTAATCAAAGTTTTGTAAAAGGGAGATAGAATATTAGTGACAGAATCAGTGATTCTCCAACGAACAGAAAGCGGAGTCATATAGCTTGCAGAGGTTTGGAGGAGAGTTGTAGTCGGGACAGAGGAAACAGCAACAGTAGGGGTAACAGGCAAAGTATCTTGTGAAACAACAGGAATCAGCGGTACAGGCATAGGCAGAGGAGCCGGCAACCCTGGAAGAGGGGGTGCCAGAGGAACATTAAGATTAACCACAGGAAGTACAGGAGCTTGATTCGGGGGTGCAGTAGCAGGTATACCAGGCTGTCCAGCAACCGGTAATTGAACATTCGGCAAGGGTGGAGCTGTAGCACCCTGTGCATATGGTGGGGGTGACCTCAACAAGTAAGACAATAGGGGATCCTTTTCAGGGTCCTCTACTATCTTAGCTGTACTTGATGGCAAGGCAGGATAGCACTTGTCTATCGCTAAATTACGCTCTCTATTGGCCACCTCCATTGCTTTCTCAGATTCATTGAGTTGCAGCTGCTTGGCAGACTGTTCTAAAGTCAACTCTTGTTCTTTTTGTTCTTTCTTTAACTTTTTAGTTTCTCTCTGTTTGGATTTTTTTCGCCAATAACGGAAAGAATCAAACATTGCCGGCCGGGCTTTCTTCTTAAACAATTTCATTTCTAAATTATCAAGAATTTCAGGTTCAAAACTACCATGCAGTGGCCAACTAAGGACACCGTCTTTTTCCGTGTAGCGGATCCATACCTCGTTATAAGAGATAGGGCCCACACCGAACTTGCAATAAAGATCATAAAGAGGAGTTCCAATCGGAGGAACCAGACATGAGTCCTCCAACCGGGAATCCCTGTTGCAACCAAAACACGACAACATACAATTTTTCCGACTTACCATTTTATAATCCGGAACACAGAACAGACAAAAACAAAGGTGCGCACTCGAACCAAGAACTTAGGCCTACCAAAGCGAACAAATGTATCGATACCCAAACTAAACCAAATGATTATCGTAACTAGAACAACCAGTGATAATCTTACGAAACCAAACCAAACCAAGGACTAAAAGGATTATCCAAACAGGAGCAAACCCTTACGAAGTAACCAAACAACTAGCAACCACTTAATACTTAACTGAGGCACTGAAGACGTCACCAAGGAGAAACCCGTCTTGTCTCGCCGTACTAAGGTCTGCACCTCGGGTCCAAGACAGGGCGACAGTCAAGGCAGCGGACCACTGCAGCCGTCCGAACGGGAACCCTCGTGGAAGAGAACGTCGGGCCACTTTTGCGATATGCCGGGATCGATGAAGTGGGGCGCCTCCCTCTGGAATCTTCGCACGAAGCTTCTCGAACTCTTCAGGCTTTTGGACTGGTACCGAATGACGTCGCCCTACGTTGGGCGCCAATTGGAGTTCTGGACTTTTTAGTACTGTCCAGAGGTGTCAGGGACAACACCCGAAGACCCCTGAGTTCTACCTGTCTCGGTGAACAAATAAACAGAAACACGGGCTTCTCGATGGTGGCGTCAAAGACCAAAGGTTTATTACTGCAGGGACACAGAAGTCACAGAAACTACACACGGGCAGATTCTAGGAGCCTGTTCGATTTGTACCAAGTGGGTTGCTCCTTAAATACAGAATTTTTAGCTAGGGGCAAAATTCTTCACATGTTGGTATGTTTCTAAACCTTTATGTCCTAAACAATAAATATTTGGCGTTACACAAGAATCGTCAACAATATCTGATGTCAAAACATTACGAACGAGGGGTTCCCACTGTTCCATCATAATCCCATGTCAACTTTTCATTCAAGAGCCAGACCGCCTCATCGTAAATTTCGTTACCTCCCCCTAATAAAGGCCCAGAAGGAAAGGAGCAGAGCCAGGTGCAGAAGATAGAAAAGCAGGATAAGAGATGTTTGTGGGTTGTAAATGGGCAAGGCTACCAGCTTCGGCCGCCTAATCATGATCAGGCCAACGAACACGAGAACCAGTATAGCAGGACTGGCCTCAGGCTGGGGAGGCAGCTTTTGCTGAGTCATACGGCCACAGCGTTTCTGTTCTAAAGTGCACGTGTCACTAGCAAGGTGAATCGCCGGCTAAAGCTTACGTGTCCTTAAGCGAAATGGGTTGATCAGAGGTCACTGCGTGTCCATTGACTATGTGAGGGCAAGGAAACAAGATGGATGCCATGATCTAAAACGGATGCCATCGGTGTATCAGAAATGTGGTTATAACAGGAGTGCTCTTGCTCGTAACATAGCGAAAACACCAGGATATGCTAAATGGATCATTTGCAAATTATGAGTTTACGACAATGTTGAAAACACGGGTTCAAATCGTCACGGAACCTCAACCCGACTGACTAAACGACACCGCCACCCTCACCGCACTCAACACAGGACGACCTGTCGCCTGCCACCGAGCCACCCCGAGGCGCACCCACGAACCCTTCACCTGCTAGCTTGCAAATTCACCTGCCACCGAACCTACTCCCCGCCCACCGAACGCAGCAACGACAACAACAACCACCTCAAGTGCATCCTCCTCAACACCCGCTCCGTCCACAAACACACCGTCGAATTCTGGGATCTCCTTGATACAGCAGCACCAGATGTCGCCTTCCTCACGGAAACCTGGATGCACACCTCCTCGCCCCCGACATCACAATAGCCATCCCGGATGGCTACAAAATCACCCGGATGCACCGCGTCAACAAAACCGGAGGAGAAATCGCCATCATCTACAGGAACACCATCAACATCACAACCAACGCTGAAGACACACTCACCGCCGCCGAACACCTACACTTCCAGGTCCACACCGACCCCCAGACCACCCTCAGAGGAACGCTCATCTACAGGCCCCCGGGCCCAGAGACACAATTCAGCAAAACCATTGCCGACTTCATCAGCCCGCACACCCTAGCCTCACCAGAGGACATCCTCCTAGGGGACCTGAACTTCCACCTAGAGAAAAACAACGACAACAACAACACCACCCTGCTCGACAACCTCGCCAACCTCAGACTCAAGCAACTGGTGGACACGCCCACCCACCTCACTGGCCACAGGCTCGACCCCATCTTCTCCGCCAGTAACCCCGTCTCCTTCAGCCACTCCACCAGACTACACTGGAAAGACCACACCTGCATCCACTTCACCTTCAAGAAGATGACATCCCATCACCACACGCCACAGATCCCCCGCAGATGCTGGAGCAAAGTCACCACAGACCAGCTGACCACATCGCTGAGCCAGAACCCTCCTGTCCACACCCCTGACACCAACGAGGCAGCAGCAACCTCGCACAGTGGATCACTAACTGCGCCGACAACCTCGGTCCACTGAAGAAACCCCCTGGCAAGACTAGCAACAGAAAAACCTCATGGTTCACAGACCCCCTCAAAATCACAAAGAAATCATGCCGAACCATCGAAAAAACTTGGCACCACAAACGGACATCTGAAAACATTACAGCCCTCAAGAGCTCCACCCGCGAATACCACCAGATGATCTGCACCACCAAAAGGACATCGTTCAAAGAGCAGCTGGACAACAACTCCCACAACAGCAAAGAACTCTTCAGCATCGTCAAAGAGCTCTCCAACCCCAGCGCCAGCAAAAATGACATCACACCATCACAAGACCACTGCAACTCCCTCGCCACATTCTTCCACCGCAAGATCGTAGATATACACGACAGTTTCGGACACCAGAGTCCGCCTCCAGCCATCAAACCAATGACCCCCACCACCAGCCTCCGCGCATGGAGGCCCATCAGCACTGAAGACACCACCCGCGTCATGAACACCATCCACTCCGGCTCCCCCTCCGACCCATACCCTCATCATATCTTCAACAAAGCCGACACCATCATCGCATCCTACCTCCGGAACTTCATCAACAGCTCCTTCACATCAGCCTCCTTCCCTGGAAGCCGGAAAGACGCAGAAATCAACGCCCTTCTGAAGAAACCAACAGCGGACCCCAAAGACCTCAAGAACTTCCACCCCATATCCCTGCTCCCCTTCCCGGCTTAAGTCATCGAGAAGACCGTCAATAAACAGCTGACTGCATTCCTCGAAGCAAACAACTTGCTCAACCCATCCAAGTCTGGATTTCGAGCCAACCACAGCACCGAGACCGCTCTAATCGCAGCTACCGATGACATCAGGACCATGATGGACAACAGAGAGACAGCCGCTCTCATCCTACTGGACCTCTCGGCAGTCTTTGATACCGTCTGCCACCGCACCCTAATAACCCGCCTCTACAGCACTGGGATCCAAGGAAAGGCCCTGGCTGGATCACATTGTTCCTCTCTGACAGAACCCAGAGTGTCCGCCTCCCTCCCTTCTGCTCCGAGGCCACCAAGATCATCTGCGGTGTACCCCAGGGCTCCTCACTCAGCCCAACCCTCTTCAGTATCTACATGAGCCACCTCGCCAACATCGCACGCAAACACAACATCAATGTCATCTCCTACACCGATGATACCAACTGATACTCTCCCTCACCAAAGACCCTCTCTCCACCAAAGCCAACTTCCAGGACGGAATGAAAGATGTCGCAGAATAGATGAAGCCCAGCCGTCTGAAGCTCAACTCGGACAAGACAGAGGTCCTCTACAATCCCCATCCACCTGGGACGACTCCTGGTGGCCCACGATGCTGGGCACCGCACCGACACCCACGGACCACGCAGGCAACCTAGGATTCATCCTGGGCTCCTCCCTCATGATGACCAAGCAAGTAAACACAGTCTTGTCCTCATGCTTCAACACCCTGCGCATGCTCCGAAAGATCTTCCGATGGATCCCCACCAAAACCAGAAAGACGGTCACCCAGGCCCTCGTCAACAGCCGACTGGACTACAGGAACGCCCTATATGCAGGAACCACAGCCAAACGTCAGAAACGCCTTCAGCGCATACAAAACGCCCACGCACGACTCATCCTCGACATCCCTCGCCACAACCACATATCCGCCCACCTGAGAAACCTGCACTGGCTCTCCGTCAGCGAGAGGATCACGTTCAGGCTGCTCACCCACGCACACAAAGCGTTCCACAACATGGGCCCGAATACCTCAACAACCGCCTCTCGTTCTACACCCCCACCTCCACCAGCCTCGCCCTCGCCACCGTCCCACGGACTCACAGAGCCACCACCGGAGGAAGATCGTTCTCCTACCCGGCAGCCAAGACATGGAACTCCCTCCCCGCACACCTACGACTGACCCAGGACCATCTCACCTTCAGGAGACACCTCAAGACCTGGTTATTCGATCAGTAGCAGCACCTCCCCCTCCCTTCAGCGCCTTGATACCCTCACAGGTGAGTTGCGCGCTCTACAAATGTATTGATTGATTTATTGATTGATTGATTGATTGATTGATTGATTGGTCAGACCACTCAGTCCATTGGTCAGTTCGTTTAAGATGATTGTCATATACTATAAAGGAAGACGCATATTATAGAAAGAGGCAGTACTGATCATGTAAGTTGTCAGATCATCTGATATATGTAAACTTCCAAACAATGATCCTTTAGCAACCAGCACATAAGCGAGTTCAAGAGAACAGTTTTCCATAACAGATGTTCTCAAATGATCAACTTTGGTTGCAAATTGTCCTTGTAAGCGAGTGAAAACTGTTCTTGTGAGAGACAGTTTTGCTTCACATTTAAGGTTTAGGAAATCTTCTCACAAGTGTAAGTCAAAGCAAAGTAGGAAAAATGCAAGCCTATAATAAAGCTAATTTAAAATATGCAGTATATAAAGTAATGGAAACTTGCATTTCAAGGGGAAAAATCAATATTCTAAAACTCCTTTCAACTTAGGAGCACTCAGTCTACGTTATTTGTTGCATTACAAAGATTACATGTTACTATGACATATTACTGCATTTTCAAGATAGTAAAGTATACAATTATTTCAAATCTTAAAATACTAATATTGCCTCAAATGTTTTACATTAGTACGTAAATGGAGATTATTGTCCGACAGTTTCAGGACATTTGTACTAAATATGGCAATGCAGCATCAGTTTTTTTTCTCATTCGGTGCACAATTTCACATATGCAAATGATTAGAAGGAAATCCTTCAATATCACATGTAAAATTGTCTAGATTACGTTAGATTTCATTAAGTCTTTACACACATTATTATTTCAATAAGGATGATTAGGAATTTCATCACCCTTGAGTACATCCTTTTAACTTTTTAATGCACATTGATTATACATGCTAAAGCTGGTTAATAAAATATGAGCCTATATTATTCAAATGAATATGATTTCTTCTATTCTACAATTATCTGCATGTTTTTACAATGCAGTAACTAAGTTCTCTTACATTTATTTCTCATGTTTCTTTAATGTGTGGTTAGTGCACGTTTATTCATAGACTGCTTAAAATGGCTCCTAAGCGGGTTATGTGTCAAGCAAGGGTTCTGACAGCTTTTCAGCTGTATTAACACCATTTCATTGTAGCAAGCCCAAGCAAAAAAATTCAAAAGAATCATACCAGTGTTCCTTAAGGTCTAGTCAGAATCCTACCGGAATCCTACCAGGGCTGTTAAGGTCTAGGCAGAATCCTACATGTGTCGAGCATTCTAGAGTTGTCCTTGAGGTCTACCCAGACTCCTACAAGTGCACCTTAAGGTCTAGCCAGAATCATACAGGTTGTCTATTAAGGTCTAGCCAGAATCCGACCAGAATTCTACCAGTGTCTCTTAAAGTCTAGCCAGAATCTTACCAGTGGCCCTTAAGGTGTAGCCAGAATCCTACTGGTTGTCCCTTAAGGTCTAGCCAGAATTCCACCAGTGTCCCTTAAAGTCTAGCATGAATTCTAACAGTGCCCTTAATGTCCTAGCCAGAATACTAACAGTGTCCCATAAGGTCTAGCCAGATTGACTCTTACAAATGTCCCTCAAGGTCTAGGCTTTGTTCTTCACAGTTGCATAATGCCAACAACTTTCTAGTAAAATAATTTAACTTAGATTCATGGGCCCCTGGGCACTTCAGACCTATTGTGGGTCCTCCAGTAGTTAGAACAATGCTTAAAAGGGCAGTGAATAAGCAATTGTTGAATAACCCGAATAAAGCTCTCTTATTTCACTCCCATTAGAAAAGTCAAAAGGCCGAGACAGAACTTCTGAATGTCGAAGACACATAAAATACATCCTAGCTTGGAGTGTAGACCATGCTAGCATTCATGGGGCTCCTGTTCATCGCTTTTGAGACAATAGGCCACGACCTCCTGCTAGAAAAAAATACATACTCAGGCGCAGAGGAGCGTCACCCCACAAAAAAATTGCCCCCAGAGATAAAAAAAATAAACAGTAATAAAGTTCATTTATTACCGTTTTGTTGCAGTGACAGGCAGGGCATTTTAATTTTAAAGTGTGAATTTTTTTTTGACCAGTCAGACATACACATTTTAAACCTGTCTAGCTTAGACAGCTGGGTTAGAGACAGTATAGGGCTCCAGTGCCCTCGGAAGTGCCGAAGAAGGCCAGTCCCCTCAATCCTGGTGTGTCTTTCATGCTGCATTAGAGCAGCGCCAGGCCTGTTTACTGCAGTTTCCTGGGTCCCACGTTGGAACCTGCCTGCCTGGGGAAGACCCATGCGAAGAGGAGGACGTCATGCCAGGAAGGTATGTTTACTTATTTATTTACTTTTATTTTTGTCCTCTGCCCCAACACTCTCATTACATGCCAGACACCATTGTACATACTGTGTTCACACGGGAGGACATAATGTTGCCTTTCTTTAAATCATCTTTGTCATGTCATGCATCCCCACCCCAAAGGCTTTAGACTGCAAGTCGCTGCAGAGCTCCCGTTCCCTTTGTATACATACCAGTCCATTAATCGTATTAATTAATTAATTAAAGGAGGTTTCCTGCATCAGTTTTAGGTGGAGGATACTTGATTGTTGATTGCACTTAAGACGGCTTCACATTGATACCTATACCTCTGTGTTGCTTTATGACATGTTGACCGCTGAAGGCATTACATATGGAACAATTTCAAAGAAGATTTAATTTAAGTTAGTTGTTTGTGGTAGCAGGGCTCATCTTTATATTGGCTTGCATGGGAAGAGCCATTCACTTTTGACCAGAATGCTAAACTGGCTCATATTTTAAAAACACATTATGTAACAGGATTACATTTAACATCAGTTAAGTTTGCATGTGTTGATAACATATAGGGGCCGAATACGATTCAGCCTGGAAAGGCTCCGACCAACGGTCGGAGCCTTCCCTGGCCAAATCTTGGTTTAATTTCCGACCGCCGCATTACAATGCTGATGGTCGTAAATTAAACTGGCCGGCCTGTAATCCCCAAGTGCAGCCTTTCCACCCTTATGATTATGAAACTCGGTCTCAGGCAAGATTTAATGTTTGGATTTCCAACATGGAAAGCCTGTCTGATAGCGAGTATGGGGGCCCCTAGCAGGGCCCCCTTGCCTGGGGCCCCCCTGTTAATTCCTGCTCCCCGTGGTAGGCACCTTGAGGTGCCTGCCACGGGGTGATGGGATTTAAACCACCTCCCATTTCTCTATCGGAGCATGTACTATAGCCAGTTTATTGCCACAATACATGTACCCCTAGGGAAATGTCGGAATGCAACTGAACAGTGTTGGCTTGCATCCTAATCAGGAGGTCAGGACCGACTGACCTACGGGTCAGGACCGCTGACCGTAGGTCAGTCGGTCCCAGTTCTGAGATGGTGTCGGGCGAACGCAATCGTAATAGGCCGCTATATATTTTTCTTGTTTAAACTTTGTAAACATATCCTCTTAGTTCCACCATCTTTGAGATTAAATATCATTGGACACTTCCGGCCAAGAGAGGAAGACCAGGGTGCGAAAACTGCAGAGCTCTACATTGGTAGATTAAAAATAAGATGCAACTTACAAAATATGTGTCTGATTCATTGGTGTCCAATTAGAAAAGCTCATATTTATCTGAAAAGTAAATTTGGTTTACTCTGACCCATCAGAGCCTGTAAGTCATCTGGCACAGAACATTTGTCTGCTGACCCATTTTAATGCCGGTAGATATTAGCATCTCTCTGCATCAAAATGTGTAACTATTGGTATTACTATTGAAGGTAACCGGATTACTCGACTCAACTCTCGCTTCTTGTGACAATACACCACACAAATTGTCAGACTTTATTTGTGAGTAATGGCCACAGTTTATTCAAGATTTAGCAATTTCTTTTTTTTTTACTAGTTTTTATTGGAGTTTTTATACATACAACATAAAACATATAACATATAATCATCAGCGCTATGTCGGTACATGGTAGCAGCCCAGCCTGGCTATGTTACTGGTAGTACAGGTTTGCAGTATCTATGCTTGGCTGCCCCCAATCCACTATCCCAGTGAGGTGGGACGGAGGGTGTGAGAGTGGGGGGAAGTAGGAAATTAAGGTGGAGAGAGAGAAGAAAAAGATGGTAGCATACCCTAAGCGTGGTAAGTTCTCGGTGGAGTTTTGGTCTGGTGGGGGGGGTGTAGCTTTGTTGCTGTTCATGGTGGTTCGTATGGGCCAAGGATGCCCCTTCGCTGCTGTATCCATGGTGTGTTACGTAATGCAGCGTTGTCAGCCCTTCTGAGGTATATCACCCAGTTGAGCCAACACTTGAAGGTTGCTTTGGAAGTGTCTTTCCAGTTGGTGAGTACTATTTTGACAGCTGCTATTAGTGGGAGGTCTAGTAGGTCCCTGTCCTGTTGTGAGTCTAGCTCTGTTGTAATGAAAACGGTGGTGAGTGTAGCAAAGTCGTCTTTTGATGTGCAACCTAGTGTTTTATTTATGAGGGTGAATATTCTGCTCCAAAATTCTTTAACCTTGGGGCAGTGGTGGATGAGGTGTGCCAGGTCCCCCTTTTCTTTGTCGCAGTTCCAGCACTGGTCGTTTTCCCTCAGACCCAGGGATGCCAGGCGCTCCGGGGTTCAGTAAATTTTGTGAAGAAGCCAGAATTTTGTCTAGGCTAGCACCGGGGAGATCTTGTTTTGCGCGGGGGAGGACCAGAGGAGATGGCTGTCTTTCTTGCTGAGTGTGGAACCAAGCTGTTTTTAACAGTATGTGGTGGTTTTCTCATTAAGCTTGAAGAAACTGGGACATAATCATCTCTAGAAGTGGTATACCTGGTGGCCTATTCTGTTGAGATTCCCCATGTATTGGATGCGTCCTAGCCCCTACTCTGTTTAATCTTTTCCTAGCAGACCTACCAGGAGAATTTAAAACCATCAAATCGCATGCCTCACGTTTGGGAGACATCAGGCTGTCCAATCTCCTATACGCCGATGACCTGGTCCTAATAAGTCGCACTCCAACTGGTCTCCAGCACCTTCTAAACACCACCAGCTCATTCTCACAGCGTAACGGACTAATTATCAACTTAAAGAAAACACGAACTTTGGCAGTGAACTATAAGAAGGCTAGGAAAAACAGCTGGTACCTGGAAGGACACAAATTGGACCATGTATCGAGCTACAAGTACCTGGGGGTCTTATTAGATAGCAGAGGTTCGTTTAAGCCCCAACTAGAGACGCTTCATCGAAAAGGCACCATGACTTACCTAGCGATGAAACCCCTGAAAAAAGTACTGCCTGACTGCACGCTTGACCCGCTTCTACAAGTATTGAGAGCTCACCTTCAACCGACGCTGACATATGGGAGCGAATTTACATTTGGTACAGACACACCGATCCTCGACAAAGTGATCAGTAAAACCTACAGATCCATCTTCCAGTTACCCACCTATGTATCCCCTGCCCAAATTCGCCTTAAATTAGAGGTACAAAAACAGACAGTGGAAAGAAGGGGCAGCTATATAAAATGCTGGCATAAGATTAAAAACGCAGAGCAAGGTACCTTAAATGCCCATCTTTGGATTGAGCTGCAGCAACGAGAACGATCACATGCCAGAGAGTATTTGATGGATTCATTAGAAAAACTCGATTTGACTGATCTCTGGGACACCTCAGTAGACCATAAATGCTTCAAAAAGTTAGTAACCAAAGTAACAAAAATAATATCGCTAATGGAAGACAAGGAAACTCTAGCTAAGAGGGCACATGGATGGACAGTCCTAAACGACTATAAAATATTAAAGCCTCAAACGTACCTGGCCCACGGATTCAAACAGAAGACTAAAGAAAAATTTCTAAAGCTGCGCCTCGGAATATTACCGATTCTCCCTCATCTGGCTCCATGGAAAAGAAACCAGGAAGATCAAACTTGCCATCTCTGCGGAGCAGGACCTAAGGATCTAATTCATATAATATGTGTCTGCCCATGCTTAATGGACAAAAGGAGATCCTTACTACGTGCAACATGGAACCAGAAGGGCACCAGATCTTGCAGACAGGCAGTCAAACTATGTCTTAATTCGCAGGAGACTCAATTAAACTGCCGATTTTCAAAATTCCTTGACCCAGTGACGGAGAGAATCAAGGCAACACAAAAAGAGGAAACTAAGCAACAGATAGACAGTACTTCCGAGTATAATTTTGGGTCCGCAGCTCAAACGAACAATAATAAAAAGTAAATTGATAAGATGATCTTCACATATTATCGCATAATATGGCGATTGGAAAATTTTATTTTTTGAAAATCACTTTTTTATCTCTGATATTTATCTCTTTTAAAGCTATGTATTTTAAATTGTGAGTTTTTATTAACTGTGCAATAAAGGTACTTACTTACTTACCATGTATTGGATGATCGAGGGTTTGTGTTTTGTGAGTTTTGTTTTGGACAGGACAGTTCTAATTTTAAGGAAATTGTACATTTCTATGTCTGGTAGGTTGTGCTTAGCTTTTAGCATGTTGAAGGTGCAGGGGCTTCCTTCCTCCTCCAGCTGAGCGGGGTAGGAGATCCCTAGTCTTTTCCATGTATCCATGGATGCAATTTTCCCCTTGTATTTTATCTTTGTGTTTGTCCACAATGATTCCCACCTTGAGTTTTTTATGCTATGCTCTATTTTTTGGTCTATTTTGAGCAGTGCGTTTCTTGTGTTTTTAAATATCGGGTTTGAGTTTTGAGTCTGCTTGTTGGCTGTAAGGAGGGCTATTGGTTTGAGGTTGTTTAGTATGACTTTTTCTATAGTAAATCAATATAATGAGTCTTTGCAAAGCAAAGACTGCGTGTCGCACAGCTACACAGGCCCTGAATCAGGCCTAATGAACATTTAACTCATTTTTCTCTAATTACATCATAAAGAATTTGCAAACATACTCAGAATGAGATTGCTTCATATTTTTCATCTTTATATGAATTGCAATGTATTGTCGCTCTTTTAAACTGCAAAAATTATTCTTTAAACAAAATATCAAATCAAGTAAACAATCCAAACTGTTTTCATCAAATGACAACGTATTTAACAACTCAAAAATATGACTCTTCAATTTTTCCTTCCCAATGCATTTCGGGTTCAAAATTGAACACTTCGTCAGGGGATTAGCAAATTACAGAATGAAACATAGTTTGATGAAGAAGATTCCGAAGTAGTTCTCGTCCGAATCTATAACACAAAGTAATGTGCTTAGTATTACATAATTCTGTACATTCTATTCCTATAAACAATACTGAGAGCTTTACTGTGAAATTATGAAAACCCCCGGTAAGGCAAGTGTAAAGAAAACCAAAGTATTAGATCCAAATTTTCTCCGAATGGAAGTGAAAGCATTAATATAGCCCAAGTGATCTAAAAAAAGGTGAATAGAACTGTAACCAGACACACTATATCCCCCGTGGTGTGTTGATCAAGAAACATGCAGATATGTCAGGTGTTATTATCCTCAAGTGCAGATGTGAACTGCGGTGTTTGAAACCTAAAAATGTGACCCGATGTGACTGCCCGTTCTAGAGACACATGCTATCCTAACTTCCGTATTACGATATTAAACAAAGACCGTCGTAACCTGCCAAATAGTATAATGGGCCTTGTTATATTGATTCTTATTTAGTAGAATTACACAGTGTAATTTGACCGTTATCAAAGAGTCTTACCCACTGATCTTGTGAAACCACAGTAGTAAACGGGTGTAGAACTCGTATATCACACTGACTGCCAACTTCGTCCGGGAATCTACATCAACAAATCTAATAAATACTAGATCCCACACGGGGATGCAAAAAGTTCAATTCTATGCAATTTAAAGATTTAACTCACCCTGGGTTCTTTTTCTGTAGCGTTCTATTCTGCCGCCATGTATTGAATCTGCGTGGTCACGTGTACTCGATTTTCCAATCTACTGCGATTAAAAAAGAGCCTAGAGGTAGAAAACGGACTACAATACCTCAACAAGTCTCCGGGGTAGAAAGGTAGAAAACGGACTGCAATTTACGTGCAAACTCTAAGAGAGAAACTTTATTGTTCCCCTTTATAAAAAACGGCCAAACTTATCATTGATATGTTTAAAGATGAAACCAAAATATTTCAGTTGTGTGTATACTGTAAATAGTGGAAAAAAAGAAGAGAAGATTGAAACAAAAGGAAACCAAAGAAGTGATGTGCAACACTAAGCTCCCTTACAATCTAATTGTGATATAAACAATTTTACATGATAATGCATGATGAGTCATTGAGACCTATTTACAAGAAGCATAATAACTCATAATGATCATTCAGACCCCCTGGGATAAGAGTCCCTAGGTGTTTTATCCAAAATGTTTCCCTGTGCGCCAGTAAGGTATTTATGTCTGTGTCGGTGCGCTTGTCAATATGCTCAAGAATTGTGAAGCGTAATTGTGGTATTATATGTGAGGTAGTTGCCCAATGGGCAGCTAGGGCAGAACTCATGTTTTTATTCCGAATGCGACTCTTGTGTTCTACAATTCTTGTCTTGATCATTCTACTCGTTCTCCCTACATATATTAAACCACAAGGGCATTTAATTGCATATATCACTCCTTCTGTTGTGCAATCCGACGTGTGTCTCAAAGTGATGGCTTTGCCAGTATGAGGATGTCTGAATTCTTTGCCAGTCATTCTTCTCATCATTGAGGAGATCTCGAAAATTTTGAATGAACTAAGCTACGACATCAATAAACTTAAAGATGATATTGCCACTAATATCGAAAAAGAAGATTGGTCGGCTGTGTTGTTGCTCCAGTTGAGTGTAAAGGCTTTGTTGATTCCACGGAGGAAAGGATTCTGAGCAGGACTTCTGGGCGCTGAGTCGGGCTCCGCTCCGTGCAGGGCTTCTAGGCCCTGAGGCGGACTCCGCTCCATGCAGGGCTTCTGGGCGCTGTGTTGTTGAGGGATCCCGACTAATCAAGGTGACAGTGGTCCTCAAATACAATTGCCACTACGCTACTTATAAAGATATTAAGGAACCATAATTGGAGACTGTTAGACCTGTCTGCTTCTGAGGGTCCCCTCACAATTATGATTTATTTTGTCCCCTTTGGCCTCTGAGTGTTATTATTTTTTTTTTTATGTCCACCAGGACTTTTGGGTTGTCAGCATTAACTGGGGGGCTAGGTGTTCCTTGAGCAGGACGTTTCGCCTTTCCCTTGAGGCCTAGTCATCCTCATGAAAATTTAGTGAGATCCAAGAAACCTAAAATGGAGTCCACCAACTGTCATAACGGTCATCTCAACCAAGCTGACCCATTGAGTTGCATGGAGAAGGTTCTGGAACCCTCTAGCAGGTTCCAACAGACTAGGGTCAGCCTATAAAAAGGCCAGTACTCAGGTGGCCATTTTGTGTAGAGAAACCTGTGACCAGAGAAGGAGAGAGGCAATATTGTGAGGAGGACAGTGCTTTACCAGGGAACGATCGACTTGTGGGCCGGCAATCACCTGTTCTGACGCTGCCCCTCTGGTGTTGACCAAACCCTGATCTGGCTTGGGACAGTGCCGGTTTGGAAGGAATCTCTCCGCGGCATTCAGTATCCTCGTTCCTCTCGTGCAAAACAAGTGCGGAATTACCCATCCCACTACTGGAAATCCCGTGTGTGCAGTACATCCCTTCGGGACCCCACTGGGAGGGCCACTCCCTCCGTACCCAGTTGTGATTCAAGTCCAATATCTTTTACCACAGTCGGGCAGAAGTAATTAAGCCGACAGAGCACAACAACACAGCTCTACATAAATAAGAAGTTGAGAATCGTACGTCTCATTGGGTTTAATCAATATACCCAATCCCAGATTCTAATACGGAGGGCCGTGTGTGAATTCCAAGTCACCCCGATAGAACAGACTAGTACTAGTTCTACTCACACCTCAACCCAGCGTGGTTTAATGAAGGCTGTCTTGCTATCCATCACAGTCCTGAAGAAGACCCGTTTTTGACTTTACACGCTTGCTAGTTTAGGGTCGAAACGTCGACGATCAAGTGGATTAAATGCATACATATCATGTATCATTACTGATTAATACTGTGTACATTATGATATTTGTATAATACGCATTGACCACACGTTTTCTTCTCTTCCAATTTTTTAAAAACAATTGTACAGTATTCACTATTTGTGTACAGTCTTCTTTTGCAAATTAATTACTAAAACTAGTGTTTATGAATGACTATAATTGATAAAATAGTGCATAAATACGTAGATGGTCTCTGGATTCTGTTTGTGTGTATTAAATATCTACATAACTTTATGAGATAACAAAAGTAATTTTGTGTTCCCCAATGAACCAACTGTTTTTGAATATAACAGAGAAGGAGAGAGGCAATATTGTGAGGAGGACAGTGCTTTACCAGGGAACGATCGACTTGTGGGCCGGCAATCACCTGTTCTGACGCTGCCCCTCTGGTGTTGACCAAACCCTGATCTGACAGAACTATAAATAATTTTCGTGCCCAAACTATTAATTTGCATCACAAAACTTGTGAATAGAAAATCAACCCCAAAGTCTGGCAGTCGGAAGGAGTACATACATCAAGGACTGCCCGACATTTCAGAGACTCCAGAACTCCACCTGACACTGACTGTGGAGCCTGCACCCCGCTACAGAATCGGCCTTGCGTGTGAGACGCAGAACTCACCGAGCGGAGAGAGAGCGGAGACTCCGGCGTTGGCGGCAAGAGGAGCAGCGGTCGTATATCCCGGAGGAGATCGGGAGAAGCTGTCCCGCAGCATCGTCGAGGTGACAGGCGGATCAACGCCAGTGAGGGCGGAGCGGAGGGAGAGCTTCCGGAGGTGCCCCCGGCATCAGCAGAGAAGGGGAGGAGCCGCGGCCGCATCCGGTAGGGGATCGTGAGGAGCGGACCTGCAGCACCTTGACAGCGCAGCGGAAGGAAGGTACAGCTAGCGGTTCTGGGTCGCTGTGGAAGAGCGCTGCACGGCGACATTCAGACCCCCGTGGTGAGGCCGCCCCCTGAGTCTGACTCGCACAGGCAAAAGGACACCAGCGGAGACAAAAGTAAGCTGGGGCTTCCCTTGGGCGAAGGGTGGAGTCAGTTCTAGGAGGAGCGGTGCCTAAAAGGGTGTCAGGTGATTCCCGCGAGAAATAGAAACCGGCCAGAGTAATTTCCCTGAACTATTCTGCCACAATACGAGCAAGCTATAAGAGAACTAATCCTGATGAGCACGAGGACTGCCAAGCGAGTAGGGGGAGGAGATTGAGAGGAGAGAGTGGAACTCGTGGGGGGGTTTAGATCCCAATAATAAGGAATTAAGGAGAGAAAGGCTGAATCCCTAGCACAGGGGAAAGTGTAGGTACAGTCACACGATCAGAGGAAACAGTGTATTAAGATCCTGCCAAGCTGTATTTATGACAGCAGGGGAAATGTCACTGGAGGCAAAGTGAAATGTGATGTTAACCTACCTATTCTTTCCTAGTGATACAGCCGTGCCAACCATTGTGAAGTATTGTGTTACAGTGAATGTTAGAGCGTTTTGATACTGCAGTCGTGGGGGTGAAGTATACTCTGGTTCCCTCTAGGGAATCATCTAACTCAACAATCTTTCTGTGTGTAATTGTAGTGTATTGATTTCTCTAGGAAAAAGGAGGGACATGTAAACTGATACTGAAACGTGTTATGAAATGTATTAAGTGATATAAACTGCATTAATTTGAAAGGTGATGTACTAATGTAACAAAAGAGCTATCAAACCAAAGAGAACAGAGTCTATTTTTATAAAGTACGAACCTTATTTTCCTAACAAGGTGTAGTGTCATTTTTGGAATGGATGGGCGCTGAGTTCCTGAGAGGTTTTACGCAAGCTTAACAAACTAAGCCTTTGGAATTAGTCTTCCCCTCTGTGCCAGGCTATCCACGTGTTGGCTAGGAAGCCCCTAGGTCTAACATATTGGTGTTTCAGCGGTGGGATGCTACTTGTGCTTGCGTATACCTTGCAGTAACTCAAGGTGCACCATAGGCCTACACCTGGAGTTTTCTCCAAGCGGTCTCCCAAATTTATATTTTGATGTTCCAACTTTACTCCTGGTGGTGGGTGGAGGTTGTCCTCAGATTACACTTCTTAGTTCTCTCCTGAGTGCCCATTTGATACCATATTTGAAAAATGGAATTGAACCTTGAAGAGATAGAGACCTACACTGTGGCCCAACTTAGAGAGTGGTGTCAACGTCAGGGGGTGTTCTTCAAGAAAGGTGCCAAGAAAAGCGAGTTGCAGACAAGCTTGAGGGCATGGGTGGAAGCTCATATAGAGGAGGAACGGGAAACAGAAGAGAGTGATAGAGACACTGTCCTTGGGGCAGGGCTGCTGCACCAAACTGAAGGGGGGAATCTGCTGACAGGTCCCAGGACACTTTCAAGGGAGGGCAGCAGTGTCTCAGTGAGGAGCTTTACTGAAGCCGAGCTGGAAGACAGGAGGGAAGAGAGGAGACTGAAATTGGAGTTAGCTAGATTAGAAATGGAGAGGGAGGACAGGAGGTTGGCCCACGAACTAACAATAAAGGCGCTAGACCTTAAAGCCTTAACATTAGGGTCCCCCAATCCTAACAATGGTGGCAGCAAAAACAAAGAGATCACCAGAGAACCCAGACCCCACTTACCCAAGGATGTCATTGCTAGTTACACCCCAGGTGATGATATTGCCAAGTGGCTAGCCGCCTATGAGGTCTCCTTAAGGGCCCATGGGATCTTGGAAACCCACTGGGGGGGTGGGCTGTATAAGTACATGCCGCCTGCTGGCAGGCATACATTGTTGGCCCTGGAGCGGGATGAGCAAACCCACTACCCTACTATGAAAGTGGCGCTGGTGAAAAAGTTTGGACTAACCCCGCAGAAATACCGTCAGAAGTTTAGGGGGAGTCACAAATTAAGCACACAAAATTGGGTGGATTTCTTGGATTATGCAAAAAAAGCCTTGGAGGGTTGGGTGAAAGGCAGCGAGGTAGGGGATTATGAAGGTTTATATGACCTCATACTCAAGGAACACTTACTCGAGAAATGTTTTCCCGAGCTGCGACAACACCTGGTGGACAGCAAGCTGACCAGCTCCAGGAAGCTTGCTGAGGAGGCGGACATCTGGGCTACTACCCGGGTGTCCTCGAAGGGGACTGGAGGGATTCCCATAAGTCTGGACAGGGCGCCCCCCAGAAGAAAGAGGGGGGAGATAACAAGAGGGAGTTCTCAAAAGGTCCACAAAATACTTCTTAAGGAAGGGGCAGAGGATTCATCCCTAAGGCTAACCCACCCCGAAACTCTAATCCTGGCCAAAGCCAGCAGCCAAGGATTGTCCATTGCTTCGAGTGTGGTGGTGTGGGACACTATGAAGGAGACGTGAGGTGCCCAAAAAGACCACCCCCTCCCACTGGAGGAAAAGCCCCGGGAATAACTAGTGTAGTGCTCGGGGAGGAGATGCCTTTGGGTAAGGGAGGGGAGCGGGCGGGTGTCACTTTAGTTTCCCTGGGAGATAAGGAGATGGTTCCAAAGACTCAGTTGCCCCCAAATACTACCAAGTATGAGCAGTGGGTCACCATCAATGGCCAAAGAGGGGAGGCTCTGAGAGACACAGGAGCCAGTATGAATATGGTGAGAAGTCATCTGGTGTCTCCAGAGCAGGTCATCCCAAATGTACTCCATCCCACTGTGATGGCTGACAGCAGATTGGGCCACTATCCCATGGCCGAGGTTCCCTTTGAGTGGGGATGGGTTGCAGGTTCACTTCGGGTTGCCGTAAGCCCTGCCGTGCCTGTTGATTGCCTGTTAGGAAATGACATGGAGCACAATGCTTGGAGGGAGGTGGAATACTGGACTCATTCTGAGATGCTGGGTACACCTGACTGGGCCTGTGTCAGCACAAGGTCCGCGACTACCCGGAGGGGGAGTTCGCTTACGCTGGAGCCTGGAACAATGGCCCAGCCCGCTGCCAGAGAAGAGAAGGACAGTAGGCAGGAGGAACCTGCCTCAACATCTCTACCTCATGAGATAGATAGGCCACCTGCGTAGGTGGATCTGGAGTCCACGGAGGAGAATGTTACTTCCTTGGAGAACCTACCCATCCCTGCTGAGTGGCATGTGGAGGGAGGTCCTTCCAGGGAGGAATTCTGCAAAGCTCAGAAGGAGTGTCCTACTCTTGAGGGGCTGCGGCAACAGGCCAAAGCCCAGGCAGCAGGGAACGTTGTAGGGAACTACCAGATTTACTGGGAGGATGGACTCCTCTACAGTGAGCCCAAGGCACCCGGACATGGTTCATCCAGGGCCTTGGTGGTCCCTCAACGTTTTAGAGCCTTTCTTCTAGAACTGGCTCACAAGATACCCTTGGCAGGTCTCTTGGGTCAGGACAAGACCTTTGCCCGGCTTGTCCCCCACTTTTACTGGCCTCGGATGAGAGTGGCGTCTGATACCTACTGTCAGACGTGTGTGTCTTGCCAAGCCAGTGGGAAAACAGGGGTGAAGCTGAAAGCTCCCCTGGAACCACTTCCTGTCGTTAGCACCCCCTTTGAAAGGGTGGGCATCGACATTGTAGGGCCATTGGATCAACCAACTTCAGCTGGTCACAGGTTCATCCTGGTTCTAGTGGATCATGCCACACGGTACCCAGAGGCAATTCCTCTGAGGACCATCACTGCACCTGCAGTGGCAAGGGCCCTGATGGGGATCTTTACCCGAGTGGGTTTCCCCAAGGAGGTTGTGTCCGACAGGGGGACTAACTTCCTATCAGCTTACATGCGGGCTATGTGGAAGGAGTGTGGTGTCACCTACCGGTTTACCACTCCTTATCACCCACAGACCAATGGTCTTGTGGAAAGGTTTAATAAAACCTTGAAAGGCATGATAAGAAGTCTGCCTGAGAGCCTGCGGAGGAAATGGGACGTCCTCCTACCCTGTCTCTTGTTTTCCTACAGGGAAGTGCCACAGAAGGGAGTGGGCTTCAGCCCCTTCGAACTTCTGTATGGGCACCCTGTACGGGGTCCACTCAGCCTGGTGAAGGACGGATGGGAAAAGACTCCCAGGAAGCTTCCCCAGGACGTGGTGAGCTACATGCTGGCCTTCCGGAGCCAAATGGCCAAGTTGTGAAAGCAAGCTTCGGACAACTTGGGAGCCGGCCAAGCAGTAATGAAGGAGTGGTATGACCACAGTGCTCACCCAGTGGAACTGGAGCCTGGACAAAAAGTGTGGGTGATGGAACCTGGAGAGCTAAATGCCCTTCAGGATCGTTGGACAGGCCCCTTTGAGGTATTGGAGAAAAAGGGTAAGGCCACTTACTTGGTGGACCTTAAGACCCCGAGACAGCCCCACCGGGTGCTTCATGCCAATCGCCTCAAGCCACACCATGAGAGGCCCGAGGTCGTCTTGATGATGGTGACCGATGGAGCAGAGGAAGAGGAAAGCGAGCCTCTCCCTGATCTTTTCTCGTCTCAAGAAAAGGATGGGTCGGTGGAGGGAGTGATTCTCTCACCATCCCTGATTCCTGAACAGCAGAGAGATTGCCGCCAGATCCTGGAGCAATTTTCCTCACTGTTCTCCCTTGTCCTGGGAAGAACCCACCTGTGTACCCATGATGTGGACACAGGAGACAGCCCACCTGTGAAGTCTAAGATCTACCGGCTGTCAGACAAGGTGAAGGCCAGCATCCATGGTGAAGTCGCTAAGATGCTGGAGCTAGGAGTGATCGAACCTTCTAGTAGCCCTTGGTCCAGTCCGGTGGTTTTGGTACCAAAAGCTGCCCCACCGGGCGCCATACCTGAATTAAGATTCTGCGTGGATTACCGAGGACTAAATTCAGTAACAAAGACAGATGCTCATCCGATCCCCAGGGCGGATGAACTTATTGACCGGCTGGGAGCTGCCCAATGCTTAAGTACCTTTCACCTTACTTCCGGGTACTGGCAGATTTCCCTTACTGAAGGAGCAAAGGAAAGGTCAGCCTTTTCCACGCCTCAGGGTCACTACCAGTTCTGGGTGATGTCCTTTGGGCTCAAGAATGCCCCTGCCACTTTTCAGCGGCTGGTGAACAAGGTCCTTTCTGGTATGGAAGCTTTTTCTGCTGCTTATCTGGATGACATTGCTGTCTTCAGTAGTAGCTGGGAGGATCATTTGCAACACTTGCAAGCTGTTCTCCAGGTCCTGCAACAGGCTGGCTTGACAATCAAGGCCAGCAAGTGTCAGATCGGGCAGGGGTCGGTGGTGTACCTAGGCCACTTGGTGGGCAGAGGGACGGTACAGCCCCTCCAGGCGAAGATCGAGGCTATCATGGCCTGGGAGCCCGCCAAGACTCAAACTGAGGTCCGAGCCTTCCTGGGCCTCACTGGATACTACCGTCGCTTCGTGAAGGGGTATGGCAACATTGTGGCCCCCCTCACTGAACTTACTTCTAAGAAACAACCCCGACGGGTAGTCTGGACGGAGGCTTGCCAGCGAGCCTTCGTGACTTTAAAACAAGCATTGTGTACTGCTCCAATACTCAGGGCCCCTGATTTTTCAAGAGAGTTCATTGTCCAAACAGATGCATCAGAACATGGCATTGGGGCAGTGTTATCGCAACTAAATGATGAGGGCTTGGATCAACCCGTGGTCTTCCTGTCCAGGAGACTACTCCCCAGGGAACAGAGGTGGAGTACTATAGAGCGGGAAGCCTTTGCGGTGGGTTGGGCTCTGAAGAAGTTGCGTCCATACCTGTTTGGCTCGCACTTCCTGGTTCAGACCGACCACCGGCCCCTTCGTTGGCTGATGCAAATGAAGGGGGAGAATCCCAAGTTGTTGAGGTGGTCCATCTCCCTACAGGGAATGGACTTCCGGGTGAAACATCGGCCTGGAGAGGACCACGACAATGCAGACGGTCTCTCTAGGTATTTCCGCCTTAGTGATGAGAACTCCCAAGGGATTGGGTAGTTCTCCCCACTTTCAGCTGGGGGGGACGCGTGTTAGACCTGTCTGCTTCTGAGGGTCCCTTCACAATTATGATTTATTTTGTCCCCTTTGGCCTCTGAGTGTTATTATTCTTTTTTTGTATGTCCACCAGGACTTTTGGGTTGTCAGCATTAACTGGGGGGCTAGGTGTTCCTTGAGCAGGACGTTTCGCCTTTCCCTTGAGGCCTAGTCATCCTCATGAAAATTTAGTGAGATCCAAGAAACCTAAAATGGAGTTCACCAACTGTCATAACGGTCATCTCAACCAAGCTGACCCATTGAGTTGCATGGAAAAGGTTCTGGAACCCTCTAGCAGGTTGGCATGGACTAGGGTCAGCCTATAAAAAGGCCAGTACTCAGGTGGCCATTTTGTGAAGAGAAACCTGTGACCAGAGAAGGAGAGAGGCAATATTGTGAGGAGGACAGTGCTTTACCAGGGAACGATCGACTTGTGGGCCGGCAATCACCTGTTCTGACGCTGCCCCTCTGGTGTTGACCAAACCCTGATCTGACAGAACTATAAATCATTTTCGTGCCCAAACTATTAATTTGCATCACAAAACTTGTGAATAGAAAATCAACCCCAAAGTCTGGCAGTCGGAAGGAGTACATACATCAAGGACTGGCCGACATTTCAGAGACTCCAGAACTCCACCTGACACTGACAGTGGAGCCTGCACCCCGCTACAGAATCGGCCTTGCGTGTGAGACGCAGAACTCACCGAGCGGAGAGAGAGCGGAGACTCCGGCGTCGGTGGCAAGAGGAGCAGCGGTCGTATCCCAGAGGAGATCGGGAGAAGCTGTCCCGCTGCATCGTCGAGGTGACAGGCAGATCAACGCCAGTGAGGGCGGAGCGGAGGAAGAGCTTCCGGAGGTGCCCCCGGCGTCAGCAGAGAAGGGGAGGAGCCGCGGCCACATCCGGTAGGGGATCGTGAGGAGCGGACCTGCAGCACCTTGACAGTGCAGCGGAAGGAAGGTACAGCTAGCGGTTCTGGGTCGCTGTGGAAGACCGCCGCATGGCCACATTCAGACCCCCGTGGTGAGGCCGCCCCCTGAGTCTGACTCGCACAGGCAAAAGGACACCAGCGGAGACAAAAGTAAGCTGGGGCGTCCCTTGGGCGAAGGGTGGAGTCAGTTCTAGGAGGAGCGGTGCCTAAAAGGGTGTCAGGTGATTCCCGCGAGAAACAGAAACCGGCCAGAGTAATTTCCCTGAACTATTCTGCCACAATACGAGCAAGCTATAAGAGAACTAATCCTGATGAGCACGAGGACTGCCAAGCGAGTAGGGGGAGGAGATTGAGAGGAGAGAGTGGAACTCGTGGGGGGGTTTAGATCCCAATAATAAGGAATTAAGGAGAGAAAGGCTGAATCCCTAGCACAGGGGAAAGTGTAGGTACAGTCACACGATCAGAGGAAACAGTGTATTAAGATCCTGCCAAGCTGTATTTATGACAGCAGGGGAAATGTCACTGGAGGCAAAGTGAAATGTGATGTTAACCTACCTATTCTTTCCTAGTGATACAGCCGTGCCAACCATTGTGAAGTATTGTGTTACAGTGAATGTTAGAGTGTTTTGATCCTGCAGTGGTGGGGGTGAAGTATACTCTGGTTCCCTCTAGGGAATCATCTAACTCAACAATCTTTCTGTGTGTAACTGTAGTGTATTGATTTCTCTAGGAAAAAGGAGGGACATGTAAACTGATACTGAAACGTGTTATGAAATGTATTAAGTGATATAAACTGCATTAATTTGAAAGGTGATGTACTAATGTAACAAAAGAGCTATCAAACCAAAGAGAACAGTCTATTTTTATAAAGTACAAACCTTATTTTCCTAACAAGGTGTAGTGTCATTTTTGGAATGGATGGGCGCTGAGTTCCTGAGAGGTTTTACGCAAGCTTAACACACTAAGCCTTTGGAATTAGTCTTCCCCTCCGTGCCATGCTATCCACGTGTTGGCTAGGAAACCCCTAGGTCTAACAGAGACCATCAAAACTATTTGTCAACAAGTCAGAGGGAAATCCCTAGAGTGCGCTCGTTTACTTAATGTATCTATACCATTGCAGTTACACTAGAACATTTAAATAGCAGGCTACTATATTTCGCTGTGCTATGGTGTCAAATTTAGTAATAATTTCCACAGAAAAATAAAATTCGTTAACAATCTATGTTTAATAGAAAATGTCATACAATAAAAAAGGCACAATATTTAAAATTTCAAAGAAATATTCCTTGAAAAGTAAAAATACATAGAATCAATCTCTCATATGCACAGTTGGACAATACAGTAATTAAAACTACAGAGCAAAGGAATACATATATAACACATTTGCAATTCATAAACCGTAAAAAGTTTTACAAAAACACACTATAAAGTAATAAACCCCTATTATGACTGTGGCTCCTGGATATTCTCGCCACAGTTGATTTCTAGATCCAACAGCCTAGGATTGCATTAACTATCGTACACAGCTGTGACAAAATTGTATGTACATCCAGTGTGTACTAGGCTTCACTTGGATTCTTTAATTAAGAAATGCGTCGACGCGTTTCGGTGCAATACATTTAATTCTGTGGCACCTTCCTCAGGACTTCTTGATAGGGGTTTCCTGTGTCAAGAAGATTTCGAGTTTTAATTTCTCTGTTTAGGGAGCAAGATAATAATATGTCAATATCCATTCTCTTAGATTGTGCACTATTCACAATTCAAAAGTTATCTATGTTACTTAGGTTTCTACTTTACTATGGACATTCGTATACCTATACGATACGATACAATCTGGGATTTCTACCTTCAATCTATGATCTCATAATAACAGATACAGTATACATTACTGCGTTATAGCAGGTTTTTCTATTGGTATTGTAGTGCAATGTCATTCTGTACCAGTATCATACTTTATCTCTTATTACAGTGCTCACATTAAAACATTTGTATACGTTGAACCTTATTCCCTCCAAATCCATTTCACTGTGGAAACCATCACTTTTAGGGTTTCTGATTAAAGAAGTGGAATTAAAGTGGCTCGAGCATCATTCTCATATTCTCACCTTTACATAGAGGGTGTTCTCACCACTAATGGATATGATAAGGGATCCGGTCAGGGCCTGTGCAGCGTGTCGTTTAATGTCTACAGTCTCTTGCTGCTATGGCCTGATAAGAGACATATATAGTTGGTCAAGGGCTGATTATTGAAGGAATAGCGTTAGCCCTCAAATAAATGGGAGATCGATTACTGTTTTAGTGACCTTTTTATCTTCGACAAAACTCTTCGTATAGGGTTTTCTTTTTTAGTTTATTCGGTCTTTTTGCTTTTTAAGTGCGTGTATCTATTTAGACAAAAGAATACATTCGTAATTGCCTTTCCGTTTCTAACTTTAGTAGTGTTAATATAATTTTTTATCACGCGGGTATCTTACCTTAAAATGTTATAAAACCCTCTTCGAACGGGCATAGGATATCTGGGAACCTCACAGGAACTGGATATGTTCTAGTGGGATCAAAGAACGTATGGAACGATTATTTTGAATGCTAACCAAGTTTGGCTATTGTCTATTCTGTTCTGGAGCATTATATGGGATGTTTCACTCTTTAACTGGACACTTTCCACTTGAAAACTTGTATTTTTATGATTAGCATTAATCCCTTAATTATGTCTGGCTCTCTGTATTACTCCATGTGTGGTGTTGTCACCAGATTATACAATAGATCGTGGCGGTGGTTATAAAGTTCCATGTTAGGTTAATCACCTCCATCCCCTCCCGGGGTAATGCCCTGTTAGATTGCTACAAGTTGCATTTTAGCTCGGGCGCCTCAGCGTAGCGTTAAATGTCTTTTATCTCCACTGTTCTATCTATTTAAAATACCCCCATTTATCTGGTTGTGCTAGTTAAGGCTCTCTCGCCCTTACCTCCGTGTTTTTGGCGCCGCGTCTCTGCCTCGTTCAAATCTCTCTCTGGCGTCTATGCTAAACGCGCTTCTATTTACGTGTATGTTACGCCGATCAATTACTGACAGCTGGTTAGTCAGTTTCCGTTTGGGGCGTTACGTGTGTGCGTAGCATCGCCATCTTGGAGTGGTGTCCGTATCTTCAATTTTATAAATATATTACTGTACCCCTCCCTTTTTATTCTCTTGGCCAGTTTGATGCATGTATATGTAGATTTTCCGGGGTAACGGACCTCAATAGGGAGTATTCCGTGTCTTTTTATTCAAGATCGGAACCTCGCCGTTCCGTCATAACAATGTTTGTGGCCAGGAAAATCCCTCAGTGCCATCTTAGAACAGTATCTGGCCGTCAAAGATATTTATGTATTATACAAAAATAGCCGGTGTTCATCTACCATTGTTTATCTTTGTTGGGCCCCTGATATTTCATGACATCTACATTTCTTAACTGGAGGGAAAAGTAATTTTTTCATTGGTTTATTTATTTATTTATATTCCCTTTGTCAAAATTCTATGTGTTTTTTTATTTGTTATTTATTTATTTATGTTCCCTCGGTCAAAATTCTATGGGTTTCGTTGGTTTTTGAGTTTATTGTTTATATTCCCTTAATCAGTGTACTATGGGTTTCATTGGTTTTTAAGTTAGAGGGAGAACTGTTCCACTTTAATTAAATAAGCATTGTACATACCTTTATTGGTAGATATCTCATGGGGTCAAAAGCCCACTCCATTGTGTTTGAAAATCTCTTTTAATTCTGGACATTGCGTTGGTTAAACAGCCCTCTCTGTTGTGTCACGGTTTGTAACTTTTGAACAACATGGGCATGTATGTTAGTTATTTGATTTTGGAGGAACTCATCATATATATGGGGACTGGTTTCATTGAATAGGAAAGGGGATCGATTTGTCCTGCATTAAATAAGGGCCTCCCATTCTTCCCTTGAGTTGAGGCCTTTCTTAATTGTGTTGAATTTAATCATATACCACTGCTCTTGTTGTTTACGTCTGGTGGTACTGTTGCCTAATCTGGTCAGCTCTTTTATTCTTTCTAAAACGATCCATCTAAGATCTTTTCACTGTGGCCTTGTTCTTTCCAGTGTGCTACCAGAGGGGCATTTTCTTTGTTGTTTTTAATGGCGGACTTGTGTTCACTAATCCTTAGCCTTACCTCACGGCCAGTTTCTCCTATGTACGCCTGCTCGCATGGACACAGGATCATATATATTACGTTTTTAGTTCTGCAGTTGTTTAAGGTGGTAATGTCATGTGTCACTCCATTATGCACCACCTTTTTTGTAACTACACATAAGTCACAGATGCAGCAATTGCCGCATTTGTTGTTTCCAACTGCTTTATTTCCAGTAAGGGTCGTTTGGCTTTCTATGACATCATCCCTGTATGTGTGTACAAGGTTGGATCTCAAATTCTTGTTTTTTCTGTATGCATATAACGGACGCTCCAAGGTACTGGTATCTGGTCCATTATTAAGGATTTTTCAATTATGGTTAATTATATTTTTCACCTGATTTGCTATCACAGAGTGTTGGCTGACCATCACAATTTTATCCTGTACTTTCTTCTTCTCTTTTTTAATTAGTAGACACTCCCTGTCGTAATAGCGTGCTCTTTTCATAGAGTGATCAATCAGTTTCTTAGGGTAACCTCGCTCTCTGAATTTCTTTTTCATTTCCCCAGCATGCCTATGGAAATCTGTTAGATCTGTACAGTTTCTTCTCAGGCGGAGAAACTCCCCAAATGGTATTGAGTCTTTTTGACTTTTGGGGTGATAGCTGTTATAGTGCAGAATGGAGTTACGATCTGATTCCTTTTTATAGAGTTCTACTTTGAGTTGTCTGTCCTCGCTCTTAATACAGATATCCAAAAAGTTTACCCTCGTTTTACTATATGCTGCTGTGAATCTAAGATTAGGGTCTCCCAGATTTAGCCATGACAGGAATTCCTCCAGTAATTCTGTGGTTCCCAGCCAGATGAAGAATATGTCATCAATGAAGCGAGCCCAGTTTCGAATATTCTCAAAAAATGGACTCACTTCATTGTATATATGCTTGTTCTCAAATAAGCTGACATATATACAGGCCAGACTGGGCGCACAGGTTGCGCTCATGCTGGTCCCTTTCTTTTGAATATACAGATCTTTTTTAAATAGAGAGAGAGAGAGAAACTCTGTTTATTTAGACCGTGGTCTTTAAACAATGAGATCGAAATGCATCACATCAATATCAAAACCATACAAAATGTATAAAATCAGGCTGTTACTCTCCATGCCGCTTTCTATATGTTATACAAAATTTAAAAAGAAAAGGCATTCTATGGGTAGCACAGACATAAAAAATGTTAAGAGGAATTTTAAAACACATGCTATACATAATAAAACTGGAAGATATTACATTAAAAGTAGGCAATTTCGATATGTTTCTCATTACAGTACTATCCGATATCTTATAGGCTTGCAATCCCTCGTAACTTAGCTTTTACTTGTGTGTATCGATATAGGTTCCTCAATTTGATTTATTTTGTTGTTCCTGTGCTATGCGATTCACCTTTTTCAGAAAGTTACCAAGTGCAATTGCTATTTCCAGATTTTCCATTCCTATCAATAAGTTTGCCGCTTGTACTCGTTGTCTTATGCCATATTTTATAAATAAAGGTCGTAAGAACCGTTTTCTCACTTCTAGACATGTCAAGCAGTCAAGTAGTATGTGCAGCATTTCACACTTGGCCCCCAGGCCACATTTACATGTACCATCTGGATATAACATTTCTGCCTTGACTCTCCCTTCCATTAGCCAAGGGATGGTGCCAATTCGGATTTTCAGTATCTCCCACCTAAATGCATAATTTGGCAGGGTTTCTAAGTATGGGTACCCAGTCTCGTTTTCCCATGATTCTATCATATTTACCACAGATTTTTTGTTTCTTAGATATCCTATATCCTGCCTTCTGGAGTACTCCCTTCCTTTTACTCTGAGTGTACTCTTCGTGAACTCTACATCTAGAGAATTTTGGTTTACTCCCACTTTTAGATTCCCGAATATTTCCTTTATTTTTCTTTTTGCGTCTAGTGCCCACCTTAGGTTACTGTGGCGGATTTCTTCACTACACCAATGTGAGACCTTTTCCCCTACCCCCTGGGATTGGCGTTTCCAGAATCTTACCATCGCCATTTTGGCCTGAGTAGTCCATCCAATCATATCTGTTTCCAGTCTAATTGCCTGTATCATAGATGACTTAGGTAGTGACAATAATGTTTTCAGGGCCTTACCTTCCTCACGATCCCAGCCTCCCTTTCCGCTTAGAAGGAGTACTTCTGCACCATACAGTACTTGGGGCGGTATCATGGACTCGTATGCTTTTAATAACGGTTTGTGTGACATATCCCCATAGTTTTTATTGAATTTTTTCAGGCCACAAATGGAGGAAGATGCTTTTGCGTTTTGGTGTGCCAAATGTATGTCCCATTTTAAGGAGGGTTCAAACCAAAGACCAAGATATTTATATTCTTTTACCGTTTCTAATTTTATTTTATTTAGGTACCAGCTAAAATTCTTGGTCCCTTTACCGAAGCACATGATCTTTGTTTTTTCCATGTTCACTGTCAGCAATTTATCCTTACAGTAATCATGGAATACATTTAGTTTTCTTTGTAGCCCGAGCTCTGTCTGGTCAGTAATCACAAGATCGTCTGCATACAGCAAGCAAGAGACCTTTCTACTATTCATTCTCGGGCTCGCGCTTCTTTCTACCTCTAGTGCTGCTGATAGATCCGCTAGAAATATTGAAAAAAGGAGCGGAGCTAGGACGCAGCCCTGTCTCAGTCCATTCCCTATTTCAATTTTCTTTGTCAGCGCCCTTTGTATATCTTTAATGACTTGGGCCCAGTTCCCTCTGTGTAATTCTTTCAAGATTTCAAGTAAGCACACAGGGATTTCATATTTAATCAGGCACTCCCATAGTTTCCCCCGGTCCACTGAGTCAAAGGCTGCCCGGAAGTCGACGAAACAGCAGAACAGGTTCCCCTTTTGTTCTATCGACTTCCGGGCAAGGGCCCAAAAGGCATAACAGTGATCCACGGTGGAGTGCCCTTCTTTAAAGCCTCCCTGTTCCACCGGGATAATTGAGTTCTCTTCCACCCAGTCCTTTAATTTGCCAAGAACTATTTTTGCAAATATTTTCTCCCCGATGTCCAGTAGATTAATTAATCTATAATTTTTCGGGTTGTTCATCTCCCCTTTCTTATGTATTGGCCTTATTATGGCCCCATTCCAGTTATCGGGGAGTTTACTAGTATCTAAGATGACTTCAAACATATTTGCAAAAAATTCCGCCCACCAATCTACTTGAGTTTTGATTATTTGAGCCGGGAGGTTATCTGGGCCTGCTGCTCTTGTGAGATTCAAACCTTTTATCGTCTTTTTAACCTCTGGGGCGGAAAAACCGGGTTTTATTTCTGCTACCAGACCGCTCCAGTCTGTGTACAGATTTTCTTCCCGGTCTTTCCCTGGGCTGTACAGATCGTGTAAATACTCCTCCCATGCGGACTCTTCTACAATGCAGTTCATTTTCCCTGGTTGGCGATCTGCTGCTGAGTGGACTAACTTCCAGAAGTTTCGTAAGTTCTTAGTTTCAATTGCCTCGAGTAATTTTTGCCAGCATCCCTCTTTAAATTCCCTTTTTGTCCTTCTGATAAGCATGTTATATTCTCTTTTTAGGCCCACTAGGGTGTTTACATTATCTTGGTCACTCTTTTGCTGAATGCGGCGGGTCATTCTCCTAACTTCCCTTTTTTTCTCCAGGCATTCTCTAGTAAACCAGCCGGTAAGTTTCTCTATCTTCTCACTTTTCGCTTTATTTTTGTTTTTGCCTCTATTTATATTTTTTATACCTATACCAAGAGTTTGAACCACCTCCTCGATTTTTCGTACATACCAATCGAGGTTTCGACCCCTTGCTACATTCAGGTCTAGGTTCTGTTGTAATTTTATTAATCTGGCAACATATTCTTCTGTAAGCCTAGTTGAACGGCGTCTGGGATAATCCACCTCTTGTTCCATAACCTTTGGGCCAGATTCGAAGTGCACACCCGGGATCTCTAAGGCTACCATGTTATGGTCACTTCCATCTCTATTCACAATTCTGAACCCTGAGATTAATCTAAAATTCCATGGTGTGGTAAAGGCATAATCTATGGGGCAGATTTGAGAGCCTGGTTTAAATGTTTTTTTAGCGGGGCAGTCTAGCTCGCATCTTCCATTTAAACAGAACAGGTTTTTTGTTCCCAGGAGGTTTCCCAACTGCAAATCTTTAGCACTAGATATACTTTCAGGGAATGTTGCTTGAGGTATTTCATAGGCCTCCAATATGTCTAGAAACCAACAATCTACCTTCTCGGGGTGAAGTTTGTGATTAAAGTCGCCCACGAGAATAAGCATATCCCTGCCGTATTTTTCACTAAGGTAATCTATATCCTCCTTAAAGAGAGCCATTTCCTCTACATATTGCTCTGTGGTGGCCCATTGCATGTACACATTTAACATTAGAATTGTATCCATTTTTATACACCCTGATAGTATTATTCTACATGCCAACAACAATTTGCATTTCACATTTATTTCAATTACTTTCTCCATGATCTTAGTCGATACCAGAGTCATAATTCCACCAGCAGAACGCCCAAATCTACATTTCTTTGCAGGTCGGTTTAGCTGGTAGAAGCCATCAAAAATCGGGGTCTTGCCACATAGCCAAGTCTCCTGGATACACATAATGTCTATATTTTCCCCCAATTCCCTTATATTATTTTGTTTCAAGTCATTTCCTAGGCCATTTATATTCCAGGAGATTATCCTTATGCTATGTGGCATACCTTTTCCCTATTCAGTATCATCTAGCCAACCTTCCTCCCCGCAGTAATTTGTGTATCTCGATGAGGGTCCTGCCTGGTCAGCCTCCTTACTCCAGTTTCCCCACCCATGTGCCATCTCTGAATTGTTTGCAACTATTTTTATGTTTCCTAGGGGCAATACCTCCTCGTCCTCCAGGTCACATAACCTAACCTGTCTCTTTCCTAGCCCTGCGTGGCATTTTAGAAAGTGGTTTCCCTGCCATCCCTTTCCTTCTACTTCTACTAAAACTTCGTTCTCATTTAGTAGGCGGATACCTTCTTTTTGTAACTCGTTTACTGCCTTTTCAATCGTGTCTTTTACCAGGTTTGAGTACAACGTGATTCTAGTAATCTCTTTTCCTTCTCTATTTTGTCTAAAACCCACTTCCCTAATATCGCTTGTTCTTATCGCTTTCAGCTTTTGGCATTTGGAAAAGCCTTGCAGGAGTTGAGACCTATTCAGAGGCCGCCTCTTACCTAGCTTTTTCCCCCTAGCCTTAGCGGGATTTGTTCAAGGTATAGCCTCATATTATCGTTTTCATCTTTCCTTGACCTGCTGGGTATAGGATGTTCATTCGTATCTACCTTTTCTGACTGGATATAGGGTCTGTTTACTCTCACCTCCCGTGTTACCCAAGCCTCTAAGTTTCCTCCCAGTTTCTCCCCCCCCCCCTTCGGCTGGCCTATGTGTTTGTTATCGACTGCCTTCTTCAGGGGTTTGTGTGGGCCTGCACCTTTTCCCTGAGGCTTTGTGTTGTTTGATTTTGGGATGCTCATCTGCAGGTGGGGACCTTTTATTTCCTTTCCAGTAATCCTATCTTCCTCTTGCGTCGTGACTACTTCCTCCAAGGAGGGGCACACCTTCCTAACTGGTTTAGTTCCTGCTCGTCTTACTCTATTTATTGGCCCACGTCTTGTCTGCTCTGCCCTTCTTATTATCCTCATTGGCCACTTCGAAATATATATCTGGTGGCCCTCATTGGATTGATTGTCAGATTGGGGCAGGGCCTCCCTCAGCGGGGCTGGATCAGGGTTAGGGATTTTGCCTACCGTACTTGGTTTGTGCTCATTTCCCTTTGGATTTTTTACGGTTTCTCCCTGTGCCTGAATTTGGGGCTCCGGATCGGGGATTTGTTTTATCATGTTTGGCATATGTGATTTAATCCCCCGCAGCTCCCCCTCTATATTTGCAAGATATGTTTTCTGAGTTTTTAAAATAGAGTTATTAGACAGGGTGACCTCTAAGAGGCCTTGCAGGGTCCTTTGTAGCATTAACATTAAGTCCAGCATTGATGTGGCTGACAATGATGAAAGATCGCGATTAGGTTCGAGGTTTAATTCAGATGTTTTATCCAGTTCGGCACAGTGTTTTGAGCTGGTGTTTCCAGTTTCCGATGGACATTTATTTTGGCTCCTGTTCTGACTTGTCCTTTTATTCAGGGAGGTTTCTTTCTCCGTTCCTACCCGAAGTATTGGGCTGTCCAATGGGATTGGGCTGTCCAAGGATCCTCCCTCCACTTCATAGGAGAAGGATAGACGAGGTGATGATGACAGCCGTGGCGGGATCAGGCCCCCCTGGTCTAGTAAAAGCTGTAGCGATTGATTAGCCAAATTGAGGGAGTTGGACCCATGTATCTCCAGGGGTAGGGAGGCCCCTGCGTTCTTCTTCCCCTCTTGGCTTGCATTCAGAGATGCCACTTTACTAGTTGTAATGTCTTTGTCTTTTGCAGGTGAAAACACCTTTTTAAAGTGCTTCCCCATAAACTCCTTTATTGAGTTTGACGCTGCACTACCCGGGGTTTTGGCCGTCACCTTTGGTCTTTTGGCTCCTTTCTTTTTAGTTTTCGGTGTAAATTCCAAACACTCACTGCTCTCTTCCAAGCTGCCCGGGTTTGTCGCATTTATAGTGTTTACAGCGTTGAGTCTTGGTCTCAAGTTATGTTCTACCAGTTTTTTCCCTTTTTTTGAGGCCATAATTGGCTTTCACCCAGCGCTGTTAGAGCTCACCGGGGCTTGGTCTCCCTTATTTCACCTGATGAGTTCTGTTTTTATCCTTACTCTATGAAAGTTGATTCAGTTAAAGTCTGAAGGATAGTTCCGTGCGTCTATTGGATCAGAAAGACTTTTTAGGCTCACTACTAGTATCTAGACGTGCTCTGTAGAAAGTCTTTACTTAAATTTGGAGCGGTCCAGACATCATATATTTATTCATAAAAAAAAAAAAACGGGTAAAAATGCAAAGTTGTGTTCAGCGTTTTCACCACCTCGCCGTATCCCCACTTAGGTGAGTGGCAGGTGAGCAGGCAAGCAGGTGGTGTTCTGAGGCTAAAAGAGCTGTCCAAAACTAAGAGGGGCCAAAATAAGCTGATATCAGGAGCGTGGGCAGAGTATGAGCGAGCAGGATGCAAGGTAGTGCCGCTCCTCTCCTCCTCTCCCACCCCCTGCCGTATGGCTCCTGGCTCCTGACACCCAACGCTCGTCTTTCGGCTCACCTGTAGTGATTGCAGGATCGAAGTGGTACGAGGGTAGCGCGGTGCAATGTCCCGTATCCCGTGATACAATCAGTGTTGTTGTCCCGACTCCCGGGTACGCTCCTGCACCTCCTGCGGAGGTGAGGCTGGGGCTGGGGCTGTCAGCTGCAGGTCGATTCGTCCGGTGGGGTTAACGAGCCGTGGAGCCTAAGGCGGCCCGTCACCTCCAGAAATCGGGAGTCGGGCGAAAATACTTTCTGCCGGTCTGCCTGCCGTTCTGCCTGGAGCAGCGATGTAAGCAGCTCCTTGCACTCCACTTCAAGTTTCAAGCTCCGGCACCGGCACCAGGCTCCTGCTCCAAGCTCCTGCTTCGCAACAACGCTCTCACTGATTCGCTTTTTTAAATAGGAAAATATTGTTAAGAAGTACCATGGAGACACATCTAACAATAAATTCTTTGTTTCCACCCACAATCTCGGTATCTTCTAGGAGACTGCTATGATAGTATCTTTCTGCGGTATATTAGTGTAGAGTGACTCTACATCGAGAGTCACCATGAGTTCATTATCCTCGTCAAAATGGGTCCCTTCAACTTTTGCTATCATGTCCGCAGTATCGCGGATGTAGGACTTTTGCTTTTCCACCAGTGGTTTTAAGAACCTGTCCGCATACTGGCTCAGGGGTTCCAGTAGCGAGTCAATAGAAGCCACTATCGGTCTCAGCGGCGGATTATTGAGACTTTTGTGGACCTTTGGCAGTCCATACAGGGCTGGTGTTTTGGGATTTGGGTTATTCAGGAATTTCCATTCATCTTCGGTAATGCCTCCCTCTTCCAAGGTTTTTTGGAGCAGGGTTTCTACATCTTTTTTTAATTTATTGAGTCTGGATTGGGGGACTCTAGCGTAGTGTTGTTCGTTAGATAAAAGACACCTTACTCCTTGGTCATAGTCGATTGTATCAAATACTACGACTCCTCCCCCTTTATCCGCAGGCTTTATTGTTATGTTGGTGTCTGCGGATAAGGAATTGATGGCCTCTCTTTGCTCCTTATTGATGTTCTGTTCTTGGAAATGTTTTTTCTCCAATAACATACCTATCTCTAATTTTACGATGGATTCAAAAATCTCCAGATTTTTGTCCACCATACCTAGGCTGGGGGTGAATGTAGATTTATCTCGTAGACCCGAGTCTGTTGGTGGTTCTCTATTCGGTCTATTCTCAAAGAACCTACGTAGTCTAATTTTACGAAAAAAAGCTCTGAGGTCTTTCTCTAACTGAAACTTATTTATACCTGTAGTTGGAACAAAGTTAAAACCCATACCCAATACCTGCTTTTCTGTATTAGTTAAAGTTCTCTGGGATAGATTTATGATTGGAGTTGTATCTAGCGCCAGCATATTTTGTTCCTGGTCCGCTTGCATTCCTGAGGGGCCGGGTTTTGTTGATAGTCCTGCTCCTGTTCTCTTTGGACAGGTCTCTTGGAGTATTGACCCCTCCCTCTGCCACGGAAGTTCCCGCGACTTCTCTGTGGGCGCTGGTCTAAAAAAGGGGTTTCGTATTCCCTATTTGGTCCGGCATATTCCTCATCTTCTCTACAGTGTTCTTCCTCCTCTATACTGCTTTCTGATGTCCCTGAGAAGTGTACGTGTCTTGGTCTTCTAGGTTGGAACCTTGTCTGGAATCTAGGTTTTGAGCCCTCATTTCTGTAGTTATCAGATTTTTCGGTGTGATAGTCTTTTTGTAAGAAAGGGTAAACTACTTCTTGGCTGAATTTGTTTATGTCTTTTCTCAGCTTTTGAGTTTCACGGTTGGTTAGATACTCACAATAACCTTTCACATCTCTATTGATTTCTTCAAGTCTTTTCTTAACATCCTCAACTATATTGTTCTCTAGCAGTGCTTTTTCTAACTCCTCCATTTCTTTTATTTCTATGAGGACAGTGGTCTGGGCAGTTTCAATGATGAGCAGCATAAGATCTCTACTGCATCTATTGCAAATGAATGTCCATCTTTCCAGGAACTTTTGGTTGTCTACAAACAGCCCTGGTTCATTGCGAATTTGCAATCCTATTGGTATCTTGCCTGCCCTTACATACTGTGTCATAAATTCAGCATGTAGTTCAGTCCTAATGATTTTCTTTTTTAGGTTAATCAGTTGATTCCACTTTTCCCCTCCATTTGGGATAACTGTGATGTTACTGCTGCCTCTATTAGAGCTTAATATTCTGTTGAGTTGATCTTCACTAAAGCCAAAGGTCTTTAGTGTATCCATTCTATGATTGGACAAAGACTATTGGGTTTTATTTGGGTAGGAAAAACTGTAATAGTCACCATGAAAAACCTAAACTCTCCAGCACAAGGCCGTACTTAACAGATTTCAAGAGAGAGGGTACCCCACTGTCACCAGGGAACAGGGCACAATGACAACAAGTCAGAGGGAAATCCCTGGAGTGCGCTCGTTTACTTAATGTATCTATACCATTGCAGTTACACTAGAACATTTAAATAGCAGGCTACTATATTTCGCTGTGCTATGGCGTCAAATTTAGTAATAATTTCCACAGAAAAATAAAATTTGTTAACAATCTATTTTTAATAGAAAATTTCATACAATAAAAAAGGCACAATATTTAAAATTTCAAAGAAATATTCCTTGAAAAGTAAAAATACATAGAATCAATCTCTCATATGCACAGTTGGACAATACAGTAATTAAAACTACAGAGCAAAGGAATACATATATAACACATTTGCAATTCATAAACCGTAAAAAGTTTTACAAAAACACACTATAAAGTAATGAACCCCTATTATGACTGTGGCTCCTGGATATTCTAAAAACTATTTGCCCTGAGGAAGCTCCCGATGTGGGAGAGAAACGCGTTGGCTGATTCTTGTATGATTGATATGATGAACTTTTCCACAAAACTTAATGAATAAAGAAGGAATAATTTTGATACAAACTTTGCCTTTTTGGACTTTGTGATGGTGCGCCCCCACTATTCTTAAAATGTTTCTGGATCTGGCTACACAGTGACGTTACTCAGCAGCATATGTCAAGGGAGGCAGCACATTTGCTAATACTTATTTGGAACTGGGACTAAGGTGCAGCACCTCTAAGGCCCGCTGCTGTTCTTGTTGAAAAATATTCAATGTAGGTGTTCCCGTGTTAAAAGGCACGTTAACCCCACTTTGCGATATTCTCAATGATTGCACGGACCAGCGATGCGATGAAAACACATACGCTGAGGCCCGTTAGCTGCTGGAACTTAAGACCAGAAAAAAGGAGGTCTTAAAAATGATGATAAATAGCAGTATATATGGAAGACTAACCCAGAGCTTCATCTGATGAGCCACTGATGCCATGGAGGTACTAATCAAGCAGCTTGGAGCACCAAGAAGGCCACAACAACCACCGCACCACCACATCCCCCAGGACCACCACCGAGTCTGCCCCGAATAGGACAGTGTGCCCATCGCCTCAGCCTCACAGACCTAACGCCAGAGGAAGTCATTGCCCACTACAGGCTCAAAAGTACATTCATCCGCCGCATTGTTTCCTGCCACGGATGGTGGAGAGGCGAGGCGAGGCTGTATCCTCTCTGGATATGATGTAAATGTACGGAAGGTCAGGTTGGAGCGTGTGCGGGCGCAGATGCTGTATGTCATTGGGGTGGACAGGACTGTGCACCAGTGGAAGCACGGCTGTTAGGATGGCCTGGCCCATGAGGGTGACATGCTGGACCACCTTGGAGTCATTGTTGGCCTACAGTGTGGCAAGTTAAAACTCCAAATTTGATTATGAACACTGTAATGTAAAGCCAGAATTTACGTGTATGACACACTGGTGTCCAAGTGCAAATATGTGGCAGAGTGAGGTGGGAGACGTAATGCGTTCACGCCTAACGTTAGCACATCAGAAACACAATGCTGCATCATATTGACAAGCATAGGGTCCCGGTTGGTTTTATCCACTGAGCTTGCCCAACACTTAGCACTGTAGTGCCAAGGCTGGCACCATTATGCAATACTCCGTGCAGGACAAAGGTCGTTTGTGCACAGGAAGGGTGACTGTACATGAACAATCCAAGGCATTGTTTCGGGGACCTGTGTGCTACACAAAAGGCTGTATATTTCCCATGTCATGCACTGGCATGTCAGTCTCCCCAGCATGTAGTCACTGATCCTGTATTCAAGATTTTGCTGTGCAGGTCACTCTCTGAATACACATAGTTAGGCCAGAGTTTAGGCTCCCACTTTTGAGTGATCATGTATTCCAGATTTGTATGGAGAACACTGACATAGTCCAAAGGACTCACAAATGTCCATTGTTCATATTTTGCAGACAAACGCCAGAGAAGACCCATGCCTTCCAGGTGAGGAAGGACCGGTACCTCCACATTAGGAAGGTTGTGATAGGGTACCGTAACGTGGAACGGAGGTACCAGGAAGACAAGGACGCTGGCACTTGGAAGTTGGTGCCCGAGGTAGCAACACGTGGGAGAAAAAGTTCCACACAGCCCATCCCAGGACCCTCTGATGTTTGTGGTGGGTCCCAGCATGGACAGGCAGTGTCCAATCCCCCTATAACTTCACACACACAAGGGACAATGCCACCTTCACCTGCTGATCAGGTTGTGACTTTCACTTTGTGGGACAGGAGGACTCTGATGGTCAACAATATTATGCTGGCAAAGAGTAGGAGAGAGATGTCCGAGCAGACCAGGCTCATGGAGGACATGAGGAAAGCCCTGGGACTCCCATGATGCCTGCCCATGTAGAGCCCCATCACACTCTTCTCCCTTCCCCAATGTATCATCTAGTATATTAGGTAGTGTTAGGTAAGTATATTAAGTGTTAGGTAGTGTAGTTTTACTGTAGGCAATGGTATTGTTAGATTTTAAGGTAGTCTTAGAATATTACTGTTCTATAGTATTTGGGGCTAAGTTTCCTTTTCCTTTGGGTGGGGGGGTAGATGTATTTGTTGTTTAAAATAGTTTCAAAAAATATAAATATACCTTTGGTTAGGTTAAGTGTGTAATTCGTTTGTGTATTGCTTAGATGTCTTTGTCCTGTCTGATGATGTGCCTTTAAGGTGGGAGGGGGGTAGATGACTTAGATATATTGTTGCATGCTTAGGATTAGTTAGGGTACAGAGTTCATGTACTTTTTCACTTCATTCTAGTTAGCTTAGATTAGTAGTAGTTAAGATTATTGATAGTTTATATAAGTAAACATTTGTAATTTTTTAATAAATGGTTACTAGTTTTCATTTCTGCTTACACTTCTGTCAGGAGTGATGTGGTGGAGCGTGGCTTTTCACCTTGTATGCATCTCATATCATCACTGGAGACTCATTTGAATGTGTAAGTGTGGTCATGACATGTTACTTAGCAGGATGGATTGTGTCAGGATACCTTAGATGTGAGCACAGTAAACTTGCATGGATAACAATGTGGCAAGTAGGATTTACGGCCTAGTCTAGGGCCAGTCGTTTGTGAAGTTATACATCTTAAGTGTGTCTCACAGATTCGGACAGCACATTGTTGCCCATTTACAATACTACGTAGGGACATGGCATTGAGAGGATATTGTAGTAGCTACTGTTATCCATCATAGAGATGGATGTATGCACCGGGTACCACAGAGTCATAGCCCTACATCTCACATGCTCTTGGCGCTGAGTCCTTCTACATTGCACATACCTTGGCACACTTGCTAAGTCATGCAAGTGTATCAGATTCATGTGAATTATATGTTCCTGTGCATGGAGTCTGAGCCTCTGGGCCATGCAAGAAGTAGTCTTTCTGTGGGTCGATTGGGAAATACATATGGCAGAACAGTGGGCCTGATTCACATAAGTCATCTGAGAGTAAGTAATGAGTTTACGTTTTCTGGTATTCACAACTGGCATTTAGGAGTAGTACAGTTAGATGTACTGACTTCTCCTCTCCTAAATGCCTTTTGTGAATCACTGAGTTGGAACGTCATGATTTTGTCACCTTTAGCATTTTTGTGCATGCACACAGTTCTAGTGCACACAAAAGATGAAATGTTGCATTGCGCCCTTTGTGCCAGTGTCATGGCAACTTCTCCCAGCTGTTGCCTTTTGGCATTGGCTCATAGTGATGCAACCATTGAAATGGTGGCACTGCTTCTGACTATATGGTCAGTGCAGTGTACCACGCATCCCTTGTCACATTGCCCTAGCCGCTCACAGTGGTCATAGCATGTGAGGGTTCAAAAGTCAGTAAACATTGTTCATCCACAGGAAGGGACTGACTGACGCCTTACACTTTGAGGTGAGTCCCTATTGCCAACTTCACTGAGGCAGAGATTGTGGTTCAATTAGTGGCTGGTAGACATGTGCCCTTACGTAGTTTCATCAATGTATATATGGTGTGCACCATCTAAGGATGTGAAATGCAATGTGTACCTTCACAACAGACTTCGTCCACCCTGTAGAGTGTGAGTAAAAATGCAAGAGATATTCTTTTTGCAATTGTAAAGGGGGAAACTACTTGTGGCCTGCAAAAGACGTTTGCTTTTTTTACACACATTCCTATTTTCTTCATGGATGTGGGGCTAAGTTGGGATATTGTTAGATTGGTGTATTGGAGCAATGGGGCACAGCTGGTCCACACATACCCGGTCCTCTCACTGCCAGTCCGGATCACAGTAAAACATGTACACTTGTATTATTTCCCTGGGTGTACCTTTTGGTGGATTCAATGCTCCTACGTGTTAACAGACTGCTATACTGGATTGGTCATGGACAACAGACATCTGTGTGATTTAAAAATATTTATTCACATGTCTGTTGACACAGTTGGCCACTGGACCAGTACTTGGCCATGTAATCCCCACATTAAATTGATGCCCAATAGGGGGGCCAGACAGAGGCCTTTAGGGTTGATAAGTCCAAAGGATGAAGAAGAGTTCAGTCAGCAGTCCATGTCGAGGTCCAAGGTGAGTGTCACAGAGTGTATTGGGGGACAGTGGAAGGTGATATTCTAGGCTATGATACTGAGCCCAGAACCAAGTAGAAACTGGCCATTTGGCATAGATGAATGCCACTGCTGCCTTCTTTGAAAAAAGTCACAATAATCCACATCTTTGTCCTCTGATGTGTCATGTGCCTCACATGTGGGTGGTGGTAGGTTGGCTGTAGCTCTGTGAGGCACTGACACACGGGGCGGAGATGTGGCTGTTGAAGCAGCAGCATTCATCTGCACCAGACCTTGCTCCAGCAATGCAGTGATGATGATCTGCAGGGCATGGAAGATTCCAGCTACATCTTGCTGGTGTGCAGCCATGGCAGCCATTTGTTCTAACTACATCCGCTCCAGGTCTTCCATTATCCTACAAATGCGGCCCAACTCCTGGCTGCCATCACTGGAACCACTCTGACTGGACAGTTGTTCTTGTCTCTAAGTCATGAATCCAGTGATGTCAGCCATGGAGTGTTGGAGAGCATTAAGCAGACTGTGGGTGTCCGTGATGTTGTGTAGGTGGTCCCGGATGGAACTCAGACACCCATATGCAAAATCAAGATTGGCCGCCAGGCTGTCAAACCCCACCCGCACCTGATGAGCCGTCTTCTGCTGGACCTCTAACACACGGCGTTGGAATGCCGGATGTGGGTCCAGGTTGTCCTGGGAGACAGCCGTGGTGGTAGGTGCTTGCTGCTGTGTGGTTTGTGCAGGGAGTGGGGTTTGCGCGATGCAGCTGGGTTGCCCTGCTCATGTAAGTGGTGGGCTGATGGAGTCTAGCAGCTATTGGAGGGTGTCCGTGTTGAGGGTGGCAAATTCATCCTCTTCATCAGTGACGAGTGGGACAGGCTGCTGTTCAGGAGGTAATGTTTGTCCCTCTACAATGTAAAGCGGAGATGCAGTTTAACTGTGTGTTTCATGTATGATCATGCATTAAATGAGTTTACAAGCAGACTGCATGACAATGTACATTGTGACTGTTTGGGAGGGGCTGCCTATTTGTTGCGGTATGTTGACATTTTATACTACATCACGGATATGAGGTTGTACTTGTACATTGTCATCTCACAGTTTACAGCTATGACGAATGTGATTGGCAAGTTCATACACACAAGTGGCACCAGTTGTGTCCTCTGTTCAGTTGTGAAGGTGATGCAGTTTGTCCCACATTGTAGTCAATGTTGATGAGCTCCAATTTTTATGTGTGCGCTGCATCGTGGGACACTCACCCATGCAGCTGTGGTTTTAATGCCCCTTATCCCTTTCAGACAGTGAGCCTTCACTTCTGTCCATTTACAAGGCTGAGATGTTGGAAGCTGGAGTAAATATGTGTCTTGCTCAGAGTTGGAACACTTGTGCATTGCTTTCATGCAGATGTCTTTGTTACGTCAATGGTTGTATGTTCACAAGTATGTGTCCGAGTGTGACCTGCTCCTTTAAGGATATGGTCCACACTCAGTCACCTCAATGATGTAGCCTGCACCATGTTGAGAGGTTCGGGGTGCAGGCATGCTATTCATCATGCACTGTTACTTGCCTTGTCAGTGTGGCTTACAGACCCGCACCTTTGCTGTGAACTGCACATGTGCATGTGTTTTTTTTGCGAGATTAGTTATGTGTGAGGAGGGCCCCCTTTGGGCCCATTGGCTACTGAGGCCTGCTTGCTGTTTCAATGTGTGCTGCACTATGCTGTACACATGTGCATCTAGGTAGCTTTTTCTATTTGGATTTGTCTTGTGTGCATGTCGTCAATCATGATTTGTCTTCCATGCATTGCTTACGGCCCTCATGTTGGCTTACCTGTTGTGAGTGTTGTGCTGCGTGAGTTTCTATAGTTGTTGCTGTCTGGACAGACAGTGGAAACATCCATTACCCTCAATGTTGACTCCACGTGTGGTGTGTAAGGGGCCCTGGATTTGTTGGATGTGGATTTCCTAATGCATATTTGTGGTGCTCAGGCCTTGTCACCGCCACCCTCCCAACAGAGGCAAATTGCAGGGTGATGTGTGGTTGTGTGTGTGCCATGCAGCTGGTCACATGGATGATACATACTGTCCTGGTTACAAATGTTCAATGCATGGCTTTGCGTGTGGGTGATAACAACCGTGACTGCATATTTGTTCACTGACACAGTTGACTTAGGTTAGCGATAGTGTTCACCCATTGTTGGGAATATCCCCCCAGGTCTTTAGATATGTGAACTCTCTTTTCCTCATGAGACACTGTGATTTTGATACCACCATTTTTGCTGGACCCTGTGCTTTGTTTGGTCTTCTTTCATGCAGGGCGGCCAGTTTCTTTTCTTCAAGGGGCCCTGTTGACTTGAACCATCTCCCTTGCCAATGCTTTCTCTCCTTTAGCCTTCTCCTTTGCTAAGTCTCTTTCTGCCTTAGCCTTTCTTTCATCTGCCTCTATCTTATCATGTATAGCTGCAGTCTGAGCTCCCTCTCTGCCCTCCTGTCCTACAGCTCCTCCTGGGACAGATTGCAGTCAGATATGCTACTCCCTGCTCCAGATATGAAAGGGAAGCCTGCACCTGTGGGCCCTCTTTTCTCCTGTGGAACCAAACGCAGGGGGTTGTCATCCTCCCCTTCTATTCCCTCCTCCTGCTAGTCCTTAACGTCCACCTCCTCATCGTTCTCCTGTGCTTCAGCCTGGGCCTCCCACCAGATCCTGAGGGCCTCTGGAACTCCTACTTCTTGGAACTCCTGTTTGCTGGAGGCCCTTCTCTCCAATACGATTACCTTGAGCTCAGCAGAGTGCAGCTCTCCAGGTAGTTAAGCTCAAACGACATGCTTGCAGCAGGCAGAGTCACAGGTGCACAAAATCAGGTGGAATAGAAGTGAGCTTGGAAAAACAAAAGAGGCTAATCAAGGAGAATTTGAAAATGAGGTTGAATCTGGTGTCAAAATATTTATATGTGATTTTTAGCGTTACACAAAATCACTGTATGGCACTGCACAAACAGAAGTACTGAATACCACCATTGAGCACCAATATGAGAAAATTGGCTACTGGTTAAGAGGGGTGAAACTCTACTCAAGCATCAATCACAATCCCCATCAGGGTGAACCACAAAGAGTCACTAAATTAACTTGTGCCTAACCATCTGATAGCGTTGCAAAAAAGCAGTCAGCTGTAACTTAGAGGTACTGTGTAAAGTATTTATACAGTACAGAAAAAAGTAATAAAATGAAAAGACAACAAAAGAAAAATCCCACACTAATTTAGAAAAAAGAGTAACATTTAATAAATCATTTGACACATAAAAATGACAGCAATCCAACTAGTAGAACTGGAGATATGCACTTTTAAAGATTTAGGTGAGTACAAAGCACTACTTGTGGTTATTTGGTCTTTTGAGATCAGATAAAATTCACAAGTTCAGGTTGACTGCAATGGAGGCTGATTGGATATAGCGAACATGTCAGTCCTGCTGAAAAGATACATTCTCAAAGTCTGGTGCGAGGAGTCCAGTTTGCAATGTAAAAGGTGGAGGCAGAGCATTGTTGAGTGGATCGTCATTACTGTAGCACAAAGGCCAGCCTGCGCATTGAAGATGGTATTCACTATAGAGTGAAGATCCTGTTGGGTATCGTGTATGGTTGCTACTTGAGCTTCATGTTTTGCAGTCAATGTGGGCTGTCAATGCTGTAGAGTGATGTGTCGATCTTGCATTGCAGATTATTTCTGGCAGTTGCTGAGTAGTCGGGTTCACCAGAGCTTTACATTGGCAGTCAGTGTAGACAGCAAGATTGTGGTACAAAAGGGCCCCTTTCAAGGTTGCGAAGAGCCCAAAACTTTGGGATTTCTTCCAGGAGGGGCTTAACGGATGCTACACCAAGGGTCTAGGACCTTGGAGGCATCTCTTTGGGATCAGGAACTCACTCCAGCAGAGGCCAGCAGGGATCAGGCAGGTTATGTTGCAGCAGGTGCAGAGAGGTGCAGAGAGGCTGCTGGAGCTTGTTGTGTCTCTGTAGTTCAGAACAGAAGAGCAGCTAACTGGCCCTTGGATTCACTCAGGTAGCCTGGGAGGGATGAAACAGGCCCAGTCTTCCTTCTCAGACAGCAGGACAGGCCTCCAACAACAGGACAATCCTCTGGTAGCAGGGCAGTCCTTGTACTGTAGTGTCCACAGGTGCAGGAGTATATGGAGGAGTTGGTCAGAGGGTCCAATATTTATACCTGGTGCCAGCTTTGAAGTATGTGAAACTTCAACACTTCCCCCCTTATCTTGTTCGGGGATTTCCATTCCTCCCCTCCCCTAGCTCCAAGGGGTATGGGCTGACAATAGACTAATGTGAAGTCCATTGTGAATGGGCTGAGGCAGTCCCTTGAAAATGCAAGTGTGGTAGATAACATCTTTGGCCCTCACATCTTGAAAAGATGGCTTATCCTAGCAACACCTAGTCCCCTTGGTATCACTGTCTTGGAAGCATACACAAAGAATAAATGCGAACTACACCTAATAATGCGACCCAGGATACAAGCTGCAGGCACTAAATGGTTAGAGCAAGAAAATGGCAACTTTCTAAAAGATGTTAGGATTGTAAATTTAAAAATTCAACTTTACCATTAAAGAGGGCTATACATTACAATGCATTTGAGAACAAACTTGCCATTCCTACCTCCTCCCAATTAAAGCTTATCACATATTAAATATAATAAGGTATAACAAGGTAACCCAGTGTCATCCTATGGGAGATATAGGCCTTACAGTATTGAAAAATACATTTAAGTTTTTAACTACAAGGACATGTAAAACTTGAAAGTACACGTACAGTTTTTTTTAAAACACTGCACCCTGTTGTGAGGTTGAGGACTGGCGAAAGGGTTATTTTACTGTGTCGAAACAGAAGTTTAAAACTGCATACGGGCTACAATGGTTGGCCTGAGACATGTTTAAAAAGACTATTTAAGTAGGTTGCACATGCAGTGCTGCAGGCCCACTAGTAACATTTAAATTACTGGCCCTTTGTACATGTAGTACCCCTTTACTAGGTTCTTACAGGTACTTTAACCATGCCAATCAGGTGTAAGCCAATTGTACCATACACAAGCTCATTAGTACATTAGCACTGGTTAGTAGTGGTAAAGTGCCTAGAGTCATAAAGCCAACAAAAACAAATTCCGTAAAACAAAGGGGTGAAAGCAAACTGTTTGTAGGTGATCCTGCATAGAGGGCCAGTTCCAACACCAGCCATTCCCTACCCCCAACAGGCTCACATCCTTTGCACAATTAGCCTTGGGGACCTGCACTTATGTTTTTACAATTAAGTATCAGACTAATTATTTATTAGGTTCTCTGAGGAGAGACAGAGAAGGAGTTCATGGTGTGCACTTGGTGCAAATAGCTAGGGCAAGTGCCCTCCAGAGTCAATCTGAAGTGACCTGGAGGAAACAGTATAGTGAGTATCTGGTGCTGCCAGGACTAATAGTGCTGACGGTTGGGAAGAGCGTGGATCTGCTAATGGAAGAATAACAATGGTAATTGTTCATGCTTTCATAAACTAATGCTGTATATCTGTGATATAACGTGGGTAATACGTGCATATATTTACCTCAAAAGTCTGTTTTCATTTTTAATTTCAAAGAATTGAAGTCCGTGAAATACATCTTATTCTGTTTTATAGAAGATAAGTTTGAAATGCAGTTAACAGTGGAACTAAATACGTTTGGCAAAAGGAAAATGGAAAATCATGATAAACCTATATATCAGCAGATTGACAGAAAAGTTCTTAAATGTACAATAATTCTATCCATCAAATAAATAAAACAATTCACGGGGCTTTCAAGGCAATAAGAGTAATGTTTCTTTCCAAAGGACCATGTCACATTACATTGTGCACAAAAGCCATTGTCAATAACTGTAAAAAGAAATTACTTTCTAAAGTGTGAATTTGCCACACTTTGAAACTCAGTAGTGTAGAATTGTTCCACTGTATTGTGAGGTCTAAGACCACCGGCAGTGAGTCCCAAAAACTGATTATTTACAAAGAAAACTGAAATGTATTTTTGTCATAGATCTGGGACCCGACGAACAACTGGCATCGCCTCGCTGAAACACTATGCTGATCTGCTTGCAGTCTGCTGGGAGGTATAGGACTCCAAATCCCCAGCTTTTCCAGGGTTACCACTGGGCGCAATGATTCATTGGGAAACTATGCTGAAATATTGCGGATCTGCAGACCAAACAAATGTTTATCTTTGCAAAGATCATTTCAAAAGTTGACTTTTTCTATATGTGGTACACAAAGCTGCAATTTCCACAGCTATAATCACAAAATCAGATACACGATCTGGAAGGATAAACTTTAATACAGCGAACTACAAATATTTTCGCAACTGTTGCTTATAATGACATAACATTAAATAAATAGTGGCTCAGGGACATGCTTTCTAAGCATAACAATTTAAGGGAATAGCGTAAGGCCTGGAAAATAAAACATTACATTACAAATAGCTTCTCCACACTTTGAGCAAGGTTAAACTGTGCTTTGTTGCCTTTGTTTAAATTTGGCTTCGTCTTTTTTTGGTGATAGATTTGGACTTATTGTGGTTTGTTTTGACACAGTGCAGAGTTGCCAAGGAGAATTGGGGCATATTTACAATGCCCCTGTGGCACTTTTACGCCACCAGAAGGTCACTTTTGTGACGCTCTGGAAGCTCAGTGTGCCAGTCCATATTTACAAGGCTATGCAAAGTCACCCTGCATGACTTTTCATGGCTTTGTAAATATGGAGTAAGACAACGCATTACTCTATGTGGAAGGGGCCTTCCATGGGTGTTGCTCTGGGTGTTCTCACACGACATCCATGGTTTTTGACACTGCCTCAGATTACCAACATAATTTTAAATCACAGACAGCGTCAAAACTAACTTCTTCCCAAAGCTGGAGAACTGAGGAGACATGTTTGCATTTTTACTCCTTTTTTCCTCTTGCCACATGTGCTGCATTCTGCAGCACACAAATAATGAGGAAAACACCTCCTTTGATAGTTTTTGTGCAGAAAGATGTCCCTTCATGCACAAAAACAATCATGCCAACAACATAGACGCCCTTGCTTCATGGTTCAAGGGTGCCTACATTGGCGCTCGGATGTAGTTGTGCTCCAGCAAAAGGACAGGAATGGGCCCTATCTTGTAGATGCAGTACATTCCTGCCCTTTTCTTTTGAGACAGGGCAGTACAGCTAGAAGGCTTGCGGTGCTGCCCTACGCCAAAATATTGTAAATATGCCCCCTTGTCTTATTTCCTCTCTGCCTTAGTCTAACAGGGTTTTGCGTCACTTACACCTTTATTGGTGTTGGGTCCAGGTAGCAGTGCTGACAAATAGACCCCATCTTGTCCCTTATTTGTCCTAGTCTAACAGAGCAATGTGGCACATGCACCTTTCTGTTGCTGAGGATTTTATGGTGGTGATTTAACTCCCTTGCTAATTAACGATTGAATGAATAGCTAGGTGCGGCAAACCTGCAGCTGCTTACACATAATGGTGCTGGGGCCCAATTATATTGATATCTCTTTAGTGACCAATGTTGAGCTCCCTAAAGATTTGGATTTTTCTCCTTGCTTACATCTGCAGACAGCAGTACAGTTCAGTTCATATTTGGCCATTCCGAAACACAACAAAATGTCAAATGCAGTGTCTGTTTACCCCTGATTTCAACATATTAGCACCAATTAACAACATATTTTTTGCATATCTCGATCTGGGGTTTAGCACTAACCTGCATAGTAGCAGCTCATACCCTGGTCTAAAAATATTGGGACATAAAGGGCATCAGGCTTAAACACTCATAATGCTACCAGCTTAGTCAGTGAGGTCCAGGAAAACCTCAATCAGAGTCTCGCACTGATAACATCTCGATATTTCTTTTGTTGCAATAGGGCAAACAGCAACCCAACAATTATCTGCATGGCAGAAACTGTTCACATTTAGTCTGGGAAACATATACCCATTGTATTTAAAACGTTACGGCTCACACACACTTTGGTGGAGTAATGTCCCTACTCTCCTGCACAACAAACATGAGTACATGCTTCATATGGGGCAGTGAATACCCAAACGTGTCCTACTCTTGTTTGGTAGAAGAAACAACTGTGAGGTTACAATAAGAATGTACAAGCTAGTATGAAGTTCCATCCTGTATGCTCCTTCGAGGGTCACCTAATACACTGACTATGTCAGGAATCCTGCCTTGAAAGCATTACGTTGCTCTACGTCTGAGGGCTAAAGTTTACATGTGGGGCTTACCTATTACGGAGATGTAATAGGATGTCAATGTATGTTCTAAACTTACCTACATAAGAGGGTAGCTTTAAGGTGGTGGTGATTCACAGCCACTTGCTGCCTACTCTTATATTCATTCAGGTCCAGGTCCAGCTATTCTTCCCAAGCCTCCATGTGTTGCTGCATCTCTCAAGCAAAGGCCAGTGTTGGGTAAACACGGAGGTGTGTTAGCAGCCCTATGATGAAGCATGACACAGCTTGCTGTGTGTGAGGGCAGTTTTAAAAGCAAGGTGCTTTTTCTTCACTCTCTCATAAACTCTTTATGAATTATTTTGATCCCTCTTCTGATAAAAGTCTGAGCGGGAGACCGAAGGGGGTTTTGATCCTCTCACCCCTCTTTTCTAGTGTGTTTTCTGGGTGAGTGTTTGACATTGTTCAGCATTCCGTACATCATTTGTTCTTTTTGCATTTGTCGTCCTAAGTGGGATGGGAATGTTCAGACGTGGGTCCCCTGCTCACCATGCCACTAGAGTCCAACTATACTGACCGATGAGGGGTGATACCCCGAAAGTGGTCGTGGAATGCTTGCCTCCGGTCTGCGGAGTACCTGGCTTGGCAGTAGGGGCTGGACTGCTGCTGTCACTGATGATACCTCAAATGACATCACTGATGACATCATCCAGTGACTGTGTGTTTCTGTAAATTTTAAATATGTTTTATATATATATATATATATATATATATATATATATATATATATATATATATATCAAACACCACAGTTGCCCATGTGGGGAGCCACACACCTCCAGAATCACACCACTTCGTGGGGGGGCGTGGTAGCAGCAGGCACTCCGCACTCCTTATCGCCATACGCGTTTCGAGCTCTTGGCAGCTCTTGTTCACTGGCATGAATAGGCAGGAAGCTGGTAACAAAGAACTGCACTTTATTTAAATAATTGGAGTCCCGCCCCAGTGGGCGTGTCGAACAAGGCACGCTGGTTATAGTAGTCCATAGATACTGCCTCAGACTCCTCGTGTTCTCTTACCAAGTGGCCCCAGTCCTGCCACTCACTATAATAACAAATCCCTGTAGGAAGGAGAGCTGAAAGTGTCCCGCAGCTGTACACCTCCAATGTCTCCGCGAGTGAGGCTCTGTCTGTCCAACGAGTGCCGGTATATTCCAGCACTCAGGGTCCGTTATTACAACGTCGGGGCTCCCCGCGACCGAGCAGGCCGCTATAAACCAAACACCACAGTTGCCCATGTGGGGAGCCACACACCTCCAGAATCACACCACTTCGTGGGGGGGCGTGGTAGCAGCAGGCACTCCGCACTCCTTATCGCCATACGCGTTTCGAGCTCTTGGCAGCTCTTGTTCACTGGCATGAATAGGCAGGAAGCTGGTAACAAAGAACTGCACTTTATTTAAATAATTGGAGTCCCGCCCCAGTGGGCGTGTCAAACAAGGCACGCTGGTTATAGTAGTCCATAGATACTGCCTCAGACTCCTCGTGTTCTCTTACCAAGTGGCCCCAGTCCTGCCACTCACTATAACAAATCCCTGTAGGGAGGAGAGCTGAAAGTGTCCCGCAGCTGTACACTTCCAATGTCTCCGCGATTGAGGCTCTGTCTGTCCAACGAGTGCCGGTATATTCCAGCACTCAGGGTCCGTTATTACAACGTCGGGGCTCCCCGCGACCGAGCAGGCCGCTATAAACCAAACACCACAGTTGCCCATGTGGGGAGCCACACACCTCCAGAATCACACCACTTCGTGGGGGGGCGTGGTAGCAGCAGGCACTCCGCACTCCTTATCGCCATACGCGTTTCGAGCTCTTGGCAGCTCTTGTTCACTGGCATGAATAGGCAGGAAGCTGGTAACAAAGAACTGCACTTTATTTAAATAATTGGAGTCCCGCCCCAGTGGGCGTGTCAAACAAGGCACGCTGGTTATAGTAGTCCATAGATACTGCCTCAGACTCCTCGTGTTCTCTTACCAAGTGGCCCCAGTCCTGCCACTCACTATAATAACAAATCCCTGTAGGGAGGAGAGCTGAAAGTGTCCCGCAGCTGTACACCTCCAATGTCTCCGCGAGTGAGGCTCTGTCTGTCCAACGAGTGCCGGTATATTCCAGCACTCAGGGTCCGTTATTACAACGTCGGGGCTCCCCGCGACGGAGCAGGCCGCTATAAACCAAACACCACAGTTGCCCATGTGGGGAGCCACACACCTCCAGAATCACACCACTTCGTGGGAGGGCGTGGTAGCAGCAGGCACTCCACACTCCTTATCGCCATACGCGTTTCGAGCTCTTGGCAGCTCTTGTTCACTGGCATGAATAGGCAGGAAGCTGGTAACAAAGAACTGCACTTTATTTAAATAATTGGAGTCCCGCCCCAGTGGGCGTGTCACTCAATGCTGTCACTGAATGCTCGCGGAGACATTGGAGGTGTAGAGCTGCGGGACATTTTCAGCTCTCCTCCCTACAGGGATTTGTTATTATAGTGAGTGGCAGGACTGGGGCCACTTGGTAAGAGAACACGAGGAGTCTGAGGCAGTATCTATGGACTACTATAACCAGCGTGCCTTGTTTGACACGCCCACTGGGGCGGGACTCCAATTATTTAAATAAAGTGCAGTTCTTTGTTACCAGCTTCCTGCCTATTCATGCCAGTGAACAAGAGCTGCCAAGAGCTCGAAACGCGTATGGCGATAAGGAGTGCGGAGTGCCTGCTGCTACCACCCCCCCCCCACGAAGTGGTGTGATTCTGGAGGTGTGTGGCTCCCCACATGGGCAACTGTGGTGTTTGGTTTATAGCGGCCTGCTCGGTCGCGGGGAGCCCCAACGTTGTAATAACGGACCCTGAGTGCTGGAATATACCGGCACTCGTTGGACAGACAGAGCCTTACTCGCGGAGACATTGCTGGTGTACAGCTGCGGGACACTTTCAGCTCTCCTCCCTACAGGGATTTGTTATTATAGTGAGTGGCAGGACTGGGGACACTTGGTAAGAGAACACGAGGAGTCTGAGGCAGTATCTATGGACTACTATAACCAGCGTGCCTTGTTTGACACGCCCACTGGGGCGGGACTCCAATTATTTAAATAAAGTGCCGTTCTTTGTTACCAGCTTCCTGCCTATTCATGCCAGTGAACAAGAGCTGCCAAGAGCTCGAAACGCGTATGGCGATAAGGAGTGCGGAGTGCCTGCTGCTACCACGCCCCCCCACGAAGTGGTGTGATTCTGGAGGTGTGTGGCTCCCCACATGGGCAACTGTGGTGTTTGATATATATATATATATATATATTCAATACAAAGAAATGAAATCGCTGCACACTTCTTGGGTCTTCACGCAGTTATTTATTCAAACGTGCCACACTCCTACGTGTTTCGAACCGTAGTACCTGGTCACGGTAGTAATTGTGAATAGTCCCTTTTTAATCCTTTTTAATTTCTGTATTTATACTGATGCACACCACTTTCATTATCTAGGGCATGCTGGGACTTGTAGTTGTCACAAGTATTTTGCTCGAATTGAATCGCCTTTGGGGGCCGCGGATGCTAGCGGGGTGTAGATTTAGTTACCTCACTGAAAGCGTTCCCAGAGTTATGGGATATCGTCGCTTTCTGCTCGTAGTCGTGCCATGCACGAGCGGAATGGATCCTGAATCAGTGTCTGAGGACATGTTGTCCAAAGTTACACACTAAGATCAAGGATCAGGTACACTGATTCACGATCCATTCCGCTCGTGCATGGCACGACTGCGAGCAGAAAGCGACCATATCCCATAACTCTGGGAAGTCTTTCAGTGAGGTAACTGAATCTACACCCCGCTAGCATGCGCGGCCCCCAAAGCGCGATTCAATTCGAGCAAAATACTTGTGACAACTACAAGTCCCAGCATACCCTAGATAATGAAAGTGGTGTGCATCAGTATAAATACAGAAATTAAAAAGAGACTTTTCATAATTACTACCGTGACCAGGAACTACGGTTCGAAACGCGTAGGAGTGTGGCACGTTTGAATAAATAACTACGTGAAGACCCAAGAAGTGTGCAGCGATTTCATTTCTTTGTATTGAATAATTTTTGAGACACTGTCCTGGTCTCAACGCTGGCACCTACTGGACAGTGCTCCCGCTGCGACAGGACAATTTGTTTTGCTCATATCTATGTATATATATATATATATATCCCAAAAGAACGGCGTTCCGACGAGCGCTCAGAAAACAACACTAGGAGTCAGGTACAGTACACCAGAGCAAAAGGGTTTATTCCGTCATAAACCTTGCGACGCGTTTCGCGCTTGAAAAGCGCTTGTTCACACAAAGTCTGTAACAGTTAATTCTCGCTTTATGGACTCAAACACTTCCGCGTTGGAGGACATCGAAATAGGACTGACAGTGTCCGCCATGTTGCAAAAGTATTTTACGAACAAATGGTATATACAAAATATATAAACACGTAATGTTTCATATCTGTTTACAGCACGGTGGTACATGTCTGATAGCTCAAGAGAAGTAAGCTCTGGTGCACTATACCTGACTCCTGGTGTTGTTTTCTGAACGCTCGTCGGAACGCCGTTCTTTTGGGATATTCATTCCGGCTGCTCCGCCGGACACGAGCCACTTCTTTGAGCATTTGGATTGCCAGCAGGAGTGGCGTTGCAAGTGATATATATATATATATATATATATATATATGTTCCAAACAAAAGGTTGCCCTGTCGTGGAAACTCGCCGCCAGCAAGGCATAAATCCATGACGACTTGCCTTTTCAGTCTATAGTTATTTATTAAAATCCTTACGTGTTTCAAGACCTCGCGGTCTCTTCATCAGAGGAAAGGGACATTAAACAACAGAAAGTGCTTGCCAGGGTATTTAAGCGCATGCGCTATAATTTCCACAGGTGTGCTTATATATCTTTGGCATGCTGGTACCTGTAGTTTTTAACTCAGCCAGCATTACCTCAGTGGGTTTCTGGCGAGATAATGTTGTAATTCATAGTCCAGTAAAACCTCAGTGGGCCTCCAGGCCGATCAGGCAAGAGATTAGCACAGTCTTGCAATGCCACTCTTACGACGTGAAAATCCTTTCCTTCGTCGTCGGCCCCGCAAATCACTCCGCGGTGGCAAGTTTCCTGCGGCCAGGCTGCCGCAAATAATGCTTCAAACAAAAGGTTGTCCTGTTGTGGAAACTCGCCGCAAGCAAGACATAAATTCATGACGACTTGCCTTTTCAGTCCATAGTTATTTATTAAAATCCTTACGTGTTTCAAGACCTCGCGGTCTCTTCATCAGAGGAAAGGAACATTAAACAACAGAAAGTGCTTGCCAGGTATTTAAGCGCATGCGCTATAATTTCCACAGGTGTGCTTATACATCTTTGGCATGCTGGTACCTGTAGGTTTTAACTCAGCCAGTATTACCCCAGTGGGTTTCTGTTGAGATAATGTTGTAATTCATAGTCCAGTAAAACCCCAGTGGGCCTCCAGGCCGATCAGGCAAGAAATTAGCACAGTCTTTCAATGCCACTCTTACGACGTGAAAATCATTGAATATGCTTATCTACTCAATAGAAATCCGAAGGTAGCGGCATTATACCTCCTGCCGAAACTGCACAAAAATGCCACCTCCCCACCAGGACGACCCATTGTGTCTTCCATGGGTTCTCTACTCGAGAACACATCGAAGTATATCGACTTCTTTTTACGTCCTTATGTGGAAGGAGCTCCCTCCTATCTTAAGGATAGTAGGGATTTCATCAACAAAATACAGAAGTTTGTTTTTGGTTGGAGAGCTATCTGCTGATTACTCTTGACGTGTTTAGCTTATATACATCAATAAGACACAATGATGGAATCGATGCATGTAGCAGGCTCCTTAAGACCAGATCCATTTCCTATCTAGAACACACAGAAATGATCATCCAGATGATGACCTTTTGCCTAGAAAAAAACTTTTTTGTTTTCAAGAAGACCTATTATAGTCAAAAATAGGGGCTGGCGATGGGAACTTGTTTTGCTCCCAGCTTTGCTAATTTGTTTATGGCTAGCTGGGAGCAAAAAGTAGCGAGGACCCATCACCTGTACCGTAGCCATGTGAAAATATGGCTGCAATATATAGATGATCTATTCATTGTGTGGGATGGCCCTGGAGAACAAGCTGAATCATTTATACAAGATCTGAATGATAATACTCTCAATCTGAGACTAGAAGGAAAAATCAGTAGCTCTGAAGCTACTTTTCTAGATTTATCCGTCGAGGTGTTCAACAAAACCTTGACGACAAAACTTTTCCGCAAAGAGACAGCTGGGAAAACTCTGCTTCATGCAGATAGTGGACAGCCTAAAGCACTGATCCGCAGTATTCCATACGGCGAGTTCCTCCGGGCTCGGAGGAACTGTAGTCAGGATCAAGACTTTGCCAAAGAGAGTAAATGCATGAAGGAAAGATTCGAAGAGAGAGGTTACCATCCTAGAGTCATCGAAGAGGCATTTCAGAAGGCTAATAAGATTAGCCATGAATCTCTATTGAACCCTGAAAGAAATGATAAAGGGCAGGATAAGGAAATCATCAGATTTATATCAACTTACCATTTTAAATTATGGAAAGTTCAGAAAAGTCTTATCAGACACTGGAAAGTGCTCAAGACAGAATCAGCTTTGTTTGACGTTTTGGGTGACAATCCCAGTATGACATACCGGAGGGCAGACTCATTGAGAACCAAAGTGAGTCATAGTGAGTGAAGTAGTGTGGCTCACTGGTTAGAGGCGGCAGACCCGAGAGCAGAGGACGGCCCGGGACCAGGGTTCGATTCCCAGCGTGGCAGGTTTCTGGACCAGGGTCAGCGGACTCGATAATTCTCTCGCCTCGGTGCCCACTCTGTTCAGCGATCACACTCTGCAACTCTGGGCATTAGCTTGCCTCATCTTCACTAACGGCCCCACCAGACCGCCGGGGATGCCTAGTCTCACCCTGGAGATACCCATTAAGGGACCATCTCTCAGGGAAGCCAGGAAGGGTTTCGCAGCGGTCGAAGCGCCTTGGGACCCTACGGGTAAGTAGTGCGCTATATAAATGCCTATACATTTACATAATGAAATTAGCACAATAAGATCTAAGACCAGTACCATCCAAGGTTTCTTTACATGTATGAAATGTAAAGCGTGCAAATATAGCTCTAACGTGAAAAAGGTATTCTTCCCAGTAGAGGAGAAAGAAAAGAACATCCGGAAACATCCAACATGTCTCTCTGAATATTGTGTATATATTCTGGTATGCCCTTGCCCCAAAAAATACGTTGGGAGCACAATGTTCCCAGCCAAAACACGAGTCCTTCAACATATGAGGGCTATCCAGAATAAAGATCAAACCTCACCTGTGGCTCGTCACTTTGAGGAGTATCACAAAAGTAATCGGGATCTCCTAAAAATTTTTGTCATTGACAAACTTCCACCAATGCCAAGGGGAGGGGACAAAATCCGAAAATTGAGACAGTTGGAAAATAGATATATCATCAATCTAGATACCCTGATCCCTGGAGGCCTCAATTCTGAAGAGGACATGATATGGCATCTGGGAGACACGTAGACTTTGCCTGACCATGCAGGGTTTTTTTCAGTATTTGTATGCATATATCTCTTTCTGTAGTATGTCTTCTGTATATAATGTAAATACACTCACCTGAGTCTCCTCCAAGAACTTGTTTTTAAACATTTATCAATTGATTTATTGTTTTTCACATGTTTAATTCATTTGGGGAAAGAATAGAGCACTGGTAGAAAGTCATTTGAAGTCATCATTATAGGTGTTATGCATGGATATTAGCATTGACAGGCATATTTTGCTTTGTATTTTCCCCTTTCCTGCAGAGAGCTGTGGAGGAGTGTGATTGCTGAGAGACATTCTTAAAGCTTTATTAATTTGGACACTGGCCATGATACCTTCCCACTGGGGTAGCAGGATGTTCTCAGATTCAGTTCTTCTGGTCTGCTTACGTGTTTCTCTCCTTCTCTAAATCTACAATTTTGGAGTTGATGATTTGCTTTGTTACCTTAATCCACTGGGAATTTAATTGATTTACACAAATATATTAGGCACTTGCGCTATATAAATTGGTTGTAAATGCTGGGCATTTCAAGAGATCAACTAATCTTGCAATGGAATTTTTAATTTGAACATTGTGAGCAACTAGATAAATTGATGTATATATAACGTTAATTTTCGAATTCATACAGATATTGTCTCCCATGAATTTCAGGTCCTGCAGCAAACAGGGTGCAAATACTACAGCAATTGAAATATTAATTCTTTTGAGCAGCAAACATAGTATGGTTGACAGTTTCCTTTACATGTGTTTCATAATGTTTTACTATGCCCAAACACCACTATAAGATGACCACCACAATTTGACTTTTCTGTCCTTTGTTAATGTCTTCACTGAGGTAATCACGTGTGCATTAGTGTTTTTTTGAAACTTTATTTATACATGTTTTGACCATTACTCAACTACCCGTGATCAAGGCGACTGGTTCGCTGAAACGCTTTGGGCTGTTTCATGTATCTGTGTGTGGAACCGATGTAAATAAATATCATCTTTGCAAGCACACCTGACTGTTCGAGTGATTGACGTGCCACCTGAATGGAGTGCATCGGCACAGTTTTTACTGTGCTTTGTGAACTACAATATATATATATATGTAAGAGTGGGTAATTGTGAGAGCGGCTGTATAGATGGGTGTTTGCTTGTATTATTTATTGTATAAGAGTGTAAGTATGTGTTTTTATATGTTTGAATAAGTGAGGTGGTGTGTGTATATCTGTATTGGTAAGTAAATGGGAGTGTCATTGATTGATTCTTTGTATGCCTGACTAGGTGTTTGAGTAACTCTATGGATGAGTGGTGGTGTGTGAGTGTCTGTATAGATATATGAGTGCATATGATAGTGCTGTATTGATGGCTGACTGCATGTATGAGTGACTTTATGGGTGAATGAGTGGATGAGTGTGTAGACCTAGGAATTAGTGAGTGGGTATGTACTAACTGGTATTGGTGTGTCTATGGTTTCGAAAATGGTAGTCTGTTTTTTAGAGTGGGTATATCAAAGTTATATTAGGGTATGAGGAGGTGCATCAGATTATCATGTGGATGATGTCATCAGTGAAGTCATCAGTGATATCATTTGAGATGTCATCAGTAATGTCATCAGTGATGTCACTGACCATTTCATGAATGATGTAATATGTGACATCATCAGCAGTGCATTGCAGGGTGCGAGTTATACTTAGCTGAACTAACTACAGCAGACATATTACTATGGTTTTGTACAAGTGAAATGTCCAACAAACTATAACATCCCTGAAACTTGTGGTTTTTCAGTGAATTTCAAAGGTTATTTAAATGCTAATTTCTAACTATGCCTACAAAGGCAGAACATATGCAGAAAGAGGAAGAATGGCGCAGAAAGAAGCAAGAGAAATGCAGAAAGAGCCACCAGAAGTCCAGAAAGACAAACAAAGGTGCATAAAGAAGCAAGAGATGTTCACAAAGAACCAACAGAGGAGAAGGAAGAGGCCTTGTTGCAAAGTCATCCTGTGCCCCCATATTTTTGCTGGCGGGTACTGGTGGTAACTGACTCTGACTAACCAGGGCCTGCAGTCAGTGCTATGCTGAAAGACACTTAGAATACAATGAAAACACCTACATTTACTAGGATACACAATGGGTTGGGATATCCCGGTGATTGGCATGACCTCCCCTGTATGGCACTAGTACATAATAGGGTAGGGAGATTAAAGCTACCTCTACCTAAAAGGTGCAGAAGGAGGCAAGAGTAGTACATAAAGAAGCAACAAAGGTGCTGAAAGAGGCAAGAAAGGTGCAGAATAAAGCAAATGAAGTGCAGAAAGAGACATGTGAGCCCCAGAACGAAGCAAGAGCAGTACAGAAAGAACCAACAGATGTGTGAAAAGAGACAAAATGGGTGCAGAAAGAGGTAGGAGAGGTACACAAATATGCAAGAGAGCTACAGAAAGAATTAAGAGAAGTACAGAAAGAGGCGAGAGAATTGCTGGAAGAAGCAACAGTGGTGTAGAAAGTAGCAAGAGAAGTACAGAAATAGGCAAGTAAGGTGCAGAAAGAAGCAAGAGCAGTGCAGAAAGAACCAACAGAGGTGCAGAAAGAGGGAAGAGGGATGGAGAGATAGGCAAGAAAGGTGCAGAAAAAGGTAGGATGGGTGCTCAAAGAGGCAGGAGAGTTACCGAAAAAAGGCAGGAGGAGTGCAGAAAGAAGCAAGACAGGTCCAGAAAGAAGCATGGAAAGTGCAGAAAGAAGCAACAGAGGTGCAGAAAGAGGCAAGGGAAATACAGAAACAGGCAAGAGAAATGCAGGAAAGGCAAGAAAAATGCAGAAAGAGACAAAAGAGGTACATAAAGAAAAAACAGGGGTACAGAAAGAAGCAATACAGGTGCAGAACGAAGCATGGAAAGTGCAGAATGAAGCAACAGGGGTGCGGAAAGAGGCAAGAGAAGTGCACAAATAGAAAAGAGATTTGCTGAAAGAAGCAACCGAGGTATAGAAAGAATCATAAAAAGTGCAGGAAGAGGCAAGTGAAATGCAAAAACAGGCAGGAAAGGTACAGAAAGAGGGAAGACTAGTGCAGAAAGAGACAACAGGGGGGGAAACATTGGTTACATTGCAGTCTTCACACTGCAATACCTTTACAACGCGGCCATTACAACGCAAGTCATTACAATGACTTGCGCTGGATGGCGTTCTAGCTAAGAAATAGCATGATTTACTATTTCAACACCTACCCTACTGTAACGTAGGCCGGAGTTCGAATAGTAAATCATACTATTCCTAAGTCCAGCACCCTCCAGCATGTAAATGTACATGTATTTATATAGCGCAAATCACGGACCGAGGTAGGTATCTAAGCGCTTGCTTAGGGAACCCGTCCTGGTATTCCCCTGTGAGATAACCCCGGCAGGGTATCCACAAGGTGAAAGCCAGGCATCCCGCCGCGAGGGGCCGTTGTGGAGATTAAGCAAGCTATTGCCCAGAGTCGCAGAGTGTGAACCCGTGAGTCGAGAAGGCACAGGAGCGAGAATTATCGAGTCCGTGGAATTTTTATGAGCCCAAGAGCCGCCAAGGCGGGGAATTGAACCCTGGTCCAGGGCCGATTTCGGCTTCCGGGTCTGCCGCCTCTAACCCCTGAGCCACACTTCTCCACTTATACGCATACGTCCTTGTAATGACTTGCTTTGTAATGCCTGTGTTGTAAAGGCACACAGCGATGTAACATCATCTATTCCAACAGGGGTGCAGAAAGAAGCAAATGAGGGACAGAAAAAGGCAACATTTGAGCAGAAAGAGGGAAGAGAGGTGCAGAAAATGGCAAGAAAAGTGCAGAAAGAGGCAAAAGAGGTGCATAAAGAGAAAACAGGGGTACAGAAAGAAGCTAGACAGGTGCAGAAAGTTGCATGGAAAGTGCATAATGAAGCCACAGGGGTGCAAAAAGAGGTAAGAGAAGTGTAGAAAGGAGCAAGTGAGGTGCGGAAAGAGCCAACAGAGGTGCAAAAAGAGGCAAGAGAGGTGCACAAATAGGCAGCAGAATTGCTGGAAGAAGCAACAGAGGTGTAGAAAGAAGCAAGTGAGATGGAAAAACAGGCAGGAAAGGTACAGAAAGAGGGAAGACGAGTGGAAAAAGAGACAGCAGGGGTGCATATAAAAGCAAATGAGGTGCAGAAAGAGGCAACAGACATGCAGAAAGAGGGAAGAGAGGTGCTGAAAAGGCAATAAAAGTACAGAAAGCTAAAGGAGATACATAGAGACAACAGGGGTGCAGAAAGAAGCAAGACTGGTGCAGAACGAAGCATGGAAAGTGCAGATTGAAGCAATAAGGGTGCAGAAAGAGGCAAGAGAAGTATAGAAAGGAGCAAGTTAGGTGCAGAAAGAGCCAACAGAGGTGCAAAAAGAGGCAAAAGAGAGGCTGAAACCTGGGAGAAAAATGGACAAAGAGGCAAGAGAATTGCTAAAAGAAGCACCAGTGGTGCAGAAAGAAGCAAGAAAAGAGCAGAAAGAGGCAAGTGAGATGCAAATACTGGCAGGAAAGGTACAGAAAGAGGGAAGACGAGTGCAGAAAGAGACAACAGGGGTGCAGAAAAAAGTAAATGAGGTGCAGAAAAGGCAACAGAAATGCAGAAAGAAGGAAGGGAGGTGCAGAAAAAGGCAAGAAAAGTGCAGAAAGAGGCCAAAGAGGTACAGAAAGAGAAAACAAGGGTACAGAAAGAAGCAAGACGGGTGCAGAAGGTTGCATGGAAAGTGCAGAATGAAGACACAGGGGTGAAGAAATAGGCAAGAGAAGTGTCAAAAGGAGCAAGTGAGGTGCAGAAAGAACCAACAGAGGTGCAGAAAGAGGCAAGAGAAGAGCTGAAACAGGCAAGAGAAGTGCGCAGAGGCAAGAGAATTGCTGAAAAAAGCAACAGAGGTGTAGAAAGAAGCTAGATAAGTGCAGAAAGAGGCAAGTGAGATGCAAATACAGGCAGGAAAGGTACAGAAAGAGGGAAGACAAGTGCAGAAAGAGACAACAGGGGTGCAGAAAGAAGCAAATGAGGTGCAGAAAAAGGCAGCAGACGTGCAGAAAAAGAGAAGAGAGGTGCAGAAAAAGGCAATAAAAGTGCAGAAAGTGGCAAAAGAGGCACAGAATGAGAAAACAGGTGAACAGAAAGTAGCAAGATCGGTGCAGAAAGAAGCATGGAAAGTGTAGAATGAAGCAACAGGGGTGCAGAAAGAGGCAAGAGAAGTACAGAAAGGAGCAAGTGAGGTGCAGAAAGAGCCAACAGATGTGCAAAAAGAGGCAAGAGAGGGGCTGAAACCAGCTAGAGAAATGCACAAAGGGGCAAGTGAATTGCTGAAAGAAGCAACAGAGGTGTAGAAACAAGCAAGGAAGTGCAGAAAGAGGCAAGTGAGATGCAAAACAGGCAGGAAAGGTACAGAAAGAGGAAGGCAGAGTGCAAAAAGAGACAACAGGGGTGCAGAAAGAAGCAAATGAGGTGTAGAAAGAGGCAACAGACATGTAGAAAGATGGTAGAGAGGTGCAGAAAAAAGGCAAGAAAAGTGCAGAAAGAGGCAAAAGTCTTACATAAAGAGACAACAGGGGTACAGAAAGAAGCAAGATCGGTGCAGAAAGAAGCATGGAAAGTGTAGAATGAAGCAACAGGGGTGCAGAAAGAAGCAAGAGAAGTACAGAAAGGAACATGTGAGGTGCAGAAAGAGCCAACAGAGGTGCAAAAAGATGCAAGAGAGGTGCTGAAACAGCAAGAGAAGTGCTCAAAGAAGCAAGAGAATTGCTAAAAGAAGCAACAGAGGAGTAGAAAGAAGCAGGAAAAGTACAGAAAGGCAAGTGAGATGAAAAAACACGCAGGAAAGGTTCAGAAAGAGGGAAGACGAATGCAGAAAGAGACAAAAGATGTGCAGAAAGAGGGAAGAGAGGTGCAGAAAATACAAGAGATTTGCAGACATATGTCAAGAAAAGTGCAGAAAAAGAGGGAAACATGCAGAAAAAAGCAACAGAAATGCAGAATGAGACAAGAGAGGCACAGATGGTACCAATTTAACACCCACATTAGCAATACGTAACAGGTGACCATTCTAGGTTTGTAAAGGGCTTTCCACCATGCTGTAACACTTGTCGCTGCATTTTTGGTAACGTTTGACCCGTTTCAGCTAGAAAGGCTTCATTTGTTCAAATCTGCAGATTAGGGTGCAGATGATGAATTATGTGGCATATGCAGAAAATGTATAATTGTGCGAAAGTCAGTGCAGCCAAACAGTCACATAATTCCCATGGCTCTGCTCATACCACTAACTAGGTCCACAAGTGCTCCTCAGTGATTCCATCTTTTTTTGTCTCACTGAGTTCATAGTTGAGCATCTATGGAAACGAGGAATACTAACCCTGAGGTTACCACTGCACAACACAGACTACCAAACCACATAATTACTCTACATAACTCATTATCCCACTATACATCATTCCTATACACTAAATACCACATACTTTCTATCCACATAATTTCACTGCACAACATACCACATGATCCCACTACACACAACATACATCCACTCCACTCCAAACAAATGAGCCTAAACCTTTTGCTTTTACAAAGCCAATAGCTCTAATTCTCGCAAATGTGAAACCTATTATATTGCAAACATGTATTTAACTAGTGGTCGGGTTTGCAGAGTGGTGGTGAAAGGGTGCTGGGCCTCCAATCAGCGCTCAGGTACATGAGGTACCAGTAGGGCTTCTTGGCCCCCGAAGTCCCTCAGGAGTAAATTGGACTTCATCCCCCATCCCATAGTCTGCCAGGAGGCGGGTTTGTAGAATGGTGGAGAAAGGGGGGCATGGCCTCCGAAGATATCTTAGCAATCCCACTGTACAGGACTTACTAGAGGTAACAAGAGGGGTAGTTGGCCCCCAAAGACATCTTTGGGGGCCAACTTCCCCCTCCTATCACCTCCAATAAGTCCCACACAGCAGCATTGCTAAGTTCGAAGAGCAGGCCACGCCCCTTCTTCCCACCACTCTACAAACTCGCTCCCTGGTGCGCTCTTGCATAGGGATTGAAGTCCCCTTCGCTGCTGGGGTTCCTTTAGGGGCCAACTAGCCTCTTCTTACCTCCAATAAGTCCCACACAGTGGGATTGCTGAGAGGTGGACAAAGGCCATACCCCTTTTCTCCACCACTCTGCAAATGCACCCCCTGGCGCATTCTAAGTTGGGGGAATAAGTCCCCTTGAATACTGAGGGTCCCTGTGGGCCAACTAGCCCACCAGGTACCTCCAGTAAGCACCACACAGCTGGATTGCAGAGATGTGGTCCGAGGCAATGCTCCCTTTATTCACCATGCTGCAAACACAGCTCTGGTGCACTGCTACACTTGCGTCCTGACGTCCTCAGGACACAAGAGGACCTCATCACGCGACCAGCGGTGCACCAGCAGTGCACCAGAAGCCACGTTTGCAGAGTGGTATAAAAAGGGACATGGCCTCAGCCCACCTTTTTCCAACCCAGCTCTGTGGTGCTTACTGGAGGTACTTGGTTGGCTAGTTGGCCCGCAGGGTCCCTCAGGATTGAAGGGGACTTAATCCCTTAATTTACAACGTTGCAGAGGGTGGTTTGCACACTTGGTACATCAGGCCCACCCCCTCCCTGCATCACTGTGCAAACAAACCCCCAGGAGCATTGTAACTTGTGGGATTAAGTCCCCGTGAATCATGAGGGTCCGTGGGGGCCAACTAGCCCATCAGGTACCTTCAGTAAGCCCAAAAAGCTGTGTTTCAGAGAAGTGTAAAGAGGGGCGTGGGCTCAAACCACCTCAGGCATGAAGGGAAATTAATTCCCCAATTTACAACATGCCAGTGGGCGCGTTTGCCACTTGTCATGTCAGGCCCCGCCCCCTCCCCGTATCACTGTTCAAACGCGCCCCCTGGTGCATTGTAATTTGTAGAACTATGTCCCCTTGTATCCTGAGGGTCCCTCTGGGCCAACTAGCCCACCAGATACCTACAGTTAGTGCCACAGAGCTGTGTTGCGGAGAGGTGGTCAGAGGGCATGCCCCCTTTTACACCTCTTTGCAACGCAGCTCTGTGGCTCTTACTAGAGGGACCTGGTGGGATAGTTGAACCCCAGGGACCCTCAGGATTAAAAGGGATTTATTCCCCCAACTTAAGATGCGCCCCTTTGCGCGTTTGCACACTTGTCACATCAGGTCTGCCCCCTCCCTTCACCACTGTGGAATCGGGCCCCCTGGCATGTTGTAAATTGGGGGATTAAGTCCCCTTGAGTACTGAGGGTCCCTGGCAGCCAACTAGCCCACCAGCTACCTCCAGTAAGCACCACAAAGCTGTGTTGAAGAGTAGTGTAAAAAGGGTGTGAGGCCGTGGACCACTTCTCTGCAATGCAGCTCTCTGCCACATACTGGAGGTACCTGGTGGGCTAGTTGGCCCCCAGGGACTCTCAGTATTCAAGGGGAATTAATTCCCCAACTTGCAATGAGCCAGAGGGTGTGTTTGCAGAGTGCTGCAGGGAGAGGGCTGGGCCACCGGCACAATGCCAATTTTCCTTTGTTTAGAAGGGGGTCTGTTTTAATTTAAAAAAACGGGAAGCGGGCTGCGCAGCCCCCCTCCTGTGGCCAATTTTGGCCCCGGGAACCCCATATGCCAAGGCATGGCTACATATTGATTTATTTTTAATAAATATTTTTTAAGGAGGGTGCCCAACCCTCCTGAGGCCTCTATTAGTCCCTGGGACCCTACCCCTCGGGGCTGGGCCTCTTTTAAAAAAAATATTATTGAGGGAGGTCGGCCACATGGCCACCCCTCCCAGGCAACTTCTGGCCTCAGGGACCCCATCCCCCGGGGCCTGGCCGATCCATTGGGGACCGTCAGGGGAGCCCCAATGCCCCCACGGTCCAGCCGGCTCCCTGTCTCCTGCAGGAGCCAGCATTGCTTTTCCACAAGGGGATCTGCTTACATGGAGCTCCCCTTGTGGAACAGCAATGCTGCTTTGATTAATTGAAGTGAGAGCAGGTTTCCCTACTCTTGCTTCAATGAAGCAAAGCAGAGTTTGCTATGACAGGGCGGGAGCCGTGCTCCTGCTCTGCCATAGCTAACAGCAGTGTCCCAGGGGTGGGCTCCGCTGGACACTGCAGGAGCTGGCCCTGGGGTTGGCGGTCCCCAGGGCCATCAAGGGCTCAAGGAGGGGGGCCGCGTGGCCCCCTGCCAAAATTTAAAGCCCCAGGGAGGTGGTGGTCCCAGGGTACAGGGGTCCATAATAGACCCCCATATTTAAATACAAAGTGCATCGTAGAGGTGGTGGTCCCTAGGGCAGTGTGTGAAGACTTGAGCCCCCCCACATTCATTAATTATCACAGCCCTGGGGAGGTGGTGGTCACCTGGACTTAGGGGGGCCCGTCAGGACCCCCACCCTTATTTAATAAAGCCCCGGGGAGGTGGTGGTCCCGGGGCAGCGTGGGGGAGGTGAGACATCCCATGCATTATTTATTGAAAAAGCACCGGGGTGGTGGCAGTACCCGGGGCTGCTGGGGGCCACGTGCCCCCGTATATAATCAGCATAGCCCCGGGAGGTGGAGTACCCCAGCTATTATTTTTTGCCAATTCCCCCAGGACCTGGCCTACCGGGGGCCTCATTAAAATGTAGAGCGGGAGCCTTTGCTTTATTTTTTTTTCCAGTGGGATTCGCTACCCCAACGCGAATTCTGCCATTTGAAAAAAAAAGGTTTTTTTGTGGGACCCCCTGAGCAGGCTTAGGGGGTCAGGGTGTTTCTACCTTTCCCCCTTTTCTTCATTTTTCACTTTGCTTCACTGTTCACAATATGGCTGCCAACACTTCCTGGTTTGGAGTGTTGGCTGCCATTCAGAGTGAAGCTCATGCCCGTGAGGGTGTGCAAATTCTCCTTGGTGCTCAGATATCGAAACTGTCTTTTTCTAATTTCTCAGGAACTACAGAATGGATTTACACCATTTAAAAAAAGGGTTCTTTCTGAACCAAGAGCTACCTTTTTGCCAAATTTGTTGTAGTTCCGTTCAGCAGTTCATGCTGTAACTTTGTCTAAAGTTTCCTACGGAGGACAGAAATCGAACCATTTCTTTTTTTAATTTCTCAGGAACTACTGAACAGATTTACTCCATTTAGAAAAAGGGCTATCTCTGAACCACGACCTACCTTTTTGCCAAATTTGGTGTAATTCTGTTCAGCAGTTCGGGCTGTAGCTTTTTCTAAAGTTTCCTTTCGAAAATACCATGGGGAAAACCCAGTGGCGAGACACTATAAACAACACCATAAGAGTAATAGTGAGCAACTGGTGTACTTTGCATTAGACCACGTGCCTGCAAACCCAAGAGGGGGAGACAGATTGCTGAAATTGAGGAGGATAGAATCCAGGCACATCATAGACATTGGCACTAAGAACCCCAGGGCCCGAATAGCCATGAAGAAATGACAGTACATCTGGGTTAAGGGGACCCTTACTCCAAGGAAAGTTGTACAGTACAAGTTGACCCGCAAGATCCTCAACAATATGAAATGAAAAGGATGTTTTAGATGTAATCTATTTTATTTTGGTTGGGCATTATGATTTGCACTGTGTGTTTTGTTTTGTAAAAGTCTAGAGAGAGATAGTATTTGAGGGACTGTCGATTAATGAAAGGTTTACCTTCAGCACCCCGGCCCATCCAGGGCGAAATAATGTTGTATATGAATAACTGAGAATGTAAATCAAGTATAACACTGCTTTAAAAATGTAATCGCATGTAAATATATAAATCAAATTGGGGTAGCGAATAAGAAGGTTATGGCATAAGCCCATCCAGGGCGGTATGTTTGGGATGATGATCGTTTAATACTGCAAATAACCGTTCCAATATGGCGCACATGTATGTGACATAAGTCCTCTTTCTATCTCCATGACAATGTATAATGTATCACGTGAAGGGTATTTAAATAAGAAAAAATGGCGCGTCAGTGTACCACTGACAAAGGCAGTAGCCGAAACGCGTCTGGTGCTCTGAGGGTATAAAGTAAAACCTTTGATCCTCCTCCCGTGAGTGCTGTCTCTTCTTTAGGGAGAAAGAGAAGTGAGCAGCTGCGATAATAGCGAGGCACGCCCCTCACCAACAAGCACCCGTGCTGGAGTGCATGGCCCGGCGTAACAAGGGAGCAACAATATATATATATATATATATATATATATATATATATATATATATATATACACACACACACACACATACAGTTACATTTCTTCAATGAATGTTTTTGGCACTTTGATTGTTCGACCTGATATCTTGTCATTGGAAACTAGGAAATATCACCGTCAATGTCCAGGATATGCGTTGACAGTGGAGAGACAACAGCAGTCACTGGTGCATCAGAACAAGTCTCTCCTTGAACATGTAGAGCGAATAAATGATGAGTTAAACATCGAAAGGGAGAAGAGTTTCTGGTAATACACTTTCCAGGGTGTTGGGCAGTCACCATGTGTCCCTTCCTAGACACCACTTTAAAAAAAGGTTCTGCAATAAATGGAGCATCAGATTTTCTTTTCTGCATCTGCTGTGTGAGCACTCGATCTCCTCTCTTAAAGATGATGTTCATAGACTATCTTTTGTCAGCATATGCTTTCATCTTTTGTTTATGAACCACGTCCTTCACACAATCTGAGTTCTCGTCTTTCTCTCTCTGATTGGTCGACTGAGATACCTTGGTTGTCATTGCTCTCTCAAACGTCAATGTCGCAGAACTTTCACCTGTGGTCAAGTGAGGTGTTAAACAATAATCTCTTAGGTTAGAAGTTAAGGCAGTTTTTAGATTGAGCTTTTAAGGAATAGCACAGAGCATGGCTTTCTTTAGTGTATTCATAAAGAACAAACCATGTCCATTTGCCTGCGGTCACAGAGGTGTGCTCTTCTGATGCTTTACATTCAGATGCTTTAAGAAATCCTTGAACTCTCAACTGCTAAAAGGTGGGCCATTGTTAGGCTTTAGTATGGCTGGAACACCCTATGCCGCAAAGTTGCCATCTAGTCTCTGAATGACCCGGTCTTAAGTGGAAGATGAGAGATCCCCAATTAACGGAAATCGGGAGTCTTCATCCACAATCACCATCAGGTGATGTCCATCGTCAGGTACACTGAAAGCTCAATGGCTACACTTTCCTAGGCATGCTTTTGGAGTTCTAACATGTTTAACCCTTTCGCTGCTAGGCCGTTTCCCCTCCTGTGCTAACCCTTTTTTTGGGCTATTTGGGGTAGTGCGCGCTTAGGCCCCTGTAACTTTTTGACCACATAAGGTATCGACCCCAATTTTGTGTCATTTTCTTCAAACATCATGGGAATTCTAAAAGTACCCAGGGTTTGTGTATTCCCTTAGAGAAGTCCCAGAAATTAGCCAAAATACAGGACAAAGTTGTTTTTTTTTTTTTTTAAATGGGAAAAACAGGCTACAAATGAAAGCGTCTAGGCTTTTCCCTGCAAATGTTATCAAAAAAAGGTTTGTGGGGCGGAAGTCACCATTTACCCAGCTTTTAGGGAATGACAGACTTTTGTTAGAAAACCAACATTTTTTACACAGTTTTGGCATTTTTTGGGACATAGCCTATTTTTGCTATTTTTTGTGGGAGGTGGGGGCGGAGTCCAAGATGGCGGAGTGAGGACTCTGCTTGCGGCGGACTAGGAGCTCTCTCCCTCCTCTAGGCAATATCGGCTGTGCTAACGGTTCTGTCTAAACCCTCCCGACCCTGATAGCTGGTCCCAGTGAAACGCAACAAGCTGGGCGGTGATGAGCCGTGAAAATCTGTACGGAGTACACGGAGCATAATAACAACTGGGAAAGGGTGAGATAAGCAGAGCGGCAAAAGCAAACGCAATGCTCAGACTGACTCACCCGCGCTAGCTGTCTGACGTGAAGCATCGGATTCGGTACAGAGTCCGTTTTCTGGACTAATAGCTTCTAATCATTCCTGTCGCCCTTTGCAGCGTCTCCGACGGTGTAAGGGAGAGAGCTCTTTTCAGCAGTTTCAGCAATATCAGCCGGGCAGGGCAATACCGGCCGGCAGCTTCAGCCAGCGACGGCCCTTGGAGGGAGTTACGGTGGGGCAGGAGGGCAGGGAGGGGGAGGGGCAGGGTGGAGGTTGCTAAAAACCGGCATATGGATAATTGCAGGTAAGTAAACAATTTAATTAATAAAACGAATTTCGTAGTGCGCCTTGCATCGCAAAATGCAATGCAGTGTGAGCTACGAAATTCGTTTTATTAATTAAATTGTTTACTTACCTGCAATTATCCATATGCCGGTTTTTAGCAACCTCCGCCCTGCCCCTCCCCCTCCCCGCCCTCCTGCCCCACCGTAACTCCCTCCACGGGCCGTCGCTGGCTTCAGCGCTACGCACAGAAAAACGCTGGAAAACATCGCTGCAACTTTGTTTCAATTGCCACAGCTATCTTTCATCGCAGCCGAAGGTTGACGAATGCTGTGGCAAACTACGAAGATTTGGAGAGCTGTGAAGATCTGGCTCACTCGCTCTGGGATCATTGTGTTTGGTCTGGCTAAAACAAGGTTTCAGTTTACAGTTATAACTACAGCTACTGAAGGCATGTCACCTAAACACCCTTCGCGAACAACGCGAAACACAAAAAACTCAACAACAGCCGCGGCGGCAGCAGCGGTGACCACTGTATCTGTACCTGTTTCTTTGCCCTCGGCAGGAGACTTATCGGCAGCTCTGACCCCGGGCCCTATCCCTGCTCCAGCTCCAGCCCAACAGACTGCAGGGATTCCAGCAACTAGAACGCAGGGGGGCGTGGAGAAAACGACAGCGAGTATGGAGCCGAACGAAAAAGAAGCAGAAATGGCAATGAAAGTTCCATCAGCTCATGGAGCTAAAGGCAATCCTGAAAAAAACGAAAAAACTGCTACTGTCAAGGGGAGCGATAAGAAGATGGCAGGTAAGACGGTCCTGCACCCTCCTTTACTTAACTGTGGAACAGTTCCAAAAAAAAATACAATGTTAAAAAAAAATACAGACACTAATGAAAGTGCTAAAGTCGGGACAAATTTAAGGGGGGAAGGAGGCTCACTCAATAAAAACGATAATAATGATAACACTCCTACTATGACCGAAGGCAATAAGACTCATGATATAATAGAGCTGGAAAGCCCCGAGATAATTATTGAGCTAGAAATGGCAACTGAGGTACCAAACACTGCTAAACCATCATTATCGGCAAGGATGGAAATTACCGCAGATAATGGCAAAAATACAATGGAAGAGTTTAACTATCTTGCCACTGAACCCTTGAGTAATCACATGTCAGAGCAAACTCCGGAACTTAATGATGATCACCCCTCTTCTGAGGATTGTGACTATGACACAGAGGAGGAACTAGACAAAACTACGAACAAGACCTTGAATAAACTACCTTCACGGAAACGCAGAGGCAAGGTCAAGACGATCAATAAAAAAAAAGGTAGAACTCTGACCAACATTTTAGCAGGAGTAATACCCTTGAGTACAAGAAAAACTACTATCGACAAAAGCCCTTTAAGAAAGTGGATGGAGGCTAAAGGACTAGTTAAAAATATGACCTTAAGGCTCTCAGGGGGCAGCCCTACAGACTTTGACAATGGGATAGAGCAGCCTCAGGAAAATGGGTCTAACTCAATGACGCAAACTCCGAATCTTATTACTAACGAACAGGTTAACGAACAAATCAAAGGGGGGAATGAAGACCTGGCAGGTGCATCCTCATTGGATTCAGCAGTTACAGTGGACCTGGGCTCGGACTCTGAACCAAACCAATCTAATGCTGAAAGCAAGCAGGGTAAATCAAGGGAAGAGCCCAAGTTGGGCAATACCGACCACCCTCAGCTAGATGCCATCTTAAATCTTCTTGTGAATCAGAGGGCAGAGTCGGAGGCACACTATCAGCAGCTAAAAAATTATAATATAAGACTGCAAACCTCAATAACTGACATAGCCTCCATACTAAAGGGAGTCACACAGGAGATAACAGAGCTACAACAGCGCACAGTTTTGGTTGAAGAAAGAACGCAAAGGGTTGATGCCACTGTGGAGCGACATGACTCAGTACTAACCCAGCTGCAGGGGAAAGTGGATGACCTGGAAAATCGCTTAAGAAGATCAAATCTCAAACTGTATGGTATTCCGGAAGGGGCAGAGGGGTCCGACCCTAGGGCCTTCTTGGTGAAACTGATGCCCCGAACATTTCCTGAACTCTCTGATTGGGACTGGGACTCCCAAATTCAACGAGCACATCGGCTCCCACTTGGTCAAAAACGCCTCAACAGTAAATTCCCGTGCCCGTTTTTGATCTACTTTGGCAACTTTCTGCTACGACAAGCGGTGTGGCAAAAAGCTAAACCCAATACTCCAATTACTATTGACAACTTTACTATCTTTGCGCGCTCAGATTTAAGTAAAGCTACGATGGACAAGAGATGGGAAATGCGCAAATTAATTGACCCAATCAATAAACTGGGTGGCTCAGCATATTTGCAGGAACCAGCTCGACTCAAAGTGATCTTGAAAGGACACACAAACTTCTTTTATGAAGTACAGGAAGCGCAGGCATTCTTAACCAGTGTTAAGCGTTAATAAGAGTAAATAACCACAAAGTTGAAATGAAAGGAGGTAGCTTATAACAAAAAAAAAAAAGAAGAGGGGAGATTGATCCAATACTACTAGCAGATGTAAAATCACTAAGGATGGAGGGGGGCGGTCCTAGGTTCCACGCCGCAAGTGCTGCCTTATCAACGGCAGCAGTAGGTAAGGGGGGGAGGGGGAGGGTAGGTCTTCGCAGTTTGGGGGGGTTGTGTGCGGGGTGGACGGGTGGAGAAATGGCTGGGGAAAAAGGGGGGAAGAAAAAAATATTTTCAACCTGGTAGAAAGACTTAAGAAGAGATTTAAGTTTGTAAAGTACTTTTTTTCATATGTGAGAGAATGTCAAACTATGCTGTTAATAGGCACTATTGTTTATTCTTATTACTTTAAAGATGCAAAGTATTAGATGTTTAGCATGGAACGTCTCAGGGCTAAACAATAAGCACAAAAGACACTTAGTCGCTGAAGAATTAAATTTATACAACCCCCAGCTAGTATTTCTGTCAGAAACCCATATCATAGATAGTGATAAGAAGCTGCTGAATCAATTGGGCTTCGAGATGATAACATATTCAGCAGCTGCCTCACATGTCAGAGGGGTGGCCATATTAAAAGATAAAAGATTTAAGGTAGAGATAATTAAGACGCAATCTGACAAACGGGGGAGGTGGGCAATCACTCAATTATGCCATAACAATATGAAGCTTGTGGTTTGTGTTGTATATGGACCAAACAGAGAAGATCCGAGAATATATGAAGAATTAAATATAGCTTTATTAGACTGGGAAGGAGAAATTATAATAATGGGTGATTTTAACTGTATCATGAATTGTCAGACGGACACAACACGCCCTGGTAACCTTATCCGAATGCCCAGAACCAGAACATCTATCTTAAATCTGTGTAAGCTACATAATGTTAGAGATGTTTGGAGGTCATTATATTCTAATGCCCCAGGATATACATACTACTCTGCTCCTCACAAGCTATGTTCACGTAATAGACATGGCTCTAATATCAGACTCTTTGATGAGCTCTATCACAACAATGGTCATATACCCACGCATCACATCTGACCACAACCCTATTATGGTGGAACTAACTACCTTTCAAAAACACAATCCTCCTAGAGCCTTTACGTTTCCAAGGAATTTAATATCGAATACGATTTTCACTTCACAACTGAAACAACATATTATAGAATTTCTGATTTTTAATAGAAATACTGCTTCCTGTTTAACAGTCTGGGACACATGTAAAGCTAGTATTAGAGGGTTCGTACAGATGTATGTCCTAAAACAAAATCAAGAAAGACGTAAATATAACTTAACCCTGACATCGGATATTGTTGTAGAAGAGACGAAACTAGTGGAGGCTTTAAGAGGAAATCTTCCAACTTTGGCTATCAATACCAATCTTAGCCGGTTAAAATGTAAGACCAAAGAAACTTTGATAAAGAAAAGAAGTGCACAGATTCATAAATATAAATTCGCACAATATGAAGGGGGTGACAAAATTGGCAAAATTTTAGCATTTAAGGTAGCAGAGGATAGAGCAGAATCCACGATTTCACAAATTATAGGAGTTGACAATAAGAGATACAATCAGACAGACAATATAATACAACAGTTTGCCAAATATTACGAAATGTTATATACTCCGGAAAACACTCCCAACGGCGACACAATTGATAACTACTTAAAAGAGAACTTAACGAATAAAATAACAACCTATGAAGCAGAAAACTTGGCTTTAGAAATAACTAGAGAAGAACTAAGAGAAGCTATAAAATCATTACCATCAGGTAAAGCTGCTGAGGAAGACACCATTCCTCTGGAATTGTATAAATCATGTATGGAAGAGTTAACACCCCTCCTCTTAGAAGTAATCAACCATATAAGCAGAACAGGGTCCGCTCCGCGCTCTTGGAATAAGGCGAAAATTATTTTTTTTCACAAAAAAGGTAAACCCAAAGAGGAGATGGGCTCATACAGACCTATATCCTTAATCAGCGCCGACGCTAAGATATTTTTGCAAAATGCTTAGCAGGAAGACTAGCACCGCTATTGCCTAAAATAGTAAGTACACAACAACACGGATTTGTGATGGGGAGGGATACATCAGCTCACGTAAACACGGCAATACCAGCTTTTGACATAGCAGAAGTAGAGTCCACTCCCTTAGCAATGATAATGCTTGATGCTGAAAAAGCATTTGATCGGGTGGGGTGGGATTATTTATGGCATACAATGGGAAACTTTTTAAATGGGATCCAGGCACTTTATGATAATCCATCCGCATATATTAGTTATTGCGGCCTCACGTCAAATCACTTCACAATCCGGAGAGGCACACGTCAAGGGTGCCCCTTATCTCCTTTATTATTTGCCTTATCATTAGAACCGTTTCTAAAGGCATTGGATAATCAACCAGAAATAATACCCTTCAAAACCAATAGGCAGAGCTTAAAAATAACCGCATACGCGGACGACATAGCCATATATTCTACTGAGGTTATCGATTCTCTGAAAATAATTAATCTAGAAGCATCCAAATTCGGCAATGTATCTGGTTACAAATTAAACACTCACAAAACTCAAATAATAGCTAACTTTGTTCCCCCCCAAATAATGCCTGAAATTTGTAAGACTGCGACATATTTAGGAGTACAAATCACCTCAAATATCAAAGAGATAAACAAGATCAATTATAATAAACTAATGAAAACCACCACCTCGAATCTTAAAAAATGGCACTGACTTCCACTAAACTTAATCGGCAGAATAAATCTAATAAAAATGAAAATCATACCCAAATACTTATATCTATTCAGATCAATTCCTCTGGCACAAAATAGGCTTTTTTTCAAACAATTAGACAGCGTTTTCTGTAACTTTATCTGGGGTTATAAGAGAGCTAGGAGATCGCTAAAGATGTTAAAAAATCAAATAGGATCAGGCGGTCTCAATTTTCCTGATTTAAAACTTTACTTTTGGGCGTCATTTATAAGGCGTATTAGATCCTTATTAGATTCAGAGAATCTGCTTTTCTACCACCATTTACTTTTAAAAGGAGATTCCAAACAGTTCTTACTTCGTATTACAGACCCGAACTTTTACAAAAGGGTTAAATTTAAGACTGCACGGGATCTAGTAAAGATATGGAAAGATATACTAACCTACTGTAAAAGCAGCATATATCACACCCAACTAACCTTATGGGACAATCCTGGACTACCTAACATATTTAGTGACGGGGAATCCCGAAGATGGCAATCGAAAGGAATCGAGACACTAGGGGACTTATATACCTCTCAAGGCATAATGGATTTTTGCACCTTAAAACAAATATATGGATTACTCGACACACATGAGTTTAAATATAGGCAAATATACGATTTTCTAGTGCGGAAGAACAGAATTAAAGTCTTATCGAGCGGGGGTATCTGGGATATCCTAAACTCAAAAAAGGAGAAATCAATAATCAGTTTGGCATACAAGATATTGATAGATTTAAGAACGAATGATAACGAAATAATAGCGAATAAATGGAATGTAAAATTGGGAATCAATATAACAGGAAAACAAATAACCAATTCGTACACTAACATTCATCACTATGTAAGATCCTCTAGTCTACGTCTACAGCAATATAGAACCATATATATGCTATACTACACACCAGAAAAGATCTCTAAATGGGCCCCAAATAATAATCTGGGAGAAAAAACCAAGTGTCCAAAATGTGACGAATATGCAGCAGATCTAATACATATGCTGTTCACATGTCCTAAACTTGGGAAGTTCTGGGAGAAATGGAAAAAATCTTAGCTATAAAAAATGTTACCAGCACACCAATAACAGCCCCTATGGTAATATTAGGTTTACACACCACAAATCAACCACATCCTGTATTATTATCTATCCTACTATCCTGTGCTAAATTAACTCTAGCTAGAGCTTGGGTCAGCCCTAACTCACCTAACGCCTTGGAATGGTGGTATTTGGTTAATGAAATCAGCACCATGGAATGTACCTTGGCAGAACTTAGAGGTGTCAAATCGTTGCAGAAATATGAGAAAATATGGGGGAAATTAGAATTGAATTGAATTGACATTAAGTCTCGATTTATGTACAGTAATGATATTTTATAAGATGAGAGCAGATCATGTATGTATATGACGAACTTGTTTAATCTGAAATAATATTTGAATGTTATTGTAACTTTATACCAGGTGAAAATAATAAAATATTTTTTTTAAAAAAGAAAACCAACATTTTTTACACAGTTTTGGTATTTTTCTGGGACATAGCCTATTTTTGCTATTTTTTGTGCTTTCAACCTCCTTCCAGTTAATGGTAAAAATGAGTGTAAAGAAAATAATGGATCCTAGAAAGCTATACATTTTAGGAACGTAGATAAAATTCTGAATTTACCAAGGGGTCATTTGTGTAGATCCATCAAGGTTTTTTAATAGAAACTAACAGTTAAATATTGTGAAAAGTGAAAATTAGTTGAAAAAAACAGCCTTTTGTGATAATGTTTTCACCAGTAACTTCTTGTAGTTATGAAAGATCTTTGAAACCAATATACTGTTACATCCACTGGACCTTCCTGGTTGTGGGGATATATATTACTTGTAGGTTCACCGAGAACCAGACGAACCCAGAGTCAAAAACTGAGCAGCAGTTTGCAAGGGCTTTTTATTATTTACCGGGTATATAGCAATCACTGGGGGAAAATGTATACATGGAAAAATCGGTATGAAAGACAACTATGTATTTTTGAAATGGGATCTAATTATAGAGTTTAAAAACAGTACATATTTGCACATTTTCGAAATTTGGAATACTCATACTAGCATGAGAATTATCGGTCATTTTTCAAAATGACTTCTTTTTTACACAATGTCTTTCATTTGGAAGACAAAAATGCATCAAAAATCAATAGGTAATAACAGTTTCTTTACAACTATGAATTATCCTAAGTCTCCTGATAAAAATGATACCTCGCTTGTGTGGGTAGGCATAGTGCCCATGACAGGAAATGGCTCAAAACCCAACACGAACACACCAGCTTTTCACAATGAAAATGTACCTTTTTTTGCAAAGTGTCTAGCTGTAGTTTTTTAACACTAGCTCTGCCGCCACCTAGGGAAACATAGCAAACCTATACATTTTTTAAAACTATACACCCAGGGGAATCTAGTATGGGGTAATTTGATTGCCTCCCACCAGGTTCTGTTGCCCAGAATCCTTGCAAACCTACAATATTGCCAAAAAACACACATTTTCCCCACATTTCTGTGGTGGAAAGTCCTGAAATCTGTGTGGATCCACAAATTTCATGCACCCCGCGTTCCCCAAAGTCTTACTAGAAAAATGGTACCTCACTTGTGTGGGTCGACCTAACGCATGCAACAGGAAACAGCACAAAACACAATGTGGTCACACCTCAATTTCGCAGTGAAAAATGACCCTGTTTTGGCAAAGAGCCTAGCTGTAGTTTTTTAAGCCTAGCTCTGCCGGCACCAAGGGAAACCTAGCAACACTATACATTTTTGAAAACTAAACACCCAGGGTAATCCAGGATGGGGTGACTTGACTGCCTCCCACCAGGTTTTATTACCCAGAATCCCTTGCAAACCTAAAACATTTTCTAAAAAAACTCATTTTCCCACCATTTCTGTGGTGGAAAGTTCTGGAATCTGCATGGATCCACAAATTTCAACCCACCCCGCTTTTCCCAAAGTCTTCCGAGAAAAATGGTACCTCACTTGTGTGGGTCAGCCTACTGCCTGCGACAGGGAACGGCTCAAAACGCAACGTGGTCACACCTCAATTTCGCCGTGAAAAATGACCCTTTTTTGACAAAGTGCCTAGCTGTAGTTTTTGAACCCTAGCTCTGCTGCCATTTAGGGAAACCTAGCAAACCTTTACATTTTTGAAAACTAGACACCCAGGGAAATCCATGATGAGGTGACTTGACTGCAACCCACCAGGTTTTGTTACCCAGAATCCCTTGCAAACCTAAAAAATTGGCCAAAAGAACAACTTTTCCCCATATTCCTGTGGTGGAAAGTTCTAGAATCTGCATGGATCCACAAATGTCTACCTGCCCTGCATTTCCCAAAGTCTTACGAGAAAAATGGTACCTCACTTGAGTGGGAGACCAAAGTACCTGCGACAGGCAATGGCCCAAAATGTCGTGAGGCGACATCGAAAATGCCTATCTCAAAACCACCTGGTTTTGCAAGGGGAGTCACCTGGGTTTTTGGCCCCGTGCTGGGCGGTCATGTAGGGAATCCTACCAAACCCACACATTTCTGAAAACTAGACACCCGGGGGCTTCCAAGGAGGTGTAGCTTGCATGGATCCCCCAATGTTTCCTTACCCAGAATCCCTTGCAAACCTCTATTTTAACTGAACAAATCAGTTTTTTCACACATTTTTGTGTGGGAAAGTTTGGCATCACCGAGCTCACACAAATCTCCTACCACCCAGACAAAATTCTGAATTCACCAAAGGGTCATTTGTGTAGATCGATCAAGGTTTCTTTATAGAAACTAACAGTTAAATATTGTACAAATTGAAAATTTGTTGAAGAAAACAGCCTTTTGTGTCAACGTTTTCACCAGTAACTTCTTGTAATTATGACAGATCTTTGAAAACAATATACCGTTACATCCACTGGACCTTCCTGGTTGTGGGAATATATATGACTTGTAGGTTCACCAAGAACCAGACGAACCCAGAGTCAAAAACCCCGCCCCGCATTTCACAAAATCTTACGAGACAAATGGTACCTCACCTGTGTGGGTCGGCCTAGTGCCTTCGACAGGAAATGGCGCAAAGCGCAATGTGGTAACACCTCAGTTTTGCACTGCAAAATGACCCTTTTTTGGCCAAGTTCCTAGCTTTAGTTTTTTAACCCTAGCTCTGCCGGCATCTAAGGAAACTTAGCAAACCTATACAGTTTTGAAACCTAGACACCCAGAGGAATCCGGGATCAGGTGACTTGACTGCCTCCCACCAGGTTCTGTAACCCAGGATCCCTTGCAAACCTAAAACATTGTAAAATAAAAACAAATTTTCCACACATTTCTGTGGTGAAAAGTTCTGGAATCTGTGTGGATTCACAATTTTCCACCCACCACACGTTTCCCAAAGTCTTCCGAGAAAAATGTTACCTCACTGGAAGAAGCAACAGAGGTGTAGAAAGAAGCTAGAAAAGGATCGTTGGAACTTAACTCTGCCATTCCTTTGAACCAATCTGCTGCCGCTCACTTTCCTGGCACCACAGACCCCTTGGACCAACGCAGCAACTCGCCGGACCCCCTTCGCGGGTCCCGAAGCGCGGTCCTAACCGCAGGGAGCTGCTGCTGACAGAGTGGGGTTCTTTTCTGACAGCTAGGGGTGCACAGCGGACTCCGGCAGGGCTGCAACCGGAAGGCAGGGACTCCGTGGACCAGGAGTCCCTGCGCGCATGATCTTTTCCACCTGGGCTGCTCTCTTTGCCGGCCCCGCCCACCCGCCCACGGAGATAAAACGGGAGCACTCGAACTGTGCCGGTGGGATCGTTGGAACTTAACTCTGCCATTCCTTTGAACCAATCTGCTGCCGCTCACTTTCCTGGCACCACAGACCCCTTGGACCAACGCAGCAACTCGCCAGACCCGCTTCGCGGGTCCCGCAGCGCGGTCTTAACCGCAGGGAGCTGCTGCTGACAGAGTGGGGTTCTTTGCTGACAGCTAGGGGTGCACAGCGGACTCCGGCAGGGCTGCGAGCGGAAGGCAGGGACTCCGTGGACCAGGAGTCCCTGCGCGCCTGATCTTTTCCACCTGGGCTGCTCTCCCTGACGGAACCGCCCACCCGCCCACGGAGATAAAACGGGAGCACTCGAACTGTGCCGGTGGGATCGTTGGGACTTAACTCTGCCATTCCTTTGAACCAATCTGCTGCCTCTCACTTTCCTGGCACCACAGACCCCTTGGACCAACGCAGCAACTCACCGGACCCGCTTCGCGGGTCTCTCAGCGCGGTCTTAACCGCAGGGAGCTGCTGCTGACAGAGTGGGGTTCTTTGCTGACAGTTAGGGGTGCACAGCGGACTCCGGCAGGGCTGCGAGCGGAAGGCAGGGACTCTGTGGACCAGGAGTCCCTGCGCGCCTGATCTTTTCCACCTGGGCTGCTCTCCCTGCTGGCCCGCCCACCTGCCAATCACGCCCCTAATCGGCTACTTTAGAAGGTCGTGCACCCGCTGCGCGGGAGCGCGCAGGAGCGCCCGGGGCTAAGCCCGGGCAAAGGGCAGGCCCTCTGTGGCCCTCCGAGGCCTGCAGATCCTGGCCTTGGCAGGTCCCTTTGCCTTTCTTCTTCCCACGGTTAGCCTTCCTGGTTGCTGCACTAAGTCACTTTTTCATTCTTATTTGTTTCATTTTTGCTGCTCTATTATTTACCATATCTGCCCGTAAAACACGAAGTCAAAGAGCGGGCAACGATAAAACCAAAAAAGTAATTGGCACTTTAGATAATTTTATTTTGCGCACTGATTCTTTGATTGACCAGGGATTTTTACTCATGGAAAGGAGGGTCTCGATGGATCTTGTCCAAGCCAAAAGATCATCATTAGGCAATATTGCCCTAGTTCGCTCCCCGATTAAAAATGGTTCAAATAGTTCTGATCCTGTTTCTAGCCAACTCGTTGAACGTTTGGCTTCCCCTTCGTGCTCCGCACCACCACCCCCGACTCTCCCCTTAAGAGTACACCTCCTACTGCCACCCCCTCGTCGAACAACATAGTATCAATAGTAGTTGATATTCATCAAGAGAGTAACTCTTTACAAGTGGGTAGTGCGGAAAGTGCAGCGTCAGTCCCAAAAAACCTGAATCATATGATTGATAACCCTATTCCTACTGCACTAGAGGCCCCGGGACAAATTGATAGGGAGGTTGTTACGGGTCCTTTGGTGGTAGAAGATAGGGACCACTTGGTTATTAATGATCATTTGGAGAGTGATATTGCCGATCCTGCTCTTCACTTATGTTCATTGGGTGTCCCAGATGATATAACTCCTGATAGCAGTTTGGCGAGTATCCTGGATGCTAGTAGTAGTGATGAATCTTCATCAGACCAAGAGGGTAGTAATGCCTCTTTAATTAATTCTATGTCTAGCCTTATTAAATCACTACTCTTGCCTTTAGAGACCAGATTAGTGAAAATCGAACAACAGCTTGGGTCTATTCTTCTACTGCAAGAACCAAAGATGGTTATTCCTGTTCCTGTTACTCCTGTTGTATCACTTCCTGTCCACAACAAGGTGCCTATTCCTAAAAAGCACCCTACAGGGGCCAACACCATTCCCAAGACCCGCCCACCCAACATACCAATACCAGTGAGCAATAAAACTAGTACCAACCAGCCCTCGACAACGGCTCACACTCATATTGAGAAGGGTACCACTCTTACTACTCCAGCTCCTAGTTTACCCCCTTCTTACTCTAAAAAGACCAGCATACGCCGGAGCATCAATCTACCACCTGATGCCTGCCCTTATGTGGTAGTCTTGACTGGCATTCCTGAACTGGCTCCTGCCAGCTCCGAACCTTTTTGGGCACTCAAAAATAAAATCTGTCACTGGCTAGATAGAAATTATCCCCCACCTCCTGGATTAAGTATTAAAATCCTTATGGTAGAGAGGGCCCCCTGGGTAGGTGGGAATAAGAAAAGTTTAAAGGGTGATTGCGTTGTTGTCACATTTGAGGATTCACGGTTGGTAGAATTCATTTGCTCCTCTCCTCCCTGTGACAGCAAGTCTGTGGTAGCAGCCAAACCCTTGTCATTTTTCTATATGCAAGAGAACCATCAAGATGCTAGGTGGAGCTGGCTGAGGTCGTCCAACCCAGGGACTGAGAGAGGGAGAAACAGGAGGGAGAATCTTAATAACCAGATCCCCCAAAGGTGGGGTGGGATTGAAGAGGAAGGTTGGAATCTAGTTGGTAGGAGGGCGGGGAGACCATGGGTGGGTGATTGTCAGCCGAATGGAGAAGGGTTGCGTCCTCAGCTAAACCGTCCTTTATTCCCCTGCTACAATCGTTACAGTGGGTTAGAAGGGGTGGACTGACTACCATCACAGTCCCCTGAATTATTCGGGGAGATTGGGGAACCTACTTTTCCGGGCCCTAGAGCAAACAACATGGTCAGGGAGGTACCACTTATCAAGGCCAGCATTAGTCCAGGTATAACAGAAAGGGAGCCTGATACGCTGACCTTGTCCAAATAATTATCTTCAGCACACACCCCCATCAAGATCTTGTCAGGGAACATAGCAGGTCTTAAAAAAAATCTTGATAATCCTGCCTGGAATGATTTCATAAATGACTTCCATATATGTATGTTCCAAGAAACTTGGTGCACCCGGCCACAATATAAAAATGGTTACTCAACCTTCTTCATTCCTGTGGTTTCCTTGGGGAAAGGACGCCCGTCAGGAGGTTTACTCATTTGGGTCAAGATAGACTTAAACTGTGTCATTACTACTCATAATACCTCCTCTAATGACATCCTGCATATCTCTGTTAAAAGTCCTTCCGGCAATAACAAACTAGAACTTTTTTGTGTATATGCTAGAGGTACTCCGGGTGGCCAAATTTCACCCATATTAGATTCGTTAGATAACAGGCTATCCTCCCTCCCCACTAGATCTAAAATATTGGTGGGGGGTGATTTTAATTGTACCTTCGAGCCCCTGGACGAGGAAGATTTTATGGGTTTATATAATGAAGCCGGGAGTCAGTCCATACCACCTCTAGCCCTCACCCCAATCAAGAAATGGACCGAGAGAGCAATCCAGTTAAACGCTCTGGTACAGGAACACAATCTACGGGCCCTCAATGGTCGTACCCTATCCGATCGTGAGGGAGCAATGACCTTTAATCGGATAGGTAGCCCATCACGGATCGATTATATCCTTCTGGATATGCAGTCATGGGTGAATTTAGTGGATATGAAGGTCATACAAAGGAGAGACAGCGACCACAATCCTCTATGTATGGTAATTTACTGGGGAGACAAGTTTAGTAAAAGCGGTCCCAAAGAGATGACCACTAAAGAGGTAGTTCCCTCTAACTGCAATCGCAGGCTCAAGTGGAGTGCAGTTAGGTGCGATGAAGGAAAACTAGATAATACCAAGGAACTAGTTATGGCCGCATTGTGTGACCTGGCACCGGTCACTACAACAGTCCCCCATACCCCGGGGTTAAACCTAGCAGCTAAGTATAAGAATTTTATGCGGGAGATAGGTGGGTTTTTTATTAAAATATCTAAAGGGCAGAAACAGGTTCAGCATAATCAAAGTAAGAATAATCTCTGGTACACAGCCAACTGTAGGAAAAAAAGGAAAGCAATTTCCTTGGCTATAAAAAGCAAGGACCCAATAGTTCTAAGAACTGCTAGACAAGATTATCGCAAAAGTATTGCGACAGCTAAGAAGTTATGGGAAGAAGACCATTGGCAGGTGCTCAAGGATGCGGCATATGGGAAAAACCCCACTCTTTTCTGGAATCTAATTAATATCCTCGACAGGCGAGGGGTAGAGCCCATCCCAAACCATATCACCAAGCTCCAATGGCACTCCCACTTTTTAAAATTATATTGTGAAGGTAGCGTGGAAGTTTCATTGACATCTCCTGCCCTGGGTATTGCTAGCATGGTCAACTCAGATCATGGCAGTATCGATGAGACATTCTCCCCCCGTGAAGTTCAGGATGCCATTTACAAAATAATTCCAGGTAAGGCTCCTGGTCCTGATGGTGTTCCAGGGGATTTACTGTTGTATGATCCTATAGTTTGGGCAGATCTCATAGCTAGAATTATGAATCTCATTCAGTCTGGCCATCCTGTACCCGATTCCTGGAAGGGTGCTGAGGTCATCACTATTTTTAAGAAAGGCGATAGAGAGGACCCTGCCAACTACAGACCAATCAGTTTAATTGAGACCGTTCAAAAAGTAGTTGGCAGGGTCATTATAAATCGGACAGAGATGTGGCTAATGGAAAACAATATTCTGACTCACTTCCAGGCCTGTTTTAGATGTAATGTAGGGGCAATGGACCAGGTTTTTAGATTTTGTGCGTTTTTTGGGAAAACGGTGTTAATAACTAGAGGGAGCCTGTACCTGGCCTTTATAGATTTAAAAACGGCTTTTGACGTAATCCCCCGCGCCAAACTTTGGGAGGTTCTTTTGGACATGGGATTCCCTTGTTATTTGCTACAGTTTATAATCAAACTACACAAAGGTAACTTTACTAGGATTAGGTGGGGGGCTCAGGGGCAACTCACCAAGAGGATTCCTGTCAATAGAGGGTTGCGGCAGGGGTGCGTGATGGCTCCGACCTTGTTTTCTCTGTTTATAAATGGAGTGGTGGACCATCTAAGAGAGGTACCGGCAGACTCTCCTGTCATGGCCGGGGAGAAAACACCAACACTCCTCTTTGCAGACGACACCTCCTGTTGCCTAAAACACCCAAAGGTCTGCAAACACTCCTTGAATGTGTTTTGTAAAGTGCGGGGGCTAACGATAAACACTTCAGAAACGAAACTAATGATTATGACTGCAAAGAGAAACCACAGGAAGACCCATCTCTCCTTGAATGCGTTACCCTTGGAGGTAGTGGACAAATTTGATTACCTCGGGGTTAGAATTAGAAACAAAATGAACTGGGAATCCCATTTGAGGAAAATGGTTTTAAATCTCAAAAGAGTATCTGGTGCCATTTTAAAGAACCAACGCCTTTCAGTGAGTAGACCAATTGCCCCTACACTGATAGTCTATGAGGGAAAGGCGTTAGCATCAGTGGTCTATGGATCAGAATTATGGGGCACTGAGAATACCCAAGCATTGGTGGTGGCTGAGAATAAGTTCGTGAGAGACTAAGTCTCGCTTCCCGTCTCAACTCCTCTGAAACCTTTATTTGCAGACTTGGGTAAGAGATCCACTTGTGACATTGTCCAGCTCCGACCACTACTTTTCTGGGTGCGTCTTAGGAGGACCCCGGAACTAGTTAATTATGCTTTAGTATTGGATGAATTGATTGTCCTGAATGCTTCGAGCAAGATAAAGTGGTTAAATGATTTAAAGAAGCTTATGGTTACCCTAGGTTTAAGTGACGTCTGGGCATCACAAACTCCCTCACCTAAACAAACAGTTAAAAAACTTTATTGGGATTGGATAGAGGCTAAGGTTCTGTTAAACCCAAGTTGGGGTCAATTAACGGAGACATTTTAATCCCACAAGCTTACTACTAAGCTAGAACCATTTCTGGATTTTTTTCAGATTCCTCGTGACAGAACTCTATTTCTGAAATTCAGACATGGCACTCTCCCTCTCAAAAATTTTATGGTAGGGTGGAAAGGGAGAAGGGAAGAGGACATGAAATGCCCGGGGTGTCCCTGCAAGGAAGAATCTTTAGGCCACTTTCTTTTTGCATGCAAATCCTATAAACAGGCTAGGAATAAATGGTTGAAGCCAGTTTTTATAAATCTTGGAGTTAGGGATTGTAAAACAGCCCTAAGAATCATTGTTTCCAATACCACCTGCATGGTTACTGTTTGTGGGGTCGCCAAGTTTTTATCAAGTGCTTGGACCATTAGGCTAAGGTTGATGTCCCAGTTGTCCACACCCCATATCCCCATATGAATTTTAAATGTTTAACTTCTCTATCACCTTTTAATGCCATAATGTTGTGTTTTAAAAAGTGTATTTGTGGAATTTATGTGTAGGTATTTTATGTTGTACTTTTATGATACATGTATCGAATAAAGTATGAAGTAAGTAAGAAAACTAGACACCGAGGGAAATCAAGGATGGGGTGACTTGACTGCCTCCCACCAGGTTCTGTTACTCAGAATCCCTTGCAAACCTAAAGAATTGTCCAAAAAAACAAATTTTGTCCACATTTCAGTGGTGGAAAGTTCTGGAATCTTCGTGGATCCACAAATTTCTACCCACCTCTTGTTCCCCAAAGTCTTCCACAAAAAACTGGCACCTCACTTGTGTGGGTTGGCCTTGTGCCCGAGACAGGAAACGGTGCAAAACGCATCGTGGTCTCTCCTCAATTTTGCAGTGAAAAATGACCCTTTTTTGGCAAAGTGCCTAGCTGTCATTTTTTAACCCTAGCTCTGCCGGCACCTAGGGAAATCTAGCAAACCTATACATTTTTTAAACCTATACACCCAGGGAAATCCAGGATGGGGTGACCTGACTGCATCCCACCAGGTTCTGTAACCCAGAATCCCTTGCAAACCTAAAACATTGTAAAAATAAACAAATTTTCCACACATTTCTGTGGTGAAAAGTTCTGGAATCTGTGTGGATTCACAATTTTCCACCCACCACACGTTTCCCAAAGTCTTCCGAGAAAAATGTTACCTCACTGGAAGAAGCAACAGAGGTGTAGAAAGAAGCTAGGAAAGTGCAGAAAGAGGCAAGTGAGATGCAAAAACAGGCAGGAAAGGTACAGAAAGAGGGAAGATGAGTGGAAAGAGACAGCAGGGGTGCAGAAAAAAGCAAATGGGGTGCAGAAAGAGGCAACAGACATGCAGAAAGAGGGAAGAGAGGTGCTGAAAAAGGCAAGAAAAGTACAGAAAGCTAAAGGAGATACATAAAGAGACAACAGGAGTGAAGAAAGAAGCAAGACTGGTGCAGAACGTTGTATGTAAAGTGCAGAATAAAGCAACAGGGGAACAGAAAGAGGCAAGAGAAGTGTAGAAAGGAGCAAATGAGGTGCAGATAGAGCCAACGGAGTTGCAAAATGTGGCAAGAGAGGTGCTGAAACAGGCAAGAGAATTGCTGAAAAAAGCAATAGAGGTGTAGAAAGAAGCAAGAAAAGTGCAGAAAGAGGCAAGTAAGATGCAAAAACAAGCAGGAAAGGTACAGAAAGAGGAAAGACGAGTGGAGAAAGAGACAACAGGGGTGCATAATGAAGCAAATGAGGTGCAGAAAGAAGCAAAAGACGTGCAGAGAAAGAGAAGAGAGGTATTGAAAAAGGAAAGAAAAGTGCAGAAAGAGGCAAAAGAGGTACAGAAAGAGGGAAGACGAGTGGAGAAAGAGACAACAGGGGTGCAGAATGAAGCAAATGAGGTGCAGAAAGAGGCAAAAGACGTTCAGAAAAAGAGAAGAGAGGTATTGAAAAAGGCAAGAAAAGTGCAGAAAGAGGCAAAAGAGGTACATAAAGAGATAACAGGGGTGCAGAAAGTGGCAAGACAGGCACAGGAAGGGGCATGGAAAGTGCAGAATGAAGCAACTGGGGTGCAGAAAGAAGCAAGAGAAGTGCAGAAACAGGCAAGAGAAGTGCACAAATAGAAAAGAGAATTGCTGCAAGAAGCAACCGAAGAATAGAAAGAAGCAAAAAAGTCCAGAAAGAGGCAAGTGAGGTGCAAATAAAGGCAGGCAAGGTGCAGAAAGAGGGAAGACAAGTGCAGAAAGAGACAACAGGGGGAAACATTGGTTACATTGCAGTCTTCACACTGCAATACCTTTACAACACGGCCATTACAACGCAAGTCATTACAATGACTTGCGCTGGATGGCGCTCTAGCTAAGGAATAGTGTTATTTACTATTCCAACACCTTCCCTACTGTAACATAGGCTGAAGTTGGAATAGTAAATCATACTATTCCTAAGTTCAGCACCCTCCAGCGTACGTCAATGTAACGACTTGCATTGTAATGCCTGCGTTGTAAAGGCACACCGCGATGTAACATTATCTATTCAAACAGGGGTACAGAAAGAAGCAAATGAGTTACAGAAAGAGGCAACATACGTGCAGAAAGAGGGAAGAGAGGTGCAGAAAGAGGCAAGAGAAGTGTAGAAAGGAGCAAGTGAGGTGTAGAAAGAGCCAACAGAGGTGCAAAAAGATGCAAGAGAGGTACACAAATAGGCAACAGAATTGCTGGAAGAAACAACAGAGGCGTAGAAATAAGCAAGAAAAGTGCAAAAAGAGGCAAGTGAAATGCAAAATCAGGCAGGAAAGGTACAGAAAGAGGGAAGACGAGTGCAGAAAGAGACAGCAGAGGTGCAGAAAAAAGCAAATGAGGTGCAGAAATAGGCAACAGACATACAGAAAGAGGGAAGAGGGGTGCAGATAAAGGCAAGAAACGTGAAGAAAGAGCTAAAAGAGGTACATAAAGAGACAACACGGGTGCAGAAAGAAGCAAGACTTGTGCAGAAAGTTGCATGTAAAGTGCAGAATAAAGCAACAGGGGTGCAGAAAGAGGCAACGGAGGTACAAAAAGAGGCAAGAGAGGTGCTGAAACAGGCAAGAGAAGTGCACAAAGAGGCAAGAGACTTGCTGAAAAAAAGCAATAGAAGTGTAGAAAGAAGCAATAAAAGTTCAGAAAGAGGCAAGTGAGATTCAAAAACAGACAGGAAAGGTACAGAAAGAGGGAAGACCAGTGCAGAAAGAGACAACAGGGAGTAGAAAGAACAAAGAAAAGTGCAGAAAGAGGCAAGTGAAATGCAAAAACAGGCAGGAAAGGTACAGTAAAAGGGAAGACGAGTGCAGAAAGAGACAATGGGGTGCAGAACGAAGCAAATGAGGTGCAAAAAGAGGCAGCAGACATGCAGAAAAAGAGAAGAGAGGTAATGAAAAAGGCAAGAAAAGCGCAGAAAGAGGCAAAAGAGGTACATAAAGAGACAACAGGGATGCAGAAAGAAGCAAGACAGGTACAGAAAGAAGCATGGAAAGTGCAGAATGGAGCAACATGGGTGCAGAAAGAAGCAAGAGAAGTGCAGAAACAGGCAAGAGAAGTTCAAAAATAACGAAAGATAATTGCTGAAAGAAACAACCGGGATATAGAAAAAAGCAAGAAAAGTGCAGAAAGAGGCAAGTGAGATGCAAAAACAGGCAGGAAAGGCACAGAAAGAGGGAAGACGATTGCAGAAAGAGACAACAGGGGGGAAACATCGGTTACATTGCAGTCTTCACACTGCAATACCTTTACAATGCGGCCATTACAACGCAAGTCATTACAATGACTTTTCCTGGATTGCGCCCTAGCTAAGGAATAGCATAATTTACTATTCCAACACCTTCCCTACTGTGACGTAGGCTGGAGTTGGAATAGTAAATCATACTATTCCTGAGTCCAGCACCGTCAAGCGCACGTCGTTGTAACGACTTGCATTGTAATGTCTGCGTTGTAAAGGCACACCTCGATGTAACATTATATATTCCAACAGGGGTGCAGAAAGAAGCAAATGAGGTACGGAAAGAGGCAACATACATGCAGAAAGACGGAAGAGAGGTACAGAAAAAGGCAAGAAACGTGCAGAAAAAGGCAAAAGAGGAACATAAAGTACAACAGGGGTGCAGAAAGAAGCAAGACAGGTAAAGAAAGTTGCATGGAAAATGCAGAATGAAGCAACAGGGGTGCAGAAAGATGCAAGAGAAGTGTAGCAAGGAGCAAGCAAGTGAGGTACAGAAAGAGCCAACAGAGGTGCAAAAAGAGGCAAGAGAGGTGCACAAAGAGGCAAGAGAATTGCTGAAAGAAGCAACAGAGGTGTAGAAAGAAACAAGAAAGTACAGAGAGAGGCAAGTGAGATGCAAAAACAGTCAGGAAATTACAGAAAGAGGGAAGACGAGTGCAGAAAGAGACAACAGGTGTGCAGAAAGATGCAAATGAGGTGCAGAATGAGGCAATAGACATGTAGAAAGAAAGAATAGAGGTGCAGAAAAAGGCAAGAAATGTGCAGAAAGAGGCAAATAGGTACAGAAAGAGACAACAGGGGTGCAGAAATAAGCAAGACAGGTGCAGAACGAAGCATGGAAAGTGCAGATTGAAGCAATAGGGATGCAGAAAGAGGCAAGAGAAGTGTAGAAAGGAGCAAGTGAGGTGCAGAAAGAGCCAACAGAGGTGCAAAAAGAGGCAAGAGAAAGGCTGAAACCTGCAAGAAAAATGGACAAAGAGGCAAGAGAATTGCTGAAAAAAGCAACAGTGGTGTAGAAAGAAGCAAGAAAAGAGCTAAAGAGGCAAGTGAGATGCAAATACTGGCAGGAAAGGTACAGAAAGAGGGAAGACGAATGCAGAAAGAGACAACAGGGGTGCAGAAAAAAGTAAATGAGGTGCAGAAAAGGCAACAGACATTCAGAAAGAGGGAAGGGAGGTGCAGAAAAAGGCAAGAAAAGTGCAGAAAGAGGCAAAAGAGGTACATAAAGAGAAAACAAGGGTAAAGAAAGAAGCAAGACAGGTGCAGAAAGTTGCATGGAAAGTGCAGAATGAAGCAACAGGGGTGAATGAATGAAAGTAATTTGTATTGCGCTACTAATACCCGAAGGTGTCAAGGCACCTACCAAAACTGAACAGGAAGGGCAGGGCCCGACTATAGGTAAGTCCGCATAAAGAGATGGGTTTTAAGTGCATTCCTAAAAAGCTGAAGGGTAGGAAGAGAAGGGGTGAAGAAAGAGGCAAGAGAAGTGTCAAAAGGAGCAAGTGAGGTACAGAAAGAACCTACAGAGGTGCAGAAAGAGGCAAGCGAAGAGCTGAAACAGGCAAGAGAAGTGTGCAGAGGCAAGAGAATTGCTGAAAAAAGCAACAGAGGTGTATAAAGAAGCAAGATACGTGCAGAAACAGGCAAGTGAGATGCAACTACAGGCAGGAAAGGTACAGAAATAGGGAAGACAAGTGCAGAAAGAGACAACAGGGGTGCAGAAAGAAGCAAATGAGGTGCAGAAAGAGGCAGCAGACGTGCAGAAAAAGAGAAGAGAGGTGCAGAAAAAGGCAATAAAAGTGCAGAAAGTGGCAAAAGAGGTACAGAAAGAGAAAACAGGGGAACAGAAAGAAGCAAGATGTGCAGAAAGAAGCATGGACAATGCAGAATTAAGCACCAGGGGAGCACAAACAGGCAAGAGAAGTGTAGAAAGGAGCAAGTGAGGTGCAGAAAGAGCCAACAGATGTGCAAAAAGAGGCAAGAGAGGGGCTGAAACCATCCAGAGAAATGCACAAAGGGGCAAGAGAATTGCTGAATGAAGCAATAGCGGTGTAGAAACAAGCAAGGACGTGCAGAAAGAGGCAAGTGAGATGCAAAAACAGGCAGGAAAGGTACAAAAAGAGGAAAGTAGAGTGCAAAAAGAGACAACAGGGGTGCAGAAAGAAGCAAATGAGGTATAGAAAGAGGCAACAGACGTGTAGAAAGATGGTAGAGAGGTGTAGAAAAAGGCAAGAAAAGTGCAGAAAGAGGCAAAAGTCGTACATAAAGAGACAACAGGGGTACAGAAAGAAGTAAGATCGGTGCAGAAATAAGCATGGAAAGTGTAGAATGAAGCAACAGGGGTGCAGAAAGAGGCAAGAGAAGTACCGAAAGGAACAAGTGAGGTGCAGAAAGAGCCAACAGAGGTGCAAAAAGATGCAAGAGAGGTGCTGAAACAGCAAGAGAATTGCGCAAAGAAGCAAGAGAATTGCTGAAAGAAGCAACAGAGGTGTAGAAAGAAGCAGGAAAAGTACAGAGAGGCAAGTGAGATGAAAAAACAGGCAGGAAAGGTACAGAAAGAGGGAAGACGAATGCAGAAAGAGACAACAGATGTGCAGAAAGAGGGAAAGAGAGGTGCAGAAAATACAAGAGATTTGCAGACATATGTCAAAAACAGTGCAGAAAAAGAAAGAAACATGCAGATAAAAGCAACAGAAATGCAGAATGAGACAAGAGAGGCGCAGAGGGAAGAAAGAGTGGCTTGTACACCATTAGTTCCAATTTAACACCCACATTTAGCAATAAGTAACAGGTGACCTTTCTAGATTTCAAAAGGGCTTTCCACCATGCTGTAAAACTTGTCGCTGCATTTTTGGTAACGTTTGACCCGTTCCAGCTAGAAAGAAGGCTTTATTTGTTCAAATCTGCAGATTAGAGTGCAGATGAGGAATTATGTGGCTAATGCAGAAAATGTATAATTGTAAGAAAGTCAGTGCAGCCAAACAGTCACATAATTCCCCTGGCTCTGCTCATACCACTAACTAGGTCCACAAGTGCTCCTCAGTGATTCCATCATTTTTTGTCTCACTGAGTTCATAGTTGAGCATCTATGGAAACAAAGAAGACTAACCCTGAGGTTACCACTGCACAACACAGACTACCATACCACATAATTACTCTACATAACTCATTATCCCACTCTACATCATTCCTATACACTAAATACCACATACTTTCTATAAACATAATTTCACTGCACAACATACCACATGATCCCACTACACACAACATACATCCACTCCACTCCAAAGAAATTAGCCAAAATCTTTTGCTTTCACAATGCCAATAGCTCTAATTCTCGCAAATGTGAAACCTATTATATTGAAAACACGTATTTAACGAGTGGTCGGGTTTGCAGAGTGGTGGTGAAAGGGTGCTGGGCCTCCAATCAGCGCTCAGGAATTCCGATGCATAGAGCTTACAGGAGGTACCAGTAGGGCTTCTTGGCCCCCGAAGTCCCTCAGGAGTAAATTGGACTTCATCCCCCATCCCATAGTCTGCCAGGAGGAGAATTTGTAGAATGGTGGGGAAAGTGGGGCATGGCCTCCGAAGATATCTTAGCAATCCCACTGTACAGGACTTACTAGAGGTAACATCTTTGGGGGCCAACTACCCCCTCCTATCACCTCCAATAAGTCCCACACAGCAGCATTGCTAAGTTCGAAGATCAGGCCACGCCCCTTCTTCCCACCACTCTACAAACTCGCTCCCTGGTGCGCTCTTGCATAGGGATTGAAGTCGCCTTCGCTGCTGGGGTTCCTTTAGGGGCCAACTAGCCTACCTCTTACCTCCAGTAAGCCCCACACAGAGGGATTGCTGAGAGGTGGACAAAGGCCATACCCCTTTTCTCCACCACTCTGCAAACGCACCCCCTGGCGCGTTCTAAGTTGGGGGAATAAGTCCCCTTGAATACTGAGGTTCCCTGGGGGCCAACTAGCCCACCAGGTACCTCCAGTAAGTGCCACACAGCTGGATTGCAGAGAGGTGGTCCAAGGCAATGCTCCCTTTATTCACCATGCTACAAACACGGCTCTGGTGCACTGCTACACTTGTGTCCTGACGTCCTCAGGACACAAGAGGACCTCATCACCCCACCAGCAGTGCACCAGCAGTGCACCAGAAGCCACGTTTGCAGAGTGGTATAAAAAGGGACATGGCTTCAGGCCACCTTTTTCCAACCCAGCTCTGTGGTGCTTACTGGAGGTACCTGGTTGGCTAGTTGGCCCCGAAGGGATCCTCAGGATTGAAGGGGACTTAATCCCTTAATTTACAACGCGCCAGAGGGTGGTTTGCACACTTGGTATATCAGGCCCGCCACCTCCCTGCAACACTGTGAAAACAAACCCCCAGGAGCATTGTAACTTGTGGGATTAAGTCCCCTTGAACCATGAGGGTCCCTGGGGGCCAACTAGCCCATCAGGTACCTTCAGTAAGCCCACAGAGCTGTGTTTCAGAGAAGTGTAAACAGGGGCGTTGGCTCAAACCACCTCAGGAACGAAGGGGAATTAATCCCCCAATTTACAACATGCCAGAGGGCGCGTTTGCACACTTGTCATGTCAGGTCCCGCCCCCTCCCCTTATCACTGTGCAAAGGCGCCCCCTAGTGCATTGTAATTTGTAGAACTATGTCCCCTTGTATCCTGAGGGTCCCTCTGGGCCAACTAGCCCACCAGATACCTCCAGTTAGCACCACAGAGCTGTGTTGCAGAGAGGTGGTCAGAGGGCATGCCCCCTTTTACACCTCTTTGCAACGCAGCTCTGTGGCTCTTACCAGAGGTACCTGGTGGGATAGTTGAACCCCAGGGACCCTCAGGATTAAAAGGGATTTATTCCCCCAACTTAAGATGCGCCCGGGGCGCGTTTGCACACTTGTCTCATCAGTTCCGCCCCCTCCCTTCACCACTGTGCAATCGGGCCCCCTGGGACGTCGTAAATTGGGGGATTATGTCCCCTTGAGTACTGAGGGTCCCTGGGAGCCAACTAGCCCACCAGCTACCTCCAGTAAGCACCACAAAGCTGTGTTGAAGATTAGTGTAAAAAGGGTGCGTGGCCTTGGACCACCTCTCTGCAATGCAGCTCCCTGGCACATACTGGAGGTACCTGGTGTCATTTGAGATGTCATCAGTGATGTCATTTGAGATGTCATCAGTGATGTCATCAGTGATGTCACTGACCATGTCATGAATGATGTAATATGTGACATCATCAGCAGTGGATTGCGGGTGCGCGATATACAGTTATTGCAACTAACTATATATGCGAATTTCTATGGTTTTGTGCGAGTAAATTAAGGTTTTGTAAATGCTAATCCCTAACTATATATGGTCTATAACCAATGGTTTTTTCAGTGAATTTTCATGGTTTTGCAAATGCAAATTCCTAACTATATATGGTCTATAACCTATGGTTTTTTCAGTGAATATATATATATATATATATATATATATATATATATATATATATATATATGTATTACCTACTGGCGGTCGCCAGTAGGTATATATAGTATATATAGTTAGGATTTTTTCTCTATGGGACTTTTGAAAATTCTATGTCTAATAACTTTGGCGTTTGTGGACGGAATCGGCTGAAATTTTCAGGAAAATGGCACATTTTGTTTCTGAGCAGCCCCTGAAAATTTGGGGGGGTTTGTCAAGGGGGGGCCGAGAAAAAAGGGGGGTCCCAAAACGCGTTTTTAACATTGAGTTTTCCATAGGGCGTTTGGCCTCACTTTTAGCTCGAACGGCTTAATGGATTTGCACGAAACTTGGCAAAATTGTAGGGACTGTTAGCCCGATGTGCCTTTGCTGGGTCTCAATATATGTGCTCCAGTGGATTTTGAGAAATTAACGTTTTTAAAAAACAGTTATATCTGTGACAGCGTCCCGGATAGCGCTCCGGTTCGCGAACTTTTCGCGTAACGGAACTTTGCGAAGCGAAGCTGATTGGCTCTCCGGTGTCTGTCAACATTCTAAACAGTCCGGAGCGACCGCCATCTTGTCTCTCGGTAGGATCGAGAGACAAGAGGAGGAGAAAAAAACGAAGGGGAATTTAATGAAAGGGGGCAAGGTAGACCCCTCTTGACCCCCTATGATGTTGGGGTTATTAAAGGGTCCCGTGGGGCAAATAAAAAAAATTTGATTTTTCGCGGTAGAAGCGCTTTCCGGTTCGCGAACCGGTAGCGAAACGGGAATTCGCCATTTTGTGTTTCGGTTTAATTAAATTACAAGATGGAGGAAAAACAATGTGAGAAATGGGTATAAGGGGGTACGGGAGACGTATCCTGACCCCCTATGTTTTCTGAGGGTGGCTGAGGATGCTCATATATGTTGATACATGTCTTCCAGCGGCTGCGCGTGAGCGTTTTTTTTTTTTATTTGCTGCGTGACGTCTATTAACGTTCGATTCGAAGGAAATCAGGAAGTGTTGACCGCCATTTTGACACTGCGAGTAAATATATTGTTAAAAATAATTGTTATAAATTAATCCGTATTGATAAACATTGTCTGCGCCATCTTGCTTTTTTCCAATGGCACACTTTTGTCGTGCACGGCAGCCATTTTACATGCCTTGACCAGACCCACTCTCTGCACGCCGCCGATCGTGACGTCTGTTAACGTTCGATTCGAAGGAAATCAGGAAGTGTTGACCGCCATTTTGACACTGCGAGTAAATATATTGTTAAAAATAATTGTTATAAATTAATTCGTATTGATAAACATTGTCTGCGCCATCTTGCTTTTTTTCCAATGCCACACTTTTGTCGTGCACGGCAGCCATTTTAGATGCCTTGACCAGACCCACTCTCTGCACGCCGCCGATCCTCAGCATGGCTCCCCACCCTCGCAAACATCTCCCCCACGCACTGGTCACCCCGCTCTCTGTCTTATGCATGGGCCATAAACCTCCCCCCATCTGCGCTGCTCTTCCCTGAGAATCACACCCTGTGCCCGCCCGACACCTCCCTTTCACCCTATTCACTACCACACCCTCTGACATTCCTCTTCCTTTGTGTCTGATTGTCCAGGCCGGTCCCAGGCTATCACCTAGCCCTGCGGATGTAGTTTATGGCCTCAACTGTAAAGAATCACCCCCCTTCAAAGGAGTTACAGTAGATCAAGGCCCCCACCCGATGAGATCCGTCACACCACACGCGTTCCTACTATCTGATAACGATCCTGTATTGTGATTGGGGAGGGGATTCTCACTGTGAGGGTGTGTGGGACCGAGCCTGAAGCGGAAGATTCCAGGGATGCCTTTTTGTACATCAAAGTCTTCACAATTTAGTGTCACATTAAAAATATATAGCACTCCAACAAAGTAGTAGGATTATAACACTTTAATAACTTATAAATATATACAATGCACCAAAAACAGTAAACACGTTAAAAAAACATTTTTAAACAGGAGCAACAATGGTCAGTAGCGGTCTGTTGTGCGAATAGTCCGAAGGCAGCACAACGCGCTGAGATCTGGACGGCACCCAAGTGATGTCCTTTACTTGCCGCACTGGTTTTGGCATCCTACAATGCTGCTCCGAAAAACGGCGTGGGGGGCCCGGGGGGGGGGGGAGGCGGCGTGAACGGGCCTCCCCAGGTGGAGGGTCATCTGCTGTAGTGGGGCGCCCCTTTAGCATTTCACTTGCCATTCAGCGGTTTTCCGCCCGCTTTTGCTACGCTGTGCCTCGTCAGTAGCGGTCTGTTGTGCGAATAGTCCGAAGGCAGCATAACGCGCTGAGATCTGGACGGCACCCAGGTGATGTCCTTTACTTGCCGCTCTGGTCTTGGCATCCTACAATGCTGTGCTGAAAAACGGCGTGGGGCGCCCCGGGGGGGGGGGGGGGAGGCGGCGTGAACGGGACTCCCCAGGTGGAGGCTCGTCTGCTGTAGTGGGGCGCCCCTTTACCGTTTCAGTTGCCATTTAGCGGTTTTCCGCCCGCTTTTGCTGCACTGTGCCTCATCCGCCATTCAGCTGTTTACCACCCGCTCTTGCGGCTACAGCGTCTCGCTCACCATCTAGTTGAATTGCGCCCACTCTTGCGGTGCAGCGATAGGCGGCTGCCACAGGACTCTTAAAATGGCGGCCGGCTCTCCGGATTTGGGCCTGGTCCACTAAAATGGCCCTGGGACAGCTTGGAACTCGGACGCTTGTCTGCTAGGGCTTGGGCCCCATTCTCGAAAGCGTCCCCTCAGCCTTGAAGATTCTACAAAAGTCTTGGGGGCCCCCGACTCCCGCAGGCTTCCGGTGGGGAGCGGCTGCCATGATTGCTTGCGGAATGGCCACGACGGAGCTACGAGATGGTGGTGCTCTCATGCTGACGCCAGCTTCAGTCTGAAACATCAAGAAACACTGTAGACTATCAATTCGATGAGTTCAGGTGGAGCCCCAACCTGACCCGGTAGGGAAGAACTTGCCCTCCCCTTTTTTGAGTGATGGTTCTTGTTGCCTGTCCCCTCTGTTGTCATCTAACCGAACCTTTTTGGATTGCCGAGTGAAAAAAAAAAGGTGGGTCTTTCATCGTTTGGGAAAAAAAAATGTTTTAATCCAATGATAAGTGTTATTTTCAGGTCATATGATCAAGCATTTCATCATTAGGAAACCAAAAGTAAAATGAACCAATGAAAAGTTTTATAAACAAGTCACATGACCTGTTATGCGGCTTTGGGCTATAAAAAGCCTACAAAATCCGTTGGCCTGTGAGGCGGACCGATGTGCGAATACGCCGAAGGCAGCACAACGCGCCGAGATCCGGATGGCACCGAGGTGGTGTCCAGCAAGTTGCCGCACTAGTGTGGCCATCCTACAATGCTGCGCCGAAAGTCGTCGTGTCCAGCTGAATTGCGGTTACTTTTGCTGCTACAGTACGCCGAAGGCAGCACAACGCGCCGAGATCCGGATGGCACCGAGGTGGTGTCCAGCAAGTTTCACTGGTGTGGCCATCCTACAATGCTGCGCCGAAAGACGGCGTGGGGTGCCCGGGGGGGGGGGAGAGGCGGCGTAAACGGACCTCTTCCGCCTCCCCAGGTGAGGGCACCTCATCTGCAGTGGGGTGCCTCTTAGCGTTTCACTTGCCTTCCAGCTGAGTTTCTCCCGCTCTTGCGGTACAGTGACTCGAACGCGCCGAGATCCGGATGGCACCGAGGTGGTGTCCAGCAAGTTTCACTGGTGTGGCCATCCTACAATGCTGCGCCGAAAGACGGCGTGGGGTGCCCGGGGGGGGGGGGGAGGCAGCGCAAACGGGCCTCTCCCTCCTCCCCAGGTGGAGGCACCTTATCTGCAGTGGGGCGCCTCTTAGCGTTTCACTCGCCTTCCAGCTGAGTTCCGCCCGCTTTTGCGGTACAGTGACTCACCCGCCATCTAGCTGAATTGCGGCTACTCTTGTGGTGCAGCGATAGCCGGCTGCAACAGGACTCTCAAAATGGTGGCCAGCTCTTTGGATTTGGGCCTGGTCCACTAAAATGGCTCTGGGACACCTTGGAACTCGGACGCTTGCCTGCTAGGGCATGGGCCCCATTCACGAAAGCGTCCCCTCTTTTGACTGATTGTTCTTGTTGCCTATTTCTTCTGTTGTCATTTAACGGAACCTTTTTGGACTGCCGAAAAGGGTTCTGGTCCGACCGCTGGTTGGTGGAGACATTTTGACTATATCCTGGACCTGCCCGGCCTCGCCCAAAATGGCGCCGGTATAAATGGGACTCGTAACTCCTTGTTGTGTACTGGTTGCCCAACCTTGATTTCACGAGATACGTATGCAGTTTTGAAGCACATGGCGGGCGGGGACGAGAATTGATTGAACATTTGGACATCCCTATTGATATTAAGTTCTGATGTGTTATTGATTACTGTACTATTGAAAGTTCGAATTAACGTCACCCATGGTACTTGCCCGCAAATGTATATCTAGATAATTTTATTGTAACTGGCCCTGTCGTACTTTAATTATAAAATGTACGTCCACCGATTCCGCAAATGTTAGACACCTTAGTTCTTGCAACCTAATGGGTCGCCCGTTACGTTCTTCTACAGTGTAAATGTCCCCTCATCATATACGATTCCAGTTTGCCCCGTGGCCGGCCCACGTGGTTATAGGCCCGTATTTGTATACTGACATTTTCACAATAAAGGTTTTTAAAACAAAACATGGTAGTAGTACCTACATTGGTAAAGTTTTGAATAATAGCCACTGTTTTCGAATCAATAAAAGGCAAGTGAAATAAAGCAGTCCAATTACATGACGGTTAAAAGGTATAATACGCAGGAACGCAGTAAGGATAAATGGTCAAGGGCTGTTGTGTTTTCCACTCCTGCAACATAAAGTGATCGATAAGAATCTGATATTCATGCCTATCAGCGACTAAGACAGCAGGCCGAGCCTCTTTTGTTCAACGGCTCCCTCATGCGATGAAGAAACACCCTTTTTCTCAAAATAGGAATATTTTACTTGCAGGACAGTTGTAAATTTCCCGGGGAAATACATTAGTCCTTTGCTTTACAAGTCAGAGTGAGAAAAAAAAGGTGGGGCTTTCATCATTTGGGAAAAAAAAATATTCGAAAGTAATGAAAAAGTTATTTTTAGGTCATATGACCAAGCCTTTCATCATTAGAATAACAAAAGTAAAATGAACCAATGAAAAGTTTTATTACAAGTCACATGACCTGTTATGCTTACGTTACGCACTGCGCGCCGCACTCTGGATCGTTTCCGGGAAGCTGCGCCTCGCTCACCGGACCACTTCCGGGTGCGCTAACGCGGCGCGTCATATGACGCATTACGCGACAACGCAGGTCCAGAATATAGTCAAAATGTCTCCACCAACCAGCGGTCGGAACACAACCCCTTTCAGCAGTCCAAAAAGTTCTGTTAAATGACAAGAGAAGGGACAGGCAACAAGAACCATCAATCAAAGAGGGGAGGCCAAGTTCTTCTCTACCGGGTCACGTTGGGGCTCCACCGGAACTGATCGAATTGGTAGTCTACAGTGTTTCTGGATGTTTCAGACAGAAGCTGGCGTCAGCATGAGAGCACCACCATCTTGTGGCTACTTTGTGGCCATACCGCGAGCAATCATGGCAGTCGCTCCCCACCGGAAGTTTACGGGAGTCGGGGGTCCCGTTGACTGTTGTAGAATCTTCAAGGCTGAGGGGACTCTTTTGGGAATGGGGCCCATGCCCTAGCAGTCAAGCGTCCGAGTTCCACGGTTGCCCAGAGCCATCTTTGCAGGCCAGGCCCAAGTCTGTGGAGTCGACCGCCATTTCGTGAGCTCCGTAGCAGCCGCCTGTCGCTGTACTGCAAGATTGGGTGCAATTCCGTTGGATGGCGGGTGAGACGTTGTAATAGCAAGAGCAGGCGCAATTAGGCTGGCCGAGTGAGGCACTGTGTCGCAAGAGCGGGCGCAAGTCAGCTGGTCGAGTGAAGCCCTGGGGTATAGCTGAGAAACCTCCACCTGGGGAGGTGGGGGAGGCTCGTTCGCGCCGCCTCTCCCTTCTACTGCACCCCAGGCCGTCTCCTGGCGCAGGTATATGTGATGGTCGGACCAGGGCACCGCAGGACGTGTCTTCAGCTCAAACGGATTGTGGGACAAGGTGTGGAGCAGGCGCAATTATCTCGGGGGCCTCCGTCAAGTGGTTCAGGGAGGCACCGCATCACATTGTTTTCTAATGCAGTCAGGTCCACAAACAGCCCCCATTTACTTTGAGAATAGTGAAGCTGTAGCAGGTGCAAATAAGCTTCAGACAGTGTTACAAGCGTTGCTCGGAACCCTTAACTATTGCACCCAACATCCAGGACTTATGCCATTTGTGCAAGGCAGTGACATCGAAGCATCTCAGGGACAAAGCAACATACCATATCCAGAGTCCTTCCCACAACCTCTGCCTTCCTTCTTACCTAGTTATTGTTCTTTCACTCCCACTCCAGGCTTTTAGTCTGTGGATGGAAAACCATGAACCTACACTCACCTATGAAAATCTTACTATTGATGGTTTATTTTGAGCCCAAAATACAAAGGCTTGTTTGGATCGATGTTGCAGCAGGCTGCCATGTAAATAGTTATTTAATAAAACGTTTTAGCCTGTTACTTTGCTGGTGTGTTGTATATATTTATAATATTTGCATAGTGTTTGTCGTTATTTTGGGTGGGGTGGGCGGCGGAGCCGAGCTGTCTTGCAGCCATCATGGTGTCGAGCTCAGTTCCTCTCACTAGTTTCGTATTTGTCATGAGGGGTTGTTCATAATGTTTCTATTTTAGCGAGGTCAAAAAAAGAGCCCATTAGTGGCCTACTGATTTTGCTTGATTCCTTTTGTTTTTTCAACGATTTTTCACTATCTGCAAAGACTAAACAGAGTATTGCTTTCCTTCACCATCAGCCTCTGAGGAAGAAAGAATTTGAAACGCGTAAGGCTACGATGGTAGCTGGACTGTGAATAGGGAACAGCCGGCTGGAGCCTTTTTACCTGTTTATTGGAGCTGAGGCTTGGAGCTCTTCACCTCTTCTCGAGTGCACCTCGCACGACGACACCAAGCTGGGAGCAGTAATACATAGGCGGCGGTCGTGCCGCCGAGATGCACCACCCTTTGAAGCAGGGGGCCACGGGGGCCAGTATCCCACGAGCCTCTGACATGGAGCAGAGGTTCTGGATCTGAAGACACATGCAGACTGGGGCTCAATCTATGAGCTTGAATTACCCACAGTAAAGAAAGATGCAACGAGGATGAAATGGATGCAAATAATATTTTTTTCCGACCACAACTCCCACAAAGCAGCACGCAGTCTCATCTCGAGCAGCCCATCAGAGGGCGTGTTATCAAGCTAGAAAAGGGACTGTGGTTGGATACTGCACGTTGCTTTCCTTCACCATCAGCCTCTGAGGAAGAAAGAATTCGAAATGCATAATGCTACGTTGGTAGCTGGACTGTGAATAGGGAACAGCCGGCTGGTGCCTTTTTACCTGTTTAATGGAGCTGAGGCTTGGAGCTCTTCACCTCTTCTCGAGTGCACCTCGCACGACGACACCAAGCTGGGAGCAGTTATATATATATATATATATATATATATATATATATATATTCACTGAAAAAACCATAGGTTTTACACCAGTTATAGTTAGGAATTAGCATTTAAAAAACCTATTAAATTCACTGAAAAAACCATAGGTTTCACACCAGTTATAGTTAGCTGGAAATTTTACTGATATAAAACCATTGAAATTCCCACGTTATAGTTAGTCGGACTCACTATAACTTGCGCGTGCAATGCACTGCTGATGACATCACATATTACATCACTCATGACATGGTCAGTGACATCACTCATGACATCACTGATGACAACATCCTTGTGACACAGTGACAGACCTCCTTTCACTGTAAAGTAACCTTTGAAACACATATTCAAAAATAGAAACTAACATTAACAAAAAAGTGGATATACCCATACCAGTTACAACAACCAATTCAGTAATTTCACCATCTATATACAAATTCACACATTCACCAACAGTTTTATGTATTCACTCATACATATACTCACTCATCATATGTAGTGATACCCCTATTCATTCTGTTACACACCGACAGTCATCAAAAACTTACTCATACATATACTCACACATGCAAATAAACTAATAAACATCCATTTATTTGCATATACAACTATACACACATTAGCACATTACTTCTAAGGAAACTTGCACATACTTACTCTCTTAAACAATCACTTATAGAAACACATACTTATTTAAACAGGAACTCTTTCAATCTCTCACTCTCACATATACTCACTTATATACATCAATTCTCATATATACAAGATTAAAACATATGTAGTTACTCATAAAGACACTAGTGAGAGAGGCATTCACTCTCTAACACACACATATACACACTCATCCACCCATACAATCCTACACAAATGCTGTCTTCAAAACACATACAAACAGTGAGTCAGTCATTGATGCATCTATGTGCTAAGTAACAGCCCCACCAAACCATACAGACACTCATACTGATACTAAAAAAGCATCTAATAACCCATATACACACACATGTAGCTACTCACCAACCCATGCAGCCACTTATACACAAAGTAAAACACTGATACATATATTTAAATATTTAAACATTACTCGCTAATATATGTATTCACTAAGATACACTTAATAAGCCAGTTAACCAATCAATTTTTTTTAAAAAAACATCCATTTAGACACTTATTTAAACATTTATTCTTCCATCGACCTTAACATATAAATATATAAAATATATTTATTTTTCAGAAAGACACACATTCACTGGACGATGTCATGAGTGATGTCATTTGAGATGTCATGAGTGATGTCATGAGTGATGTCACTGACCATGTCATGAGTGATGTAATATGTGATGTCATCAGCAGTGCATTGCACGCGCAAGTTATAGTGAGTCCGACTAACTATAACGTGGGAATTTCAATGGTTTTATATCAGTAAAATTTCCAGCTAACTATAACTGGTGTGAAACCTATGGTTTTTTCAGTGAATTTAATAGGTTTTTTAAATGCTAATTCCTAACTATAACTGGTGTAAAACCTATGGTTTTTTCAGTGAATTTCATAGGTTTTTTTAATGCTAATTCCTAACTATAACTGGTGTGCAACCTATGGTTTTTTCAGTGAATTTCATAGGTTTTTTTAATGCTAATTCCTAACTATAACTGGTGTGAAACCTATGGTTTTTTCAGTGAATTTCATAGGTTTTTTTAATGCTAATTCCTAACTTTTTATACAGACTCATACCTATGTGTTTTTTAGTGAATTGCTAAAGTATGTTTTTGTAAAAATGAACACTATAATGTATATTGAGATAATATTTTTAATTTAAAATATTTTTTTTTTATATTTCACTTTGGTGCGCTTTCGGTGCGCGCACCGGTGCGCGTACCGTCAGCGCACTTATAAAAAAAAGGAAAAAAAAAATAATGAAGGAGGGACTGTGTAATAGATAGTAAGACAGATAAAAAGTGTAAAAGGAAGTAACTAAGAAAAGAAAAATGAATAAGGGAGCAAAAGAAAGAGAAAAAGGAAGAACACTAAAGTAGAGGTTAAGGGAGAATATAAATGGATATTGAAAGTAAAAAGAAGGACAGTTAAGTATGAGAATGACAGGTAGTGACGGAATCAGAGGAAAAGAATAGCAGTGATTGAGGGAAAGTAAATATCAGTGAATATAAGTAAAGAGGGGTGAAAGAGGGTACATATAAGTGAATAAGGGCAACACATGGGGAGTAATAGAGAGAAAGAAGAGAGAGAGTAAAAGAAAGACAAAAGGAAGAACTAACTGAACTACAGTACAATGAGTGTGAAAGAAAAAAAATGGAGAAAGAGAAAGAGGGTTAGGACACTAAAGCAGTGGTACTGTGAGAATATAAAAAAGATAAAAAGTGGTGGAAGGAACTGAGGAAATGCAGATAGTCCCTATTAGATTAAGAAGTTGTGAATGAAGTACAGTAAAGAAACAGCAATGAAAAAAGAGTGTAAATTAGTAAAGAGAGGTAAATAAGGGTGAAAAAGAAAATGAGTGCATAACAATGTGAACACAATATAAATTACATAATGCAAACTACACAATAACTTCTACAATATGTTACATTATTTATTTTTGCTGTTCTCAGAATATATTGAATTCCACTTAAATTAGTGAGTTCAAAGTCTTCATCATATAACAGCGGGAAAAAAAAAACACAATCTAAAAGATTGTGTTTAAAAAAAACCATTCAAACATACATCTCATATATGTACACTAATCTTTGATTCACTTACTTTTCCATGAGGCCAAGTAGAAGATAGTGAAGGTCCTTTTGGTAGAAAAAAAGTCTGCTGTTCCTTATAAGTTCCATTTCATCGACTTCCTATGAAAAAAGATCTAAAAACATCATACCATACACAATCCTCACGGCCAATTTGTGTCTGATATATCGGTATTTTTTACTTTGAGATCCACTTAAAGTATCTACATGAGATAAATAATTTAAAATATTAGATTAACTAACTAACTAACTAACTTTTATTAACTATTCCCGTCTTCAAAGGCCAATTCCCTTTACTAAAACTTTGGTTTTAAAAACACTAGATAAGAATTTGTAGAGTCATAAGGCAAACGTTGTTTATAAGTTAAATGAGAATCATTGCAGTAACTCCATCCATTTTCAGATTTTAAGTAGCATGTATAATGTCCTGAGGTGGTCGAAGGTCCATCATGATAAATAATAGCTTCAGTTGTAAAGGTCCTTCCAGAAATTGATAACTGAGAAGCCACAAAATTTTTGATAGAAGTTGTCAATTTAGTTCCATCAGGTCTACATCGTTGGAAAACTAAAATGATATACTGCCCATACCTTTGTATAAATAATGTGGACAGCATTGTACAGTTACATTGGGTACACACCATATTATGATCTGCTGCTTTAACTAGATTTTTAAAAGACACTGATTTACAGTCTGGTAAAGTCAAATATATAAATCTTTCAGTGTCTATTCTAGTAGTACTTGATAAACTACAATTGTGGCAGTCATGCTGCCATTGATAAGAAAGACTGAAAAGATTATCTACATCTACTCCTTCATCTTCCAAAACACCAAACATATACATTAAAAATTCCTGACAATCCTGCTGAATGTTTTGTGAAAATTTATCTTGACCAGAACACAAATCTAAAATATTTCGAATTTCCGTTACACTTTCTATTTGTGGTGTACCACTGCTACATTTCTGAAACACAGAATTCAATAAACCACACAATCTTTGATCCCGATTTTCAACAATCTGTTCTTGTAAACTTTTAAGAAAAAAAACAATATTAACCACTACATTAGCATAGCAGTTGACACCAGAACTATTTTCAAACTGAAATCCAACAACATTTTCTCCACAATTCTTTTTCTTCCTGTTTTCAATTACAGTTTTCTCTACTTTTTGTCTTTTTGCAACTACCTCACTACAATTATCCTCATTTCTTGTTTTTCGGCCTACCACACGTTTTTCAAACAGAGGATATTGAGGCAAATGTGGAGCATACTCTCTTCTTAACCTATTGTATTCTTTAACACAATCTAGATCGGCAGAAATCTTTGTCTCATCACACGCAATCAAGTACAATCCTGATAAAGTTCTGACTCGAGATAATGCCACATATGCCATACCCTCTTTAAACACAGATCTTCCAATGTTCACCAATGCACTATCTACACTTAAACCTTGAGATTTATGAATTGTCACCGCATACGCTAAACAAACAGGAAACTGTTTTCGGCGAACATATAAGTCTTTTACAAGTAAAAATCTAGCAGAACAACGACTTATTTGTTGTACTTCTTCAATGCCATCAAATTTTATTTTTAAAAATTCAATTCCATCTCTATTTCTGTAATTCACAAAATCAACAACATAACCCATTGCTCCATTTACCAGACCGCTTTCAACATTTAAATTCCTTCTCAAAATGATACGACAATTTAAACACACATTCAGAGTCTTTTCAAAACCAGCTGTTTTTGAAATACTTTTCTCCAATGAATGCAATTTAGTTTTCAAATTTTCTGACAAAACAATTGTTGCACCCATATGCTCTATTTTATCTATTGCTTCCAGTTTCACAATCTCTTCATTTTCTAAGTCTAACATTTTTTGGTTGAAGATGGAACATTCTTGCAGAGTTGGCATCAAACATATCCCAGATTTCTTCTCAGTCATTTTTTTAAAAATATTCTCTGGAAGAATGTTTTCATTTGCATACAAATTTGAAATTAATCGACTATGCAAAGCTTTTTTCCCTTTCTCAGTCATTTTTCCAATTCTTACATCTTGTAGAATATTTTTATAATCTTCATCCTTGGCCTGTCGCATATTTTGAAGCAGTTCAGCATAATTAAAATTTAGCCATATATTAACATTTCCAATGCTTCCAAGGGACTTCCTGGTATCTTCATGCGTGAGCATTTTAAACACTGGTTGTCCTTTTACTGGAGTCAACTGCAATAGATCTCCAAAAACAATAATGTGTTTTCCTCCAAATAACACATCATAGTCTGTTTTAAGAATTTCTTGCATTCTCAAATGCACAAAAGCAAGCATTAGATTTGAGACCATGCTTACTTCATCTATGATAAGAAGTTTCATTTTCTTCAAGACTCTTGAAACTTCAGAACACGCATCTCCAGATAGCTTGTTGTAATGCAATTTATTATCATGTTCAACTGGCAGCATCAATAAACGATGTAGAGTAATCCCTTTAATATTATGTGCTGCCAGACCAGTTGGAGCAGTTACAACACAAGACAGTGGTGAATCAGTCCTTTTCTGCAGATAACTTGCAACGGCTTTAATTAGAAAACTTTTTCCTGTCCCCGCTTCTCCACTTACATACAGTCGGACAGGGTCAAATAATATACATGAGCACTCTTTTTTCTCATGTCTGAATCCATGTTCAATCTGCTCTGTGACTTCATCATATATCTTTTTCTGCTCAATGTTTAGTTGCTTTACCAAATCTTCTAAGTTAACTCCATCTTCTTGAGCTTGTTCCATAGCTCTTTCCACCTCATCCATGGCAGTGGCAGCTTCATTTTGGATAATTGGTCCTCCTAGTGGATCCTGGCTCAATGAAGTAGAACTCTGACTATCTTGAGAACTGTTTCTAGCTATCTCTTCAGCAATTGTGGTTTCTTGCTCCATTTCTTCATTCAACATTTGCAGATAATTTAGAAAAATAGGACATTCTATGGTATCCTTAGTTGCATTAAAAGAGTCTTCATAACACAGAAAATCTCCAAGTAGTTCCTCTTCTGTACGCCATGGCTTAAAGAGTTGCAAAAGAGCTAAATAGTAAAATTCTCTTTTGTCTGGAACTTCACAACTCAATTTTCGATGATTAATCAAATGGCCTTTTTTCTGCTTCACTAGACATCCTTCATTGCCAATGAGTGCATATTTTCCATTATTGATATCTTCTGTGATGTTCCTCTTATAACTGTAGTTTTGAAGAACTTCATACAAACATGTGTTCTCAAGGTGAGTACTTCTATTTGGATAGTATGTATCCAACATATTTGTCTTCAAAATATCTGTACTGTTTGGTTCTTTTTCCGCCAAATATTCAATTTCTTGTACAGATTTCAAAACTCGGTTTCGTGTTGCAGCAAGACCAAGACTCACCCAAATGATTGTTCTTGATTTGGCATAGAGACTTGCTGATGATAACCGATCAGAACATTCATATGCTCCAATTTCTCGATGCGACAACATCTTCAGACTGAAACTGTATAATTTCTTGCTTAGACTCTTTTCATGTGAAATGTCCTCCCACATTTCCTTCAGTTCTGTCTTTTCTTTTTTGGTGATGTAAGATGTCACATATCGAGCCACAGCAATAGAGTTGTCAGCAACGAACTGAATATCCATGTTAGCATTCCACATGGACAAAATCACTGGGTTGTAATCGTTGATGTACTTAGATTCTTCATTTCTTTTCAAATTATATGTGTTTTTGGGAGATTTTCTCGTCACAGTATGTCGTAGAGATGACATCAAATTATTTACTCTTCCCTTAGAAATCACTGGTCGAGGAAATGCAAAACGACATTTCGTGTAGTACTTTTCCTTGTTTTTAAATTTTCGACGACAGTACTTTCCACAACGATGAGATTGAAAACGTAAAACTTGTTGCCTTAAATTGTTTTCTTCAGTAGATTTTGGAACAGCACATGTTGAATACTCTTCAATGAAACTCATCACTGTTTCATCTGAATCTGATCCAAATTTGGGTGCATCTTTAATCCACAACAACATATGTATATGAGGAGCACCTCTCGCTTGATATTCCTTCCTCCAAAAGAAATCCAAAACCTCTCCAAGGGGAGGATTTTTTTTGTTGGTAATAAAAGACATCATAGCTTCAAATCTATGATTAAAATATCTACAAACATTCACTGGAACTAAAGAACACAGTTCTCCTGGTGTTTTCAATTCTATATTTGGTATGTTTTCATTTGCCTCTCGTAGAAATTGAAGTAAATCGTCCCATGCATACTCAGCACAGCTAAGAGTGAGGAACCATGTAGGAGTTCCTAAGTTTCTTAGCATACATTTCAATTCTCCATGACGACGAAACCAATACTCGTTGGTTCCACGTTGACATGCCATGAGATTGATTAGCTGAGATTCCAAAATACTGTCTTGCAGATTAACTTTCTCCATAAAGTCCCTTGCACAAACATTCTGCAAATGAGGTCCACTTTTTAATATATGATTAACTGCATAAGAAAGCCCAGACAAATCACTTTCAAACAGTAGATGAAATAAATAAGGAATGCATTGACGAAACCTTGGATCTTCTGCATATAATCTTAGAGTCCGGTATTCAGCTGCAGGAATTTGAACTGGTCGATCATCATATCGTCCACCACAACCTGTTGGAAATAATTGTGGAAAACAACGAGCTTCCAAACTTTCTTCCCATACACTAATGGGACTTCCTTTTGCTGCTTTCATTTGAAACAAGTCAATTGCATTTCCCATTACTTCTTTGGAATGCAAAGGATGAACAGTATAATGTTCATATATTTCTTCAGTTCTAGACACATCAACTTTTTCAATTTGACCAACTGAAGAATCACTATCTTCTTCTGTAGCTGTTTCCTCTACTCCAACACTTACATTTTTGTAGTACTCATTGTTTTTAACTAAATACAACGTTGCCTTCTTGACTTTTTTAACATCCACTAAATCTTGCCAAATTTTCTTACTCTTTGTTGGAACCCCATTAACTAGAATAACTAAAGGATCTTCTTCTACTCTTTCTACACCAATTGTATTAATATTTTTCTTTACATCTAGAGGCAAATAAACAACTCTTCCCTTTAATCCTCTCAGTAAATCTGATGGAGGCAATTTCCCTGTCTTAGGCTCCATGCGTACAATAGCCTGAAAAGGATGGACACATTGAATCAAAATAGATTCATAAGTATTTAGATCCATCAATTCAGAAGGAATATCTATCAACTGAAGATTATTATAAACTGCTCTTGCAGGCATTCTATTTTCATTTAATTTTTTCAAACAATAATTGCAAATACGCTGATCCAAACTCAAATCAAATGAATTCTCCACCAACAAATAACTTACAAAATCCTCCCATTCACTATTATTTTCCAATTCACTTTTTGCATATAAATCAACTAACCTAGTCTGAATTTTATAATGAGTCCGTCGACAACACACACAAGTTACATTAGGCCTCTCACTTGATTTCACCTTAAACTTGATAATTTCCTCATCAAACTTTTCAATACTTGAAATTTGTCCATTATCTTCTGCATTACCATCCATTACTATATCTATTTCTACACTGTCCTCTTTGTTCCCAAAATAACAAAACTCAATTTCTTCACAAATAGTCTTCACATCCACTTCAGATCCATGCAAAAGAGCACTATTTAACTGTTTAAGCTTAAGTGCAGGACTTTTTGCATAATACAACTTCCTCACTAATTTCCTTACGTTATTATGATGCACGGCTAACATCCTAAAATGATGAAAAACACTCCGACAAACTTTTCTAGAAAGACATGCTAGTGAATGCCCTTGCAAACCTGTGCTTTCTCTCACTCTGCAAGGATCTAACTCTTGCAGGATCTTCATTTTTTGTTTGAGACTTTTTTTACTATATGTACGTAAGAAATTTCGAAGCAAATCAATTGATTCCTGTCGCACACTACAAATACTACTGCATTTCCATGTGTACACTGGACCCTTAGTACGTCTCCCTAAAACTTCATCAGCTAACACCTCTTCTGCATCTCTAGATACAAGTTTCTCTTTTTCCATCACACAACTATCTTTCACCTCATATGCATGACCACTGGTGTCAACTGCATGCACCAAATCATTTTCCTGAAAGTAACTCTCCTCATTAAAAAAAGGCTCAGAACTTGAACTATGCATCCATTCACCAGAAAATACTTCACAAAAATTACTCCGATTAATAATTCTTTTCCATCTACTGTTCGATTTGAAAACATCCATTGCCTTATTAAGTATCCTAATTCTATTGATTATTAAAATAAATAATTTTTTCTTAACTTCAAAAGCCTGATCAACAATCTTTTCTACACTTTTCTTTTTCTTGTAAAAAGCAGCTTTTAGTTTACTTTTCGTATCATTTTTTAGCAAATTTAAAACTACCCTATTGCGAAACATTCGCCTACGAATGTCCCTAAAAACATTTACCCTTCTATTGCTAACCATTCTCTTCTCTCCTGGTCCAATGGAAACATTTTTTGTGGGCTTCTCTTTCCTTTTTACATTTGTTGACTTTTTCTGTATATTCACATTAGCAATTTCATTTTTTTTCCTACGACATATGTTGCGAAGAAAGGGCTTAATTGGCTTACCAGAAGCTTTTCTGGTGTTTTTTGAAGTACTTGTTGAAGAGGATTCCATAAAGTCTGTTGTTGATGTTCTCCTTTTCCGTATGGTATTTTTGATATTTCTTTGCCTTGATGGCATTTTTGCTTCCTTTTCAGAAGTTGATTTGAATCTGTTGTTCTGTTAAAAAAACACATTAAAGACCACTATTAGCAAACAACAAAGTAATGTTAAAAAGCAAACAATATAAACAATAAATTGCAACATATTTAAGTTTATACAATAGCAACTCATGGCTTTATTTTTAAAGGCCTTGCCCCACCAGTGCGTCACTTATTACCCATGTTTAAAGTGATGCATCAGCTGCACATGGCATTCATAAATAAGGGCCAAATGCAAATACCAATCAATTGCACCCAAAAATCGATTTTTGAATAACATGTAAGAAACACTGCGCAGAACCTATGTACAACCACTCAATATCATCAAACAAAGTCAGGGCCTTATTTATGAAAGCCTTGCGCCACCAGTGCGTCACTTATTACCCATGTTTAAAGTCATGCATCAGCTGCAGATGGCAATCATAAAAAAGGGCCAAATGCATATACCAATCAATTGCACCCAAAAATCGATTTTTGAATAACATGTAAGAAACACTGCACAGAACCTATGTACAACCACTCAATATCATCAAACAAAGTCAGGGTCTGATTTATAAAGGCCTTGCGCCACCAGTGCATCACTTATTACCCATGTTTAAAGTGATGCATCAGCTGCACATGGCATTCATAAATAAGGGCCAAATGCATATACCAATCAATTGCACCCAAAAATCGATTTTTGAATAACATATAAGAAACACTGCGCAGAACCTAAGTACAACCACTCAATATCATCAAACAAAGTCAGGGTCTGATTTATAAAGGCCTTGCGCCACCAGTGCATCACTTATTACCCATGTTTAAACTGATGCATCAGCTGCACATGGCATTCATAAATAAGGGCCAAATGCATATACCAATCAATTGCACCAAAAAATCGATTTTTGAATAACATGTAAGAAACACTGCGCAGAACCTATGTACAACCACTCAATATCATCAAACAAAGTCAGGGTCTGATTTATAAAGGCCTTGCACCACCAGTGCATCACTTATTACCCATGTTTAAAGTGATGCATCAGCTGCACATGGCATTCATAAATAAGGGCCAAATGCATATACCAATCAATTGCACCCAAAAATCGATTTTTGAATAACATATAAGAAACACTGCGCAGAACCTAAGTACAACCACTCAATATCATCAAACAAAGTCAGGGTCTGATTTATAAAGGCCTTGCGCCACCAGTGCATCACTTATTACCCATGTTTAAAGTGATGCATCAGCTGCACATGGCATTCATAAATAAGGGCCAAATGCATATACCAATCAATTGCACCCAAAAATCGATTTTTGAATAACATATAAGAAACACTGCGCAGAACCTAAGTACAACCACTCAATATCATCAAACAAAGTCAGGGTCTGATTTATAAAGGCCTTGCGCCACCAGTGCATCACTTATTACCCATGTTTAAACTGATGCATCAGCTGCACATGGCATTCATAAATAAGGGCCAAATGCATATACCAATCAATTGCACCAAAAAATCGATTTTTGAATAACATGTAAGAAACACTGGGCAGAACCTATGTACAACCACTCAATATCATCAAACAAAGTCAGGGTCTGATTTATAAAGGCCTTGCACCACCAGTGCATCACTTATTACCCATGTTTAAAGTGATGCATCAGCTACACATGGCATTCATAAATAAGGGCCAAATGCATATACCAATCAATTGCACCCAAAAATCGATTTTTGAATAACATGTAAGAAACACTGCGCAGAACCTATGTACAACCACTCAATATCATCAAACAAAGTCAGGGTCTGATTTATAAAGGCCTTGCGCCACCAGTGCATCACTTATTACCCATGTTTAAAGTGATGCATCAGCTGCACATGGCATTCATAAATAAGGGCCAAATGCATATACCAATCAATTGCACCCAAAAATCGATTTTTGAATAACATGTAAGAAACACTGGGCAGAACCTATGTACAACCACTCAATATCATCAAACAAAGTCAGGGCCTTATTTATGAAAGCCTTGCGCCACCAGTGCGTCACTTATTACCCATGTTTAAAGTCATGCATCAGCTGCACATGGCAATCATAAAAAAGAGCCAAATGCATATACCAATCAATTGCACCCAAAAATCGATTTTTGAATAACATGTAAGAAACACTGCACAGAACCTATGTACAACCACTCAATATCATCAAACAAAGTCAGGGTCTGATTTATAAAGGCCTTGCGCCACCAGTGCATCACTTATTACCCATGTTTAAAGTGATGCATCAGCTGCACATGGCATTCATAAATAAGGGCCAAATGCATATACCAATCAATTGCACCCAAAAATCGATTTTTGAATAACATATAAGAAACACTGCGCAGAACCTAAGTACAACCACTCAATATCATCAAACAAAGTCAGGGTCTGATTTATAAAGGCCTTGCGCCACCAGTGCATCACTTATTACCCATGTTTAAACTGATGCATCAGCTGCACATGGCATTCATAAATAAGGGCCAAATGCATATACCAATCAATTGCACCAAAAAATCGATTTTTGAATAACATGTAAGAAACACTTCGCAGAACCTATGTACAACCACTCAATATCATCAAACAAAGTCAGGGTCTGATTTATAAAGGCCTTGCACCACCAGTGCATCACTTATTACCCATGTTTAAACTGATGCATCAGCTGCACATGGCATTCATAAATAAGGGCCAAATGCATATACCAATCAATTGCACCAAAAAATCGATTTTTGAATAACATGTAAGAAACACTTCGCAGAACCTATGTACAACCACTCAATATCATCAAACAAAGTCAGGGTCTGATTTATAAAGGCCTTGCACCACCAGTGCATCACTTATTACCCATGTTTAAACTGATGCATCAGCTGCACATGGCATTCATAAATAAGGGCCAAATGCATATACCAATCAATTGCACCCAAAAATCGATTTTTGAATAACATGTAAGAAACACTGCGCAGAACCTATGTACAACCACTCAATATCATCAAACAAAGTCAGGGTCTGATTTATAAAGGCCTTGCGCCACCAGTGCATCACTTATTACCCATGTTTAAAGTGATGCATCAGCTGCACATGGCATTCATAAATAAGGGCCAAATGCATATACCAATCAATTGCACCCAAAAATCGATTTTTGAATAACATGTAAGAAACACTGCGCAGAACCTAAGTACAACCACTCAATATCATCAAACAAAGTCAGGGTCTGATTTATAAAGGCCTTGCGCCACCAGTGCATCACTTATTACCCATGTTTAAAGTGATGCACTAGCTGCACATGGCAATCATAAAAAAAGCCAAATAAAAATACAATTCATTTGCACCCAAAATCGATTTTTGAATAACATGTAAGAAACACTGCGCAGGACTTATATACTAACATACAATTTCACTTCTAAAACATAACTATCTGCTTCCAAATATTCTCCATAGAGCAAATAAATCTTTATCTAAATTAAATGAATCATTACTTACCTTTACAAATGCTTTTGGAGATTGAAAACAGTGTCAGACACACACACCAATTTTTCTTTAGCAGAGGAAAAGGTGTGCTCTCAATACACTGAAACCAAGACTGGCATAGAAAATCTCTATCTTTGTACACATATGCCTTAATTCAACCAATGAAAACTCTTCCCTCACTATTTTCAAACCAACACCCATCCCCCTCTCAAACCTTTCTATCTGTTACCATAGCAACTCCCTCCTAACTGAACTGTAAGGTTCAAAAGTTTATCTTACAATGTTGCAAATTAACTCAGCAAGGATGTTTGACCTCTCAATACAGCAGCCTATACAGGGTATTTTTGCTTTTGGTGACTTTTTTTAAACCATTCAAATTGCTTCTTTCACACAACATAACCATGCACCCTAACTTTCAGTTTTCAACTATCTGAATCCACCAATCATTGCTTGTGATTCAAGAGCAGAGAAACTCCACAATTATTTTTTTGTAAACTCCTACTGTTCCAACTGCCATTTCATTCCCACACTTCATCTGACTGGACCAGAACCTTCTCACATCATGTACTCTGTTTGGATTATTGGACATAGCTACATCCACTGGGCTCAAAGGTATGCAGCTAGCAGAAATTTTCATAACCTTGATTTATCAAATGTGGAAATCAAGTGGATTGGCCACAGAGGATTAAAATGTCACCAATTGATACAATTGGTGAAAACCTTTTTGCATCTGCCAGAACCTGACCTGTTAATTGTGCACTGTGGAGGTAATGATTTGGGCACATTAACTGGAGTAGGTCTGGAAATGCTTTTAAAGGACACCTTTCATCAATTGATGATACTTTTTCCCCACACTGCCTTGGTATATTCCAATATATGCCAAAGACAGAAATGGAACTGGTCCAACCAATTTGGTCCACAATTTGAGAAAGCACGGAAACATGTAAATAAATCTGTTTCTGCTTACATGAGAGACTATGGAATGGGTTCAATATACAATAATAACTTGCGTTACAACATGCAAGACATCTACAGAGGAGATGGAGTGCACTTCTCAGATGAGGGGAATAGAATATTCCTCCTGAATTTAAGAATGTGTATTGGAACCTACTTGTAGGTACCTAAATCAACCACAGAACCCAAAAGCTCTTCTCAGAGCTACCCTACCTCTGATCATTCAAAGCGTTTATTTTTTTTCTAACTTTTTTCACTATTTTTCACCAAAGTACGCTTTCGGGTACGCTTAAGGGTGCGCGCACCGGGCGCTCCCCCCGTGGAAAATTAATTTTTTTTTTTTTTTTTTACCGTTTATGAGCCTCCTAAGCCCCCCTCAGAAAACCTAGAGGGTCAAGAAGTCTCTACAGTGCCCCCTTCTACCCATACCGAACATTGTTTACCCTCCATCTTGTGTCTCGATTGTACCGAAACACAAAATGGAGGACTCCCGTTACGCTGCCGGTGCGCGCACCGGAGCGCGCACCAGTAAGCGCACAATAAAAAAAGGTGGGAAAGTAATTAACGGAAAACCCAATGGAGACACTTTCATCAAATATAGAATACGCCCTACTACATAGCAGTCCCTACCATTTGCCCAAATTTGGTGAAATTCCATTGAGACATTTAGGCTACAGCCCTGTCTAAATATCCTGAGGTAAATTACATGACAAAAACACACTTGTAATGTTAGAATTTACAACCAATTAAAAAATATCTTTCATTTTCTACGATTATTTCCTGACGTTTGATTGGTTAAGTACAAGAATATATATAAAAGAAGAGAGGGAAACACAGCCATTTTGACTACTGCTTCCAGAAGTACATTTGAAAACAAATTTCACTGACAACTTCAACTGATTTCTCTAAGGTAAGTTGTTATTATGGAAGTATATTGTACACTTTAAGTTAATTTCTGAAAAAATATTCTGTTAGTGATATGCTATCCCTCTTTAATAGTTAGAGATAGAGATAGACTTCTCTGTAATAGTTATGGATTGAGTTAGGCTTCTCTGGTATACAGTACCCTAACTCTACTAATATAGTTAATTTGTATGCAATTTTCAGAAAGAAAATGGAAGGAGAAAATCAGGCAAATGATACTTCTATCAAAGTAAAGGTGGAAAAACCAGAAGATCAAAAAAAAGAAGTTGATTTCATGGATGACTCTTTGGATGAACAGTTTATAGAATGTTTGGAAGAAATGGAATCATGTACATATAATTATGAGGAAATTCCGGACAATATTATGTTAGAAATTTTATTAAATTATGAAAAAGAATCAGAGGAATAAATTTATCTTTAATAATTTCAAATTGTTTCAGACAATATTCTTTTTTATATGTAATTCATAAAGTATTACCAAAAATGTTTAAAATATAAAGTGAGACTTATAGTATACTGTTCAACTATTTTTCTGTTACATAGTAAGTTTACTCATAGTTACTACCTTTCTCCCACTATATTATCTCATATGAATATTTTACGAATGTATGATTAAACAACTACCTTTTATATAACGAATGCCTAAAGCACGAAGGCTAAACAACGACCAAAGCCAAACAACTATGTACTTAACCACGACTTACTGAACCACGAAAATGAATCTATTGGCATATACTCTGAATCTACCACTACGTTCACAACAATGCATGTTTGAAACACGATCCCAAAAATGCAATTTATTTAAATTAAACAACACTTCTATTAAAAACTATTTTTTTGTGTTCAAATCATTTTTATTAGAGAATAACAAGAAGTGAAAAAAAAGGGCAGGAGTGCATCAATGATACATATATTAAAAACTATTTTTAATAAAGAATCTAGTGCCTCTACTGTTCCCGACATGCCCAGGGACTCGCACTGAAGCAATGTATTGCTTCAAATCAACCCTTTTCAAAGAAAACACAGCGACGCTTTTGCCATTACTAATTGTGTCACCCCTTTCCGAAAATTCTTATCTTGGAAATTGGGTCATCGCTGGTCATTAAATTGATATTTGTTAATTGCGTGCTGTCCAAATAAGCGAGTGTGTAATTTTAACCGTGCCGTGTCAAGTTACATCCAGCCACTAGATGTCAGTTTTGCCAAAATTACTGTACACCTGCTGTTTATTTGCAGCTAGAAGCGTCTGCTTGTAATTAGTCCAGTTTCAGTTTTTGCACTCGGTCGGGGTTTTAAACTCAAGGTCATGAACATGGACATACTTTTTAGCCTCCTACCCTTGTCACATACTTTAAATAAATACAGATGGCTCACTTAATTGTCGTGCTTGCTTTTAAAAAGATGTTCATATTTTAGTAAACATGATAATGTTGAATTATTTAATTCAACCAATTACACTAATATGATCTGTTGAAACCGTTTACCATATTTGTGTACTTATAAATACACTTGCCTCTGAAAATTCGTTCTAAATGAAGTATTAAGGAGGTCGTGGTTCAGGTCAAGTAGTGGTTAATGAGGTCGTGGTTCAGGTACAGGTCGTTGTTTATGATTCGTTGTTAAGCCCACTCGTTGTTAGATATTCGTTATTAAGGTTGTTTCCCATATTTTACACCTCATTTTCATAAGTGAGCAGGATAGACTACTCATGATCCCCTAGAAATTCTCAGGGAGTGCTTAAAAGATCTGTTTCTCCTTTCCAGACAGACTATGTTATGAATTCCATATACCACAAAAACATACAATAACAACATGCAAGATATCTACAGAGCAGATGGTGTACATTAAATGAAAGTCTCTGCATTGGTACCTACATGTAGGTACTTACATAAAATAAAAAAAAACAATTAATAAACATACAATTTTTTAAAGTGATTATTTTTCCATAGTACCCTCCTTGGAGCGCTTCCCGGTGCGCGCACCGGGCGCTTCCCCCGCGAAAAACGCAAAAAAAAAATTTTTTTTTGAGGCCCCGCGGGGCCCTTTAATGGCCTCCATATCAAACCTAGGGGGTCAGGGGGGGTCTACCCTGCCCCCTTATAGTCAATTCCCCCCTTTGTTTTTGCCACCTCTTATGACTAGATTTTACCGATAGACAAGATGGCGGCCGCTCCGGACTGTTTAGAATGTTTACAGACAACTGACAGCCAATCAGCTTTCTGCGCGCAAGTCGCGTGTCGCGCCCGGTGCGCTCCCCGGTGCGCGTACCGGAGCGCGGCTACAGATATATATATTTTTTTGAACGTTAATTACTCAAAATCCACTGGAGCACATATCTTGAGACATAGCAAAGGCACATCGGGCTACCAGTCCCTACAATTTTGCCAAGTTTGGTGGAAATCCATTCAGCCGTTCGGGCTAAAAGTGAAATTGACCGCCCTATGGAAATTAACATGGGGAAAACGCGTTTTGGGACCCCCCTTTCATCTCGGCCCCCGCTTGACGAATCCCCCCCAAACTTTCAAGGAAGGACCGGAGCTCGACGAGGCCATTTTCAGGAAATTTTCAGGCAGATTCGTCAACCGGTGCCAAAGTTATTCCAAATAGAATTTTCAGATTTAACATTGAAAAAAATCCTAACTATAACTACCTACTGGCGACCGCCAGTAGGTAATATATATATATATATATATATATATATATATATATTCTCCACCAAAGCGATCCCCAGGCTCTATGAGCTCAACTGTGGGTGCTGTGCAAAGGAGCCGGATCAGGGCCCAATCAACAATTTTCTCACCAAGGATGCGGCACTCAGCGTTTGTAAGTTTTAAACAGCTTATACTTTATTTCTCCAGCTCGGACCAACGCCATCACAGGCTTTGTTCACGGTAAGTGAGCTTTTTTCTATGCAGACTGTAAATCGAACATCGTACCATAGGGTACTATACCCAGATAAAAGACTAATGTTTGACAATTTGATATACTGACACAAATCTCTATTAGAATTGTTATTCATGCTAGGAGTAGCGAGAGATGATATATGTCGGGAGATTATCAATGGTTAATGAGAATAATGCTGTGTTGGAAATGGGTACTATACCCGACACACAAGAAAATGTCTACATATGATGATAATATGAGACCTTAAGCATGATGTGCGCGTAAAGCAGAGCGTGTGTATTAAGAACTGTAAATATTATGATTATACGTTGCAATTTGCAATTGAAATATAATTAACTACTAGTCCCATAATGCACCATAACTGTCTAAATTGGGATAAATAGTGGGCATAGAAAAAAGCTCACTTACCGTGAACAAAGCCTGTGATGGCTGAAACGCGTTGGTCCGAGCTGGGGAAATAAAGTATAAGCTGTTTAAAACTTACAAACGCTGAGTGCCGCATCCTTGGTGAAAAAAAAAAAAAAAATGTATATATATATATATATATATATATATATATATATATATATATATATATACATATATGTATATATTACCTACTGGCAGTCACCAGTAGGTAGTTATAGTTAGGATTATTTTGTATAGGGAATTCGCAACATTCTATTGGGAATAACTTTGTTGCCGGTTGAGGAATCTGCCTGAAAATTTCCTCACATTTGCCTCACGGCACTCCGCTCCTTCCCTGAAAGTTTGGGGGGATTCGTCAAGCGGGGGCTGAGATAAAAGGGGGGTCCCAAAACGTGTTTTCCCCATGTTAATTTCCATAGGGCGGTTGAACTCACTTTTAGCCCGAACGGCTGAATGGATTTCCACCACACTTGGCAAAATTGTAGGGACTGGTAGCCCGATGTGCCTTTGCTATATCTCAAGATATGTGCTCCAGTGGATTTTGAGTAATTTAGGTTAAAAAAAATATATATATCTATAAGTGCGCCCCAGTACGCGCACCGGGTGTGCTCCAGCGCCCTACGCGAGTTCGCACGCGGGAAGCTGATTGGCTCTCGGGTGTCTGTCAACATTCCAAACAGTCCGGAGCGGCCGCCATCGTGTGTCTCAGTGGGATCGAGACACAAGAGGTGGCAAAAACAAAGGGGGAAATGACCAAAAGGGGGCAGAGTAGACCCCCCTGACCCCCTAGGTTTGATGTGGGGGCCATAAAAGGGCCCCGCGGGGCAAAAAAAAAGTCTTTTTTTCTTTCGATTTGCGCGGGGGGAGCGCCCGGTACGTGCACCGGGGAGCGTACCATAGGGAAAAAACAATGACAGAGTTTTTAAAAAATGTAGCCTTTTTTTATAAATTGGAGGTAGTTCTAAAAAGAACTGTTTTTTTTCTTCTTATTGTTGTTTTATATTTTTTATTGTTTTTCTGAACATTTTGTACTTTATTTGGCTTTTATGAACAATTTTATATTTTTTTTGTTATTTTTAAGGGGAGAAACAAAAAACAGGGAATTGTAAACGGCTCAACTGGAGCAAAAAAAAAACAGGAACAAATTAAGGTTTTTTGGGGAAATTGTGGTTGTCACCAGCACGGTTGATGAGTTTTATGCTTTGCTCACCATAGGTAATTGTTTTACCACAAAATATACAACTGATTTTGTATTGTCCAAACTGGGGTTGTATGTTTGGGACCATCTCCCTTGTCTCTGGACCCGATGGAGTGGGTTGCTTACTTTTGGAGGTGCTGGGTGAAGATTGGGGATGGTTTCTGGCCAGGCAAGTAACCCTTGGCGCATTTACTTTTTTGAGGTCCTTTGGGATTGAAAAAAACTCCCAGATAATGTGCTGCTTTGGCCTATATGGGGTATTATCTTCTGGCAGGAACATCCTTCTCTCCTCCTCCTCCTCCTCCTCCTCCTCTTATTCATCTCCACCATTGTGGTGTTGTGGTGGTCCTCTTGGTGGTGGTGGTGGGGGTGGTGGCTGAGATGCTCCTGCTGCTACTGAAGCCATTTCTGAGTACAAATTAGTAATAGCTCTGGAAACAGGTCTTCCTCACTCAAAGTACAAAGTGAGAATGAGGAAAAAAGGTGGGGGCTTTCATCATTAGGAAAAAAAAAACTGTCCTGAACCAATGAAAAGTGTTATTTTCAGGTCACATGACCAGGGCTTTCATCATTTGGAAACCAAAACTGTCCTGAACCAATAAAAAGTGTTATTTTTAGGTCACATTACCCGACGCGCTTACGCTACGCGCCCCGGGGCTCGTGTCGCGTAAGCGCGTCGGATGGTTACGTAGCGCGATCGTATACGCTCGAGTGCTTCCGGGTGCGCTTACGCCCTGCGTATCACGCGGACGCGGCTACACGATACATCACCATGATGTTTTCGTTCGCGGCAATACCGCTAACGGGACGCTCACCGGTACGTGCCCCGGGGCGCGCCGCAAAACTGCGCTTACCAGTGCACTCACCGGGGCGCGCACCGGGAGCGCTCCAGGGCAAAAAAAACCAAAAACCATGAACAATATACATAAAAAAACATAGTAATACATAAATATACAATATAGGATTCATTATAAAAAATATTACATTTCATACCTATAGAAATTTGCTATTAAAAAACCTTTGAAATTCACTGAAAAAAACATAAGTTTGAGGCCCTATATATAGTTAGGAATTAGCATTTAAAAAACCTATGACATTCACTGAAAAAAACCATAGGTTTCACACCAGTTATAGTTAGGAATTAGCATTTAAAAAAACCTATGAAATTCACTGAAAAAACCATAGGTTTCAAACCAGTTATAGTTAGGAATTAGCATTTAAAAAGCCTATTAAATTCTCTGTCACTGTGACAAAATGTCACTGACCATGTCATGAGTGATGTAATATGTGACGTCATCAGCAGTGCATTGCACGCGCAAGTGATAGTGAGTCCAACTAACTATAACGTGGGAATTTCAATGGTTTTATGTCAGTAAAATTTCCAGCTAACTATAACTGGTGTGAAACCTATGTTTTTTTCAGTGAATATATATATATATATATATATATATATATATATATATATATATATATATATATGTGTGCATATGTAAATATACACACACACACATTCAGTTACATTTCTTCAATGAATGTTTTTTGGCACTTTGATTGTCGACCTGATATCTTGTAATTGGAAACTAGGAACTATCACTGTCAATGTCCAGGATATGCGTTGACAGTGGAGAGACAACAGCAGTCACTGGTGCATCAGAACAAGTCTCTCCTTGAACATGTAGAGCTCATAAATGATGAGTTAAACCTCGAAAGGGAGAAGAGTTTCTGGTAATAAACTTTCCAGGGTGTTGGGCAGTCACCATGTGTCCCTTCCTAGACACCACTTTAAAAAAAGGTTCTGCAATAAATGGAGCATCAGATTTTCTTTTCTGCATCTGCTGTGTGAGTACTCGATCTCCTCTCTTAAAGATGATGTTCATAGAATATCTTTTGTCAGCATATGCTTTCATCTTTTGTTTATGAACCACGTCCTTCACACAATCTGAGTTCTTGTCTTTCTCTCTCTGATTGGTCGACTGAGATACCTTGGTTGTCATTGCTCTCTCAAACGTCAATGTTGCAGAACTTTCACCTGTGGTCAAGTGAAGTGTTAAACGATAATCTATTAGGTTAGAAGTTAAGGCAGTTTTTAGATTGAGCTTTTCAGGATAGCACACAGCATGGCTTTCTTTAGTGTATTCATAAAGAACAAACCATGTCCATTGGTGTGCGGTCACAGAGGTGTGCTCTTCTGATGCTTTACCTTCAGATGCTTTAAGAAATCCTTGAACTCTCAACTGCTAAAAGGTGGGCCATTGTTAGGTTTTAGTATGGCTGGAACACCCTATGCCGCAAAGTTGCCATCTAGTCTCTGAATGACCTGGTCTTAAGTGGAAGATGAGAGATCCTCAATTAACGGAAATCGGGAGTCTTCATCCACAATCACCATCAGGTGATGTCCATCGTCAAGTACACTGAAAACCTGATAGCTACACTTTCCCAGGCATGCTTCGGGAGTTCTAACATGTTTAACCCCTTCGCTGCTAGTCCGTTTCCCCTCCTGTGCTAAGCCTTTTTTGGGCTATTTGGGGTAGTGCGCGCTTAGGCCCCTGTAACTTTTTGACCACATAAGGTATCCAAGGCAATTTTGTGTCATTTTCTTCAAACATCATGGGGATTCTAAAAGTACCCAGGGTTTGTGTATTCCCTTAGAGGGGTCCCTGAAATTAGCCAAAATACAGCACAATGTTGTTGTTTTGTTTAAAATGGTAAAAACAGGCTACAAATGAAAGCGTCTAGGCTTTTCCCTGCAAATGTTATAAAAAAAAGGTGTGTGGGGCTGAAGTCACCATTTACCCAGCTTTTAGGGAATGACAGACTTTTGTTAGAAACCAACATTTTTTACACAGTTTTGACATTTTTTGGGACATAGCCTATTTTTGCTATTGTTTGTGCTTTCAACCTCCTTCCAGTTAATGGTACAAATGAGTGTGAAAGCAATAATGGATCCTGGAATGCAATACATTTTAGGAAAGTAAATAGAATTCTGAATTTACCAAGGGGTCATTTGTGTAGATCCATCAACGTTTTTTTTTATAGAAACTAACAGTTAAATATTGTAAAAATTGACAATTAGTTGAAAAAAACAGCATTTTGTGTTAATGTTTTCACCAGTAACTTCTTGTAATTATGACAGATCTTTGAAAACAATATACAGTTACATCCACTGGACATTCCTGGTTGTGGGGATATATATGACTTTTAGGTTCACCGAGAACCAGACGAACCCAGAGTCAAAAACTGAGCAGCAATTTGCAAGGGCTTTTTATTATTTACCGGGTATATAGCCATTACTGTGGGAAAATGTATAAATGGAAAAATCGGTATGAAAGACACCTATGTATTTCTGAAATGGGATCTAATTATAGAGTTTAGAAACAGTACATATTTGCACATTTTCGAAATTTGGAATACTCATACTAGCATGAGAATTATTGGTCATTTTTCAAAATGACTTCTTTTTTACACAATGCCTTTCATTTGGAAGGCAAAAATGCATCAAAAATCAATAGGTAATAACAGTTTCTTTACAACTATGAATTACCCAGATTCTCCTGATAAAAATGGTACCTCGCTTGTGTGCGTAGGCATAGTGCCCATGACAGGAAATGGCTCAAAACCCAACGTGAACACACCACATTTTCACAATGAAAATTTACCCTTTTTTTGCAAAGTGTCTAGCTGTAGTTTTTGAACACTAGCTCTGCCGCCACCTAGGGAAACCTAGCAAACCTATACATTTTTAAAAACTATACACCATGGGGAATCCAGTATGGGGTAATTTGACTGCCTCCCACCAGGTTATTTTGCCCAGAATCCCTTTCAAACCTAAACAATTGAAAAAAAAACCACACACATTTTCCCCACATTTCTCTGGTGGAAAGTCCTGGAATCTGTGTGGATCCACAAATTCCATGCACCCCGCGTTCCCCAAAGTCTTACTAGAAAAATGGTACCTCACTTGTGTGGGTCGACCTAACGCATGCAACAGGAAACATCACAAAACGCAATGTGGTCACACCTCAATTTCGCAGTGAAAAATGACCCTGTTTTGGCAAAGTGCCTAGCTGTAGTTTTTCAAGCCTAGCTCTGCCGGCACCAAGGGAAACCTAGCAACACTATACATTTTTGAAAACTAAACACCCAGGGTAATCTAGGATGGGGTGACTTGACTGCCTCCCACCAGGTTTTGATACCCAGAATCCCTTGCGAACCTAAACAATTGTCCAAAAAAACTAATTTTCCACACATTTCTGTGGTGGAAAGTTCTGGAATCTGCGTGGATCCACACATTTCCACCAACCCCGCATTCCCCAAAGTCTTATGAGAAAAATGGTATCTCACTTGCGTGGGTCGGCCTAGTGCCTGCGACAGGGAACGGCGCAAAACACAACGTGGTTACACCTCAATTTCGCAGTGAAAAATGACCCTTTTTTGGCAAAGTACCTAGCTGTAGTTTTTGAACCCTAGCTCTGCCGGCACTTAGGGAAACCTAGCAAACCTTCACAGTTATGAAAACTAGACACCGAGGGAAATCCAGGATGGGGTGACTTGACTCCAACCCACCAGGTTTTGTTACCCAGAATCCATTACAAACTGAAAACATTGTCCCAAAAAACACATTTTCTCCATATTCCTGTGGTGGAAAGTTCTAGAATCTGCGTGGATCCACAAATTTCTACCCTCCCCGCAGTTCTCAAAGTCTTACAGGAAAAATGGTACCCCATTTGTGTGGGTAGGCCTAGTGCCTACGACAGGAAACGGCGCAAAACACAACGTGGTTACACCTCAATTTCGCAGTGAAAAATGACCCTTTTTTGGCAAAGTACCTAGCTGTAGTTTTTGAACCCTAGCTCTGCCGGCACTTAGGGAAACCTAGCAAACCTTCACAGTTATGAAAACTAGACACCGAGGGAAATCCAGGATGGGGTGACTTGACTCCAACCCACCAGGTTTTGTTACCCAGAATCCCTTACAAACCGAAAACATTGTCCCAAAAAACACATTTTCTCCATATTCCTGTGGTGGAAAGTTCTAGAATCTGCAATGATCCACAAATTTCTACCCTCCCCGCAGTTCTCAAAGTCTTACAGGAAAAATGGTACCCCATTTGTGTGGGTACGCCTAGTGCCTACAACAGGAAACTGCGCAAAACGCAATCATGGGAATGTCTATGAAATCAAAACGCAACCTGGTCACACCTCAATTTCTCAATGCAAAATGTTTTTGGCCAAGTGCCTAGCTGTAGTTTTTTGACCAAAGCTCTGCTGGCACCTAGGGAAACCTAGCAAACCTATACAGTTTTGATAACTAGACACCTAGGGGAATCCAGGATGTGGTGACTTGACTACCTCGCACCAGGTTTTGTTATCCAGATTCCATTTAAAACCTAAAACATTGTCCAAAAAAACACATTTTCGCCACATTTCTGTGGTGGAAAGTTCTGGAATCTTCGTGGATCCACAAATTTCTACCCACCCCGTGTTCCCCAAAGTCTTCCACGAAAAATGGTACCTCACTTGTGTGGTTCAGCCCTGTGCCCGCAACAGGAAATGGCGCAAAACGCAACGTGGTCTCACCTCAATTTCGCAGTGAAAAAGGACCCTTTTTTGGCAAAGTGCCTAGCTGTAGTTTTTTAACTCTAGCTCTGCCGGCACCTAGGGAAATCTAGCAAACCTAAACATTTTTTAAAACTATACACCCTGGGGAATCCAGGATAGGGTGACTTGACAGCCTCCCACCAGGTTCTGTTACCCAGAATCCCTTGCAAACCTAAAACATTGTCACAAAAAAGAATTCTCCACACATTTCCGGGAAAGTTCTGGAATCTGCGTGGATCCACAAAATTCCACCCACCCCGCATTCCCCAAAGTCTTAGGAGAAAAATGGTACCTCATTTGTGTGGGTCGGCCTAGTGCCTGCGACAGGGAACGGCGCAAAATGCAACGTTGTCACACCTCAATTTCGCAGTGAAAAATCACCCTTTTTTGGCAAAGTGCCTAACTGTAGTTTTTGAACCCTAGCTCTGCTGGCACTTAGGGAAACCTAGCAAACCTTTACAGTTTTTGAAAACTAGACACCCAGGGAAATCCAGGATGAGGTGACTTGACTGCAACCCACCAGGTTATGTTACCCAGAATCCTTTGCAAACCTAAGAAATTGTCCAAAAAAACACATTTTCCCCATATTCCTGTGGTGGAAAGTTCTAGAATCTGTGTGGATCCACATATTTCTACCCGCCCGCATTCCCCAAAGTCTTACGAGAAAAATGGTACCTCACTTGTGTGGGTCCGCCTAGTGCCTGCGACAGGAAACAGCTCAAAATGCAATGTGGTCACACCTCAGTTTCGAAATGCAAAATGACCCTTTTTTGGCCAAGTGCCTAGCTGTAGTTCTTTTACTCTAGCTCTGCCGGCACCTAGGGAAACCTAGCAAACCTATACAGTTTTGAAAACTAGACACCCAGGTGAATCCAGGATGGGGTGACCTGACTGCCTCCCAACAGGTTCTGTTACCCAGAATACCTTGCAAACCTAAACAGTTGTCACAAAAAAGAATTCTCCACACATTTCCGGGAAAGTTCTGGAATCTGCGTGGATCCACAAAATTCCACCCACCCCGCATTCCCCAAAGTCTTAGGAGAAAAATGGTACCTCATTTGTGTGGGTCGGCCTAGTGCCTGCGACAGGGAACGGCGCAAAATGCAACGTGGTCACACCTCAATTTCGCAGTGAAAAATCACCCTTTTTTGGCAAAGTGCCTAACTGTAGTTTTTGAACCCTAGCTCTGCTGGCACTTAGGGAAACCTAGCAAACCTTTACAGTTTTTGAAAACTAGACACCCAGGGAAATCCAGGATGAGGTGACTTGACTGCAACCCACCAGGTTATGTTACCCAGAATCCTTTGCAAACCTAAGAAATTGTCCAAAAAAACACATTTTCCCCATATTCCTGTGGTGGAAAGTTCTAGAATCTGTGTGGATCCACATATTTCTACCCGCCCGCATTCCCCAAAGTCTTACGAGAAAAATGGTACCTCACTTGTGTGGGTCCGCCTAGTGCCTGCGACAGGAAACAGCTCAAAATGCAATGTGGTCACACCTCAGTTTCGAAATGCAAAATGACCCTTTTTTGGCCAAGTGCCTAGCTGTAGTTCTTTTACTCTAGCTCTGCTGGCACCTAGGGAAACCTAGCAAACCTATACAGTTTTGAAAACTAGACACCCAGGTGAATCCAGGATGGGGTGACCTGACTGCCTCCCAACAGGTTCTGTTACCCAGAATACCTTGCAAACCTAAACAGTTGTCAAAAGAAACAAATTTTCGGCACATTTCTGTGGTGGAAAGTTCTGGAATCTACGTGGATCTACAAATTTCTACTCACCCCGCATTCCCCAAAGTCTTATGAAAAAAATGGTACCTCACTTGTGTGGGTTGGCCTAGTGCCTGCGACAGGGAACGGCGCAAAACACAACGTGGTCACACCTCAATTTCGCAGTGAAAAATGACCCTTTTTTGGCAAAGTGCCAAGCTGTAGTTTTAGAACCCTAGCTCTGCCGGCACCCAGGTAAATCCAGCAAACCTATACATTTTTGAAAACTAGACACTCAGGGAAATTCAGGATTAGGTGACTTGACTGCCTCGCACCAGGTTCTGTTACCCATAATCCCTTGCAAACCTAAAATATTGTCAAAAAAACACATTTTACCATATTTCTGTGGTGGAAAGTTCTGGAATCTGCGTGGATCCACTCATTCCCACCCACCCCACATTTCCCAAAGTCTTCTGAGAAAAATAGTGCCTCACTTGAGCAGGTCGGCATAGTGCCAGCGACAGGAAACATTGCAAAACGCAACGTGGTCATACCTCAATTTCTCAGTGAAAAATGACCCTTTTTTGGCAAAGTGGTTAGCAGTAGTTTGTGAACCCAAGCTCTGCCAGCACCTTTGGAAACCTACCAAACCCACACATTTCTGAAAAGTAGACACCCGGGTGATTCTAGGGAGATATGGCTTGCGTGGTTCCCCCAACGTTTCCTTACCCAGAATCTTTTGAAAACCTCATTTTTAGATGAAAAAATCACTTTTTTCACACACTTTTGTGTGGGAAAGTGAGGCATCAATGGGCTTACACAAATTTCCTACGACCCAGCGTTCCCCTAGGTCTCCCAATAAAAATGGTGCATCACTTGTGTGGGAGGCCCAAGTACCTGCGACAGGCAAGGACCCAAAATGTAGTGAGGCAACATCAAAAATGCCTATCTCAAAACTACCTGGTTTTGCAAGGGGGGGTCACCTGGGTTTTTGGCTCTGTGCTGGGCAGCCATGTAGGGAAACCTACCAAACCCACCCATTTCTGAATACTAGTCCCTCAGGGGCTTCCAAGGAGGTATGGCTTGCGTGGATCCCCCAATGTTTCCTTACCCATAATCCCTTGCAAACCTCTATTTTAACTGAAAAAAACATTTTTTTCACACATTTTTGTGTGGGAAAGTGTGGCATCACAGGGCTCACACAAATCTCCTACCACCCAGAATTTCCCCAGGTCTCCCGATAAAAACAGTGCCTCACTTGTGTGGGAGGCCCAGTACCCGTGACAGGAAAGGGCCAAAAACGAAGTGCGGCGACATCAAAATTGACTATCTCAAAAAACATCTGGCTTTGCAACTGGGGTCACCTGGGTTTTGGCCCCGTGTTCGGCGGCCATCAAGGGAAACCTACCAAACCCACATATTTATGAAAACTAGACACCCGGGGGCTTCCCAGGAGGTATGACTTGTGTGGATTGCCCTATGTTTCTTTACCCAGAATCCCATGCAAACCTCAATTTTAACCTACAAAATCTGGTTTTTCACACATTTTCGTGTGGGAAAGTGTGGCATCACTGGGTTCACACAAATGTCCTACCACCCAGTGTTCCCCCATGTCTCCCGATGAAAATGGTGCCTCACTTGTGTGGGAGGCCCAAGTACCCGCTACATGCAAGGACACAAAACGTTTTGATGCAACATCAATATTGCCTATCAAAATTTTTTTGGGGCCCTTGCCTGTTTCCCTATGTGCCGGCTGTGCTAGGGCCCGAAATTGACAGGTAGGCATATTGCCAAAAAAAATCAATCCCTAGTTTGCTTTGTGCCACCCTGGGGGGATATTGGGAGGGGTGAGGTTGCCCTGATATGCCCTTAAGGGGGTCAGAAGCACTGTGGCTATTTGTTTGAGGGGTGGGGGAATTGGTATGCCCATTCTGGGCAGACCCCACCCCACACATAAAAAAACAGTGTAATCATTGGTGTCTAGTGGGCTTTTTTCCCCCGGTCAGCAGATTGGGAGCAACTGCCCACATTTTCCCCCAGGGGGGCATAAAGGCTGTAATTGTTGCAGGTGGGGGTGGGGCGTTGGTATGCCCGTTTTGGGCAGCCCCCACCCCAATTAAAATGAGCCCCCATAAATTATTGGTGTCTAGTGAGCCTTTAGCCCCCCGGGGGGCAGATTGGGGGATACTGCCCCATCTTCCCCCTAGGGGGGAGTAGGAAGGGTGTAATTGTTGTGGGGGAGGGGTTGGGGGCATGGACACAACTGTTTTGGGCAGCCCCCACCCTAATTCAAATTTGCCCCAAAAAATCCCTGGCGACAAGTGTCCTTTTAGCCCCCCCCCACAGGGGTGCAGATTGGGGCTAATGCCTCCATATGCCCCAGAGGGGAGGCATAAAGCCTTCTAGACACCAAGGTTTTTTTGGAGCAAATTTCAATTAGGGTGGGGGTTGCCAAAAACAGGCATGCCACCGTAATAAAAATGTGCCCCAAAAAATCCCTGGCGTCTAGTGGGCGTTTTGCCCCCTGTCTGTTTTGGGCAGCTCCCACCCTAATTCATGTTTCCTTAAAAAAAATCCCTGGCCACTAGTGGACTTTAACCCCCCCCCCTGGGGTGCAGATTGGGACCTAATGCCCCCATCTGCCACCAGGGGGAGCAGAAAGTCTATTATATGGCAGGAATTTTTTTGAGCAAATTTTAATTAGGGTGGGTGTTGCCAAAATCAGGCATCCTAATAAAAATTTGCACAAAAGAATCCCTGGTGTCTAGTGGGCATTTTGCCCCCTCAGGGGCAGATTGGGGGCTCCTGCCCCATCTGCCCCCCAGGGGGGGCAGGAAGGCTGTAATTTTTTGGGGGGAGGGGTGGGGCATGCCCATTTTGGGCAGCCCCCACCCTAATTCAGATTTGCCGCAAAATGACCCTGGCTTTCTATACAGGAATACATGGAAATGTTCAAGAACCCATACTATGGCTGAACTTTCTTTTTCAGGTTGTGAATAAGCAAGTTTTGCTTGGGACAAACCCCTTTTTGCAAATGCCACAAATCCTGGGCTAGGATTGACAACAAGCTCTGTAGTAAGCTTTGCATTGAAATAAGCCATTTCAGTAGCATTCTCAGTGGCTTGTTTGATTTTCTTAAAACTTTTTTCACATTTACGTGATCAATTAAATGAAACCTTCTTTTTTTGTCAAATCTCTCAATGAAGCAATTACAGTGGCAATGTCTCATATATATCTGTAACAATAGCTGGCCATGCCAAGAAATGAATGTACCATGGAAACATCTTGTGGAAGATCAGCATTTGACAATGCTTGCACTTTAGCAGAATCGGGTGTCATACAAAGATATAGAAAAGATATGGCAAAAGAGTTTTATCTATGTCTTGTGGAACTCACAATTATCTGCATTCAACGTCAAACCTTCATCATCTGTTAAACATACTTTTGTGAGAGCCTTATCATGTTCTTTTTGTGTAGCTCCAAAAACCAATATGTCATTTCTATATTTGAACACATGATACGTTGATTGACATCAAGAAAAAGTTCTGCAGCAGATGACACACTAAAACATCTGTATAGAAATATATCTGCATGTGTAGAAAAGGTTGAAATGTACCTGCAATTTTCTTTGAGTTTCGACTGATGATAACCTTTATTCAAATCAAGGTGAGAGAAGACCTTTGCACCATTTAATTGTGTTATCATGCCAGCAATGTGTAGACCTGGATGTCGTTCTTCTTCAGTTGCCTTGTTTGCCTGATGCTTGTCAATGCATATGCATACAGACAGATCCTTCACTGTCCTTTTTGGGCACTCCCACTATTGGAGAAACCAATGACATGGGACCAGTAGAACGTTCAATGATATCATACTTAAGTAACAATTTAAGTTCCTTTTCAACACCATTGTGTAAATAAAAAACAATTTGTCTATGTCTTTGAGCAACAGGACGAACATCCTCATTAATATGCATCTTTACTTTCATAGTCTTAAGCTTTCTTAAACCATGAAACAATGTAGGGAATTGACTTACTATTTCCTGGTGAACATTATGGAAATCAGTCTCATATCAGTAGCTGTGCTGGAACTGAGTAGGCAGGCACTTGATGCTGTACCCTGAAGCACATGAATTGGTGCTTGCACATTTGTTTTCTTGTGTTTCATTGTCGCTAAAAATAAACCATGACTTTTCAAGATCGTTGATGTAGCCCATGCGTTCCATTTGGTTTTTGATTGCTTAAGTTGCAGTAATGGAGACAATTAATTATATTTCTCCTTCAGGCATAGTGTTTATTGAAGCACCATTGGCAATGTATTGAACAAACATTTACTTTCAGTGTAACGTTCAGACAATGTTTGAGTGACTTTGGTGCTTTAGCATGGTGACTTTTCTTTGACTGACATTTTTCTTCACATGCGGCCAGTCCAACATGCGCACGCTTTTTTGAAGTAAACATCGACATGACATAGCCATCTTCTTCATTTTCATTTGATACTCATATAGATGTTTGACGCTGATTTAGATGACAATTTATTTTGTTCAGTATCGATTTGTCTTAATTGATGTCACCACTTAGCTTAGTGGGTGTGTGTCGAACTTTGCTTCTGGAATGTTCCGGCAGCCATTTTGTCTTCTTCTGTGACACGTTTTCTTTTTCCTTCACTTTGCAAACAGTCACAAAATGGTTCCCAAAGCCTTTACATGTCTGTCCAATGGCGGTACATTTACCTTCATGTGAAAAAAAATTCTTCATCTAAAGCACAACTCTTTTTTTATATAGACATCACCTAGTGGAATTCAGTCTTTTTCTTAAGTTTATTTTTCACACTCACAACCAATTCTTTCAGGGCACATTCAGCCTCCATGTCAGCAGCTTGTCCATTGCCACACTCTTCAGCTCTGGCAGCCATTAATACTCGCTCCAGACTACAAGTGTCTCTCAGCATTCATCGTCTGAATGAAGCTGACAGGCATCCATTAATAACTATAAGACGTATAGCTTCTTTATCATTAAAATAATTGAACTTACAGTGTTTGATGAGTCTGTCGAGTCTCTCCACAAATTCATCAATGGTTTCACCAACTTTCTGTCATTATTGACTTAAAGGGCCTGATGTAGGTAAATCCCATTTACCGAATTTGAAATACCGAATTTTACCGATTCGGTATTTCAAAATCGGTAAATGGGATGTAGGTCCCAACATCTGGAATCGTTACCGATTCCTTACAAATTCGGTATTTACCGATTCGGTAAATACCGAATCGGTATTTGCTATTGAATCCTATGGGCCTTTGAAGCCCATAGGATTAAAGTCAAATACCGAATCGTATTTACCGAATCGGTAAATACCGAATTTGGCAAGGGTGCAGGGGGTGTCACTTTGACACCCTCTAGCACCCCCAAAACGGGCATGTGTGCAATGTGGCACACAGACATGCCCTAAGGGCACGTCTGTCTGTCACATGGCACATGTGTACATGCACAGATGTGCATGTACACAGGAATCGGTATTTTACCATTTGTATTCCATGGTAAAATACCGATTCTGTAAGCCATGTGCTGATGGAACATTGGCTACCTACATTGCATTTTCGGTAATTTTACCGAATCGTTATCATTACCGAATCGGTAAATTTACCGATTCGGTAATGATAACGATTCGGTAAAATTACCGAAAATGTTTCCCTACATCTCGATAGCCCTTTACCGATCGGAAACGGCCAAAATCGGTATTTTCGGCCGAATCCGATCGGTAAAGGGCTACCTACATCGGGCCCAAAATGTATCCTTTGTAATCCACACTGGTCATTGGATTACATTTGAAATTCAAAGTTTGTTTAACTTGAAAGTATGTGATTTTTTTAATCAGATCAAAGCATCTTCCTTATAACTTCTTTTACTCCATCATCAGCAAGATTTTTGAGATATTTGATAATATGTTTACCAGTCTCTTCAAGTGTATCAATGAAATCTTCAAAATTCCCTATCCAAACACTCCATCTATGGCCAATATTTTACTTCTTGGTGTCATTGAACAGTGGCGGTAGTTTGAAAAATGCAGCAGCACTGTAGACCAATGTAAAACTTAATGAGGCAGATTGTGGATCACTGTGACTTGGTTTATGCAAGTCATCTGTGAGGCCTTGTGACGTGACTTGCTGGCCTCTGGAGCATATTTAATGATAGCTGGAAGCGTAACTTTCTTCAATGCCATCTGAAAACTTTCACTATCCTGAGAGTCGCTCTAGGCTCTTTATTTTTCGAAGACCTCTGAAGTTGTTCTGAGCCCCACTCAGCAGTTTTTTGTGGCTGACCACTTCGGATATGGATGGCTTGGTAATCACGACCTTCGGCACATCTTGCACAATCTCACCAAGTACAGCAGTACGATAACTCTCTTTAATGATTTCAATACGTTCATTATTTCTTCTTTTCTAAACGTCAATTTGCACTCTCTGACACCTGGTTTGTCTTCACCTTACATTGCTTCTGTTTTGCAGCATTGACACTCCATATAGCGTGCATGTCAGCGCGCTACCATTATGTATGGTCTGACCAGCAGGTTCTGAGCCAACAATGTGTAGATTCTCTGCAATGTTTCCATTCTCTTCACCTGCTTCACAGCAGCTCTTTGACTCCTCTTGCATTGAGCATCGATTTTGCACTTTGAGGACGGCACACTTGTACCAACACAAATTCTCAGATACAGCACTGTTGATCTTCGGGTTACTTATCCCCTATGTCATTGACAATTGTTGCATCCTCCCCACCCTGTTTACCCACCAATGACTGCACCACACACGGAACTTAAACTTGATACAGGGCACATAGAGCTCTTGAACCTGCACATTTTGTATTTTAGCAGTAACTTTTTAAAGACTGAAGGCTTTTTTATATGTTTACTTTGCGCCAACCTTAGTGATTTATTTTGAATCCTACACTAAATTAGACTGCTGATAATCCTTACCCTTCTTGCGAGAGCACTCGGCTTCCTGCAGTCTCCTCGGTCCACCAACAGTCATAAGCGGACTGCTTGTTGTGGAGGGAGACTCCAGGGCTAGCCAAGCATTACAGAGTGCCGCACTTCCTGCTAGGCCCACTCAGAGCGGCCATCTTCAGTATGTTAGCAACTAGTGCTCCGGGAACAATCAGGACGAGCACTACAAATAGGACAGATGCAGCAAACGCGCGGCGGACGCGCGCAGAGGACGCACCAAATGCAAGCCTGTCAGCGCCCGTCCATGCCTGGCCCGAGCCCAGCGCCAGTCCACCTGGTGGTCCACATACAATGCCCACTCCAATTATCCACACCTATTCAAAACCTCAGTTGCTGGATATAAAAAAACCCAATAATAACAATTCCTGCCTTCCTTTTGATGAGGATGCGCTATTCAATACAGAACTCTCCACCTGCCCCAATTGTAGGGGCAACATAGAACCTACTAAAGCCCGCTCATTCCTTAGATCCCACATTCCCTTAGCTAAACCTGACACCATTTGTTTTGCGCTCCTAAATGTTCGATCTCTACCTAAGCACAAGCTTGAAATACATGATTTTCTTTCTCATTATATTTTGGACCTGTTATTCCTAACTGAAACCTGGGGTGACTTATCCTCTGGTCGGGATTTCTGTGCTGCTACCCCGAAGGCTATTGTGTATACAGACAGGAAAGGACGGGAAAGAAGGGCGGGGGCTTGGCAATTATTTACCGCAACAAATATACAATTAAAACCGGCATCTCAAATTTTTCAGTGTGTGAAGCTTTATCTTTCTCTTTTACGCTTTCAAATACTCAATCTTTTAAAGGAACCTTACTATATTGACCACCAGGCTCACAATCAGATTTCCGTACGGAACTACAAACCTCACTAGAATCAATAGCCGGTATACCAGAATTCACTATCCTGGGAGATTTTAATTTCCATTTGGAATGTCCATCTGATGTCCATCTGATACGCAAGCCTCCTCTCGGATTTCTGATCTGTTATTACTAGGTTTACAACAGCTGGTCACCGTACCTACACATAGGGCAGGCCACACACTGGATGGGCTATTTACCAATAATTAAATTCAGTTACCCCATGACATGGACTGATCACTATGCAATATTTATTAATATCAAGCTTAGGAAATCTAATCACATAGGAATCAGCCACCAAACACCCAGAAAGACTTGGGCATGGAACAAAATTGATGCCCAACATCTGCAGGAATCTTTGTACTCTTTCCATTATATGCCCTGAGAGGATCCTGAAATAGCCTCCAAAAACTATACGGACTAGCTACACAATATCTTTGCCTTATCAGTACCACTTAAAAAGATCTCCATCACTCGTAGGGTCCATTCCCCCCCCTGGTTCTCAGAGAAACTAAGACTAGAGAGACAACACTGCAGGAACCTAGAGAGACACTGGCGCAAAGACTACAATAACACAGCTAAAATGCTATACAAAGAGGCAATGACAAAATATAAACATCTGATCACCTTGCACAAGAGTAAATACTATTGTACTCAAATAGAATCTGCTCAAAATTCGCCAAAAGAACTTTTCAAAGTGGTAACCAATCTCTCCACACCACCAACGGGGTCTACGGTTCAAGTCTCCCATTAGCTATGTAACTCGCAGGCTGAATTTTTTAAGGATAAGGTAACTCGCATCTACTCTGACTTTGCCACTCAGATTAAGCCAGACCTTTCTACGTGCAATAACCTCCAAAACCTCCTCTACTTCTAGTTTTTCGGAGCTTACGCAGGTTTCTTTTGAGCAGGTACGCAAACTTGTCCTCTCAATCAAATCTGGATCTCCTTTAGACCCCTCGCCACCTTCAATCGTTAAATTAATTCTGTAGCCTACTTCGACCATTCTTAGTGATATCTTTAACTCTATGTTCTACACAGGGGTTTACCCCATACTCTGGAAAAGGGCTATCATTAAACCTTTGCTCAAGAAAACCAACTCGGATCCCTTGGAACTGAAAAACTATCGGCTCATAGCATGTCTTCCTCTCCCATCAAAAATCATAGGATGATTTTGGATAAGGGAGGAGCACCGGTCCTCATTCTGCTGGATTTATCCACAGCGTTCGACATGGTCGATCACTCCATCTTGATCGCCGGTGTCGCTGCCATTGGCATCAATCATCAATCAATCAGCCAGGGCCTTACTCACTTCTTTCCTTGAAAATCGGATACATTCTGTCAAGCTGGGTGACTTTCAATCTCCGGTCTTCTCCCTCCCATGCGTTGTGCTTCAGGGAACTTCCTTAAGTCTGACCCTATTTAATATATATGTATCGGACCAGGCGAGAATCATCAAAACCCATGGGATGGGGGTGACCTCGTATGCCGACGACACCCAACTTGTTCTTGCTATACATAATGATGGAGCAGAAGTTGCAGACAATTTTCAGGAAGGTATGCGTGACATCAGTCTTTGGATGTCTCGCAACTGCCTGAAACTAAACTCCGATAAAACAGAGGTAATGACTTTTGGCAACTTAGTCCCTAGCTGGTCCCCAACCTGGTGGCCAACTGAAATGGGACCTCCTCCACCCCCTCTAGCAAAGGTTAGGAATCTGGGAATGCTGTTCGATGATAAACTTTAATTTAAACATCATGCCAATGCTCTTGTGTCCTCATCTTTCTTCACTCTTAAAATTATCAGAAAACTCCTTCCTTTTCTTCCAATGAGTGCAGGAAAAACTTTGATGTGCACTTTGATCTTATCGAAGATCGACTATTGTAATGGTCTTTTTTTAAATGCCCAGGACAAGTATTGAATAAATTGCAGCTAATTCAAAATCCAGCAGCAAGAATTCTATCTGGCACACCGAAGTTTAATTCGATTTCTCCGGTAATACGCCAGCTTCATTGGTTGCCAGTTAGGAATCAAATTAAATTCAAAGCCCTCTGTATAGCATACAGGGCGGTCAACAATTCAGGACCTAAGTTCCTAAGAAGGTCACTAGGGCGCTATATCCCCAGTAGACTTCTCTGCTCCTCTTCTGCCTGTCTTCTAACTGTCCCTCGTCCAAAAAAATCATTTTGGGGAGACAGATGTTTCTCAATTACCAAAGTTATGGAACACCCTTCCTTCCCACATCAGGGCTAGCCCCTCTCTCCTCACCTTTAGGAAGTCAGTAAAAACCTGGCTTTTTAACCAGTAAACACTATCTCGATCTGCTCTGTATTATTGTTTTTCCAGCGCCGAGACACCTCCGGGTATTTGTGCGATATACAAATTGCATAAATAAATAGTATTACATGTATTTATTATTCTACGTTTAACTGCGAACCCAACGTTCTAAGTCAGCCTTAATTGCATTCCATTCTCACACTTATGTCACAACTCTTCGGAGTCATCAGGAGCCAAAAGAGTCCCGTCACTGCTACCTTACAATACACTACAGGTACTATTTGTAGGTAATTTGCTTGCTGTAGCCATTCAGCCTACTGCGTTTAACACCTTCGCTGCTAGGTGTTTTCCCCTCCGGTGCTGGACGATGCCAATTTCCATTGTTTCATGACGAGCTCAGCTCGTCATCAGCACAGCTCAACCGTGCATCATGACGAGCTGAGCTCGTTATGAGCATGGAAAGGGTTAATATTGTTTCATGAATTTTTAGGTCTCATTTGTTGTTTTGCTTTGCCATTTTTTGTACTACTGAGTAACTCAGTTCCATATTGAGTAAACTAATGGTACATTCACGATCCTTTACTGCAGTCTTCAGGTTCCTTAACACATTCTGGCAAGTACACTGAAGGAGAAAAGCCACCCTTACCACAACACATCCAAGCATAAATTATTCATATTTGCTGAAATCTGCAGTTTTCAATGGAAGATTTATAGAATCACAACAATCCTTGAGACCAAAATCTATAGCAAAAATGTATAAACAGAAAGCGTGCTGCCTTGAGCGCCCTAAGAGGATCCATATATATATATCCCTAATTATGCCAGACATTACATTACTCAAACAGTCATTCTAGATTCCAAAATACAAAGCCTTAGTCTCATGTCATACCTTCTCCAAGACTTCATTTGGAGCACATGTAACATTTTACCGCCTTAACTACTTGGGCTATTCCCACTAATGCTGAGCCCTTTTTTGGCTATTTGTGGAAGTTTGTCCTTAGGGCTTATTGCAAGGTCATCCCTGTGCCCTGGGCACAGCCAATTTGTTTTGCTAACAGATACTGATCGTAACTGACTTTGACTGTCTCTGCCTAACCCCCCAGTGGTGAGGGGTCAGGTATTTATAAGGAAGCCCCTTGTAAAATGAGTTTTATATAACCTAGGTTTAGCAAATTTGCGCATTTCACTCCCCACAATGTGGTAAAGTGCTTCCCAAAATCGACTTTTGGTCTAGGAGCCCTGTGGAATGAGGATTTGCAATATGTGTACATATTGAGAATCCCTAAGTCTCCCCTAGGTGTTCCAGGGGTGGGGGTCCTGTACATGTAGGCAGTGTCCTTATAAAGGATGTTTTATAAGCTCTGGTGGTGGGAAATTGCCAGGTTCAATTTCTCTATTGCAGATCCCCAGCCACATACGTTAACATGGCAAGGGGCTAGTGATTAAGAACTAAAGAAAGGGGTTTCATAAAATATCATTCAGGGTCTCAGTAGACTGGTATTGATAAATCCAACAGCATGATATTGTTGAATTTATTCTAAAATGTATTGGCAAAAGCTATAGGAATTTCTTGTCTGTAAGCAAAAATTTGGCCTTCTAGCTGGATAAGCCAAGAGGTGATAAATGACCTATAGGGTTAGGGATCCCTTCTTGGAGGAGAAGGTGCTGGGATAGGAATGGAGGTAACAGGCTGGAGAACTCAGTTTCATTTACACCTCTACCCTCTGCCCCCAGCCCGATGGCAGGCTTAGAAAGGAATTGGCAAATGCAAAAGGGAAGGAAATTTTATAAATGAGTCATCCTGTAGGCTGGTTCGGTTAGCTCTTCTTCCTCTGCTGGAAAATCAGTTGTATTGAATTTTAGAGAAATGGTGCTCTCTGGGAGACTATAGTGCCACACTTTGCAGGATGTGGTCATATCCTGGGGTGTTTACCTGTACCTCATTGGACAGAAGAGCTCTCCTCCTTGCCACAGGGAACTTGGAAAAAGTATCTGAGAGGGGAAGAGCCTCACAGATCTGCTGCTTGAAACTTAAGGAAGAAGAAGGGTCCATGCTTGAAGTTTGATTAGCACCTACCAGGCTCAGTACTCTGAATGACTGCACATGCTGCACAATCTGGAACCACAATCCTGTGGATCAAACCTGCTTTAAAAGGACTAAAGAGCGGACTCCCTACAAGCTACAGGTTATCAGAGCTTACCTGGACCATCACCAGCTAAGAAACCCCGGCCTGGAGTACTACCAGTGGACATGTAAGGGTTTTGTCCAAGTGGCTTGTGGGAATTGCAGTCCCAAACTTTCACAGACCATCTTGGAGCTACCAGACACTTGTGGTAAGTTTTGGACAATTTGTGACACTTAAAGGAAATTAAGGAAGATGTTCCAGAAGTTTGAAGAAGTTTGGAGCAACTCTGAAAGAATGTTTCATAAGTGGACTGACTCAACCTGGCTAGTCAAGCTGGAGATCCTCAACTGCAAGCCAGCCTGCAATCTAGGTCCGTCCCATCAAAGTCTCAAGAGGTCCAACTTCCTGAGTTTAACCAGGAGTTGGCTGAAACCCAAGCCGGCAAATCCTCACCCAATCCAACCTGGTGAATAGCATTGAAGGACCCCGCAAGAAAAAGCGATGTGAAAGTTTCTAAGTCCGAATGTAGAAAACGGTGATCGGGAACAACCGCAAGAGTCAAACCGCCCACCTTCAACCACGAGCTGGCCTGCATCTATAATTCATCCCAGTGGAAAACTCCGGAGGCCTGACTTAAAGGAGTTTGACCGGGAGCTCGTCGCAAGGCAAATCGGCGAATCCTCACTGAATCCAGACTGACTGAGAGCTTCGAGGAACCTCGAGAAGAAAAGCTTCATAAAAGTCAGAAGGTAAAAACTTTCACAGAAACCTACAGTGAGAGGTAGCCACGCAGGGCTCCATCACGGTCGGTTTGAAACTTTGACTTTGTTCATTCAATGTCATTCATTCATATGAATGACAATTCATATCTCTGGTTACATTGGAATGTTTTCATGTCATTTTAAAGATAAAAATATTCCCTATTTCTTAAAATTGGTATTGGATTTTTATTGTTTGCCGTGTTTTAATTATTTACTGAATTGTTTTTTTTAAATACTTTACAGACCTAACTTTGAAGTTAAACTTGTCTGCTCGCAGCCAAACTACCAATGGTTGAGCGTGGGACTAATTTTCTAAGACTTATACTGGTAGATATACATTTACCACTACTAATAACCGACTTTCTAACAGGGCTCAATAACTTTTTTTCCACATAAGTTGTCCACTTCAAATTGGTGTCCTTTTTTTCCAACATCAAGGAGATTCTAAAGGTACCCAGGATTTGTGTGTTACCCGGTAGGGCATTGATAAAATGCCCAAAATATAGCTAAAGTTTGATATTTTGGGAAAAGTAGGGAAAAAGTGCTCCACAAAATATTTCTGCTTTTTTCCTAAACATGGCACCAGCAAAAGGTTTGCTGTGCTAAAGTCACCATCTTCCCATTTTTCAGGACTATCCAGAGTGGAATCAAAAAATTGAGGGACATATTTACAAGCCCTTTGTTCCATCAGTGCACCATATTTTCTGATGCAGCACAGTGTGGTGCTCCATATTTACAATGTCCTGTAGTTCCTATATTAAATATACAGGATCTGCTCATTTAGACAACATACACTGTAGGATTGGTGTCAGACGAACTCTCATCACCCCCACCGGGTATGCTGGCCCTTTTGTACCAAATAGCTTACAATGCCACTAGAATCTCGTCTTACAAAGGAGGGAATAGTTCTTTGCAACCATCAAACATGACAACCCCGATCCCTCAGGACTATGGAAACAATGTACTACCTTTTGTTCAGTCACTCGTGCTTACTTAATTTGTCTCAGAGAGATACATGGAGTGAAACAGGCTGGGCATTTTCAATAATCATTTATTGAACAGTTGTTATACTGGTGTAAAAAAGATGTGCTGCAACAACTGTTAGACAGTATAAGATGTAAATGATCAACAGTACTATGAAGGTAAAAGGATGGTATAGTTCTACCATCTTACTAAAATCATAAATACATTCAAGTATATAACACACATGATAAATGATGCGTACTCCCACGATGCCTCCCTGTCTAGATGTACCTAAGTGTACCTAGCATGGGTGTAGGTGTTAAGCCAAGAATCCTTCTAGGATCTAGTCAACCACAACACCTTAAGTGTGACTGTGGGACCCCATTCTTGTCTCAAGCTGGACACCTCGTGAGGGATGTTAGACCACTGTGAGCTGGAGCATCTACATGCAGGAACCTCAGCGTCTCTGGTCAGTGTGTCTGCCGGGAAGTCTCAATCTCCTCTAACTATCTTAGCAATATGAGATGTATATATACCCATTGGTCTCCCTAGGGGTCCTACTTTGCTGTATTAATGTGTCGGCCTAATGATGACATCTGGCATGAACTTTGTACACAGATTTTTTACAGGAGATGGCAGTCCTGCTGTGCTTCCAAGAACCCTCATGCATAATGTATGAGATTTCGAACTAGGGAAAACCCGTGTTCTGAATGCAGTGTAATATCTAGGTAAAAGGTCTGTCCCTGTAAACCGTGACAAGTGTAATTTAGGGAGAGAACATAGGTGAAGGGTAACAAGTTTACTGAGGCCTATATTATAATATATATATATGGAATATAACACCCACTCCTCTTCAAAATGGAAGACATTGTTAGAAATTCTACACATACTACTAGGTGTTCTAGATATGTGTACGCAAATATATAAAACATTAGTTTGTCATCATGTTAAAAACATTCGTTGAAAATGTTTTACTTAAAAAACAAATTACATTAGAAAAAAGGGAAAGTATTAGAAATTGACAGATAGGCTACTTCTCTAATATGTTGGTAGGTATAGTCTGAAACACTAAAAGCATTTTGAAATCCATACAAGCGTTAAAGGAATGTCAATTTTGATATAGAGTTTTAATTATCGGGTTTGTTTTTCAAAAGCCGAATTTCTTCCCAGTACACGCCGGGCCAAATGCGTCAAATGTTTATGTGTCCTGGCTGGAAGACGCAACATTCTTGTTGCTGGCTTCCGCAGTTGGCGGTCCCTCTAACACTCCACAGATTATGTCTATTGAGCACAGATAACTTTCTGTGCAGTCCACAGCCGTTGCTGGGACAGCCTGTGCACCATCCAAGGCCTAGGTGTCAGAGGAGGAGCCAGTGTCCGTACCAACAGGCACTGATGTTACCTGTGGTGGCTCTAAGAATGCCAACATCAACATGGGAATAGCTGGGGACAATGCAAAACATGGGCCGTTCTCGGGTCCAGTAAAGAGTCAACGTCTGGTCACGCACATGATGGGAGTGTCAGACAGACATCCAACATGCATTCATCTCTGCAAAACAGGCATCGAAGTACAGGAAAGATACAGTCCATCCAGACTGGTCTAAACGACAAGAACCAAGAAGCACTTAGTTCCCTTAGGCGAAGTGTGCCTAGAAGTTGTACCATGCGATCATGGTATTTTCTCTCCAGGACTACTGTTTTCATCTCCAGTCAATGGACTAGGATGTCCATTGCATAGCAGAAACATGACAATCAGGATACCTGCTATTAGAACAGGATCAGCGGCAGTCCTTCAAAAATGGTTCCAAATACGGAGTGTATAAAGTTTGGTATAACACGAGGACCGTCTGAAAGGTGCTTAATAGTCCAGAACCTATGTTCTTAAAAAGGTGGACAATGCCTGTTATATCAGACATGTTAAAGATACGATCTACCATTTCTGCAAAATGGAAAGGGCAGTTTCTACATATAAGTGCCTGTATCTGAAGACCTTGCTACTTGGAGCTCAAAAGTCTCTTGAGCGGAGGTTAAGGGCACGGATTTCAGTGTAAGCATGGTTATCATTCTGCTCAAAGTATCAAACCGTATTAGTGAAATATTTAATGAACGCCATACCTGCGCCTCCATGACTGTATGTGTTTGGGAAACAATACTTGCATGTATCAAGTAACCCTGAGGTTTACAGTTGCCTGATATGCGATGCCCAGAAGCATTCCACAAAAACCTTGATCATTCAGCATCAAGTATCTCCCAATCGAAAGTAGTTTGAATACTGAGTGATCACGGCAGCAGGGGCACCCTCTAAATGACAGGATACATTTGCTACCAAACCATTACAGGCCCCATGAGGCATGATATCCTGGCATATAAGTGATGCACTTAAGGTATTCTCATAGTTAGAACCTCTAAGAAACACTTCTTTTTCCCCTCTCCGGCATCAAAATCTGTACGGCAATTTCCATGATTCCTTGATGAATTCCTTACCCGCTTCATATCTGCCTGCCTGCATTTGTTCTAGGGAATACTGGAACTTAAAGGTTGTGGAAGTTATGTGGCCATGGATTAACCATTCTGTGGATGGTGATTCTGCCACTGTGAAGGCTAGTAGGTACAGTTTTTCAATGTGCAGCATCTTATACTTCGCTCCCTTCTGTGCCATTTCTATCTGTTTATCTGTCAGATTGTATGAGGAAAACAGAGAAGTGCTGTTTATAAAACGCCATGGCACATAGCCTGTGCACAAAGATTGCTGCGTCCATCTTAACGACATAACAAAACGCATTTGTGATTGTCCGTGTTGTAATTTGGAAAAATCCTGTTCTAGTACATAGATAGCAGAAGATACAATGTTGCCCAGTGAATATATTCTGCATGTTAATATTGATGTTAACCCATTATCTACCACTGCTAGTGCTTTCTCCAGATTAATACGATCTATTTCTCGTAATCTTTCCGATGCCTCCTGTTGCGAGAACTTCCAAATCTCATTGTAGACAGCATATCGAGGCATAACTTCTCATCATGGTACAATGTCTCTACCCCGGAGGTGTTGTCTTTGTACATAACGTGGATCTGGCCGATTGATACTAGATCCTTTAGTTTTACCCAAGAATCTTTCTTGACATTTATTGGTGTCTGTGGGCCAAATCAACTATCCCTTCCAATCGAGGTCTAATCTGTTGTAATGCATGATGTTGTCAAGTGTAACTTCTTTTTGTGTTATTATTTTACCCTCAATGTGTGATGGTTTAGGCAACTGAGGTGTATTCAAATCCTTACTCCTGGCTAATCCAAGAGAGGTTGTTTGCTGCACTGTGTGAGAAGTTGGCCTGGCATATGATGTCCACTATTCTAGTGGGCACCTTTCACCAGTCCAAACGACCCTTATTGAAGGTAGGTTTAAAGTCAACCTTTATAGAAAGCTATCCTAGTGGTAGCTGTGGAGAGCAGCCTTCAGGCTAAGACTTAGAGGCAAGTGAAGCTAGTTGTTTTACCAATTATAATCTCTTGAATGACCAATTGAAAGCACACCACACAAGGTATAAATCAAATATAAATGTATTTATTCTAAACACAACCCCTCTGGACTCTTTATGAGGTCAGAGGTAAAAGTAAAATACAAGGAACTTAATTAGCATACGATAAGTTGCACAGTATACATTATGTCCTAGGGGCCCTCACAAACCATATACTAAAATAGTGGTATAAGAACCATGTGAGAGTTAGAATGGAGGCCTAGGGCTGGTAGAACAGCTGGGGCTACCAGGAACCACCCAAGGTTAGGATGCAGGAGTCCCATGGAGGACGAGTGCAGTGTCTAAACACAGCCGCGGATCACCATTGACTTTCTATGGAGAACAAACAAGTTATAATTTTAAAGATTAAGGGCACTTTAAGGCGAACTATGATGAAACCCTTTTAGACTAAGACACTTCCAGAGTCAAGACCCACGGGAGCACCTCCTTTACTCGTGTTACCTCACCCAGAGAAGCTGGGTGCATAGGTGTCTTTTGGTGTCGGGTTTTGTCGTCGATTCATATGGAGAGCTGCAAAGAAATGCTGCAGGCGACCAGAGGTAAAGTGTCCGAGTGGATCCAAGGGTGGATCAGAGCTGTGAAGAACCTGAAAATAGAGGGGACAGAGTCTGGGCCACTAGCCAGTGACCAGGATGCGAGGAGAAGATGCCAGCTGATGTCAGGTGTTTTCAGGTGAAAGAGGTGAAGCTTGACTTTTCAGCCAGGAGGACCAGGAGGCGTCAACAACAACCAAGAGCTGCATTCAAGCTCTCCCACAAATGTTCTAGCCGACTGCGGCGTTGGAACCCGGATTGGACCCAACAAGCCTTGGCAACAGCAACCCACGCAAGATGACAAGATTGGCTTTGGTGCAGAACAGCAAGGTCTTAGGGACTCCTCCTTTGGAGAGGAATGGGAGCAGGTCTGGTGCAACCAGAAAAGCTAAAATAAAAAAGGATTGGCCTTCATGGGGGCTTACTAGCCAACGGACTAGGAACCACAAAGGCGCCTCGAGCTTCGTTGAAGAAATGGGACTCACGGGTCACTCGTTGAGTGCTGGCCTCTGTACTTTGGTGCAAAAGGAGCTCAGGCCTTCAAATAACCCAATGCACAACTTCGGGATACCTCGGGAAGTAGGTGCAGGTGCAAAAATGGAGGCTGTCCAGGAGTTCCGGTCCCACGTCTCTCGTGTCAGCTACGGGTCTCAGCTTTGCTGGGAGCTCGGGTCAGCTTCAGAGATGTCTGGAAGTCCATGTCCTGTGTCGCAGATTCTTCGGGATCCGTGTGGAGCTGTCAGGATTATTAGGGCGGCTTGCGGTCTAGGGCCCGCCCCATGTCATGTACCATGCTTGAGGTATTTGTGTGGAAAGGTTCATAGTTTTCCCTCAAGGGGGCGTTGGTGGTTCACTTGCACAGCCCAAAGAAGTATATGTTGATGTAAGGTGAAACGTACTTTGAATGTCCTGAAATGTGCTCTTTATACCCCCTTGTCCGCCTAATGCGTGAGGTTTGGCAGCCTCACGCGAAATGAGTGAGGTTTGGCAACCTCACGCGAGATGCGTGAGGTTTGGCAAGCGGCTTATAGCAGTCTCACGCGAAATGCGTGAGAAACGGCAAGCGGACGCTTTAAACATCGGGCGTAGCCACGTAAACGTGCGCGACCACGCCCAGACCTCTTTGCTCACTATTCCTAGGATCTTGAAGGTGTAGCTGCGTCCTCCAGTTGCTCTGAGTGGTGTTCAGAGTTTAGGAAGCATTTTTCTTGGCCTTTACTTCAGTAAGTGGTTGGCATCCAGCTGAAGGTCCTTGGGGAAGGCGCAACCTGCTGTGGAAGTAATTTGGAATCCTTGGCTGTACCTGTAAGTTGTTTCTCCGAAGCCTTGGTTTCTTCGGCCACGCCCTGTGTTTCAGTAGAGTAGGTCGTACTCTACAGGTAGGACCTTTTAAGCTATTTACTAGACCAACATTTGACGCACATCATTGAGAACATGTTTAAAATGTGTTTTTGAGTCTATTTCTCTGCGCAAATTAAACATTCTTTGTTTCTTGTGAAATAATTCACTGAGAGCTTAGGCTCTATCTTGTTGGGTCTACTTCTTATGGTTTTTGGTCGCAATTCTTAACAGTCGCAATACGAATTGTAATTACAATAGAAAGAATTGTTTTGTTAAAGAAAGGATATTCAAGTGAAGATTTAGAACTTGAGATTATTGATGTAAAACTGCATATTTACCCTATCAGAGGTTATCCATGTAAAGTTTATATTTTACAAGGCAAAGAGACATTTTTGACTGTCATTGTAAAGCGGTTATTTACAAGAAAGGTGTCATTACGTCTGTGTGGAATCTGAGATTTAAATGTGTTTTCTTTTAATGCTCAATTCAAAGGAACAATCCTATATATGTTGATTTGGAGTTAAGCCCAGGTTAAAGACAAAAGTCTTTTATTGTGAGGCGTAATTTTAGTTCTTTAAGTTGTTGCAGAGTTCTGAGTATATTGGTAAAGACTTGCAGCACTAACTTTTCCTTTTCAGATCTCCTTCCCTGCTGTTCCCTTCCCAACACCCTTTTCCCCCCGCTTGATCACTTCAATATTCTGTGTATTTATTACAATCAGAATTGGAGGTATCGAGAGGTGGGCCCTTATATCAACTCGACAGATCCTGAGGAAGACCTCGTCTGACAGAATAGTAAGCCCACGAATTTTTTTCCTCCTGATCTGTCGGAGTTGCTGTAATGGCCACCTTAGATGATTTGATGGCGGTAATTGTTAAAATGCAAGCTGATCTAAATGAAACCATGAATGCAACTGCGTTATTGGCTGAAAAGGTGGAGAACATTCAACTTCAGAATACACCACTTCCTGACGAAGTTCAGGATACAGGTGCTCGGGCTCCCACTAATATCTCTGTTACTGTACCCCCGCAAATTCCTTTAGCATCCCCAGAACGTTTCACTGGAGATCCTTCTAAGGTGCAAACCTTCTTGACACAAATTGAGTTACATTTTTCTTGCAGACCTGCAGCCTTTCCTACTCCTCAATCCAGGATTGCGTTCCTTATATCCTATCTGTCCGGAGATGCCGCTACCTGGGCGGTTCCGTTAGTCAGACAAGATAGTGCTTTATTATATAATTGGAGACGTTTTGTAGGGGAATTTGAAAAGGTGTTTGATAGGCGAACTGTGACTTTATCTGCAGATAGAGAATTATTGCAGTTAAGACAAGGGAACAGAGACCTTATTTCTTATTTGTCCCATTTTAATAGACTGGTGGCCGAAACCTCTTGGCCCGAAGAAAAGAGAGCTGCTCTTTTTTATCAGGGTTTGCGGGATGAGCTAAAAGATGTTCTTGCACAAATTGATCCCCAACCAACAGCATGTTCGGATTTGATTAATCTGACCTTACGACTAGATCACCGGCTCTCTGAAAGAAGGTCAGATAAAAGAAAGAGCGAGAAGCCAAATTGGAAGAATGAACCTAAATCTCGGACTCAACTATCTCACTCTGAATCCAGTTCAGAGCCAATGGAGATCGGAGCTCTTAGACAAACATTATCTAAGGAAGAAAAAGAAACCCGACGTAAAAATGGACAATGTCTTTACTGTGGTCGCAAAGGACATTTCGTAAAGGATTGCATGATGAAACCAAAAACTAAATCCTTCAGTGCAAACAAGGTGGCAATCCTAGAAAAAACAGATCAAACGTCGGAAAACTAGTTTGCCCGAGATGTTTAGAAGGGGATCTCTTGGGTACCATCGCTTACCCTTCCATAAACTCTTGTGTGTCCAATTACAAAGCTCATTTCAGGTTGGCAGTGCAAATCCAAATAACTCTTAAGATTTGGCAAATGGAAGTTTTAATCGACTCTGGAGCTACTGGGAATTTTGTTGATCTAGAAACTGTACAGAGACTAAGTATCATTTGCGAGAAAAAAGAAACTCCAGAAATTGTTCAAGCAGTCGATGGGAAGGTTTTGTCCGGAGGGCCAGTTACAATGCAAACCTCAAAGGTGGTTATGGTCTGTGAGGATTCAAAGAAACAAAGACATTTGGAAGAAGTGCAATTCGATGTGATTCAAGCTCCTCAATATGGGTTTATTCTGGGCATGCCTTGGCTCTGCTTGCATAATCCTCTAATCGACTGGCAAAAAAGAGAACTTGTATTCCTCTCAGAGTTTTGTCAGTCATCTTGTTTAAAAATCTTGGAACCAATTGTGAGTAAAATCGCAACTGCAGAAGAAAAAGAGACAATTTTACCCAAAGCATACTGAGAATTTCAAGAGGTGTTCAGTGAAGAGAAAGCAGCAAAACTTCCACCTCATCGAAGCTATGATTGTCAGATTGATCTTATGCCAGGATCATGTGTACCCAATTGTAGAATTTACGCATTATCGGAAAAAGAAAATCAACATTTGAGAGACTATCTAGACCAATATTTAGAAAATGGTTTTATCCGTCCTTCTAAGTCTCCAGCTGCCTCCCCTTTGTTTTTTATCCCAAAAGCGAATGGGGAATTAAGAACTTGCATCGACTATAGGGCACTGAATAAAATAACCATCAAAAATAAATACCCATTGCCGTTAATCCCTGTCCTTTTGGATCAAGTCAAAACAGCAGTGATTTACACCAAACTTGATCTTAGAGGGGCTTATCACTTGGTACGAATCCGACAGGGAGACGAGTGGAAGACTGCATTCAAAACTCGATATGGTCTGTTTGAATACTTGGTAATGCCATTCGGTCTTTGTAACGCCCCAGCAGCCTTCCAATTCTTCCTCAATGATGTTTTAAGAGAATTTTTAGATCTGTTTGTTATCGTCTACATCGATGATATTTTAATCTACTCAGACTCTGTGGAAGAACATGAAGGTCATGTAAAACAAGTTTTGAAAGCCCTACAAAAACATAATTTGTATTGTAAACAAACAAAAGTTGACTTTCATGTATTTGAAGTGGAATTTTTAGGAGTCCTACTCACCCCAACAGGTATGAAAATGACTGATCGAAAAATCCAAGCAGTAGCTGAGTGGCCTATCCCAACTTCAGTCCGGGATGTGCAATGTTTTTTGGGTTTTGCAAACTTTTACCGTCGATTTATTGATCACTTTTCTGCAGTGGTAGCTCCTATCACAAGATTGCTGAGAAAAAAGGTAAAGTTTGAATGGTCTTCCGAGGCAAATGATGCATTTCAGAAATTAAAGAAAGCGTTCACAGCAGCTCCAATTTTAATGCACCCAGATGTTAAGGAACCTTTCATAATCGAAGCAGATGCTTCAGATGTGGCAATTGCAGCTATTCTTTCTCAAAGGCACTCTAAAACTGGCCAAATGCATCCGGTGGCATACATGTCACGAAAACTGACCTCAGCCGAACAAAACTATATCATCGCAGAAAAAGAACAACTTGCTATTCTAGAAGCCTTCAAAGAATGGAGACACTATATAATGGGAGCTAAATTCACGGTAACTGTATACACGGATCATAGAAATTTGCAATTTATGAGCTCAGCCAGAATGTTGACACCCAGACAACTAAGATGGATGATGTTCTTTGCAGAATACGATTTCGTAGTAACTTATCGTCCGGGTCAAGACAACAAGAAAGCCGATGTTCTTTCTAGGAAAGATTCTTCTTTGCACAGGTTCGAAGGAGATCCACAAGCGATCATAAGCCCAGATAAAGTACTTTGCTTGTTATCAGCTGATCAATTCCTAGAGAAAATACATGAAAACTTCTCTCCTACTCAATGGAAAAAATGGGAGAATAAGGAAGAGAATCAAACTATCAAGGAGGGACTACCATTTCATGGAAGGCAGATCTATCTACCAACCAAAGAATTACAAAGAACTGTTTTCAGTTGGTTACATTCCCATCCAATGGCAGGACATCCGGGTCCGAAAAAGACAGTAGAAAAAATACAAAGAATATTCTGGTGGCCAACTCTGCAGAAAGATGTGACTCAAATGGCTCAAAACTGTGAAACTTGTGCAAGATTCAAAACGGATCATAGTAAACCAAAAGGTCTGTTGCAAGTGCTACCCACACCAACCAGACCTTGGGAACATATTTCCTTGGATTTCATTACAAATCTTCCGCAAAACAGTCAACATTCAGTTATCTTGGTAGTTGTAGACAGTTTAACAAAGTATGCACATTTCATAGCTTGTAAACGATTGCCTACAGCAGGACAGTTAGCACAAATCTTTCTAAAAAATATTGTGAAACTACATGGACTGCCTTCAGTACTGATATCGGATCGAGGTTCTCAGTTTTCATCCAAGTTCTGGCAACAATGGTGTCAATGTCTACAGATTTCGTCAAATATGTCAACCAGTCATCATCCTCAAACGGATGGTCAAACCGAACGATTAAATCAAACCTTGAAACAATATCTGCGATGTTATGTAACAGATTCCAAAGAGTCTTGGTTGGATTTGCTGAGATAGCCTATAACTCATCACCTCATTCATCTACAGGATCTACTCCTTTTGAGGCCCTATATGGCTATCTACCAAAGACAATTCCTTTAAATCTGCCCAAAGAAGAGAGCAATGCACCTGCAGTTCAAGAGACAGTACAATTTATGCAAAGCATTCATCAGAAGATTCACAAAAGGCTATTACAAAGTAAAGAGAAATACAAGCAGCAATATGATAAGCGTCATCGGGCAGGACCAGTGTATTCTTCTGGAGATAAGGTGTGGTTATCCACTAAGAACTTACAGTTTAAACACAAGAACATGTTTCGTCCCAAATTCATTGGTCCATATTCAGTAATCCGTCAAGTTAATCCAGTGACATACAAACTACAACTTCCCAAGAACTTGCGGATTCATCCTGTATTTCATACGTCATTGTTAAAACCAGCTAGACAAGGTGTAACTCCCAGACCAGCACCGATCCTGATTCAGGGCAATTGGGAATATGAGGTGCAGAAAATATTGGATTCTAAACGCAGGGGCACAAAACTATGGTATCTGGTTTCTTGGAAAGGTTACGGTTCTGAGAATGATTCTTGGGAACCGGCTGAACATGTTCATGCCCTCAGTTGTCACGCAGATTCCACCTCCTTCATCCTTCAAAGCCGGGCCCTAGACCGCTCTTGGGAGGGGGAGGTACTGTCAGGATTATTAGGGCGGCTTGCGGTCTAGGGCCCGCCCCACGTCATGTACCATGCTTGAGGTATTTGTGTGGAAAGGTTCATAGTTTTCCCTCCAGGGGGCGTTGGTGGTTCACTTGCACAGCCCAAAGAAGTATATGTTGATGTAAGGTGAAACGTACTTTGAATGTCCTGAAATGTGCTCTTTATACCCCCTTGTCCGCCTAATGCGTGAGGTTTGGCAGCCTCACGCGAAATGAGTGAGGTTTGGCAACCTCACGCGAGATGCGTGAGGTTTGGCAAGCGGCTTATAGCAGTCTCACGCGAAATGCGTGAGAAACGGCAAGCGGTCGCTTTAAACATCGGGCGTAGCCACGTAAACGTGCGCGACCACGCCCAGACCTCTTTGCTCACTATTCCTAGGATCTTGAAGGTGTAGCTGCGTCCTCCAGTTGCTCTGAGTGGTGTTCAGAGTTTAGGAAGCATTTTTCTTGGCCTTTACTTCAGTAAGTGGTTGGCATCCAGCTGAAGGTCCTTGGGGAAGGCGCAACCTGCTGTGGAAGTAATTTGGAATCCTTGGCTGTACCTGTAAGTTGTTTCTCCGAAGCCTTGGTTTCTTCGGCCACGCCCTGTGTTTCAGTAGAGTAGGTCGTACTCTACAGGTAGGACCTTTTAAGCTATTTACTAGACCAACATTTGACGCACATCATTGAGAACATGTTTAAAATGTGTTTTTGAGTCTATTTCTCTGCGCAAATTACACATTCTTTGTTTCTTGTGAAATAATTCACTGAGAGCTTAGGCTCTATCTTGTTGGGTCTACTTCTTATGGTTTTTGGTCGCAATTCTTAACAGTCGCAATACGAATTGTAATTACAATAGAAAGAATTGTTTTGTTAAAGAAAGGATATTCAAGTGAAGATTTAGAACTTGAGATTATTGATGTAAAACTGCATACTTACCCTATCAGAGGTTATCCATGTAAAGTTTATATTTTACAAGGCAAAGAGACATTTTTGACTGTCATTGTAAAGCGGTTATTTACAAGAAAGGTGTCATTACGTCTGTGTTGAATCTGAGATTTAAATGTGTTTTCTTTTAATGCTCAATTCAAAGGAACAATCCTATATATGTTGATTTGGAGTTAAGCCCAGGTTAAAGACAAAAGTCTTTTATTGTGAGGCGTAATTTTAGTTCTTTAAGTTGTTGCAGAGTTCTGAGTATATTGGTAAAGACTTGCAGCACTAACTTTTCCTTTTCAGATCTCCTTCCCTGCTGTTCCCTTCCCAACACCCTTTTCCCCCCGCTTGATCACTTCAATATTCTGTGTATTTATTACAATCAGAATTGGAGGTATCGAGAGGTGGGCCCTTATATCAACTCGACAGATCCTGAGGAAGACCTCGTCTGACAGGAGCCTCAAAAATGCAGACCAGCAAAGATGCTGATGTTGCCTGTTTGAACTTGGTGGTCACTCCTTGACCACTAGGGAGATTTCTTCCATCTTGCAGTCGATATGGAATGTCGAAGGTCCGAGATATATGTTGCAGAGTTTCGTCCAGGGTAATCTAAAGTCCTAGGGACTGGGTTCTATACTTATAGAAAGTTTAGGGGTTGGACTACCTCTAAGGTCCCTCCTATGGGTGGACCTGGAGAGGGGGTGGTTACACCCCTTCCTCTTTGTCCAGTTTTGTGCAAGAGCTGGGGCTGAGTGCCCCAGCAACCGGTTTGAACTGGGAAATGCATGGAGTACCTTGTGGGCCCCAGTCAGTGCCTGAAAAGCATTCACTGATTGAAACTCACCCTGCCCCAATACACTAAAGTCTGTCTGGGGAGGTGCTAGTAGCTCCCTGGACAGGAAACCTATTGTCCAGGCCTCCCATGCCAGAGTTTTGTCCAGCGCAGGAGGGCAGACTCGTGTCTGTGTCAGCAGCATCCATTTTGTGATGCTGGGGCTCTGTTTAACTTTAACCGGGTTTACCAGTGTGTACATGTCTTCTTCCTCTAGAAGGGTGGAATGTTACCCTCACCACCAGAACTGGTGGGGGATAGTATTCCAAAGTGTTTGACACCTTACACAACATGTTTTGATAAAGCCAAACCAAAGTTAGCAATACCAGCGAGGATTATAATGCACTTAAGAGTATATGGTATGGCTTTATCATAGGACAGCTATAAGGAGATGGTTCTGAAAGCTGCAGAGGGGCTCAGCTCATACTAGGGCACCCTCTCACACAAAACCAAGCACTCTGCCTTCAGGATTGTCAAGGCCTGCCATAGGGGTGAATTATAGGTTAATATGTGTCTTTATGTAAAGGTAGATATAGGTATACTATATTCCTTACCCAGGCTGCAAGTGCAGAGCTGTGGTTTCAGTTTGGAAGACTAACCAAAGTTGGCACAATGCATGCTTCAGACTCTGGTAGGCCTCTGGTGTACCTATGCCCTGGATACATAAGTTACCAGATACAGGGACTAATAAGGGTGACCCAGTAACCAATCTAGTATGTACCTAAAGTACATGGTATCAATTTAGAGAGAGAACAGCTAGGCTGTAGGCCCGATTAGCAAGGCCACATCCATATTAAAGTCGAAAAACCAGTGAAACACAGCAAAAATTGGGGTTACCATAGGAAGCAGACCCTACTCTCCTACTTACTGTTTCATTCAAAAACATTATTTAATGAGGAATCAGGCATACTCTAACTAGTGCCTCTGTTCCCTGGACTTGCCAGTCTCTAGTAGCCCACAGATTTAAGGACGATGGTGTCTTTCCATAAGATGAAACCATGTTCAGACAAATGGGCAATAAAGGCTGCAGAATAGATCTGATTGGTATTTGTCAACATATTTTTTGTGATGGTGCTGTTGCAACCCTCTAGTAATATGAGGCTGGATCTGATGTATTAAACCCTGAAAAATATGGACATTCTTATACAGATGTTTTTGAACTGCTTTTCGGCGGTTTCGGGAAATGTGCCCATTGGTGATATGTTGAAACATTCTTAAGATTAGCAGATTTATGCAAAAAGTGATGACCATAATCTTGATAGCACTATATTTCCTCAAATTCAGATGTGTCCTCCAACATTTCATTATTAGAAAAAGCAGCAAACTTTTCTAAATCAGGCAACATAATATTTGCAGTCTCATAATCCCAATCATCAGAAAAGGCACTTGAGGTAATGATATCGCTCAATGATATATTAAATAAATGTGGTATTTTTAAAAGTACAGTCAGGCCAAATATATTGAAATTCACCTTGTCCCATACTATACCATCAGGAATAGGGACTGCTGTAATATTCACTGATGACAGGTCTTTTCTTTCAAAATGTGACGATAGGTACTGTTTCCGAATCATATTCACTTTTTGTGCCACAGAGCTTTCTCAAAGATAAATTCCATTAATAAGCATACTAAAAACAATGACTTGGCCTATACAGAAAAGAAAGAAAAGTATTCCTGTTGCTACCCAGAGTTCCACCCAAGGTGATACCAGGTAAGTCTTTTTTTAAAAGATCAGAAAGTCTTTACATCGCTGTAGACGAGTTTTTGGGCTGGCGTCGTTTCAGGTTCTCTTGGATCCAATGAAAACGTATTAAAGTCAATGAAATAGCCAGATGCAGTTAGATTAATTTTAGGTAGTTCTGCAGGTTTTGGGGAAACTGTAGTTTGCTCTTGTTGGGGCATGTTGACCTAGATATCGTGTTTGGTCAAATTGAAATTTGTCTTTCAGTTGAGTTCTCATTTTGAACTTCAGTATCAAGAGGAACGAGTTCCATTGCATTGTTGCTTAGCCCTTCATTCTGAGTTGGTGACCTGTCAAACGTGATGAGTATTTCTGTTTGAACTTCTTGTATAGTTGTGAGAGGAGGGTGTCTGTTACTTCGGAGTCCACATGGCCTACTACTCAGTATCTGTCACATAGTGTGGTTTGATTAGGTCAATTGAGATTAATCTTTTCTCCTTTTTACCGGCAAGAGGTGGCAGAAGTACTGTTCTTGTTCATTCAACTGCCAGAACAAGGACAGGCTTTCTGTACGATAGCCCAAATTATTTTTTGTCCGCTATACAGACAGGTCTTGCTGTGACACTTTTCACTTCCCCAGTGGTGTTCTTCTTTATATTGACATTATTCAGCTGTACCCTGGTTTCGTTCAGGTCCTGTAACACAGCCAAGCGTTTATGGATGTCAAAAGGATTTTTATCCGCCACAGTGCCTTCACAATCAAGATCAGGTACCCACATTTTCATCCCAAAAGGGACCTCTTCAGGAGTGGCACCCCCTTGAGAGCTTCTTGGCTGATTATTTAATGCCCTTTGTACTCCATACCGATGTTGTACCCAATTTCCACCCAAGCCTAATACACTAGCTGTTAAAGCTTGTTTAAATCCCGGTTTTTCCTTTCCACAACCAAATTTCCCTCTGGATGGTACAGAGAGGAGTATCGCAATGCTACAACGAGACTTCCCGTAGCTTTCTTGTAAGCCCTAGAGCTTAACGCAGGGCCACGGTCAGAATGAAGTGTACCCATTGCGTATGTCCACATAAAGACTCACAAATCTTTTATAACAGATCGAACATCAGCCGAGCGCTGGGGCCACACCCATAGGAACCTAGAGCAGGAATCAACTGCAACCATGATATACTTGTAAGCCGCATCAGATTATAAGGGGCCACAGTGGTCTAAATAAACACATGCTTGTGGTTTGTCTGATATTAATAATTGTGTCTACACTGGAGGTGCATTTTAAGACATAGTCTTTAGTCTGCCTTCTTAGCCCAGGCCACCAGTAGTGTTGTTTCAATAGAGAAACTGTAGCAAAAACCCCTGCGTGTGCAGAAAATATACCCTCATGTGCTATTAGAACTAAACCTAACCTTCGATCCATATTTGGTATTACTCTATCCCCCACTCCAGGAATTTGAGCAAATGGAACACTGTTTGAATCTAACTTGTAGGAGTACTGGAGTGGAAAAAGGTTTGGTACTGCTAAGTTGTTGCATGTAGCAATAATTGTAATCATTATTTCACCTTCTATCCGTGATTGCAGCTATGGGAAGCCGTGCGTACAGCCCCCTTCAATGTGAATGCCATCACCTTGATGACTCAGTGTGTTTATCACATGAGCACTTGGTAGTTCTTTTTTTAACTCCACCACCTGTTCCCAAAGTGTTTTATGTTTATCTATTGTTGATTTGTATTTTTTCGCACAATGTTATTCATTAATGCTGCACTATTTTGAACTGCAAATATCTTAGTGTAAGTGTTCAACTGTCTGTAATCTAAAACTAAATGATAGGAAATGTCTGGTTTTGATAATGGAAACAAATGGTTATCATTTGAGAGGTGCAAGTGTCAATCACCCCTTGATATTTAAGTTGATCTAAGATCTCCCTGGCCTCTTTTTAGCTTCTTGCTTTATAGGATACAGGTGGATTGTTTTAGTGGAATAAGGTAGTGGTTTGAATCCTCATCCCATCCAACATGGTTTTTGTATAATCCTGGAGCTTGGGCTACCTGCACATATGTATATTTTAAATGTTTGGGATCATAATCGGAAAATGCTGGTAAAATGACTATTTCTCCCCTTGGGGAGGACAGGAGGTTGCGAGATTAGAGCCAGGCAGACTGTCACATGACACATTAGTGATGTGTTACCCTCAAGGGGGGGCATGCGTGCTCCCCGTGAAGTCCTGGTTTGCTGGGCATTTGACCGCCCAGAGTGCTTGACCAATTTATGCAGCCTCTGGAGGTCATTCCCCGAGGAGGGGAAAGCCAGGGTCAGGGTATAGCCTGACCTGGAAGGCAGGGCATCTGTAATCAGTGTCCTGGCCGGGTTGCCTCCTAGGGGTACCCCTGTGAACACAGGTGGGACTCAACTTAAAGTGAAGAGACCCTGTGTTTCCCAGAAGGGGTGGTGCACGCCTCGCTGGGATCTTTAGGGTCCCTGGCTGAGTATGGTAGTACTACCCTGAGAGCAGGAAGGGCCCATCTTAAAGGAAAGGGACCCTGCTCTACAGTGAGAGGGTGCAGAACTCTGGAAGGGGGTGCAGAGGGAGGGAGCCCTCGCCTCTGACCCCAGTGCATCCGGTGAAGTAGATCCCAGGCAGTAGACCCGTGATGGAGAGAGGTCCTGAAATGGTGGGAGAGTTGTGTTCTGGAGGGTGCTCCCTGGGAGGGTGCGGAACCACCAAAGTAGAGATAAGATGGTGCACTCTTGTCCATGACCTCTGGTCAGCCTGAGGGTGCGGACCCTAGGTTGAAGGACCAATGGTAGTTTGGACCTACACTGAGAGGGAGAGTGGAGAATGGCTATTGTGGGCCAGGGGTTACTGCCCCCCACTCTGTGGATTGGCCAGGACCTGTGACATCTGGATGGCCTAGGGCCTGGTCTTGCTGTTGCGGGCCCACATACGTGTTCTATCACCCAAAGCAGGGAAGCCCATCAAGGGAGTGATTGGTCTGCCCTACGTTTTGGCTGGAAGGGTGTTGTGTTGGTTTTTGCCCTTTTGGCAGATTCACCCCGAAACTTTTTGCGTTCTCCTAGCCTGTTTCTGTAACCTGGTGTTGATGATTTTTCTCTGCGCACTATTTCACTGTGGTCCAGTGTAAAGTGCGTGCACTCTCTGTGTATGTGTGGTGAGACTGGCCTGCCCTCCCATACGAATGCATGGGGGATAAGTGTGTCCATGGTAATTCCTGATGTGAGAGGAGTGCAGGGACGAGCTTGGTATGTGCAAACTCGTGAGAATAAATGCTGCGCAATGGTATGCGCAGATTCATTGTGACTAGTGGAGAAGTGCCACTTTTAGAAGTGTGTGGTGATATTGTAGTTGTTGTGTTTTGAACTTGAGCTGTATTAGTTGTTACCATTGCTAGCTGGATTGTGAATGTCCTCATGACGCATTACGTCATGTTTCTATAAAGTTTTATTTATTCTTTGTGAAGTGTGAGTGAGTCTGGTCCTGGCATTGTTTCAATGTCAGGATGTGGTGTGTAGGCTGCAAATATTGGCAATGTCGCTCCTTTTCTTCCGAGCGGACCAAGTCTTACTATTCTTCTTATGTGTGGTAGGGCGCCTTTAAACCAGTATGAGTGTTCCTGGTACATAAGTAAAACCTCAATGTCCTCAAATAGACAGTATTCCGCTGGTGCATCACCTTCTGTGTAGGTGTGAAATGTTTTTGTTCTTGCATTTGCTGCTGGGAATGTAACTCATGAATAGAATACCTCTGTTCTGTATGATTTGTGTGCCTCAATAAGTAAAGCGACTATGCCACCCCTAGGTGTTAAACAATGTGCAAGCAGTTTCAGGGTGACTGCATTTCTAAAATTCTCAGCAATTGGATTTGCATTTGCATCTTTCTCGCCATCTGTGAGGTGCAGGTTTAGCACAACTCCTCCCACGTTATCCGCGTCTTCAGTCATTGTTTTTAGAGACGAAGTACTATTCCAGGAAATTACAGATAAGGTTTTTTGCACAATTTTAGGAACTTTGTGTCCTTCTTGCTTGATTAACCAACAGCCAATAAATAGGATGTTTGCCTACTCAGCTGTGGCGAAATTCAGCCTACCCACTCCAGACGTCTCAGTTTTTTTGGTGAATAGGAATTTCTGAGTATAGCACAACTGAACTACTCAGATTCTACTGTTAAATAGGTACCCAACCAACGTTGGTGGTGCCATGTTTTGTAGTTCCTATAGAAAACATACAGGATCTGCACTTTTAGACAACATACACTGTAGGATTGGTGTCAGACGAACTCTGATCACCTGCACCGAGTATGCTGGTTCTTTCGTACCAGCTAGCTCACAGGGCCACTAGAATCTCCTCTTACCAAGGAGGGAATAGTTCTTGGCAACCATGGAACATGACAACCCTGATCCCTCAGGACCATGGAAACAATGTACTACCTTTCGTTCAGTCTCTCGTGCTTACTTCGTTTGTCTCAGAAATATACACCGAAGGAAACAGGCTTTGGCGTTTTCAATATCATTTATTGATCAAGGTGTTATTCTGGTATAAAATAGATGTTCTGCAACACCAGTTAGACAATATAAGATATACATGGTCAACAGTACTATGAAGGTAAAAGGATGGTATAGTTCTACGATAATACTAAAATCATAAATACATTCAAGTATATAAAATACATGATAAATGATGCGTACTCCTACGATGCCTCCCTATCTAGATGTACCTAAGTGTACCTAGCATGGGTGCAGGTGTTAAGCCAAGAATTTTTCTAGGATCTAGTCAACCCCAGTACCTTAAGTCAGACTGTGGAACCCTGTCCTGGTCTTGAGCAGGAGACTAACCCTGGGCGAAGTACTACCCTACGCTCGAGTAGTTTGCTAAGTTTGTGCTACTTCGCACTATTCGAATTGCACGTAGCACAGTGCAAACATGCGTAGCAGTAATTTTTTGCTTGCTCGTGGTCCTCAACGTCAAGTTGGCGACTGCGAGCGAGCAAAATTACATCCCGGAGAGACTTTTTCCTTATTCGCGATCAGCAAAATCAAGTTGCTGATCGTGACCGTGGAAAATAAACCTCCCGGAGAGATTCTCAATGCAGGGAGGTCAGGTATCTCATTGCGAGTGGTCGCGTATGCTCGCGACCGCTCGCGATGAGAAACTACCAGTCCACGTTGAGAAAGCTGCAGCTGGAGTAGAAATCTACACGACACATGGTGTATCATCTTTATCCAAGGTCCTAATGTTAACATTATCTATGCTCTATGAGCAGGAGGGAATTAATTCAGTATTTAGTGCTTATCAAAAAGAACGGAGCACAACATTTCAAACTAGGAAGCTGTCAGGTCACAACAAATGTTGAGGCACAAGAGAAAGCAGACATGGTGGCACACAGACCTATAGACATTACACCACTTGGCATGTAAGACTACATTTCCCAGAGTCATTCGTATCTCAGCCACTAGAAGAAATGTGCTGTGCGGGTGAGTAGTGTGCTATACAAGTATCAATTCACAATTTACAATGTTGCTGTCTGTATATGATAATGTGTTTTCCCGCTATTGTTTAGTAAAATATATGTGACGGTGTGCTCCAAAATGCAGGTACATACTGTACCCTTAAAACTCTTGCTCAATGGCCATGACTCATTTGTAACACTTGTTCTTTGTGTGATACTTGTTTTTTTTTTAATCCTCATGACATCAGTGATGTAACATTGATGGCAGCACCCCCACTCTGAAAATTGTTCCATCATCACTGGTTTGCCCTGGAAGCCATTTTGTCTTCTTGCCGCTGCCTGCCTAAAGAACAATGCTTCAGTGGTGGGATCGATGAGAAGACACCCAGTCAATGGTCAGGAGACCCTTAGTGCAGCATCTCTCTCCTCTGCTTCATCTGGCATTGCAAGGGCCTGGACAAGTAAAAGGACCAGGGGAAAGTGAAGCAGTCACACCTGCCAGGAATGCCAGACCTGTACAGCTGGTGCCTGTAGGTTGATGTATCCTGAAAAGTGGGCTTCTGATTTGTGCCGGAGGAGAGTGTGAAATGCAGGTGGCTTCAAGCTGGCAGGACCCCTCAAACAGACATATATCATTTTAATATGACATTTCTTTTGTAAAAATGGCCACCTGCAGTGTCTGGTTTGTTTTGTGCACCTTAATCCTTTTGAAATCCTATTCTTATTCTTACTCAGGGAAACACATAAGAGAGTTCAGGTTTGCAACGGTCATGTCAGGTGATGAAGGTAAATTCATTTTTGCTGGATTTTGTGAACATTCTTAAAAACAGGAATTTGACCTTTGACAGCGGTACACTCCTGTATGATAAATATTGAAGGGAAAGGTATGCTCCACAAAACCAGGACTTTGATCATATTTCATGGTGAATAGTGTCAATGGCACTTTGATGGTCTGTAGTTTTTTTTTTTAGCTTAAACGATTTGATTAAATGAAATTCATATTTTCCAGGGAAAATCTGTCTTACAACATTGGCAGTATGGGACTCATGTGAAATGTTCTTTATTTTCATGCACATTGTTTAGTTTATGACATTTGTGGAATTTCATATAACATAAATTATGTGAATTTTCAAAATTTATGCAGCAGCAAAACTTCAGATGTTTATTTTTGCCATCGGGGTTTCGTCCGAGCAGTAATTGCCTTGCAGGAGATGGCGCCAAGCTAAATATTTCTAGCCAGTTCCATAGCCAGTATGTCGAGTGCTATAACCTTGTGCTCAATTTTCACTCAATGTGTCCGAAGCACATTTTGTGTAAGTTATTCATAATTTCCTCACATTTTTCTACAAAAAGTATATCATTTGGCGCATATCTGGTCCAGTAATTTAGTGGTGGGAGGGAGATCATAGACCAAAACAAGAGTGCTTGAACAATACTGTGAAAACCTGCCACGGTTCAGTAGGAGCAAAGACAATTGTCTTTTATCATTTAAAAACATTTGCTTACTGAGCAACATTCTGGTAGGTAGGTGTTGTGATGTCTGGAAAAACAGTTGTCAAGTCACAGGGATGGGGCACAGGTCACAACAAAACAATAGGAGACTGTCTACTCCATTCTTAAAGACAGTCAGCAGCCAAGACAGCCAATATACAGCACAGCAATGGCACCAAACAGAAGCCACAGTTTTATAAAGTAAAATGCAAATATTGACAGGCTAAAAACCTGTTTTCTTGCCCGACTACTGTGGCATGTTTCAGATTTTTTTTTAAATAATCGTTAAGGTTATTAAAGCTGTACTTATTAATACAAAGTGATGCCGCACAGGAGGATATGGAACCTTTTCACAAAGGTAAATGTACACTGTAAATGTACTCTTGTGTAAACCTACTACTGCAACTAGTAGTAACTTTACATTTACTAATCAGTGCAAACTTACATGTCTCCACCCCCTCAAAACAGGGTATGGTGCAAGCAAGAACTGGATTTACAAGTGCAAAATTACTTCTGGTAAGTTTTCACATATAGATGGAGACCTCAAACACCAAAGTAGAAGTCTCCCTGTGGTAAAGTACATGGAAATATTTAATACAATTGTTATAATTAATTAATTCAGTAGCTAAGATTAAGGATGAAGGCTTATTGTTCTTAGTTCTTAAGATGGTCTTGTAGTAGATCTGTATTCAGCCCCACCAGGAACAGCCTCCCTACTGCTCAGCCCATACTCCAAATGACACTCCACATCACAGGCATCCGCACATTCCATTACATCACCATGCACAGCAACACTCCACACATCATATTCACACTGGCTGAGCAGCAAGGGCAGAGAAACAGGAAAGATGCATTATATCATAAACCAGATACAACACATCTTTCCCTTTACAATAAAACATATGAAATTGTGAATACAAGAAGGAAGCATAGCAATTACATAAAGAAACTTGCATGTAAAAATGCTGCAATCACATCATGGAAACATTGCATATGATGGAACACAACGCAATTCATGAGATGATATGCATACAAATACATAAGATAAAATTCAAAGAAAACATTGCCAAATGTAAGATGTAAACATTGCATTAACTTACCAAAGGTGACACACATATCCCCCTTTGCAGAGCAATTGAAAATACCAACAAGAAGAATAAGAAGGCAACAATGCTCTAATTTGAAGGTAAAACTTGCATACTAAAGGGCTGAAGATGGAACAAAACAGTCCAAAAATAACATCCAAATAAGGAAGGATACATAAGTGAAAATACATATTTCCCTCCACAAGCGTATACGAACAAACATGACGCTCAGTGTTACCAGCACAACACATCAGCCGGCCAGGCTAGCATGGAAATGAGAAATAAAACAGAACACCAACCATAACAGTAAAAGACACAACCTCAAAGATAACACAGTGTACTCCCAAAAAAATATGCCACACAGGACTCTCCAACTCACACACGCAAACAACAACCACTAAACCTGACAATAAAGCAATGGGTGAATTGCACCCATCACATCTTCCCTGTGGATAGGGCATCTACTGAGAATCAATGAGTGGGTGAAGTACGCCCTAATGTAACAGGAAGCAGAAAAGCAAAAACAGGTGGACTACACCCACACTAGTGTATCAACAAGGGGCATGACAATAAATAAGTGCAGACTCCATGCACTAGAACCTTGTGCAAAGGTGAAAAAGCACGAAAATCCAATAAAACAGCAGAAGAAAAAGAATACTATCCCCAAAGGTACACTAAGAAGAAAATGTAAAAATAGATCACACAAGCAAGTTGTAGAGTATAGAACACTAGCGTGACAATAACAAGGGCAAACCTCACGCACAAGAACCTTGGCAGAGGTGAAAAAGCACACTGTCACTGATACATTCTAACACAAAAGCAGAATCACAGAAAAATTCCCACACAGGAAAATTAGCATACCAAATACTGAAAACTAAACTAAAGTGAATGAAAAAAATACATAGGTGAACAAGTCCATGCAGAAGAATTTGTGCTACGGGTGGAACATCACACTATAATTGGAAAACCTATAAGTTAGCAGAAAACACAAATACGTTCTCACACACCAAAACAAAAAAACTCATATGACAGTAATAAAAGGTATAATTTCATGCAAAAGACTCCTGCGCACAGGTAGAAATAGACACTGCTGCAATGAACCTTTTAAGATAGCAAGTTCACAATAATAACACACACACACGAAACTTGCATACAAGAAAAGGACGGAACATCATGACTGAAACAGAGTAAGGAAATTACATATTAACCAACTGTGAATAAAGGAATTGAAGAATTGCACCAGTAACTACACAATACTTGAAAGCTAGCAATAACTCCTAAACATGATAAGATCCCCTGAGAATGGTGAAAAAAATAAAAACACACTGCAGCAAAATAAAAGCTAAACAAATGCATGGCACTGAAAGCAACTGCCATTCAATAGTGTATGACTTCCAAACTAACACCTTCATGGTACATGGTACTTTACGCAGGTGTGCCTGTCCCTGAGAAATGCAGCAATAAGCGATGACAGTTGGGAGAGTAAATTATCAGGGTTGCGATGTACAGTTAAGACTTTAGACCCAGACAGTCAAAGTAGTAAAGAACCGCGTTTCACCTGAGCATGCCCCAGCACAACTTAACACTCCTTCCCACTACACAAACATCCTATCAAGCAACTCCTCGGAAAAGAAATTGCATCACTTCCCACCATACCGGACGGCTGAGCTTGGGAGAAATCGAAGCTGGTACTGGACAGCTTGCTCCAAAATCAAGATGGCGGCACGCAGGGTTGGCACACGCCGGAAGGCTCCAGATGCGTTGGTGTTCGAAAGTGTCCCCCAGCAGCTAGAATTCCAGAGATTCTGACTGGCAGCAGAAAGACATATAGAACATCCAGCAGCACCCTCGCGTGACCGGGTGCGCGCTCTGTGAATATGAATTTATCGTGGATCTTTAGAATGGTGCACGTTGGTAACGGTAATGGAAGTTTACTATTAAAACAATACGCCGTACAAAAATACCATTAATCCCAAATGTGGAAACTCAAAATAGGATCCCGGCATCCAATATTGAACAGTTTTTCCTCAAAAAGGGCATCTGCCGGATGGTGTCTCACAAATCCTGAGATTTTTAAGGGAATACCTTAAAACTTAGTTGTCCATTCAATGCACCACTGCACAGATGGCCAATGTCCCCATCGTCAGAATGAGTATTGCTAGATCTGCCGGTTCTCATCCTCGTTTGTAGATAACGAGTACACAACAGTGCCAATAACTTGAAAATCTGCTGCTGTAACATTGCCAGGCAAATATAATTAACAAAGCAGAGAAGAGTAGTTTCACGCAGCTGCACTCTTCAGCATACCTGAAATAAAAACTGTCCCTTGAGATGTACTGAATGAAAACACTTGGATGTTTGATCTGCCAATAGGCTGTCCGATGAGACAAGACACTGGTGGGGCTGCAGGGCGTTAAAATCCTTCAATCAGGTTCTTGACTAAATTCTCAACTTGTTTCTTTAGTTAAGTTTCCTTTATAGTAGCTTAGAGTAGATCCTCACGCCAAGTTTCTGTAAATTGTTCTCGAAATTGTCACCAAAATGTTGTAATGAATTGATTCAGTAGCCGAGATGTAGATTTAAGATGAAGGTTTATTGTTCTTAGTTCTTAAGATGATCTGTAACTAGCCCCACCAGGAGCAGCTCACTGCTGCTCAGCCCATATTCCAACTGACACTCCACATCACAGGCATCCTCACATTCCATTACATCACCATTCACACCAACATTCCACACAGCACGTTCACATTGGCTGAGCAGCAAATGCAAAGAAATAGGAAAGATTCCTTATACCATAAACTAGATACAACAAAAATGCTCTACTTCTTTAAGAAAAAACAATAACAAATGTTGAATGTAAAATAAAAATGTTAATTTTATTAAAATAATTATTAACCTTAAATTAAAAATGTTGCAAAACATTAACTTTTCAAATTAAATGTTTAATAAATACATGTATTAATTACATTTATATTTATTTTAAATAATTTTAAATTCCTCACTCACTTTCATTAAAATAATAATTTCATATAAATAATTATTCATTAGTTCATTTTATTAAAACTTATTTGCTTGGTTAAATTATTTTATAAACAAATGTAAGTATTCATTTGTCAATCAAAATAATTTTACATTCAATATAATTTTTAACACATATAAATTTACAATATATGTAATTTAAAACTCAAAATGATTTATTTTATTTAACATTGTTTTCGTTGGTGTATTATTTTAAGTCCCTGCCATTATTTTCTATGAGAGTGTGTTGAAGAGAAAGAAAGCTGGAGGTTAAGTACTGAGCTGGTAAAAAAGGGAGACAGAATCCAATAAAATTAAATATATTTACTGAATGTGAGGAGTCAGCTTAATGCTGTTTAGGTATGATGTCCTAACAGCACTCTAGTGCTAAAGATGTCACCTCAATGTCTTCAACACGTGAAACAACATTTTTGAGCATTTCGAAGAAAATAGAACTTAATAGAGAAGGGGCCAATAGAGATATGGGATCTGTTTTCGTTTGAAGTGTTTAATGCATGAGAAATCATGCTCACGCATGTATTTTCTATTATATATTATAGAGTCATGCGTTTTTACTTACTTGTTTCTTTTGTCTATACCTTAACATACATTCATTTTGATTTTTACCACCCCTTGAAAAACACATTTTTCTTTTTTTAGTTAGATCTTACATGTATCCGCAGCACAGAAGAACATTGTAATGAATCACTTTTCCATCTGTATTGATATTCATTACTCATTTTATAATCTAGTCTATCTATGTTTGGGCATTCTTGCATTCACCTTGTGACAGTTCTAATGGTATGTTTTGTGCGGGGTTTGAAATGATCAAGTGATTATTGAATTGACGTGTTTTCAGGTGATATATGTTATAGCTTGCTGTCATTTTCTGTAAGTATCAGTTTCCTTCACTATCCTACTGATGATCAACTACATTGAACCACAACAAAGAAAGAGACAGTACAGGATCGTCTGGCATGCAATCATTGCCTACTGGAATGTACTGCTTTATTTAGGAGGGTGTGGTACCAAAATATTGAATTTCAAAAATTGACGCGCAAAAATGTTGTTACAAGAATATCGGCAAACATGATATCCTGAAGCTAAGTGTATATATAGATTAGTATAGGTATGGTACTTTACGATACATACATTCTAAGGACACGTAGATGTGGAGTTTAGAATAGTTAATTCTATACATACCAATATACCACATTGTGGTTTTCAATATTCTGGCCATGATATGCTAGCATGTTGATATTTTGTATTTGATTTTCTTATACATAAGCCAATACCTTAACTTTCAGTAGAGGATGTATCACTATCTCCTAAAAGCACACGATTTTCTATTACCAACCAACTACTGCACTACCACTGCCAAGGTGGTCCTTGTCCAAAGAATTCTCAAATGCAGTCAGCAGCACCTCCTCTCTGGAGCAGGAATCCCTTCATTTACTCTCCGAAAAGACTGCATGCAGATATTCTCATTTGCCACACATTTCTGAATATTCTGTTACAGCATTATTCACTCTTTTCTTGAAGGCAAGAAATGTCAGTTTGGTTTTTATATAGGACATTTCAGAAAAAAACAATGCTACTCAATGAATAGCAGGTTGTATAGCATTCACAAATCTGAACATAAAATGCTCTTTTTGTGGAGAAAATTGTATTCTAGTCAGTGCACAAACTGCCTGGGAGCAGAGTGCATGACATTCTGCCTCTCTTGGCACCTTAAACATTTGTACATTATTCCATCTTTGTAGAGAAAAACACATTTGAAGACCTTTGTTAGCTGCAAACAGAAAGGAAGAGCATTAAATTGCAACAGATGAGGAATACCAGGGCCATAACCCTGTGACCAAGAATGCTGTGATACAAATAATGAAATTGAAATTACAGAGCCTCAGAGGCCACATACCAATAAAAATAAACTGTTTTGTTAAGGGTATACTCTGTATCACACTGTATTTAATTAATTTAAAAATAACGGTGATTTGAATGTGTTTAATTTAGCATAACTAGGCTGTAGTCAGAGACTAGGCCACAGCCAGCTTGTATTGACATTCATTTAGAAAAAGTGTGAACTTTTATTCTACAATGAATAAGCTTTGCCACACTCATTTTTGTGTGTGGATGTTTGCATTTTAGAAAATATGTAAAATAGAAGTTCCTTACAAGGTGTCTACTTTTTGATTTAAAAAAATGTGTTTTAATTTACCTCCTCACAAAGAAGCTGTGCTGGGTATTATTTAAATGCTGCAACATTTAAGGCCTCATGTCTAAGGTCTAATGAGAGAGAGGTATTCATTATGGTTTGATAGGTACGCCTTATCATAATTATGTATGAAAGTAAGTGTTCTTAAAGGTTTCCTATTTAATGTATCACATTCATGTTTCTATGGGCTTATGTGCTAGTTACTTTATTAGTAAAGCTCTATGGGCCAGATGTACGACCATTGAATTTTGCGACTTGCAAATTGTGAAAAATTTCAAAATTCAATGTACACCAGTGTCTCAGACACTGTTTGCGATTCCCAATGGGGTAGCAAATTGCATGCCTCAGGAATTTTAATGAGGCTGTCATAATTTGTGACCCTATTAGGAATGGCTCGCACTCACAGGGATGGTGGCCTGCTGGGGTCAGCAGACCACCATGTTTTTAAATAAAGCAGTCTACAAAAAATGCATCCTGTTTTCCTTAAAGGAAGACGGGATGCATTTAAAAAAGAAAAATGAAACGTTGCAGTTTCATTTTTTAAGGGCAGGCAGTGGTCCCTGCTCTTAAAAAATATGTGCGCGCCCATTCACAATGGGAAAGGGGTCCCATGGGGATCCCTTTCCGTTTGCCAGTGCGGTACCACCCTTCAGAGAAGGGTGGTAAACTGTGAGCCCTTGGCACGCCCCTTCCTAATAGCGAGTCGCTAACCACATTTTAAGAGTCGCTAATTGGTCAGAGACTCGCAAAATAGGGTTAGTACATTGGCCAGACATTTATTGCGGTCGCAAAGGGGCCAAATACTCCTCTGCAACTGCAAAACATGGTCGTACATCTGCCTCTATAATAGATACTAGATATCATCTTGTTGAGAGTGTGTTTTTGTCTGTTGGAAAGCTATAAAATGTACCCTTTTTGGGACGTGTACCTGACTTTTTGCTTACTTTCTCGAAGGCAGACTCTATGTTGATCTGTCTGCTGATTTATACTATGCAGACTCTGCTCTGGTCTGCCTAGTGATTTATACTTAGACTTTCCTTGATTTGTAACCTAAGAAGAATTATGCCAGCCCTTTTGCTGAACTATACTTTAGCTCTGGCTATTTACTTGCTTTGGAGGTTTACCTTATATTGTTCTATTGTTACCTCTCACAATTGTCATTACTTGATGCATGATTGATGCTGATTTATATCTAACAAACAAATTACTTTTTGCCTTGTGTAAATACACTTAAACATGCATAAACCTTTTATGGTTTTGACTTTGAATAATGTCTTGTGATGGTTATCTTGTTAAGTGTATGTGATTGTTATAATTTCGCATTGTAAACAATTGCAAGATTATTAAATAAGCCACATCCAGTATGTAACTCTAAAATGCACTATCACTCCTTTTGTGCTTAGGCAACAAGAATGTCCATGATGTTTAAAGGATTTTTAGAAAAAATATACCTTAAATCAAATATAATATATTGATTACACAACACAATCATTTGTTAGGCCCTTGTCAACCAGCTAAAACGTTTTTTATTAAGCTCAAATATGTAAGTGATATTGAAGCAGAAGTTGTATCTCAAAGTCTGTATTCATGCATGATATCCTATACAATTAAAAAAGGAGTATTGTGTGCTTGAATATACATAGAAAAACAGCAGCATTGCAGACAAAGCTTTTTGGGCGATCATAGGCCAGAAGGTGCAAGTTATATAGAAATGTTCAAATACTGCATTTACTATTAACTGGTTAACTGCAATATTTTCTGGTTAATCAGTTAAACGCCCCCCTACCCCAAGAATCCTAACACCACCCCACCAGCACAGTTAAGAATGTCCATGGTGTAATTCATGTTCACACACATCGTCCATTTTCTGATTCTTCTTCAATAACCTCTTCTGTTGCATCAGAATGAGGAAGCATAACGAAACAGGCAGAGGATGCTGGATTGTATTCAACACTTGGGACCGTTTCAGCATCCCCAACTAGGGAGTACAGAAGAAAACAGAATAATATTTTCAAAACATTATTAGTAAAGCATTAAATAACATTTTCACACTAGCATTTCCCTGAACCAGAAGAACTAACCTCTATCCTTGGTCAATATTGCATAAGAAACAATATTAGATTGTGATTCAGGGCTCATTAGCAGTGTGAGTCATTCAGAACAACTACCTTCATATATGTCAATTTTGTACGCAGTCTCAGCTGAGTTCCACCATTACAAGAGTTTTCATTTGTTCTGTTGTTTTTATAGAGTGTCTTCCCAGAGGAAGTGAAGATCAATCCAAATACTCAAAAACAAAACACGTATGTGGAGGGTCCAGGGGAATGTTTAACGACCTGTCTGCTCGCTCCCCTAAAGTCAAATTACAAAACACAAGAAAGAGCAGAACAGGTCTGGGAATGGTGTGTGACTATGCTGATCACTGTAAGACAGTTGGATGGATGTGTGCAAAAAACGATTGAGAAACATACGCTAGAACCAGACCCATCAGCCCAACCTGCAGTACACGAAGACCAGGACGGAGCAGAAGCGTTTGTGGGTCAGTCTCACCATTTATTGCTCCCATTGGCTGGGCTGGAGGGGCAGCGAGACAGCGAGAGGGTGCTTGGGATAGGGAGCGGCACAAGAACCGGGAGCCGCGGCAGTCCGGGATAAAACCCGCACCGGTACGTAAAGTTTACCTAATTCTCAAATCAACCACATTGACACACAGTAGTTTGTCATCAGTGTATGGGATTGAGGTCCAACAACGCATAGTGGTTTTCATGGGAACAGAAAATGGACAGCTCCTCAAGAGCGGGGCCTCATACTCCCGAGCGGTTGCCGGGTGAGATGAGGTCTTCACCCACAAAAAGCTGGGAAGAAAACATACGTCTCTCCCTCCAGTGGACATACAATCTTTTAAGTTCCTGGTAGATATGTATACTTTTGATATTTTTCACTTCACATACGTTGTAGTTGCAGTAGTTATTCCATGATTAAGGGTCCTGAAGAAAGCCGGGGAAGTCCCCCATCAGGCTGAAACATGTCGACCGTCCTGCGAAGCGCCTAAGGGTAGTCTTACTACTTGGCGTGTTTTTAATTCTTGACACTCAGACTTCTATTCGAACCTTCTGTTGAATCTGTGTAGTCATTTTTATCCCACAACCACTTGAGCACTGCACCTTACTCACATTACTCCACGATGAGTCACATCGCTAGAGTATTGACATTCTGTCCCGCACCGGCACTATATGGCTGGATGTGGCGAGGAATAACCAGTAAAACCCCCACATGACGTAAACTCAGACATAAAGGTTGGGCTTATGGGTCTGGTTCTAGCGTATGTTTCTCAATCGTTTTTTGCACACATCCATCCAACTGTCTTACAGTGATCAGCACGATCAATCCAAATATACATGTTAACATGCAGTGTTCACGAGGAATCTCAAATAAACTCTAGAACATATCGCAAACAAAGTAGACTGCTCAAACTTCAATATATTGTTTGTTACAGGTATGGGGAAGTGCATGTACCAAAGTGGGAAGTAGGATTGGGATGATACTCATGAAATTCACACAAACAAAAGTGTGCAATAATAAATGCCTAATGCAACATACTGAACTCAAATTTACAACTGTGAAGGATCAACCACTCCTTTGGAATCTCATATTTATATTGTAAGAGTATTAGCAATACTCAATTCATTGTAATTTCAAATAGCATGATCTTTCTTTATTCTTATTGAATAGTCTCTTTATAAATATGCATTTGTTATGGTTTCATAACAAAACTTTTTTTCCTGCAGAATTCAAACATATTTACTACGTAAATAACGGTGTGACTTTTTTTTAGCTTAGTCTGTTTGGCATTACATTTAGATAGTGATATATTTGGTACGAAATTAGGCAAGAGCACAAGTAGCAGGAGTGTGTGCAAATATTAGCACCTATTTAGTTATCAGTGCAGATTGTAATTGATCTGTGGCTCTTTGTCTCAGCAGGCTAATAGCTAGTAACAACGATGTGAGTAAACTAATCAAACGGAATAAAATCGTTTGGGCCTTTTATACTCTAGATTTGGGGCTCTATTACAATGTCATTCGGAGTTGCCTCCGACCAACACCGTTGTGGTCTCAGGACCGACTGACCGCTGGTCGGCAGTCTCAACACCACAATTACAATGCGACCGCACATGGTGCGGTTGCATAATCCCATTTCTCTATGGGAGCTGGTGCTTCAGCTGTAAACCGCCATAGCACAAGCTCCCATAGAGAAATGGGAGATTGTGGTAATCCCTGCACCGCGTGGGAGGCACCTAAAGGTGCCTGCTACATGGTGCAAGGTTTAACTGGTGCCCCCTATCATCCCAACCAGAGGCTGCAAGAAGAAGGGGGCCCTACTGGGGGCCACAAACCTACTTTTTCAACACACAAAGGGCCCAGTGGGTTATTGCATCACAATGCTACAAACATGGCCCATCTACTGAACTATATTGTTGTTGTAGATGGATATCTGATCACTACAATGGCATTCAGTATTTTGGGGGACAATTTGTATGTAGATAGGTCTTGAAAATGTAGAACTTGAGTTTGAAATGGAATTGGCCTTCGGATCAGGAATACCCGGCCAATTCGGCTGCCATAAGTTCATGCGTCACAACCTTTTATTGCAAGAAAGGGATTGGAAGGTACCCATAATACATATTGCAGGTCAATCCCATTGTGAGTGTGTCCAACACGGAGCTCCTTGACTGAAACTTCAGTGAATAAAAATAGGGATATTTTCTTTTGACACAATCTATGGCTGATTTACCCCAAGCTTAGCTTGAAAAATGTGTCTGTTTGTAAGATGTGCTGATAAGCGGTTGAAAGACCATTCCCTTGCCTATGGCATAATCCATAACGCTTATCGCATCATTGGATAAAGGCCTGGAGCTTGCGCCCCCCAGCTTGTTTTGCTAAAACTTGTTTGAGATGTGGCCTTTCACAGTCTGGACATGGGTCCCTTGGAGATGTAAAAGGAAGACTAATAAGGGTAGTCAGATTGCATTTCATTGTAGAAGACTGATGTTCAATGGTCATTCCATAGGAGACTATTCGGCACTGAATCTTTCCCAATTGCTCCCCCATCTTTGAATGTGTAACAAGAATTATAGATATGATTACATTTATTTTTCTGGGCAGTGATTATCACATCTATGGTGAATTCTAGTTGGCACTATGCTCATTTATTATATATAGATATCAGCAAAACACATCTCTGTGGTTTGCAGAAAGTCCAAAATGCTGGCATTTATCTAGCAAATGAGCAAGACACACACCCTGTTGGATACAGGTAAAATTACACTGACGTCCCTTTGCCTGATTTGAAGTTCACTGTGCAACAATAAGATGATGTGTACTTCATAATGACATTGCTATGGCTCCAAAACAAAAAACGGTGTCTACATATATAGTCTTATTTTTTTATAGAATGTTGCAGAATGGTTGTATGTATATGGTATGGTCTATGACATATCCTGACAGCTTTATTAGCCCATTCAAAAAATTTCTGTTTTAACCCTTGTTATGGCAAATGTAATTCCTTTTTAGGTTACCACCGGGGTCCAAGGGCAGCAATGTTTCTACTGTACGATTTAAACGGCCTAGGGCCACATGTAGCAGTCGTAAAATTTGAATCAGCCTGTTTGCAACAGCTAAGAGCCTTTTGCCATATATTAACACTATTTTGCAAGTCAGTAACCTATTACTGACTCGCAAATAGTGTTTGCAAGTTGGCATTAGGAAGGGGCATGTGAAGGGCGTCCCTTCCTAACAGCCGCAGGGGGATAGGGGGATGTACAAATGCTTTGTGTCCTTAATGCAGTTGCAAAACATTTGCAGTTTACTGCAAACTTCAAGTAGGTGGTAAGCCAGTCGCAAATGGGAATGGGTCCCCCGGGACCCCATCTCCTTTTTAAATGGCAGCAAAAACTTTTTTTAAGAGCAAGGAGAGGCCAGAGGGACCTCTGCCAATTCTTAGAAAATGTAACTGAAATTTTTACTTTTAATTTTGAAACGCATTCCATTTTCCTTAAAGAAAATTGGGTTGCATTAAAAAAAAGTTGATTTATTGAAAAGCAAATACGGATATGGTGGTCTGCTGTCCGCAGCAGGCCACATCCCTGCGTTTTTTGTGATTCACACATTGAGTCCTAATTAATAAATATCAATGAAGTAGGTCAATCCCGTTTCAATTAGGGATCACTAAATGTGTCTGAGACACATTTGTACATCTCGTTTTGCTAGTTCCTATTTGTGAGTCGAAAAAAAACTCAATTTGGGACTTGCAACATGAAATGTTCCTCAAAGCAAATATTTCAGTATGCGGATGACCTGATCAACTCAGAATGCAGTGCAACAAGTTTTGATAGCAGTTAATAACTTGAACGACAAGTCTGTGCTTTAAAAAATGTAACGACTTAAATAAACATAAAAAATACATGTACACTTACAATCAACAAAGAAATCCAGAAGATTCTGGCATAGAGCACTTTCTCATTAAGTGCTAGAAAACTGTTTAACATTGAGGCTTATATCAAATGTTGTCCCATGGGACATGCTTCAGACCAGTTGGTGGGAAAAAAGCATAGATACAAGAACCGTTGTTATATTTTGATCTAGACAGATGTGATCCCGAAGGCTGCTCCTACATAAAAGGAAGTGCCATTAAAATACCAGGGAAAGCACATAGGGTTGTGCAGAAAACGAATAAGAGCTCGCCATGTCAAAGCCATAAAAAGGACTTTTGGCCTAACAGCACTCCAGAGAACTTGTGCCTAGAGACGACTTGTGTCAAAGTGTTGCACTATGACAATTCTGCTCACATTAACTTTTGCATTTACATTGGTCTTCCTGTTTGCAACGTTCTGGACTTAAGTATAAGAACAATTTTAACCTTTCAAAGTGAGTTGCCTCCTGTTTTGAATAATAGTAGGCTTTTTAACTTTCTCTTAGGTCCTCGTTTCGTTACCCTTGATTTATTTTATTTTTTGGCTGTGTGCTTTCTCTACAGAATATTTTAGAAGCATATACCAGAGCATGTATGATTGGAACCAATTCACCTACATCACTAAGGGCCCAATTATGATTTTGGTGGTGCAGCATTGCGTATGCCCTGTTTCCTCACTGCCAAACCTGTGGTAAGGCTTCCCACCAGATTAGGAGTTTCCTCCTGTCTGGCTGGATTTTTTTGGGCGTTCTGATGGCGGTGTATGTAAACACGGTCACTTCAATGGGAATGGCAAAAACAGTTTCTGCACAGCATGGACTGAAAAGTCCATGTCATGCAGGTACTAGTGTGCATACACACAGGGGGGCACATGTTGTGCATGCATCCAAAGCGTGCAGAGGCACCAGAGTTTCATCTCTGTCAGGCTTTACAGGGAGGAGGAATTGCTATGAAAACCCTGGTGGAGAGGAAACTCCTAATATTCTTGATGGGACTGAACTACTGTACCCTGATAGTGTTGCAGCAGGTCGAGAGCAGCCCCACTGCAATATCTCGTAGTGGGGTGGTGGGGGGACTGCCACCACGGTGACCCCTTGAGTCTGGCTGTCTGTCGACCAACAGACTTGTAATCAGCCTCAAGTGCAGGGAAGGAGGGAGAGTGCAGCAATACCAGAGACAGCGGGAGGGGGCAGGAGGACAAGCAACACAAGGGTGGGACAGGAGACGGAATGTAGACATGCACTCTTAAAGAATACACGTCAAAAAGTAAAATAAAAAGTGCCTTCAGGAGCATGCGGCCAGTGAAAGGACACTGGCCATAGAGAAACCTGCACTAGGTCCATGCTCTGCATCAGGGACCAACACTGGAGGTGCCTGGAGAAAGCAAGAAGCAGCAGGTGGCTCTGACCAATTATAAGCAAGGAAACAAAGGACATAAACGCCTATTTTTAGGCTTGGTTTTGTATTAACAATATATTTAACTGACACCCATACATGAAACCTAAAAACTATGCAAATTTGCAAGTTGATCATTGCTCCGCATCAGAACCATGTGAGTTATTAAAAACCGAGCAATAGGATTTGACGCAAAGTCAGAAGAACTATAACGGCCTAGCTCTGTGGTGAAAGAGTATGTTAAGAGGAGCTAGGCATAAACAAGGGTCACAGTGGTAATCTGCATGTGGAACCTATGTGTGATATTTGTGAAGTAAGTTCACTCACACATCTGCCATTATTAGCTTGGCCTGCAGTTTATTTTATGTATGAATTGGTACTGGAGGGTGTTCCTCTTGTACAAAACCTATGGTAACTTCTGCTGGGTTGTTCTTGGCACCTTGCAGCTTTTTCTAATATCAGTGCTGGTGATGACATCTTCATTCAACAACACTCTGTAAATCCCGAACTGCACATTCCCGAACTGCACATTTTCATACAATGCAGCACTCCATCCTTTTCAGCTGCACTCTCTTATATGAAGGATAGTCAATTTAGGTCTTAGTTTATTGTTGATTAACCAATCCCAAAACAATAGCTGACTTAGTTTTTTCACATCCAATCTTGCAATTGTCAGGCAGTGGTGATAGAGAGTTATTACCAATTTCAATCAAGCTTACTGGTCTGTGGCAGAAGTGGTTTGTGATAGCAGCTGCTTGACTAATTAGAATCATCATTCTTCTGTATCATGATTCTGGGGAGATTGTTCCACATGCACGTTTTTCAAAGCTAGTCCTAAACGTTCTGGAGTCCTGGAGCCTTATAATGTTCCAGGTGATCAACTGCTTTTCCATAGTCCGAAGTTAAACATCATTTTTTAAATTCTTCTGCTTCAGTGACATCATATAAAGTTTTAGGTTTGGCTTGGCCGCTTTAGCTGTCTCCAACCTATTGTTTACAATATATATAGAGTGGTTATTGGGTCAGCATCTTTCAGCCCTTGGCTTGTTTTGTTCTTCCCACTGCAGCCAAAGCTTTAACACTTTAGCCTTAGCAGTCCCATCTCTGATCAAGACCAAGGAATGCTTCTACCTCATGTCAAGTTAGTGGATGCAATGATGTATGATTCCACCTCCGAGGGAGCACTTTCACTGCAATGCATAGAGAGCATTGTTTTCTGAAAGTGGCAGGATGCTTTAAATGCAAATTATAGTTTTATTCTCCCTGATCGACTAAACACCTGCTATTATGCATAAACTGATTCTCTCAACTCATATCGGAGTACCGCTTGGAAGTCCAATATGGCTGTCTTATTTAACCTTATGGTTGGGGTCTCTATTCAGCCAGTCCTTCATATATTTATGTGCTGCTGCCCTTGTTCAAGGTCCTAGTACATTTTTTTATATATTGAAGCTGCTTCGCTGATCTCTTCCTTTCACTGCAGCTTTATTATTTCCTGTGATACATGTCAGTTACAGGGGGTATCTGCAGCTCCATGAAGTCTCCAGCTCCACCACATCACTAGTTCGAATCCTTCCCCCATTCTCTGTTGCAGTTGGTTATAGCCACTTCATTGCAAATTCTCGCACTTTTAGGCAACTTCAACGAACTAGAAGAACTGACAAATGCACTATTTTCATTCCGATCCAACTTTATTTGAGCTGGGGTTACTGGGACATTAGATACTAAATGAGCCGGATCAGACTCTGTATCACTTATTTAGAGTTCAATAACCCAGGGCTCCCTCCATTTTCAACCTCTACCAGCAGCATTTACTGCCACCAGCAGCTGGTAGACCTGAGTGCCCACATTTAGTGCGACATTCTGATGATGCACAGATGCAGAGGAGAGAGCAGCGCAGAGCAGAGAATCGATTGTCGAGAAGCCTGGCAGGAAGTTGAGGTTGAAGAGCCGGTGTACCGTAGTTATGATCTTCCCATCTGGATGATCTTCCCCGAACAATCTGCGCATGCGTATTTCACTACGCACGCGCATATGCTGCAAGACTACTTTCGCCTGTCTGTATGATCTCCCCCTCAGCCAACGCACCTCAGCCCTGCCACAAAGTACTACCTGCGGTTGATGCCATTAACATCGCATGCAATTACAATGCATGCGATGTTAATGGCAAAATGCTGACTCTCACATGCCAATACGACGCACAGTTGTTCCCTTCTACAAACTGAAGACTGCAAATAATCACGTCACGGAAACGGGCTTTATTACAATGCATGCGATGTTAATGGCAAAATGCTGACTCTCACATGCCAATACAACGCACAGTTGTTCCCTTCTAAATTTGTGAGCCCCGTAGGGGGAGACCAAAACTACGGGAGCGGAGCTAGTTAGCTTAAGGCTGTAATTGTAATCTCCCCTCTGACAGGGGGAGATCAAACCGACGGGGAAGAGGAGACAGTTAGCTTCGAGCTGTATTTTTAAACTCCCCTCTGACGTAGGGGGAGATCAAACCGACGGGGGAGATCATCTAGTTAGAACACCGGCACCAGCAATCCAGCACTCCGTTAGCCCCAAAGTTCTCATCTGGTGGCGCAGTAATCAGGAATTTAGCGGCGAGCCACAAACCATGAGTTAACCGCAGGCTGTGCATCGGCATCCTGCAACCTGCTTCTTGCGGTGGGATAAAGCAGGAGAAAAGAAAAGATGCTGCAGCTGCTCTGCAGAGCCAATGGGGCCAACAGGTGAGCAGGTGCCAGCTTGAGCTGAGAGCCTCTTATCACGGTGAGGTGAACAGAGCTTCCTACTCCACGGCATTCTCCTCAGCATTTTACAGTGCAGTGCCCTCCCATCCTTCCACTAACACACCAGCCTGCTGGCCTGGCCCAGGGAAGCTTGTGCACTGACAGCCCACTGCATTCCTGGCACAGGAAGCTACGGCAGGATGAGATGATTGATCCAAGTCGGTAGTCAAAAACCATCAGGATTGGGGGCATGGTGGCCTGTTGAGTATAAATCTCTCCCCCACTATTGATAGCCCGCAAATGCAGCCCTAGACTTGCCCCTGACCTGCCAGTCTACAATTTGCAAGTAGAGGGGGCTTGCAAAAGAGATAAGACAATCAGGCAACTGGGTCAAATGAGCGAGTCCACCGACATATGTGAGTTGACACGTGGTCGGACATAGGTGGTGCAAAAGCAGCCAGCCTTGTGGTAAGTGTGGCTTGCACCCCAATTGCCCGAGCTCCAGATTTACCTGCAAGACCCTCAAGGAGGGTGTAGCCTAATTTACCTGAATTACCTGGCTATACCATGATATCACCCCCTATGAGGGCAAGGTACAAGGAGAACAAAAAACAAGGAAGGATTAAGGAAGCCTGGAAAGTATGTAAAGAAGGGGTAGTTAACCATGATCATACCCTCTCAACCCTGACCAGGTGAATTTCTATCCAGGCCACACGGGGTCGCCCAGTGTACATTGTGGTGTACATCCATAGGTTGAGAGAAGGTGGTGGCAGGTTCCACACCAGGCTACACCAAACAGCACAGCATCAAGGCAAAACCTTAAATCACAAATCTTAGCGCATTCCAGGAGAAAGGTTCAAAAGAGGAGAATGAAGTCAGGATAAACCCAGCAACCTTTGCCTCATAAAACCTGAAAATGCCCAAATCAGATGGATTCAACTTTGTGTAACAAAACTTCAAATAATAACATAACCAGCTCCTCCAAGGCAGGAGTCTCCTAAGGGCACATTCTCCTAACTTCACCAACAGTGACATTCTTTGTGAAAGCCAAACCAAATCACAAATTTGCCTTTTTTCAAGACCCCATGAAAATGAAAAAGTTCCTCTTTTGAAATGATTAGCTGCCACTTTTTGCCTGGTTTTGTTGTAGTTTTTTAATGTATTGTACATATCCACCCTGTAAATTCTTGGTAAATGGTACCCTGGGTACCTAGAGCCTGGGAGCTGAAGCGGGTCCCCTGAGAACAACCTCATGAGGACCATGCCACTGCTCTTGTAGATTTCAAATCCCTGTGAGGTGAAAAACAACAAAGTGTACATGGCATCCTGCCTGGGTGCCATGCCAGCAAGCACTGCCTGAAGGTATAGGTAAATCGTCACTCTAGCAAGCCTTACAGCCCTAAGGCAGAGTGCACTATATCCCAGGTGAGGGCATATTTGAATGAGTAGACATGCCCCTACAAAACATAAGTAAATTCTTAAATATTGTAAGTGCCAGGGAAGCCATGAAGAGTAAATTGGCTGGAAACTCTACAACTCGAGTTCCCCAGTGCCATTATGGCTACACTGAAACCAGGAGTGTTTGGTCCCAAACGACTCCATGTAATAAATCCCCACTGATGCCAGTGTGAGATTTATTACAATAATGTACTCAGAGGACACCTCAGAGGTGCCCCCTGAAAACATACCAGCTCTGGTTGGGTCACTGTTTGGCTTTAGGCAGCCTGCCAAACACAGACATGTTTTTGGACTCCTGGGTGGAGAGCCTCTGCTCTCTGGGACCGGTAACAATGCACATCCTGGGCACAGGTATCACACCTTCTTCCCCAGCATGGGCCCAGTTCTCGAAGGGGAAGCTTCAAAGGCCTGCCACCTTTGTAATGCAATTCCCAGCCTCTGCTGCTAGCAGAGATGGCAGCCCCAAGTTTACACCACCACTTTGGGTGGGAAAATCAGAGGGGAAATTAAGAAAGACTCAGAGATGTGCCCACCTTTGCCAACTCCACTCCTCAGGCGGGGAAGGCAAAGTTAAGCACACTTTTCAGTTTCCTTCATCTTGAAAATGAGGGGACTCCTTCGATCAGGGCTAGGACTAAGCCCCCCTTCCACAGGAGGTTGGCATAATAGAGGGTGTAGTCACCCCAGGTAAGGTGCCCATTGGCCCTACCTGTTACTTCCTTAAAACATCCCCTAAATATAGTATTTAGAAGACTCCATCAGACCTTAAAACTAGATCTGTGATGACCTAAGAAGACAGACGACATCCCTGTAGAGAAGCCTGAAGACGACGACTGCCTTGGCCCAAGCCCTACCAGCCTGTCTCCACTTTGACGATCCTGCGATCTGTCTTGCAGCCAGTGATGTCTGAAAACCCTGGAGGACTACTGCTTTTGAAAAAGACTTGAATCTCCTATGGACAGCGGACATGTCCCAAAGAACCTAAACTCCTATTACTCCCGGATCCCACCCTGCACCTGACGCCCATGGCCTGAGTGGCTCACCTGTCCAGTGAAATCTCCCCAGAAACCCTGACCTCAAATCCAGCATTGGCTGACCTCTCCTAGGCTCTGTGTTGGCACCTGCAGCCTAATTCCAGAGGCTTTTCCTGATGGCGACCGGCTGTGGTAAGAAGAGTCCGACGTTGAAATGTACCCCTGCACCCCTAGCCCCTTCCAGGCAGAATGTCCTTGGTTCCAGTAGATTTCTGATATGGTAGTATCAGGGGTCCAGGACTTATACCCAAATGTGCCTTTTGAATTTGGGGTGTCATCAAAGAGGCCTTTGAAGATCACAAGACCCTTTCCTGTCCTGGCTCACTACAGGGGGTATGCAGCTCTTTGTGTGTGGATCGGCACATCCCTATTCAGGTCGAAGTGTCAGCTCCTGCCTGCCAATCTACCTCAGAAAGGTCCATCAGCCTGCTGATGGGCCGTCAGGATGCACGTGTCAGCCTCCTTCTCCCTTTGTGTGACTGTCTAGATGAAATACACAAAGCCCAGCTGCCATCCAACCCAGAGGTGTAGTCAGAGACAGGCAGAGGCACTGAATGATTAAAGTAAGAAAATGCCAAGTTCTAAAATTATCATTTTCAGACTTACAATTTAAAATCCGACTTCACCATGAGTTGTGATTTGAAATTGTGAGTCCAGAGACACCAAACTCCAAATTTCTATCTGCTCCCAATTGGAAATTACACTTAAAAAGTGTTTAAGGCAATCCCATTGCTAACCAGGAGAGACAGGCCTTGCGAATTTAAGAGTATTTCACTACCAGGACAAGTAAAACATAAAAGATTATGTGGTACTTTTTAAAGACACTGCGCCCTGCCATGGGCAAGTCTGAGCAATGTTTAAAGGGCTATTGAGTGGGTGGCAAAATCTGTTCTGCAGGTCCACTATTAGCATTTAATTTACTGGGCCTGGGCACATATAGTGCACTCTACCAGGGACTTATAAGTGAATTAAATATGCCAATGGTGTATAAGCTAACGTTACCATGCTTTGAGTAAAGAGCATATGCACTTTGCTTGGAGAGGATGTAGTCTTACGGCTAGAGCAGTCGACCTCAGAGCTGGGGAACCGGGTTCAAGTTTCGGCAAAGATGATCAACATCCTGTGATTCTAGGCAAATCACTTAATCTCCCTGTGCCTAACAAAAATGAATGTGTCCTTCTATAACGAAACTGGTGCTCATGTAAAGCTCTTCGATACCAGATATCTTTGGGTCTAGTTCGCGCAATATAAAACTCTTTAAAAAAACAAAAAAAACGTTATCACTGGTTAAAAGTGATAAAGCACCCAGAATCCAAAAGCCAGTAAAAATGATGTCAGCAAAACAGAAGGTGATGAGGCATAAAGTCAGGGGAAAGGATGCCAGGTCTAATAAAAGTCAAACTACAGGTCAGCTCCTAGCAATTCTCAGGGAACAGGACACTTATTTTCAATAAACCAGGGCATACAATTGGACAAAATTCCAGATTGGTAGTCAACACTCTTAACAACGTTACAATCTTCAAGGGGACGTGGCTTTGACGCCGATGGCGATGGTCGCCTGAGAGCTCGGCTCTGGGACTGAGCCCGCTTTGATCCTGCAGATCGGAGTCCGCGGGGCACCCAAGCCCCCGCAAACCGGAGATCGGACCAGTGGGGTCCTGCTGGGACGCCCGGCGACACTTGAAAACCGGCGGTTTCGATGAAAAACCGAAGTTAAGAGGACCGCGGAGCGGGACCCAAGATGGCGCCCGGACCTTCTCGATTGCTTTGTCGAGACCCTAGACCTGTGGGAGCCTAGTAGGACTTCGCGCATCCTATCTACATCCTATCTCTCGTTGGTCTGGTTGAATATTTGGAAGGGTCCGAGCGCGGTGGCCATCCCCAGACGAACTGTTCATCGCATTTTCGGTGAAATCTGACCACGGACGACCAGAGGCCCCGTGTGGGGAGACGATTCCACGGGCCGCAAAAGACTGCCCCCCACTGAGCGCCTGAACTCGCCGAAACCCCTTGCACTTCATGGGCAGCACAGCGACCTGGCGCCACAGAGTTTCCGGTGGCACTGGTGATTCTCGTTCCAGATCCACATCGATCAGGCGGACCTGCCAGACCTGGCGCCGATCATCCCCGACTCCCTCTCGTTGGATTCCGGCGACACGACAGTGGAACGGCCTGAAGGCTCGGAGGAGTAGTGGACCCTGGCGACGATACTCGACGGCCCTCAGCACAACAACTGCGTGCCAGGAGCGCCATAGTCGACGTCCACACTTGGTGGTGCCTCTGACGAACTTTCCTCCGCGGGATTCAACCGCCATGGGGAAACCAAGGGGGCCCAAAGGAACCACCCCGGCTGCCTCGGACACGGAGGCGCCGGATAAAGATGATCGAGGTGACCCGCACCTGCAACAACAATTTGACCGGGTTCTGGAAGCGATCGCAACCACGCGCTCAGCCCTACAGCAAGACATCGCCCAGGTAGCGACGAGCCTGGGCCTCCTGAGGGCAGACCACGGCAAGCTATCTGACAGGGTTAAGGAGGTGGAGGATTCGGTGAAGGTCCTGGAACCGGCACAGAAGACTCTGGCCGCGACAATGAAGGATGCCCTGACCCGGATTGAGGCCCTGGAGAGGCGGGCGGAGGATGCCGAAGGCCGTAAAAGGCGGAACAATATTCGGGTGGTGGGCCTGCCGGAAAAGATCGAAGATGGCGACATGGTGGCCTACTTGGAAGCATGGCTCCGGGACAAAGTAGCTCCGGAGGGCCTGTCCTCCTTCTACACCTTGGAACGGGCGCACAGGGTGCCGGCGAGGCCGCCGCAACAGGGCCGCGCCCCGCGACCGGTGGTGGCACGTTTGCTGCACTTTCGGGACAGGGACCTCATCCTCAATGCCGCCAGGCATAACGGCCCTTATCAGGTGGAGAATAGCCAGGTGAACATTTTCCCAGAATACACGTATGAGACCCAGCGCAAACGGGCTTCTTTCCTGGCGATCAAGCGTGAGCTCCGGAGCGAGGGCATCCAATATTCGCTCCTGTTCCCTGCAAGGTTCCGCATTATCATGGACGACAAAACCCAGTTCTTCGATTCCCCGGAGGAAGTCTGCAATTGGCTAGAACTTTATAGGGCCGGCAAGGATGGCTTCGGCTCGTCGTCTCAGCTGGCCGTAGAACCTGGGCAGCAACGTCGTTCCAAGAGGCTCCGCAGCCGCCGTGGCAAGCCAGGCAGGCCTTCGACTATGGAGACAATGGCGGAGCGGCGAGGAGTGCTGGAGATGGTGTCTACTCTGTCTGGATTGCAAAGTGGCCCCATTGTGGAGGAACTGGAACCCGGAGGCGAGGGGGCGCAGACAGACACGGAGGAATCAGAGACTGATAGTGTCCACTTGCCAGTGGTTACTCCAGACTCGGCTGAGGGCATGCTGGACGGACAGGGATGACTGGGTGAGCTCCTTCCATTTGGGTGGGGGTCTGAGGCGGGTGTGGTAGGGGAGGCGATTGATTGCGGGATCCGGTGGAGGAGGGAGGGTGCCCTGCTCGAGCAGTAGTTTTTTGTTTTGGGCTCAATCTAGTCTCGGCAGTCCGAGACTCGAGGGCCCATCACTGGCGCCCAGCCCGCACCTAGCCCTTAAGGCTTCCCTGCGGTGGCGACCGCAGGATTAGTCGGGATTGTGGGATTGTTGGGGACATGGTTTGGATGGGAACTAGATGGAACTATTTGGGTCCTGTTCTGGGGAGGGTGGGAGGGGGTTTGTTTCAGAAGGGTGTTGTTCTTTTGTTGGGGAAAATGGCCACCATCAGTGTTGACTTGACTGTCGCTTGCCCTTTGTTGGAGCCTTGGTTGGGAAGCCCGGAACAGACACTATGGGACAATGGTTGATATTGCTAATGTGAAATGCATCACTTGGAATGTGCGGGGGCTTCACACTATGTCTAGGAGGCACAAAGTTCACGCTTATCTAGTGCGTAGAGGAGTACAGATAGCTCTGCTGCAGGAGACTCATCTCAACAAGGGGCGGCGCTTCAGCGTAGATGGAGGGGGCAGGTCTTCTATACCTCGTACTCAGCGTATGCAAGGGGGGGCGCTAATATGGATCAGGGCTGGGGTTCCCTTTCAGGTTGCGAAATCTGTGGTAGATACGGAGGGTCGTTACGTGGCGCTCTCAGGCACACTTGGGGGTAGGGACTTAAGCATTTGCTGCATTTATGCACCTAATGTGGACCAGCTTGCCTTCCTCTCCAGGTTATCAGGTTCGTTGGCCCACTTTCTTTCGGGAACCCTCTTACTTGGCGGTGATTTTAACTCGGTAGTAGACGTAGAGGCCGACCGCTCGCACCCCCCCCTCCCAGACTCCCCTGTCCGCCGGGTGGCTAAAGGGAGGAAGGAATGGCAGACGCATTGGGGGCTCACGGACATCTGGAGGGCACAACACCCAGACTCTAGGGATTACTCCTATTTCTCTGGCCTACATGAGTTGCACGTGCGATTGGATGGGTTTCTGGGATCGGCGGAGTTGATATCCGCAGCGGTCCGCTCTGAATATTTGACCAGGACCCTCTCGGACCACAACCCCCTCCTGGTGGACTTCCGTTGGTTTCCCGGGGTTCCTAATGTGCCCACCTGGAAAATGTGACCGGAGATCTTGGAGGACATAGTCTTTAAGGCGGACCTGGGGGACAAAATCTCGGAGTATTTTACGTCCAATGGGGGTACTGCGGGATCGAGGGCGTTAGAGTGGGACGCCTTTAAGGTTGTGATCAGGGGCTACTGCATTTCTAAAAAGGTGGGCATGCGGCGGGTCATCCTTGATGACTTGGCCGCGGCGGATCGGAAGCTCCGCGACATGGAGCTTCGCCGCCCCGGTCATCCTGAACTCCAAGAGCGTACGGCAGCGGCGAGAGAGACTGTGGCGGCGGAAGTCGAACGGCTACGCTGCTTCGATTATAAGGCCTACACTACTAGGTCGCTCACGGAGGGGGACAGGTCGGGCGCGCTGTTAGCGTGGCTAGACAATCCTACGCGCCGGACCTCGCTGACGACGTCCATGCGTACGTCTGAAGGATCTGAGGTGCACACCCAGCCGGAGATTTTGGGCTGCTACCTGCGCTACTATGAGCAACTGTACTGCAGCTCCTCGGCCAGGGACCCCGCCCTGATTGATGAGTATCTGCAACCCCTAGAGTTGCCAACGCTGGAGCCGGAAGTGGCAAAGGCTCTGGGCTCCGATATCGAATTAGGTGAAATTCGTAGCGCCATTAAAGGGATGGCGAGGAATAAGACCCCGGGCCTGGATGGCCTCCCGGTTGAATTCTACTCCGCCTACGCTGACCTCTTGGCGCCTCGGCTGTTAATAGTCGAGCCACCTTTCGGCTATTACGATCCATGGTGGTGGGATTCCTTTGGGGTTCGGGCCGCCGGAGAGTGGCCCTCAAGACCTTGATGAGGCCGAAATCTGAGGGTGGCCTCGCGGTGCCGGATTTCGAGAAATATTACCTGGCGGCGCAATTGCAGACCTTCACCCAGGAGGTCGCCAGGGAGTTTCGTGGCCCGGAGACCGGGAGGGGCATGGGGATGCCTAGGCATGCTATCTCCTTCATCACCTTACGACAGCGTTTGGCCTTGCAAGACCTGACGCTTGAGGAAAAGACCATTCGATTATGTTGGAATCGCGCCCACGCCCGGGGACAGCTGAGGGTTCCATATGCACCTGAAATACCACTAGGGATGTTGACGGCACTGCCTCACGGGGGAGATTGGTCATGCCTGGGACACTGGGAGGACGCGGGATTGCAGTTAGTGGGGGACCTTTATGAGGACGGGGTGCTATTGCCCTTCCAGGAGATCATAGACCGCTTTGACGTCCCTCGAGGCGACTTCCTTTTATACACGGCTTTGGTCCGAGCGATTCAGGCGCACTGGAAAAGTGGACTGGAGGAGCCGCCTACGTCCCCGGTGTGCCAGTATGTTATGATGTCGGCGGGGACGGTCAAGACTGTCACATGCCTGTATAGCAGATTGGCTAACGATGGGTTGACCCCCCTCGCCACTTTACGGACCCGCTGGGAGGCAGACATAGGGAAGGAGATCCCAGAGACGACCTGGTCACAGCTCATGCGTCGGGCCTGGAAGGGCACATGCCATGCCCGCTTCCAACTGGTCCACTTCTACATACTCCACAGGGCCTATTTGACCCCGGTGAAGATCCAGCAATATTTCGCCGCGGACTCTGCAGAGTGTCCCAGATGCCGGGCCCCTGAAGCGGACCTCCTTCATATGCTGTGGTCTTGCCCGGCGCTGTCCTCCTATTGGCCTGGATTGGGGGACACTCTGAATAGGGTAACGGGGAGGTCCTTAGCGGTCGACGCGGCGGTGGGGCTCCTACATTGGTTCCCGCATACCCCCAAAAATAACATTTCAAGTAAATTTATTGACTTGGGGCTCCTCCCTGCTAAGCGGGAGGTGACCAGGAATTGGAAGGCAAGAGTTGGTCCGACAGGGGCTAGGTGGCACAGCGAACCTTTGAAATGGGCGGCGGGGGAGAGCACTCTGCGATACCAATTGGCTAGGCAGCAGCATAACGAGAGAGCTCAGGAATCAGCACTAGAATGGGAGACGTTAGTGCAGGCCCTTAGAGATTATTGCGCTTCCAGCGATTCCGAGACTGATGATGCGGCACATCTCGAGTCCCGATAATCTATCATACTTCAGATTACTATAGAATCACCCGGGGTTTTCCCACAGGCCTTCCTACACGTACTACAACACACACTGATGGCTGGGTTGGGATGGGAACTAGTTGAATCATTGGGCGGTTGGGGGGGGGGTTTCTTTTGTCCCTTTTGTAGGTTGATCTAGAAAAGCAGATGAAGACCATTGGATCATCCGGACCGGCTTCGACCTTCTTTCAGATCCCCTCTGGTATTCGCCGCCCGACCCTCGGGTTGTGGGCTGAATGGCTGTGTACGCTTATCTTTTTCTAAGTGGGGATTTGATATGTTCGATATCTCTGATTGCACCTGTGGTGCTAGTCCGATATGTAATCTTGGCTAATTCCTGCAATAAAAATATATTTAAAAAAAAAAAACAAAACAAACGTTACAATCTTCAATAGATGCCCTAAACTTTCAGTCAGGCAAACTTGACATCCAAATAGACTCCATGAACCTAATTGCATCACACATTTCTGGAATCAACACCCAACTGGAAACGCTGACTGAACTAATAACCAGAGGTTAGGCTATATACTCTCCTTCCCGGAGAAAGTGTTCTTGTGTTCCAGTACTAGATAAACTGTCCACCCTTCCGGAAAACCTTCTAAGTCTTCTGGAAATATGGCAACCATCTCATCCAAGTAAGCAAACCATAGGGGCCCGTTTGAGAGTCTTAAATGGGCATGAACAAGACTGGAAAGGTGCCTCGAAACCGCACAGATAAACAGCTTACAAGAAGACAGTATATATACTATAAAAAAAAAGGAACGTGAAGAAGTTCAGTCTCAAACCTCCCTCTCCAATATACCTTCTCCATTGAGAGAGGCAGGGAATTCCCCTCCTAAACTCACCAAAATACAGCACAAACATGCCAGAAAGGCAAGGAAAAAGGAACAGAAATCCAAGGAGGCCTAACCAAAGGGGATCTACACAATATCTAGGCCAAAACAAAATGATAGTCAAAGGCCTCCTACAAACAATACACCAAACTCTCTTATCGACACATTGTCAATTACAGACTTTTGCAATAAAAGACACTTTTCCATTGATAAAAAAGCAATAAAAAGTCCAGAGAGTCAAAGGGATTGTTACACACTAACAGAAACCGGCAATCGTAGTGAAAAAGAATGGAAAAAGAAGCATTCCCCCATCAGCACCCTAGTGGCATTCCAACTAATAGTCTGTGAAGGCGCAGTGAGCTTGAACCACATCGTCAGACCTGACCCGGTCATCGACTTACATGAAACTTGTGCCACACCTGAGCAGGGCCTTGCTCCAATTAATACTCTCTCTGCTATGGACAAGGCAAGGCAGGGGCCATCCCAAACAAGAGGGCATATGAATCTCCAATTAACAGATAATGAGTAACCACAAATCATGATTATGAGCGATAAAGGACACGATTGAAGAATCATGTTGTTGCACCAAATGGTTAAAAAGCACTTCAACCACTCCAACTAAACAGCGGCATGCAAAGCACTCATCAGTTTCTGTAAAGCCGTCAAACTCATCAATAGAACACCACAAATCAACCTCCTCTAAACTCTCTTACAATATAAACGCTTGCTCACATCATGAGACTTGCAGTAACCAACTTTTACTAGAACCTGAATATACTTTTTAAGGGACAAGGGAAACCCAATATGCGATTGGTCAGGGACTTTGGGTAAGTACATGATTACTAAGGACCGTGGTCCCTAGACATCTTCTGGATATACTCGATAGTAAATATAGACTAGATAGGTTCTATATTCTTTGTCCAGCTGGACAGAATTTTAATATTCAATAAATATATATAGAGAAAAACATTCATGCACAATTCAAGTGGGACACCACCTGGGTCCTACTACCACATTAAGACAAACAACAAAATAAGGGAAAACGGTTCAGGAAACAGGAAAAAGTCTGCGAACATAAAATTATAGTAGACTTAGATAGCATGGAGACACCATTGCCGGTAAAGTTATACAGTATATTAGCATGCATATGGAGTACAAATCGTCGACGACGTTTCGATCCCTATGTCACAATAAAGGGATCATCTTCAGGACATTAGAAAATTCATGCCTGTATACTTTCTGCCCAAGACAGTACAATTTGGGTCTTAGTACATTCAGTAGCAAGTTTACTACATTTGGTGCAAACCACACGATGGGAAGGAAGAGGGAAAACGGGAAGGAAAAAGAGCAAATAGGTTATCTAGGAGCTAGTGAGCCCTGTATACACATAGAAAATAGCATTAGTGACGGGTGATGCGACGAAACGAAATTAGAACTAGTGAATCTAACGACCGTGTGGAGAGACAAGCGAGACGTAATAGAATAGAGGAGCACTAAAAGGAGGTAGTTTGGCCGTGCGGGTGAAGAACTAGTTTTAAAAGAATTTTCTAGTCAAGGAGGGCAAGGGTCCTTACTGGTTCGTGACTTATAAGATCACAGGGCAGGTAGGTTAAGTGATGTAATAACCGGAGAAACTTCGAGGGGTTTTAAGAAAGGCTTAGGTACAACCATAAATATCCTAGCAACCTCCTTAAAGAGTGACCCTGCCTGCTATAGACCTATCTCCCTCATTGACTCTGCGGTTAAAATCTTGGGCAGAGTCATTTTGGGGAGGTTAACATCTTGGTTGGAAGGCAGGGGAATCTTATCTAACGCACAATATGGTTTTAGGCCCAAAAGAAGCACACTGGATCAGTGCCTTAATTTGCATTTGATCATCAGCAAATATACCGTAGTTAAAAAAGGGGCCTTATATATGGCATTTATGGATCTCTCCTCAGCCTTTGACCTGGTTAACAGGTCAAGGCTGTGGGGGGTCCTTTTGGAAATAGGCATAGAAAGTTCACTAGTAGGCTTCTTGGCTGATCTGCATCAAGGATTGGAGGCATCGGTCAGAGTTACCAGGGATGGTAGATGCACTAAACCCTTTAACTCTGAGAGAGGAGTGAGACAAGGGTGTATCCTTGCCCCTCTCCTCTTCACACTGTATATAAACACACTCGAGCCGGTGTTTTCTGCCTTGGGGGCCGATGTTCCGCGTGCGGGAGAGATTAACATTCCGGTCCTCCTGTACGCGGACAATGCGGTCCTCTTGGCACGAACAGGTGTTGCACTTAACAAGTTACTGGCCTCTTTCGGGGACTTCATGAGTTCCTTAGATTTAAAAATAAACACGCAAAAATCACATGTTATGATTATGGGACTCAATGGCAGAAAAAAGAAACCCATAACTTTTGTTTGTACAGGAAAGGAGGTACATAGGGTCCCTTCTTTTACTTATTTGGGTGTCTTATTCGATGATAAAGGTACCTGGGGTGCCCAACATAAGGCCAAATCGAATGCAGTGAGTAGATCTGCTGGAGCCATCTTGAATTTTGCTAAGAAATTGGGGTCACGACCGACGAACGCCATTCTTAAAGTGTATAACGCTAAAGGCATGGCGATCGCCATCTATGGGGCCACGATTTGGGGAAATACAAGTCCAGTCCTCATTCAGAGGGCAGAAAACAGGTTTCTCAGATCATTACTCACTGTCCCCCAGTCCACCCCCACCTTTACTATCCATTCAGAGCTGGGCGTTGGGTATGTCTCAGACGTTATAAAATCCGCCCCTGTCATTTCCTGGCTAAAAACTTGGCTAAACGATGAGATTTCATTAAATCATAAAATCCTCGAAGATTGCTTAAGTATGGATGGAGCCTTAAAGATCCCATGGTTGACGTATGTAAAAACAATGTTAACCAAGGTGGGATGTATTGATCTTTTTAACTCCCCTGAGGGCATCCAAAAGGAGGATGTCAAAACGATAAAGGCATCACTGATAAATCTTTTTACAGTAGAGCGGGAGGAAATAGAATTAAAAAAAACAACAGTGAGAAGATAATTTTGCGCTTAAAACTGTCCCAGGTCCAGAACCATACCTGGTATTTGTTAATAAACCATTTCACCTCTTTCTTTTAATTAGATTTCGTTTGAATTTAATACATTTTCTGTTGGGCACATACTACAGATGGGATACTCCTGATAACAATAAGCCATGCGACTGTGATCACTTTTCACCTCAGGATACATTACATTTTATTATGTTTTGCGATCACTACGCTAAAATCAAAAGAAAATATCTTGTTCCCATCCTTAGAGAGGCTGGCTTTTTACAGGTTAGGCCTGCGCTCCTATTTCTGCAACTTTTGCACAATACACAAATCACTTTTCATGTTGCTAACTTTTTAGTAGCAGGAGTACGTATCAACAAAATGCGCAGTAAAGGTAACATTGGATTAATTATAAACAAAATACCTTAAGTGTATCTATAACAGATAACAGATATCATGATGTCTTAAAATGTTTTAATAGTCTTTTTAAACATTTGGATTGTATATATTGTTTATGCACATGTCACTTTAAAAATGTTCTCCTTGATGATATGATTTATGATTCATTATGTAAATACATTATGTACATATTTTTGATATTGTCTTTTTATACTTGGTGTATTTCATGAACTGTATCCTGTGTCTCTTTTTATGATTTTCAAAAATCGAATAAAAGTGATTGACTGACCTCCTTTATAATTGAACAAAGTAGAAGGCTGAAGAAGAAATTACATCTCTGAATTGTAGATTTTAAAGCAGCTTTTGACTGTGTCAGGAGGGGGAACAAGCTAAGGAAATGGGGAATTCCCCAAAACCTGCTTTGAGCAATAGAACAGCTTTACTTAGATACATAGATTTAAGTCAAAAGAGAAGATGGTGTGAGAATATCTAGGAAAATACCAACCAACCAAGAACTTAAGCAGGGCTATGTGCTGGCACCTCATCTTTTTAATCTATTCATGGTAGACCTTTCTACAGCTTTCGACCAGGTAAATTCTCATCCGCCTTGGGTGGGTTCGCTCCACCTCTAACATTTGTCTTACGTAGACAATATCATTCTGTTCAGCATGACAAAAGTGGGCCTACAAAAATTAGCAAAGGCACTGGCTACTTATGCTAACACCAACCACTCAGAGGTAAACACTACAAAGACAAAAGTAATGTCTATCTTTAATCAACCAGGGCAGGCACCCATTATATTCCTAAATAATACCCCCCCTGAAAAAGTTTCACAACTTCAAATATCTGGTACTGTATTTGACCTCAATGGGTAGTTTCTGTGTCCAGAAACAATACATAGCGAAGAAAGGGCATGTCCTAACCCACATTTTCAGCATGTTAGCGAAAAAACTGGACTGCCACTCCTTTTAGCCACTATTAGCAGTCATCTCTGCCAAGTAACTCCCAACAATAACATAAGCAAGCGCCACTATGAGAGGGTTAGATGCAGTCTTACTAGATAAAGTGGAGACCAACACCTACAGGTGAGCATTCTCCCTGCTTCAAACATCATCTCCAGCACAAATCTGGCTTGAGTTTGGACTGGCAAAGCAAGACGTGGATAAAAGATCAAGTTCAATGAAATGCAGGTTCAAGATATATCAAACACAAGATACCCTCCTAAATATCGCAATATGGGCAACCCTACAAAATGACCCGCAGTCGGCGAATAAAGCTCTTTGTCCCGCAGTCTTTTTTCCCGCATGGAATCACAACGCGGTCGTTACCATGACCGCGTTGTGATTCCGCATACCATTACTCCGCAAGTCGGAACAACTACTTGAAGTCTGTGTGGACACTAGGGAAGGTGTTGGATTTTAAGTCCAACACCTCCCCCCTCCTCCGCAAGTCGTTATTCCGACTTGCGGAGTAATGGTATGCGGAATCACAACACGGTCCTGGTAACAACCGCGTTGTGATTCTATGCGGGGAAAAAAATCATCATTAACGTTGTTTACCGCAGTCGGCCTACCACAAATATTTAGAAAATTCCATCAACCAATTGTATTTAACTGAATTGTGTGGCACAAACATCACACGACACATTTTAAAAAAGAGCAATATAAACAAAGCTGTAAAATTGTAATGGAGCCTGGAAAACAAACATAAATTCAGCTCTCGATCTCACTCCTGGATGGTGATCAAAAGTTATGACGTCTAGAAATCAGGAGCGAAGCTGGGCATCCCCTTTTCAGCGCGCATTAAACATAGACTAATGATCCTGTGTTTTGGAAGAATACCAGCATTGGCTAGTTGGCCACTTTGGGACTATAGTGGACCCACAGAATGTACACTTTTTAAAGCAAAAAAGAGAACTTTATCCACCTAGTCTGTACCTGTCCAAAACTGCACAATCTCCAATCAATGTTATTTTAAAAACTTTTAATGACAGAGCCATTTTATCATGTAGAGATGTCATATTAGCGAGCCTCAAGCCAGACGACCTGTAATTGAGTTGCAAACGGTGAAAATCCTGGCAATGGCCTCCATCTGATATATAATTAAGTAATTTTCATGCTGTAAATAAAACAGCCTGGCTGGTAAATGGACCAATACCAGTAATCAGGATGATTGCCCGGGGTGGTAATTATTTTAAGTCAATGTGTACTTGGTTTTAGCATTGCAGAGTCACGCTTTTACCTTTGTTCTATTTTAACTCTCTATATAGACAGAATTGCAAAAAGAAATATTGCTATACTTTTAATAAGCTGAAACAATAAAACTATGGTTTGATTGATTTACCTGAGTGCAATAAAGTGTTATTATGACTAGCCCCAGCCTCCGGGTACCTGCCTAAACAAAGTATCCTAACGAAGTGCTTGTACTAATGGAGATTTGTATCAGTTTTAAGAACAAATAAGGATAGTGATCATTTCTGGTAAACAATGCACTCTGGTGTTAGGGAGAAAATAATATTGCAGTCTCTAGAATGATGTATATAGCAGGCTGCAGTGATGTTGATGAATCCAGTTTGCCTGAATGGCCACTGAGACATTTTAAGTGACGCCAAACAATGTGGACAATTGCTATAATGTGCTTCCGGTCCCAGAATCTTCCTACTGATGATGTATTTTATGAACCTGCCCGACTCATGATTTCAATAGCAGGTCTCAAACCGTGACAACACCAGAGCAGGGTCCCGGTTATGTGTTGCTCTACCATGCCAAGCATCCAAGAGAAGGGCATATTTGTGATAACAATTCAAACTGCTGTTTTTTAACCAAAAGTTTGAAGAATCTCGGCATAATTAACTGAAACTTCAATGCCACATAGGCAATAGGTGGTTACTGAACCTGACCCATGTTGAAAGCTAACTTGTTTTATCTGACAAGGGCACGTGATTACTTCCAATAGGATGAGTTAACCAGCAATGTTTCTCACTCCTGGAAAGAAAAGTTAGATCAGATGTTGTCCTTTTTATAGCCCACGCTGCTTCTTAGACTACAGACTCAGAAATGCAACACAAAACACATCAGGTTATACATCTATGTACACACTGCAAGAGCCCTAGCTGAGTTCACAATGGAATCTAAAGCAGCTAGTATAAGTAAATCAGCACTAGGCTAAATCTTCTTATATCTATATTTTAAATAGTATTTGTTCCTTTGAATTTGAAGCCAAATCTTGGGTTTTGGAATATGTTTGTTCAGCTGTCTTGGCTGGAAATATTTGTCCACAATCTTTACAACTTTGTGGGCTGCTTAATTTATGTGGTTCCCTTGGCCTCCGATATCAACATTGCCTTATGGTTCTTCTTCAATGGTAAACAAATTCCACAATTAGGATTCCTCGGTCTTTTCATTTGGGACTTTATGCTTTTTGTTTGGTTGACTGCAATGGTTTGAGTGCCTGAATGTGTACTGAATCTTGGACATTAACTTGCTTCTCTTGACCCATGATGCGGTTGCTTCTTGTTCTAGTTTTTCTCCTTTATCATCCCCCTGCTTGGCGTCGTTTCCCAGAAAATGTGTTGTTAATGTTCTGTTTATATTTATACAAAGTGACTTTATGAAAAGAAACCGCAAAGGGCCTAAAAGATTATGTTATGCAGCAACCAGATTTTGGTAGCCTTTAATATTTCTACGGGGTTTTGTCTGCTTAAAATGTATAATAGGGTACACTGACCAGGGTAATGTGCTCTGCTTTACAGTGATTTTGAATTATTTGACAAGAACTCAAAGGTTTATAAAAGTCGGGGCCTGTGTAGTTGCCTACCTTTCATTCAAGTTATATTCTATACTTACCAGTTAAGGAACGGTATAATTTCGGCCTTTTCCCAGATTCAGAAAGCTGTGAGTAAGCACCTTCCCTCTATGAATTCAAAAAAAGAAAAGATAGTTTGTAGAATCATTGAAATAAAGGGTCACATGCTAAGTCTAAACAAACAGCAATTCCTAACCCTGAAATACCAATATTTAATTCTTTACAGAAATTTAAATTTGAAAACTGAAGGATGCTAATTAAATATTTAAAATTGAAATGAAAGGTTTCCAGTAATAAGAACATAGTGATAATTGTATAGGTGTTAAAAAGTTTATGATATATGCTGTCTTCTAAGGAAATGAAACTGCTTCACAGCCTTAAGTCTGTGTCTAAATCTAAATTGTGTTTTCAAATGAAGCTGCTCATGTCTCTCACGGGTGCGATATTGTCATTCCATTAAAACAAGTAATGCCAGAAGCAATAAGGTTACAGAACTTTCCTCAAGCTATAATCAAGATATCTCGCATGTCATGGACGAATACAATTCAGATATTATCATTAAAGCCATCACAGATGTGTCAATGGGACATTGTTAAATAAATCAGTGAGAGCAATGTTAACAGGTATGGGTTCAGGCACTTTGCATATTTCAGATGTTCAAATATCAGCCCACCTCAATCACTCAGAAGGCATCCTTGAACAAGTGACATGGATCCATTAGTATGTGCATCAGTGACTGGTTGCATGAAATAATGGCGGTGATGTCTGTATCACCACATGCACATTAAAGGCATATACTTTTTGCCTAAACAATGTTAAAGAAACGAACCATTTTTAAAGACGCGTAATTGCAGAATATCCTCTGACGGACTGCAATATTTTTCAACTATGATTGAGCAGATGAATAAAATTGTAAGACAAGATCATTGTTTGAAGTGCTGAATAGGAAAGAGCACATTTTGGACAACCTCTGAATCACTGTTACCCTCCACTCTATATTCTTCATCACATCTGCATCAAATGCTAGTCAAAGATTAAGTGGCCCACAACACATTGATTAGACATTTTGGTTTGTATAATCAACATTGGGCAAGGCTAAACGCTGCAGAATACAGCCTTGGATATTTAATCTTCACTATCCTTGTAGTAACAAATAATTTAATTCAGGAAGCTATGAATGGCAATATTTAGAGTATAACTATACTAGTACAATTATAAATGAAGATAGAAAATTACTTTGACCAAAAACAAGAGAGAGTGAGAAGAAACGCTAGGTTCATCATCCATGTAAAATTTTGCTTCACAAAAAAGGTGCCTAGCTGTTAATTTATGGAGATAAAACTCTTCACTTTTATCTCCACAGATGAACTTTATAACTGTTGATCAGGTGAATCACCAACAAGGTGGTAATTACATATACTTCACTAACCATGCAAGTGTATGTGCATAAAGTACAAAGCGCAGGAGTGGGCCCGGGAAATTAGTTACCCTAGGTCCTGATGAAAAGCCAATAGGGGTAGAGCTAGAAACATGTTGACCTTGTAGGAAGCAAACCTATCATTTCCCCTTTCCCCCTCCTCCCTTGTACAAAAAACCATCTAGGGGTTATATTAAATTGGTCACACCCACTAGTCAGGTATTTTTAAACTTCGCTCTACACTTTAACCCCCCACATCGTCTTTATCATTCTACAGAAGTGGAAAGGGTATGCCAAAACGTGGGTCTTGTGCTCACTCCGCCACTGGATTCAAGCTAGCCTGGCTGATGAAGGCTGATGCCCCGAAACCGGTCCCAGGAAGCTTGTTTCTAATCCAGGGCTGGCTTGGCAGTTCGGGCTGGACTGTTACCCTGAGGAAGAGGGTCAAGACTGATTTGCAAATGGCTGGTTCCAAACTGGGGTGGCGTAGTGAGAAAAAAAACAATGGAGTAAACCCAGATCTTTGTGACTGGGGGTGAATGTTTGCATTGTTCAGCAGTCCATCCATCATTTGTTCCTTTTGCTTTTGTCGCCCTAAGTGGGAAGTGTATGCCCAGATGTGGTACCCGTGCTCACAGCGCCACTGGACAAAATATAGCCTGGCTGATAAGGGGTGATGCCCCAAAACTGGTCAAGGATGCTCGGTTCCGGTCCAGGGAGGGCCTGGCTTGGCAGTTCAGGCTGGACTGTTCCCATGTGGAACAGGGTCAAGACTGATTTGCATACAGCTCGGTTAAAACTGGGGTGGCATGGTGAGAAAAATAACAATAGATTAAACCCAGATCTTTGTGACTGGGGGTGAATGTTTGCATTGTTCAGCATTCCATCCATCTTTTGTTCCTTTTGCTCTTGTCACCTTAAGTGGGAAGGGTATGCTCAGATGTGGGTCCCATGCTCACTGCACCATTGAATTCAAGCTAGCCTGGCAGATAAGGGGTGATGCCCCGAAACACGTCCCAGGGTGCTTGTTTCTGGTCCAAGGAGGACTAGGCTTGGCAGTTCAGCCTAGACTGTTCCCATGAGGAACCGGGTCAAGACTGATTTGCATATGGCTGGGTCCAAACTGGGGTGGCATGGTGAACAAAACAACATAAAAAAAACAGAACCCAGATCTTTGTGACTGGCGGGTGACTGTTTTCATTGTCCAGCATTTCATCCATAATGTGTTCCTTTTGCATGCCCAGTAGAGGCATTTAATTTACAGACCCTGGGCACGCATCGTACCGTGGGGACTTATAAGTAAATTAAATGTGCCAATCAAGGTGATGCCAAATGCACCATGTTTTATGGTGAGAGCAAACACACTTTACTACTGGGTAAAAGGCAAAAAGTGCATAGAGTCCAAATGCCAACAAAAACAGGCTCAGCAACTGAGGCAAAAATCTGGGGGTGAGCCTGCAAAGGTCCAGGTCCAACAGATTGTAAGAAATCGGGTTATTAGTTCAGGGGGATGACTATCCACCTTAAGTAACACATGCAATCCTTCTCAGGGTGAACAGTTAAAGTCACTAAATGTAATCTGAGCTCAACCCCTAGAAACTATGTCACAGAGCCTATAGGCTTAACTTACGGCAATGTGTAAAGTATTTATGCAGAACTTAAAACAGTGATAGAGTTAAGATACAAAACAACAAAAACCCCGAACCAATTTAGAAAAATAGAGAGTTTTTTATTTAATAAAATGACACCAAAACAACAACAACAAAAACAACAATGAAAACTGGAGAAATTAATGTTTACATTTTCAACTAAAAAAGTGCCCAAAAGTGTAAAAAGCCTAAAGCGCTAGCCTCTGTCAACTGGTTGTTCAGACTGGTACCTAGTCGTGATTTCAGGCTAACCGCGATGGAGCACAGGTAAGATACAGATATCAGGTTTGACCTGGTCTGGTGTTCTGCCATGGGACTTAGCTGAAGGCTCCACTATGTCAGATAGCCATTCTACGGTGTCCCGGAGAAGCCGTTAGTTTTTGGTACTAAAGCTCTCAGCAGGAGAAATTTGAATTTCAAGCTCAGAGAAAGTCCATCTATGGCAGGATACTTTTAGTATCTTTGCTCTGTGCAGATATCTTTGTTCTCACTTAGTCAATCTTTTAGAGCTCTGATTCCTCCAGCAGGACAAGGCTGCAGGTTATGGCAGAAAAGGGCTCCACGAAGGCAGATATAGTCTCTGTGAGGTCCTACTACAGAGGATTTGCCATTGTGAAAATGCTCCTGAGGGGGCTAACCATGAGTCTGAGGCCATTCACCAGGCACCTTGATCAGATCAGCTTGCCAGGTTGGTAAGCATTCTCCTGAGGTCTTTGGACCCAAACATTTTCTAAATTCCAGGTTTTTCAAGGGTGATATGAGAAATCTAGCCACACTCAACCAAGAGTTTCAGGACCAGCTCTTGACAGTCCGGACCCACTCCAGCAGAGTCTACCAGCAGGGTCTTTGGCAAGTTTAATTGGAATTGGTCAGCTGGTAAATTGCATAAAATACCTCTTGTAGCTTATTGTGTCCCTTTAGCTTGAAATAGGGGGTCAGACTACTGACTCTTTGCGTCACTTGGTTATACTGGGTGCAATAGCAAGTAGCTCCAGTCCTTCAGAGCTCTCTTCAGGACCAGAAAGCGTTCTGTGGAGAGTACATGAAATGCCATATTTATGCCTGGTACAAGCTAAAGAATGAGATTGACTACTGGTTCCTATCTAACAAATGGGTTAAAGTTCCTACTGGTACTTCCACAACAAGATCGCAGCCATACACAGCAGCTTCAGCACACAAATGACACACCCCACGACCGCACCAACGCCACCCACCTCCACCCTCCGCGCCTGGTCCCCGATAAGCACCGAAGACACCATCCGCACGATGAACTCCATCCACTCCAGATCTCCTACCGACCCCTGCCCTCACCACGTCTTCAACAAGGCCGACTCTATCATCACACCCCACCTGCGGGACATCATCAATACCTCCTTTGACACCGCTACCTTCCCGGAGAGCTGGAAGCACGCCAAACTCAGCGCACTACTGAAGAAACCATCAGCGGACCCCACCGAACTCAAAAACTACCGCCCCATCTCGCTCCTCCCGTTTCCGGCCAAAGTCATCGAGAAGACCGTCAACAAGCAGCTGGCCGCCTTCCTCGAGACGAACGGATCCCTCAACCTCTCGCAGTCTGGCTTCCGGGCCAACAACAGCACCGAGACCGCCCTCATCGCAGCCACCGATGACATCCGAGCCCTGCTCAACAACAGAGAAACAGCGGCCCTCATCCTCTTGGACCTCTCCACGGCATTCGACACTGTCTGCCACCGCACCCTAGTGCAGCGCCTCAGCAACGTCGGAATCCAGGAGAAGGCACTAGAATGGATCATCTCCTTCCTCGCCGGAAGGACACAGAAAGTCCGCCTCCCCCGTTCAGATCAGAAGCCACCAAAGTCATCTGCGGCGTTTCTCAAGGCTCCTCGCTCAGCCCCACCCTCTTCAATGTCTACATGAGCCCCCTTGCGGCCATCGCATGCCAACACAACCTCAACATCATCTCCTACCCCGACGACACCCAGCTGATCCTCTCCCTCACCAACAACCCCGCCACCGCCAGAGCCAACCTACACGAAGGGATGGCAGAAGTAGCCATGTGGATGATGAACAGCCGTCTGAAACTGAACTCAGACAAGACGGAGGTTCTCATCCTGGGCTCCTCGCCCTTCGCCTGGGATGACTCCTGGTGGCCCCCCGCCCTGGGCAGCGCACCCAAACCAACAGACCACGCACGCAACCTGGGCTTCATCCTGGACTCCTCCCTCTCCATGACCAGACAAGTCAACGCCGTCTCCTCGTCGTGCTTCAACATCCTGCGCATGCTATGTAAGATCTTCCGATGGATCCCCACCGAGACCAGGAAGACGGTCACCCAGGCCCTCGTCACCAGCCGACTGGACTACGGCAACTCCCTCTACGCCGGAACCACTGCCAAACTCCAGAAGATACTCCAGCGGATCCAGAACGCCTCAGCAAGACTCATCCTCGACATCCCCCGACACAGCCACATCTCCGGACACCTGAGAGACCTGCACTGGCTCGCGGTCAACAAGAGAATCACCTTCCGTCTCCTCACCCACGCACACAAAGCCTTACACAACCAAGGCCCAAGATACCTCAACAGCCGCCTCAACTTCTACAATCCCACACGCCAGCTTCGATCGACCAGCCACGCCCTCGCCGCCGTCCCCCGCATCCGAAGAGCCACCACAGGAGGAAGGTCCTTCTCCTACCTGGCCGCCAAGACTTGGAACTCCCTCCCGACTCACCTCCGCCTGACCCAAGACCACCTCGCCTTCAGGAAACAGCTCAAGACCTGGCTGTTCGAGCAGTAGCGGACCCCCCCCCCTCCCCAAGCGCCTTGAGACCCTCCGGGTGAGTAGTGCGCTATATAAATGCTTTGATTGATTGATTGATTGGTATTATTGAATATTTCTTCCGAGTGTTAATCTAAGTCAAGTCAAGTCAAGTCAAAGAATTTATATAGCGCACTACATACCCAGAGGGTCTCAAGGCGCTTAGGGAGGGGAAGAGGATTACTTGTCAAATATCCACGTTTTAAGTAGCTTTCTGAATGCTAGGTGGTTCTGGGTAAGGCGCAGGTAAGTGGGGAGTGAGTTCCATGTTTTAGCAGCCAGGTAAGAGAAGGATCTGCCTCCCATGGATGTCTTGTTGATGCGAGGTACAGTGGCGAGGGCTTGGCTGGAAGAACGTAGTTGGCGGGAGGGGGTGTAGAAGGACAGTCGTGAGTTGAGGCATTCTGGTCCGATGTCGTAGAGTGATTTGTGTGCGTGGGTTAGCAGTCGGAAAGTGATCCTCTTATTGACGGGTAGCCAGTGGAGGTCTTTCAGGTGACCAGAGATGTGTTCGTTACGCGGGATGTCTAATATGATCCTGGCTGATGCGTTTTTGGATTCGTTGGAGTTTCTTCTGGAGTTTGGCGGTAGTACCTGCGTAGAGGGTGTTTCCGTAGTCCAGTCGGCTCGTGACCAGAGCATGGGTGACTGTTTTTCTGGTTTCGGTGGGGATCCAGGGAAATGTTTTTTTGAGCATGCGAAGAATGTTGAAACAGGATGAGGAAACGGCGCTGACTTGTCTGTTCATTGAAAGTGAAGAATCCAGGATAACGCCTAGGTTCCGTGCGTGGTCTGTCGGGATGGGTGCTTTTCCAAGGGCTTCCGGCCACCAAGAGTCGTCCCATGCAGAGGGGGATGTACCTAGGATGAGGACTTCTGTTTTATCTGAGTTCAGTTTCAGACGGCTGTGTTTCATCCATTCGGCAACTTCTTTCATTCCTTTGTGTAGGTTAGTTTTGGCGGTGCTGGGGTCATTGGTGAGAGAAAGGATCAGTTGAGTGTCATCCGCGTAAGAGATGATGTTGAGGTTGTTTTGGCGTGCGATGGCCGCGAGGGGGCTCATGTATACGTTGAAGAGGGTGGGACTGAGTGAGGATCCTTGTGGTACGCCACAGATGACTTCAGTGGCCTCGGACTTGAATGGTGGAAGGCGGACTTTCTGGGTTCTTCCGGTGAGGAACGAGGTGATCCATTCAAGTGCTTTTCCTTGTATTCCGATGTTTCTGAGGCGTTGTAAAAGGGTGCTGTGGCAGACTGTGTCGAAGGCTGCGGAGAGGTCGAGGAGGATGAGGGCGACTGTGTCTCCATTGTCCAGTAGAGTTCGAATGTCGTCTGTTGCTGCGATGAGGGCGGTCTCAGTGCTGTGTTTTGCTCGGAAGCCAGATTGTGAGGAGTCGAGGGATTTGTTGGCTTCGAGGAAAGCGGCGAGCTGATTGTTGACAGCTTTCTCGATGACTTTGGCCGGGAAAGGAAGGAGTGATATGGGGCGGTAATTTTTGAGTTCGGTGGGGTCCGCTGTGGGTTTGTTCAGAAGGGCGGTGAGTTCAGCGTGTTTCCAGCTTTCCGGGAAGGTGGCGGAGTTGAAGGAGCAGTTGATGACGTCTCGGAGGTGCGGTGCTATGACGGAGTCTGCTTTGTTGAAGATGTGGTGAGGACATGGGTCAGTGGGGGATCCTGAATGGATGGAGTTCATCAGGCGGATGGTGTCCTCAGTGGAGATTGGGTTCCAGTCGTTAAGGGTGTTCAAGGGGGGAGAATGTTCAACATATGGTTGGGTGGGTTGGTCTCCGGGTTGGTTGTCGAAGCTGTTGTGGATGTCTGCAATTTTGTTGTGGAAGAATGAGGCTAGGGAGTCGCAGAGGGCTTGAGAGGGGGTGATGTCGTTGGAGTTGGCTGAGGGATTGGTAAATTCCTTGATGATGTTGAAAAGTTCCTTGCTGTTGTGGGCGTTGTTGTCTAGTCGATCCTTGAATGCTGTTTTCTTGGCCTTTCGGATTAGTTGGTGGTGTGAGCGGGTTGCGTTTTTGAAGGCGTCCTTGGTGCTAGTGGTTGGGTCTTTTTTCCAGGCCTTTTCAAGGGAGCGGCAGAGTTTCTTGGACTTCTTAAGATCATCGTTGAACCATGAGGCCTTCTTGCTGCCAGGTTTGCATTGACGTTTTTTCAGTGGTGCTAAGGTGTCGGCGGTGTTGGATAACCAAAGGGTGAAGTTGGCGGCGGCTTGGTCTGGGTTAGAAGAGTGGGCTGGGGTGTTTAGAAGGAGCGATGAGGAGATCTGGTCGATGGTGATTTTGTTCCAGTTTCTTTGCAGAGTTGGTTGGGGGTGGGTGATGGGTTTCGGCTTGTTGTAGGTGAAGTGAACGCAGCTGTGGTCAGTCCAGAGGAGATCCGTAGTATGGCTGAAGGAGACATGATTGCTGGAGGTGAAGACGGGGTCGAGTGTGTGACCTGCGATGTGGGTGGGGGAAGTGACCAGTTGTTTAAGTCCGAGGTTGGCAAGGTTGTCCAAGAGGGTGGTGGTGTTGCGGTCGTTGTTCTTTTCAAGGTGAAAGTTGAGGTCTCCCAGAAGGATGTAATCTTTGGAGGGGAGCGCGTGTAGGGTGATGAAGTCCGTGATATCTTCACTGAATTTTGCGCGGGGACCTGGTGGTCTGTAGAGGAGTGTGCCTCTGAGTGTGGTCTTGGGGTCGATGTGGATCTGGAAGTGAAGGTGTTCAGAGTTGGCGAGGTTGACGTCAGAGCTGGTTGAGATGTGGATTGATTTTTTATGGACGATAGCGATTCCTCCTCCTGTGTGGCCGGTACGGTCCTTGCGTGTGATCTTATAATCTTCAGGGATGGCAATGGTGATGTCTGGGGCGGAGGAAGCGTTCATCCATGTTTCTGTTAGGAAGGCGACGTCTGGAGAGATGGTGTCTAGTAGATTCCATAGGTCAATGGCGTGTCTGTGGACCGATCGGGTGTTGAGAAGGATGCATTGTAGGTGATTGGGGTCGGGAATCTGTGGTGTGGTCGTAGCGGGGATGTTGTCGGTGCCGATGAATTTGCAGGAATAGCAAGAGAAAGGTCCATGGGTGTGTCCAGGAGCGGCTTGGACGCAGTTGGGGGAGCGACCGGGGTTAAGGGCTAGGAGGGTGGTGGCATCGTAGGTAATGCGGGGGGGTTGGGCAGCGCGAGGAGCAGGGGGTCTGGCGCTGGGCGCGGTCCAGGCGCGGACGGGCGTAGACGGGCTTACCTTTGGCGCACCTTCGGCGCGGGTTGGGCGCGGTCGCTGCGCGTGGACGCTGCGCGTAAATGCAGTGGTCATATATGGATGGAGGAGGAGGAGGGGCGAGGGCGTCTCAGCTGGGAGGCGGGGCGGGTCCACGAGGACGACAACAACAAACAAACAAAATGGAGGCGGAGGGGGGAGCACAGACGCGCAAACCAAGTACAAAGTACACTTTAAATTACAAATGTGCAAATGCAGCTAAAGCGGCGAGCAGGCTAAACGCAGGCAATATGAAATTGGCAGTAGTAACTGAAGCAAAGGAAATGCAAGTCGCTAAGCAGCCCAACGATACCAGATGCCTGCAGGGGACACTGGGAGCGACCACTCAGCTCGAGTGAGAGGCAACCAGCCTTCCTACTGTGAAAATAGCTTTGGGACTATTCACTGTAAGAGCATATTTAACATTATATTTCTACATGTCCTACTTTTAAGTATCATGCACCCCCCTTTTGGACGATAAGGCCTACATAGGTGTCACCTATTGATATTTTAAAGAAAGGGTTTGACATGTCGAAAGGGTTTATTTTGACACATTTAATTGCATTTTTGCACGGCTATGGTCAGGCTGCATTGTTAGGTCAAAAGAGAGGTTGGCACTGCCACTGTAGTGGTTGGCAGAATAGTTGTTGCAGTTCACACGTCACATGTAACCTACATGGGATATGTGTTTGTGAACTGATGTTCCTTCTTTTTAAACAAATAATTGACGAGGATAAATCTTTATTGTCAAATGTTTCGCTGATAAAGGGCTATTGTTCCATTTCCAGTAATTAGCCACTTATTTAATCCATTATACTCTTTGTTTGTGTCATACATTTTTATTGAGGAAAACAGCCAGCTTTTATTGATAGTGAGGAAAACAGCCGACACGTGTTTCGCACTTATGGCAGATCATGCCAGGGCTTTTTTCAAGACTGCAACAGAATAAGAATGCAATCAATGCTTTGTAAATAGCAAAAGAGTGACCCCAAAGAGTGAGCAAAACAAACCAAGAGGCTGGTGATCAAATGCAGGGAGAGACGAAGGCAAAAAAGCCGAAGTGACTTCAAGGAATTTGTCTTTTTCCAAAGAGATCTAAACAAGGTCAAAAAGAAGCAGGCAGGAAAAAGAAGAATCCTGCTTCCAGAAATCACTGTGCTTACAGGATTTTGTAAAGGTGAACCTTAAGCCCAATAATAAAATATCAAAAGCGCATTATCTAAACTGAAGTATGCCACAAATTGTGACATCTTATAATGGCACTGATAGTAGTTTCAGATGTTAAGAGAGTATTTTAAAATGATTTTTTTTTTGTTGGAGAATATATGAGGAGGTTGCCTTCGATTATTCAGAGAGAGTGCACAACAAATAAGAGTCAGTGCTTCTGTTAGTCAAAGAGATTCATGCTTGAACAAGGCATGCAGTATGAAACAAAGTTTGTAACAGACCACAGATGGTCATTTGTAATACCTAAACAGTTTCATCAATTCTTGTGATTAAATCACATTAAGCAGCTTTTCAGTAGTTTGAGTTGAACATCCAAATTTCTAAAAGAAGAGTCGTTTGTTATAATAAGGGTGCATTAATCTCCATTTGGTTGTGACATTGAGCTTTTGAAAATTAGTACACAAATTGTTTACAGCTTACAAGCTAGCATCCGTTTCTTACAAGACTAGTTAAGGAATCATCAGTATGTTCTCAAATGGCAAATACAAGTACACATTCCTAAAAGTTTCCAAATGAAATAAGACAATCCTCCTTTGGGCTCCCCTAAATACGGAATTGTTGGACATTAGGGGGTATAGGGCAGTAGCCAATGGGCTACTTACCCTGGGGGACTCAGTTCTCTATATACCACTTCCTGGGGGAAGTGGGTATAACCCAGTCCCAGAGATCCAAAATTGGCCATCACCAAGATGGCCAGTTGTGAAAAGTTGCATCTGCTTCAGGTAGCCCAGTTCAAGGGTGGTGCTAGCCTGAGGGTGGACGCTCCTTTCTTGCCAAGCTCATTTTCCAGCCTCTCCAGGTGCCAAAGGGCTCTGGGCAAAGAGATCGGTTTCCTCTCCTATGAGAGAATCCACCTTCGCAGACCAAACACAGTGACCCTCTTTGAAGCTCGCCGGCCCTGAAATGCTAAGCACTCCCTACTTGAGAAGGCTTCGCTTATGGCCCCGAGAGCAAAGACCCTCAACCTTGGGGGTCAGCAACTCGTCTCTGCTGGCAGACTGTGTTATTGGAGAGTAAAGAAACAGAAAGAGTTAACACCAATGCCACCCAGAACCCAAACTTCAGGCATTTCACCATTTTTATACTGATTTAGCACAGGTGAAGTTGACACACCAAATTGGAGAATTCACATGTGGCAGGTTATTCATTGTGATATAGCGCAAAATGAATTCCTTTCATCTGTAGGGTTGCATCATAGTCCCGAGTAGTTCGCACCCGCATATATTCCTTTGTTACATTAACCAGAGACAGTAGAACATGGACTGTAATAATGTGAACTGTGGTGTATTAGGGACATTTTATTGTAAACGTGAAGAAATCAACATTGAAACTAGATGCATTTAGTTGAAAATATAAACGTGTAGAATTTGTGTATGCTGCTGACAATTATTCACATACTTTATGTGCTATGTAACATGTTCATTTAGAAGTGCTCAGTAAAAGGTGTTTATTTTATATGTAATTTCATAATGCTTGCATGCTATTTCCTTATGTTGGCTGAATTATGTAGGCCTGAAATGTTTTACCCTGGAAGCTCTCGCATTAGATTTAATAGTTGAATTTCATGTGCATGTTGGATTTGTTCTTCTTCATGTTTCTTCAGGTGGAAGAATCTTCTTCTCATCGGACCAATCCTGGGAATCAAAGTCATCTCACCAAATCTTGGGAGTATCGCTGCCTAATGGAAAGTTACCTATGAGGAGGTGGCCTGACTGGATGGCGTGAATTGCAAAGCACCCTGGGATACTGCCTGTGGTATTGATGTATCATAACTATGATAAGTAGGGAATGTGTCTGGGGAATTCTCCCTTACCTGCGAGAGAGGGAACATCTTACAACGAGCTCAGTTGCTTTATGATACTTGACCAAACTGACGTGAAGAGACTTCTTAGGAAGGCTTCACACACTGACACCATAACTGATCCTGCCTTGGGAAATAATATGTAGTGATGTCATGTTAGTGCTAGAGTAGGGACAGCTTAATGCTTTATACTCATAAAGTTACGATGAAGGGGAATTTGGATGTCTGCTCAATAATCTTTTGTAGCCTGATTCTCAAACTAATCATCTTGTGTATGTTGCACCGCCTTAACTTCATCCATAGATTTGGCTTTGTGTTAGTTCCAATGTATTTCCACGCCCTCACATTGAGGTGCTTGTACGTCCAGTTATTTCTTAAGAGTCATAGTAAATTGGAACTGAAATGAATGATCTGCTATCAATTCCCCCCCACACACTTTCACGCTGATAAAAAGAACCATTGACACAAGGTTCCAGAGCAGATCTAGAACATGGAATCCGGCTCCTTCAATAGTTTGGAAGACACATAAACTTAAAATGTTGAAACTACTAGGGTAGAACTTCCATCAGCAGAGAGTGCAGAAGGATCTAGTATTTGCAGTGATCTGGTGGGTGAATGTGGAGCTGCTGCATGTATTAGGAGTAGGAAGAGAGACATTCAGGGAGGTGGTAGATAGCTGGGAAGCCCCAGGCCAACTGTGACCAGCGGAACACAATTATAGGAGGCCATTGGGCTTTGACGTAGGATTACTTACTCATGTCTACTGCCCCTCCTGGGTGATAGGCTATCAACCAGGACTCCAGTAAATTCCCAACTACCTTTGGCAGGGTCACCTATGAGATTTCACATACGCCCTGGGCAACTCCCTAACACAAGCAGGTGTAAGTAGCAGATATGTATGTTGGCATTGCCAGGCTACATTGGTTGAACCTGCCTAGCTTGGGCTAACATTTTTCTATTAGGGAAAATATCACTCACCTACTGCACTATGTCTGTCCAAAGGGCATGACTCTGTCTAAATATTCTCTGTCTTATCCTTCCCTGCTTGGTTTCTAGTTCATGCGTCCTCACATGTTTTTGTGCGGGATGGGATGCAATGTTCATTGAGATGCTGCATGTTCTTCCACAGCCATTGACATTTCCTTATGGAAATAGATACACATTGCTATCAACTGTATGTATTTGTTTTTAATTGGTTTTGGATAAATTGACTCAAATGTCCCAAATACAATCATGAACTTATCATGAAAAATACATAATTTTATACTGAAATTCTTGATTTTTCTTTTTTCTATTAAATGTAAGTTTGATCTGCAACTATCACATATGGACAAATTCTGCCTTATGTGCCTATCCATCACCACTGCATGGTAGTAATATTTATTACATGTTGAATATTTCCATCATCATCAAGTCAATGTTGGGTACCACCCTATAAATATTATGACAAAAATTACCACCACCTGTAGGTAGGAACACAGGTAACCCCAGATTTGCTTCTGCCTATTTCTGCCTCTTCAGTGAAGTATAGCTTAGTTCCTACAAATCAGTAAGCATGGGATCCCAAACAGACATACTTGCTAGGGTTTTTTTTTTGGTTCCTACGTGTCATTCCACTTCCTGGCTTGCCCGTCTCTCCTACGGCCTCCCCCCTGCATTCTCCTTCCATGCTCTTTGTGTTTTTAAACTTCTGCTTACAAACCCTTTAGGAAGTGTTCCGCTCAATAAAACCGGCCCGCTAACATGGAGCCATTTCCACTTGATCCACCCTGCTCTTGTAGTGTCACTGACAGTGACCTGGCTGCCGTGGGCATCCTTGTGATCACTGATTTTCTTTGGTGCCTGACGCCTCTCAGGGCAGTCCTGATGGACACTGGACAAACTGCTGATATCATGATGCCAGCCTGCAATCAGCACCAGTTGTTGCAGCGGGATGTTTTTAAATTTCCAACCAGCCCAGGCCCCCATGCACTGCTGCTGTAAATTATATGACAGAGTCCGCCCTGACTTCGCTCGTGTTGTTGCCCTGTTCTGTGTAGGAGGGGGTAAGTGCGTCCAGTCATGGTGAGAGAAGAGCCACACAGCACAGCGTAGCCACCAAACCAAGAGCTCTGTTTTGTGAACACTACAAGGCAGGGGCTTCACAGATTATCCGTCAAGCTTATCTTTGCCCAGCCTGCTTCCGAGTCGAGTCGAGTCTGGGTAGCTCTCAGCAGCCCACTTGGTCTGTCTAAGCAAGCAGTGCTTTTTTTGGCCAGATCAGGAGGCAATAAGCATGATGCGCCTTGCATGTTTTGCGCAAACGGTGAACAGTTGCGCACACAGACAGCAGATTTGGCGCTGGCAAACTCAATTGTTGCGCCCTCCATGAGCAGACAAGTGATCCTCCCATACCCTGCTCACCCTACTGGGCCATGTTGACCCCTCACAGTGCTCTCCCTACTATGGGGCAGAGTCATGCTGGCAGGAATTCTTCTGCGTCAGCTCATTCTCCAGCCTAGGAAGACATCATTGGGGCCCACCGTAGACTGTGGACAATCCTACGATCGTACACTGCATTGAGCCTTTTCTAAACTTGGAGAAAGCCCCTCTCTTACTGCACTGGAAAAGCTTGCAACAGTAATCCAAAAGTGACCATTCGCAAGATGGCCAACGCTCTGAGCAGAGTGTAGAGTATAGTTCCCTGGGCACGGATAGTGATTAGTATCCATCCCTAGCTTTGTAACTATACAGACTTTGGAGCGCAGAGCAAGTCTATGTTAAGTGAGTTGTATCCTCCACTCGTTGCTGCAATTATGCAATAGGATTTCGTATGATGACTCGCCTGAACCGACAGACTTTGATTCAAGTTAAACACGCCTCAGGGATCATGTCTTCAGAGGAAGGAGTTGGGGAGTAGGGTCGGGAACTCACCCTCTGTGCCCCTCCCTGTGAGCACGAGAGGCACTTCTAACTTCATTTACAAAGCACCTCAAAGCCACCCCTGGGTATTTCGGTGCTACAGTGCATAGAGCAAAACACTTCACATTCCCAATAAAATAGGATGTACAAGATATGATGCAGTTTATGGACTATTAACGGTAAAATACTTAAACATATTTCAAAGTTAAGACTGGATAGATTGAGAAGGTTTGTACCATGCTTTAAACCCATTATCTGAAGACAAATTTCCATTTATTACCTAAGACATGCAAGCTGTTGTACCAAAGATGGCCCATGATACATTGTGTTGCTGTAAGCATGGTTAACGGCCGTTAATACAGTTGTTCAAAATGATCATTCTATTGAGGATTTACTCGTGATCTAATCTCTGATAATATTGAGCCCACTTTTGTAGGAGTATTATTGATCCTCGCGACGGGCCACTAATGTATGTACCTTGAGGAGCCACAGATGCATGCATTGCAAGGAACTATGGATGACTGCAATGTAAAAGGGCCACTGATCCATGTATTTTGAGTTACCACTAATGCATGTACTGCTTACGGCCCCTGATAGAGGTCTATGGTGAGACTAAGGATGCTGCATGCACTCCACCTCTTCTTAGCTTGGAACATTTTTGCATAGAATGATTGAAGTGATGCAAATGCAGCGAGTTGCAGTTTTGTAACAACAGCCCATATGAAAAGTGAAACAGCAAGTCACAGAATGCATTTTCACACTGTTCGCTAAAAAAGCCAATTTTGATAAACATATTACACTGGTTTCCTTTCTTAATACATGTTTAGCCACTAGGACCCCTCTCTTAACTGGGGATAATTTTTGATAATGTGAGATTAAGGTCTTGAAAGTCAGTTTGGTGAGCTGTGTTTACGTTATTTTCACCCCATGTAAGGTGGCCCCATTGAGAACCATCTACTGTCCGTTAGTGCTAGTGCAGCATGCAATTCTGACATATTTCCCGGGCCTAGCCATGCATACACACTCCACCATCAAACTGTGGGTGAGAAACAGAGAGTGGAAGTAGGAGAAAGAATTTGCATAAGCTGTTCAGATGTGAGACAGTTGTTTTGAGACCATTCGATTAGTACAAAAGGGATCATTTCAGAAACATCTCAGGGATGTAACTGCTATTTTCTGTTCTTGAAACAGTGTCACTCAAAATATCTCCCAAATGCCACCCAAATGACAATCACAAAAAACGTCACACATATACAACCTGAAAGCTTGGCAGCTATGAGGCTCCGCGCTGGGGCCCCTCCCAACTCCTAGTGCCCTTCCATCTCTACTGCTTTGCAGCACTTTTAAGGTCTTAGAGATTCTCGTTGCTCAAATGAGTGAATTTCTGATATTTATATGTTTTCATTGTCTTCATTGCTTGGTTTTACTCGAGAGAAAGTGTCTTTGAATGTCACTCATAATTACACTGAAATTATGAAAATTTAACTTAAATGGCAACAGGGGATTACGCCCCTACTCTTCACTTTTTGTAGGATTTCGCTTTATTAGACACGTCTTTTTTTCCCTATATGTTACTAAAATCCTTTCTCTGCATATCTCGCATGCAATCTTCATACTTTCCATCACTGTTTTCACTGTCCTACAGGTACTTGTGCATGTACCTCTTTGTGTGCTCTCTTACTATGCCTGCTGTCATACACACACTAATGTCTGACCTTTAAACACGCTTTTTTCTGTTTGTCAATAATTCGTCAGGTTTGTACCTCCACGCACTTTGACACAAATTGGTAATTACCACTGGAAAATAAGTGTCCATTGCTCAGTGCGCTATGGTTTGAGGTTTAAGGATTGGATGAGCACATAGTGTCAACACCTCTAAGATGCAGTGACATGCACTGTGAGAAACTCCTTACCTGCCTTTAGCCGCAGCTCCAGAGCTCTGTCATGACTATGCACAGAATACTTACACTCACCAATCCCTAGAGGTCAGTTTACAGTGTGCGCTAGAATAGTCATACTTAAAAAAAAAGTCAGAAACACGAAGCCTGGTGAAAACAAAGGGCCTCATTTATGAGAAATGACGCATCGCTGCGTGAAAGTAGCGATGCGTCCCTTCTCTGTGCGCACTCCTTGCGACATTTCTGATGCGTCATAGTTAATGTATGACGCATCATGTTGCAAGGAGTTACAGATACGTCAGTATTTCTGACGTATCTGTAAGCGCAAAAGTGACGCATTGCTGGAGTGTGTCCCAAAAGTGACGCAACTCCAGCAATGCGTCCTTTCACATGGGGCAAGCCCCATGTGAAAGGGCCTGCGTCAGTCTTACGCCTGCTGTGAGGCAGGCGCAAGATTTTGACGCAACGGCAACCTAAATCTCATAGATTTCACTGCATCACTTCTACGACCCTTCCTTGCTTCAATACGCCCCCCTTGCATACATTATACCTGGTGCAGGTATAATGTGGCGCAGGGGTTTACAAAGGGACGCATCTACCTAGATGCATCACTTTGTAAATATGGCGCAACAAGGCACATTTTTTACGCCAATGGTGCGTCACAAAAAGTGACGCACCGGCGGCGTAAAAGTGACGCACAGCCTCATAAATGAGGCCCAAAGAGTTTTAGGCAATGCAAGAAAACACGGGCTGCTTTTATCACATGTTAAAATGTGTTAATTTCTCCATGCTAAAATCAGTGCCACCTTGGAAAGGGTTAGTATCTCCTCTATGGTGCATTGTATGCACAAATGTTTCTTACATTAAGGCCAAACCTGTTGGCATTGCCATTCTTGTTTTACACACAGCTAAGTCAGCTCATACTTCGCTACTTCTGCCACTCAGCAACGTAATTCTCTCTTCCCACTGTCCAATTCATTTTTTTCCCACATCCTGCTTTATTTAAATTTGATTATGGGCTGCTCTTTCATTCAAAAAGAAAAAATGTTTGCCCTCTCTTTATAGAATTTTTTTTAATTTAGCTCTCCAAGATGGATGTCTAACTATCCTAAAATGGTAAATGAAAACAAAATAGACACCATGTGTGGTGCATTAGCAGGTATATGTACTGAAAAATGAACGCCTATGTGTCTGTTACCAAGGAGAGGGTCAGCCACTTTCCTGAAGTTCACAGGTGTCACTTTCTATGTGTGAGCTTTTTTTTAATATGCATTTTTATTAAATAAAAGGTAGTCCCTGTTACCTGCTATACATTCCATCTTGCATTTTATGATCCTTTTCCCTATTTTTATTCATAATAAGTGATGATATCTTTCATTTATAGTGGTATCAAGTTGCTAGATACCACTAAACCTCTGGGCTTGTTACCTTATCTGGCTTCCCCTACCCACAATAAGGGGCACTTGCTGGATCAAATTTTCTGTACAATGCCCATTGCTGTTGCCCCCCCTCAACCAGTGTTGTGGTCCCACCACATGTTGGTGTACTTTGATATTCAGTACAAAGCTAGCCCTTCCTTCAGAGAGATTGGCCCTCCGCCCCAGACATCTTGCGCGTTCCATAGAGTATCTCCGGATATGGTTGCACAGTATTTGCTGGCCCACCCGTGCCCGTCAATAGGTGACTTAAAGCAGGATCTTGATCTTTTTCAAACATGGTTAGCGCAGTGCCTTAAGGAACTGATCCATCCTCAGCGGAAGCTTAAGATCTCCTCTCGTGCCTCAGCACCGTGGTTTACGCCAGCGCTTAATGCCAGCCGCAAGTTGTGTAAGAAGGCCGACTACGATGAACCTATGAAGGAGGCCTATAGGCGGTGCGTCAAGGCTTACAACAAGGAGATTTTTGTGGAAAAGAAATCCTACTTTGCTAAGAGGATTGAGGAGGCCTCCTGCACCAGCAAAGAAATTTTCCTGATTGTGAAGGAATTCACCTCCCCGGCCTCTATCACTCCTAAGTGCTCCTTTTCGGAATCTTGGGTCACCCAAATGGCAAACTTTCTTGCTAATAAGATCACTAGCATTCAGGCAACTTTCTCTCCTGCTGTGAGGGTGGCTATTTCCAACATTGTACCGCCCTCCCTCTTGCCTGCAGAGGGGCAGCCCATTCTTGCAAATTTTCCTCTTATTGAACCGCAAGCCTCACTGGAAAGCCTATCCAGAATGAGATCTGGGTCACCACTGGACCCCTGTCCTGCAAAGTACCTGGCCAAAATGGCACACGTTATTAACCCCATGGTTAACCCAATTTTGAATCACTCCTTTGAGACATGGGTCGTGCCACCAGCTTGGAAGCAAGCCTTGGTCCTCCCTCTTTTAAAGAAACCGTCATTAGTCCCTAGCATTCATGCTAACTATCGACCCATATCGCTGCTCCCGGTTCTGGCTAAGGTGACGGAGAAAGATGTGCAGACAGTTCTGGCGGACTTTGGGGAGTCTCACGGCGTCCTTCATTACACCCAGTCCGGTTTTCGGGCAAACATGAGCACTGAGACAACTCTGCTGGAGGTGTCGGAAGCAATCAAGGAGGTCCAGGATAACGGAGGGAAAGCACTGCTGGTGCTGTTAGATCTGTCGGCGGCATTTGACACCGTTCCTCATGACCGTCTCCTGGCAAGACTCTTTGAGAATGGTGTGAGGGGAACGGTGTTCAGATGGTTCGAGTCTTTTCTTTCTAACCGACAACAGACAGTCAGGGCCCCTCCGTACTCGGCTGCAGTGCCGCCTTTGGAGGTGGGAGTCCCACAGGGGTCGATTTTAAGCCCCACCCTCTTTAATATCTATATGCCCCCTCTGGCGGCGCTGGCTGAGTCTTATGGTGTCCAGATTGTCTCTTACGCCGATGACACCCAGCTTCTCTTCACCTGCAGTAAGAACAGGGACTTCGACGGAGATCTCATTAAGAGTTGCCTGGGTGCGGTGTTTGGCTGGTTTCAACAAAACCAGCTGAAATGCAACTCAGACAAATCGGAGGTCCTCTTCTTTGGGTGTCCACCGGACCCCTGCTGGAAGTCCTGGTGGCCGGCGGCTATGTACCCACCCTCCTCAAACACGGGGATGGCTAAGAATCTCAGAGTTAAGTTGGACAACGGTCTGACCCTCAAACCTCAGATTCTGGGCCTGGTGGGTCAATGCTTCAGGATATTAAAAATGCTCAGGAAATTTCTCCCTCACCTATCCATTGCCCACAGGAAAAGCATGGTGCAAGCCCTGGTAGGGTCCAGGCTTGACTATGCCAACATGCTCTACCCCAGCCTCCCTTAGTACCTCCTATCGCGTTTGCAGGTGGTGTAGAACTCGGCTGCTTGAGCAATCTTTGGCCTTGGCTGGAGGTCTCATGTCTGTTGAAATCTCTCCACTGGCTACCGATACGGAAACGTATCGAGTTCAAGGCGCTGACCATGGCATTCAAGGCACTCCACGGTTCAGGTGCCTGGTACTTAAGGAAGAGGATGGGATTTCACTGTCCGTCTAGAGCCTTACGTTCTGCCTCCCTGTCACTTGCCACTGTTCCGGCAGTTAGGCGTGCTCGCATCGGGGGTCGCTCTTTCAAATATCTTGCACCCCGGGCCTGGAATGCACTGCCACTGTCACTAAGAAGAAGCGAGAAATTACTGTCTTTTAGAAAGGAGCTTAAGACGTGGCTGTTCTGTAAGTAATCCTCCTCTACTGCGATGGTCGTGTTGTGCGGTGTCTGATAGCGCCGGGACACTCGGTTCGAGTAGCTGAGCGCTCAATAAAACTCCAACTAACATAGCATTCATCCATTTACACCCCTTTAGGTTAACATAGCCATAGCTTTACTGTACAGTTTCTATAAAAGCTTTTAGTATGGTATAGGGTGCACCTTTTTCTTTAAATTATCACTCCACTTACAAAATGCATTTTACAATGCCAATAGCTCCAAATCCAACAATTGCGAGACCTATTGTATTGCGAATGCTTGCTTATTGTACTGGCGATACAGCTAAAGCTAAAAGTTGCTCTAAGTTCGTGAATTCTGTGTTGACAAAATAGTATGCAGCATGAACTCATGATAGTAACTGTCGATATATCACTTATAACACAAACTTACCTGTTTGTCATTCAAGTCAGAGTTATGTCTTCTGTGGTTCACGCGAAAGCTCTGACGTCTCCGTATTAGGATTTCCTTGGCCTGTTTTACACCAGTTTCTGTTGGCAGCGTGTGCCTGTTGTATGCCGGTGTCTGATCTCCAAACATGAAAAACACAATCATTAACAGGACTATCTACAAAGTTTGAATATGCTGGCAGATGCACTGATGTATCTTGCTTTGGAATTCAATTCTCTAACATAAATTACCCTCCACAGCTTTCCCCCTTCTTTCTCCCTAGGGCATGTATCAGGCTCTCAAATTACCTTGTATATATATGCACATCAATTTGTCTCAATTCGTGTTTTATATCATGTTATCTTCATTATGCATATACACCATAAGTATCTGTCTGTTTCATTGTTTGCATTCACATAGGTATCTTTTCATGTTCTTTTTATATTCAGATTTAGTGCTTATTTTATGCAAAATCTTTCATGTAAAGTGCTCTGACACACTTCCAGTCTGTATCTCACATAATAAAATAACTAAAACCACTAAATACATGTGATTGACTCACAACGTTATTCGTTGTTAAAACTCACACCAAACATTAAAAGGGCGAATTCAAACAACCATGCATTCATGCATTTCAGTAGTATTTGTAAATGTAAACTTGTCACAATGGACATCTGCTGTTTGCTAAACACTTTCAGCTCTGAAGAATAAGACAACCGAGGAACAGGAAGGTGTTTCGCCCAGGACCACACAATTCGGGCAACTGAGAAGATCAGATTAGGAGACTGATCTCACGTTTTACAGATCACCGTCACCGTGTTCATATCTTCTCAACAGCATAGATGTTAAGATGCAGGGCCGGCTTTAGGGGGGTGCGACCGATGCAGCGGCACTGGGCGCTGACCTGGAGGTTGGGGCACTTACTTTAGGGGGGTCGCTGTGTTTAGCAATAATTTACAATTTAAAATCCCCTGCTGCAGAGTTACTTCAGCATCCAGCTTTCAGGCAGCAATAAAAATGTCAAGATAACTCTTGTGATCAATGTTCCTGCTAGAGAGTGAGAGACTAGAGTTTCCTCTAATGGCAGTTTTGACTCGCCATAAAGAAGAGCAGATGGTTAATAGGCCTGCTGCAAAGAACAAATCTGTATTTTATGTGGGTAGCTGGGTGGATTAGTAAAGCCAGCCTTTACCAGTGCTTGAAAACAAATTAAATGTATGTGAGAGAGGGGATATGGAGAGATGAGGTGTACTTTTACAGGGCAGAAGTGAGTGAATCCGAGGAGGTGTTGCCCAAACAGACTGCTGCGCCAGGCACTACCAGCGCTAAAGCTGACCCAGTTAAGACGTGCATTGTTTTCCAGCGACTTTCCACCTTGGTATTCTTGAGAGGCATGGCATGCAGCTGCCCATGGAAGCCATCACCTGCAGATTTATGACTTCAGCCAGTGAGAAAAGAGAGGCGTGCGAAGACAGAGGACAGCTAGTTAAGAGCACAGAGGCATTTTTGTGAGAGGCTTGCATCACGTTTGCACCATGCAAAATGGTACATGCATTCCGCAAGCCTCTAAGTCAGATTTATGTAGCTAAGCAAAGGTACACTGAATGGTTTTGAATGGCTTCATAAATATGGAATAAGGCAACATAGCACAGATCACTGCGCTGCCCTACTCTGTGGAAGGGAGGCGTTCCATGGGTGTTGCGGTGGGTGTTCCCATGGACATCCCATGGCTTTATCTTCTGCAGCACACATAGAAAGAGGAAACACCTCTATGGATTGTTTTTGTGCAATGAGGTGCCCCTTCCTGCACAAACGTTATACTGCTTTTAACAAAGGCACCCTTGCACTACGGTTCATGGGTGTCTGCGTTGGCACTAGGCTGCTGAAACGGTGCCAATGCAGGGGGAAAGGACAGAAAAGTACTGTATTGCTTACATATGGTGCTTTCCTGCCCTTTTCCAGTGATGCAGTGCAGCAAGGTGACTTGCTGCACTGCCCAGTGCCATTATTTTCATAAATATGCCCCATAGTGTGACAGCTTCTGAAGGGTATGCTCCCACACCTCCACAGTAGTATGAGAGGTGGCTGAGCACACCTTCACTGGAATGCAGTTCTGCGCTCTGGCCCACACGTTATTGCTCTCAGAGAACAGTGGTTAGAAATAAATCCACACACTTGGCAGCACCCTAGTGTGTCTGATTTAAAGAAGAATCTCCTTCACTATACTGAGTGAGCGGGAAACAAAAGGACCATATAAGAGAGTGACATAGTTAGAATGGCCTGCCCTATACTGCTGCTTTCCCTCAGGCAAAGTTAGCTAAGCATGTATTCCATTATCTGAGAATGTAGGAGTCAAGACAGAGGTGTAGAAGCCTTCCATGACAACCAGAAAACATACAGTTATAGGTGAGCTCCAATAAATAAGTGGAGATTAAGGGAGTGAACACCAGCCATTTTATGCACAAGGGCATTAGAAAGATGGTAGGTGGAAAGATGGAATGAAACAAGAAGTAGAATATTGTATATTATCCAGTGCTTAATTTGTGAAAGAATGAGTGCTGGTTCCTAAACCTCTGCTTAGATGCTGCTGATCAGTGCAATACAATGTCGATATGCAGAATACCAGGGCTTTTAGTCAATTGTAAACTTTATTCAGTGCTTTTCAGTATAATAAAAGTGCAACACAAAAACATTTTAAAATGCATTAAAATGTTAAAAGTGTAACTCTTCATATAAACAATTCAGTTAAATGTAAGGAGAGGAGTGACTGGTTAAGAGAAGAACCAATTTCATCCATTTATGTAAGTCATTTAAAGTGCAACGATTAACCTGTTGCGTGCGTTAATTGTGGGAAGTCCCAGTGCAGACCTTTCCTTGTTTTCAATAGCTGCTATAGGTAAGAGGGCATAACACAGCACACGTAGGGGGTATGTACTTATTGTAAAAATAAAAGTGCTGCTTTGCACTGCCTAAAATTAAGTGTTTTGAGTGTAGGTAAAATATATCTCTTCCCACACAATTTTCAATAGAATACTAGCTGCAAATTGGTTATGAGTGTCACAGTGTCGCACGGCATAAGGCTATGTCTGACAGGGAGTGACAGTTAATCAGGAACCCTAACATCAGCAAGAGCATATTTACCCTAAATCGGGTCAGGATAAACCTTTGTTTGTCATTACATACCAGGGTCAAATATGGTTTCACGCCCTCCTGTGGGGCTAGCCTGTTGTAAATGACTACAGACTTACTCCCTCGCCCTCCCTTCTCTTTTTCCATGATATTATTCTGGGAATGTTGTTTCAGCTTATCCTTATCTGGTGATTTACAGGTTTTAGAGTTCATAAAATGTTTCGGTAGGCCGATCCTCTCGCATATAGATTTGACATATCTCAGCAAGGGAATTTCTAGCAAGTGGTCTTATTTCATTGCTTCATTGAAAACTGAGGGGCATAATATCAAGGGGGTTTATCTCCGCTTTTTTGGCTTTAAAAGCCAAGAAAGCGGAGATCAAATTATCTCCCTATTACCTAGCTGTCGCTAACACCAGTTAGCGACAGCTAGTGGGAGATAGCGACTATCTTGGGCCCCACTTTGCATGTCAGTGATATTCATCTCTAATGACATGCAAAGTGGGCGTGCCAAGATGTTAGCGACTGAAAACAGTCGCTAACATCGCTATCTCCTATTACCAACTTTTGGAGATATTTGCGCTAAGCGCGAATATCTCCAAAAGCTAACACCTGCCCTGAGCAGTTCTTAGCCATGTTATCCAATGGGAGGTGGATAACATGGCTAAGAGCATTAGCTCGCTAATGCATGATTATCGCTGACTTTTCAGCGATGTTCATGCATTGCGGCCGATTTTTATCGCATTTGCGATAAACCTTGGTAATACCAAGGTTTATCTGCGATAAAAATCGACGCAGCTCAGCGATAATTTTTTCACGCTAACCAAGCAATAGCGATAATTATCGCTATTGCTTGGTAATATGCCCCTGAATTATTTAGCCCCATTTCTTCTCACAACTAGATCATTTGCCAGAGCGAAATAGGGGTCATCTTTAGTCTCTCAGAGACATAAGGGCGTCCTAGTTCAGCGTGAGATATGTAGTTCGAGCGACTAAAGGGGAGGGAGAGAGTATGTTTAAAAAAGGAGTTCTCAATCCCTTGGATGCTCTGTGTGTTAACCATTCCCCAGACCACTGCACCATATGAGGCCACCACCACTGTTTTGCATGCATCTGTAGTAAGGAGATCCCTTATTGCCTTAAAACCCAATTCTTTGTGAATTATGATGTCCCATTAATGGATTCTAACCTCTATTGTTTACCATCAGAGACCACATATTTTTATTAACAAAAGTATCTCTAGGAAGGAAAAAGTGGATGATTCGCTCAGTTTATGCCCCTCCGCATAGAAAACAGGTTTTATATTAGGTTTGGCCCCATAAGTCATGATGTAGGCTTTGAAGCCATTTATCTTCAGGTCCAGGTCTGCCATAAAAGTAATATAATCATCTAATAGGCCCTGTAATCCCCTCCAAGTTCGAGTGATTAAAACAGCGTCTTCTGCATACAAAAGAACTAAAAAGGGGATAAGAGCCTGGCTGTGTCCCTGGTGGAGGATCTTAGGGCTGAATCTGTCCTGCTCGTGTAGAGTGAGAATAGGAAGGGAGCTAACACACAGCCCTGCCTGACCCTTCTTTTGATGTTGAACCTCACTGAGCATTCACCGTCCCTTCCAAAGCGCATGCACGCACTTGCATCCGTATACAGTTGCCTTATGTAGTTGGTAATTCCTCCCTCAATCCCCATGTCCTCCACGGCCTTCCACAGCCTCGAATGAGAAACACAATCAAAACCTGCAGACAAGTCCATAAATGAGAGGCATTGATGTACTGTACTCAAGCCCTTTTTGAAGCCACATTGAGTGTTCACCATAATGTTGTTTGCTACTGCCCATTCTTCCAGTCTGTTAAGGAGGATAAGCCCTATAACCTTTGCGATGGCATCCAACAGTGATATTGGCCGATAGGTTTTGAGATATGGACTTGTCACCCTTTTTATGGATCGGAATAATAATTGAAGTTTTCCATGAGTTGTGGGCCGGCACTGATGGTAGCGCTATAAACATTTGTGAACAGGGGATCCCATAGTTTTTGCTGATCCCTATACATATCTGAAGGGGTTCTATTTGGGCCTGGGGCCTTTCCTCTGCTGCTCTCGTGTAAGGCTCTTGTGACCTCAGCCAGTGTCATGGGCTGGAGGGTGTTTTGTGACATAGTTCTAACATATGTCTTAGGATTCCTAGGGGTAATGTGTGCCACATGGTCTACTCCTATAAGTGGAGGGTCTTTAGATATGGCTGAAAAGTGATTGACCTAGACCTCCCCAGCAACGTGGACCTTCGTTGACGGCTCATGGGGTCCCCTGAAGTAATTAATATTTATAACCTTCCAAAAGGATTTACTGTTGTTTGAGGCGCTTGCCTGAACCAGCTCATCCCCATACTGTTTTAGTGATGTTTTTCTTTCTATAAGCAATGGTCCGTTTGAAGTGGGCACAAGCCAGCCTAATTGATTGTCGTTTATTCAGTTCCTGCTTTAGTGCTATATGTAGCTTTCTCTTTGCTAATGTGCACTCAGCATCTCTCTCATGCGCTCGTGTTGGTTGCATCCTATGTGTCAACCCATGTTTGATGCAACGTGAAATTGCGACAATCGAAGTGATAGTGTGTACTGGCTCAACCTTGGGATCTAGACATCGAGCAATGGATGGGAGAGTGGCGGCCTGGTCTACTTTCTCCCTTTTAATGTAGAACCAATTTTCAATGCCAAAATTAGATCACAACTCACTTTGTTCTATATTTCGTTTGCGTGGGAGGGGGCCATCCTTATCTCTAACATGACATGATCACTATATCCTGCGAAGGTGGCATCAAATCTTTGAAATATAGGCCTAGGGATTAAGAGGTCATTATGTAATCTATCGTAGACTCACAATCATTTCTTAAGAAGTTAGGTACTAAGCTATTACTCTCACTTAACACACTATTTTAGATCCTCTGGCGTACTTTCACAATGAGACTATTGAGCGTTAGACCATATGTATCATGAGTAAAATGGGGACCACACCCTGTGTATCAGGGATGCTGCATATTGATTTGGCTACATATGGGCAGTAGTGTATGTTAATATCACCTACCCATATAATGTTTACAGGGTTGTGATGTGAGTCTGAGACTCTCTGAATAACGCTTTTCAGGTCTCTTATAACTTGGGTTCTTGTGCTATCAAAGCTGTTATTATCGAAATTAATTAAAATGATATCTCCTCCCTCACCTGCTTTGCATAATAGCAAGTGAAAATAAGGAGATTCGTAAAAAAATTCCCGCATTCTCCATGATGTAGTATTCAGGATATAGGTTGCACAAAACTTCCCTTCGCCCTTCCCCTTTCAGAGGGTTCAGCCGTGGTAAAGAAGCCTAGATATTTATCAATATGATGGGCCGACTTCGCCTATGTTTCTTGCAGGCAAAGAATATGGGTGTTTGATAACAATCTATTGGAGTCAGATATACCAATCTTGTTTTTGAGCCCTGAGACATTCCGTGAAAGAAGCCTCACCCATGGACTATAGGTGCATGTGCAATGTTATTTTTACCTATGATTTCCTTCACCAATGGGTTACTTTTCGCAGTCCCCAAATGGTCCTGCTCAGGCACTGGCTCTGGGGGTTCTTCTGTCCTGCACTGAGAACATTTCAGTGGGTAGAACCAGATCCAGTCTATTCATTTATCCCAGAGAGAGACTCAAATCTATTACCCACTCTCCAGGAATCTCTTGGGATTCTAGGGGTCTCTGACTGTAGTCCCAGGTGGGTTTTCCATCTACTTTAGTATGGCTTAAAGCTGGTAGTCCTGAATCGATGCCTCTCAAATCAACTACCACACACGCCCTCCTCTTTTATCTCACTCCTGTACATTCCTGTTTTCTGCCTTTGTGAAAGGTTTGCCATCTTTCTATTCCTCAGTCTTTCTCATCTGTGTGGTTTACCCTCGCTTGCTCTCGGGAAACAGCAATTCCCCAAAAACAAGTATACATGTCCCTCACTGGCAAACACTCCTCAAATTAAACACTGTAATTATCCCTTATGACTATGCTTTATCCCTTGTCAATCGGGAGAGTTGTGGAGAAAAATTCAAATGAGAGAGGGTGTTAACAATTAGATTTAATTATGATTTTATGAATTATCGTCTCCCTATTTCTAAGATTTGGACTGGGGCTGCTTGGGCTCCTTTCTGAAGGGATGGACACTACCTAGCAGTTTGGGCTGCTGGTGTAGCTGGACCAAGATTGATTTGCTTATCATTGGTCTCTGCCTATAGTTACACAGTAGGCAAAAAGCAATTTGCTGGAAGGTGGGCTAAGCGATCATCAGTAGATGGGATTAATTCAAACATTCCTTCACCACTTTAAAGTTTACTGCAGTAGTGACACTAAGTGCAGCAGGTGTGCCTAGACTTGTATTGTCCTTGTCACAGGATAAAACCAATACCATACTGATGAGGTCCCAAACTGATGATGGTGGAGCATACTATTTGATTTGATGCATTTTTAGAAAGAGTTTCTAAGTAGTATTTCAAGTGTTCCAATATCTATTGAGCACCTGTGATGGGGTGATAGTTGTTTGGATCTGTGCTGTATAGGGTATTGTAACAAATTGGGTTATTGTTTAAGGGGGGTGGAAACCCTACTGAAGTAACAATCACCATCCCTGTCAGGGTAAACCAGAGAAGTAATTAAATTAACCTGTGCCTAACCTTCTGGTAGCTTGGCACAACCACAGTCAGGCTTAGCTTAAAGGCACTTTCCAAAGTATTTATGCAGCAGACACAGAATTCTTTACAAACTCACCCGTTTAGAAGAGCAGAGCACATTATATTAAATAAAATGATACCAAAACAACAGAAATCCAATTAGTAGAACCGGAGATATTCAATTTTAATTTTTTTGGTAGATAGAGCACCTAAAAGCACAAAGTGCCACTCATGGTCATTTGGTCATACTAGACTGGGGAAGTCACATGCTCAGCCTGACCATGATGGGGCATGGTCCAGATACAAGGAAGAAGTTAGACCTGCTGAAAATGTTACTGTTAGACCTGTCATCCCTATGGTGGTCTCCCCTCAACTTTTTGCTTGCTTACCTCCATTTTTTGCTGTATCTTTGTGTAGGTATTAGATGTCCGAGCACTTTACCACTGCTGACCAGTGCTAAAGTGCATGCACTTCTCCCCTAAAACATGGTGAGATTAATATATACCTGATTGGCATATTTCATTTATCTGTAAGTCCCTTGTAAAGTGTTATACCATATACCCAAGGCCTGTAATCTAAATGCTACTAGTAGACCTGCAAAAACAACAGTTGATGGACAGAATGCAAAACAATGTCATACATTCACCCCAGTACAGAGATCTGGGCCTAAATCCATTGTTTTATTGCTCTCCACACCACCCCAATTCAGACATGGCCATATGAAAATCCCCCTTGACCCTGTGCCTCATGGGAACAGTCCAGCCCGAAATGCCAAGACATGTCTTCCCTGGACTGGAATCAAGTATCCTAGGACCGGTTTCTGGCTATCAGCCGTCTTCAGCCAGGATAGCTTGACTCCAGTGGCGTGGAGAGCACAGGACGCACTTCCGAGCATACCCGCCCCACTCGGGGTGACAAATGCAAAAACAACTGTTGATAGACAGAATGCAGTACAATGTCATACATTCACTGAGGGCTGGACTGGGAACAACAACCGGCCCTGGCAAAGTGCTCGGCCGCCCTCCCTCCCCACTCGGGGGGGTTGGAGGTGCCGCCAAGCTGTTTTCTGGGGCCGGTTTACTGCCAATTTTGGTACAGGGCCGATTTTGCAGCTATGCTGCAAAAACGGCCCTGTAACAGAAACGGCCCCCTGGGGTCCAAAACTGGCCCTCACCCGCAGGGCGCTCCTGGGGACTGCCCGTGCCCGCTATGGCCAGTCTGGCCCTGTATTCACCCCAGTACAGAGATCTGGGAAACCGGTCCCATGATGCCTGTTTCCGGTCCAGGGAAGACATCGCTTGGCAGTTCGGGCTGGACTGTTTCCCATGAGGCACAGGGTCAGACTGATTTGCATATGGCCATGTCTGAACTGGGGTGGTGGAGTGAGCTAAAGAATGGTGATGGATTAAACCCAGATCAGTTGACTGGTGTTTGATTTGCTCAAACGCTTCGTCCATCACCCTTTTGGTATCACTGGTAGACCTGCAGCACTGATTGTGCAATCCACACAAGTAGGCTTTTAAACCCATCTCATGTCTGCCATTGCACGGTTTGAGTGTGCAGTTTACTTTTATTTGGCATTTAAGACCACTTGCCATGTCCCAAACGCCTCTTTCTGTTACACATATGTCACCTCTAAGGTAGAGCCTAGGTAGCTTTATGGACAGGGTGCTATGTAACTAAAAGGCAGGACATTTACTTTTAAGTTTGACATGTCCTGGTAGTGACATACAGCTAATTTAATGTGTCACTACTGCGAGGCCTACACCTCTCATAGGCTAGCACTGGGAATTCCTTGAAACACGTTTAAGCTGTAATTCTTGATTAGAAAGGAGTTGCTAAGTCATTTTTCATATCTTTGGAATGGTAATGATAAATCCTCTTTAATGGTAAAGTTGGATTTGACATTACTATTTTAGTAGTGCCACTTTTTGAAACTGCACATTTCTCTACACTAAACTTTGATCTGTGCCTGCAGCCGGTCTCCAATACATGCATTGGCTGACTGACAGTTACACTTTGAACATTCCCTCTAGACAGCCACACACACAGGAAGGTGAGTCTCCTCTGCATTCTGAGCACTCTTCTGCATTCATCTGCATTCTTATGGGCCTTCCTGGAGGAATGAGAGCGGCTGACACCTGCACTTCAATAGGTAATGGCCTGTCTCCACAACAAGGATTAATCCCCCCCACAGTTAGACTGGCAGACAGGCCTGGGTTGAAAGAGATCTTTGTGCACTTCAGAGAAGTCATCCCTATATCAGTGGCACTTTTGGGTGTAAGTGCCGGAGCTCTGATCCTACCAAATCACTACACTACTGGACCTAGGAAGAACTCTGCTAGAGTAATAGTTGCTATGTTGTAAAGATTACCACTCTGCCTTGGCTGACTATTCTGAGGATATGCTTCTCTGCTTTGCTGAGCTGCCCTGCTGCCTGCTGATCTCTGCCCTGCTGAAGGCAAGGACTGGACCCATCTCACTTGAACCTGGAGTGACGTCAAGGGCTTGCTGGCTTGCCTCTTCTTTTCTAAAGTCTCAGAGACACAAAAGGCTTCCTGCAATCCTGCTGGAGCTGCTGGACTCTGCTATCTGTGAGTCAAAACCTTGCCTGAGGTGCCCCCTCCAGTCCTGGGCCTCAGAAGTGGGTTCTGTAGCACCTGGCTACAAACTGTAAACTGTATTCAGAGGATCCAAAAGGTTGCTACTGTTTTATCAAGTGTCTAAAGCCAGGAGTCACTTTATCCCCAATTATACAAAAAGTTCTCAAGCTCCTTCCCAGAGCCTGTTTCTAACTCAAGATCCTCGGTCAGAGCAACTGGTGCGTTGGTTGAAAAGCCATAGGCGCCAAGAAGAACACATCGGGAGCTAAACAACCCCTACACGCATGTGATCTGCCATTTATTTCACTGTGGTCCACTGATCACACCACCTAGAAATTCAAAAAAGCTTCACCTTTTCCAAGACCCCCAATATTCATAAATGCCCCCACTCTCTCCAAGTCTGCATACCAGATGATGTTGAGTGCTTCCACCCCAGCTGACACACAAACTACAGTTATAAGTGGGTTCATCCTCTCAGCACCTGCAACCAATGATGAGTTCTGCTCCACCTCATATCCCTTGTACCGTTGATTTATTTAACTTCATGTGACGGAAGGTTTGCAATAACACAAAGTCAACTAAATAAATAAATTGTACAAATAAATAAACTAAATAGGTGAAACACACCATACTAAACAGTTGTTTTTTCTACTTTCTCTATGCTGCTAATATAATAGGCAATGGTCAAACGTGATGCATCTGGCAACACACTTTTTAACTTAATATGTTTCCAGTTCAAATAGAGCCTAGTAGTCAATTGATGTAAATAGACAAGATGCTTGAAAGGGTCATATCTGGGAGTTCAGCATCCAAATGAAAAGCTGCAAAAGTACTACTGCTTGGATTTCATCCTCAGGGAGATATTTTCGTTTACCAAAAAGCCCAGCTCAAATGTCAAGCAAGCTCTCTCTCTGGGCTTCAATCTACTATGTGGCTTCTCTAGACATATGCTGTTGCAATCAGTGATTTGCGAGTTTCAGAGACAAATAATGCAAACTGTCTATATATTTTCCCAAACTTCTTTCCACCACAGGAATGACTCTTGAAAAATTAGCTCGCATTATGGCAATAAGGTAAGCTGAGGACAGGTTTGCCTCATTAAAAAAGAGAAGAAATGCTCTGCCTCCAGGAAAACCATTGACCAACCAGCCTAAGAGATCAGATGTGTCCACAAATAACTGCTCTGAGTGAAAGCTAGACTTAAAAAGACACATCTGTGTTCAATGATTGTTACTCCACAGAGCAGAAAAGATGAACTGTCTCACTCACACTACAGTGCATTACAAAAAATTAAAGCCCATTCTGCTGTGCAGTGTAAATTTCTTTGAACCAAGGTGATGCACATAGGCCCTTGAGGTATAATGGCATGCTGTTTATTCTCTTCTGGGAGAAAATTAAAGAAGGCTTTTCAGTCAAATGCATTCTTAGTATTGGGATCTGATTACAAATGGCATTATTTTAAAATAAGCAAATGTTATCTATTAAAATGTGTTTTGGGATCTTGCAGATAGGCAGAGATACTCTAATATTCAGGTTTGTCAAAAAATGAGTCATGCTGAAGAAAGTGCAACTCTGCAGAAATAGAGCAGTATGAAAAGTTCTTTGGAAATGGAGCACCATTGCCTACAATCAAAAAATTAAACCTAGACCTAAATCTGTTTTCGGACACTTTTTTTTATCATTCTTTCATTCACCTTGAATGATACAACTCGGGGGACGATTACGATGTGGTCGTAAAAGTTTCCAAACCTTGTTTGGAGCCTTTACAACCCCATCGGACTATGCCGGTCAGATTCCTTTATGACCGCCTCATTACAATGGAGGCATTTATTCTGGCTGTCTTCCGATAGGCTCAGAGAGCCCGTCAGCCATTCAGATTGCAGACTCTAACCCCAAGGGCAGCTCTTTCCACCCTTGTGATGATTACGATGTCGGGTTTCGGCAGACTTTCCGTGCCTGCCTTTCTGACTCAGAAAGGCTGTCGAAACTTGTATTTTGGGGACCCCAGCAGGCCCCTTTGGGTGCATCGGCACTGCACTCTGTCCGGAGAGCTCCTAATTTAGCCCGGAGGGGGCCCCCTACATACCTTGCAGGGAGGCCCCCTCAATTTTTGTTATGCCAGTGGGGTGCATGGCCTCCGGTAAGAGGCTGAGTACCCCTTGCTGATCTCTACACCCCATGGCAGACACCACAGGGTGTAGGAATGAGCTTCACCTCTCATTATTTTACAATTGGAGCATGCATTCTGGACAGTTTACGACCAAAATGCATGCTCAGATTGTAAAATGTAGGAATGCGACCCAACAGTGTTGAGTCGCATTCTAATGGGCCGGTGGGGACCGCCGACCTGGTGTCAGTCGGTCCTATGACCAAGAAGATGTTGGGTTGAGGCAACTCCACCCAACATCGTAATCAGCCCCTAAATGTAATATTCGAAATGAGAAAAACTAAAGTCGAGTAACATATGTAATAAATAATTGCACATAAAAACAATTCAAGCTAATTTCATTAGTCTCGTATCTGAGGTGAGGTTCTTACCGTTTTTCTTATTTGATAAAGATTTCTTGATAAGATTTTCTGTATATTGTCAATCTGCTCTGGTGAGACTAGACCTTTTGTACTTGAAATTTGGTTGTGGGTGCTGAAAAATATAACATTTTATTAGATCATCATAGTTTCACACAATTGCAAATGATCTATGGTACATTCTATTTGGCTGTCTTTCTATCTACCTCTCTGTCAGTCTAGCTCTCTGTTTAGCTATCATGATGACAGACAGCCTACAGAATCCCCCATCAAAGCTTAAAGAGGAAACAGGTAAACATGAAAAAATGATGAGAATTCAGAAAGTTGGAATTACCATTATTCCTCAAACACACTCTTAAAATAGAAACAGGCCAGAACTTTTGATTAAAAAATTAGGGGCATATTATCAAGACAGGCAATAAAATTATTGCTGATTTAGCGGCAGAAAACTGCCACTAAATTGGCAATAATGGGCTTGATAATATGCTCTATGGTATTCCAATTGAAGCTCAGGTTAGATGCCCTTCAAATCTAACATGGGCTTCAATTGGAATTTCATAGAGCATATTATCGGCCAGAGTGGCAATAATTGTATCACCTGTCTTGATAATATGCCCCTTAATTCTTTAACAAGGGATCACTAAGCATGGGCGGTAAATTCGTTCCGCTCGCGGATTTTGCGGATTTTCGGTAAATTTACGATCCGCGAACGCTCGCAAATGTACCGAAAATCGGCAAATTCGCACGCAGCGGATTTTTTTTCTTGGTGATACAATTTTGCGGCGTGCGGCGTAAGTTCGCAATTGCAAACATGTAGGTGCGGTGGGCAGCAACAATCTCGCACTCGCGAAATTACAAAATTTGCAATTCTGCACAAGAAATCCACTAGCAAGCAGCATAGACCTTCTGAAAATGATGATTTTTATCAGAATAACTCCTCAGGTTGACATTTGCCTGCCCTTTTTTGGATTTGAGGCCTTTTGACTTTCTTTGGATCAATTTTGGATTAGAAATCAACTTTCACAAGTAAGTTTGTTTGGGGCATTACATTTGCTGTTCTGCAGAAAAACGAGTTTTGCTAAACTGAAAGCACTCAGCAGGTGCAAAAGTTCAAATTTATCATTAGTAACCATTCCCTGTAGTGCTTCCTGACTGGGGCCCCTCCAGAGTTCAGTTGCTAGTTGCAACAATTGTAGGACCCTGCTCTGACCCTCACAGCCGGGTCATAGAATAGCTACAAGTAGGCCACAAAGGTCCTGGAAAAAAAAATTGCACTGCAACAGAAAGCAAATTACAGATAAGGAAGCAGGTGCCAGACTGGAATTTTAAAACAGTGACACATTAATAAATCAACCCCAAATTAATTCATGTCAGTTGAAGCAGGGCAGGTGTGCTTGCTTTTTCCCCCCATAATCTACAGTGATGATGATGAACCAGAGGGTGGCATTGATGTACCAGAGGGTGGCATGGGTGAAACAGAGGGTGGCAGTGTTGAAACAGAGGATGCTGTGAACCTGTGATGATGAACCAGACATAGAAACAACATAGTCGCGACAGTTGCGCGCCGACAAGTAAGTTCGCAATCGCGAACTGGTACAAAATCCTCGCAAACTGGCAGAAACCCTTGCGAACACTGTAAAAACAAACAAATCAGAAACTCGCGGATTTTGCGGATTGCGAGTTCGCAAATTCGCGAACGCCAGATTCGCAAAATTCGCCCATGCTTAATCATTACCCTACTGGATTCAAAGGAAAGTAAGACCCTAACTAACTGATAGAATCTGATTGACCAATGCGGTCACCGAGAGAACTAGACACTGACTGGGGAGGCCTTAACTAGGGAATGTGATTAAAAATGATTGTTATTAAATTCATTCGAACCTTTCCAATAAGAATAAAGAATGTTTGCAAAGCCATGAGGCCTAGGAAAAAAATTAGGCAATGGTTATTTTGTTTCTTTTTTTTATTGCAGTATATGTATGCCACAAATAAGGAAAAAACAAAGGTTTGAAGTTGCCTAATCATGGCAACTACATGGCTGCAATAAACATTTTAAATAAAAAAGAATAATTTTTATAGAACAATACTGGTGTATCCAAGCGAGCATGTGTGCTTAAAGATGTTTAGAAAACATTTCTAGTTCAAATGCACATCATAGAAAAATAAACATTTTTCACACAAGAATATGCAAAAGAAGTGCTGGATGGAATGCTTGAATTTGATCTCAGCCACTGATAATTAATTGGGCGGGTATGCAGACATAATATCGATGTTTCAATATCAATATACCATTATATCGATGTTTAAATATCGATATGACAGAATATCAACCATTAAGAATATCTTCGACCAGAATATCGAAATGCATTCAAGAAATATCTAATTAATTAATGTGGATGTTGGTAATATCGTTAGTCAAAATATCGTTGTTAATAATATATACTTTTTTTGTGTTTTTTATATTAGTGTTAGAAATGGGATCTCTGGTTGGCTAAGGCTTGCGCCAAAGCCAGGCAGAGACCACCACTCTAGTCAGAGCAAGGGAGTTACACGCCAAGATAACCCCTGCTCACCCCCTTGGTAGCTTGGCAAGAGCAGTCAGGCTTATCCCAGAGGCAATGTGTAAAGCATTTGCACATGCACACAGCAACACCAGCCCAGACACACTACTAAAGGAACTCCACACAAGGTTATATATGAAAATAGCCTTTGTATTCTCATGACACATTAGAATAGTAAACACATAACATACACTATGCCAACTGGCACTGGGCAATATTTACAAGGGATTATGTACACCTGACAGGGCCACATGGACCACTGTCAGAACCATCACAAAGTGAACTTGGTAAAAGTAAATCAGAACATAAATGTACAACCAGTAACCACTGGTAATTACTGTACTCCACCTCAACCTGTAACATAAACTACATTATGCACAGTCACATCAGGCGCGGATTACATTCTGCGCCAACCTCTCCAGCATAAGCACAATATGCAATCTACTCATTAGACTAAACACATTAGACCCTACCTCCTAAGTATAACGCACATTAGAGGTGTACCTGACACGATGAAACATAATCTCACTTGCATAACCACATGAAATGCAAAGTAACCTCATAATCACAAGCCATATGTAGAAGTATCAAAACAGGTTGCGTAAAACATACTAAATGCATTACATTTCCTAGCACCACATCGCATGAGCACATCAATCACATTAGGGCCTTGACCTGTATACATCTACCAGTCCACATGGCCAACTGGCCATCTCCAAAGGGGGCTCCAATGCCCTGTGTCCAGAATGTCAGGGTGCGCTGCCTAGACAGCGGCAGTCAGGGGTGCGCCATCTGCGCAAACCTAAACGTTGCAGCTGCTACTAAGTCCTGCGCAGCTTTGTCAGGGGCAAAGGAGCTCAACTCACTCCTACTCAGACATGCCCCTGAAGTCAAGAATTGCGGCCTAAACTGTGCAGCTGCCCACTACTTGAGGGCAGCAGTAAATACTCAAGTGAGGCCTGGCACCACTGTGCTGCTTCTGTCCCTCTCAGGGACTCTCTCAATACTGCAGAAACGTGGGCACCACTGTGCCACATCACAGGGGAAAACATAGCCCCTCTGGGCACTCATGGAAGTAATTGCGCCCATCGTTGGAGCCACACGGGGCTCTAGAAATAAGGTTCCCTGGGGCACATGAGTCCCTGAAATTATTGTGCGCCACATAAACAGAATAAACTTGCCCCCAAAATGTTGCAGCGGCCCACAACTGCAGTGCTGCTGTGAAGCAATCAAAAGAAACGGGCACCACCGTGCCTGGCGACCCCCACGTGGGCCCTTCAACAATTATGGCAAAGTTAGAGCCAGCCACACGGGGCTCTTTCTGAAGAGACTGTCCCCTCGGGATAGGGTGGCCCTATGCCATTTGGGGCCCCTCGGGGAATGAGTCTGCCATGCCCCCTGCCCAGCCCTCATTACCGGGCTCCGGTGCAGGGGACTTCTCCTTGTGCCAGTACTCGGCTTCCAGCGGGGCTCCATCCCAATCACCAGAGCCCTGCTCACCACGCTGCCTTCCTCGTCGGGTGTAATGATTCACCCGTCCCTCATCTCGGGACCGGGACTTCAAGGGAGGAGCTAGCAAGGCTCCATGCTGCCGCCTCCTCACTCCTCTTTGTATGCGGTGGGGGCAGGCACCAGCTATGCGCTTCTGTCCCCCTCCACTGCCGTCACCATACCTGTGGGGCTCTCCCAGGCTCACGGGAGTACCGCACTCACTTCCGGCCACACTTCACTTCCTCTGGACTTCCTTCAGGCCTCACGAGGCCACGCCCATGTCCCCACTGGGTTGCCTGACAACCGGGTCGCATTTGCAGTGGCCCGGCAACGGTTTTTAAAAGCGGCTCGGGCTACGGCGGTGAAATGCGGGGTGGTCGCCTGCAATTTACATAAAAATAAGCGGGTGGGCACCCGCATTCAGGACCACATAAAAAATGGCAGTGAGGGGTAGGCTCCCTCTGAATCGTCATGCAGCCCCGGGGCAGTGAAGCTCCAGCTCCCCGGGGAATTCGTGCAGAGCGCTCCAGTGCGCAGAGAGAGACCCAGGGGCATTTCAAAAACAACGCCAGCACTCACAAGGTGCTGCATCAACCCCAAAGTCCCATGGCTACAAGCAGTCCAACAAAAAGGTTCCAGGGAAAGCTGGGCCCAGGGAGGCAGCCTCCTGGCAAGTCCTCCTGGGCCCCAGCAGCCGCACAGTCCCCCTGGGCTCTCTGCACCCACATGCAGAACAGAAACATGGGGTCACAGACCCTCTTTTATACAACTTATCCTTTGTCTAAACGGTGCAGGCAATGGGAGAACCAGATACAACTGGTTCAGGGGAGCTCCTGAGCACTTTGTTTTGCTCAGCCCCTCTCTCCCTTTCACTGGACAGGCTAGGGACATCAGACGCACCACAGTGGGTGGAGCCAGCATTGTGGAGGGAAGGCACGGCCTATTCAGGTCTCAGGTGCAACTCCTCCCTCCCATCTACATGCAGATCTCCCTATTCACCACTGGGCAGACCCATCCTGGCTCCTGGAGCCAAGCACACCAGCCAGCACTTGTCACTCACAAGTCAGACACGCAATTCACATCACACTGCACACAGAAATGCCAACTTCTAAAAGTGGCACTTCTCCTCAAGCCACAATCAATCTGCGCACACCATTGGGCAGCATTAATTGGGGTTTGCACATACCAAGCTCACCCCTGCACTGCTCTCACATCAGGAAATACCATGGACACACATATCCCCCATGCATTCCTATGGGAGGGCAGGCCAGTCTCACCACACATACACAGCGAGCGCACACACTTTACACTGGACCACAGTGAAAAAGTGCGCAGAGGCCTAAAATCACCAACACCAGGTTACAAAAACAGGCTAGGAGAACGCAAAAAGTTTCGGGGTGAATCTGCCAAAAGGGCCAAGTCAAACACAACCCCCTTCCAGCCAAAACGTAGGGCAGACCAATCACCCCTACAAGGCAACCCGGCCAGGACACTGATTACAGATGCCCTGCCTTCCAGGTCAGGCTATAACCTGAACCTGGCTTTCCCCTCCTTGGGGAAAGACCTCCTGAGGCTGCACAAATTGATCAAGCACTCTCTGGGCGGTCAAATGCCCAGCGAACCAGGGCTTCATTGGGAGCACGCATGCCCCCCTTGAGGGTAATACATTACTAATGTGTCGTGTGACAGTCTGCCTGGCTCTAATCTCGTGACCTCCTGTCCACCTGACACGGCGCAGAGATCACCCAGGACAGAAGTGGCGTCACCATGGTCACTCACTGGTGGCTCAGCCCTTCTGGCTGGCCCCAGACCCACTGGTTCTTCCACTGGGTACTCTTTCCCCCTCTCACCCCTCAACCAGGACTTCTGCACCCTCCACTTAGGAGGGGTACTGCCCAACACCAGGCCTGCAGGAGCTCTGGTTACGGACACTCCACGTCCTCTAGACACAGGAAGATCCTCCAGAAATGATCTGTAAGTACAGCCTAAGCCCCCGACCTGGCGCTCCCTTAGGGAATCCTCCAGGCCCTGAGACAGGGTTTCGGGCCACCGTGGGACTCCTCGTCCCACACTCACTCCATCTCCACTGAGACAGAACGTGAGCCCCTACACCCCTCCCATTCTACTGGGACCTAGCTGGGCTACACATGAACCTCTTCTCCCACACAGGACCAGAGGATACACAGGCCATTCCTTTTGGAATCACTCCCCAATGCCTCTGCAGGACCTCCAGCACACCGCCAGAGGTCCACCTCGCGTGCAAGCTCATTGTGACCAAAATAACTCACACCCACTCGTCCAGTGCCGCTGCAGGACCTCCTGCACACCACCAGAGGTACACCTCCCATGCATGCTCCTTATCACCAAAAGAACTTACACCTACTTCTCTAGTGCAACACATCACTCGCCCACACATGCCCCCTACAGACTGGTGAGATAGTTCCTCACTGCCCCTGACTCTCAACCTACACCCCTTTTACTGAGCACCAGGCACCATACTCTGGGAAATGGGAATGGGACTTCACGCACCGGACACACTTTTGCTGCCACTACTGGTTCCCACCGTACTGCGGAATCCAGACACACTCACTACACTCAGGCGTTAACCACCCTCCTGAGCTAGCCATTTCTCCTCCACACTCCCTCTCTCCTATCTACCCACACCTCTGGGGACAGGAATAGGGATTGGGCACTGGACCCAGCAAGGGATTCCCTATCTATGGGAACCTCCCCACCTACTGGCGTCCCACCATGTCAATTTTTCTCTTCTGCCACTAAACATAAAAGCGCAGGAAACACCATTTAAAAATGACACTCCTGAGGAACAAAACTAAATCAAAAACAATAATCCCTTTCCATGTGACTATCTAAAATGCAGAGTTTGGTAGTGAAGCCAGTTGTCGCTGTGCTACTGCGCAAACACAAGTCCTAATCCTCACCGCTGGCAACCAGTTGTAGAAATGGTATCTCTGGTTGGCCAAGGATTGCGTCAAAGCCAGGCAGTGACCACCACTCTAATCAGGGCAAGGGAGTTACACGCCAAAGATAACCCCTGCTCACCCCCTTGGTAGCTTGGCACGAGCAGTCAGGTTTATCCCGGAGGCAATGTGTAAAGCATTTGCGCATGCACACAGCAGCAACATCCCAGGTACACTACAAAAGGAACTCCCGACAAGGCTATATAAAAATAACCTTTGTATTCTCATGACACATTAGGATAGTGAACACCTAACAAACACTGTGCCAACTGGCACCAGGCAATATTTTTCAAGTGATTATGTACAGCTGACAGGGCCACATGGACCACTGTCAAGACCATCACAAAGTGAACTTGGCAAAAGTAAATCAGATCATAAACGTACAACCAGTAACCACTGGTAATCACTGTACTCCACCTCAACCTGTAACATAAACTACATTATGCACAGTCACATCAGGCGCGGATTACATTCGGCACCAACCTCACCAGCATAAACATATTATGCAATCTCCTCACTAGTCTAAACACATTAGACCCTACCTCCTAAGTAGAGCTCACATTAGGGGCGTACCTCACACAGTGAAACATAATCTCACTAGCATAACCACATGAAATACAAAGTAGCCTCATAATCATAAACCATATGTAGAGGTATCAAAACAGGGTGCGTAAAACATACTAAATGCATTACATTTCCTAGCACCACATCACATGAGCACATCAATCACATTAGGGGCTTGCGCCGTATACATCTACCAGTCCCCCTGGCCAACTGGCCATCTCCAAAGGGGGCTCCAATGCCCTGTGTCCAGAATGTCAGGGCGCGCTGCCTAGGCAGGGACAGCCAGGGGTGCGCCATCTGGGCAAATCTAAACGTTGCAGCTGGCACTAAGTGCTGCGCAGCTGTGTCAGGGGCAAAGGAGCGCAACTCACTCCTTCAGACATGACCCCGAAGTCAAGAATTGTGGCCTAAACGGTGCAGCTGCCACGTACTTGCTGGGCAGCTGTAAATACTCAAATGAGGCCTGGCACCACTGTGCCACTTCTGTCACTCTCAGGGACTCTCTCAATACTGCAGAAACGTGGACACCACTGTGCCATACCACAGGGAAAAACATGGCCCCTCTGGGCCCTCAAGGAAGTAATTGCACCCATCGTTGAAGCCACACGGGGCTCTAAAAATAAGATTCCCTTGGCCACACGGGCCCCTGAAATAATTGTGTGCCACATAAACAGAATAAACTTGCCCTCAAAACATTGCAGCGGCCCGCAACTGCAGCGCCGCTGAGAAGCAATTAAAGGGAACGGGCAGCACCGTGCCTGGGGACCCCCACTGGAACCCTTTAAAAATTATGGCCAGGTTAGAGCCACACAGGGCTCTTTCAGAAGAGACTGTCCCCTCGGGATAGAGAGGCCCTCTGCCATTCAGGGCCGCTCGGGGGATGAAGCTGCCATGCCCCGGTCCCAGCCCTCACGTACCGGGCTCCAGCGCAGGGCGACTTCTCCTTGTGCCAATACTCGGCTTTCAGCGGGGCTCCCTCCCGATCACGGTTGCCCTGCTCACCACGCTGCCTTCCTCGTTGGGTGCAATGATTCACCCAGTCCCCAATCTCAGGACGGGTACTTCAAGGGAGGAGCTAGCGAGGCTCCATGCTGCCGCCTCCTCACTCCCCTTGGTATGCGGTGGGGGCAGGCACCAGCAATGTGCCTTGGGCCCCCTCCGCTGCCATCACCATACCTGTGGGGCTCTCCCAGCCTCATGGGAGCCCCGTACTCATTTTTCGGCCGCACTTCACTACCTCGATACTTCCTTCAGGCCTCACAAAGCCACGACCATGTCCCCACGAGGTTGCCTGACTTCCAGGTCGCATTTGCAGCGGCCCGGCAACGTTTTTAAAAGCGGCTCGGGCTGCGGTGGTGAAACGCGAGGTGGGCACCCGCAATTTACATAAAAATGAGCGGGGTGGGCACCCGCATTCGAGACCACATCAAAAACGGCAATGAGGGGTACGCTCCCTTCGAATCTTCATGCAGCCTCGGGGCAGCGAAGCTCCAGCGCCTCGGGGAATTCGGGCACAGCACTCCAGTGTGCAGAGAGAGGCCCAGGGGCACTTCAAAATCAATGCCAGCACTCACAATGTTCTGGGGCAACCCCAAAGTCCCATGGCTACAAGCAGTCCAACAAAAAGGTTCCAGGGCATAGCTGGGCGCAGGGAGGCAGCCTCCTGGCAAGTCCTCCTGGGCCCAAGCAGCAGCAAGCCCTGCGGGCTCTGCACCCACAAGCAGAACAGAAACATGGGGTCACAGCCCCTCTTTTATACACCTAATCCTTTGTCTAAAAGGTGCAGGCAATGGGAGAATCAGCTACAACTGGTTCAGGGGAGCTCCTGAGCACTTTGTTTTGCTCTGCCACTCTCTCCCTTTGACTGCACAGGCTAGGGACATCAGACGCAGGTGGTGGAGCCAGCATTGTGGAGGCAGACGCATCCTGGCTCCTGGAGTCAAGCACACTAGCCAGCACCTGTCACTCACATCACACTGCACACAGAAATGCCAACTTCTAAAAGTGTCACTTCTCCACTAACCACAATCAATCTGCGGACACCATTGCGCAGCATTCATTCTCACGAGTTCTCACATACCAAACTTGCCCCTGCTCTCCTCTCACATCTGGAATTACCATGGACAAACATATCCCCCATACATTCCTATGGGAGGGCAGGTCAGTCTCACCACACATACACAGAGAGCGCACGCACTTTACACACAACCTCAGTGAAAAAGTACGCAGAGGCCTAAAATCACCACACCAGGTTACAGAAACAGGCTAGGGGAAGGCAAAAGGTTTTGGGGTGAACCTGCCAAAAGGGCCAAGTCCAACAGTTAGTATTTGTGTTAAAAATATAGCTGATTTTCGTAATGTATATTTGAATGTTTTATAAGTAATTAATTTTATGTTAATTAATTGTTGCGTATTTTAGTTCTGTAGCGGGTTGTGAGTTCATAAGGGAATAGGATGGGAAGTAATTTAATTATAATATATTTATTAATAATTTTTTTGAAGTTATTTTTTTTTTAAAAACAGAAACATTGTGTTTTACTTCTGTAGCGGGTTGGGGGTTTTTAGGGGAATAGGGTGGGAAGTAATTTAATTTGTATTAATTAATTAATAATTCAGAAGTTCAGTCACAAGAGTCTATGGGTCGCAGGACCGATTGCAGTATGTTTCCCGAGGACCCCAAGGCTCTGATCATGGCTTCCTTGCTTGAGCTTTACCGGACCCCTCATTTGCGCGGATAGATTGGCAAAGTCATACTGTGCGTAGTCACATGAGGCAGCACCCAGGAGTTCTAGCAAATCTGGGCTGTTTCCACTCCAGTGATCCTTGATAAGTTGCACTTCCCTCCTTGCTCCAATGGGGCTCCAGTGATGTCTTTGATCCTCTGGCTTCTTTGGCTAGACCCACCTTGGTCACAGGAGCAATTTCTCAGCCCCGGTTGACGGCCCAAACCCTTGGCCTCAGCTTCTCCGGCTGCCCCATCTGGCATACACGTCCCTAGCCACGCTACTCACAAGTCCGGTCATGCTGACGCCTAAACAGCGCCCTGCACCCAGCCACCCTTGTGCTGCTGTGGGTGTACTTTGGGTGCTAACTCGGATCCCCCTTTGCCCTGATCCAAACACCAGGATCTTTACTCCCACAACCCTGTGGCCAGCTCATGAGCAGCTACCAATTGGAGGCCCCATTACCCCATTGGATAACATTGGGGCTCAGCACTCTGCAACCGACCACCCTAGTGCCACTGAGGGTGTTTTAAGAGTGCATCCTTGATCCTGGGGGAACCCAGGTTCTAACCCCAGAATACCAACTCCCACAAACAAGTGCATACCTGTAGACCGTTAACTTCATTTTTCTCCATAGGAATACATTGACTGTTTTTCCTTGAAAATGGTTCGAAGTGTGGAGTTGGTTTTGTATGAGAACATGAAAAACTGCAAATAACTAAGAACTGCTTTACTTATATTTTCTCTAAGAAATGTCCCAATCTGATATCTACTCTGTACTGCCTTCCTAAAGAGAAGACTTGTTACTCCAGTGAGGGCTTGGAGTAATCATCATGCATTGAGCAAACCGTTTACATCCAGTAAAGTTTTTGTGGTAAAACTGCTTTTCAAGTGCAGGCTTACAGCCTCAGGGATGACGGTAAAAAAAAAAAAATGTTGTAAAACAAAAATAAACAACAAATTGTTTCAAGCCGAAATAGGTAATAACCAGGTGCCTTCCAGCCTTTACATGTATGCTCATAGGTTGTCATACATGTAAAGGCTGGAAGGCACCTGGTTCTTGTGCTGCTGTAAGTCCTCATTTTAAGCGCAGAACGTGCGAAATAAAACACATCTGTAACGCCAAGGCTGCTAGAAGGGTTCACCTTCTAGTTCTGCGCTCTAGCGAGAATGAGCACTAAAGTGTTAGTGTTAGTTCCCCAATAATTCTTATGGCAAACCTCAGCCCTGAGTCATACTTGGGGTTGTCTCCCTACACTACGGGTGCTTGCAGCCTGACAGTGTATTGCAGGGTCCCTCGATGCACGTGAACGAGCAGTCATGTGGTTAAAGATTGTGCATGAGTCTATGTTTTCCCCTGACAAGCTGAATGATCCTCACATACAACCACTGCACACCCACAATTGCACAGTTTAAGGCCCTCTAAGCCCTCTTTACGATCTACCATGTTAACGTGTTCTTGCCGGGGCAGAGCAATTCGCTTCTCTGACGGTTTCCATAGATATGAAATGCACTCTGTTTTCTATGGTTGAAGCCAACCATGAGAAATGTACCTTTTTACCGCGCAAGAAAGGCGTCTTCTCCAAAATGGATTCTTTGGGAACTCTTGCTGAATGAACGGCAATGGGAACCCCCCCTTACCACCAGCCCTCCTCTGACAGGCTTTACTAGGGTGCAGAAATAATGCATTTCCTGCGCTCATACCATGCCCACACTCTAGTTTAGAAGTCCTTCTCAGGAAACTTTGTCCGAGGTGATGCTAGATGAAATCGAGTTTTAATGCTTTTTATTTGTCTTTCTTTCACTCTTAACTTTGCCTGGTCCTCATCTGCTGTTACTCTCACGCTGTGCATTTGTTTTTGGCTGACTTTCTCTACTCTCTGCTGTGTATGGACCATATTTATACTCTGCTACAGTATATGAGTATTTTTGTACGTTAAACATTAAGGTACAGTACTGTAACCATCTCCAGGGTTTAACATGGTTACAGCAATAACTATAAAAAAAAACGCATTTGCAATGTAACAGGTCTCGCATTTACGCAAGTTTTAGCTATTGGCATTGTAAATGACAATGCCTTTTATTTATAATTTGGTTTTTGAAACATAAATAAAAAACATTGTCATTTACAATGCCAATAGCTTAAACATGTGTAAATGCGAGACCTATATTCATTGCAAATGCTTGTTTTTTAATGACATTCTCGTGAGGGTTGTGTGCCATCTGTACTATTAAATTAAAAGAGTTATCATCCATTCTTTTGACTGCTTGACCAGAACAAAACAGACATACACTTGATTGAGGAACATAGACACATACAAAAAGCTATAATGGAACAGGAAGACACAAATATGGACAATAGAGTGATTTAACACAGACACATAGGCACTGGGTCACAGAGAACAGGCACAGGAACCGACTCTAGGACAGGGAGACATTGCGTCAGGAATTTTAAAAGATGAATACTCAGTGATGCAGATACATGCACTGATGTAGGGAAATGGATACCAGGATTATAACGCTGGAACAGTGAAATATGTGTGTGAGGAATAAAAAGACAGAGAGGGAAGCAAGGGACTAATAATTGGACAGAGAAACACAGACTTGGACACCAGGTGAGAAGAAGCCATATATGGGCACTGGAACAAGTCACAAACACTGACGCTGGGTTATCAATACCCAAACACAGATGCTGAAACTTACGTATACGAGAGCCGAGGGGCACAACCGGAGACTATGAGGCAAGAAGATGCTCAATGGGGTTGGTAAACAAAGGCAAGGGAGCAGGAAAAACTTAGGCACTTTGAAAGTGAGTCATGAGCTCCCTGTCAAAAATCTGGGTTCAAACAGTAGTTGGCATACAAGAATTATATGTTGTTGCATATCAAGCACAGAGTTAAAACAGGAATTAAAAATTTGCAAACATTCGTGACAAGAATTTTCAATTCTATTAAGGACAAGGAGGCGAGGATTATGCTTAGTCTCATTTCTTTACTGACACATAGCAGCCAATCACATTACAGTAAAGAAAAAACAGAAACAGGGCAACCATAGAGTACACCCCTAGTATATAAACAGTCTCAGAGGTAACCACTTCCTCTTTCTTTGTCCAAAATCCAAAATGAAGAACCAAGTAACATCAGAGGAACCCAGGAGAACATCATCCAAAAGGGCCAAAATCCGAAGTAGAAGGCGGAGGAACTTCCAAAATCCAAAGGAACAGGAGCAGGCCAACGAGGAGTAGAAACTCGCAGCAGAACTTCCACAAGGACGGAGCCGGAGGAACCTCACTTGGGATCAGAGCCTGAAAAAAGACACAAAGCCGTAATACACATCCTGTGTAATCATGAGCAAATAAGGGTGGGTATAGAAAAAATCAAAGCATTCTTCACATATCATTATGAAAGATTTTTTGAAGTATTGCATAGTAACAATCTAATCAATACATGCATAGGCAACGGGTGGGATAATCCTCGCCTCCTTGTCCTTAATAGAATTGAAAATTCTTGTCACGAATGTTTGCAAATTTTTAATTCTATGTCAGGACAGGAGGCTCCGATTATGCTTGTTCAAAGCTGATCCACTACTACAGACGCAACACTATTTATAGGTTTAAAATAAAAGGTCTTAAACACAGAAGCAGATGACCAATCTGCAGCCTTCATTATATCAAACAGAGTAACACCCATGGAATAGGCTTTGGACGCCATCGCACCCCGTGCAGAATGTGCGCCAAAAACAGAAACATCAATTCCAGCTTCAGTCATAAGACCCCGCACCCAGCGCGCCAAGGTAGCTGGAGAGACAGAGCGGAAAGGCTTTTGCAATGCAATAAAAAGTGGACCCTGCATGTCAGAGCGCAAAGAAGCAGTACTCACCTCATAAGCCTTGAGGCATTGAACCACACAGAGGTTGGGGTGAGAAGGGAAAGAAGGATAAGAAATAGAAGGTGTATTAGATTTGGTACGTCTGGAGAGACGAAAGGAAACTCCTTCAGGAGTAAAGCTGCGACCCGCCAGGTCCAAAGCGTGTACGTCTGACACGCGCTTGCAGGAGACCAAACATAACAACATAGTTAGTTTTGCAGATAATTGTTTGCGGGATAAAGACGCATTGGGAGGCCAGGCCTCCAAAAACTTGAGCACAACCGACACATCCCACAAAGTAACATACTTAGGAGTGGGAGGTTTCGCGAAACGAACCCCTTTAAGTAACCTGGAAACAAAAGGATGTTCACCTGCGGGTTTCCCATCTATGTGGGCATGACCCGCCGAAATAGCCGATCGAAAACCGTTGATAGTTGAATAAGCCAGACCAGAGGTGGCTAAGGAAGCCAAGAAATTAACAATCATGCTGATATCTGCTGAAACGGGATCAACTTGGTGTTGTGAACACCAATCACACCAACGCTTCCAAGACCCCTTATACCGTTTGTGAGTATTGGGAGCCCATGCTTCACTAAGGAGCTTGGAAGCGTCGCTTGAAAGGCCTGGGAGCGACCAGCGATCCCCGAGATCCTCCACGCGAGGAGTGGGAGGGAGCCTGAGAGGATCAGGGGATGAGGATCTCCGAGAGGGTCCAACAGGAGATTCCACAAAGGGGGAAGGAGAAACGGTGGAGCCGAACACATTTCTAGAAGGACCGGAAACCACGCTTGAGCCCTCCAGAGAGGGGCAATCAGAATCAGATCCGTCTGAAATCGTTTGGAGTAGGCCAATACCCTGGGAATCATCAGAAATGGAGGGAAGGCATAACAGAGGGTCGATGGCCACTGCTGGAGAAAAGCATCCGTGGCCAGAGCCTGAGGGTCCGGCCTCCAACTGTAAAAATGCGGAAGTTGCGCATTGAGGCGTGAGGCAAAGAGATCTAGTTGGCAAGGACCCCAACGCCGATGGAGAGCACGGAAGACCCGAGGATGCAGCCTCCAATCGCTGTAATCCCGGAGATGTCTGGAGTGCCAGTCCGCTATCTGATTGTGGCATCCCGGAAGGTACTCCGCAATAACAGTGATCTTTTTCTGCAGACAGAAGTGCCAAAAATCCTTGGCAATCTCCGCCAGTATTCTGGACCTGGTCCCGCCTAGTTTGTTGACATAGCGGACCGCTGAAACATTGTCCATCCGGAGGAGGACACAACAACTGGTTTGCAGAGGGGAAAAACATTTGATCGCAAAGGAACCCGCTAGGAGTTCCAGACAGTTGATATGAAGCGTCAATTCCTGAGGGGACCAACGACCCCCTGTCGAGATCGAGCCGCAACGGGCTCCCCAGCCCCACCGACTGGCATCGGACTCTATCACTAGATCCGGAGACACACCGAAGAGGGCTCGGCCGTTCCAGGCCTCCATGTGGTCCAACCACCACTGCATCTCCCTTCGGACCTCCTCCGTAAGAGGAATCTGATCGGAGTATCCGAGGCCTTTCCGGAGATGAAGAATTTTTAGGCGCTGCATTGCCCTGTAATGTAGGGGACCCGGAAAGATCGCCTGTATGGAAGAAGCCAGTAGACCGACTACACGTGCCAACGACCTCAACGACACAGTCGGTCTGGAAATAACAGATGTCAACTCTCTCTTGATAGAACGCATCTTTTGGTTGGGCAAGAGAAGCTGACAAGACATCGAGTCGATCTGAAAACCCAGGAAATCTATACGCTGGGACGGGATCAGCACTGATTTCTGAACATTGATCAGGAACCCCAGAGACTGTAAAAGAGTGATGGACAATTCCAGATGTTGAATAAGTTTGATTGGACAATCCGCCATAAGGAGAATATCGTCCAGATAAATAATCAACCGGACACCCAGAGACCGCAGATGCTCCACAACTGGTCGTAACAGCTTCGTGAAGCACCAAGGTGCCGACGAAAGACCGAACGGGAGAACCTGATACTCGTACCAGACTCCCTGCCAGCGAAACTGAAGAAAACGGCGATGCGGTTTGTAAATCGGAACCGAGAGATATGCATCTTTGAGGTCCAGCCTGACCATCCAATCCTTTTCTCGAAGGAGATCCCTCAAGAGATGGATTCCCTCCATTTTGAAATGTCGATAGACGACTCCCCCGTTGAATTCTTTCAGGTTGAGAACAAGGCGAGCACCTCCTCCTTTTTTCTCGACCAGAAAGACAGAGCTGGCAAACCCCTGGGGATGACGGGTGGTCGGAATCACCGCCCCTTTTTTGAGAAGAGAATCTATCTCCTTGGAAAGACAAACTTGATCTTGAAGATAAAAACTCAGACAAGGAGGGGGACAAGACTGATGCATCGGGTGATAGAATTCTATTCGGAACCCCTGAACAGTTTGTAGCACCCAAGCATCGCCGGAGAGCATGCGCCAAGTCTGCAGGAAAAACTGAATGCGACCCCCCAACATCACCTCGCATGCAGGAATCAGCCTCACCTGTAGAGTGGGAATCCTGGTACTGTCCCTGATGACCACCGGAACGTCCTTTGCCGTACTGGCCTTTTCCCTTTCTGGAAGGATAGAAGTTGGCTCTTGAGGAGTAACCTGCGTCGTAGGAGCCTCTGTGTTGAGATGAATTGCCCCTCTGGGACTGACTGGCAGAACCACGGCCGAACGAGCGTCCCCTACCTCGTCCGGCCTTTCCAAAAACCGGACGCATGGCTCTCCGCAAGGAGGCCTGCGCCTTGTCGATGCCACTAAAGGTTGATACAAAGCGCGTGAGTTCCTTAAGGAATGGTTGGCCAAACAGGAGGCCGTCCGCCTCAGGGCCCGACTCAGAAGTGGCCAATTCAGAGAGCCTAGGGTCAAGCTTTAATAAGATGGACCTGCGACGTTCCGCAGATATCGCACAATTCGCATTACCTAACTGGCAAATTGCCCGTTGCGCCCATTCTATCATCTCCTTAGGGTTGACGAGGGCAGAAGCTTCCTGGGCTCTGTAACCTAGGTCCAAAATTTTTGTGAGAGGCCCAAGGACGTCCAACATCTTATCCTGGCAGGCCCGCCAGGATCTATCTAGGCCCTTCTTCGGGTCCTTGGCATATTTTTTCAAATATGTGACCATCATTGGGTCAACTTCAGGGGTATCAGCTAAATGAGCAGACAAATCAGGCCTCGGGCATTCCGAGCGCAGTCTGGCACGAACCGAAGCCTCAAAAGGCTGACGGATATGTGCCTCAATGTAGGCAGCTACAGCCGGAGAAGGCCCCCATGATGAAGAGTTGGGGTGAACAATGTCTGCCGGCTCGAAATTAAGCACTGGAGGACGCTCAGGGGCGTCCACAAAATGCTCCTTACAGACCCGTTTTTTAGGTGGAGGGGAAAGATGGTCTGAAGAAGCGGAGGATAACCCATTGTCCGAATCAGCCTCCTGAAGACCAGCAGTCGTGGATGGCGCAGATGCTAAACTTTTCGCCAGACGCTGAAAATCAGTCTTGTGAGGGTTAACCGGCGACTTCGCCGTCTTCTTAGAAGCAGGCAACCAGCCCTGCTGTTGAGCATAGAGACTCAGATGACGTTTCAAAGGGTTAATAGCACGTACTAGTGCTTTGTTGACTGACTTTTGAACACCCTTATCCAATTGTTCAACTAAGTCTTGTTCCAAGGAGCCTTCCTCCTCATCAGCATAGTAGTAGTCGTCTTCCACGTCATCAAAATATTCAGCCATTCTACACCAAGGTAGAGGTAACAGCCCACAAGACGACTAGAATATGGAGTGTTGGAGACACCAGTCAAGGGGGAGTGTATAACCCCAAAGCAGGCTTAAACGCAGGAAAAACCTGCCTTGATAGCAATTAGAACGTGGAGGGAGCCAAAGCCTGCACCAAACTACACTCTAGGCAGAGCCTATGCCAAGAAACACCCTACCAAAGTCCTAAAAGACCTCAGCGTAGGACGGGGTTAACTGTACTGACAGGTTGTGGGCAAACGTCAACAAACGCCTTCGTCAAACCAGCTGAAGAGAAAAACAGCCGGAAATGGGACAGCGCGCATGCGCGACTGTCGCCTGCCAGTTAGAACCGTCAAAGAGCGCTCGCGCTCTCAAAACCAACGGAACCCCTGCTCCCGCTCCACAAACAGCGCGCGAGCAGCTGGGAAGCGCTCGGCGACTCAACGGAGGTGAAACACACGCTCCGGTAAACAAAGCAATTGCACGCTGGAAGCCGGCGAAAAGACGCGACTAACAACACCGGAGCACAAGCCCCAGACGCGCGTTACACACAGCGCAATGGCAAAGCATAAAGCGGCAATAATCCACAAGGCACAATAACAATAGCCAAGCAATGAAATTCAAGTAAGTAAGATAATGCACTTAACTGGCTGCGGAGCAGCAAAGAAAGAGGAAGTGGTTACCTCTGAGACTGTTTATATACTAGGGGTGTACTCTATGGTTGCCCTGTTTCTGTTTTTTCTTTACTGTAATGTGATTGGCTGCTATGTGTCAGTAAAGAAATGAGACTAAGCATAATCGGAGCCTCCTGTCCTGACATAGAATTCGAGTTAAAGTTATTAGTAGCCTTGTGGAGTCTAAACAACGTGGGCCTGAGGTCAGGGCCCTCTAGGAGCACATAAGCAACTGGACAAAGATGGATCCAAAATATGTTATATATCTGGGTTTTTTCTATCAATAACGAAAGGCAATTCATTGCAGTGCACCCTTACCTGCCTGAAACAAGCAAGGATGACGAGATGAAAGGTACTGTGCAATGCCACCAAGAAATGAGCGAAAAACCAAGGACTTTCACGGTTTGTCCCTCCTAAATAACTACAGTGATATTACTGGAATTACATACAGTAGCAGAATTGTTGTAGACCGCCATAGGTTTCTCCCAGAAATATACCCGCCCACAATAAGTTCAAGGTCCTTATTGATTGGTTCGTTCTTGAATTGACCATAGACTCTCTCTGCAGTTTGTGTAAAAGGCACACTTACTTTAAAGACATGGTAGAGGGCGCATGAGACAGATGCCCGGATTCTGCCAGTTCGATTGCATGTTTCTTCTCCAGTTTCTGATAGAGCAGCACGATGCTGGAGCTCGGCTGGCTGTGGTCATTGAGCAGAATCCTCTGCAGGTATTTGGTGTTGAAATACTCAAATCTGCAAGGAGACAAGGTGAACAGAGACTCGAAGTTATCCCTTTTAACCAAGTGTAATTGAGAGGATCTGGGATTTAGAACAAGTAGTGTAATCGTACAATGCCTAACTCACTGAAGAGAATAAGATGGCGCTGCCATGGTTACAACAAGTGATGCTAAGGTTGGCGCTGAAACAGGAAAAGGCTCGCACCTTCCTCATATTATTTTTACCAAGCCATTTTTTTCCCACAGAGAACCACATTTTTACATACATTTATTTAAAAGTCAGAGTTCAACAAACGTTATTCCTATGTAGAAAAGCCATTCCCAATTACGAACTGCAACGTTATGAAGAGCTGCACAGAACATTCACAATGTGGTACAGAAGGCTTTGGATACTCACACTTGGTTGCGATTAATTACCGTTTGGGCACCCTTCTTAACTCTTTTGCAGTATAACATTGGGTAACACACACGCAAGCTGAGTACTAGTTGCTTGTTCACCATTGATTCTAACTCATGTTATTATTTTTACTTGAGACAATGTGCGATTCTTCCATCTAAGACCCAGTATATATGTCACTTTCATTTGCAGAATGTTCCCCTGACGAAGGGCAGAACTCATGCCCGAAATGCATTGGGATTAATTAAAATACGGGGATAAATATGGATTTGAACATTCACTAAACTTAAGTGAACATCATGATGATGTAATGATGATTCATTGAATGGAGTAAACTTTGATAAAGGACTGTTGGTCATTAAATTAATCAACAACTCATTGTACCTTCTTCATTATATTCAGTCAAGAACAAACCAAATCTTTGGCTTTTTACGCCGTGCAAATGGGGGACAACTCTTATTCAGGAGTTGCATCAGTTTGACGTTTACTTAACACTTCAAGGAACAGAAAGTGAAGCCCCGGTAGCACGCGACACTTATTCAACCCACAGATTACTCTGAACACCCCAGGTCGTGCGTGTCCTTCCATTGAATTTATATACTTACTGTCTGTCCTCCGACACGGCACACCCACATTTACAAATATGAATTATGATACTATAACAAACCTTACAGACTCTAAAGCAGACACCTTTGCATTCTCAGAAGACGATGCCAATAAAATATATGGTCTTATCAAGGAAGATATATCGCCTTCGTCCAACACCATAAATAAAGAAAGCAATATTAAACAGCTATTGTATTTATTGAAGAAAGAATCCAACCAAAGATTACACGCCAGCACGCTTGTTAGATACCACCGTGCCCATCGCATCCCTAGGGGCCTGAGAGTCCTTTTAGGACCTTTATTATGCAAGAACAACTCCCGCTTTGTTGAGAAATGGTACGCCATTCTCAACAAATGCTCTTTAGACCTTATCTTGTTGATAATTGAGGAGCTATCAAAAGCCCTGGAAGAACTCTCAGCTGAGATTAACCTCATCAAAACCGAATTGACTGACACCATGGAAGCCATTGACTTCAACAAACTTTGGATGATATTAATGTACAACTACACAAATACACTCAAGAAATTCAGGAACGTAAGATCCGTAAGTTTAAAAGAGACACTATTGACTACAAACTTGGCGAGGTATACACTTGGGCAGAAGTGCATGCCCGCCGCCGTCAAACCCAGCCATACAACCCATACTCTGCTACAGATACTGCTACATCGAATCACAATTCAGAATTTCACAACACAAAGAAGGACCAGTTGATAAATCTCTTACAACAACCAGCACCGCGGTTCATTTTTTAGAGGAAGGCCCAAGTGGGCAGGACGACCCAGGCGGGACCAAAACTGTAGAAAAACCAAAAGAAACCACAGAGACCAAAAACAATCGTGGCAAGAAGAGATAATGGACTTTAACAACTTAGTTATCAACATCTCCTCTCAAAAGCTAGCTCAATTTGAAATACAAACCTTACAAAAGGGACAAACGTTTGTACCCACAACAACCAAAAAACACCCTTGAATTAGAAATCAGTTTCTTTAAGCTTATGAGAAATATCAGACTGAGAAATTATTTTGAGAATGTGGTCCAAGCAACCACCCAAGAAGATGACATGTTAATGGGCCTACGGCCACGAAGTACCTTTTTAGCCCCAGTAAGTCACAAAATCATTGACACCTTTGAAAACCTAGTGAGACAAGAAATCACTTCGCTCAAATTCCAACAGACTTCCAAACATTGCAATCTTACTAAGAAAGATAGAAGCATCTTGAAGAGACTCGATAACAATCGTTCTAAAATGTGCCAAAATGCAGATAAAGGCGGGGCCTTAGTTATCATGGACAGTTCATACTATCGAGAACAAGTCTTGCTACACGTTTCGGATACCAACACTTATGCCAAATTGGATTACAATCCTAAACAAGAATTTAAGGCTCTATTGTTGAACATCATACACAAAGCATTGGATGAAGGGATCATTACAGATAGGGTTAAAAGATATCTGATCCAAGAGAACCCCAGGTCGCCATCACTGTACATGCTACCCAAAATCCATAAGAATTTACAGAATCCTCCATTCCGACCTATTGTTTCCACCAAAGGCAGTATTCATGAGCCCATCGGAAAGTTTATTGACAAATATTTACAGCCCATCGTTGCCAATATTCCATCATACATTCGAGACACCACTGACTTCATGATCAAAATCAAAGCCATTTACACTGACCCTGAAGAAGAATTATGGCTTTGTATAGTTGATGTGAAATCACTGTACACTTCAATCCCTCACAATCTGGGCATAGAAGCCATTGAGCGAGCTCTCCTTCATTCTAACATTTCACCCAAACTGCAAATACTGCTGATGGAACTACTGATGTTACACTCTATCAGAGTTACTTTAAATGGGATGAAAATTGGTACTTACAGTTGAGTGGCAAGTCCATGGGCAGTTGTGCGGCTCCAGTCTATGCCAACCTGTTCATGCACCACTTCGAACAACAACATATTGTCAACAAATCAATCTGGTTAGAGCATGGTACGATTTTTCTTCGTTCTATTGACGATATCTTCATCTTATGGTCAGGTACAGCTAACTCACTGATGCAATTTTTACATCAACTTCATGAGATAGATGATCGCGCACAGTTTACATGGATGTCCAACTACAATTGGAACATGGCAAATTCTCTACCAATCTATTTAGTAAAGATACAGACCGAAACAGCATTCTACACTACACCAGTTTCCACCGTCCAGGTTTAAAGAACAACTTACCCTTCTCCCAATTCTTGAGAGTTAAACGCATTGTATCTGATCCTGAGGAATGCGACAAACAAATTAATGAGATGTCCAGCAGATTCAAAAACCGTGGATACCCTGAAGAGATTTTGGTACCCTGCCAAAATAGATGTGATGCCCTAAATAGACGGGACTTACTGTCGGCTCAACCCAAAAAAGATATGAACTGCATGGTAGTGGTTTCCAACTACTCAACAACCAGCAATAAGTATTGTAACATCATTCTCAAGCATTGGCAATTACTCAGTAGAGAGACAGATTTCAGAGGTCTTTTTGAACACAAACCGATTTTCTCATATACCGGAGGACTAAACTTGAAAGATTTGCTTACATGTACCCCAGAAGACCAGCAGGCTACCAGATATAAGGGCTTGGTACCATGTCACAATTGTAGTAATTGTAACAATTCCATACCTGGAAATTCTTTGCATCACCCCATTAAGGGTTCCACCATAAAACTGAGAGTCAATGCGACATGAAACACTTCTAACGTTATCTATTTACTCAAATGCCCTTGTGGCCTATGTTATGTTGGCCACACAGAAAGGAAAATACGCATCCGTATTTTGGAACACAAAAGCAACATCAGAAAAAACAATTTGAAATCTACAGTGGCTTCACACTTTGTGGAGAAAAGACATAATGTTTCACAACTTCGCTTCCTCATCCTAGAAGTTATAAAACAGGTTGAAGGCAGCCACAACAAGAATAGACTCCTTCAAAGAGTAAACTTTTGGATACGTTATCTGTGCATGATGCAGCCTAACGGGCTGAATGACAGAATGGAATTTCTGTGTTATCTTTAATATAGTTCTTTTATACGGTGATATATAACTTGTTTTTCTTTACAGGTACTTCAGTATATTTGTTTATCATTTTTATGTTTGACTATTACCTTTATTTCATGCATATGTATAGTTGTCTCTTGCATCTCTTGTAGTTCTATAGAGGTCTCTTTAGTGCACGTGACCCTTTTACCATCACGTTTTTCACTCACATTGACTCGCGTTCTTATCACATACTCCACTATAAGATGGCGGCCACACTTTTTGTTTTACCAGTCCTCTTTTGATGTTTACACTTGACTGCGGTGTGTCCGCTCGTCAATCCTCTCCCTATTTATTAGTCGAGTGTTTTCTCACACCGTTCATCCTCCTTCGGCTGTTCGATGTGCTGCCGTACAATCTCTAGCGTTTACAAGCTCTCGTAATCTTCCAACAGTAAGTACCTCTTCACGAGGACCCGATTTTTGTTCGGTTTAGCACTTCAGTTTTTTCCTACCTAATATGTTTTTTTCCTTAGCGTGAACAGTTTTCTCTACTGTTGTTTACACGTGAGATTTCATTTTTTGTCATCCCGCTGCACCCAGCCCCGCATGTTTCCACTTTCACCTGCACCGTTTTAGTGGTTAGTAATCTGTGCTCGTATGCACGTCACATCGGTCCCCCAGCACTTCATCCTCCGACCGCTGTAACTTGCTCTGTTTCACGTTGTGTCCTATGCCTCATGCACTCACATTATATTCCTTATACTTACGAGACCTTGTTTTCTGACTCACCCTTGGTCGCGAATAATTACCGTTTGGGCACCCTTCATAACTCTTTTGCAGTATAGCATTGGGTAACACACATGCAAGCTGAGTACTAGTTGCATGTTCACCATTGATTCTAACTCATGTTATTATTTTTACTTGAGACAATGTGCGATTCTTCCATTTAAGACCCAGTATATATGTCACTTTCATTTGCAGAATGTTCCCCTGACGAAGGGCAGAACTCTTGCCCGAAATGCATTGGGATTAATTAAAATACGGGCATGAATATGGATTTGAACATTCCCTACACTTACCTGTGAACATCATGATGATGTTATGATGATTCATTGAATGGAGTAAACTTTGACAAAGGACTGTTGGTCATTAAATTAATCAACAACTCACTGAACCTTCTTCATTATATTCAGTCAAGATCAAACCAAATCTTTGGCTTTTCACGCTGTGCACATGGGGGACAACTCCTATTCAGGAGTTGCATCAGTTTGACGTTTACTTAACACTTCAAGGAACAGAAAGTGAAGCCTCGGTAGCACGCAACACTTATTCAACACACAGATTGCTCTGAACACCCCAGGTTGTGCGTGTCCTTCCATTGAATTTACATTCTCACCTGTTGCCATGACTGCCATGTCGACCTCAGGAACCGTTATTTGCTCGGCAGTGGAGTGGCACAAAATAAGCAGGCCTTGACCCAAAATATGTTGCGAGGCGTCTCAGATCTCCAAAAAAAGAGGTATATCTCCTTAGATATAGGTGCTCGCCTACTCCAATAATTTAATTGAGCATGTGGTTCTGATTTTTAGCAGGATCTGTGGCCTCGGTGTTAATGACAATGAACACCCCCTTGGATCAGTGCTCGCTGGAATAATCCTGACCTAGCAGACCCAGCTGCCTATTGCTGTTCCATGTGCAGTGCATTGGCCAGCCCTCTGGCTGATGGAGGTACACAGGTTCCACCGTTATCCACCTGGAAGCGGTGGGGTATTGCCCGTTTAGACTCGGGTGAGTGGTGGGCAGGTTGGTTCCGAAAGTGAAATGCATAGAAAGTAGTAAGAAGCATTTTAGGACCGATTAACAACATAACATGTTCTAGACACATAAACAACACAGGAAGTTATGCGTGTATGTATGTGTAGTCTACAACATCTAACATAATTAACTGTGACTCACGTATGAATACACGTGTCCCAATACTTATCAACACCTCTTTGCTCTTAATATACATGGGTGGTTTGCACATGTTTTCCAAATCTCAGCCTTGCGTGTTTTATCCACAGGTTCATTACGTAAGCATATTGTAGAAAAAACACACATTCACCGTATTTAAACTATTACATACTTCATTAAAAATGGTTTGCACACCGCCTCCCTTCTTGCACATATCTTGTAAATATAACTTAAACTGGTATACTCCAAAGCATGTTCGGTTTTACTTACGCAAATTGAGATTAGTGTGGCAAGGTACGAGGAACTACTGCATGTTCTAACCAATGCCTACACCTAGAAAAAAACTTTTGTCAAGTTGTTCCAATTTGCATTCAATTTTACAACATGGATTCCTTCATATAAATACAATGAAAATACACCACTTACCAGATTCTTTTTGTATTTTCATCAACTTCATCAATTAATAAATCATTTTAAGGTACGAGATTACAAAACAATTATTGTAATTAGAAACTTGATTAAAATAAATAAATAAAATAAAAAACAAAAGTTAAAATCATTGTTATTTTTAACACCAACAACTCTAACTTTAACAAATGCAAGACCGATTGCATTGCAAATGCTTGTTAACACATATGTCATCCTTAAGGCAGGCCCTGGACAGGCCCTAAGGCAGGGTGGAGTGTATTTAAAAAGTTGGGCATGTACTTTTGAGTTTTACATGTCCTGGTAGTGAAAAACTATTTCGCTCCCCAAACGCTCCTGGACCTGTCTTTAGCGAGTTCCTGCCCCAAGAGGTGTCCCTTCAAATCCTGGACCCTTGATGTGGTTCTTGAGCTCTCAAATTCAAGATTTTGGGCTCTTCGTGACTGTGAATGGGCTCATTTGTGCCAGAACTGCGCAGCTTGCATGGAAAATCAGCATGAGCCACTGCAAGTTCGTCTCCTCACACAGCAAGAATCGATCGCCTGGGTGGGTTGCCAACATGAGTCACCAGCCCATCCATCTGCTCCTTATGCCACACCACCCACCACCATTCACTCTCTTCTTTTCCCGACGATCTTCTTCCATGCGAACTGAACTCTTGGTACAAAACATGAAAAGGTAAACCTTCTGCTGGACTAATCTGGACTGTAACCAACCCACGCTCCATCAGAGTCTTACTTACTTATGCTTACTTGCCCTTCTAGTGTATAAGCCATTAACCAGGATTCTCTAGCCATCTCTGTCCTAGGCTTTCTTTATATCTGATGCCAGGTGTAACCCATCTCCCTGCAGTCAGCCTCGAGGCCTCGTCTCCAGGGATTTCTTGGCCTTCCTCTTTAAGTTTTCCCTTGAGGGTTCTAGGTCAGGGCTTGCTTGGTGGTGTTTGATGTGGGTTTCCAGGGGGTGGGACCTATCCAGCGCCAATGTCTGTTCACAATATATTAATGAGCAGGAAGTTGGAAAGTCTGCTGCCGTAGGTTGTTCTTGCTGATGATGTTTGGCTAGCGAATTTGGAGTTTCTGACCAAATCCACTCTGTGATGAGGTGTCAGTGCTTGACATTCAGCCTGGATACTGAAGTGCTCAGGTCTGAGACAATCAGTGACACTCCCCCGCATCCAGGGGGGGGGCTTTGAGGTGTTTTGCAGGATGAAGAGGTTAATCCCACAGGAGCTGTGACATCTTCAGCCCAGCAAAGTTTAGTTCATGCCACCAGGAGCCTGCACACTTATTGCTTGTCTAGCTCCTGGATGCCTGACCTAAAAGAAGTTGGGCTGTGAGAATTGCCTTCCCCGCCTCACTCTTTGATGAGGTATCAGTGATTGACCTGAAAATAAAGAGTGTCTGTCAGGCTGACCTTACTCAGCCTGACAGACACTCTTGTTTTTGGCCAAAAAGTGAGGGTGTGTGGCCCCTTCACTACTTAGCACTGGCTGCTGCTGGTTTGTGAGAGTAGGACCAGGTCATCTGCAGGATGAAGAGGTTACTCCCACATGAGCTGTGACATCTTCAGCCCAAAAAAGTTTAGTTCATGCCACCAGGAGCCTGCACACTTATTGCTTGTCTAGCTCCTGGATGCCTGACCTAAAAGCAGTTGGGCTGTGAGAATTGCCTTCCCTGCCCCACTCTTTGATGAGGTATCAGTGATTGACCTGAAAATAAAGAGTGTCTGTCAGGCTGACCTTACTCAGCCTGACAGACACTCTTGTTTTTGTCCAAAAAGTGAGGGTGTGCGGCCCCTTCACTACTTAGGACTGGCCGCTGCTGGTTGGTGAGAGTAGGACCAGGTCATCTGCAAAGTCCATTCCGAGCTGGGTACAAGGTGTACACTAGGTCCCATTTCTTCTACTAGCTGTGGATCTATTCATTTTCCAGTCTATGGCCAGCAGGAAAAGAAAAGGGGAGAGAAAACAAACATGTAGGAGTCCGGTCCTCACTTGGAGGCTTCTGTGAGTCATCATCCATGGACTATCTTACACGTCATTCCCTCAAAGAGGCATAGGAGTTTCCAAGTGGTCTCTCTGTCCACGTTGTCAAATGTCTTCTCATAGTCAATGAAGTTAACACAGAGAGGGGAGTTCCTTTCCATCCACTGCACAGTGTTGCAATCTAGTCTGTGAAGAATCTATCTATGTAGACACCAGCTTGCTGGTCTTACAACTTAACTTTGACTTGTTCCTTCATTCTGTTCAGGTTGACTATGTTTAACAATTTGCCTGGGGTTGATAGAAGAGGTAATACTCTATAGTTCATGCAGTTACTCTGGGTCACCTTTCTTGGGGATCTTGATGAGATATCCTTCCTTTCAGTCTGATGGTATCTTTTCCTCTTCCTAGATCTAGCCGAACAAAGGGTAGAGTATGTCTACTGATGTTTCTATGTCTGCCTTTCATGCCTATTGCCAAGTCCTGCTGCCTTCCCATTTTCCCAGGTGTGTAATGGCTTGGTTGGTCTGCTGCATTCGATTGGCAAATACTTGTCAGCTGGCTGTATCTGTCTGGTGGAGACTGTGGTACGGGCTGGTTCAGCAGTTTTTCAAAGTGCTCCACCCATCTTTGATGTTGGTCTTCATTACCCATGATTGCATTCCTAGCTTTGACATTAAAAGGTGTTTCTGGCTTCCTGTATCTGCCAGAGAGTTTTCTTTTTATGTCGTAGAGTTCTTTCAATGTCCATGTCTTGCTGCTTCCTGGGCTTCTGTAGCACGACCATCGAAGAATCTTTGCTTGTCTGCTCTTAACCTTCAATTTGCTTCCTTATTGGTTTTGGAGTATTCGCCTTTGAGCTTTTGCTTCTTTTGCTCTTTTTCGGCTGGTGTTGACTGCAGCTTTCTTTTTCTTTCTCTCTTGGATTTTGCAGAGAGTCTCTGTGGAGATCCATTCTTTATGTTGATGTTTCTTGAGACTCAGTACTTCCTGGCAGGTTGGTGTCACTGTTTCTTTGATATTCTCCCACTGACTTTCTACTGGGTTTCTGTCATCTTCTAGTTCTTGCAGGACTTGAAACTTGTTACAGAGGATGACTGACTATTCACTATTTTTTGTGCATCTTTGAGGAGGGTGGTGTTATATCGCTGGCATTGGTTTGTCAGTTCCATCCATCTTTACTTCAGCTTAGCCTTAGTCTGGCCTTAACAAGGTGATGGCTTGACACTACGTCAACTCCTCTCACCACTCTCAGATCCTGCAGGGACCTCGAGAACTTCTTGGCAACGCATAAATGATTGATCTAATTCTCTGTCATTGCAGTTGGCTTGAACGTTTGACTTTGACCTGGTCCAGCATGATCAGAAAGCTCTACATTGCAGTTTAGTGTTTCAAAATTCATAACTCCGGTGCAACAGATTGAATTTTTGTTGTTTTGTCTTGTTTTATTTATTACATTTTGCTCTATTTTTCTAACCTGCTGTGGGATATTTTGTGTGGTGTTTCACTGTTTTACTGCTTGAAGTCTTACACAAGTACTTTACACATTGCCACTCGTTTATGCTGGACTGCTTTGTGCCAAGCTACCAGGGTGTTCAGCACAGATTAATGCGGGATGTGCTTGTGCCTTACTCTAACTAGGATTGTGGTTACTGTTTGACCTGGGCTCAGACTGCAGTCAACCAGTAACTCCATTTCTAACAGTTTTTAAATCTAAATATTGCCTCTGGCCTTCATGCACATTACTAAGTTACCATATGAATGGTAAGAGGATAAAAAACTAAAGAACAGGAGGCCTTGGTTGTAGGACTGTGACAAAACAGATGTGGGCCCCAATCGTGATTGGGTTGCAAAGGTAAGCTCCAATTTTAGCACCTTTAATTCACAATATAGTTGGACGAATCATGATAAGGCCATTGGAATATGACTGATTCATATTACTGGTAGACAAGAAAGAGAAAACCTCCTTGTCCACCTTTTCATCTCATTACGTGCTCAATAGCCTACCATGTTTCAACTGACTACTCCTCCACAGATAATATCTAGAGAGCACCCCTCCATTTCCCCGTGGAACACTGATTGTTCTGTAAGGTGGGGTTGTGCGGCAACTTTAGGGTGTCAGTTTGTAGTGGTGCCTAATTACTGCAAAATTCACAAAAATAGCCCCCTGTTGAGTCAATGGGATTGATGGGTCATTTTGGGCAACATTTTATTTTGTCTAGAGAACCGAAAACCCTGAAAACACTGTCCTTGAACCAAGGCTGCAATTGCAGCATATCAGATTATTTGACCAACCTGAGTACCTTTCTGTAAAAAGAATCATATTTGGAATCAGTTACCTGTAAAAATGTCTGCTTTACTGACTATGACGTATTCCTATGTCTTTCATTTAGAGGGTATTTAAGCAAATTGCTCATACCACCTCTTTTCAATACTACATATAATTCTAGAAAATAAAAGGGGATATTTAAATTTGATTGATAACTGTCCCTACTGTCCAGACCCGATCTCTATCCCAGGAACAAAGCAGGAACACTATGCTTAGTCTTTAGATAAGTCAAGGTGGGGTGGATTGTTTGTTTCATAGCCATAAACATTGTTTTGAACTCCTTGCCATCCTGTAGGCTTTCACATGCTGTCACCGGCAATACCTTTGGGTTCTCCATTTGCTTTTCACATTGAGGCACAAGCACTGCACTTCTCCTGGATGCTGCCCGTCAGTGCCAGCCATGCTTTTAACAAGTGCAGTGGATCTACCCTTCCAAGAGTGGATGGGCAGTGCAGTCTGGTGATGGTGCCCCACTACAATTTTCCACACGTCAGATTACCTTACACTACTGATACCTCTTTGGTACCTCTGTGTGCATGAGGGAAACTTGGGCCACTGGTGCCCATGTGGTTTTTTTTGGGTTGTAAGCGAAACTTGAACTGATGTTGCCCATGTGTTTCCAGTTAGGCATGCACAAAAGTATTTTCCACTCCATTTGCTACCACGTCTATGCGTTCATAGGCAGATATGCCCTGCTGCAGACTCAGATGTACGTTTTCAGGGAATATAAGAGAATCTTTCCACAGCATTGCACCCTGTGCATCATTTGCATGTTGCACTAATAATTACACACTAATTTCCCTCCTCCCAGGGCCCCTGATATTTCTCTCTGTGCCCCTCTTACAGTGTGTCCACTTGAACTTTCCACACTCCCCCCATTACTCCCTGCTCTTCATTTCCATTTTCCTGACCCCCACCCTTCATTTACAAAACTTTGTATCATGAAAAGTTCACCAAGTTTTAGTAACATCCAGCCTGGAGCTTGACTGAATTAAGTCAAGGTTATTTTTGTCACTAACAGAGGTCTGTTCCTGTTTGATCACCAATCTCTATAACAAATTAGATTGGTAATGTAATGTATATAAGGGATGGGGTAATTGGCTGCATCCGCAATTGATGTCTTCAATAGTGGGCTCACCACTTCCATTTTCAATCGTTTTGGTAAGTAAGTAAGATTGCAATTGGAGAATTTAAGTTGTGCTTAAACTGATATTTTCCTCTACCTATAACGTCACTTTAACCTTTGTTTTTTGTCAGTGAATTACTAAGGTTTTTTAAAAAAATTAAGATATTGTCCCCATACTTAGCTTGAATGTCATTTTAACCTTTGTTTTTATCAGAGAGCTATCTAACTATAACTAGCGCCCTCGCCATGCAGTGCTTATGACATCATCTGTTACATAATTCCAATATCTTAGAGTTACTTTTTTCCTCCCTCACAGGATCCTTGATAAAACTAACTAATGTATAATTGTAGTCCCATGTTGAGTAGTCCATTGCCAACAACACATACTCGGGACGATTACCTGGTCCAGAGTAATGTGAACTATCCCTCACCTCACACTAGCGATTTCAATTAGACCTTTAAACCTCTTATTATTATTCACACTAACAAAAGAGAGGAGGATAGGAATTGGGACATTCTTGCACTATCGGCTCCATCCCTAAAAAAATGGCTCTATTAAATAGAAATGACAAAGTATGCTAGGTATCATGATTTAATTATGTTAAATCCTGGTTCTATAAACTGGCCATAGATGAGGTCTGGGACAGTCTAAAATCCATCTCTAAGTGAACAGATCTACTGAAATCAAGTCATTGGTTGTATGTTCATGAAAGGTGGCTTCTAGAGCCATGCTTATTTAGCCTGCCTGAGAGGTTTTTTGATTTCAAAAGTGTGCTGGGATTTGAACAGTTTAGGGATCAGATAGAGCCTCCTGAAGCAAGATCACAATTTCTGCAATTTAGGCATCACATTTTAACTCTTAATTGCTGTTGTTGCAACTGACATATATCGGCTGAAAGCTCAAATGTCTGTCCATCTTGTAAATCCCACCCAGAAACCACTGCACGCCTAATGTTTTTCTTTATCCTGTATACCTTAATATTACAAAGACTTGGATAAATCCATAGTTGTCGAAATTTGGCCAAAAGATAGCATGAAGCAGTACTTAGTATTCTAAGATTACACAATCTCGTGCTGTGGTTAAGATGTACGATACACACTTGAAAATATGGTTTTATGGTGCTTTTTCATGTAATGATCTGACAGTTGATTTCATTAAATAGATAAATGGACTTAAAATGTGTCAGTGATGGTTTTTATCTGAATATTTAAATTGTATTGTTGTATGTTTGATCGGGCTGATCCCCCAAAATAAACATTATTTATACACTTGAATTATGGATTTATACTCATTTGGCTATGAGATTACAAATCACTCGCACTGCTTCGCTTACCTTAGACCTTAGGTCTTCCACACCTGTTCAGGATATTGTTCCATCACATATGTTCAATGGTAACTCCATTGTAGGAGGCGTAACACATTCCTCTTTGGCACCTATGAAAACAATTCTACACTCTGCGGCTAGAATGGCTTCTAGAGCCAGAAAGCTTGAACACATATCACAAGTATTGAAAGAACTTCACTGGCTTCTACTAGAAGACATAAATAAGCATAAATGTACATGCATCGCATACTCGGGCATTACAATTAATACAAGGACTATATCAAAGCCTGCCCTAAAATCTCTGGAGCCATCAAGAATTCGATGAGTATTGATAAACGTAGTATAGAATCCGAAATAATCGACTCCTGAAAAACTAGCACCATCAGGAACTCACTACCAATTGATCTGAGATGTTTTAAAACCTCTACAGTTTCACAATACACTGAAGACACACTTGTTTAATATCTACCTGAGTTAATTTTATTCACAAACTTTCTGCTTCTATTTTCCTACCCTGGTCGCCCTTTTTTTAACACATTCCTTAAGCTCTTCTTCTATTGACACCCTATTCTACTTCTACCCCCTCTCACACCAAAATATTATTCGTGCACATCATCTTTAACCCTAGGTCTTATTCTACCCACCCTCTACTCATTCAATTCCTCAAAGCCACCCTCCTTTAATCTCTAGTTATCTTCATATCCTACGTTAGTTCTGTTATAACCCATCACCTAACTCTTAGTGCTTTTCAATTTGAGATTTCCACCAAATCTATCACCCTAGTTAGGTGTGCATCTAAATCACCATTGGTGAGATAGATGTCATCAATGTATGGTAGCACCTCCCAGTGGGTAATTTGTGAAAAAATAAGTCCTGGGTCTCTCGTCAGGAGGCAGTTTGCACCATCCCATTGCTCCTATCAGTGCCACCTATAACAAAACCAACTACTAACCATGAAACCCTTTAAGTGGGGAGAGGATGTGGTGTAACAGGCAAAGCTGCCCACTTTGGAGCTGGGGAACCAAGTTCGAGTCTCGAGTGTAGGCTCAACGTACTGTGATTTCAGGCAAATCACTTAATCTCACTGTGCATACCAAACTTGTATTGTCCTTAACTGGTGCTCATGAAAAGCACTCCAATACATTTGGGTCGAGTTTGCGTAAAAGCGCCAGTGTTGACAATTAAGTGTCGGTGATAAGCACGGCTCAAATTAAGCACTGGCCCCTCCAGATCTAGTGGTCAAATCTACATTATGAATGCTGATAATAGGCCAGGGCTGTTCTTACACCCCATTGGCAACCTTTTCAAAGAGTACTGCACTCTATCAAAACCAAAGGCGGTTAGATACTCACTTTCAGGCGCTATGGTTTGGCTAAAAAACCCATTGAAAATATCCAGGGTGTCTTGCATTTTTTTCTGTACTAGGTTTATCATTAAATCTGTGATGTGAGCATTTTGTACTGCTTATATTCATGTGTGAGTGTTTGTTTATTAAGAATTGTAAGAGTATCTATCTGAATACTGATACTGTTCTGGATTTTTAATCTTCTCACCGTCCCTTAAATTATAACCACCCTGACTAGTCTCCTGCAATACACAAGATCCAGTTCATCTTTTCTCTCTCCCCCTCTGCTTCTTCTTACCTTCCGTTACATGCTTTTTCTTAATGAATCTCTGAATTTCACTTTTAGGTTTTAAATGCAGTTTAATGGCTTGTGTTCCTAGTGTGCCAAGTCGCTCAGTGGAATAATCTGTCAAAATTATTCTAAGTAGTTCCCGGTCTTAAACCAGAACTCTGGAGTATGGCCAAGGCCATGTTTCTCTTTTTATGTTGCTTAGGACGATTGAGGAGACAGGTATGATGTTATTGAGAAACTTATCTACAAATTCCAGAGCTGGTGCATCCTCATGCTCATTTTGTACTTGTTTCAATACTTCACCGAGAACTGTCAATGAAGGTCTGCTGAACGTGTTAGTGTAAATGCATGCAAATATTCTACCTCGGGCGCTGCACTCCTCTTCAGGTGGCCCCATTCCAAAGGGAAGACACATAATCAATATTCTATGATTGTCTTGGGGTGTCATGAGAGGGTAGAGTACATCTACCGGGTTGGTCTTGTGAGCAATCCAAAAGGCAGTATTGTTGTGCTTCGTGGGCAGCTTTCCCATGATAGTGTTTATCTTTGTAGACTAATCGCTTTTACAGGAACCTGCCCCTGTTCTACTAGTTCTGTTAGAACTGGTCTAGAGTTTATGTTTTGCAGCACATAATGAATCAATTTCCTATATAAGGAGACTGTATCAATCAATCAATCAATCAATCACATAATTTGTATAGCGCGCTACTCACCCGGTGGGTCTCAAGGCGCTGAGGGGTGGTCCTGGGTCAGTCGGAGGTGGATGGGGAGGGAGTTCCATGTCTTGGCTGCCAGGTAGGAGAAGGATCTTCCTCTGGCTGTGGCTGCGTGGTATGGCGGCGAGGGCGAGGCTGGTCGATCGTAGCTGGCGGGTGGGCGTGTAGAAAGTCAGGCGGTTGTTGAGGTACTTGGGGCCCAGGTCATGGAGAGCCTTGTGTGCGTGGGTGAGGAGCCTGAACGTGATCCTCTTGCTGATGGGGAGCCAGTGCAGGTCTCTCAGGTGGCTGGAGATGTGGCAGTATCGGGGATGTCCAGGACGAGTCGTGCAGAGGCTTTCTGGTCTTTTCTGTAGTTTGGCTGTGGTTCCAGCATAGAGGGTGTTTCCGTAGTCCAGTCGGCTGGTGACAAGTGCCTGGGTGACCGTCTTTCTGGTTCCGGGGGGATTCATCGGAATATCTTACGGAGCATGCGCAGGGTGTTGAAGCATGATGACGAGATGGCGTTGACTTGTCTGGTCATCAAGAGTGCAGAGTCTAGGATGAAGCCTAGGTTGCATGCGTGGTCTGTTGGCTTGGGAGTGGTGCCCAGGGCAGGGGGCCACCAGGAGTCGTCCCAGACGGAGGGCGATGATCCCAATGAGGAAATATAAATTTTATGGTCGAGAAATGTTCCCTAACGTGTACCCCACCGTCTCCATGTACGAGCTTAAAGTGCATGTAACTTCCCTCCTGTGACAGCTATGAAGACGCAAATACATTTGCGTCCAACGTTAACATGTCCTCTTTCAGATCCACCCTGAATGGGTCGGATATTCCGTTCCTAAATATGCCTTGCCACCGTCTTTGTATGGTGCACTTTCACATATTCCTGGCTCTGTGCGAGTTAGGCCCTGTTTTCTGTCACCGAGCCTCTTTTCAAAGTCATCTCTGCCTCCTGAAACTGCAACGAGGGATGCCCTCCCCCATGAACTCTGTCCTACTCCCTGCGAGGCGAGCGGAGCCTGGCTCGGCCTGCCTGCCTGCCAAAGACAGTATTTTACCTTCATGCTATCAGTATAGCCAAGCTCAGCTTCCCGAAAACACATTCCAGTCCAGTAGAATAGATAAACAATCCCCGGCTGCAGAGCAAAGGGCCCGGCCTCTCTGTCTCCATGCAAGTAATTCATAGCTCCCGTTACCATGGTAGGCCCATGGCCCCCTCGCTTTACACATAGACACGTAGGCACATATGCACGCATTCATAGTCAAGTATAGGATAGCCTCTGCCCAAGAGACCTTTCCTTCTAGATAATATGGTTCCCAAACATCAGATATCAGATATGATATAGGAACGAGTTGATCTGACATCCCAGACTTCTGTCTCTTTCCTCTAGTGTAAATGTCAAGTCCCCTGCACCCTCCAGCTTTACGTCAATCGCACGTCATGCAGCTGCGCGCGCATCCAGACCTCAGATTTCTGCTGACATTGCAAGATTCTGCCATGTACCCACCCACTTGTGACACTTTCATATGACGTTTTCTAGCACACACCTCTGTACACGCTCTAGTTCACGCCTTCTGATTACGTATTGCTAACACGTGTGTGTTCTTATCTTGTTTCTCTCAGCTGTTACGCCTTCTGCATTGGTTTTCATTATGTGCATTAAGTATAAAAGTTATGTATTGTCAATAAAGTATGCTCTATCCCTTCCTGAACCCCAGTGGTGTCAGGAATCCGATATCCGGTTCAAGAACCATTCCTTTTTAAGGAATAAAACCCCTAAGAACTCTAACACCACGGACTCTGCGTCTTTCTTTCCGATTGAGTTATTTTATTTTAAGTACTTACCTGCATAGAAATTAGGACGGTAATTAAATATTTACCACATTAATTTGGCGCCCGAACAGGGACCCCTCCCCCACCCCACGCGCCGGTTGGTGCGTTGCAGCCTGTGCCCCCTGCCACAGTCAAGACGGACAACTACGCGTACCCGCAGGATTTTCTGTATCTCCCTCAGACCTACGGAGGTGACGGAGACTGCGATCAGCACCCAGACGAGGCGGTGAGGAGTGCGGAGGATCCCGACCAGAGCCTAGCCGAAAGAAGCAAGGTCCGAGGTGTCAAGAGGCCCACCAGTTCCGAAGTGTTCACGTATCGAGTCGAGTCCAGTCCAGTCCGGTCCAGTCCAGTCGAGTTTTCCGAGGCCTTCTGTTCCGTGCTTCCCGGTGAGTACCGTTGCTAGGGACGCATCTAGACGGGTGCATTATTATGTATCCGGTAAAGACGGGTTTGGGTACACAAACACGGTCTGCACTGTTTTAGACAGTGTATCTGTGCTGTTTAGCAGTACAGCAGGCATTCAAGTTCTTGCACTCTTCTGGGCAGTGTATCTGTACTGTTTAGCAGTATATAAAGTATTCAAGGTTTCGATTTTTGTCCTTGTTTTCTGGAATTCAAGGGTAGTTCATATGTGTTCAAAATGTTTCATGTGATAAATGTCGTGGTATGAGTGACTGTTTGATGTTTTTGTGTAACTAGCTGTGTTCAGAGTAAGTATCAAGTATTGAGGGACCAGTACCACGTAACAAGATGCCGTTTTTCAATAAACTAAGACAGATAGGAACTAGGAAAGGGATACTAGAGGAAGAAATTCCTGTCCCCCCTAGGGACACTCCTTGAAATTTTATGTACCATAAGCATGGCTTAGATGCCATACTGTATCTAGATTTATGGGCCGATTATACCAAGCACCTAGAAGAGAGACACAGGTGGCCTGCTACAGGAACATGGGATGCCGAGTGCATCATGAGAGTAGAGGAAGCGCTATGGAAAAAGAAAGCCAGACAATCCCAGAAAGATGCCATAGAATTGTGGCGTAAAAAATCGCATAAGCGTACAGAAAAAGCACTCCGAAAAGCTGAGAAACATAGAGAAGAGTCAGATGAAGTCCGAGAAAATGAATTAGTTATTGAAGGTATCCGAGTAAAAGCAGAACAAGTAGACCGCATGCGAAACACTCTTGCCAATGGCATGTATTTAGTGGCCGAGGGTTCGCCTAAGGCCACTCCAGAAATACCGAAAGATCTGCCGCCACCATTGGTTCCGACTAAAGTAAGTCACAGGACCACCAAAGACATATTCCTTGCCTCCTATCTAGACGATGTAGCTCCCGCTTACACCAATTCACGTACTAACGTACCGCCTACTGACGGTGACGGTGGTGGCAACCCACTCCAAGACAATGCCCAGCCCGTACCGCAACAGAGTTCACCTGTTCGAAATCCTGTTCCACCTGTTCCTCCACCACTTCCTACACCTAAGATGAATACACTGAATCCGTTTGGGCCTGATCCTGGTAAAACACCAGTTCAGTTACTTACACAGACTCCACAGACAAGTCATGCTCAAGCCTCCGCCTCAGACGGTGCGACAGGAGGTCACCAGACCCCGCCACAAACACATAGGTTAAACCTTAGGGACATATTAAAGCAACGTACACCCCGAACACCAAGTTACGACATGCTTAAAGAACCCCTTCCAATTTGCAGATACGATCCAGTACCCGGTAAAGACGATAGGATGTTGTTAGCATCTCTACGCTTACGAAAAGTTACAGATTATTTAGTGTTATTCCCAGGAATGACTGAACACCTAGATAGAATATATCATTTTATCCAGACTGGGGAAGATCCTGAAAGTATTAAAGAGGCCCTGGCTCACCAGAAAGTTGACACTCAAGGTTGTATATTACGCTTCTTCATAAATTGTTTAATAAGAGAACGAGACAGGCCTGGAGTAGACAAGGACGAGATGGACGCACTAAACAAGTGGGGTCAGAATATAGCCGATGGAAAACACGATAAACAGAGTTGTATAGCAAGTATGTATAAAACAATCAGGAAAGAAGTAATAGAAATGCACGAAAGAAAGGAACAAGAAAAGGATGGAGATAGCGACAGGAATAACTCCTCCGAGGAGGACGAACCAGAGGAACAAGAGTCTGCTAAAGAAATAATAGCATATGTAGGTAAGGGAAATTACCTTAAGAAAGGCATTCGTCCAGAAAGCAAGAGAGTTTTTCTCTCTGGCATCTCAAAAACGAGTTCTCCTGAATATATGTTTCAGGTTACCGATAAAATTCTTCAAGAACGAATGGGGTACCATGTACTCAATTCCATGGATGAACAAGAACTAGCCCGGTCAGCAGTACTATGGGCTGACAATCCTAGTACATATAATGATAATACAGTAGCACAGACATTTTTGAACCTTTCCCCAGACGAGCAGAAATTGGCTGGTATATACATGATTCAGCATCTCATCACGTTATACAGACATCAACAGTCTGATCCAGGTCCTTTACCTGATACATTAGAAGCACTACTTATGAATAGATGGAGAGGCCTAAGTACCAGGTTAATTCAAATAATTCTAGAACAACGGCACAGATATAATGCTTTCTTAGGCCCACAATATGTTCCAGCTCCGCCCCCAGAAAGGAAAATGTTTCATTTTGACAGGCAGAATCCTTTACGAGAAGTACACCCAGTTATGAATGCTGATAATACCCTACGACGTGTGTTTGTGTACACACCTTTAACAAAGTTGGAATTGTTAGAAATGAAGAAACTAGTGCCCTGTCACGATAAAGACCCGGCAGGTTTTCACCGAGAACTTAAGGACATGTTACTCATGGGAGATTACACGTATACGGATATTATGAAATTGTTAAAAGTACTGCTGCCCACGGATATTTACGAGAAACTAAAGGAAAAAGAATGGGAGGTGGGAGACAAAAAGATTACATGGACGGAAATAGAAGATGAGGAAAAAGGTCGTACTCCAGGGCTAGGCCTTGGGGACAAAGCTAAAGCATTACCAGGTTTAATAGTACAGGTTCTGCCAAGATTACTGACAACTAAAAAGGAAGATTGGGACGCAATCTCAGCTTGTAAACAGAAACACGATGAAGATACTAGTGACTTCTATTCAAGATTCGAGAAATGTTTCATTATTAATAGTGGCCTGAAACCAGGTAGCGAGTCATACCCGCACCTTTTTGTAACAAAATTAGTCGAGAATTCCCTGACACAAGTTAAGAACCGTGTATATAAAGTCGAAAGTACATGGCAAGCAAATACGCCATCCCAGATGTTACAAATGTTACAATATCATCAGAACAGAATTAGAGAAGAACAAGATCATGAACAGAGACGTAAGAAAGACACGAAAATGAAAATGTTAGTGGCCCAGTCGGTTTCAGCCGACGGTCAGAAAAAGGGTGTGACCCAGACAAGTAATTCAGCAGCTCCTGTTAAAGGGACATGCAACTATTGCAAACAACCAGGTCACTTCGTAAACGAATGTCCAGTCCTGAAACACAATATATCAACAGGTAAAACTAAAGAAAGACCGCGTCAGCCTAGACAAGACCAGGTCCAGCAACAGACTTCACAGAATATACAGCCTATGCATGCTTCCCCACATACAGCGCAGACCGTAGCGGTATCACAGCCACAGCCCATTGCCGCGACCCAGCAGGTTTCGCAGCAGATGTACCAGTATGCCCAATCTGATTATCCCGATTATCAGCGATACACATAAAATAGCCTAGAGAGGGAGGTTGGCTTGCCTCTTATTGAGATTCCTGTAGATCAAGAGGGTCCTTATGTGCATAGTCAAGTATTAGGAAAAGACAGAAAGTTTCTAATTGACACAGGGGCAAGTCGCACCACGATAAGTCACGACGAAGTTCCAGGGGCACCCCTCTCAGGCTCACAGAATGTTTCCCTTGGTTTTTCAGGACAGCCAATTGTAAATGAAGTATCAGAACCTGTCCCCCTAGCAGTAGGTCCATTATCACGTGTTACAGACCTGTTACTCACAAAATCATGTCCAGAAAACTTGTTAGGTATCAAGACACTGAAGGCTCTAGGAGCAGTGATATGTTGTTCTCCGGAAGGAGTTAGACTTTTTCTACGTGACTTTAAGGGTCACTATGTATTACGGGAGTTTGATGTCAGATTGAAAAATGTACCGAAACACCTGTGGGCACAAGGCCCAACCGATGTAGGTTGTATGCACATTACACCATACCGTGTTACACTCAAACCAGAAGTTGTTTTACCCCGAATCAGACAATACAAGTTACCACCTGATGCTGTAGTGGCTTTACTGGAAATTATTGAAGAGCTCATTGCCCAAGGAGTGGTCGTAGAAACCGACTCCAATATCTGTAATTCCCCTATCATTCCGATTCTTAAACGTACTGATCCCAATGCACCGCCAGTATATCGGCTGGTGATTGATTTATGAGAACTGAACAAATGCATTGTACCACAGTATCCTGTGGTTCCCGACATCTCATCCTTATTGACTGCTATTGATTCAGAAGCGACGTTCTTTACTGTAATTGACCTCAAGAACGCCTTCTTCAGTGTACCCATTGATCCAGAGAGCCAATATCTCTTCGGTTTCAGTTTAAATGGCCGAAGCTTCAAATTTTCACGCGCACCTCAAGGATTCACAGAAAGCCCCAGCATCTATAGCCAAGCGCTAAAAAGACAACTTGACTGTATCCAAATGCCAGTTAACACTGCCTTACTCCAGTACGTCGATTTTTTTTTATTTATTTATTTATTTGAAGCTTATAGAGCGCACAGCTACCTCCGACGGAGGTGTCCCGGCGCTAGAATTACCTGATTATCCCCATAAAGAGAGACCAGAATCAAATCATACAGATGGACTAGGAAAAGCGCAATTGATCGTGTCCGATCCTACTGCTTAGTGAACAACCAGGTTTTGAGTTTGCGACGAAAGATAGGCTCAGATTCGCAAAACCTGAGGTCAAGGGGGGGACCGTTCCAGAGCTTGGCGGCAGTGACGGTGAAGGATCTGCCGCCAGTCCGAGAAAGCTTGAATCTAGTCCGAGAAAGCTTGAATCTAGTCGATGATCTGCTGATCACCGCACGAAGCGAACCCGAATGTGAACAAGCATCACTGACAGTTTTACATTTTCTGGCCGACAAGGGACACAAGGTGTCTCCTTCGAAGCTGCAATTCTGTGTTCAGCAAGTGGTGTACCTTGGGCACTTGCTGTCCAAGTGGGGAAGACAGCTCACACCTGATCGAGTTCAGTTAATTGCACAGTTACAACAACCCAAGACACAAAAGGAAGTGCGGGCCTTTATAGGCCTCACCTCGTACTGCAGACAATGGATTCCTCAGTGTGCATTTCTAGCTAAACCACTGATACAGTTGACAACACAGGAGGCAGCAACTTCGACTGTCCTCCCTTGGACTCAGGAACATACACAGGCTTTTGAGGAATTAAAGAAAGCTTTATGTCAAGCACCAGTTCTAGCGACACCATGTTACAGCAAACCTTTTACACTTTTTGTTACAGAACGTGATGGTGCAGCGTTGTCTGTCCTCACACAAGATCAAGCAGGTTCACATAAGCCTTGCGCTTATTTTTCAAGTACATTGGATCCAGTGGCCCAGGCTCTGCCTGCATGCCTAAAATCAGTTGCAGCGACAGCCTTAGCAATCAGACAAAGCGATTCAATAGTATTAGGACACCAGTTAACAGTACAAGTGCCACATTCTGTAGAAGTCCTTCTAAACCGAACACAGACTCAACACCTGACTATAGCACGACTGACAGGTTATGAATTGACACTATTCCAGCCACACATAGAAATCAGACGCTGTAACATTCTAAATCCTGCCACATTGTTACCCTCGGTTGTGACAGAGTCAGCCCCGCATGATTGTATAGAGATCATTAATGCAGTAACAAAGCCCCGACGAGACTTAACAGATGTTGCACTGACCAACCCAGACCTGACACTTTACGTGGACGGTTCATGTTTGAGAACAAGCACAGGAGAACTAGTGGCCGCATATGCAGTGACCACCGAAACTGAAGTCAAAGAAACACACCGTATTGATATACTGTCCGCTCAAGCAGCAGAGCTTATCGCTCTGACCCGAGCCTGTATACTAGCCAAGAACAGAAATGTTAACATATACACAGATTCACGTTACGCTTTCGGAGTTGTACACGACTTCGGAATGTTATGGCAAGAACGAGGTTTCTTGACCTCTCACGGTGCCAAGATCCAACAGGGTCCCCTCATTCAAGCACTGTTAGAAGCAATACATCTGCCTTCAGGCATATCCATCATGAAGTGTAAAGCACATACTAAAGTTACAGATTCTATTTCCCAGGGTAACGACCTGGCAGACCAAACAGCAAAACATACCGCATTAACTCACACCCAGACAACTGATGTGACAAAGACAATAGTACCGACACATTGTATGACAGTTAGGGATCCCACACTAGATGTAATCGATATTCAGACACATGCTACTCCAGACGAAATCAAGAAATGGACTGAACTAGGAGGGGTCCAGACAGATCAGGGATGGATGACGAAGGGAAAATCTACATGGTTTCTCCCCGACTCTATGGTTCAAGTCATAATAAATACAGCACATAGCCCAGCACACCTGGGAGAAAAAGCTATGTTAGACAGTTTACAGAATCTCTGGTTCAACAAACATTTACGAGCAGCAGCAAAACAGAAAGTGCGTACTTGCATGATCTGTTGTCAGTTCAATCCAGGTAAAAGCGTCCCTGTAGAGCAAGGTGGATTTCATCCTCCCGATCACCCTTTTGAAGTCCTCCAGATGGATTATATCCAGATGGAACGTTGTCGAGGATTCAAGTACGTCCTCGTAGTTGTTTGTGCACTTTCCCGTTGGACAGAAGCATATCCAGTCCCAGATTACACTGCCCCGACCACTGCCAAGCAGCTGGTTCGAGAATTCTTCCCACGGTACGGCTTGCCTTGTATCGTGTACTCAGATAACGGACAGCCATTCTCATCCGAGCTCATGAAGCAGGTTTCACTCCTGCTAGGATATCAGTGGAAATTCCATTGCGTCCGACATCCCGAGGCCGCTGGCCTTGTAGAGAGGCACAACCAGACACTGAAAACCCGTCTTGCAAAAATATGTAAAGAGAAAGGGGTCGACTGGATAGTCGCCCTGCCAGTTGCACTATTCTATATGAGAATGGTCCCACATTCGAGATCAGGGCTATCCCCGTATGAGGTGGTCTTTGGCCGGCCACCAAATATGTGGGGGACGCCCATGCCTAAGAAATTAACCGATGTCGACTGTAATATGCTGACAGATTACCTTGCCTCCTTGATGTCTGCACTCCAATCATGTCGTTCACAGGTTGCCGCAGCTTTTCCCGACAACACTGACGTGAAGCCACACGATGTCCGTCCCGGAGATACTGTCCTGATACGTAATTTCGACAGGAGGAGTCCGCTGGAGCCCCGTTGGCAGGAGCCGAAGCTCGTCCTTCTGACCACGAGGACTGCAATCAAGGTCGAGGGCTGCAAGGGGTGGATCCATACGAGTCATATTAAAAAATGTAATGAACTATTGCCAGAGACTGACTCTTCCACCCCCTCAAAGGACTGCCCAGATTCTAGTGACTTTAAACTCCCCATGGTAGAGAAAACTCCGCAAGAGGAGTATAAATTAAAATTGCGGTCTAGCAAGTCAGACAGTTTAATTGTTTAAGTCCTCCCCTAGGTGAATCGGTTAAATAGTTTCTGACATGTATCCCCTAGACCCCAATAGAGAGAGAGATAGAGAGAAACAGATCAAGAAGCAACGATATTGCAAAGCTCTCAAAAGTTACTGTATTGTTACCTTATGGATTATGTTTTCTTTAAGTCTTACTATTATTGTCACAAGTATAATTTTACATATCTATTTTCCTATTGCTACTCGTGCACATTCTAATAATACTGCTGAGCATTCTTTTAGTGAGTTACCCCCTCACGAGTTGTCTTACCGACTTGCACTGCGCAACAATACATTCATTAGTATGTTACATCACTCTCATCAGACCAGCAACGCTACTAATTGTTGGATATGTGGCCGACTCCCTCCCTACCAGAAATACAGGGGAGTTCTGCCCCTCTTCCCGTACCCGTTCACACACAATGGTTCATGTGGAGCCTGGTTTAGTTTGATTAATGCCTTAGATTCACATTCCATAGTTTATCAGGGTAACTGGGTATGGGGAAACCTGAACACAGTTCTGCATAAAATATGTTATCCTGACAAAGAGGGACTTCCCAAAAGGACAGGGACTGATCTAGAAAACGAAGTATATGGATTAGGAAAGTTTACACTTAATCTCATGATTCTGAATGTTGAATCCGAAACCGAGCCAGACTTGCCCACTATGTCAGTACTACCAGTCAAAGGTGAATTATGTGTCAGAAAGAATGGTTCCGTACACCTTGGTCATAGTAAATGTACTACTGTGGTCGAATTTAGTGATAAGGGCAAGTCCACATTCAAAGCTACACGTCATTCCTATTTCATTTGTGGTCAGACAGCATACATACGTTTGCCTCTAGATTGGGATGGGACCTGTTACATTGGATTCTTACTGCCACCTGTTTTCCTAGCTCCAGCTGATTATCATAGAAATTCCCGTCTAGTCCACAGACCAAAAAGAGATCTCCCAATTGTCGACTATACTGAGACAGCATGGGAACAGTATACAGATTTCAATAAAGGTTTCTTTCCCTATTTAGGAGCTATTTTTAATAGTAAGTCTATCCGTCACTTAACCAGAACCCTTGAAGCAGTAGTAAAAGAGACTACTTCCGCCCTAGGTAACTTGACTGAGGAACAGTCTGCTATGAGACTTGTCGTTCTTCAAAACCGTCTTGTTATTGACGTCATACTAGCCGATCGAGGAGGAGCCTGTAAGGTCCTCGGGTCAGCTTGCTGTGTTTTCATCCCAGATAATGCTCCGTCCGTATATAAGGCTATTACACGTCTCCATAAGATAGCTAGTCAGATACATAAGAATCCAGGCACTTGGACTTGGTCCGGTTGGCTCTGGACTACTATTTCAGCCTGGGGATGGAAAATACTGTCACTCCTTGGAACAATATTACTCATAGTGTTCAGTTGCTGTCTATGTTTACAATGTGGGCCAGCGATTTGCGGCTTGTGCGCCACATCCTGCACTCCCCATTCAAGTCAAAGTTCTAAAACTCGTGTGAAAAAGGATGAGCAGATGATTCTCACTACACAGATAAATGGATTAATGAAGATTGATGTATCATGAAGGGTCCGTAGGGAACAAGGAGGGAATGAGGAAATATAAATTTTATGGTCGAGAAATGTTCCCTAACGTGTACCCCACCGTCTCCATGTACGAGCTTAAAGTGCATGTAACTTCCCTCCTGTGACAGCTATGAAGACTCAAATACATTTGCGTCCAACGTTAACATGTCCTCTTTCAGATCCACGGTGATGACAGAATCCTCGCACTCGTGATTTTTGAAATAAAGTTTGTAAGTCTTTCGTTAAATGTATGTAGGTGCTAGATGAGATCTCCCTTCTGGGTCATGGGAGTATAGTAAACAACTGATAGTAGCGTTGCTCCAGCAGGGAGCAACGTCCTCATCAAGCACTCAAGAAAAATATTCCTTAGAACTGTGTTAGTGTCTCTTCAATAAAGTTTTATTCAAATGATTTGTATCACAGTTAAATCATATTTTCATTCGTTAATGTTATCCTTCTTATAAATCAAAGTAAAATGCCCAATGCATTTCGGGCTTTTAGCCCTTCTTCAGGGGCATGGTATTCTGTTGAGGAAAAACAACACACTTGTAATGTAGTCATGTAAACACAATAGAAGTAATTACATTGTTTTCATCAAGGTCTCTTTCATGAAAAGTTCCTTATATCCCTTCAGAACGTGATGTTTATGATTGACAGTCTCTTTAAACCTCACACTTAAAAAAACATTGTAGCTGGTGTAACATCAAACATGTGGGTTGCGTGACTTTATCATGCTACATGCGTTGTGATACTGTGATTTTATCCCAGATGTGTACAATTCGGTTACCTTCGTCGTCATATGAAAGTATCTAAATGTCGATGGGTTGGGTGCCCAGAAAATGTGAGAAACCTGTGATGTACACAAAAGTGCGTTTTAGCCACATTGTTCAAAACGAAAAGGGTGTTGGAAGGTTGAATTAGATAGATTTACATACCGGCGTCGGTATCCGGCGTTCTACGCTTTGCGGGATGCTTTTGTGAAAAGCCTTAAACATTCATGCGAGACTTTTTCTAAAACGAAAGGCGTGCAGATGATTACAAATCGGCAAAGTCGGCATTAACATGAGGCCAAATTATATTTCGCACTTAGCGGAGCTTACCGGCAAGGTAACCAAAGGTCGAAGTAGTCGGGTCCCGAAGCGATCCGAGTGGCGGTAGCAGTACACGACTTTTGGGAAACGGGATGAATTTAACCCGGAAGATCCTGTGAACAGGCCGGGCCTGGTGAAACATCGACATAAACGTAGGACTTAATTCGCGGAAATGAATTCCCACAACAAATATGGCGGGGCTAAACAACGAAGCGCTGTTAAAATCACGTGTGTTCTAAAAGTAGATGGAGTGGATCGATCGGTTTCGAAGGGATATTGGAAAAGGTGTAAATGAATGAATAAAAGTGCAATTCTACTGTCCAAGAAAACAGTAAACAAAAACAACATTGGTTAGGCAATTAAATAGAGTGTGACTGTCCTTCAATAGTTGAAGATGGAGTTAACACAACTATTATTTTACCAAACATCATCATTATTAAATATCATCATTATTAAATAAAGCATCATCATGATTCAGATAAATCGAGCAAAATCATTATCACTATTAAATGAAACAGTTTAGGTCCATACGGTCATTAAGACCTTTTGGTTGGCAAGTGTTCAAATAGGATATCCAGAATACTTCTCTACGTAGAAGGTGTTGTGAGTTGTCTCTGCCTGGTAAAATGGGAACGGATTCCAAAATCAAGAAACGCAGTTGGCTTGGAGTGTGATTATTGTCATTGAAGTGACTTGCTAAAGGCGACTTAAGATTCTTGGTTCTAATGCTGCTCTTGTGTTCAATTATTCGAGTTTTAATTTTTCTCTCAGTTTTACCAACATATGCCAAGCCGCACGGGCATTTGATAAGATAAACAACATTCTTGCTGTCGCATGTAGCGGTCACTCGTAGAGGAATGGTGGTACCTTTACTTGGATGTTTGATCTCCTTTCCCTTGATTATAGCATTGCAATTTCCACAATTTAAGCAAGGGATGGTTCCTTTGAATGAAGCTTGTGGTTCCAAACTTTTTTTGTTTAGCACTTCTTTTATGTTCCTTGATCTTTGATATGCAAACCTTGGTGGGTGTTGAAAAATACAATTGAAATCATCCTCTGTCGATAGTAAAGGCCAATTTTTCAATATTATTCGTTTTATTCTGAAGCTTTCAGTTGAATACTTAGAAACAAAGACCATTCTATCTTTTGTAGGCGATTTTGGTCTGGGTTGCAACAAAGTCTGTCGGTCGAGTTTGCTCATTTTTAGTGATGCTTGTTCAAGAATCTCTTGGGGGTAACCTCGCTCACTGAATTTCTCAATGCAGATTTTTGTGTTTTTTTGTAGTGAATCCTCTTTCAGATCCACCCTGAATGGGTCAGATATTCCGTTCCTAAATATGCCTTGCCACCGTCTTTGTATGGTGCACTTTCACATATTCCTGGCTCTGTGCGAGTTAGGCCCTGTTTTCTGTCACCGAGCCTCTTTTCAAAGTCATCTCTGCCTCCTGAAACTGCAACGAGGGATGCCCTCCCCCATGAACTCTGTCCTACTCCCTGCGAGGCGAGCGGAGCCTGGCTCGGCCTGCCTGCCTGCCAAAGACAGTATTTTACCTTCATGCTATCAGTATAGCCAAGCTCAGCTTCCCGAAAACACATTCCAGTCCAGTAGAATAGATAAACAATCCCCGGCTGCAGAGCAAAGGGCCCGGCCTCTCTGTCTCCATGCAAGTAATTCATAGCTCCCGTTACCATGGTAGGCCCATGGCCCCCTCGCTTTACACATAGACACGTAGGCACATATGCACGCATTCATAGTCAAGTATAGGATAGCCTCTGCCCAAGAGACCTTTCCTTCTAGATAATATGGTTCCCAAACATCAGATATCAGATATGATATAGGAACGAGTTGATCTGACATCCCAAACTTCTGTCTCTTTCCTCTAGTGTAAATGTCAAGTCCCCTGCACCCTCCAGCTTTACGTCAATCACACGTCATGCAGCTGCGCGCGCATCCAGACCTCAGATTTCTGCTGACATTGCAAGATTCTGCCATGTACCCACCCACTTGTGACACTTTCATATGACGTTTTCTAGCACACACCTCTGTACACGCTCTAGTTCACGCCTTCTGATTACGTATTGCTAACACGTGTGTGTTCTTATCTTGTTTCTCTCAGCTGTTACGCCTTCTGCATTGGTTTTCATTATGTGCATTAAGTATAAAAGTTATGTATTGTCAATAAAGTATGCTCTATCCCTTCCTGAACCCCAGTGGTGTCAGGAATCCGATATCCGGTTCAAGAACCATTCCTTTTTAAGGAATAAAACCCCTAAGAACTCTAACACCACGGACTCTGCGTCTTTCTTTCCGATTGAGTTATTTTATTTTAAGTACTTACCTGCATAGAAATTAGGACGGTAATTAAATATTTACCACACCAGGATGAGGACTTCCGTCTTGTCTGAGTTCAGTTTCAGGCGGCGTCTTTCATCCCTTCGTGTAGGCTGGTTCTGGCGGTGGCGGGGTCGTTTTTGAGGGAAAGGATCAGTTGGATGTCGTCTAAGGGTGGGCGGGCAGCTACGCTCTGTGCACGGAGTGTGCGTAGTGCCGGCTTCTACGCATTTTGCGTAGCAGGCGTGGAATTCGGCACTACGCACGCTCCGCAGATGGAGCGTAGCTGGCCGCCACCCACCTCCCTCCCACCCTCCCCAAATACTTTAATTTTAATGTGTAAAAGAATTAAAAGGCACTTACCTTGCCCGCCGCTGCCCGCCGCGTCCCCGGGGCTCGCTCTATTCGTCGCTTCCGTCTTGGGTACTAATGCGCATGCGCGGGCGGCCGCGCATGCGCATTTCTCACGAGAAATGCGCATGCGCGGCCGCCCGCGCATGCGCATTAGTACCCAAGACGGCGGCGATGAAGAGAGGGTGCCCCGGAGACGCGGCGGGCAGCGGCGGGCAAGGTAAGTGCCTTTTAATTCTTTTACACATTTAATTTAAAGTATTTAGGGAGGGCGGGAGGGAGGCCTGCGGTGCGTAGTGGGGCTACGCGGAGTGCGGAGGTGGGCGTAGTTTCTCGCCCACTTCACGTAGCTCCGCGAAGCCCCACTACGCCCGCTACGCCCAGGGTTAGTGTCGTCGGCGTAGGAGATGATGTTGAGAATGTGTTTGCGTGCGATGGCTGCGAGAGGGCTCATGTAGACGTTGAAGAGGGGTGGGCTGAGTGATGATCCTTGTGGTACGCCTCAGATGACTTTGGTGGCCTTGGATCTGAACGGGGTAGGCGGACTCTCTGGGTTCTTCCTGCGAGGAACGAGATGATCCACTGCAGTGCCTTCTCTTGGATTCCGATGTTGCTGAGGCGCTGCACTAGGGTGAGGTGGCAGACAGTGTCGAATGCTGCAGAGAGGTCTAGGAGGATGAGGGCCGCTGTCTCCCCGTTGTCGAGCAGGGATCTGATGTCGTCAGTGGCTACGATGAGGGCGGTTTCGGTGCTGTAGTTGACTTGGAAACAGGACTGTGAGGGATCGGTTCGTCTCGAGGAAGGCGGCAAGCTGTCTGTTGACGGTCTTCTCGATGACTTTGTCAGGAAAGGGGAGGAGCGAGATGGGGCGGAATTTCTTGAGGTCGGTGGGGTCCGCTGTTGGTTTCTTCAGGAGGGCACTGAGCTCGGCGTGATTCCAGCTCTCCGGGAAGGTGGCGGTGTTGAAGGAGGCGTTGATGATGTCCCGGAGTTGGGGTGCGACGATGGAGTCGGCCTTGTTGAAGACGTGGTTGGGGCAGGGGTCGGTTGGTGATGCGGAGTGGATGGTGTTCATCGTGCGGGCGGTGTATACCTCAAGATCCATACAACCTCAGCGATGGGTGGGTTATAAGATTGTGAAAAGGCAGGTATTCAGCTAATACTGGCCTTGTAGCCACTTCATTACTCAGGGGACTTATCTAACATTCCTGTATGTCTGTGGCAACTCACCAGCAAACCAATTTTGGTGTTCTTAATAAGTCAAAGGGACTTTCAGATACTTGTATGCCCTGTAGTGTGCAGGCGGTGCTGCCAGACTGTAAGACTGAAACTGACCTGAGGCAGCGACTATAGCCTCAATCGTCACTTGTGAGTAAAATATCTCAAAGCCATACACTACACGTGCAGCTGCTATACATGTAACTCCCATCCCACTGTATTGGGGACACCTCTAACCCTAATATGTTGTGTGACTGCCTCTCTGTAATTTACTCTATCCCAAAAGTATCTGCCATTTGAACCACATGGATTCAAAAGTCACTGGAGTCAAAAGTCACAGAAAATCCACAGATGAGGAATAGCCTTTTAAAAGGCAAGCATGACAAACTACAGCAATAGGTGATACTTGTTCCCTGTAGGAAGTATATATAATTTCTACAGAAGTATCTGTGTCTCTGTAATGATGGGTTTCTTGTGTGCATATTTAAAGACTACTCAAAGGTCCAGAAAATCTGAACGCTGGCATTGGGTGCCAGGATACATAATTTGACCCATTGACTTAGCTCTACAATGACCCTTCTACCCACTGGTGCCTGACCTTAGTTCTGGGACCCAACACTTGAGAGTGTGGAAGTACAGTTTGTTGTAGTCCCACATAACCCTCTCAATACATAGCTGATGTGGTGTTTGAGCTTTCTGGATTACTAACTGTCCCTTAAAAATGGGTCAGGGATGCAGTGGTAACTGAAACCAAATTTAATTCTTTAGAATATCACACACTAGTTCCTCACTAAGGGCCAGATGTACGATCAAGAAAATTGCGACTCTTTTGCGAGTCGCAATTTGCGAGGCGCAATTTCGGATGTACAACAGTATATGTCACACTGTTTGCGAATCTTAATGGGGTCGCAAATTGCGAGGCTCATTAATATAAATGAGCCTCTCACAATTTGCAAGTGGGAATGACAGCCCTCCCAGGGATGTTGGCCTGCTGGGCTCAGCAGACCACCATGTCTGGGACCCCTTCTCCTTCGCGAGTGGTTTACCACCTACTTTAAGTAGGTGGTAAACTGCGAGTATTTTGCGGCCGCAAAACACTAGAGCATAGCATGCGGACTCGCTATTAGGAAGGGATGCCTCTTCCTAATAGCGAGAGTGAAGGACTCGCAAAATAGCATTTGTCCATGCTATTATCCTTTTTTGCGGCCGCAAACGTGAGGTTCTCCTGTTTGCGGCTGCTAAAAAGGGTAGTGCATCTGACCCTCTGGGAAAAGTCACTTTATATTTAAGTGTTTAATTTCAACAGTTGCATCATGTTGTTTAGCAGATGCAAAAGAGCAACACAGAATATTATTTAAACAGTACTGATGCATGTTACTAACAAGAATAATAATATGAACGTTTCTAACATAGTAGAAATGTCATTTGGCAACCTAACACCCTTAAGACAACTTTTATGTGCTATATTATGAGATCATTGAGAAGTTCAGCACAGTGCATACCTGTTTACGGCAAGAAACTGTAATTATCAGTAGCCAGAAGAGGATGTTGCCTCCAAATAAAACAAACATCAGCTGAGCTACGCCTCTCGGACTTGACTCGGTATCAGCTTGCAGCATAGGACTGGATGCTGCTGCAGTATAGCAATCTGGCGGTCAAAGTGAAAATATCTGGCTGTATCATGTTTGATAATCTATGGCAAAGGACCCCTCTAACCCAATGGCCACTTTATGTGCCTCTCAAACTGTTTATCTCCAATCTTATCCTAAATGTGGGATTTCTGACATAACCTGTATGCATTGATATATTAGTCTTAGACACATTAGTATTTGCAGATATGGTAAAAATGTGAATTCAGAATACAATGTTTATGTTGTCATTACTTGACCTTGAAATATAGACAACAAGGCACTCAGTCAGCGTCTCGAGACAACGACGGACAGAGCGGGGTCTCACATATCCTGAGCCAGGTCCAGGAAGAGGTGAGGTCCACTCCCCGGACACACTGGATAAATTTTAGAAACCAGGTGCCGAAGAGAGGAGTTTACAGATGAGGGAATAATATATCGTTTACTGTTGTGTTTCACATGTGTGTTTTTTTCATATAGTTTTTTCACACTTTTGTCCACTTACTAGCGGTAGCAACAATATAGAACAGAGACCCTGACGAAAGCCTGGGGCATCTCCCGGTGTTGCTTTAACATGTTGGTCTGTCCGCAGCTATTTGTGTGTACTGCGATGATTGTGCTAGACTGTTCTTGTTTTTAACTTGGAAGGGGCTGACGTTTATTAAAATAGGTTTTTGTCAAGTTCCCTATCCTTTTTTAACTACAACATATATTGTTTTTGCACTGCACATTCCCATCATATCAACACCATGTGGTTCAACCAGGTGATTGTGGGTGACTACCCCGAACCGTTTATCAGGGTATGCTAGTGGTCTCAATGATCAAGAGACACAATACCCGATAAGGATTACCAGATGAGAATATTGATTCATACAATACTTTGATGGGAATCCTCAAACCATGGGTGACTCACGATTGCTGGTGTTTCGCATTTTGGTGATATGGTCTGTCAATTTTATGTGATTTTTCCTACGCACATTGTTTGGCATAAGGAATATATTTTGGAATCACTAGTGGATTTCTAGTGTAGACCCCTAAGTTTTTTGTTTATAGCTCTAGTTCCATTGGGGGATATTACTTAGGCAGGGTCTTTAAACATCCCTCTAGCCCTTTAACAGTGCATGTTTTTTGTGAACAAGGCACTTGTCCCAAACTGATGTTGCATTAGGTATCTTATTGATGTTTTTGTCTGGAGGATTAAGCACCTTCACAGGTTCTTGGGAAAGATAAGGACAGAACACATCCATGTGGAGAAGTGTGGCTCAATGGTTAGAGCGGCAGACCCTGATGCAGAGGTCTAGCCTGGGACCAGGGTTCAATTCCCCACCTCGGTGGGCCTTGGGCTCAAAATTCCACGGACCTGATCATTCTCGCCTCGGTGCCTATTCCAATCATGGAGTCCCACTATGCAACTCTGGGCAATAGCTTGCTTAATCTCCACAATGGCCCCCACAACGCTAAGGATGCCTGGCTTCCACCTTGGGGGTTCCCAGGAGTGGACGCCTCACATGGAAAGCCAGGATGGGTTCCACAGCGGTATTCGTACAAGCGCCTTGAGACCCTTGCAGGTGAGTAGTGCGCTATACAAGTATCAATTTACATTACATGTAAAAAAGCCTGCTTTTTAGCATGCAGATAATGGAGTCCTGGTCTGCTGAAAATGAAGTTTGGCCTTAAGGTCTTCATGTCATGATGATATAAGCTGTGATGGCATGAGCTTGATCCTTGACCCAATACAGGACAGGAAATTTCCTTCAATCACAATCTGGATTTTCGATTTTAACTGAGGTAGGCCACTTAGTAACTGTCGACTGTAATGATAGCATGAGTTTAGAGTTAATTGTATTATTGCCTACCGTTATATGCTATATGGAAAGGTTTAAAGTACAAGATACCGCCACACATATTATTTTTTAGGACCATCATTACCTGTATTGGTGGTGGAAATTCTAGGCTTTCTTGCTCGCCCCAACAGGGTAATCCCCCTTGTAGGAAGCTGACCCTATATATACTATACCAAAAAGAGTTATAGTGTGCACAGAGTCCAGTGAGTCCCCAAAGGTATGGCAGACTTTGAAGTAGATAATACCTTACTCTCAATTTAGTGGGAGTTGGGCTGAGCAATTAGGCTTATTAGAGGGTAGTGTGAATGCATTTGGTGTTAATACTTATACAACGGAACTCAGTTGCAAATAAATAGACTTTTCAATTGCAATTCTTTCAGATTATTGGCAAGAGGCTTGTGTAGTATCAAACAGTACTTTACATGTGCATAAAATACTTTTCAATGTAAAGAAAGATACTTTGTATTCAGGATCACACTTAGGGCCTGGTTTCGATGTCAGGCGGACTTATGTCGCCTGACACCGACACGGAAGCAGGACCACCCGACTAGGAGATGGAGGTCCCTCTGGCTACATTACGATGCGACTGCCTTCATGGTGGTTGCAATGTGTATGTTTTGTATTGCGGTGTGTGCTGCAGGCTTCCGATATCATATGAGGAATGAAGTATCCCCTGTTGTACATTAGAAAGATATTTCAAGTCGCCAAGGAGTTCCATAACCATATAAAAGAAAAAGGCAGAAGGCCGATTTCCTTTATAAGGTTGTGGAACTCCAAGGTGACTTGCATCCTTATAATGTATGTCTGGGGGCACTTTATCCCATGTAATACATGGTCACACCATCACCTTTCCCACAAACCACTTAAAACCTTGGTGTGCAGTTCTAAAATACAAAGAGTGAGCATGATTGCAAACATGTGGAATACAAATAAAACCTTTAGGGCAAAATTAAACACTTCAAGAACCTGCTAGATATGTTTTGCAACCAGATATAAGAATTAATTCCTTTCAGACAATTAAAAAAAAAACTGCTCGGAACATGTAGAAACATGCTGAAAGATTCTAGCTATTGTCTAACTATCTAAAGAGTGGCAGACATAAACATGTTCTTTCGGCGTGTCATTGTAAGCCAGAAAAATAGAGCAGAAGAAAGAAAAGAAACATTCTGTTTTTGTTGCTTTAAGCAGATGCTTTAATTAGGCTTTGTGACCAATTCGTCCTGGAGGAGTTTGTAAACCTCACTAGGAAGCTCATCCGTGCCAGCTGCCTTGTTCTTCTTACATTTGTTTAACTGTATTCTAATCTCGCTCTCGGCATTAGGAGCATCTAGACTATCTCGACTACCTTCCATTAGTTCTGACAGAGCTTCATCTTGCAACCATTTTTGAAGAGTTTCAGAGCTAGGTGCTATCTCTTCCTTGTACAGCTCTGAGAATAAGGAGAGGAGGCGGGATTGCATGTCCTCCACTCTACTCGATGTTGCCCCACTATCATTTATTATTATTTCGTTAATGTTGTTTTAGCACAATCTACTCTTGCTTTCCATGCTAAGAGGGCACCCGCCTTCTCTCCATACTCGAAATTCTGCATATTCTAGGTCGCCCACTGAGCCTTCACCTTCTGGTCTTACCTACCCCTGTAATCCTGGTGGGCACAATCCAGGTCGCTAAGAACTTGTATCAACCTATCTGGGTTTCCCTGAATACAACAAGACCTCTCATCCTCTAGGTTAAGAATTTTCCCTTCCAAGTATTGTAACTCCTGTACCCCCATCCTATTCTTAGAACAGATCAAGCTATGTAACAGACCCCTTAAGTGGGCTTTAAAACCATCCCATACAAAGTCCATGGAGGTTGAACTGATAATTACAGAGAAATAATGTAGGGCAGCAGTTTTAAGAGCACTAATTATTTCTATATCCGACAGCAATGACCTTTTTAACATCCATCTAAGCCTAAGACTATACATCTTCCCTAGATACACAAATGAGAAAGGGGCATGGTTTGATATGTGACTAAGTAAGATAGAAATAGAGGATACATTTTCCAAACTAGGCCTATCAACTAAAACATAATGGATTCTGGACGAGTGACCATGCTTCTTACTGGAGAAAGTATACCCCTGTTTATCACCCATCTTTGCTCTCGAAACATCAGCAAGGCCGAGATCGTGTATCATGTTGCTCGGGGCCCGACGGATACGTGGGACTCCTACATAATGGCGCTGATTTGATCTATCTCTTAAAGGGTCAAAAAGAACGTTGAAGTCACCACCGATAATTGTAGGTGATGGGACTTCCATTAGTTTAGACTGTAATTTGCAGATATGCGTCGGATCATCAACGTTTGGGCCATAAAAGAAGGCAACGGTTAACTCTGAGCCTCCAAAATTTAACAGGGCTACAATCCATCTCCCTGTATTGATTTAATGGTGCTCTTTGCCCGCTTTTTAATCAGAATAGCCACCCCTTTACTATGAGTTATCTGCTCAGAAGAGCAAAAATATTTTACCCAGGGATATTTAGCAAAGGTAGCCCAACATTCCGTATGGCTTATATCTGTCTCCTGAATGAGAAAGACTTGGGCGAGAGATTGTTCTAAATATTTCATGGACAATCCTTGTCTATGTGGACATCTCAATCTGTTAATATTCCACGAAATAAACTTTATTTCACTACAAATCGGGGCGACTCATTCCACCCGGGACAGAAACTCTACGCAGACGGTCTAATACTAAGTGGAGATTGAGGATATTTTTTTAATTATTTCCCGCTGCTACCCCCGTGCACCCCACCCCCATACCTGCTAGGCATTAAGCTTGTTTGGCCTCTGTCCCCCAGGCTTAAAGCAAAAAGAAATAAACTTAACGTTTCATTACCAGGTCCCTCAGAAGAGCCCTGAACACAATTGACCCCTCTATACCCCCTTACACCCGACTCTCATTCCTTGTTTTATCAATGAGGACATCAACCTCCTCCACTGAATACAGCATATGCATGTGATTATTCCACATAATACACAAAGATGCTGGGAACCTCAATTGAGCCTAAACCTCAAGTTTGTTTAAGGTCTCCATTCTTTTACCCAGCTCTCACTGTTTTGTGGCTGTAATATGAGAGACATCTGACCTAATAGAAAAGGAAAAGGGGTTGGAAAAAGATTTAGATTTAATCAATCCTTGTTTCAGAGCCGACGTTAAAATAATTTCTTTAACAGTGTACGTAAGAAAGTTTACTAAGATTTTCCTTGGCTTCTGTTTTGCAGGATTTCTTTTGAACGGGTCGCAGTGAACTCGCTGTATTTCATGAACCAGGTCTAGATCCGGGGAGTCCTTCAAGACTGTATCTTTTAACAGGGATATCACAAAACCTTTGACATCTGCTCCTTCCATATCTTCGGGCACATTAATGAGTCTTAGGTTATTCTTTCTTGTATGGTTCTCCAGGCGCCCCAAGTCATCTTTTAATTCCCAATTTTGGTTGGCTAAGTTAGCCATCTCTCTTGTGGAGGAGTGGAATGCCTCCTTAATTTTGGGAATATGAAATTCTAATGCACCTGTTCTTAGAGATACCTCTTCCAGCTTGAGGTCTAGCACCTCGCACAATGATTGAATTGCTGCTTGGTTGGTCTCTGAAACCGTGAATCTTTTCCCTATATCATCTTTAAGAGCCAGTAAGATATTCATCAGAGACCCAGGCCCAGATCCAACAGAAGCTACTGGGTCCTTTGAAGTTGCTAGTTCAGGGTGGGAGCCCGGTTGGGCATCTTGATCCTCCAATGCCGAAAATCTATTGGAGGTTCCAACCGAGGGATGTATGGTAAAAGGATGGTCCCCAGATACTTCAACCTCCACTGCCCCTGAGTTACTGAAGGGACCAGGTGGTGCGAGGGACTGCATGATATTATGAGATAGAGCTGGCTGATCTGGAAACTTAGACAGAGGAGAGTTTGGTGAGGAAGTGAATTGTGGACTATTAGGCGCCAAAGAACTTCCTTTATTAGGGCACCAATTTACAGGAGTGGAGGAAACCTTGTAGAACGTCTTTAAAGAAGGAGTAATTTTCACTTTGGAAGATGGGGCTTTCTTTCCTCTACCTTTCCCTCTTCCCCTGACTGCAGTAGTATACTACATAATAATTCTTCCCTTGCCCTGCCTGGCAGACACTCTAACTTCAGCAATAGGGAGAAAGGCCCGAGTCAAAACTAGAGTGTCTGTACTTAGATAGGACTGAAAGCCCTAGTGTGCAGGGTATATCTACACACATTGGGTAGTAAGATGTCAAATTGCTGGACCTGGGCAGCGCTATTCTCCATGCAATACAGAGAACCTTCTTGTACTCTGCCTGTCTCTGAGGGCTTCCCCTGCCGATATAAGATTTCATAACGAAAAAAAGTCACCAAGGCGTCTTGAGAGGAACAAAAATAGCTCTCATCTTGGTCCCAAGAGACAAGATCAGCTTCAGAAATATCGAGAGTGCCAAAATCGGGACTCCCTAGCTTACACGGACGTCATACCGCGCACTCCCCTCTCCGGACACCGATCTTCAAGCTCGCATAGTCACAAGTGCTGACTCTTCCGCATGTGACCCGGGCATGAAGGCAAGCAATGCTGCAGCGCTTCCAGTCACGGGCTGCGCCCTCCCACCACCAGAGCGCTGGCTCTGGCAATCCGCCTCTTGACTTGGAAATCATTAACTGCCCTGCTCCACGCCAAATGCGGCCCCCGGGGGAATGCAGGTCGGCAGACTAGTCTTCCCCCGGGGTGTTCGCGCGAGGACACAGCAGGCGGAAGTTAGGTCAGGGGGTTAGGTCAGGGGTGGGAGGGGTTAGATAGGAGGCTATTTTAGGGGGGGACAGGAGAGGAACAACTTCCTTTTCCTGTCCCCGGTGCCTCAGGGAAGAGTTAGGTTTTGCAGCGTAGGCGGAGTGCTTTTGTAGGTAGGCGGAGTGTGATTTAGTGTTTGGCTCATCGTTCTGGTGCCCCAGGACGGCGGTTAGGCTAGTTTCCTACGGCGCATTTAGGTTGGGTGTGATTTAGTGCTTATTTGCTTATATCGGCACAGGAGCTCCGGGCGGCGAGCGAAGGGGTGCTAAACGTCACGCATCTCGCGGACGGAACGAGCGGGTGCCGAACCTCACGCATCTCGCGGAGGGCATTTTTGACGAATTCCACATGGCTGTCCCTGACGCTGAGGCGGTGAGGGCTGCATTGCTTGTACTTGGCCGGGCTGGGAGGGCAGATCTCCTCCAGCCCGGTGTCCTGGACCAGGCTTGGGTTGGCATGACCCGCCCGACCAGGTCTGCATCAGCAGGGGTGGCTGCAGTGGTGGCTGCCTGCATGGATGAGCCTTCTGGGTCTCGGGAGGGGGGGCCCAGGAAGGGGAAGGCCAAGAACCTGCAGGAGCCCCCCAAGAAAGGGGGGAGGAGGTTGAGTCTCCCTGCCAAGGTAGGGGCAGGGGGGGAGGTGGTCACGGAGGAAGGGGGGGGGGCCGTGGGTGGGGGGCCTGAGGGCCCGAGTTGGCAGTTGAGGAGCACGTGCAGGGCCAGGCTCCACTGGCGTCGCAGGCCAGGCTGTCCAGGAGCTGAGCCAGTTGGCGGGGTACGGGGAGAGCAGCGATGGCAGTGGGGGGGGGGAGGACTCTGATGAGTGGGAGGTGGCTGCTGGGGAGGATTTTTCCCTCATGCTGTCTGGGGAGGAGTCTGGGGAGGAGGCTAGTTTCACCGTCATTGAGCAGCCGGTCGAACTGTCGGGGGGCCGGAAGGGGGTGGTGAAGTCCCAGGGTTCCAAGGGCAAGGGCCCCCTAAAGGTGCAGCAGCGCGGAGGGGCAGGGCAGGGAGCGGGAGGTGCTGCAGCACCCTTGCCCGGGAAAGGAGGCCTGGGGGGCCGGGGCAGTCATCGATGTTCGACCGGTGGGCCCAGATGACCGAGGAGGAGAGGGTGAGGGACCAGCGGCGTGTCATTGAGGAGTATGAGAGGGAGTGGCAGCGCCTATGTGCCGCCAGGGAGGAGAAGGCGGGAGGGGTGCCCATGGGTGATGGGGCCCAGGCACCAGGGCGTGGCAGGGTGTTGGCCGATGGCCGAGGTAGGGGGTCCCCGGGGGCGCAAGCGCAGTGGGTCTGGGTGGAGAGTGCAGGGACTGCCTTGACAGATCAGAGACCTGGTGGCACCCGGGCCTCCCCGAGCGCATACGGCTCGGGGGGGGGTCAGGCCAGCAGGGTCAGCTGGCAGAGGCCGGGGTGGGCCGGCAGGGTGCAAGACGACCTCCAAACGCCGGGACGAAGAAGCAGGGGGGTCCGCGGCGGCTTGCCCTCCACCGAGGGAGCGGGCACCGACCATGTTGGAGTGTGAATTTACGCCTGGTGTGAAAGGGAAGGGTGCTAAGAGAGTCGTGACTGAAGTGGTGCCACTGGATGTTCAGGATGAATGGTTGGACTATGAGGATGAGGAGGATGAGTTGGAAGAGGGTGAGTTGCGTGAGCCTGGACGTGGGTGTAAGGCTAGGGGGGCAGTGACCAAGGTTGGTGCTTCCCAAGAGGCACGGGATGGCGCCAGTCGGGCCAGCAGAGGGATGTCGAGGCCGGCGGACGCACGGCGACAGGAGCGGGAGGCTCCTGCAACTTTGTCAGGTGAGGGCTCTTGGTGGGACGCCTGGTTGGATGGGGGGGAGTGGGGGGAGAAAGAAGCCCTGCCGGTCGGTGGGGGTGGGAGATGGGTGTGTGCGGGCTGGAGCCCAAGGGGGTGTGGACCTGTGAAGGCCGGTGGGGGAAAGCAGGTCGCGACGGCCAGCACGCAGACAGACAAGGTGGAAGACCTGGAAGGGAAGGAGGAGGGTGTGAGTGGGGTGGAGAAGCTGAGGAAGAAGTTGCCGTACATGGGGCTTGCGATGCCCCTGGGGTCACATTTGTCAGAAAAGACTAAGGCAAGGATCTGGAGGCACGAGTATGTGGATGTGTTTAAGCTCTTACACAGGGAGATTCAGGCGAAAGAAGGGTCTAAGGAGGAGGAATGGGAATTGACCAGGCGGCCGAGGGTGCCGGTTACAATGGAAAATTGGACGTCTGCCTTCATGATTTATGCGAGTATATATTGTGAGAAGCATGGGGATCGGGCTATTGCTTTGTTCAAATATATGGACGTGATAAGGAAGGCGCATCTTCATTTTGGGGGTTTTGCCTGGTTGAGCTACGACGAGGAGTTTAGGGCTAGGGTCAGCGTTAACCCTGACAAGCCGTGGGGGGATGTGGATCAGGAGCTTTGGATTCAGTGGATGTCCTCGACGCAGGCGGCGCCGTCTACCCATACGGCCAGTGGTCTTCCGGTCACGTATCGGTCTTTTCAGCCGCACCCCGTCCAATCTGGGGTGGGTAACCAGGGAGCTCCAAGTGGACATGGGAGCCAGCCTGTGTGGTCTGGCTCAGCAGGACAACAGTACAAGCCGGTCGCTTCGGGGGCCTGCTGGGGGTTAAACAAACGTTTCTGCAACCGCCCCTCTTGTAAATTTAAGCATGAGTGTTCAAAGTGTGGGGGGCGTCACCCGGTCACGCAGTGCCTCACCTTGGCTACGCCATCAGAGCAGTGGAAATTTGCCAAGGGTAGGGGGCAGCCTGGGCCGAAGGGCCCGTACTCCGGTTAAGGTGGAGGCCATGGGTCCTTGGCTCTCCCGGTACCCTGATAAGGAGGCGGCGTTGCGTTTGATTTGGGGGTTTGTGGAAGGTTTTCGGATTGGTTATCAGGGGCCCAGGGAGAGGCGTTGGGCTGAGAATTTGCGGTCTGCTAAGGAGTTGCCGGGGGTGGTGGCGCGTAAGTTGGAGAAGGAGGTTTCGGAGGGCAGGATTGCAGGTCCTTTTTCGGAGTGGCCACTATCAGATCTCATTGTATCACCTTTGGGGGTGGTGCCCAAGAAGGAGCAGGGGGAATACAGGTTGATCCATCACTTGTCTTGGCCGGAAGGTGGGTCGGTGAATGATTTCATTGCTGAGGAGGACTTGAGAGTATTGTACGCTTCGGTGGATGATGCCATTGGGTTGGTACGGTCATGCGGGAGGGGGGCGGAGTTGGCCAAGTGTGACATCAAGTCGGCCTTTCGGCTTTTTCCCATTCATCCGGCGGATTATCCTCTATTGGGTATGCAGTTTGATGGGGCAATCTTTGTGGACATGGTGTTGCCAATGGGTTGTGCAATTTCCTGCGCGCTCTTCGAGACTTTTAGCTCCTTTTTGCAGTGGGCCTTTGTGGACCGCAGTGGGCACCGGCTGGTGTCTCACTATTTGGATGACTTTCTGTTTGTGGGATCTGGACGTTCTGGCGAATGTGGTCGGGCTCTGCAGCAGTTTCAGTTGTTGGCTCAAGATTTTGGGGTGCCGTTGACACCAGAGAAGACGGAAGGGCCCAGTTGTTGTCTGACATTCCTCGGTATTGAATTGGATTCGGTGAACTGGCAGGCGCGTTTACCGGTGTCGAAGGTGGCTGAGATCTAAGATGCTTTGAGGGGCGCCCTCACGGTTCAGAAACTGGATTTGAGATCTGTGCAGCGTTTGCTGGGGTTGTTGAACTTTGCTTGCAGAGTGGTGAGGGCCGGGAGGACGTTTTGTAGGTGGCTCGGCATGGCCATGTCGGGTGTAGCCCTCCCACATCACAGGGTCAGGATTACACTGGGGGTCCGGTCGGACTTACGAGTGTGGCTGGTTTTCCTCGAGGACTTCAACAGCGTGTCTTTGGATTTTGTGTGGGACAGGATGGTGTGGCAGGTTCAACTCTACTCGGACGCGGCGGGGCGGCTGGTTTCGGAATTTTCTGGGACGGTCGATGGTGCGCGGAACGGTGGCCGGATCATTGGCTGCGTCAGGGCAGGAGCATTGCGTTCTTGGAAATCTTTCCCTTGTTGGTGGCATTGCTGGTGTGGGGCCCGGAGTTCAAGAACAGGTCTGTGTTGTTTCATGTGGACAATATGACGGTGGTGGACTTGGTCAACAATCAGAAAGCGAGGGACCTGAGGGTGCTGCAATTGCTGCGAAGCTTCATGCTGCTGTGTCTGAGTTACAATGTGCTGTTTCGCGCGCAACATGTGCCTGGCGTAAGTAACGAAATTGCGGATGCGTTATCTCGTTCGCAGTGGCTGCGCTTCAGGGAGCTGGCGCCGGGAGCGGAGGCTTGCAAGACCAAGGTGCCAGAGGGTATCTGGGCATGGGGGGAGTGAGAGTGGTTGGTCTGGTGGAGAGGTCGTTGGCGGAGTCTACTAGGTGGGCGTACAGATTGGCTTGGAGTGAGTTTGGGAATTTTGTGGGCCTGGGGACGGAGGTGGTGAGTTTGCCAAAGGAGGAGTGCGAAAGGAGGGTGGTGCACCTTGTGTTGGATTGCATGGATAGGGGGTTGTCGCAGACAACAATTGCTGGCAAGTTGGCGGGTGTGTCTTTCTACTGCATGGTGTATCTGGGTTTTTATCCGGCTAGTTCGGATCTGCTGAGCCGAATGTTGAAGGGTTGGGGGAGGGTGCGGGCAGAGTTGGGTGGGGGGGAGTTGCCTAGAGAGGCAGTCACGTTTGACTTATTGAAAAAGGTTTTGCAGGAATTGGACTTTTGTTGCTACGACGGGGGGGAGGTGGCGATTTTTCACCTATGCATGATCTGGATGTTTTTTGGAGCGTTTCGGGTGTCCGAGCTGCTGGGGGCTCGGGGGGCGCCGGGTAGGTTGTTTGCTGATGTGCGTGGGGATGGGTTCCGGTTGGGCATTTGGTTGGGGCTGTCCAAGACTGACCAGGGGGGGCGGGGTAAATGGGTGTGGTTGACGGAGAGTGGGTGTGCAGGTGTGTGTCCGGTGCGGGAGTGGCTGAGTTCTGGGCAGAAAGTACGGAGGACGGAAGGGGAAATCTTTGTGCATGCGTCACGGAAGCGTTTGACGTCGGGGCAGTTATTGGCGGTGTTACGGATGGCTTTGAGGAGGCTGGGCAGGGATCCGGCTCAGTTTGGCACGCATTCCTTTCGAATTGGGGCGGCTGCGGCGGGTTTGGGTTGGTTGTGGGAGGAGATCAGGAGGATTGGTCGCTGGAGGTCGCGGTGCTGTGAGCGCTATGTGCGCAAGTGAGGGCGGGGGCGCAATGCTTGGACGGCGGCGCTGCTTGGCGTTTTTTCTTGTCATGCCTTGGTACTAATATCCTTTTCTTCGTAGGTTGTGTTCGTGGACCGGGGGCCGAGATGGTCACTTGGGTCGTGGGGCTCTCTTTTGTGCATTGGGCTTCGAAGTATGCTGACAGGCAGGTGTACGGCCGTAGCCTGGGCCTGAGGAGCAGCCATCATGAAGTTCAATGGTGAGGGAAGAGTGGAATGAGGTGGGTGGGGGTGAACTGTTGCCGTGGCTGACAAAGAAAGTGTCGCAGCTGGGCTGCCCGGACATGATCATCGTCCACCTGGGGGAAAATGACTTGGTGAAACAATCGGGGGTGTCACTGTTGCATTTGATGCAGAGGGACTTGGAGGTGATGAAGCGCAATTTGGCTGGCGCCTGCATTGTGTGGACTGAATTTGTGCCACGGAGGATTTGGAGGGGTGCACTCAAGCCTGCGGCCGTGGAAAGGGCCCGCAGAAAACTAAACAGGGCTATGAGACTCTTTTGTGCGGATCGGGGTATTAAAGTGCTGGCTCATGTCGGGCTCCAGCTGGAACAACTTCTTCTTTCAGGGACGACCGCGTGCACCTTTCTCACATGGAAAATGCATTCTACCTGATGGAGCTGCGGGACTTGATTAGTTGTCTATGGAATGAGTCAATCTGGTGTAGGCGGGACTGAGTTCGAAAGGTGCACGCTTGGTGGGGCAGGTAACCGCCCTCCGAGGGTTCCCTGGGTGGCGGGAACTGGAAGGGGTGGGAAGTCCATGACGGGCAGAATCACCCTTACAGGGAGGGGGTTACAGGCGCAGGATGGGAGAGAGTGGTAGACGGGAGTGTGATGGATGGAAATGACCGAGGAGTCGGAAAGTGGAAAGGGGAAGTGAATGAGATGCAAAGAGGTTGTGGTGTGATTTGGGAATGGCTGGTGGAGCACGTGAGTGGATGACGGTTGAAAGGCAGGATGTTGGGGGGATTGTTAAGTTAATAATGTTATGTTTTTGTAAGCTGTCATGCCTGTCCTAATAAATGGCCTTTTACGCAAACTGATGCATGGAGTGGTTATTGCGCGATGCGGCCCCCGGGGGAATGCAGGTCGGCAGACTAGTCTTCCCCCGGGGTGTTCGCACGAGGACACGGCAGGCGGAAGTTAGGTCAGGGGGTTAGGTCAGGGGTGGGAGGGGTTAGATAGGAGGCTATTTTAGGGGGGACAGGAGAGCAACAACTTCCTTTTCCTGTCCCAGGTGCCTCAGGGAAGAGTTAGGTTTTGTCACCCGCCCACCCTACATTGCAAAAGGGAGTTTTGGCGCGGTGTTGTTGTAGTTGCCACGTTGGGCAACATGCCAGTTTAGGACAGGATGGCACCTGAGGGGTACGTTTCCGGGAACTGGGAGGGGTGGGGAGTCCATGACAGGCAGAATCACCCTTACAGGGAGGGGGTTACAGGCGCAGGATGGGAGAGAGTGGTAGACGGGAGTGTGATGGATGGAAATGACCGAGGAGTCGGAAAGTGGACAGGGGAAGTGAATGAGATGCAAAGAGGTTGTGGTGTGATTTGGGAATGGCTGGTGGAGCACGTGAGTGGATGACGGTTGAAAGGCATGATGTTGGGGGGATTTTTAAGTTAATAATGTTATGTTTTTGTAAGCTGTCATGCCTGTCCTAATAAATGGCCTTTTACGCAAACTGATGCGTGGAGTGGTTATTGCGCGAAAGGGAAACACATTCGAATTTGGGGGATTGGAGAAAATCAAGAATTTTGTTCAGCAGCTGGGTGTACTGTAAGCGAGGGTTCCCATAAGGGTACTGTTGTTGTCTGTTTGTATTTTTAAGTGTAAGTGTTCCAAGAGGTTGGTGTCAAAGATGTGGCGGTGGTGCAGTCAATTGTGTTTTGTTGATTATCACGCGCTGTCTACCTGGTTTGTGGGTACGGTCTTGGCGTATGATTTTGTAGGTGGGCTGGATGGCTGCAGGGATGTCCGGGTTGGATGATAGGTTAATCCAAGTTTCGGTCAGGTATGGAAGGTCGGGTGCATGCATTACTGATTAGGAGGTCCATAGTTTCTGTGTGAGCAGACATTAAGGAGCTTAGCTGACAGATGGTTTGGGGTGGTGATGGTGATGGGTGTCAGTTGTATGGTGAGGAGTGCTGGTTGCTTTGTGGTGGTTGTGTCAGCGGGTGGAATGTCGCAGCTGAAGTTGCAGTAGGCACAGGTGAAAGGTCATGCTGTGTTGTGGGAGGAAGCACGGTAGCAGTGAGGAGGTTGGTGTGTGGTGTTGAGGTTGTGAAGGAAAACAGCAGAGTAGATGTGGCATTTGTTGGCTCTGGGTTTGGTTGTGGCAGCTGATAGGGGTCCTGCATCGGGTGGTATGGGGCAACGGTTCCTGGTTCTGGGCACAGTCCAGGCTTGGATGGACGTAGATGTGCTAAGCACACACACTGCAAAATTTCACAGCAGCCTGCATTAAATAGGGTCTGGGGTAGGTGGGGCTACGAGAGAGCAGAAAACCTTTTGGGAGAGCGCAAAACCTGGCAGTAGCAGAGAGAACGGGGCATCAATGAGCTGCCCAGAGCAAAATAGGCTGAGGGAAGCTGGTGCAACAGCTAGCAGTATGAGCCCAGGTGTCTACTTATGGTATGATAGGAACATTTTGCAATAGTTAGTTTACAAATGAGTCAGAGCTGAAGACTTTGGCAGGATAGATTCATAAATCAAATTGATCAACTCAGAGCTTTCAGAGTCCAATGGTATTGCAGAGAACAGCTAAGGGATAGAACATTGTTTCAGTAAACATAAACCCAGAACAGCAGAATCAGTAGTTTTAGCGAAATTTGCTCCTTATCTCTGGATTGATGTGGAAAAAACTGGAGAAAAAGGAGCAAGAGGCATTTATAAAGTCAAACTGTGAAAGACATACCTATTTTTTCATGTTTTTTAGAATAGACTCTTTTTTTTAGATATATGCACACGTTGTCAGTCTGCAGAATGAGGAATCACCCCCATAGAGTAAGGAAAACGATGACAGAAACAGACAATGCAGTAATGGTGTACTTGTAGCTTACTTCTAGTTGTAAAAGTTCATGTTTTGTGAGCAGATCTCTCCAGATGACATGTACGTGGTTGTGTACTTTTCAAAATGTAATGGTATGACCCATAAATAGGACCCATACCATTAGAACAGCTATTTATACCAACATGAAAATTGTATGTTTGTCATGTACTTTTTGCCCATTTTTGTAAAGAAAACATTCAATTCTAATGCTGTCTTACATAGCCTCTTTATAAACCACAAGATGCCTCCAAAGATTGGTGATCAGGAGGGAAAATTCATATTGTCCAATTTAGATTAATATTGAGCAAATGCTTCTATATATTGTTGCATATGCTACACAATTAGCCTGTGGGTCCCATTCTTTAGAACTTACTGAGAGAAGACCAAGTAAAGGAAAATTATGCAAAAGACTCTCTGATTGAAAAAAACGAACACCCACTCCTAACCGAACACACCTCTGACTCAACCTTCTTTCCATGATTGTCTGTAAGGTTAAAAAATGCGGACCAATAGCTTTGGTGTAAATGTATATTCCACACCTGGCCTAATCACGAGAAATGATGGTTGAGTTTTAGATAGTTTTACAGTACTTGTCACTTTCAAAAGCATACTATGAATCTACAATGAAAAGCGGTAACTGTTAAGGTTAGAGCGCACAGCAGGTAAAGGTATATTATAACTTGATTGTCCAAAGTGGTGCTCAAAATGAAGCAAGTCGGTTACCACGACAAGAAATATGCTATAAATAGCTCAAACAATTATATATTCCATCGAGCACTCAAATAAGTCCAATAAATTCTTTTTCAAGTAGTGCAATTGTTATTTAATCTTGAATATTTCAGTTCTTCTCTTCATTGAAATACAATCTTCAACAATCTCCAAATGTGCAGCCAACACGTGTTTCGTCTAGTCTGATTTGACTTATGACTTCCTCAGGGCTGCAACCCAAAACAAAGTATAAGCACTATTATAGCACTATATCATAGTTAGGTATAACAGACTAGTCATTTTAACCATATGTGTCAGGGACACTTCCCAAAACCGACCCTGTGTATAAAAAGGGGGTATAAAGTGTATAGTATAGTCCTCAACACCAAGAGAGAGCTAGAATGCTCCACAGTGATCTATAGACACTTATATACATATCTGAGAACTTTATGATCTAAAAGTATCTCTATAAGTAAAAGAAAGAAAAAAGTGTATCAAAAAGTATCAAGTGCACAGAAAACGACCATGTGTAGAGGGTGTCATACCTATATGCCTCCTCGCTGAGCCAACCATTTCAAAAATGTTGTCCTTAATTCTCAGTATATCAATCTATAAAGTATTGTAATAATATGAGTCAGTACGAGATTATTTAATGTCATGTTATACAAGAGACAAATTCTAGCGGTGAGCGCTACCCGCTATCTTACCTCTTTATAGTAGGTTAATACCCGTAATATGCGTTTTGTATTCAGGTGAACGTATCTGTCACCTGAAATAAACATAAATCTTAGTGTTAGATTAGCGAGTTAAGTTAGTGTAGGGGTACCTATCCTAATATCTTACATGCTCGACTCCGTATCCAATCTCACCTAGTATAGGAATCTCCGTACTTCGAACCGCGTCTCGTCTTCTCGGCATTCTAGTGTAGCGCCATCTTGAGTTTCTAATTTATACTTTAAGTTGCGAGATGCGCCATATTAGTATAGTTAAATTAGTAACTCGAACGAAACTATAGAGTGTCGGATGGGACAGAAGTATGCTATGGTGTATTTAGCAATGTTTATGTCGATATGGCGTATTGTGTATATCGGACCGTAATATTTTTTGCCATCATTAGAAATTTCCGTAGCTATCAGCTAAATTATCCGTAACGCTAATTGAGGTCTATATATTGTTTAAGTAGTCTGTCTAGTAGTAGTAATAGTATTAGAGTATACGTATTGTGGTATGTCTAAATTCATAATAGTACGAACATACGAAAAGTCGTCCGCCATCTTGGAACAGTCTACAAATACTGTCATTCATACTAAGTGAGGTATTGATTTCGGCTCTGTATTCCGGTTCACACTGTGGTGGGTACCTACTCTAAATAAATGGTGTATTAACGAAATTAAGGTTCTATTGATGACCATCTCGATATCATCTAAATAGAGTCACAATTAATGGTGCTTATTAAAAGCTTATCCTTATATATTGCTTAGCGCTACGATGTGGCACACACGTAATCAGCTCCTCTTCATAGTCGAAAAGTGTTATTGGAAGTAAAATACTAGCAAGAGGATTGGAGGTTTGGGTTTGGAAAAGGAGGTCATAGTTCTACACTCCACATATTTGTTGTTTATGTCATATACATATGCTCTTTTTGGTTGACACAGTATCCAGTCATCATTAAATTATTAACAACAACAAAACATCCATAAAATTGTATGGGAGAACATTTGCTATATGAAAACAGTATACTTGTGACATTACATTAAAAACATTGAAGTCTATACATATCATTTACATGAGTTCAAGTAAAGAAAGCCTTCTCATAGGTTATTTATAATCACTCATTTCCTAGGAAGAATTCATACTCATTATCGACATTGAGTCCCTTCTCAACAGCTTTAAGTTTTATGAGCCATGTCACTTCCTTTCTCCTAAGTGTTAAAATCCTATTCCCTCCCCTGGGTTCTGGATCAACACGTTCAATGCCATGATAGCTGAATGAGTGTTTCAAACTATCTTGTGAGTTCCTAATCAAGTGTGCAGTCGTAGGATAGCGCGTATCACCTTGCTTAATGGCTCTAAAATGTTCTGCCATCCTGTCTTTAAGTCTCCTCTTGGTGCTTCCCACGTATATCATTCCACAATTACATGAAATGATATAGACTACATAGGTCGTGTCACAGTTTATAAATTTGTCAATAACATATTCTCCTGTGTCATTATAGTTAAATGTAACTACCTTTTTCTTGGCCCATCTGCATGAAGAGCATTTACCACATTTGTGGAAACCCCTAGATCCAGAAAGCCAGAGTAGGTACCCACCACAGTGTGAACCGGAATACAGAGCCGAAATCAATACCTCACTTAGTATGAATGACAGTATTTGTAGACAGTTCCAAGATGGCGGACGACTTTTCGTATGTTCGTACTATTATGAATTTAGACATACCACAATACGTATACTCTAATACTATTACTACTACTACTACTACTACTACTATTACTACTACTAGACAGACTACTTAAACAATATATAGACCTCAATTAGCGTTACGGAGAATTTAGCTGATAGCTACGGAAATTTCTAATGATGGCAAAAAATATTACGGTCCGATATACACAATACGCCATATCGACATAAACATTGCTAAATACACCATAGCATACTTCTGTCCCATCCGACACTCTATAGTTTCGTTCGAGTTACTAATTTAACTATACTAATATGGCGCATCTCGCAACTTAAAGTATAAATTAGAAACTCAAGATGGCGCTACACTAGAACGCCGAGAAGACGAGACGCGGTTCGAAGTACGGAGATTCCTATACTAGGTGAGATTGGATACGGAGTTGAGCATGTAAGATATTAGGATAGGTACCCCTACACTAACTTAACTCGCTAATCTAACACTAAGATTTATGTTTATTTCAGGTGACAGATACGTTCACCTGAATACAAAACGCATATTACGGGTATTAACCTACTATAAAGAGGTAAGATAGCGGGTAGCGCTCACCGCTAGAATTTGTCTCTTGTATAACATGACATTAAATAATCTTGTACTGACTCATATTATTACAATACTTTATAGATTGATATACTGAGAATTAAGGACAACATTTTTGAAATGGTTGGCTCAGCGAGGAGGCATATAGGTATGACGCCCTCTACACATGGTCGTTTTCTGTGCACTTGATACTTTTTGATACACTTTTTTCTTTCTTTTACTTATAGAGATACTATTAGATCATAAAGTTCTCAGATATGTATATAAGTGTCTATAGATCACTGTGGAGCATTCTAGCTCTCTCTTGGTGTTGAGGACTATACTATACACTTTATACCCCCTTTTTATACACAGGGTCTGTTTTGGGAAGTGTCCCTGACACATATGGTTAAAATGACTAGTCTGTTATACCTAACTATGATATAGTGCTATAATAGTGCTTATACTTTGTTTTGGGTTGCAGCCCTGAGGAAGTCATAAGTCAAATCAGACTAGACGAAACACGTGTTGGCTGCACATTTGGAGATTGTTGAAGATTGTATTTCAATGAAGAGAAGAATTGAAATATTCAATATTAAATAACAATTGCACTACTTGAAAAAGAATTTATTGGACTTATTTGAGTGCTCGATGGAATATATAAATACTATGAATCTAATTGCATGTTAATTTGATACGAAGTATTATGGGGATCCTTTGGCTGCAGTGCTCTCATGCATTGATAGTTAAAAATTCTTTCTTAACAAGACTGTGCGCTGTTCCTCACATCTTTGAGGAAAGTTATGCATCCCACAGCCACAATAATTAAGGCCCAGATAAACTTTGGCAAACATCACCCCAATTGTATTTGTACTCTACTGGTTCTAACAACAAATAAGCACATTTTAACTGATTTCTTCTTGGTAGACTTCCCATTACTTGATCCTTCCATGTGATGTGACAAGAGATTGGGAAGTTGGTACGAAATGGGCAGAAGCATGCAGGAAGAGTGTGTGTGTTTGTATGTGTGTATACCTATCTGTGTGTCTGTGTTTTTCTCTGTGTGTCCAATGCTGTCTATTTCCCCGTTGTCCAGTTCACTGTTAATCAACCTGGGCTTGAACAGGTGGCAGTATTTTGGTGAGGAAAATCCAGGTCAGTAGAGGTGAAGAATCAATGCTGATGTGGGTCCGAATATTCCCAAATTCTTCAAATCACCAGCCGCTGGTAGGCTCCCCAGAGAGCTCTTGGAAAATGTGGCTTGAGGGAGGACTTGGGCAAAAGAAATGTGATTGTAGATGTAGCGAAATCCTTCTTTACTCTGTTTTCTCTTTTTCATTCTGGAAAACAGGTGTTTTGCTCTCTGTAGTAGTTAGTGGCCTGCCCCGTCCCATATGCTCAGTTTAAAAGGATAACCATGTTATTCTTAATTGCCAAACTTGTATCTCAAGTCAATTTACAAGGTTGCTTTGAAGTTCTGCTGAGTATTGATGTGAGAAGACAGAGGGAAAAATAATTGCCCCATCGGCATCTAAAAAAAACATATGCATTGAAAGTAATTCTCACTGGACTCAGTGTGGAATTACATTTTCCCAAAGGATAAATCATGAAAACCAGAATTCAGCAATATTTTGTAGGAATGTGTTTCAGAAACCAAATTTGCAATGTATGGGAAAGCTAGGCATAAAAGAACAGTGTAAACTAGTAAATTAGTATTACATGTAAGCCTTTTACTAGTTTGTGAATAATAAATACATGTGCCCACTGCATCTCCTTAAAGGATCCATTAAATGTTCAGTCAAATAATGCTAATGATTCACTCAGTAGTGCCTTACAGCTTAACCAAATGATTTGCAAGTTGGTTCATGATAATGATAAATTCAGGTTGCACTATCCAGTATCCTTTCTAAAAAAAAAAGAAACAGTTGTTACAACTTTGATGCTTTTTCATCCTAATCTTCAGCTACAGACAGTATTTTCCTCTGCACCAGGTTAACTTAACACAATTTTGAAGTAAAATCTGTCACTCCATGTAACAGATATTTTGTTGATATATTTTAGAACAAAGGGAATAAGAGCAGCATGTAATCTAGGAAGATGGCACAACATCCCTAAAGATTAGGGATTCAAAATTTGTCTCAATTGGATTGGCCTTTTCTGTCCCTCAGAAATGGATCTTGTTAGACCTGGCCCCCTTGGCATTGGTCTCCTTACATTACTCTCCTGGGCCGCCCCCCCACAACAGCCCGTACACAGCCCCCTTTATGTAACCCATATAGCACCCCCTATCCCCCGGACTCCTGAAGCCTAGCCCTAGAACGAAACAGTCCCCAAGCCTAATTAGACTTCACCCGTCCTAAGACCCCTGACTCCAAAAAACCCCCACGAAGGGCCCCGAACCGAGAAGAACAGGGACGCCAAACGCTCATGCCAGGCTCGGAGCAGTGAGCCTTTCACAAAGGAGGAGGGTGGAGGAGTTTCAATCCCACCTCCTACCTCTCCCCCAGATGGCCCCACTCCCCGCTGGTCGTCTGGGCATCGGGCGGCAAAAATTCAAAGAAGCCAGACACCAGCTGGCAGGAAGCCCTCGATCAACACCGCAGCACCAGAGACCCGCCTACGACAGCTCCAAACTTCAAAGGAGAAATGGGCTAAAACTGGCTGCCGGCGGCTACCAAAGGTTGTTCTGATGCTGTTGCCTGAGAGAGCCCAGCTGACCTGGTCGCGGCTCTCCCAGTGATTGGAACCAGAAGAAAATCCCGAGAACCTGAAGCAAGCCCAGATGACCTGGTCGCAGCGCTCCCAGTGATTGAAACCACAAGAAGAACCCTAGAACCTGGAGCAAGCCCAGCTGACCTGGTTGCGACGCTCCCGTGATTGAAACCACAAGAAGAACCCTAGAACCTGGAGCAAGCCCACCTGACCTGGTCGCAGCGCTCCAGTTATTGAAACCACCAGAAGAACCCTAGAACCTGGCGAGAGCCTTGCTGACCTGGTCGCGGTGCTCCAGTGATTGAAACCACCAGAAGAACCCTAGAACCTGGAGCAAGCCCAGCTGACCTGGTCGCGGTGCTCCCAGTGTTTGGAACCAAAGGAAGAACTCTAGGCCCTGGAGCAAGCCCAGCTGACCTGGTCGCCGCTCTCCCGGGGATTAGAACGTGGAAGAAGAACCTGCTGTGCCCCCCACTCGAGCCCTGCTGATGTGCTCGCGGCTCGAGCTTGGCACTGGCCCGCATTTGTGCGCAGAAAGAACCCCGCCCCCCTCTCTGGGTGCAACTCGCACATTTGGTACGTGGCGTACTGACTCCGTGTGCCCCGCGGCTCAAAGTATCCGAACCGAGCCCGAAGTGCGACCCGGACTGGGAACTAGAGCAAGAGGTGGCAAAGCTCCGGGTGCGAATCGCCCATTGGGTACTTGGCGTACTGTCTCCGTGTGCCCCGCGGCTCGAAGGATCCGAGCCGAGCCCGCGGTGCGACATGGACTGGGAGCCGGAATAAGAGCGTAGTACGTCGCGGACTATCTGTCTCCGTGTGCACCGCGGCTCGAGAGGTCTAAGCCAAGCACCCGGTGCAACCCGGATTGGGAGCTAGAGAAGACCGTGGCTAACCACAGCGGGCGAACCAGACCTTGGAACACTACGCCCAGGAGATATCTAAGACACGCGTGGCTCGTGGATTGACAGCCCCCTGCGTGGAGAATCCCGCTTCTGCCAACCACAAAACCTTCCCCGTGGCTTGAGGATTGAGTGCCGGTAGTGCCCCTGCTACTGCCCACAGCCCCGAGAGACCGAGTCCTGTGTGGAGTCCTTTGAGCCCGGACACTGGTTACTCCCCTCCCCTGTCAGACTGTGAGTACGGCCAGAGCCTCCCCCAAGGAATCCCCACCAAACTGACCCATATTGCCCCCGTACTAGGGATTGCTCCTATCCCCCACCTAATGGCCTAGTGTATTCTTGGACTGTGCGAACCTGATTACTTTTGTGTTATAAAGAACTTGTTTTGTACCCTCCACTGGTGTGGTGTCCCTTTGTGGGGGAGGTGAGATCTTACTGTACATAACTGTAAATGCCTAACCCTCCTCTATGAGTGTCAGACTCTAAGTGCTTGGCAACGTTCCTGGAGGAGGAGGGTCCCTGGGTGGCCAGAGGTAGCAACCCCTGCCATCCCGAGACCTCCCCCCTCTAACACTGGAAGCAATGGAAAGGATATGAACAGGCATTTATAGTGACTGTACAGTGAGTGACTGACCTACCACCTAAAAAGGACAGACCCTAACGTAGCCATAAGGTTGGGAAACTGAACCCATTTGTACAAACTCGCTCCAAAACTGGCTGGAGAGTCTTACCGGGCCCCACGTGAACCCGACCTTTCCGGAGAGCCAACTAGAAAGTTACACCCATATGGAGTTAAAACAATTCGGTAAAGACTTACAAATCCCTACCACGGGCCTAAGCACCAAGGAAGATCTCCAAGAGGCCCTGAAGGCCTGGGCAGGGTCCAGGCCCCCCCCCATGTAGAAGGGAAGGGGCAGCAGGACAAACCCGGGGTACCGGAGAAAGAGAGAGCAGTCTCCCCTACGCGTAGTAGCGCGTCAGAGAGAGGCCTGTCCCCCGAGGAGCTGGCGGACGGAGAACGAAGTAGAGCCCACGAATTAGAGCTAGCTAAGCTCAAGATCGAAGGGGAAATAAAGTTAGCAGAGAGGAATTTTGCTATGGAGGAGTTGAGGTTACAAGGGAAGTTAGAAGAAAAGAAATTACAGTGGGAGCATAAGGGCAGTAAACTCCAGTTAGAACATGAACGCAGCATGAGGGAACTGGAACTCAAAGCTAGGAATGAGGAGGCTGGACCCCCTGGGAACAAGGCCCCCCCCACCCCTCTGTAGAAGCCAAGGTACACTTCCCCAAATGCTATAGGAATACTATAGGAATGACGACATTCAACAATGGTTTAAAGCCTATGAGGTAGCTATGACCTCCCAACGGGTCCCTGAGAAGGATTGGGGGGCCGGGTTGTGGGGGCGGTTCCTGAGCGAGGGAAGGGATACCTTGCTAGAACTCCCCTCCACGGTACTGAATTCCTACAGCCACATGAAGGAAGCCCTGTTAACTAGATATGGGCTCACCCTCGAGATGTACCGACAACGATTCAGGGATTGCAAAAAGCTCCCTGGTACCACTTGGGTAGAGTATGTTAACTTTTACAGCAGAGCCTTGGAAGGATGGATAAAGGGTAGCAAGGTCACCACTTTTGAAGAGTTATTTGATTTGATAGCCTGGGAGCACCTGTCCTTAAATTGCTTTGTAGAACTACGCCAGCACCTCCTTGACAGCAAGCTTACTAATCCTAGAGGGCTTGCTGTAGAGGCAGACCGCTAGGTGAACACCCGGGTCCCCAGTGGGAGACTATGCCAGAAGTGGGCAAGGTCTCCGACAGCGGGGAGGGGGAGTGGGGGGAAGGTAGGCAGAGGGATTCTCAGCCAGGGCCCCCACGAAGCCCCCAAGGGAACCCGCAGCAAAGATCACAGTCTCCTCCCGTAACTAGTCCTGTGGCACCTCCAGGCAGACGGGGCCCAGGAATGCCATAGCTTGTTACAAATGCCAATAACCAGGCCACTATGCCAGTGATACTCAGTGTTCCCTCTACAAAAAGCCAGCCATCTCTGGCACCCCTGCCCGAGAGGTAGCCTCTGTCGCCCTAGGGGAGGAGCTAGAGGCTCCCGATGAGTGGGAACCAGCAGCCATGTCCCTAGTCTCCCAGGGGGATGGAGAAATGGTCCCCGGAGCCCCGCTGCTGGCCAACACTAATAAATACCGGCAGTAGGTGACCATCAATGGGCGCCGGGGAGGAGCCCTCCGCGACACTGGTGCAAGTGTCACGGCTGTCACTTGGTATCCGAGGAGCAGATTGTCCCTCATGACCTCTGTCTCATCATTTCGGCAGACAATTCTGAGAGCCTCTGCAAAATGGCCCAAATTCCCTTTGAGTGGGGGGGAGTCTCAGGCACCTCACAAGTTGTGGTCCGATTCACCATGCCTGTCGATTGTTTACTGGGCAACGATCTGGAGAATTCACCATGGACACAGGTGGAGAGGAAAGCTCGCCAGAAAATGGTGGGACTGCCAGAGTGGGTGTGCGCCATCACTCGGGCCATGGCAGCCAGGATGGGCGCTCAAGAGGATTCAAAGCCAGAAGGGATGGCCCAGAGCCCCGCCTCAGAGGGGGGCGAAGGGGAGTCCGGGCAACCAGACCCCTCCACTCCCACCATCCAAGCGGAGACAAACCCTGAAGGGGGTGCCCTGGGCCCTACCAGTGAGCAGATTGAGGAACTGGGGGACCCCCCTGGATTGGCCCAGTGGCTACAAGAGGGTGGGCCTTCTCTGGAAGAATTCTGCCAGGAACGGAACACCTGTCCCACCCTCATAGGTGAATGGCAGCAGGCCGCCGCCCAGGCCACCGGCGACCAGTCCGGGTCCCACTGGATCGACTGGGAAAATGGTATCCTCTATAGCAAGCCTAAGACTGCGGAGCTAGGGTCAGCCCAGATGCTGGTGGTACCCCTCCGCTGACTACATCCTCCTGGGGGACCTCAACTTCCATCTGGAGAACAACAACGACCGCAACACCAGCACCCTGCTCGGCAACCTCGCCAATCTTGGACTCAAGCAGCTGGTGTCCACCCCGACCCACCTCGCCGGACACACACTCGACGCAGTCTTCTCTTCCAGCACAGACATCGACTTCAGCCACGCCACAGAGCTTCAATGGACGGACCACAGCTGCGTCCACTTCACCTTCAAGAGAACGACGACCCACCACCACCAGCAACAGGCCGCCCGCAGAAGCTGGAACAAGATCACAGCAGACCAGCTCGCCACCTCCCTGAGCCAGCACCCTCCTGCCAGCTCAGCGAACCCCAGCCAGGCCGCCGACAACCTCACGAAGTGGATCAGCATCTGCGCGGACGAGCTCGCCCCGCTGAGGACCCCGCCCAGCAGACCCGGCAGCAAGAAAGCCCCATGGTTCACCGACGAACTCAAGAGCTCCAAGAAGAACTGCCGAGCCCTCGAGAAAGCCTGGAAAAGGGAACCTACACCGGACAACAGGACCTCCTTCAAGCTTGCCACCCGGAAGCACCACCAGCTGATCCGCGCCGCCAAGAAAACAGCATTCAAGGACTGGTTGGACAACAACGCACACAACTGCAAGGAACTCTTCAACATCGTCAAAGAGCTTTCCAACCCCAGCGCAGGAAACAACGACATCACCCCATCGCAAGACCTCTGCAACTCCCTCGCTTCATACTTCCACAACAAGATCGCGGACATACACAACAGCTTCAACAACCAACCAACGCACACCATGACCAAACAACCACCCCCCACCACCACCCTCCATGCCTGGACCCCGATCAGCACCGATGACACCATCCGCACGATGAACTCCATCCACTCCGGATCACCGACCGACCCCTGCCCTCACCACGTCTTCAACAAGGCCGACGCTGTCATCGCACCCCACCTGCGAGACATCATCAACACATCCTTCGACACCGCCACCTTCCCTGAGAGCTGGAAACACGCCGAACTCAGCGCTCTACTCAAGAAACCAACAGCAGACCCCACCGAACTCAAGAACTACCGCCCCATCTCGCTCCTCCCGTTTCCAGCCAAAGTCATCGAGAAGACCGTCAACAAGCAGATGGCCGCCTTCCTCGAGACGAACGGATCCCTCGACCCCTCACAGTCCGGCTTCCGAGCCAATCACAGCACCGAGACCGCCCTCATCGCCGCCACCGATGACATCCGAGCCCTGATGGACAATGGAGAAACAGCGGCCCTCATCCTCCTAGACCTCTCCGCGGCATTCGACACGGTCTGCCACCGCACCCTAGTACAGCGCCTCAGCAACATCGGAATCCAGGACAAGGCGCTGGAATGGATCATCTCCTTCCTCGACGGAAGAACACAGAGAGTCCGCCTACCACCGTACAAGTCAGAGGCCTCCGAAGTCATCTGCGGCGTCCCTCAAGGATCATCTCTGAGCCCCACCCTCTTCAACGTCTACATGAGCCCCCTCGCGGCCATCGTACGCAAACACAACCTCAGCATAATCTCCTACGCCGACGACACCCAGCTGATCCTCTCCCTGACCAACGACCCCGCCTCCGCCAGAGCCAACCTGCACGAAGGGATGAAAGAGGTAGCCGAGTGGATGACGACCAGCCGCCTGAAACTGAACTCGGACAAGACGGAGGTCCTCATCCTGGGCTCCTCACCCTCCGCCTGGGACGACTCCTGGTGGCCTCCTGCCCTGGGCACCGCACCCAAACCGACAGACCATGCACGCAACCTGGGCTTCATCCTGGACTCCTCCCTCTCCATGGCCAGGCAAGTCAACAACGTCTCCTCGGCGTGCTTCAACATCCTACGCATGCTACGGAAGATCTTCTGGTGGATCCCCACCGAGACCAGGAAGACCGTCACCCAGGCCCTCGTCACCAGCCGACTGGACTACGGCAACGCCCTCTACGCCGGTACCACCGCCAAGCTCCAGAAGAGACTCCAGCGGATCCAGAACGCCTCAGCCAGACTCATCCTCGACATCCCACGAACCAGCCACATCACCGGACATCTGAGAGACCTTCACTGGCTCCCCGTCAACAAAAGAATCACCTTCCGCCTCCTCACCCACGCACACAAAGCCCTACACGACCAAGGCCCGAGCTACCTCAACAGCCGGATCAACTTCTACGCTCCCAAACGCCACCTCCGATCAGCCAACCACGCCCTCGCCGCCGTCCCCCGCATCCGAAGAAGGATTACAGGAGGAAGGTCCTTCTCCTACCTGGCCGCCAAGACCTGGAACTCCCTCCCTCCCGACCTGCGCCTGACCACCTCTCCTTCAGGAAGAAGCTGAAGACCTGGCTGTTCGAGCAGTAGCGGCACCCCCCCCCCCCCCCCCCAGCGCCTTGAGACCCTACGGGTATGTAGCGCGCTCTATAAGTGTCACTGATTGATTGATTGATTGATTGAACCTGGCCTGGCTCATGACATGCCTCTCGCCGGACACCTGGGACAAGATAAGACCAACCACCGGCTGGTCACCCATTTCTATTGGCCCCGGATGCGGATGCGCCACACCGTGGAAACCTACTGCAAGTCCTGCCTGACCTGTCAGGCAAGTGGGAAAAGTGGGGGAAGGTGCAAGGCTCCCCTCCAGCCCTTCCTGGTGGACAGTACACCCTTTGAGCAGGTGGGAATCGACATTGTGGGACCTCTGCATCCCCGGACTGCCATTGGCCACAGATTCATCCTAGTCCTGATAGACCATGCCACCAGGTACCCCGAAGCCACCCCCCTCCGAAAAGTGATGATGGGGTGGGCCCTGATGGGAATATTCACGCGGGTGGGATTCCCCCGTGAGGTAGTGAGCGACAGGGGGACCAACTTCATTTCCAAATACATGAAGTCCCTGTGGCAGGAATGCGGGGTTGCTTACAAATTCACCACCCCGTACCACCCCCAAGGCAATGGCCTGGTTGAGAGGTTCAACCGGACCCTCAAGGGAATGATCATGGGCCTCGAGGAGCCCCTGAGTTGTAATTGGAACATCCTCCTGCCCTGCCTCCTGTTCGCCTATCGAGAAGTTCCCCAGAAGCCCTTGGGGTTCAGCCCTTTTGAACTGCTCTAGGGTCACCTTGTCCGAGGGCCCCTAAGCCTAGTCAAAGAGGGCTGGGAGACAGCCCCCGGAACCCTCCCCAGGATGTGTTTCGATACTTCCTGGCCCTAAGGAATCAGACTCGGAAGTTCAGGGAACTCGCGGAGGCCAACCCAGAGGCTAGCCAGGAAGAAATGAAACGCTGGTGTGACCAGAATGCCACTCGGGTCGAGTTTCAGCCTGGTCAGTAGGTGTGGGTGATGGCCCCGGTGGAACCTTGCGACCTCCAGGACAAATGACCGGCCCTTCAAGGTAGTGGAGCGCAAGAGCCAAGTCACCTACCTAGTGGATGTGCAGTCCCCAAGGAACCCTTTAAGGGTCCTTCATGTGAACCACCTCAAGCCCCACTTCGAGCGATCTGAGGTGAGCATGCTCCTAGCCACTGATGACGGAGTGGAAGAGGAGACCGAACACCTACCCGATGTCCTATGTGCTAAGGAGAAGGATGACTCTGTGGAGGGGATGGTTCTCTCCCCCTCCCTGACCCCTGAACAGCACAAGGTCTGTTGTCAGTTATTATGACAGTTCTATGACCTATTTTCTCTGGTTCCCTGTGTCACCGATTGGTGTGTCCACGATGTAGACGGGCCATGTACCTTTCACTTGTAAACACGCAAAATCCTTACGATAGTAAAGAAACCTTCAGAGGACCCTAAAGAACTAGCCAACCACAGGTCAATATCTTTACTTCCAGCCTTCTCTAAGGTATTGGAAAAATATGTATACACAGTCAGTGGCAAGATGGCGTCGGGATGTGTAGTCGCTGGCTGAGCACTTTCCTGCTCCTGAACTCTGCCCCTTAGCCCTGCATGAAGGTGATGATGATGAGGGTTAAAAAATCCTGCTGGCTCGGTTCGGTTCAATTGAGTTGCTGAGTTATACTGAGCTAAGACTGAATTGGGGTAAAAACTTTTATGGAATTAAACGGTACTAAACGGAAAACTTTTTATGGCACAAGGATGTGGTCTGTCATCTGCCAGATGATGATTTAAACCTGGGCATGTTTATGGTTTTGCAAAATCTGACATCTGAGGCGCTACGGACACTACAGATACAGATATTGGCAGATACCGATGGACTCTGTGGGCTCTGCGACTTTGCTACTTTGTGAGCACTCGTTGATGGCTCGTTTCGTCCCCCAACTCCCTGCCTATACTCCTGTCTCCTTTCTCTCGCACTGGTGCTGCTATCCGTGGATTGCTCGTGAATTAACTGCCTGCGAACTTGCGAACGCCCTGGTGAAAGGTAAGATGCGACGCCTCAGAGCTCCGCTGGGGGTAATAACAGAACTGTAACATTTATATGCGGCATTTCAGATCTAAAATGCCTGGTAGCACTGAGAGGTCGTCCGGGGGTGCTGGAGTGTACCGCTTACCGTGCTGTTAAATGCTAACGGCGGAGATGACCAAAATATTTCCCTTGTCCACAGCCGGGTTACAAGCCCTGCTGGGAAGGTTCTGATCTCGTCATCGCTCTGCTGCTAATCACTTGTTCAGTGGTTACAACTGATGTTTTAAAGGCTTCAGAAGGAAAAAAAGCGGGAGAAAAAAAACGGAACCTAGTCTTAAAGCTACAGCTTACAATGAGAAGAGGGCCTCGCTGCCTGAACATCTCATCAAGGAGGCAGCTGGTAGGCTCAAAAATGCCTACTAAGTGCATGCAACTTGACAAGCAACAGGTAAAAAAAAACGAAAACCTGAATGTAGCATTATTAAACTGACTCAGCTCTGTCATTTAAATTGTAAAATACGCGCTTATGTCCCATATATCATATTCAGCGCTTTGATCACATTGAAAGTATTAAAACTGGCAAATGTAATGGAACAGAACGCAAGGCAAAAAGAGACAGAGATAGAGACAGAGAAAATTAATGGCATGGATCAAAGCTTGCTATTTGAAGAACCTATGCCACGATCTGATCGCGAGGTAGACACAGGAGACCAATGCACTGAAGAAACTGAACTTAGTGAAAAGGTACAAGATGCACCGGATAATAATGCGCATACATCAAAGACATTGAAGCCAAATCAGAGACGAGTAGAGACAAGAGGAGCAAAAGCAAAGGAACTTAAAAATAAAGATCAAGAACAAGATAAAGATAAAAACAAAGGGAAAGATAAAGAATTGGTCAAGGATAAGGAGAAGGAGAAGGAGAAGGAGAAGGAGAGAGGCAACAAAAGGGGCTTAGAAAGGAGAAACATAAAGACAAAGACAAAGCTAAATGCAAAAACATGAGTAGCTGCGACCAACAAGGAGACTTTGAAAAGCCTGAAAAGGATGAGAAGAGTGATAAAAATGTAGTCAAACCTAACGGCATGGATTTAGAGAAAAAGAAGGAAAAAGTCAAGGAGAGATCCAAGCAGAAAGAGAAGGACTTTGAAGATACCGAAGAGATGGAATTAATGGTCAAAAAAGCAAAGCGGCTACAAACCATTAAGGATTTGAAAGCAAATGCAAAATTGACTGGGCAATCAACTGCCTCGCAGCCTAGTATTTTAAATATCTTCAGCCCAATATCCAAAATGGGGGCGAATACAGGGCCAAGTCATGAGCCTGTGGGTCAGGACTCAACAACACGAGTGGTGCAAGTGGGGCAAGTTCAAAACTTGTTCCAGGGATTAACGCTCATTCAACCCAGAATCCTCTCTTGGATAAACAACTCTCCCTGGAAATTACCTTACACTCAGATGAATCTGATGCAGATATTTACAAAACTGGTATATCGACTTCCAGTGAGGCAAGTGATGTTAACCAAGGCCAAGACCAAGATGTATCAACCCCAGAAATATCAGGCGGATCGGATATTAGGAAAATGAGCGATCCTGGGCAAGGAATTACACCTAGGAAAAAACTTGAGAAACGAAGAATAAGGAATAAAAAATTAAACAAATCAACTTATAAAGACACCACTGATCAGGGAAGCAATCCAGAGCGAATCAATACACGAAAAAACCTAAAACCTAAGAAATTAACGGAAATAGCACTGGCTCAAGAAAGTGCAGAGTACTCAACCTTGGACATCTCTCAAGACGATGAAATAGGAGAAGCGATCGAACCGTCTCTGAAAGATATACTAAGCTCCATAAGGAAACTTCATAAAGATGTTAAAATAGACACTCAAAAGCATCATATAGCCATCAAGCAGCTGCAAGGTGCGGTTAACAAGGTGGGAAGCACTTGTCTAGCGATATCAGAAAGGATGGTGTCAGTTGAAACACAAACTGACCATCTAGAGAAGGATGTCACTTGCCTTCAGAAGCAAGGAAAAACACAAGAAGGAATTATACAGGACCTGTTGACCAAGATCGAGGACCAGGAGAATAGATCAAGGCGAAACAACTTGCGCTTCCTGGGGCTTCCTGAAGGCATGGAAGGCAATGACCCAAGGGGGTATGTAATTAGACTTCTTAAAACAGCCCTCCCAGAACTGCAAAACTGGGAACTGGAGAGAGAGGTTCAACGAGCCCACCGCTTCCCTCTTACCCAGTCTAAGCAATCACAGAACCAATCTAAATTTCCAAGGGCAATGCTGGTGTTTTTGGGAAGTTTTTTACTTCGGGACACTATCTATGACATAGCTCGTCCTACAAGTAAGCGAGAATTTAATGGCACCATTTTCTTTGTAAGACCAGACTTTGCCCACGCAACCGTCGAGAGGAGATGGAGGTTTAGGCAGCTATTTACTCCCTTCGAGGAGATTGGAGCGAAAGTATTTCTACAGAACCCTGCCCGACTAAAAATAGTCTTTAGGGGATCAACACGCAGCTTCACTAGCGAAATACAGGCTGAAAATTACCTCAAAGAAATCTCAGAGACCGCAAAAAAATAATATCAATAATGTTCAAGAAAGAAATCTTTCGATATGATGTGGATTGGACCATATGTACTATATAAAGAATCTTTTTGTGAAAAATATGGGGAGAACAATATCAATCACTAATCAAATATGGTATAATATATGACTATTAATAACTGGGGTTAAACTCTGATTTTCATAGATCTTCACCCTATGTAACTATTAAATTAATGTGGGGCGGGGGGGGGGAGTGCACAAAGGCGTACTGACCAAACGGACGCCCACACCTGGATCCTCCAGGACCCAGGATGCCTCAAGGGGAGGTAAAGCGGGGAGGAGGAAGGGGGGGGGGGGTGAAACCAGGTCCAAAGATGTTTATCGGGGGCTTGAGGTACACACAGAGAAACATAATGAAAGAAACTACTGGGCGGCAGTTACCGTTTTAAGAACGCAATATATAAAACAATCATTGTGTAATAATAAACAACCATTATGGCTAAACTAAAAATACTTTCAATGAATATATGTGGCCTCAATGATGTAAAGAAAAGGCAGAAAGTGGCAGAGGGACTCAAGCTTTCATCTGCCAATATTATTTGTCTGCAAGAAACACATATCGAGGGGGCACAAAGCATCTACTTCAAACACTTGGATACCGGCTTATTTCCGCCACTACACAAGGATCACGTACCAAGGGGGTGGCGATTTTAGCAAAAGGGGCAGGGTTCCAGTTTTTAAGATCCGTTGCGGACAAATCTGGACGATATGTTATAGCAGAATGTGGATATAATAAAGGGAAGAATAAACTAACACTTTGCACCATTTATGGAAATATTAGTGACGATCCAGACGTGCTGATCACTGTTTCTGATGAACTTGTGCATTGGCCCCTTCCATTGATAGTGTGTGGGGATCTAAATATTCACTTACCTAGCGACTGGTCTATGGGTCCAGAGTTTAAATTTTGTGGGCGGAAACAGAAAGTTTTTCAAGCACTAAAAGATATGTGTGGGATACATGGTTTAGTAGATGGATGGACAGCGAAACATCCAGGGGATCCCGGGTATACCTATTTTTCTCACCCGCACTCACGGCACGTAAGGCTGGATTACATGTTTATGTCTAATGCATTAAAATCAGAGTGTTAAATAGAAAAATTACCTAGAATCCTCTCGGATCATAATCCATTAATGCTCAGCCTTACGTGTGGCGCAGATAAACCTTTGCTAAACACATGGACATTTGAAAAGGCACTCTTGCACAACGAAGGATATTGTCAACATATGAGAACATGGATTCCGGTTTTCCTGTCCGAAAATAAGGGGTCCGCAACAGTGGACGTAGTGTGGGATACCATGAAAGCCTGCATTAGGGGCGAAACTATGCGTTTTTCTTTCCAGCTTAATAAAGAAAGGAGGTTAAAAATGATAGCTCTTGAACATAATTTACGTAACGCTGAGGAGGATTTGATCAAAGCAGTTAAGTATGGGCGGAAAATCGGTTACGCTTGCGGATTTTGGGAATTTTCGGTAAATTCGCAATCCGCGAGATTTGCGGATTTCCCGCAAAATCTGCAAATTCGCATGCAGCGGATTTTTTTTTTCTTGGTGATACAATTTTGCGGCGCGCGGCGTTTATCATCGTTTACCGAGTTATTTTTCTTGATATTTTGCGAGTGCTGCGCCGTTTTGGATCTTGCTGCGGGATCCCGCGGGAATTTGGCAAGCGCGATTACGTAATCGCGGCTTGCCAACTAACGCGAGTACGCCGTGATCACGTATCGCGGTACTTCGCAATTGCGAGCTTTGAGAAGCGGCGAGCAGCAACAATCTCGCACACGCGAAAATATAAAATTTGCAATTCTGCACAAGAAATCCACCAGCAAGCAGCATAAACCTTCTTGAAATGATGATTTTTATCTGAATAACTCCTTAGGTTGACATTTGCCTGCACTTTTTTTGCGAGGAGTCCATTTTGGGGAGGGGGGGGGAGGAAGGAAGTGCCCCACAGTCTTCAACTTCCTGTTCCTGTCCAGCAGGCTCCTCCCAGTGCTTTGTCCATCTCCTGGTCACTTTTCATTTGGATCTGGAGCTGGAAGGATTACTTTTTGTGGATGCTGCTGGATATTTGGATTTGAGGCCTTTTTGACTTTCTTTGGATCACTTTTGGATTAGAAATTTCACAAGTAAGTTTGTTTGGGGCATTACAGTTGCTGCAACTACAATTTTGGAATTTTCGATTTTTGGGCTGTTTTGGGGCCTTTTACCCAGGGGTACTCAGTGGTGGGTGGACTGAGTCTTTCTGTGGGGTGTCTTGAACTTAAACATCATGGAGGGCATGGATGGATTGGGATTGTGCTGATTTTTCAGTGATTTTCGTTTTTTGGGGCTGTACTTGTGGCCTTTTCACCAGGGGTATTGAGTCTAGCATGGGCCTAGTCTTTTTGTGGGGTGTCTTGAACTTAAACATCATGGAGGGCATGGATTGAATGGGATTGTGCTGATTTTTCAGTGTTTTTCGATTTTTGGGGGTGTTCATGGGGAGGGACAGGCCATGTGGCTGGGGGCCATTTTGAGTGCTGCTACAGGCCCTGGCCATGTGCTGGGAGGCAAGTGGCCATTTTGAATGCAGGCATTGTTGTTAGGCCTGCAACCATTTTGCCTACTTTTCAACCTTTATGCCCAGGGGTAGTGAGTCTTGCATGGGCCTAGTCTTTCTGTGGGGTGTCTTGAATTTAAACATCATGGAGGGCATGGATGGAATGGGATTGTGCTGATTTTTCAGTGATTTTCGTTTTTGGGGGCTGTACTTGTGGCCTTTTCACCAGGGGTATTGAGTCTAGCATGGGCCTAGTCTTTCTGTGGGGTGTCTTGAACTTAAACATCATGGAGGGCATGGATGGAATGGGATTATGCTGATTTTTCAGTGTTTTTCGATTTTTGGGGGTGTTCATGGGGAGGGACAGGCCATGTGGCTGGGGGCCATTTTGAGTGCTGCTACAGGCCCTGGCCATGTGCTGGGAGGCAAGTGGCCATTTTGAATGCAGGCATTGTGGTTAGGCCTGCAACCATTTTGCCTACTTTTCAACCTTTATGCCCAGGGGTAGTGAGTCTTGCAGGGGCCTAGTCTTTCTGTGGGGTGTCTTGAAATTAAACATCATGGAGGGCATGGATGGAATGGGATTGTGCTTATTTTTCAGTGATTTTCGTTTTTGGGGGCTGTACTTGTGGCCTTTTCACCAGGGGTATTGAGTCTAGCATGGGCCTAGTCTTTCTGTGGGGAGTCTTGAACTTAAACATCATGGAGGGCATGGATGGAATGGGATTGTCCTGATTTTTCAGTGATTTTCGTTTTTTGGGGGTGTTCATGGGGAGGGACAGGCCATGTGGCTGGGGGCCATTTTGAGTGCTGCTACAGGCCCTGGCCATGTGCTGGGAGGCAAGTGGCAATTTTGAATGCAGGCATTGTTGTTAGGCCTGCAACCATTTTGCCTACTTTTCAACCTTTATGCCCAGGGGTAGTGAGTCTTGCATGGGTCTAGTCTTTCTGTGGGGTGTCTTGAATTTAAACATCATGGAGGGCATGGATGGAATGGGATTGTGCTGATTTTTCAGTGATTTTCGTTTTTGGGGGCTGTACTTGTGGCCTTTTCACCAGGGGTATTGAGTCTTGCATGGGCCTAGTCTTTCTGTGGTGTGTCTTGAACTTAAACATCATGGAGGGCATTGATGGAATGGTATTGTGCTGATTTTTCAGTGATTTTCGTTTTTTGGGGCTGTACTTGTGGCCTTTTCACCAGGGGTATTGAGTCTTGCATGGGCCTAGTCTTTCTGTGGGGTGTCTTGAACTTAAACATCATGGAGGGCATGGATGGAATGGGATTGTGCTGATTTTTCAGTGTTTTTCGATTTTTGGGGGTGTTCATGGGGAGGGACAGGCCATGTGGCTGGGGGCCATTTTGAGTGCTGCTACAGGCCCTGGCCATGTGCTGGGAGGCAAGTGGCCATTTTGAATGCAGGCATTGTAGTTAGGCCTGCAACCATTTTGCCTACTTTTCAACCTTTATGCCCAGGGGTAGTGAGTCTTGCATGGGCCTAGTCTTTCTGTGGGGTGTCTTGAATTTAAACATCATGGAGGGCATGGATGGAATGGGATTGTGCTGATTTTTCAGTGATTTTCATTTTTTGGGGCTGTACTTGTGGCCTTTTCACCAGGGGTATTGAGTCTTGCATGGGCCTAGTCTTTCTGTGGTGTGTCTTGAACTTAAACATCATAGAGGGCATGGATGGAATGGGATTGTGCTGATTTTTCAGTGATTTAAATTTTTTGGGGCTGTACTTGTGGCCTTTTCACCAGGGGTATTGAGTCTTGCATGGGCCTAGTCTTTCTGTGGGGTGTCTTGAACTTAAACATCATGGAGGGCATGGATGGAATGGGATTGTACTGATTTTTCTGTGTTTTTCGATTTTTGGGGGTGTTCATGGGGAGGGACAGGCCATGTGGCTGGGGGCCATTTTGAGTGCTGCTACAGGCTCTGGCCATGTGCTGGGAGGCAAGTGGCCATTTTGAATGCAGGCATTGTTGTTAGGCCTGCAACCATTTTGCCTACTTTTCAACCTTTATGCCCGGGGGTAGTGAGTTTTGCAAGGGCCTAGTCTTTCTGTGGGGTGTCTTGAATTTAAACATCATGGAGGGCATGGATGGAATGGGATTGTGCTGATTTTTCAGTGATTTTCGTTTTTGGGGGCTGTACTTGTGGCCTTTTCACCAGGGGTATTGAGTCTAGCATGGGCCTAGTCTTTCTGTGGGGTGTCTTGAACTTAAACATCATGGAGGGCATGGATGGAATGGGATTGTGCTGATTTTTCAGTGATTTTCGTTTTTTGGGGGTGTTCATGGGGAGGGACAGGCCATGTGGCTGGGGGCCATTTTGAGTGCTGCTACAGGCCCTGGCCATGTGCTGGGAGGCAAGTGGCCATTTTGAATGCAGTCATTGTTGTTAGGCCTGCAACCATTTTGCCTACTTTTCAACCTTTATGCCCAGGGGTAGTGAGTCTTGCATGGGCCTAGTCTTTCTGTGGGGTGTTTGAATTTAAACATCATGGAGGGCATGGATGGAATGGGATTGTGCTGATTTTTCAGTGATTTTCGTTTTTGGGGGCTGTACTTGTGGCCTTTTCACCAGGGGTATTGAGTCTAGCATGGGCCTAGTCTTTCTGTGGGGTGTCTTGAACTTAAACATCATGGAGGGCATGGATGGAATGGGATTGTGCTGATTTTTCAGTGTTTTTTGATTTTTGGGGGTGTTCATGGGGAGGGACAGGCCATGTGGCTGGGGGCCATTTTGAGTGCTGCTACAGGCCCTGGCCATGTGCTGGGAGGCAAGTGGCCATTTTGAATGCAGGCATTGTTGTTAGGCCTGCAACCATTTTGCCTACTTTTCAACCTTTATGCCCAGGGGTAGTGAGTCTTGCATGGGCCTAGTCTTTCTGTGGATTGTCTTGAAATTAAACATCATGGAGGGCATGGATGGAATGGGATTGTGCTGATTTTTCAGTGATTTTCGTTTTTGGGGGCTGTACTTGTGGCCTTTTCACCAGGGGTATTGAGTCTAGCATGGGCCTAGTCTTTCTGTGGGGTGTCTTGAACTTAAACATCATGGAGGGCATGGATGGAATGGGATTGTGCTGATTTTTCTGTGATTTTCGTTTTTTGGGGGTGTTCATGGGGAGGGACAGGCCATGTGGCTGGGGGCCATTTTGAGTGCTGCTACAGGCCCTGGCCATGTGCTGGGAGGCAAGTGGCCATTTTGAATGCAGGCATTGTTGTTAGGCCTGCAACCATTTTGCCTACTTTTCAACCTTTATGCCCAGGGGTAGTGAGTCTTGCATGGGCCTAGTCTTTCTGTGGGGTGTCTTGAAATTAAACATCATGGAGGGCATGGATGGAATGGGATTGTGCTGATTTTTCAGTGATTTTCGTTTTTGGGGGCTGTACTTGTGGCCTTTTCACCAGGGGTATTGAGTCTAGCATGGGCCTAGTCTTTCTGTGGGGTGTCTTGAACTTAAACATCATGGAGGGCATGGATGGAATGGGATTGTGCTGATTTTTCTGTGATTTTCGTTTTTTGGGGGTGTTCATGGGGAGGGACAGGCCATGTGGCTGGGGGCCATTTTGAGTGCTGCTACAGGCCCTGGCCATGTGCTGGGAGGCAAGTGGCCATTTTGAATGCAGGCATTGTTGTTAGGCCTGCAACCATTTTGCCTACTTTTCAACCTTTATGCCCAGGGGTAGTGAGTCTTGCATGGGCCTAGTCTTTCTGTGGGGTGTCTTGAACTTAAACATCATGGAGGGCATGGATGGAATGGAATTGTGCTGATTTTTCAGGTTTTTTTCCGATTTTTTTGGGGTGTATAACTGAACTGATGTTCCTCTGTCTTCCATTGCTTTTAGGTGCACAAGACTCAAGAGAACCACCAGTGCCAGGAAGAAGTCCTGCAGCGGTGTGTGTGTGCAGCATAACGTCACGCGACGTCACGTCTGGCCTCAGACAACTCTACAATTCGTGCAACTGCGGCCTGCTGTCTGACCTGCTCTGAAGAAGATGGCCCCAAAAAAAGGTCTCCGTAGCTCCTCTAGCAAGAAAGTTGCTAGTAAGGAGCAGAAGATGCAAGTTACCGAGGAGGCTGGTGTGCCGGCCGCCGCGTTTTTTGGGAGCAAAAAAACAAGTACTCCTGCAGCAGCAGCAGGATCTGCTGGGGACCAAGCTGGGAGCAGCACCCCCGCTCCATTAGGTTCAGTGCCTCCACCACCACGCCAACTTAAGTCAAAGCCCTTGAGTGCTTCAGAGGCAGTCAGTGTACTTCTCCAATCACCATCGACCAGTGATGTTGGCTCATCGCAAGAAAGTAGCAGCAATGTCCCTGAATCAACACAGGTTGTTGTAACTCATCTGACAAGTGTTGAACAACCACAGCCGCAACAACAACACCATGTGCAAGTACAAGCCCAAGTACATGTGGAAGGAGAGGCAGCGCAAGGAGATGCGCAAGCAGAGGTGCATGGAGGGTCACAAGTGCCCACAATAGTTGTTCCTCCCGAAGTAGGGGCACATCAGGAAATCGACAATCAAGCCGAGGTATCATTGGAAGCCACTCCTCCTGATGATCATTCATTGTCTTCCACATCCCTAGCAAGGAAAAGATCAAGGTTGGTGTCTACATCTTCTTCAAGCCCACCTCCTTCTGATGATACGGATCCCAATTGGGAACCAGCACCACTGCCGTCTGAGAGTGAGGCACACCATGATCTGACAAAGGTACCTAAGCGTAAAAGGAAGGTCGTCGAAAAACTCATAGCTATGGAGTGTGATGAGGCTCAACAAGAAGTGACGCATACTGCTGCTGATGAAGCCCTTCACAACGACGATCCAGTCATCATAATGGTCACTGCAGCCCCAGCGGGCATGCAGCAAAGAGACATTTTGACCCTATCCCGAGAAGCTGCTGAGCGTGATGATGATGTCGACGAGGAGTCAATGGAAACACAACAATCATTGGATTTGGAGTTAACTAGTACACCAACACCTACCGCTTCCATATTTCTTCCTCGCAAGAAGGGACCTCCATCCACCTCGACCTCAATTAGTGGTGGTGAAAGTGCAAAACGTACTGAAGTTCGGCAATCCACATCCTCCACTTCATCTGGCATTAGCAGCAGGACCACCACCACCAGTATCGCCGCCTCCTCCGGCCCCCAAAGACATTTCAAGTCTCCAGTTTGGGACTTCTTTAGTGTTTGCCCAAAAAAGGAAAACATAGCCATTTGTAGCATTTGTAAGCTTCGAGTTAGTTGTGGTAAGTTTGGTACCAACTATGGTACCGGAGGCCAGAGCGGTCATCGTAGGAGAACGCACGCTGTCCAATGGTTTGCGCACCTAGAGGCGGTCAAGGAAGCCCGAATTGCACGTAATGAAAACGTTGATTTTTCATCTGATGATGACGAGGAGGAAGAAGACGATTCAAACACTTCACTTACACCCAGTACCCCTGTCAGCAGCACACCCCATGTGAGACACACTAAGAGTGTGGGAGAGAGTGAGACATCAATGCGGAAAAGTTCATCAGCGAGCATAACTGGGTCGAAGATATCATCATCATCATCCCGTAAATCCTTGGTCCAGGGCAACATTAAAAAGATGTTGTTTACAGAAGCGCAATATGAACGCAACCACCTACTGACGCGTCTGTATAACACTAAGCTGGCTAAAATGCTAGCTCTGGACCTTCTCCCTTTTTCTTTTGTAGAAGGGGTTGGTTTTCTAGAATTAGTGGCAGCGCTCTGCCCTAAATGGAAGGTTCCTAGCCGGTTCTATTTTGCCCGAGTTGTGGTTCCAGCACTACATGAAGATGTTCTGAAGGTGATTGGGGCAGCTTTGCAGAAGAGTGCTGTTCACACTATACATCTGACAACAGACATGTGGACCAGTGGCGCAGGCGCTGATTACATGTGCATCACTGCACACTGGGTCTCTTTTTCAGGGGCTAAAGCAAAGCTAAACGCAGGTGTTGACGCGGACATTGTTTTTAAAGCTGCTCTGAAACATGCAACACTAGCCATGTTTGGTTTGGAGAAACGTCACACAGCAGAAAACATTTTGGATGTCTTTAACACAAAGGTCCTTAACTGGCTGTCCCCAAAAAAATGCCAGGTTGGTTATGTTTTCACGGACAATGGCGCCAATATAGTTAAGGCCATGAAGCTGGGTGACTATTTCAGAGTGCCATGTTTGGCGCACTGTATAAACCTGGTTGTCCAAAAATTCTTGGGTAATAAAGCCAGTGCAGCGTACAGTGTATTGGACACCTGCCGAAAAATGTGCAACCATTTCAGCCTTTCTTTTAAGGCCCGGAAGCAGTGGAGTTCTGGACTTTTTGGTTCCGTCCAGAGGTGTCAGGGAACAACACCCAAAGACCCCGGAGTTCCACCTGCCTTGGTGCGCAAATGAACAGAAACACGGGCTTCTCGATGGTGGCGTCAAAGACCAAAGGTTTATTACTGCAGGGACACAGAAGTCACAGAAACTACGCATGGGCAGTAACCAGGAGCCTGTTCGATTTGTACATTGAGGGTTGCTCCTTATATACTAAAAATTGTGCTTCAGGCAAATATTTCACATGTCAGTACATTCCTAAACCTTTGTATCTTAAACAATAAATATTTGGCGTTACACAGGAACTGTCGATAATATCTGATGCCAAACATCACGAAGAGGGGTTCCCACTAGTCCATCACAATCCCTTGTCAATATTGCATTCAAGAGCCGGACCGCCTCATCGTAAAGTTTGTTACCTCCCCCTAATAAAGGCCCAGAAGGAAAGGAGCAGAGCCAGGTGCAGGAGATAGAAAAGCGGGATAAGAGATGTTTGTGGGTTGTAAATGGGCAAGGCTACCGGCTTCGGCCGCCTAATCATGATCGGGACAATGGATACGAGAACCAGTTCAGGTGGGCTGGCCTCGGGCAGAGGAGGCAGCCTTTGTCAAGTCATGCAGCTACAGCGTGATCTGGTTTAAGGTACACGTGTCATGAAAGAGGTGAATCTCCGGCTAAGGCTACGTGTCCTTAATCGAAATGAAGTGATCAGAGGTTATTGCATATGTGAGGGCAAGAAACACAAAATGGCGGACATGATCTAAGATGGATGCCGTGGGTAGATCAGAAATGTGTTCATAACAGGAGTGCTCTTGCTTGTATCGTAGCGAAAACACCAGGATATGCTAAATGGATCATTTGCGGTTCGCTGATACTAATATTATGTATTTCCGACAAACTTGAAAACACGGGTTCAAATCGTCACGGAACCTCAGACCCTCCTTTTGCCCTTACATAGGCAATTACTCAGTCTATATCAGAGTCTAGTTCTATACTCATCAGGTCAGTAACATGTTGTTGTATCATCATCCTTTCTCGTGCCTTTTCTCCAAACGCAGGTGGTTTTCTGAAACAAGTTGCAGCGCAAAAACTACACAGAGCAGGACCACACTGGATAATCAGGCAGCATGAGAATAGGAATACTAAGATGACACCGATGACCATTAGAACCTTCCATCCCCACGCTGAGATCAGAGTCCAAAACCACTCCATAAAGGACCAGTTTCCCTTGTCTACATGTATAGAGTCGGAAATCTTGTGTAGCTTAGAGATCGCCTCATAGATTGTTGGAGCATTATTAGGAATAAAGACACAGCAGCTCGATTGGATCATTCTGCATACCCCACCTCGATCTGCAAGTATAACATCTAGAACCATACGGTTCTGCAACGTCATGAGTCTATCCGCCTGAAGCTCAGCTGTCAAATTGCTAAGGGCACCAGCAGTTTCAGTAATAGTAGATTCAACTACCCGTGTTAGCTGACGTATGTTTCTACTATTGGCCATAGGCCCCCAGAACGGAAGGAAGCCTTTGAAGAAGTCTCCAGCTTCCTGACCAGCAGTATCTTCCTTGCTGAAGACACCTCTCGCTATTCTGGTTCTGTGGTAATCAGATGAAGCAGTGTATGTTGGAGGCAACAATCGAGCAATATAGCATGAACCTGAAAAGTCAGCAGGCAACCATGTATAAGCTCGGTCTCGACAAATGAAGTAGGTACCCCTAGCAGTAAGGAAGGCAGGGGAAGAGTTAGCCGGAAACACATAAGTCTCAACGCACTCACTCCTCCCTAGCTGAGCTCTCGGATTTCTCCCATTACCTTGCAGACAGACCTGACCTCGGTGAGGTACGACCCAGATTGGAGTTGAGCTTTTACGCTTGCTTTCTCCTAAACTAAGGCGATACTCTGAAGTATTCCAACTTAAATACACTCGTAGTTCGTCTCTAGGGTAAGATGGAGTATTATTGACATCCTTGATCATGTCAATAATTCCCTGGACTAAAGCTTTGTTGGCAGAGTTATATCTAGTGGAACGTGGTGGACGCGGAGGATAGGTTTCAAGGGCATAAGAAAAGATGGTTTGAAGGGCCTGAAATGATCCATTGTAGCTGAAAGGCAAAACCAGATAGGGAATACCTTTATCCATAGTGTGGGGTATCAAGCCACACACCCAGCAGTCTGTAGTGTTAACTACCAATTGGTGTTGGTGCAAGAGCTGTACAAAAGTGTTGTTAATGAACTCTGTGCGTCGGGCTTGCTCATGTTCAGGAAACGAGTGAAAAGAGTGTATAGAAGAAACAGTAGAAATGGCAGGATCAAGGGGAGGTACTGTAGTAACTGGCACAAAAATCAGATTTATACTAAAGACGATTCCACCCACCAATGTTGCTAAAATAATCAAAAATGTAACGGCACATTGCATCAAAAAGCATTTGCTACGAAGAATTCTGTAAAGTCTGTTTCTGCGAACATAAATCACATTTTCTCGTTGCAGCGCAGGAAGCTCCATCTTCTACAATCCGCTCGCGACCACTGATGATGTGTACGTAGATGAAAATGCCTCTGTCAGCCCTGGGAGTTCCCAGAACCAACAGAAAGATCGACCTTGTGTCAGACCCCTGCAGATTCAAACTAGGCACACAGCCACGACCCTACGGCTACCCAGACGGCAAGGCAATTTAAAAAAAAACAATAAACAATAGCAAACTTCCTGGCTGAAGGCAAATGTTCAATATATCAAAATCACAATATGCAGTTGCCTGCTTTATTTGTCCATGTTACGTTTTCTCAGGTTGTATCTCTGCTTCGCAGGTATTGTCTGATCGGAAAATAGTGTATCACTAGCAGCTGTTGCAGTGTTTAAGTTCGCAGATAGCAAAGTGTCTTCTGATGCTGGAGACAAATGTTCAGTGTTCAAAAGAGTCTTTTCAGGAGGAGAGTCAGATTTTGGAGTGTCAGTAATCAATTCGGCATCGCTGAAAGGGATGAACTTCTGTGTGCTTTCAGTTTCGGAGGCACCAATTCCCTTTTTCACCCAGTCGTCGTAAGGTAGCGGCAAGGGTACACGCTTAACATGAGATGCGTGCACCCAATGCTTGCGGCCAGCTACACGAACTGCTGTCCTCGTTGTCAGTAAGATCTGAAAGGGCCCCACAAATCTTGGTTGAAGGTTCTTCGTCCTCGCGAAGTTCTTGATGACAACCAGGTCTCCTGGTTTCAGCTGATGCCCTGGACTCTCCGGAGGTTTTGGCAAAGCATCGAAAACCTGTTGATGAATAAGACTCAATTTAGCAGTCAAGTCGTAAAGGTAGTCTATCAACATAGGATATTCTATAGACTTAAATTCCTTAGGCCTTGGCACACCCCAGATATTTGCTGGGCGGCCAAAGACCACCTCGTATGGGCTAAGCCCCACTCTAGAATGTACAGTTGCTCTCGTTGATAACAAAGCCAAAGGAAGTGCGTCTGGCCAGGCTAAACCTGTGGATGCTTGTATTTTAGCTATCTTCAGTTTGAGGGTACCATTGTAACCCTCCACTAAACCAGCTGACTGGGGATGGTTCGCACTGTGAAATTTTTGTTTCAAACCTAGGCCTGCACATACACTCTGCATAACTTTCCCTATAAACTCACTTCCGTTATCTGACCATACAATCCGTGGCATTCCAAATCTAGGGAAATATTCTTTGAGAAGAATTTTGGCAGTTGATAAGGCAGTATTGTCCTTCAGTGGGTATGCTTCTATCCACCTGGAAAAAGCACAAACCACCACCAAGACATATTTTAAATTATTACAGCGTTCCATGTGAATGAAGTCTAACTGAATCACTTCAAAGGGGCAGGAAGGAGGAGCGAAATGACCAGCTGGAGTTGGAGTTCCCTTGCCAGGATTATGCATCAAGCACACCATACAATTTTTCACCACTCTCTCTGCACACTTACTGATTCCCTCATTCTTCCAGACCGGAGCCAACATCTTACATATCCCTTTAGAACTTATATGCGCTACTCCATGCGCCATTGTCACTACTGCAAGCACATACGCATCCGGCAACATCCAACGCTGCTGCTCTGTCAAATCAATCCAACATCCATTCGAGTCCAACTTGCCCGTACTCTCTCTCCATACACGTTTCTCTTCCTCAGTTGCTTCTCTCTGAATCTCTTTCACACTTTCCATTGTATCTTCACACATCCCAGACTCGGCGATCCATCTTGCAGACGTTGCAACATACATTCTACTCATCATGTCTCTAGCTGTCTGTTTAGCAATTTCATCAGCAAAAGCATTCCCACGTCCAACATCATCCGTGATTGCTTTATGAGCACTGCACTTTACAATTGCAACTTCAGTCGGCAAGGTTAGAGATTCCAACAAGTCGTTAACTAGCTGACCATGTTGAATCTTAGTCCCATGGGACGTAATGAAACCTCTTTCTCTCCACAACCGGCCAAAACTATGGGCCACGCCAAATGCGTACTGACTATCTGTGAATACATTCACTCTCTTTCCCTCAGCTAAAACACATGCTCTCGTTAGAGCTATTAATTCTGCAGCTTGGGCAGAATTCTGACTCACTCTTGCAGTCTCCACAATCGTCTTCAACGTCGTTACCGCGTAAGCAGCAGTCACATCACCATTCTCCAATTTAAAACATGACCCGTCCACATACAGCGTACCATCCGGATCGGATAACGGAGTATCTTTCAAATCGATGCGTCCTTTTGTCTCTTCCTCCGTTTTAAAACAGCAGTCATGTGGCTCAGAATCACTCGACTCTTGATCAGTCGGCAACAGCGTTGCTGGATTCAATACATTACATCTTTTGATCTGAATATGACTCGCTAGTAATGTCAGCTCGTAACCAGATAATCTCGCACTAGTAAGGTGTTGTGTCTTCGTTCGGTTCATGAGTGTATCCACTGCATGAGGAACCATGACCACTAGCATGTTGTTCATCACCAAACCAGCAGATTGTCGAATGGAAGCCGCAGCTGCCGCTGTAGCTCTCAAACAACTAGGCAACGCTCTGGCTACCGGATCTAATGTTGATGAGAAATACGCACAAGGGCATTGTTTATCACCAAACTTCTGTGTCAGGACACTCAACACGCAACCTTCTCTCTCGTGAACGTAGAGCGTGAATGGCTTACTGTAATCAGGTGTACCCAATACAGGAGCTGAACACAAGGCTTTTCGTAATTCAGTAAAACTCTCTTGACATTCATCAGACCATGGCACCGGACTCGGAACATTTTTCCCAGTCAAAGCTACCAATGGTTTCGCTAAAAGAGAAAAATTTGGAATCCACTGCCTACAGTAGGAGGTAATACCTAAAAAGGCACGTACTTCTCTTTGTGTGCGTGGAACACTCATTTGCGTAATTGCTTTTATTCTTTCTGGGGTCAACTTCCTTCCCTCCTTTGACAAGAGATGACCTAGGTAGGTCACTTCTTGGCAGCAGTATTGCATCTTGGAAGGTGATACCTTGTGATTCAAATCAGACAAATGATGCAATAACGATACTGTAGCTGCTTTGCAAGTTTCCTTGTCATCGGCAGCCACTAAAAGATCGTCTACGTACTGTACTAGGGCAGAACCTGGAGGAAGGACAAAAGAATCTAACTGGCTTTTTAATGCTTGACTATAAATAGATGGACTTTCACAGTAGCCCTGTGGAGCGCGTTTAAATCTGAAACTTCGACCTCCTAGACAGAAGCCAAAAATGTCTCTGCTTTCCTCGGCTATCGGAATGCTGAAAAAGGCATTCTTCAAGTCGATGACTGAGAACCAAGTGGCTGTAGCAGGAATCAATGTTAACAATGCAGTAATGTCTGGAACCACAGGAAACTGCGGAACCACAATTTTATTAACTTCTCTAAGGTCTATGACAAACCTGTACACTGGAGGTTTCGTAGGATCAGTTCGTTTCAGAATCGGCAATACAGGACTATTACAAACATTTCCTCGAGTTTCTTCAACCACACCTTTCTTAATCAAATCTTGCACAATCAATAAAAGTGCACGTTCTCCTTCACTAGATATTTTATATTGAGGAATTCTTGGAAATTTTACATTTGCTTTCAAAGTTACTACATACGGTGGTATTTCTAAAAGGCCTACATCATTAGGACCAGTCGCCCAAAGAGAATCAGGGAGTGAGCGCAGCTCTGGCGGGAGTGCGTCCATTGACAAGTACATCGGAGAAGTGATTCTTTTACCCAAAGTAAGCTGTACCCCTTCCGGAGAACAGTACAATGTCGCATATAGTCGTTTTAACAAGTCTAAACCAAGCAGATTTTCATTACAACCTGTCGTCAAAATCAAGGGTGCTTTCAATTGACACGGTCCAACAGAAATAGACAAAGGACCAGATATCGGGTTGTAAACAGGGGCGCCTGAAAAACCTACGGAAACATTTGTTGAGCCGGACAAAGGTGCGCCAGGGAGTTTCGCATGAATGATAGAACTTTTTGCGGCACCAGTATCCAACAGAAACGGTTCGACTACACCTGATGTTGCTACTGCGACATAAGGCCCACTCTGATCCACTGGAACTGATACTACTCCCTCTCTCTGTCCATGGCTGTCCTAGTACCCATTCTGCTGAAATCCCTCATCCACTTCACAATAATCTTCAACAAGATATTGCTGAGATCTATTTTGTTGAGCTGACTGTACATTTCGTTGATCAAAGTGATTGGAGGGACGATCATTCGTTTGCGGAGGCATAGCACCTCGCCCTCGACCTCTAGAATTCTGCACAAAACCACCACGACCTCTCTGAGCTGCTGCTGCATTATTTTGCGCTAAGATTGGACATTCATTTTTGTAGTGACCCTCTTTCTTACAGTACGCACACTGATTCCACTGGTATTGAGGCCTGGTTGAACTATAATCTGTCCTCTGATACGAATTCTGTTGCATATTAGTCTGATTCGTGCGAGGCGGATACGCCTGCTGTAAAAGAACTTTAGTCTTTAAGTCTTTCGTTTTCTTCTCTGATTTTTCCTTTTCCTCTTTATCCCTATTTTCGTAGTATTGTGCAGTCGCAAGTATTTGCGCCGTTGTGGAAACAGCCCACGCGCTCTCTGAATCCTTTAATTTATTGCATAATTCAGGTAACAAATTATGCACAAATTTATCGACAAACAGTCTCTGTCCTCCTTCAGTGCTCATATCCTGACCACTATGATCTACAAAAGTCTCTTCGAACCTCGTGAAGAAGTCGGAGACACTTTCATCTTTCTTTTGCTTGCATGCGGATAATTTATCCCAATTAACACGCAACGCAGGCATCAGAGTCTTCATTAAGTCAATTATTCTACCTGGAAGATTAGCAATTAGGGGTTCGGGTTTTGCACCACCCGTTTGCTGACCATCCGCTGCAGTTATAGCTGCCCAATCACCACCTAAGGCTGCTTGATGATCCTCCCTACGAATTTTAGCCCACACTGGTTGTGGAACTACATTGCCAAATAACATATCGATGTCCGCTAAGTTCATTATACAAGCCTCAACTGTCTGTGTTAATTCCTTGTAATATCCAGCTGGATTTTTACGCGGATCTGGCAAGGCCTGTTTCACCGCTAGCACTTCAGCTCGCTTCCATGGAATGTGTATCCACACTCGTTGGAACTGTGCTGGAGCAGCTGCAATACCCGCATTATCATCACGTTGTATTGCTTCGCGCCAAATTGGAGGAACCTCCCTCATAGGATATTGGCGACTTGGCTTCATTTTACCTTTCTCTAAATCTCTCGGCGAACGAAGAGATGGATCATTCCTAAAACTTAAAATGAGTTCCATCGCTTCTTTTATATTATCGCCCACTATCATTCCTGCAGCAAACTCTTTTTGAATTTTAATTAAATCTTCCAAGTCTGATTCAACATCATCTTCCTCTATTTCCTCACGTAACAACGAGCACATCTCATCAAAGACGTACCGTTGCGTTGGTTCCTTCCACTGCATAAACGTATCTAGTACATCTCTCGTACTATATCTTCTAACTTTCGTAATCCATCTGAGAGCCGTGGAATCTAAAACTCCCCGTTCTTCAGTACTTGGTAGCTGACTACGTCTCTGAACTGAATCAGGAGTAGGAGTCTTAATTAAAGATTTATATAAAGGAGACAGTATATTAGCAACAGAATCAGTTATTTTTCGACGTACAGAAAGTGGAGTTAACACACTTGCAGACGTAGAGAACACAGTAGAGGTAGCAACAGATAGCGAGGCAGTAGGAGTATCGAGAAAAATAGTTTGTGATGTAGTAGGTGTAAGCGAGACAGATACAGGTATAGAAGTCGGCAACCCAGGAAGAGGAGGAGCCGTAGGAATATTCACATTAACCACAGGAGGTACAGGAACTTGATTCTGAGGAACAAGAACACCAGGTTGTCCAGCAACCGGCAATTGGACATTCGGTACAAGTTGGGCCGTAGCACCTTGTGCATACGGTGGAGGTGACCGTAACAGATAAGACAACAGAGGATCGTTTTCGGGATCCTCCAGTATCTTAGCTGTTTTCGATGGCAAGGCAGGGTAGCACTTGTCAATCGCTAAATTATGCTCTCTAATTGCTACATCTATGGCCTTTTCGCACTCATTATCTTGCAATTGTTTAGTTGCTTGCTCTAGAGTTAGCTCTTCTTTCTCTTTCTGTTCTTTCTTCAACCTTTTCATTTCTCTCTGTTTGGACTCTTTTCGCCAATAACGGAAAGAATCAAACATTGCCGGCCGGGCTTTCTTCCTAAACAATTTCGCTTCTAAATTATCAAGAATCTCGGGTTCAAAACTACCATGTAGTGGCCAACTAAGGACACCATCCTTCTTACAGTAACGGACCCATACCTCATTATAAGATATAGGACCCACACCATGTTTACAATATAAGTCATAAAGGGGAGTCCCAATCGGAGGAACCAGACAGGAATCCTCCAATCGTGAGTCATGGTTGCAACCGAAACAAGACAACATTTTCCGACTTACCATTTTCAGTCTGGAACACAAAACAAACAAAACACGGAACAAATATGTGCACTCGAACCAAGAACTTAGGCCTACCAAAACCAAACTAATGTATCGATACCCAAACTGAACCAAATAGATTATCGTAACCAGAACAACTAGTGATAATCTTACGAAACCAAACCAAACCAAGAACCGATCAAGGATTTTAACAATCCTCACAAAGTAACCAGCTAGCTATCACTAAATACTTAACTGAGGCACTGAAGACGTCACCAAGGAGAAACCCGTCACGTTTTGCTGTACTAAAAGCTGCACCTCGGGTCCAAGACAGGGCGACGGTCAAGGCAACGGCCCACTGCAGCCGTCCTGAACGGGAACCCTCGTGGAAGAGAACTTCGGGCCACTTTTGCGATATGCCGGGATCGATGAAGTGGGGCGCCTCCCTCGGAAATCTTCACACGAAGCTCCTCGAACTCTTCAGGCTTTTGGACCGGTACCGAATGACGTCGCCCCACGTTGGGCGCCAATTGGAGTTCTGGACTTTTTGGTTCCGTCCAGAGGTGTCAGGGAACAACACCCAAAGACCCCGGAGTCCACCTGTCTTGGTGCGCAAATGAACAGAAACACGGGCTTCTCGATGGTGGCGTCAAAGACCAAAGGTTTATTACTGCAGGGACACAGAAGTCACAGAAACTACGCATGGGCAGTAACCAGGAGCCTGTTCGATTTGTACATTGAGGGTTGCTCCTTATATACTAAAAATTGTGCTTCAGGCAAATATTTCACATGTCAGTACATTCCTAAACCTTTGTATCTTAAACAATAAATATTTGGCGTTACACAGGAACTGTCGATAATATCTGATGCCAAACATCACGAAGAGGGGTTCCCACTAGTCCATCACAATCCCTTGTCAATATTGCATTCAAGAGCCGGACCGCCTCATCGTAAAGTTCGTTACCTCCCCCTAATAAAGGCCCAGAAGGAAAGGAGCAGAGCCAGGTGCAGGAGATAGAAAAGCGGGATAAGAGATGTTTGTGGGTTGTAAATGGGCAAGGCTACCGGCTTCGGCCGCCTAATCATGATCGGGACAATGGATACGAGAACCAGTTCAGGTGGGCTGGCCTCGGGCAGAGGAGGCAGCCTTTGTCAAGTCATGCAGCTACAGCGTGATCTGGTTTAAGGTACACGTGTCATGAAAGAGGTGAATCTCCGGCTAAGGCTACGTGTCCTTAATCGAAATGAAGTGATCAGAGGTTATTGCATATGTGAGGGCAAGAAACACAAAATGGCGGACATGATCTAAGATGGATGCCGTGGGTAGATCAGAAATGTGTTCATAACAGGAGTGCTCTTGCTTGTATCGTAGCGAAAACACCAGGATATGCTAAATGGATCATTTGCGGTTCGCTGATACTAATATTATGTATTTCCGACAAACTTGAAAACACGGGTTCAAATCGTCACGGAACCTCAGCAGCTGAGGAGCCTGCTATATCAACGTCAAATGCCAGTGAAAGCACTCATCCAGGAGGTGGTAACACGTTGGAACTCAACCTTCTACATGCTTGAGCGTCTGTATGAGCAGTATACGGTACTCGATCACTATTTATTAACACAGGGTACAGCTCAGAAGGAGGACCTGAGGATGGGTGTGGCGCAATGGAACATAGTTAAAAGCCTGATACGCATGCTTCGTCCTTTTGAGTTCTTCACACGTGCAGTCAGCAAGGAGGACTGTAATTTGGGAAAAGCTATCCCATTGTTGTACATGCTGGAGCACCAACTGAAGGAGGTGTGTTCTGTGTTTGAAAAAGATGAAAAAAAACAAGACTCTTTTGTTCTGGATGAGAAATTATTAGAGCACCTACAAGGTGATGAACGTCTTAAAATAATCCACTCAGACCAGCATTACATTTGTGCTACTATTCTGGATCCACGCTACAAAAAGGCGCTGGCAGGCCAAGCATTCTTTCCTTTTGCTGATGAAGATGTTACAAGTTACAAACGGTGGATAGCCTCCTCAGCCAAGAGGTTTGAAAGAGAACAGCAGAAAATTGAAGGAGAAGGCAGTACATCAGCATCAGCAGGCCATCCCCAGTCACAACAATCCTCTTCTGCACCTGTGGCTGCGGCACAAGTGACCTCTCAGCCGTTAAAGAGGCAACCGGATCATCTGCACCACCAGACGCAACAGTAACATTGGAGGCTGAAGAGGATTGGCTAGCTCGGCTTGGGTTTGGTTCTCAAAAGGTCACAGCAACAGCTAAGCAAAGAGGAGGAACCTTGGAGGAGAACCTTGATTCGATGGTCAAGGACTATCTGAATGACTCAACAGAGGTCTATGTTAATGCTGACCCATTGGCGTATTGGCATGGGAAAAAAGAATTGTGGCCACAGCTCACCAACCTGGCTTTAAACTACTTGTCTTGCCCACTCGCAAGCGTGTCTTCTGAACGTGTTTTCAGTGCTGCTGGTGGCATTGTAACTTCCAAACGGAGCCGCCTCTCGCCCAAAAATGTGGAGAGGTTAACAATGATCAAGATGAATCAGCACCTCATACCACCAGATTTCAGAGTACGAGAAAGCGCGCCGGATGAAGACGAGGTGGCCAGCAACATAGATGAGGGAATTTCCACTCTGTCAGGTGACACTGAGCTCACCCTACCCGAATTCGCAGAGTATGATGACGAAGCCTTATTCTCATTCCTGGACCGTGATACCGAGCCCTGAAAATGAGACAACGAATCAATAACTTTCTTTTTCGTCCTTATTCACTTTTATTCCTGTGTGTCTGTCTTTGTTGTGCACAGTTAATATAATTCAAACTTTAATCAGATAATCACAAAACAAGCCCATCAGCAGAACTGTCTTCACTTGTTTGCTAATTGATTTGAAGGTGCCGCAGTCTGCATTCCTCAGGTTCACAAGTTCAGAAGAACATGCTCCTCTATCCTCCTCCTCCAGACTCCTATTTCCATCAAAGCAGAGGGCCGGTTTACGCCCAATGAAGAAAGACTCAGCACTTGTGGGGGTGTTGTTCTACCTCTTTGCAGGTGAGTTGACGGCTCTAGGGCCATTGCTGGGAAGCTCTAAAAGTGGTTTGGACCAAATCCGAGGCGCAAATTTTTTAGTGTTTTTGCTGACTTGCTTGCCTTTGAGGTGCTCTTAGGGGGGGTTCTGTCTGTTTGTGGGTGACTTTCCGGTTCTGTCAGCACTGCTGGGACACTCTAATCTTGATTGCATTTGCTTTTCAGGAAATCCGTGGTGGCAAAACGGACTTATGGCCAAGCTACGCAGCGCGTTTGGACCGAAGGCCCAGAAATATTGTAAGTAGGAGATGTTGCTTTTGGCCTGTTTGGGGGTGTTATGCTTTTTGGCGGGTGGGTTGGCGGGTCTTGGGCCATTCCTGGGAAGGTCTAATACCGGGTAGAAGTGGTTGAGACAAAATCCAGGCCGATTTTTTTTGTTGCTATTTCTGACATTTTGCTCAATGTAGCGTTTTCGGGGGCCGGTTTGGGGGGCTTCCTGGTGTTTGTGGGTGGGTTTCGGGGTCTGGGAGCACTGCTGGCTATGGATAGTTTACTTTGCAAGAGGTTTGAAGCAAATCCATGGTGGCAGAGGGGAGTTAGGGCCTAGCTGCAGAGCGAGCGCGGAGTGATTTGGGAAATTTGGGAAAAAATGACTAAGTCCCCATTTTTGTACTTTTGCTCTTTGGCTGTTTGGGGGTCTTCTACTCGTTTTCTCTTAGGTTGACGGCTATGGGGGCATTGTTGGGAAGCTCTAATACCGGATAAAAGTGGTTTGGACAAAATCCGAGGCGCAAATTTTTTAGTGTTTTTGCTGACTTGCTTGCCTTTGAGGTGCTCTTAGGGGGGGTTCCGTCTGTTTGTGGGTGAGTTTCGGGGTCTGTCAGCACTGCTGGGACAGTCTAATCTTGATTGCATTTGCTTTTCAGGAAATCCGTGGTGGCAAAACGGACTTATGGCCAAGCTACGCAGCGCGTTTGGACCGAAGGCCCAGAAACATTGTAAGTAGATGTTTCTTTTGGCCTGATTGGGGGTGTTATGCTTTTTGGCGGGTGGGTTGGCGGGTCTTGGGCCATTCCTGGGAAGGTCTAATACCGGGTAGAAGTGGTTGGGACAAAATCCAGGCCGATTTTCTTTTTGCTATTTCTGACATTTTGCTCAATGTAGCATTTTCGGGGGCCGGTTTGGGGGGCTTCCTGGTGTTTGTGGGTGGGTTTCGGGGTCTGGGAGCACTGCTGGCTATGGATACTTTACTTTGCAAGAGGTTTGAAGCAAATCCATGGTGGAAGAGGGGAGTTAGGGCCTAGCTGCAGAGCGCGCGCGAAGTGATTTGGGAAATTTGGGAAAAAATGACTAAGTCCCCATTTTTGTACTTTTGCTCTTTGGCTGTTTGGGGGTCTTCTACTCGTTTTCTCTTAGGTTGACGGCTCTGGGGGCATTGTTGGGAAGCTCTAATACCGGATAAAAGTGGTTTGGACAAAATCCGAGGCGCAAATTTTTTAGTGTTTTTGCTGACTTGCTTGCCTTTGAGGTGCTCTTAGGGGGGGTTCCGTCTGTTTGTGGGTGAGTTTCGGGGTCTGTCAGCACTGCTGGGACAGTCTAATCTTGATTGCATTTGCTTTTCAGGAAATCCGTGGTGGCAAAACGGACTTATGGCCAAGCTACGCAGCGCGTTTGGACCGAAGGCCCAGAAACATTGTAAGTAGATGTTGCTTTTGGCCTGTTTGGGGGTGTTATGCTTTTTGGCGGGTGGGTTGGCGGGTCTTGGGCCATTCCTGGGAAGGTCTAATACCGGGTAGAAGTGGTTGGGACAAAATCCAGGCCGATTTTTTTTGTTGCTATTTCTGACATTTTGCTCAATGTAGCATTTTCGGGGGCCGGTTTGGGGGGCTTCCTGGTGTTTGTGGGTGGGTTTCGGGGTCTGGGAGCACTGCTGGCTATGGATACTTTACTTTGCAAGAGGTTTGAAGCAAATCCATGGTGGAAGAGGGGAGTTAGGGCCTAGCTGCAGAGCGCGCGCGAAGTGATTTGGGAAATTTGGGAAAAAATGACTAAGTCCCCATTTTTGTACTTTTGCTCTTTGGCTGTTTGGGGGTCTTCTACTCATTTTCTCTTGGGTTGACGGCTCTGGGGCCATTGTTGGGAAGCTCTAATACCGGATAAAAGTGGTTTGTACCAAATCCGAGACGCACATTTTTTAGTGTTTTTGCTGACTTGCTTGCCTTTGAGGTGCTCTTAGGGGGGGTTCCGTCTGTTTGTGGGTGAGTTTCGGGGTCTGTCAGCACTGCTGGGACACTCTAATCTTGATTGCATTTGCTTTTCAGGAAATCCGTGGTGGCGAAAACGGACTTATGGCCAAGCTATGCAGCGCATTTGGACCGAAGGCCCAGAAATATCTTAAGTAGGAGATGTTGCTTTTGGCCTGTTTGGGGGTGTTATGCTTTTTGGCGGGTGGGTTGGCGGGTCTTGGGCCATTCCTGGGAAGGTCTAATACCGGGTAGAAGTGGTTGGGACAAAATCCAGGCTGATTTGTTTTTTGCTATTTCTGACATTTTGCTCAATGTAGCGTTTTCGGGGGCTGGTTTGGGGGGCTTCCTGGTGTTTGTGGGTGGGTTTCGGGGTCTGGGAGCACTGCTGGCTATGGATACTTTACTTTGCAAGAGGTTTGAAGCAAATTCATGGTGGCAGAGGGGAGTTAGGGCCTAGCTGCAGAGCACGTACGGAGTGATCTGGGAAATTTGGGAAAAAATGAATAAGTCCCCATTTTTGTACTTTTGCTCTTTGGCTGTTTGGGGGTCTTCTACTCGTTTTCTCCTGGGTTGACGGCTCTGGGGCCATTGCTGGGAAGCTCTAATACCGGATAAAAGTGGTTTGGACAAAATCCGAGGCGCAAATTTTTTAGTGTTTTTGCTGACTTGCTTGCCTTTGAGGTGCTCTTAGGGGGGGTTCTGTCTGTTTGTGGGTGAGTTTCGGGGTCTGTCAGCACTGCCGGGACACTCTAATCTTGATTGCATTTGCTTTTCAGGAAATCCGTGGTGGCAAAACGGACTTATGGCCAAGCTACGCAGCGCGTTTGGACCGAAGGCCAAGAAATATTGTAAGTAGGAGATGTTGCTTTTGGCCTGTTTGGGGGTGTTGTGCTTTTTGGCGGGTGGGTTGGCGGGTCTTGGGCCATTCCTGGGAAGGTCTAATACTGGGTGGAAGTGGTTGGGACAAAATCCATACCGAAAAGCCTTTTGGCACTTTTTGTAACTTAGGGTTCGTTAGCCCTAGCAGCAGGATTGCATGTGTTTCGGGGTGTTATACATTTTTGCAACTGAGTTCTGGGGTCTTAGAGCACTCGTGAGAATGTGTAATTTTGGTTGCAAGTCATTTGAAGAAAATCCATGGTGGGAAAGGGGGGATTTGGCATAGTTAAAGATAGCCTTTGCCACTATTCTTGACTTAGGGTTCGTTAGGGTTAGCAGTATTTCGATTGCATGTGTTTGGGTGGGGCGGTTTTCGAGTCTTGGAGCGATGCTGGCTATGGATACTTTTGCTTGGTTGCTTGCAAGTGGTTTGAATGCAATCCACGGTGGGTAAGGGGATATTTGGGCCTACTTTTACTTTCAAAGTACGTTTTGTCACCAGTTTTCTGCTAGGCCTCGTTTTTTGCGATTTGATTGGGGGTCTTCTACATTTTTGCGACTGGCTTTAGTAAGGGTCTGGGTGGGAGCACTGCTGGGAAGATCTAATTTTGTTCTAAAACACAGTTTACAGTACACCTAGCTTGAGGGGAAAGATCCGCTACATTAATTTGCCCATACTTATTTATCCTTCAAAAGGTGACTCAGACAGAGTACACACTGTCAAAAATATTGTACTGTCTACTAGGAAAATCAAAGTGTGAGTTTTTGCACTCCACAGCCTACATACCTTATATTTATTTATCAGTGGTGTTGTAATATTATATCACTTCCTGTTTTTCGTTGAATAATTACAGGGGGGTTTCAGTCTGTGCAATGGGGAAAAAAGGATGGAGTCAGGCTTCACATTAGCGAGCCGCAATTCAGCATCCGCCAGGCAGGGAGTGGACAGGGTGTCTTCTGGTCACCAACATTGATGGACGAAGCGTCAGATGGAATGGAGGAGTGCCGCTAATAAGAGGATTTTTTTTCTGCATGCAACTTACTTACCAAATTCAACAGGACAACTACAACAACATACAGATACAGTATCCATTGTGTTTTTCTAGGACTGTGACTGCATTTCTTGGATCTCTCTCTGCTTCTAAATTGATCCTATAACACATAACTTAGTCCACTCCACTATCACATCTGCACCACACATAGTCATTTGTAAGTGCTCCTACGTAATTCGCAAGTCGCAGCACGCCCCAGCCCGTAGAGGACTGGGATGGCCCCAATGATGAAGCATGTCACCAAGGGGCAACCCTGGTGAGTGAGGGGACACCTAGAAAAAGAGCAATTTCTCCTTTTCTATCTACTATACCTTCCAGACCAACCCCATTGAGTGTTGTGAATGGATTTATAGTGACCAGCAAGGCTCTCAGGTATCTGGCAACAGAGACCTTATGTTGAATATAGTTATCAATAATTCCACACACGCCCTGTACTGTCGCATTCTTTCTTCCACAGTTGTCGAAAGTACTACTTACTTTTCACTGACATGTATGCAGTAGTGCATGCACTTTCAAAGATTGATGGATAGGTTTGTACCCAAAGATTTGTTTATGTTCACAATTGTTTGTCCATGCTGTGCTATTTTTTCTTGTCTCCCAAAACCTTTCCCAAAAACCCCCGTACCCATCCATTTTTCAAACCCTAACCCTCTTCCCCCGGGCTGTGTGGTTTTGATTGATGTGTGACTAAATTACAGCAATAAATCCACACACTTGCTGGGGAGGAAAAGGTGATAGCAACAGGCTGGTGAAGAAATCCGAGGATATATTCTTACTCTGCTTGACAAAGACCCATGGCTAATGTCAAAGAACTTCAACCGAATTAGTAGTTATACTTTACCATTTGTAAGGCTACAATGTGGCACTGTTCTAGTGTACGGTCACCTGCTATGTTCTCTATTGTACCGTTGTATTGCTCAGGAGGACAAACCATATTTCATTTTCTTTTTTTTCATAGGCATGCAACTGCCACTGTGTCACACCACTAGTACCACCGCTATGAGGAAATTTTATCCGCCCAGGATCGCCAACCTTATTTGCTGTTTCCCCTGGAGCCAGCCCAAGGTCTAGCCCTACTTTAAAACACAAATTACAGGTAAGATAAGCGTTTGGTGGGAGGGAGTACAATGGAGTATTAGGCGAGATGAGAGACTGACGGTAGTACTACTAAAGTCCTAGGACTCTTGAATTCACTTCACTTACTCTGTGAGAGGCACTTAGTGTTGAAAACATTTGGGCATTTACACTTAAAGGAAGATAATGGAACTAAACTTTCAGGAAAACAAAGTTACTGTTAAACCCCCACCCACCAGGCAAGCAGTAAAAAACAGGTATGCTCAGATAAAGTTTGAAAAAGTATATTTATATCCCTAACAAAATAATCTCCCGCAAGACCCTCCCTAACCCCAACGGTTGTCCTTTAAAAGTCCCAAACCCAACTCCCGATTCCCACCCCCAAAAGTCTCTAAAAAAGGGGCAAGGGACACTATGGGTGGATGCTGTTTACTTTTTGGGCCAGGGCATCATACTCCTGGCGGAGCAAGGCGTGCTCTATGCGGAGCCCCTCCAACACGTTTGTGAAGTGGTGGAGCTCTTGCTGAAGGCGGGACACCCTCAGGTTACTGCGGCGCAGGCGTGCCTTGCAGTTACAATGGCTGTGAGAGGCAGCTGTTGTCCTTGCTGCTCGGCGGTGGCGTTTGGCTTTGGCAGCCCGGCTCAGTCTGGCTGGAGCACTGTGCTGGGTGGCAGCCCGTGGGGGCACGGAGGCCGATGCAGACGAAGTTGTTGTTGTGGACGACTGCACACTTTCGTCGTCCTCCAGGGCCACCAGCCGCCGATATTCTGCAACAGTGGCAGCGATCCTCCGTTGCCGGGCCGCTCTAGCCAGCTCCTTCCTCCTTGTTCGTTTGGAAGGAGCATCTATATGAAGAAAGAAAGACATAGTCTGTAACCAATGCTCTTTAAGATTAACTCAATCATTCAGCAGAAATTTGTGTTGCAGTACAACTAGCAACTTGCAAGCGCATTACATAACTATTGAGGCTAGTATCTATCTAACCTCCCACTTCTTCATCCTTGCTCTAACATTAGTGGGAGTTTAAGGAACAAATTCTACGAGCACTATGGACTTCCATTGGAGTCGACTATGAAAGTACACCAGTCTTATTCTTCTTCTTGTCTCTTGTTTAGGAAAATTGGTACGTTATCTTCAGCAAGCCGGCATAATGCCAGCGCAGTGAACTTGCACCCGAGAAAAAGAGACGCATGCCATGATGAGTGACCTAGACTTGCGTTACTGTACCGGTCCAGTACATGCAGGTGGTGAAGCTCTTACTTTTCTATTACGGGTGGCACTGAGAATACTCTGTTACAAGGGCTACTGCTTAATTAATTTAACTTTCACCCTACAGTGCAAATGAGTACTAGAAATGGAAAATGAAGAAGATAAATAATCTGATTATCTATCACCTCACATGGGATGTTTTTGCTTATATATGGGATGACTTTAGGTGCTTTGCTTTTTATTGAGTGACCAGTGATACATCCACACATGAATGACTGAGTACTACTAAACTTATTAAGAGAGGTAGGGAGTGGCCACCGTAATAACCGGATCTATGCTGTGCTTGCAATACAAACTACTGCTACTATTGATGGTAGTATTTGGACAAAATTACAACTTCTTTTCCTTGCCTTTCCTACACTGGAACGGACGTGCGGGTGCAGTGTTACATGCTCTTCAAAGTTACACTTAGTTCATCCACTGACCGTCTACTCTCTCTAGATCATGGGTACTCACAAACTTTCTCTCAGGGGCTAAATTTACAGTGTAGTTTGTGGCCAAGGGCTGCACTGGTGGGGGCGGAGTCAGAGGGGGCGGGGCTAAAGCAAAACAAAAACTTGTGACCATGAGGTTGCACACAGTTCCCTGCAGCAGATGCCTTCATCCACTGAGCCACCAGACCCAGCATTTACATACATCTCTCTCCCTCCTGCTCTCCCTCCTTCCCTCCCTCTCCATCTCTCTCTTCCTCCTGCCCTCCCTCTCCCTCCCCCTCTGTCATCTCACTGTGTGTGTGTCTGTCTGTGTCAGCCTTCAGCCGGGCTGAGACAGCTTCCTCAACGCGCACACACAGACAGCCACACCAAAGTACTTAACAGGTCTTTAAAAGACCATTAACATATTATTGAGGCTTTGTTTGTTGTAGCGTCCCTGCATCTCCACCCGGACAATCACTGCTTGCCCGGCCCCACAGAGCAGAGGCTTTGTTCTATTTCACCTCTTTGTGGCCCTGCATCTCCACTCTGCTCTGTGGGGGCCGGGGGAGCAGTGATTGTCAGAGTGGAGATGCAGGGGCGCTAACAGGTAAAATACAACAAAGCCTCTGCTCTGTGGGGGCCGGGGGACCAGTGATTGTCTGCAAGGTCTGTGCACCGCCAAGGAAGGCTTGCCGGGCCGCCACCGGCCCGCAGGCCGTACTATCAGTACCCCTGCTCTAGATACACATATGCTATCTAAGAGTCAGATAGTAGCATGATCCAGGTATATTATGGACACATACAGTTTCTGTGTCACCCACCCAGGCTGTTGTCCTTCCACCAATCATTGCTTCATCATTCACCCAGCCATGCATCTCATATTCTTTCCTTCCCAGCCACGTCTTCAATCTCAATAAGTAAGGAATATATAAGAGCTTACCTCTGCCCACCACCGTCTGAACTCTCACAGCCGGCACTGGAACCGCCGCATCCTCCCCTGAGGAATTGCCTTCCGCCTCCGTGTCGAGCACCACCACCTCCGCGTTGGCCCCGCCACCAGATGTTCCACCTACAAAGTACATTTAAGAATGTTAGAATAAACCACTCACTAGTATTTGGTCTAGGAATGAAGAAGACATGTAAAAACAATGTAATTTGTGACTGTGTACTCTAAAGTAAAAAAAAATGTCCCTTTTTCCAGGGAAGGGTGTTGTCTTGCTGCACTTTTTGGCACAACTGATGAAGGCTGGCTTTTTAACACGCACCATTTTTCTCCACACAGACAGAAGATGGACTTCTAACAACAAGATCAAGTTGAAACAAGGTGAGAGCTCGGCTCGACCACAAGAAATGTCTTCAATTAATCGTCAGCACTAACCACTTTTCCAGTCTCAGTTAAACGCTTAGTTTTTTTATTATGACTTCATTTTAATAAATGTGTTTACTTTTAATAAAGCTTTTAAACTTAAATAGACTCTGTGTTTTTTGGTCCAGACTAGAGTAACTGAGCGAAATGTTTTGCAATTTTTGCAAGCATGAGTCCGTGCCTCTGACACTTCTTGACTCTGACTCCGAGTCCATACTCTTGAGCTACGTTGGATAATCATGATTGGGGATCAATCATCGATGAATTCGGGAGGTAAATGACTGTGCCACACTATGTAGTCAGTCAGTAAGGACATTGGGGGTTCAAAGTCTGTTATCACAGAGGTATGTGGAAACTCTAACAGCGCCTATTATAATTGATAAGCAATGCACTATTTATTGTCCATAGTTCTGTTTCTGCAGAAGAATTGTCCCCGCAACAGTAGTGGTATGGATTGTCCTCCTATCCAAACCAAAAGGTAGTATCTTATTCTTTCTTGGTGGTCATGCACATTTTATAGTTGGGAATTTTCAAAGCAGATAGAACACTTCAAAAGACATTATGGACAATCCCAGAGGACTGCACTAAGTTGATAGAGCTATTGCTGACTAGAATGGGAGTTTCGCCAACCGTGCAATCTTAGTTAGCTACACAGACAGACTAATAAGAATAATCTAGTAATACCACAGGGAGTCATAGTAGAGGCAGGATAAGAATTTAGATACAGTCTACAAGAAGATCAAAGACGATTTTGAAAAAATTAAATGAGGAACGCTAGGAAAAGTAGGTACTAGTCTAAAATGAAAACTTACTGGGGCCAGCAAAGGAGCCCTCGCCTGCCCGAACCTGGCCCTGTTCAACAGCATCCGCCTGCTGCTCCTGTGTCCTCCCCTCGCCCCTGGGGGGAGCTGATGTACAACATGAAAGAAAGAACGGAAAACATGGATGATTGTTGCTTGTCAATGTCAACCAAATCAAACATTTCAAAACAACAATAATAAAATATTTCCGCGAAATTATATTGATTAGGGTTAGTTTTCATTGATTTGCGGACCTGCGACTTCGAAAGTCACGTATCTCACTAAACAAAGTACTGAAAGGTTCACCTAGGACTGGCAGGCAGCTGTCCGCAGGCAAGACGCAAAGTGACAGACAAACTCCATTGTGATTTCAGTCAGATCAGTGACAACACTAACAGTTGCCTGCTACATAACCAGTCATTTAAATAGTCAAACTATCAATCCACCGCCACTATTTTTCTTATTGTCAGGGGTACAAAGGAAGGGGCAGATTTAAGCCCCTTGCGGCTCTTTTGCTCCGTTCTTGCGTGACTTTTGTGACGCAGCAGCTAAACAAAAGAGACGCCATGGTGCGGCGTATAATATTATAACAACGTGACGCATTTGGGAGATGCATCCCGTTATAAAGCCCTGCGCCATCCGGGGGCATTCCGGCGCAAGGGAGGGCATTCCTGCGCTGGAACACATCCTAAAAGTGGCTGAGGGAAATCTACAAAATTTCAATCAGTCACCTTTAGGACAATGATGCGTCACACAAACCCTGGCCTGCACCTGCTTGAAGCAGACGTACGGCTTGAACCGGCATTGGGGAGATAGGGTACCCTAGAGCATTGCTGGAGCTGCACCATCGTTGCGACGCAACTCCAGCAGTAAAGCTTCGGTGACGTTTTGGGCCCATGGTGCGCCGCATTGCAAATACGGCGCACCATGTTTGGTGGTGGTAGCGGGCTGCACAATTACTGGCGCATCGCTGCTACTTTGCAGGGATGCGACGGTAATTGCAATTCTGCCCCTTAGGGGCATACTTACTTACGCGTTCTGGCGCATCTCCAGAGATGCACCAGATCAAATGCGTCACGCAAAACTACCCTTGCGACACGGCAGATGCGCCTCATTTACAATGCGGCGCGCCCTGGCGCAAGGGTAGGCACTTGCGTGACTCATCTCGTCACGTAAGAGCGGCCCATCGCTGGAGTCACGTCGCCAACGCAATGCAACTCCAGTAATGCTCAGGGCCACCCAATACTTAACATGCTGTGTCAGCTTCAAGCAGGCATAAGGAATTGAATTGACGTAGCAGCGTCGCAGAAGTGCCTGCGTTAAATCTTGTAGATTTCACGCAGGCACTTTTGCGAGGCGCACAGCCGCAGGACCGCCCACCCTGAATACTAGGAACGCACCCATTGTGGCGCAGGCCTATGGCTTTATGACGTGACGCATCTCCCTAGATGCGTCACGCTGTAAATGACTCGCAGGGATGCACCACGTTTACGCTGCTGTTGCGTCGCGCATGACAACGTAAACGTGGCGCAAGGGGCTTGTAAATGTAATCTGCCCCCTAGTGTCTAGCATTACGCAGTTCTGTAAAGTACACTCATACATAATTGTTACTCAGGCCAATGAGACCACAAAATAGAAAACAAATAAGCATAGTAGCAACACCACTGAGAAGGAGAGTAGTGCACCTGAAATGCACAGAAGATTTTGAAATATAATTTAACTACAATGTAATCGTCAGCAGCATTATTGGCTTGCTCCATGTAAAAAACAAATATTTGCAATACAACAACACAGAGCAGGAGAAAACATAGTAGTGAGTGATGAAATAGCTACTACTACTCACCAAGCCCGGGGATCTCCAAGCCGAGCTGGTCCAGCAGGTCGCGCTCCCTGTCCAGGACGTCCGTCCAGCGGTGGGTGACCTGGCTGTAGGTGCGCTGGACCCCGGAGAGTTGGGACATGGCCCAGCACACCTTCTCCCACCGCTTCCGGCGCTCCCGGATGTTGTAGCCGGCCGCGATCCTGCCGCCTCCCGCGATGGTCCTGGGCAGGCGGCGCTGACGAAGTAGACCAGCGCGCCCACTTCCTCCGGGCTGAAGATCTCCCGTCGCGTCTCCTGCTCCCCCCTCAATCGACCGCATGCTGTCCTGGCACGGGGTCCAGGACTCCTCCTCCCCGCCGCCGCTGCGGCCCTCAAGTGCCTGGGCAGCTTCACGGCGCCTGGCTTCACCATGGTCTGGGCAGGTAAGGTAGGAAGTAGAAAATTAAGAAGGAATAGGATAGGGAAGAAGAAAAGAAAAGAGTTTAAAAAAGTAGTTTAAAAGTAAAGAAAAAAAGCAGAAAAGACAAAAATATACAGCTAGGAAAAGAGAGGGATAGATAAGAAGCAAAATCGTTCAAAAAAAACTGAAAACAAGCAAAGGATGGCAAAGATAGCAAGAGGATTAAACACCATGTCCAGACACAGGAAATGAATGAAAAACAAGATGGCCGCCCGTTCACGAGCGCGAAAGTAAGTTCGCACGAGATTTTCCTCGCGATCTCGTGCGAACTTGTACTCGCAATGCGCTTACTTCGCGAGATTATACATAGCGGGCGGAAAAGGAAATACGTCACGCAAACAAAATGGCCGCGCCCGTACTCGACCTTGGGGTAAATTCGCGTGTTGCGCTGCAAGTGGCTCGCGAATACTGGAAAAAAACTCGCGAAACAACAAGCCGCAAAAACAATATAAAGCTCATTCGCACGAATTGGCGGCTTCCGCGGTCGGTTTCGCAAGACGCCGCGCCTCGTGAATAGCGCGAAAAAAACGAAAAACGATTTTTGCAAAAGCAAAAGCAATGAGCAGGTGCAAAAGGTCAACCTCATGATTTGTAACGATTCCCTGTAGTGCTTCCTGAGGGGGCCCTCCAGAATTCGGTTGCCTGCTTGCAACTATTGTGTGACCCTGCTCTGACCTTAACTGTATGCCACAAAGGTCCTGATTTACAGCTAAGGGAGCAGACAACCAGGTGCCAGGCTGGAACTTCAAATTCAGTGACACATTAATTAGCCCCTAATTCATTATTGTCAGTTGGGGCAGGGCAGGTGTTGTTAATAAACTAACCCCAAATTAATTCATGTCAGTTCAAGCAGGGCAGGTGGGCTTGCTTTTCCCCCTCATCTTCTACAGTGATGATGAACCAGAGGGTGGCATTGATGTAACAGAGGGTGGCATGGGTCAAAGAGAGGGTGGCAGTGGAGAAACAGAGGGTGCTGGGAGGCTGTGATGATGAACCAGACGTAGAAACAACATAGTCGCGACCGTTGCGTGCTGACAAGTAAGTTCGCAATTGCAAACTAGTACCAAATCCTCGCGAACTGGCAGAAACACTTGCGAACACAAAAAAAAAATCTGCAAATTCGCGGGAATTCAGGGATTTTGCGGATTGCGAATTCGCAAATCCGCTAAATTCGCGAACGCCAGATTCGCAAAATTCACCCATGCTTAAAAGCAGTACATGAAGGCAGGGAAATAGATCCTGTGGTAAGTAGGGTAGCAATCGCAAAGAACTACATCTCAGAACTTTTAATTGAAAAGGCGATTGTCAGGGCAAATTCCCAAAAAGAGAAAACGTACGAGTTAAGTGAACGGGTAGGTCATCAATTAGCTGTCAGAACCCGGAAAGAAACATCAAGTACTTTAATAAAAGAAATCATTGATCCCGCAGCCGGCCTGAGAGTAGAATCTTCAGATATTAGAAAAGCTTTTCAGAATTTCTAACAGAATTTATATCATGAAACTGATACTGCGGGCCGCAAACCTGAGTTATATCTGGGTCTAACTATCATAGATCAGTTGGATACAGATGATCGGGATTTACTAGATAACCCCATACAGTGGGAAGAAATCTTATTATCAGTGAACTCTATGCATAATGGTAAGGCGACGGGTTTGGATGGAATACCCACAGAGTTCTATGTAAAGTTTGCGCCACAAATCAGAGGGATTATCTCAGAACTTTTCCAATTCATTGGCCAAGGAGGGAACCCACAGAGGTCATGGTCATTAGCTAAAATAAAAGTTTTTCCAAAGAAAAAGAAAAATCCACAGGAATTGGGATCTTATCGACCAATTACCCTGATAAATGGGGATTCCAAAATCTATTCCAAGCTATTAGCAGCACAGCTTGCACCAATGATCCATAAAATAGTTTCTGAGAGGCAACATGGGTTTGTGCCAGGAAGGTCTACTATTGACCACGTACAAAGAGTTATTTCCCTCTTTGACTACACGGGAACTACAGGAGACCCTATGGCGCTAATCTTGCTAGATGCGGAGAAGGCGTTTGATAGGGTCTCCTGGAAGTTCCTGTGGGAGGCAATGGCAAATTGTGGTATCGGTGAGAAGTTTATAACTGCAATTCAACAGTTGTATATAAACCCTAGGGCCTGTGTCTTGATCAATGGGATGCTGTCAGAAAATGTTATTATTACCACGGGAACAAGACAAGGGTGTCCTTGCTCACCCCTATTATTTGCTATCTATATAGATACATTTATTCGTAGGTTGGAAAATAATGTATTAATCCCTCCTATCCGAGTGCGTGATATGGAAACAAAATGTCTAGGATATGCTGATGACATCGCCATTGTCACAGGGGACCCTATAAATGCTATAAATATGATAGAAGTCGAAGCAGTACTCTTTGGTAAAGCCTCTGGGTATAAATTAAATGCAAGCAAGACACAGATTGTGTTGAATAGTAAGATTATGATGAGTGACTCTAGAGTAACTGAAAAGGCCACCTATTTAGGGGTTAGCATCTGTGCTACTATAGAGCTTATCATCAGTATTAATATAGATCCGCTTATACAACACACCAAAAAAGAACTGACCAGATTGAACAATCTACACCTCACTATTGGTGGTCGAACTAACGTAGTTAAGATGTTGTTTTTACCTAAGTTTTTGTATTTTTTTCAGGCTATTTGTTTAGAATTTTCTCCACAGGTATTTAGAAATATAGATACATTGTTTACTAGGTTCGTTTGGGGATATAATCGACCGCGTAGGGCATTGCAGTGGCTCACTAACTCAAGAGAACGTGGAGGTTGGGCGCTTCCCAACTTCAAGTTATATTATTGGGCTGCAGTATTAAGGTATAGCTTGAGTCTTATAACTGGTAACACAGGAAGCGGCAATATATTAACACCACAAGAACTTATTTTGGGAGAAGGGGCCGCTGGATGCCTATGGCGACATGTTAATGACGGGTATTTTAAAAAAGTCAAATTTAAGACCATCAATAATATTAGCAAAGTTTGGGGGGATGTTAAAAAGCTATTAGGAGTAGGTCGCTATTCTTACTACACTCCAGTGAATCAGAACTCAGATCTGCCAGAGATATTTCATGATAACGATATAAAGAAATGGAAGGATCTGGGGATCACTCAGCTTGGCTGTTTTTTTTCGAATAATGGATTTAAATCATTTGACGAATTAAAACTAGAATTCAATATTCTTAATAAGGACTTCTTTAAATTTCTTCAAGTGAGAGATTTCCTATTGAAGAAAGGGGGTGGCCGAATCAAATTTCAATCGTGTGCATTCATAGGAAACCTAAATAGGGAAATACCCCTATAAATTGGTGAGATTTATGGGGCTCTGAATGCTTTGCTACCAGATGACATGAACAAACACATAGTGGCATGGCAGACTAAACTCGGACTCTCGACCCAAAGTGTGGCATATTCATATGAAATGTCACTTTCATGCCTTATGTCCATTAGGCTTCAAGCACAATACTATAAGACCTTTTTCTCATTGTATTATACTCCATCTAAAATAGCTAAATGGGGAACTGGGAAAGGTACAACCTGCCCACGTTGTGCATTCCCAGCGGCAGATATTATCCACATGTTTGCCTCCTGTGACTTGCTAACTAATTTAATCGCCGAAATATCAGGCTTTCCTACAGAGATAGCTCACCATGAGGTAAACATTACAACAGCAGAAGTCATGCTGGGGGTATCAAACAGCGATAGGCCAAAACAGATACAAGGGTTAATTTTTGTCGCGATGGGGGTGTTCCGGCTGTGTGTTGCATCAGCTTGGCTTGATACGATACCACCATCATATATACAGTGGAGGGCCAGACTGTTGGCGACATGTAGCCTTGAAGTTGCCATCTATAGGAATAAAGGCTATAAGACTCGTAGAAGAGGATTGAAGATATGGGGTCCCCTTCTCGAATGGATCGAAGAGAATGATTAGGGGGAACAATGGGAGATACTTGATATAGTAATATCTTGTTAGACGCAGGAGGTCTTCTTTTATTTTTATTTCTCGTTAATGTATTTCTCTCTCCTCCCCTTCTTTTTGTTTTCTTTTTCTTTTGGATTCCTTTTCTTTTTCTTTTTTCTTTTCTTTTCTTTTCTTTGTATCTATCTCTTTTTTTTTCAGAAAATGATTGAACTGTAATGTGTATCTACTGTAGTGTGGCTCACTGGTTAGAGGCGGCAGACCCGAGAGCAGAGGACGGCCCGGGACCAGTGTTCAATTCCCGGCGCGGCAGGTTTCTGGACCAGGGTCAGCGGACTCGATAATTCTCTCGCCTCGGTGCCCACTCTGATCAGCGATCACACTCGGCAACTCTGGGCATTAGCTTGCCTCATCTTCACTAACGGCCCCACCAGACCGCCGGGGATGCCTGGTCTCACCCTGGAGATACCCATTAAGGGACCATCTCTCAGGGAAGCCAGGAAGGGTTTTGCAGCGGTCAAAGCGCCTTGGGACCCTACGGGTAAGTAGTGCGCTATATAAATGCCAATACATACATACATACATACATACTGATATTTGACTGTATAAATTGCAACCTGGTCTCGCGGGGGCAGGTGGATGGGGGCGTGGGTAAAATGTAAAGCTAATAAAAATGTGTAATAAAGATTGTTAAAATAAAAAAAAAGGAAAAATATGTATACACAGTCATATTCAAGTATGTGAAAAAAACGGCTTTCTACATACTAGTGTGTCAGGTTTCAGGGCTAATTATAGCACAGAAACAGCATTGCTAGAGGTTACAGATCATGTCAATGAGAAGTTGGATCAAGGGGGAAGAGCTAATCTTGTACTGTTAGACCTGTCAGTCACCTTTGACACAGTCCCACACACCAGGCTCCTAGAAAGGATTAAGAAGCTAAGTATTGAGGGCTATGCGTTAAAGTGGCTGACCTCTTTTCTCAAGGATGAAGTTAGGATGTTTGGACCCCACCCTTTACAGCCACCATGCCCAATTTGAAAGTAGGGGTCCGACAGGGTTCTATACTGAGCCCCACAATTTTCAATTTGTATATGTCACCACTAGTATTATTGGCTGAAGCATGCAGGACTAAAATAATCTCATACACTGATGATACCCAGCTGCTTTTTACCTGTGAAAAAAGTGCAGATTTTGAGGGTGGGCAGATTCAATCATGCATGTTAGAACTGGGGGTCTTTAGTTGGCAGAGGTAGGTACCACTGTCCAAATAGGGACCCTTGCTTCTAGTCAGGGTAAGAAGGATACACTCTTTAGATAACCCCTGCTCAACCCCTTGGGAGCTTGGCACGAGCAGTCAGGCTTATCAAAGGCAATGTGCAAATTATTTGTACCAACACTCACAGTAACACAGTGAAAACACCACAAACTGACTCCACAATAGTTTACAAAAATAAAGGTACACCATTCATTCTCAATGCAATTTCATAAGAAGTAAACCAGGCATAAATATCCTCACTCCTATTATATTTCTGTCCCAAAACCTTGGGAATATATACTTTACCCCGTAGCACTGGATGTGCGCTGCCATCTGCTTTGCCTTGATATCCAGTTTCCTCATGCTTAACTCATAAGCCAAAAGCAATATCTTTTCCTCCAAGGCAGGGGCATTTTTGCTCTCCTCCGTCGCCCTTTCTACTTCCAATTGCTTCATTTTCATTCTCATGACTATAGTCTCTTATTATCTTATGGTTGCTGCCAGGCCTTGAGCCTGGATTGCCCACTGGCAATTCATGGGGTTGAAACCCCTCTGTTCCATTTGCATTATTTCCTTCTTGGGCCTCCCACCAGGCCTTCACGATTCTCTGAAACTCATCCTTCCTATAGTTGCTCTTTATGGAGCACTCAAATTTGTGGCAGAATTGCTGAAGCTCTGCAGCTCTGTAGGTATACAAATCCTCAATGGCCCCTCACTAGTCATATCTTTTTTTTGCTCCTTATACAAAGCCCGAGGCAGTAGCTGTGAGTAAAAAAGAAAGTCACACAGAGGCAAGGATAGGATGGGAAGATTATCCTCAGAATGGGCACTTTGGAACATTCCTCTTTCAAAATTGTAGGTCAGGGACACAAGACTGGAGCAACCAAGAAGATGATGGTAGCTGAGAGGTATGGAGATTATTTTAGACACTTGGGGCATCCGCCCGCCATCCTAATGGGGCCCCTGGTTTGCATACCTGTGTGACCCAGGAGTTGGGTTAAGGTACAGGGAACTACTGTATGTGTAACAGTCTTCATCCAGCTCCATTTGGAACATTCCAAACTCAATTGCTTGTTTTTTTTTATTTTACCATTTTCCTTTTCTCAGTCTGTTGATGTTTTATAATGTGCAGTAAGATGGTAGCCTTGACCTTCAAGCTTATTTTTATTTATGTTATGGAACTCCAAGGTAGTGCACATAAAATCTCAAAAAATATACATTCAAATAAAATGAGTTCAGTAGCTAGCGGCCGTCGCCCACTCCTCTACTTCAATGCGGCTAGTCGTCTCTCCAGTAACCTACCCTGTGGTTCCCGGCTGAAGCGAGAAGCGGGAGGATCCAAAATCGCCGCGATCCAAGGCCCCCAGAGGCAAGTGTCACCGCTACCGGTCCTTCCCCGCCGTCGCAGCCTTTCAACCAGAGCGCGGCCGCTGTGGGGGGGGGACCGAGGGGAGCTGGGAACTACATCACCCAAGCTCCCTTGCGGCCCTGCTGAGGGAGAAGACGCGCCAGAAGGCGCTTTAAATAGAACGTCACCCCCGGCGGAGCGGGGGATTTAAACTGTTCACGTTTGTCCTGCAGTAACCTACCCTGTGGTTCCCGGCTGAAGCGAGAAGCGGGAGGATCCAAAATTGTCGGGATCCAAGGCTCCCAGAGGCAAGTGTTGCCGCTACCGGTCCTTTCCTGCCGTCGCAGCCTTTCAACCAGAGCGCGGCCGCTTTGGGGGGGGGGAGGGGCGCTGGGAACTACATCACCCAAGCTCCCTTGCGGCCCTACTGAGGGAGAAGACACGCCAGGAGGCGCTTTAAATAGAACATCACCCCCACATCGCGGGAGCGCCGGGAGAAGCCCGGGCAAAGGGCGGGCCCTCTATGGCCCTCAGAGGCCAGAGGAGGCTAGGCTGGGCCACCCCCTAACGTTTTGTACACAATAAGATAATCTCTTTAACGGGTGAGAGAACATTGCTAATCTACATCCATTTATCGTTAGAGCATGAGGAAGACCATTAAAACTACTAGGATGCCTACCCTATGCTCTAACACCAGGCGGAAGGCAGATACACCCCAGCCCTTACCAACGCTGACAGAAATTGATAAGATGCTAAAACAAACTACAGGGGCAGTAGCCACGGCAATAGTGAACACTGAAAGGAGGCTCTCATTACCACTGGCCATAACCATTCAAGAGTCAGGAGAGGACCTCTCAGTAATAGTAACCGATGTCCAGGATACAAGCTTATGTCTTACCTCCTCCTATGCGGAACTTCCCTGTGCACAAGCACCTGTGGAGACCCCCAGAGGATCTGACAACACCCTGTGAAACCCAAGTCCAGCGCACGTTATTGAAAAGGAAAGACCAAGCAATACTAACCAGAAAAAGTCTAAAGAAACTTGAGGAAACAATAAAAGAAAAGGGAGAAGTCATATGGCGAATCATAACTTAGTGGCTCCAATAGCTAATACTACACCTGGGATACCTTGTTGGGTGGCAAACATGGTAGCCGATATAAAGGCAGACTTAGAAGAATCCATCACTTCCCATATTAAACCCCTGATATCAAAGATTGATAGACTAATATCTACAATAAATAATAGGGGTGTAGGAACATCCAGGCCCGTGTTACAAGAGGGATTACCAGCCCAGGCTGGGCAGGTAAGGGGAATCCCTAATAACACTCACAAGGACAAGACAGTACCAGTCGTCAATTCTTCCACTAATAAACCTAAGAAAGGCACTCAAACTACTACCCCAAAAAACAATAATGCTTTCACATCCCTGACCCCTCTACCACCACCACGCTCCAATTACAAGCAAACCAGGGAAAGGGAAATCCCCCAGTTTCAAATAGCGCAAGGGGCCCTAACAAGATGGTGAGCAATACTACAAACAAAACTCCTCTATCTAAAGATATACCTGAAAAAACAAAAACGGTTCGCTTCCACACAATAAATCTTCCCCCGGAAGCTTTGCCCTTTGTCGTAGTACTGACAGGAGTCCCCCCCCTTAAGGAGGGGAAAAGAGAAACACACTTTGAACTAAAAAACAAATGTGTACAGTGGCTAAGGGCGAATAGGCCTTTACCTCCAAATATCTCTGGTGAGATACTGGCTGTCAGAAGAGGGGAGTGGATAGGGAAAGGCATAAAAACCCTAGCAGGGGACATCATAATGATTAACTTCAGAGACACCGCTGCAGTGAAGTATATATGTAACGCCCAGCTGAGTGGAACAAATACACAAATTTGCCCGCTGCATCTATCATACTTTTACCCAATCAAGCCCCAAAGATATATGCAGACAAATAGGGCCCCCGTGACTCGAGACTATCACTTTGACCTCCATCACAGAGTGCAACAATGGCAATTACCATGGCAGGGTACACCCATCTATGACCCTAGTATCTCACAGTATGCCCATTGGAACAGGTTTTGCTTATTGGACGAAGTGGACTGACTTGAACATGCAGAAATTAGCATAACACAGATGGACATGAGACCATTTGGAGAATGGCCTTTAGGGATAGGTAACATCACTCCCACCACCCCAAAAGAAAATGATAGTGGGAGGGTCAGTAGAGAGAACATTCTTGAACAACAGGGGGAGATAAACCACAAAGAACCTAAGGTGTCAGCTAACTTAGCTATGACGAATGTAGATTGTCCAGCAAAAGAATTGGAAGGACCAAGAACACTGGTGAATCAGGATAGCATCAGAATCGTCTCTTGGAACGTTGCAGGTCTGGCGGCCAAATATGATTGCAAGGAATGGCGACAATACATAAACAAGTTTCAAATTATTTGTTTGTAAGAGACTTGGGCGGTTGACCCAAACCAGTACAGCATGGAGGGGTATAAATGCTTCTCTGTTCCTGCTGTAAGATCATCATCAGGGAGAGCGAATGGAGGATTACTAATATATGTAGCCCTCCTCATACAAGGTGTTTGGTTAAACTATAACTGGGACTCACAAAATATGCAGGCGATAGGCTACCGTGCTAAAGGGACTAATATTTTAGTGTTAAACTGGTACAATGCAGTGGGATTAAACGGCAGAGGAAATGTAATAAAAGAATTAAACACCAGATTAGATGCATTAACATCATTAAATAAGTTAACAAGTATCCCTAGTATAATACTCACAGGAGAATTTAATTGTCACCTCTGTGAGAACCTGAGGCCACTGAACAAGGACTGGTCCCGGTGCACTGTGTTACGTGGACCACACTTTACCCATACCCCAGAGGGCTGGGAAATGGATAAGGTAACCAAAAGACACAATCTGGTCCACACCATGGACCTGATAGAGTTAGACAGCAATGGAGACCCGAACCCAACATTTAAGGGCAGAGGCTGCCACTCATATATAGACTTTGTTATGGTCTCGCCCATACTCAAAAACAGGATTAGTAGTATGGCAATAGAAATTAGTATATTCAGTGACCACAACCCCATGGTCATTGAATTAAAAGGTCTAAATTGCAAGAAACCAGCACGTAGAACAGACACAATAGAAAAGGCGGTGGACCAGGGGAGGAGGCTCAAGTGGGCTAAGACAGATGGGGACAAATTTTAGAAATTTAATAACTGCGGAGCAAAACGCAATAAATATATGCCTTGATTTAAGCATTGAGGGAGGGATGGTGGTTAGTGCATTTGAGGAAATAGCAAACCACGTAGATTGTCTATTAAAAACCTCCAAAGGAAGCAATACAGCACCTGTCTCGCGCTGGGTTGACCAAGATTGCATTAAGGCGCATAATGACCTCAAACATAGCCTGAAGCAGCGCCCTAGAGACAATGCCAAAATAGCCCAATGTAGATCAAAATACAAAAAGGCTTTGAAATCTCGCAAACTAAGTCTACAAACACAAGCCTGGGAGGACCTAAGAGAGGCGGCTGAAAGAGGAGACATGTCGGGCTTCTGGAAAGTCATAAATACACCTTGCTTCCATGAACCCGACAAACCCCAATTAGTAAATGTCATCTTACCAGAACAATGGTACAATCGCTTTCAAAGTCTCCATAACTACACAGGGAAATCCACTCACGATGAAGAACAGAGGCCAAAATTGGCCTCACGATTAGACTTTTCTATGGCAGAAGTGGAATCGGCTATTTTAGGGTTGACTAAGAACAAAGCCCCAGGCCCCGATGGTATACCCCCTGACCTATATGTGAGCAACATAGAGTTGTGGGCGCCCATTCTTACGAGGGTCTTGAACGAGGCAGTTGTGGCAGGGCTGCCACGCTGCTGGTCATCGGCAACTATTGTTCCAATCTACAAAAAAGGGAATCGGGATGACCCACAATGCTACCGCCCAATATCTCTAATTGACGTGACGGCCAAGGTACTGGGTCGTGTTATTTTAAACCGTCTACAAGAATGGGCCGAGGAAAATCAAATTCTCTCAGACATACAATATGGGTGCAGGGAGGGTAGATTTACGACCGATCAGTGCCTGAACTTATATCTTTTGACCGCCAAGTATACCATCGCTAGCAAGGGGGCCATTTATATGGGGTTTATGGACCTTTCTGTGGCCTTCGATCGTGTAAATAGAGAAAAACTATGGGCTTTGATGATAAATATAGGAGTGGAACAGAAATTAGTGGACATCCTCAAAGCCCTTCACTGGAACACTTCAGCCATGGCCCGATATAATCAAGAGGGCAGCAAGACGGATCAATTTTTATGCACGAGTGGAGTGCGTCAGGGCTGTATTTTTATTTTCTTTATATATTAATAATCTGGACAAAGAACTATCTAAACTGAGGGTGGATCCCCCCCAAATAGGACATCGTAAAGTGCCCGTGCTGCTTTACGCGGACGACGCGGTGCTGCTAGCAAGAACACCATTGGGGCTCCAGAAGCTGATTGACGGATTTGTTAACTTTATGGCTACACTCGACCTTTCACCTAACCTGGAAAAATCCTATGTTATGATAGCGGGAGAGACAGCAAACAGGAAATTTGCATACAAAATAGGCTCTCACAAACCAGGCCAGGTCAAGTCTTTCTCCTATTTAGGTGTGTTATTTGATGAACACCTAAATATCCAACCCCTCATGGAAAAGCATGCAGCGAAACTGGTGGCCTCATCGGGGGCTATAATGGGTTATGGGAGAAGACTTGGCAGATGGTCACCAGAACAAGTGCTAAACTTGTATAGGTCAATCTGCTGTGCGAAAGTAACCTACGGCTCAGAAGTATGGGGTTTCTCAAATAAACATATGCATCAGATTCAGTTTGAGGAAAACAAGTTTTTCAAAAGAATCTTGAAAGTGCCACAGAGTACTCCAGCCTATATAACACACGAAGAGTTGGGAGAGCCCTACATTGAGGACCGAATTAAGATCAGACCGCTATTATCTTGGATTAAAATCTGGACTAACCCAGAGGCAGGCCTTACTAGGCAAATAATTAAAGACTGCCTGAAATGAGACAGAGGGGGTCAAATTCCCTGGATAAATTTTGTAAAGGACTCCTTGGATGCAATTGGCTGTAAAAACTTTTTTACAGCACCGGATACCTTATGCACTCAGAACAAGTTAATGGTCAAAAAACTCTTCAAGGATAAGACAGTTACTAATAGGGCTGTTGCTGAAAAGAGTAAATCTACAGTCTTGACCTATTGCTCACTGAAACAGACCCAGGTAATGGAACCATACCTCACAGTGCAGTATAATGCACAGGATAGATTCTACATGACTCGTTTCAGACTTAATATGTTACACCATCTACTCTTTGTCCCCTCTGGTTTCACCCCATCATTGGAGTTGAAGGGTACCTGCGGCTGCGACGATAGATCTACGCAGGATACCCTTCACTTTGTTTTCTTATGCTGTTTTTATTCTGTCCCTAGACATAAGTTTTTAGTGGGGATCCTGAAGGAAGCTAAATTTAGACGAGCGAAAGCAGCATTAATGTTTTTACAGGAAGCCCAGGATGCTCATACACTGTTCTGCACAGTAAGCTTTATCAAGGTGGCATTAAGGTTAAAGAACACTAGAGAAGCAAGAGACTGTATTGCCCTGTAATCAGAGTCTTACTTTTTAGAACCGTTTTTAAATGATTGCAATACATTGTGGCCTTTTTAAATCATTTTTTAAACATGCATCTGTTTTAAATATTTTTAAAAATGTATTTGCTTATGTACTTTTATGGTGTCTTTTTAAGTGCTGAATAAAGATTTAATTGATTGAATTGAGTTCCATTTGTGCACAGATTACAAGGGAACAGCCATGGCAATAGATCCCACAATCAGAATATACAAAATTCTAAACAGTTTCCCAAATAGCAGGAAGCACCAAAAAGTACATAAAGTTACTTTTGTGCCGTTCATACAAGATATGTAAAAAATATATAATGCAAAACATATACAACAACAAGATCAAGATATATAATACATAAAAAGCCAAGATTCCTTCTTAAAAGTCAATAAAAGCCTCAATACAATACAGACTAAGACATCATTAATATAGCTTTAAAAAGCACTTTAAAAAGTTACAAATCATTTCACTCTGGGTTACATAAAGCAACTAGAATACTGCTGGGGCTGAGAGGATAGACAACTGCAAACATATAAGCCTTAACCAATTCCACCAACATAATAAAAGAGCAGGGGAAAGAAATAAGACATGGTTAGGATCTTGAGGACTATTTTGGCCCAAATTAAAAACTGCTGAAGAGCCACACCATGTTGCCAACAGGGGATTTAGTGGGAGCATAACGTGCCTCAAACATATCCAAAAGCGTCTCACTCCAGGTTCCCAAAAATATAGTGCTTCATTTATTAAACAAGAATCAATAGCGGAATGCAAGCACCTTTTTTGTTTTCATACCCCCCAATCCAGATGAAAGACCATGTGGCTTGTTTTAGACTAACTTTTAATTGCTGCATTGTCAGAGTGAAGATCAAAGCGGGATCTAATTGATGCAAATACAGCTAGAACATTTCTATAAATAATGAGTTTTCTTTTGAGCCATTTACAATTTCTTTTCTTATACAAAACCTTAATGAACCATGATAACTCTTTGCTAGGCACATGGCCCGGCGCACATCCCCTTAGAGACCCTGCACAAAAGCACTTCTCAACCCAAATTCTAACCTTGAAGCCGCAACCGAGAGGGCAAACGTCTAAGGACTAAGCCTTCCATTATATTTTTAAAAAAAAGAATTTGCAACATCAATCGATTCCTTAGCATATAATAAAAAGGCAAGGATATTAGTTCGATAGACCTCCAATAAAAGTGCAAAGTGCTTCTCCCAGTGGCCATATAAAGGACACCCAGAAATGTAGTCTTAGAGTTGGATTTTGTCTTATTGTTTTCCATGTGGGCTTTTTCACTTAAATTCCCACACACTATCATCCCCAGTAAAATGTATGATTCCCTACATTTCTAATATTTCATCACTCAAAGACCATACCAAATGTCCATATTTCGGCTTTTTCCTTCCATGGAAACACACAACTTTACTTTTAGATGTGTTAATCTTTATGTAATAAGCTTCTGCAATATGTTGTGATGCCAGCAACCTGAAACGCTCTGGAGCAGAGTCCACGGAGTATGTAACCTTCACAAGCAATGGTAGCACCTGCTGGAGCACCTTGTGGAATCCATCTCAGAGTAACCAAGTCAGCGCTACAATGGAATGTAGATAGCCCTGGAAGTGTGAGTCTTCTGCTGCTACAACACTTATCAATACATCATTATATGTATTTTAGTGCTTTCAATTGACATCCCTAGCTTTGAGCTCATGACTCCTGCACCTCCAAGAGCCATCTGGGCTCATTGAACAGTACTCTGGAGGGTGCTGCCTACTGTCTCCAGCGACCTGAGGTGACATGTCTGTCGGTGTGTTCTGCAGCATTTAGCAGCAGTAAAACAAACATTTGATGCTGTAGAAATAACTATATAAAACCCCAATAAAGCCTGGTTTAAAAAATGAAGCAGCAGTAAATCTCACTAAAGAGGTATCTAGGAGATCTCCATATCTTGGATCAACTTCATTTTTCAATTGTAATCTACTGTGGCCATACCAGAGAGATAAGATATGTTTTGGTGCAGTCATAGTCTTGTACTGGCTGTGTAAAGCTGGGTAGACATACAGAGGAGGGCATGGGTCTAGTTAGTGTGGCTGAGGGGTAGCTAAGCATAAATGAAGCATAGATGGGACAAATTACCTCTTCTGATCGTTGTAGTTCCACACTGCCCCAAATTCCACAACATACATGTGGGTAGAGAGACTGATGCCCTCATCTGAGTGTTAACCCACTGCCACTCAGTTTTACCCCATATCTGTTGATTGCATAACCTAGCCTTAACATCATTCCCTATGGAACCAAATCTGATGCACACAAGTCATCGTGTGACACTGATGGGGAAACAGAAGATGAGGGTGCATGCATGAGTGCTTGCTTGAAGGAAATTCTAGATAGTTTGTAACAATAATTGCTTGAAGGAACATATGGTATCTCCTCCATATACTACACTATCATTAACCACCTGAAACTTCCTAGCATTGCCATTCATGCAAACACTGCCTACAGGAGAAGGCCAAAGGTACTCCATTTAAACTTGAAGTGATGTCCCAGTTCTCAGTATTTGCAGGCAAGCAATCAGCATCATAAAATATATACGGAAAGTCACAACAGGCTTCTAGTCTCCCAGTCAGGATTCTGGCTTTAGAGATGATATTCTATTAATGGGGAAATGTCATCTAGAAGGACTTTAAAATATTTGGTAAACTTATTCCTGACCATAGTATGCACTTATTGCCTTACTTTTACACTTTTGAATAAATGTACTACTTTTGAATATTTGCCATTGTAAGTGAATAGTTCCTCGAAAGTCTACATTTACAAGTCTCCACCTCCTGAAACAGGAAGTGGAGTCAAATTTATGAGTGTAAGCTAATGCAGCCAAAAAGGAGGAGTAGTAAGTCCCGCACCATACATGGGCAACTACTAATACAGCAACAACCTCCCATAGGAGATAATTGAAAATGTCACTTAAAAAGAGCCATATAGGAAATCTTAAATTAAAATCATTTATTTTGACTTGTAAAAAATATTTGTAAATTAAATTGAATGTTAAAAATATACATATTTTGAAAATATTATTTACAGATAAAATGTTTGATACCATTTTTTAATTTGAAATACAATGTCATTTTATTTTTTTTAAATACATTTCAATTGGTTCTATGCATAGCTATTTGCAATTATTGTTGTATAATAAATACAAACATTTTATTTCACAACTTTGTGTACAAAATCTTTACAATGAACTATTTATTTAATTTTAAAAAAATTTAATAATTAAATATGTCATTCCAAATGAATTCAATTGTGCTGTAACAATCTGTATTAATTCTAATGAATATATAACATGAAAAAGATGATAGTTTGTATGCTAATTATTACATGCGATCGGTAGAGTTGTTTAAAAGTAATTTAATTACATTTTAACAAAAATAAAATGACATTCATTTTTTAATTTTAAAAGCTATTCAAATATTTAACATTAAATAAAATATGTGTTATCTTTAGATCATTTTTTAACATTAAATACATGTTTTAGATATTTGTATTTAATGTAACATTAATTGCTATGGGGTAGTATTTTAAGCCCTTATCTTAATTGTTTTCTATGGGACTCATTTTTGGCTCTGATATTTTTAGAAGTACACTTTGTGAATAGTAATATTCTGCTTACTCTTTTCAAGCAGGTATACAACTACACCCTAAGCCCCTATCTAACCTCCGTAACCCTTTCGTACTCCTCCCTAAAACTCACCTATTGTGCAGTTAGTAAACCCCATTTTTCAAGCACTCCCTTGGTCTCCTCAACCATTCTATTAGAAAAGACAGAAGAGGCAGAATGGAGATCTACACTTGTAAGTTTGTGAATAGAATTGTTTTGTACTTTAGCGCTATTATAGTAGTACCACTCAATGTGCTACAAACAAACTTTGCAAACAGGTCGCAGTTATATTTAAAATGAATATTTTCCCAACTCTCAGTATTAGTGTATAAGCAGGAAGAATACATGTGCACTTACTTCTGGCCATTAGGATGTTTACAATCTATGGTAAATATTTTTGTTAACAATATTTTCACAGTTCTTGGCCTATTAGTACATTTTTTAGCACAGATGCAAAACCTTTTTCTGAACTTTCTATAAAAAGTAAACTAAAATTAAAATATGTATTGCATTCCCTTGCTCACTCACCCTACCATTGTCCTTCACTGATACTCTGCTCTGCGCATGCAGGAATGACAAAGGAGAAAATAAAAAAAGTTGTAGTCTACAAGCAATTAACTCACATTTAATTTCTAACCTCAAATCTCAACTACAGTTGTAGTCACCAAACCAAGAATCATCAGAAAATTTGGGCCATTCAAATATGTGCAGTTTCGGTCACTCAGAAGGACATAAAGCATTCATTTCACCTACATAGATTATCTGTTGGCGGATTCTTACTTGTCTTTCCATGAGTATTGCCCCCAGTGTCCACAGACATCTTCAATGCCAGCCAGCAAATGGTCTAATACCTACAAGTGAAACCAGAAAGTTGTAAAGCACTGGGAATCGGTTTCACACCTAACAGTTACAAGTCTCATAGTAACAATGTCACAGCTCTGAAAACTACCATTCAGGCATGTACCTCCTCTGTGTGTTGTGTCATAGATGGCCATACCACCCCCTCTGAATTCACTCGGTCATTGCTGCATCCAGCCTGCTATTTATACAAATACAACCAGTGAATAAAAGTGACAGTTACTTTACATTAACATTTTTACATGTTCTGCTCAGTATTCGGTCGACCAGAAATTTAGATTTTTCACTCAGTATGAAGTGGAACGACAGTCACTCTTTCTTCACAACTTGAGCAAGCATTACAACACCAATAGGACTGGCTTTGTAATTTGAGTACCTTCTCAGTCAATGATGGTTTAAGGCATTCATTTTGATAACATGCTTGCACTCTGTCACTCATCTTAGCTCTCATGTGTCCATTCATCCACCTACTGACTCATTCTTGCATTCATCCACTTACACAAAAACAATGAGCTCACACACAATCTCAACACAATACACAAGGTACATTAAAAGAATAAAAGTAGTAAAAGAACACATGCTGCCACCTACACAGGCAGGCATATCCTTGCAATAACAAAACTGAACATAGCAGTGGGTGGATGTCCCGCAATGGTATTGTATGTGGTGGTTCGTCAGTTTGAAGATCCTGCATGGCTGTCACATTTAAAATGAATGTGATGGCCGTTGTGGACGGTGAAACATCGATACTGTGGGCAATATTATTCCATAATAGCCTCACAGGTGTAAAATGGCATCTGAAAATGAAATCGCTCATACAAAGATATGATTGTAAGAATGTATTTAATCACCAATAGATCTCTATGCACTTGCACAATAGTGTTATCCAACACAACTATTACCTACACCAAGGATCTTACTATCTTGCTATTTTGATGAAAACCCTGCCCTTAAATGATTGAATTGGGGTGAAAACATCTATATATAACATTGTTGGCCGGACATTTAGGGGCATATTAATTAGAATGGTGTTGCAGGGCAGCGCAGCAAGTTACCTTGCTGTGCTAACTTGCATCACAGGGTAAGGTCAGGAATGCACCGTCTTTACCCATTACGTGCATTCCTGTCTTTTCCCCCTGCGTTGGTGTCATTTCAGTAGCCTAGGGCCAATATTGGCTACCTTGCATCATGGTGCAAGGGTGCCTGTGTTACAGCCAGGATAATTTTTGTGCAGGAAGGGGCACCTTACACAACATTAACAATCCATAGAGACATTTTCTTCTTGCTATGTGTACTGTAGATATATATATATATATATATATATAAGCAAAACAATACCCTTTCAGCCTTAGAGTGCCGCAAAAATTATGCAAAAATAGAAGGAAAGAACTCTGAGTTGTTCCCAGGTTTAGGTGGAGAGCAGCTCCAGTAGAGAGCACCCTACACCAGTGACATATGCTTGTCAACCAATTTCTGTTTTCCTAGCAAAGTATGCTAGAATTAGCACAGGGCCATCCATGCTGATCTAGAAAGGTACACAGTATTTTGCCATTCTCATAGCAAAGTCTTTAAGCACAGGGTTAGCATTGTGCCATCCACGCCAAACTATAAACTGACAAAAGCCTTATACCACTGCAAGCACAGTATTACAGCTTTATATTGGTAAAAGACTTATCAAGCTACCCTTAAATGAATAAAAGCAACCCCTGATACGTGCTTTGCTACCATTATAGCTCTTTAGAGATGTTTCGCTTTGACCAGACACAATGAAGTATCCATTATAAGTCAAAACTATACCCTTTCAGACTTAGAGTTCTGCTTAAATTACGCAAAAAAGAAGCAGAAAACTCTGGGTGATGTCCAAGTTTAGGTGGAAAGCAGCTCCTGTTTAGAGCACCTGACAGCATCAGCAACACTCTGAATCTGCTCATCTCAAATGTTTGTTTTTCTAGCAAAGTGTATAAACTAGGATTAGCACTGTTCGATCCACACTGAGCTAGCAAGGGACAAAGTATTTTGCTAGAAAAACAGACATTTGAGGTGGGCTACATGGAAATAGAATGTGGGAATATTGGAAAGTGTAACTTACATGTAATTGGGACTTGATCATAACTAAACATAGCGTAATATATAAGCATATTGGCGACTGTCAATGATGGGTTAACTGAGCATATGAGTGTGTTATACTCTCCTTGTCTACGCAAAACTGTCAGACTTCTGAGGACATAATAAAACTTGCCACAATGAACAAAGTACTGTAAAAACACGGGTTGACCCAATGAGTCGCTGGGACCTGGGTGAATAAGTGATACAAACAATGTGGTCCCAAATACTAAAACGAATAAACCATAAATGAACAGCTTAAATGAATTCAAAGAAATTATAACAACATTGTTTTTATTCACAACGTATACCATAAAAAATTATTCATAAAATACATCAGTAATTGATCACATTTGATGCCCCTAAAGAGAAGGAAAGGGAAGGGTAGTGATTGGATGGTGAAGGGACTGAATGAGTAATAGAACAATGGTCACTATGACCTCAATAAACCAGAACTAATAATTAATTGACAAACTGAAAATCACAATTCATAAATTGATTAAAACAAACTCATGCCTCAGAAGAACAAAATCACAAATGATAAATCAGGAAAGAGGCTGAAGATAGGAAGGAGTGTCAATGTTTCGACCCAAACTGATGCAGGCATGCAGAAACCTTGCTAGAGGGTCTTCATCAGGACAAGGGCGCAAAAGGGGGCAGTGAATCTGACACATTCAAAACGCTGGACTCTGATGAGGGGTCTGGATTCTATAATGGAGGTTGATTAGGATTGATGGTGAAGACAACCGTCGAGAGGTGTCCAGCTTCTTTCAAAAGTTCTCGGGCTGTCACGAGGGTCTAAAATATCGTAGTGAGATGGCCACATAAGTAGGCCAGGAATCGTCTGGAGAGAATCACGGACTTGCACGGATGATTTGAACTCCCGTGGAGAGGTACTTTAGACTCAGTCAAAGAATTCCATCTGTGGCTTAACAGTCAGAACCAGTATCTCAAATTCACCATGGAGGCGCATAAAGAGAGGATTGCCTTTTTGGATTTGTCTATCTATGCCACACCTGCAGGCTTGCAGAGTGAGCTTTATAGGAAACCCATGGCGCGCAATTCTCTGCTCCTCTACGAGAGCTATCATCCTAAGTCCCTACGCCAAAATCTACCCTATGGGCAGTTCCTTCGAGTTCGAAGGAACTGCTCGAAAAAGGAGGACTTTGAAGCACATGCCAGTAACCTGTGCACACAACTGAAAGAAAGACACTATTACCAGTTCATTGATCAAGAGGTCAAGGAAAAGAGCAATGAATAACAACAGAGAAGCCCTCCTTGAACCTCCTACTCCAAAACCACCATTAGAAAGAATCACTTTTGTGAGTAATTTTAATACTAGAAGCAACAGTATTCAAAAAATCGTGAGGCGACACTGGCGCATTCTCAATCATAGTAAGGACAAGATAGCGCAGCCCGTATTTGCGTTTAAACGGGCTAGCAACATTCGGGACCGGTTTGTGCACACACGCCCGAAAGAAACCATGAAGAAAATTGGCGATACCCTGTGGAATCTCCCTCCGGTGGTGGGGCACCACCCATGCGGCACTTGTTCTGTTTGCCCCCAGACAAAACATACAAGTGAGATAGACACTGGTACCAATAGACCATGGGTGCAGTGCACTTTTAGCAACTGCAACAGCAATAACTTAATCTATATGTTGACATGCAGCTGCTCTACTAGATATGTGGGTATGACAACCCTAAAAGTCCGCACGAGAATGTTAGAGCACAAGAGCTCTTTTCGCTGCAAGAAGTCCCACACAAAACTCACAAGACACTTCTTGGAGAAACAACACAATGAGACTGACTTCCAATGGACAGTCTTCGAGAAGCCTTTTATACCTGGACATATAAGTGATGTATCAAGTTACCTTTTCTTAAAGGAACAAAAATGGATTTATAAGCTCCAGACCGATACCATCGGATTGAACGACGATATTCCCTGAACTCTGTTATAGGGATCCATTTGAGGGATCAGTTTACTCTATCATGACCTCAGAATAAGCCACTGCTTCCTATGTACTTAGACATACATTTTACCACCTATTAGAGATGTCATAGATCAATGCGGCGTGGCTTTAGGTTCATTACCGTAGTGAGGACCTAAGTGAAGAGATACAGTGTCATATACCATCATGACTATTAGTGACCTCATTATCATGACATTCTACATTAAAACATTAAAAAAAGGTGTAGATGTACCACAGGAATAGTGGATTCTGTACCACCAGGTTTTACAAGAGGATGCCCCTCTCTTTATTTGGTGCCCTTTGCTGTGGGGATACATATTGAGTGGGCATTTGTACTATGGATGTAAATATTTAGCAATGCCTAAAACCCAATGGGTTCAAATACCGTATTTGTAAGACTGTGAGCCACAGAGCTGGGTTGCTAAACATTGCTAGAAATGTCATTTATAATTAAACCACCACAATGGCCGACATGAGGTCATTGTGGAGCGGTATGGCTCACTGGTTAGAGGCGGCAGACCCGTAAGCAGAGAATGGCCCGGGACCAGGGTTCAATTCCCGACACGGCAGGGTCGTGGACCAGGGTCAAAACGATAATTCTCACCTCGGTGCCTACTCCAACCAGGGAACACACTCGGCAACTCTGGGCATTAAGCTTGCCTCATCTCTACAACGGCCCCCCACGGACGCCGGGGATGCCTGGGTTCACCTTGGAGATACCCAGAAAGGGACCATCTCACAGCGAAAACCAGGACGGGTTCCCCAGCGGTCTTCAGCGCCAGGATACTCCATGGAGTCGCAGTGCGCTTTACAAGTACACCCACATTTACATTTACATTGTGTAGTTCAGAGTATAAGAGATCTCGCGAGTTCTCGACACGAGACAAAGTCCCTTGCATTTGGGAAAGCGATGTCCCTAATGCGAGTGGTTGCGCGACACACCCAGCGTAAATGCCGAGTGCATCACATTATTGGTCACGTTGATTGGATCACTGCCATCGATCGGAGCTGGTTGAACGACCGGAAGCTGTAATAGACCCTCGATCATCACTGCATAATATCACCTAACCAACTACCAAAATGGGGCTGATGACCTCATGCTGTAGTTTAGAGCGCGAATTCCCGCGAGATTTCGAGTGTAAAGTAGTGCGCTTTTAACTTTACAACAAACGGGGTAATAATAATGCTTTCTGGTTATTTGCTACCAATTCAGCAGAGATAAGCACTGGGGGTGGCAAAATAATCGCTCTTGAGAGTAAAGAACTGCCATTTATTGTTGCTATTCTGACAAGTGAGGCGGAGGGTTACAATACCAACAAACCCCAAGTTAAATATTTAAGGAGAGTCCATCTACAGGTCGGTGCAACCCCAAAGATTCAGATGTGAGCTTTGAGGTACCAACGGATAGGTGATTCTATAGCTGATTCATTATATGAGAAGCCACAGGAAGCTCAGTATGGATAACAAAGCCAGAAAAAATGTTGTTGTTGGAGTCTGCAACTCAGTAGTAGTCCCACTATGAATAGATAATTAACCTCTATGAGGATATATTTGTGTTGGAAGTTAGACCTGGGAGTCCAAGGGGCTGGGCACAGATATTTCAGTTACTAGAGTCTCCTCACATGTTGGTCCCTAGATGTAAGGGGATCTAATGGACAGGAATGTTGGGCACTGGAATAGACTGTGTAATTATGCTCTATGGGTGCTCTACTTCTGTTTTACCGCTTATATTTATGTAGTGCGGGGCCTCGTAGAACCTGAGCAGGTCCAGGTGAGGTGAGGTCCATTTCCCTACCATGAAGGGTGAGCATAAATACAATGTTTTCTTGGAAATTGTTTCTGGTGAAACACATTGTATAGGGTATTGACATAGTAAGTTTATAATGACTATGCATTTTCCTCCATAGAATTCGTATTTCCTATCTGACATGTAGGGTTAATGTCATTGGTTGGTACAGGTTGTATCGTACTCAACCCTTTTACATCCTACTTTTTCACTTTAGTGGTGGTGGTGTTTCTTTTGTTTCATCACTACTTAGTGCAACTATTGCAAGAACAGAGGCCCTGACGAATGCCATGGGATAAAATACCCGCTAGGCAGAAACATGTAGGCCCTTTATTAGACAGATATTTGTTGACTGTCCTTTTTTTGCACTGTTCTATGTTTTTAATTAGGAGGTGTGGTTCGTCCGTAGAATAAAGTTAGAAATAGGAGGACACTCCATCCGATTTTAAAGTCACTATTTTTTCTGTTGCACGGTTTCTCACTTTACCATCAAAGATCCGCCATCATTGTTGGTCTGTTTGTATGGGTGGACCAAATCCTTGACCATCAACTAATGGTGCGGCGCTTGAAGTCCCAATGATCAGGGGACTAGCCTGATTTGTACCGGGGTTTGGCCATATGATAGGACTGATCATTGAGTCAATTTGATGGTAACCCTTTGCTATTTGTTTTGGATTTGTCAACCATGTATGAATGATCTGTACCGTGTTGGTTTTTCCTATACATATAGTGTTCACCTTGTTTTGAAATAAGCTGCCTTGATGTGACTTATCCACCCCGAGATTCTGTTAACTCGGATTGGCAGTGCAGCCACATAACTTAGCTGGTAGACCCCCCTGTTTTTTGTGTTATACAATATATTCTGGAGGACAGAGTCGTTAACCCATTGCCCACTACAGAAAGTGATTTTTCCAAATGTATACGATCAATTTCTCGTATTTTTTCTGCTGTTTCAATCTGCATTACTTTCCAAGCTTCGTTGTTCGCAGCATATATACCAGTCGCTATGAAACGTTTTTGACGCTGTTTGCGTGGTCCCATTATGAAATCACACAATTCAGCACCGTCTTTAAGTATAGTCAAGTGTTGCTTAATTTCAGCCAGTGTGGATATCTCTAGCCACTCAAGGCAATGTTTCCCTACACTGTATGTTGTAACTAACCCTGGATGTTGTCTCTGGGAGTATCTAGGGTCTGGTCTGGTTATTTTGAACCCCTGTGTTTTGTTCAGGAATCTATCTTGACAGTTATTCGTGTCTATTGGCCAGATCAACCACTTTTTCCAATCAGGATGTGGTTTGTTTTGGTGTAAAATATGGGATACGTCTATCTCCACATCTGCAGTGCTGTCACTATCAGTTATGGGTTTCGGAATAGACGTTTTTTTTAAGTCTTTTATCATAGCTAGGCCAAGACAAGTAGTTTGTTGAATTGTGTCATTCAAGAATATCATTTGTTCTGGGATCATGCAGGCCATACATAATGCTTCTAGGCCTTGTACTTGCCAATCTTTGGAACCCCAGATCGTTTTTGTTTCAATGGTGTTTTTCCAAATTTTGCAAACCAAATTTAGAAATTTTGTCATAAAATTTTTCGGAATAAATCAGTTTAGTATTTGTCAACATTGTTTTCATTCCTGTTCTACTTAACATTTTAAAATAAAATGTTTCTGGATCACTGTTATTAAACCCTGAGAAGTACTGGAATTTCTCATAAAAATGTTTTCGAACTGCCTTTTGGTGGAGTTGGACAGTGTTCCCATTGGTTATAAGATAAAGCATTTCTAGGCTGAGCACTTTTATGCAAATAGTGATCACCATAATGGTTATAACAGTATAACTCTTCATAATTCGATGAACCCTGTAAGTAATCATGTTCTGTAAATTTTGCTGACATTGCTAAATCTGACATCATATTATTAATGTTTTCAAAGTCCCAATCATCAGAGAATGTACTTGGTGTCACAAAGTCACCTAATGAAACCTTGAACTGATGTAGATATTTCAAGAGTTCAACCGGGCCAAAAATGTCATAATCAGTTCTGTCCCATGCTACCCCACCGGGTATTGGATTGGCTGAGATGTTTACTGATGTCAGTTCTCTTTTCTCGATGTGGGAGGATGTGTGAGGCTGTAGGACCAAGTTGATGTTCTGACTTTCTGTGTCCATTGTACTATATTTTCCATCAATGAATTTTCCCAAACATAGAACCATGATGAGCCAAAGCAGGAGAGTAAGTACACCTAACACAATTTAAAATTCAATCCATGGTGAAATCAGATATGTTTCTTTTAGTTGGTGAAAAAGTTCAATTACTTTGTCTTTGAAAGTGTTTGTTGGAGGCGTTTCTTCATGCTCGCTTCGATCTTCAGAGAAGTCGTCGAAATTGATGAAGTAGCCAGATGCAGTTCTGTCAATTGTTGGAATTTTTTCCTGATTTTCATTTGCTTTTGCATTTTTCTTTGTTTCATTAGCATAGTCAGGGGCTACATCATTGTAGACTGGTGTTTCTTGACGAACTGTTGTAATTTGGGTTTCAAGAGGCACCAGTTCCATGGCATTATTGCATGGTCCTTTGTTACTCACTGCAGATTTATCAAATGTGATTAGTCTCTCAGTATGAGCCTCTTGGATTGTAGCAAATTTCGGTATTCTGCTATTTCTTGGGAGTCCACTTGGCCTACTACTTATTATTGGCCACATGATTGTGGTTTTACCAGGTCGATGGATACAACTCTGTTCTCCTTTTTACCAGCAAGGGGCGGTAGTACAATTGATTTTGTTCCGTTGATAGTTAAGACAGGTACTGCTTTTCTGTACGAAGGCCCAAATTCCTTCTTTACCGCGATCTTTTCTCTGACCAGATCCCCAATCTTTGGAATCCAGACAGGTCTTGCTGGGACAGGTGTTTTTTCTTCAGTGGTTGTCGGCTGTTGTTTCAAGTTTATGTTACTCAGGTTTTTTCTTGTTTCATTTAAGTCCTGTAAAACTGCCAAACGATCTTTGATATCAAAGGATTTTTCTTCTACCACTGAAGTGTGACAATCAAGGTCCTGAATTAGCATTCTAATGCCGAACAATAGTTCATATGGAGTGAGACCTTTTAGAGAATTTCTTGGCAGATTATTAAGACTACGTTGGACACTTGTTAAATGTTTGACCCACCCATCACCCGAACCTAATACCCTCGCCGTTATAGATTGCTTTATGTCCCAGTTTTTTCTTTCCACCACCGCATTTCCCTCAGGATGGAAGGGAGAAGAGTACCGCAATGCGATGCCCATGCTGTTCATGGCCTCTTTGTAAGCTCGAGAGCTAAACGCAGGGCCCTGATCAGAATGTAGCATGCCAATTGCGTATGTGCCGATAAAGACTAGCAAATCTTTTATAATAGTTCTGGCGTCAGCCGAGTGCTGGGGCCACATTTTTAAGTGAATTAAGTCTTTTATTAATTATGGGACGCATTTCTCCGACTGGATTTCTGCGCTATAGATAGCCTCATGCTATCTAATAGTGGTATCAGGGCTACAGGCTGGTTTGGTTCACAACTGCGATCCCTGTTGCAGTCCTTACAATTTTTTGCAAAATAGTAGATATCTACGCTCATTTCCGGCCACCAGTACACTGATTGTAGTGCCATCAGAGATTCTAGGATCTCTTGGTGCCTCAGACCCAAACCCATATGTGCTTCTTGTAGCAAGAAGATTCTCTGGTTCGTGTTTGGAATTACTCTATCCCCCACTCCAGGGATTCGAGCAAACGGAACGGAGTTTGCATCAATTATGTATGTATTACTGAGTGGATAGTTGAGAGGTAATGCTGCATAATCGCCTTTTAATGAGGCTTTTACTGCCAGCATAGTTTCTCCATCTATTTGTTTTTCTGAACGCTTTTCAGTGGCTACGGAAGCCGGTTGAACTGCTTCTGCTGTGGCTGTGTTAGACAATGAATTCCCTGCAACGTGAACGCCATCACGTAGATGACTTATTGCGTGTATCACATGAGTCTTTCGTAGTTCTTTCTTTAAAAGAACTACTTGCTCCCGAAGCCTTTTATGCTTTATTGTGCCACCTTTTGCATCTTTGAAGCCATTTTGAACCCAGTTCTGCAAGTATTCATTATAAGACTGAATGCAGTAATATGAATCGCACACTATTAGTGTGGGGAATTCACAATCGGTATTTTCAAGCGCCATCTTAAATGCTAGTAATTCAGCTCGCTGAGCTGTACAATCTCCTAGAGAATGAGTTTTAGTGACCATTGGTCTAAATTTCCCTTCATGCCAACGACCTTTAACGATCGCGCATGCAGCACTATATGCTTGTTTTCCCCCAACTGCGGGTTGTGCTGATCCGTCTGTATATATTATACAACCGTAATGTTCTAGAGGCAGGATTTCAGTCTGCAGAGGACATTCATATTCATATTGGAGAAATTCTTGTGTTTTTAAATTAGGATCAATTTGTATACTGCGTCTGTTGCAGCAAGAGAATTAACCCATTGTATCCATCTCGGATGTAATGCTTTAGCATTTGGAATGCTTGCTTTTGTTACTGCTTCTAAGGCAGGTACCGGTGTAACGATTATTATTCGTTTACCTTGTGCTAGGACTCTTTCTTTTGCTACAGCAGTTTGAACCGCAGTCAGATTTTTTTCTGTAGAACTGAATTTCATTTCAGCTTGAGTGTACAAATGAGATTTGTAAGCTATAGGTACCGTTTCTCCCTCATTAGAGGTCAGGTATGTGAATCCGCATCTTCCTGGGATGACTCGGATTACAAGATTGCGTATGTTTTCACGAGTTTGTAATTTTGTTTTAGCTAACATGTCTGTTTGCAATGATCTCAAAATCTCTGTGTGTTTCTGAGTCCAATTGTTTGAAATCTGGTCTTATTAATTCATAGAGAGGTTTAACCCTCTCTGCATAGTTTAGAATGTATGTTCTTCCGAAATTCAGGATACCTAGTTTTGATTGTAAATTCTTCAGCGTTTTTGGTGCTTGGAGTACAGCACATTTCTCTAAGAAATTGTCTGCCAGGCTTTTGCCTTCACTTGATAATTCATATCCTAAAAATAGGACAGTTAGATGGGCAATTTGTGACTTTTTAAAGTTGAATTTGTAACCCTCTGACGCGAACCCAAGTATTATGGTGTGCACCCTTTTTAAGTGAGTCTCCAGGTCATCATCTGTGAGATAGATGTCATCGACATATGGTAATGCCTCATCATCATATATTTGTATTGTAGTAACTCTTGCTGAGAATAATCCTGGGCTATTCTTGAATCCCTGTGGGAGTCGGAAAAATTGTTTTTGCGATCCAATTATTGAGAAAGTGGTCAAATACCTGCTTTCAGGGGCAATACTTTGACAGAAGAATCCATTAGAGATATCTAATGTTGTTTTATGTTTTTTTTGCACACAATGTTATTCATTAGTGCTGCACTATATGAGTTTTGTACAGCATATGTTTTACTGCAGGAGTTAAGGTGTCTGTAGTCCAAAACTAGACGATATGAATCGTCTGGCTTGGAGACAGGAAACAAAGGATTGTTCATTTGAGAGGTGCATGTTTCGATCACCCCTTGATATTCAAGTTGATCTAAGATCTCCCTGACTTGCTTTCTAGCTTCTTGTTTAACTGGGTACTGCCTTTTTGCAGTGGGCTGATTTTTTAACTGGATTTTGTGGTGAGGAGAATCCTTATCCCATCCTACATGATTATTGTATAAAGCAGGAGCTTGGGCCACTGCCCATTTTCTTGCCAATTTGTATTTTTTATGAATCGGAATATGATTTGAGAAGGCAGGCATAATCATTTCTTCGCCATGAGGGCACTCCCTGACAAACTCTGGTGGCCAGTCTTTCTCAGCTAACATGATGTCATAGCCTTTAGAAAGTTTTTCCCAAAAGAGACCTTTTATTTTCCTAGTTTTAACTCCCTCTAAAAGTAATGTTATTTCATATAGTTTATGAGGCACAATAACTTGTGTGTATGCAGTTTCCACCTGAATGTATTCATTCGTGTCCACTGTCTCCAGAAGATTCATCAGGATCTTGCGAACTATAGTCACTTCTGCTGCGCTGTCTAGCATTGTCTGCGCCTACTCTCCGTTTTTCAGTTGTGTCCTCAGAATTCTCGGCATGTTTAATTTTAATACTTGCTACCTTCTTTCTGGGAAATTTAAATTTTTTACTTTGATGAGCAGGTTCCTTGTCTTTGGACTTGACGTGCTCTTCCCTGTGTTCTGACCGTCCTCTTCTTTCCAATTTTTGTGAGGAAGATCGAGAAAGAGTGAGTGAGAAGGACAGAGAGGGACGTGTATCAACATCTTGATATCTGTCTGGTTTTCTTATTTTATCCCTATCTCTAAGGTTATATCTTATTTCAGAGGGCTCCCTTTGGGGAGACTTGTCTTCCCGGCCTGGAGATCTCTCTCTACGCTGAGGAGAATTTCCTCTGGGCTGGAAATGTTTTTCCCTGGGAGTGGATTGTTTATTACCATCCCAACTCTTTTTTGGTGTTTTTTAATTATTTTTAATAAATGTTTTTTCAGGATTTTCAGTTAGTTGGGGTTTTACCGGTTTCCACCCAAACTATCTCTTCCTAGCTCTTCATAGGATTTTTCTATGATTCTGGCGAGTTCAAATGGTTGGTCTGCTATATCTGTTTCCTTCAATTTCTGGCGGATCGCCACAGATGCTGCTTCACCTTTTATGTTGGCTAATAATATAGCAGAGACCTGCTTGAAGTCTTTCAGTAATTTCATACCCAGAGTTAAAGCAGGTTCTGGACCGTATTAATTTTGAATCTGTCTTAGTACATCTGGTATGACCGCCATAGACGGGACACCATGTGTTTTTGTGTAGATCGAAGCAAAGACTGTGCCCCAAGTGTCACAGTCCTCCACATGTGGTGCGATCCCCATTGGGAGACAGATAGTCAGAATTCTGTGTTTCTCAGTAGGAGTAGTATCTGGAAAAACTGCCTCTATTTGGGTAATTTTTTGTGCTAACCAGAACGGAATTTGTCCCTGTTTCATGGGTACTTTACCAATACAAGCATGTATGTTCTGTGGTGTGATTTTGTTTGTGTTCCCCTGGTGAGGGGTCTGCTGTGGAATATTGATTGTCGGTTGGACTGTTGAAGTCCGCATGACATATTGGACCAATTGTCTATGTATTTTTAATAAGAGTTTTAGCTGAGCTAAAAGTTCAGGAACTGACATTTTATCAATGTCTGGATGTGGTGTCTAGCTGGCTAGAACCGGCAACGTTGCTCCTGCTCTACCTAGTGGACCGAGCCTGGTGATGTGATTATTGTGTTTTAGGGCGCCATTAAACCAGAGCAGGTGCTCTTGGTAATTTAGTGGGATTTCGATCTCCTCGAAAGGAGTGTATTCTCCCGGAGGTTCCTCTATTTTTTAAAAGTGGAAATCTTTTGTTATAGCCTGTGCTGCTGGAAAATGTATCCATGAATAGAATACCTCTATCTGCCGATATTCATGTGCCCCTACCACGAATATGACTGTACCACCTCTTGGTGTCAGTCCATTTTCTATAAGTTTAGGAGTTATTGTTCTTCTTATATTGGCCGGAATGATTATAACACTCGGGTCATTTTCTTGGAGGGTTGTGTCTTCCTGTAAGAGTCGAGCTGCTAAGGCTTCTCTTTCTTTTTCTTCATTGCTTTCTGACATTTTACTGACTTAAAGTTTTCTGTTGCAGATCGAGTTTCAAGGAAACAAAGATTAGGGGCACAATATTTTGGAACACTGTATCCTTCAACGTTGATCAAACCAAAAACTTAATGCATAGGAATCTCTTCCTACTAGGTTCCGGCGGATTTTAACCTTTCACCCACTCCAGACGTCTATTGGAGTTTTTACGGGAAAAGGGTTCTGTGTGAAAAAGCACGACTGAGTTACTCTAGTGTCTTGCGTTAGATTATCGCCTTACCAAACGTTGGGCGCCATGTAGTGTAGTTCCTATTTTCCCAATAGGCTCTGCGCATTGCAATAACATAAACAGCAGTGTAGACGTAGGACTGAGGTCATCTAGGTCTCTACTGACTATATTAAACTTAATTTAGGTTTGCGCCAGCTAGCTCAGAGGTCACTGGAAACTTTCTTGAATGAATAGGGAGGGATGAACTTCCCTGGCTCAGACAAGAAGGGATTCAGTTTCCGACAACCGCATAAACATGACAACTTTGCTCCCTCAGAATAAGAGTGTATCTCTAGAGTCGTGTGAAAACAATAGGCAGCTATTTCACTCAGTCAACCGTGCATACCTAGTTTCACCAGAGTGCAGATAAATAGAGAGACGGGCATTTTCAATAAAATGTGTTATTTATTGAGCAGTCTTCTTTCTCATGCAAGAGAAATGAATTGCCACAATTGCAATACTTATCATAAAGTAAATTGCGTACTGTAAAAGTAGTATTATGAAATAATACTGTAAACGCATTGATATGGTTTCTTAGCCATATGATACTTTAAAATGGATAAAATATATACATACACAAATACATTGACTAATGTACTCAACTGGTGCTTCTATCTAAGCCTACCCCGGTGTACCTGACCTAAGCCTAATACTCGGGAAGGGATGAGTAAGTAGCAGTTTAAGTTAAGTAGGTTAAGATAGTTTTGACAAGAATCTGCATCAAGAATTCTCTTAATCCCATCCATGCTCATGACGGAACGGTTCCGTCATGAGCATCGGTTGAGCTGTGCTCATGACGGAACCGTTCCGTCATGACCACGCCCGTTTTCATTAGGGCTCAGCACCTGCGTTAAATCGGGACCGCACGGATGTGGTTAAGGGTTTAGTCAGCTCCGTACCGTGGTAATAGAATGTGGGAGGTCTGGTATCTCTTTCCTCAGGACTCGATCTCCCAGCCACCCACAAGAATAGGCTGGAAACACCGGAGCTGGATTTTCTCGGCTGGAGAAAAAGACAGCGTCTCTCTCAGTGCGTCAAACGGGAGGGGCGACTTCCGTGGGCTCTTGCATCAGCTGAGCTCCCGGGCAAGTAGATGGCCGCTCTGCTCCAAACCACTGTGTGTTTGCTTAAGGCAACTGTTGGTATTTTATACCTGGAAGGTGCCGGGTTTGACGTAAGGTTGGACATAAGACGTCACTAAGAACTAACAGTTCTTTCTGGACTTCAGGAGTTCTTGTTCAAATCAAAACAAAAGCAGGGGGGATTTTCCCGGGTTGATGGAGGCTTGCTTTGTTTAAAGAACGCGTTGTGCTTTCTAGGAGTTGATGGGAGTAGCCGTGCTGTGCTTTGGACTGCATGGGCTATTACTGAATATAGATCTGATTCTTATGCCTTTATCAGGATAATATTGATTATAACCTCACAAGGGCATAAATCGGGAATATCGAATTAGGGTCCTAGATATAAACACGACACGAGTCTTTATCGGCACATACGCAGTCGGCACGCTACATTCTGACCAGGGTCCTGCGTTTAGCTCAAAGGCTTACAAGGAGGCCATGGCCGAAATGGGCATTGCATTGCGGTATTCTAGTCCATTCTATCATGAGGGAAATTCGGTTGTGGAGAGAAAAAACCGGGACATAAAGCAATCTATAACAGCTAGGGTATTAGGCTCGGGTGACGGGTGGGTCAAACATCTAATAAGTGTCCAACGTAGTCTAAACAATCAGCCAAGAAGTTCTCCGGGTGGAATCACTCCAAATGACATCTTTTTGGAACTAGAATGATTGTCCAGGACATTGATCGTCACACTTCAGAGGTAGAACAAAAACCTTTTGATATCAAAGACAGTTTCGCTGTTTTGCAGGACTTGAATGAAACAAGGAAAAGTCAAAGCAACACATTGCAGAAGCAAACGACCACTGAAGGGGAATCACCCATCCCAGCAAGACCTGTCTGGATCTAGTCAGAGAAAAAATTGCAGGACAAGAAGGAATTTGGGCCTTCATACAGACAACCAGTACCTATGCTAGCAATCCACGGATCAAGAACAGAGTTCCCCTTGCTGGAAGAATGTAGAACAGGTTTGTATCTATTGACCTGGTAAAACCACATCATGTGGCCAATCATACATAGTAGGCCAAGTGGACTCCAAAGATGTAGCGTAGCAGACGCTACTATCCAAGAGGTTCAAACTGAGAGACTCATCACCTTTGAAGACTCTGCAGTGCAAAAAGAAGGACTATGCAACAAAGCCATGGAACTTGTACCTCCTAAGACCCAAATACCAGTTCATCAAGAAACACCTGTCTACAATGGTATATCATCTGACTATACTAATATGACAAGTGATCAAGTAGCTCCAGTGATTTCAAATAATCCTGATGCAATACCTACAATTGACAGAACTGCCTCTGGCTATTTCATTAACTTTGATAAGTTTTCCAAGGATCCCAGCAAATCTGAAACAACGCCAGTAAAAAGAACTTTTAAAGAGCAAGCAACAGAACTTTTTCATCAACTGAAAAAGACTTATCTGGTTTCACCATGGATTGAAATGTGGATTGTATTGTGTGTACTTTTTCTTCTACTTTGGTTGACCCTTGTATTAACTTTGAGAATGCTGAAGATATAGTAAAAAGGACACAGCAAGTAAGAACATCAACTTACTCATCAAGCCACACAAATCATCTCATTGTGAACAAAGAGACCTGTCATCAGTGAATATCTTAGCCGTTCCTATACTTGGTGGTATAGCTTGGGACAAAACTGATTATGACATATTTGGTTAAGCAGAGCTGTTGAAGATTCCACACCCATTCAAGGTTTCCTTGAGTGACTTTGTTTCATCAAGTACCTTTTCTGATGATTGGAACTTTGAGACTGTTAATATTATGATATCAGACTTAGAAATGTCTGCAAAATTTACAAATCATGAATACTTAGAAGGTTCATCGGATTATGAACAAATGTACTTTTATGATCACTATGGTCATCATTTTTGACATAAATCTGCAAATCATAGAAATGTTTATACTTATAATCAATGGGAACATTGTCCAACACCACCAAAGGGTAGCTCAAAACATTTCATGACAGATTTCCATACTTTTCAGGTTTTATTGTCTCAAATCCAGAAGCATTTTACTTAAAAAATGTTAATAAAACAGGAATGAAAAGTATGTTGACTAATACTAAGTGAATGTATTCTGCTGCCTTTTTTTGTCCAGCTGTCTACATTAGGTTTTGACTTTTGGAGAGACAACATTGAGACAAAAACTGTCTGGGGCACAGAAGTCTGGCAGGTGCAGGGATTATAAGCTTTATTTAGAGCCTGCATCATCCCTGAACAAATATTGTTTTTGAATGACACTGATCAGCAGACATCTTGTCTTGGCCTAGCTAAGATAAAAGATTTTTTTAAAACAACCATACCTACACCTACACCTGATAGTAAGAATACTACAGAGAGGTGGTCGACGTAAACATTTTTTCATTCAAAAACAGAACAGATCCTGATTGGAAAAAATGGTTAATCTGGCCCACAGACACAAACAACTGTCAAAATAGATTCCTGAAAAAAACACAAGGGTTTGCATTCACTAGGCCAGATCCAAGATATGTCCAGAGACAACATCCAGGGATAGTAACAACATACAGTGTAGGACAACTGTGCCTTGAGTGGCTACAAAAGTCCACTCTAGCAGAGGTAAAACAACACTTATCTTTACTCAAAGATGGAGTTGATTTAAGGGACTTGTTACAAGGACCTTTGAAATGGCGTCATAAATGTTTTATATACGCTGGTATATATGCCATTTATAATGAGACTTGGAAAGCAACACAAGCAGATACTGCAGAATGAATACAAGAAATTGATCGTATTAATTTTGAGAAATCTCTCTATTCAGTTGACAATGGGTTAACAACTCTGTCATCCAGAATTTATTTTTTGGACAGCAAAGTATCCTCCTCCATAGACATAATGGAACAGGACATTCTATAATGCTTTTAGGCTGGACGTTACAAAAACTTCATTCTGGCTATGTGCCATGGCATTTAATCAACACCACGTCATTGTTTTCTGAATTTAACCTTACAGATAAAAAAATCACTTTGGCACAAAGAGGAGCAGACTATGCGGTGCTGAGCATTGAGAACTGGAAAGATTACCATTAACTGTTTCTGAAAAGCCAGCAATAGAATGGATAATACACGGAACAATCACTCTGCCTGTCACAATATTCCATTTTAAGTATTGTTTGAAACATATACCAGCAAGCGTAAATGAAAGGTTGGGTAAAGAATACATCAAGACGACCTAGTATTTACCATATACACACAGATGTTGGAGTGGGGGTAAAGAAGTGTTTCTTAGTGGTACAGACCTCAAAAACGCACTGACCAGTACACTTTTATGGCAGGGTATTAACTTACACAGGGCCTGCAATGGTTCTTCAACCAACTTATCCTGCCACCTGCAAGGTTCTCCAGCTGCAGTGATAGATCCAATTTTTAGACAGCTTTCTAATGGAAGGTATATTGTGTTGAATGATCACAGCTGCTGTGGCATGTTGCCAGGAATAGCCTATCTCGTAACTGGGTCAGCCAGGGTCACTTGCTGTATGCAAGTATTGTTTCCTAAAACCAAAACAGACGGGGAGTCGCTGTTCGGACCTTCACTGAACATCTCTTCTATACGAATTGATACTTTAAGCAGAATGAAAGCCATTCTTTTACAAAAAAACTGTGCCATTGAACTCGTCCAAAGAAACGTATGAACTGCAAGTTGCAAAGACTTCAGCAGAGATATATGCCCTTTTATCGACAAACTGCCGTATACATTTCTCAGAAATGTTAGCTCGTATCTTAAACATGTCTGAGACAAGTGGTATTGTACATGTATTTAAGACAGGTTTTTCGGGACTGTTAGCACCTTTTGAAGAAGTCCTCAGCATATTTCTAAACTTCGTGCACTCTGTGTTCGGCGGCCTGCCTCTCATTTTAGGACTAGTAGCAGGAATACTATTTTTGTTCCTTCTGCTCCGATATGGCAAGTCATGTAACCATCGACACCCAGATTACCTTAGAGAACACTCTCCTGGAAATGAAGTGTAGTGAGCGCATGATTCAGATTCTGGGCTTGGCTCGTTTAAGAGATCTAAATACCACATGGTTTCTATCATTCCGACCAAACTGGCAAGATTGCATCTTACCTGTTTTACGATGCCTGCTATGTGGAGAAGAATGCGTGCTAGACATCTGTCTGACACGTTGATACTTTGCTTGGACCAGTAACGGCTCATGCACTGTGTTGTCCCCAGAGGCTACCAATACAGATGATGGCATTCGTTGAGATCTCACAGACGCAGATTGCAGACGGTGAGATACGTGGAGCGACAGGCACACAGGTACCATCTACTTTGCTAATGCAGCTGACGCTGACGGAGATGCTTATCATCTTTGTGCAATCGATCTGCTTAAAGAGGTAGTCCAACTTTCACCTACAATAGTAGACGGATTCTTTACCAGCTTAGAAGATTTGATGTTTTCTCCAAACAATGAGGCTGACTTTTGAAGTTAGCACACAGTGTTCTGTGGGACTCTGTATTTGACCTACACTTTCCAAAACAGACTTCTAACTTTGAAATTCTATTTTTCCATGATTTGACTTTTTCCAAAATTGAACTTTTTTTGCCACAAAGTATTCTGCTTAAAGTAGAACTATTCCTAGATAACAAGAATTCTTTGAATACTTCCAAGAGACAAAATTTTACCTTTGTCCACAAACAAACAAATTATAAATTATGTCATGGAATGGTCTCGACTTTTTTTCTTCTGTATTTAAGAGCCATTTCATAAATGTATTTTAGTGATTCATTCGGAAAGCATTTCCAATGTCATACTATATGCTTTGAATGACACATTGCTTTTAAATGCGTACAGCACAAATGCTCTTTTAGTGTACAACCATTTCAAATGCATTTATATGTATTTTGGGTGGGGTTTTAACACATCATGCTTTAGATATGTTTTATGTGCTTAGAACTTAGTAATGTCGTACATAATAAAGTGGAGTGGGTGTTGTATGGCATTTTAGGATCCAAGCACATTTTCCAGATTCATGCCCCTATATAGGTACAATTCACTTTGCCTTAATATAGGCATAGAAATCATTCCCTTATTTAGACATAACCCATGCAGTCCAAATACAGGCATGGCTACTTCCACCCGTACCAAAACGTCACAACGATTTTTTGGAAAATCAGCTTAAGCAGTCAGGGACCTCCACTTGCCTGAATATTGATTTGTCCAAGAACTACTTTACAAAGAACTACTTTTCCCTTGGGGTTCTTTACTGACATTAATTTGCCTGACTTTACGTCAAACTGGACACCTTCAAGGTATAAATATTCCTTCACTTGCTCTAGCAAGACATGGTGGTTCGGAGCAGTTCGACTATCTACTTGCCCGACGCAGCTCGCTACAGCAAGTGCCAAAGGAAGCCGACCCTCAAGCTGACGCACTGATTGTCCTTTTTCTTGCTGAGAATCCAGCTCCAGTGTTTCTAAGCTCCCCTTGCTGGGTGTTGGGAAATTAAGTCCCAAGACAAGAGATACCAGACCTCCTTCATTCTAAACTAAGGTATGGAGCTGATTAGAACCTAAGAGAAATCTTGGATAGATTCTTGGCAAAGAACACTAAACCTATGCTACACAATACTTACTTCTTCCCTCGTACTAGATTTAGGTTATGTACACTGGGGTAGGCATATTTTAGAAGCACCAGTTGAGTATTTTAGTCAATGTATTTATGTATGTATTTGTATATGGCTTAGAAACCATACAATGCTTTTACAGTATTATTTTATAATATTGTTCTCGCTCGCTATACGCACTACACTTTGAAGCCTGCATTACGATTGTAGCAGTTCACTTTAATTGTTTGAGAAAGAAGACTGTTCAATAAAACCTTTTATTGAAAACGCCCGTCTCTCTATTTCTCTGCACCTCTGTTGAAACAAAGCATGCACGATTGACTGAGTGAAATTCTTATCTATTGTTTCCATGACTCTAGAGATACAATTCTTATTCTTGGGAAACAAAGTTGTCATGTTTATGCGGTTGTCCGAAACTAATCCCTTCTTGTGAATTTGAGATAGTGTCTAGTGACCTCTGAGTTAGCTGGCACTCACTATTAAGTTTAATACATTCGATAGAGACCTAGTCGACCTCAGTCCTACGCCTAATCTATAGGATATATTATTCCAATGCGCAGAGCCTATTGGGAATATAGGAACTACACTACAGATATACTTACTAGTTCTATTTCTAATTTAATCTGCTAGAGTGTCATATTAGATTATTTTGAATACATAATCTGAACTCACCTGTTATATGCAACCTGGGTACAATGGAGCATTCAAGTATGCACTGACTTATTTTAAAGACTTCCCATAGTGTGCTAAGTGGGTCTAAGGTCGAATGATCTGTTAACCTGGAATAAAGAATACGATAATTATGAGTAAGTGGAGATATTGCCAACTGTCAAACATATGCTAGTGCGCCATAATGGTAGCTGGCAATTGTATATTTATTGGGCATATTGGCAACTTTTGAAGACATACTAAATGGTTACAGGGGCAGGACCCTAATTTGTAAAACACGCCTATTGAAAACTGTAATTATGTAATAATTTTCCTGACAATGAGGTAAAGTATGTTGGCAGTTCAAGTGATTATTGCAAATATTTTGTTGCAAGTGAGGTCGCACAGTCACCCTTAAAATGTGGTAAGTCAGAAACTGTGTCATCACGAATAGTCAGAAGTGGTTTGTCACGATGTAAATTGTTTTACCAAGATATAACCCAGAAATAACATATTATCTATAAATATTAACCAATGAGGGGCGCAGGAATGGAGGATTTTCATACATTGTGATATCAGGCCTCATTCATAAAGATTATTCTGAGAGTAAATGTATCGTCCGCATAAAATACTCATGATTTTCCATAAGTATACCACAAATTTCCAAAGATGAGAGCTGTGTGAAACAGGTCCAGTATGACCATCTTGTTGGACAGGAAATGAAAGGATTACAGGAAAAAACATGTGATGAAAGTTTGAGAGGGGCAATTTGTGTGATGGATGATTGTAATGTTTCCCCTCCCCTTACTTACGTCACTAGTCCCATCTCACATGAAAATATCAAATAGGTGAGAACCAGGTAGTGGAATCCTATATCCATGATTTGGTCAACAAAATAATCTCTATTATGAACAATAGTGTTTTTATGTACAGTTTTAGCATAGGCAGTTGGCTACCTGCATTCAGAAAGATATTAGTCCAAATGGGAGTAAGTAGTACAGACATTAGTAAGGCAATGCTGTTTTGTGGATAAGGGCAACACAATATTGATAACTCATTTAGGTGGTGGTGAGAAGGTATTACAATGGGGCTAATGTTGACTATAAGATTTAGCCCAATATATTTCCCCTTTTTATGCAGTAAAACATGCAATGACAACTACAACTTATAATAGGTGGTAACTAAATAATCCAACTTGCACTGTTTCTGAGAGTCACTAATGCACAAGTAGTTCCTATGTTATTGTAATTCTTGATAATTATTGATATTAGTAGGGGAAGTTCAGTCTTTCTGCTGTTTTTCCTGCTGCTAATCTGGACTTCCAAAACACAGGAGGAAGTAGAGAGGTGTTGATAGAATCACCCTCCAATCAGATATGCACAAACAAAAGGATTCTATCAATGTGTGTTCGCTAGAGATTTATTTTTATTTTTATATTGTGGTTCTGTGAATAGTAGGATGATTGACTCTCTCTTAGGGTGGTAAAGATGAGAGCACAATGTGCTTGTTAAAATACCCCTCACACACTAAAAAAATCCAATAGTGTCATGCTTCATCATTGGGGTCTTCCCGTCCCTCTACGGGGCGGGGCGTGCTACGACCTGACGAACTACGCGGGAGCACTAGTGATGTGACAAGGCTATGTGATAGTGCAGGGTGGTAAGTGTCAGTGAAGTGTAGGGACCTAATAATATGTGAGATAAAAGCAAAAGCTAAAAATCCTCTGGCTAGTGGAAAAAAACCAATTTATTCACTTCCCTAGCTGGGGACGTTAAAAAGGGGGTTTTGGGGTAGAGCGATTAGCTACTACCTGGTCAACATGTTTCGTAAGCAGTCCCCTACTGCTTACTCATCAGGACCTTCTAGTGGCCCCTACAAAGAAATAGCTCAGTTGCTAAGTATAGTAAGCCTGTCGTCCTAAAAACTAGCAGTAAAAATCAACTGTTAGTTTTATGCTTCAGGGCATGAGCTGGCCCAGGGGAAGCGTAAAAACTCAAAATTGATGACCTAAATAGGTCTCTGTAAGGAAAAAAGGGGAAAAAAAGAGAGCACAAATTTTACCATTGTAACTGTGATTCATCTATAGACACAACATATAAGTAGCGCCACATGTCCCACGGGTCATTCACATTATGCCCATTTCATAAAGAATGTAATTAAAGCTTTATGGACAGAGTGATGGTTCAATCTGCCATCCCCTGCACGTTCGTTTGTGTTCCGAACATATTATTGCCCCATAAAATTAAGGGCGGATTCATAGTAACACACATGCACATTCATAACTCGATGCACCCATCGGCACACACATAGGGTTAAAAAGAGGAATCCGTTATTTGTTTTTTGTTATTTGATATTACAACCGGTGATATTGCCTTCTAGTTCAATGTCATACCCGATAATCTTTAAAAAACCCATGACGCACACATAGATTGTTATATAGATTGCCATACATACTGCTGAGGACGTTTTGGTGTGCCCCATGAGCTGACAGTCGATAGGTGTGTCAACGCGGTAATCTGGAAGGGGAGAAAACCGCGCCCATAGCGTCAGAACACACACACACATTGCAATGTTATCCCTATCTCTTGGGCCAGGTATTTAGAGACGTCTGGCGGGGTCTAGTACTTACAGTGGCCGCGTAAGGATACTACCTTACTTCTATCCGTCCTGCCGCTCTGAAGAGTGCTCGCGTCTGGAGACCGGTGAGTATTTAAGCATCACTGGGCGCCGGGCACGCATTTGGAGACTAGCGCGCTAACCCAAAATGGCCGCCCCCGATGGAACACGGGGTGTGCAAATAACGGAAGTATTTTTTCCATGTCTATTTCGTTGCCCCTTCGATATTTTAACAGAATCAACAATATTTATAATGATTATAAATCGAAGCCAAGAGGTCCTGCCCGGTGGTTTTATATTAATGGACCCTTATTGCTGATAATGCGAGAGGGCTCGCCCAGGGACCGTTATAGACAAATTGACTGCTGTTAAACGTCCTGAGATGCACAGGGATCCTTCTTGGTGGCATTGATCCTGAATATTTCACAATTTATCTTGAAATTATTTTTATTAGTTTAGTGACCACTGAGTCACATTAACGGCTCCATACCGGGTATCAAGTGATATCACCAAATAGGACTCTGTCATTGGCAGTTAGAGTTTCGTGAAAGCCAGACAATTCTGTCCCCCATGAATCTCTATAGGGTGGATACAGATAGTGTGAGTTGCCCTGGAGTGGGGGTGGGTTTGGGGGTTATGGTTCTTTGGTGTTGGGCGACAGGGAATTAAGATGGTCTACAGCTGACCCCACGGTATTTCATCGTTGAGCCCATGTTTGTTTGACTGAACACGAAAAACCCATCTTTGTTCCTTCTCCAGTAGGTATCTCTCGTGATCAATCTGCTCAATCACTGTCCACGCTATATCCTCAGGTTTGTGCCCACTTTCAAGGAAGTGGTTGGTTAGTTTAGTGCTTGACTTTTTGCACTTGATAGTGCTTTTGTGTTCGCCTATTCTTATTTTTACAGCCCTGCTTGTCATGCCGATATACTCGAGACTGCAAGGGCAGGTGATCATGTAGACGACATTCGAACTGTTACAATTGCTGAAACTTCTCTGCTCCCATGTAGTTCCATTTTTGAAAGTCAGTTTCTTGCTTTTTTTAGTAAGACAGCATACCTTGCAACCACCACAGGGATAGTGTCCTTGTACCATGCTGGAGTTGCCTGATGTCTTAGCCTCCTTGGGTCTAGTATGTACCAGTATGTCTCTAACACTTTGAGCTCTTTTATGAGAGAACATGGGTTTAGGAATATCGAGGCCACCACTGTTCAGAATTTTCCAATTCTTGTTGATGATTTTAGAGACTTGGTCAGAGTTGGTGTTATATGTAGTGATACATATTGGTCTCTGTATATCCACTTTTTTTACTTTCTCTTCGAGTAGGCTCTCTCTGCAGTTGTTCCTGGCTCTTTTATATGCTTGATTGATGATCCTTTTTGGATAGTTCCTCCTTTGTAGCTTCTTTTTTAGATCATTGGATTGAGTTTTGAAATTGTCAATTTCGGTGCAATTCCTGCGGAGACGCAAGAACTGCCCATAGGGAAGATTGTCCCTCAGATGTCTCGGGTGGAAGCTCTGGTACATTAAAAGGCAGTTCTTAGACGTGCTCTTAAAGTGTGTAGTTGTCATAAGTCTGCCAAGTTTTGGAAAGATATTCAAGTCCAGAAATACCAGGTTAGTGTTGGAAGTGACACTGGTGAATTTGAGGAACTCGTCTTGATAATTTAACCACGTGAGGAACTGCTGAGCAGTCCTCTCATCTCCATCCCAGATGATGAGGATATCATCAATGTACCTCTTCCAGGTCAGGATCTTCGATCTGAAGGGGTTGATGGTATTCAGTATTTTTGTTTCCTCAAGGTGGTGAACATAGAGACCAGCTATGCTGGGAGCAAATGTGCTTCCCATGCTGGTCCCATGCTTTTGAAGGTAGAGGGTGCCGTTGTGTTCAAAAAAGTTGTCTTTAAGTGCCAATGAACAGCACTCCATCACCACGTTTCGTGGGGTTTGATACTCCCAGTCATCCGTGAAGAGAACATCCTCAATGATTGCCAGCGTTTCATTGTGGGGCAAGCTGGTGTACAGACTTTCTACATCACAGCTAATTAACAGCTGTGTATTGGGATCAAAAGACACTTCCTCCAGTAGATTTAACACATCCTTGGTATCTCTAAGGTAAGTTGATGTTTTTTGTACCAAGGGTCTCAGAAATGCGTCCGCAAATCTAGAGACTGGTTCAAGGACCGACCCGATCCCCGATACGATAGGTCTTCCTGGGGGATTTTCCAGGTCCTTGTGAATCTTCGGTAAGATGTACAGATAGGGGGTTCTAGGGTTCTTTTGACATAAAAACTCCCCTTCTTTGTTGGTAATCCAGTTATGGGACAGCGCCTCTTCAACCATCATTTTGATTTTGGTAGCTATTCTTTCCGTGGGGTTTGTTGGTAGGATCTCATAGTTCCTTTCATCTTGGAGTAACCTAGCACATTCTCTGTCATATTGTTCTTTGTTCAACAACACAGTGGCACCGCCCTTATCCGCTGGTTTTATGACCACTTCTTTTTTGTTACTCAATTCACGAAGTGCTTGTCGTTCACTATTTGACACATTCTGAAAGATTCTTTTCTGATTGGGGTCAAGGGCTTCAAGATCCTTCATGACAGCCTTCTCGAAAGTTAGAAGTTCGATAGGAAGAGTGTTATTCATAGGCGTGAAGGTGGATCGTGGCCTTAACCCTGTGTCGCCTTGTTCATAGTTGTCTTGTTTGTCTTTGAAAAAGACCTGCAATTTAATTCTCCTTATGAATTCCTGGACCTCTTTACACAAGTGGAACTTGTCCATGTTAGCCGTAGGAACATATCCTAGACCCTTTTCAAGTACACTTAGCTGTGAGGCAGATAGCTCTGTGCCTGTTAGATTTACAACTAAGCTCATTTCTGGTTCTTCGATGCCCCTGTCATACTCCTTGTTGACACTCTCGCGGCCCCTTCTTCTTCGGGTTCCCAGTGTACGGAGTTGCCTCTCCGGTTCCTCCCTTTGTTCTGTCCTCGGCGTGACCCTAAAAAAGGAGCCGAACTTTCAAAATACCCATAATCTTGTTGGTATCCCCATTGCGGGAATGGGCCGTTGGGGTATTGAAAAGATGGTGGGCCATATTGTTGGGGAGGGTACATCATTTGCTGGGGGTAGCTGTTCCATCCCCGCATGCCACGTTGATTGGGTCGTCGGAAGTTTCTTCGTGTGCCCTGGTACCTTGGGCTTTTGTTGCCACTTGAATTGGAGCTGCTTGATCCTGCTTCGGACGAATCATCATTTGAAACATTATCACTTGATGGTTTGTAGTTGTCTTTGATGTAGGGGTAGATCTTTTCTTTGCTCCACCTACTGGTGTCTTTTTTGAGTTTCTCATATTTGCTATCTTTTAGGTTCGTTTCAAAATCATTCAGTGTTTTATTCAGCTCATCCAGATATTTCTTAAGATTGGCTGGGGATTCATAGCTTTTCAGACGTATTTCGATAGCTTGTATTTCTACTTTCAGATCACTCGCTAATCTGCTTGCCGTCTTAATGATCAAGACGATCCAGTCTCGTGTGCATCTCCACGAAATCTTAGACCAATCAATTTTGAAAGTCTTATCCTCCAGAAATATGAATGGTTCATTACGAACCACAAGACCAGCTGGAGCAGTGTTAACCTTAAGGTACTCGGACATGAGTAACCCATGGATGGCAGTTTTAATTTGGGTTCTCCTCAGTTCTTCCAGTTCGTCCCAGTCACTATTCTTAGTGGTGGGGCATCCGGAATTCAACCCTTCAAAGGTTCCTAAGGTAGCCATTAAATTGGAAATCTCATCTTCAGTAAAGGCAAGGCCTAGGTCGGCCATTTTCCTGCCAGAGAAACGGAAACTCCTCTATCCTCCCTATGTGAAAAACCTCGGAGTGCAGAATCACAAAGTGATGTGGGTAGTTGAATCCTTGTTGCCTTCCGCAGCTGCACGCTGCCAGTAATTCCAAAACACAGGAGGAAGTAGAGAGGTGTTGATAGAATCACCCTCCAATCAGATATGCACAAACAAAAGGATTCTATCAATGTGTGTTCGCTAGAGATTTATTTTTATTTTTATATTGTGGTTCTGTGAATAGTAGGATGATTGACTCTCTCTTAGGGTGGTAAAGATGAGAGCACAATGTGCTTGTTAAAATACCCCTCACACACTAAAAAAATCCAATAGTGTCATGCTTCATCATTGGGGTCTTCCCGTCCCTCTACGGGGCGGGGCGTGCTACGACCTGACGAACTACGCAGGAGCACTAGTGATGTGACAAGGCTATGTGATAGTGCAGGGTGGTAAGTGTCAGTGAAGTGTAGGGACCTAATAATATGTGAGATAAAAGCAAAAGCTAAAAATCCTCTGGCTAGTGGAAAAAAACCAATTTATTCACTTCCCTAGCTGGGGATGTTAAAAAGGGGGTTTTGGGGTAGAGCGATTAGCTACTACCTGGTCAACATGTTTCGTAAGCAGTCCCCTACTGCTTACTCATCAGGACCTTCTAGTGGCCCCTACAAAGAAATAGCTCAGTTGCTAAGTATAGTAAGCCTGTCGTCCTAAAAACTAGCAGTAAAAATCAACTGTTAGTTTTATGCTTCAGGGCATGAGCTGGCCCAGGGGAAGCGTAAAAACTCAAAATTGATGACCTAAATAGGTCTCTGTAAGGAAAAAAGGGGAAAAAAAGAGAGCACAAATTTTACCATTGTAACGTTGATTCATCTATAGACACAACATATAAGTAGCGCCACATGTCCCACGGGTCATTCACATTATGCCCATTTCATAAAGAATGTAATTAAAGCTTTATGGACAGAGTGATGGTTCAATCTGCCATCCCCTGCACGTTCGTTTGTGTTCCGAACATATTATTGCCCCATAAAATTAAGGGCGGATTCATAGTAACACACATGCACATTCATAACTCGATGCACCCATCGGCACACACATAGGGTTAAAAAGAGGAATCCGTTATTTGTTTTTTGTTATTTGATATTACAACCGGTGATATTGCCTTCTAGTTCAATGTCATACCCTGCCTGTCCAGATGACCACATTGCAAGGGGCACGGGTTGAAACTGATTCCCCCACGCCGCGCGCTAAAAAGTGCCCTCCACCAACAGTGGCACGGGACTTGCATAGGCTAAGCAAAGGCCAAGGCGGGCCCGTCTTGCGCCCGTCAGTGCTAGGAGAAGACAGGGCAGGGTGACCTCCTTGGCTCTGCGACCTGATTCACCTTGATAGATGTGCTCACGTTTTGTGGCAGACTGCAAGTCCCAGACACCCAGGGCCTCAGGAGGAAGTCCCTGCAGCTTGCCCAGCTGGTTGCCATTATCGCGCTATAAACACAATCAGTGCTCCAGCAGTACAGGTTTCTCCAGCTCACCTTTGTGGCAGACTACAAATCCCACATGGCCAGGGCCCCAGGAGGCGGCCCCTGCAGCCTGCCCAGCTGTTTGCCATCATCGCGCCATAAACATGCTTAGTGCTCCCGTGGTGCGGGATGCATACGGGCCGCACCACGGGCAAAGCCCGGGCCAAGGGTGGGCCCATCATTGACAGGAATAGACAGGGCAGGGCCACCCCATGGCCCTACCATTCAAAATTAACTGTGTATGTTTCGATTGGGTCCTGTAAGTTATCTTAAAATTAACGCTGTTTGTGAGACTGTATCTGTCATTGTTGCTGACTACTTGTTTTCAGTCTATTTATTCTGCTAATTAGGGGCGAATTCCGATATCGGTTGGAAGGGCATCGAATCGGGTTCGGCCTTAGCGGATAGGATTTGGAGGCTGAATTTCCGTCCGATTCGTTCACAGGTCCGGACGTCGAAGTATGATGCAAACTAGTGCAAAATCTCTGTCCGATTCGTTTCCAGGTCCGAACCGCTCCGTACGTCTTGGCCATAAGCTAACTGTGGCGCGCAATGGAAGTGTATCCTGACTGAGCCAGAACGATGCTCAATTCGGACAGCCGGTTCGAGTCAGAGCTTCCGGACCACAATAGCTCCCAGAGATGGGCTTTGGGGGTCCGCATGGGACCCCCTGTTACCCGCAGCCTTACGACTCGGACACAGGAGGAGACCCATGGGTCTCCCCAACACAGGCAGGTATGGTGCGGATGGCACCAATGCGTACCCACTGTCAGGGGCGCACTTGTCCACAACGTACCCATTAAGTCAATGGGAGCCCATGTATGCATTGTACGATCTGCTCCCATTGACTTCTATGGGAGTCCGACTGAACCGAGTCCGACAGCATACGGCTGCATCGTACTCGCTCGGTCAGACTGCAGGAGTCCGGATCGGTTGGAAAACACCCCAGATCTGGCCCGGTCGGAGTACTTTCCAACCAAAATCGGAATAGGCCCCAGAGTTGGCACGATGGGACAAAGAAAGGCGACAAATGATCAGTCCTCCCTAAGGAGATAGTCATCAGGGACCCCTTTATTAACGTTAATGTAATATCTTACCAGGACGATGGGGGCAATTGAGAAACAGATCACAACTGTGGAAGAAATGATACACTCAAGTGGGTTGGGGTAGTAGCATCTAAGAACAGCAAGGAAGCGGCAGTCTTGGCGGCAACAACCAAGACTCCCAAGGTCCATCATTTTTAGAATGGCTGTGTTCAAAATATCTCACAGCTAGTGACCTTGAATGCGCCACACAGCCAGCATTGAAAAGCCCAAGAAATCCCGAGGGCATCCTCAGTGAGATAAACACGAAGAAAAAACACATTATGCACCTTATAATACCACCCATTTCAGCCACAGACTGAAAAGGAAGATCGCAGGGGAAAAAACTGTCCAAAAACCCTCAGACAGAACCCACCAAATTATTTACATACTATAGTGGAAGACCTAGACAGATTTTTACGAGATGCCCTAGACAGTTTAAAGAACAGAGTGGCTTCAATTGAAGAGATGTTAAAAAATTATCTTGGAAGGGTAAGGGTGGTTAGCCAGGACAGCCTAACCAATAAGCAAGGTGGTGTAATAATTAGCCCACTGACTCCCTCCATGGCAGCCAATCAAACCATAGAGCCATATTGTAAGGTGTGTCGAACAAAGGTCTACCCAAAGACCCAAGTAGAAGCCACAACGGCTGCTTCACAACCCATCCAACCTGATATAAGGAGGGACCACTCAAGATTGGGTGAAAGTCTATCCACCCTTAGAATTACTCCTCCTAATAATAAATATTACAACCTATGGCAGAAATAAAATAGGAATTTCCCTGAGTTGGAACGTCTGGACCTCCCGCCAGCAGCCACCCCCTACACAGTAATGTTAGATAATGTACTGAGAATATCAGCCCAGGAAACAGAATGTTGGGATATCTTAAGACAGAGGTCTTCAAACTTTTCCAGGTTGAGCCCCCCCAGCTGAATTTCCCCAGATGTTGGGCCCCCCCACCACCCGACAGAAACCTCGGGAATCCGGCACACCACATGATCGACTGCCACGCGCACACCACGGGCCATATCCGGCAAACAATGCTCAACACAACAAGAGTGCCTAGCAAACTGCAGGCCTGTGAGTGGGTTTGACGAAACGACAGAGGCGTACCAGACAGCTCAAAACACAATCCTCCAAGACAAAATGTGCGCAAATTCACCCCACTAGGATGCCCTGCCTTACACAGGACACAGATCAACAACAACACCACCAACATGAATGTGACGGGTGTGCCGGTGCCCAGCCACACCTAGACTCTCAATCTGTGGGTGAATCCCTGCCACTGACATCCTCAGGCTGTGCTCCACATCCAGTTCTAAATGGTACCTAGTCTTCAACACCGCAAGTGCTGAGAACCCAATCTCACAAACTCCCCAACAAATAAACAAATACATTGTAGGATGTAAAGCACCATGCACAAGTGAACCAAAGGGAGGACCACCGTGATGAACCCACTATAGGGAACACACCATGGGTGCTTCACCAAGCGGAATCCAAAACATGGAACCCGACATTGCCCATGGGGGCCCCGCATTCAAGTAGCAGCTGGACGTCACGCAAAATGTCACACGCATGATGCATAGATCCCACACATGAGCACACATAGAATACACAACAGTAACACATAGGCAAGGGAGCAGCCAAACAATTCAAATACCTTCCACTCTGAACCACAGCTCTCATGGCACCAAGAAAGCAAAGGAAGTCATCACAACCCTCCCCATCCATCATGTACACCTTGTCATCCACCAACTCCCCCACCATTCATTCCGTCCCTCCATCTGAGCCCCATCCACATCCAAACCCCTTCAACCACTTGCAAACCCATCCACCTTCCATCCCTCCATCCATCATCTCACCCATCCATCCCTCCATCCACCCCCTCACCCATTCATCCATCATCCATCCATCCCTTCACCCAATCTATCCCCTCACCAATCCATCCACTCTTCCACCCATCCATCCACCCACTCATCCATCCAACCATTCGCCCAAGCTATCCTCCCACTCATCCATCCACTCCTTCACTCATCCATCCACTCCTCCACTCATCCATCCACTCTTCCACCCATCCATCCACTCCTCCACCTATCCATCCATCCATCCACTCATCCATCCAACCACCCACCCTCTCACCCATCCAGCCATCCCCCCACCCACTCATCCATCCACCCAGTCACTCATCCGTCCACCCACTCAACCCCCACTCATCCATCCACCCATCCATCCCGCTCTCCACCCTCCCCCCACTCATGCATGCACTCTCTGACCCATCCATCTCCATGCTCCTCCCCTCACCCATCCATGCACACACCTGCCCATCCACTCTGCCAATCATTCATCCATGTGATCACTCATCCATCCATCCATCCTCCCCCTCTCTCTCCATTCCCCCCTCACCCAGCCACCCATCCCTCCATCCACCCTTCACCCATCCACCCACTCATCCATCCACTCATCCACTCATGAATCCATCCATTGACCACTCATCCACCCCTTCACTCCTCCATCCATCCCCCCGTCCATCCATCCTCCTCAATCACCCATCCATCCCCACATCCACCCCTTCACTCATCCATCCATTCATTCATCCCTTCACCCATCAATACATCAATCCATCACCTCTCTCATCCATCCACCCACTGACTCGTCCACCATCCACCCCCCATCGATCCATCCACCATTTCACTGATCCATCCACCCCTCCACCCATCCATCTACCCTTCCAACCATACACACATCTATCCACTCCCATCCATCCCTCCACTCATGCATCCATCCTCTCTCCCACCATCCATTCACCCCTTCACTCACCATCGATCCCCTCACTCATCCATCCACCCCCACCCATACATCCACCACTCCACCCTCACACCTTTTATGATTCAAATTCGAATCTGCAGACCAACATCCCTGAACACCGACACTTCGGTGCCCACACAAAGATCCTCATGAGTTGAGGACTACAGACCGGAGCCCACTGTCCCGATTCATGGCCCAAACCCGGATTGCAATCTCTCCCTCCCTTCCCAAAATAACTGAAGGACCCCCGCCCCCCCCAACTCCCCCTCACTCCCACCCCCCTTGAAAGGCTGGGGCCCTGGACCAGAGCCCACCCTGCCCGTGCCTCAAAACCTCTGCGAAACCTTCTCTCCCTTCTGGGAAGAGCTAACTCTCCCAGGAAGGGGTTAATTCACAGAGCTGACAGCTTCAGCTGCAGTGGGAGGCAAGGGGTTTCCTCTGCTAAAACTGAAAGCATGTCTGTTTGTTTGCTTTCGTTTTTAGCAGAGGAGACCCCTGCCTCGCACCGCAGCCGAAGCCGTCGACTCCGTGAATTGGCACCCTCCTGGGAGAATCACCCAGACAAAGAAACAGGCACAAGGGGAAGATCTAAGTGGAGCCCGCGCCCCCCCTGGGATGGCACCGCGCCCCCCAGGGGGGCGCGCCCCACAGATTGAAGAACCCTGTCTTAAGAAATAAAGCCCTCCAATGGATGGGCACGAAAAGGGGGATTAACTCAGGTACTTTTTTTAGACTTCAATATGGTCAGAAGAGTTGGATGGATTAGGAAAGAACGTAAAATCTTGCATTGTGATTGTGTGTGGTATTGTCATTTAAATCGCTGCACCTGGTAGAACACATAATCAGAAGAGCGGGCAGTCAGATGATCACCAATAATGATATTAATCTATTGCCATTGGGTTATTTCTATCAGCCACCGACTAACATAAGATCAAGACCAAGAATTAATCATGGGGATCCAATTGAATACGCACACTATGCATATAACATCCCTGTAAATAATCAGTTTGATAGCCTCCGAACATTAGATGAGGTAGATTGACTGAAACCAACAGACACAGGTGGAGTACCAGGTAATGTTCAGATCTTACGCATAGCCCCAGAATAATCAGAGCTCATTTTCAAGACAGTAAAAATTCCAGTTAAAGAATTAACAGTAGACACTCAACTACCAACTTCATCCCCCCATAACATGGTCCCTGATATCTTAATGATTAATCCTATTGTGAGGTCAGATGGAGTAATTGGTCTAAACCCAGATATTTTACTCACAACCACTCCCCAAGGGTTAATTAAGGTAACTCCAAAGGTCATAATAACAGAGATGACCAATGTAGTGTATTATTCAGATCACTGACAGAATATCGACAGTCAGATTATCAAAGTACAAAAATATTGACGCAAAAATATTGATGTCCAGGATATCGAAGTCCTATCTATATAAGGGTAAGTACAAAAATAGCTACGAAAAAAATATTGTTGTTAAAAATAACATTGTTAAAAATATCGGGTTTTTTATGTTTAAATAATAATGTAAAATAAAGTAAATAATGCATATAATTTTATTAAATATAGTTTAAATTATTAAAAAATGTTTAAAATTATAAGTAATGCATATAATGTAAAAATTAATTAAACATATATATGGATAAAATATAATATATATGCTTAATTAATATTATTTATAAATAATGATTTTATTTACCTAAATTGTTAAAAAACATATTAAAAATTATTAATCTAATATATACACACACACCAATAACATACATTAAAAAAACATATATAACAAATTAAAATATAATTTAAAAAAACTTTGTAAAATAAATTTTACACTACATTTACTAAAACAGTAGAGAAAATATTGTATAGCAGAGGGGATAAAATTACTATTCCTACTCCAGAGAGTGCAACAGTAGGGAAAGTGTTGGGTAGCGTAGGGGTAAAAATTACTATTCCCAATCCAGAGAGTGCAACAGTAGGGAAAGTGTTGGATAGCGAAGGGGTAAAAATTACTATTGCCACTCGAGTGAGTGCAAAAGTAGGGAAAGTGTTGGATAGCATAGGGGTAAAAAGTACTATTTCCACTCCAGGGAGTACAACAGTAGCGAAAGTGTTGGATAGCGTAGGGGTAAAAATTACTATTCCCACTCCAGTGAATGCAAGAGTAGGGAAAGTATTGGATAGCGGAGATGTACACATTACTATTCCCACTCCAGAGAGTGCAAGAGTAGGGAAAGAGTTGAATAGCGTAGAGGTAACATTTACTATTTCCACTCCAGTTTGTGCAACAGTATGGAATGTGTTGGATAACGTAGGGGTAAAATGACTGATCCCACTCCAGAGAGTGCAATGGTAGTGAAAGTGTTGATTAGCGTAGGGGTAAAAATTAATATTTCCAATCCAGAGAGTGCAACAGTAGGGAAAGTGTTGGATAGCAGAGGTTTAAAATGTACATACTTATCAATTAAATAATTATTACAATTAAATAACCAATTCTTAATTAATTCATAATAAAATAATTATAAATACTAATAAATACATATTAATAATTACTTTAGTAAAATTAAATTACTTCCCACTCTATTGCACTATAAACCCAAATAACGCTCTTAAAAAAATAACACAATTAATATAATAATCTATTAATTATTTTATATAAATTAATAACCAATGTGTCAATTAATTAATAATAAATTCATTATAAATAATAATAAATAAAAATTAATACTTATGTTTTATAATTACATTACTTTCCACCCTATACCCCTACAACCCCACAACCCACTCCTAAAAAAATAACACAATTAATATAATTCTCTATTAATTAATGTTAATTAATAACCAATTAAAAAAGAATTAATCATACATTAATTATAAATAATAATAAATAAACATTAATAATTATTTGTTTTCTAATTAAAAGACTTCCCACCCTATTCCCCTATAAACCCACAACCCACTCCAGAACAAAAATACGCAAAAAATACTTTTCATTAAAGTAATTACTGCTAAAAATTTAACACATACATTCAAAAAAGACACTTGTACCAAAAAATTACATCACATACTTTTAACACACATACTAAAATACAGAACACTAATATAAATATCGATATTATGAACAACAATATTTTTCCATATGAAATTACTGTCTTCGATATTTAAAAAAACGATATTGCTTACCTTACTGTCGATATTCTGTACAACAATATACTTGCTGTCAATATTCTCGTATCTCGATATTTTAAACTCGATATTGTTGTAGTTCAAAATAAACAACTCGATATTCTGTCTGTACACCGTATTATTCTGGAATGTTGCAGGTTTATGGAAAAAAGCAATAAACCCCCTCTGGTTGGACTCTGTAGAGAAATGTAATATTCTGTGCTTTCAGGAGACCTGGGCAGAGGAACCTATGCACATCAGTGGGTACAAGACCTGTCACACCGCAGCAATACCCTCGGCACATCGGAGAGCTACGGGAGGGCTAACCACGTATGTGTCAGACTATATGAATGTGAAATATCACTATAAAACTGTGATACATTTTTATGATAATGCTCTGCCAGACCAGATCCTTCAGATTGATTCTTTGCATGACTGACTATGTGTGTGAGTAACTCCATGGATGAGTGGCAGTGTGTGAGTGTCTGTATAGGTGTATGAGTGCATATGATAGTGTTGTATTAATGAGTGACTGTATGTATGAGTGATTCTATGGGTGAATGAATGAATGTGTGTGTAGACCTAGGAATCAGTGAGTGTGTATGTAGTAACTGGTATTGGTGTGTCAATGGTTTCAAGAATGGTAGTCTGTCTTTAACACTGGGTGTATCAAAGGTTATATTAGAGTGTGAGGAGGTGCATCGTATTATCACATGAATGATATCATCAGTGATGTGATCAGTGATGTCAAATGAGATGTCATCAGTGATGTCATTTGAGATGTCACCAGTGATGTCATCAGTGATGTCACTGACCATGTCATGAATGATGTAATATGTGACATCATCAGCAGTGGATTGCGGGTGCGAGAAATATAGTTAGTACAACAAACTATATAGGAGAAATTTCAATGGCTTTTTAAATGCTAATTCCTAACTATATATAAGGCCTGAAACCTAGGGTTTTTAAGTGAATTTGCAAGGTTTTTAAAATGCTAATTCCTAACTATATAAGTCCTGATTCCTATGGGTTTTTAAGTATATATATATATATATATATATATATATATATATTTATATATATATATATATATATATATTATATATATATATATATATATATATATATATATATATATATATATATATATGTGTGTGTGTGTGTGTGTATATATATACATATATATATTAAAAATAAAATTATATGTTTATATGTTTTTTTATACATTATTATTTATTAATTTTAAGGTTATTTAAATATTTTTAAGTATGTTTTAGGTAATTAGATGTATTATTTCATTGATTTTAAATTACTTTTAAGACATTTAATAAAATTCGATATTTTGACTAACTATATTTTTTACAACTATATTTTTGATTCAATATTTTTGTACTTATCTGTTTGGAGATAGGGATTCGATATTTTTGCATTTTATATTTTGTCCACTATATTTTGGTAGGTCGATATTTTGGCATTCTATATTCTGTCAGTGATCCTTCCCATCATGCTGAATCAACTTAGATGAGGGTCGAAATTCACTATGCCTTGCCCCTGGGGTGGATGGGATAATGTAATCATTTATGTGATTGCAATAACTTCATGGCCTAACTGGTACATGAATAACCTAGTGAGTTTATTTTTTTCACATAAACAAAAAGAAACACATAAACAAAAGAAACATACGCAGGCTGCACAAAATGGTGGTAGTTAGCTTACCCACCACATGGCCAGTGAAGGAGGTATGGAAAAAGACAAACTGGCCACTGTTGTGTCGGGCACAGACTGGACAGTGCCGACACATGAAGGGCAGTGAAGGATGCAGGGGCAATGGGGCCTACTACTAAATAATCACAGGAGACCAAGTTGCGATATAGTGTGGGTGTCGTCTCCGTCGCCAACTGGCCGGCGTGAGCACGCCCCCTTATTTATTAACTATGGGTCATGTGACCTGTGCGTCGTTACGTGGTACTGACGTCACCTATCGCGACATTACATTCCTTCCCAACAAGGTTTTAAACCAATATGACTTTCAAAGCGTTGATAGATATCAAACAGCTTGCAATTATTAAACTCAACATCATCCGCACCATGTGGTGACGGGTGCTCAGCATACAAGCAAATACTCATGGAACAGTCTTACGTGATATAGTCCTTTAGTCTGGACGATGGCTCAGGGTTTCTTCGCAGTGATATTGAGACAGACCTCGACCACAGGGAGGAGGACTGGATACATCAGGGATCATCTCAGACTGGCAATCATCCAGCAGACTTGGATCACTGGCACCTTTGTCTTCATCAGTGCCACCGGCTGCTTCAGCTTCCTACACACTCAGATTTTCAGGGGCATCGCTGACAGGCGTGGGGATCCTGACATCTTGGCCGCTATGCTCCAGTCCGGAGGCCGCAGCAGCAGCAGGGGTGACCGGAGTCATTAGTTCAGCATGGAAGAGTTTGAAATGAGACACGTTGCGGGATACTGTTTCCCATCCACGAGTGGCAATAACTCTGGTGCCTTTTATCTTCACCACAGTCCAAAGTGACTTCTCGTAGGGCAACTGAAACTTGCCAGCATGGTAGCGATTTCGCAGCAAGACTAGGTCTCCTTCCGTGATCCTGCTTCTTTGGCACACCTTCTGAGACTCACATGGGCGTGGGCTTTCTTCCATCGAGCATCAATCAGCGGGGTGTTCGGACCATTTGGCTGCAAGCGATGATGATGGGGTATGGTATCGGTGACGACCCGACCCGATGTTGCAACTTCAAGACTATAACTGTCGCGTGGAATATCAACCCGGGTTGGTATTCCACGTGACAGTTATAGTCTTGAAGTTGCAACATCCACTTCTCAATTCGCGGCAGAGGTTTTGTGGAGGTTCCTGCAAATAGGGCCACTAGGGGCTTGTGATTGGTTGTGACCGCAAACGGTTTCCCATAAACGCATAAGTGAAAATGGCGGCACCCCCAATGGTGAGGAATCTACTTGCAAAAGCCACTGGGGCCCAGTCTCACTCTTGTCGTTGTTTCTGTAGGAGAACGGCGCCAAGGCCCACCGGGCCTGCATCCACAGCGATTTGGGTCATTTTCTCTGGGTCAAAGAAAACCAGTGTAGTGGCTTCCGAGAGAGCATTCTTTATATCCTTGAAGGCCTTTTCCTGAGCCGGGCTCCATTTCCAAGGGACTGAGTCTTTAGTCAGTTCCCTTAGTGGTAGCGTGAGGCTGGTTAGATCCTTGGTGAATCGCCCGCAATAGTTGACCATTCCTAAAAAACTGAGAACTTCAGTCACACTGGCATGGGCAATCACACTCTTGATGTCCCGCACCTTGTCAGGGTCTGGGTAGACCCCCTCTGTGGAAAAGGTGTACCCAAATAACTGAAAATTGGTCCTTAGGAATTCACATTTCTCTCGATGCAGCGTGAGATCAGCATCTCTCAGCCTTCACAGCACCTGCGTGAGATGGGCATTGTGTTCCGGAAGAGACTTGGCATGAATCATTATGTCATCACTGACATTTATAACCCCTGGGATGTCTACAATCAATTCTTGTATCACGTTGTAACGTTGCGTGGCACCTTCTTTGTCCATCTCGGCGCAGGCTTTGTAGTTACCGCATTAACCGTCTCCATCTTCATAGGGGCTTGAAGGGCCGCCTCCATATGAGCTGCTCAGGCCTTAGACAACTCCTTGGTACGTCCTAGAGTTAGGATTTCTGCCAAGGGCTTGCCCGACTCTTCGAGGATCCGTCCCCTCAGTTTAGCGGACTCACATCCTTGTATTATCTGTCCCCTTATTTCTTCCGTCTCGTCCCGGCACCCACATGTTAAATCCAGATTCTTTAGCCGTGCATGGTAGGTGTCCAGTTACTCCTCCGGAAGCTGTCATGCCTGACGAAAAATAAATCACTCATAGTCCTGGTTAGCCATTGGCTCGAAGTGAGCGTTTAGTGCATTTATCAGGGAGTGATAGTTTTTTGGCGGCACCTCCACGATCGTTTTGGCGATGTTGTGTATGTCCTTCCACCTAGGTGGAGCAGCATTGGTCACTTTTGATCAATATGTACCTTGGTGGCCTCAAAGAAAATCTGCAAGCGGTCCACCCAGTCCTTCCATTTGGGCGCAAGGGAGGACGGGGATCCTTCTACTATGAAGGGTTCAATTGGGGGTATCTGCGACATGACGCGGAACTATGTGCGTATACTGTATCCTTTGTTGCGTGCTTCCTACGCCAACTGGTAAGCTGGGAGGGGCGATGTGCCTGGAGCTTCACCAGTAATCCCCTCTACAGGAGGTGCGGTAGCGTCAAAGTGCAGTTAGGGTGCTGCCTCGCCGGTGCGCCAGGGATGCTGACTGCGGCGATAGTGTCAGGAGACGAGTATTCATTTCCACTGTTCGGTGTACTGCTCATAGGGTTCTCTCTGGTGATTATGGGCCTCCTTGTTCTGCCTTGTGGTGGTGTGCTGGTAATCTGTGCAGGTATCCTCCCCCACACGAGCAAAGCAAAAGAAGATAGTGCTAACCCCTGTGGCCAGAATAGGGAACACCTCCTTATCCCTGACGAGCTGCTTGGGGGCTGGGATGCAGGCAATGATGCTTCGCGCAATGCCCACTCTTTGCACCAGGGCCCAAACAGGAAGGGTGGGCAGAGCGGGTGCGCAGGGGTTCGGAATAGTGGGACTACGCTGGTCGCTTCATGCACCACGTGGGCGCAGCAGACACTCCACACCGTTGCCGGGGGTGCATTTGCGACCAGCGGCACCCCGGAGCCACACACCCCGCAGGCTCATGCCAGGCCTCTTCTCCGTTTTCCGGCAGCGTCATGCTGGGCCGGAGGACAGGGTGCGAGACCGGGGCCTCGCTGGTAAAAGGGGCACAAGCGCTGTGAGCTCTGGAACACGCTTGCGGCCGCCACACCAGCATGCAAGGGCACCACCCTCATCGCCAAATGTTGTGTCGGGCGCAGACTGGACAGCGCTGACGCGTGAAGGGCAGTGAAGGGTGCAGGGGCAATGGGGCCTACTACTAAGTAATCACAGGAGACCACGTTGCGATATAGTGTGGGTGTTGTCTCTGTTCCCAACTGGCCGACGTGAGCACGCCCCCTTATTTATTAACTATGGGTCATGTGACGCGTGTGTCGTGACGAGGTACTGACGTCCCCTATCGCGACATTACAGCCACCATACACTTTTTTTTTTTTTTTTTTTTTTTTCGGGACAAGATGAGAAATTTGCTACTGCATAATCATTATCCTCCCATTCTCCATGGCACGTTCTTCCTATTAAAAAGCAAACATTTATTTCATGCTCAAAAAATAAAAATTCATTTCAAAAATGTCTTTTTGAGTTGATTTTCTATTCACTTGCTTTAAACGAAATGCTGCTCACATTTGGAATTGTTTCGCGTTCCAAACAATTACCCAAACAGTTTGCTCAGGTAAAAACGAAACCTGAATTATTTTCGGACTGTCCGCATCAAATAACTGCTGTTCGCATTGTGAAAATGTAGCTCGCGTTCATGCTGATCACAAAGTTTCCATGCTTCTTGCTTCAAGAATTTTCCCTCAAACAGGATTTGTGGTACATGTTGTGGGATAGTGGTATAATCACAATAATTACTTGTGAAATGTCATTCGAAAATTATTTGTGTAATTAAAATATCATCCAAGCCAAAACCCTAACTTGTGGGCTACAAGGTCCAACACGTAGGATTTGATATCTACAAGCACATTTATTTTCTGTCAAAAAGGGTTATTTTTTATATGCTCATCTGCAGGTTTAACAACTGTAGAAGTTAGGCTACACAGGTGGGCATGAAGCTAGGTTTTCTTTGTCATTCTATTGGCGACGTGCAGCAGTATACATGTGCCTTTTAACTATTCCCTGGCATTGGCGTATTTCTTGCACCATATAGTTTGCCCATACTGAGAGTTAAATATACCAATTAGGAGTTAGCCAATTCCACTGTCATTTAGAGGTCACAGTACAAACGGATCACTGACATAATATCGAAGTCAAAAATATAGAACTACAAAAATATTGAGTAAAAAATATAGAATACAAAAATATCGAATCCCTATCTTCAAACAGATAAGTACAAAAATATCAAATCAAAAATATTGTTGTAAAAAATATAGATAGTCAAAATATCGAATTTTTTAAGTATCTTAAAAGTAATTTAAAATTAATATAATAATAAATATAATTAACATAAACATACTTAAAATACTTGAATAACCTTAAAATTAATAAATAATTAATGTAACTTACCACTCCAGTGAATGCACCAGTAGAGAAAACATTGGATAGCGTAGGGGTAAAAATTACTATTCCCACTCCAGAGAGTGCAACAGTAGGGAAAGCGTTGGATAGCGTAGGGGTAAACATTACTATTCCCACTCCAGGGAGTGCAACAGTATGGAAAGCGTTGGATAGCATAGGGGTAAAAATTCCTATTCCCACTCCAGAGAGTACAACGATAGGGAAAGCGTTGGATAGCGTACTCATAAAATGCACTATTCCCACTCCAGAGAGTGCAACAGTATGGAAAGCATTGGATAGCGTAGAGGTAAAAATTACTATTCCCACTCCAGAGAGTGCAACAGTAGGGAAAGCGTTGGATAGCGTAGGGGTAAAAATTACTATTCCCACTCCAGTGAGTGCAACAGTAGGGGAAGCATTGGATAGCGTAGGTGTAAAAATTACTATTCCCACTCCAATGAGTGCAACAGTAGGGAAAGCGTTGGATAGCGGGAGAGTTAAAATTACTATTCCCACTCCAGAGAGTGCAACAGTAGGGAAAGCATTGGATAGCGTAGGGGTAAAAATTACTATTCCCACTCCACTGAGTGCAATAGTAGGGAAAGCTTTGGATAGCGGGAGAGTTAAAATTACTATTCCCACTCCAGAGAGTGCAACAGTAGGGAAAGCATTGGATAGCGTAGGGGTAAAAATTACTATTCCCACTCCAATGAGTGCAACAGTAGGGAAAGCGGTGGATAGCGTAGGGGTAAAAATTACTATTCCCATTCCAGAGAGTGCAACAGTAGGGAAAGCATTGGATAGCGTAGGGGTAAACATTATTATTCCCACTCCAGTGAGTGCAACAGTAGGGAAAGCGTTGGATAGCGTAGGGGTAAAAATTACTATTCCCACGCCAGAGAGTGCAACAGTAGGGAAACCGTTGGATAGCGTATGGGTAAAAATTACTATTCCCACTCCAATGAGTGCAACAGTAGGGAAAGTAAATACTACGGGGCAGATTTATGTTAACTGGCGCATCCCCAGGGATGCGCCAGTTAATGTGCGCCACAGCTCCGCCACCCATGGTGCGCCGCATTTACAATGCGACGCACCATGGGGCAAAAACGGCACAGATGCGTGATGCATCTGTGCCGTAGAGGTGGTGCATTGCTGGAGTTGCGTCGCAAGCGCGACGCAGCTCCAGCAAGGCTCGGGGGTGCCCCATCTTCACAATGCTGCGTCAAGACCTACGCCTGCTTCAAGCAGGCGCAGGGTTTTGACGCAGCATTGGGCTGAAAGTGACTGAGTGAAATCTTATAGATTTCACTCAGCCACTTTTAGGAGGCGTTCCAGCGTAGGAACGCCCCCCCCCCTGCGCAGGAACGCCTCCTTATGGCGCAGGGCTTTACAACGTGACGCATCTCCTACACACAACACAGAGTCCAGAAATCGAATGCTGGCGCTGCCACAGGAACAGCTTGAGGTGAGCCCAGGGACGCGCGGGATCCGGACGAGCAGCGACGCACAGCAGGAGCCTGTACTGCCCCTGCAACGGGAGCCGAAGGTGACCGATGGTGAGGCGCCGCCGCCCAGAGAGCAGCATGATTAGAGCCATGAGCACTCGGGTCAGTGGGTGACATCGGAAATCGGTCCGGCCAGAGCCTACCTCTCTGCACGGGGAATTTAGGTGAATTGCAGTGTCGTTATTGTTTCCACCACTGACGGAGGAGATGGCTGTCTCCTGAGACCTGGGGCAGTAGGGAAAACACACGCTGCGCACACACACCAACCAGAAGGTGGTGCAACAGCGATGGGTGTCCTTTCCCCATTTCTAGAACAGGAAAAAGGAAAATAAAAAAGGAAAAAGGCTTCACTTGGCACGACTCCGCTGGCAACATCGTGGGTCTATATGGGCAGAACCATAAGAAGGTATTTATCGACCCTGCACACATTTCCCTTTTTTTTCCTGGTGCCTCTATTCAAAATGGCTGTGGCCATAAAACGGCAGCAATAAATCACCTCCTGCATCGAAGAGGCCCACGAGGCTCCCAGGTCTGTCTCTGACTCCCCCACACAGACCAAATTACAGATAAGACTCCCTCCCAGCAAGAGAGGATCTGGCCTTGCTCAAACAGAATCTAGAATCTGACTCTGCCCTCCCTGTGCCTAAAGCAACAGAAACTAAAAGAGGACTGCCGTAGCTATCTCCTCTACTTTGGCGGCCATTTTGGAGTGGTCTGACCCTATCTCTCCTCTCTCCTAATCTCAAGTACCGAGTTTCTACAGTTTATTGCAGTATTATACCTCTACATGTACTTAATGCACTGACGTATACCTCATATATTTCTGGCTGCTCACTAGGGGCATCTCTGACTCCTGCTGCTTTTCTTTTGCACATGTATTATGTATATAGACCCTGACCTGGTATATCATTAATATTATACTCTGTTAGGTATATTACACCCCTCGCACTTTCAATATAGTATTGCACCGTTAACTACCTCATATTTCAAAAAACTGCATATCTCTTCACTCTGTATACCTGTACCTTGTTCTAGTGTATCACTAATATTACACCTCTAGACTATCCACTGTTATAAGCTGTACCCTTCTTCCTCTATCTCAGTACTGCACCGACTGCTACCTCATACTTTTATTATTACTAGTACTATGCTACCTCATACCTGTATTATTACTATTAGTATTTTTATGCTTATTCTACGTCGATCTCCCTTCACATATTTCTGTCTCCATCCCCTGCGGTAAGGTGAACCCATTCCACTCCTCTCCCTGGACTGCACCAATTACCACTTCCTACATCCCGTTTTCGTTGTATTTTGTGTCTGATTGTGATTATTGTATTTAGATTTTGATTCTGACCATGTTTACAACGACTGCTGAGTCTGATTAGGATTATTGTATTTAGATTTTGACTCTGACCATGTTTACAACGACTGCTGAGTCTGATTGTGATTATTGTATTTAGATACAGTGATTTAGATTTAGATACATACTACCTCATATCTCTTTTGGACGCTACCTCATATCTCTTTTGGATGCTCACTAGTGTCACCTATGACGCCCTAGCTCCTACACCCAATATTACAGCCTCTAAAATGGAGCGCAACGGCAAGCACACTTTTAGAATTAACTACCCTTCCACCCTCACCAAAAAAGCCACTAAACGTTTTAAACATAACTTCATGAGGTCGCACCCTGAAACACCCTTTGCCGACACCTACTTCTCACCGGGCAATGGAGCCCTGAATACCGATATCATCTTCCACACATCACGCAGAGCCCAATGGAAAAAAACGTTCCTAACCCTACTCACCGTCTCCTCCACCAGGAAAACAACTCATTGCCTAACTCTCTCTATCACACCCTCCCACCTCTTCCCTGGCAGGACTACCATTACTATCTATAACAATGGGATTGTCCTAATTCAATCCACGGACAAGAATTTGGAACTACTAGACAACCTGTTCCCCAAATTCAAAGAGCACCTCTCCAATCTGCGGACCCCCACCCAGATCTCCACCAGCACTATCACCCCTGACGTTGCAGCCCCCACCTACAACACCTCTACCCCCAGCACCCCAGTAAATTGCCCACCTGCTGTTAACACCCCACACTCCCCAAGGACAGACACCCCCAGTACCCCAGTAAATGGCCCACTTGCGGTCAACACCCTACATTCCCCAACGACAGACACAAATGCCGCCACCTCTTATACTAACCGCCCCTCTAACAGGATCCCTTTTACCCCCACTCACATCCCCCCTATCCCTCTCCTCCCTGACATAACAACCCCCACCTGCAACACGCCACCTGAACACACCACCGCTCAGAGTTTATCCACCCCCCCTCCCTTCCCCCCCACGACAGACACCTCTCCCTCCTCAGCTCCCTCCCCACTCTCACCCACGACACTCTCACACCTAACAGAACAACTCTCACCCACAACACGCCACCATCTGATAACATCACCACTCGGAGTCTATTCACCCCCCCTCCCATACCCCCCACGGCGGACACCTTTCCCCCCCCAGCTCCCTCCCCACCCACGACACTCACACCCTCCCAACAACACACACAGAACATACCACCTCCCCTACCTTAACATCCCCCTCTCTCCCACCTCCTATTCTCAGCCCTCTCTACCCCCCGGTCTCCCCCACTGTCTTCAGCCTTCACTCACTCTTCCACTCACCGGCACCGTCTCCCACTGACGGCACTACCTATGCCTCCCACCCACCGCCTTCACCGCCTACTTCACACACACCCCCCGCCCACAAAGACGCCCACTCTTTGAATGCCATCCCACCCATCTGCACCGCAGAACATTCCAACAACGCCAGTATACCCTTCCCTTCGATTCCCTGCCCGCTTTCCAGCTCACTACACAACCATTCACCATTGGCTCTCACCACCACCTACGCCATCCCCAATGCACCCCCTGACCTGACTTTACCCACCCTCCAACAAGTCAAAGAGGATATTCTACAAATCAAAAAAGATGTCCACGCAATCAAAGACCTTCTCTCATCACAGCCCAGTCTACCTCCCATCATCCCTCTACCCTACAAAGGACGCTCCCGCCCTACATACCCTCGCCTCCAACGACATCCGCGCTGGCCGACTATCCCCGTTCGCAACAACTCCCACCGCCCCCGCCGTGTCCTCAACCCATTGTCGGACCGCGACCTATGCTCTCTCCTAAGCACTTATGGCCCAGGTCCGGTAAAACACATACCTAGCACACACATCCCCATACCCACAATTCTTACAAACCCTCTGAGGCTCCCAACACTCAACAACAGAGGTTCCGTCCCTAACAACCTCAGAAAAGTTCCCCTCACTCTAGAAAGCTCGACCACCCTTCTCTCTCCCAAACTCAAATGCATCCTACTCAACTGCAGATCGGCCCAGAGACACTCCTCCGACATCGCTGATCTCGTCTCAACTAGGGATCTGGACCTAGCCTTCCTAACAGAAACTTGGCTCACGGAAGCCTCTACCCCGATTATGGACATACTAGTCCCCCCCAACTATCACATCATTAGGCTAGACAGGTCCTCGGACAAGACGGGCGGGGGAATTGCATGCATTTTTAGAAGCAACCTCTCCGTTACTAAAGTCCCCTCCCCCGCCCTCTCCTCCTGTGAACTCCTCTGCCTCGACATCACCAGCGAGGGCAAACAAGTTTGTGCTTTACATCTCATCTATCACCCGCCTGGTGACAATCTCATATGCACCCAACAACTCATGGAAATGATCACTTCCAATGCCGGTCGGCAGACCACCCAAGTCTACCTGGGTGACTTCAATCTCCACTGGAACGATCAGAAAGACACAGTGGTGAATAGTCTCAAAACTTTCCTTAATGCGCTTGACCTCACCCAAATATGCGATAGACCAACACACGACAAAGGCTCGATACTTGATCTCATCATTGCCAAAGAGAATTCCACACAACTGGAGACGATTCTACCCTGCGACTGGTCAGACCACCACATTATCACCTTCTTTATCAATGAAAAAGTTAAACCTAACCCGGCTCAACCAATCAAATCCAAAACATGGAAAAGGGACATGAAGAATCTCAACCTCTCTACTATGCCTCCCCACATCGGCAATCTCCTCCTTCCCCCTTCAGGTGCCTCGGATGTTCAATCACTGACTGACCACTACCTTGAATCTATGAACACATTAGTCAATGAAGTCGCTCCACTGCAACTGAAGAGAGTCTCCACCAAAACTTCTAACCCCTGGTATGACGACAGACTCAATGACGACAGGCGTTCGATGCGAATGGCAGAGCGCACCTGGAGAGCGGACCCCTCAGCACTGCACCTCAAAAGGCTTAAAAACAAGAGAAATGCCTACTTCAGGAAAATAAAGCGCACAAAGTTGGACTTCTTCAGCCGCCAGTTGGACCAAGCAAAAAACAGGCCAAGAAAACTGTTCGAACTAATCAAGACCCAAACAAAGGCACAACCCTTACAATCAAATAGCACAACAAGCGACACCCCTCACTGTGAAGACTTCTCTGCTTTCTTTAAGCTAAAGACTGACAACATAAGAAATGACCTCATCATGGATGTAAGCTGATTCCCCAACCACACAAGAATGGCTAACACTCAACCTAAAAACATGGCATCCTGGCGATACTTCGATACCTACTCGGAAGAAACAATACACAAACTGCTCTGCACCTTGAAGCCCTCTAATCACCTCACAGACCCTCTACCTGCTAATGCTGTAAAAGACTTTATCCCCTTGCTCCTCCCTCTCTGGACCAAAATCATCAACTGCTCCCTGCAACAAGGCCTCATTCCAGACTCCCTCAAGGTGGGGCAAGTCACGCCTATACTCAAGAAACCTACAGCTGATCCGTCTGACCTAAACAACTACCGGCCCATCACCAATATCCCCACCCTGGCCAAACTGCTGGAGAAATGTGTCCAACTCCAACTAACAAGACACATTGACCAATTTGACCTCCTCAACTCTCATCAATCAGGCTTCCGAGCGAAACATAGCACGGAAACAGCTATGACACACATAATTGATGACGCCCTCCAAATTCTTGATCGCAATGAGTCCTGCCTCCTCATCCTTCTTGACCTCTCGTCAGCTTTTGACACGGTCAAACATGAGAACTTGCTGGAGCTGCTAAGCACTAGAATGGGTCTATCGGGAACGGTTCTCAAATGGTTTTCGTCCTTCCTTCACAACCGGTCTCAGAAGTTCAAGATCGACAATGTGCTATCTTCACCTGTGCCTGCCGATCTAGGTGTTCCACAAGGATCCTCCCTCTTCCCCACATTGTTCAACCTCGTCATGGAACCGCTCGCCACCTTGCTCCAAGCTTCTAATGTCCAATTCCATATGTACGCCGACGACACACAACTGTACCTAAAGCTTCAATCTCCGGAAGATATCAAACATCTGAATTCCACGCTTATAAACACTCAATCTTGGCTAGCCGATAATCACCTCAAACTAAATGCTCTGAAAACTGAGTTCCTTCTCATCTCACCCTTGGCGAAAATTTCCACCATCCAAACATGGCTCAACAACCTAACAGCACTCAATGTCCAACCCACCATCGTGGACTCAGCGAAATCCCTAGGCATCACACTAGACGCCAAGCTCAACATGCAGCAGCACGTCAGCAAAGCCACAAAAGCAGCTAATTTCCAAATCAACACACTGAGGAAAATTAAACCCTTCCTCCCTACTGAAGACTTCCAAACTGCTGTACAAGCGTTAGTCATCCCTCGAATAGACTACGGAATTGTGGCCCTCAGCGGACTCCCGCTATCCACAACAGCACCCTTAAGAGCCTCCCTGAACGCTGCCGCAAGACTCATTACTGGCTCAAGAAAACATTCGCATATTTCCCCAGACTTAAAGTCCCTAAAATGGCTGCCTTTTGAAGCCAGAATACAACTAAAAATTGCAGTTATGACACACGCGGCCGTGCACGACAATGCACCTCACTACCTCGCTCAAAAGCTGTCTATATCAGGAGGTTCGAGATCCAATAGAAGCTCAAAAAATCTACTCCTGAAACCCCGTAAATTCCGGAAAGAGAAAACTTATAAGCGCTCCTTCTCAGGAATGGCACCCAGGATCTGGAATGCGCTCCCTCCTGAAACCAGGCGTATCTCCTCCACTGCACTCTTCAAGAAAGAGGTGAAAACCATCCTTCTGGCCAAGATCTCCTGAACCTTATAGGTGCTGGATCAGAGACTCTGCATTGCCTTGTGTCAATACTCACCTTGTCCTTTGGCACTATACCTCTACTTGTTGGAGACACTACTACGCTACTTTCTTACTATATATGATACACGTTGGGTCACTGATTCACCCTCCCGGGTGCCCCCACTCAGTGCTCTCTCTATACTATAACACTGGTATAAGCCTTCCACACACCCAAAGTGTACCTGAACACCTCTGTAGTGGGATCAATGACTTGTGCCGTCTTATACTACCTGTTTACCTAACTGTATATTGATATGTTACCTGACTGTATATTTTTTATGTATGTTATTATTTTCCTTTCATGTTAGTGATTACTACATTGCTCCCATTACCCCTGTTCATTCCTACTGCTCCTACCATGTCACTGTGAAGCGCTCTGATATCTGTAAGGATCTTGTTTGCGCTATATAAAACTTTGAATGAATGAATCAACTAACAGATCAACAATGCTATTAACCGTTTCGGTGCTGATGACGATTCCCAGCCGTCATGAGTCACTGTGGGCGTGTGCTGATGACGGCTGGGAGCCGTCATGACCACGCCCGCAATAGGAATGTCAGCACCGGTGCGGAATTCCAGCCGCAGCCAAGCTGTTAAAAAGAGTAATTTATTTATCAGATTTTATACCATGCTTTTGTGCTGCATTTACAGAGTGGAGCCAAATAGAGCATGTCCTCCTAAGAGAGACAATGGCCAGAATAGGGAACACCTCCTTATCCCTGACGAGCTGCTTGGGGGCTGGGATGCAGGCAATGATGCTTCGCGCAATGCCCACTCTTCGCACCAGGGCCCAAACAGGAAGGGGCAGCCGCCCGTGTGATTCCCGGCTGCGCAGAGCGGGTGCGCAGGGGTTCGGAATAGTGGGACTACGCTGGTCGCTTCATGCACCACGTGGGTGCAGCAGACACTCCACACAGTTGCCAGGGGTGCATTTGCGACCAGCGACACCCCGGAGCCACACACCCCGCAGGCTCATGCCAGGCCTCTTCTCCGTTTTCCGGCAGCGTCATGCTGGGCCGGAGGACAGGGTGCGAGACCGGGGCCTCGCTGGTAAAAGGGTCACGAGCGCTGTGAGCTCTGGAACACGCTTGCGGCCGCCACACCAGCATGCAAGGGCACCACCCTCATCGCCAAATGTTGTGTCAGGCGCAGACTGGACAGCGCTGACGCGTGAAGGGCAGTGAAGGGTGCAGGGGCAATGGGGCCTACTACTAAGTAATCACAGGAGACCACGTTGCGATATAGTGTGGGTGTTGTCTCTGTTCCCAACTGGCCGACGTGAGCACGCCCCCTTATTTATTAACTATGGGTCATGTGACGCGTGTGTCGTGACGAGGTACTGACGTCCCCTATCGCGACATTACAGCCACCATACACACACAAACACACTCACTCTCTTTCTCTCAGTCACACTCAATGGCTCCTTAAAATAGTGGGTGCCATATGGTCAGCAAAGAACGAGGCTAACAGAACAAAGATAAAAATGGCCACAACTCACACATATGCTACACAAAATGGCTATTGCAGCATAACTAAAAATGGTGGCATATGACAAACATACACATACCAGCTACACACAATAGACAGCAAAGGAGGAGACCTGGAGAACAAAGAACGTGGTAAAGATTCCAAGGATGTGGATACAGCTGCGATTCAAGAAAAAGGATATGATGCTTTCCCTCCAAAATGACCAAGAGCTGAACAAGAAGCATGAGGAAACTTCGGGACAAGATGAGAAATTTGCTACTGCATAATCATTATCCTCCCATTCTCCATGGCACGTTCTTCCTATTAAAAAGCAAAAATTTGTTTCATGCTCAAAAAATAAAAATTCATTTCAAAAATGTCTTTTTGAGTTGATTTTCTATTCACTTGCTTTAAACGAAATGCTGCTCACATTTGGAATTGTTTCGCGTTCCAAACAATTACCCAAACAGTTTGCTCAGGTAAAAACGAAACCTGTATTATTTTCGGACTGTCCGCATCAAATAACTGCTGTTCGCATTGTGAAAATGTAGCTCGCGTTCATGCTGATCACAAAGTTTCCATGCTTCTTGCTTCAAGAATTTTCCCTCAAACAGGATTTGTGGTACATGTTGTGGGATAGTGGTATAATCACAATAATTACTTGTGAAATGTCATTCGAAAATTATTTGTGTAATTAAAATATCATCCAAGCCAAAACCCTAACTTGTGGGCTACAAGGTCCAACACGTAGGATTTGATATCTACAAGCACATTTATTTTCTGTCAAAAAGGGTTATTTTTTATATGCTCATCTGCAGGTTTAACAACTGTAGAAGTTAGGCTACACAGGTGGGCATGAAGCTAAGTTTTCTTTGTCATTCTATTGGCGACGTGCAGCAGTATACATGTGCCTTTTAACTATTCCCTGCCATTGGCGTATTTCTTGCACCATATAGTTTGCCCATACTGAGAGTTAAATATACCAATTAGGAGTTAGCCAATTCCACTGTCATTTAGAGGTCACAGTACAAACGGATCACTGACATAATATCGATGTCAAAAATATAGAACTACAAAAATATTGAGTAAAAAATATAGAATACAAAAATATCGAATCCCTATCTTCAAACAGATAAGTACAAAAATATCAAATCAAAAATATTGTTGTAAAAAATATAGATAGTCAAAATATCGAATTTTTTAAGTATCTTAAAAGTAATTTAAAATTAATATAATAATAAATATAATTAACATAAACATACTTAAAATACTTGAATAACCTTAAAATTAATAAATAATTAATGTAACTTACCACTCCAGTGAATGCACCAGTAGAGAAAACATTGGATAGCGTAGGGGTAAAAATTACTATTCCCACTCCAGAGAGTGCAACAGTAGGGAAAGCGTTGGATAGCGTAGGGGTAAACATTACTATTCCCACTCCAGGGAGTGCAACAGTATGGAAAGCGTTGGATAGCATAGGGGTAAAAATTCCTATTCCCACTCCAGAGAGTACAACAGTAGGGAAAGCGTTGGATAGCGTACTCATAAAATGCACTATTCCCACTCCAGAGAGTGCAACAGTATGGAAAGCATTGGATAGCGTAAAGGTAAAAATTACTATTCCCACTCCAGAGAGTGCAACAGTAGGGAAAGCTTTGGATAGCGGGAGAGTTAAAATTACTATTCCCACTCCAGAGAGTGCAACAGTAGGGAAAGCATTGGATAGCGTAGGGGTAAAAATTACTATTCCCACTCCAATGAGTGCAACAGTAGGGAAAGCGGTGGATAGCGTAGGGGTAAAAATTACTATTCCCATTCCAGAGAGTGCAACAGTAGGGAAAGCATTGGATAGCGTAGGGGTAAACATTATTATTCCCACTCCAGTGAGTGCAACAGTAGGGAAAGCGTTGGATAGCGTAGGGGTAAAAATTACTATTCCCACGCCAGAGAGTGCAACAGTAGGGAAACCGTTGGATAGCGTATGGGTAAAAATTACTATTCCCACTCCAATGAGTGCAACAGTAGGGAAAGTAAATACTACGGGGCAGATTTATGTTAACTGGCGCATCCCCAGGGATGCGCCAGTTAATGTGCGCCACAGCTCCGCCACCCATGGTGCGCCGCATTTACAATGCGACGCACCATGGGGCAAAAACGGCACAGATGCGTGACGCATCTGTGCCGTAGAGGTGGCGCATTGCTGGAGTTGCGTCGCAAGCGCGAAGCAGCTCCAGCAAGGCTCGGGGGTGCCCCATCTTCACAATGCTGCGTCAAGACCTACGCCTGCTTCAAGCAGGCGCAGGGTTTTGACGCAGCATTGGGCTGAAAGTGACTGAGTGAAATCTTATAGATTTCACTCAGCCACTTTTAGGAGGCGTTCCTGCATAGGAACGCCCCCCCCCCCCCCTGCGCAGGAACGCCTCCTTATGGCGCAGGGCTTTACAACGTGACGCATCTCCTACACACAACACAGAGTCCAGAAATCGAATGCTGGCGCTGCCACAGGAACAGCTTGAGGTGAGCCCAGGGACGCGCGGGATCCGGACGAGCAGTGACGCACAGCAGGAGCCTGTACTGCCCCTGCGACGGGAGCCGAAGGTGACCGATGGTGAGGCGCCGCCGCCCAGAGAGCAGCATGATTAGAGCCATGAGCACTCGGGTCAGTGGGTGACATCGGAAATCGGTCCGGCCAGAGCCTACCTCTCTGCACGGGGAATTTAGGTGAATTGCAGTGTCGTTATTGTTTCCACCACTGACGGAGGAGATGGCTGTCTCCTGAGACCTGGGGCAGTAGGGAAAACACACGCTGCGCACACACACCAACCAGAAGGCGGTGCAACAGCGATGGGTGTCCTTTCCCCATTTCTAGAACAGGAAAAAGTAAAATAAAAAAGGAAAAAGGCTTCACTTGGCACGACTCCGCTGGCAACATTGTGGGTCTATATGGGCAGAACCATAAGAAGGTATTTATCGACCCTGCACACATTTCCCTTTTTTTTCCTGGTGCCTCTATTCAAAATGGCTGTGGCCATAAAACGGCAGCAATAAATCGCCTCCTGCATCGAAGAGGCCCACGAGGCTCCCAGGTCTGTCTCTGACTCCCCCACACAGACCAAATTACAGATAAGACTCCCTCCCAGCAAGAGAGGATCTGGCCTTGCTCAAACAGAATCTAGAATCTGACTCTGCCCTCCCTGTGCCTAAAGCAACAGAAACTAACAGAGGACTGCCGTAGCTATCTCCTCTACTTTGGCGGCCATTTTGGAGTGGTCTGACCCTATCTCTCCTCTCTCCTAATCTCAAGTACCGAGTTTCTACAGTTTATTGCAGTATTATACCTCTACATGTACTTAATGCACTGACGTATACCTCATATATTTCTGGCTGCTCACTAGGGGCATCTCTGACTCCTGCTGCTTTTCTTTTGCACATGTATTATGTATATAGACCCTGACCTGGTATATCATTAATATTATACTCTGTTAGGTATATTACACCCCTCGCACTTTCAATATAGTATTGCACCGTTAGCTACCTCATATTTCAAAAAACTGCATATCTCTTCACTCTGTATACCTGTACCTTGTTCTAGTGTATCACTAATATTACACCTCTAGACTATCCACTGTTATAAGCTGTACCCTTCTTCCTCTATCTCAGTACTGCACCGACTGCTACCTCATACTTTTATTATTACTAGTACTATGCTACCTCATACCTGTATTATTACTATTAGTATTTTTATGCTTATTCTACGTCGATCTCCCTTCACATATTTCTGTCTCCATCCCCTGCGGTAAGGTGAACCCATTCCACTCCTCTCCCTGGACTGCACCAATTACCACTTCCTACATCCCGTTTTCGTTGTATTTTGTGTCTGATTGTGATTATTGTATTTAGATTTTGATTCTGACCATGTTTACAACGACTGCTGAGTCTGATTAGGATTATTGTATTTAGATTTTGACTCTGACCATGTTTACAACGACTGCTGAGTCTGATTGTGATTATTGTATTTAGATACAGTGATTTAGATTTAGATACATACTACCTCATATCTCTTTTGGACGCTACCTCATATCTCTTTTGGATGCTCACTAGTGTCACCTATGACGCCCTAGCTCCTACACCCAATATTACAGCCTCTAAAATGGAGCGCAACGGCAAGCACACTTTTAGAATTAACTACCCTTCCACCCTCACCAAAAAAAGCCACTAAACGTTTTAAACATAACTTCATGAGGTCGCACCCTGAAACACCCTTTGCCGACACCTACTTCTCACCGGGCAATGGAGCCCTGAATACCGATATCATCTTCCACACATCACGCAGAGCCCAATGGAAAAAAACGTTCCTAACCCTACTCACCGTCTCCTCCACCAGGAAAACAACTCATTGCCTAACTCTCTCTATCACACCCTCCCACCTCTTCCCTGGCAGGACTACCATTACTATCTATAACAACGGGATTGTCCTAATTCAATCCACGGACAAGAATTTGGAACTACTAGACAACCTGTTCCCCAAATTTAAAGAGCACCTCTCCAATCTGCGGACCCCCACCCAGATCTCCACCAGCACTATCACCCCTGACGTTGCAGCCCCCACCTACAACACCTCTACCCACAGCACCCCAGTAAATTGCCCACCTGCTGTTAACACCCCACACTCCCCAAGGACAGACACCCCCAGTACCCCAGTAAATGGCCCACTTGCGGTCAACGCCCTACATTCCCCAACGACAGACACAAATGCCGCCACCTCTTATACTAACCGCCCCTCTAACAGGATCCCTTTTACCCCCACTCACATCCCCCCTATCCCTCTCCTCCCTGACATAACAACCCCCACCCGCAACACGCCACCTGAACACACCACCGCTCAGAGTTTATCCACCCCCCTCCCTTCCCCCCCACGACAGACACCTCTCCCTCCTCAGCTCCCTCCCCACTCTCACCCACGACACTCTCACACCTAACAGAACAACTCTCACCCACAACACGCCACCATCTGATAACATCACCACTCGGAGTCTATTCACACCCCCCTCCCATACCCCCCACGGCGGACACCTTTCCCCCCCCAGCTCCCTCCCCACCCACGACACTCACACCCTCCCAACAACACACACAGAACATACCACCTCCCCTACCTTAACATCCCCCTCTCTCCCACCTCCTATTCTCAGCCCTCACTACCCCCCGGTCTCCCCCACTGTCTTCAGCCTTCACTCACTCTTCCACTCACCGGCACCGTCTCACACTGACGGCACTACCTATGCCTCCCACCCACCGCCTTCACCGCCTACTTCACCCACACCCCCGCCCACAAAGACGCCCACTCTTTGAATGCCATCCCACCCATCTGCACCGCAGAACATTCCAACAACGCCAGTATACCCTTCCCTTCGATTCCCTGCCTGCTTTCCAGCTCACTACACAACCATTCACCATTGGCTCTCACCACCACCTACGCCATCCCCAATGCACCCCCTGACCTGACTTTACCCACCCTCCAACAAGTCAAAGAGGATATTCTACAAATCAAAAAAGATGTCCACGCAATCAAAGACCTTCTCTCATCACAGCCCAGTCTACCTCCCATCATCCCTCTACCCTACAAAGGACGCTCCCGCCCTACATACCCTCGCCTCCAACGACATCCGCGCTGGCCGACTATCCCCGTTCGCAACAACTCCCACCGCCCCCGCCGTGTCCTCAACCCATTGTCGGACCACGACCTATGCTCTCTCCTAATCACTTATGGCCCAGGTCCGGTAAAACACATACCTAGCACACACATCCCCATACCCACAATTCTTACAAACCCTCTGAGGCTCCCAACACTCAACAACAGAGGTTCCGTCCCTAACAACCTCAGAAAAGTTCCCCTCACTCTAGAAAGCTCGACCACCCTTCTCTCTCCCAAACTCAAATGCATCCTACTCAACTGCAGATCGGCCCAGAGACACTCCTCCGACATCGCTGATCTCGTCCCAACTAGGGATCTGGACCTAGCCTTCCTAACAGAAACTTGGCTCACTGAAGCCTCTACCCCGATTATGGACATACTAGTCCCCCCCAACTATCACATCATTAGGCTAGACAGGTCCTCGGACAAGACGGGCGGGGGAATTGCATGCATTTTTAGAAGCAACCTCTCCGTTACTAAAGTCCCCTCCCCCTCCCTCTCCTCCTGTGAACTCCTCTGCCTCGACATCACCAGCGAGGGCAAACAAGTTTGTGCTTTACATCTCATCTATCACCCGCCTGGTGACAATCTCATATGCACCCAACAACTCATGGACATGATCACTTCCAATGCCGGTCGGCAGACCACCCAAGTCTACCTGGGTGACTTCAATCTCCACTGGAACGATCAGAAAGACACAGTGGTGAATAGTCTCAAAACTTTCCTTAATGCGCTTGACCTCACCCAAATATGCGATAGACCAACACACGACAAAGGCTCGATACTTGATCTCATCATTGCCAAAGAGAATTCCACACAACTGGAGAAGATTCTACCCTGCGACTGGTCAGACCACCACATTATCACCTTCTTTATCAATGAAAAAGTTAAACCTAACCTGGCTCAACCAATCAAATCCAAAACATGGAAAAGGGACATGAAGAATCTCAACCCCTCTACTATGCCTCCCCACATCGGCAATCTCCTCCTTCCCCCTTCAGGTGCCTCGGATGTTCAATCACTGACTGACCACTACCTTGAATCTATGAACACATTAGTCAATGAAGTCGCTCCACTGCAACTGAAGAGAGTCTCCACCAAAACTTCTAACCCCTGGTATGACGACAGACTCAATGACGACAGGCGTTCGATGCGAATGGCAGAGCGCACCTGGAGAGCGGACCCCTCAGCACTGCACCTCAAAAGGCTTAAAAACAAGAGAAATGCCTACTTCAGGAAAATAAAGCGCACAAAGTTGGACTTCTTCAGCCGCCAGTTGGACCAAGCAAAAAACAGGCCAAGAAAACTGTTCGAACTAATCAAGACCCAAACAAAGGCACAACCCTTACAATCAAATAGCACAACAAGCGACACCCCTCACTGTGAAGACTTCTCTGCTTTCTTTAAGCTAAAGACTGACAACATAAGAAATGACCTCATCATGGATGTAAGCCGATTCCCCAACCACACAAGAATGGCTAACACTCAACCTAAAAACATGGCATCCTGGCGATACTTTGATACCTACTCGGAAGAAACAATACACAAACTGCTCTGCACCTTGAAGCCCTCTAATCACCTCACAGACCCTCTACCTGCTAATGCTGTAAAAGACTTTATCCCCTTGCTCCTCCCTCTCTGGACCAAAATCATCAACTGCTCCCTGCAACAAGGCCTCATTCCAGACTCCCTCAAGGTGGGGCAAGTCACGCCTATACTCAAGAAACCTACAGCTGATCCATCTGACCTAAACAACTACCGGCCCATCACCAATATCCCCACCCTGGCCAAACTGCTGGAGAAATGTGTCCAACTCCAACTAACAAGACACATTGACCAATTTGACCTCCTCAACTCTCATCAATCAGGTTTCCGAGCGAAACATAGCACGGAAACAGCTATGACACACATAATTGATGACGCCCTCCAAATTCTTGATCGCAATGAGTCCTGCCTCCTCATCCTTCTTGACCTCTCGTCAGCTTTTGGCACGGTCAAACATGAGAACTTGCTGGAGCTGCTAAGCACTAGAATGGGTCTATCGGGAACGGTTCTCAAATGGTTTTCGTCCTTCCTTCACAACCGGTCTCAGAAGTTCAAGATCGACAATGTGCTATCTTCACCTGTGCCTGCCGATCTAGGTGTTCCACAAGGATCCTCCCTCTTCCCCACATTGTTCAACCTCGTCATGGAACCGCTCGCCACCTTGCTCCAAGCTTCTAATGTCCAATTCCATATGTACGCCGACGACACACAACTGTACCTAAAGCTTCAATCTCCGGAAGATATCAAACATCTGAATTCCACGCTTATAAACACTCAATCTTGGCTAGCCGATAATCACCTCAAACTAAATGCTCTGAAAACTGAGTTCCTTCTCATCTCACCCTCGGCGAAAATTTCCACCATCCAAACATGGCTCAACAACCTAACAGCACTCAATGTCCAACCCACCATCGTGGACTCAGCGAAATCCCTAGGCATCACACTAGACGCCAAGCTCAACATGCAGCAGCACGTCAGCAAAGCCACAAAAGCAGCTAATTTCCAAATCAACACACTGAGGAAAATTAAACCCTTCCTCCCTACTGAAGACTTCCAAACTGCTGTACAAGCGTTAGTCATCCCTCGAATAGACTACGGAATTGTGGCCCTCAGCGGACTCCCGCTATCCACAACAGCACCCTTAAGAGCCTCCCTGAACGCTGCCGCAAGACTCATTACTGGCTCAAGAAAACATTTGCATATTTCCCCAGACTTAAAGTCCCTAAAATGGCTGCCTTTTGAAGCCAGAATACAACTAAAAATTGCATTTATGACACACGCGGCCGTGCACCACAATGCACCTAACTACCTCGCTCAAAAGCTGTCTATATCAGGAGGTTGGAGATCCAATAGAAGCTCAAAAAATCTACTCCTGAAACCCCGTAGATTCCGGAAAGAGAAAACTTATAAGCGCTCCTTCTCAGGAATGGCACCCAGGATCTGGAATGCGCTCCCTCCTGAAACCAGGCGTATCTCCTCCACTGCACTCTTCAAGAAAGAGGTGAAAACCATCCTTCTGGCCAAGATCTCCTGAACCTTATAGGTGCTGGATCAGAGACTCTGCATTGCCTTGTGTCAATACTCACCTTGTCCTTTGGCACTATACCTCTACTTGTTGGAGACACTACTACGCTACTTTCTTACTATATATGATACACGTTGGGTCACTGATTCACCCTCCCGGGTGCCCCCACTCAGTGCTCTCTCTATACTATAACACTGGTATAAGCCTTCCACACACCCAAAGTGTACCTGAACACCTCTGTAGTGGGATCAATGACTTGTGCCGTCTTATACTACCTGTTTACCTAACTGTATATTGATATGTTACCTGACTGTATATTTTTTATGTATGTTATTATTTTCCTTTCATGTTAGTGACTACTACATTGCTCCCATTACCCCTGTTCATTCCTACTGCCCCTACCATGTCACTGTGAAGCGCTCTGATATCTGTAAGGATCTTGTTCGCGCTATATAAAACTTTGAATGAATGAATCAACTAACAGATCAACAATGCTATTAACCCTTTCGGTGCTGATGACGATTCCCAGCCGTCATGAGTCACGGTGGGCGTGTGCTGATGACGGCTGGGAGCCGTCATGACCACGCCCGCAATAGGAATGTCAGCACCGGTGCGGAATTCCAGCCGCAGCCAAGCTGTTAAAAAGAGTAATTTATTTATCAGATTTTATACCATGCTTTTGTGCTGCATTTACAGAGTGGAGCCAAATAGAGCATGTCCTCCTAAGAGAGACAATGGTTATTGCATTTATATGTTTTCTGCATAAATGTATGTCACAGTGGTGCATGCACCACTTTCAATTTAATTGTTCATGTCCTTCCTGGGCAAAGTGCATGCTATGGTAATATGCACAACAAACGTTGTTTGCAGTTTCAAAGGTTTGGTGTTTATCCACAACAGCATGGAAGTCCATTATTCTGATGATCCCAAAAGGTAATGCAGGTCATTGAATCTCATAGTCTGCACTTAAGAATGGATAATGTGTATTTGGCCAAATAAAGCTAGAATATTCGGGGCACTTTATTGATGAGAATGGTATTGTACTAGGCCTAGGCTGATCAAAGCTGTTAAAGAGCCTCCTGCTCTTAGCAACAAGCATCAGATTTTCTTTTTTCATGTTCATTCTTCCTAACTTTACATCAGAGGTGGATCTCTCACAAGATTCAGTAATAAAAGGATTTAATTTGTGCTGGGTAAGTAACAAGAGTTCGTTTTTTAGAAAACTTAAGTCTGATTTATTGAATGCAATCTTACTGAAAAACGTTTTGGTCCTGGTATATCATCAATTGTCACTATAGAGGTCAGTAATCATGGGCTTGGTGCTCTTTTAATACTAAAACCAGAAGGAGTATACAAGCTGCAGCATTTGCATCATGTGATTTCAAGGAGGTAGAAAAACAATATTCTGTGAGAGAGAGAGATGCTTGGGTGCATTTGGGTCATTCAGAAGTTTAGGAAATATTTGTCAGGTACTTGTATTACTCTCAAACATTTCCTGGGTATTTTAAGAAAATCTGGGTTGTGCTCCAGCAGAATGATGGCTATGTTGGCAAAGTTGAGTAAACAAACTGTTATTTCCTTTTGTGGTGGAGCACATCCTAGGCAGATTCAAAAGGAAGGTTAATTTCTTCTTACTGTTGCATGTGTCAGATGGGAATAAGTAGGAGGCAGATTCAGAGAACCTTGAAAGTTTTTCCACAAGTCGTGTGTTACAGAATAACAATGGCATGAGGTTACAGTGCAGAATTAATTATTAGACCGTTTGGGGTTTGTCACGGAGAAATGGTCATAACAAAGGTGTTTGGAAGGTGAGTTACAGTGCAAAGATAGTTTCAGAGTTGTCCCCTGATAATGGGATACGTTTAGAGAAGATACATGTGTTCCTCCCTTTCTCTTGAGAAATAAGCAGGCAAATTTGGCTCATATCGGCCATTTAGGTATTACACCAACAAGAAATGTTTAAAAGAGACATATTGGTGGCCAAAGATGGACACTGATATGGAGCCCAAAGTACAAGGGTATAGGACATGTATGGCTGATAAACATCTGGTCATAAAAATGCTACCCATGCTCTTTGTGGGCATACTGGAACGCGTCTGGGACAAATCACTTTAGATTTCTTGAGGTCTTTTCTTGGGGAGAGGCTTGGCGGAAGCTAATTTGCCTAGTTCATTGATTATAGCTTGAAGTACAACTTCCTAGACATTAAAATACTAATGTGGTTGTTGATTTTATTCTTTAAGGGTGTTAGTTGCCTGTGATAATCTCCTGAGTATCTTCCTTACTGACAGTGGGGTACAGTTCACACCAGTGTAAATGAAGGAGTTTCTGAAAGTCTTCTAATCATCATTCGAGAAGCTGGCTGTATCATCTCCAGGGAATGGGATGAAAGAGCTGATATAATAATTGACAGTGTCATTAGATTGGCTTTGGTGGAAAGACTTCCAGTGGAACACGTTGTATGTATGATTTTCTGGTCAAATCAAGCCACATCATACAGAGCTCCCTTTGAAATGTAGAGGGGCAGAAGGTTAGTACTCTGATTGAGCACCAGTGGCTTATATTTCATTCAAAAAAACTGGTGTATAAATAATTCATAAATAAGCGGATGCACACCAGTATGAAAATACTAATGTAGTTGTTGATTTTATTTTTTAAGGGTGTTATTTGCATGTGATAATCTCCTGAGTATCTTCATTACTGACAGTCGGGTACAATTCACACCAGCGGAAATGAAGGAGATTCTAAAAGTCTTCTAATCATCAATGGAGAACCTGGCTGTATCATCTCTAGGGAATGGGATGAAAGAGCTGATATATTAATTGACAGTGTCATTAGATTGGCTTTGGTGGAAAGACTTCCAGTGGAACACGTTGTATGTGTGATTTTCTGGTCATATCAAGCCACATCATACAAAGCTCCCTTTGAAATGTAGAGGGGCAGAAGATTAGTACACTGATTGAGCCCCAATGGCATATTTTTCATTCAAATAAAGCGGTGTATAAATAATTCATAAATAGGCAGATGCACACGTGTGAGAAACAATATGAGTTTTTACATTATGTACTAATCAAAAGGAGACTGACAGTGTCAGGATTAAGTTGGTACATGGTGTGAGGACGAGTGATTTCAGATTTAGTCCGGAGGTGGTGGTTGCGAAAGTGTCATGAGTGGCAGTGTTTGTGTCTGGCGGCAAGTGCTGGGAAAAGAGTGTGGAGGTGGAGAATTTGAGGTAGTATGTGAAGATGCTGCCCAAAAGGTAAAAGAAAGAATAATCGTGGGACGTTGTTTCCGATTTTGCAAAAATTCACACAATTAGGTGAACCATAAAGCTTCCCAGTACAAATAAAAATGTTGAACAGTGTGGTAAGGGGATGAGCGTTAAGAAGCATTCCTTCTGGATGAGGGTTTTTGCATGAAATGGTATTACAACTATTTTTTAACACATTCCATAATATTGTATCAGGTCTCTTCAGCTTAGTAGGTTTCTTGTTTTGTGTCACTTTTCCTTCAATGTCTTTTGTTACTGTAATTAATTTGTTTGTTTTTCTTTTTGGGAAAAGATATAAAGATGTGTTTTGGCTTGCATCGTACCTTACCTGGGTGCACGTGCGTCTCGAGCAAGTCTTCCTCTATCATCATAATGGAAATGTCTGTAGTTTGCAAAACCAAAGAGGATGATGGACGGAGTGTTGAACATTGCAAGCACTCACCCCCAGTCAACTGATCTGGGTTTAATCCATCATCATTCTTTAGCTCACTCCGCCACCCCAGTACAGACATGGCCATATGAAAATCAGTCTGACCCTGTGCCTCATGGGACCAGTCCAGCCCGAAATGCCAAGCCATGTCTTCCCTTGACCGGAAACAAGCATCCTGGGACCGGTTTCTGGCTAATCAACCGTCATCAACCAGGCTAGCTTGAATCCAGTGGCAAAGTGAGCAATGGACCCACATCTGGGCATACCCTGCCAACTTAGGGCGAACAAACCAAAACCAAAGAGGATGATGGACGGAGTGTTGAACATTGCAAGCACTCAACCCCAGGCAACTGATCTGGGTTTAATCCATCATCATTCTTTACCTCACTCTGCTAACCCAGTTCGGACATGGCCGTATGCAAATCAGTCTGACCCTGTCCTCATTTGAACAGTCAAGTCCGAACTGTAAAGCCATGTCTTCCCTGGACCGGAAACAAGCATCCTGGGACCAGTTTCTTGCTAATCAGCCATTATCAGCCAGGATAGCTTGAATCCAGTGGCAAAGTGTTCCTCACCCTGACAAAGATTCTGGTTGCTGCTTACACCCCAGTCAACCCACAACCCAATTTCTCCCAATGACTATGCTCCCGGTTCTCCCTGGCCATTTCCCCCCATTTGCCCCCATGTTCACTATATTCTGACCACTGGCTCCCTGTTGAGCCATTACATCCCTGGAAAAAGACTTCTCACAATCATAGTAAATTAGCATATACTTGGGGTGAGATGTAGTGTTGTCCTTTTGCATTTCTCAACATGGTGGAGTTGATACTTAAATTGCGTGTGCCTTGGGACATGCAGACAGAAAGCAGGGAGGTGGGAAGAGGCAGTTATCACACAGATATGCAAGAGGCAAGCCACACCTCTGTAAGACTGTCCATTGGTGCTTACAAGTGAAAGCTGCAATGTGCTGTTTCGACATTGCAGCGACGTGCTAACTAGCGATGTATGCTGTTGTTGATACAAGAAGAGCGTCATCATGGACTGGTCATTACACAATACAACTAGTTAGAGGATTCTAATCTAGAGACTAGAGAGCAAATATAGCCTATACATATATATATATATATATATATATATATATATATATATATATATATATATATATATATATATATATATATATATATATATATATATATATATATATATATATATATATATGTATAGTGACTAAAGTAATGTTTAACGTGTATACTATTTTATATATTTTATATAGTTCTGTACTTCCCACTTCTCACAATGTTCTCAGATATCATAAAGAAATGTAATGTTTTCAGGAAATGCCTTTATCGTCTGCAGCAACCTCCATTTTAGGGAATTCCCTGCTTTGAAATTCCTAGACCCACTGATCAAAAGGCCAATCACTTATGTTTCTCCTCTTTTCTACAGTGCTGCATTACATCGACTGAATGAAAGCAATCCTGAGAAATGTTCTTTTCTTGCTGTTGATCTGTAATCTAGAGGTGTTGCACAATGCTGCGACCCGCTCCCGTTGAGAGTGAGCATGCTCGCTGGGGCAAGGATGAAATGTTGTGAGTAGCCTGGAGCCTCACCACCTATGACAGGTGTCTCCAAGGAGACAGGATGACAGTTCTGCAGAGTGGTTGTCAGCAAGTATGCAGAATATGGAAACAGGTGTGAGTGCTGGCTGTGGTGCATAATTTTGCAGTACTCACTTGCATGAAGCAAAGGCTAAATGTTGGGGGAAAGGTGGGTGAGCCATGGGGCAGGGATGGCTACAGTGAACTTTAGGACAGAGGCTGCATGCATGGGTCAGAAAGTTGATGTGTCTGGAACCAAGGGGATGGAGGGAAGCACTTTTAACTTTATTGAGTTCCTCTAACTGCATCCCAGACATGCGCTTCTTCAGCTGTAACCGCTTGTGTGTCTTTTAAGAAGCACGGCCACCCCTAACATAAGCGGCTGCTTTCAATCACTTTAACCTGGCATTATCTTGTGTCTGTTTCAAACCCTCGCAAACAAAATGGATTTAGAAATGATTAGCGAATTAAGTCATCTGAATTCCAGGTAGCACATTATCCTGTGCTAATGGGATGAAGCTGCCAACAGCACATCTGTGTTACATGTCATCTGTACTAAAGCCCCCTGAGGGGTTGTTTTCAAAAGCCTGTTTTATTAACAACACCACCACCTCCAATACCACCACCACCAATGCCACCATCAAGACCACCCACACCAATACCACCACCTCTACCAATACCACCACCACCACCAATACCACCACCGCCAATACCACCACCAATACCAACACCACCACCACCTCCATCAACTCCACCAATACAACCAGCAATACCACTACCACAAACACCACTAATACCACCACCACCATGAAAACCATCACCACCAAAACCACCACCACCAATACAACCATCACCAATACCATCACCACCATCAATACCACCACCTCCACCAGCAATACCAACACCAGCAACACCACCACCAATACCAACACCACAAATGCAAACACTGATACCACTATCAATACCACCCCCACCAATACCAACACCACTTTACCAACACCACCAATACTAAAATTCCAATACCACCATCATCAATACCACCAATGCCAGTACCACTGCAAATACCACCAGCACCAATACCACCACCAAATTCACCACCACCATTAATACCACCTCCAACAATACCGCCTACAATACCACCACCACCAATACCACCAATACCACCACCAATGTAACCAATACCTATACCCCAACCACCAATACCACCACCACCAATACCACCACTAATACCACCACCACCAATACCACCACCAATCCCCCACCACCAATATCACAAATATCACCACCATCAATACCACCACCAATCCCCCCACCACCAATACCACCACCACCAATACCACCAACACCAATACCACCACCACCACCAATACTGTTACAATTAACACCACTGATACCACCACCAATATCACCACCAATACCGCCACCACCAATACTACCACCATCAATAGCACCACCAATAGCACCACCACCACCACCAAAACCACCACCCCCAATCCCAATACCACCAACACCAATACCACCACCACCAACACCACCACCACCAATACCAACACCACCAATACAACCACTAATACCACCACCATTGATACCAATACCTGCACCAATAACATCACGAGCACAAACACCACCTCCACAAATACCACGACCATCATTACCACCACCACCAATCCAATACCACCACCAGCAATACCACCACCACCAATACCAATACCACCAATACCAATACCACCACCACCAACACCACCATCACCACCAATACCACCACCACCACCAATCCAATACCACCACCAGCAATACCACCACCACCAATACCAATACCACCACTACCAATACCACCATCAATACCACCAGTACCAATACCACCACCACCAATACCACCATCACCACCAATACCATCACCCTCCTACAAACTCACAAATAGAGGGACACATGGAACACCAGGCAGTTGGGGAGACGCAAGGGGAACGAAACTCATCTAAAGACACAAGTGGTGCAACAGCAGATAAACATGGAGACATGCAATGAACAGAGCATGGGAGTGCCTGGGCAAGTCTGCTAAAAACAGTGCAACTCCTGGTAGAGGCCCTGCAATATCAATCTGATAAAATGGATACACAACTAACCTTATTGAACACTCTGGCCGTCTTTGTGGTTGCAATCGATGGCAAGCTAGGCACGTTAAACACTTTATTGCAAAATATACAGGATCATGCTCAATCTAATATCCAAAACTGTGGATGTAACTTGATTGTTGATAAATTAGCTTCCCTCCCGCTAATGCTGAGTGCTTTATACTCACAAAGTAAAAATCTCACGAAAAGTGTACATATTCAGCCTCAAGATGATCAACCTTTAAATGGTAACCAAGAAGTTATGGCAACTCAATTGACTTCAACCAATAAGGAAGAGTACTCCTCCATTAAGATATAATCCCCCCCAAAAAAATATAAGAAGCAAGAGTAGTAAAAAAACAATAACATTAAGCCAAGTGTCTGATCCCCATGTAGAAGACAAAGGGGGAAACAAAATGAATGCAAGACAAAGACGCACACAAAAATGGAAAAGTCGGATTCAAAAATTAAGTATTAACAAGAACGGATTCTTGTGCCTCTTTGGAACAACACCATTGCAAAAAGAAATAAATCAACAAAATATAGCCATACTAGGAGAAATAAACAAAAAGAACATAGGAACAATGCTAGGACAAAGTCAAACTTCCCCAAGCGTAATGCAAGAAGCAAATACAACTGAGTTAGCTGGGAAGGCAGTGGACAAAGAATCAACACAGCCCCAATCAAAAAGAAACACTACTACTACCCGAAAGAATAAAAATTATGCACCAACAGGAACAACAACAAGAATCCAACCACCGGATTTAAGATAGGATCTTTCGCTTTTTAGTAATCCTTCAACATCATCTATAAATTATCATACATCCAAGGGCAACCAGGAAAACATTGGAAATTTCGAAAAACAAATGTATAGAAAATAGGGAATCAAAAAATACAAGGATTAGCCAAATTCATCATAAAAGCATGATGGGTATACAAACAACCTCCTTTATACATATAGAGGATCACTGGGGTCAGGAATTTCAGGTGTCCCCAAAACAAAACCAAAGTAGCCTAGGACCACACCGGCAAGGAAGTATAGGACAACTGCCAGGATTAGTACAAAATGAACAGCTGAAAAGTGTAGAAGGGAACCTGCCAGTATCAGGACTAATAGGTAACGAGGCCATCTTTCTATCTCCAAATAAAAAAAACTGGACCTCAAGGGACAAGTGGGAAGGAAACTATTGTCTTATGGTTTACACCAGAATATAGATCCAAAGAGAGGCATGACATCATGAAGCGAGGTAACATATTGCGTCTGCTGTCCCACATACCATCCTTGACAGAGGTGAAGACGTCAGACTTAGATTCAATAGAATTTATCAAATGCAAGGACTCCGTGGAAGGAGAAAAAACAAAAACAACATGAATATCATCAACAATTGCATGAAAATACTTTTAGAAAGCAATACTTTTAAGAACTGGGGCAAAAACATTACTACATTCACCAAGCCAGGATAACATGATTTGCTAAACCCAGAAAATACAAGGGCAGACGAGGCAACTACAAACAGACTAGTAACAACAGTGCTGAAAAGAGCGTGGGGCACTGTCAAATGAGTAGGGAACCTCCACCAGCAGAAACCAGAAACCGCCATGATCCTAAAACTTTACAGAACTGGGAAACTGATCTGAGATGGATTTCAAGAACAATAATAACAGAAAAGTTTGACAACATCTCTGTCCGTCGAGAAGGATCAGTACAAAAGGGTTTCTAAGAATATGCTCATGGAATGTAAAAGGACAAGCAAACAAACTAACAGACTTAGATGTTATCACCTATATAAGGGCTTTTGGCATCATGGCATTACAAGGCACTTGGAAATGTACTCTCCTCATCTACAGGGATTTCTGCGTTTTTTTACCAGTGCACTTAAAGGTGCAACATATGGTCACAAGCATACTCACAACCCGGGACATTGGGCCATCATCGCCAGCGACCTTGGCAGTAAACCTACTCACCCCATCATCACTATCAAATGAAAGGGATACCAACATTATGATAATAAAAGCTTACATTCAAACGAAATGGTAAACCAAGGCAGCAAAGGAACTGTGTAACTTTTTGGAAGCATGTATAGGGGAAGGGTCCACATTTGACCTTATTCTTAATGGGTACCTAAATCTCAATCTAATGGGTTCCTCCTCGGGTGAAGAAGTGTTACTTCAAAATACAATCTGGAACATCCCACTGCAAGGGAAACCACAAATAGGCAAGCAAACTAAGGCTGGACAGTTGGTTCTGGAGGAACTGGAACATCTTAACCAAAGAGCAATAAATGGAAGATCCGCTGGAGCCAATTCTCTCGCAACAACAAATAGCTCAATAAGAACAAATACAAAGCTGGACTACACCTTCATCTCCCTAGATTTATATCATCAAATGTTGTTGTTCTAACTGAGCGGCAAAGGTGATAGTGACCACCGGCTAAAGAATTTGAGCTTAGAACACTCATTTCTTTGTTTGCACATTCTTTAGCTCCTCAAGGATCAGAATTTACCATCAATCTTAAAAGAATTAAGTTCATGCAAGCCACAGATAGTAGGATGTTGGAAATCGCAAAACAGCACTTTGAATCGAGGGTCAGATCAGGTGAAGTTGTGAAATGGGAGAATTTTACTACAACTATGGCAGTATGTGCAACCAGGATTAAACCTTCAATTCAACAGAGATTTAGCAGCGTGAAGCCTATGTCACAAACTGCCAAGAAAGAAATCTAGCTCACAAAAAAATCCATTTATAGTTCACTGTGACAACTTCGCTGCAAGCCAAATGATAAAATACAACTACAATAAAAGGAAAAGACTCTGTTGAGAAAACAAAAAAGGAACGCAAATAGATCTGCGGAGGTTAATCTCTGGGCAAAATTATATGCCAACATTAAACAGGGTAACAGCACCAGATTCTGGAGTAGTATAAACAGAATAATCTGCCCTGCCCACGAGGGGATCTCTTCTAACTTTTCAGAAGAAGTATGGATATATTATCCTAGGTCCCATTTTCATCAAGATACTGTACTCATGGCTTGGGGTCAAGAAACTCAAAATGTATCAGAAGGCGTAACTACCAACAATGACTGGGCTGCAAGTACCCATATGGTACTTGGAAACTAGAGTGACCCGCCAAGGAGCAACATTAGTACCATGAAACGGTAAATAGGAAAGGGAAGGAGAGAAGGGGCTCTAGGCCCAAATGGAATACCACCAGCACTTCATAAACAAGAGGCACGTTTTTGGGCAGAAGCGCTTGACCCACTCTTTCAAATAAATATGGGGGTTGAACACTCTGACGTGCTCCTGCTGAGGATCAATTATCTCACCAATTTACAAGTCAGGCAAAAAGTCAATACCACAAAACTATCGGCTAGTGGCCCTCATGGACAATGAGACAGAATTATTTGATGGAATGTTACTAGAGGACTTCCAGGCATGGGCTAATGTGAAAGCCATAGTCCTATTAAATCAAACTGGATTCTCAAAATCAGTTGAGACAACCACAAAGATACTAACTATGGCAATGCTTATGGATAAGGCTGAATCTGCAAAGATGCCTCTTCAGCTATGTTTTATAGACCATAAGGCAGTTTTTGACCATGTAAAACGCAACAATCTGTGGTCCAAATTGCACAGCTGGGAGTTGCCACATCCCCTATTAAACCTGCTGATAAATCTGCACATGGATACTTGGGTGCAGATAAAGTTGGGAGATGGGTCACTCCTGTCAAGATGCATACCAACGGAAAAAGGGCTTAAACAAAGATGTGTTTTTAGCACCCACACTATTTAATTTATTTTTAGTTGAACTCGTACCACTACTGAATAATTGTGCCTCCCAAGCCCCAAAAATAGTAGGCTTAACACTGCCATGTCTCCTATATGAGGACAACTTAGTCCTGATTAGCCAAACACAAGGAGGCTTACAACTTCTTTTAACCCATTGACCGCTGAGCAAATTCCACAGCGGTGCGGGCCTTCTAATCAGTGGGCAGGGTTCCTCCGCACACGCCCACCGTCCGTCGCACTGAAGGGGTTAAATGTCACAGAGGACTTTTCTAATGCAAATGGTTTAACAATAAATTTGGAAAAAACAAGAACCATGAATGTCAGCAAAAAATTGAAAAAAATCAGCAGCTTGTTTCTGGGGAAAGACTCAAATTGAGGACACCCTGGAATATAAATTTCTTGGCGTGAAGTTAGACAAAGGCGGACGATTTTTGGCACAGAAAAACAGCATCAGGCATAAAGGTCTTAACCTGGCATTTTCTCTAAAAGCATAAAACATGAAATTAAATGGTCCATCGATTCAGCCGTTGGTATAGGTGTCTTTTGCTTAGAAACTGCCAACAATTACCTAAGGCAGCGAGGCACAGAAAGGAAGAGATGCTATAATACTTGACACTACTGTACCAGCTACTTTCAGGGTCATTTTTGGCCAGCCCAAATATACCTCGCCTGCGCAAATAAGGCTAGAGTTTGGCATACAGAAACAATCTCTTGCAAGACAAGGGGCATACGTTATGACCTGGGACAAAGTGCTGAAACCCGCTCAAGGAACTCTAAATGAACATCTATGGAAGGAGCTACAACAACAAACCACTTTACCCATTGTGAAATATCTTAAAAGCAGCTTGCATAATATGGGCCTGAATCAGATTTGGGAAACACCTACAACTACCACCACATTTAAGAAACTGGTTTGGAAGACAGTCAAACATCTCTCATGAGTGGAGGACAAGGCATCTCTTCAAAAAGGGCTGATGGATGGATGACTCTGAATACCTATACAGAGCCAGCTGCTCAACATTATTTTGAACTGGGCTAATCTAAAACTACAAAAATCAGATTCTTGAATTACAGATTTGGTCTGCTACCCTGTATACAGCATTTTCCACGCTGGCAAAAGAAGAAAGCAGGCTCTATTTGCCGCTAAGGGCCAGAGAATCTACTGCACCTACTTGATTCATGTATAGAACTTTTACATGAACAGAAACAACTGTTAAAATGCCAATTTAATCAACAAGGGATACGCACTAGGAGACAAGCGGTGTTGGCATGTTTTACACCTAATGACCCACAACTGAACTGTGTGGTTTAGTAAAGTTCCTGAGGCTATGCGAAAAGAAAATGCAAGCACAGTAGTTATTAAACATTTTAATTGTCTGGAACAAATGCAAGTTCAACGAGGAGGCTTGAAGAGGATGCCTCCATATACCTCTTTTCTTGGCACTAATGAACTTTATCCAAGTCTAAAGCACCTCAAACTGATCATGGGCATAATTAGTGAAGGGAAGCATGGACTGAAATTAGGTATCTTTGTTTCTAATGAGCCACAACTGAACTGTTGTCTAGCAACGTTCCTGAGGTTATGTGAACACAACAGCTACTAATGACTTCAGCCTTTAAAAATAGGTGCAAGTTTAATTCAAAGGCTTGAAGAGGATGCTCCCTTCTTGGCACTAAAGCACTTTATTCAAGTCTTAAGCACTTCTTTGCACTTTTTACAGAATTCTGGCGCAGTTAGTGAAGGGAAGCACAGACTGGAATTAAGTAGCTTAACCTATAAATGATATGGGGGAAATCAAAAAATAATTAGGCTAGGAAACTTGTTTCTTCACTTGGCTGATTACAATACAGACTTAAAAATTATATATATATAAGATATATGAACTATGATATTTTTATATGTACACTTGGTTTTTAATGAAGCTATTTTGTATTGCAACGGTTTTAATTAACTATACCATCATCACCACCAATATCACCACCACCAACACCACCACCACTGATGCCACCACCAATACTACAACCTACAATAACACCACCACCACCACCAATACCCAAACCATAAATACCACCACCATCCATATCAATACCACTGCCAACACCACCACCAACACCACCAACCCCAATACCACCACCACCACAAATACCACCAACAATACCACCACCACCAATACCACCACCAATACTACCACCACCAATACCACCACCACCAATGCCACCTCCAATACCACCACCACCAATAACACCACCACCAATGCCACCAACACCAATACCACCAACACCAACACCAATACCAATACCACCACCAATACCAATAACACCACCACCTATACTACTACCACCAATACCACCATCACCACCAATACAAAAAACACCAATATCACTACCAATACCACCACTAATACCACAACCAATACCACCACCACCAATAACTCCACTGATTCCACCACTACCAATACCGCCATCACCAATACCCGCACCACCACCAAAACCACCACCATCAATACCACCACTACCAACAACAACACCACCAAACCAATACCACCAAAACAAATTCCAATACCACCACCATTACCAATACCACCACCACATATACCCCAACCACCAATACCACCACCACCACTAATACCGCTACCACCACTACCACCAATAACACCACCACCAATACCACTACCAATACCATCAACACCAATACCACCACCAATACCACCAACACCAGAGCCCATACCAATTCCACCACCAATACAACCACCACCATCAAAACCACCACTACCACCACCAATACCACCGCTACCACCTCCACCACCACCAATACCACCACCACCACTAACAAAAGCAATACCACCACCACCACCAATACAACCACCACCACCAATGCTACCACCACCACCAATACCACAACTGCCAGTACCAATACCACAACCAATACCACCACCACCATGAATAGCACCAATACCACCACCACTATAACCACCACCACCACCAGTACCAATACCACCACCAATAGCACCAACACCACCACCACCAATACCACCACCATCAATATCACCACCAATATCATCACCATAAATACCACCACCACCACCAATACCAACACCACCACCAATACCACCACCACCACCAATACCACCACCAATACCATCACTAGTACCACCATCAATACCTCCACCAATACAACCACCACTAATATCACCATCAATACCACCACCACCAATACCACCACCACCAATACAATCGCCACCAGCAATACCACCACCAATACCAATACCACCCAATAGCATTACCAGCAATACCACCAACACAAATATTGCAATACCACTACCACCAATACCACCACCACTAGCTATACTATCAATACCACCACCAATACCACCTCTAAAACCATCACCACCAATACCAGTACCACCAGCACCAATACCAATACCAGCACCAATACCACCACCAATACTACCAATACCACCAACCATACCAATACCACCTCCAATACCACCACCACCATATACGAGTACCACCACTACCAATACCAAAATCAATACCACCACCAATAACAATACCACCACCAATACCACCACCACCAATACTAATACCGCTACCACCAATACCACCACCACTAATACCAGTACCACCACAAATACCAATAGAACCATCACCAATACCAATACTACAAATGATACCGCCACCACCAATACCACCCCTCCAATACTAATACCACCACCACCACCAATACCACCGCCTCCACTTATACCACCACCACCAATACCACCAATTCCACAACCACCAATACCACCATCAGCACTAATACCACCACCACCAATATCATCACCAATACCACCACTAATACCACCACCAATACCTACACCAATACCACACCCAACATCACCACCGCCAATACCACCACCACCACCAATACCACTACCACCAATACCACCATCACCAACACTACCACCACCAATACCACCACCATCAATACCATCACCTCCAGCAATACCAGCATCAATACCACCACCACCAATACCACTAACACCAACAATACCACTACCACCAATACCACCAACACCACCACTTATGCAACCAATACTACTACCATCAATACCACCACCACCACCTATACTACCAATACCACCACAAATAGCAGCAATATGACCTTCAATACCGCCACCAATACAAATACCACCACCACCAATACCAATACCACCACCAATATCAATATTAACACCTTTACCACTAATACCACCACCACCAATACCACCACCAATACCACCTCCAATACCAGTACCACCACCATCAATACCAGTACCACCACCAATACCAAAAGCACCACCACCACCAATACCAATACTGCCACCAATACCAATACTGCCAAAACCAACACCACCACCACAACCAATACCTCCACCATTACCACCACCACCAATATCACCACCACCAATACCACCACCTCCAATACCACCTTCACTACCAATGCCAATACCACCACTACCACCACCACTACTAATACCACCACCACCAATACCATCATCAACAATACCACCAGCACCAATACCACCACCACCAGTACCAATACCAATACCACCATCAATACCAATACCACCACCACCAATACCACTAAACCCACCACCACCAATACCACCACCACTACCTGCATCAATACCACCATCACTATCAATACCACCACCAATACCACAACCATTACCATCAATGCCACCACCACCAATACCACCACCATTACCATCAATACCACCACCAACAATACCAATACCACCACCAATACCACCACCACCATCAGTACCACTGCCAATACCACCACCAATACCATCACCACCAATACCACCACCACCACCAATGCCACCACTACCAATCCAATACCACCAAAACAAATACCAATACCACCACCAATGCCAATACTACCACAACTACCACCACCAATACCATACCACCACCACCACCACTAATACCACCACCACTAATACCACCACCACCAATACAAATACCAATAACAGCAACACCAAGGCCACCACCACCAATACCACTGCCAATACCACCACCAATACTTCCACCATTACCACCACCACCAATATCACTACCACCAATGCCACCGCCACCAATAACACCCCACCACCAATACTGCCACCACCATCACCAATACCACCACCACCAGCAATACCACCACCAATACAAGTAACACAACCAATACCACTACCACCAATACCTCCACCAACAACTATACTACTGATACCACCACAACCAGTACCATTACCAATACCACCACCAATACCACCACCACCACTACCACCACCAATACCCCACCACAATACCACCACCAATACCACCATCAATACCACTACCAATACCACTACCACCAATACCACCACCACCTATACCAGTACCACTACCACCAATGCCAATACCACCACCAATACCAACACCACCAATACCACCACCACCAGTACCAATACCAATACCACCATCAATACCAATACCACCACCACAAATACTACTAAACCCACCACTACCTGCATCAATACCACCATCATTATCAATACCACCACCAATACCACTACCATTACCATCAATGGCACCACCACCAATACCACCACCATTACCATCAATACCACCACCAACAATACCAATACCACCATCAATACCCCCACCACCATCAGTACCACCGCCAATACCACCACCAATACCATTACCACCAATACCACCACCACCAATGCCACCACTACCAATCCAGTACCACCAAAACAAATACCAATACCACCACCAATGCCAATACTACCACAACTACCACCACCAATACCATACCACCACCACTAATACCACCGCCACCAATACCAATACCAATGACAGCAATACCAAGGCCACCACCACCAATACCACCACCAATACCACCGCCAATACCACCACCAATACCTCCACCCTTACCACCACCACCAATATCACTACCACCAATGCCACTGCCACCAATAACACCCCACCACCAATACTGCCACCACCATCACCAATACCACCACCGCCAGCAATACCACCACCAATACAAGTAACACAAACAATACCACTACCACCAATACCACCACCAACAACTATACTACAGATACCACCACAACCAGTACCATTACCAATACCACCACCAATGCCACCACCACCAATACCACCACCACCCCTACCACCACTAATACCCCACCACAATTCCACCACCAATACCACCACCAATACCACTACTAATACCACTACCACCAATACCACCACCACCTATACCAGTACCACTACCACCAATACCAATACCACCACCAATACCAACACCACCAATACCAATACCACCACCACCACCAATACCAATACCACCACCACCAATACCAGTACCACCACCAATACCAGTATCACCACTACCAATACCAAAACCACCACCAATACCACCACCACCAATACCACCACAACCAATACCACCACAACCAATACCACCAATACCAATACCACCACCATCCATACCAATACCACCACCACCAATACCAATACCGCCACTCAACACTTACTGGTTATAGCAGGGGCACTGTAGGAGACTGGAGCTGCAGACGAGGCCATCCCTCCCTCCCTCCCTCCATGGCTGCCATAAAGCACAGGCTACCCTACACCAGGAGATGAAGCCAGGGCCTTACTACAGCTGGAGTGTTTTTATTAGGCCAAAGATAGCAATGACATTACGCAATGCCACCCTGCACACTCACATCATGAAAAAGGCAGGAAATAGCCCCTACTCCCGCTCTTCCTCCTGAGCTGCGACAGTGTAATCACAGAGCCAAAGGTGGTGAAGCGCTTTGTTAGTGTTTATCATATGTAACTTTCACTTCACACTTTGTGTCTATGTAATTTACCACACTTACACATCTTCTTCAATGTACTATTCATCACTACTTTGAAGACGTTGCAGGCCTATCTCTTCCTCTGATATTTACATTCTAACAAGTGGTCAAGAATGCCCTTTATTGCAATGCAACAGGTTTCGCATTTGCGAAAGTTTAAGCTATAAATATTGAAAACTACAATGCCTTTTATTTATGTTTTGAAACCCAAAACATAAAAAAGGGCATTGTCCTTTACAATGCCAAAAGCTCTATTGCATTTCAAATCCTTGTGCAACCAGTTATCACGCGCAATAAAATAGTAGAGCACAGAGGGAGGATCCAATCCTACCCCAAAGCAGGGCCACGCGATATAGAGGCAGCTACAGAGTAACTACAAAATAAAATCTCACTTACCCGAATGTGAATCTGCTCACTCACAGTGGGGGGATTTTTACTTCTCCTCTTAACATCTAGTAATTCAACGAGAGGACGGATTGTCATTCCCTGTAGGACAATGAAAAAGAGAAGTTACAATTTTAAATGTGAAAAGGGTTTTCCTAATGAAACACAATAAAAACGCTCGTGTTGTTTAATCTTACAAACTCTGGTCACACCCACTGTTTTGCAAATAAAAATGAGAGAATGCATTTTCTTTCTCAGGTTAAGAAATAACCTACGACAGTTTTGTTGCAAATACCGAAGCAGATTTGTTTCGGAATATGGGCTATCGATGAACAGCACCAAGGGATATTCTACAATAGGAGAATGCAGCCACAATTGAAAGGAACGATTTTAAGCGTTGGGAGATGGTGATCATAAAAAAGGGAAGAGTCAATTGACAAAAGGTAATATCGGAGTACTGGTGTTCTGTAACAGATAATTTTCATTTGTATACTGTGGATTGGGTTTCAAGTGACGCACATTCAGGCCTTTTTCCCACAGGAGTAAATTCAAAAGATTTTGGAAAGACGGTATACGATTCAAGAATTGCACAGCAGCAATACCTAGTGTACGTGTTATATGATCACTGCTTGAGCTCCTATTGGTTAAAAGGAGCCGGAGCAAACAGACATAAAAGAAGGAGCAGAAAAGTAGGTGCTGTATTCCTGCAAAATAACTATTTAAAAGGAACACTTCAGCAAAATCTTTAAGATCGGTGATCACTCACCTCCTAGGCTGGATAAAGAAATGGCATTCCCCTACTAGCTGTGTCTTGCAAGCTAAGCCAAATGTTTGTTGCTCGCCCTGGTGGGGGGTGAGGGGGGAGGTGGAGGGGTTGAAGAGATGGTGGAGGGAGACAGAAATAAAAGGATAGAGAGCAAAGTAATGTGCTTAAGGCACATTCCAAACCCTATAGCACTGGATTCATCCTTCCTATGATTACAAACTCTATTGCACTTGTTAATAAGAGGAGCTAGAGATTCCACATCTTGCATAGAATTTGTGATATTACTTCAATCCCAAATGGTATTGTCATGTCAGTTTCAAGATTATTATTCAGCTATTAAAAATAAAACAGCCATAAAAGTTCATGCAATAAAATACATTTAAGGAAGATAGCATATAGTTTACAGTACCAGTTCTTCAAAGCAATTCATTTGTAGATTATAGCAAAATACTTTTCCTTGCATTAATCGATTTCAGGATAAACTGAGCAACATTATAACATATTAACGGATTCTCTAATGTCACCAAATATCCCATAGCAGTTTTGTGGGACTTAATATTATGGGCAGCAAACAGAGGCTTAAGATAAAAAAAGTCTAAAATTACGATACAAAATTACAGAATAATAGAAAGTGCAAAGTGCTTTGTTTACTCATATTGTCACACGGACATGGTACTAAATCTGGGAGGAGTGATTTCATTTTAGGGAATGCGACAAAATAATGTGCATTACCACATCTCAATCTCAGTAACACTTACAGCCTGATTCATCAAAGTACCGTTTTGCGAGTTCTCTAATAGCGATTCATAAGGAATCGCTATTTGAGACACACAAAACGGTATTCATGTAGGAATCGCAAAATAAAATGCGATTCCTACACATTCCTTATTTGCGATTACCAAATTGCTAATCGCAAATAAGGAAAAACTCCCCATTCATTCCTATGGGCCAAAAGGCCCATAGGAATGAATGGGGAGTATTCCTTATTTGCGATTAGCAATTTGCTAATCGCAAATAAGATAGCGATTTTAAGGGTGCCCGGGGTCTCCAAAGGACACCCTGTAGGACCCCTTAAATGCAAATATTAACAGGTGTTGCTCACACACATGTCCAAAGGACATGTGTGTGTGCAACATGCAACTTAGAAAAATGCTTTTAAAAGCATTTTTCTACGTTTTCGCTATTTACCAAGAGGTTTGACCTCGCGGTAAATAGCGGGCCGAAATTGCGAATTCGCTATTTAAAAATGGATCATGAATTGCATTTAAGGAATCTCAAAAGGAGATTCCTTAAATGTAATTCCTCGCTAAATTGCGAATTCGCAATTACCGATTTTTGCATTTGGGATGATGAATCCCAAATGCAAAAATCGCACTCGCAAAGGGCCAGATTCTCAGAATCTGTCCCTTTGCGAGCGCAAATCAGCTTGATGAATCAGGCTGAGAATGGTGTTGTACATAGGTCACGTGTGACAGATAACTGTTGTCTACCTCCTTTAACAGTAAATATCCATGGTCGGTTTATTTAGCTCCGATTTTGCTCTGAGATTCCACCTTTGTAACAGGAAGGAATCTTTGATCTCTTTCTTAGTGAGGGACAGTATTGTTATAGGGTCTGACCATACAGATAAATTAAACAAGTTCCCTAATGTGACATTAATGTAGGATAGCCACTGAATTTTTAGAACATCATCCAAGTTTAAACGATATAAAATAATTGACCTGGTAAAAGTTGTCTCTTCCTGTCTAGAATTGATGCCCATAACAATAATGGCCCTGCCATCAGGATATCCACTAAAAATTGGAGCCCGACCTTTGATGTACAATAGTATTTGATACTATGGCTATCTGAAAACAAAGGAGGCGGACCGCGGGGATCGACTACACAAGCACACTAAAGGTCGAATTTTGGAAACATCTAATTAGCTTGGTAGGTGTAATGTATGTCGCTATCAACAATGGGTCTGGCTCTCTACTCAAGAAGGCAATATGAGATAAAACCAATCAGGACTAGTTCGAGTATTAGGGATGAGGTTGCGTGGAATGTTTTTCAATAATGCTATGATACTGACTCTTTTGAAATATTCTGCTGTTGACTTAATAATAGTTTGCTACTAAGAGGGCACTATGAGATGAATCAAAAATGAATTAACTTGGGGACAAGTGTTAAGATACTTGGGTATGGTTTCCAAAAAAATGTTTTGTTGCTGACTGCTTATTATAAAGGTTTCAAGGTGTACAAAATCATTTCATCAATTTTTGTATGGAGTAAAAATAGATTTTCCAACTAGGGAAAAATAATGTATCTGTTGTAAATGTGCTTTAAAAGGGAATATTGGTTAGAAATTTTCACAAGTGGTATTTGGGGATATTTATTCATTTCTGTGAGGTTTCATGTGTTGCAATGAGAGCTTTTATCATTCACTGGGAGAAAGGGTATGCTCTCATGTCTTTTTAGGCTATGTAAAAAATAGGTTCTATTTAATGGATGCTCTCCTGTCTTTTTAGGCTATGTAATAATAAGGTTGTATATAATGAATGTTGTGTATAAAATTTACATGTGATTATAGTGTATAACATATGTTTTTAAATATTGTCTTACAGCCCTGATGAAGTTCTTCGCAAAGAACGAAACGCGTTGGCTGTGTGGTGTATAATTATCAATATTGCAAAGACGAATAAAGAAATCTGACTTTTCACAACAGTGGATGGACATTTGTATATTTACATCCTTTTGAGACTTTCCATATCAAGTGGTGCAACCTACAGTTGTTAAAGTGTATTTGGGTCGTTGGAACCGCCCCAGACAAACTGTGGGGGTCGTGGAGTTGCACACATTGGGAGCATAAGGCTCTATTTTCAGTTCAAAATATTGAGGACATTTTACAAAGAGTGAGGTGCACCACAAAACCTGGGGAGTTTTTGTATAGGTTGGCCATTCTCTTGTTGTTTTGAAGTTCTTCACAAGTAATGTTCCGGGTGTGGGACCTTCCTCCATAGGACTCCAGGTCAGGTCACCCCATTATAACTAAAAATCCCAGTGAAATGTGTCACCCATTTTTCTGCCACAATGAAGGAGCAAAACTCTCTGATTTCATCATTCATTAGGAATGGTGCATTTACTGTATCCCAGAAAAGTTTGTCATTCCTAGTTTCTGCTGAAATAATCAAGTTTTCCCATGCTTCTTCCTGTAATTTCTTTTTTCGGGCAGCTAAGGCTAATTTATACTCTTGTCATAGGTATTTAATAGCAAGTATGTCTCGCAGTGTTTTAGACAGTGCATACTTTAACACCTGTAGTGCTTTGGTGCAAGTACCATCAAAACATCCCTTTTTATTGCTGGCTGGTATTTCAATCTACCTGGTTAAAAGTGGTTTAATAAACGTTGTAATGCAGTGGAAGTTTATAAATATTGTATTTGGGGATATCTCTTCCTGAAGACAGTAAGCTATTTCTCGCTGGTGGTACATTATTATTTGCTGCAATATCATGCATGGGTAAACACATGTCCATATTATTCTAATACCATTTTTCCTGGAACGATAAATATGGTTAACTAAATCATATACTTCACTCCTCGAGCCCCAAAAGAAAAAAGATAGGTTGAGCAAATTATGATCACTGAATATGGAGGGAACAACACTAAGGTTGCCACACCTGGATGTATCCGGGGCAGACACTAGTATATGATCAATGATAAAAAAACATATTTTTCCCTTTAAAAGTTGGAAGTAAATCCCCTTTGAGGCCACCGGTCCTCCTAAGTAGATGGAAATCATATCTTGAGGTCATCCAGTTTAGGGCTTCACTATACTCATTATGGCAGAAATGATCCTCTCCCTCACCATCCACATAAGCAAGGCTGCATACCTGGTTATTGGGTATATCACATGCCTGAATAGTTAAATCTTCTGCCCATAACTGAACATAGTCGGTGCTAATTGGAGCTAAAAATATTTCAAGGCCACGGTCATGGGGTGTAACCACGTTGGTACATGTTGAATCAAAGACATTATTATAAAAATGTACTAGTATCAGGTCTTACCCGCCCTTTTTGCTTAGGCATACTATCTGTGCGTTGGGTCCCACCGATGTAGCCTTTTTGACCCTAATGGAAATTTTGTTAGAAATAAGTATCTGTAAACCCCCTTTTGCTCGTCCTGCTTGTGACACGATCGCTGCTAAAAAATATGAGGAATATCCATCTATGTGTACAGGGTTTATACACCAGGTTTCCTGTAGACATATGATGTCATAACAAGATATAGTGTTAACCCAATCAACATTCCCAGCCCTCTAAATAGAAAAGGTGGCAGTGGAATTACAGAAACAGCCAGCACCTCCAATTTGTTTGCACTAAAGTGAATGAATAGTCCTTTCTTTCTAGGCGTGCTCTATATCTTAATACTGTGCCACCCACAGTATCACCTCAATATGTTACAGAAACCTCTGCACCCATTGACAAACTTTTTAAGCATAGACAGAGCACAGCACAAATAAGTTAACAGCTGATAAATCCAATGCAGCAGAAATTATTTTTGATACAGAATTTTAATCGTATATTCTGTTTAGCATAGATTCTTCATGTTGATTGTTCCATACATATCTATACTAATCTAATAAAGAGAGAGCCCAAACCTTTAAGGCGGGTAATCTCAGGAACCACAGCACCAATCACAACACCCAATACAGCGTTGGAAAGGGCAGTTGCAGCAGAAGGACATAGGCTATGCAGACGCCCACCATATAAATTTAAAAGGTTAAAGATCCATGCCAGCAAAGTAATCCCTTGTGGGTGTGTCTGCGTTGTGCTGGGGGCGTGACAAACGCTGGGGGCGTGTGGTACGTTCCGCCCTTAATGCCATGTCTCATATTGTGTGCTAATCCCACCCTGCTCCCTTTAAATACCCCTGCACCCCATAATCATAACCCACTCTTACTCCTTAAAATACCCCAACACCCTTAAGCACTAACCCATCTTAACCCTATAAATATATCCTGTACCCCAAAACCCAAACGTATCCCTAAATGCTAAAAATACCCCTGTACCCCAAAACCCAAACCTAGCCCTGAACCCTATAAATACCCATGTACCTCAAAACCCAAACCTACCCCTGAACCCTAAAAATACCCCTGTACCCCAAAACCCAAACCTAGCCGTGAACCCTAAAAATACCACTGTACCCCAAAACCCAAGCCTACCCCTGAACCCTAAAATACCCCCGTACCCCAAAACCCAAACCTAGCCCTGAACCCTTAAAATACTCCTGTAGCCCTAAACCCAAACCTAGCCCTGAACCCTTAAAATACCCCTGTACTCCAAAACCCAAACCTACCCATGAACCCTAAAAATACCCCAAAACCCAAACCTAGCCCTGAACCCTTAAAATACCCCTGTACCCCAAAACCCAAACCTATCCCTAAACCCTAAAACTACCCCAGTACCCCATAACCCAAAATTATACCTGAACCCTAAAATACCCAAACACCCCAAAACATATACCTCAGTACCCCAAAACATTTACCTCTATACCCATACTTACCTTATCCAAACATTAAAAAAGAACATGCTTTTACCATTCATGCATTTACAACGAATTTCGTTGTAAATGTATGCGTGGTAAAAGAATATAAAATGTAATGCCATGCGTTATAATGGCATTGCGGAGTCATGGTACTTTCGTAATGAAAGTTTGCGGAGTGATGGCATGCGGAAAGAAAGTTCCGAAATAATGGGTGTTTACCCTCCCCCGGTAACTACATTGGTGGCACGGCGGCCCACATCTCCAGCAACATACTCATATTTTTTCACCACCCATTTGAAAAATGCACAGGTCTCTCTCATTGATGGCCAGAACCGACATACACTTTTAGACACACCTCCCGCCACAAGTTCTAGAATTGCGAACTTTAGAGCTGGGGAACTACTTTCGAATCTCGGCATCAGCTCAACATCCTTTGATTCCGGGCAAATTGCTTTGTCTCCCTGTGCCTACCACAAATGAATGTGTTCTTCTGTAATGTAAATTGTGCTCATGCCATGTTGTCGAGTTCGCGCTATATAATATTGCAAGGAAAAATAAAGTAGGGAAACTCGAGTTCACACAATACTGAACGCGCACTCTTAAGTGCATCAGCAGTGCACTGTGAATCCGAGCGTTTCACATGCCTGTCACAGATAAGAAATGCTATCAAAACGAAATCCTACAAACAATATACTACTGGCCGGCAGCAATTCATACCCGGACAACGTCGGGACGGGCTGCTAGTACTTTTATAATCCAGCTACAGCCAGCCGACACGTGTTTCGTCGCAGTGCGCGACTTTTTCACGGCTGTTGGCAAAATCATACAGATGTGTTACAAAAAAAGGAGAGATATGCCTAAATCATTCCTTTAATTTGGTGTACTCATCAGTGCTTCCAAGAATTACTGGTATATGTGTGCACAGAGACCTCCATCTTTAGGTGTTAGTGAAGAATATATGATAATAGGAAAATAATAGGAAACTCTGATCACCACAGGAAAGATCCTTTGTGGTACAGAGTGAAGAGAGTTTGAACATGATCATAGAAGTTTCATGCGACAATAAGAGAAAAAAAAGGAAGAGAAAGAATAGAAGAAACCATTATGTTTGACCAAGAAAGAAAGGAAAACACACCTTTTTCTGTGACAATTTAGGAAAGTTGGTATTCTAAAATAAGTAAGAAATACCTTATGGATTTTGTAATCAAAAGTTCAAAGTCTTCTAAGTCAGAATCAGTCAGGACTCAAAGGCGATCTGGATATAGTAGTCCGAAGACTGAATGGATGGTTTCGAAAAAACATTATCTAGAAATAAGATTATCCTATTAGATTTTTGTATAAAGAAATGAGTAGCGATTTAAGGACCAAAAAGAGAAGAACATTATCAAACTATCAATAGGAGATTTGTGTTGGCCAGAAAGAAATCAGAAAGCGAAAGCTAGTTAAGATAAAATAAAATCAAATGCCGCACTTAAAAAGAGATGGTATTCCAAAATTTACAGGCACATATTTGTCTATTTTAACCCCAAATTAGGAGCATTTGGTGTGTAATGGACAGTCATTTAGAACTAATTCATTGGCACATAGACGCAACACCAGCATAAGTTTGGAATAAATTGCACGCAATGTTCCAGAAAGTGCTGTGTCATTGGTATATACAGATGTGTTATATATTTTTATCTATAAACAACTTACTTTAAAGGTCACTGGTAGGTATTACAATCCAGAACAGAAAATGTGTATAATGTACACCACGATGACCACAGGAAAACAGGAAAAATTCCTATTAGTGTATGGTATTGGATAGACCACTGTTTAAGAAACAAGAAAGAAAAAAGATAATAGTAGTATAAAATATTATTAATATAAAAGTGGCCAAGTTCTACTTCATTTAGTATGAATAATAAGCCTGTGATAGTCACTGTTTAGTCAGGAGCTAAAGATACAGGCTAAATATACCTTTAGCAATGTCCAGTATAAAAGTATTATTACTCCAGTATCTGGCGAACAGTCCATGGTATAGTATAGGAAAAAGTCGGTATGGTACTCCCCAGTGTCGTGGGAATTCTCACTGAAACTTGAACAGGCAAAAGAACAACCCTTAAAATCATTCCCAGCCCTATTTATTGGCCCATTCACATTAAAGGTTGCAAACTCAAACCCTTCCCTAGGGGGTTGTTCTTCTGCTCAATACCTATTATACTTGTGGGTGTAATATTGACTCTAAGAAGGTCTTTGTCAGGTACCTCACATGCCTCCACTACCTCAGTTACTATAGCTTCAACTAACCCACCCATAGAGGGTGCCTCTCTTGTGTATGGGCAGTCCCTTGGGCATAGCTTGCTTAGACGACTAGCTGTATGAGACATTTTGGAGGGCCCTCTCTGACAACTCATTGGATCTTCGTCATGAACTTGATCAAAATTAAGTCAGTCTTTATTGTTTAGACTACTCAGCATCTCTTATCTATTGGGTACAGCAAAATCCCAGACATATTGTGGGAGTAAACTAGTGGTATCCCTCTGTCTCTGGGGGGTTTGATAAGCCCTTTTGACATTGCTCCAATCCCTTCAAATGACGGTAAAAGAATGCTAAAAAGGAGTATGCCCATTGCCTGTCTATTTATTATTGATGCACCTGTCACTTTATGGATACTGTTAGCAGTTCTCTGGCCACCAAAGTTAATTATTACGCAATCACCAAACAGATCTTTTTCCAATGGTCCAATCCACCCCACTCTTCTTGTAAACGTAATTTCCTGCACTCTACTTGGGACAAATAAGTGTCTAGAATTAACCATTGAACCACCTTGTTTTTCTAACATTCCGTAATTTCCATTACTCCTGGCTTCAGTGGGGAGACATTAACTAATACTGCCACATATGAGCAGCTAGAAAGTGCAAATTAACGGTGACTCGTTTAAAAAAAAAAAAAAAAACAGTCCAGCCCGAACTGGCTGCCATAAGTGTGGCAGGGTATGCTCAGACATGAGTCCCTTGCTCACTTTGCCACTGGATTCAAGCAAGCCGGGCTGAAGACGGCTGGAATGCCAGAAACCGATCCTCGGAAGCTTGTTTCCGGTCCAGGGAAGACATGGCTTGGCAGTTCGGGTGGACTGTTCCCATGAGCCACAGGGTCAGACTGATTTGCATTAGGCCATGTCTGAACTGGGGTGGCAGAATGGGCTAAAGAACGGTGATGGATTAAACCCAGATCTTTTGACTGGGTGTGAGTGTTTGATTGATTCAGATGCTCAGTCCATCACCACCCCCTTTTGTACCGCTTTTGGCTGCCATAAGTGTGGCAGGGTATGCTCAGATGAGAGTCCCTTGCTCACTTTGCCACTGGATTCAAGCAAGCCGGGCTGAAGATGGCTGGAATGCCAGAAACCGGTCCTCGGAAGCTTGTTTCCGGTCCAGGGAAGACATGGCTTGGCAGTTCGGGCTGGACTGTTCCCATGAGGCACAGGGTCAGACTGATTTGCATATAGCCATGTCTGAACTGGGGTGGCAGAGTGGGCTAAAGAACGGTGATGGATTAAACCCAGATCTTTTGACTGGGTGTGAGTGTTTGATTGATTCAGATGCTCCGTCCCTCACCACCCCCTTTTGTACCGCTTTTGGCCGCCATAAGTGTGGCAGGGTATGCTCAGAGGTGAGTCCCTTGCTCACTTTGCCACTGGATTCAAGCAAGCCGGGCTGAAGACGGCTGGAATGCCAGAAACCGGTCCTCGGAAGCTTGTTTCCGGTCCAGGGAAGACATGGCTTGGCAGTTCGGGCTGGACTGTTCCCATGAGGCACAGGGTCAGACTGATTTGCATATAGCCATGTCTGAACTGGGGTGGCAGAGTGGGCTAAAGAATGGTGATGGATTAAACCCAGATCTTTTGACTGGGTGTGAGTGTTTGATTGATTCAGATGCTCCGTCCATCACCACCCCCTTTTATACCGCTTTTGGCCGCCATAAGTGTGGTAGGGTATGCTCAGACGTGAGTCCCTTGCTCACTTTGCCACTGGATTCAAGCAAGCCGGGCTGAAGACGGCTGGAATGCCAGAAACAGGTCCTCTGAAGCTTGTTTCCGGTCCAGGGAAGACATGGCTTGGCAGTTCGGGCTGGACTGTTCCCATGAGGCACAGGGTCAGACTGACTTGCATATAGCCATGTCTGAACTGGGGTGGCAGAGTGGGCTAAAGAACGGTGATGGATTAAACCCAGATCTTTTAACTGGGTATGAGTGTTTGATTGAATCAGATGCTCCGTCCATCACCACCCCCTTTTGTACTGGTTTTTGTGGGAGGCATAATTCCTGGTAGGTTTACTTAAAGGCTCCTGTATATTCCTATTCGTCAACCCCTCTTGTCTCGAGTTATTTAGAGTTTAGACATGAGGGGATATACAGCCTGTATTACTACTTGTACCAGTAGTTGTTATTTGGGCCCCCTGGTCCAATTGCATTTGGCTCAGATCAACAACCTTTTTCAGACCCTCCTCCAGCTTGGCCAATCTTCCTCTAAGTGGGGTAAATAAACTGCTGGTAATAGTTGTTAGTTTATCCCCAAAAGGGGCCAATATGTAATTCTCTATATTGTTCAAGCCAATTCCTTGTTCCCTCTCCTCTCCCCGCCCCCACAAACAAACATTTCCTCTGGGTTTCTTCATTTCGCAATTATATCATCTTGTGTCTTCCTTTTATGTTTGGCTGCAGGCTTATAGGCAGTGTTGGAAGTTTTTGCAGCTTGTAAAGTTGATGATCCTGAGACATTGGGAGTGAGGCCCTGATCTGGTACAGTTAATGTCAATGTTTGGCCCAGAACTTCACTCGAGCATCCTGCGCTCTGAATTTCATAGATGCTGCCTGTACTAGGTGTCCCCTCTGTGAATATTGCCAATTGGGCTTCTCCAGTTTGCCCTGTTTTGGAAAGGGACATACGCTGTTCTGCCAAATCAATTTCCTTGTTTGGGACCCCAACGGCACATGCTAAAAAGGTGTCTATGGTAGTCCGTTTGGCGATTTGCTCAGTCAATGGCTTTGCACCCCCCGCCTTCCGTTTACCCATATTGCTTGTAAAACTGGTTTGGTTTTTGTTAAATAGTCAGACACACAGAGGAAGAAAAAAATGAACCTACTCCTCTCTCCGCTCCCTTCGTAGTGCCTCTCAGTTGTTCTCAGATGGCAAATGCAGAGACTGGTGGTCTACTGACCGTTCTACCCGCAAAGTATAACCAAGGGACTTGGCCCAGCCCAGCCTCATCCGGCCACGGACGGGCGCAGATGGGTCTGCCGTTGGCCCCGGCTTGGCCCAGGCATGCACGCGTGTGTCCCGCGCTGCAGGAGTCTGCGCTGCTTTTTAAAGCACCTCCGGGCACTGATGTTTGGCGTGGGTGGCGGCATGCCATTAGGAACTGTTGGCCTCAAAGTCCTGACTCTGGTGATGTGGCAGAGTAGAGCGGCAATGAAAACAGGCTCCCCAGTCATTTACCTTATTATCCGGTGAGCTAATGGGACCTTAACCTCGGCACACACACTTGAGATGGAATCTAGATCTTTAATTTGGGGGGGCTTGCTTTTTTTTCTGCGGCCGGACCCACACCTGTCACATGATGACTTGAGGCAGGGGGCAGGGTCACAGCAGCACAGGGCTAGGTCACACTCACCACCAGGCAACCTCAGGCTGGTCCTAGTCTCCACCAAAGTGAGTGTGTACCATGCGACTTACTCAGAGTTAGTAAGCAATTCAGAAGTCACAGGCTATAGCCTGTTCATTGGTCTTGGGACTTGTTGCCGCTTGTCATGTTGGTGGTGGTGATGATCCCGATGGACTCCTCAACTGCAGTCACCCGGTGCCGCAGGCTGGCTGTCCCCGCTCTGAGAAAGCCATTGCCAGTGATAGGGAAGGAAACTACATTGTTGAGAAATAAAGTTCAATACTAACGTGTGTTTTTATGTTACATCTATGTATGTTAAGAATCATTCAAGTGACAGATATAATTACAATTCACTGAAGATAGTTATCCACATGAGCGTATTCCATCTTTCAGCTCTAGGAAGTCATAGAGTTTTCACTAACCATAGAGAGTGGTTGTGAGAAGGTGGTTCTGATCATCTGCCGCCCAGATTTTCACTTTTTGATCACCTGATTTTTAACCTTTTACTGTGGGAGAGCCTCATACCTTGGGGCTCACCACCAGTAAACTCATGGCAAAATGGACTGTGCATGTTTACCCTGGTGTCCACCTTGTGAGACAAGGCTGTTGCAACACAACAAGGGTAAGGGGTACTAGACTGGTAACATGTGGACATGCCTGCACACATGTGAAAGCTGCACGTGAGAGACTCATGTCATGCGCAGCCCACGAGCTGTGCACAGGTAGCCTAGCACAGAAGGGAATATGCAGAGTTGGGTGGTGACCTGGAATAGGCTTTATAATGAAGAGGTACACAACATGTAGGGAAGTCAGTGTGCATTACTGTCTTAGATGTAGTAACACTCTGTTATAATCCTATGGGAAAGGCTGCTTTAAGGTGCAGCGTATGTTCCCCGGGGTTCACAAATTTCGGAGTTGCTCCAATGTACACTGTAACCTGTGTGAAAAGAACAAGTCTGTAAAGTTCAAAAGCATATCTGTACAGCTTATGGGTCATCCAGAAATGTCATATGACCTTTGACTCAGCTGAGAATCAAAGCACAGGCCGTGTGTGAGCCTGCCAGGTTGGATGAATTACTTTTCTCCCCAGCGGCAGGAACAAAGGCTTCGCCCTTCAAAGCAAGCATTTGACGGTGCTTAGGGCTACTCTCAAGGTGGGAGGGACTGGGAGTAATTGCTCTGCATCAATCAGCCAGCTGTCATTCTCTGCCAGGCCCAGGACCTGCCCTGGACCCCTTGATCAGGAAGGGGGCTCCTTTTTAAAAATTTGCTTGGGGAAGGCCCTGGCGGTGATGTCAGTGAGCGAGGGATCTTAGACCCTCAGAACCCATGTGGCAAACGACTCCTGGGTGATACCATATTAAAGCATCCGAAAAGATTGTGCAGAAAGTTCGAGACTGGGGTAGAGATGCGATGTGGCACCTCGGGATAGGCCAGGGGTGAATTCCAATTGGCATCTCTTGCCTTCCGTAAAAGGCCTTGCGCAGGAGGAGAGTGCTCTCTCTTGGATGTGCTTTTCCTGAATAACACTTGGACTGGAGGCTGACGCCATGGACAGTTGGAAGGAGGAAGCCTCTGAATGCTTCCAGGGCTCAGGAATATGTCTCTGATTTACCCCAGGACCATTGTGGAAAAGACTGGGAGACCGCTCAGGAAATAGAAACGCAAAGTGAAAGGTTGGTGCAGAGAGCCTGTAAAACCAACTCCTTGCAAGGTTTGTCATCCTCTGAGGCAAGGAGAACTGAAGCACTTGCAACAGGTGGCTATGGCTCACCACCAGGACCAAAAGTAGCCAAGGATCGCCTATATTACCCAAATAGGGCCTGAGATACGCTGTTTAAAGTTTTGGGTGATCTTTGACCTTTACTGTAAACAGAGCAAGTGGATCTCCGCTGCTGGATGATCATTGTCCTCTAAGGTGGGGGCCAGGCCCTGGAGGCAGCCCCCGTGGAGAAATGTGAAGAGGGAGCAACATCACACCACCTTGTACTATAAAGCAACTGGCCCAGGACCCCATCCTTGGGCCCAGAGAAGAGAAATAAAGCTGAAGTGCACTATCGCTCCCCACAAATATGTACAGGGTCCCATGAACCCAGCCCAGGGCCCAAAATGCCAAAGCCGGGTGTGCCATTGCGCCCCCTCAAAGCTGTACAGGGGTCCAGAACCCCATCCCTGGGCCCCAGCGAAGAAGATGAAGGAGGGGGAGCACCACTATGCTCTCCCCTGTGGCCTGATCACCAGCCGCAAAGCTTGCGCCTGCCTTCAGGGATGGACAGACCGGAAATGAAGGGCCGACTCCTGCTGCAGCACGCAAGTGTGCAGGCCATGTGAGGGAGCCAGTGCAAACAGCTGGGGTGGGCCCTCCAAGCTTCTCTCTAACTTTGAGAAAAGCGTGGGGTGTCCAGGTGGGACCGGGCACCATGACAAAAAGGAAAGCGAAGAAGAAGAGAAACAGCTCTCCATACGCAGCGGGAGAGCATCTTCTACAAAATTCACCAAAAACTCTGCAGGAGCGCCCCATCATGCCCTGCTGGTCTTGGCTGTTGGTTTTTGTTCTCTCGTGTGTGGAGTCCTCAGGAGAAAAAGATCTTCATCAAAGTGACGCAAGCATGAGGGGAAAGCTGCTGGAGGAGCACAGCCTCCACCCTTGGATTCGATGTGTTTTAAGTATTCCCTTGGTAGGAGCATGGGATGTACAGCTGCGAATGCGAAGCCTTCCATTGGCAACGACTATGGCCCCAAGCTTTGTGGCTTGTAAGTGTTCTATGAAAAATTGATAATGTTTAGACATGTGAGTTGTGGCATTAGACCCCCTTCTTCTCCGTTGGGAGGAGTAAGAATGATTATTCAATGTTATGCAAAAAAGTAATTCCATCAATCTGTGTATATTTGTACATTTTTGCATAGTATTGAGTAGTATGCGCATAATAAATGTGATTTTCCTTTTTCTAAAGAAAAGCACAGATCGGGCAATCACTTATTGAATGTTATTATTGTGTGTCTGTGAATGGTGATTACTAGCCCACACCACCTCCCTTAGTAGGCCTTGGACTGCTCTGCAACACTACCCTATGAGGGTCAAGCGCTACAATGGGGTGTTTGGTTCCTAGTGAAGAACAAATGTAGACCCATTACTTGTGCAAGCCATACAACTAATGACTCATTTTAAACAGTGGTCATGCAGAGATTGACACAAGTTATATCATATGCCACAGTAAAAATAACAAATGTAAAGTCATTGACAAAATACTAAAATAATTATTTCTTGGTATATATATCAATGCCTCTGCAGAGCAGGTTGAGCCTAGCAGTAAGAGTGGGAAGAAGAAATATTTCCAATGTCTGTTTCTTGTCCCATTCTCCTTGCTGACCATCATAAAAAATAACTGTTGCATAGTAGCTAGTGGACTCCAAAAAGTGTGAAACCTAGCATTGCTTCTGTTGCATCTGGATTGCCAGGGTAAGTAAACTTTGGCATGGTCCCATTAATACCTTGCAAGTGTGTCATTAGCATTTAGATACTAACCAATTTAAATTTTTGGATGATGATTTATAGTAAGCACAAATAAGATCTTCCTTGTCAGAGAAATATAATGTGGTATACCACATTGCAAGACTACTGTCTTTAAGGAAAGTATCCCAATTTGTGAGAATAACAAACAAAAGAGTGTTCTTTATTCTAACCATTACTGAGAGTAACCTAAGTCGCATGTTCTGGGTGGTCTAATCATTGGTTCCTTTGCTATAGGACGAAGAACGAATGTGACACTGATGCTAGTCAGTTAGGGCTTCTAGGTATTGAAGTGAGTTTTTTGGTCCACCACAATTTACTAAGGTCCTGGGTCTCTGTGCACAGTTCTGTGTATGAGCAGAATCCCTGCAACAGTACAGTTGAAAATAAAGACACCAAAATATGAAGCCTTCATAAAGATTGAAATTAGGTATTGTAAAGAACAAGGATGTGCAATGTTGGAAACTCAATTAGATTAACACCTGCTCCAACGTCATTGTTCTGACACCATCAAACACTCACTGGTATTTGGTTCCTAAATGTTGGAATACTTGGCCCTTGACAGTTCATCAGGCTCAGTTAGAAGATCTTTTTAGGGAGAAAATCAAACCCTGGTTCTTTAGCTCAGGATTCATGGGGGTTTAATAGTTGCATTAAGGCATGCGGATACCTGTACCTAGTGTTTGGACACCTCGCACGAGGTAGGGACATGCTTTAGAAATTGCATCACTAATATTATTTGACTGTAAATGCATTCGTACTCATAAAAATGGCTCTAGTACATTCAATTAGAAGTACAAATTATCGGAAGGTCTGCATGAAGTCAGGCCAGTCCGAAAGTCAAAACAACATGGTAACATTCTTCTGGTGGTTGATAGAGAAAGCCTTAGCTGCTGCAGCTACATTAGGATAATTATCAAAAAATGTATAGGAAATGATATCGAAAACACTAGCCATCAGGTGACATGGGTGAGGAGATGTTGGAAAGCTAAAAGAGTAAAAAGTGAAACACGAAGGACTGTAATAGTCTACTAGCGATTACCACATGGAAGTTAAAATAAATAACAAAGGAAAAAGAGTCATAATCATCCTCTATGTTAAAGGTGGCATAGTAATATGCCCATTGAAGCTAGAACAGGAACACATCCCAACAAGACAAATTGTCTATGGGTAACCGGATACCCGGACTGATGAACATTTGTGTTCAGGGCCAGGACCTCAAGATGTGACACCACTTTCCAAAAACCTTTGATAAATCTGTAATTCCATCCCTTTGGTGATGGGATTTGTAAGGAAATCACTATGAGTGATAACATTCCAAAACTCCTCAACCTGCTTAACGCCATGATGGGGCTATATGGGAGTGAGCAAGGGAGTCCATAAGATTAAGAGGATGAAGAACCTGGCTCTTTTTGTCTTGTGTTTTTGTCTTACGCGGATGACACTCAACTAATCCTTTCTCTCACCAATGACCCCAGCACCGCCAAAACTAACCTACACAAAGGAATGAAAGAGGTTGCCGAATGGATGAAACAAAGCCGTCTGAAACAGAACTCAGACAAAACAGAAGTCCTCATCTTAGGTACATCCCCCTCTGCATGGGACGACTCTTGGTGGCCGGAAGCCCTTGGAAAAGCACCCATCCCGACAGACCACGCACGGAACCTAGGCGTGATCCTTGATTCTTCACTTTCAATGAACAGACAAGTCAGCGCCGTATCCTCATCCTGCTTCAACATTCTTCGCATGCTCAGGAAAACATTTCGCTGGATCCCCACCGAAACAAGGAAAACAGTCACCCATGCTCTAGTCACGAGCCGACTGGACTACGGAAACACCCTCTACGCAGGTACTACCGCTAAACTCCAGAAGAAACTCCAACGAATCCAAAACGCCTCAGCCAGAATCATATTAGACATCCCGCGCAACGAACACATCTCTGGTCACCTGAAAGACCTCCACTGGCTACCCGTCAATAAGAGAATCACTTTCCGACTGCTAACCCACGCACACAAATCACTCTACGACATCGGACCAGAATGCCTCAACTCACGACTGTCCTTCTACACCCCCCCCGCCAACTACGCTCTTCCAGCCAAGCCCTCGCCACTGTACCTCGCATCAACAAGACCACCATGGGAGGCAGATCCTTCTCATACCTGGCTGCTAAAACATGGAACTCACTCCCCGCGTACCTTCGCCTCACCCAGAACCACCTAGCATTCAGAAAGCAACTTAAAACGTGGATATTTGAAAAGTAATCCTCCTCCCCTTTCTAAGCGCCTTGAGACCCTCTGGGTAGGTAGTGCGCTATATAAATTCTCTGACTTGACTTGACTTGACTTGTGTGCAAAGCTACTAATGGGCTATTGTGTCTTGGACATATTGACATATTGACATATTGAAATATTGGTGAGGTTTGCCTTCTAGAGTTTATAAAAGGTTATAGAGAATGAATTCCATTTTTCAGCAATGCCTAGAGAAATTCATCACTTTCTATTCCAGAAGCAGTTTTTTATGTCAGAAAACGACTTCCTTTAGAGGATGCACCATAAGCATAGATGGCAGATTCTACGAATATATGTATCCATTGAAATGGGCCAGTGTCACATTGACAGGTGCAGACAATCAATACCTTAATGAGGAGCCACCCAGTAGTGGCTTGGCAGATATGGATGTGGCTTACTGGAATCTAATGCTGTTGAAAATAATAAACTCCTTCGGTTTAATTGTCTTGTATTTAATAACAGATAACTGGGATTTGTTGATGTTAAATACAGCAATGGCAAGAAACACGAGAGCTTTAATCTTCATTAACAGTCTGATATGGTCAGGAAGACTGGCTTAGAGTAAGACGATCCAGACAGAGTTGAACAGTGTACTCACTCACACAGCCTTTCATGGGTGATGGTTTGGGATGTCTGTTGTACAAGCAAAACAGGCAGGATTGTGCTTCGGACATTTGTTTAATAGAAATATGCTTACCAGATATACTGAAGGATATAGTGATGCCAATGGTAATTTTATGTTGGAGTAGAAATTACATCATCTGAGAAATATTTGGGTGCTAAGAACATCATCTGGATTTTGGTAGGGGAAATTAGATGTTAGTCAGTCACAGTGGCTGGGTTCGACATCTACGACCCGTGCGAGCCTGAAACATTTAAGTTTGCTGCAAAGGAAAGGTCCATTAGGCCTTCCTACAGAAGGGCCATTATGTGGGAAAAGTAAACATTTGGATTCAGAAAGAAGAAGGGCGGTTAGAAATGCAGTCTGTCCTTCGGACATAGGCAGCCCCTGGCATTCCCCATCCCCACATAATTATCCTCTGAATATCAGAAACTGTTGGCGAAAGCACAGACTGTGGACGTAGCAAATAGTGGAAGAGTTACATCAAAATTACACCATCGTTCCAGGTTAACTCCTCAGCTAGCCATACTGGAGGAATTTCACACAAAAGATGTAAAATATTTTTTAAAGATCTCCTGCAAAAATGAATTAAAACAAATATATTTTTGCAAAGTTGTCCTAGGGACAGCATTTTGAATTAATGAACATGCATTTTATCCATGGACACTCTGAGGCCAACATAATGGACCCATGCAATAATGGTATAAAAGTCATGATCTATATCTGTTTGAACATGATTTTTCTAGGCTTATATTGTATTACCTAAGATATATATGCTTAGACTTATTTTCCAATACTCCTAATCTACTACTGAGCTACAGGAGTGAGCTAGACACATTACAAGAATACATTAAACCTAAATAAAGCAATACATTTGTGATTAATGCCCAGTGACAGTAGTGTTGGTGGGTGATTCACAGTGAGTACGAGTATGAGTAGGGGTAACTTATTCTTGTGGCACTCCTGGCTAATTCTTGAATTAATTCCAGACATAAGCTTGGAGTACTCCTAAATTCCAAGTGAAAAACAGGACTAATCCTGCCTTGCTCCTGTGGTTTAGGAGCAAGTAGGAAGAACTGCAAGTCTAAAGTATAGTGTGTGGCCTTCTGGCTTTCCATGTCAGTGGAGGTGATGGTCTGCACTCTCCTGGCAGAGGATTGCCCACTGTATTCAGAGATCCATGTGAGGTTTGCTGCACTCGTAAGGCAAAGATTTTTGTTTTCTAGAAACAAACTCCAAAATCAGGAGTTGATTTCTTGAAAACAAAATAGCGATGGGCCTGATGCACAGGGAACTTTCTCCTTGAGAAGGAATATCATTGTGCCTTATCTCTACTTAGAAATGCCATGCCTCCCCTGTCCCAGGTAAGGACAACCAGTGGCAGTCCCTCTGCCCTATCTAGCACAAAGCAGCCATCACTGAGACCTGATGGCCCTGTTGTGGACGGGCTGTCAGGTCAAAAGTTCATGCCAGCTGAAGAATTGGAGGTGTAAACACCATGGGCCTCATTTATGAGGCTGTGCGTCACTTTTACGCCGCCGGTGCGTCACTTTTTGTGACGCACCAGTGGCGTAAAAAATGCGCCTTGTTGCGCCATATTTAAAAAGTGACGCATCTAGGTAGATGCGTCACTTTGTAAACCCCTGCGCCACATTATACCTGCGCCAGGTATAATGTATGCAAGGGAGGCGTATTGACACATGGAAGGGTCGTAAAAGTGACGCAGTGAAATCTATGAGATTTCCCTGCGTCACTTTTAGGACGCCGTTGCATCAAAATCTTGCGCCTGCCTCACAGCAGGTGTAAGACTGATGCAGACCCTTTCACATGGGGCTTGCCCCATGTGGAAGGACGTATTGCTGGAGTTGCGTCACTTTTGTGACACACTCCAGCAATGCGTCACTTTTGCGCTTACAGATACGTCAGAAATACTGACGTATCTGTAACTCCTTGCGACATGATGCGTCATACATTAAATATGACGCATCAGGAATGTCGCAAGGAGTGCGCACTGAGAAGTGATGCATCGCTGCTTTCACGCAGTGATGCGTCATTTCTCATAAATGAGGCCCCATAGATTTGGTGTGGCCGGCCACCTGCAAATTTACAACCTAGCATCTGCTCCCATACACCCCAAATGCCCCCCGCCCCCCAAGTCATAGCAAATTCTTTGTGACTGGCCGCATGTCTTTGGAGAATCAGATTGAAATCCTTTATTTTAATGGCTGTTTGAGAAAGGCAGACAATGTAAGAATGTGGCCAATATTGGACTCTAGTCAAATTGAACAAGCCAAATACAATAAACGTTTCATCACAGCACACTCATATGCCATGCATCATGGTATTATTTTGAGCAGTTTATTAGATGTAAGGCACTACAGATTTGCACTAAGAGCCTCACATGTTTTGAGACATGCCAGATACAATTAAAGTTTCATCACAGCACACTCACATTCCGGATACAATTAAAGTTTCATCACAGCACACTCACATTCCGTGCATCATGATATCATTTTTACAGTAGTCAGTTTAATAGATGTAAGGCTCTACAGCCGCAAATGTTTTCATAATCGGCACATATTTGTGATCAAGAAAAAAATCTCACTTTCCCATTTACAGATTTAACAAGCATATTTGTGCAACATCGTCTGCATACTCGCAGGAAATATAAATGTTTCTCCTTCATTTGAGACCATAAACACCACTGCTAGTGAAATAATTCAGCACTAAGGAACAGAATTCCGTGTTTAACTTTACTTTAGGTGTAGAAATATTGGGGCATATTAGCAAGAACCTCGTTAAAATTATCGCTGTTTTAGCGGCAGGAAACTGCCGCTAAGACGGCGATAATGGGCTTGCTAATATGCGTTATAGAATTCCAATAGAGGCCCAGGTTAGATGTGCAGAACATCTAACCTGGGCTTCATTTGGAAGTCTATAACCCATATTAGCAAGCCCATTATCGCCATTTCAGCTGCAGTTTCCTGCCGCTAAAACTGCAATAATTTTAACGAGGTTCTTGCTAATATGCCTCATTATTTTTTGCACTGACCTTGAAGAGACTTTTAAAGCTGATACATGGGTATGCATTTCCATGGGTGATGGGGATACATCGGCCACAGCCTATTGACATCAGCAAGTCCATGTCACAGCACCACTCATTGTACCTGAAGTATTGAGGGGATTATTTACAAGTCGTTTGCGCCACCTGTGGATCACTTTTATTGACGCTCCAGCAGCACAATGTTCTTCCCCATGTTCCCCATATTTACACAGCCATGTAAACTCATCCTATGTGACTTTTCATGACCTTGTAAATATGTTTCCCTTTCAGGCATAACTTTGCATGAAAGGAGCTTTCCATGGGTGTTGCTGTGGGTGTTTCCAAGCAACATCAATGGAACTTGATGCATTCCCAGATTCACAACATTTTGTAAACCTGAGAATGCATCGGAATCCTATGTCTCCCAATCTGCAGCTTGCATAGAAAGAGGAAAATGCCTATAATTATTGTTTTCATGCAGAAAGGCATCCCTTCCTGCACAAAGCAATCATCCCCTCAGTGCAGGCACCCTTGCAAAATGAGTGTCTGTTCTTACGCATGACTGCTGATTGTGCTCTGGCGCAGGCGAGAAGGATAGGAATGTGCCTTATCTTATAGACACAGCGCATTCCTGCCCTTCTATTTTGGCACACGGCAGTGCAGCATGAAGGCTTGCTGCACTGCCGTGCATCAAAATATTGTAAACAAGGCCCGAAATTCTGAAACTTGTTAGTGGCAAGTTATGATTATGAAGACCCTGAGGACCACAAGAGGAGGCTCAACATTTTTTTTAAATGATTGTGGATAGATAGGAAACAAATTCAATAAGCGAAAAGGAACCCATTTCACAAAGGACCTGATTTACAATAAGATTTGTGTGAGTAGGTGTGATTTACACCTGGCTTACTGCTGAAATTCATGAGCCAGGAGTCCTAAAAGAGAAACTACAAAAACTTTGTGAATGGGTGCAATGGTTGTTTGGGCTCTATGCACAAAGATTGTGATGTGATTTACTTTTGCAGTACTCCTGAAATCCAGGAGTAACTGGGCCTAATATTGTGTCAGACCCCCTTTCAGAGGGATACTGGGCCCAACCACGGATGCTGAGTTATTTCACTCCTGATGTTCTGAGGTCAGGTACTACCCCTTTAGCACTTGACTCTCAGTGGTAACGTAATGGGGCATTACAAAGCTTTTTGTTGGGGAGGGAGTTGCAAGATTTACAAGGGCACAAGACTCCTGTCAGATATTTACCTTGATGAAAACATTAGTATTTATATATGAACACAAAGTGAAATGCAGCACACCACAAATAATATACACAATCTTATTAAGGTCAGCCCTCTAGTATTTTCCAGGTAAGATCCTGATTCCGATTTCCCTGTCTATGGACTGTGGTTATTCTACATTTGCGTGAGGCAAGATTCAGGCTAGCCCCCACTAGTGAGTACATGACTTAGAAGCTGCACTGTGGGTTTTTAAAAGTCAGAGTATCTCAAAGCCATAGTACGGAGCAAGTTATCCCAAAGAACTGGTAGCCCATATTTCAGTGTTGCCTATTCTCACTGTAGTTGTGTTATGCAAGGTCCAGGTGTGTGTCTTCCTGGGTCCAGCGGCTGGTCTCAGGTGCTTCTGTGTTTAGGCTTTTGAGTCAATGCTCTGCTTTCAAGGGTGGCAACCCACTACACTTTACTGTTGCACCCTGCTCCTAGGTAAAGGACGTCTTTCTTCACGGTACCAACATCTGGCATACCAGGGTCGCAAAGAGTGGCATACAGTGTGATGGCCCCTCTGGGTCACAACACTGCACAGCGTGGCATCCCAATTCAGTCACGGTGAGGCACCAGTGAGAAGGCACATACTCTTGCCTGTGGCCCCACCTGGCATTATTGGCTTACCAACTGGCACACAATGCGCAGGAAGACGGGCCTCTTCAGTCACACTGCTGCACCAGGAAAAAGCCCCTAACTCCTCACCATGGCCCCCATGGCCCCCATCTGGCATACGGGGGTCATGAACAATGGCACATGGGCAGATAGCCCAATCAATATGGTGGTCCTGACATGGCTTGGGATCACACGCTCACGTAGGCAGGCGGATGCTGGTGCTCCAGTGTCCAATGCATTGATACTCCAGGGTGATTTTCCCTCATCCATCAGGGAGACTAGCAAGACCTTGGTCCTCAGACCTGGTGGTCACTACAGCCAGAAGTTATACTAAGCTTGATGTTGATTTAATGTACTGCTACAGTATGACAATTGTGGGAGCCTCACGTTCATGGATGTCAATAGGCATGACCTCGCAGCTTTTCTTCTCCCTTACTTTGTTTTACTTTAGTTATGTCACTACCTATAATATCAACAGGAACAAAAGTCACATGACTTACTGTAATGTTACAAGCAGTGATGATATGTGATGTCACTTCCTACGATGTTGTCACAGGTGAAAGGGCATGTGATGTCACTTCTACTACCCCTGGTATTTTGGCAAATCGGCATCCATGCTCCATGCTCAAGCTCACCTTTTTATAATCTGTTTCCAGACACAGATGTTTTTTAGGTACTTAGCCTTAGAACGTTGTGTTGTGAGGGTTGCCCACTGTGAAGTGCCCATTCCTTTCTCCTGTTCTTTGTTCAGGAAACACCTTTTCATAGCTGGAGCCACTCTAAACGTGATAGTCCCACAACCCAGGCCTTGAGAATGACTAGAGGAACACATCTAATTTTCAATTTTCAGCATCACTGCTATATGCCTATCAAAAGTTATAAAGGTCCCAAGCCTTACTCTTTATGATTTCCTCATCAGACCCATCTCCTTCCTTAGATGTGCCCAGGGCCCAATACCTTTTCAGAATCAAAGAACCCCTTTCAAGTCCACAATTGTTTCTGGCTCTCCCTTCCTCTAGTGAGTCTGTCCGGAATGAGTTCATCCCCTCCACATGACTTTCCAAGGCCCTGGACTTCCAATATGGAACACATAGGCCTTCATGTAGTGTACCACACACATACATTACAGAACACACATGCGATCATGCGATCATGAGGATGCTGCATAGCACTACTTTCTAACATGAGGTAGGCCAAAGGCAAGTTTGGTACACAGCACCAGAGCTTTACATGATTTACTTTACATGAGTCAGTAGGCATCAGTCCAGTGACGCACATTAAAAAGGTATGTTCCCTCTACTGATCACAATTACAAACACAGCATGCTGCCATCAATGGGCTTGTGCTACCTAACTCTTGGTAAGGTGTCATATGGTTCCTACTAATAAGGAAAAAATGCTTTTGGAAAACATATGTGTTAAAATATGTGGACTTATTCCACCATATTATCAGAATATGTTGGCCTAATTCCTGCCTAGTTCACATTGAGCCATATAGACCCCTAAATATGACAGGTTACGAGATGGTGTCTGCAACCTTAGAACAAGACTACTTTCACTCCCCCAAGGAAATCATGGAAACAGATCTACCTTTTTGTGGTTACCAAAGGCATGCCAAAAAACGAGACACACAAAATACAAAAATTGACTTTCAAACATTTATTTCAGCTATTGGATTCATTTGCAAAATACAGTAGCCACAATTTTCAGTAGAAGGAAACAAAGCATTGTTACCAGTATTACAAAAATTGTAAAGAAGATGAATAATTCAACCATTATAACTTTGCAATGATTATATGAATATATATCATAACGATAACCCTACCTAACACTGCCTCAATTCTAGAGAGCGTGATAAGAAGTGCCTTCTGCCAGATCTATAAGAGCAGCTTAACTTCCCATTTGCCTGTATGTGTGACATATCTGGAAGTCAGTTTAGTGTAGAACAAGCCGCCATGCCATGCATTTCAGGATAATGATGGTAGTCAGCATGGCTGGCAATCAGTCAGAGGTAAACTGGTTCAATAGCACTGTGTCTGAGGTCCTGGCCTAAGTCATTGTTTGTATTTCTGATTCAGAGCTGCCTCCAAACGGACAACAACATACAAGCGCAGCGTACTCAGTGTACTTTATCCTTCAACATAATGTACAGTTTCACGATAAAATGCTTACAAAGAAATGTGATTTGCAAGCAGACATTATCGTGTACGTGCAAAGTATGTTAGAAATCACCATCTGAAAAGGTGTCAAGTCTAAACGTGGACTTATAAAATGGACGTTTTTGAGCATTGGATTCTGTTGAAACTCACAATAGAGTGCATTAGCCTTACCACTACGAAGGTAACTCTAGGTGAGCACTTCCCAGTCTAATAAGTCTGCTGTCCATAAAACAGGTCTACGTCCTGGCACACATGCATGATCCGTATTCACCCATGACAAAAAAATAGATACCAAGAGACCAGATATTACTGCTTCTGGGGCACTAAGGGAAGGGGTGCATGTCTATCACCATGCTGGGATTTTTTGCACTCAAACGGGCATTACTATGTCTGGCTTACTCTTAAAATTCATAAATTGGACAAACGTACAGTAAGAGAAAGTCACACCTACTTATACAGTCTTATTTGTTAATTGGGTCCAATGTGTACAAGTGCTTCTGTAGTGGTACTTGACATACATGGAGGTAATTTGCTAATCTGCAGGCATAGATGTACACCAACACCTCTCCTAAGTCTTATATGCAGAGTTCTCCGTCAAAAATGATTAGGACTCTGTACATGTAGTCAGATATTTTCGGTGCAAATGTGATAGCAGCTGCAAAAATGAGTCATAACTATGACAAATTATGAGGTAGCACAAAAAAAGGAGAAGCACAGACAGGGACTTGTAAATATAAAACACACACCCAAAAAAGGGTAGCTCAGTGCAGTACACCAAAGCTAAATTCACAACTACATTATCTCACACAGCCTCAAATCTCCTCGATTAAGCTTTGGAGTAAGTCCCATGCCAATCATGGCCACTCATAGGTCCTGCAACGAATCATGTAGAAATCAATGTAGGCAGAGAATACCACTACCAGCACAAAGCACAACATACACTTTTGACAGTGTGTAAACCCATTGTCATCAATCACAAGGGTGGGCTTTGAATATTCAGTTTGAATTTACCTACTGAATGCCTTCAACCATGAGAGCTGTTTTGAGTACACATTTACTTCTGTAATGCCATTCACATCTAGAGAGAGGTTTCAGTATACCATCACCTGAGTGGGGTGCTGGAGCAGCTGTGTTTCCCTGTCTCTCACTCTCTCTCCTCCAAAGCTTTCCTCAGTGTTTGAGTCAGTTGATCCTTGACATCGCAGTGCTCGTGCATCTAGCCAAAATCTTGAGTGGACTATCTACATTTTTCTCGAGGAGTATCGGGGAATATCGGTAGGCCCACCACTTGCATCCCACCAAGTTGCTAGATGCTAGGCTGGGTGGTACCTATTGCAATTCTTCAGGGAGTATCAGCAGGTACGGATTGTCACCACCAGCATCCCATGAAGTCACTTAAGGCTAGTCCTATCAATATCTATTGAAATTCCACGCCATCCTTCCCATATGTTTTCTGGCTTTCTTCCCGTCTGGGAACAGGTTTTTTTAGAGCCCATGGTATTAAGGACTTAGGGGCCTATTATGATTGCGGTCTTCCCGCATCCTCCGGGCCGGCAGAAGCCACCGCCGGCCCGGAGGATGCGGGAAAACCGACACGGAGCCTAGAAAGACTCACCGCCAAATTAGGATGGCTGGTGGGTCTTGCAATTAGTCCGCAGCTTTTCCGCCGCGGTCGCCTTCCGACCGCGGCGTAAAAGCTTTAACATGGCTGGCGCTGTCTATCAGACACCGCCAGCCATATTAGGATGGTGTAGACTGTATGCTTTTCCACGGTGTGGAAAAGCATACGGACCTTCACTTCGGGGGCCCGTTGCGGGCCCCCTGGGTGAAGGGGGGGTGGGGGGTGCACATGGGGGGTACCTATAGTACCCCCTTGCATTTGCGTGAACAAAGCAGCAGGCACCGCGCGGTGCCTGCCGCTTTGTGCACGCAAATGCCGTGCATGCAATTTTTAACATTGCGGCAGGTGCAGCTTGAAGCTGCACCCGCCGCAATGTTAAAGATAGAGGATGTGACCGCCACCCTGGCGGTCACATCCTAATCTGCCCGAAGGGATGCCGCAGCCCATACGGACGTTCCCTCCTACTCTGGGATCCTAATCGACCCCTTAGTCAATATACAAACTCGAAACAGAAAACCCAATAGAGGGCAACCACCCAGCAACCCACTGAACATTCTACATATTGATCAGTCCTGTGAGATTTTACAGGGATAATTAGTGGACACCCGACCCTCTTTTGTCATGAATAGACACACTCAAGAACACTAGGAAATCGGGAATGTATTTTAAATATATATTTCTTTCAAAAGCCTGTCCTCATGCATACAATATGAATTGTAGCTGTTGTAAAGAGAAACACGATAGAGGCAATGATACTTATCAGAAGGCAGAATAGTTTAAAATATTGCAACAAGATGATGGTACATTTTTTATATCAATATTCCCAACCACTGTTTTCTCAGCACTACAAAGAGCCCACTTTGAGTGTCATAGATCACACCTGTTTAACTTTTTGAACAATAAAACCAATATACAGCAAAAAAACAGTAGCTGCATCTGCAAGTTAACAGAAAAGTCAAGTGAAGGCAGGATGTGCGTTCCCCTGGTAGCCTTCAGCAAGGGAAGTTAATTAGGACTCTGTATGACCCTCAATCTGAAATCCTTGGCACAAAGTTCCTCTCTATCTTGTAACATTCTATTCTAGTTTATATATTCTATCTGAATACTGTTGAACCTTTTCAAAATAAACAATAACTAGTAAATCCCTTCTAATCTTTCACTTACATTCTGTGAAACCTTGCTTATAGTTTGAAACAATAAGAAGCTGGAATATCAGTTTCCATGAAGCTTTGTTCACATATTTAAAAACAGTTACAAGAAAGACAATTCCAAAATAGTACAAAAGAAAACATGAACATATTTGCAAGCTTCATATTTAAAGCATGTGTCTGAATAAATAGTATATATTATTTAAAAGGGGATACCTAAAAGAGAAAATATATGATGATTATAGCACGTCCTTGACGCCATCACCTGCTGATGACGTCAGGCCACATATTACCTGGAAATAGAAAAATACCAGTACAGTGGCAGATGCCTGGCTCTCCTGTTGGCTGTCATCATAGGTGACTGTGTTCTGGACAAGGAACAACACCCTAGCAGCAAGTTTCACTTGCCGTCCGGGTCATGCCCTTGGGGGTTGACCCAACTCTTTGACACTGTGATCACTGCTTGTAGGGGCACTGAGACTTAGAAAGAAGTGAGTTCCATTAGGAATCTCCAAGGCGACTCCATTAACCCAGATGCTGCGGATATGTAAGGTGAAAGTGAATTGAATGTGAGTTATGATTCCTTAGCTGTCTTGGAATCTCCCACTACACCTTCATCAGTATGGGTAACTCTGGCAAGATGCCCAGCTCCATAGTCTCTGCACAAATGTATAGTCCTGTCTCCCGACTTTGGATCACTTGTTACTTCCCCGAACCAGAGAAAGGGTTACCCTCTGCTTACCCTGCTCCATCTCAGCACTACTGAGACTATGTGGTGTGAACTAGACTTATTGGTTCTATTTTATTATGATTATATGTGAATTGAACTGTTAATCTAAACGTAGGTAGAATGGTGGTGTTGCACGTGCGAAGGCACAGACAGTTTGGGCACTACCATGACTGTTCTCCTGAGTTTGAAGGTCTGATTGGTTTTGCCCAGGTCACGTGGAAGAGGTTGTAAAATGAAGGTAAAACCCCAATGCCGAGACTTAGCAGGTAATGCAGTCATCCGGCAGCACTTTTTTTTTTCTGCATGAGCAGGTCTTTAAGTGGGCCAGGTCCTGCCAGTGTTGAGTACCGGCAGTTTTTAAAAGAGGGTATCGAACTGAGTCCCTATCGGGCTCTGTTTTCATGCCCTGGCACAGGCAGTCCTGTTTTTCCACAAATGATAGCATTGGAGTTAGCATGCGCACTAGTGTGTAAACAGGAGATGTGCGCATGTTCACTTCTTACAAATGGAGATCGCTCAAAGATGAAACTGACAAGTCTGAGTTCTTCTCTATACTGTTTTTTAGCAAGGTGGGCCTGACGTGAGTTTCTCTGCTTCAGTCCTACTGGCTGTTCAGTGTAATGAACCCTGTAGCGGCCTTCCTGGCCTTTTGGGGAAATTCGCTGCTCTGATCCTTAAATAAATAAAAAGACGAATGATGAAAGTAAATAACACATACCTCTCTACGTCAGACCTCCGGATGAAAGGAGAGGCTCGGGATGGCGAAAATAAATGGCCAGCCACCTACAAAGGCATGAGAGGGGTCAGGCAAATGCAGTCAAAGGATGGGGGGAAGGTGAGCCCCCCATCACAGACGTTTTAAGGCTTGAGCAAAGTGGGCAATTGCCTATGATCCCCACTTTCCAAGGGCCCCCCTTGTGTTCCTCTCTCTCTATGCCAAGAGGCAACTTAAGGATTTTGTGGATCCTGGAAAGTGTAAGCCTTGTTTTTGCAGGATTATTTGGCATCACACAGGTTTCGATTAGTAGAAAATGGTCAGTAAAATATGAGTGGGGGCCCTAAAACATGTCTTTTCCAGGACCCCAAAACTCCTTAAGACGATTCTACCTCCATGAAGATGTGAGAGGGAACAAGAAAGTGAAACAGAGTAACAGAGATAGGAGTACATGCAGAGATAGTAGGGGAGTAATTCAATTTCAATTTCAATTTCAAAAGCTTTATTCGATAATTTAAAAAAACAATCATAAAAACATATACATACACGGAAGAATTCATTAAAAACTAGAAAAATTACAGATTAGGTGCGGCTCGAAGATACAATAAAAAGGAGTAATTAAAATATCATGCTTTTCCTTGCGGCCACGGATTTCAAGATAAACATAGCTGTACAAAAGCAAATGTCAGGGTCCTCTAGGGAGAATAACAATCTCATAGCCGAGTTAACCGTAGTAACTGTCCATTTTATGAATAAGGGTTTTAAATAAACAACACGAAGATGTTTATAAAGGTCACACAACACTAAAAAATGTACAGTACTCTGTTTGGTGACCCCATCACAAGGACATGGAATAGAAGGATAGTTTTTCATTACGGGGAATGCTACCAGGTGGTGGACAATTCCAAATCTTAATCTAGTAAGGACAAAACGATGGGATGGTCTGGTGACAACCTTTAGATATTTTGAGAAGCCAGATGAATCTCGGTTTGAATAATAGTACTGGGGGATAGTTAGCAGCATTGTGGTATCTCTGCGTACCAGGGCTTTCTTATGTAGATAGGAGCACGTGAGTTCTTTCTTGGAAATATCAGAGAAACTCTCTTGATCCTCAAGGAGATTGAGATTAAATAAACCCCTTGCAGTTGTTACAACATAGTCAATCTATGGGATCAGTGTGCATTTCTCTAGGCGGAGACAATCAGTAATGATACTCCTTGTAAAACAAGTTTCCTTGTTATGCCATATTGCTCTACATACCAACAGTGGTCTTAGACAGATTAAATCTGATAAAAACTCTAGACCCAGTTCCTGGTGAATTATTATTGTGGAAGCAGACTTGGGGAGGCATAACAATCTTTTTAAGAAGCTATTTTCTTCTATTTGCAAATCTTTATGGTGACAATGCCCCCAGACACCAGATCCATAAAGCGCAATAGCAACGCATCTACAACAATAGATGTGTAGCATGTCATATATGCGCCGGTCGCCAAGTTTATTTGCAAATTTAAATACACCATAGGCATTTTTGGACATCTTGGCTTTTACATTTGACATCTCTTCAGACCACAAACCATTACTACAAAAAGTTATGCCCAAGTAACAAAATTTGTTTGCAACTTCTATTGTTTGTCCCTCTATATGAAAAGATTTTAGCTTCTTCATTTTCTTTCCACATGGCATAATGAAAGATTTGGAATTATTAATTTTTAGTATTTTTTCCTTGATGAAACCCGCAAATTTATCCATAATTTTTTGAAAACCTCTAGGAGATCTGGATAGGAGGACGGAGTCATCAGCATAAAGTAAGATGGGAACAGCCTGGCCATCAACTAACGGAGCATCTGAATTATTTGAGCTCAGAGTCTATTGAGTTAATAAAAAGGGAAAATAGGAGGGGCACAAGGACACAACCTTGTCGTATACCTATCTTAACACTGATACAGTCAGTGCATTCCCCCCCCATGACCCTATCTAATGCGTGCAGAGAGTTTAGAGTACAATCTAGCCAGGAAATAAACAATCTCTGCTGGGGCACGTTGGGCTAATAAGGTTGATCACAGCAGCGCGCGATCGACAAGGTCAAACGCGCTGCTCAGGTCAGCACAGCAGAGAAAAAGCGAGCCCTTCTTAGCGCGGGTATACTTCCCAATGAGAAAGTCTAAATTAATACATTGTTCCACTGTGCCTAGGCCCTTACAGAATCCGAATTGGCACCGTGCAAGGATACCGCTACCCTCAGCCCACTCTTCTAATCTGGCCAGCAGTACCCGGCTCATGGTTTTAAGTGATGAATCTAAAAGGGAGATAGGGCGGTAATTTTTAGCATCCGACCTATCCCCTTTTTGTATATAGGAATAATTACGGATTCACCCCAAGTGGGCGGTGTGCCCTCCAGGACTGCTGCATTAAAGACCCTAGCCAAGACTGGACCCACAAGAATGAATCTGCCTTCGCTCCTTTGCTAGTCCTAATGGCAAGTTCCACCTCCGAAACTGTGATACTTAGGGGGATAATTGGCCATGGATCAGCCTCTACCCGGGATGAGTCTACCACCCTCTGTGGGTTGAAAATGCTAGCAAAGTGAGCGACCCAACAATCCTCACTGACAAGAGCAGTGAGGATAGGTGTTTTGTCACCTTCAAGAAAAGGGAAATTGACCGTATCCCAGAATAGTTTGCTGTCCGATAATTCAATGGCCTTAGACAAATTAGTCCATGCTTCCTCCTGCAATTCCACCTTCCGACGTTTTAGTTGACCCTTGTACTCGGCCCTGAGTGTTATAATGCTTGACCTATCTCTGGGCTTGCTAGATAGAGCCTTCTTGAGCTTCTGCAAGGACTCAGTGCACAAAGAATCAAACCAACCTATCCTTTGTTTGCCATTAGTAAGCTTAGTAGAGGTCAGGGTAGTATCAACTATGTTGTTAATCCTGATAAAACTAGTTAATATGTCTCATGAATCTGTGCTTTTGTCCAAGCAGGAGCACAGATCGGGCAAACAAGCCGCCACAATATTAACCAACAGCCTATCGGAGTTTTCGCCCTTCCATTTTATTCAGTGGCCGTTTGGTCTGCATGGGACGATATCGGTAACAACAGTTTTAGCTGGAGTTACTATATTGCCCCACACAAACAACATTACTGTGACACAGTTATGGTCACTGATCGCAAGATCCAATATAACCGGGGTGTCACAATATTTACTAATATCAGCTGAGACCAACAAATGATCAATTACTGAGGCCGAGTTCCACCCAGTAAAGGTAGGGACCGGATTTCCATCACCGTCTCCTGCGGGTTGTAATACGACCAGTTCGAACTTAGCGAGAGCAGAGTTCAACGATTCACCATAGGTGCTATGTTTAAAATGAGCATACCCTTCTCCTCTGTCATCATATATCCCGCATACCTCGGTAAAAGAAAAAGGGCACAACGGAATGTTAAAATCTCCACCCCAATCGAGTTCAAGGTTAACATGATTAGCCCGAAAAATCCCATCCAGGGCCTTGTCGACCTCGCTAACCGCGGTCGATCGGGCAGGTTATTATAAAAGTTAATCAATAAAACATTACGACCATTCCTATGTCTCAGCCATAGCAGTTGGGAGGGATTTCCGATCATCAGGTATCTTATGACCTGCACAGGCAATTTTACGGAAAGCAAAATAAGTAGACCCCCTTTAGCTCTGCCCATATTCGATCCCTGAGCTGGTAGATTATATGCAACATAACCATCATAACTAATATCATCTACGCTCCATGTCTCTTGTAGACACAGGATGTCATAGGAGTCCACTATTTCTCTCCACCCAAGAACTCCCAGTTTACTGTTCCATCCCGCAATATTCCAACTTGCTAAATTATACCCTTGGCTTATATTTTCTTTTATAATATCAATTGCTTTTTCGATCCCTACCTCAGGGATACCACCCCTATCCCGGTATATAGCTTCTGTACCCTTAGTATTTGCTAAATTACTACTACATCCTTGTGTGTATGATAGGCCTATATTATCCTGGGCAACGTGCTTGTACAATTCTCGGTCTTTATCTCCAATGGGGCCACTGTCCTCTATGTTGTTAGGTTGTACATAACCAAGCAGCTTTGGAGAAGCAACAGTTATTTCTACAGCACCCTCCTTGTCCTTAAAGGTTCCTAGTTCATTGTTAGAAAAGTGCAGTCAGTCCACAGCTTCAAGACAGCTAAAACGATTGAAATTAAGGGAGTGATCCGGGATATACATAGGGATCAATCTACTCCAATTCCTCCTGTATCCACCCCGCCATTCCACTCTCATCCATTCATTTTGCCTCCCCTTAGCTACCACTGCTTTAGGGGGGGGCTAAAAATAGGCTAGTGGTAAAGACTGGATGGTAGTATCCAGTACCTGGTTAGGCCAAGCACAGATCTAAGAAACAGTACTAGGGTCCCTGAATGTAACCACTATGCAATCCCCATCAATGTTTTTTGTCGTTCCACCTATCCACGGTGTTCTCCTCACCATAACGATCTCGCTCGAGCCATGGGGGGGCAGGGGTCTATTTAAGTTGAGCCAGCTGGTTACCTTGTTTCTCAAAGCAGCAAAAGGCTCCTTTGCATGTTCTCTCAACTCAGGGACTCCTGCTAATATTACCACTAAGGGGGTAGCTTCTGGTGGTAAGTCTGGAGTTAGTAGCCTACCCTTCAAACTATTATCTACATGCACCTGTCCTTTATATTTTTCACCTGTGTTTGTGGGGTTAACTTTATCTGCCATTGGAGGCCCAGTTACTGTATCCCCACTGGGCCCGGGTACTGCAACAACTAAGGATTCTTTTACAGGTTGGTCTTGTGTGGCAGGCAAAGTTATAGGTACTTTGTTATGAGTGTTCTGGGGCTGGCCAGATTTCGTTAATACCTTAGTGGGCTTTGTATGAGTCACCAGCTTGTTCAGTGAAGTGGAGTTGGCTTTCACTAGAACTTCCAGTTGATCTAGTTTAGTATTGATCAGCCTGGTTCGTTCTAGTAAAGGAAGCATTAGGGATTTCAATAAAAATTCCAAATGTCCCAGGAATACATCATTAGTGCTAAAGTCTGTACTCGGGTTAATGATTGAGGTGGGCCCTATGGGTAAACTAGTAAATATAGGATCAGGGGCCAACACGGGGGGGTGGCTTTAGAAATAGTTTGGGGAATTTTAGGCACATTCCCCTTCCGGGAGTCACACTTTCTTTTCCTTTTACCATTTTTGTTATTTGTTTTAGACCCAGGATTACCATTATCTACTGCCGTAGGGTTAGGGTTAGTTGCAGGGGGACTTAATATTATAGGACTGAGAGGGGAAGTATTAAGCAGAGAAGGCGACCCAAAAAGTCCATTGATTGTAGTTTAATTTAGGGTATCCTCTACTGAATCTACAGTGCCCGGTCCTGTCAATGTGGGACCTGATTCAGGGCGCTGAGCTGACGTTAAATCAGAAGAAGATGGATTAGGAGAAACAGCCGCCCCTATAGCGCCCAGTGATGAGCGCTTCCCTGTGACTAAATCAAGGGAAAAACGCTTTTCCGTCAGGGCAATTTCTTTGTCTAGTATGGCAGTAGCACGGGTTAAAAATTGGTCAATAGTTCCGGTAACTAACCCACCTGAGGTAGTGGCTGTCACATTCCTCCCCTTCCCTGAACGGAGAACAATGGTGCCAGGTGAGGACAATATAACAATCTTCTATCAGATCAATACCACAAGCTAGGCACAGGAGATACACGAAAAATACAATACAAAAAATAAAAATTAAAAGGGAAGGGGCCCAGCCCGGCCTCTGCCGACCTCGGACGGCCACAGACAGCCCGCCCTTTGCCTGGGCTTAGCCCCGCGCTTCGTCCCGCGCGCGTCCCGCAATAGCATTACCGGCGTATCTCTAATAAGAGGAGAAGGGAGCGGGAAGAGGCACCAGGTGCGCAAGGTTGCAACAGCGCAGAGACCTTTGGGCCTCATAGTCCCGCACCTCCTTAAACGCCCAGATGCAAATTTAATTACGAGGAAAGCAACAGCAGCTCCAGGTCCACCGCCGCAATGGCAGCTTGTAAATCAGCAGTCCCGGTCCCAACACGGTCCCAGCACGAAAGAGGGCTTTAAAAGAGAACACCAGTCTTTAAATAAACACAGTCCACGACTCCGAGCGGCGAGTCGTATTTGAACTTGGCAGGGAGGAGGGGCGGGAAGAGGCACCAGGTGCGCAAGGTTGCAACAGCGCAGAGACCTCTGGGCCTAGTAGGGGAGTAGCAAAAACAGTAATATCACCGAAAGAACAGGAGAGACTGAACCGAGCCGACCGAATAGCAACAGGGAAGTAAATAACAACCAGATGGGCTAACAAAAACATAGGGAGAGTAACAGTGAGGGAACTAGAAAGTACTGAAAGACAGTAACAAAGAGGAGTGACCACAAGAACATATAGAAGGTGTGGGGGTGGCTAGAAGAGACAGCGAGGGAGTAATAGAGATAGTAACAGCATTTGCAATGCAATCGGTCTCACCTTTGGGACCTTATATGTATTTAGCTATGCAGCACATTAGCCTGGGTGCTGAAACATCTACTGTTCTTTAACATGGAGGAAAAGTAAGCACCAAACTGCGTGACAGGCCACGTATGGGAACACATGGAGAGAAATAATGCATTTCAGCAGGAAATGGTATGGTCCAAAGTTCTGTTTTTAATGTAAAATCAGGGCCTTCGGTGGTCATATCACTGAAAATACAAGATTTGAAAAAAAACATTAATTACTACGGGTGCTCGTAGTAGACAATTTCTATGGACTGGAATCTAGAGAATGCTAAAGTGATTCTGGTATGTTTACTTACCCCTGCTGGTCGTTTTCTATCAAAGTTAAATCGAGGTAGATGCCAGAAAAAAAAACAATAATAAAGGGGCATATCAACAACAGACGGCGATAAATATCGCAAAGCGCGATTAGTGCTATTATATTTATCGCTTTCTATAGCTAGAAAATATCGCCCGGTTAGCGCGGTATCAACAACGCGTTACTCCAGGGCGATAATATTCCAGCGATATCCAGGGAAATGGGCCAACATCGCTTAAAAACCAGAGATGATGCACTCAAAACGGCGATAGCCTTGGTGATACGACCCTGTGGTTGTTTCACCATAACCCACCTCCCATGTTAGGTATGTCTTAGACGGGAATTTAACAGACGTTAAATTCCTGCGGTAAGGCATAGTTAGCAGGATGATTATTATCCCTAAGGCTCTTTGCTGATATCGCGAAGCTGCCTTAGCCATACTTTCTCATGTATTATTCCCAGCCATGCCTACTTTGCATCGTATTAGCGATGTTTATCGCTGAGATGCCAGGCATTGAGAATTCGCCAGCTAGCATGCGCTAATGCATGTTAGCGCCACCTTGTTGATAGGGAGTTAAATTATCACCGATTTAGCAGCAAAAAGTGCAGCCAAAGCGGCGATAATATCCATGATAATATGGCCTAAAGTCTCTCAGCAGAAAGCAATTCTGGTATTTTACTGAACTCTCTTGGTCGTTTTCAATTAAGACAGTTAAATAGAGGCAGTTGAACAGAAAAAAAAAGTCCCTAAGCGGAAGCAGACAAGTCCTAGGGCTGATCTCCAGAGCCCACCAAGTACATACACATATAAGTATAATAAGTATATAGTAAAGTATATACCAGAGGTCTCGAATGCTTGACCTGAAAAGCAGTATACAGATGGAGTAATGGAGGTAGATAAGGCTGCCAGAGAGGGATGGGACTGGCAAGACATTCCGAGTGAAAGGGTACTGAGTAAAGACAAGCGGCCATTGCATGTATCACAAGTACGTACCTACTCTCAGCAAAGTTTTTTGCTATTTTATTATCCTTTTCTCAGTAAGAACTCATGATTTCCTTAAACAGGTAATGCTAGTTCCCACGATTTAACGAACTCCCCTAACTGGGGTGGCCACACCCCTTTTACCAGGTTTGCCACGCACCTTCTAGAGACCCCCCCCCCCCCTTCCCCGCCCCAGTTTTTTCATCCCACTTAAAGCCCTGTGCAAGAGTAATTTCAACTTATTTGCACGTTTACACTTAGATATGCAAATAGTGTTGTGATTCTTTTGTCGCCTCTTCCTAAGAAGCTGAGAAACAAACCTACGTTTATGACGTTGACAAAATAGTCAAATGTGCCGGAAATAAAGCACAGTGAGCAAAAAAAGATGGAATAAATCACTTGCTGAGATTAACTTCATAATTTCCATCAACTACTTGTTTTTTTCAGCAAGTTGCTAAATCTTAACATGTATTTTTAAATAATTCTTGATAATCTGAAATTCCACATCTCGCAGAAACCAGATCATAGATGTTTTAGAGCTTGATATTCACTAAATAGTACCACCATGCAAGAATCGATGACGAATCATTGTCACAAAGCCCGCTTTATTTAAAATAATACCAGCCATTAGGTTAGAAACTACGTCATCACAGAGCGTTGTTTGAATGCACAAAATGCACAAAAGCATTCCTCGACCTTGACAATTCCTTTGTTGGGTTTCAGCTGCATCGCGCTGGAGCATTACACCAGCCTTTGACAAAAACTTCAGAATGCCAGCCGTTCTGAATGGTCATGCTAGCCAAGTAACAGGGTCTTTTCACACCCTAACCCATATTTGCATCTTAAAACTGGCAACCTTGTCCCGTACACCGCTCCCGTAGCTCACGCTATTCAGTCTGCCCAAAATGGGTTGAATGGTGTGATTTGCCTTACAACCGAGAGGTGTCAAATCAAACTAAAGTACTGGCAGTGTGACAAATAGTTTTAGAAAAACAAACCCAATCGGCAAAACCTTCACCCACTTGTTTGAGAATGAGATTTGTGCTGGTAAAGCGCTTGTAATAAGACTTTTTAATTTACTGTGGTCAAAATAATCATATCAAACAGGACACGTAATCTTCCCACCAAGAAAAAAGTACAATTTCTATTTCAATTTAGTGTCTGTGAAGGAAAACAGAAAAGTTATCAGGCATGATACGTTTTAAAATCTTTTTATACCACTAGATGGTAGCATAGTTCCAGAAAAATCCTCGACAGTACGTGCCATGCTCGAATGAAATATTAGAAAAAACATAGAAATTGTGCTCATTTAGGTGATAAACAGATTAACACATGATGCACGATAATTCCTCCTAGAAACCTGTAAATGGAAATTTTCTGAGCAGTGCAGATCACGCTAGGAACCACAATACTTCCTAGAAACTGTTCAATCATACACAGATGAGCCACTAAATGTATTCCTCAAGTTTACACTATAATCATATTAACATAAATGACACAAAAAGGAATCTGCAGTCAGTGTTGGATTCTACATTATGTTTTTTTTAATGAGGAAGAAGGACTTTGAATAATCAGATAGTTCTAACCAAAAGAGGTCTTACAGAAATCGAAATTGTAAGAAAATGAATTATTATTTTGTGTGGGCGGTGGCCTACCTCAAGAAATAATAACACTAACCTGCCAGGCATACCCTAAAGTCTCTAAATTAGCCTGAGCTCACGTCCCTTGTAGCTTTGGAAAAGAGCAGATGGGTTTAACTTAGGGCAATGTGTAAACTATTGATGAAATACTAAACAGTCATAAAGTCAAAACACCAAACCATAAACATCCTAAATCATGTTAGAAAACTAGAGAGCATTTTAATAAAAAGAATGACACAAAACAACAAAAATCCAATGAAGGTTAAACTGGCATATGCAATGTTATAAATTTGAACGAAAATATCGCCAAAGCCACTAAGAGCCAATGATAATCTATAGAAGCAGTTGCTAAACAGAACCTAAGCATGAATTTAGGTTGACCACACTAGAACACTGGTCAAATGCACCAAGTGGGTTTGTCCTGGTCAAAGAGTTTATCTTCTGACTTAAGAGCAGAGTTACTAAGAACTTGGGTTGTTCTTGCTTATAGCAAGCTGTAGCAGGGCAATGCAAGGATGTAAATGGGATTTACAAAGGTAGGCAAGCAGCTTTTTTCCTCGCCTTGTGTAACCTTCCAAACAAATGTGGTGCAACGCAGCAGCATGCACTGCATTGCATTACATTTCATTTTGATAAGGTGTTTCATAGGTGGAGCATGGGCGTTCCTGTGGAATTTGATGCAATCCCATTATTTACTAAAAGTAGTAAATCTGGGATTACGCCAAAATGGTGCATTCTACCACAGAGAGGCATAACGAGGAGAATGAAGTTAAGCCTACATACAAACAGGACTAGCTTTAGGTGACTTGGTGGGATGCTAGTGGTGACCTGCTGTGCCTGTTGATACTTCCTGAAGAATTACAATATATATCACCCAGCCTAGCATCAGGTGCCTTGTGCTGTGCCTGCCAATACTCCCAGAGAAAAATGTAAGTAGTCCACTCAAGAATTTGGCTAAATGCATGAGCAAGGCAGTGTCAAGCCCCAAGTGACTCAAACACTGAGGGCGGAATGTGGAAGTAAGCGAGAGAATGGAAAACACAGCTGTTCCAGATTCTGCTCAGGTGATAGTATACTGAGATCTCTCTCTCTCTGTGAATGGTGTTGTAGGAGTAAATGTGTGCTCAAACCTCTCTTGTGATTATGGTATTCAAGAGATGAATTCTGCATCACACAAAGAAAGAGTAAAATGCTTCTTAGGGTTGTTTTGGTGCCAGAAGATATTCCTTCCTACACAGAAACATTCCTGCCTTTAACTCAGGCACACTTGCCTACTTTGGCTCTAGGTGGCACATAGTGCACTAACGCTAGGAGAGCGCAGAAGTATGCCATATCGCAGTTTATATGCCACATTTCCACTCTATTCATTTCACGCTACGCAGCAGGTTGCTTTGCAGCTTTGTGTTGTGCGAAATATTAGTAAATTTGCCCTTAGTCATTTATAGAGCTCAAAATCTTCCAGCAGGGCAAGACTGAAGCTGTATCTGACAAAGTTGCATCAAAATCTAACACCTTTGCTGTGAGTTCCTGGTGATGGCTTCTGAGGTCATTGAAGTCGAAACATTTCAAACTCACAGCTTTTCAGGGTTTCAGGAGCATCTTCTTTGAGTCACTTCTAAGGCTCTTAGGTCCTCAGGGACAGCACTTAGTGGCCATGACTAACTGAATCAGCAAGGTCAAGTCCAGCTCCAATTAGTACCAGACAACTGGTCTTGTCAGGAGAAAGGCCTCTTTCAGCTTGTTGTGTCCCTGGTAGTCACACTGAAGGTCAGCCAACTGACCCTTGGAGTGCACTTCGTTATCCTGCATACAAGAGGAATTCAAGATGGATCAGACCTTCTACCCTTGAGAGAGCTTGTGAGCCAGTCAGGGGTGTGTTTAGGGAAGTAAGCAATCTCCTCCCTCGTGTACACTCAAATTGGGTCTGGTGGTGGCTTACCTCTCACTGGTTCACAGCCTGTCTGGATGATGTGGGCCTTGGGGACAAAGACTTTCCCTTCTTCAGGTCTCTCCTTACACTAAACTATCAATGGACAGGCTTCACCTCTATCCGGTTCAAGTTGATGAAGTTCCTGGGTCTAACACAACAAATCCTTCCTGGGCTGAAAAGGATCAAATTCCCTATGCCTACTCCATCCTATCACCAGGCCCAATTCACTGTTCTGCTACAGGAGTAGTTTTCACACCTCATTATGGTAAATCACTTGCTGGTCAGCTGCTGGCAGGCTAATGTAAATAAGCCTTCATGAGATACAGGCAGGGAAAAGGTAACTTTCTAAAAGTTACCTTTCCTAAATATTTATTAGAAATCCAATTGTTTCCTGTCAATAGTTGCAAATTAAGTTTATAGTATGTACTTAAATGTTTTCTAGGAATCAGCTACAGCTCTGCCAGTGGAAATAGTTGTTGGGGTCTGGTCTCTGGAGCCACAGGCCAGGTTTAATTTCACACAAGTTCCACTTGCATATATCATGCACCGTACCGTGTGGGTGGCAAATGTTCTTAGGAGAGTCTCGTTTAACATTTAAAAACAGGATTGCTAACCTGTGAAAAATAGTTATTTCAACAGGGTTGACTGCTAGTTGTATGCTGTTGACTGCGGCTACACATGGTAGGCCTCAGGCCATGTTTTACTGGCAAGTCCTGTGGATGGTACAGTAGGTGCTACAGTCCAGCGGTAGCATTTAATGTGCAGGCCCTAAATTTATTTTCTACACCATACACCAGGGACTTATATGCAAGTTAAATATGACAATCGGGAATACGCCACTATATCCATGTTAAAGGGGGAGCACAGATACTTTACTTCTGTGTAGCTGGGATAAAGTGCTCGGAGTTCTAATGCCAGCAAAAATAGGTTCTTGGAAAAGTAAAAATAAATTTGGGGTCACCATGCAGAAAAAGCAGACTTGCTACATAAATCAATACTTTGGATTTACTGAAGAACTGTAGACATGTAATTTGCCCATCTGTGCATGTTTGGGGGGGGATTGGGGTGTATGTGATTTGGGGCTCTGGAGTGATTTTTCCATGAGCCCACAGTCCTCTCTTTACTAGCTCAAGGATTAACAAGTACTGTCCAGCACTTGGTGCAGCGTCTCTTGCCAGTTTCAGGGAACAGAAGGGTCTCGCTCTCTCTCTCTCTGCAGTTTTGTAGTCCACCCTGGCGGTATGGCTACTTGAGGCCTAAAAAATGGTTTGGTAACTGGTCTCCCCTCTCTTTCCCTGAGACCAACCCATCTATCTCAACAAAAGAGTAGCACTATTGGTGTGTGTATATCATGTGCCCTTCAAAGTTGGCTTCCCCCTTGAAGCACAGATGTTGGGCTCACACCCTGTGTGGCTTCCTTCCAGGGAGAGGTGACATCTCTTCCAACAGCAGGCCTCTATTCTTCTTACTCTTGGGATTTGTTCACATTTTTCCCCAGGAGTGTATAAAGATGGCCTGTGGCCAGCATCTGCATGTGATCACAGAAAACTCAGGCAAAAGAGTGGCAACTTTCTAAATGTTGCATTTCTTTAAAAATACATATAATTCGACTTGGGCATCAATTTGGGTTTAATGTAAGAATTGTTTTAATACTTTGAAGTATCAACTTTAGTAGTCCCTTTCAGAAATTAGCAAAGCTGAGTTGTCAATGTGTAACCCTGTGCTCACCAAAGGGGCTACTAGTACTAACATTTGTGCAGTAAAAATGAGAATTCAGTGTTTACACTGTTAGGACATATAAAATTGTGTGCCCTACTTTTTAATATACAACCCTAGAAGCCATTGAAGAAGAGAGCTCCGCTCTCGAAACGCGTTTGGCAGGAACTGTTTGGGGGACACTTATGCTGGAAACCTGCTGGCAAGCTGGCGAGAATAAAGGAGGTTTGAATTGACTTCGTGTGTGGTCTCTCTCCGAAGGGGTTCCTGCATTGTGTTTTGATGTTATTACGGCCGGCCCGGTCGTGGAGAGGAGACCTGCTGCGCAAGCAGAACCAGTGCTGACACCTACTCAGGGTCAACGAGGACACGAATCGACCGGGGGCCCTGCAGGGGGGCCTCCGTGTTTCTTCTTCGTCAGCTGCAAAGCGGGGCAGGAGTCCTACATACAGATGTCCTCCTATCCACTTGGATTTTACAGGGGTTTTATCTGCACTGAGAATGCATCCACTTGGCAAATACCGGCACTACAGATCCCACAAAACGCTGCTGTGATGAGACACGCCCAGTGGGCGGGGACTGTTTAAAATTGTGCGCAACTTCATGGCATTCTCTTGTGACTGCAACCCTAGAAGCCATTGAAGAAGAGAGCTCCGCTCTTGAAACGCGTTTGGCAGGAACTGTTTGGGGGACACTTATGCTGGAAACCTGCTGGCAAGCTGGCGAGAATAAAGGAGGTTTGAATTGACTTCGTGTGTGGTCTCTCTCCGAAGGGGTTCCTGCATTGTGTTTTGATGTTATTACGGCCGGCCCGGTCGTGGAGAGGAGACCTGCTGCGCAAGCAGAACCAGTGCTGACACCTACTCAGGGTCAACGAGGACACGAATCGACCGGGGGCCCTGCAGGGGGGCCTCCGTGTTTCTTCTTCGTCAGCTGCAAAGCGGGGCAGGAGTCCTACATACAGATGTCCTCCTATCCACTTGGATTTTACAGGGGTTTTATCTGCACTGAGAATGCATCCACTTGGCAAATACCGGCACTACAGATCCCACAAAACCCTGCTGTGATGAGACACGCCCAGTGGGCGGGGACTGTTTAAAATTGTGCGCAACATCATGGCATTCTCTTGTGACTGCAACCCTAGAAGCCATTGAAGAAGAGAGCTCCGCTCTCGAAACGCGTTTGGCAGGAACTGTTTGGGGGACACTTATGCTGGAAACCTGCTGGCAAGCTGGCGAGAATAAAGGAGGTTTGAATTGACTTCGTGTGTGGTCTCTCTCCGAAGGGGTTCCTGCATTGTGTTTTGATATATATATATATATATATATATATATATATATATATATATATATATATATATATATATATATATATATATATATATATATATATATATATATATATATATATATATATATATATATATATATATGTGTATATATATATATATATTTTGCCAAGTTCAGTACGAGCGCAGCAAAAACCACAGCTACGCCACGCCACGCCACACTGAAAAGATCGAGTAAAGCCACAGACTCCATGCTCCGTTGTTAGTGCATTTATTCGTGAGGAATAAACAGCCCACCAGTCGCCATTATATATATGAATCAACATCCCCTTTCTCCTCAACAAATAGGACACAGCACTTTTTTGGTTTGACTTCAGCGGTTTAATGCGGCAACTGCAGTTTCAGAGACGTTATAGTTAGGAATAAATATTTAAAAAACCTTAGAAATTCACTGAAAAAAACAGAGGTTTCAGGGACGTTATAGTTAGGCTGACATTTCACTTGTACAAAACCAGAGAAATTCGGCTGTTATAGTTATCTGAACTAACTGTAACTCTTGCCCCTGAAATGCACTGCTGATGACGTCACATATTACATCACTCATTATAAGGTCAGTGACATCACTGATGACATCTCAAATGAAATAATGAAATCATCCAGTGACGGAGTGTTTCGAAAAAGTTTAAGAATGTGATAAATATATACATACATATACGCCAAGGTGTATTGAAGAATGAGTGGGAGCATGAGTGTCTGAATGGATGATTTAGTGGGTGTGTGACTGACTGTATAAGTGAGTGATTGAATGTGTCTTAGTGAATGCATGCGTGAATGGCTAATCTGTGTGAATGAGCAGTAAAAATATGAGAGTGAGGGAAAGGGACACCCTCAGTCCCCCGGGCAATCTCAGTCAAACAACAAGAGAGTGTCAAAAAAGCAGGTTAGCACAAAATCAGAGATGAAAAACTTCCTCTAGGATACATATTAGAAATCACTAGGAGTTTTCTTAGAAGCCCTCACTCACCACCCTGGGTGGTGACATGCTTCATCATTGGGCCCACCAGGAGAAGCCGAGTGCCTCCCTGGTGTGCTACAATGCCAGATTACTGCGGAGCTGGATTTTCTGTGACAGTGGTGTGAGAAAACATGATATTAAAATTGTCAAAGGACTGTACCAGAAAGAAAAAAAACTATTATTTAGTGGTCAGCCTGACAAGGTTAAAATATGTGTGGGGAAATGTGCCAATTAATGTATTGGTTATTTCCACTCAAAGTGGGGTCGACATGTTTCAGCCCTTATGTGTGGGATTACTGGGCATTCTTCAGGACCGTTGGTAGTGTACCTTGGCGGTGTGGGCGCGCTAAGGTCCACCCTACCAGAGGACGTGAAAGGTAAAAATTGCTGTGTAAAAATAGTGCAAAGAAACAAACCTAGTTTGACTTCTATTATGAGTAAGTCGACAACAAATACAAACATAGTTTGGTTTTTCAGAGGACACTGTCTTAAACTTTGTAATTTATTCTACAAACTCATCAATACTAATCTCTGTCCCGTGTTCTTCAACATCTACACTTATCAAGCTCTCACGTTCTACACACTCCTATTGTGAACCAAAAAAAATAAACTGTATATCATCACACATTTTTTGTACATCTGATAAAGAACCATGTAAAAGAGTTGTGTTCATTTCACTTAAACATAATGCAGGAGTTTTTACATAGTACACTTTCCTTGCCAACTTCCGCATTCCTGAGTCGTGTACTGCTTCCATTCTTATTTGATGAAAAGTACTTTTACACACTTTTATTGAAAGACAAGCCAGAGACTATCTGTGCAACTTAGTATATTGTCTTACTTTACATGGATCTAGTCCTTATAACATCCTAATCTTCTGTTTAACACTTTTTTTGCATAATCTTGTAAAACATTTCACAATATGTCGATAGGTTCCTGTTGAACACTGCAAATACTGCTACAATTCCACTTATATACAGGAGCTTGTGTACGCTTCCCTTGCACTTCTTCAGCTATTACTTCTTCGACACTCCTAACAACTGTTTCTTCTTTTGGAATGGGACAACCATCTTTCATCTCATACCATCGACCACTAGTATCAACTGAATACACTAAGACGTTCTGTTGAAAGTAGCTTTCTTCATTAAAGAAAGGCTCATTAGTAGAAGTGCGCGTCCATTCGCCAGTTACATTTTTACAAAAGTAACTTCTATTAAGAAGTCTTTTCTTTTGCTTTTGTCTTTCATAAATTGAATTCTTTTATCCAATGTTCTCATTTTCTTCAATATTAAAATTAATAATTTCCGTTTCAAATCAAAAGCAATATCTACTACACTTTCAATCTGTTGCTTTTTCTTTTACACTTCTGATCCTCTTTCATACCTTTTACAATATTTTAATACATTTTGGATTACTCTACTTCAAAAGATTAATACAAGTATCTGTTTAGATTGTTTTTCTCTTCTTCTAACATGTGCTGTTTTCTGAAAAAGGAATGTTTTTTCACCTTTAGAAATGTCGTTCTCCATCTGCTTTGTTCTAAAACTCTTCTTTTTCCTTTTATTGCTATTGTCTATCTTTAATTTCTCTGCAGGTGTTTTAAGAAAGTGTTTAGTGCTCCTACCAGAACAAACTTTATCCTTAGTAACATTTTCATCTTTTTGTTACAGTCTGTTTACTTTAACTAAATCTTTTTTTGTTGGCTTCTCTTTTCATGTTTTCTTGCAATCTTGAATTTGCAATCCAAGCAAATTCACTTTCTAAACAAACAAGAACATTTTCAATATTTTGTTTCATGAGTTACCTATTTTAAACTAATTACATATGAATAATGATATCAACTAGTAAGCAATTAATTACAATTACATTGCTATTCTCTTTATTACCAATAAAAAACAAAAGTGTAGAAACAAGCAAGAGAACTGCAGAAAGAGGACAAATCATACTCAGACAGAAAGAAAGGGACAGAAAGAAAAAAAAGTTTAGAAACACCTAAAAGAAATACACAAAGAAAAACAGCTATTAAAAAATGTGCGAAATTCAGAAAGATACAAAAGAACTGCACAAAGAGACAATAGCAGTGAACAAAGAAATAACAGAGGTGCACAAACATCCAACAGAAGTGCACAAAGACGCAAGAAAGATGTAGAAAGAGGCAACACAACTGAAAAACAGGGAAACGGGTACAGAAATAGGCAGGAGAGGTGCAAAAAGACCCAAGACAGGTGCAAAATCAGACTCACAATAAATGCAACAAATGTGCTGAAAGATAGAAAACAGGTGCAGAAACATCCGAAATGGGTGCAAGAAGAGGTAAGATGACAGACAAAAGAAGCAACATAGATGCAGACAGAGGCAAGACAAGTGCTGAAAGAAGCAACAGACTTGGTTAAGTGGCAAGACAAGTGAATAAACAATCAAGAGATCTGCAGAAAGAAAGATGGAACAGATGTGGAAAAACATGGAAGAGAGCTGTAGAATGAGACAAAAGATCTGCATACATGGGAAAGAGGCCTGCAAAAAGAAGCAAAAAGGGTGCAGAAACAAAGAAGACAAGTACAAAAACAAGCAGCAGAACTCCAGAAACACACAAGAAGGATGCAGAAAGAAACAACACAAGTGCAGAAACAAGGAACTGACATGCAGAAACAGTCCAGACAAGTGCACAAACAAGCAAGAGAACTCCAGAAATTCAAAACACCAATATTTGCAATGTTACTATTGTAAATCTCACCATGCTACTCAAAGCATGCATGCATGTGGATGTGCTGTTTGCTAGTGCCATCATACATCTATTTGTGCGTATTTTTTTATGTGTGATGCCACTAGCAAAAGCCACAGACACATGCATGCATGCGTTCAGGAATATGGAGAGACTTACAACAGTAATATGTGAAGGATTGCTGCTTTCTATTTGGCTATGCCAAACACTCTAAGTAGTCACTGAATAGTGAAGCTATAAGACAAAACTGAGGTTTAAAACCTGCTGGCAGAGGGATTAGTGATTAGGCTAGTTTGTACGAGTCTGTGGAAAGGTACATTTGAAGTACGCCGTAGAACTTTTGGAGCATTATTAAAATGAAAATTAGTCTCTCTAGTTGAAAAGAGTGCACGGTCTTGCGACTGAGTTATGTCTCTACTTGTACATCTATTTTCACACGTTATACATCTAAAGAGGATCCATCTATAAAGCACATGTATACATGTATTTGTATTTTCCTTTCATGTAGGATGTCCCTACAATCCAACGAAGTAGACTAATCACTAATCCCTCTGCCTGCATGTGTAAACCTCACTTTTGTCTAGCACCTTTACTATTCTGCAACTACTAACAGCCTGATTCATGAAAACCGAAATCTGCGATTTTCAAATTGCGATTAACAGCGAATCGCAATTTAGAAATCGCAGATCGGTATTCATGAAATTTTCCGAGAAAAAAATGCGATTCACACGCGGCTGCAAAAAGCGATTGCGAGTTACGGGAATCGCAGAATAATCGCTATTTTCGGCAACATCCGTGTAGGAATTTTGATATCGCAAATAGCGATATCGCAAATAGCGATATCGCTAATTGCGAGATCGCAAAATGCGAGATCGCAAAATCGCGAGATCGGGAAAACGGGAAGTCGCATTTCGAGCACAGTGATGACATCACAACCAGGAAGCAGCCAGTTCCCACCCCCATTCTCAACAGTGAGGCAGACCTCGAGGTAGCAAGCAACTCAGCTCCTACCAGGGCACCTGCCATCTTGTTTTTCAACACCCTATCTCAGTGCAGCTATGGCAGAGGAGGCTGTACCTGGGCCCAGCAACACCGGGCGCAAGAGAAAACTGAAGTTCTCCGAACAGGAGTTGGAGCACCTCATCGAAGGTGTGGTGGAGAACCACTCTAAACTGTTTGGCAGAGAATCAAGGCGGGTGCCTGTGAAGGGAGAAAAGGCAAATCTGGGTCGGGATAGCGGCCACAGTGAACTCCGTGGGCGTGGCACCCAGGTCCTTGGAAGAACTAAAGAATAGGTGGTACGACCTCCGAGGTCGTGCCAAAGAGAAGGTAGCCGAGAGGCTGGGCGAGACCCTGGCCACTGGAGGGGGATGACCTACAGTCCCTCTCAACACCCCCATGGAGGACCACGTCGAAGACACGTTGGAGCCCGAGGCATGCATTGGGGTCACAAGATTGGACTCATCCCGCCCCACCCAAGAGAGCCAAGGTAAGAGGCATGCGACTGCGACCCTGTCCCCTATCAATGGCCATGACCCTATAGCCTCCCAAAATATTCCAAAGTCATGCCCTCCGTGCACATTAGGTAATGCCCTAAAGCATTGTGGGACATGTAGTCTGCCCACAATGTACAAGTACCCCAATGCAGCCAGGCAGGTCCCAAAGTACGCAATGCCACAGCCAGTCAGGGAATGTCAGCCAGCATGCATGTAGCAACTGCACGTGTGACAGATACATGCAACTAATGAACGTCCACTTCCCCTCATAGGTGGAGCAGACAGCAGTGACAGTGACAGGCTGCTCATCGATGAGCAACCACTGGATGCTGAGGAGGTGCCGACACCAACACAGCCTGCACCGTCTGGCGCAGCACATACCCCTGCAGCCAGGCCCACAACATCTGTGCCTCCACCGTCTGGCGCACCATCTACCCCTGCAGCCAGGCCCACAACATCTGTGCCTCCACCGTCTGGCGCACCATCTATGCCTAGCTCAACTCCACCAGCAGCTGGAGCATCCACATCTGGTCCAGCGACAGCGGTGACACAGCGGCCACCCACTGTGGCCAGCCAGCAGAGCAGGCGTGGCAGGGCTCGCCTGCAGAACAATGCAACCAGCGCCAGGAGGGGGATGGAAGTGCGCTTGCCGAGCATGAGCATAGAGTGTAGAATGCTACGAATTCACCAGCTGCAGGCACGCCGGCAAGGGGCCATACAGATGCAGCTACACAATATAGGCCGCAATGTGGCAAATGTGGCTGAGCGGATGGACCACAAGACGGCAGCCATGGAGGCCAACACAGCTGCGCTGATATCCCAGCGCAACACCGCCCGCCGCCGCCACCGGCAGCTACTGACGCGGCTGTCCGCTTACACTAGATCAAACTACGTGATCGGGAATGCGACGTCACAGCTATCGCGACGGTCCCTGGCGCAGCAGCTAATCCAATGCTGCGAGGATGTGGCCAGAGTGTTAGAGCACCTCACCACTGCTGTTATGGCACTCCATCCCGCTCTACTTGGCAATGTCGGGGGGGACGATGCCAGCGAGGGCACCTCAAGTGTGAGCAGCCAGTCTGCCTCATAGGTGGCGGTGTTGAGACGTAGCAACAGGCCCACTGCAGGGTCACGTCCGGTGGCAGAGGAGGAGCCGGAGAGGCGCTTGGGTGCTTCGCGCCGGAGGTGCACATAAGTAACATGTACTTCTACAGGGACATGCTGACACTATAAGCCTGCCCTGTGTTTTGGACGCAGCAGTATGGGGCAATACTGATTGCATAGGAAGGATGGCAACTTGCACTATTATTGTGAATCAAACAATAATATTTATTTTTGCATCATACATTGGCGTCCTGTCATTATTTCCATTTGCATGCAATTGTGATTTGTTGGGTGAGGGGAGTGGGTGCACTAGAAACTGTTCATTGTGATGTGGTTGCGGCGTCTGTGGCCTTCAGCTTGGTTCTCCCCGCGTGCATGGCGCACATGTGCAGGTGGCCGGTCGTCCCCTTCCGACTCACTGCCAGAGATGTCTACAGGTATCCGGCGCTTGGTAGCAATGTTGTGTAGTATTGCACACACAGCCACAATGTGGCAGCACACATCAGGACTGTAGTACATGGCCCTACCTGTCTTGTGAAGTATGCGGAATCTGCTTTCAGTAGCCCAAAAGTCCTCTCAATGCAATTCCTTGTGCGTATGTGTGATACGTTGTACCGCCGTTGCTGTGGTGTAGCAGGGTTGAGGTATGGGGTGAGGAGGTATTCACGCAGGGCATCGCCACTGTCATCTGAATGAGAGGAGCAGAGGGTGAGTGCCTGTGCAGCGCAGCTACTTCATCGCAGTGTGACATTGTGGGCAAGGTGTACTTACCAAGTAGGTGTCCTTCACCGAAGTCTCCCCTGGCCAGTCGTGTGTGGAGGCCGCTGTGCCGGAATATGAATGAGTCATGTGTACTCCCCGGGTACTGTGCCACTATGTCCGTGATGTATGTCTTAGCATTGCAGACCATCTGGATGTTGAGGGAGTGGTAGGACTTGCGATTGCGGTACATGTACTCCGTTGCAGCTGGTGGGCAGATGTGGGTGTGGGTACAGTCAATGCATCCTATCACGTGTGGGAAATGGGCGACATTGTAGAATTGAAGCTTGGTCTCATCCAAATCCTGTTGGCTTGTTGGAAATTTGATGTGGTGGTGTAGCTGGGTCAGCATTGCGTCAAGGAAACTCCCTAGGCAGCGGGACATGGTGGGCTGGGATATCCCCCCAGCAGCCGCAACTATCCCCTGGAAGCTCCCGGAGGCCAGGAGGTGCAGGCTACACAATACCTGGACATGTGTTGGCACGGCATTAGTCCGCCTTGTTGGGTGCTGCATCAAGGGGTCAAGGTCCTGAATTAGCTTGATGATCATTGCCCCATTCAGGCGATACTTTGCGTATATTTGCTCTCTGGTTTGGCCCAGCAGGGTGACCCGCTGGCGGAATATCCTGGCCTGGATTCTGAGTCTCCTCCGTGCTGCTCGCTGTAGCCTTCGCCGCCTGACCACCATGTACATTCCTGGCATTGTGACACTCCTTATGCTGATGCTGCTTCTCCTTAAGTGTGTTTGGTCAGGCCAGCCCCAGTTGCTGATTGGCCAACGGTTTTTCAAATTGTTTTTTTACTATGGGTTTGATGGTTACCACCTGCTTTGGGTTGTCCTTAAATTGCGCTTCGCAAACTGCGATTTTAGGTTTTTTCGCAAATTGCGATTTTTCATGAATCCCGATTGCGAGGATATTGCGATTTCTTTTAGCGATTTCGCAATTCTGTGTTAGCGAATTTGCTATTTTCGTGGTGAATACTGATTAGGGAAATTGCGCCCGCGATAGCATTTTCGCAGCTATTGCGAGCGCAATTTTGCTTCATGAATCAGGCTGTAACAGTGTTGGGCCTAGCCAAACATAAAGCATGAACTCTTTGCATGTCATCATATTCCTGAAAACATGCATACATGTGTCTGTGCCTTTTGTTAGTGACATCAGACATAAAAGAAGCATACAAATCCATGTATACCTCTGTTTTATAGGTCTAGGATCTTCACATGCATACAATGTATGAAAATACATGGCTAGTGCCTCAGTAAATTAGTGACTACAAGAGTAATGTATGGCTGCTTAGAAGACTGTATGGGTAGTGCCTGAGTGATTGGATTAATGCAACTGGATTGCCTGCATCATTGTCTTATTAATTCAATGTGTGCATAGGTAGTGCGTCCTTGATTGCATTAGTGCAGGAGTACTGCCTCTGTGATTGTATGAGTGCAGCTGTAGTGCCTGCGTGATTCGATGAGTATATGAGTGATGCCTGAATGGAACGATGCATGCAAGAGTAATGGCTGCATCATTGGATGAGTGCATACATACTGCCTGAGTGAATGGATGAGTGTATTAGTAGTACCTGAGTGAATGCTTTAGTCCAAGAGTAGTGGCAAGGTGATTGCATGACTGTGTAGGTAATGCCTCATTAATTGGATGTCTGCATAGATACTGCTTCTTTCATTGCATGACTGCATGGGCAGTTCATAAGTAACTGAATAACTACATAGCTACTGCCTGAGTGAATGGCTGAGTGCAAGAGTTTTACCTGACTGATTGCATCAGTCCAAAGGTACTGCCAATGTTATAGCATGAGTGCAGGGGTAGTACCTGTGTGATTGCATGAATGCATAAGTTGTGCCTGAGTAACTTCATAACTGTGAGGATCTCATCTGAATGCTTAGATCAGTGCATAGGTAGTGCCTGAGTAAAATTATGCCTGTCACATTAATGGCTGGGTCATTGCATGAGTGCCATATTAGTGCCTGAGGAAATAGATAACTGCATATGTAGTAACTCAGTGAATAATAGAGTGCAAAACGAGTGCCTTTTTGATTCCATAAGCACATGAATAATGCCTTTGTGATAGCATGAGTGCAAAGGTACTGCCTGAGTGATTGTATGAGGAAATAGGAAGTACCTGAGTGAAACTATGAGTGCTAGGCTAATGTTTTCATCATTGGATGAATGCATGAATAGTGCTTCATGAAATGGATGACTGCATAAGTTGTACCTGAGTGAATGGTTTAGTGCAGCTGGAATGCCTGTATCATTCAACAACAGCTTCAGTATTGCTTGACAGAATAGATGAGTGCATAGGTAGTGGCTTAGTGAATGGTTGAATAGAAGACTACTGCCTGGATGATTGCATGTTTGCATATTTGCACAGGTAATATCTGATTGATTAAATGTGTGTATAGGTAGAGTCTCCTTCATTGCATGAGTGTATTGGTAGGGCCTGGATGATTGCATGAGTACAGGGACAGTGCTTGGGTGATTGGAAGACTCATACAAAGTAGATGTATACCTGTGTTTTATAGATGTTGGATCTTCAAATGCATAACATGTGTGCAAATATTTGTAGAAGTGTAGCAATGTACAATGGTCCGGTATGTAAGTTGCAACTGTGTGCGGCTTTTTTATGTAGCATGGAAGTCGATTAGACTTTATCTGAGCTCTTCAGATTCAACCTGCAGCCCACTGAGGGCCTAAGTGGTATTTTGCGATGCAGATGGAACTCTGTTATCTTCCTTTTACATACATAGGGGGAGGAAGCATTTTGAGAGGGGGAGGGGAGGGGGTTAAGGGATCTGCAAAACACACAAGATGATGATAGACGGAATGTTGCACATTGGCAAAACATTCCCCCAGTCACAGATCTGGGTTTAATCCATTGTTATTTTGCTCACCACGCCACCCCAGTGCAGACATGGCAATATGCAAATCAGTCTTGACCCTGTGCCTCATGGGAACAGTCCAGACCGAACTGCCAAGCCATGTCTTCCCATGGCCATATGCAGGTCAGTCCTGACCCTGGCAAGAAAACCCCTAGTCCAGGGTCTTATTCCCATAGTCCTAATGGACTATGGGAATGCCCTATTGGCCTGCACCAATAAAAAACTTCTATCTAAGTTGCAGGTTCGGCAGAATACTGCAGCAAGATTAGTCCTTGATCTTCCTTCAAGATCTCCTTCAGCTCCCAGTTTGAAACTTCTGCACTGGTTGCCTGTTCGAAAACGTATACGTTTTAAGGTACTTTGCTTGACGAATAAGAACATGTACATAAAAGGCCCAGGGCAAAAATGTTTACCTGGCAGAACCCTGATATCTAGCAATCAAGCGCTCCTTGTGTCTCCCAGAATACACACCACTACTGGTGGAGGGCGTTCTTTCTCCTTCCTTGCTCTGTCTTTCTGGAATCAATTACCTTAACACCTACGCACTATTAGTGATCACAATCATTTTCATAGGGACCTAAAGACATGGTTGTTCGACCTTTAGTTGCATATGAAGTCTTATCCTTTCAGAGACATCCACCAGCGCAATGAGACTCCTGAGTGATATCCGAGCTCAATAAATGTTTATGGTTTGATTTATTTTGATTTGATATAATAGTATTGTAGAATATGAAATATCAGAAACTCATGAAAAATGTTCTTTCTCACACAATATATGTAATGCAGCACTCTCCCCGAGGTAAAACCAGTAATGGCAAACTTTCCCTCTCTTTTTGCACAGAAATAAATGTAAGTAACAAATCAAATTTGTTCCTTCAGTATTTAAAATTGTAAAACACATTTTTATTGGTTACTCATACTTACCCTCTCTAACTCTCTTCTAAAAGTGCCCAAACTTGTACTGTAATGTTGTGGAGTAGCGACTCCACCACGCTGCCGCATTTCCATGGAGCTAGAACACTTACGAGAGTTCAAAAACCTATTTCAAATAATGCTACTGCTAATTTTGAACGACATACTTCTTCTAAACATACCACTTATTTAGAAAAACTGACTTTAATAGCTTATCACTTGTATTTAAATCGACATTTTATATTGTAATACAACAGTTGTTTCAACCCTTCCCCCATTTTCCTTAATGCCAGTTTCCATAGCAACAGTTTCTTCAACATTCAACGGCAATGGCAGGTCACAAGTTCACCATATATTTCCGTTCAGAACAGTTACTTCCAAATGCAAATAGCAGGTGTGGTTGACTTCTGCAATATGTTATCTTATCCTATCTATTGTAAGTTTCAAAAACATTTTATTAACCAATCAGAAACATGCTTTTTCACTAAAGTAACATGCATCCTATTTTTCAGTGCACGATGTTGTTCAGCCAATCAATTATTGGTTTTCTAAAAAAAAAGCTTGTTCTTCACCTTTTTAAATATATATCATTTTACCAACGGACTACATCAGCTACAGACATCTTTTGATTCCTTCCTGACATCCCATCAAAATGCTTACAGTATGGATTGTTGGGCACAGCTATGTTTTCTGGTGCAAAAAGTATGCTGAACGCAGAGGTATTGATAAAGACCTAGGTTTTCAAAATGTGGATATTAAATGGATTGCACAGAAAGGATTAAGATGGCATCAATTGATGCCTTTGGTTAAAACCTTTTTGGATCTCCAACCCCCTGACCTCATGATAGTGCACTGTGGTGGCAATTACCTAGGCACATAGACCAGGGTTGGGCTGTAAATGCTAATGAAGGATACCTTTGCACAATTGATGTTGCTTTTGCCTCAAACTGTCTTTGTGTATTGTAGTATATGCCAAAGACAGAAATGTGCTTTTGCATTAGTCTCAAAAGCAAAGTCATGTTAGCAGTTTAAATCTGCTTATGACCTCTCATATTAAATCACTCAACACATATTAAACACAAGCTGTTCAAGCAGGATGCAGGAGTGACTGATTACCGCCCCCTGTCCACTTTAAAATCCATATGTGCAGGGATTAATACAAATGGACCAGAATGGGTTCATACCCATGTGCAGTACTTCACATTAATTTAGGAGATTATACCACGTCATATATCACCCAGCAATACAGAGTGATTGTAAAGCAATGCTCATGTCAGTGGACTTGGAGAAAGCCTTCAACACAGTGAGTTGGGCTCTTTCTGTTTGCTGTAATGAAACTTATGGGTCTGGGAGAAGAATGGGTTCAATGGGTCAGACTATTGTACAAGGGCCCAAAGGCGAGAGTTAGAACAGAAGCACACTGTCACCACTATATGGAGTATAAAGAGGCACCAGAGAGGGATACCCTCTTTTCCCGCTGTTCTTTGCCCTAGCAATTGAGGCCCTAGCTACCCAGTTTCGGCAAGTGGGAAAGGGATAGGGCCTGGAAGTGGAGGGCTAGGAACACATCAAATCATTGAATGACGACGACATGCTGCTTTATTTCAGAGATGGACTGATGGACATCCCCCAAGCCATGACACAGCTAAAACAGTACGAATCTGCTTTCGGCCTTTAGGTGAAAACATCCAAAACACACATATACCCATTATGCAGAGGACTGGAGAGACCGGTGTGACGGCCACCTGACTTGAACTGGTCCCTGGAATCCTTCAAATACCTCAGAATATAGGTATTCCATGCGATAGAAGACTTGAAGGACAGTAATCTGGGTGCAGCCTCACATTCCCTCAGTGTATAACTTTTTGGAGGGTGCTGAATCTGCCCATCATGGCCCGGGTAGCGATATCCAAGATGGTGATGTTACCAAGGCTCCTTTACTATTTTGCCAACATGCCATTATACATAGCAGCTTCATGGTTCAAGCAATTAGACATTCTGCTACGCAATCTAATATTGAATGGGGCCGGCACAGAGTATCTCTGGCTACACTTAGATGCACAACGGACAAGGGGTGTCTTGGAGTCCCAAATTTCAAGTTATATTTTTTAGCATCCCAGCTTAAGTAGCTCACGCAGTGGCTAGACGGAGGTAAACAAGATGAATTACAGCAGTCAGGAAAGACAATGCCAATTGACCTCCTATAGGCCAAATTACTAAATACAGCAATTGTGATCCCCAATCCAGGAATCGTATTGGCCATGGGCCTACAGTGCTGGCGTAGGTGTGTATTCAAAACCAAGGAAGCAGCTCTGTATCTGCTTAGCAAGACTATCACATGGAGAACCTACAGCATATTTTACCCACAGACAACTAACAGCCTGGACAGAAGCAGGACTACTCACAGGAGGTGACTGTTACCAGCAGGGTACACTAATACCTATGGAAGATCTCATGGATTCTTAACAGCTACCTCCTGGAATAGTTCTCAGATATACAGCATTAGTACGAGCATTCCAAGAGTTACGGGTGGAGTGGGGATGGAACCTGTGACGCATAATACATTGCAGCCATTGGTGTCCATGGGGGTCACAAAACACTAAGTGACATGGTTTTATAGATCACTTGCAGACATGATGAGAGGCCCACTAACGGCACTAAAGGTCAGATGGGAAAGGGCTTTCAAACGGGACCTAACAGACTCCGAATGGCAAAGAATTCTAGCCTCGCCAAAACAAATCTCTAAAAATACCAAATATACCCAATATAACTATGTGCACATGACCTGTGTGAACCACATAGATTGCAGAGTATATACGGAGGGTATCCCTGAGCCTATTGATGAGGGTTCCGTACACATGGTACGGGACTGCCTGCAGTTACAGTCATTCTATTAAAAAATACTGGGGGCACTAGACCTTACACTGGGGCGAACCCCACCTTTGACTTTGGAGGGGTGTAATCCGAGGTTATACCCGAGACCGAACTGCCAAAAAGTTGGAACTAGATTCTTAGTCTTGACGTTAGGATTAGCTAAGAGGAGAATTGCTATGGAATGGAAGTCAATGACAGGGCCAACAGTCAAAGCATGGACAACAGAAGTGACACAATGGGCTAAAGCAGAAGAGCGTGCACTGATTAGACAAGAAGCAAGTTGGGCTAGGCTCTGCCTGATAACGGAATTATGGACAGAAATATTAGCAATGTGTGAACACCCAGAGCAAAAAGGCAATGATGAGCTGCAAACAGACACTGATACCAAAGAAAATGAAGAGAATGGGCCAAACCTCAATATGGTAGAAGAACTGTGAAACAAATTTAAACACTAATCCGCCATTGCGACACTAGACCATGCGACAATAAGATATCCCCAGGTACACTATATACATCTTCGCCAGGCATATTACCTTGGACAGGGATCACACAGACTGCCATACACAAGGCCATGCTAGATACTGCAAATGCCCCCATTCCCTCCGCACTAAAAAGAATACAGCAATCCGTTGGAGCTCACTCCTTTTATCCCACTGCCCCTGGGGTTTTTTCTTTCTTTTCGTCTCTCTATGCTCCTCCTTAAATTACCCCTCCCTCCTCTCTCCAACCCCCTCTGACGTTAAGTAGAATTCCAGTTAAGGTGTATGCGATTGAACAAATGATATCCTGACATTAATGCTAATTGTTACTCTCTCATTGTACACATTTAACATACCCCTGGAGCATATAGGACACAACAAGGCGCATACTTGAACATCAGAATTTGACAGCTTTTTACATAGAATTTTACAAGACACAAGAAGAAAATATGATATTGAATGTAGGCGTGCATCAACTGAGAGACAGCCAAATGTGCTATCATTTATACTGTGATGAGTAAAGTGACATATAGAATGCGTGTTGATGATAACTAATGATGTAACACTATTTATGACTAGCGCATTAAAAAACACCAATAAAAAGATATTTAAAAAAACACAAAAGCCGTTCCTGTTCTGGTTGTTCATATTGCTTCAGTGCTAAACGTTTGCTGTGAATAGCATATTATACATGTGACTCGAAAGAATAATTTTGAAATACAGCTTAGGAAGTGAAACACAAAATTCGCAAAATGGCTTGAGTTTTAGCCAATGTAACATAGATTTCCCCTAGCCTTGGAAGCGAAATCTATGGCGATGCACAGCATCATGGAGGTGAGGCGTCAATGATGAGATCGAGACCGGTTCCTGGCTGCCACGGGGAAGGTGAGGCATTGTGTCCGTGAGGAGGCGACGTGTCGAATCCAGGACAGGGGAAGTCAGTTGCGGCGGCTGTGAGGCATCGGTTCTGTTGACGGTGCAAAGTCAGCAAGTTTATTGAGTCACCCTTGGTGCTTATAGGTGCCATGTTAACAGGATGCAGGTGCTGGTGATGATGAAGACGGTGCGAGTAGTGGCGTCAGAAATGGCGATAACTGCAGGCGTCGAAGGGCGTTGGAGCTGCGGTGCAGGCTGGGCGGTGCGTTGTGCACTTCACAAGCGGTGCCCCTGGCCTCGGTACAGGTCACAGCAGCACAGAAGCATCGCTGACAGTGTTGAAGACAGGTTTGCTTACTTCTCTTAAGTTTTTTCCAGCTCCCAACAGCAGGAACAACCTCCAGAGGCCCAAAACTGGATTAGGCCCCTCCTGGCAGGTCCAAACTCTCAGCAAAAGAGATCAGGGGACCTGGGGTGAAGTCTTTGTGTCCCTGAGACTTCAGAACAGGAAGAAAACACACTCAGGCCACTGGATATTCTTCTTCAAGCAGATTCACACAACATTCTAGTCTTTTTCCTTTCCTTGGCATAAACAGCAACTGCAGGCCAACCCCACAGAGCACAGAGCAAAGGGGCAGTACTCCTCCTCACAGCTCTTCAGTTCTTCTCCTTGGCAAAGGTTCCTCTTGAGCCCGGAAGTGATCTAAAGTTCTGGGGTTTTAGGTCTACTACTTATATCCCATTTTATCTTTGTTTTTTTGTGCAAGGGTCTCTAAACCCAGTCCAAACCAGTTCGGTCCTCACTGGTGCAGTATGACCACAGGTGGTGGAGATAACATTGTGCAAGCGAAACAGGCCCTATTAAGGTGCAAAGAAAACTCCCACTACTCTAAGTGCAGTCAAGCCCCATTCAGCTCAGCTCTGATGCATCCAGGAAGGGCCAGGCACACCTCAACCCCCCCAGTGGCAATCTACAGTGAATTCACATCCTGAGCCCCATCCATTCCAAAAACAGACAGTCAATCCACAAACAGGCAGGGACACACATGATTGTTAATCAAGAAAATGCCTACTTTCTAAAAGTAAAAGAGACAAATGGTGCATGGAATGCTGATCAATGTAAACATTCACCCTCAATCAGAAAGATCTGGGTTTAATCCATCGTTCTTTTGCTCATCGCACCACCCCAGTATGGACCCAGCCATATGCAAATCAGTCAACCCTTTTCAACATGGGAACAGTCCAGACCGAACTGCCAAGCCAGGTCCTCCCTGAACTGGAAACAAGCATCCTGGGACTGGTTTCGGGGCATTAGCCCTCATCAGCCAGGCTAGCTTGATTCCAGTGGTGCAGTGAGCACAAGACCCATCACTGGGCATACCCTTCCTTCCCACTTGAGGCGACAAATGCAAAAGAGAAAAATGATGGATGGAATTCTGAGCAATGCAAACATTCACCCTAGTCACAAAGATCTAGGTTGAATCCATGTATCTTTTGCTCACCACGCCACCCCAGGTTGGACCGAGCCATATGCTGCCCCGGTTATTTTTGGTTATTGTGATTAGTCTTGTGCTCTTAAGGAAACTACTCCATGCATTTACTCCAGTTTCCATGTGTTAAATTACATTAATAGAACTTAGATGTGCTTTTTTAGAGTGGGGAGTTGTGAATTCATGCAAATGGTTAGCCTAATTGTTAGAAATTGGGGTCCCCGTTCCGCATGGGAACAGTCCATCCCGAACTGCCGGGCCAGGACCTCCCTAGACAGTTTGGGTTGGACTGTTCCCATAGGGAGCAGAGTCAAGACTGATATGCATATGGCTGAATTCAAACTGGAATGGCATGAGGATTAAAAAAACGATGAATTTAGGCCCAGATCTCTGCACCTGGTTGAATGTATGACATTGTTCTGCATTCTGTCCATCAGTTGTTCTTTTTGCATTTGTCACCAAGAATGGTACGGGCATGTCCAGACGTGGGTCCTGTACTCTTCATGCTACTGGAATCAAGCTAGCCTGGCTGATGAGGGGTGAAACTCCGAAACTGGTCCTAGGAGGCTTGTTTCTAGTCCAGGAAATACCTTGCCTTGTAGTTCAGGCTCGACTGTTCTCACAGGGAGCAGGGTCAAGACTGATTTGCATATGGCTGGGTTCAAACTGGAATGGCATGGGGAGCAATAAAACTATGGATTTAGGCCCAGATCTCTGTACTGGGGTGAATGTATGACACCGTTCTGCATTCTGTCCATCAATTGTTCTTTTTACTTTCTAAAAGTGGCATTTTCAAACACACAATTTAAAACTATCTCTACTAAAAGATGTGTCATTAAATTCTGAATTCAGGGAGCCTTAACTTTCTTTCTCTATCTTGTCCCAATGGAAAGTTATACTTGTAAGATGTTACAAAGTACATCCCATTCTATCTGATGGGGCAGATAGCCTTTCAATAGTGAAAAACGAAATTGGCAGTATTTCACTATGAGGACATGTCACACACACCAGTATATATCCTACCTTTCACATACACTATGCCCTGCTCATGGGAGTATATTGAGCCTACCATGGGGTACCTTATATGTAAGAAAAGGGAAGGTTAGGGCCTGGCAATTGCGTGCACTTGCCAGGTTGACATGGGAGTTTAAAATTGTACACATACACTGCAATGGCAGGTCTGAGATACCTTTTCAGAGCTACTCATGTGGGTGGCACAATCAGTGCTGCAGGCCGACTAGTAGCATTTGATTTACAGGCCCTGGCACACTCATTGCAGTTTACTAGGAACTTACCCATAAATCATTTATGCCAATCAGGGAGAACCAATTGTAATAACAATTTAAATAGAGAGCAAATGCCTTTTAGCACTGATTAGCAGTGGCGATGTGCCCAGAGTCCTATAGCCAACAACAGGTCAGGAAAAAATATGAGGAAGAAGCAAAAAGTTTGGGGATAACCCTGAGGAAAGGGTCAAGTCGAACAGTAATTAATAGATGGAACAACTGCATCCTTTAGATGTAGATACATTAGATCGGATAGCCTCCAAGGTGATCTCAGGCTCCCCACTGGACCAACCTCCACTACAACACCTTATTGCGATCATTGAATCCATCCGTCCATTTGTTCTCGAGGTCTTGAGCTGTTCAATCACATCCAGCTCGGTTCCGCCTTCGTGAAAATGTGCGATGGTCAGGGCCCTCTTGAAGAAGCCAAGTTTGGATCAATCTAATCTATCCAACTACCGTCCAATTTCTCTTCTCCCCTGGCTGAGTAAATTGCTGGAAAAACATATTAACAACATTCTGGTTAATGATCTAGAATCCAACAAATTGCAGGACATCTCACAAACAGGCTTTCGCCCGCAACACAGAACCGAAACGGCTCTGTTGATGGTGAAAGAAGAGGCAAGGAAGCTGGTGGATGAGGGAGGAGTGGCGACCATTATCCTCCTGGACCTCAGTGCTGCGTTCAATACGGTCAACCACACCATCTTGACCCACCGTCTCAAGAGTGTCGGAGTCATCCTTCCTCAACCGCTGCTTTCAGGTCTTCGAGGGGGATGTGATGTCCTCCAGACTACCTTTGAGCTATCGGGTACCACAGGGTTCTGCTCTGAGCCAGACGCTCTTAATATCTACATGAGGCCACTGGCAGGGGTCATTCATCCATATGACATTAAGATTGTCAGCTATGCAGATAATACCCAGTTAGTGGTTTCTTTACATCGCGCTGAGGGATCTCCTAGCTCCCTGGACCCCAGCCTAGAGGCAGTGGCCGGATGGATGGAGCGCTCCTACATTAAACTTAACGGAGACAAAACAGAGATTATGCTGTTGGGTAACTCATCTCCCACTGCCTCTCTTCCCGTATGGCCTCCATGTTTGGGTCCCCCCCAACCCCCCTACCGAAGCCACAGATAAAGAGCCTTGGCATGTGACTTTATAGCTCTCTCAACTTCGCATACCAGGCAACCGCACTCTCTGCAATCTGCTACGGACTGATGAGAATGCTCCGTAAAATTATCCCCCTCATTCCCTTCCAGGCGAAAAGGATAATGGTTCAAGGTCTCATATTATCTCGCCTGGATTACGGGAATGTTCTGTACCTTGGAGCTCCCCAGTCTACAATAAATAAACTGCAGGTGACCCAGAACTGTGCTGCACGTATGCTTCTTCAGACCCCACGCTGGCAATCGGCAAGACCAGCACTGAAACAGCTACATTGGCTCCCAATCTCAGCCAGGGAGATTGGGAGCCACAAGCTATGTGTTTGGCACATAAGACCATATGGAAAACCGGTCCACCGATCATGCACCCACTAATAACTCTCTACCTCCCGCATAGAACTTTACGTTCTAGCTCTTCACACTTGGCAACCCTTATAAAAATAAGGAAGGTAAGATGGGGCGGCCGCTCTCTCTCATTTGCTGCTGCAAAGCTGTGGAATTCCCTCCCCGAAGGCCTTGCGAGGGAACAACAATCATCTGGGCTTTCGTAAACATTTAAAAACACACTTATTTGGAATGCCTGTCTAGCTCTGCGGGTTGGCTTCACTCTGTTCTTCTTCCCTCAAGCGCTACGAGGCCTCCGGGTAGTTAAGCGCTATACAAATATCCATTCATTCATTCATGAGAATAGTGATTTTTATGTTGCAGGGATATGAATTTTATGCTTCAACTATTTTTATTGAATTCAACTCAGAAAAGGAAAAATTCACACCATGTACATTCTGGTCATGTGCTTTCGATATGATTTTTAAAGGAGAGGTTGTGATCTTTGAAATGAGATGACGGCAATTTGCACAAATACAATAAAAGGGAATATGGCAAACATGCATGTGATTTAGAGCAGGCTGTGCTCAGAGAGAGGAGGTATGAAGAGGACTGAAATTAAGTAGAGAGTGATGTGAAAGAAGAAGTGGTGCAACAATTGTATTGCAAGCTTTAAGTCAAGTTTAATTTCAGGGAAATACAAACAATACCATTTTGAGATTGTATGTATTCTGAGTAAGCAGAACTGTTGAAAGAACCATTATTTGCAAGAGATGGAGCTATATTAGGTAATTCTGATAAGCAGTAGAATCAGGCAAACAGTCTATCCGCTAAAGGCTTCTACTAACCACCACTTCAGCAAGAACAGCTGATTAGCCTCAGGGCTGGAATTGTGAAGTAATGACTGAACTCATATGCAGGGAAATATTGAGAGAGCTAGGCTGCACTCGAAAGCAGCAGTATCTCGTGTTGGAAACCTCCAAATCGTAGATTTCCTCTTACCATTGGCAAGATTCTTAACTTTCTGCGAGGTCACAGAAATACCCACAACCACACATAGAAATATTCTACACACACCTGCTCCTAACGACGTGGATTATCCACCTTTATATAGAATCATTTAAGATATAACTTGGCATGTATTTTTTTTTAGACCAATCTAAATTATTTTTCCTGTGGAAATGAAAAACAAACTTCCCAATATTTTCCAAAATGCAGGTAGAGCAGGGCAGGGAGGAAGAAAAGTTGGGGGCCTTCATAATCAATTTCAAAGCCAAGCTACACACACACACACACACACGCACACATCTTCCAGTATTTTCTGGCACTACGTTTGGATTCTCAAATTGGATGTGAAAAAAAAAATAGGGTTTGTGAATATCACTAAATATACGGCTTTGAATTTTAGTCTGCACTTCGGTCCTAAAGGTAATTCTCTTGCCATTCCACTGGGAACCATGCCCCTACCCTTAAACTTAGTGCCTGCCACCCTGAACAATTTTCCACTGTGCGTTCTCAAATGTACATTTCCACACATTTTGATCAGGAGTTTAAAATATTCTCTTGGAAATTACTTGTCCGTGCAACTACGTTTAATGAAATGCACAAACAGTATGTAGCCGAGCCCTTTTTTTAGCTGTCCAACATCACAGAGCTGATTCGGTGTCAGGCGCCTTTTTGCCTATCATGAAAAATAATCATTTTTCACAATCATTTTTCACGCACCAACGCCCTGCGTGCACACTGCCAGGCCCATAGATAAGCACGGGCGAGGCCGGAATGATTCATAATTCACGTGGTTTCGACTTGACAGGAATTTTGTTCATACAGATAGCAGAGTAGTTTAGACTCCCGATCCTTCCAAGGACACGAACTAACCTGAACCATACATTTTTATACATGTTCTTCACCTTTGTCAATGACACTCCGAATTACTATCTGGGTTTTCATTAATATATACTATACAGTGGTAACTCCTTCTTTGAACGGATGTATGTATCTCTACTGTTATAATATAGTGCAATGAAGAGGTTTTGCCGATAAAATTAAATAATGAGTTTGTAGAATATGACTATTATTACCTCATATTTCCTACATTCATTGATAAGGGTTGTGAAAGGTCATACAAATTGATTCATTTCTTATTTTTCTTATGATGTTAAAATCAATTTTATTTTTCACCAGTTACTTACTGGAATTGTCCTCGGCAAAATGTTGGAATATGAGCATTGCAACAAATGAGTCCATATTATTAAGACGATTCGGCAGGATCGAATTTATATTTCTTTATCTGATTTTTTTTCTGTATTAAAACTTTTAGTCTTTTTATTGGCATTTCTCGCATATGATATTTGAATCGCATGTACATGTGTAATGAAGTTGTCATGATATCAATTCATTCTCTAGGTTCTCCAGGTATCTTTATTGGAGGTTGTACTTTTATTTCTTTGCATTTTGTTCCTCGCCACGATATTAGCTGTAAAAATAGGGCAAACATCATGTTAATATATATCTCCTATATTGAGCATTTCTCATATTTTACAGTTTTATGTCATTTTTTGTGCATTTATCTTATCTGATTTTTAGGTCGAGCATTCGAGACTACTTGTATATACTTTAGTTTATACTTTTATATTAGTATATACTTATATGTGTATCTACTTTGTGGGCTCTGGAGATCAGCCCTAGGACTTGTCTGCTTTCACTTAGGGACTTTTTTTCTGTTCAACTGCCTCTATTTAACTGTCTTAATACAAAAGGACCAGTAGAGGTGTGTAACATACCAGAATTGTTTCTGCTGAGGGACTTTCTTTTTTTAAATTTTTCTGGCAACTGCCTCTATTTAACTTTTTTGATAAAAAACGATCAGCAGAGGTCAGTAAAATACCAGAATCACTTTAGCATTCTCTAGATTCTAGTCCATAGAAATTGTCTTTGACGAGCACCTGTAGACAGTAATGTTTTTTTCAAATTTTGTATTTTCAGTGATATGACCACCGAAGGCCCTGATTTTACATTAAAAACAGAGCTTTGGACTATACCATTTCCCGCTGAAAGGCAATATTTCTCTTCATGTGTTCCCATACCTGGTGTGTCACGCAGTTTGGTGCTTACTTTCCCTCTATGTTAAAGAACAGTAGCTGTTTCAGCACCCAGGCTAATGTGCTGCATAGCTAAATACATATACGGTCCTAAAGGTGAGACCGATTTCATTGCAAATGCTTGTTTTCATATGTCTTTCATTTGGTGTTTGTGCCAATGATGGTTACTACTAAGTGTTTCACAATGTTTTTTCCTTTCCTAATGCTGGCCAAAGACACTGTGCCAGAAGTCTCTAATCACGTATTTGCCCGGACACCATGTAGTGTGCTTTCATGCAGGAAACACTGCTTTCAGTGAGTGGAAGGAAACTTTCCAGTCGTTTACGATCTTAAGTAAAAGGCATTTTTATCTGCCTTTCTCTATTGCCTGAAAACAGGGCATAATAATACAAAAAACCACAACTTGGAGGGGGCTTTGGATCAGATCCCTTTTTGTCATTGTTTAGTTGGAGTGTCATTCACCTGTTGGGTCACACTGCACAACTTAGATAGAATTAGGCAATGGTTATCTCCTCAGCTACTCACCTTGTTGCCAGTGTCATTCACATATTGCATCAGCCCACCAGGCAGCCATTCGGTGATTTCTGGTCACACATTGTATCTGATGGTATTTGTTTGTTTACTGCTGAGTCCACCTTTGGAAGGGTAAAATAATGGTTCTCCATGCACAGCCATTGCACATTGCACTTCACTACAGGGATTGTTGTGCACAACATAGGCATAGGAAGTTGAAAGAATACACTGCATAGTTAATGGAACCTGCATTGGCAGCATGTATGACACTTGGAGCCAGATTGGCATTTGAGGTGAAATCTGGCACCTAGCAACATCAGAGCTGGACTTTCACCACTGCCGGATGGGTGTCCCTTCAATTGACCAGAAGATGCAGAGACAGGGGGTTTTAGGAGGGTTCCAGCCTGTGTAGGTGCTAGAGGGAAAGAGGCAGCCAACATGCTGTATCATGCTATCCCATCACCTATCCATCGCCCTTGCACACACCTCCCCTTCGATGCTGCTGCAGCAGGCATTCAACAGTTCCTCAAAGGCTCTGTAAAGACAAGCTGACTTATTGCAAACCTAAGTGTGCATCAACTGCATAAAAGGGTAAAGGATCATTTACCTGGACGAATACCGTGAAGAGAATCACAACGGTTGTTGCTGCAATAAAAAGCTTCTTTCTTGAAAAATCAGGGAGCAAGAAGACGAGGGAGAAGCAGATGGCACCCCTCAAACCGCCATAGGCTATTATGAACTGGTCCTTGCGGGTCACTGCGTTGACATGTAATTTATTGATGATAAAAGTCAATACAAGTACTCCTAAAATATGAAAGTAGACAAAACATAGTCAGTGTCCTATTTTTCTATGTTACAAATTTGTAAGCAGTCAGTCGCAGTTTATAAAGATAACCTTTTATCGACATTTTGTTAAAGCGAGATTTCATTGATTTTATCTAAACATAAAATAGTCCTGAGGAGGTGGTAGTAAGGAGAGTAAAGGAGTATGAAGACCTATTAATCCTTTCAGATTCTTGCCCATGTAATAAGCTCGGACTCCTCTTTAGAAGCGATTAGGCTTTAACAGTCATTACACATTATCAATTAGTGTAATGCAAAACTAATAATACAAAAGCTCATGTGTCACTATTGTGAAAAATGGAGATGGGTGTGACAGCGTTTAGAAGCAAATGCGAAGATATATACAATTTAACAACTTCTGAAACATCAATGCATTTATGATCAGCTTCAAGATACTCTTTCACTCTACAAGTGAAAACAAAGAACGTTAATTAGAAACATTTTAACAACTTTTGCATTCAGCTTTCACATTATCCTATTTTTGTAGCAATTGTGTGTTCTTTCACTGCAGACCACCATTACATCATATTCTGTATGGGACAAAACAGCGCAAAGCAAACATGAAAAGTGCATAACCAAATAGAGGCACGGTGCTGCATGCATCAGTATCAAGGGTTTGTAATTTGGAAGGTTATATTCAGTTACTGTCAAAGAAAGTCCCTCCATCTATAAACGATCCTGACATCCTTCACTGAGCGCACCCATGCCTCCCTTACGTCGTGTGTGATGGCAAAGAACCATCATCTATGTCAGTTGGTGGGATATAGGCACCACTGAAACTACACGTTCTGATGAACTTTGGATCAATCTTTTGGAGGGGTCAACAGAGCCAAAGACTGCAATTGATTCCAACAAAATGAGGATTAATAATCACCTTAAGATGGGTTTTTTTCTGGTAGGCCATTTCAAAGCAATACCAAGTTTTTTTTACATGGTCAGTACTCAGTCAGACAGTGATTTAAGGAGTGGATAGGTGTCTGGGCATCCCAAATGATTGCTATTTTATTAGTGTCAAAATATAGTTCTTATGGCACCTGGTATGCAGCCTTCCAGAAGAGATTAATTCAGGAGTGTAGCGAATGAAGGATAAACGTTTCCGGATTCTTTTACCAGCCATGTTGGCTCTAGTGGTGGTAATTGGTTTAAATAGGTAAGGTGGTTGTTATTTTCAGCTTTCAAAAGCAGAATAGAAAAAGTACATTTAAAATAAAGAATGCATCAAAATGTCACACTCAGAACACACAAAATGTAATACGGGAAATGGGGTGCAGAGAAATACATTTGACACACTTTGTAAGAGACAGCAGCCATGGTAAATTTAGGAATGCCTATAACAAGACCCAATCAAGGTAATGCCAAAGCCAATGGTTGTATTTTCGAAAATAAAGGTTGGTGGTGAATGGATGTCAGTTGTGAATTTTCAGTGGTTGAATGATGGCTTCCCCATAGTTTTGATATTCTTTCAGTTTTCGCTGGTGCGTTTCAGGGTCATCCTCGTGTTCCTGATGTTTATTGTGATCCTGGAAGGGGGTCTGGGGCACTAGGAAGGTGGCATATAGTAAAATGAAAATTAAATCACTCACTTAAGGGAATAACACACAAGCTCAGCAATAGACGAACAGCTCACAGACTCACAAATAGGTAGTTTTTGCACTGGCTCGGGTAAATGTGGAGAGCTTAGAGGCTATGAAATATATATATTTCCAGTGAGCAAGGCGACTCCGTTCGCCGAAACGCGTCTGGATTACAGCACATTGCAGTTCACATGAAAAATTTTAAATAAAATGCCTGCTTCAAGAAGATGAAAACAAGCTTTCGTTTCTCTGTTGTTTGCAACATGCAAATCAGGAGAGTTTGAATCGAGATATATATATATATCACCTACTGGCGGTCGCCAGTAGGTATATATAGTTAGGATTTTTTTGAATAGGGATTTCTGAAAATTCTATGTTGAATAACTTTGGCGTTGATGGACGGAATTGGCTGAAAGTTTCAGGAAAATGGCACATTTTGTTTCTGAGCGTCCCCTGAAAGTTTGGGGGGGGGGTTTCGTCAAGCGGGGGCCGAGAAAAAAGGGGGGGTCCCAAAACGTGTTTTTAACATTGAGTTTTCCATAGGGCGGTTGGACTCATTTTTAGCTCGAACGGCTGAATGGATTTCCACAAAACTTGGCAAAATTGTAGGGACTGGTAGCCCGATGTGCCTTTGCTATGTCTCAAGATATATGCTCCAGTGGTTTTTACAAAAATTAACTTTGAAAAATATATATTGGGCTACATTGGGCTATATATATGTTAGAGCCCAAATGTAGCCCAATGTAGCCCAAAGATGGCCACCAGAGACAAAAAAAACAAATGTAGCCCAAATATCAGCCAGATGTAGCCCAACTATAGCCCAGTGACAGAATGTCCCAGAGTGTTCTAAAGAACAACTAGAGCGCTAACAGTCTTACTTATGACAAAAGTATGGCACACCTGAAGTCATCTTGATTGGAATAAAGTGTTAACACTTAAAACATTTAATTTGCAAAGGAACAAAATGAGGGGGTTCATTTTGCCATAGAAATTATGATTAGTGCTGAAGAAAGAAAAATTAGGGCACATTTTGAGTGACTTCTCAAATCCTCTTATATTTCATTAAAAAAATTCTGATATGCAGTCTGCCAAGATGGCCACCAGAGACAAAAGAGCCCAAATGTGGGCCAAATATCAGCCAGATGTAGCCCAACTATAGCCCAATGACAGAATGTCCCAGAGTGTTCTAAAGAACAACTAGAACGCTAACAGTCTTATTTATGACAAAAGTATGGCACACCTGAAGTCATCTTGATTGGAATAAAGTGGTAACACTTAATACATTTAATTTGAAAAGGAACAAAATGAGGGGGTTCATTTTGCCATAGAAATGTTGGTCGCCAGTAGGTATATATAGTTAGGATTTTTTTGAATAGGGATTTCTGAAAATTCTATGTTGAATAACGTTGGCATTGATGGACGGAATTGGCTGAAATTTTCAGGATAATGGCACATTTTGTTTCTGAGCGTCCCCTGAAAGTTTGGGGGGTTTCGTCAAGCAGGGGCCAAGAAAACAGGGGGGTCCCAAAACGTGTTTTTAACATTGAGTTTTCCATAGCGCGGTTGGACTCACTTTCAGCTCGAACGGCTGAATGGATTTCTATGAAACTTGGAAAAATTGTAGAGACTGTTTGCCCGATGTGCCTTTGCTAGGTCTCAAGATATGTGCTCCAGTGTATTTTGAGAAATTAACGTTCAAAAAAATATATATATCTGTGACAGCGTCCCGGTTAGCGCCCCGATTCGCGTACCAGACGCATAACGGAACTTCGCGAGGAGAAGCGGATTGGCTCTCCGGTGACTCTCAACATTCTAAACAGTCCGGAGCTGCCGCCATCTTGTCTCTCGGTAGGATCGAGAGACAAGAGGTGGAAATAAACAAAGGGGGAAATGAATGAAAGGGGGCAAGGTAGACCCCTCCTGACCCCCTCAGATTGATGTGGGGGCTATTAAAGGGCCCCGCGGAGCAAAAAAATAAATATTTTTTTTTTCTCGATTTTTCGCGGTGGAAGCGCTACCCGGTACGCTTACCGGGTAGCTCACCGGTAGCGTAACGGGAGTCCGCCATCTTGTGTTTCGGACGAATTTAGTCACAAGATGGAGGATAAACAATGTTGGGAATGGGTATAAGGGGGCACGGGAGACATATCCTGAACCCCTAGGTTTTCTGAGGGTGGCTGAGGAGGCCCATATATGTAAAAAAAAAATCCTTTTTAAAAAAAATTTCGCACGGTTAGCGCCCGGTCCGCGCACCGGGTAGCGTTCCAGAAAGCGTAACAAGGGGAAAACAAAGGGAAATAGTAAAATAATATTTTAGAGTGCTTTGAGGTAGGGTAGCTCTGAATAGAGCTGTTCTTGTGTGTGGGTGATGTAAGTACCAACATGTAGGTACCAATGAAGAGTCTAAAATTCAATGTACACCGTCTCCTCTGTAGATATTTTGTATGTTCTAATATGGGTTATTTAAATGTAAATGTGTGGAAAAGCACTTCATGCTTTAAAGCAATTGTATTTTTGAACTGATTGTTCTTTCCTCTTAGTCCTCCTCTTTGGTTTTTTTCCCCACACTCTTCTTCAGCATGATAGTTGATAAATGTGTTCCCTCAAAAAATTTATATACATAAAAAAATTATATTAAATACATATAAAATATATTTTTCCTTTAAAAGAAGAATACATTTTACAGCTTTTGATATTTGCTATTAAAAAACCATTGAAATTCACTGAAAAAACCATAGGTTATAGACCATATATAGTTAGGAATTAGCATTTACAAAACCTTGAAAATTCCCTGAAAAAACCATAGGTTATAGACCATATATAGTTAGGAATTAGCATTTACAAAACTTATTTTAACACTTAAAACATTTAATTTGCAAAGGAACAAAATGAGGGGGTTCATTTTGCCATAGAAATTATGATTAGTGCTGAAGAAAGAAAAATTAGGGCACATTTTGAGTGACTTCTCAAATCCTCTTATATTTCATTAAAAAAATTCTGATATGCAGTCTGCCAAGATGGCCACCAGAGACAAAAGAGCCCAAATGTGGGCCAAATATCAGCCAGATGTAGCCCAACTATAGCCCAATGACAGAATGTCCCAGAGTGTTCTAAAGAACAACTAGAACGCTAACAGTCTTATTTATGACAAATGTATGGCACACCTGAAGTCATCTTGATTGGAATAAAGTGGTAACACTTAATACATTTAATTTGAAAAGGAACAAAATGAGGGGGTTCATTTTGCCATAGAAATGTTGGTCGCCAGTAGGTATATATAGTTAGGATTTTTTTGAATAGGGATTTCTGAAAATTCTATGTTGAATAACTTTGGCGTTGATGGACGGAATTGGCTGAAAGTTTCAGGAAAATGGCACATTTTGTTTCTGAGCGTCCCCTGAAAGTTTGGGGGGGGGGTTTCGTCAAGCGGGGGCCGAGAAAAAAGGGGGGGGTCCCAAAACGTGTTTTTAACATTGAGTTTTCCATAGGGCGGTTGGACTCATTTTTAGCTCGAACGGCTGAATGGATTTCCACAAAACTTGGCAAAATTGTAGGGACTGGTAGCCCGATGTGCCTTTGCTATGTCTCAAGATATATGCTCCAGTGGTTTTTACAAAAATTAACTTTGAAAAATATATATTGGGCTATATATATGTTAGAGCCCAAATGTAGCCCAATGTAGCCCAATGTAGCCCAAAGATGGCCACCAGAGACAAAAAAAACAAATGTAGCCCAAATATCAGCCAGATGTAGCCCAACTATAGCCCAGTGACAGAATGTCCCAGAGTGTTCTAAAGAACAACTAGAGCACTAACAGTCTTATTTATGACAAAAGTATGGCACACCTGAAGTCATCTTGATTGGAATAAAGTGGTAACACTTAATACATTTAATTTGAAAAGGAACAAAATGAGGGGGTTCATTTTGCCATAGAAATGTTGGTCGCCAGTAGGTATATATAGTTAGGATTTTTTTGAATAGGGATTTCTGAAAATTCTATGTTGAATAACTTTGGCATTGATGGACGGAATTGGCTGAAATTTTCAGGATAATGGCACATTTTGTTTCTGAGCGTCCCCTGAAAGTTTGGGGGGGTTTCGTCAAGCAGGGGCGAAGAAAACAGGGGGGTCCCAAAACGTGTTTTTAACATTGAGTTTTCCATAGCGCGGTTGGACTCACTTTCAGCTCGAACGGCTGAATGGATTTCTATGAAACTTGGAAAAATTGTAGAGACTGTTTGCCCGATGTGCCTTTGCTAGGTCTCAAGATATGTGCTCCAGTGTATTTTGAGAAATTAACGTTCAAAAAAAAATATATATCTGTGACAGCGTCCCGGTTAGCGCCCCGATTCGCGTACCAGACGCATAACGGAACTTCGCGAGGAGAAGCGGATTGGCTCTCCGGTGACTCTCAACATTCTAAACAGTCCGGAGCTGCCGCCATCTTGTCTCTTGGTAGGATCGAGAGACAAGAGGTGGAAATAAACAAAGGGGGAAATGAATGAATGGGGGCAAGGTAGACCCCTCCTGACCCCCTCAGATTGATGTGGGGGCTATTAAAGGGCCCCGCGGAGCAAAAAAATAAATATTTTTTTTTTCTCGATTTTTCGCGGTGGAAGCGCTACCCGGTACGCTTACCGGGTAGCTCACCGGTAGCGTAACGGGAGTCCGCCATCTTGTGTTTCGGACGAATTTAGTCACAAGATGGAGGATAAACAATGTTGGGAATGGGTATAAGGGGGCACGGGAGACATATCCTGAACCCCTAGGTTTTCTGAGGGTGGCTGAGGAGGCCCATATATGTAAAAAAAAAAATCCTTTTTTAAAAAATTTTCGCACGGTTAGCGCCCGGTCCGCGCACCGGGTAGCGTTCCAGAAAGCGTAACAAGGGGAAAACAAAGGGAAATAGTAAAATAATATTTTAGAGTGCTTTGAGGTAGGGTAGCTCTGAATAGAGCTGTTGTGTGTGGGTGATGTAAGTACCAACATGTAGGTACCAATGAAGAGTCTAAAATTCAATGTACACCGTCTCCTCTGTAGATATTTTGTATGTTCTAATATGGGTTATTTAAATGTAAATGTGTGGAAAAGCACTTCATGCTTTAAAGCAATTGTATTTTTGAACTGATTGTTCTTTCCTCTTAGTCCTCCTCTTTGGTTTTTTTCCCCACACTCTTCTTCAGCATGATAGTTGATAAATGTGTTCCCTCAAAAAATTTATATACATAAAAAAATTATATTAAATACATATAAAATATATTTTTCCTTTAAAAGAAGAATACATTTTACAGCTTTTGATATTTGCTATTAAAAAACCATTGAAATTCACTGAAAAAAACCATAGGTTATAGACCATATATAGTTAGGAATTAGCATTTACAAAACCTTGAAAATTCCCTGAAAAAACCATAGGTTATAGACCATATATAGTTAGGAATTAGCATTTACAAAACTTATTTTACTCACACAAAACCATTGAAATTCGCATATATAGTTAGTTGCACTAACTATATATCGCGCACCCGCAATCCACTGCTGATCATGTCACATATTACATCATTCATGACATGGTCAGTGACATCACTGATGACATCACTGATGACATCTCAAATTACATCACTGATGACATTACTGATGACAACATCCAGTGACTGTATGTTTCTGCAATCCACTGCTGATCATGTCACATATTACATCATTCATGACATGGTCAGTGACATCACTGATGACATCACTGATGACATCTCAAATTACATCACTGATGACATTACTGATGACAACATCCAGTGACTGTATGTTTCTGTAAAGTTAAAATATGTCTTACATATTGAAGAATGAGTAGGTATATAAGTGTCTGGATGAGGGACTTAGTAGGTGCATGACTGACTGTATGAGTGAGTGAATAAATGTGTCTCACTGAGTGCATGGGTTAGTGACTAAACTGTCTTAATTTGTGCATCATTATATCTGTTGTTCTGTAAACTGCTGCATGTGTTGATCAGTAGCTATATGATTAACTATATGGGTTATTGATTGGTTGCCCAAGTATTTGTATGGGAGACTGAGTGTGTGTGTGGGTGGCTGGGAGGTGTATGACTCTGTGCATAGATGTGTGAGCAGTTGATTCACTAGATGTATGGGTTCAAAAGTGCATGTGGAAACAGCTGTATGGGCGGTTGACTGTGTGCATGAGTGTATTGGTGAGTGAATGGATATCTCAGTGCTACATGTCAAAGTAAGTACATATGTAAAACACAGTACATGTGAGAGTTGACATATATAAATAACTGTGCATAAGAGCCAGTGAATGTGTGAGTGGCTGTATGGATCATTGTGAACTTGTATCAGGGATTGTATAAGAGAGTAAATATATGTTAGTAAATGTTTGAATAAGTAAGGTGTGTATAACTGTATAGTTGTGGAAATGGAGGTGTGATTGATTCTTTGCATGACTGACTAGGTGTGTGAGTAACTCTATGGATGATTGACAGTCTGTGAGTGTCTGTTTACACTGAGTGTATCTAAGGTTATATTAGAGTCTGAAGAGGTTCATCGTATTATCACATGAATGATGTCATCAGTGATGTGATCAGTAATGTCAAATGAGATGTCATCAGTGATGTCATCAGTGATGTCATTTGAGATGTCATCAGTGATGTCATCAGTGATGTCATTTGAGATGTCATCAGTGATGTCATCAGTGATGTCATTTGAGGTGTCATCGGTGATGTCATCAGTGATGTCACTGACCATGTCATGAATGATGTAATATGTGACATGATCAGCAGTGGATTGCGGGTGCGCGATATATAGTTAGTGCAACTAACTATATATGCAAATTTCAATGGTTTTGTGTGAGTAAAATAAGATTTGTAAATGCTAATTCCTAACTATATATGGTCTATAACCTATGGTTTTTTCAGTGAATTTTCAAGGTTTTGTAAATGCTGATTCCTAACTATATATGGTCTATAACCTATGGTTTTTTCAGTGAATTATATATATATATATTGGACATTAGATTCTCCCACAAGACGCAATGATGGAAATCATCCGGCACTCCAAGATAGAGAAAAGTCTTTACTTTATTATAGACGAGTTAAAAAACATCAATGCGTTTCGGGAGTCAAGCTCCCTTGATCACGATGTTAAAGCGTCATTTTGGCAAGGTTAAAATACATATTACAGTGGTGATTGACAGCGATGTGGGACACTGGAATCTAAGTGTTCAGGTACCATTATGTCTAACACAGGGGCCATTTTAAAACATGTTATTACTACCAGTAATCATGCGTTTTCGTGCACTGGAATAGTCTTATAAGCTTCTTTCAAAAAGAAAACATTTTCAAAGAATACATTGGTAATTATCTTTTTTTTCTTTTTCTTCCCAGCACATTCAATTGCATATTTTGAAAAAAGTTTTTTCAGACCATTACTCAGTTTTCCTGGAGAATAAATATTTTCGGCATGTGCCCATATTAATTCGTGGTCCCACAACTTTTCTAGAGTGCCAGTGCAGATATTCAGAGATTTCAGCTCTTTTACATGGAATCATTCAATTCAAATTCATATAGGAAAAGAATACATGTATATAATCATTTACTATCAAAGGCAAAAAGGTACATTCATTCATCAAGAATCTTTCTTTCCTGTCTTTTCCTCCCCATATTGCATTTTTCTCGAAATAAAGTGCCAGTGCTCTTTGTAAACAATAATTTTTCTTATGTAAACAATTCACTCATATATAGTCAAATCAAGTTAAAAAAGAGGATTATATTTCCTCAAAAACCAAAATCAATGAATGTAAATAAGAATCCTTCTTAGTATCGACAGTCCATTCATCTTATTAGTTACCTAAAATAAACGCAGTACTAGTTAAGACTGATATACACACCAATAAACATTGGTTAAAAATGTGTATACCATCACCAATATGGTTAAAAAGGGAGAGACACTTCAATGTGAACGTTTCACTCTTTTAAGAACCCAACTGATTACAGTACTGCGACATCCCCAAAAAAAAGTGCAAATGCAAATACATGCTTTATATATCTTTCCTGAAAGAAACATTCCATTTAGAGCCTTTTAACTACAATGAATACAGTGCAAGTGCAAATTCGTAAACATCAATACCACAGTAAATTATAACAAAAGGTTAAAAACACAATCAATTCATCATTCTTGGTGCAGTTATTTTTGAAGCTCCCATTCTGTTATATATTTATTCATATATTCAGGATAGGCATGTATAGAGATCTTCGTCCACATTCAAACCATGCGGCTCTTTACAATTAAATTCTAGGATGAAGTATGTCTCTAACTTGCGAAGTTCCCTCTCCCGGTCTCCCCCTCTCTTCTTTTTAGGGACCTCTGCTATGCAGGTATATTTTAAACCTTCGGGGTTACTTTGATGGAAAGATTCAAAATGCCTCGCAATGGGATATGTCCTATCCTGATTAATGATTGCACGTCTGTGCTGGAGGATTCGCTGATGGACAGGTACGGTTGTACTGCCTATATATATCTTTAGATACGGGCATTGCAGAAGGTATACAACAAAGCTACTTTTACATGAAATAGCACTCCTAATGTTGATGATTTTATTAAAAAAAATTCTAAAATCAGTGCGATTCATGCCATGTTGGCATGCCTTGCATTTTGAACATTTTTTGAAGCCAGGTTTCTGTACGAGCCAGTTGGAAATGCCATTCTTTTTGTTTTTGTCACTGAACTCACTCGTTACAATCAGGTCTTTAAGAACTTTCGATTTTCTAAACGTGATATCAGGATTTCTTTTTACTCTACAGCCCAGCACTGGGTCATTTTTTATCAGATACCAGTGCTTTCGTAGGATTGATCTAATCTCCTTTTGCTTTATATTAAAAGTGGTTATAAATCTTGAGTTGTCCTGATCCCTTGTCTGATTTTTCTGTTCATGTTGCTTTCTCGTTCTGGAGGGTTCAAATAATATCTTTTGTCTCACCAGGTTCTTAGCTTTTTTCGATGCCCCTTTCAAGATATCCAACTTGTAACCTCTTTGGGTGAATCTCTCAGTCATTTCATATTCAATTCGGTCATATTCTACCTCACTACTAAATGTTCTCCTTGCCCTATAGTACTCTTCAAAGGGAATACTCCTTATCAAGGCTACTGGATGAGCACTTTCCGCATGGAGAATGGAATTTCCAGCGGTGGCTTTACGGAAAACAGTAGTTTCCAATTTTCCTGCAGTGGGTGTGATTTGATTATCAAGGAAATCAATGACTTCCCTGCTGTGATGCACTACAAACTCTAAATGTAAGGAGTTTTGATTAAGGGCATTGATGAACAGTTTAATGTCTGTCTCCGTGCCCTGCCACAGCACGAAGACATCAACAATAAACCGGACACACAGCAGGACATGATCAATCCAATGGTCCAAGGGACCGCCCCTGAGCACCCGTTCCTCCCACCAGCCTAGATGTAAATTAGCATAAGTGGGGGCAAAGCAGGTGCCCATCGCGGTCCCCCTTTCCTGTAGATAAAGATCATTGCCAAACAAGAAGATATTCTTGGTGAGGCACCACTCCATAAGTTCTAAAATCATGGAGTTTTGTGAGGCAAATCACACTGGTCTTCTATTCAAGAAATATTCACTTGCTTTTAAGCCGTCTGCATGTCTTATGCTAGTATATAAGGTGGAAATTTCTAGCGTTAGCAGTACCATACTCTCAGCATCCCAACTAATATCAAAACTACATTTTAAAAAGTCAGTTGAATCCTTGATGTATGATGGATGTGATCTGACTATTGGATTGAGAAAGTAATCAATATAGCAAGAGGCATTCTCAAAAAGGCTACCACATGATGAAATAATGGGTCTCCCTGGTGGATTAGTGGGGTTCTTATGAACCTTGGGAGCATATAAAATACTGGGACTATTGGTTTTTATATTTTGATGAATTTATGCTCGTCCTAGCTAAGCAGGCCACTGTCTCTCCAATAGTCTAGTCTTCCAAAGAATTCCACCATTACGTTATGATATTCTTTGGGACCAATCCTGCTATAACAACTACAATCTTGTAATTGATTCAATGCTTCTTTTTTGTATTGTTCCTTCCCTCATAGTACAATATTCCCTCCTTTGTCCAAGGGTTTTATTAGGACTCCATCTTCTTCTGTAAGCATTTTCACTGTTTGTGGAACATTGCTTTCTTAGGATCCATTTTCCTTTTCTTTTGATTTTCAGCTAAATATAAATCCTTAAGAACCTTGGTTACATTGTCCCCAAATAAATCTAAATTGTCTCTTGGTGTTTGTGGGATAAATCTAGAAGGTGTTCTGAAAGGTGTATGGTCTTTTTGATTTAAACCAGATTTCGTTTCCGTTATCTCTACATTTTCCGACTGGTGATTGACATCTAATAAAGATGTCATGTCTTCTAGAGCTGGTTTATCGTTAACATTTAGGAAGGTGGTATTATTTGTAGAAGTATCTCTTGTTTCTTCTACTTGTGGTTTATGGGTATTCTTTTGCCCTGCGTGCAACTTGGATAGCTTGAGTTTCCTTACAAAATGATAAAGGTCCATCCTACTGTTAGGATAATTATAATCATTACTGTCACAGTAGGAAAGTCCTAACTTCAATACCGTTTCCTCTTCTGCTGTAAATTTCACAGTACTCAAGTTTATAATAGTTACATCTTCATCATTTCTTTCATTTTTTCCATTATTTCTTTGTGTTTGAGCGCAGTGTCCTTTTTGTTTGCAAGTCTTGCGCTCCTCCTGTACCCCTTGCCACCTCTTCTCTGTCGCCTCTTCCTCGACCTCTTCCCCACCCTCTTTCTCTGTTCGTACGATGGTCGGAATCTTGCTCCATGAGCATAAAATGGAATTCATCAGTAACTCCCAATTTTACATCTCTCGCCCCTCTTCTATTGGATTCAACTGATTCCTGTTCTGAGCCTGTGTCTGAGCTCACTTCACTGTGTGAGGCGGTCTGCTGGTCATATACAATATGGTATATATACAATTCCCACCTTCTCCGAAGACAAAGTGCGAGGCCACAGCAGGGGAACACGAGGAAACACCTTTATTCCATCATAGAGGCAAAAAGAGCAGTTCCACCACCACTATCTGCGGATGCATTTCGACAGTAACTTGAGCCTTCCTCAGCGCCAGTGGTGTGTTGCTTCAGGTGTAGGGCGGGTATCACAGATAAAGTATCTTGCCCTATGCTGATTGGTTGTACGCCGCTCCGCCCCCAAATGGTGAATGCCTATCGTGGACATCACTGGAAAGTCACTCCATGTTCTGTGACAACCAGTCATATAAATAATATATATATATATATATATATATATATATATATATATATATATATATATATATATATATATATATATATATATATATATATATATATATATATATATATGTATATATATATATATATATATATTACCTACTGGCGGTCGCCAGTAGGTATATATAGTTAGGATTTTTTCTCTATGGAACTTTTGAAACTTCTATGTCTAATAACTTTGGCGTTTGTGGACGGAATCGGCTGAAATTTTCAGGAAAATGGCACATTTTGTTTCCAAGCAGCCCCTGACAATTTGGGGGGGTTTCGTCAAGGGGGGGCCGAGAAAAAAGGGGGGTCCCAAAACACGTTTTTCCCATTCATTTTTCCATAGGGCGTTTGGCCTCACTTTTAGCTCGAACGGCTGAATGGATTTACACGAAACTTGGCGAAATTGTAGGGACTGTTAGCCCGATGTGCCTTTGCTGGGTCTCAATATATGTGCTCCAGTGGATTTTGAGAAATTAACGTTTAAAAAAACAGATATATCTGTGACAGCGTCCCGGATAGCGCTCCAGATCGCGTACTTTTCGCGTAACGGAGCTTTGCGAAGCGAAGCTGATTGGCTGTCCGGTGTCTGTCAACATTCTAAATAGTCCGGTGCGGCCGCCATCTTGTCTCTCGGTAGGATCGAGAGACAAGAGGAGGAGAAAAACGAAGGGGGAATTTAATGAAAGGGGGCAAGGTAGACTCCTCTTGACCCCTTAGGAATGATGTTGGGGTTATTAAAGGGTCCCGTGGGGCAAATAAAAAAAATGTGATTTTTCGCGGTAGAAGCGCTTCTCGGTTCACGAACCGGGTCGCAAACTGGTAGCGAAACGTGAATTCGCCATTTTGTGTTTCGATTTAATTAAATTAATAGATGGAGGAAAAGCAATGTGAGTATTGGGTATAAGGGGGTATGGGAGACGTATCCTGACCCCCTATGTTTTCTGAGGGTGGTTGAGGAGGCTCATATATGTTGATACTTGTCTTCCAGCGGTTGCGCGTGAGCGTTTTTTTTTTTTTTGCCGCTTGACTTCTGTTAACGTTCGATTTGAAGGAAATCAGGAAGTGTTGATCGCCATTTTGACACTGCGAGTAAATATATTGTTAAAAATAATTGTTATAAATTAATCCGTATTGATAAACATTGTCTGCGCCATCTTGCTTTTTTTCCAATCCAACACTTTTGTCGTGCACGGCAGCCATTTTAGATGCCTTGACCAGACCCACTCTCTGCACGCCGCCGATCCTCAGCATGGCTCCCCACCCTCGCAAGCATCTCCCCCACGCACTGGTCACCCCTGCTCTCTCTCTCATGCATGGGCCATAAACCTCCCCCCATCTGCGCTGCTCTTCTCTGAGTATCACACCCTGTGCCCGCCCGACACCTCCCTTTCACCCTATTCACTACCGCACCCTCTGACACTCCTCTTCCTCTGTGTCTGATTGTCCAGGCCGGTCCCAGGCTATCACCTAGCCCTGCGGATGTAGTTTATGGCCCCAACTGTAAAGAAACCTCCTCCCATATGCGTTGCTCTTCCCTGAGAATCACACCCGTGCTGAGGAAAATTCAGCCCAGATTACAACCGATGCCCAGGCTGCTGGCACAAGACGCCACTTAGTTCCCATCTTGAACGGTTACCAAATAAAGAGACGGGCGCTGGAAGCAGGAACACAAGAACAGAGTTTTATTTCTCATGAGGAGAGCTTGTCATTTCACTCTACATATCATACAAGTACCACTCAGCCCCCCGGCCTCTAATCCTGAGGCAGAATTGCCACTGCAACAAAGGACTTAAACTCCTGCAAAGAACACCATGTAACATTTAATATCATTTACCACCAATGTTTTCATATATCAGTGTTGCAGAACTCACTCAGTGAAATGTCGCTCATTTCATTAAATCACTTTTAAAGCATGCCTTATAACAATGCACCCAATCCTATGTGGAAGTGCTTATATTAAACATGACATTGCTTTAACCAGGATAGACAAAGAAATGACACAGTGATGTAAAAGTTTCTGAAAGAAATGCCAAGAACGTCCCATGTGAAAGTGAATTTTATCTGGCAATTTTTTTCTTTTCCTTCTCATGAAAAGAAAGTTAATGCCAGGTTCGTTACCTGCCTCATCTGCAAAAAAAAAACTTTCGAGAGGGACCGAAAAAAAATATAGCTATGGTAATTATACCATGCATCGGCACATGGAGAGGTGGCACCCTCTTAATTATTATAAAGCACAACTTTGTGATTTGGTGGATAACCCCCGACCGGCAAAAACATCCACCAATGACTTAGCAATAAGTGAGTCAGAGGCAAGGGAAACTGTCCCAAATCTGCAAAATAACTTTGGGCAGATGAGATTGACTTGTGTAGCATGTGGAAAATTAATTTCATGCGGAGAGATGAGTATTACTTTAATAAATAGATCATATGAAAATCATCAAGGTCCAAAACGTCCTAGAAAGTAATTTTTGTCATTTTTGAGGAAGAGAGATAACCTACAGTGGTACGGGGTCATTTTCTTTCGTACTAGGGGGGCCAGGTGACATTCCTTCGGGGTGGCTTAGGGGCATTTAAAACAACTTCCCTGATACAGGTAGCATATAAAGTAGGGGCTAAATACCAGGATCTTTATCGATTGCTTTATGCTGTACAAAAATGAAAAACACATACAACAAACCTGGACCATTTATATTTTCAATGTTTCTGCGTACTATACTTTTTAACCCTTAACTAATTGAGCTGCTTCATTTCACCTGCTTTTAAAAAATCGGAAACAGTGGCCATTTATTCGAAACTTACCAATCTACGCGTTACAACTACGTTTGCTCGTGGGCAGGCCACGGAGCAGGCTGGAACTGTAAATGGGGGGGGAGGTATTTATTTGTGGAAAACATAACAGAGTCAGTGGTAGTTGATTTCATAGTAAAAAGTGCAACAAAATCATATCGATAATTCATTGTGAGCAAGTACCAAAAGTTTCGACAATTCGAACCTTCAATAATAAATACAGTAATCAATGATGCATTAGAACTTAATATCAATTCATTGTTCCAACGTGTAATCAGTACCCGTCCCATGTCAATTCATTGTTCGAACGTATAATCAATACCCATCCCGGATCAATTCATTGTCCGAACATATAATCAGTCTTATCCCATATCAATTCATGTGCTAAAAACTGCATACATATCTCATGATATCAAGGCTGAGCAATCGGGGCACAACAAGGAGTTGAGAGTTTCATTTGTACCGGCGCCATTTTGGGTGAGGTCAGGAAGGTCCAAGTATAGTCAAAATGTCTCCACCAACTCGTGGTTGGACCGGGACCTCTTTCGGCAGTCCAAAAGTTTTCGTTGAAGGGTAGCAGAGGGGACTGGCGACATGAACCATCAGTCAAAGTGGGGTGGGAGGCAACAATCTCTCCTACCGGGTCATACTGGTGTCCCACCGGAATTGATCAAGTTGGTAGTCTTGCAGGATTTTGATCATTTCAAGACTGAGGCCGGCACCGGCATGAGCGCGCCGACGTCCGGCGGCTACATCGTGGTCGTTCGGTGGGTGATCATGGCAGTCATTCCCCATCGGGGGTCGGGGGCCCCCGTGGCTCTTATAGAATCTTCAAAGTTGAGGAGAACGTTTCTGGACGCAGGACTCATTTTCTAGCTGAACTCAAAAGCGTCGTTGTACCGCAAAAGTAAACGAGACCCCCGTTGGGTGAGCGGAGCATCATTGCCTCGCAATAGTGGACGAGACCTTTTGTCGGGTGAGTGCAGCGCCGCTGCATTGCAAGAGTGGAGGAACCCTTTTGTTGGGTGAGTGGAGCGTTGGGGGTGCAGCTGAGGGGCCCCCACCTGGGGGGGTGGGAGAGGCTCGTTCGCGCTGCCTCTCCCTCCCAGCGCACCCCACGCCGACACCTGGCGTTGATATCCGTGATGTCCGGACCAGGCGATAAGAGGGGGGGGTCAGAGGCAGAGGCAAGACATCCCCCCCGTGGCCTGCAGGGCGCCGCTTCAGGACCTTTTGTTGGGTGAGTGGAGCATTGGGGGTGCAGCTGAGGGGCCCCCACCTCGGGGGGTGGGAGAGGCTCGTTCGCGCCGCCTCTCCCTCCCAGCGCAACCCACGCCGACACCTGGCGTTGATATCCGTGATGTCCGGATCAGGCGATAAGAGGGGGGGGGGGGTCGGAGGCAGAGGCAAGACATCCCCCCCGTAGCCTGCAGGGCGCCGCTTCAGGACCGAACGGGGAGGCCAGACCAGGAGATAGGTGGGGGGGGTCAGTGGCATGTGCAAGACATCCCCCCCCAGTGTTGTCGCAGCCATTATTAAAGAAAGAAGAGGGATCCTGTCGGCCTCGACTCCTCTCCTGGCCCGGAGGGGGGGGTCGGTGGCATGTGCAAGACATCCCCCCCAGTGTTGTCGCAGCCATTATTGAGGAAAGAAGAAGATCCTGCGGCCTCGGCTCCTCTCCTGGCCCGGGGGGGGGGGTCGGTGGCATGTGCAAGACATCCCCCCCCAGTGTTGTCGCAGCCATTATTGAAAAAAGAAGAGGGATCCCGTCGGCCTCGGCTCCTCTCCTGGCCCACCTTAGGCGACGACGTCCCCGGCCGACGGCTGCCAGCAGGACTCGCCCTACACGTGCCGAAGGCCTTGTCATCAGGATTCAAGCAAGCCGGGCCGAAGAGGCTGAAATGCCAGAAACCGGTCCCCGGTAGCTTGTCTCCTTTCTGGTAAAGAATTGGCTTGGTAGTTTAGTCTGCCCTGTTCCCATGATGCACTGGGCCAGGGACAGACTGATTTGCATATAGCCAGGTTCTGAGCTGGGATGGGGCAGTGAGATAAATAACGGTGATGGATCAAGCCCTGATCTTTGGACTGGGTAAGAGTGGTCTGCTCAATTCAGACACTCTGTTCATCACCACCCCCTTTTGTAAATCGATCTTGTCTTCCGGATGGGCGTAGCCGCGAACCTGTTGCACTTCGGGAGTTTCCGGAATGGGGGTAGGTATCTGCTGATTTGTATCTATTTCATGTTACCGTTGTTGGGCGTGGCGGGCGGTGGGACAGACATGCTTGGAGCAGTGGGGGGGTGGCGGAGCCTAGCTCCCTCGTGGCTGCCGTAACGTCAAGCTTGGCTTCTTTCACCACTTCCATGTTTCTTATTTCTAAAAACTCATCAGTGGCCTACTGATTTTGTTCGATTTCTTTCCCTTCCTTTTCAAGTGTGTTTCATGCTAAAGTTTCTGTTTAACAGGATACAGTGATTACTTCGTATTTTACATATGTCTTCTTTATTAGGGGTACCCTCCGGTTGAGCCAGATGATGTACCTCTAATAAATGGTCCGTGTGGAACTAGTTTCTCAATCAGTGGGGAGTAGATGGGCATGATAGATTACAACGGGGGACAAAGGTCCGCATTACCCACCCTTCACTACTTGCAAAGACTAGACAGAATATTTCTATTCCACGTTATTTGCAAACAGAGAATACCTCGAAAGAACTATTCCTTGAACAATAAATGTCCAGCCAATCAATCAATCAGTGGGGAGAAAAACAGGCATGACGGATTACAACGGGGGACAAAAGTCCGCATTACCTATCCTTCACTATCTGCAAAGGGAGACAGAATATTCCTATTCTTCTCTGTTTGTAGACAGGGAATATTTCAAAGAGCAATAATCGATAAAAAATTAGTAGGATTATAACACTTTAATAACTTATAAATATATACATCGCAACAAAAACAGTAAACACCTTAAAACATTTTTTATTAAAACAGAAGCAACAATGACAACTAACAGTAGTGATATCCTGGGCGGGTGATGGAACTGGGATTGTTAATGGAAAAAGATCTACAGAGGAAGCTATTGATGAATTATACTTCTCCGGAAATTTAAAACTCACAAATGTTTTATTTGTGTAATCGTTTCAGGTCAAACGGATTGTGGAAAAATGTTCAGAATGGAAGAGTCACCAAAAGGCAAAACGTATACTCATGTATGAAAATCTTACTATTAATGCTTGACTGAGGCCAAGGAGATCAGAGTGCATGAGTCTCATGCTTGATCGATTGAGCTAGCCGGAGCGGGCAACAAAAAGTATAAAATAGTTATGTAAATAGTTATTTAATAAATGTTTTACCCTGTTACTTTGCTGGTGTGTTGTATATATTTATAATATTTGCATAGGGTTTGTCGTTATTTTGGGTGGGGTGGGTGGCGGTGCCGAGCTGTCTTGCAGCCATCATGGTGTGGAGCTTAGTTCATCTCACTAGTTTCGTATCTCTCATGAGGGGTTGTTCTTAATGTTTCTATTTTAGCGAGGTCAAAAAGAGATCCCATTAGTGGCCTACTGATTTTGCTCGATTCCGTTTGTTTTTTTAAACAATTTTTCACTTTCTGCAAAGACTAAACAGAGTATTGCGACTCTGTGCTTGTTTGTAAATAGAGAATGAACCAAAGAGAACCAATTCTAAAACAGTAAATGCTTGGATATCAATCAATCAAATAGAGAGAGAAGCAGGCACGACGGATTGCAACGGGGGCAAAGGCCTGCGTTAACTACCCTTCACTTTATGCAAAGAGAGAGTACTCCTAAGAGAAAAGAGGTGGGGGAGGAGGGGCAGCGTTCAAAGCACATCAGCTTGCATAAACACGAAAATGTTTTTACTTACCCCGTACTTCACATTTGACAGCTTTTGATATTTGCTATTAAAAAACCATTGAAATTCACTGAAAAAAACCATAGGTTATAGACCATATATAGTTAGGAATTAGCATTTACAAAACCTTGAAAATTCACTGAAAAAACCATTGGTTATAGACCATATATAGTTAGGAATTAGCATTTACAAAACCTTAATTTACTCGCACAAAACCATAGAAATTCGCATATATAGTTATTTGCAATAACTATATATCGCGCACCCACAATCCACTGCTGAAGATGTCACATATTACATCATTCATGACATGGTCAGTGACATCACTGATGACATCACTGATGATGCTTTCATCAGTGATGGTCTATAACCAATGGTTTTTTCAGTGAATTTTCAAGGTTTTGTAAATGCTAATTCCTAACTATATATGGTCTATAACCTATGGTTTTTTCAGTGAATATATATATATATATATATATATATATATATATATATATATATATATATATATATATATATATATATATATATATATATATATATATTATTTATTTATTTTTACAAGATTCTGATTCTCTGTAATCTATTATATGGTTGGCGGTTGCCTTAAACAGTAGGGCAAAGTGGACCATACATGCTGTCAAATGTATATATATATATACACATATACATACATATATATACTAACAGGATGCCAAAATGCTAATGCTAATATGACACGTAAAGCTGTGAATTGTTGCACATTTTGCACAAAATTAGAATGCCATGTTGCACTGAATATCTTGCGATTTTGCACACTTTTGTATTAAGGTTGTATTAGGAATGGTTTTAACAAAAAGTATATATACTTATTTATACATTTTTGTACATCAGATTGTATAGGTTTTTTACCAAAATATTTATGAATTTTAATATTTGCGGAAATTTGCACAAACGTATATGAAACATTCAAACATGTCAAGTAAGGAATAATTGCGGCATCTTAAATGAGTGGCAATGTATTAAATGTCTGATCGCACTATAGCGGTTCGTGAGGAATGAAAAAAGAGGAAACAACAAGCTTTTTTCTATGTCCTTAGGCCCAAGGTCAGGTGACTAGCACATGCACTGTATAATAGGGTGTTTTTTTTCACTAACGTCATGTGATCAAGGGCTCGAGGGCCCGAAACGCGTCATGGCGGCGATTGTGTTGTACACAAAATAAAGTAACGCAAAGTACCTGAGTGAGTCCGAGTTCGTTTTTTACCGGCGGAAAACTGGAGGAGTGAAACTGAGTTCTTCACATATATATATATATATATATATATATATATATATATATATATATATATATATATCTGCAAAAATCTTCAAACCTCCACTACAGAGCGGCGAGAGAAGAGACAGACCCCACGTGTTTCCAGGCAAGATGTTTTATTCAGTTCCTGTGCCTTCCAAAAGATGCAACGTGTCTTCTTTTTGTGGAAGGAAGAATTTTCGTCACGTTTTCTGCGCCAGCCAGAGGTGCAGCATGGAAGGCCCCTGCCAGACAAAGAGACTCGACCCCATAACTGGCGTTCCGCTGTTCCAGCGTTTTCAAAGTTGAGGGATCAACAAGGGTCGGAGACCGCCAGGAACGTGATGCAGGAATTCGAGGAAGGGGGTATTTTATCTCCTAAAGCAAAAACGCCTCGCATTTGGCAGCTGACTCGCAGTTTCTGCATTAGGGAAATGGCCTTGGCAGGAGTGAGGGGACAAAGAGGAACGACTACAGTGTTGGGGCCGATGTGAACAGTCCCTTTCAACTCACCTGTAACACACACGGATCTATTTTCTTGAAAGTCCACCCCCACGCCACTGACCTGGTCACTGCCGAGACTGTGCATGCTGGGACATGCAGTTCCGAGGATTGAATTTGGAGCTGCACAGGTGAGCCTACAGCTTTAGGGGGAGGAGCATGTGTGCAGTTCAGTATTTCATGCAGGAGGAGTTTGATTCGAAAAGGACACAGAACTGGGCGCTGAAGAAGGTCTAACGACCGAAATGCATTCGCCGCTGCTGGCATTCTCCTCAATAAAGTCAGCTGTTCCATCAGAACTCCCCTCCGGCCTCTGTCTTCTTTTTGTGGAAGGAAGAATTTTCGTCACGTTTTCTGCGCCAGCCAGAGGTGCAGCATGGAAGGCCCCTGCCAGACAAAGAGACTCGACCCCATAACTGGCGTTCCGCTGTTCCAGCGTTTTCAAAGTTGAGGGATCAACAAGGGTCGGAGACCGCCAGGAACGTGATGCAGGAATTCGAGGAAGGGGGTATTTTATCTCCTAAAGCAAAAACGCCTCGCATTTGGCAGCTGACTCGCAGTTTCTGCATTAGGGAAATGGCCTTGGCAGGAGTGAGGGGACAAAGAGGAACGACTACAGTGTTGGGGGCGATGTGAACAGTCCCTTTCAACTCACCTGTAACACGCACGGATCTATTTTCTTGAAAGTCCACCCCCACGCCACCGACCTGGTCACTGCCGAGACTGTGCATGCTGGGACATGCAGTTCCGAGGATTGAATTTGGAGCTGCACAGGTGAGCCTACAGCTTTAGGGGGAGGAGCATGTGTGCAGTTCAGTATTTCACGCAGGAGGAGTTTGATTCGAAAAGGACACAGAACTGGGCGCTGAAGAAGGTCTAACGACCGAAATGCATTCGCCGCTGCTGGCATTCTCCTCAATAAAGTCAGCTGTTCCATCAGAACTCCCCTCCGGCCTCTGTCTTCTTTTTGTGGAAGGAAGAATTTTCGTCACGTTTTCTGCGCCAGCCAGAGGTGCAGCATGGAAGGCCCCTGCCAGACAAAGAGACTCGACCCCATAACTGGCGTTCCGCTGTTCCAGCATTTTCAAAGTTGAGGGATCAACAAGGGTCGGAGACCGCCAGGAACGTGATGCAGGAATTCGAGGAAGGGGGTATTTTATCTCCTAAAGCAAAAACGCCTCGCATTTGGCAGCTGACTCGCAGTTTCTGCATTAGGGAAATGGCCTTGGCAGGAGTGAGGGGACAAAGAGGAACGACTACAGTGTTGGGGGCGATGTGAACAGTCCCTTTCAACTCACCTGTAACACGCACGGATCTATTTTCTTGAAAGTCCACCCCCACGCCACCGACCTGGTCACTGCCGAGACTGTGCATGCTGGGACATGCAGTTCCGAGGATTGAATTTGGAGCTGCACAGGTGAGCCTACAGCTTTAGGGGGAGGAGCATGTGTGCAGTTCAGTATTTCATGCAGGAGGAGTTTGATTCGAAAAGGACACAGAACTGGGCGCTGAAGAAGGTCTAACGACCGAAATGCATTCGCCGCTGCTGGCATTCTCCTCAATAAAGTCAGCTGTTCCATCAGAACTCCCCTCCGGCCTCTGTCTTCTTTTTGTGGAAGGAAGAATTTTCGTCACGTTTTCTGCGCCAGCCAGAGGTGCAGCATGGAAGGCCCCTGCCAGACAAAGAGACTCGACCCCATAACTGGCGTTCCGCTGTTCCAGCGTTTTCAAAGTTGAGGGATCAACAAGGGTCGGAGACCGCCAGGAACGTGATGCAGGAATTCGAGGAAGGGGGTATATTATCTCCTAAAGCAAAAACGCCTCGCATTTGGCAGCTGACTCGCAGTTTCTGCATTAGGGAAATGGCCTTGGCAGGTGTGAGGGGACAAAGAGGAACGACTACAGTGTTGGGGGCGATGTGAACAGTCCCTTTCAACTCACCTGTAACACGCACGGATCTATTTTCTTGAAAGTCCACCCCCACGCCACCGACCTGGTCACTGCCGAGACTGTGCATGCTGGGACATGCAGTTCCGAGGATTGAATTTGGAGCTGCACAGGTGAGCCTACAGCTTTAGGGGGAGGAGCATGTGTGCAGTTCAGTATTTCACGCAGGAGGAGTTTGATTCGAAAAGGACACAGAACTGGGCGCTGAAGAAGGTCTAACGACCGAAATGCATTCGCCGCTGCTGGCATTCTCCTCAATAAAGTCAGCTGTTCCATCAGAACTCCCCTCCGGCCTCTGTCTTCTTTTTGTGGAAGGAAGAATTTTCGTCACGTTTTCTGCGCCAGCCAGAGCTGCAGCATGGAAGGCCCCTGCCAGACAAAGAGAATCGACCCCATAACTGGCGTTCCGCTGTTCCAGCGTTTTCAAAGTTGAGGGATCAACAAGGGTCGGAGACCGCCAGGAACGTGATGCAGGAATTCGAGGAAGGGGGTATTTTATCTCCTAAAGCAAAAACGCCTCGCATTTGGCAGCTGACTCGCAGTTTCTGCATTAGGGAAATGGCCTTGGCAGGAGTGAGGGGACAAAGAGGAACGACTACAGTGTTGGGGGCGATGTGAACAGTCCCTTTCAACTCACCTGTAACACGCACGGATCTATTTTCTTGAAAGTCCACCCCCACGCCACCGACCTGGTCACTGCCGAGACTGTGCATGCTGGGACATGCAGTTCCGAGGATTGAATTTGGAGCTGCACAGGTGAGCCTACAGCTTTAGGGGGAGGAGCATGTGTGCAGTTCAGTATTTCACGCAGGAGGAGTTTGATTCGAAAAGGACACAGAACTGGGCGCTGAAGAAGGTCTAACGACCGAAATGCATTCGCCGCTGCTGGCATTCTCCTCAATAAAGTCAGCTGTTCCATCAGAACTCCCCTCCGGCCTCTGTCTTCTTTTTGTGGAAGGAAGAATTTTCGTCACGTTTTCTGCGCCAGCCAGAGCTGCAGCATGGAAGGCCCCTGCCAGACAAAGAGAATCGACCCCATAACTGGCGTTCCGCTGTTCCAGCGTTTTCAAAGTTGAGGGATCAACAAGGGTCGGAGACCGCCAGGAACGTGATGCAGGAATTCGAGGAAGGGGGTATTTTATCTCCTAAAGCAAAAACGCCTCGCATTTGGCAGCTGACTCGCAGTTTCTGCATTAGGGAAATGGCCTTGGCAGGAGTGAGGGGACAAAGAGGAACGACTACAGTGTTGGGGGCGATGTGAACAGTCCCTTTCAACTCACCTGTAACACGCACAGATCTATTTTCTTGAAAGTCCACCCCCACGCCACCGACCTGGTCACTGCCGAGACTGTGCATGCTGGGACATGCAGTTCCGAGGATTGAATTTGGAGCTGCACAGGTGAGCCTACAGCTTTAGGGGGAGGAGCATGTGTGCAGTTCAGTATTTCACGCAGGAGGAGTTTGATTCGAAAAGGACACAGAACTGGGCGCTGAAGAAGGTCTAACGACCGAAATGCATTCGCCGCTGCTGGCATTCTCCTCAATAAAGTCAGCTGTTCCATCAGAACTCCCCTCCGGCCTCTGTCTTCTTTTTGTGGAAGGAAGAATTTTCGTCACGTTTTCTGCGCCAGCCAGAGGTGCAGCATGGAAGGCCCCTGCCAGACAAAGAGACTCGACCCCATAACTGGCGTTCCGCTGTTCCAGCGTTTTCAAAGTTGAGGGATCAACAAGGGTCGGAGACCGCCAGGAACGTGATGCAGGAATTCGAGGAAGGGGGTATTTTATCTCCTAAAGCAAAAACGCCTCGCATTTGGCAGCTGACTCGCAGTTTCTGCATTAGGGAAATGGCCTTGGCAGGAGTGAGGGGACAAAGAGGAACGACTACAGTGTTGGGGGCGATGTGAACAGTCCCTTTCAACTCACCTGTAACACGCACGGATCTATTTTCTTGAAAGTCCACCCCCACGCCACCGACCTGGTCACTGCCGAGACTGTGCATGCTGGGACATGCAGTTCCGAGGATTGAATTTGGAGCTGCACAGGTGAGCCTACAGCTTTAGGGGGAGGAGCATGTGTGCAGTTCAGTATTTCACGCAGGAGGAGTTTGATTCGAAAAGGACACAGAACTGGGCGCTGAAGAAGGTCTAACGACCGAAATGCATTCGCCGCTGCTGGCATTCTCCTCAATAAAGTCAGCTGTTCCATCAGAACTCCCCTCCGGCCTCTGTCTTCTTTTTGTGGAAGGAAGAATTTTCGTCACGTTTTCTGCGCCAGCCAGAGGTGCAGCATGGAAGGCCCCTGCCAGACAAAGAGACTCGACCCCATAACTGGCGTTCCGCTGTTCCAGCGTTTTCAAAGTTGAGGGATCAACAAGGGTCGGAGACCGCCAGGAACGTGATGCAGGAATTCGAGGAAGGGGGTATTTTATCTCCTAAAGCAAAAACGCCTCGCATTTAGCAGCTGACTCGCAGTTTCTGCATTAGGGAAATGGCCTTGGCAGGAGTGAGGGGACAAAGAGGAACGGCTACAGTGTTGGGGCCGATGTGAACAGTCCCTTTCAACTCACCTGTAACACGCACTGATCTATTTTCTTGAAAGTCCACCCCCACGCCACCGACCTGGTCACTGCCGAGACTGTGCATGCTGGGACATGCAGTTCTGAGGATTGAATTTGGAGCTGCACAGGTGAGCCTACAGCTTTAGGGGAAGGAGCATGTGTGCAGTTCAGTATTTCACGCAGGAGGAGTTTGATTCGAAAAGGACACAGAACTGGGCGCTGAAGAAGGTCTAACGACCGAAATGCATTCGCCGCTGCTGGCATTCTCCTCAATAAAGTCAGCTGTTCCATCAGAACTCCCCTCCGGCCTCTGTCTTCTTTTTGTGGAAGGAAGACTTTTCGTCACGTTTTCTGCGCCAGCCAGAGGTGCCGCATGGAAGGCCCCTGCCAGACAAAGAGACTCGACCCCATAACTGGCGTTCCGCTGTTCCAGCGTTTTCAAAGTTGAGGGATCAACAAGGGTCGGAGACCGCCAGGAACGTGATGCAGGAATTCGAGGAAGGGGGTATTTTATCTCCTAAAGCAAAAACGCCTCGCATTTGGCAGCTGACTCGCAGTTTCTGCATTAGGGAAATGGCCTTGGCAGGAGTGAGGGGACAAAGAGGAACGACTACAGTGTTGGGGGCGATGTGAACAGTCCCTTTCAACTCACCTGTAACACGCACGGATCTATTTTCTTGAAAGTCCACCCCCACGCCACCGACCTGGTCACTGCCGAGACTGTGCATGCTGGGACATGCAGTTCCGAGGATTGAATTTGGAGATGCACAGGTGAGCCTACAGCTTTAGGGGGAGGAGCATGTGTGCAGTTCAGTATTTCACGCAGGAGGAGTTTGATTCGAAAAGGACACAGAACTGGGCGCTGAAGAAGGTCTAACGACCGAAATGCATTCGCCGCTGCTGGCATTCTCCTCAATAAAGTCAGCTGTTCCATCAGAACTCCCCTCCGGCCTCTGTCTTCTTTTTGTGGAAGGAAGAATTTTTGTCACGTTTTCTGCGCCAGCCAGAGCTGCAGCATGGAAGGCCCCTGCCAGACAAAGAGAATCGACCCCATAACTGGCGTTCCGCTGTTCCAGCGTTTTCAAAGTTGAGGGATCAACAAGGGTCGGAGACCGCCAGGAACGTGATGCAGGAATTCGAGGAAGGGGGTATTTTATCTCCTAAAGCAAAAACGCCTCGCATTTGGCAGCTGACTCGCAGTTTCTGCATTAGGGAAATGGCCTTGGCAGGAGTGAGGGGACAACGAGGAACGACTACAGTGTTGGGGGCGATGTGAACAGTCCCTTTCAACTCACCTGTAACACGCACAGATCTATTTTCTTGAAAGTCCACCCCCACGCCACCGACCTGGTCACTGCCGAGACTGTGCATGCTGGGACATGCAGTTCCGAGGATTGAATTTGGAGCTGCACAGGTGAGCCTACAGCTTTAGGGGGAGGAGCATGTGTGCAGTTCAGTATTTCACGCAGGAGGAGTTTGATTCGAAAAGGACACAGAACTGGGCGCTGAAGAAGGTCTAACGACCGAAATGCATTCGCCGCTGCTGGCATTCTCCTCAATAAAGTCAGCTGTTCCATCAGAACTCCCCTCCGGCCTCTGTCTTCTTTTTGTGGAAGGAAGAATTTTCGTCACGTTTTCTGCGCCAGCCAGAGGTGCAGCATGGAAGGCCCCTGCCAGACAAAGAGACTCGACCCCATAACTGGCGTTCCGCTGTTCCAGCGTTTTCAAATTTGAGGGATCAACAAGGGTCGGAGACCGCCAGGAACGTGATGCAGGAATTCGAGGAAGGGGGTATTTTATCTCCTAAAGCAAAAATGCCTCGCATTTGGTAGCTGACTCGCAGTTTCTGCATTAGGGAAATGGCCTTGGCAGGAGTGAGGGGACAAAGAGGAACGACTACAGTGTTGGGGGCGATGTGAACAGTCCCTTTCAACTCACCTGTAACACGCACGGATCTATTTTCTTGAAAGTCCACCCCCACGCCACCGACCTGGTCACTGCCGAGACTGTGCATGCTGGGACATGCAGTTCCGAGGATTGAATTTGGAGCTGCACAGGTGAGCCTACAGCTTTAGGGGGAGGAGCATGTGTGCAGTTCAGTATTTCACGCAGGAGGAGTTTGATTCGAAAAGGACACAGAACTGGGCGCTGAAGAAGGTCTAACGACCGAAATGCATTCGCCCCTGCTGGCATTCTCCTCAATAAAGTCAGCTGTTCCATCAGAACTCCCCTCCGGCCTCTGTCTTCTTTTTGTGGAAGGAAGAATTTTCGTCACGTTTTCTGCGCCAGCCAGAGGTGCAGCATGGAAGGCCCCTGCCAGACAAAGAGACTCGACCCCATAACTGGCGTTCCGCTGTTCCAGCGTTTTCAAAGTTGAGGGATCAACAAGGGTCGGAGACCGCCAGGAACGTGATGCAGGAATTCGAGGAAGGGGGTATTTTATCTCCTAAAGCAAAAACGCCTCGCATTTAGCAGCTGACTCGCAGTTTCTGCATTAGGGAAATGGCCTTGGCAGGATTGAAGGGACAAAGAGGAACGGCTACAGTGTTGGGGCCGATGTGAACAGTCCCTTTCAACTCACCTGTAACACGCACGGATCTATTTTCTTGAAAGTCCACCCCCACGCCACCGACCTGGTCACTGCCGAGACTGTGCATGCTGGGACATGCAGTTCTGAGGATTGAATTTGGAGCTGCACAGGTGAGCCTACAGCTTTAGGGGAAGGAGCATGTGTGCAGTTCAGTATTTCACGCAGGAGGAGTTTGATTCGAAAAGGACACAGAACTGGGCGCTGAAGAAGGTCTAGCGACCGAAATGCATTCGCCGCTGCTGGCATTCTCCTCAATAAAGTCAGCTGTTCCATCAGAACTCCCCTCCGGCCTCTGTCTTCTTTTTGTGGAAGGAAGAATTTTCGTCACGTTTTCTGCGCCAGCCAGAGGTGCCGCATGGAAGGCCCCTGCCAGACAAAGAGACTCGACCCCATAACTGGCGTTCCGCTGTTCCAGCGTTTTCAAAGTTGAGGGATCAACAAGGGTCGGAGACCGCCAGGAACGTGATGCAGGAATTCGAGGAAGGGGGTATTTTATCTCCTAAAGCAAAAACGCCTCGCATTTGGCAGCTGACTCGCAGTTTCTGCATTAGGGAAATGGCCTTGGCAGGAGTGAGGAGACAAAGAGGAACGAATACAGTGTTGGGGGCGATGTGAACAGTCCCTTTCAACTCACCTGTAACACGCACGGATCTATTTTCTTGAAAGTCCACCCCCACGCCACCGACCTGGTCACTGCTGAGACTGTGCATGCTGGGACATGCAGTTCCGAGGATTGAATTTGGAGCTGCACAGGTGAGCCTACAGCTTTAGGGGGAGGAGCATGTGTGCAGTTCAGTATTTCACGCAGGAGGAGTTTGATTCGAAAAGGACACAGAACTGGGCGCTGAAGAAGGTCTAACGACCGAAATGCATTCGCCGCTGCTGGCATTCTCCTCAATAAAGTCAGCTGTTCCATCAGAACTCCCCTCCGGCCTCTGTCTTCTTTTTGTGGAAGGAAGAATTTTCGTCACGTTTTCTGCGCCAGCCAGAGGTGCAGCATGGAAGGCCCCTGCCAGACAAAGAGACTCGACCCCATAACTGGCGTTCCGCTGTTCCAGCGTTTTCAAAGTTGAGGGATCAACATGGGTCGGAGACCGCCAGGAACGTGATGCAGGAATTCGAGGAAGGGGGTATTTTATCTCCTAAAGCAAAAACGCCTCGCATTTGGCAGCTGACTCGCAGTTTCTGCATTAGGGAAATGGCCTTGGCAGGAGTGAGGGGACAAAGAGGAACTACTACAGTGTTGGGGGCAATGTGAACAGTCCCTTTCAACTCACCTGTAACACGCACGGATCTATTTTCTTGAAAGTCCACCCCCACGCCACCGACCTGGTCACTGCCGAGACTGTGCATGCTGGGACATGCAGTTCCGAGGATTGAATTTGGAGCTGCACAGGTGAGCCTACAGCTTTAGGGGGAGGAGCATGTGTGCAGTTCAGTATTTCACGCAGGAGGAGTTTGATTCGAAAAGGACACAGAACTGGGCGCTGAAGAAGGTCGAACGACCGAAATGCATTCGCCGCTGCTGGCATTCTCCTCAATAAAGTCAGCTGTTCCATCAGAACTCCCCTCCGGCCTCTGTCTTCTTTTTGTGGAAGGAAGAATTTTCGTCACGTTTTCTGCGCCAGCCAGAGGTGCAGCATGGAAGGCCCCTGCCAGACAAAGAGACTCGACCCCATAACTGGCGTTCCGCTGTTCCAGCGTTTTCAAAGTTGAGGGATCAACAAGGGTCGGAGACCGCCAGGAACGTGATGCAGGAATTCGAGGAAGGGGGTATTTTATCTCCTAAAGCAAAAACGCCTCGCATTTGGCAGCTGACTCGCAGTTTCTGCATTAGGGAAATGGCCTTGGCAGGAGTGAGGGGACAAAGAGGAACGACTACAGTGTTGGGGGCGATGTGAACAGTCCCTTTCAACTCACCTGTAACACGCACGGATCTATTTTCTTGAAAGTCCACCCCCACGCCACCGACCTGGTCACTGCCGAGACTGTGCATGCTGGGACATGCAGTTCCGAGGATTGAATTTGGAGATGCACAGGTGAGCCTACAGCTTTAGGGGGAGGAGCATGTGTGCAGTTCAGTATTTCACGCAGGAGGAGTTTGATTCGAAAAGGACACAGAACTGGGCGCTGAAGAAGGTCTAACGACCGAAATGCATTCGCCGCTGCTGGCATTCTCCTCAAGAAAGTCAGCTGTTCCATCAGAACTCCCCTCCGGCCTCTGTCTTCTTTTTGTGGAAGGAAGAATTTTCGTCACGTTTTCTGCACCAGCCAGAGGCGCAGCATGGAAGGCCCCTGCCAGACAAAGAGACTCGACCCCATAGCTGGCGTTCCGCTGTTCCAGCGTTTTCAAAGTTGAGGGATCAACAAGGGTCGGAGACCGCCAGGAACGTGATGCAGGAATTCGAGGAAGGGGGTATTTTATCTCCTAAAGCAAAAACGCCTCGCATTTGGCAGCTGACTCGCAGTTTCTGCATTAGGGAAATGGCCTTGGCAGGAGTGAGGGGACAAAGAGGAACGGCTACAGTGTTGGGGCCGATGTGAACAGTCCCTTTCAACTCACCTGTAACACGCACGGATCTATTTTCTTGAAAGTCCACCCCCACGCCACCGACCTGGTCACTGCCGAGACTGTGCATGCTGGGACATGCAGTTCCGAGGATTGAATTTGGAGCTGCACAGGTGAGCCTACAGCTTTAGGGGGAGGAGCATGTGTGCAGTTCAGTATTTCACGCAGGAGGAGTTTGATTCGAAAAGGACACAGAACTGGGCGCTGAAGAAGGTCTAACGACCGAAATGCATTCGCCACTGCTGGCATTCTCCTCAATAAAGTCAGCTGTTCCATCAGAACTCCCCTCCGGCCTCTGTCTTCTTTTTGTGGAAGGAAGAATTTTCGTCACGTTTTCTGCGCCAGCCAGAGGTGCCGCATGGAAGGCCCCTGCCAGACAAAGAGACTCGACCCCATAACTGGCGTTCCGCTGTTCCAGCGTTTTCAAAGTTGAGGGATCAACAAGGGTCGGAGACCGCCAGGAACGTGATGCAGGAATTCGAGGAAGGGGGTATTTTATCTCCTAAAGCAAAAACGCCTCGCATTTGGCAGCTGACTCGCAGTTTCTGCATTAGGGAAATGGCCTTGGCAGGAGTGAGGGGACAAAGAGGAACGACTACAGTGTTGGGGCCGATGTGAACAGTCCCTTTCAACTCACCTGTAACACGCACGGATCTATTTTCTTGAAAGTCCACCCCCACGCCACCGACCTGGTCACTGCCGAGACTGTGCATGCTGGGACATGCAGTTCCGAGGATTGAATTTGGAGCTGCACAGGTGAGCCTACAGCTTTAGGGGGAGGAGCATGTGTGCAGTTCAGTATTTCACGCAGGAGGAGTTTGATTCGAAAAGGACACAGAACTGGGCGCTGAAGAAGGTCTAACGACCGAAATGCATTCGCCGCTGCTGGCATTCTCCTCAATAAAGTCAGCTGTTCCATCAGAACTCCCCTCCGGCCTCTGTCTTCTTTTTGTGGAAGGAAGAATTTTCGTCACGTTTTCTGCGCCAGCCAGAGCTGCAGCATGGAAGGCCCCTGCCAGACAAAGAGAATCGACCCCATAACTGGCGTTCCGCTGTTCCAGCGTTTTCAAAGTTGAGGGATCAACAAGGGTCGGAGACCGCCAGGAACGTGATGCAGGAATTCGAGGAAGGGGGTATTTTATCTCCTAAAGCAAAAACGCCTCGCATTTGGCAGCTGACTCGCAGTTTCTGCATTAGGGAAATGGCCTTGGCAGGAGTGAGGGGACAAAGAGGAACGACTACAGTGTTGGGGGCGATGTGAACAGTCCCTTTCAACTCACCTGTAACACGCACAGATCTATTTTCTTGAAAGTCCACCCCCACGCCACCGACCTGGTCACTGCCGAGACTGTGCATGCTGGGACATGCAGTTCCGAGGATTGAATTTGGAGCTGCACAGGTGAGCCTACAGCTTTAGGGGGAGGAGCATGTGTGCAGTTCAGTATTTCACGCAGGAGGAGTTTGATTCGAAAAGGACACAGAACTGGGCGCTGAAGAAGGTCTAACGACCGAAATGCATTCGCCGCTGCTGGCATTCTCCTCAATAAAGTCAGCTGTTCCATCAGAACTCCCCTCCGGCCTCTGTCTTCTTTTTGTGGAAGGAAGAATTTTCGTCACGTTTTCTGCGCCAGCCAGAGGTGCAGCATGGAAGGCCCCTGCCAGACAAAGAGACTCGACCCCATAACTGGCGTTCCGCTGTTCCAGCGTTTTCAAAGTTGAGGGATCAACAAGGGTCGGAGACCGCCAGGAACGTGATGCAGGAATTCGAGGAAGGGGGTATTTTATCTCCTAAAGCAAAAACGCCTCGCATTTGGCAGCTGACTCGCAGTTTCTGCATTAGGGAAATGGCCTTGGCAGGAGTGAGGGGACAAAGAGGAACGACTACAGTGTTGGGGGCGATGTGAACAGTCCCTTTCAACTCACCTGTAACACGCACGGATCTATTTTCTTGAAAGTCCACCCCCACGCCACCGACCTGGTCACTGCCGAGACTGTGCATGCTGGGGCATGCAGTTCCGAGGATTGAATTTGGAGCTGCACAGGTGAGCCTACAGCTTTAGGGGGAGGAGCATGTGTGCAGTTCAGTATTTCATGCAGGAGGAGTTTGATTCAAAAAGGACACAGAACTGGGCGCTGAAGAAGGTCTAACGACCGAAATGCATTCGCCGCTGCTGGCATTCTCCTCAATAAAGTCAGCTGTTCCATCAGAACTCCCCTCCGGCCTCTGTCTTCTTTTTGTGGAAGGAAGAATTTTCGTCACGTTTTCTGCGCCAGCCAGAGGTGCAGCATGGAAGGCCCCTGCCAGACAAAGAGACTCGACCCCATAACTGGCGTTCCGCTGTTCCAGCGTTTTCAAAGTTGAGGGATCAACAAGGGTCGGAGACCGCCAGGAACGTGATGCAGGAATTCGAGGAAGGGGGTATATTATCTCCTAAAGCAAAAACGCCTCGCATTTGGCAGCTGACTCGCAGTTTCTGCATTAGGGAAATGGCCTTGGCAGGTGTGAGGGGACAAAGAGGAACGACTACAGTGTTGGGGGCGATGTGAACAGTCCCTTTCAACTCACCTGTAACACGCACGGATCTATTTTCTTGAAAGTCCACCCCCACGCCACCGACCTGGTCACTGCCGAGACTGTGCATGCTGGGACATGCAGTTCCGAGGATTGAATTTGGAGCTGCACAGGTGAGTCTACAGCTTTAGGGGGAGGAGCATGTGTGCAGTTCAGTATTTCACGCCGGAGGAGTTTGATTCGAAAAGGACACAGAACTGGGCGCTGAAGAAGGTCTAACGACCGAAATGCATTCGCCGCTGCTGGCATTCTCCTCAATAAAGTCAGCTGTTCCATCAGAACTCCCCTCCGGCCTCTGTCTTCTTTTTGTGGAAGGAAGAATTTTCGTCACGTTTTCTGCGCCAGCCAGAGCTGCAGCATGGAAGGCCCCTGCCAGACAAAGAGAATCGACCCCATAACTGGCGTTCCGCTGTTCCAGCGTTTTCAAAGTTGAGGGATCAACAAGGGTCGGAGACCGCCAGGAACGTGATGCAGGAATTCGAGGAAGGGGGTATTTTATCTCCTAAAGCAAAAACGCCTCGCATTTGGCAGCTGACTCGCAGTTTCTGCATTAGGGAAATGGCCTTGGCAGGAGTGAGGGGACAAAGAGGAACGACTACAGTGTTGGGGGCGATGTGAACAGTCCCTTTCAACTCACCTGTAACACGCACGGATCTATTCTCTTGAAAGTCCACCCCCACGCCACCGACCTGGTCACTGCCGAGACTGAGCATGCTGGGACATGCAGTTCCGAGGATTGAATTTGGAGCTGCACAGGTGAGCCTACAGCTTTAGGGGGAGGAGCATGTGTGCAGTTCAGTATTTCACGCAGGAGGAGTTTGATTCGAAAAGGACACAGAACTGGGCGCTGAAGAAGGTCTAACGACCGAAATGCATTCGCCGCTGCTGGCATTCTCCTCAATAAAGTCAGCTGTTCCATCAGAACTCCCCTCCGGCCTCTGTCTTCTTTTTGTGGAAGGAAGAATTTTCGTCACGTTTTCTGCGCCAGCCAGAGCTGCAGCATGGAAGGCCCCTGCCAGACAAAGAGAATCGACCCCATAACTGGCGTTCCGCTGTTCCAGCGTTTTCAAAGTTGAGGGATCAACAAGGGTCGGAGACCGCCAGGAACGTGATGCAGGAATTCGAGGAAGGGGGTATTTTATCTCCTAAAGCAAAAACGCCTCGCATTTAGCAGCTGACTCGCAGTTTCTGCATTAGGGAAATGGCCTTGGCAGGAGTGAGGGGACAAAGAGGAACGGCTACAGTGTTGGGGCCGATGTGAACAGTCCCTTTCAACTCACCTGTAACACGCACGGATCTATTTTCTTGAAAGTCCACCCCCACGCCACTGACCTGGTCACTGCCGAGACTGTGCATGCTGGGACATGCAGTTCCGAGGATTGAATTTGGAGCTGCACAGGTGAGCCTACAGCTTTAGGGGGAGGAGCATGTGTGCAGTTCAGTATTTCACGCAGGAGGAGTTTGATTCGAAAAGGACACAGAACTGGGCGCTGAAGAAGGTCTAACGACCGAAATGCATTCGCCGCTGCTGGCATTCTCCTCAATAAAGTCAGCTGTTCCATCAGAACTCCCCTCCGGCCTCTGTCTTCTTTTTGTGGAAGGAAGAATTTTCGTCACGTTTTCTGCGCCAGCCAGAGGTGCAGCATGGAAGGCCCCTATCAGACAAAGAGACTCGACCCCATAACTGGCGTTCCGCTGTTCCAGCATTTTCAAAGTTGAGGGATCAACAAGGGTCGGAGACCGCCAGGAACGTGATGCAGGAATTCGAGGAAGGGGGTATATTATCTCCTAAAGCAAAAACGCCTCGCATTTGGCAGCTGACTCGCAGTTTCTGCATTAGGGAAATGGCCTTGGCAGGAGTGAGGGGACAAAGAGGAACGACTACAGTGTTGGGGGCGATGTGAACAGTCCCTTTCAACTCACCTGTAACACGCACGGATCTATTTTCTTAAAAGTCCACCCCCACGCCACCGACCTGGTCACTGCCGAGACTGTGCATGCTGGGACATGCAGTTCCGAGGATTGAATTTGGAGCTGCACAGGTGAGCCTACAGCTTTAGGGGGAGGAGCATGTGTGCAGTTCAGTATTTCACGCAGGAGGAGTTTGATTCGAAAAGGACACAGAACTGGGCGCTGAAGAAGGTCTAACGACCGAAATGCATTCGCCGCTGCTGGCATTCTCCTCAATAAAGTCAGCTGTTCCATCAGAACTCCCCTCCGGCCTCTGTCTTCTTTTTGTGGAAGGAAGAATTTTCGTCACGTTTTCTGCGCCAGCCAGAGGTGCAGCATGGAAGGCCCCTGCCAGACAAAGAGACTCGACCCCATAACTGGCGTTCCGCTGTTCCAGCGTTTTCAAAGTTGAGGGATCAACAAGGGTCGGAGACCGCCAGGAACGTGATGCAGGAATTCGAGGAAGGGGGTATTTTATCTCCTAAAGCAAAAACGCCTCGCATTTGGCAGCTGACTCGCAGTTTCTGCATTAGGGAAATGGCCTTGGCAGGAGTGAGGGGACAAAGAGGAACGACTACAGTGTTGGGGGCGATGTGAACAGTCCCTTTCAACTCACCTGTAACACGCACGGATCTATTTTCTTGAAAGTCCACCCCCACGCCACCGACCTGGTCACTGCCGAGACTGTGCATGCTGGGACATGCAGTTCCGAGGATTGAATTTGGAGCTGCACAGGTGAGCCTACAGCTTTAGGGGGAGGAGCATGTGTGCAGTTCAGTATTTCACGCAGGAGGAGTTTGATTCGAAAAGGACACAGAACTGGGCGCTGAAGAAGGTCTAACGACCGAAATGCATTCGCCGCTGCTGGCATTCTCCTCAATAAAGTCAGCTGTTCCATCAGAACTCCCCTCCGGCCTCTGTCTTCTTTTTGTGGAAGGAAGAATTTTCGTCACGTTTTCTGCGCCAGCCAGAGCTGCAGCATGGAAGGCCCCTGCCAGACAAAGAGAATCGACCCCATAACTGGCGTTCCGCTGTTCCAGCGTTTTCAAAGTTGAGGGATCAACAAGGGTCGGAGACCGCCAGGAACGTGATGCAGGAATTCGAGGAAGGGGGTATTTTATCTCCTAAAGCAAAAACGCCTCGCATTTGGCAGCTGACTCGCAGTTTCTGCATTAGGGAAATGGCCTTGGCAGGAGTGAGGGGACAAAGAGGAACGACTACAGTGTTGGGGGCGATGTGAACAGTCCCTTTCAACTCACCTGTAACACGCACAGATCTATTTTCTTGAAAGTCCACCCCCACGCCACCGACCTGGTCACTGCCGAGACTGTGCATGCTGGGACATGCAGTTCCGAGGATTGAATTTGGAGCTGCACAGGTGAGCCTACAGCTTTAGGGGGAGGAGCATGTGTGCAGTTCAGTATTTCACGCAGGAGGAGTTTGATTCGAAAAGGACACAGAACTGGGCGCTGAAGAAGGTCTAACGACCGAAATGCATTCGCCGCTGCTGGCATTCTCCTCAATAAAGTCAGCTGTTCCATCAGAACTCCCCTCCGGCCTCTGTCTTCTTTTTGTGGAAGGAAGAATTTTCGTCACGTTTTCTGCGCCAGCCAGAGGTGCAGCATGGAAGGCCCCTGCCAGACAAAGAGACTCGACCCCATAACTGGCGTTCCGCTGTTCCAGCGTTTTCAAAGTTGAGGGATCAACAAGGGTCGGAGACCGCCAGGAACGTGATGCAGGAATTCGAGGAAGGGGGTATTTTATCTCCTAAAGCAAAAACGCCTCGCATTTGGCAGCTGACTCGCAGTTTCTGCATTAGGGAAATGGCCTTGGCAGGAGTGAGGGGACAAAGAGGAACGACTACAGTGTTGGGGGCGATGTGAACAGTCCCTTTCAACTCACCTGTAACACGCACGGATCTATTTTCTTGAAAGTCCACCCCCACGCCACCGACCTGGTCACTGCCGAGACTGTGCATGCTGGGGCATGCAGTTCCGAGGATTGAATTTGGAGCTGCACAGGTGAGCCTACAGCTTTAGGGGGAGGAGCATGTGTGCAGTTCAGTATTTCATGCAGGAGGAGTTTGATTCAAAAAGGACACAGAACTGGGCGCTGAAGAAGGTCTAACGACCGAAATGCATTCGCCGCTGCTGGCATTCTCCTCAATAAAGTCAGCTGTTCCATCAGAACTCCCCTCCGGCCTCTGTCTTCTTTTTGTGGAAGGAAGAATTTTCGTCACGTTTTCTGCGCCAGCCAGAGGTGCAGCATGGAAGGCCCCTGCCAGACAAAGAGACTCGACCCCATAACTGGCGTTCCGCTGTTCCAGCGTTTTCAAAGTTGAGGGATCAACAAGGGTCGGAGACCGCCAGGAACGTGATGCAGGAATTCGAGGAAGGGGGTATATTATCTCCTAAAGCAAAAACGCCTCGCATTTGGCAGCTGACTCGCAGTTTCTGCATTAGGGAAATGGCCTTGGCAGGTGTGAGGGGACAAAGAGGAACGACTACAGTGTTGGGGGCGATGTGAACAGTCCCTTTCAACTCACCTGTAACACGCACGGATCTATTTTCTTGAAAGTCCACCCCCACGCCACCGACCTGGTCACTGCCGAGACTGTGCATGCTGGGACATGCAGTTCCGAGGATTGAATTTGGAGCTGCACAGGTGAGCCTACAGCTTTAGGGGGAGGAGCATGTGTGCAGTTCAGTATTTCACGCCGGAGGAGTTTGATTCGAAAAGGACACAGAACTGGGCGCTGAAGAAGGTCTAACGACCGAAATGCATTCGCCGCTGCTGGCATTCTCCTCAATAAAGTCAGCTGTTCCATCAGAACTCCCCTCCGGCCTCTGTCTTCTTTTTGTGGAAGGAAGAATTTTCGTCACGTTTTCTGCGCCAGCCAGAGCTGCAGCATGGAAGGCCCCTGCCAGACAAAGAGAATCGACCCCATAACTGGCGTTCCGCTGTTCCAGCGTTTTCAAAGTTGAGGGATCAACAAGGGTCGGAGACCGCCAGGAACGTGATGCAGGAATTCGAGGAAGGGGGTATTTTATCTCCTAAAGCAAAAACGCCTCGCATTTGGCAGCTGACTCGCAGTTTCTGCATTAGGGAAATGGCCTTGGCAGGAGTGAGGGGACAAAGAGGAACGACTACAGTGTTGGGGGCGATGTGAACAGTCCCTTTCAACTCACCTGTAACACGCACGGATCTATTCTCTTGAAAGTCCACCCCCACGCCACCGACCTGGTCACTGCCGAGACTGAGCATGCTGGGACATGCAGTTCCGAGGATTGAATTTGGAGCTGCACAGGTGAGCCTACAGCTTTAGGGGGAGGAGCATGTGTGCAGTTCAGTATTTCACGCAGGAGGAGTTTGATTCGAAAAGGACACAGAACTGGGCGCTGAAGAAGGTCTAACGACCGAAATGCATTCGCCGCTGCTGGCATTCTCCTCAATAAAGTCAGCTGTTCCATCAGAACTCCCCTCCGGCCTCTGTCTTCTTTTTGTGGAAGGAAGAATTTTCGTCACGTTTTCTGCGCCAGCCAGAGCTGCAGCATGGAAGGCCCCTGCCAGACAAAGAGAATCGACCCCATAACTGGCGTTCCGCTGTTCCAGCGTTTTCAAAGTTGAGGGATCAACAAGGGTCGGAGACCGCCAGGAACGTGATGCAGGAATTCGAGGAAGGGGGTATTTTATCTCCTAAAGCAAAAACGCCTCGCATTTAGCAGCTGACTCGCAGTTTCTGCATTAGGGAAATGGCCTTGGCAGGAGTGAGGGGACAAAGAGGAACGGCTACAGTGTTGGGGCCGATGTGAACAGTCCCTTTCAACTCACCTGTAACACGCACGGATCTATTTTCTTGAAAGTCCACCCCCACGCCACTGACCTGGTCACTGCCGAGACTGTGCATGCTGGGACATGCAGTTCCGAGGATTGAATTTGGAGCTGCACAGGTGAGCCTACAGCTTTAGGGGGAGGAGCATGTGTGCAGTTCAGTATTTCACGCAGGAGGAGTTTGATTCGAAAAGGACACAGAACTGGGCGCTGAAGAAGGTCTAACGACCGAAATGCATTCGCCGCTGCTGGCATTCTCCTCAATAAAGTCAGCTGTTCCATCAGAACTCCCCTCCAGCCTCTGTCTTCTTTTTGTGGAAGGAAGAATTTTCGTCACGTTTTCTGCGCCAGCCAGAGGTGCAGCATGGAAGGCCCCTATCAGACAAAGAGACTCGACCCCATAACTGGCGTTCCGCTGTTCCAGCATTTTCAAAGTTGAGGGATCAACAAGGGTCGGAGACCGCCAGGAACGTGATGCAGGAATTCGAGGAAGGGGGTATATTATCTCCTAAAGCAAAAACGCCTCGCATTTGGCAGCTGACTCGCAGTTTCTGCATTAGGGAAATGGCCTTGGCAGGAGTGAGGGGACAAAGAGGAACGACTACAGTGTTGGGGGCGATGTGAACAGTCCCTTTCAACTCACCTGTAACACGCACGGATCTATTTTCTTAAAAGTCCACCCCCACGCCACCGACCTGGTCACTGCCGAGACTGTGCATGCTGGGACATGCAGTTCCGAGGATTGAATTTGGAGCTGCACAGGTGAGCCTACAGCTTTAGGGGGAGGAGCATGTGTGCAGTTCAGTATTTCACGCAGGAGGAGTTTGATTCGAAAAGGACACAGAACTGGGCGCTGAAGAAGGTCTAACGACCGAAATGCATTCGCCGCTGCTGGCATTCTCCTCAATAAAGTCAGCTGTTCCATCAGAACTCCCCTCCGGCCTCTGTCTTCTTTTTGTGGAAGGAAGAATTTTCGTCACGTTTTCTGCGCCAGCCAGAGGTGCAGCATGGAAGGCCCCTGCCAGACAAAGAGACTCGACCCCATAACTGGCGTTCCGCTGTTCCAGCGTTTTCAAAGTTGAGGGATCAACAAGGGTCGGAGACCGCCAGGAACGTGATGCAGGAATTCGAGGAAGGGGGTATTTTATCTCCTAAAGCAAAAACGCCTCGCATTTGGCAGCTGACTCGCAGTTTCTGCATTAGGGAAATGGCCTTGGCAGGAGTGAGGGGACAAAGAGGAACGACTACAGTGTTGGGGGCGATGTGAACAGTCCCTTTCAACTCACCTGTAACACGCACGGATCTATTTTCTTGAAAGTCCACCCCCACGCCACCGACCTGGTCACTGCCGAGACTGTGCATGCTGGGACATGCAGTTCCGAGGATTGAATTTGGAGCTGCACAGGTGAGCCTACAGCTTTAGGGGGAGGAGCATGTGTGCAGTTCAGTATTTCACGCAGGAGGAGTTTGATTCGAAAAGGACACAGAACTGGGCGCTGAAGAAGGTCTAACGACCGAAATGCATTCGCCGCTGCTGGCATTCTCCTCAATAAAGTCAGCTGTTCCATCAGAACTCCCCTCCGGCCTCTGTCTTCTTTTTGTGGAAGGAAGAATTTTCGTCACGTTTTCTGCGCCAGCCAGAGCTGCAGCATGGAAGGCCCCTGCCAGACAAAGAGAATCGACCCCATAACTGGCGTTCCGCTGTTCCAGCGTTTTCAAAGTTGAGGGATCAACAAGGGTCGGAGACCGCCAGGAACGTGATGCAGGAATTCGAGGAAGGGGGTATTTTATCTCCTAAAGCAAAAACGCCTCGCATTTGGCAGCTGACTCGCAGTTTCTGCATTAGGGAAATGGCCTTGGCAGGAGTGAGGGGACAAAGAGGAACGACTACAGTGTTGGGGGCGATGTGAACAGTCCCTTTCAACTCACCTGTAACACGCACAGATCTATTTTCTTGAAAGTCCACCCCCACGCCACCGACCTGGTCACTGCCGAGACTGTGCATGCTGGGACATGCAGTTCCGAGGATTGAATTTGGAGCTGCACAGGTGAGCCTACAGCTTTAGGGGGAGGAGCATGTGTGCAGTTCAGTATTTCACGCAGGAGGAGTTTGATTCGAAAAGGACACAGAACTGGGCGCTGAAGAAGGTCTAACGACCGAAATGCATTCGCCGCTGCTGGCATTCTCCTCAATAAAGTCAGCTGTTCCATCAGAACTCCCCTCCGGCCTCTGTCTTCTTTTTGTGGAAGGAAGAATTTTCGTCACGTTTTCTGCGCCAGCCAGAGGTGCAGCATGGAAGGCCCCTGCCAGACAAAGAGACTCGACCCCATAACTGGCGTTCCGCTGTTCCAGCGTTTTCAAAGTTGAGGGATCAACAAGGGTCGGAGACCGCCAGGAACGTGATGCAGGAATTCGAGGAAGGGGGTATTTTATCTCCTAAAGCAAAAACGCCTCGCATTTGGCAGCTGACTCGCAGTTTCTGCATTAGGGAAATGGCCTTGGCAGGAGTGAGGGGACAAAGAGGAACGACTACAGTGTTGGGGGCGATGTGAACAGTCCCTTTCAACTCACCTGTAACACGCACGGATCTATTTTCTTGAAAGTCCACCCCCACGCCACCGACCTGGTCACTGCCGAGACTGTGCATGCTGGGGCATGCAGTTCCGAGGATTGAATTTGGAGCTGCACAGGTGAGCCTACAGCTTTAGGGGGAGGAGCATGTGTGCAGTTCAGTATTTCATGCAGGAGGAGTTTGATTCAAAAAGGACACAGAACTGGGCGCTGAAGAAGGTCTAACGACCGAAATGCATTCGCCGCTGCTGGCATTCTCCTCAATAAAGTCAGCTGTTCCATCAGAACTCCCCTCCGGCCTCTGTCTTCTTTTTGTGGAAGGAAGAATTTTCGTCACGTTTTCTGCGCCAGCCAGAGGTGCAGCATGGAAGGCCCCTGCCAGACAAAGAGACTCGACCCCATAACTGGCGTTCCGCTGTTCCAGCGTTTTCAAAGTTGAGGGATCAACAAGGGTCGGAGACCGCCAGGAACGTGATGCAGGAATTCGAGGAAGGGGGTATATTATCTCCTAAAGCAAAAACGCCTCGCATTTGGCAGCTGACTCGCAGTTTCTGCATTAGGGAAATGGCCTTGGCAGGTGTGAGGGGACAAAGAGGAACGACTACAGTGTTGGGGGCGATGTGAACAGTCCCTTTCAACTCACCTGTAACACGCACGGATCTATTTTCTTGAAAGTCCACCCCCACGCCACCGACCTGGTCACTGCCGAGACTGTGCATGCTGGGACATGCAGTTCCGAGGATTGAATTTGGAGCTGCACAGGTGAGCCTACAGCTTTAGGGGGAGGAGCATGTGTGCAGTTCAGTATTTCACGCCGGAGGAGTTTGATTCGAAAAGGACACAGAACTGGGCGCTGAAGAAGGTCTAACGACCGAAATGCATTCGCCGCTGCTGGCATTCTCCTCAATAAAGTCAGCTGTTCCATCAGAACTCCCCTCCGGCCTCTGTCTTCTTTTTGTGGAAGGAAGAATTTTCGTCACGTTTTCTGCGCCAGCCAGAGCTGCAGCATGGAAGGCCCCTGCCAGACAAAGAGAATCGACCCCATAACTGGCGTTCCGCTGTTCCAGCGTTTTCAAAGTTGAGGGATCAACAAGGGTCGGAGACCGCCAGGAACGTGATGCAGGAATTCGAGGAAGGGGGTATTTTATCTCCTAAAGCAAAAACGCCTCGCATTTGGCAGCTGACTCGCAGTTTCTGCATTAGGGAAATGGCCTTGGCAGGAGTGAGGGGACAAAGAGGAACGACTACAGTGTTGGGGGCGATGTGAACAGTCCCTTTCAACTCACCTGTAACACGCACGGATCTATTCTCTTGAAAGTCCACCCCCACGCCACCGACCTGGTCACTGCCGAGACTGAGCATGCTGGGACATGCAGTTCCGAGGATTGAATTTGGAGCTGCACAGGTGAGCCTACAGCTTTAGGGGGAGGAGCATGTGTGCAGTTCAGTATTTCACGCAGGAGGAGTTTGATTCGAAAAGGACACAGAACTGGGCGCTGAAGAAGGTCTAACGACCGAAATGCATTCGCCGCTGCTGGCATTCTCCTCAATAAAGTCAGCTGTTCCATCAGAACTCCCCTCCGGCCTCTGTCTTCTTTTTGTGGAAGGAAGAATTTTCGTCACGTTTTCTGCGCCAGCCAGAGCTGCAGCATGGAAGGCCCCTGCCAGACAAAGAGAATCGACCCCATAACTGGCGTTCCGCTGTTCCAGCGTTTTCAAAGTTGAGGGATCAACAAGGGTCGGAGACCGCCAGGAACGTGATGCAGGAATTCGAGGAAGGGGGTATTTTATCTCCTAAAGCAAAAACGCCTCGCATTTAGCAGCTGACTCGCAGTTTCTGCATTAGGGAAATGGCCTTGGCAGGAGTGAGGGGACAAAGAGGAACGGCTACAGTGTTGGGGCCGATGTGAACAGTCCCTTTCAACTCACCTGTAACACGCACGGATCTATTTTCTTGAAAGTCCACCCCCACGCCACTGACCTGGTCACTGCCGAGACTGTGCATGCTGGGACATGCAGTTCCGAGGATTGAATTTGGAGCTGCACAGGTGAGCCTACAGCTTTAGGGGGAGGAGCATGTGTGCAGTTCAGTATTTCACGCAGGAGGAGTTTGATTCGAAAAGGACACAGAACTGGGCGCTGAAGAAGGTCTAACGACCGAAATGCATTCGCCGCTGCTGGCATTCTCCTCAATAAAGTCAGCTGTTCCATCAGAACTCCCCTCCGGCCTCTGTCTTCTTTTTGTGGAAGGAAGAATTTTCGTCACGTTTTCTGCGCCAGCCAGAGGTGCAGCATGGAAGGCCCCTATCAGACAAAGAGACTCGACCCCATAACTGGCGTTCCGCTGTTCCAGCATTTTCAAAGTTGAGGGATCAACAAGGGTCGGAGACCGCCAGGAACGTGATGCAGGAATTCGAGGAAGGGGGTATATTATCTCCTAAAGCAAAAACGCCTCGCATTTGGCAGCTGACTCGCAGTTTCTGCATTAGGGAAATGGCCTTGGCAGGAGTGAGGGGACAAAGAGGAACGACTACAGTGTTGGGGGCGATGTGAACAGTCCCTTTCAACTCACCTGTAACACGCACGGATCTATTTTCTTAAAAGTCCACCCCCACGCCACCGACCTGGTCACTGCCGAGACTGTGCATGCTGGGACATGCAGTTCCGAGGATTGAATTTGGAGCTGCACAGGTGAGCCTACAGCTTTAGGGGGAGGAGCATGTGTGCAGTTCAGTATTTCACGCAGGAGGAGTTTGATTCGAAAAGGACACAGAACTGGGCGCTGAAGAAGGTCTAACGACCGAAATGCATTCGCCGCTGCTGGCATTCTCCTCAATAAAGTCAGCTGTTCCATCAGAACTCCCCTCCGGCCTCTGTCTTCTTTTTGTGGAAGGAAGAATTTTCGTCACGTTTTCTGCGCCAGCCAGAGGTGCAGCATGGAAGGCCCCTGCCAGACAAAGAGACTCGACCCCATAACTGGCGTTCCGCTGTTCCAGCGTTTTCAAAGTTGAGGGATCAACAAGGGTCGGAGACCGCCAGGAACGTGATGCAGGAATTCGAGGAAGGGGGTATTTTATCTCCTAAAGCAAAAACGCCTCGCATTTGGCAGCTGACTCGCAGTTTCTGCATTAGGGAAATGGCCTTGGCAGGAGTGAGGGGACAAAGAGGAACGACTACAGTGTTGGGGGCGATGTGAACAGTCCCTTTCAACTCACCTGTAACACGCACGGATCTATTTTCTTGAAAGTCCACCCCCACGCCACCGACCTGGTCACTGCCGAGACTGTGCATGCTGGGACATGCAGTTCCGAGGATTGAATTTGGAGCTGCACAGGTGAGCCTACAGCTTTAGGGGGAGGAGCATGTGTGCAGTTCAGTATTTCACGCAGGAGGAGTTTGATTCGAAAAGGACACAGAACTGGGCGCTGAAGAAGGTCTAACGACCGAAATGCATTCGCCGCTGCTGGCATTCTCCTCAATAAAGTCAGCTGTTCCATCAGAACTCCCCTCCGGCCTCTGTCTTCTTTTTGTGGAAGGAAGAATTTTCGTCACGTTTTCTGCGCCAGCCAGAGCTGCAGCATGGAAGGCCCCTGCCAGACAAAGAGAATCGACCCCATAACTGGCGTTCCGCTGTTCCAGCGTTTTCAAAGTTGAGGGATCAACAAGGGTCGGAGACCGCCAGGAACGTGATGCAGGAATTCGAGGAAGGGGGTATTTTATCTCCTAAAGCAAAAACGCCTCGCATTTGGCAGCTGACTCGCAGTTTCTGCATTAGGGAAATGGCCTTGGCAGGAGTGAGGGGACAAAGAGGAACGACTACAGTGTTGGGGGCGATGTGAACAGTCCCTTTCAACTCACCTGTAACACGCACAGATCTATTTTCTTGAAAGTCCACCCCCACGCCACCGACCTGGTCACTGCCGAGACTGTGCATGCTGGGACATGCAGTTCCGAGGATTGAATTTGGAGCTGCACAGGTGAGCCTACAGCTTTAGGGGGAGGAGCATGTGTGCAGTTCAGTATTTCACGCAGGAGGAGTTTGATTCGAAAAGGACACAGAACTGGGCGCTGAAGAAGGTCTAACGACCGAAATGCATTCGCCGCTGCTGGCATTCTCCTCAATAAAGTCAGCTGTTCCATCAGAACTCCCCTCCGGCCTCTGTCTTCTTTTTGTGGAAGGAAGAATTTTCGTCACGTTTTCTGCGCCAGCCAGAGGTGCAGCATGGAAGGCCCCTGCCAGACAAAGAGACTCGACCCCATAACTGGCGTTCCGCTGTTCCAGCGTTTTCAAAGTTGAGGGATCAACAAGGGTCGGAGACCGCCAGGAACGTGATGCAGGAATTCGAGGAAGGGGGTATTTTATCTCCTAAAGCAAAAACGCCTCGCATTTGGCAGCTGACTCGCAGTTTCTGCATTAGGGAAATGGCCTTGGCAGGAGTGAGGGGACAAAGAGGAACGACTACAGTGTTGGGGGCGATGTGAACAGTCCCTTTCAACTCACCTGTAACACGCACGGATCTATTTTCTTGAAAGTCCACCCCCACGCCACCGACCTGGTCACTGCCGAGACTGTGCATGCTGGGGCATGCAGTTCCGAGGATTGAATTTGGAGCTGCACAGGTGAGCCTACAGCTTTAGGGGGAGGAGCATGTGTGCAGTTCAGTATTTCATGCAGGAGGAGTTTGATTCAAAAAGGACACAGAACTGGGCGCTGAAGAAGGTCTAACGACCGAAATGCATTCGCCGCTGCTGGCATTCTCCTCAATAAAGTCAGCTGTTCCATCAGAACTCCCCTCCGGCCTCTGTCTTCTTTTTGTGGAAGGAAGAATTTTCGTCACGTTTTCTGCGCCAGCCAGAGGTGCAGCATGGAAGGCCCCTGCCAGACAAAGAGACTCGACCCCATAACTGGCGTTCCGCTGTTCCAGCGTTTTCAAAGTTGAGGGATCAACAAGGGTCGGAGACCGCCAGGAACGTGATGCAGGAATTCGAGGAAGGGGGTATATTATCTCCTAAAGCAAAAACGCCTCGCATTTGGCAGCTGACTCGCAGTTTCTGCATTAGGGAAATGGCCTTGGCAGGTGTGAGGGGACAAAGAGGAACGACTACAGTGTTGGGGGCGATGTGAACAGTCCCTTTCAACTCACCTGTAACACGCACGGATCTATTTTCTTGAAAGTCCACCCCCACGCCACCGACCTGGTCACTGCCGAGACTGTGCATGCTGGGACATGCAGTTCCGAGGATTGAATTTGGAGCTGCACAGGTGAGCCTACAGCTTTAGGGGGAGGAGCATGTGTGCAGTTCAGTATTTCACGCCGGAGGAGTTTGATTCGAAAAGGACACAGAACTGGGCGCTGAAGAAGGTCTAACGACCGAAATGCATTCGCCGCTGCTGGCATTCTCCTCAATAAAGTCAGCTGTTCCATCAGAACTCCCCTCCGGCCTCTGTCTTCTTTTTGTGGAAGGAAGAATTTTCGTCACGTTTTCTGCGCCAGCCAGAGCTGCAGCATGGAAGGCCCCTGCCAGACAAAGAGAATCGACCCCATAACTGGCGTTCCGCTGTTCCAGCGTTTTCAAAGTTGAGGGATCAACAAGGGTCGGAGACCGCCAGGAACGTGATGCAGGAATTCGAGGAAGGGGGTATTTTATCTCCTAAAGCAAAAACGCCTCGCATTTGGCAGCTGACTCGCAGTTTCTGCATTAGGGAAATGGCCTTGGCAGGAGTGAGGGGACAAAGAGGAACGACTACAGTGTTGGGGGCGATGTGAACAGTCCCTTTCAACTCACCTGTAACACGCACGGATCTATTCTCTTGAAAGTCCACCCCCACGCCACCGACCTGGTCACTGCCGAGACTGAGCATGCTGGGACATGCAGTTCCGAGGATTGAATTTGGAGCTGCACAGGTGAGCCTACAGCTTTAGGGGGAGGAGCATGTGTGCAGTTCAGTATTTCACGCAGGAGGAGTTTGATTCGAAAAGGACACAGAACTGGGCGCTGAAGAAGGTCTAACGACCGAAATGCATTCGCCGCTGCTGGCATTCTCCTCAATAAAGTCAGCTGTTCCATCAGAACTCCCCTCCGGCCTCTGTCTTCTTTTTGTGGAAGGAAGAATTTTTGTCACGTTTTCTGCGCCAGCCAGAGCTGCAGCATGGAAGGCCCCTGCCAGACAAAGAGAATCGACCCCATAACTGGCGTTCCGCTGTTCCAGCGTTTTCAAAGTTGAGGGATCAACAAGGGTCGGAGACCGCCAGGAACGTGATGCAGGAATTCGAGGAAGGGGGTATTTTATCTCCTAAAGCAAAAACGCCTCGCATTTGGCAGCTGACTCGCAGTTTCTGCATTAGGGAAATGGCCTTGGCAGGAGTGAGGGGACAAAGAGGAACGACTACAGTGTTGGGGGCGATGTGAACAGTCCCTTTCAACTCACCTGTAACACGCACGGATCTATTTTCTTGAAAGTCCACCCCCACGCCACTGACCTGGTCACTGCCGAGACTGTGCATGCTGGGACATGCAGTTCCGAGGATTGAATTTGGAGCTGCACAGGTGAGCCTACAGCTTTAGGGGGAGGAGCATGTGTGCAGTTCAGTATTTCACGCAGGAGGAGTTTGATTCGAAAAGGACACAGAACTGGGCGCTGAAGAAGGTCTAACGACCGAAATGCATTCGCCGCTGCTGGCATTCTCCTCAATAAAGTCAGCTGTTCCATCAGAACTCCCCTCCGGCCTCTGTCTTCTTTTTGTGGAAGGAAGAATTTTCGTCACGTTTTCTGCGCCAGCCAGAGGTGCAGCATGGAAGGCCCCTATCAGACAAAGAGACTCGACCCCATAACTGGCGTTCCGCTGTTCCAGCATTTTCAAAGCTGAGGGATCAACAAGGGTCGGAGACCGCCAGGAACGTGATGCAGGAATTCGAGGAAGGGGGTATTTTATCTCCTAAAGCAAAAACGCCTCGCATTTAGCAGCTGACTCGCAGTTTCTGCATTAGGGAAATGGCCTTGGCAGGAGTGAGGGGACAAAGAGGAACGGCTACAGTGTTGGGGCCGATGTGAACAGTCCCTTTCAACTCACCTGTAACACGCACGGATCTATTTTCTTGAAAGTCCACCCCCACGCCACCGACCTGGTCACTGCCGAGACTGTGCATGCTGGGACATGCAGTTCTGAGGATTGAATTTGGAGCTGCACAGGTGAGCCTACAGCTTTAGGGGAAGGAGCATGTGTGCAGTTCAGTATTTCACGCAGGGGGAGTTTGATTCGAAAAGGACACAGAACTGGGCGCTGAAGAAGGTCTAACGACCGAAATGCATTCGCCGCTGCTGGCATTCTCCTCAATAAAGTCAGCTGTTCCATCAGAACTCCCCTCCGGCCTCTGTCTTCTTTTTGTGGAAGGAAGAATTTTCGTCACGTTTTCTGCGCCAGCCAGAGGTGCCGCATGGAAGGCCCCTGCCAGACAAAGAGACTCGACCCCATAACTGGCGTTCCGCTGTTCCAGCGTTTTCAAAGTTGAGGGATCAACAAGGGTCGGAGACCGCCAGGAACGTGATGCAGGAATTCGAGGAAGGGGGTATTTTATCTCCTAAAGCAAAAACGCCTCGCATTTGGCAGCTGACTCGCAGTTTCTGCATTAGGGAAATGGCCTTGGCAGGAGTGAGGGGACAAAGAGGAACGACTACAGTGTTGGGGGCGATGTGAACAGTCCCTTTCAACTCACCTGTAACACGCACGGATCTATTTTCTTGAAAGTCCACCCCCACGCCACCGACCTGGTCACTGCCGAGACTGTGCATGCTGGGACATGCAGTTCCGAGGATTGAATTTGGAGCTGCACAGGTGAGCCTACAGCTTTAGGGGGAGGAGCATGTGTGCAGTTCAGTATTTCACGCAGGAGGAGTTTGATTCGAAAAGGACACAGAACTGGGCGCTGAAGAAGGTCTAACGACCGAAATGCATTCGCCGCTGCTGGAATTCTCCTCAATAAAGTCAGCTGTTCCATCAGAACTCCCCTCCGGCCTCTGTCTTCTTTTTGTGGAAGGAAGAATTTTCGTCACGTTTTCTGCGCCAGCCAGAGCTGCAGCATGGAAGGCCCCTGCCAGACAAAGAGAATCGACCCCATAACTGGCGTTCCGCTGTTCCAGCGTTTTCAAAGTTGAGGGATCAAGAAGGGTCGGAGACCGCCAGGAACGTGATGCAGGAATTCGAGGAAGGGGGTATTTTATCTCCTAAAGCAAAAACGCCTCGCATTTGGCAGCTGACTCGCAGTTTCTGCATTAGGGAAATGGCCTTGGCAGGAGTGAGGGGACAAAGAGGAACGACTACAGTGTTGGGGGCGATGTGAACAGTCCCTTTCAACTCACCTGTAACACGCACAGATCTATTTTCTTGAAAGTCCACCCCCACGCCACCGACCTGGTCACTGCCGAGACTGTGCATGCTGGGACATGCAGTTCCGAGGATTGAATTTGGAGCTGCACAGGTGAGCCTACAGCTTTAGGGGGAGGAGCATGTGTGCAGTTCAGTATTTCACGCAGGAGGAGTTTGATTCGAAAAGGACACAGAACTGGGCGCTGAAGAAGGTCTAACGACCGAAATGCATTCGCCGCTGCTGGCATTCTCCTCAATAAAGTCAGCTGTTCCATCAGAACTCCCCTCCGGCCTCTGTCTTCTTTTTGTGGAAGGAAGAATTTTCGTCACGTTTTCTGCGCCAGCCAGAGGTGCAGCATGGAAGGCCCCTGCCAGACAAAGAGACTCGACCCCATAACTGGCGTTCCGCTGTTCCAGCGTTTTCAAAGTTGAGGGATCAACAAGGGTCGGAGACCGCCAGGAACGTGATGCAGGAATTCGAGGAAGGGGGTATTTTATCTCCTAAAGCAAAAACGCCTCGCATTTGGTAGCTGACTCGCAGTTTCTGCATTAGGGAAATGGCCTTGGCAGGAGTGAGGGGACAAAGAGGAACGACTACAGTGTTGGGGGCGATGTGAACAGTCCCTTTCAACTCACCTGTAACACGCACGGATCTATTTTCTTGAAAGTCCACCCCCACGCCACCGACCTGGTCACTGCCGAGACTGTGCATGCTGGGACATGCAGTTCCGAGGATTGAATTTGGAGCTGCACAGGTGAGCCTACAGCTTTAGGGGGAGGAGCATGTGTGCAGTTCAGTATTTCACGCCGGAGGAGTTTGATTCGAAAAGGACACAGAACTGGGCGCTGAAGAAGGTCTAACGACCGAAATGCATTCGCCGCTGCTGGCATTCTCCTCAATAAAGTCAGCTGTTCCATCAGAACTCCCCTCCGGCCTCTGTCTTCTTTTTGTGGAAGGAAGAATTTTCGTCACGTTTTCTGCGCCAGCCAGAGCTGCAGCATGGAAGGCCCCTGCCAGACAAAGAGAATCGACCCCATAACTGGCGTTCCGCTGTTCCAGCGTTTTCAAAGTTGAGGGATCAACAAGGGTCGGAGACCGCCAGGAACGTGATGCAGGAATTCGAGGAAGGGGGTATTTTATCTCCTAAAGCAAAAACGCCTCGCATTTGGCAGCTGACTCGCAGTTTCTGCATTAGGGAAATGGCCTTGGCAGGAGTGAGGGGACAAAGAGGAACGACTACAGTGTTGGGGGCGATGTGAACAGTCCCTTTCAACTCACCTGTAACACGCACGGATCTATTCTCTTGAAAGTCCACCCCCACGCCACCGACCTGGTCACTGCCGAGACTGAGCATGCTGGGACATGCAGTTCCGAGGATTGAATTTGGAGCTGCACAGGTGAGCCTACAGCTTTAGGGGGAGGAGCATGTGTGCAGTTCAGTATTTCACGCAGGAGGAGTTTGATTCGAAAAGGACACAGAACTGGGCGCTGAAGAAGGTCTAACGACCGAAATGCATTCGCCGCTGCTGGCATTCTCCTCAATAAAGTCAGCTGTTCCATCAGAACTCCCCTCCGGCCTCTGTCTTCTTTTTGTGGAAGGAAGAATTTTTGTCACGTTTTCTGCGCCAGCCAGAGCTGCAGCATGGAAGGCCCCTGCCAGACAAAGAGAATCGACCCCATAACTGGCGTTCCGCTGTTCCAGCGTTTTCAAAGTTGAGGGATCAACAAGGGTCGGAGACCGCCAGGAACGTGATGCAGGAATTCGAGGAAGGGGGTATTTTATCTCCTAAAGCAAAAACGCCTCGCATTTAGCAGCTGACTCGCAGTTTCTGCATTAGGGAAATGGCCTTGGCAGGAGTGAGGGGACAAAGAGGAACGGCTACAGTGTTGGGGCCGATGTGAACAGTCCCTTTCAACTCACCTGTAACACGCACGGATCTATTTTCTTGAAAGTCCACCCCCACGCCACTGACCTGGTCACTGCCGAGACTGTGCATGCTGGGACATGCAGTTCCGAGGATTGAATTTGGAGCTGCACAGGTGAGCCTACAGCTTTAGGGGGAGGAGCATGTGTGCAGTTCAGTATTTCACGCAGGAGGAGTTTGATTCGAAAAGGACACAGAACTGGGCGCTGAAGAAGGTCTAACGACCGAAATGCATTCGCCGCTGCTGGCATTCTCCTCAATAAAGTCAGCTGTTCCATCAGAACTCCCCTCCGGCCTCTGTCTTCTTTTTGTGGAAGGAAGAATTTTCGTCACGTTTTCTGCGCCAGCCAGAGGTGCAGCATGGAAGGCCCCTATCAGACAAAGAGACTCGACCCCATAACTGGCGTTCCGCTGTTCCAGCATTTTCAAAGTTGAGGGATCAACAAGGGTCGGAGACCGCCAGGAACGTGATGCAGGAATTCGAGGAAGGGGGTATATTATCTCCTAAAGCAAAAACGCCTCGCATTTGGCAGCTGACTCGCAGTTTCTGCATTAGGGAAATGGCCTTGGCAGGAGTGAGGGGACAAAGAGGAACGACTACAGTGTTGGGGGCGATGTGAACAGTCCCTTTCAACTCACCTGTAACACGCACGGATCTATTTTCTTAAAAGTCCACCCCCACGCCACCGACCTGGTCACTGCCGAGACTGTGCATGCTGGGACATGCAGTTCCGAGGATTGAATTTGGAGCTGCACAGGTGAGCCTACAGCTTTAGGGGGAGGAGCATGTGTGCAGTTCAGTATTTCACGCAGGAGGAGTTTGATTCGAAAAGGACACAGAACTGGGCGCTGAAGAAGGTCTAACGACCGAAATGCATTCGCCGCTGCTGGCATTCTCCTCAATAAAGTCAGCTGTTCCATCAGAACTCCCCTCCGGCCTCTGTCTTCTTTTTGTGGAAGGAAGAATTTTCGTCACGTTTTCTGCGCCAGCCAGAGGTGCAGCATGGAAGGCCCCTGCCAGACAAAGAGACTCGACCCCATAACTGGCGTTCCGCTGTTCCAGCGTTTTCAAAGTTGAGGGATCAACAAGGGTCGGAGACCGCCAGGAACGTGATGCAGGAATTCGAGGAAGGGGGTATTTTATCTCCTAAAGCAAAAACGCCTCGCATTTGGCAGCTGACTCGCAGTTTCTGCATTAGGGAAATGGCCTTGGCAGGAGTGAGGGGACAAAGAGGAACGACTACAGTGTTGGGGGCGATGTGAACAGTCCCTTTCAACTCACCTGTAACACGCACGGATCTATTTTCTTGAAAGTCCACCCCCACGCCACCGACCTGGTCACTGCCGAGACTGTGCATGCTGGGACATGCAGTTCCGAGGATTGAATTTGGAGCTGCACAGGTGAGCCTACAGCTTTAGGGGGAGGAGCATGTGTGCAGTTCAGTATTTCACGCAGGAGGAGTTTGATTCGAAAAGGACACAGAACTGGGCGCTGAAGAAGGTCTAACGACCGAAATGCATTCGCCGCTGCTGGCATTCTCCTCAATAAAGTCAGCTGTTCCATCAGAACTCCCCTCTGGCCTCTGTCTTCTTTTTGTGGAAGGAAGAATTTTCGTCACGTTTTCTGCGCCAGCCAGAGGTGCAGCATGGAAGGCCCCTGCCAGACAAAGAGACTCGACCCCATAACTGGCGTTCCGCTGTTCCAGCGTTTTCAAAGCTGAGGGATCAACAAGGGTCGGAGACCGCCAGGAACGTGATGCAGGAATTCGAGGAAGGGGGTATTTTATCTCCTAAAGCAAAAACGCCTCGCATTTAGCAGCTGACTCGCAGTTTCTGCATTAGGGAAATGGCCTTGGCAGGAGTGAGGGGACAAAGAGGAACGGCTACAGTGTTGGGGCCGATGTGAACAGTCCCTTTCAACTCACCTGTAACACGCACGGATCTATTTTCTTGAAAGTCCACCCCCACGCCACCGACCTGGTCACTGCCGAGACTGTGCATGCTGGGACATGCAGTTCTGAGGATTGAATTTGGAGCTGCACAGGTGAGCCTACAGCTTTAGGGGAAGGAGCATGTGTGCAGTTCAGTATTTCACGCAGGAGGAGTTTGATTCGAAAAGGACACAGAACTGGGCGCTGAAGAAGGTCTAACGACCGAAATGCATTCGCCGCTGCTGGCATTCTCCTCAATAAAGTCAGCTGTTCCATCAGAACTCCCCTCCGGCCTCTGTCTTCTTTTTGTGGAAGGAAGAATTTTCGTCACGTTTTCTGCGCCAGCCAGAGGTGCCGCATGGAAGGCCCCTGCCAGACAAAGAGACTCGACCCCATAACTGGCGTTCCGCTGTTCCAGCGTTTTCAAAGTTGAGGGATCAACAAGGGTCGGAGACCGCCAGGAACGTGATGCAGGAATTCGAGGAAGGGGGTATTTTATCTCCTAAAGCAAAAACGCCTCGCATTTGGCAGCTGACTCGCAGTTTCTGCATTAGGGAAATGGCCTTGGCAGGAGTGAGGGGACAAAGAGGAACGACTACAGTGTTGGGGGCGATGTGAACAGTCCCTTTCAACTCACCTGTAACACGCACGGATCTATTTTCTTGAAAGTCCACCCCCACGCCACCGACCTGGTCACTGCCGAGACTGTGCATGCTGGGACATGCAGTTCCGAGGATTGAATTTGGAGCTGCACAGGTGAGCCTACAGCTTTAGGGGGAGGAGCATGTGTGCAGTTCAGTATTTCACGCAGGAGGAGTTTGATTCGAAAAGGACACAGAACTGGGCGCTGAAGAAGGTCTAACGACCGAAATGCATTCGCCGCTGCTGGAATTCTCCTCAATAAAGTCAGCTGTTCCATCAGAACTCCCCTCCGGCCTCTGTCTTCTTTTTGTGGAAGGAAGAATTTTCGTCACGTTTTCTGCGCCAGCCAGAGCTGCAGCATGGAAGGCCCCTGCCAGACAAAGAGAATCGACCCCATAACTGGCGTTCCGCTGTTCCAGCGTTTTCAAAGTTGAGGGATCAAGAAGGGTCGGAGACCGCCAGGAACGTGATGCAGGAATTCGAGGAAGGGGGTATTTTATCTCCTAAAGCAAAAACGCCTCGCATTTGGCAGCTGACTCGCAGTTTCTGCATTAGGGAAATGGCCTTGGCAGGAGTGAGGGGACAAAGAGGAACGACTACAGTGTTGGGGGCGATGTGAACAGTCCCTTTCAACTCACCTGTAACACGCACAGATCTATTTTCTTGAAAGTCCACCCCCACGCCACCGACCTGGTCACTGCCGAGACTGTGCATGCTGGGACATGCAGTTCCGAGGATTGAATTTGGAGCTGCACAGGTGAGCCTACAGCTTTAGGGGGAGGAGCATGTGTGCAGTTCAGTATTTCACGCAGGAGGAGTTTGATTCGAAAAGGACACAGAACTGGGCGCTGAAGAAGGTCTAACGACCGAAATGCATTCGCCGCTGCTGGCATTCTCCTCAATAAAGTCAGCTGTTCCATCAGAACTCCCCTCCGGCCTCTGTCTTCTTTTTGTGGAAGGAAGAATTTTCGTCACGTTTTCTGCGCCAGCCAGAGGTGCAGCATGGAAGGCCCCTGCCAGACAAAGAGACTCGACCCCATAACTGGCGTTCCGCTGTTCCAGCGTTTTCAAAGTTGAGGGATCAACAAGGGTCGGAGACCGCCAGGAACGTGATGCAGGAATTCGAGGAAGGGGGTATTTTATCTCCTAAAGCAAAAACGCCTCGCATTTGGTAGCTGACTCGCAGTTTCTGCATTAGGGAAATGGCCTTGGCAGGAGTGAGGGGACAAAGAGGAACGACTACAGTGTTGGGGGCGATGTGAACAGTCCCTTTCAACTCACCTGTAACACGCACAGATCTATTTTCTTGAAAGTCCACCCCCACGCCACCGACCTGGTCACTGCCGAGACTGTGCATGCTGGGACATGCAGTTCCGAGGATTGAATTTGGAGCTGCACAGGTGAGCCTACAGCTTTAGGGGGAGGAGCATGTGTGCAGTTCAGTATTTCACGCAGGAGGAGTTTGATTCGAAAAGGACACAGAACTGGGCGCTGAAGAAGGTCTAACGACCGAAATGCATTCGCCGCTGCTGGCATTCTCCTCAATAAAGTCAGCTGTTCCATCAGAACTCCCCTCCGGCCTCTGTCTTCTTTTTGTGGAAGGAAGAATTTTCGTCACGTTTTCTGCGCCAGCCAGAGGTGCAGCATGGAAGGCCCCTATCAGACAAAGAGACTCGACCCCATAACTGGCGTTCCGCTGTTACAGCATTTTCAAAGTTGAGGGATCAACAAGGGTCGGAGACCGCCAGGAACGTGATGCAGGAATTCGAGGAAGGGGGTATTTTATCTCCTAAAGCAAAAACGCCTCGCATTTGGCAGCTGACTCGCAGTTTCTGCATTAGGGAAATGGCCTTGGCAGGAGTGAGGGGACAAAGAGGAACGACTACAGTGTTGGGGGCGATGTGAACAGTCCCTTTCAACTCACCTGTAACACGCACGGATCTATTTTCTTGAAAGTCCACCCCCACGCCACCGACCTGGTCACTGCCGAGACTGTGCATGCTGGGACATGCAGTTCCGAGGATTGAATTTGGAGCTGCACAGGTGAGCCTACAGCTTTAGGGGGAGGAGCATGTGTGCAGTTCAGTATTTCACGCAGGAGGAGTTTGATTCGAAAAGGACACAGAACTGGGCGCTGAAGAAGGTCTAACGACCGAAATGCATTCGCCGCTGCTGGCATTCTCCTCAATAAAGTCAGCTGTTCCATCAGAACTCCCCTCCGGCCTCTGTCTTCTTTTTGTGGAAGGAAGAATTTTCGTCACGTTTTCTGCGCCAGCCAGAGGTGCAGCATGGAAGGCCCCTGCCAGACAAAGAGACTCGACCCCATAACTGGCGTTCCGCTGTTCCAGCGTTTTCAAAGTTGAGGGATCAACAAGGGTCGGAGACCGCCAGGAACGTGATGCAGGAATTCGAGGAAGGGGGTATTTTATCTCCTAAAGCAAAAACGCCTCGCATTTAGCAGCTGACTCGCAGTTTCTGCATTAGGGAAATGGCCTTGGCAGGAGTGAGGGGACAAAGAGGAACGGCTACAGTGTTGGGGCCGATGTGAACAGTCCCTTTCAACTCACCTGTAACACGCACGGATCTATTTTCTTGAAAGTCCACCCCCACGCCACCGACCTGGTCACTGCCGAGACTGTGCATGCTGGGACATGCAGTTCTGAGGATTGAATTTGGAGCTGCACAGGTGAGCCTACAGCTTTAGGGGGAGGAGCATGTGTGCAGTTCAGTATTTCACGCAGGAGGAGTTTGATTCGAAAAGGACACAGAACTGGGCGCTGAAGAAGGTCTAACAACCGAAATGCATTCGCCGCTGCTGGCATTCTCCTCAATAAAGTCAGCTGTTCCATCAGAACTCCCCTCCGGCCTCTGTCTTCTTTTTGTGGAAGGAAGAATTTTCGTCACGTTTTCTGGGCCAGCCAGAGCTGCAGCATGGAAGGCCCCTGCCAGACAAAGAGAATCGACCCCATAACTGGCGTTCCGCTGTTCCAGCGTTTTCAAAGTTGAGGGATCAACAAGGGTCGGAGACCGCCAGGAACGTGATGCAGGAATTCGAGGAAGGGGGTATTTTATCTCCTAAAGCAAAAACGCCTCGCATTTGGCAGCTGACTCGCAGTTTCTGCATTAGGGAAATGGCCTTGGCAGGAGTGAGGGGACAAAGAGGAACGACTACAGTGTTGGGGGCGATGTGAACAGTCCCTTTCAACTCACCTGTAACACGCACAGATCTATTTTCTTGAAAGTCCACCCCCACGCCACCGACCTGGTCACTGCCGAGACTGTGCATGCTGGGACATGCAGTTCCGAGGATTGAATTTGGAGCTGCACAGGTGAGCCTACAGCTTTAGGGGGAGGAGCATGTGTGCAGTTCAGTATTTCACGCAGGAGGAGTTTGATTTCAAAAGGACACAGAACTGGGCGCTGAAGAAGGTCTAACGACCGAAATGCATTCGCCGCTGCTGGCATTCTCCTCAATAAAGTCAGCTGTTCCATCAGAACTCCCCTCCGGCCTCTGTCTTCTTTTTGTGGAAGGAAGAATTTTCGTCACGTTTTCTGCGCCAGCCAGAGGTGCAGCATGGAAGGCCCCTGCCAGACAAAGAGACTCGACCCCATAACTGGCGTTCCGCTGTTCCAGCGTTTTCAAAGTTGAGGGATCAACAAGGGTCGGAGACCGCCAGGAACGTGATGCAGGAATTCGAGGAAGGGGGTATTTTATCTCCTAAAGCAAAAACGCCTCGCATTTGGCAGCTGACTCGCAGTTTCTGCATTAGGGAAATGGCCTTGGCAGGAGTGAGGGGACAAAGAGGAACGACTACAGTGTTGGGGGCGATGTGAACAGTCCCTTTCAACTCACCTGTAACACGCACGGATCTATTTTCTTGAAAGTCCACCCCCACGCCACCGACCTGGTCACTGCCGAGACTGTGCATGCTGGGACATGCAGTTCCGAGGATTGAATTTGGAGCTGCACAGGTGAGCCTACAGCTTTAGGGGGAGGAGCATGTGTGCAGTTCAGTATTTCACGCAGGAGGAGTTTGATTCGAAAAGGACACAGAACTGGGCGCTGAAGAAGGTCTAACGACCGAAATGCATTCGCCGCTGCTGGCATTCTCCTCAATAAAGTCAGCTGTTCCATCAGAACTCCCCTCCGGCCTCTGTCTTCTTTTTGTGGAAGGAAGAATTTTCGTCACGTTTTCTGCGCCAGCCAGAGGTGCAGCATGGAAGGCCCCTGCCAGACAAAGAGACTCGACCCCATAACTGGCGTTCCGCTGTTCCAGCGTTTTCAAAGTTGAGGGATCAACAAGGGTCGGAGACCGCCAGGAACGTGATGCAGGAATTCGAGGAAGGGGGTATTTTATCTCCTAAAGCAAAAACGCCTCGCATTTAGCAGCTGACTCGCAGTTTCTGCATTAGGGAAATGGCCTTGGCAGGAGTGAGGGGACAAAGAGGAACGGCTACAGTGTTGGGGCCAATGTGAACAGTCCCTTTCAACTCACCTGTAACACGCACGGATCTATTTTCTTGAAAGTCCACCCCCACGCCACCGACCTGGTCACTGCCGAGACTGTGCATGCTGGGACATGCAGTTCTGAGGATTGAATTTGGAGCTGCACAGGTGAGCCTACAGCTTTAGGGGAAGGAGCATGTGTGCAGTTCAGTATTTCACGCAGGAGGAGTTTGATTCGAAAAGGACACAGAACTGGGCGCTGAAGAAGGTCTAACGACCGAAATGCATTCGCCGCTGCTGGCATTCTCCTCAATAAAGTCAGCTGTTCCATCAGAACTCCCCTCCGGCCTCTGTCTTCTTTTTGTGGAAGGAAGAATTTTCGTCACGTTTTCTGCGCCAGCCAGAGGTGCCGCATGGAAGGCCCCTGCCAGACAAAGAGACTCGACCCCATAACTGGCGTTCCGCTGTTCCAGCGTTTTCAAAGTTGAGGGATCAACAAGGGTCGGAGACCGCCAGGAACGTGATGCAGGAATTCGAGGAAGGGGGTATTTTATCTCCTAAAGCAAAAACGCCTCGCATTTGGCAGCTGACTCGCAGTTTCTGCATTAGGGAAATGGCCTTGGCAGGAGTGAGGAGACAAAGAGGAACGACTACAGTGTTGGGGGCGATGTGAACAGTCCCTTTCAACTCACCTGTAACACGCACGGATCTATTTTCTTGAAAGTCCACCCCCACGCCACCGACCTGGTCACTGCCGAGACTGTGCATGCTGGGACATGCAGTTCCGAGGATTGAATTTGGAGCTGCACAGGTGAGCCTACAGCTTTAGGGGGAGGAGCATGTGTGCAGTTCAGTATTTCACGCAGGAGGAGTTTGATTCGAAAAAGACACAGAACTGGGCGCTGAAGAAGGTCTAACGACCGAAATGCATTCGCCGCTGCTGGCATTCTCCTCAATAAAGTCAGCTGTTCCATCAGAACTCCCCTCCGGCCTCTGTCTTCTTTTTGTGGAAGGAAGAATTTTCGTCACGTTTTCTGCGCCAGCCAGAGGTGCAGCATGGAAGGCCCCTGCCAGACAAAGAGACTCGACCCCATAACTGGCGTTCCGCTGTTCCAGCGTTTTCAAAGTTGAGGGATCAACAAGGGTCGGAGACCGCCAGGAACGTGATGCAGGAATTCGAGGAAGTGGGTATTTTATCTCCTAAAGCAAAAACGCCTCGCATTTGGCAGCTGACTCGCAGTTTCTGCATTAGGGAAATGGCCTTGGCAGGAGTGAGGGGACAAAGAGGAACGACTACAGTGTTGGGGGCGATGTGAACAGTCCCTTTCAACTCACCTGTAACACGCACGGATCTATTTTCTTGAAAGTCCACCCCCACGCCACCTACCTGGTCACTGCCGAGACTGTGCATGCTGAGACATGCAGTTCCGAGGATTGAATTTGGAGCTGCACAGGTGAGCCTACAGCTTTAGGGGGAGGAGCATGTGTGCAGTTCAGTATTTCACGCAGGAGGAGTTTGATTCGAAAAGGACACAGAACTGGGCGCTGAAGAAGGTCTAACGACCGAAATGCATTCGCCGCTGCTGGCATTCTCCTCAATAAAGTCAGCTGTACCATCAGAACTCCCCTCCGGCCTCTGTCTTCTTTTTGTGGAAGGAAGAATTTTCGTCACGCTTTCTGCGCCAGCCAGAGGTGCAGCATGGAAGGCCCCTGCCAGACAAAGAGGCTCGACCCCATAACTGGCGTTCCGCTGTTCCAGCGTTTTCAAAGTTGAGGGATCAACAAGGGTCGGAGACCGCCAGGAACGTGATGCAGGAATTCGAGGAAGGGGGTATTTTATCTCCTAAAGCAAAAACGCCTCGCATTTGGCAGCTGACTCGCAGTTTCTGCATTAGGGAAATGGCCTTGGCAGGAGTGAGGGGACAAAGAGGAACTACTACAGTGTTGGGGGCGATGTGAACAGTCCCTTTCAACTCACCTGTAACACGCACGGATCTATTTTCTTGAAAGTCCACCCCCACGCCACCGACCTGGTCACTGCCGAGACTGTGCATGCTGGGACATGCAGTTCCGAGGATTGAATTTGGAGCTGCACAGGTGAGCCTACAGCTTTAGGGGGAGGAGCATGTGTGCAGTTCAGTATTTCACGCAGGAGGAGTTTGATTCGAAAAGGACACAGAACTGGGCGCTGAAGAAGGTCTAACGACCGAAATGCATTCGCCGCTGCTGGCATTCTCCTCAATAAAGTCAGCTGTTCCATCAGAACTCCCCTCCGGCCTCTGTCTTCTTTTTGTGGAAGGAAGAATTTTCGTCACGTTTTCTGCGCCAGCCAGAGGTGCAGCATGGAAGGCCCCTGCCAGACAAAGAGACTCGACCCCATAACTGGCGTTCCGCTGTTCCAGCGTTTTCAAAGTTGAGGGATCAACAAGGGTCGGAGACCGCCAGGAACGTGATGCAGGAATTCGAGGAAGGGGGTATATTATCTCCTAAAGCAAAAACGCCTCGCATTTGGCAGCTGACTCGCAGTTTCTGCATTAGGGAAATGGCCTTTGCAGGAGTGAGGGGACAAAGAGGAACGACTACAGTGTTGGGGGCGATGTGAACAGTCCCTTTCAACTCACCTGTAACACGCACGGATCTATTTTCTTGAAAGTCCACCCCCACGCCACCGACCTGGTCACTGCCGAGACTGTGCATGCTGGGACATGCAGTTCCGAGGATTGAATTTGGAGCTGCACAGGTGAGCCTACAGCTTTAGGGGGAGGAGCATGTGTGCAGTTCAGTATTTCACGCAGGAGGAGTTTGATTCGAAAAGGACACAGAACTGGGCGCTGAAGAAGGTCTAACGACCGAAATGCATTCGCCGCTGCTGGCATTCTCCTCAATAAAGTCAGCTGTTCCATCAGAACTCCCCTCCGGCCTCTGTCTTCTTTTTGTGGAAGGAAGAATTTTCGTCACGTTTTCTGCGCCAGCCAGAGGTGCCGCATGGAAGGCCCCTGCCAGACAAAGAGACTCGACCCCATAACTGGCGTTCCGCTGTTCCAGCGTTTTCAAAGTTGAGGGATCAACAAGGGTCGGAGACCGCCAGGAACGTGATGCAGGAATTCGAGGAAGTGGGTATTTTATCTCCTAAAGCAAAAACGCCTCGCATTTGGCAGCTGACTCGCAGTTTCTGCATTAGGGAAATGGCCTTGGCAGGAGTGAGGGGACAAAGAGGAACGACTACAGTGTTGGGGGCGATGTGAACAGTCCCTTTCAACTCACCTGTAACACGCACGGATCTATTTTCTTGAAAGTCCACCCCCACGCCACCGACCTGGTCACTGCCGAGACTGTGCATGCTGGGATATGCAGTTCCGAGGATTGAATTTGGAGCTGCACAGGTGAGCCTACAGCTTTAGGGGGAGGAGCATGTGTGCAGTTCAGGATTTCACGCAGGAGGAGTTTGATTCGAAAAGGACACAGAACTGGGCGCTGAAGAAGGTCTAACGACCGAAATGCATTCGCCGCTGCTGGCATTCTCCTCAATAAAGTCAGCTGTTCCATCAGAACTCCCCTCCGGCCTCTGTCTTCTTTTTGTGGAAGGAAGAATTTTCGTCACGTTTTCTGGGCCAGCCAGAGCTGCAGCATGGAAGGCCCCTGCCAGACAAAGAGAATCGACCCCATAACTGGCGTTCCGCTGTTCCAGCGTTTTCAAAGTTGAGGGATCAACAAGGGTCGGAGACCGCCAGGAACGTGATGCAGGAATTCGAGGAAGGGGGTATTTTATCTCCTAAAGCAAAAACGCCTCGCATTTGGCAGCTGACTCGCAGTTTCTGCATTAGGGAAATGGCCTTGGCAGGAGTGAGGGGACAAAGAGGAACGACTACAGTGTTGGGGGCGATGTGAACAGTCCCTTTCAACTCACCTGTAACACGCACAGATCTATTTTCTTGAAAGTCCACCCCCACGCCACCGACCTGGTCACTGCCGAGACTGTGCATGCTGGGACATGCAGTTCCGAGGATTGAATTTGGAGCTGCACAGGTGAGCCTACAGCTTTAGGGGGAGGAGCATGTGTGCAGTTCAGTATTTCACGCAGGAGGAGTTTGATTCGAAAAGGACACAGAACTGGGCGCTGAAGAAGGTCTAACGACCGAAATGCATTCGCCGCTGCTGGCATTCTCCTCAATAAAGTCAGCTGTTCCATCAGAACTCCCCTCCGGCCTCTGTCTTCTTTTTGTGGAAGGAAGAATTTTCGTCACGTTTTCTGCGCCAGCCAGAGGTGCAGCATGGAAGGCCCCTGCCAGACAAAGAGACTCGACCCCATAACTGGCGTTCCGCTGTTCCAGCGTTTTCAAAGTTGAGGGATCAACAAGGGTCGGAGACCGCCAGGAACGTGATGCAGGAATTCGAGGAAGGGGGTATTTTATCTCCTAAAGCAAAAACGCCTCGCATTTGGTAGCTGACTCGCAGTTTCTGCATTAGGGAAATGGCCTTGGCAGGAGTGAGGGGACAAAGAGGAACGACTACAGTGTTGGGGGCGATGTGAACAGTCCCTTTCAACTCACCTGTAACACGCACAGATCTATTTTCTTGAAAGTCCACCCCCACGCCACCGACCTGGTCACTGCCGAGACTGTGCATGCTGGGACATGCAGTTCCGAGGATTGAATTTGGAGCTGCACAGGTGAGCCTACAGCTTTAGGGGGAGGAGCATGTGTGCAGTTCAGTATTTCACGCAGGAGGAGTTTGATTCGAAAAGGACACAGAACTGGGCGCTGAAGAAGGTCTAACGACCGAAATGCATTCGCCGCTGCTGGCATTCTCCTCAATAAAGTCAGCTGTTCCATCAGAACTCCCCTCCGGCCTCTGTCTTCTTTTTGTGGAAGGAAGAATTTTCGTCACGTTTTCTGCGCCAGCCAGAGGTGCAGCATGGAAGGCCCCTATCAGACAAAGAGACTCGACCCCATAACTGGCGTTCCGCTGTTACAGCATTTTCAAAGTTGAGGGATCAACAAGGGTCGGAGACCGCCAGGAACGTGATGCAGGAATTCGAGGAAGGGGGTATATTATCTCCTAAAGCAAAAACGCTTCGCATTTGGCAGCTGACTCGCAGTTTCTGCATTAGGGAAATGGCCTTGGCAGGAGTGAGGGGACAAAGAGGAACGACTACAGTGTTGGGGGCGATGTGAACAGTCCCTTTCAACTCACCTGTAACACGCACGGATCTATTTTCTTGAAAGTCCACCCCCACGCCACCGACCTGGTCACTGCCGAGACTGTGCATGCTGGGACATGCAGTTCCGAGGATTGAATTTGGAGCTGCACAGGTGAGCCTACAGCTTTAGGGGGAGGAGCATGTGTGCAGTTCAGTATTTCACGCAGGAGGAGTTTGATTCGAAAAGGACACAGAACTGGGCGCTGAAGAAGGTCTAACGACCGAAATGCATTCGCCGCTGCTGGCATTCTCCTCAATAAAGTCAGCTGTTCCATCAGAACTCCCCTCCGGCCTCTGTCTTCTTTTTGTGGAAGGAAGAATTTTCGTCACGTTTTCTGCGCCAGCCAGAGGTGCAGCATGGAAGGCCCCTGCCAGACAAAGAGACTCGACCCCATAACTGGCGTTCCGCTGTTCCAGCGTTTTCAAAGTTGAGGGATCAACAAGGGTCGGAGACCGCCAGGAACGTGATGCAGGAATTCGAGGAAGGGGGTATTTTATCTCCTAAAGCAAAAACGCCTCGCATTTGGCAGCTGACTCGCAGTTTCTGCATTAGGGAAATGGCCTTGGCAGGAGTGAGGGGACAAAGAGGAACGACTTCAGTGTTGGGGGCGATGTGAACAGTCCCTTTCAACTCACCTGTAACACGCACGGATCTATTTTCTTGAAAGTCCACCCCCACGCCACCGACCTGGTCACTGCCGAGACTGTGCATGCTGGGACATGCAGTTCCGAGGATTGAATTTGGAGCTGCACAGGTGAGCCTACAGCTTTAGGGGGAGGAGCATGTGTGCAGTTCAGTATTTCACGCAGGAGGAGTTTGATTCGAAAAGGACACAGAACTGGGCGCTGAAGAAGGTCTAACGACCGAAATGCATTCGCCGCTGCTGGCATTCTCCTCAATAAAGTCAGCTGTTCCATCAGAACTCCCCTCCGGCCTCTGTCTTCTTTTTGTGGAAGGAAGAATTTTCGTCACGTTTTCTGCGCCAGCCAGAGGTGCAGCATGGAAGGCCCCTGCCAGACAAAGAGACTCGACCCCATAACTGGCGTTCCGCTGTTCCAGCGTTTTCAAAGTTGAGGGATCAACAAGGGTCGGAGACCGCCAGGAACGTGATGCAGGAATTCGAGGAAGGGGGTATTTTATCTCCTAAAGCAAAAACGCCTCGCATTTAGCAGCTGACTCGCAGTTTCTGCATTAGGGAAATGGCCTTGGCAGGAGTGAGGGGACAAAGAGGAACGGCTACAGTGTTGGGGCCGATGTGAACAGTCCCTTTCAACTCACCTGTAACACGCACGGATCTATTTTCTTGAAAGTCCACCCCCACGCCACCGACCTGGTCACTGCCGAGACTGTGCATGCTGGGACATGCAGTTCTGAGGATTGAATTTGGAGCTGCACAGGTGAGCCTACAGCTTTAGGGGAAGGAGCATGTGTGCAGTTCAGTATTTCACGCAGGAGGAGTTTGATTCGAAAAGGACACAGAACTGGGCGCTGAAGAAGGTCTAACGACCGAAATGCATTCGCCGCTGCTGGCATTCTCCTCAATAAAGTCAGCTGTTCCATCAGAACTCCCCTCCGGCCTCTGTCTTCTTTTTGTGGAAGGAAGAATTTTCGTCACGTTTTCTGCGCCAGCCAGAGGTGCCGCATGGAAGGCCCCTGCCAGACAAAGAGACTCGACCCCATAACTGGCGTTCCGCTGTTCCAGCGTTTTCAAAGTTGAGGGATCAACAAGGGTCGGAGACCGCCAGGAACGTGATGCAGGAATTCGAGGAAGGGGGTATTTTATCTCCTAAAGCAAAAACGCCTCGCATTTGGCAGCTGACTCGCAGTTTCTGCATTAGGGAAATGGCCTTGGCAGGAGTGAGGAGACAAAGAGGAACGACTACAGTGTTGGGGGCGATGTGAACAGTCCCTTTCAACTCACCTGTAACACGCACGGATCTATTTTCTTGAAAGTCCACCCCCACGCCACCGACCTGGTCACTGCCGAGACTGTGCATGCTGGGACATGCAGTTCCGAGGATTGAATTTGGAGCTGCACAGGTGAGCCTACAGCTTTAGGGGGAGGAGCATGTGTGCAGTTCAGTATTTCACGCAGGAGGAGTTTGATTCGAAAAAGACACAGAACTGGGCGCTGAAGAAGGTCTAACGACCAAAATGCATTCGCCGCTGCTGGCATTCTCCTCAATAAAGTCAGCTGTTCCATCAGAACTCCCCTCCGGCCTCTGTCTTCTTTTTGTGGAAGGAAGAATTTTCGTCACGTTTTCTGCGCCAGCCAGAGGTGCAGCATGGAAGGCCCCTGCCAGACAAAGAGACTCGACCCCATAACTGGCGTTCCGCTGTTCCAGCGTTTTCAAAGTTGAGGGATCAACAAGGGTCGGAGACCGCCAGGAACGTGATGCAGGAATTCGAGGAAGGGGGTATTTTATCTCCTAAAGCAAAAACGCCTCGCATTTGGCAGCTGACTCGCAGTTTCTGCATTAGGGAAATGGCCTTGGCAGGAGTGAGGGGACAAAGAGGAACGACTACAGTGTTGGGGGCGATGTGAACAGTCCCTTTCAACTCACCTGTAACACGCACGGATCTATTTTCTTGAAAGTCCACCCCCACGCCACCGACCTGGTCACTGCCGAGACTGTGCATGCTGAGACATGCAGTTCCGAGGATTGAATTTGGAGCTGCACAGGTGAGCCTACAGCTTTAGGGGGAGGAGCATGTGTGCAGTTCAGTATTTCACGCAGGAGGAGTTTGATTCGAAAAGGACACAGAACTGGGCGCTGAAGAAGGTCTAACGACCGAAATGCATTCGCCGCTGCTGGCATTCTCCTCAATAAAGTCAGCTGTACCATCAGAACTCCCCTCCGGCCTCTGTCTTCTTTTTGTGGAAGGAAGAATTTTCGTCACGTTTTCTGCGCCAGCCAGAGTTGCAGCATGGAAGGCCCCTGCCAGACAAAGAGGCTCGACCCCATAACTGGCGTTCCGCTGTTCCAGCGTTTTCAAAGTTGAGGGATCAACAAGGGTCGGAGACCGCCAGGAACGTGATGCAGGAATTCGAGGAAGGGGGTATTTTATCTTCTAAAGCAAAAACGCCTCGCATTTGGCAGCTGACTCGCAGTTTCTGCATTAGGGAAATGGCCTTGGCAGGAGTGAGGGGACAAAGAGGAACTACTACAGTGTTGGGGGCGATGTGAACAGTCCCTTTCAACTCACCTGTAACACGCACGGATCTATTTTCTTGAAAGTCCACCCCCACGCCACCGACCTGGTCACTGCCGAGACTGTGCATGCTGGGACATGCAGTTCCGAGGATTGAATTTGGAGCTGCACAGGTGAGCCTACAGCTTTAGGGGGAGGAGCATGTGTGCAGTTCAGTATTTCACGCAGGAGGAGTTTGATTCGAAAAGGACACAGAACTGGGCGCTGAAGAAGGTCTAACGACCGAAATGCATTCGCCGCTGCTGGCATTCTCCTCAATAAAGTCAGCTGTTCCATCAGAACTCCCCTCCGGCCTCTGTCTTCTTTTTGTGGAAGGAAGAATTTTCGTCACGTTTTCTGCGCCAGCCAGAGGTGCAGCATGGAAGGCCCCTGCCAGACAAAGAGACTCGACCCCATAACTGGCGTTCCGCTGTTCCAGCGTTTTCAAAGTTGAGGGATCAACAAGGGTCGGAGACCGCCAGGAACGTGATGCAGGAATTCGAGGAAGGGGGTATATTATCTCCTAAAGCAAAAACGCCTCGCATTTGGCAGCTGACTCGCAGTTTCTGCATTAGGGAAATGGCCTTTGCAGGAGTGAGGGGACAAAGAGGAACGACTACAGTGTTGGGGGCGATGTGAACAGTCCCTTTCAACTCACCTGTAACACGCACGGATCTATTTTCTTGAAAGTCCACCCCCACGCCACCGACCTGGTCACTGCCGAGACTGTGCATGCTGGGACATGCAGTTCCGAGGATTGAATTTGGAGCTGCACAGGTGAGCCTACAGCTTTAGGGGGAGGAGCATGTGTGCAGTTCAGTATTTCACGCAGGAGGAGTTTGATTCGAAAAGGACACAGAACTGGGCGCTGAAGAAGGTCTAACGACCGAAATGCATTCGCCGCTGCTGGCATTCTCCTCAATAAAGTCAGCTGTACCATCAGAACTCCCCTCCGGCCTCTGTCTTCTTTTTGTGGAAGGAAGAATTTTCGTCACGTTTTCTGCGCCAGCCAGAGGTGCAGCATGGAAGGCCCCTGCCAGACAAAGAGGCTCGACCCCATAACTGGCGTTCCGCTGTTCCAGCGTTTTCAAAGTTGAGGGATCAACAAGGGTCGGAGACCGCCAGGAACGTGATGCAGGAATTCAAGGAAGGGGGTATTTTATCTCCTAAAGCAAAAACGCCTCGCATTTGGCAGCTGACTCGCAGTTTCTGCATTAGGGAAATGGCCTTGGCAGGAGTGAGGAGACAAAGAGGAACGACTACAGTGTTGGGGGCGATGTGAACAGTCCCTTTCAACTCACCTGTAACACGCACGGATCTATTTTCTTGAAAGTCCACCCCCACGCCACCGACCTGGTCACTGCCGAGACTGTGCATGCTGGGACATGCAGTTCCGAGGATTGAATTTGGAGCTGCACAGGTGAGCCTACAGCTTTAGGGGGAGGAGCATGTGTGCAGTTCAGTATTTCACGCAGGAGGAGTTTGATTCGAAAAAGACACAGAACTGGGCGCTGAAGAAGGTCTAACGACCGAAATGCATTCGCCGCTGCTGGCATTCTCCTCAATAAAGTCAGCTGTTCCATCAGAACTCCCCTCCGGCCTCTGTCTTCTTTTTGTGGAAGGAAGAATTTTCGTCACGTTTTCTGCGCCAGCCAGAGGTGCAGCATGGAAGGCCCCTGCCAGACAAAGAGACTCGACCCCATAACTGGCGTTCCGCTGTTCCAGCGTTTTCAAAGTTGAGGGATCAACAAGGGTCGGAGACCGCCAGGAACGTGATGCAGGAATTCGAGGAAGTGGGTATTTTATCTCCTAAAGCAAAAACGCCTCGCATTTGGCAGCTGACTCGCAGTTTCTGCATTAGGGAAATGGCCTTGGCAGGAGTGAGGGGACAAAGAGGAACGACTACAGTGTTGGGGGCGATGTGAACAGTCCCTTTCAACTCACCTGTAACACGCACGGATCTATTTTCTTGAAAGTCCACCCCCACGCCACCGACCTGGTCACTGCCGAGACTGTGCATGCTGAGACATGCAGTTCCGAGGATTGAATTTGGAGCTGCACAGGTGAGCCTACAGCTTTAGGGGGAGGAGCATGTGTGCAGTTCAGTATTTCACGCAGGAGGAGTTTGATTCGAAAAGGACACAGAACTGGGCGCTGAAGAAGGTCTAACGACCGAAATGCATTCGCCGCTGCTGGCATTCTCCTCAATAAAGTCAGCTGTACCATCAGAACTCCCCTCCGGCCTCTGTCTTCTTTTTGTGGAAGGAAGAATTTTCGTCACGTTTTCTGCGCCAGCCAGAGGTGCAGCATGGAAGGCCCCTGCCAGACAAAGAGGCTCGACCCCATAACTGGCGTTCCGCTGTTCCAGCGTTTTCAAAGTTGAGGGATCAACAAGGGTCGGAGACCGCCAGGAACGTGATGCAGGAATTCGAGGAAGGGGGTATTTTATCTCCTAAAGCAAAAACGCCTCGCATTTGGCAGCTGACTCGCAGTTTCTGCATTAGGGAAATGGCCTTGGCAGGAGTGAGGGGACAAAGAGGAACTACTACAGTGTTGGGGGCGATGTGAACAGTCCCTTTCAACTCACCTGTAACACGCACGGATCTATTTTCTTGAAAGTCCACCCCCACGCCACCGACCTGGTCACTGCCGAGACTGTGCATGCTGGGACATGCAGTTCCGAGGATTGAATTTGGAGCTGCACAGGTGAGCCTACAGCTTTAGGGGGAGGAGCATGTGTGCAGTTCAGTATTTCACGCAGGAGGAGTTTGATTCGAAAAGGACACAGAACTGGGCGCTGAAGAAGGTCTAACGACCGAAATGCATTCGCCGCTGCTGGCATTCTCCTCAATAAAGTCAGCTGTTCCATCAGAACTCCCCTCCGGCCTCTGTCTTCTTTTTGTGGAAGGAAGAATTTTCGTCACGTTTTCTGCGCCAGCCAGAGGTGCAGCATGGAAGGCCCCTGCCAGACAAAGAGACTCGACCCCATAACTGGCGTTCCGCTGTTCCAGCGTTTTCAAAGTTGAGGGATCAACAAGGGTCGGAGACCGCCAGGAACGTGATGCAGGAATTCGAGGAAGGGGGTATATTATCTCCTAAAGCAAAAACGCCTCGCATTTGGCAGCTGACTCGCAGTTTCTGCATTAGGGAAATGGCCTTTGCAGGAGTGAGGGGACAAAGAGGAACGACTACAGTGTTGGGGGCGATGTGAACAGTCCCTTTCAACTCACCTGTAACACGCACGGATCTATTTTCTTGAAAGTCCACCCCCACGCCACCGACCTGGTCACTGCCGAGACTGTGCATGCTGGGACATGCAGTTCCGAGGATTGAATTTGGAGCTGCACAGGTGAGCCTACAGCTTTAGGGGGAGGAGCATGTGTGCAGTTCAGTATTTCACGCAGGAGGAGTTTGATTCGAAAAGGACACAGAACTGGGCGCTGAAGAAGGTCTAACGACCGAAATGCATTCGCCGCTGCTGGCATTCTCCTCAATAAAGTCAGCTGTTCCATCAGAACTCCCCTCCGGCCTCTGTCTTCTTTTTGTGGAAGGAAGAATTTTCGTCACGTTTTCTGCGCCAGCCAGAGGTGCCGCATGGAAAGCCCCTGCCAGACAAAGAGACTCGACCCCATAACTGGCGTTCCGCTGTTCCAGCGTTTTCAAAGTTGAGGGATCAACAAGGGTCGGAGACCGCCAGGAACGTGATGCAGGAATTCGAGGAAGTGGGTATTTTATCTCCTAAAGCAAAAACGCCTCGCATTTGGCAGCTGACTCGCAGTTTCTGCATTAGGGAAATGGCCTTGGCAGGAGTGAGGGGACAAAGAGGAACGACTACAGTGTTGGGGGCGATGTGAACAGTCCCTTTCAACTCACCTGTAACACGCACGGATCTATTTTCTTGAAAGTCCACCCCCACGCCACCGACCTGGTCACTGCCGAGACTGTGCATGCTGGGATATGCAGTTCCGAGGATTGAATTTGGAGCTGCACAGGTGAGCCTACAGCTTTAGGGGGAGGAGCATGTGTGCAGTTCAGTATTTCACGCAGGAGGAGTTTGATTCGAAAAGGACACAGAACTGGGCGCTGAAGAAGGTCTAACGACCGAAATGCATTCGCCGCTGCTGGCATTCTCCTCAATAAAGTCAGCTGTTCCATCAGAACTCCCCTCCGGCCTCTGTCTTCTTTTTGTGGAAGGAAGAATTTTCGTCACGTTTTCTGGGCCAGCCAGAGCTGCAGCATGGAAGGCCCCTGCCAGACAAAGAGAATCGACCCCATAACTGGCGTTCCGCTGTTCCAGCGTTTTCAAAGTTGAGGGATCAACAAGGGTCGGAGACCGCCAGGAACGTGATGCAGGAATTCGAGGAAGGGGGTATTTTATCTCCTAAAGCAAAAACGCCTCGCATTTGGCAGCTGACTCGCAGTTTCTGCATTAGGGAAATGGCCTTGGCAGGAGTGAGGGGACAAAGAGGAACGACTACAGTGTTGGGGGCGATGTGAACAGTCCCTTTCAACTCACCTGTAACACGCACAGATCTATTTTCTTGAAAGTCCACCCCCACGCCACCGACCTGGTCACTGCCGAGACTGTGCATGCTGGGACATGCAGTTCCGAGGATTGAATTTGGAGCTGCACAGGTGAGCCTACAGCTTTAGGGGGAGGAGCATGTGTGCAGTTCAGTATTTCACGCAGGAGGAGTTTGATTCGAAAAGGACACAGAACTGGGCGCTGAAGAAGGTCTAACGACCGAAATGCATTCGCCGCTGCTGGCATTCTCCTCAATAAAGTCAGCTGTTCCATCAGAACTCCCCTCCGGCCTCTGTCTTCTTTTTGTGGAAGGAAGAATTTTCGTCACGTTTTCTGCGCCAGCCAGAGGTGCAGCATGGAAGGCCCCTGCCAGACAAAGAGACTCGACCCCATAACTGGCGTTCCGCTGTTCCAGCGTTTTCAAAGTTGAGGGATCAACAAGGGTCGGAGACCGCCAGGAACGTGATGCAGGAATTCGAGGAAGGGGGTATTTTATCTCCTAAAGCAAAAACGCCTCGCATTTGGTAGCTGACTCGCAGTTTCTGCATTAGGGAAATGGCCTTGGCAGGAGTGAGGGGACAAAGAGGAACGACTACAGTGTTGGGGGCGATGTGAACAGTCCCTTTCAACTCACCTGTAACACGCACAGATCTATTTTCTTGAAAGTCCACCCCCACGCCACCGACCTGGTCACTGCCGAGACTGTGCATGCTGGGACATGCAGTTCCGAGGATTGAATTTGGAGCTGCACAGGTGAGCCTACAGCTTTAGGGGGAGGAGCATGTGTGCAGTTCAGTATTTCACGCAGGAGGAGTTTGATTCGAAAAGGACACAGAACTGGGCGCTGAAGAAGGTCTAACGACCGAAATGCATTCGCCGCTGCTGGCATTCTCCTCAATAAAGTCAGCTGTTCCATCAGAACTCCCCTCCGGCCTCTGTCTTCTTTTTGTGGAAGGAAGAATTTTCGTCACGTTTTCTGCGCCAGCCAGAGGTGCAGCATGGAAGGCCCCTATCAGACAAAGAGACTCGACCCCATAACTGGCGTTCCGCTGTTACAGCATTTTCAAAGTTGAGGGATCAACAAGGGTCGGAGACCGCCAGGAACGTGATGCAGGAATTCGAGGAAGGGGGTATATTATCTCCTAAAGCAAAAACGCTTCGCATTTGGCAGCTGACTCGCAGTTTCTGCATTAGGGAAATGGCCTTGGCAGGAGTGAGGGGACAAAGAGGAACGACTACAGTGTTGGGGGCGATGTGAACAGTCCCTTTCAACTCACCTGTAACACGCACGGATCTATTTTCTTGAAAGTCCACCCCCACGCCACCGACCTGGTCACTGCCGAGACTGTGCATGCTGGGACATGCAGTTCCGAGGATTGAATTTGGAGCTGCACAGGTGAGCCTACAGCTTTAGGGGGAGGAGCATGTGTGCAGTTCAGTATTTCACGCAGGAGGAGTTTGATTCGAAAAGGACACAGAACTGGGCGCTGAAGAAGGTCTAACGACCGAAATGCATTCGCCGCTGCTGGCATTCTCCTCAATAAAGTCAGCTGTTCCATCAGAACTCCCCTCCGGCCTCTGTCTTCTTTTTGTGGAAGGAAGAATTTTCGTCACGTTTTCTGCGCCAGCCAGAGGTGCAGCATGGAAGGCCCCTGCCAGACAAAGAGACTCGACCCCATAACTGGCGTTCCGCTGTTCCAGCGTTTTCAAAGTTGAGGGATCAACAAGGGTCGGAGACCGCCAGGAACGTGATGCAGGAATTCGAGGAAGGGGGTATTTTATCTCCTAAAGCAAAAACGCCTCGCATTTGGCAGCTGACTCGCAGTTTCTGCATTAGGGAAATGGCCTTGGCAGGAGTGAGGGGACAAAGAGGAACGACTTCAGTGTTGGGGGCGATGTGAACAGTCCCTTTCAACTCACCTGTAACACGCACGGATCTATTTTCTTGAAAGTCCACCCCCACGCCACCGACCTGGTCACTGCCGAGACTGTGCATGCTGGGACATGCAGTTCCGAGGATTGAATTTGGAGCTGCACAGGTGAGCCTACAGCTTTAGGGGGAGGAGCATGTGTGCAGTTCAGTATTTCACGCAGGAGGAGTTTGATTCGAAAAGGACACAGAACTGGGCGCTGAAGAAGGTCTAACGACCGAAATGCATTCGCCGCTGCTGGCATTCTCCTCAATAAAGTCAGCTGTTCCATCAGAACTCCCCTCCGGCCTCTGTCTTCTTTTTGTGGAAGGAAGAATTTTCGTCACGTTTTCTGCGCCAGCCAGAGGTGCAGCATGGAAGGCCCCTGCCAGACAAAGAGACTCGACCCCATAACTGGCGTTCCGCTGTTCCAGCGTTTTCAAAGTTGAGGGATCAACAAGGGTCGGAGACCGCCAGGAACGTGATGCAGGAATTCGAGGAAGGGGGTATTTTATCTCCTAAAGCAAAAACGCCTCGCATTTAGCAGCTGACTCGCAGTTTCTGCATTAGGGAAATGGCCTTGGCAGGAGTGAGGGGACAAAGAGGAACGGCTACAGTGTTGGGGCCGATGTGAACAGTCCCTTTCAACTCACCTGTAACACGCACGGATCTATTTTCTTGAAAGTCCACCCCCACGCCACCGACCTGGTCACTGCCGAGACTGTGCATGCTGGGACATGCAGTTCTGAGGATTGAATTTGGAGCTGCACAGGTGAGCCTACAGCTTTAGGGGAAGGAGCATGTGTGCAGTTCAGTATTTCACGCAGGAGGAGTTTGATTCGAAAAGGACACAGAACTGGGCGCTGAAGAAGGTCTAACGACCGAAATGCATTCGCCGCTGCTGGCATTCTCCTCAATAAAGTCAGCTGTTCCATCAGAACTCCCCTCCGGCCTCTGTCTTCTTTTTGTGGAAGGAAGAATTTTCGTCACGTTTTCTGCGTCAGCCAGAGGTGCCGCATGGAAGGCCCCTGCCAGACAAAGAGACTCGACCCCATAACTGGCGTTCCGCTGTTCCAGCGTTTTCAAAGTTGAGGGATCAACAAGGGTCGGAGACCGCCAGGAACGTGATGCAGGAATTCGAGGAAGGGGGTATTTTATCTCCTAAAGCAAAAACGCCTCGCATTTGGCAGCTGACTCGCAGTTTCTGCATTAGGGAAATGGCCTTGGCAGGAGTGAGGAGACAAAGAGGAACGACTACAGTGTTGGGGGCGATGTGAACAGTCCCTTTCAACTCACCTGTAACACGCACGGATCTATTTTCTTGAAAGTCCACCCCCACGCCACCGACCTGGTCACTGCCGAGACTGTGCATGCTGGGACATGCAGTTCCGAGGATTGAATTTGGAGCTGCACAGGTGAGCCTACAGCTTTAGGGGGAGGAGCATGTGTGCAGTTCAGTATTTCACGCAGGAGGAGTTTGATTCGAAAAAGACACAGAACTGGGCGCTGAAGAAGGTCTAACGACCGAAATGCATTCGCCGCTGCTGGCATTCTCCTCAATAAAGTCAGCTGTTCCATCAGAACTCCCCTCCGGCCTCTGTCTTCTTTTTGTGGAAGGAAGAATTTTCGTCACGTTTTCTGCGCCAGCCAGAGGTGCAGCATGGAAGGCCCCTGCCAGACAAAGAGACTCGACTCCATAACTGGCGTTCCGCTGTTCCAGCGTTTTCAAAGTTGAGGGATCAACAAGGGTCGGAGACCGCCAGGAACGTGATGCAGGAATTCGAGGAAGGGGGTATTTTATCTCCTAAAGCAAAAACGCCTCGCATTTGGCAGCTGACTCGCAGTTTCTGCATTAGGGAAATGGCCTTGGCAGGAGTGAGGGGACAAAGAGGAACGACTACAGTGTTGGGGGCGATGTGAACAGTCCCTTTCAACTCACCTGTAACACGCACGGATCTATTTTCTTGAAAGTCCACCCCCACGCCACCGACCTGGTCACTGCCGAGACTGTGCATGCTGAGACATGCAGTTCCGAGGTTTGAATTTGGAGCTGCACAGGTGAGCCTACAGCTTTAGGGGGAGGAGCATGTGTGCAGTTCAGTATTTCACGCAGGAGGAGTTTGATTCGAAAAGGACACAGAACTGGGCGCTGAAGAAGGTCTAACGACCGAAATGCATTCGCCGCTGCTGGCATTCTCCTCAATAAAGTCAGCTGTACCATCAGAACTCCCCTCCGGCCTCTGTCTTCTTTTTGTGGAAGGAAGAATTTTCGTCACGTTTTCTGCGCCAGCCAGAGTTGCAGCATGGAAGGCCCCTGCCAGACAAAGAGGCTCGACCCCATAACTGGCGTTCCGCTGTTCCAGCGTTTTCAAAGTTGAGGGATCAACAAGGGTCGGAGACCGCCAGGAACGTGATGCAGGAATTCGAGGAAGGGGGTATTTTATCTCCTAAAGCAAAAACGCCTCGCATTTGGCAGCTGACTCGCAGTTTCTGCATTAGGGAAATGGCCTTGGCAGGAGTGAGGGGACAAAGAGGAACTACTACAGTGTTGGGGGCGATGTGAACAGTCCCTTTCAACTCACCTGTAACACGCACGGATCTATTTTCTTGAAAGTCCACCCCCACGCCACCGACCTGGTCACTGCCGAGACTGTGCATGCTGGGACATGCAGTTCCGAGGATTGAATTTGGAGCTGCACAGGTGAGCCTACAGCTTTAGGGGGAGGAGCATGTGTGCAGTTCAGTATTTCACGCAGGAGGAGTTTGATTCGAAAAGGACACAGAACTGGGCGCTGAAGAAGGTCTAACGACCGAAATGCATTCGCCGCTGCTGGCATTCTCCTCAATAAAGTCAGCTGTTCCATCAGAACTCCCCTCCGGCCTCTGTCTTCTTTTTGTGGAAGGAAGAATTTTCGTCACGTTTTCTGCGCCAGCCAGAGGTGCAGCATGGAAGGCCCCTGCCAGACAAAGAGACTCGACCCCATAACTGGCGTTCCGCTGTTCCAGCGTTTTCAAAGTTGAGGGATCAACAAGGGTCGGAGACCGCCAGGAACGTGATGCAGGAATTCGAGGAAGGGGGTATATTATCTCCTAAAGCAAAAACGCCTCGCATTTGGCAGCTGACTCGCAGTTTCTGCATTAGGGAAATGGCCTTTGCAGGAGTGAGGGGACAAAGAGGAACGACTACAGTGTTGGGGGCGATGTGAACAGTCCCTTTCAACTCACCTGTAACACGCACGGATCTATTTTCTTGAAAGTCCACCCCCACGCCACCGACCTGGTCACTGCCGAGACTGTGCATGCTGGGACATGCAGTTCCGAGGATTGAATTTGGAGCTGCACAGGTGAGCCTACAGCTTTAGGGGGAGGAGCATGTGTGCAGTTCAGTATTTCACGCAGGAGGAGTTTGATTCGAAAAGGACACAGAACTGGGCGCTGAAGAAGGTCTAACGACCGAAATGCATTCGCCGCTGCTGGCATTCTCCTCAATAAAGTCAGCTGTACCATCAGAACTCCCCTCCGGCCTCTGTCTTCTTTTTGTGGAAGGAAGAATTTTCGTCACGTTTTCTGCGCCAGCCAGAGGTGCAGCATGGAAGGCCCCTGCCAGACAAAGAGGCTCGACCCCATAACTGGCGTTCCGCTGTTCCAGCGTTTTCAAAGTTGAGGGATCAACAAGGGTCGGAGACCGCCAGGAACGTGATGCAGGAATTCGAGGAAGGGGGTATTTTATCTCCTAAAGCAAAAACGCCTCGCATTTGGCAGCTGACTCGCAGTTTCTGCATTAGGGAAATGGCCTTGGCAGGAGTGAGGGGACAAAGAGGAACTACTACAGTGTTGGGGGCGATGTGAACAGTCCCTTTCAACTCACCTGTAACACGCACGGATCTATTTTCTTGAAAGTCCACCCCCACGCCACCGACCTGGTCACTGCCGAGACTGTGCATGCTGGGACATGCAGTTCCGAGGATTGAATTTGGAGCTGCACAGGTGAGCCTACAGCTTTAGGGGGAGGAGCATGTGTGCAGTTCAGTATTTCACGCAGGAGGAGTTTGATTCGAAAAGGACACAGAACTGGGCGCTGAAGAAGGTCTAACGACCGAAATGCATTCGCCGCTGCTGGCATTCTCCTCAATAAAGTCAGCTGTTCCATCAGAACTCCCCTCCGGCCTCTGTCTTCTTTTTGTGGAAGGAAGAATTTTCGTCACGTTTTCTGCGCCAGCCAGAGGTGCAGCATGGAAGGCCCCTGCCAGACAAAGAGACTCGACCCCATAACTGGCGTTCCGCTGTTCCAGCGTTTTCAAAGTTGAGGGATCAACAAGGGTCGGAGACCGCCAGGAACGTGATGCAGGAATTCGAGGAAGGGGGTATTTTATCTCCTAAAGCAAAAACGCCTCGCATTTGGCAGCTGACTCGCAGTTTCTGCATTAGGGAAATGGCCTTGGCAGGAGTGAGGGGACAAAGAGGAACGACTTCAGTGTTGGGGGCGATGTGAACAGTCCCTTTCAACTCACCTGTAACACGCACGGATCTATTTTCTTGAAAGTCCACCCCCACGCCACCGACCTGGTCACTGCCGAGACTGTGCATGCTGGGACATGCAGTTCCGAGGATTGAATTTGGAGCTGCACAGGTGAGCCTACAGCTTTAGGGGGAGGAGCATGTGTGCAGTTCAGTATTTCACGCAGGAGGAGTTTGATTCGAAAAGGACACAGAACTGGGCGCTGAAGAAGGTCTAACGACCGAAATGCATTCGCCGCTGCTGGCATTCTCCTCAATAAAGTCAGCTGTTCCATCAGAACTCCCCTCCGGCCTCTGTCTTCTTTTTGTGGAAGGAAGAATTTTCGTCACGTTTTCTGCGCCAGCCAGAGGTGCAGCATGGAAGGCCCCTGCCAGACAAAGAGACTCGACCCCATAACTGGCGTTCCGCTGTTCCAGCGTTTTCAAAGTTGAGGGATCAACAAGGGTCGGAGACCGCCAGGAACGTGATGCAGGAATTCGAGGAAGGGGGTATTTTATCTCCTAAAGCAAAAACGCCTCGCATTTAGCAGCTGACTCGCAGTTTCTGCATTCGGGAAATGGCCTTGGCAGGAGTGAGGGGACAAAGAGGAACGGCTACAGTGTTGGGGCCGATGTGAACAGTCCCTTTCAACTCACCTGTAACACGCACGGATCTATTTTCTTGAAAGTCCACCCCCACGCCACCGACCTGGTCACTGCCGAGACTGTGCATGCTGGGACATGCAGTTCTGAGGATTGAATTTGGAGCTGCACAGGTGAGCCTACAGCTTTAGGGGAAGGAGCATGTGTGCAGTTCAGTATTTCACGCAGGAGGAGTTTGATTCGAAAAGGACACAGAACTGGGCGCTGAAGAAGGTCTAACGACCGAAATGCATTCGCCGCTGCTGGCATTCTCCTCAATAAAGTCAGCTGTTCCATCAGAACTCCCCTCCGGCCTCTGTCTTCTTTTTGTGGAAGGAAGAATTTTCATCACGTTTTCTGCGCCAGCCAGAGGTGCAGCATGGAAGGCCCCTGCCAGACAAAGAGACTCGACCCCATAACTGGCGTTCCGCTGTTCCAGCGTTTTCAAAGTTGAGGGATCAACAAGGGTCGGAGACCGCCAGGAACGTGATGCAGGAATTCGAGGAAGGGGGTATTTTATCTCCTAAAGCAAAAACGCCTCGCATTTGGCAGCTGACTCGCAGTTTCTGCATTAGGGAAATGGCCTTGGCAGGAGTGAGGGGACAAAGAGGAACGACTACAGTGTTGGGGGCGATGTGAACAGTCCCTTTCAACTCACCTGTAACACGCGCGGATCTATTTTCTTGAAAGTCCACCCCCACGCCACCGACCTGGTCACTGCCGAGACTGTGCATGCTGAGACATGCAGTTCCGAGGATTGAATTTGGAGCTGCACAGGTGAGCCTACAGCTTTAGGGGGAGGAGCATGTGTGCAGTTCAGTATTTCACGCAGGAGGAGTTTGATTCGAAAAGGACACAGAACTGGGCGCTGAAGAAGGTCTAACGACCGAAATGCATTCGCCGCTGCTGGCATTCTCCTCAATAAAGTCAGCTGTACCATCAGAACTCCCCTCCGGCCTCTGTCTTCTTTTTGTGGAAGGAAGAATTTTCGTCACGTTTTCTGCGCCAGCCAGAGGTGCAGCATGGAAGGCCCCTGCCAGACAAAGAGGCTCGACCCCATAACTGGCGTTCCGCTGTTCCAGCGTTTTCAAAGTTGAGGGATCAACAAGGGCCGGAGACCGCCAGGAACGTGATGCAGGAATTCGAGGAAGGGGGTATTTTATCTCCTAAAGCAAAAACGCCTCGCATTTGGCAGCTGACTCGCAGTTTCTGCATTAGGGAAATGGCCTTGGCAGGAGTGAGGGGACAAAGAGGAACTACTACAGTGTTGGGGGCGATGTGAACAGTCCCTTTCAACTCACCTGTAACACGCACGGATCTATTTTCTTGAAAGTCCACCCCCACGCCACCGACCTGGTCACTGCCGAGACTGTGCATGCTGGGACATGCAGTTCCGAGGATTGAATTTGGAGCTGCACAGGTGAGCCTACAGCTTTAGGGGGAGGAGCATGTGTGCAGTTCAGTATTTCACGCAGGAGGAGTTTGATTCGAAAAGGACACAGAACTGGGCGCTGAAGAAGGTCTAACGACCGAAATGCATTCGCCGCTGCTGGCATTCTCCTCAATAAAGTCAGCTGTTCCATCAGAACTCCCCTCCGGCCTCTGTCTTCTTTTTGTGGAAGGAAGAATTTTCGTCACGTTTTCTGCGCCAGCCAGAGGTGCAGCATGGAAGGCCCCTGCCAGACAAAGAGACTCGACCCCATAACTGGCGTTCCGCTGTTCCAGCGTTTTCAAAGTTGAGGGATCAACAAGGGTCGGAGACCGCCAGGAACGTGATGCAGGAATTCGAGGAAGGGGGTATATTATCTCCTAAAGCAAAAACGCCTCGCATTTGGCAGCTGACTCGCAGTTTCTGCATTAGGGAAATGGCCTTTGCAGGAGTGAGGGGACAAAGAGGAACGACTACAGTGTTGGGGGCGATGTGAACAGTCCCTTTCAACTCACCTGTAACACGCACGGATCTATTTTCTTGAAAGTCCACCCCCACGCCACCGACCTGGTCACTGCCGAGACTGTGCATGCTGGGACATGCAGTTCCGAGGATTGAATTTGGAGCTGCACAGGTGAGCCTACAGCTTTAGGGGGAGGAGCATGTGTGCAGTTCAGTATTTCACGCAGGAGGAGTTTGATTCGAAAAGGACACAGAACTGGGCGCTGAAGAAGGTCTAACGACCGAAATGCATTCGCCGCTGCTGGCATTCTCCTCAATAAAGTCAGCTGTACCATCAGAACTCCCCTCCGGCCTCTGTCTTCTTTTTGTGGAAGGAAGAATTTTCGTCACGTTTTCTGCGCCAGCCAGAGGTGCAGCATGGAAGGCCCCTGCCAGACAAAGAGGCTCGACCCCATAACTGGCGTTCCGCTGTTCCAGCGTTTTCAAAGTTGAGGGATCAACAAGGGTCGGAGACCGCCAGGAACGTGATGCAGGAATTCGAGGAAGGGGGTATTTTATCTCCTAAAGCAAAAACGCCTCGCATTTGGCAGCTGACTCGCAGTTTCTGCATTAGGGAAATGGCCTTGGCAGGAGTGAGGGGACAAAGAGGAACTACTACAGTGTTGGGGGCGATGTGAACAGTCCCTTTCAACTCACCTGTAACACGCACGGATCTATTTTCTTGAAAGTCCACCCCCACGCCACCGACCTGGTCACTGCCGAGACTGTGCATGCTGGGACATGCAGTTCCGAGGATTGAATTTGGAGCTGCACAGGTGAGCCTACAGCTTTAGGGGGAGGAGCATGTGTGCAGTTCAGTATTTCACGCAGGAGGAGTTTGATTCGAAAAGGACACAGAACTGGGCGCTGAAGAAGGTCTAACGACCGAAATGCATTCGCCGCTGCTGGCATTCTCCTCAATAAAGTCAGCTGTTCCATCAGAACTCCCCTCCGGCCTCTGTCTTCTTTTTGTGGAAGGAAGAATTTTCGTCACGTTTTCTGCGCCAGCCAGAGGTGCAGCATGGAAGGCCCCTGCCAGACAAAGAGACTCGACCCCATAACTGGCGTTCCGCTGTTCCAGCGTTTTCAAAGTTGAGGGATCAACAAGGGTCGGAGACCGCCAGGAACGTGATGCAGGAATTCGAGGAAGGGGGTATTTTATCTCCTAAAGCAAAAACGCCTCGCATTTGGCAGCTGACTCGCAGTTTCTGCATTAGGGAAATGGCCTTGGCAGGAGTGAGGGGACAAAGAGGAACGACTACAGTGTTGGGGGCGATGTGAACAGTCCCTTTCAACTCACCTGTAACACGCACGGATCTATTTTCTTGAAAGTCCACCCCCACGCCACCGACCTGGTCACTGCCGAGACTGTGCATGCTGGGACATGCAGTTCCGAGGATTGAATTTGGAGCTGCACAGGTGAGCCTACAGCTTTAGGGGGAGGAGCATGTGTGCAGTTCAGTATTTCACGCAGGAGGAGTTTGATTCGAAAAGGACACAGAACTGGGCGCTGAAGAAGGTCTAACGACCGAAATGCATTCGCCGCTGCTGGCATTCTCCTCAATAAAGTCAGCTGTTCCATCAGAACTCCCCTCCGGCCTCTGTCTTCTTTTTGTGGAAGGAAGAATTTTCGTCACGTTTTCTGCACCAGCCAGAGGTGCAGCATGGAAGGCCCCTGCCAGACAAAGAGACTCGACCCCATAGCTGGCGTTCCGCTGTTCCAGCGTTTTCAAAGTTGAGGGATCAACAAGGGTCGGAGACCGCCAGGAACGTGATGCAGGAATTCGAGGAAGGGGGTATTTTATCTCCTAAAGCAAAAACGCCTCGCATTTGGCAGCTGACTCGCAGTTTCTGCATTAGGGAAATGGCCTTGGCAGGAGTGAGGGGACAAAGAGGAACGGCTACAGTGTTGGGGCCGATGTGAACAGTCCCTTTCAACTCACCTGTAACACGCACGGATCTATTTTCTTGAAAGTCCACCCCCACGCCACCGACCTGGTCACTGCCGAGACTGTGCATGCTGGGACATGCAGTTCTGAGGATTGAATTTGGAGCTGCACAGGTGAGCCTACAGCTTTAGGGGGAGGAGCATGTGTGCAGTTCAGTATTTCACGCAGGAGGAGTTTGATTCGAAAAGGACACAGAACTGGGCGCTGAAGAAGGTCTAACGACCGAAATGCATTCGCCGCTGCTGGCATTCTCCTCAATAAAGTCAGCTGTTCCATCAGAACTCCCCTCCGGCCTCTGTCTTCTTTTTGTGGAAGGAAGAATTTTCGTCACGTTTTCTGCGCCAGCCAGAGGTGCAGCATGGAAGGCCCCTGCCAGACAAAGAGACTCGACCCCATAACTGGCGTTCCGCTGTTCCAGCGTTTTCAAAGTTGAGGGATCAACAAGGGTCGGAGACCGCCAGGAACGTGATGCAGGAATTCGAGGAAGGGGGTATTTTATCTCCTAAAGCAAAAACGCCTCGCATTTGGCAGCTGACTCGCAGTTTCTGCATTAGGGAAATGGCCTTGGCAGGAGTGAGGGGACACAGAGGAACGACTACAGTGTTGGGGGCGATGTGAACAGTCCCTTTCAACTCACCTGTAACACGCACGGATCTATTTTCCTGAAAGTCCACCCCCACGCCACCGACCTGGTCACTGCCGAGACTGTGCATGCTGGGACATGCAGTTCCGAGGATTGAATTTGGAGCTGCACAGGTGAGCCTACAGCTTTAGGGGGAGGAGCATGTGTGCAGTTCAGTATTTCACGCAGGAGGAGTTTGATTCGAAAAGGACACAGAACTGGGCGCTGAAGAAGGTCTAACGACCGAAATGCATTCGCCGCTGCTGGCATTCTCCTCAATAAAGTCAGCTGTTCCATCAGAACTCCCCTCCGGCCTCTGTCTTCTTTTTGTGGAAGGAAGAATTTTCGTCACGTTTTCTGCGCCAGCCAGAGGTGCCGCATGGAAGGCCCCTGCCAGACAAAGAGACTCGACCCCATAACTGGCGTTCCGCTGTTCCAGCGTTTTCAAAGTTGAGGGATCAACAAGGGTCGGAGACCGCCAGGAACGTGATGCAGGAATTCGAGGAAGGGGGTATTTTATCTCCTAAAGCAAAAACGCCTCGCATTTGGCAGCTGACTCGCAGTTTCTGCATTAGGGAAATGGCCTTGGCAGGAGTGAGGGGACAAAGAGGAACGACTACAGTGTTGGGGGCGATGTGAACAGTCCCTTTCAACTCACCTGTAACACGCACGGATCTATTTTCTTGAAAGTCCACCCCCACGCCACCGACCTGGTCACTGCCGAGACTGTGCATGCTGGGACATGCAGTTCCGAGGATTGAATTTGGAGCTGCACAGGTGAGCCTACAGCTTTAGGGGGAGGAGCATGTGTGCAGTTCAGTATTTCACGCAGGAGGAGTTTGATTCAAAAAGGACACAGAACTGGGCGCTGAAGAAGGTCTAACGACCGAAATGCATTCGCCGCTGCTGGCATTCTCCTCAATAAAGTCAGCTGTTCCATCAGAACTCCCCTCCGGCCTCTGTCTTCTTTTTGTGGAAGGAAGAATTTTCGTCATATATATATATATATATATATATATATATATATATATATATATATATATATATTACCTACTGGCTATCGCCAGTAGGTATATATAGTTAGGATTAATTCCCTATGGGATTTCTGAAAATTCTATGTCTAATAACTTTGGCGTTTGTGGACGGAATCGGCTGAAATTTTCAGGAAAATGGCACATTTTGTTTCTGAGCAGCCCCTGAAAATTTGGTGGGGTTTCGTCAAGGGGGGGCTGAGAAAAAAAGGGGGTCCCAAAACGCGTTTTTTGCATTGAGTTTTCCATAGGGCGGTTGGACTCACTTTTAGCTCGAACGGCTGAATGGATTTGCACGAAACTTGGCAAAATTGTAGGGACTGTTAGCCCGATGTGCCTTTGCTAGGTCTCAATATATGTGCTTCAGTGGATTTTGAGAAATTAACGTTTAAATCAAGATATATATCTGTAACAGCGCTCCGGGCAGCGATCCGGTCCGCTTACTTTTCGCGTTTCGGAACTTTGCGTGCAGAAAGCTGATTGGCTCTCCGGTGTCTGTCAACATTCTAAACAGTCCGGAGCGGCCGCCATCTTGTCTCTCGGTAGGATCGAGAGAGAAGAAGAGGTGAAAAACGAAAGGGGAATTTAATGAAAGGGGGCAAGGTATCCCCCTCTTGACCCCCTAGGAATGTTGTTGGGGTTATTAAAGGGTCCCGTGGGGAAAAGAAAAAAAAATGATTTTTCACGGTAGAAGCGCTTCACGGGCCGCGAACGGGGCCGCAAACTGGTAGCGAAACGGGAATTCGCCATTTTGTGCTTCGTTTTAATTGTTTAGAGATAAAAATTATCGCCGCACATCGGCCACAATGCATGAGTATCGTTGAAAAGTCAGCGATATTCATGTATTATCCAGCAAATGCTCTTAGCCGTGTTATCCACCTTCCATTCGATAACATGGTTAAAAACTGCTCTGTGCGTGAGCTTTTTTTTTTTTTTTTTTTTTGTTTTTGCTGCGTGACGTTTGTTAACGTTCGATTCGATGGAAATCAGGAAGTGTTGACCACCATTTTGTCACTGCGAGTAAATATTTTGTTATAAATGAATCCTTATTGAAAAACATTGTCTGCGCCATCTTGCCTTTTTGTCCAATGCCACAATTTTGTCGTGCACGGCAGCCATTTTAGATGCCTTGACCAGGCCCACTCTCTGCACGCCGCCGATCCTCAGCATGGCTTCCCACCCTCGCAAGCATCTCCCCCACGCACTGGTCATCCCCGCTCTGTCTCTCATACATGGGCCATATACTTCCCCCCATCTGCGCTGCTCTTCTCTGAGAATCACACCCTGTGCCCTCCCGACACCTCTCTTTCACCCTATTCACTACCGCACCCTCTGACACTCCTCTTCCTCTGTGTCCGATTGTCCAGGCCGGACCTAGGCTATCACCTACCCCTGCGGATGTAGTTTATGGTCCCAGCTGTAGAGATTTCAGACATGCCAACCCTCCCGATTCAGGCGTGTGACTACTGATTTCAGTGCTAGTCTCCCGCCTCCCGATTTCTGCAAGCAAAAACTCGGGGGCATATTACCAACAACTAGCGATAATTTTTGTCTCTTATTTGTTTAGAGACAAAAATTATCGCCGCACATCGGCGATTTTTATCGCAGATAAACCTTGCTATTATCGCAGAAAAGTCAGCGATATTCATGTATTATCGAGCAAATGCTCTTAGCCATGTTATCCACCTCCCATTGGATAACATGGCTAAGAACTGCTCAGGGCAGGTGTTAGATTTTGGAGATATTCGCGCTTAGCGCGAATATCTCCAAAAGTTGGTAATAGGAGATAGCGATGTTAGGGACTGTTTCCAGTCGCTAACATCTTGGCACGCCCGCTTTGCATGTCATTAGTGATAAGTATCACTGACATGCAAAGCGGGGCCCAAGATGGTCGCTATCTCCTTTTAGCTGTCACTAACTGGTGTTAGCGACAGCTTGGTAATAGGGAGATATTTTTATCTCCGCTTTCTTGGCTTTTAAAGCCAAAAAAGCGGAGATAAACCCCCTTGATAATATGCCCCACGATTCTTCGGGGGTTTCAGCTGACAAGGCTTGGTATTGTGTTACGTGGTAATTTTTCCAGGAAACGTCAGAGGGTCGATGCAGGGGTTCTAGAAGAGGTGATAAACCATTTAAGCCTCATGAACAAGCGCATGGTCTTTTAAAGATTTGTGAAGTACTCGGGGCGGCGGTGTGTGTGTGCCCTCTTTCAGGAGCGGGCGGGGGGGCACTGCCAGCAACTTGCCAGGTCAGGTAGTGTTCAACACGTGCATCACCCTTTCTCTGCCTGCTATTGCGCTCCATGCTTTGGAAAGGTAAGAAAAAGAACGTGCATTTGAGTTTGAAATGTCCGATCCTGCAGCAGCACACTTCCAAAGCCCACACATGACAATAACCCGATTCAAGGCCCCATTCACCCGTTTTAAAAAAAATAGATAACACTCCAACAAAGTAAGATTATAAAACTTTATTAACTATTAACTATAACGAACGGAACAAAAACTAAAAACATTTAAACATTTTTCAACACAAAAAGCAACAATGGTTAGAAGCTGTCTTTTGTGCGAATAGTCCCAAGGCAGCACAACGTGCAGAGTTCTGGACGGCACCCAGGTGATGTCGCCTGGGTGCCGCACTGGTTTTGGGATCCTACAATGCAGCACAGAAAAACAGCGTGGGGCGTCCCGGGTGGTGCGGGGGGAGGCCTCGTCAGTAGCGGTCTGTTGTGCGAATAGTCCCAAGGCAGCAGAACGCGTTGAGATGTTGATGGGACTGTGTCCAGTGTCACATGGCTGACACAACATGTACGACAGGCACCCAGGTGATGTCCAGTAAACTGCCGCACTGGTTTTGGTATCCTACAATGCTGCTCCGAAAATTGGCGTGCGGCGGCCCGGGGGTGGGGGAGGCGGCGTGAACGGGCCTCCCCAGGTGGCGGCCATCTAGCTGAGTTGCGCTCGCTTTTGCGGCTACAGCGTCTCGCTCACCATGTTGTTGAGTTGCTTCCACTCTTGCAGTGCAGCGATAGGCGGCTGCCACATGGCTCTTAAAATGGCGGACGGCTCCTCGGTTTTGGGCCTGGTCCACTGAAATGGCCCTGGGACACCTTGGAACTCGGACGCTTGCCTGCTAGGGCTTGGGCTCCATTCTCGAAAAGCGTCCCCTCAGCCGTGAAGATTCTACAAAAGTTTTGGGGGCCCCCGACTCCCGCAGGCTTCCGGTGGGGAGCGGCTGCCATGATTGCTCGCGGAATGACCACGACGGAGCCACGAGATGGTGGTGCTCTCATGCTGACGCCAGTTTCAGTCTGAATGATCCAGAAACAAGGTGGGGCTTTCATCGTTTGGGAAAAAAAAATGTTCTAAACCAATGAAAAGTGTTATTTTTAGGTCATATGACCAAGCCTTCCATCTTTAGGAAACCAAAAGTAAAATGAACCAATGAAAAGTTTTATAAACAAGTCACATGACCTGTTATGCGGCATAGGGCTACAAAAAGCGTAGAAAATCCGTTGGCACGTGAGGCGGCGTCAGTAGCGGACCGATGTGCGAATAGGCCGAAGGCAGCACAACGGGCCGAGATCCGGATGGCACCGAGGTGGTGTCCAGCAAATTGCCGCACTGGTGTGGCCATCCTACAATGCTGCGCCGAAAGACGGCGTGTCCAGCTGAGTTGCGGTCACTGTTGCGGTACAGTGACTCGAACGCGCCGAGATCCGGATGGCACCGAGGTGGTGTCCAGCAAATTGCCGCACTGGTGTGGCCATCCTACAATGCTGCGCCGAAAGACGGCGTGTCCAGCTGAATTGCGGTCACTGTTGCGGTACAGTGACTCGAACGCGCCGAGATCCGGATGGCACCGAGGTGGTGTCCAGCAAATTGCCGCACTGGTGTGGCCATCCTACAATGCTGCGCCGAAAGACGGCGTGTCCAGCTGAGTTGCGGTCACTGTTGCGGTACAGTGAGTCGAACGCGCCGAGATCTGGATGGCCCCGATGTTGTGTCCAGCAAGTTGCCGCACTGGTGTGGCCATCCTACAATGCTGCGCCGAAAGTCGGCGTGGGGTGCCCCGTTGGCTTATGAGGTGATGTCAGTAGTGGACCGATGTGTGAATAGGTCGGAACCAGCACAAGGCGCCAAGATCCGAACGGCAAGTCCTGGATGTTGAGTGCCTCAGTTGAGAGTTCTGAGCAGTGCTTGTAAGACTATCTGAAGTTTATTATAAGAATCAGAGTAAGTTGAAGACTGTCTGAAGCTTATTTGCACCTTTTGCAGCTTCACTATTGCCCAAGGTGGTGTTCAGCGGAACTTTTTTCCTTTTCCTTTCTGCTTCTTTTCCTACAATCCGTTCCATCTGAAGACACGACCAGGTCCCTGAATGTGTGTAGGGGGACGCTATTGAGTGAATGAAAATGGCGGCTTGTCCAGCTGAATTGCGGTCACTTTTGCGGTACAGTGAGTCGAACGCGCCGAGATCCAGGACCGATGTGTGAATAGGTCGGAACCAGCACAAGGCGCCAAGATTCGAATGGCAAGTCCTGGATGTTGAGTGCCTCAGTTGAGATTTCTGAGCAGTGCTTGTAAGATTGTCTGAAGCTTATTTGCATCTGCTGCAGCTTCACTATTGCCCTTGTGTGGCCAAAGGTCGCACATGACATAGGCGGCCGGCTCCCGAGGTCCGGCGGAACTTTTTGCCTTTTCCTTTCTGCTTCTTTTCCTACAATCCGTTTCATCTGAAGACACGACCAGGTCCCTGAATGTGTGCAGGGGGACGCTATTGATTGAATGAAAATGGCGGCTTGACACAAAGCTGACTCAAGCGTTACTGTTGATGCTATACAGACAAAAATTGGTTTTCAGTTTGTACATTCTTCATGTTTTTTTTTTCCATCCAAGTCTGATTAAGAGTTTGTAGAAAAATGGCTTCAGATTTTCCACATACTACTCTTCAACATTCTTCCTAAATGTAACAATGTGAAACTCACTAGGAGAACGGCTGTTTCTGTTTCCTTTCAAAATGCTGCCAACAATATTTTCTGAATGGAAGACACCATCTTGTAGCATAAAGGGCCGAAAGGGGTTCTGGTCTGGCCGATGGTTGGTGGAGACATTTTGACTATATCTTGGACCTGCCCGGCCTCGCCCAAAATGGCGCCGGTATAAATGGGACTCGTAACTCCTTGCCCGCAAATGTATATCTAGAAAATGTTATTGTAAGTGGCCCTGTCCTATTTTAATTACAAAATGTATGTCCACCGATTCCGCAACTGTTAGACACCTTAGTTCTTGCAACCTAATGGCCCGCTCGTTACGTTCCTCTACAGTGTAAATGTCTCCTCATCATATACGATTTCAGTTTGCTCCGTGGCCGGCCCACGTGGTTATAGGCCCGTATTTGTATACTGACATTTTCACAATAAAGGTTTTTAAAACAAAACACGGTAGTAGTATTTACATTGGTAAAGTTTTTACTTTTAGTCACTGTTTTCGAATCAGTAAAAGGCAAGTGAAATAAAGCAGTCCAATTACATGACGGATAAAAGGTATAATATGTAGGAACGCAGTAAAGATAAATGGTCAAGGGCAGTTGTGTTTTTCATGTCTGCAACATAAAGTGATCGATAAGAATCTGATAATCAGGCGTATCGGCGACTAAGACAGCAGGCCGAATCTCTTTTACTCAACGGTTCCGTCATGGAAGGAAGAAACGCCCTTTTTCTCGAAAAAGGAATATATTTTACTTGCAAGACAGTTGTAAATTTTCCGGGAAAGTACATTAGCCTGGAATATTATAACATATGTTTGAAAAAAAAATATTCGAAAACAATAAAAAGCGTAATTTTTAGGTCATATGACCAAGCTTTTCATCATTAAATTAACAAAAGTAAAATGAACCAATGAAAAGTTTTATTAACAAGTCACATGACCTGTTATGCTTACGTTACGCGCTGCGCGCTGCGCCTCGGATCACTTCCGGGTGCGCTAACGCGGCGTGATATATAACGCATTACGCGACAACGTAGGTCAAGAATATAGTCAAAATGTCTCCACCAACCAGCGTTCAGAACACAACCCCTTTCAGCAGTCCAAAAAGTTCTGTTAAATGACAACAGAGGGGACAGGCAACAAGAACCATCAGTCAAAGAGGGGAGGGCAAGTTCTTCTCTTCCGGGTCATGTTGGGGCGCTACCGGAACTGATCGAATTGGTAGTCTACAGTGTTTCTGGATGTTTCAGACTAAAGCTGGCGTCAGCATGAGACCACTACCATCTCGTAGCTCCGTCGTGGCCATTCCACGAGCAATCATGGCAGCCGCTCCCCACCAGAAGCCTGCGGGAGTCGGAGGCCCCCAAGACTTTTGTAGAATCTTCACGGCTGAGGGGACGCTTTTCGAGAATGGGACCCAAGCCCTATCAGGGAAGCGTCCGAGTTCCAATGTGTCCCAGGGCCATTTTAGTGGACCAGGCCCAAAACCGAAGAGCCGGCCGCCATTTTGAGAGCCATGTGGCAGCCGCCTATCGCTGCACCGCAAGAGCGGGAGCAACTCAACTACATGGTGAGCGAGACGCTGTAGTCGCAAGAGCGGGCGGTAAACAGCTGAATGGCGGAAGAGGTACAGTGTAGCAAAAGCGGGCGGAATGGCAACTAAAACGGTAAAGGGGCGCCCCACTACAGCTTGTCTTCAGGTGAAACGGATTGTGGGACAAGGTCCAGAATTGAAGAGTCATCAAAAGGCAAAAAGCTCCGCCGGACCCCGGGAGCCGGCCGCCTATGTCGGGGGCGATCTCAGGCTACACCAGTGCTATAAGACTTGGGGAGGGTGTCGGAGCCAAGCGTCTTATCCGAGTCCATGGCCATCACACCGCCCCTCAGGGGCCTCCGTCAAGCTGTTTAGGAAGGTAACATATCACATTGTTTTCTAATGCAGTCAGGTCCACAAACGACACTCACTTACTTTGAGAATAGTGAAGCTGCAGTAGGTGGAAATAAGCTTCAGACAGTGTTACAAGCACTGCTCAGAACTCTTAACTATGGCACCCAACATCCAGAACTTATGCTATTTGAGAATGGCAGTGACATCGAAGCAACTCAGGGACCAAAACCATTAACGTACTTTCACGTATGAAAATCTTACTTGGGGAGGGGGCAGGAGCGAAGCGCCCCCTCCCAGTCAGCGCCACCACACCGTATGTTGAAAATTTGAAGCCATCGTTCTACAAAGTCAACCAAACTTGGATTGAAAAATCTAGAAAAATGTACAAACTGAAAACCAGTTTTGGTCTGCTTAGCATCAGTAGCAACGCTTGAGTCAGCTTTGTGTCAAGCCGCCATTTTGATTCAACAAAGCACAGGCATTGAAAAAGGCTCAAACTCAGAACTCTGAACTATGGCACCCAACATCCAGGAGCTTGCCATCCGGATCTTGGAGCCTTGTGCTGCTTTCGATCTATTCACACATCGGTCCACTACTGACATCATCTTATAAACCAACGTTATGTAAATAGTTTTTTAATAAAATGTTTTACCCTGTTTCTTTGCTGGTGTGTTGTCTATATTTTTAATATTTGCATAGGGTTTGTCATTATTTTGTGCGGGATGGGTGATGGAGCCGAGCTGTCTTGCAGCCCTCATGGTGTGGAGCTCAGTTCATCTCACTATTTTCGTATTTCTCATGAAGGGTTGTTCCTAATATTTCTATTTTAGCGAGGTCAAAAAGAGATCCAATTAGTGGCCTACTGATTTTGCTCGATTACTTTTATTTTTTTACACGATTTTTCACTATCTGCAAAGACTAAACAGAGTATTGCGACTTTGTGCTTGTTTGTAAATAGAGAATGATCCAAAGAGAACCAATTCTAAAACAGTAAATGCTTGGACAACAATCAATCAAATGGAGAGACAAGCAGGCACGACGGATTACAACGGGGGCAAAGGCTTGCGTTAACTACCTTTCACTATCTGCAAAGAGAGAGTACTACTAAGACAAAAGAGGGGAGGGGGGGTGCAGCGTTCAAAGCACATCAGCGTGCATAAATATGAAAATGTTTTTATCTATCACGTACTTGACATTTTAAAGCTTTTCATATTTGCTATTAAAAAACCAATGAAATTCACAGAAAAAACCATAGGTTATAGTGGATATATAGTTAGGAATTTGCATTTACAAAACCTTGAAAATTCAATGAAAAAACCATTGGTTTTAGGCCATATATAGTTAGGGATTTGCATTTACAAAACCTTATTTTACTCGCATAAAACCATTGAAATTCCATATATAGTTATAAGCGCTAACTATATATCGCGCACCCGCAATCCACTGCTGATGATGTCACATATTACATCATTCATGACATGGTTAGTGACATCACTGATGACATCACTGATGACATCTCAAATGACATCACTGATGACATCACTGAAAACATCTCATTTGACATGACTGATAACATCACTGATGATATCATTCATGTGATAATACGATGAACCTCTTCAGACTCTAATATAACCTTAGATACAATCAGTGTAAACAGACACTCACAGACTGTCACTCATCCATGGAGTTACTCACACACCTAGTCAGTCATGCAAAGAATCAATCACACCTCCATTTCCTCAACTATACAGTTATACAAACTTTACTTATTCAAACATATACTAACACATATTTACTCTATTATACAATCCCTGATACAAGTTCACAATGATCCATACAGCCACTCACACATTCACTGGCTCTTATGCACAGTTATTTATATATGTGAACTCTCACATGTACTGTGTTTTACATATGTACTTACTTTGACATGTAGCACTGAGATATCAATTCACTCACCAATGCACTCATGCACACAGTCAACCGCCCATACAGCTGTTTCCACATGCACTTTTGAAACCATACATCTAGTGAATCAACTGCTCACACATCTATGCACAGAGTCATACACCTCCCAGCCACCCACACACACACTCAGTATCCCATACAAATACTTGGGCAACCAATCAATAACCCATATAGTTACTCATATAGCTACTTATCAACACATGCAACAGTTTACAGAACAACAGACATAATGATGCACAAATTAAGACAGTTTAGTCACTAACCCATGCACTCAGTGAGACACATTTAATCACTCACTCATACAGTCAGTCATGCACCTACTAAATCCTTCATCCAGACACTTATATATCCACTCATTCTTCAATATGTAAGAGATATTTTAACTTTACAGAAACATACAGTCACTGGATGTTGTCATCAGTGATGTCATCAGTGATGTCATTTGAGATGTCATCAGTGATGTCATCAGTGATGTCACTAACCATGTCATGAATGATGTAATATGTGACATCATCAGCAGTGGATTGCGGGTGCGCGATATATAGTTAGCGCTTATAACTATATATGGAATTTCAATGGTTTTATGCGAGTAAAATAAGGTTTTGTAAATGCAAATCCCTAACTATATATGGCCTAAAACCAATGGTTTTTTCATTGAATTTTCAAGGTTTTGTAAATGCAAATTCCTAACTATATATCCACTATAACCTATGGTTTTTTCTGTGAATATATATATATATATATATATATGTCTTATCATTTGTACTTTACTCCAGGTGCAGTGTGTTTTAAAATTGCAATTTTAACGTTTTATGATGCATTTATAGTGCAGTTAATATTACGTTGGAGCAGAGTTGTAAGGCATTTATTACTTTCCCTTTTCATCTTTGAGGGATTTGTTTTGAGATGATTAGCAGTTTTATGGTTTATTGGTGATATGAACAGAATAATGATTAATTGAATTGATATATTGCACATAGACTCAGAAGTGAACAGCAAACACACTGTCAATGGCTGGTTTTGGCTACAGTATTGATGAAGTCTTCCCTTAAAAAACTGGTAAACAATACAAAAAGAAGCTTTCTGAAAAATTCCAGGCAATGAATGGACCAGGACAGGCTACAGGATCAAAGGTACTTAAGGTTGGAGGGTAAAACAACTGAGGATGGATGTATGACGTTACAACGCATACTTTTACAATGCATACCTTTACAACGCAACATCCATTACAACACATGCCATTACAACGAATTTATAAAAACTACCTTTACATTGCATTCCATTACAACGCATACTACCTTTACAACGCATACCATTACAATGCATACCATTACATTGCATGTATGGTAAGTATTGGATTGTGTAGGGGTAAAAATTACTATTCTAACTCCAGGGGGGTGTAACAGTAGGGTAAGTGTTGGATAGTGTAGGGGTAAAAATTACTATTCCAACTCCAGGGGGTGCAACAGTAGGGTAAGTGTTGGATAGTGTAAGCGTTGTGATGGTATGCGTTGTAATGGTATGCGTTGTAATGACTGTGTTGTAATGACATGCGTTGTAGTGGTATGCGTTGTAGTGTCATGTGTTGTAATGGTTGCGTTGTAATGACATGTGTTGTAATAGATGTTGCATTGTAAAAGTTTCGTTGTAATGGTAGTGCGTTGTAAAAGTTGCGTTGTAAAGGTTGTTTCCCCTGAGGATGCTTAAATAATGAACAACAAGTTGAAAAATATAGCAGCACACTGAAATCGTGGACTTCATCCATCTGTAGTTTCATGACAGGAATGACTGAAGCTCTTCAACCTCTTTCAATTTAAAATTACATTTTAACTTAAAAGAACAAAGTAAGGGGAGGGCTGGTGGAGAATATTCTAGATTCCTGTTGGAAAAAATTGAAAAAATCCAGAATAGAGAAATCCCAGGCAACCTTCCCAGGCATGTCACAGGTTCAAAGAACCTGAAGAGCGGAGGCTTCCAGAAGGAGCCATGAGTAGAACAATATTGTGGCACGCAAAAAGAAACCCAGAGCGGATTATGAAGATACAAGAATTGGAATAATTACTTTGTCCCCGGAAGTACATGTCTGACACCTTGGATTAGCATAATACAAGCAAATGAACAGTGACACCACACACAATAATACAGGACTCTGTGTCCCAGGATTCCTTTGGACACTCAGCCATAGGTGGCAGAGGCACTGAGCCCTTCTTTTCTGGCTTCAGCACTCTTAAGCTTATTTCATCTCAAGTGCAAAATATGCCATACATGAAGCTACAGAGCTCAGTTTCCCAGGATTCATTTGGACACTCAGCCACAGTTGTGATGGGAGGGGGGCACTGAGTACTTTTTTCCTGGCCTCAGTGCTCTTAAGTGCATTTCATCACCTGTGGCGTGGGGCACTATGCAAGACTCTACAGGACTCTGTGTCCCAGGATTTCTTTAGACACTCAGCCACAGGTTTGTGTGGGAGGCGGAGTCACTGAACCCTTATTTCCTTGCCACAGCACTCTTAAGCGTATTTCCTCTATTGTGGCGCAGGACTCACATGGAGTGAATCTGCACTCTGCCCAAGTGAGGACCGGGCCAAGAGTGGGCCTGTCTGCACATGTCAGAGTCTGGAGGAGGCTGGGCCACCCCTCTTATGTCCACGGAATGTGCTGGCGTATATCCCAAGATGGGTAAGTGGAAATCTCCCTGCCCCTCTGGTCCTGCTGCTTCTAAGAGACAGGAAAAAGGCCCTCTATAATTACATTTCTCACCTCAGCAGTTTGGGCTTCAAATGTGGAAATTGGATCTGTAGAAGAAGAACTGGTTCTCAGGATGATTTGCCCCTGACACCCAACATCACCCGATTTAAGGAAGAGAGTCAGGTGGAAGAGACATGTCTGATAACCAAGAGAATTGAAGAAGGCTCTCGCTAGAAGATATACCCTTACTCAGTTATCAGAGTGGCAGAGGTTCATCTTCACCCAGTTACGTTCCCCACTGATTTGGACCAACCAGCAAGGAAAAAAAGGATATGAGACTGAAAAAGGGATTAGTCACCCTGTGAACTTGCCTTAAGAGGCACAACAACTCTACATTGGGAAGTGTGCAACCAGTTAGTAATGACTTAATCACTGACATCAACCAGTTTCATAGGGTCTCAGGGACGTATATAGAAACCCTGATGATTAAACTAGATCAGAAAGTGGAAGTATTAATTAAAGGAGTTGTGGAAAGATTATATATTAAGCTATCCAAGATAGAGTCATTTATTGAATATTTGGACTTCCCGTCAGTTGAAAAAACAAGCCAAATGGTTAATGGGGCATGCATACCTTCACAACCATCTAGTGAAATTTTTGGAGAAGGCATTACTCCAACGGCAAACCCCGGCACCCAAAGAATCCTTTTTTCACCCGCAATTTAGAAATGTCTAGGAATATGGGATAGGGGAGTTCTTTGAATGTTGTATCTAGAGAGCCATAAGAGAGAGGTCCTGATTCTCTGAGTCTCTTCTCCCAGCAAGACCAATTCACAGAGAAATCCTCAGAAGGAAACAGGAATTCTCAAGCTCTCTCTACCCCACCCAGCTAGATTAACCCACTTTGAGATCCTAGAAAGTAAACAGGAATCCCCAAACGATCTCTCCCTTTAGTAAGCCCAATGCCATAAACAGTTTACAATTTCCACCAGATTCTATATCTTTAGCAGCCATCCTTAAGAGAGTTCTACCGCTGAGAGAGGGAATAAAGGAAACTACACTCCGACTTAAAAATAAAGTTGTCCATAAGTGTAACAGTCAAATGGGAGGAAAACATTACCTAGTCACACATATTAACATGGCACAGAATGGGCGGTCAGTAGAGAGAAAGAGTGGGCAGAAGATTGCGTTGTTATTAATGTTGCTCAACCAGATATTGCTTCTTATGCAACAGAATAACCCACTTTCTAGGATTAAGATATTACATTAGGCTACTTTTACCCACCCGCGGCTAAATCTGTTGTTGGGAAGGGTAAGGGGTATTTGTAAAAATGACCAAACAAGCAGGTCATATCCCTGCAGCTGTCAGATAGATTTGAGACCTTTCGATAACTTGATATTAATGATTGGCTAATCATTCCCGACAGAACTTTAGCACCTCTGCAAGATATGAAAGTTCCTTTGTTAACAACTCAAATATCTGCCGAAGGAGGGCATTCATACTTGCTCATTAAGCATTTGTCCTGGAATATAGCTGGTCTGGGGAATAATAAATGAGGTCCAGCATGTTGTAACTTTATTAAGGTTTATAATATCTTTAGATTGCAGGAATCATGGGACAAAACCAACTCCCTTTAAATGGATTGTTATATTTCCTTTTTTTCGTCCTGCTACCACCTCGGTGTGTAACAGAGCAAGTGGAGGATGGTAACTCCTACAACTTTAGACATCAATTGACACAAAAACTTCGTATTTTCTAGCTGTCTGCCTAATTTTTTTTAAAAAGCGCAAATATTTTATTGCTTAAAATTTACAACACAAATTACCAGGCATAGGCCACGGGGCGTTTACTGGCTTTAAAGACCATTTTGGATGCCTATGCTGATAAATATCACCAACCACATCTGTTAGTTTTAATGGGGGGTTTTAACATACATCCCTGTTTTAAGTCCTGTCATGTTAACACAATTGACAATATGTGCCAATATGAAAATCTTCAACATGTGGAGCATTCCAGGCCAGAGAATTTTCCTATCCCAATTTTGGCTAATCGTAATTTGACGTTTCCTAATTTGATTGTCAAGGGTATGGAAGATTTTGGAGTTACCCCCACATTTATGGGTAGAGGATCTGCAGCGACTATAGACTACCTTTTTATCTCTGCTTATCTAGCTAACTATATTGAAAACTTTGTACATATCGAGAACCCCCTTAGTCATCATAATTCTTTTTATCTCACCATAAAGTGGACAAAAGAGGAGGACGCTCTGAATAAGGTGGGCCCAGCGAACCTGTTTTAAAAATTAACTGCACAAGGCTGCAGACTGAAATGGCATATGTGGGTCATGAAGACTTTTTTTGATGCTTAGATAATGTCTGTGGTCATGAATTGATATTTGTTTAGAGGCTACATCTCACTTAGGGATAACTGTAAGTGGTTATAGCACGGTCTGAATTATGCTTATTATATTTAACTCGTTCAGTGGCCAAGCATAAGAAGGTCCATTATACATGGTTCGATCACAAATGTTCAGTGGCTCATTGAAACTTCTTGAAAGCTCTTAAGGAAATCCCAGAACCACATCTGAAGTTATTAGTTGTTGGAAAAAGTTATAGGTCTGCTATAATGCAATGGTAAAATGGAGTTAAAAACAAAGCCTGGGACCAACAATTACAGCATAGCATGTTATCATGAGGCACAATGTTTTGAGAAATTGTCAATTGTTCGTGTTTTGATGGAAATGGTAGAGGTGTAGTGGATTGTCATATTGCACCAAAAAGCGGACTAGAACACTTTGACAGGGGTTAATGGCATAGATTCCAACAATGAGTTAATTATTAACAAGGAGAGTCTTTTAGATAAGCCCAATATAGAATGTCAGGTATATGTATTAACTGAGGCAATTATATATTTATCTAATAATAAGGCTCCAGGCCCAGATGGGTACCTGCTGATTTATGTAAATCTGGTCCTTCATATTGGGGAAAAATGTTAAAAAACATTTTAAATGTGGCATACAAAGTGGGTTTTGCAGCATCATGGTCTAGATCTGTTATTGTACCTGTCTTTAAAAAAGGGCAGAGGGATGACCTGCTATGCTATATGTCCATAGGTCATCTTTTTTAGATTAACCACTTTGATGAAAGATAACAACATATTGTTTGACCTGCAATATGGCTTCAGAGCAGCCCGGTGTACCCTGGACCACTGTCTAAATCTACAAATGATAAGCAGCAAACATAAAGTTACAACGGGTGGATCACTCCATAAGACATTTATGGATCTTAAGTCGACTTTTGACCAGAAATTAACTATGGTGAATCCTTCTTAACATAGAAGTTGACAGAGATATAGTTAGTTAGTTTTATATATGAATTGCATGAAGATCTAACAGCTGTGGTAAGATACAATCTAAATGGGAGTTGTACCACACATTTTAATAATCAGAGGGGGGTGAGACCAGGGTGTATTTTAGCTCCAATTCTCTTTACAATGTATATCAATGACCTGGGTCCAACATTATGTGCAACATGCAAAGACATCCCATAGGTGGGAACTCATCTAATTCCGGCATTATTGTATTCCGACGATGCAGTGTTGATAGTGAGTACTGCCGTTTAAGGGTTTATGTAACCAATAAGGAAAAGTAACTGCTGCTAAATTATGAAAAGGGAAACAGACTTAACAACAACTGTAATAGGGGCTATATTAAACTCGGGAGCCTAATATAAGAATCTGTTTAGAAGAAAAACAGAGGAACAATAATACAGGCTCAGTTTGAGCATAAGAAATGCAAATGCAGATGCAAGCCATTCATATAGATATTGATAAAAGCATCAAAATACTGGCACCCTCAACATCATATTATGGGGCACTCAAAAGAGGAAAGAAGGAGTATCTCCCACATCCACCTCAGAAACTGATGCCATCAAGGAAAAGCAGGCCACAAGGCAAACACAGAATGGCAGGCTGTGCAACAAACAGAGACCCAGAAGATCTAAAAACAGCAAGAAAAGGCATTGTGCGTGACAGATATAGAGAGTGAGGCTTCCAACCAAGGCCAACAAGGAAACCTCAGACTAAGAATTTAGTCATGTTAGAGCTGAGAAATCACTTTTTCCTCACACTCTGCACCCCCTACCTCCAGTTTTTCAGATGTTTCAGATGGAATTACTACATCCAATAAAGAGCATCAATAGAACATATATCACCATGGGTAAATTCTCCCAGTCTACCAAATGCTGTAATGTACTCATAAAAAAGCAGAAGTCACAAATTGCTTTGACAATACATACCTCAAGGCAGTCAATTATTGGAGGTTTTGGTTGCATACAAATCTTCTCAGAATAAGAATGCTGGGATGGGTTTTGCAAGAAAAGGTATTACCTTAAGAAAATCTATTAAACTCAACCACTTAAAGTTTTGTTTTTTCTATCATGTTCAAAAGAATGCTCTGGCAATTGTTATGACTATGCAAGTCAGAAGGTATATTTTTTGTGCACAAGAAACTTTTTTGTCGGAAAACTAGAAAAATTGCATTACTCTTGTCATCAGTGTAGCCTTCTGTTTTTTGATTCACTTATTTCTGTACAACTCCCACCAGAACAAAATGGGTAAGGAATTAGTAGCAAGAAGAGTGATCAGTGATTCAGGCACAAGGGTATTGAAGAAGTGAGCTGGGCTATTTTTGAATTTAACACCTTTAATTAAACAAAACCAGAACTTTAAGTATTAGAAGGGTGAAAAGATTTGACTCTTTTACATCAGATGTCGGTCACTGTACTAAATAACAAAATAACACCCTGAAACAATAGTGAGTGCAGAATATACACTACCATCTTATTGTCAAGTTAAGTAGATATAGGTAAGTATAGGTTTATCATTCTCAAGTATATGCATATTCACTGAAATAAAACAAAGGTTATAGGGACGCTATAGATAAGCTCAGATTTCACATGCACAAAACTAGAGAAATTCAGCAGTTCTAACTAGCTGGGCTAACTATAACTTGCACCCCTGCAATGCAATGCTTAGGACCTCACAAATTACATCACTCATGACATGATCAATGACCTTACTGATGACATTTCAAGTGACATCACTGATGACATCATCAAGTGACTGTGAGTGTTTTAAAAAACGTTTACGAGTGTTGAATATAGATACCAAGGTGTATTGGTGAATCAGTGGGTGTGAAAATCCCTGACTGAATGATTCGGTGGGTGCGTGGGTAACTGTACAAGTGAATTATTAAGTGTCTCAGTTGATGTATGGGTGAGTGGCATGTTATCTGAATGTCTGTGCCTGTCTGGCAGTTGGTGTCTACGTGGTTGTATAGGTGTGTGAGTGGGTATAAGCGCTTCTATACGGGTAAGTGATTGGTTGTCCGAGTACATGTATGGGTGTCTCAATGTCTGTGTGGGTGGGTGAGAGGTGTGTAAATGCCTGTATGGATGAGTGAGTGGGTGAGTCAGTGGCTCTATGGGTTACTGAGAGTTTGTATAAGTGGTTGTGTGGGTTAGTGTGTGTATGGTTGTGTCAGTGAGTGAATGGATGTGCTACTGGTATATGGGTGAATAACTGCGTATGTGAAAGGCAGTATTGGTGAATGTTGGAGTGACTGTATGAGTGACTGAGTGATTTCGAGAGTGGCCATATGGGTGAGTGTGTGCTTGTGTCAGTGACTGTACAGTTGACTGAGTATGTGTTAGCATCAGTATGAATAAAGGAGTGGATGTGTGTATAAATGTATAGGTGAGTAAATGTCTGTGATTGACTCTATAGCTGAGTGAGTAGGTGTGTGAGTAGCTTTATGAGTGACTGTATGTGAGTGGCTGTATGGGTGTATATATCAGAGGCTATATTAGTGAGTGAATTTTTGTATGAGTGGTTGTATAGGCAACTGAGTGGATGTGTATTTGACTCTATACGCAAGTGAGTAGGTGTGTGAATAGCTCTATGAGTGACTGTGTGAATGGCTGTATGGGTGTATGAGTGGATATATCAGTGGCTGTATTAGTGAGTGAGTTGGTGTACAAGTTGCTGTATAGGTAACTGAGTGGAGTGTGTGTGTAGACCTATGAATCAGTGAGTGGGTGTGTAAGTACTAGTATTGGTGTGTCAATGGATTTGGAGAATGCTAGTGTAGAAGTTGGAGTGGCTACATGAAAGGTTATATGGGGTGTAAGTGGGTGTGTCACTAATTGTGTAGAGGATTTCATCTGTATTGTCATCAGTAATGTCACTGACCATGTCATGAGTGATGTAGAATGTGAGGTCCTAAGCAGTGTATTGCGGAGGCGCAAGGTATGGTTAGCTCAGCAAAATAACTGCTGATTTTCTCTTGTTTTGTGTAAGTGAAACCTGACCCTAACTATAACGTCCCTGTAACCTTTGTTGTTTTCCATGAATTTCTAAGGTTTTTTTTAATTTCTATTTCCTTACTACAACGGCCCTGTAACCTTTATTTTTTTCAGTGAATTTCTATGTTTTTTTAAATGCTAATTCCTAACTATAACGTCCCTGTAACCTTCCTTATGATTGAGCACTGTGATGGCAATGACCTAGGCCCAAAATACCTTGTTGCCTTCACCTGTAAAGCGCACTCCATCATTTCTTTAAATTCCATGCATGTCAAGCTTCAGATTATTGTTATAGATGCAGCCCATGCAATGATCTCTTAGGAATGCAGAAACTGTTTTATTAACATGTTTCCTGGCTTTGTCAATCTATGGACAGAATTGATTGGACCACTTTCATTTCTGTCATTGGCATATGTTAGAGTACACTAAGTCATTGCAAGGGAAAAGCCTCATCAAGTCAACAAAGGTATCCTTCATTGGTATTTCCAGTCCTACTCCAGTTAATCCTAGGTCATTGCCACCACTGTGCACAATCATGAGTAAGGTTACAGGGAAATTATAGTTAACAATTAGCATTTTAAAAACCTTAGGAATTCACAGAACAAAACAAGGGTCACAGGGCCATTATAGTTAGAAAATAGAATTTAAAAACCTTAGATAACATATGCAGTTACTTACCCATTGACACATCCATTCACTCCCGACACAGCCATACAAACAGTCACCTACCCATACAGCTACTTACACACACACACTCACTACCCAAAGAGCCACTGATGCACCCATGCACTCAACCATGCAGAAAGTTACACACCCCTTACCCAACCACATAGACATTGAGACACCCCTACTCGTACAGATGGTAACATACCAGAAGTAGAATTCCTATGTCTGGTGATTATAGGTAGCTCATTGGTGTTAGATCCTACATCCTTGGTTTGGTATTCCCTCAAACATTTTGCTTTTACTCCTCCTGTTTTGTTAATTTTCCAATTTTTTGCCTTTAAGACTAGGAAACAGCATATTTAATAAGTAGGACATGGGTGCTTAAGTTTTACATGCCCTGTCAGTGAAAAAAGTCGTTTTTCACTGATTTAAGGCTGTTCTCAACCATTGACCAATAAGGAATTATTACATTTAATAAGTGCTAACCTTGGATTGAGAGCAGATTCAGATATGCTACTTACACACAAACAAATTGTAATTAAAAATGCTCTTTAATGGTAAAGTCGGACTATGTTAGTGTTCTTAAAATTGTACTTTTAAGAAGTTGGAATTTCCTCGTCCCAACCAATTGTGCCTTCACCCAGTGTCCTGGGTCACATGACTGCAAATGGCTCTTCTGTTGGGGTTTCTGTATTACTTCCAGACAGTAAACAAAGAGGGGTTCGGTGTGGGCCATCCTGGAAAGACTGGGGAGGAGCAGTGCCTAGACCTATTTACGCTTCAAAGAGCTTTACCTCTTGTGCACAAAAAGGAACCTTACACCAGATCTGCCTTGCCTTTTTTCACCCAATACAATTTTGAAGCCTTGACAGGGAAGGAGAAGAACTTTCCAGAAGTGGGGATAGGACAGGTAGTCCTCCCACATAACATGCTGATGCCAGGTATAAATATTGGACCTCCAGAGCAATTCACTAGAACACTCCGGGACACGTGGAAGTTACCAAAGAAAGACTGCCCTGCAGACAGATAACTGTCCCACTGCTTGAGAGGCTGCCTTCCTGTCTGAGAAGAACGACTGGACCTGCTTGCCCTTTTCCCTGGCTCACAAGAGTTATTCCAAGGATCAGTGGTTGACCTCCTATGTGAACTACAGGGTCCCAACAAGCTTTAGAGGTCTTCCTGCAACTGCCAAGCTGACATGCTGCAGCGGGACCAGCAATTGTACCTGCCTGAGCCCTGCTGACCTCTGCTGGAGTGAGTCCTTGATCCCCAAGAGGTGCCTCCTCAGTTCCTGGACCCCTGGCAGGCATCAATGTATAACTCCTCCCAAAGAAAAGGTGAAAATTCTGATGTTTGGGCTTCTCACAATTACAAATGTGCCCATTCTTGCCAAGACTCTGCTGCCCACGATGACAGCCAATGCGAAGCTCTAACGAGACCTGCTCTTACGTCAACAGAAACCACCAGCAACCACCAGTAAAGCAGGATCCACACTTTGCGTTCTAGCAATGACAGCCACCGACAACCACCCGAGCAAAGCTACAGGAAAGACCGTCCACAAAGCTTGACTGGCACTAAGCGCTACAGTGATGACCATCTGTGGAGGCTGATTTGCCCTTCCTACTACAGGGGTGACTATCCATGATGCTAAGTCTCCTCTTCACCGCCTCCTCCAGTGCAAACTGAACTCTTCACATCGTACTTTGATGGTAACTCTTCAGGAATATTAGCCTGGTTTTATTACAATCAGCCTGACCTTGTAACTACCCCCAGTCTAGGGTAACCAGATAACCACTTGGGATGCTTTTAGACGCTATCTCCACTTAAAAGTTTAAAATTGAATATCTCTGGTTCAACTAGTTGGATTTTTATCATTCTGGTACCAATTGCCTCTAAATTAAGCATGACTGTATTTGTGCCAAGCTACCAAATAGTGGAACACAGGTTAACTTAGTGACTTTTCTGATTCACTGTGACAAGAATTGCAGTTTTTGCCTGAGTGGAGCTTCCACCTAGCCAATAAACAACCCAAATTCTTACAATTGGCATGCAAATATGTAGTAAATATATTTATATAACTTGCAGGCCAGACATTTTGTTGTTGCAAGAGGTGTATAAGCCTTATATTATTATAACTGTGGGTAATAATACATATTATTTGTGTAGGACAGAACAATTCAATGTCAATCACTTCTTCAGTCAGGAAGTAGGTAGAAGTGGGCCATTTTGAGGTGTTTACAAATCCAGCCTCTCACTGCCTCACTAACTGTTTCTCTGACTGATGTACTCAATTTGCTAGGGTAATAAATCTTACCTTTCATTAAAAAAAAGCTACTTACAAATATTCCATATTACCTAAGGCTCTCCAGACAAGGCAGAAGATAAGGGTGAAGACGATGTAAGGCCAGTTCCACTCGTGGTTGTCTTCAATTGTTGAGACCCCAAGAAAGATGAAAATAAGCGTCTCACTCACGCTACTCCACATTTTCATGAAGTATTTTATCGTAGTATGGGATTTCTGAGAAATATTAGCTTCCACGTATCGTTTCATGCTCATGGCACAGGCAATAATTCTGGGGAAAGAAAATCAAACATTAGCACTGTAAACTACTTTACCACTTTATCAAGCAATTTTAGTTTTAGTTTTGGAGTAAAATGTTATTTCAAGCACTAGTTATAATTCAGTCACTAATGTTAACAAACACTGACTAAAGCCATTAGCCTGGGATCACACAGCAGGGTATGTGCATACACAAACAGACCTATATTGATAAAGTTCATTAAACATACAGGCAGTTACACATATATTCTAACAAGCATAATAGCATATTTGCATACAGACCACCATAAGTGTACATAAGCATGCAGCAGGGGGCAGGCACTAAGCGATGTGCACCAAGAGAGCACAAATTGATACGCACTAGGAGAGCACTAATCATGCACCTCAGAGGTGCACAGGGTGTGAAGCTTCAGGGAAACACAAAATTAAAGACCTTCAGGGAAAGGGTAATCTTCCTCACAGAACCAGTGGTTGATATGCATGAAGTGTAGTACTGTGTGTTGTGCAAAAGGGTTGCTGTGTGTGATTTACAGTTACATTATGAGTGTAAAGGGAGGTGTGAATGCACTGCTGTGAGGGCCTCGCTCGTAACAATTATTCTTTTCGAGTCTCTTGCACAATGGGATCCCTTTACCCAAATTTTAGGGGTGGGCAAACAAGTGGCTATAAATAAAACCGGAGGGCCACCTATGGCAAGCGACCATGAAGATTGTACACATGTGAGATCGCCACTGGGTAGTACTAGTTAGTAGCACATTTCCACAGGGAATTGATTCTTTGGTTACTTCTCATCTCTTGGAATACCTACTGTCATTAAGGTCAACACTGTTTCCCCATTCGAGGGAAGGAAAAAAAAGAGTTTGTGCAAGGAACATTGGCTCCCACCACCACATAACCACATCAATCTGCCCAAAAACCATTGGCATTAAAAGGTCACAGGGCTATTTTGACCAAAACAATGCTAGTAACAAAGCTCACCATGTCACCAATCTCCAGCTTGCAATAACAGACTTTAAAGGACTCCAGCGACCCCCCTTAGAATCAAATGAAAGTCACTTGTGGACATCTTATCTAGCAGAAAACCTGAGGCTCACACTCGAGCGTACAAAGATGTAAAAGAACTGGAAAGCTCAAAGAAGAGGATGAATGTGTATGCTACCACGAGAAGGGCAAATGCAAACAGAACGTGCACTGGCAAAATCCAAATGCAAGGATGGTTTACCGTTTGGCCCTCAGCGGTACCTCATAACATATATGAAAGCGTCTATGTTCCTGTCATAGATAAATTGACACATGATGGTGAGAAATGCTGCATACTTCTGTGTGCTAGATGTGAGCTATTATTGTACAATGGGGACACAGACAACGAAGACGAGCATAAGGAAGACCCTCATGGATGACTGTTAGACATGGGATCCTTGACATGGTTTTCCCCTAACTTTTTGCCTTCGGACCTCATGATTTTTGCTAATCTCATTTTTGTTGGCATTACGACTGCGCACTTTACCCTTGCTAACCCTAGCTAATGTGCTCTCTCCTCAAACCATGTTGAATAGGCTTATACCCAATTGACATATCTAATTTATTGGTAAGTCCTAGTAAATTGACACTACCTGGGCCTGCAAATTAACTGCTACTAGTGGGCCTGCAGCACGGGTCTTAAGGTGGTTGAAGAATATTCCCTGGTTACTCCTGATCTCAGCCCAGAGAACAGTAATTCAGGCCCTGATTTTGTCCAAATTGGACTATTTTAACATTTTGTATCTTGGGGACTCCACGGCTCCAGTCAAATGTTTGCAGGTGGTACAGAACGCTGCTGCTAGTTTGCTTCCTTGTCTTCTGAATTTTTCTTCTAAATCCAATCTTCTCAGAGACTTTCAAAAGTTTCTGTTGAAAAAAGAATCCACTTTAAAGCATTGTGTTATGTGCACAAAGCTTTGACCAATGCAGACCCACAGTACTTAAGATCACTGGTTGGTATTTAATATTTGTAAAGCGCGACATATACCCGAGTGCAGCTTGGTGCTGGAGTCTACAAGAATTCTGCAGTAAAAGAACAAAAGTCAGAATCTAAAGAAGGAGTGAAAATAACCAAGTTTTGAGATGTTTCCTGAAAATCATCAGATTCATCTGGCTTCTGAGGTGCCAGGGAAGGTGGTTCCATAGCTGACAGGTGGAGTAGATGAAGTTTCAACCACCCCCTAAGACTCCTTACGATTCTCGGGTACCATCGCTTTTCTAAAAGATGAAGATCTAAGATATCTCTTCGGGATATACCAAGAGAATTTTGTCTGTAAATATTCTGGACCTATATTATGGAGAGCTTTGTGCACTGTACACAGTGCTTTAATAGCTACTCTTTTGCACACTGCCATCCCAAACGCTTCCTCCAGTCAGACTACTGTAATCTTTGTACAGTTGCCAGAAACGGGAGAACTTGTCATGGAGGCTGTTCTTTATCCTACCCAGGTCCTAAGCTATGGAATGCACTTCCTGCTTCAATGAGAACATACCATTCCCTTAGTGCATTTAGTAAACTTTTGAAGATGTGGCTATTCTAACTCAAGCACTGATACGCTGCCTCCGGATGGCTTACTTTATATGTTCTAGTGCTGGGGAGCCTGATTGGGTAGTTATGCGCTCTATAAAACTTCATAATAATTATAATAATAATTGTGTCACTTACTCAAGTAGTATTTTAAAGATGTCTCAGGCCTGCCATTTCAGCCTGTGTATGTGCAGTTTTAAAATGCGATTTGGATCTGGCAAAATAAATCCTTAGCAAATATGTTAGAATGGACTCAAAGTATAAACATAAAGTAATCATACAATCAACAAACCTTGTAATGTAAACAAGATTTTAGTGTGAAACGATGGTATAAGCTCTTCTCCCTGCTTGCATATAATATTGGCAAATAGCTGGGCATCAAGGGTCCACCAGACACAAAGTGAACACCTTTTCTGACCTCGTTCTTCCAATGTAAATACAATTCAACAACTTTTAACAGATCTTCAAAATGAAATTGATGCTCTTCGGTACTTTTCAATTACTTTACAGAAGACAGATGATGTCAGTGTTCATAGTTAAAAAAAATGTTGCTTCACATTTGTGAAATTAGAGTCTGACCATACGAAAATCTTCTTATTTAAACATTCAAAACCTAATGCATTTTCACTCATAAGGGGTAACTATAAAATAGAAATAAGAAACACGAAGATCCAATTAGGAGACTTCATAGGGAAATTGGAAAAAGGTGTGATTGCCACACTGCATCACATGCAACACGCAGATGCCGTTAACACTTCTTCATGCTTTTACAGGATAACTCATGCGTGGCATCCATGATGAAAATATTGGTGATGAATTTCCATACATCTGATACCCACAGGGAGCTGACTAATCACCAGATCTTGTTGTGTCATGCAAACTCAAACCATGATCACAGTGTTTCATCTGTAATACATAGGAAACAGACAGCTGCAGAAACAAAAGGTGCAACACAATCTGTCAAGCAAGCTGTATAGCAAGCCTAGGAGGAAAGATGGTTCAACCAGCCTTACGCTATATAAAGTTCTTTATACTTGGTGATTTGAACATGCACTTCAATAAAAAAGAGAATAAGGAAGCCCAATCCCTATGTATGGACCTTATGGCAATGAACCTTATTCAACAGGTGAATAGCAATTCACCAAAAGGGCCATATTCTTGATCCCATATTTACTAACCAAGAGGAAATAGAAGTGGAAACACCATGGCCTATCCCTTGGACAGGTCACTACCAGATCCCATTCTCAATATCTATACCCAGCTCAAGGATAGAGGGACCTAGTCCGAAAACTACACACAGGAAATGGGCCGGTTTTAATACTAGTTCCTTTTCACAGGCACTGGAAAAAAAAACAATATTAGGAACAGATATAAACACTGCCAATGTTCAATTTGAGGGATGGATAACAGGTGCCGTTGATGAGATAGCGGCAGGGAGCACTAAGAGTCCCAAGAAACAGAAGGCTTCAGCACCATGGTACAGTAAAACTCTTGCTAGAACAAAGAAAGAGTGTAAGAAGTTAGAGCGGAATTGGCGCAAACATGTTTGCAACAAGGCCAAGGATTGCTATAAAAAAAGAACTAAAAAAGTATCACACATTAGTTAAGGAAACAAGGTGCGAGTTCAACACGGAAAAAATAGAAAGAGCGAGGAGCTCCTCCAAAGACATGTTTTCCATATTAAAGTCACTTAAATCCTATGAAAATCACAAGGATGAAGAAACACCCTCATTAGAAAACTGCAATAAAATTGCTGAATACTTTGAAGGCAAGGTGGCTAAAATATATAGCACGTCGGGGGAGCAGCTTAGAACCTAGGAAGGAGAAGAGATTTTTAGGAGAAAGGCTCATTGAATTTAAAATGTTAGAACTTAACGAACTAAAAAACAAACGCAAAAGGAATTAAATCTGGATCCCCACGAGATCCTGCGTGACCAGATCAACTATTGATGGGAGAAGTTCTTATCAGGCCTTACATTTCTGAGTTAATTACAACCTCCTTCCAGAAAGGGGAAGTACCTACTAGATGAAAACAAGCGATAGTCCATCCGTTGAAAATAAAAACATCCATAGACCAAGCAGTTTTAGAAAACGTACGCCCAATCTCATTGTTACCATTTGATGCAAAGATTGCGGAGAAACTAGTAAAAAAACAACTAACCAACCATATACAGAAAAATGACCTATTACACACCTCCCAATCTGGCTTTAGAGCAGCCCACGCCATAGAATCAGCTCTGTTACTGGCTACGGACACAATGAGACACTGGGCGGATGCGGGGCAGACAGCTGCAATGATCCTTTTGGACTTAAGTGCGCTTTCAATACCGCCTCCCATGGGTTGCTCTTGCACAGACTAGATGAATGTGGTGTAGAAGGTATTGCATTACGTTGGATGACATCCTTCCTATTGTCACGTAGTTTCCAAGTACTACAGCAATCGCAATTATCTAAGAATATCTTATTGCCCCAGGGAGTCCCACAGGGATCAATTTTGAGTCCCATGCTATTCAACCTATATGTGGGACCACTGGCAGAGGTAGTGGAAAAACATCAGGTCGCCATCGTATCGTACGCTGAAGATACTCAGCTGACTGTAACACTCTTGGGAAATAACAAACAGACAGTGCTCAATTTTACTAGCTGCTTAGAGGACATAGCAAAATGGATGTCCAATCACTGCCTGAAGTTGAATGGGAATAAAACAGAGGTAATGGTAGTGGGTAAAACACCGAATATATGGTCCTCTGCATGGTGGCCAGAAACATTGGGCCTGGTACCGACTCCCAAAACAGATGTAAAAAATTTGGGAATCTGGTTCGACACTAAATTGTCTTTCAAGGCCCAAATATGGAAGGCAGTGGGTAAGTGCTTTGGCACCTTAAAAACCTTGAGAAAAATTCTGGACCTATTACCACCCAATACAGGGAAAAATATAGTGCACGCACTGGTGACTTCCCAATTAGATTATTGGAACGTACTGTATCTGGGAGCGCCAAAGAAGGGGCTAGCCAAATTACAGGTGGTGCAAAATGCAGCAGCCTGGTTGGTATTGCAAAAAAAGCCCTGGAGGACTTACATTGGCTGTCGGTGGAAAAAAGAGTCCAATTCAAGTCAATGTCTTACTGCCATAAAAAATTCTTGCTAAAAAGGTCCACAATACCTGCACTCTCTAATAACACATTATATTCCTGGCTGCAATTTGCGATCGGAAGGAAGGGCATTAGTAAAGGTCCCTAGAATACAGACCACAAGAATGGGGGCACAGTCCTTCAGATATCTTGCGGCAAAATCTTAGAACAAGCTCCCGGAAACCCTAAGAATCGAACCGTGCGAAAATACATTTAGGAAAAAACTAAGAACATGGCTATTCTCCTCTGCATCATAAGGTAACGAAGGCAGCAGTAACGCGTCCGTATGCAATTCTCTGACATTTTTTATGTTTAGCGAGTCTACTTAGCGCAGGGACACGCTGGTGGCGTAACCAGGCGCTTTAGAAATGTATAACTAAATAAAGTGCCTTTGATGCGGCGAACATATCTGTAAAAAGTGATATCCAAGTGAACAAGTGTAACACGCATAATGCGACATGCATAATGAGAAACCGTTTGCCAGGCCCAACTTTCCTTTTTAATGTATATGGGTCACCCCTAAGGTAGGAAGGACATGGACAACCCTAAGGGCAATGTGCAGTGTCTTTAAAAAGTTGGATATGTGCTTTTACATTTTACATATCCTGGTCATGAAAAACTCCTGAACTTAATTTTCTCTACTGCAAGGCCTACCGCTCCCATATAATAACATTGGAATTACTTTATTACCTTTAGAAGTGTCATTTCCAAATGGGAACATGTTACTCCTTCCTGTTTGAGGTTTCTGAAATCCTAATTTAAAATCCTAACATAGTGAAGTCTGATTTAAATCCCAATTCTGAAAATAACACTTTTAGAAAGTTGCCATTTTCTTATCTTAGCCTCTTGGTCACATAATCGGGTGTTGGTTACAGTTGGGCTTTGTGTAGTCCTCCCACCCAGCTTAGGTGTGACTGGATGGGCTATCGCTGATAGGAGGGGAGGGAGAAGCAGGGTCCAACCCCACTTACACCTGAAAAGGCTGTGTCCTGTCTTCACACAAGGGGCTGCATACCCCCTATTGTTAGTGCACTTCAAAGATATTCCTCTAGTAGCTTCTCCCCACTTCAAAGGCATAACTGGGTAAAAATGCTAGACCTCAAAAGCCACTTCTTCAGTACATTCTGGACCTGTGGATATTCTGCCAGGAAGAAGGACTGTTGTGCTGTTACAAGAACTGCTGAACTGCCACTCTGCTCTGAAAACCCTGTTGTGTTGACATACCTTCTGCTGCTCTCTTGCCTGGGTGAGAATGACTGGACCTGCATCTCTTGACCCCAGAACCCAGAGTGACTCCAAGGGCTAGTTGGCTGGACATCTGATCTGAAGCCTCAAGGAGATAACAGGCTTCCAACAACAATGTATCTGCACCTGGACTCTGCCTTCTGTGAGTCTGCCGTTCCAAACAGTGCCACTCCATTGCTGGACCCTTGAAAGCGGGTTTAATGTGCTTTACCAACCTTTGTGGATCCAGCAGAACTCATACATCTCTCCTGTATGGATCAACCTCAAGCAGAACCAGCGCATCTCTGCTGCTTTGTGGAATGGACCCATTGCAAAGACCTATATTGCATTTCCCTGACTGTGCGCTGCATCCTCACTGCAGGACATCGCATTGCAAGTCCCGTACACAGGATCCTTGACAACAAAGCAGGCCTCGCATCACAGCCTCGCCCATCTTGGAACCAAGGCATCGGTTTGGCTGCACAACGCATCTTCAAGAAGGATCCTTGCAACGTTACACAAAGCAGAATTTAAGGTACTTTGTTCAGTTGGCCTAACTGTGTCTCTATAGCCATGCCACACTTCATTGTGGTCGGCCTGAACTTGTGACTTTGTCCCGGTCCGGCACGACCAGACATCCACTGTTGGTGCTTTGTGATTTATGGTGCTATTTTAACTAAAATCTTTAAATTTGAATATCTCTGGTTCAACTAATTGGATTTTTGTTGTTTTGAGTGTAGTGTTTTAACTTTTTTACTGTTAGAAGTGTTGCACATTGCCTCTAAGTTACGCCTGACTGCTCTGTGCCAAGCTACCAGAGGGTTGAGCACATGTTAACTTAGGGCTGGCTTGTTCCTCACCCTGACAAAGATTCTGGTTGCTGCTTCATCAGGGAATACACACCAGTCACCCAACAACCCAACTTCTCACAATGACTATGCTCCCAGTTCTCCCAGTTCAGTTTCCTCATTTCCATGTTCACTATATTCTGACCACTGGCTCCCTGTTGAGTCATCACATCTCTGGAAAAAGACTTCTCACAAGAATGGGCTAATCACAGTAAACTAGCATATACTTGGGGTGCGATGTAGTGTTGTCCTTTGCATTTCTCAGCACAATGGGGTTGATACTTTCATTGTGTGTGCCTTGGGGCATGCAGACAGAAAGCAGGGAGGTGGGAAGAAGGGGCAATTATGACGCAGATATGCAAGAGTCAAGCCACATCTCTGTAAGACTGTCCATTGGTGCTTACAAGTGAAAGCGGCAATGTGCTTTTTCGACATTGCAGCGAGGTGCTAACTAGCGACGTATGATATTGTCGATACTGGAAGAGCGCCAACAATGGACTGGTCATTAAACACTATAACTGGTTAGAGGATTCTAATCTAGAGAAGTTGTGAATGTATCTAGGACCCTAATTAAGACATTCCCGATTTATGCCCTTATGTGGTTATAACAAATCATATCCTTATAAAGGCATAAGAATCATATCCATATTAAGTCATAGCCAATGCAGTCCAAATACGGCAAGGCTACTCCCATAGACTCCTAGAAAGCACAACGCGTTCTTAAACAAACCAAGCCTCCAGCAGCCCAGGAATTCCTCCTGCTTCTGTTTTGATTTGTCCTAGAACTCCTGGAGTCCTGAAAGAACTGCCAGTTCTTAGTGACGTCTTATGTCCTACCTTACGTCAAACTCTGCACCTTCCAGGTATAAATATATTAGCATCTGCCTTAAGCAACACACGGTGGTTTGGAGCAGATCGGCTATCTACTTGCACGACGGCCTGCTGATGCGAGTGCCGAAGGAAACCGACCCTCCCTGCTGATGCACTGAGAGAGACGCTGTCTTTTCTCCTGCCGAGAAATCCAGCTCCAGTGTTTTCCGGTCACCCTTGCGGGTTGCTGGGAGATCGAGTCTTGAGAGAGAGATACAAGACCTCCTTCATTCTATACCTAAGGTACGGAGCTGATTAGACCCATAGAGAATTCTTGATTCAGATTCTTGGCAAAAAACTGTAACTCATCTACTCCTTCCCTGTACTAGGCTTAGGTTAGGTACACCGGGGTAGGCGTATCTTAGAAACACCAGTTGAGTACGTTTAGTCATTACTTTATCATTGTATGTATTTTATCCATTTTAAGTATCTTATGGCTTAGAAACCATATAAACGCTTTTACAGTATTATTTCATAATACTCCTTTTACTGTTCGCACTTTACTTTATGACAAGTATTGCAATTGTGGCAATTCATTTCTCTTGCATGAGAAAGAAGACTGCTCAATAAATAACCCTTTTATTGAAAACGCCCGTCTCTCTATTTCTCTGCATTTCTGGTGAAACAAAGCATGCACGATTGACTGAGTAAAATAGCTATCTATTGTTTCTGCGACTCTGAAGATATACTCCTTATCCTGGAGGGAGCAAAGTTGTCATGTTTATGCGGTTGTCAGAAACTAATCCCTTCTTGTCTATTCAGGAAAGCTAAACACCTTCTTGTTTACTCAAGAAAGTTTCTAGTGACCTCTGAGCTAGCTGGCACACACAATTAAGTCTAACATATTCAATAGAGACCTAGTCGACCTCAGTCCTACGTCTAAACTATCGTTTATGTTATTCCAATGCGCAGAGCCTATCGGGAATATAGGAACTACACTACATGGCGCCCAATGTTTGGTAAGGCGATAATTTAACGCTAGATACTAGAGTAACTCAGTCGTGCTTTTCACACAGACCCCTTTTTTCCGTAAAATCTCCGATAGACGTCTGGGGTGGGTGAAAAGGTTAATATCTGCCAAAACTTAGTAGGAAGAGATTCCTATGTATTAGTTTTTGTTTAATCAACGTTGAAGGATACAGTGTTCCCAAAAATTGTGCACCTAATCTTTGTTTCCTTGAAACTTGCTCTGCAAACTCTCATTAAACAATGTCAACTAACGGCGAAACCGGTGGAGCGGCAGTAGATGCAAATCAACCGGGTTTTGACGTTAACATCCCGGTAAATGTAAGGAAAACCTTAACTATAAAACTTATAGAAAATGGAGTATCATCAAGAGGTGGTACAGTCATATTTGTTGTCGAGGCACATGACTATTGGCAGACAGAGGTATTCTATTCATGGATAACTTTTTCAGCAGCAAATGCTGTAACACACGAGTTCCACTACTACAAAGCAGGGGAACCTCCAGCGGAATACACTCCTTTCGAGGAAGTTGAAATTCCACTAACTTACCAAGAGCATGAGCTCTGGTTCAATGGCGCCACTACAGAGACTAGAGAGCAAATATAGACTATATATATACATATAGTGACTAAAGAAATGTTTATAGTGTGCAATAATATGTATAGTTTTTAAAGATCTTGTTTGGGTCCATATAAAACTGTTAAAAGAAGCTTTCCTTTCCACTTCTCCCAATGTTCTCAGATACCATAACGAAATTCAATGTTTTCAGTAAATTCCTTTGTCATCTGCAGCAACATCCATTTCATGGAATTCCCTGCTTTGAAATTCCTAGACCCATCTATCAAAAGGCCAATCACTTTGTCTCTTTTTGGAAAGTAATTCCCTATTGCTTCAGTGTTTCTCCTTTTATCTACAGTGCTGCATTACTTCGACTGCATGAAGGCAATCCTGAGAAATGTTCTTTTCTGTTCTGTTCTGGTTGTTGATCTGTAATCTAGTGATGTTCAGCAATGCTGTGACCCACTCCCGTTGAGAGTGAGCATGCTCGCTGGGACTAGGCTGAAATGTTGTGAGTAGCCTGGAGCCTCACCACCTATTACTGGGGCTCCAAGGAGATAAGATGACAGTTCTGCTAAATGGTTGGCTGCATGTATGCAGGATATGGAAGCATATGAGAGTGCTGGCTGTGGTACATAATTTTACAGTACTCACTTACTTGAAGCAAAGGCTAAATGTTGGGGGAAACGTGGGTGAGCCATGAGGTTGGGATGGCTACAGTGCATTTTAGGACAGAGGCTGCATGCATGGGTCAGCACGTTGAGGTGTCTGGAACCAAGGGGATTGAGTCCGTATTCAGGATGAAAAGTCATGGGATTTTAATGAGGGCCTATTGAGGAAGGTAGGGCTGATGAATGCTAAAAAGATGGATATGGTCTATAGGATCAATTCCACAAACACTCCTTGTTTTAGATTCTGGAAGATGGAACTCAGTAAGTAGTCAGATGTTAAACAGCGTGAGTCACCATCAGTTATGGTGCCATGCTAAGCTTACCACATTCTTTGTGAGAGAGATGGCTTTTTGTCTCCCAAAAAGGCACATTCCAACAATAATCATGAACATGCTGTTCCCAGCATTATTGTCACATTCTCTTGTGTTTGCTGGCTAAATCAACCACCTTGCATTTCTCAATAAGGCGCCAGAGCTCCACTACCAGGTAGAGACTCTTATAATTCTGAAACATGTTATGGTTTGGTATTTTGAAATGCACCTCTATTTAAAGTGCCAACACTGCTGAACTGTGAGGGCTCTTGAGTTTTTAGTGAATTGCATAAACAGTGCCTGTGAATTGTTGTTCCCTTGTGTATGGTTTGCTGTATCGTGGCAAAACAAATAAGCCACAACTGCTCTATCAAAACTTCCTTTTTTGCCCAATCACTGTATTCAAACTTACAGAATTCATCTCAATTATCCTAATATCGTGTAATATCCGGTGATGTAACGATCCACAAATGACCATTAGTAATGTTATTGTCGGAATTCTATTTTTACGACAGAAAATGATTCTATAATAGATGCAAAATGATGTAAAAAATGGAAAGATCATTAAGATTTAAGTACTTGCTCTTTGCTGATGTTGCGGGCTGTGTTCTCCACTTTGATGTAATACTTATGGACGCAGAGTTCCAATTACTATTTGTCCACTTAGCCCTTCCATTAGTGCTGGGATATTGCATTGTGAATTATTGACTTTGTCCGCCCAGGGGAAATGCAGAACAACCATGGACACACTCTTTCGCACGTTGTGTATATGAGAAAATGAGTTCCTGCATCAGTTCAAGGCAGCCATCCTGGAAACAGCAACGGTCTTCTTCTTTTATATTGTTTCTTAGCATTTTTAGGATAATCGGCAACCTTTTAAAATAAGGGGGCACTTCCATTCACATTATTATGGATTTACCAATTGTTTAAAATTAAAACCGATTTCTTTATTTTCAGATGCGTATTTTATCACAGTAACATGCTTGGCTATATTTTGAAGCAGAAATATTACTCATTCAGCAGTGCGTGGTAGGAGGGCCCAAACCCTGCGGCTTCCCTATAATGATGACATTTTAAATATTTTCAGTAACTTTGAACTGGAACTGAAATGACTGCAGGGCACCGAGGAGATTGTGAAGTATGTATTTACAATTTTACTCATAATCAGAAAATAGCCAATGAGATGAGAACGCATTACACTTCTTTTAATTTTCAACATATTTTTGGGGTGATTGAGGGATGTAAAAAGGAGACACATTTTTGGGGGTGGGTCTTTGTCCTTTTCTTCGTTTGGGTGGCAGGAATCCGGGCACAAAAGTAAATGCAGGCTTTCAGGAAGTGGAAGCACATATTTCATGGGGCATGTGTCATCTTCAAGTGTGAGGTGACATGAGGCAGGGACAGAAAATCTAGATTTAAGGTCTGTCTAAATGAACTACCCTTTGTGTATTGTAGATGTGAGCGCAGAACTGTTTCTTGTTAAAACAAAGCTATTTTTTTTATTTTTAAGCACCCTGTGGAGATTGGGGACAGTATTGTGATGAGCAGATCTTATTATCTTTCAATTTAGAGGGGCATCATTTGCTGGTGGCAAGTGACCAAAGTCAGGGAGTAGGAGAAAGCTGTAAAAGTTGGCCCTCTGATACAGTATTAACTAGTATAATTATTTTTTGCTTTTGATTTTGGCTTTTGTGTTACATTTACTGCTTTCTTGGATGATATTCGATGTTCATTAAAAGTTAAGGTGACTAAGTCAATTGACTTCTCATGCACCTCTAGGGACAAGGCTGAGTAGTTGACAAGAGTGGTACCTGGGGTCTCTTAGGTGTTGGTCATGAAGATGAGTCAGAGGTATTTTTCCGTTGTTTCCAAGTATCATGATAAGAGGCAGGACCGTTTCGCTGATGAAATACTTTTATAAGTTAATTTTAATACACTCCTCAATGTCTACATTATATACGTCTTGAATCCATGCTTATTTACTCTTGCCTTCATGTAGAACAAGACAAATTTCCTTTGAAAGAAAATGTTTTCAATTAGAAATCATTTTAAAAGGGGTGTGGCTTCAGAGCCAAAGAAGATGGCCTCTCTTGCACGGAGCTCCGTAACAACGTGAGGGGTCAGATCTCCGGGCGCGTTCACCGCCTATTTGGATCCCCTAAACGCTGGAAAACCTGTATGAAGCCCAGCGCTACAAGTTGATCTGCTTTTTAAAGCCCAGGGAACATCTGATATCATTGTTCTATGGCAAAAGTGCGCTCTACATGCAATTTTACTAATTCTATGGACAGCAATTCAGTGGAAGACTATAACCCTTTCAGTGTCTTACATGAAAGCATGGAAGATATGGATTCTAGTCTTCCTCACACAGGTAATGTGATACCTACTATGCCTCGTAACATTTCTAAGCAGTCATCTAAGATTCCCTCTGCCTCAGCCGCTGTTTCATCTAAAAGTGTCATGAAAGATCCACCTTCACCTTCTAATTCTTCCACGTTATTATTAATGGAAGTACTTCTTGAGGAAATACGTGCTCTCAAGCCTTACATGGAGGAAACAAATATCCGTCTCCAAGGTCTTGAAGATAAATGGTCCCATATAGAGCAAAACATTATACACCTGGAACAACGTGTTGACTTTGTTCTTTCTGTTACCAGTCAAATTCCTCCTTTTTGCTGTTCTGTAATGATTCTGTATTCTATTTATCTTGATCTTTTTTAATTGTTACTCATTATAATTCCTGTAACAATCTTTCTTTTCTACTGTCAGGAGTGGTTCATCGTAGTCCTTGGTCTGTGATCCCATTTTCTTGCCTGGATGATGTCTCCCTTTCCCATTTTTTATCTTGGAGTGTTCCAGCTGTGCTGTTTTCCTTATGTGGTTCCATCAGCCCCATGTTTTCGTGTATTTTTGTGGTATGTTCTTTTATTATTCTTTCATTCCTTTTTGCTTTGTATTTTTTTAATTCATGTTTCTTCTATTACTTTTTCTACTTGCTTTATCTTTTCCTCTCCCTTCCTACGTTCCTTTCTTATTCCTTTTGCTGGTCTCTCCTCTTTCTCTTCAGCATATCTCACTTTTTGACTCCCTATAACTTTTCTTCCTACTTTATAACAGTCTTTTTTTATATTTATCATCTACAGAATTCCTTCTAGTTGATATTCTGATATATGATGTGTCATTATATTTACATACTTGTAATTGTTTATATCAAAGTTTACTATTTATTCTATATACTTAAATGTTGTTAAAAATTAGATCTTGGAATGTTAAGGGTTTGGTTTTTCCTATCAAACGTCAACAAGTTTTATCTCATATTGCGAGTTTAAAGGGGGATATTGTTTTATTACAAGAGATTCATGTGACAGATATTGAGATAACTAAATTACACCGTACAAAGTGTAGGTCATGTTTTCGCATCCCCAGGTTCATGTAAACGAAATGGTGTAGCTATTCTTTGCCATAAACGTTTAGATAATCAACTTATATGACAAGATAATGATTCTGAAGGTAGATGGGTTTCAGTGTCTTTACTGATTAACAAAACTCCTTTAACCATTTTTAATGTATACACACCACTCACTATGATAAACGTTTCTGGCCTCAAATTCTCTCTACTTTAATGACTTATACTGATGCTTATTTAATCTTTGGTGGTGATTTTAACATGGTTGTGGATCCTTTCATAGATAGACGCAACGATCTCTGGTGTATTCTTGGAGACTATATCGCCCTACTCTTCAAGAATGCACTTATTTCTCACCAATACACTCCTCTCAATCCCGGATAGTCTATGGGGCATATTAGCAAGAACCTCATTAAAATTATTGCCATTTTAGCGGCAGGAAACGGCTGCTAAAATGGCAATAATGGGCTTGCTAATATGCGTTATAGAATTCCAATAGAAGCTCAGGCTAGATGTCTTGCACATCTAATCTGACTTGGGTGAATCTTTTCCTATTCTAATATGGAAATAAATCTGGAATAAAATAAGGAAGTCTTCTAGAGCAGCAACTACTACCCAAACTTTATTTTTCATATACAATAGACTTCTGTTTACTCCGGCTAAATAACATAATATAGATCCTACCATCCCATCTACCTGTTGGTCTTGCCCTGCCACATCAGCAAATCCTATACTGGTTGATTGCCTATCTTTTCATAATTTCTGGATCAGAGTGGGGCAACAAATTAATACTATTTTCCATACTCATATCTCTTTTTCTCTTTCCCATATTTTTCTAGGCAGCATCTCAGAGGTGTGGGCCTCTCATGATACTAATATCGGCAATATTGATTTACTCATAGCTGTAGCATTTCAACAAATTACCAAGTCATAGAAAAATACTTTGAATGTTTCATTTCAAGCATGGTGGTATGGAATTTGTTACAATCATAGACTGGATAGGGCTTATGTTTACACAAACACACTTGCCATTAAACGAGACCTACTGTGGTTACCTATCACTAATTTCCTAAATGTGCCAGCTCATACCTTACCCTTGATTAATCTTTGCAATGAAGAAATATCTAAACCTCCTTGATTTATTCGTTTATTAATATTTTTCTAACCTATTTTATCTTATGTTCAAATACTACCTTATTACAATAGGAAGTATTGTTACTTAATTGTTGTGTTTCATTTACAGGACCAAATATAGAGTTTGATATCCCACTTTCCTCATTTCTTTTCCTTCTTTCATGTTTTCCTTTTCCTATTTCTATATGAATTAACTGCATTATGCTATACATATGTATTGTATCTTTACATATTGTACTTTGTTTTATCTTTTTCATCAAATAAAATCTGCTTTAAAACTTAAAAAATAAATCATTTAAAAAGTTGGAGTTGACACGAAACTTCCAGACTCAAAGAAGTCAAGTAGTGTGGTATAAGGGGGGATCAACCTGTATGAATATTTTGAGAAAAATGAACTGTGGCAATCTACATAAGGCACCCCGTACTAGAAGACAATGCGATATACTGAAAAGGCAGGTTGTAGCTCACAAAGCACTGCTCCTGTATTAAGTCGTTACAACCTCTTCTGGTTGTGTATGTGGAAATAATCAGTCTCCAAAGAATGCAATAGGTTAGCTTTGTTGCTGTAACCTAAGAATGTTTTAACTACTGATTCTTGCAAATTAACTTTTAACTCATCTACCCATAACTCCCAGTATGTGTCAGAATACATGGAAATAAATGGAATGCATGGTGTCATATGTGACATGGTTGCTCTCAGATGTTTCCTGCTGTTACAAAAATTTATGTAAAAACTCCAAAGGAGCCTATTTACGAAAAATGCATTTTCTGAGCACATAAAGCATCCCTCCTGTTGGACTTGGCCCATTCTGCAGGGCCAAGTCCAAACTTGTTGCATGCACCTTCCTATTTTCTAAACCTGTTTTTGTTGACTTTTAGGACTCTGACAATTTTCCACTTTAACCAGTGCTAAAGCGCATGTGCTCTTTCCTTTAAACATGGTAAAATTGGTGTACACCCAATTGGCATCTTTAATTTACTTGTAAGTCCTTAATAAGGTGGTGCTACATGTACCCAGGGCCTGTAAATTAAATGCTACTAGTGGATCTACATCACTTATTGTGTCCTTTTTAAGTAGTCCCTTAAGCATGTCTCAGGCCTGCCATTGCATCCTGTGTGTACATTTTAAACTGGCATTCCGACCAGGCAAAATAAAACATTTGCCCGACCTAAACATCTTTTTTAATACATATAAGTCAACGTTACCCTTAGGGCAGGGTGCAGTGTATGTTTGGACATGTACTTTTAAGTTGTTAATGTGCTGGTAGTGACAAACTCTTAAATTTGGTTTTCACTAATGTAAGGTCTGCCTCTCACATAACACTACATTGGGTTAACGTATTAAATGTAATAATTAATAACTTTCAATTGGGGGCCAATAGGAATGTTGAATTCGGTGCCTAAAGAACTGTAATAGAAAACCCGCTTTAATGATGAAGCTGGGTTTTAAGCCACAACTCTGAAAGTTGGTACTTTCTTAACGTAGTCATTTGGTGCCTGCAGCCTTTATCCTGGGTCACCTGACTAGGTGTAGCTAGCAGTTGGTCTTTGTGTATTACTCCCAGAGAGTGAGACAAAGGGGGAATAGGTGTGGGTATGATAGCATCTCTAACTTCATAATGAAGCAGGACTGTCACCAATCACACTTGCACATCACAAAGCCTCTGCCACAGCACATTCACAAAGGGTTCACACTAGTTTTTGTGTCCATAGACAATCTGGCTGCAGGCCTTTGTGGGTGGAAACCTCTAAAAATGTATCCTACTTCAAACTTGGCACCAGAAACAATATTTGATCCTCAGACCCAACTCTTTAGTACATTTCTGGACCTGTGGAAGACTAAGAAGAAAGACTGCTCTGCTGCTCTGTTGCTTGCCCTGCTTGCTGAGAACGAAACTGGACCTGCTCCCTTCATCCCAGGCTGGGTGACTACAAGGGTCAGTTGACTTACCTCCTGTTCTAAGCTAGAGGGACAAAGCAATCACCAGAGGCCTCCCTGTTCCGCTGCACTGGAACTCCAACTGGTCCTTCAACCTGAACTGCTTGAGCCCTGTTAGCCTCTGGTGAGGTAAGTCCCTGATCCCCAGGTGGGTCCTTCCATGGTCCTGGGCCCTTGGCTGGCATGAGAGAGTGTTCCTCCTGGCCTAACTGAAAATTCCACCAAATCCAACTCGAAGCCCCGCAAACCTCTCTGCACAGCTGCCAGCCTCACCAGAATTGACGGTAAGTAGCACAAAGCCCGCAAAGCCTTGCCGCAAAGCTCATCGGAACCAATGCAGAGCGAGGCAAAGCTGTGCAAAACAACACCACACAGATGCCGCACCAAGGACACAAGGTAAAGTCCTCAGCTGGCCAAATTTGGTCCTGTCCTCAACCTGCAGTCGGCCTGAACTTGTGACTTTTTCCTGGTCCAACGCGACCAGATTCACTCCATTGGTGCTTTGTGCCTTTTAGTGCAACTTTTATCTAAATGTTTAAAATTGCATATCTTCAGTTCATCCGATTGGAATTTTGTTTTATTGGGCTCAAAGAATTTGTTAAATTTACCTCTATGTTTTTTAATTGGTTTGGGATGTTTCTTGTGTCGTGTTTCCACGTTATTACTGTATCCGGTGCTGCATAAATACTTTACACATTGTCTCAAAGTTAAGCCAGGCTGCTTTTGTACCAAGCTATCAGAGGGTTGAGTACATGTTAATTTGGGGTTTGCTTGTGTTTCTCCCTGACATGAATTGTGGTTGCTGCTTCATTAGGGTTTTACCCCCTTTCAAATAGCAACCCAATTTCCTACACCTTCTTTTGCGCTCTTTTATGACCACATGTCTTTATGAATTAGCCCCATAACATTTAAAATGGCAACATTCGAGGAGTATTTGTGTGCAACTAGAAAGGAATGTGTACTCTTTGGACTTTTACTAACAGTTGGGTGTCATTGGGACCATTTATAAAGCCATGTATCCATATCTAAAACAGTACTCCTGTAGTAATATTACACATACTCATAAATGCATTTCTATATCGTTCCCTTTAAGTACAACGTCAAATTCCCAAGGCAAATCTCAACTCAGGGACAGAATATCTGTACTTGCCGACAATGCTGTGGTGGAGGCAACCATTGCTATTATGAAGAGTTACAAGAAAAGGTTACAAGAAAAAGTCTTATAACAGTTTTAGCTGTCTCTCACTAAAGACCTACTGGCACCACACAGAGTAGATTTTGGGTCAGTCCCTTTCTCATGATTGGTTGTCTATTTCAGTTCTTTGCACTGTATTTGATGGCTTTCCTGCATGGGCTTATGTTTGACATGTCCCAGCAGCATTTCTTTCTGACAGTTTTCAGATTGGTTGACTTATATACTTCCACTGCTGATGTTGCTTGCATTCAAAGAACTATTTTTACCTTTCTTTCTCAGCACTGACTGGGAGTGCATATGTTTTCTTTCTTTCTCCCCTGCGTGCTTTCTTTTAAATATTTATAAACTGTAAGGTCTACATACACTGTGCTTGCCTGACCATGTTACATATTGCATGCTTTTATGAAGCCTCCGTGATTTCACAAAGCGAAATTGAGGGGCATAATACCAAGCAATAGCGATAATTATCGCTATTGCTTGGTTAGAGACAAAAATTTACTGTGGAGCTGCGGCGATTTTTATCGCAGATAAACCTTGGTATTACCAAGGTTTATCGCAAATGCGATAAAAATCTGCCGCAGTGCATGAATATCGCTGAAAAGTCAGCGATATTCATGCATTACCGAGCTAATGCTCTTAGCCATGTTATCCACCTCCCACTGGATAACATGGCTAAGAACTGCTCAGGGCAGGTGTTAGCTTTTGGAGATATTCGCACTTAGCGCGAATATCTCCAAAAGTTGGTAATAGGAGATAGCGATGTTAGTGACTGTTTCCAGTCGCTAACATCTTGGCACGCCCACTTTGCATGTCATTAGTGATAAATATCACTGACATGCAAAGTGGGGCCCAAGATGGTCGCTATCTCCTACTAGCTGTCGCTAACTGGTGTTAGGGACAGCTAGGTAATAGGGAGATAATTTTATCTCCGCTTTCTTGGCTTTTAAAGCCAAAAAAGCGCAGATAAACCCCCTTGATAATATGCCTCTATGTTTTTCATATAACCTGCAAAACGTTTTTCCGTCGATATGTGATCTTTCAAACGTTCTTGCCGCTTAAAGCACACCAAGCCGGGTGCTGCAAAAAGTGGACGTCTGACACTCCTCAAAATGTTTTTGGGAAAGTTGAAACAGCACCTTTCGCCAGTGTCCAATCCAAAGACATACAGAATGGTTTATGAACAGCAGTTGTGAGTCGCTTCAGGTGTCAGAGGACTAGAAAGCACGGACGCACTCCATCACCAGCACGAAAATTTCCCCTGGGCTTCTTGGATGTGAACAAAGTGTCCCCTAAATGTAATATACTAGGGTGCTTATTTGATGGCATATTGTGTGCAATTGCTCTCTAAAGGAAAATAAGACATGATTTTGTGCAGACAATACTTTGGCACTGTTCTGTTCTTTCTCAAGGACTGCTTTTAAAATGTGTCATCGTCTCTTTTGCTTCTTCTTTTCTTTTCTTTAATGTATCACAAATAGATATGGCCTGAAACTGCTTCACGTTTTACATAATATGCACATTTGTTAAACATGCTGCTACTTTCAGTTCCATAATATACACAGTAGGGTTTTTGACCTGTTGAATAGGCGTTACGACTTCAAAATAAAGGGCCCGATTCACAAAAGTAATCTGAGACAAAATCCTAACTTTACTACCACTAAATGCCTTTTGTGAATACCAAACGTCTTAAAGTTAGGAATTTGTCTCAGATTACTTTTGTAAATCGGGCCCGAAATTCTTTAGACCTCCTAAATTATCCCTGCTAGTCGTTTTCCACAATACGAAGGTGTCTCCTTTTTCTTATTTCTGAAGAATAGATAAGTGTATTTGTCACATCAACAGATTTTATTGCTTACTTTAAAGACTCGGGCCTTATTTATGAGAAGTGATGCATCACTGAGTGAAAACAGAGATGTGTCACTTCTCAGTGTGCCCTCCTTGTGGATGTGTCATATTTACTGTATGATGCATCATGTTGCAAGGAGTTACAGATGCAGCGGTATTTCTGACGCATCTGTTGGTGCAAAAGTGACGCATCGATCGGGTGTGTCTGAAAACAGATGCAACTCCAGCAATGTGTCCTTTCACATGGGGCAGGCCTCATGTGAAAGGACCTGAGTCAGTCTTTTGCCTGCTGTGAGGCAGGTGTAAGATATTGACGCAATGGCGTCCTAGAAGTGGCGCACTGAAATCTCATAGATTTCAATGCACCACTTCTACAAGGCTTTTTGCAGTGGAATGTCCACCTTGCATATATTATACCTGACGCAGGTATAATGTGGCATAGGGGTTTACAAAGTGACGCTTATACCTAGATGCGTCACTTTGTAAATAGGGCGCAGCATGGTGCATTTTTTACGCCACCGGTGCGTCACAAAAGGTGACGCACAGGCGGGGTAAAAGTGACACACGGCCTCATAAATACGGCCCTTGGTCTGCTGGTAAGTGTATGTGCTGTTCAGCATTAAAGAAAACTACGGGTTTTAATGTCAAAATGTAAGTTAGTCATATAGGTGAGCAGTTACCTGAATTATGTCTTCAATTTCCGAATTCTACAACAATTGTTAGTTGTGGGGTAATTTCATTTGCACAGATAGCATGCTTGTTGGTTTAGAGGCCTTTATTTTTTCTATTTCTTTCAGTACTCCATGGGAGTGTGTAAGAAATTGGGCTGATGGTTGACCGGGGTGTAACTCTTGGTCAAGGAGCAACCACTATCCTTGTCAGGGTAAGGCACAACCAAACCCCAAATTAACCAGTGCTCACTCAGCAGAGATGCGTCGGAATCACTGGCAAGCACCGCAGGCCAACTTCCAAAAGTCCTTGACTGGGATGGCACCATTTGTCAGGGTGGACTCACAGAGGGCAGGTGCAGGTGAAAGGTGGTTGGAAGCATGGTATGTCTCTGAGGTTTCAGATCAGGAGTCCTTGGAGTTACTCTAGGTTCAAGAGATGCAGGTCTAGCCCTACTCACCCAAACAAGAGGCTAGCAGTCAGCAGGTCAGTACAGCAAAGCAGGAGTCCAGTAGAGTGCAGTCCAGCAGAGTGGCAGTCCTTCCGCAGAACAGCAGTCCTTCCAGGCAGAGAATCTACAGGTTCAGAAGGGTATTGAAGTGGTGATGTCTGATGTCCTTCTTGTACATACAGTTGTGCCTTTGAAGTGGAGAGAAGCACCTAGAGGCATGCCCTTTAAGTGCACAGATGCTCTGCCTTCCCTGCCCTAGTTCCAGACTAACTACAGGGAGAATGCAGCCCTTTGTGTGTAGAGGAGACACAGTCTATCCAGGTGTGAGTGAGGCTAGGCCCTGTTCCTCCCACCCATCCTGCCCATTCAGTCACACCTAAGCTTCCATTGTGTATGTGTGATTGTCTAGGAAGAATACACAAAGTCTAACTTCCAACTACACCGAGTCATATGACCAGAGACAGGCTGCAGGCACCAAATGGCTAATGCAAGAACATGCCAATTTTCTAAAAGCGGATTTTTCACAAGTATAATTGAAAATCCAACTTTACCGTAAGTTAGGATTTTAAATTAAGATTCAAGAAACACCTTTGGAAATTACAAATATAAAATGTAATAAGTTGCAAGGCTTATAGCTCCCTATGGGAGATATAGGCCTTGCAGTAGTGAAAAAATTATTTAAGAGCTTTTCACTACCAGAACGCATAAAACTTAAAAGTACATGTCCTACTTTTCTAAATACATTGCACCCTGCCCTCTGGGCCGTACCTTCCTACCCATTGTGATGTGTACCCTGTTCTGTATTGTACATCTGCAACATGGTTCTGTTCTCAATAAAGATTTACAAAATAAAAAGGAAGATTTGGGCTTGGCAATAGGTTTATTTTGCATGGTTCCAATGTAAGTTTAAACTGCACACACAGACTATGCAATGGCAGGGCTGAGACATGTTTAAAGGGCTATTTAACTGGGTGGGACACTGGTAGCATTTAATTTACGGTCTCTGTGCAATTATAGTACCATTTTACTAGGAACTTATATGCAAATGTAATATGCCAATTGGGTATGAGCCAATATTGCCATGTTTAGAGGAGAGGCACATGCACTTTAGCACTGGTTAGCAGTGGTAAAGTGCTTAGAGTCCTAAGGCCACTAAAAACGAGGTCAGAATAAATAGAAGAGGAAGGTCAGAAGTTGGGGGTAAGACCATGCTAAGGCTGACAGGTCTAGCATGTGTTTCCCAAACTAAGAGTGGGGAGAACTAACCAACCCCTTGGAAGTTCCCATCACTACGATGGAAGAACCTGGATATCAGCATGGGCGTGGTCTGACCCAGAATGGCGTTGTTGTGTAGTTCCTATCTAAAATATACAGGATCTGTGCATTTAGACAACATATACTGTCGGATTGGTGTCAGACGAACTCTGATCACCCCCACCGGGTAAGTTAGCCTTTCCTTATCAGCTAGATCACAGTGCCACTATAATTTTCTCTTACCAAGGAGAGAATAGTTTCTGGCAACCTCAGAACATGGCAACCCTGATCCCTCAGGACCGTGGAAACAATGTACTACATTTCGCTCAGTTACTCGTGCTTACTTAGTTTGTCTCAGAGAGGTACACCAAATAAAACAAGCTGGGCGTTTTTCAATAATCATTTATTGAACATTTATTTAACAGATTGTTCCAGGCTTCAGACACCGTTGACTCCCTTCCCAGGCAGATATGGACCATGCGGACATTCAGACCCATTCATGCAATCCCAACATCTCCAAGGATGACTATAGCTCTACCTCTCTCCAGATAGTGTGCTGCAGCTTGTTACCCAACTGCAAGCAGGGCAGGGCTCACAACTACTTTTAGTGAACCAGAGACCTCCCCCCCCTACTTTAAAAGGGAACCAGAGCCACCGGTAGATGGCTCCCACATTTGAAGAGACTATGACTTGGTGGAATGTGTTAAGAAGGAGGTGCTCTGAGGATACCAGCTGAAACTTACCAGTAGTCATGCTGGCTCCGGTGTCTCCGCCAATTGCCCATTGATGGTGACCACTGCTCAATATTAGAAGTATTGGCAGGCATATGGGCTTATGGCACCATCTCCTTAGCCCCCAGGGAAACTAGGCTCACCTCTGTCTGCTCCCCAAAACAAACTGGGACAACCACCTCCTCCTGTGCGCTACACCCATCAAACCAGGTGTCTGCCCACTGTTGGGGGGCTGTGCCCTCTTGGGACATTTGTAGTCGCCCTTTGAGTACCCATACTTGCAGCACTCTCTACATTGGGGTACAAACATTCGAGTCTCTTGTAAAAGAACCCTTTCTTATTAGGCTCAAACTGGGAGTGGTTGCCACTATTACCTTGGGAATTATTTTGGGGGCCTTAAGAGAACTTATTTTTAGGTTTTTCTTCTCCCTCTTTCTTCTAGTGAGACCTCTGACCACCTTTGGGGGAGTCTTCCTAGATACCTTTTTGGACACTCTGGTACTAGCCCAGATGTCTTCCTCCTCAGACAGCTTACCGGGGTGAGTCAGCTTGCTGTCACCTAGGTGCTGGTATAGTTCTGGAAAACAAATACAGAGCATGTGCTCTCTCATAATCAGATTGTACAGCCCACTGTAATCATTACCTTTACTGCCCCATACCCAACCGGTCAGTGCCTTGCTAGAGGAAACTAAGAAATGTACCCAGGACTGGTTGGGGAGCGTCTGACTGTCGCTGAACCTGTGATGATATTTTTCAGGGGCCAGTCCAAACTTAGCAATCAAGATGGCTTTATTTGGAGTGTACCTGCTTTGCTCCCCAACCTCTAAACTAAAAAGTGTGCCCCACCTAACTGCAGGCATGTGTTTCCACAAACCCACCCCACCCCTACATGCTCTTCAGAGATGTTGTGCACCCTCAGGGCTACCTCAAAGGCATAAAAGCATTTGTCAATGTCATCTCCCACCACATAACTAGGCACCAGATCCTTGGGGATGCAGACCTTTTTGTCTCCTTCAGACAGTTCAGGTATGCTGCCTCCATCACTGATGGACACTGCCTGCCTGACCTTGATGTCCAGCTCCTTAAGGCTCAGTTTATGAGTCAATAACAACTTTTTCTCCTTCAATGCCATTTCAGCCTTCTTCTACTCCATGGCCTGTTTCCTTTCCACTATCTTTAACTGGGCCATCTGCAGCCTGAATTCCCTCCATACCCTCTGCCAGCTCCTCTGGGGACTGGCTGTGGGAAGAGACACACCTCCCTGCCTTGACAGGGGGCTCCATTCCAGGGGGCAAGTCAACCCCTTCCAGTGTACGTACTAGTCAGGAAGGTCCTCTACAGGCCCCTCAATCACATTATCCTCTCCTGTGGTTTCAACCAGTGTTCTGTAGGTTTCTGCCCAGCCCCGCAGAGCCATTCACAACTCCATGTTCCTGGGGATGCTCTTGGCAGAAAGTCCGCTCTTCTTGCAGAACTCCTTGAGATGGGCAACATTTAGAAATCCATGTTGGCCACCTTAAACACCATTCTTGCAGGTGTGGTCTTAAGAACAACAGTCAGAGAAAGTATTTAGAAAAAGGTAAAAAAAAATGTAGAATAAACAAAAAAACGAATTATTTATGTGGGGTGACAGTGTAATGGAAAATTATTGTATGGCACTGTACAAACACAAGTTTAATCCTCACATCTGAAAACCAGTGTAAGAAATTGGGCTGTTGATTGACTGGTTTCCAAGTCAAGCAGCAACCACAATCCTTGTCAGGGTAAGGCACAACCAAACCTTAAATTAACCTGTGCTAATTCCCTTGGTAGCTTGGCACAGAGCAGTCAGGTTTACCTTAGAGGCAATGTGTGAAGTATGTGTGGAGCACTGTGACAGTAAAACAGTGACAACACACCACAAAAGGTCCAATCCACATAGCTGCTCGGAGATGCACCGCTCAACTGAGTTGCATCGGTTCTGCTCGGAGATGTATCGCTCAGCAAAGACGATGTATCGGTTCTGCTCGGGGATGTTTTGACCAGAAAAGAAGGTCAATCAGTTTAACTGGCAAGCACCTTAGGCCCACTTCCAATGGCCCAGGACTGGGGTGGCACCACTTGGCCGGGTAAACTCACAAAGGGCAGAGCCCAGGTGCAGGTGAAAGGTGGTTGGAAGCCTCTTATGTCCATGAAGCGTCTGATCAGGGGGCCAGCTAACTAGCCCTTGGAGTCACTCTGGGTTCCGGTTTTCAGAGATGAAGGCCCAGACCTTCTCACCCAAGGAAAAGAGCAGCAGGTCAGTAAAGCAAAGCAGGAATCCAGCAGAGTACAGTACAACCATGTTTCATTTTGGAGGTGTAAGAGAAGGGCACATCTCCAATTCCTCATGTGGCTTGGACCTTAAGCCCTGGTCTCATACATTGCATTTCTGTCCAGGATCTGGCTCCTATATTTTGGAACTTCACCCATTGAAAGGAGCTTATTCATAGTCTGGAGTCAAAGAAATGTAGGATGATAATAATCTATTGATCCTGATCTATGAATCCAAATGATCAAGCATGTTGTTGGCCAAAGGCAGTTTATATTCAACCTCTTGTCATCTCTGAAATGTTTTCTGTGTGCCAGAACAAACGCAGCACTTGAACAATGGAGATGTTGGGATTGTCTTGTAGTATAGTAAAAAAATATCTGAATCTGACTTATTTCAGATTTTAAGCCTGTGTCACCTATTAGTTAAAGACATGAATGGCCCTGTCTTGCCTGTGTTCCGTAGCATATATGTTTTGATTTCTTGGTGCTGTGAAAGCTTGTTGCAAAGCATTTATGCACTTGCTTCTGCCAAGTTGCATTCTACAGTTTGGGGTGATGATAGGTAAGCTGATAAACACTTTCAGGTTACTTTTTAGCTATTATAAAATGCTAACAATGCTTTCACATATGGCTAATTGGTTGGAAACCTTCTTTTCGCTTTTAAAGAGTTTTTTTACATCAGGTTCAAGCAGTGTGCAAAAAAGTAACATTTGCCATCTGCTAGTACAAGTACATTAGTACTGTTATTGTTTGGCATATAATCCACAGTCAAAACCCTTGGTATAAGTAATTGAAATAGCTTGCATTGAATTTCATTCCAATGAAGACAGCTCAGTGGCAGTTTCTTAACCGCATCGCTGCTGCGGCTTTTCCCGCTGTGTGCGGCGTTTTTTAAAATACCACTTTACATGACGAGCTCAGTTCGTCATCAGCATACAAGTGCCGTAGCTGATGACGAGCTGAGGTCGTCATCAGCATCGAAGGGGTTAATAGGGGTGCAGGGGCATTCAACCCCTACTACTGCAAACCACTACGTCCCAGGCTCCTTTTGACAATTACATTATCCCTGTATGCCCGTACTTCCTTTAAATTGTATTTACTAATGGGGCAGGGCTATGGAGCTCTCAGTGGGTGGGACGAACAGCTCAGACTGAAACTAGGTTGAGCATGTCAGATTGACCAATATTTTTACTTTGGCAAACTTGACATGCGCAGAGCAGACTTCCACATTGAAGGCTATCATGGAGCTGCATCAGCGAAAGACACAGCCCCATCGGTTTTCAGTGGATCGTTGTGCATGCATGCTTAGCCAATCATAGCACGGTTGTTATGCTGCATAGTATTATATGCAGGACAAGAGCATTGCTTGGTTTGGTTAGGGCGCTCAGGCTTATTTTTCCCAGCCAGGATTAGAAACACATTGCGAGGCGGTAGCATTAACCTGGGGAGTGCTGCTTGCAGTAGAAGAAGATCGTCAAGGTATGTATCTTTTATTATATTCATGTATGTATATTTAATTGTGTTATTGTAATGCCCCACTATTTTTTAAGTCAGCATCCACCACTGTCAACTCATCTATGGTGAACATAGCAATATTAGCATACTGACCGGTCTTTTTCATGGTGCTCGATCTTGTGTCAAGTTCCTTGAACCGCTTCCATTGGTAATACAAATGTATACTGCATCCCACTCACTGCTCTTCAACTCCATTTTCAGATGAATGAGATTGCTGAGATGCAATAATCTATGACATTCATCTATGAAGCTGAAGGACGGTGACTGTAGAGACTTATCTGAGGTTTATTTTCTGAATTTTTTCATAATAGTTTGCACAATGTGGATAGTTGAATATGGAAGGACAAACGCCAAGAACCTGTTTATCTTCTTATTACAAACAAGCCTTGGCAAGACCAATAGTTTGTGTCTTTAAAAAGCAGATTAGGAAACAACAAATGAGCGGAGGAACACGCTTAGTGCAATGGCAGGGATTTGAGGGGAAAGCAACACACATGGAAGAGAGTAAGAAAACACATGCATTTTGTTAGACCAGTCAGTCCCCAACTTTTTGCCTTCTTCCTCCTTTTTTTCTGACCTTGCTTTTCTGGCCATAGGAGTCTGGGCACATTACCATGGCTAACCAGTTCTAGTATTGGCTCATACCCAATTGGCATATTTAATTTGCTTATAAGTTCCTAGTAAAGTGCCCAGAGACTGTACATTAAATGCTCCCTGTGGCACATGGAGCACTGAAGGTGCCACCCATTTAAGTAGCCCTTTAAAGGTGTCTCAGGCCTGCCATTGTAGAGCCTGTGTGTGTAGTTTAAACTTCCATTTGGCCTGGCAAAAAAATCCTTTCGCCAGGCCCAAACTTTCCTTTATAATACATATGTCAACTCTAGTGTAAGCCCTGGACAGCCCAGAGGGAAGGATGCAATGTATTTAAAAGGCAGGACATGTACTTTTAAACTTTAAATGTCCTGGTAGTGAAAAACACTTACATTCATTTTTCATTACTGCAAGTCCTCAGTCTGCCATAGGAAAACATTGGGATTACCTTATTAAATTTTCTAAGTGTAATTTCCAAATGGGAAGATAAAAATGATTCACGTTTGGTGTTTCTGGAATCCTAATGTAAAATCCTAATTTATGGTGAGGTCCAAGTTTAAATTACACTTCTGAAAATGCCACTTTGAGAAAGTTAAAAAAAAATTGCCTTAGCCATTTGGTGCCTGCAGCCTGTCTATGGTTATCTGACTGGGTGTAATTGCCAGCTGCACTTTCTGTATTCCTCCTAGACATCCACACACAATGTCAACTTAGGTGTGAATGCGTAGGCCATCACTGGCATGATGAGAGGGATGAGCTGGGCCGAGACACACTTACACCTGAATAGGCTGTGTCTTGTCTCCACACAAAAGGGGTGCATACCCCTGTAGTTAGTCTGAAGTCAGGGCTCGAAAGAGAGGGCCTCTGTGCACTTCAAAGGCATGCCCCTAGAAGTTGCTCCTCACTTCAAAGGCACAACTATGTATAAAAGAAGAATTTCAGACACCACCACTGGACCTGCGGATACTCTACCAGGAAGCAGGACTGCTGTGCTGCTGATTTTTTGGGTTTCTCCCTTTTTCTTCTTTTGGTTGTGGGTGCCTGGTCCCACACGGGCTACAGCCACCAGGGGCAGTTTCAACAAGCACCCTCAATTCCAATTTGGCACATTCTGCACTCCCTCCCTGTGCCAGCTCCCTTCTCTTCTATGCCGTTCACAGACCCCATGGGCTCCTGACCATCTGCGGGGACAGTGTCGTCCAAGTCTTCCCCCAACTAGTCCCTAGGGGTTGGGAGTGAATCAGCTTCCCTGCTCCTGGAGAGACCCACTGGATCTCGGGTCAACTGGAGGCAGAGTCCATTGTCCATTACAGCATTGGGGGCTTGTCCTTCCAGTTGTCCATGGCTGCTGCTGCCGTCGCAATCCTAGTGTCCCGATCCAACCACAAAAAGCTTCTCTCTGTCTCTCCATTGCGCAAGAGTTTTTAAATGGGGGTAGAAGGTTCTAGAACCCAGACACCACTGTTCAATTCTAGGGTGCCATATCACCCCTCAACACATGTCCCAACCCTCCTGCACCGCATGATAGGACAGTTCAGGAGGATGCCTTGCAAAAATCACTGGTCACATCTCCTCTAGGGACCTCCTCCTCACTCATAACTGACATCACTACCAGGGCATTTCTCATCAAAACTTCAAAATAGAGCCCCCTCTTGTGTTAGCTCCAGTTAACTGTGATTCATTCTTTGTTCAGTGGCCCTGGGCTGTCCAAGCCCTGGTATAGTATGACAGGTAATTAACCAGTGCAGACAATCTTCCCCACCTCATCAGCCTCAAGAGCTGAAGGAAGTACTGTTATTTACTTTTGTGTTAGGATAAATGTTTCCCCTCTACTGGAGAGCAGAGTAATTATCGTGGCCAAACAGAGTGACAAAAGGCCTGGACTCTGATCCTGAGCTGAGTCAGAGAAATATGAACATTCTGGATGACCCATAATGTGTACATAACACTGCTCAGACTGGCATAATCAATCTTGGCACACATGCTGTACACCTGTTTCACCCAAGGTAAATTTCTAATTCTGCACAGTCTCCTTTGTGCCAGGCTACCTGTGCACAGTTACTGGGCTGCGCATAACGGTAGTATCACCTTTGAAGCTTTTACATTCGTGCAAATGTGTGTACAAACGTACGTGTGTAACCAGCAAAGTGCCCCTTACCCTTGTTGCATTGCAGTTGCCTTATATTAAAAGGCAGATACTGGCAGTAAACAAACACAGTCAGTTTACCATGTAATAACCATAGCCAAGAAACAAGTAGTGAAACTCACCCACAGTAAACTAGTCTAAAACTGGGTGGTCAAACGAAACAAAGAAATCCAGGTATACTAAATGGGAGGAACCCATTTCACAACAATCATTAAATCCTACTCCTCGTTGTGCTCTTCACATTATACATTGTTGCATCTTAAGGTGTACCAACTGACCGATTTCATGAGTGAGGCCACCATCGATTGCTCCTTGTGGGGAGGGGGCTCCAGCAAATATGCCAATTCATTAGACATTTGCATTAGACCTGGTTGAGCAAGCTGGGCAGTTGGGATGCATTGAGATACCTGAATGCTTATATGTCAATTATTGCATTAATGGGGATGGATAAAGCCCAAGGGCCAGCACAACAGAGTACAATTCACAAAACCAGCACTGGCCCAACCATAGTGACAGCTGAAGATGCTGAAGGAAGGTTGCATTGCAATAACCTAAGTCTTGTGGAGGCTTGGAGGGGGTGCAAGGCGCATGACTTGAATAGTTCCTTACAGCATAGTCACCTGGATTTCTGCAGGAGTGAGCGGATGATGCAAAGTTATCCCAACTTCCAAAAAAGACAAGAGAGCCCAACATATAGTCAAAGCAACTCCTGCCCAACTGGGGAGAGGGGAATGTATGGAGAAACACACGCTGCTTTTGTTGTTGACAATTTCCCAAAGTGCGATCTGTTACTCACAAATTGTCTCCAGGTTCAATACCTTGAACATAAGTGAAGGAAATTACAAAAGATCCTAAATACATGTTTAAACATTCCTTTAGATATGACCCCTTGCTCTCGGAAATATCAACCTGACTCTTCCCCTCTCCCATCTATGGAGAGTTGTAGGTAATGGAAAATTGCAGAACCTCTAAGAGCAGGAGTGGAGACTTCTAGAAATGATCATGCACACTTGTGAAATATAAATTATATCAATTAGGTGTCACCAAGCACTTGCCCCTGAAATGGCTTAGAGAGCTGTCTCCTAAAATGTAAATAACGGGTCATATAACCACGAACATAAATAGCAAGTGTGGAGGAAGCTGATTAAAGCATAATTAAAAAAGAATGTTAAGAAAGATAAGAAGTAAAAACATTACATCATGCTTGAGCAATTATCACAACATGACTTTGTAACCCAGCTTATAGAATGCTAGAGTCCTAATAATTGCCCTCATAAGCATAAGAATATAATGTCCTTTCTTTTACATTGCAGACATAGCTCACATAATATAAATTCCTTTTTATAGTGCAGTTATCCTCCAAAATAGAAGCCTCCAAGTAACAAAGCAGCCTTTCAAACAGAATCCAGAAAACAAGATCAGTATTGAATGCTCTGGGGCACAGTGCCTTACCTAACAGTTGTGGTGTCAAACTGCCTATTTTGTGTTGCTTTGTAATTGCAGGTTTAACATGTATCACACGTCTGAATATGACCCCCCCCCGCCACCAGAGCAGAAGTCAGCAAGAATGCTGAACAGATGCCACCAAAGACGCCATTGATACAGAGGAAAGACGCAAATCCATGGTAAGTCTGGTTCCACCGCAACACCAATTGCATTTTTGAAGCTGCCCCAACTTACATGGGAGGCGTAAATATGGGGCGGCGCCAAAAATTAGATCAGGGAAATCCTTCATAATTTCTCCTCATTTGGCTGTTTCTATATGTTCTGCATTCTGAAGAACAAATAGAAACAGCAAATCGCTGTTAGTGATTGTTCATGGCAGGAAGAAGTCTCTTTCTGCACATATACAATCATAAAGAAATTACATTTTGCAACTTCTAACATAGAAGTTACAAATCACTATTATTGATTGTTCATGAACAATCATTTCCTGCAACGCAGGCACCCTTGCACTATCGTGCAAGGGGGCCTGCGTTGGCGGTAGGCATCCAATTTAGCGCCAGCGCTAGGGAAAACGCAGGGGTGTGCCACATTCTTGTAAATACTGCGCATCACTGCGTTTTGAAACTGTCCGAGTACGGTGTAAGCAATTTTGGGTTCACACCGCACTCCGACAGTTTCCCTGAAAATATGCCCCAAAGGGTCAAATGAGACCGCATTTCATTTGAGTGGAATACTCTGTTAGCTGTTCTGCTGGTTGTTGTTTCCTGTTCCTTGAGATCATATCATATCATTATCATATCCTTGGGATATATTATTTCTTTCTGATTAATATGTTTGAAAGTTTTGACAAAATACAAATAAATAGATCTTTTAGAAAAAAAAGTAAAATAACCTATTTGGAAATATTTTCCAGAAGTTGATCTCTTGGCAAAGAAAAGTGGATAAATGCCAATATCAATAGGGTTAACAAAGAAAATGCCATCTCAAAGCAGGCTTGAAACATTATCTGATGCAAATGTGTAGTATGCTAGTCCACATGTTCAGGTAATGAAGTAGCTGAGGCAGACGTAGCTGAGATAAGTAGTAGGTTTATTAAGTCCATAAGTGAGATAACAGGAAGCAGAGATCTGGAACAAGCATCCCCGCCAGGAGCAGCCTATTAGCTGCTCAGCCCATCTCCCAAATGACAACACTCACACCAGGCACCCAAGCATTCCATCCATGTCAATCACACTAACATTCTACCCGGAACACACACACTGGCTGAACAGCTAGATACAGAGGTGCAAGGGAACATATGTACAAACCTGAGGATATTACAAAATGCATCCTCTGAAATAACTGCTAAAAGAAACGAGGCTCAGTAGTATTGGGCGAGTACACCGCAGCTTTCAGTCTATGGCCGATGCCCCCAGAGGCATTCAAGTAAAGCAGTTCTCTGTCTTAAGCAGGCAGGCAACATGTGACAACAGCCAAAAACCTGGCAGGGTACACTTCGTGCATACAAGCATATTTTCCAACATCATGTTAGCACAATATTTTCTAAGTAGATTAGTACAATGGGGCTCCATTGTCCCGAAAACATGATAACTACATAAAAATTGCTCTGATGTTGAGCATGTATGAAATGGCAGCGAGCTAAGGATTTTGCCAGCCAACCCTAAAAAGGAAAAAAGGACATATCTATATGGAAATGATGGAGTGGGGATCTGTGCCAAATTTGGCAGCGCTGCGCTACGGCCATTCTAAAACACAGGGATGAGCCGTATTTACAGCATACGGCACACCCCTATGTTTTCCCTATCTCTGGTGCTAAAATTAGCTGCCTCGCATCAACACATGCATCCTTGCAGCATACTGTAAATGTGGATTGTTTATGTGCAGGAAGGTGTCTCTTCCTGCACACAAACAGCCATTAATGGCATTTTGCTCTTTGTATGTGTGCTGCAGAATGCAACACACATAGAAGAAGCAAAACCCAGAAGAAATAAAACTGTTTCTCCTCATTGCGTCATACTAAATCCTGCTATTGCATGGTGTTAGTTTTTGGCGCTGCCTCAGATTTACACATCCTTGTAAATCTGGGGCAACATCAAAATGCAATGGGTGTTCCAGTGGAACGCCTACAGCAACACCCATTGCAAGCCCGTTTCACGCAAAGTGATGCGTGATAAGGGGCAGCATTTACAAGACAACGTTTAGTCACTCAAAGTGGCTTACCGACGCTTTTTAAATACGGAGAAGGGCATAGTGCCACCAGAATGTCACCCAAATGATGTTCTGGTGGCGCTGTCTCCTCAGTATGTAGATTGCAATACTAAGACTTTATTTACCAGAGTAGAGAGGAAGCTGAAAAAGTGTAACACTGAGAAAAGGGTTGCACTTTTAAAATGCTTTAATGCAATTTTTGTGTGAGTGAGAATTCTTTCCACCTGCCTCAAAGGAAGCTCTTTATTCAGGAAAATGACTGACCAAAAACAAACCTTTATAATCTTAGACACAAAAGCAGGGGTCAATAAGCACTGTATCTCTCTAAAGTACAGCACAGAATGGACACAGTGCTCCTGACTGAGCCACCCGTCCAAATGTCGGCTCTTTTATCAGCAATGTCCGGGCGTATGCAGATAGTTGAGTAGCCAGACACAGTTTTATCACTTCATGTTACTGATGCAACATGACAGTCTGTTAGTGCTGTCAAGGCAGCACAGTTGTGGGTTAGAGCTTCAAAATATGTTAAAGCTAAACCTAATGCTCTTTTTTAGGTCGCGCATCAGCCGCATGCGCTGTCTGCAAGACCTGCTGTATTCACTCTACAGGGAGTAATTCCACCTGCTGCTTGCCATTGGTTCATTCCTCCATCTCTCTTTATTTCCTTGCTCCTTATTGGTTAATGCTCCTGAAACATCTCTTTCGTTTTTAGGCCAGGAGCACTGGCCAACTACAGTTTCCTTACACTGCAGGTCTTTATGTATTTCTTTGGGGACTACTTGCTTATTACCATGACACCCACTTAACTTGCAGCCACGCACATATGTGTTCTGTACACAGGCACTATGCTTTGTTTCAGCATGGCACCCGCTTTCAGGTTTGAACAATAGCAGCAATGTTGGATTTATAAACATGACATGCTTCCGAGCAGGGGCTGCCCGTGGTGCACGAAAAAAAGAAAGAATACCTCAGCTGAACTTTATTTTATTTTCTTCTGCACTGCGCAGCGCGTCGTGCTGTGATGTGGCTGCGCCTCGTTCAACACTGTGCGACTCGCCCACCACTATTATTAATTACTGTAAACATATTTTAACTATCGGCAAATGTTACATTTAAGGTAACATCATGTTTTCCTAGTTCTTCTTGCACATGCTGCTATTTACATAAGTTGTTGTACTTTTCAATAACTGTACATCAACATCCAATGTTACTTACTCCTGATCATGTTTGAGCCACTATCACAGTAATTCACTTTCGGTCTCAGGCATATACTGCTATGCAGCGTCGTGATACGGGCCATGTTGGAGGTAGGCAAGAGAGGGAAAACGAATTTTCGTTTGTTTCCCATTTGGACTGTCCATGAACTGTCACCATGGAACTGCGAAAGCGGTATAGAGTGTGGAATCAAGTTGCACCAGACATGGGTGAAGGACAGAAAAGGATCTTGTATTTCTTGTTTCCTCAGATAAGAATGAATAAAATAGACTATTTGTATGTATATATTTTGGTCTCTACGGCCATCTGAGTTCAAGCAAATATGGACATTTCTAGGACCAAGGGGAGGGCTCCAGAAGCACAGGAAGAGGAGGTGGCAATTGTTCCTTTGCTCTGCTGCATGAACTACTATGGCCTCCATTGATTCCCAGGGCTCAAGGATTGCACAAGCAGTGAATGTAATTTTATGTATGTGATATCTTAAAACATTATCTGATCTGATCAGGCAATGTGGTGGCAACATTTTGAAAAACTATGTGGGTCCACCGTAAGGGAGGACAGGGGCAATAGGAAGTGCAGCACAGTAATCAGGACACGTATATATACATAGAAGGTGGATTCGCAAAAGCCCTGCATGTATAAATATTATAATATATGACCTCATGCAGCCGTCTTATTTGGAAAACAATTAGGATTTGAAATCAGCGCACCATCATAATATTGACCATCAGTCCAATTGTATAATTTTGCTGTCGTCTATGTTTATATATGTTTCTACTTAGTGTCCCGATGGCTGTGCTGTGTCATTTGGTTGTCCAGCAAGCAAGCAGGAGGAGGAGCGGAGGCTGCCCCGTGTTATAGAATCTCTGGCCACAGCACACAATCGAAACATGTCCTGGTGGTGGGTTGCTGCTCAGGGGTAGGCGTCCTGTGTGAATACTTCTGATGCCCATGCTACCACAGGGCACGTGGAAATCCCCTCCTGTCACTAGGGTTTGGAAATCCGCACCGTCTCCCAACTGAAGGTGTGTGACACCCACTTAACTTGCAGCCACGCACATATGTGTTCTGTACACAGGCACCATACTTTGTTTCAGCATGGCACCCGCTTTCAGGTTTGAACAATAGCAGCCATGTTGGATTTATAAACATCAAAAACATTGGCCAGGTAGATTGTTTATAAAGACAAACTCTAGTACCACTTATCCAATAGATCTAAGCGGACACACTTTTCATTTAGTATTTTTTACTCAGTCTTTCGTTTTCAAAACAACATTCATATATGTCTGAAGAATGATACCATTTCAGTAGCAAAATTCACATAAAAATACAATATTCCAAACACAAATTTAACAATCACTGTGAATGAGACATATTTACATTTACACAATATATACAAAAACACAGACAAAAAATGCCTATCTTCATTCAATGTTTAAGGCACCTGTCCTGATATAAATCCTACAGACAAGCAAGGGGCCGTTCAGTATTTTTGCTGGCCTGCTTGCTTGATTATGCTAGAACATACTGACTACTAAGGTCAAAACTCAGGTAGATTTTATCTACAATTTGTCTTTATAAACAATCTAGCTGGCCAATGTTTTTGCTGTTTCAATTTGAGTGGTCTAGGCCAGTTAGTAATGTGAATTTTGCTACTGAAATGGTATAATTCTTCAGACATATATGAATGTTGTTTTTGAAAACGAAAGACTGAGTAAAAAATACTAAATGAAAAGTGTGTCCGCTTAGATCTATTGGATAGGTGGTACTAGATTTTGTCTTTATAAACAATCTACCTGTCCAATGCTTTTGCTGTTTCAATTTGAGTGGTCTAGGCCAGTTAGTATATAGACCCAAGCCTTCTTTGTTTCCCCGGATTTATGAACATGACATGCTTCCGAGCAGGGGCTGCCCGTAGTGCACGAAAAAATGACAGAATACTTCAGCTGAACTTTATTTTATTTTCTTCTGCACTGTGCAGCCCGTCGTGCTGTATTGTGGCTGTGCCTCGTTCAACACTGTGCGACTCGCCCACCACTATTATTAATTACTGTAAACATATTTTAACTATTGGCAAATGTTACATTTAAGGTAACATCATGTTTTCCTAGTTCTTCTTGCACATGCTGCTATTTACTTAAGTTGTACTTTTCAATAACTGTACATCAACATCCAATGTTACTTACTCGTGATCATGTTTCAGCCACTATCGTAGTAAATCTCTTTCGGTCCCAGGCATATACTGGTATGCAGCATCGTGACAGGGCCCATGTTGGAGGTAGGCAAAAGAGGGAAAACGGATTTTCGTTTGTTCCCCATTTGGACTGTCCATGAACTGTCACTATGGAACTGCGAAAGCGGTCTAGATTGTGGAATCAAGTTGCACCAGACATGGGTGAAGGATGGAAAAGGATCTTGTATTTCTTGTTTCCTCAGATAAGAGTTAATAAAATAGACTATATGTATGTATATATTTTGGTCTCTATAGCCATCAAGCAAATATGGACATCCCTAGGACCAAGGGGAGGGCTCCAGAGCCACAGGAAGAGGAGGTGGCAATTGTTACTTTGCTCTGCTGCATGAACTACTACGGCCTCCATTGATTCTCAGGGCTCAAGTATTGCACAAGCAGTGAATGTAATTGTATGTATGTGATATCTTAAGACATTATTTGATCTGATCAGGCAATGTGGTGGCAACATTTTGAAAAACTATGTGGGTCCACCGTAAGGGAGGACAGGGACAATAGGAAGTGCAGCACAGCCATCAGGACACTGAGCAGAAACGTATATATACATAGAAGGTGGATTTGCAAAAGAGCCCTGCATGTATAAATACTATAATATATGACCTCATACAGCCATCTTATTTGGAAAACATTTAGGGGCTACAATTGTTGGTTATACTGATGAACAAAGACGGCTAACTGTTTGAAATCAGCGCACCATCATAATATTGGCCATCAGTCCAATTGTACAATTTTGCTGTCGTCTATGTTTATATATTTTTCTACTTCGTGTCCCGATGGCTGTGCTGTGTCCTTTGGTTGTCCAGCCAGCAAGCAGGGGGAGGAGCTGAAACTGCGCCCGTGTTATAGAAACCCCTGGCCACAGCACACAATCGCAACATGTCCTGGTGGTGGTTTGCTGCTCAGGGGTAGGCGTCCTGCGTGAATCCTTCTGATGCACATGCTACCACAGTAGGGCATGTGGAAATCCCCTCCTGTCACTAGAGTTTGGAAATCCGCACCGTCCCCCAACTGAAGGCGTGTGGCAAAGGTAAAATAATTGTGCAAACCGATGAAATGCATTTAAAACGTGCTGAGGTAACGTTAACTCTTGAGCTCATTATGCTGTAGCATTTGTCTTTTTTTACATTTATAGTTTACATAATATTTGAACGTTGATACTTAAATGTAATACAGAAATACAGTTTAATGCACAATGTACACCAGTGTTCATCACATCAGTATACAAATTCCTAACGTGGCCTAACGGTCAGAGTTTTTCATTTTGGAACAGAGAATCAACATCCTGTGATTCTGAGTGAATCAACCAATGTCCCCATGCCCCCCAAAAAACCCTGACCTTGTGTACTGGAATCTAATGGTCATGTAAAGCGTTTGAATGCCCCACCTTCGTCCTTGCCCTGCAGCAGCTGATAAGCCTCCCACAACACCGCTCCGCAGCACTTGAAATGGCGGGGTCACTGGTGGACAGAGGAAGCCGCTTGGCGATGGTAGGTGTCCTTCATGTTTGTTCCTGTCTTCCTCTCACTAAATTGTCGGGTTAATTCAAATAAGCCAACAAACATCTATAGATGGTCAATTTTGTCACTGAATGATTACCAAGTATGGGAAAATAACATTCTTCACACCTTTTCAGAGCTGTCATTACTTTCAAGTGCTTGACCGGTCTTGCTTCCTCATTTTCCTTAGTCCATATCGTTAGTTATGTTTTTTTAATGGCTAGTACTGTGGTTTTATTTTGACTCATTGTTTTAACGTTTCCAGTAGATTGCCTAAGATGCAGACTTCATGGGCTTAACTCTTATCATGCAGCAAATGTCTAGCCTATAACAACTGCATGTCATGGGAGTTATTACTCGCTGCTGCAGTTAAATAACACTTTGGATGCCAGACTGAAGACATCTGCTAGGTTGGTCACGCCACTTATAGTCAGAAGTAAAGGTCAGGTTATTACATTGGCTTCCTTTACCACAGCACCTTTAGCCTGCTCCGATTGCCACTGTGATCAGCATTCCTGTCCTGCCCTTCCCTCATCGAGAACATTTGCGAGTCAGCGTTGGTTGAATGTCTGTATCTGTATTGACATGTTAAAATGTTACAGGTAGGACCTCCTATCCTTAGAGATTTACCTTATTAACCTATATTACAGTTTCAGTAGATTGGTACTACTCTATTTACACCCACTAGTTCTAAATCCAGAACTGGCAGTGCAACCTGCAGTTGGCAGTTTAAAAGTGAACGTGTGCGCTTGACACTGTGGAACAGATATTCCAGATCTTCTGACTTTAGAGAATAGCGTCGTATTATATGAATTGTTGTGTATTCAGCTTTTAAGTGAATTTCAGTGGTTCGAATGTGTTGATAGCTATTGTAAGGAAGCAATCTCGTAGGCAGATAGGGTTCTTCAAGACTTCTTTAATGACATAAATGTAGAAGGCAATACAGCGAACTGAAAGCACATCCTCCGCCTTCCCTTCCTGTAACCGACTCCCTCCCACAGCATTCTCCCCGACATACATTCCACGCATTCCACACGAGAACATACACACACGCGCCTGCATACACATACACGCGCCATCCACACGAGACACACACGCGCACAACACATAACACGATACCACACACCCTCCTCCTCAAAAAGCTTAAGTATCCACAAACAGAATCATCCTAAACTGAAATCAGAAAAACGGACAGGCAACTTCCTTACTCTTTCACTACGGCGAAGACATTCATCATCAACGCCCAAATTAGAAGAAGAAGGTCCAGCATCGCCAACATCCCCAACACCATTACTAGACTCACAATCGGTGCTACAGCTACCTGCATTGCTAGATGATGCTAACCCTTTTACAAGACCAAAATCATCACCTAACAAATAACCGCTACAAGACCCGCCATCATAATGTGCACCTACCACACCACTCCTCTCATTACAAAAACTCAATTGGCGAAAATTCCATCTTTTACCATCTTCTAATTCAACAGCACTTCCAAAAACCTTTATTACCCTCAGGGGTTTAGACCACACACTTTCACCTTTCAATACTTTCCTAGGGTTCTTCACCCTAACCATCTGACCAATTCTAACTAAAGGCCAAGCACGTCTATTACCATGATACTGCTGGTTACGATCTTGGTACTTCTTAACCTCAGATCTGACTTCTTTATCAATATCCTTAGTGTTGCATTGCATCTTATCATTTCTTTTCCTCAACCACCAGGGTACCAACCCAGAGAATGGTTTCCTACCTCTCAAGATCTCAAAGGGTGTTTTCCCTGTAGCTGAATGGGGAGTGACGCGATAAGCAGTCAGCCTCTCTTGCAAAGCTTTCCTCCAAGGCAAACCTGCACTCAGTGCCAATTCAATCGCTTCCTTAACCACTCTGTTGAAGCGTTCAACTTGGCCGTTTCCTTCTGGGTGATATAATGATGATTTAATGTGTTTGATACCCATCACCAGTAAAAATTCTTCCATCTTCTGTGATACAAATTGGGGACCATTGTCTGAAACTAATATTTCAGGAACACCCTCTCTCGAGAATACGTCCTCTAAAAATTCAATAACCACATCTGTTGACATCCCACTTACCATTCTTACCTTGGGCCATTTTGAATAATAATCAACTAGTACAATGGCATAACAGTCCATAGACGCCACAGCAGAAAAGGGCCCCATGAAGTCGATAGCAACCTTTTGCCACGGGTATTCGGGTAACTCCACCATAGTTAATGGTACGTTTAATGGTTTAACCACATTATCACTAGTACTACAAATCTTGCAATCCCTTACCAATCGGTCCACCATGGAATCTACACCTGGCCACCAAAACCACTCTTTGACCACCCTCCTTTTAGAACTGGACATACCACCATGCCCTAAGTGGCTTTTCTCAGCAATATCTTTCCTTAAACCAATGGGAGGAACAATCCTGTCGTCTCTTAGAATAATATCATTGACAATACACAATTCATCTCTAATTTTAGAAAATGCAACACATTCACCACGTAAATTGGATTCTCTTGGCCAACCCTCGACTATAAAACGTTTGACCTCCTTCAAAACTACATCCTTCTCCATCTCATTCATCCAGGATGCTTCAGAAATACCACTAATGGCATCCTGAGTACTTACAAGAAATACATCCTTAGCAGTAAATGCTATTTCACAATCAGTATTGGTTTTGACCTCCTCAGAATCCACATTGGGTAATCTGGATAAACCATCCGCTACTACATTATCTTTACCTGGAATGTATTCTATGTCGAAACTAAACATCTGCAGCTTTGAAGCTAAACGAGCTAACCTTGGAGTTAAATTTTTTCCTCCCTCAGGTCTTAAAATGTTCACCAATGGTTTGTGATCAGTGCAAATTTTAAACTTCCTCCCCCACACATACATTCGAAATCTTTCAGCTGCCCATGAAGCAGCCAACAATTCTTTCTCTATTACGGAATAATTCCGCTCCGCCTGGGTCAAAGTGCGTGAAGCATATGCTACCACCCATTTTTCAGACTTGACTCGTTGGGAAAACACAGCACCAATTCCATAACCAGACGCATCCACAGATAACACACATTCAGCCGTTGGTAAAAAAGGTTTCAGACAAGGAGTAGTAACTATCTCCTTCTTCACTTTCTCAAAACATGTCTTTTGTTGCTCACCCCATGTAAATACTACGCCTCTTTTTAATAATGATCTCAAAGGTTCAACCTTTGAAGCATAGTTCTCAATAAAACGTGAATAAAACTCTGTGAGTCCAAGGAATGACATCAATTGTTCTCTGCTAGTAGGCTCCGGAACAGCTAAAATAGCATCTACATGACTGATTTTAGGTCGAATGCCATCCTTAGATATTACATGTCCTAAGTATTCAACTTCAGATTTCCCAAATACACATTTCTCATTTTTAATAGTTAGCCCACTTCTTCTCAATGCATCTAAAACCTCGAATAAACTCTTATCGTGACATTCTTTGTCTTTCCCATATATCAAAATGTCGTCTTGAAACACCTTAGCATTTTCAATACCTTGTAAAACTCTGCACATTTCCCTTTGGAACACGGCAGATGCACTGGCGAGACCAAATGGCATCCGTTTATACCTAAACATTCCTTCTGTAGTGATGAAGGCAGTGCAATGTTTGGAATCATCCTCTAACACAATTTGATGGTATGCACTGGTTAAGTCTATCTTGGAAAACCAAGATGAGCCACCAACAGAAGATGTAAGTTCCTGCAGATTAGGAAGAGGAAATGTGTCCACCCAGATAGCTTCATTTAAACACCTTAGGTCCACACACAGTCGTAAATCGCCATTAGATTTAAGCGAAATCACGACTGGCGAAACCCAATCTGAGCTTTCAACAGGTTCGACAATACCATCACTACACAGTTTCTTAAGTATCTCACCTAATTTCTCTCTATAGCTGATGGGAACATTCCTAAGTTTTTGTCGAATAGGACATGCACCTTCTCTTAATATTATTTTGTGCTTGAACCCAACCATTTTGCCGATCCCATTCGAAAATACATCAGGAAATTTTTCTTGTAGGTTTGAGTAAGCATTATTCTCAACGCATTCATCTTGAATAGAGTACACAGGACATTCCCGTCTGGGGTCGATTTTCATGCCCAAATCAAAAATGTGTGGCCATCCCAAAATAGTCGCACCTTTGTCGGCCACATAAATTTTACCCTGGCACGAATTACAGCCAAAGGTTATTTTAGCAATTATGAACCCTTCTAAAGGTATTTTATGCCCAGTGTAACTACCAGGACGTACATCAGGACCTAATAATGGTCTGGTAGGCCAAAGGGATTTAAACAAATCCATGCCCATAATGGTGTACCATGCACAAGAATCTACCATGACCTTTACTTCCAAACCATCAATATTGACAAGGCATGATGGTAGTTTTTTTACCTTATTTGTCCCTTTAACAGATTCGTCCTGTATACTACATACATCGCCTACAACGTGGAAAGCATCATCTTGATTATTAGCATGGACACAATTAATGTCATCTTGCTCATCATTTTGTAAATAATTAACTTTAGCTTTAAAATTCCGACAAACTCTAGTAAAATGTCCCTTTTTTTTACAATTAGTGCATATTTTGTCGAGAGCCGGACACCACTTATAGTTTGCTAGATGAGTCGAAGACCCACATCTAAAACACGCAAACTTTTTTAGTTCATTAGTTTTCTCATAAGTTTTTTCATTTCCCTTTTTATTAGAATAAGATGAACAACTAGTCATCTTACTATCAGTCTTGGGTTTATAATTATCAACCTTATTCACTGCATTGATTGATGTAGAATCAATATCATTTTTTTAATTTCTAACCTCACGAATGCATTGGTCAGAAATTTCTACACCTCTGGCAACTTCAATAGCATTTTTCAATGAAGTACTCCCAGATGACCATAATTTCTCCTGAATTTTTTTAGATTTGGTCTTCATAAGGATCTGGTCTCGCAAAACTTGATCGTACGTGATAGTTTCAAATTCACAGGTGACTGCTAAACCCCTTAAAGCTGAAACAAACTGATCAATTGACTCATCACTTTTTTGAGCTCTTGAATAAAACTTAAACCTTTCCATCACTACATTAATTTTCCTTCCAAACCTTTCCTGCATTTGTTTGACAGCACATTGATAAGCACCCATATCACCAGCATTTTCAATTTTCGGTAAATTTTTGAACTCCCTTAAACCTACAGCACCTAACCTATGTTTAAGTAATGATACCTTCCTATCTTCAGAAGATTCTTCTTCAGCTAACACTTCAACATAAGCCTCAAACATATCAATCCATAAATCCCATGCAATAGGAGGTTCACCAGACTCCGCCAAAAAAAATGGAGGTGGATGAATTGAAGACATTACAATTACTAATTTAACACTTGAGAGAAAAAAAATGAAAATAAATAATAATAAAAATAAATTCCTCTGTAAATACTTGTGCAAAAAGTTCACCAAAGTCCAAGCAAATATGACTTTTTCTTGTACAAAAAGTTCACCAAAGTTAATATAATGTTGAATTTGTAGTGTTAAAATTGTACATAAGATAGTACTAGTAATTTAAAAATTGAAAAACGATGTTAAAATGAGTCATATGAGTGTTACCAACAACGTAGGTCAACTGGTATGGTTAGCGTTGAATTTGCTGATAACGTAGTAATTTGTGTCCATTTGAAATATTAATCAGAAATTGAACGCGTTAATCTGGACGCGTACGCGGTGAAGTGCTCCTCTGTTGTTGTGTAAATTTGCCGCGTTGCTACGATACATCCAAAATGGTTACACGTATACGTGATGACAATATCACGTGGTGATGACGATTGGCTACGCGATGGCATCAGCTACGGGAAGTCAGGAGGTTCACAGTGATGATCCGCACGCGCAGACTGATTGACGAGGCAATTTAAAAGATGCACCATGCGTTGCCGAGGCTTGTTGCAATAAGGTAACTTTTCCTCAGTATACCAGTTTCCTGCACAGTTATATAAATTGTTACTCACAGTTAATGGACATTTCTTCTATTGAAGTTGAAATTGGTTGCAAGTAAGCGTTGAATACTCCAACGGAAACGAAGAAGAATTTTATTTTTTTTTTTTAAAGAAAATCAATGTCGCTGCTGCCGTATCCCGCTCGTCGCCATGTATTGTAAGGAAGCAATCTCGTAGGCAGATAGGGTTCTTCAAGACTTCTTTAATGACATAAATGTAGAAGGCAATACAGCGACATGAAAGCACATCCTCCGCCTTCCCTTCCAGTAACCGACTCCCTCCCACAGCATTCTCCCCGACATACATTCCACGCATTCCACACGAGAACATACACACACGCGCCTGCATATACATACACGCACCATCCACACGAGACACACACGCGCACAACACATAACACGATACCACAATAGCCTTCTTAGCTGTTATGCCTTCGATTCATGGTAACGCTAATAAGTATAGTTTTTGAATTACTGATAGTTGACTTGCCATTGCGTTCCTCTGGCTCTTGTGGCATGCAGGTGCTGCAGGGCTTTTGCAGCAAGTGCTTAGTTTGGTGATCTGTTTGGCATGACTGTATGCACTTAATTTGGTGACTGAGTGCCAGTACTTCCCTCTCACTTTGTAATCAGGAGTGTCATGTATAATGTCTTGAGATGATCTCCTAAATATTACTCTCCCAAGCTTTGGGTACCTCAATGTTACTAAATGTGATGTCCATTAAATTGCCATGGCCAAAACCATCATTTTTGTTTTCTGTGGTGCACGTGCTGCAAATACAAATTCCACTATACACAATACCACATAACTATTAACCACATAATTCTACGACACATCCTACCACATAATTCCTCTACACAAATCCACTCCATACCACACCACACAATTGCACAACTAAGAATTCCTATCCAGCCCATTCCAATCCACACCACATACAGCCACTCTACTACAAATCAAAACACATGGGTGAAAAACATTATCCTTTACAACGCCAATAGCCCTAACTCTCACAAATGCGAGACCTATTGCATGGCAAATGCTTTTTAAAAATGGTGCCACTGATATGGATTTGCATTACTAAAAATGTAATCCCGCGGGAAGGAGGGACCCAGGGGCAGCCGAGCGGGAGCCGGTCTCTCCCCTAGGTTTGTTCGCATGAGGACAGTGGCCACAGGTGCGGGAGGGGGGTTTAGCTAATTGAGCGTGAGGGAGAAAGGCATAAATAGGAGTGGTAAGGGCGTGTAAGGTACTGTGCTGGCAGGAGGCGGGTGTCGTAGGTTGTTTTTTGTCCCACCCACCCTTCCCTCTTCTTTTTTCCTTTTTCATTTTTTCAGGCCCTGTATGGTAGTCGTTTTCGCTATGCTTTGGGTACTGCTGAAGCTGTCTCTCAGGGTTGCCACGCTAAGACAGGTTTAGGTTCCCATTTTTAGTCGGTAGGCGTTTTTTTCTGGGGGGTGGGCAGCCTGGAGTGGGTTGGTCCATCCTCAAAGGGCAGTAAAAGGAAAGAAGGGGGGTATCAACAAGAGTCAGTTCTTCTGTGTTTGTTTGGGTTAACTTGGTGGGGGTTCATCTTTCATAAGGATTGCTAAGATAAGTTGGAGAATTTTGGTTTATTAAATAATGAATTGCACGATGTTTTTGATTAGTTATTTTTTGCACCTGTCTTAATAAAGTGGCCTTTCTTGTTACCCAAGAAGTTGTGGACAGTGAGTTATTACGCGAATTCACTTGGTTGCCTTTAACGTTAGCTAACAATGTGCCACATACGGTAAGAACCCTTATTTAGTCAGTTGGCAAGCTCAGCCAGACAGGGAGTTCAGGTCCATTGTTTAAAGGGCAATGCCAGTCAAACCAGACAGGAACTGACATATCTGACACTTCAGCAGTTGCTGTAGGAGAATGCTTCATGTCTGCGTATACTTTGAGGGCTCCTGATTAGAGTCTTCCCAAAAATAACAGCACAGGCTATCTATTCAAACAACCCAAGCTGAACTGCTGGTCTTCTCATCTAGTCTCATCTGGAGCATTCCAGCGAAGTGAAAGGCAGTTCTCTTATCAACTTGCATTCAATGATCTTTCAACAAACGTATGAGTCAGATTCCATCTGTTTCATGGAGCGCTCTGCAGCTCACTTCCATTGTGCTCCTAATCTTTTGCGCGCCTGAATTCACGCGGAATAACATCTGCGTTTATTTATGCGTAATTGTGCAGTCTGTTTTGTGTGATTTTTCTTTTAATTTGACTTTTCAAGGGTTTTACAAATGTAAGGTGTTCACCACAGCATTCTATTCTCTTCAGGTTGAAGACTAGCGTCCACTTCCTTTGTGATGCGTTTTCACTCAATGTTAGTGCTGAAATAAAAAAACATAAATGTGTGATACACAATTTAGAAAATACTTACGCGACAATGCCAGAGAGGTGGAACATCTCTGCAGTGAGGTAGGATAGGTAACTGTACAGGAACACGAACAGGGGCTCAATGACTCGGATGTTCTTGGTAAAGCGGGTGGTCAAGGCAGCAACGAGTCCAAACACAAGACCAACAAATATACCACCCAGGCCGACCACGAAAAACTTCCCTACTCCAGCCAATATGTCCACAATTAGAATTTCAGGCATTTTACTGAAGTTTTCAAAGATCTTGTACAGCACCTGGAGGAAAGAGAGACGGGAAAGAGCATTTGGTGAGCAGCTGATTTCTGCCTCTTGGCTTAAAGCCAAGCACAATAGCAACAAGCACTAGCAAAGTTCATGGGTCTGGCTTTAATGTGCCAACACAAGTGAACACTGCCATTCACAAACGCTGTTTACATGTTTCATGCCCAAATGTTGTTGATCGTAACAAGATTAGCCCTATTGGCTTTGTAAACAATGGAAAATGTAGCAGGAAGGATTACTTTATGTATGGAATGCATATAGGCTACATTTCTACTTTTGGTAAATCTTATAGAGAAACACATGGCCCCTTTGCCCACTGTTACGTTTGAATATCACGGTCCACAGACTGCATATTATTAAAAAAAGAACAACCATATTAACTCGGAACGATTTGATAAAATAATACATTTGCATAATGTCTAGATTGGTAATTGTAAGGAATTGCCTCCTTTTGCCTTATCACCCCCAAAGTTTTGGACTAATGCTGCAGGTTTTTCGACTCAGAGTGCACTGCGGCCTGCTACCCAGACCTAAGTGCCAATGTTCTACCCCCTTACAAAATTTATGTTGAATTGGCTGTCCCCAATCAGCATTAGCTGACTTACTTATAAGTCCATAGCATATGGTACCAAGCATACAGAGGGCATGTGAGTTAGAACACCCAACCAGGGCTGCAGCATGCATTGTGCCACCCACTCTACATGTGATAAAGTACAAAATGGCTCCCAGACTGCCACTGCAGCCTGGAAGAGCAGTTTTAAACTGCTAGTTCGACTTTACCATTTAAACCAATGACAAAACCCCACTTCCATTATCAATATATATGTCTCCCCAAACGAGCCCTAAGGTAGGGAACAGCATATTATTAAGTGGGATATGTACTTTAATATGTCCGATCTGTAAAACTTCAAATTGTCATTTTCATGTGGAAAAGCTAGTAGCCACATTAGCTAGTACAGAGTGGTACTTCAAGGTATCGAATTAATTGTGGCATTAAAACTGACTTGATGTCCAAGTCAAATTTAATGTCACTTTAAAGAAAAGACAGTTTTTGTTAAGTTGCAATTCTGTTACCCAGTTTTTCCGGTGGCCTTTTGCAGTTGCAGGCCACCAGACAGTTATCTGCCCTCCTAGGAAGAGGTGTGAACAACTTCCAGACTTAGGAAGAATAGAGGCCTGCCACAGAGTGTTACCCCCCCTTTGCATGAAGCCACACTGGGTGTTGGCCTAAAAGGCGAGCTTCAAAAGAGAAGTCACCTTAGTGGGCACATGACGATCACACTTGAGAAGGGCTGCCCCTTTGCTCAGGAAGATGGGTTGGCAGCAGGAAAAGGGTAGGAAAACCAGCAGCCAAACGGTTCTTTCCTGGGCAAGTAGCCTCCAGATAGGAACTCCTCTGGGGGCGCTTACCAAGCAACTCACAAACTAGGAAGGGTTCAGACATCTTGTGAGTGGGCGGAATAGTGCACTATGGGATTGTTAGATTTCACACATAGCCCAAAGTCACAAGGCAGAAGGGATCCTGGTAGCCCATTGACTACTAACCCTATCATCACCCTAGGGCACCTTCTTGGCACAAAAATATGGCACCCCAGGCAGGCTGCACCTTGTATCGCATCTGGCCTGGAGAAAGGACTGAATAAAGACTGCCCTGTTAACTCCTAGAGCTGGCAAGAGAGGCTGCACAAATTACTGGAGACTACACCTGCTGCTCCTTGGGTTAGTGAGGCCTGTGGTTTTTGGAAAAGTTCCTCCAGAGCCCCAGATGAAAAGGTGACATTAAGGGTCAGTTGGCTGACCCCCTGTTCCAACACCAGGGTCATAAAAGTTAAAGGTGCCCATCCTGGCTAGTCAGTAGCCAACTGCAAGGAATCGCAGCTAATTGCCGATGTGCAGTCAAGAAGACCTCCCTTCAGGACTCAAAAGTTTCTCCCTAGTTTGCCAGATCCAGGAAAGTCACCAGAGTGAGGACTGGTCACCAAAGAAGGACACTAGCCCTCAACAAAAGAAGCCAGTGGACCTGCTGTGACTGGAAACCAGAAGCCCAGTGACTGCTGGACTTCTGCTGGCCCAACGAGGACTGCTAGGGACACCAGCCTCTGTGGCTAAAGTTTCCCCATCTTTCATGTGAACTGAGGAATAATCCCAAGGAGACCCCCATCGACCGCACAGCATCCAGATCATCTTTCAGCATCCTCTAGCCTCAGCACAGGGAACACTCCATTGAAGTGCATTGAGGTTTTATTGTATTGTATTGTATTGTGTATTGTGGTATACTTATAGAGCGCAGCCTGTCACCACCAAGGGCATCCTGGCGCTTTGAACCCTGATCTAACAACAACTTCAGCAATTAGCCTATCCTCGGGAAGAGGTGGGTTTTCAACGCCTTTCTAAAGGCTGGAAGAGCCTCAAGGCTCCTAAGGGATAGTGGCAGAGAGTTCCAGAGTTTGGCCGCCGCTACTCTGAACGATCGGCCACCCATCCTCACTCTCTGGAAACGCGGGACTACTAACAGCTTGGATGACGAGGAGCGTAAGGCTCGAGCTGGAAGATACCAAGCAAACATTCTCCGCAGCGGGATAGGTCCCAAGCCATGAATAGCTCTGAACACTATGCATGCGGCTTTGTAGCGGACGCGAAGGTGAATCGGCAGCCAGTGGAGTTCCTGTAGTGCTGCTGTAGCCGAGCTGTAGTAGGGGCGGGACAGAGCGAGTTTGGCCGCCAGATTCTGTACCCTTTGGAGCTTGCCCAGTAGTGTTACAGGGGCATCCATTGTAAAATGTGGAACTGGACTTGAGACTGCTTTGGTGACTAAGTAACTGTCTAAATATTCCTTACTGGCCCCCATGACCTTCTCCCTTTCATAATTGGTCTCCCGGTCCAGGCAGGAGTAGCCAAACACAACTCTTTCAAACTTTCCTAATGTCCAAACTTTACAATTACCAATACTTGTTCGCACTTGTGATTAAAAAGCTGAGATTTAAGTTTTTTTTTAAATCTATATCTCTGGAACTCTCTAGTGCGTTTTGCTCATCATAGTGTTTTACCAGCATCTGTTACTTTCTAAGTTATCTAGCCCTAAAGAGCTGTGAAAGATAGCTGATGAATGGGTAAGCACTAGGTGCCCACAAAGTCCAAAGTTCCAAGGTGGCGATCACAAAAAAAGGGGACAGGCCCCCCTTCTGGGGAAAGATAGGGTCAAGCCTAAAGAGGCAGAGCCCAGAGCCACATCCCATTCACCTGGGAAATAACTTTCACCCTACAAAAGTTGTGATGTGCTATGACTGTAAGTAGCCAAGGCACAAAAGGGGAGATACTGTGTGCACCAAGAGGTCACCCACTGGTGACCATCCCAAAGGTATTGCCAGTGTAGGAATGGGGGTAGAAGTTGTCTCTGGGAATTGCAAGGGTTACACTAAAGCCTCTTTAGTCTCCTAGGGTGGAGAGGAAATTGAACCTTTGGCCCACTAGCTTGCCAGTATGGAAAAATACAGACCGTGGTCAAGAATCAATTGAGTTGAAGTCAAGGACCCTGAGGGATATAGGTGCCAACATTACCATAGTTATCATCAAACTGGGTTCCCCAGAGTAGATCATACCTGATGGCGCACACCAGATAGTAAACTCTGACAATGTTACAAAGTCACATCCCCTAGCTGTGGTAGACTGTGAGTGGCGATGGGTTACTAGCCCTAAATAGTAGCTGTGTACTGTGACTTCCCTGTAGAGTGCTGTTATGTTTCATATAGGTACCCTAATATAGGCCCGGGTAACATCATACCCCTTCACCTACATTACCTCCCCTACACTACACTGTAATGAGTCTTTTTAGGATTGAACCTTTTACCTAGTTCTAGTCCTGGGTGCGAAAGGAGGGTTTCTCCTAAACAATAGAGTCCTATAACTACATCAATAGACTCACAGTATGAATGAATATTCATAAGAGTTCCTAGAAATCAGGCTGGGGCTACACAGCCTTCCTCCCCATATCTACGTACACGGTTCATACCATACGTCATCCTCAAATTCAACAATGGCTAATACAAGCAACAAGGGACAAATGAGCCCTAGATACTTACTGTATAAATATAGCACCTCTTGCTAGTGTTAGTTGGAGGGAACCGAAACTTACAGGCCGACACACTGACTAGAGATGCTGAGGCTCCTGCATGCAGACTCTCCAGCTGACAGCGGTCTAAACATGGTGCCCAATTCGAGACCAAGAAGGGCTCCTACATTCTCAAACTTCAGATAAAGGGGTTCAACTAAATCCCAGAGGGATTCTTGGCTTCACACCTACCCACATGCTAGGTACACTTAGGTACATCTAGATAGGCATGGTAGGGGTATGTACACTTTTATCAAGCATTTTATATTCATGTATTTATTTGTGCTTATTGCAAGACGATAGAACTGTACTATCCTTTTATGTTCACTGTACTGCTAATCATATATCTCTGCTAATGTCTAATGGTTGTCGCAGCACATATATTTTACACAAGAATAACAACTGTTCAATAAACCCTTATTGAAACGCCCAGACTATTTATTCTGTGTATCTCGGAGATAAACTAAAAGAGCACAAGTGACTGAGCAAAAAGTAGAACATTGTTTCCACAATCTTGAGGAATCAGGGTTGTCATGTTCTAAGGTTGCCAGAAACTAATCTTTCCCCGATAAAAGGAAACACTAGTGGCACTGTGAGCTAGTATAAATGCAAACAGGCTAACATTTCTCTGTGGGGGTGTACGGAATCAGTCTGCCACCAATCCCACAGTTTATGTTATCCAATCGTGCAGGTCCTGCATGGATACTATAGGAACTACACGACATAAGGAGAAGTGTGGCTCACTGGTTAGAGGAGGCATACCCTGAAGCTGAGGTCAGACCCGGGACCAGGGTTCGATTCCCGACGCGGCAGGGTCCTGAATCCAATTGTCCACGGACTCGATAATTCTCGCTTCGGTGCCCACTCTAAGCACCAGTTCACACTATGCAGCTCTGGGCAACAAGCTTGCTTAATCTCCACAACGGCCCCCCGCGGCGGGATGTCTGGCATTCACCTTGGGGATGCCCAGCACGGATGATCTCACAGGGAAAAACCAGGACGGGTTCCCAAGGCAAGCGCCGGGATGCCCAAGGGTAACATCGAGCGCTATATAAGAACACACATACATACATAACATAACATAATATAACATAACAAAACATTTGTAAAGCGCATTGTATACCCGTGCAGGTCTCAAGGTGCTGGGGGGTGGGGGCTGCTACTGATCGAAGAGCCAGGCCTTGAGAAGTCTTCTAAAGGTTGGCAGGTCCTGGGTCTGTCGTAGGTCGGTAGGGAGAGTGTTCCAGGTCTTGGCGGCAAGGTAGGAGAATGATTTGCCACCGGCGGTGGTTTTCCAGATGCGAGGAACTGTGCCGAGGGCATGGCGGGCCGAGCGGAGGCTGCGGGTGGGGGTGTAGAAGCTGAGTCGGTCGTTGAGGTATGCTGGTCCGATGTTGTGGAGGGCCTTGTGTGCGTGGGTGAGGGTCTTGAAGGTGATCCTCTTGTCGACGGGGAGCCAGTGCAGGTCTCTCAGGTGGGGGGTGATGTGGCTGCGTCGTGGAACGTCGAGGATCAGTCAGGCTGCGGCGTTCTGGATGTTTTGGAGCCATATCAGGAGCTTGGTTGTTGTTCCTGCGTAGAGGGCGTTCGCGTTGTCCAGTCTGCTGGTGACGAGGGCGTGGGTGAAGATCTTTCTTGTGTCAGAGGGGATCCATTTGAAGATTCTGCGGAGCATTCGGAGGGTGTTGAAGCAGGACGCGGAGACGGTGTTGACTTGCTTGGTCATGGAGAGGACGGAGTTGAGGATGATCCCCAGGTTGCGTGCGTGTTCGGTGGGTTCTGGGGGTGTTCCTAGCACAGTGGGCCACCAGGAGTCGTCCCAGGCTGAGCGGGTGGAGCCGAGGATGAGGACCTCCATCTTGTCTGAGTTCAGTTTCAGTTTGCTCTCCTTCATTCACTCGACGACGGCCTTCATTCCTCTGTGGAGATTGTCTTTGGTGGTGTGGGGGTCTTCGGTGAGAGATATGTTCAGCTGGGAGCTGAGAGATGATGTTGAGGTTATGTCGTTGTGCGACGTGGGCGAGCGGTGCCATGTAGATATTGAACAGCGTCGGGCTGAAGGAGGATCCCTGTGGGACACCGCAGATGATCTTGGTGGTCTTGGAGCGGAAGGGTGGGAGGCGGACGCTCTGAGTTCTGCTGGAGAGAAAGAATGTGGTCCATGCCAGGGCCATGTCTTGGATTCCGGCATTGTGGAGGCGTGCTGTTAGGATGCGGTGGCAGACTGTGTTGAAGGCTGCTGATAGGTCCAGAAGGATGAGGGCGGCTGTTTCTCCTTTGTCCATCAGGATCCTGACGTCATCGGTGGCGGCGATGAGGGCGGTCTCGTTGCTGTTGTTGCTGCAAAAGCCGGACTGGGATGGGTCCAGGATGCTGTTGTATTCGAGGTAGCAGGTCAGCTGTCTGTTGATAATCTTCTCTGTGACGTTCGCCGGGAAGGGGAGCAGGGAGATTGGCCGGAAGTTCTTTAGGTGCTTGGGGTCTGCCTTGGGTTTCTTCAGTAGGGCGTTGATCTCGGCGTGTTTCCAGCTCTCCGGGAAGGTGGCTGTCTCGAAGGAGGTGTTGATGGTTTTCCGGAGATGGGGTGCGATGACTGTGCCAGCTTTGTTGAAGATGTGATGGGGGCATGGGTCCGATGGGGAACCGGAGTGGATGGAATTCATGGTCTTGATGGTGTCTTCATCGCTGACGTTGGACCAGGCGGTCAGGCGACTGGTGCTGGTGGAGGTCGCGGGGCTGGTGTCGGTAGTGGATGTGGAGGTGTCTGAGTTGAAGCTGTCATGGATGTCGGTGATCTTGTGGTGGAAGAAGGTGGCCAGTGAATCGCACAGGTCTTGTGAAGGTGAGATGTTGTTGGTGTTGGAGCTGGGGTTGTAGAGTTCTTTCACGATGCTGAAGAGCTCATTGGAGTTGTGTGCGTTGTTGATAGGCGGTTCTTGAAGGCTGTCCTCTTAGCGGGCCTGTTGAGTTGGAGGTGTCTTTGGGTGGCGTTTTTGTGGGCTGTGTGGTTGTCTGGAGTTGGTTCGCGCAGCCATCTCTTCTCCAGCTTCCGACAGATGTGTTTGGAGGTCCGGAGGTCTTCGGTGAACCATGCAGCTTTCTTGTTGGTGTGATGGGTTGAGTGGGGCGAGGGTGTTGGCACAGTAGTTGATCCATTTGTTGAGGTTGATGGTGGTGGCGTCGGGGTCGGTGGGGTCATCGGGTGGACTAAGGGCGAGGGTGGTGGTCAGTTGGTCCACGGTGACCTTGCCCCAGCGGCAGCGTGGCAACTGTTGGGTGCGGTGGTGTGTGGTAGGTTTCCTGAAGGTGTAGTGGACGCATCTGTGGTTGGTCCAGTGGAGTTCGGTAGTGTGGTTGAAGGAGACGGAGAAGATGTGGTCCAGTGTGTGTCCACCGGCGTGGGTGGGTGTCGTCACGAGCTGTTTGAGTCCAAGGTTGGTGAGGGCGGTGCTGTTGGTGTCGTTGTTGTTCTCGAGGTGGACGTTCAGGTCCCCGAGGAGGATGTAGTCCGTGGAGCCGAGGGCGTGGGTGCTAATGAGGTCGGCGATGGTGTCGCTGAACTGTGGTCGTGGTCCGGGTGGTCTGTAGATGAGTGTTCCTCTGAGGGTGGGGTTGGGGTCGGTGTGGATCTGGAAGTGCATGTGCTAGACGGTGGTGAGCGTGTCGTCGGTGTTGGTCGAGACTCTGAGGGTGTCCTTGTGGATGATGGTCATTCCCCCTCCCACTCCTTTGGTGCAGTCTCTGCGGGGGATCTTGTAGCCCTCAGGGATGGCTATGGTGATGTTCGGTGCCGAGGTGGCATTCAGCCAGATCTCCGACAGGAAGGCGACGTCCGGGAAGGTTGAGTCTAGGAGGTCCCAGAGTTCGATGGCGTGCTTTCGAGCGGAGCAGGTGTCGAGGAGGATGCATCGGAGGTGGTTGGGTTCTCTGGTTGATGGTTTGGCTGCTGGATGCTGGTGAAGCTGCAGTTCCGGCAGGAGAAGAGCCCGTGGGTGTTCTTTGGGGTGGCCAGGTGGCAGGAGTGATCTGGTCCGACGTTGAGCGCGTGGAGGGTGCTGTAGTCGTAGTGCAGTGTGGTGTTTCGGCGGCCTCAGGGTCCAGGGGTGCTGGCGCTGGGCGCGGTCCAGGCACAGACAGCCTTGCCTATGGCGCGCATTCGGCACGCAATCGGCGCGTTCGCTGCACGTATGGGCAACGGTCGACATAAAGGAGAGGATGGAGGGAGGAGCAGCTGGGAGCGGGGCGGCGAGGGGGCATGGCCGCAGGCGAAGCGGCGGGAACGGAGGACACAGAAGGCAAAGGGGGGAGGGAGGGGGGCCGAAGGAAAACAATAACGGGAAATCAGCGGTAAAAATGGAACAGCACAATAACCAATAACAATAACCAACAGTAGAAAACAGACCACACAGGCGTGGAACGAGGCACAGGGGTCTTGAACCCTAGGAGCGGCAGCAGCGGGCGGGAGAGGGCTCACAGGGTGCTGTGGGCATCAAGGGAGCGATCCGGTCCCTGGAGCAGGGCCGGAGGTCATCCCTGGCTTCCAGCAGCGATCTCCTTAAGAGAAGGGAGGGAGGAGCAGCTGGGAGCGGGACGGCGATGGGGCATTACAGCGGGCGAAGCAACAGGAACGGAGGACACAGAAGGCAAAAGGGGAGGGGGGGACGGAGGGAAACAACAATGGGAAAGTCAGCTGTAAAAATGGAACAGCACAATAACCAATAACGATAACCAACAGTAGAAAACAGACCACGAAAGTGCCAGCTATGCAATGACCTCAAAATATCTATTTGGTAGAGGTAGAGAGAAAGAGTCATGCAGCAATGCTAGGTCTCCCTGAGCAGATATATGTCTCCACTAGAGCACAAAAGGCCTCAAGGGACTTTGTAGCCTCAAAAGTTTACCCAAGAGGAAGGGCAGAATGTCTGCCAAGCTCACTTACTAAAGTCCAAAGGTCTCACTGAAACCCATAAAGTGTACTTTGATAAGGGAATCCTCTACAGTGAGGCAAAGGACCCCAAACGAGGGGCAACCTGGAGAGTTGTGGTCCCCAACAGTTCCTCCTTAACCTGGCCCATAACATTCCCTTAGTTGGACATCTGGGCCACAACAAGACCTGGGAAAGGCTGGTCAAACATTTCAACTGGCCTCAGATGTCAGAAAAGGTGAAGGAGTATTGTTGCTCCTGTGTTACAAGCCAAACCAGTGGCAATATAGGTAATAAGACAAACGCTCACCTTATACCACTACCTGTGGTATGGACTCCCTTTGAGAGGATGGGGATTGACACTGTTGATCCCTTTCACCCACTTACTGCCTCTGAAAATAGGTTCATCTTGGTGGTAGTGGAACATGCCACCAGATATCCTTAAGCCATTCCCCTTAGTAAACTTACTGCCCCTGCATCAGCCAGGGCTGTGTGATGCAACCACACATGCACTTACCATGCACGCTGGTTCTACACAGTCTGTACAACACAAGTCCTTACCACTAATATGCCTTTACTACGCATGCCTTTACAACGATTTATGCGTTGTCAAAGCATGTATGGTAAACACATTTCCGTGATTGAGACTTGACCACCTGACCTCCGCCCTGAGTCGTAAGACTACCCCCTCTCTCTTCTGTAAACCAACCCCCTCCCTCAGCCCTAAAAACATCCCGTCCTTCACACCTAAATGCTACCCCGCCCTTCCATAAGCCCTAAAATTAACCCAACCTCCCCCTGAGCCCTAAAAAATGACCCCCCCAATCCCTAGAACCTACCCAGACCCAGAGCCCTAAAAACTACCCTGAACCCCCCCACCCCTGAAAACTACCATGAACCCCAACCCTGAAACCCACCAAGAACCCCCCACCCCAGAAAAAATCCTTGCACACCCTAATCCCCAACCACCCCTGAAAACTACCCCAAACCCGTAGACCAGGCTCCAGCCCCAGTTACCTGTCCATGACCGCTTCCAGACCCTCCTCTTTGGAACACTAGAGAGCATTTGTCTTAATCACGCATATGAGTATAGAGTGACTTACAAATTCACTTCCCTCTGCAATCCCCAAAATAATGGTCTTGTAAAAAAATTCATTAACACCATGAAAAGCATGATTTGGGGTTTATCAGAAAAACGCAGAAGGAGGTGGGATATACTCCTGCTATGCCTCCTGTTTGCATACAAAGAGGTTCCTCGAAAAGGAATAGGTTACAGTCATTTTGAACTGCTCTTTGGACATCCTGTATTACGTCCCTTGAGTTTGGTGAGAGAAGGTTTAGAGAGTCCTCTCAATGAACCCATACAAGATAAAGCGGATGGGGTGAGGCAACTCACAGTTTCCAGGCTCCACTGGTGAGATTATCCTGTACCTCCCCTGTGTCTTGTGGCTCCCACTGGCTGGAGAGTGGTTGCCCAAGATGCAGACTGGGGTGGCAGCTCCTAGTGGATGGTTGGTGGCGGGATGGTGGCAGAGGCAGGGATCGATGCAGTGGAAGACAGCAACAGTAATGGTGGGTGCCAGTGCTGCCTGAGCAGAGGTGCGAGAGGTGGTGGTGGTTTTAGGGGCGGAGAAGGCCTTTCTGGGCCCCACAAATGACTGAGAGGGGAATTGCCTCCTGGCGGATGTTGGAGCTGTTATAGACCAGAGCGCAGTAGGCGCAGCAGGCTGAGGGCCATAGATATTGGCTGCTCATGCTCAGGCCTGAGAACACACATTGCTGCTCTAGGTGGAAACAGACTGCAAAACAGGAAGAGACCCAGCCCGCCGGGACTGGCTGCTGACCTGATGCCCATGTGGAGTGTGCCATGGGCTTAAGAGGAGTGAGGGGCTTCTGTAGAGTGAAGCCTCCCCCGTCCCACATAGAATTGGATGCAGACAGGGCAGGAGCAGAAGTGTAGGAGCAGGCCCTATTGAGGGTGGAAGGCTGCTGTAATTGAGACTGGAAGCTGCCTCCCACATGGATTGAGGGATGCAAGCCTCAGTGGGGAGCATCACCTATCCCCCCGCAAGAGGGGTGAGTAGCAGTGCAAGGGGGTACTTTGCAAATGCAAGGATCTATTGACGCACCTAAGCAAGGGGTTGAGAGCAGGGGAGGCTCCCCCAGGACACCTTCTGCCTGCAGAAGTACCACAGGAGTCCTCCTCCATATGATCCCCGTCGATTGGACATTGAGGCGGTAGGACAACTTGTGCCATCTTCCACATCTCTGGGCCCCACACCAGCAGGGATATGAAGGGAAGGAGGGAGTGGGGTCGAGCTAGAGACTTGTAGTCATCCATGGCATCGAGATGGTCTGCAATAAGCTCTGCAGCCAAGGGAGGATTGGAGGGTGGTCCAGTCAGATGGCCACTGCACAAAGGGGGCCATGCCAGACTTGAAGGCTTACATGACCAAGATACTAGCGCCCAACCTAGACATCAAGACATCCTGTAGATAAAGATAGAAGTGCTAGTTGTCGATGTTTGCCTACTGTGTGCAGTCCATAAGAAACTGTTGGATAGTGATCTAATCTAGTTCCTTGCTGTGCCTCTCTCTCCTACCGTCCCTCAGCGCCAAGAAACCGTTTTGGTTAACGTGCGCTCTACAGGTATTTTTAACTTAACATAACAGAATGGCCGCTGCAGAATCCAAGTTTGCACAACTGAGGCCGACAGCCATGGACCCTAAGGCTATGCTGCATAACCTACAGATGGTGGTGGACTCTCTCGCAGCAAGACTAGAGGAGACAGAAAGTTGATCCCAATGCAACAACATCCGCCTGGTGGGGGTGCCTGAAAATGAGGAGCGCCCCTGCACTGAGTTATGGTTGACATTGACGGTGCTGGAGGGGAAGGTCTCTAACCTCTACACCGTGGAATGAGCACACAGGGACCTGGAATGGCCCGCTGCACCAGGGGCGCACCCCAGACCTACAATCGCAAGTCTGCTGAACTTTGGAGATGTACATATTATTTGACAGCATGCCAGCTCTCATGGGCCCTGGCAAATGGGAGGGAGTCCAGTTAGTATTTGCCCAGGTTATACTATCACAGTGCGACGTCAAAGTGAAACGCATCAAATATGCCTTGCTCTTTCCAGCGCATCTTCTCATCACAAAAAACTCAGAGGCCCACTTCTTCGTAACAGCATCCGATGTGTGGGATTAGTTGGAGCTTAGGGGCCATCCAAAACCTGAGTCATGGGACAATGACCGGCCCAGTCAATGGCACACACAGCGATCGAATATATGATATTACAATGCAAACATTTACAACCCATGCCTTTACAACTCAGTTTTTATATCTCAACTATCATTACAACGCATACCATTACAACGCATAATAATTTTGGGGCAACAGTGGGGTAAGTGTTGGATAGTGTAGTGGTAAAATTCACTATTCCCATTCCAGTGAGTGCAATAGTAGGGTAAGTGTTGGATAGTGTAGGGGTAAAAATTACTATCACCCTGTACCTCAAAACCCATAACCACCCTGAAATTAAAAAATCCCCATTACTTACCTTATAATGTGTTGTAATGGCATGCGTTGTAATGGTATGCGTTGTAAAGGCATGCGTTGTAGTGACAAGCCTGGTAATGGCATGCATTGTAACGGCATGCAATGTAAAGGCAGTTGTGTTGTAACAGCTGCGTTGTAAAGGTGGTGCAATGTAATGACTGTGTTGTAATGGTTGTTTCCCACAGCGATCCCAGAACAGACCACACTGATCTCCTAAAGCAACTTCCTCCCAGGTTGAGGCGCAGACATAAAGGGACAAGGTGGTGGCGGAACTGCAGTGAGGTGAATCACTGAGCTTGCAAAATCATAGGGAGGCAGTAGACAGTGACTCTTGGAAATTGGATTTGTGCAAATCCGCCTCTGGGGTGGACTCAAAAGGAGTTGTGTCCCCAGGGTCACCACTATCACCACATATGCGTTTGTATGAAGAAAAGGAAGGATGTTGCAACTAGTGGGTTCGGCACAGTCGCTGAGAAGGTGATGCAGCCCTGACTGTTATGCCAACTGGCTGTCCTATAATATGCCAACATTTACTATCCCTTGTGAGACTGTACTGTGGAGCTGTAAATTTAGTTGATATTGCACAATGTAAGTTGGGGAAGGCGACAGGCACCTCAGGCATTCAGGAGGCCGGTAGTTTTTAGCTCCCAACATGAGCTGATAGGGAGGGAGGGTAGAGTGGGGATGGGGGAATGACTGTGACAGAATGGACTGATCATTAAACTGGGAAGGGGCCCAAGACAATCCTCAATTGTACTCCAGAATGCATCTCAAACACTAAAGGAGGGCATCTTCCTTAAGATCAGGTCCTGGAATGTAAATGGCTTCGGGAATAAATTGAAAAAGGGGTGTTGCTCAAATTTGCCCGCCCTTCCCCGGAACGTATACTTCTCCAGGAAACACATCTGTCAGTCAACAACTGTGGGTCCTTAGGGAGGGGCCACTATAAAACCATGGTTCATATGGGCTACTCAGCAGGATCTACAGTGATGGGAATACTTGCCCATAGAACACTGCCCTTCCTGGTGGTGAAAACATGGGTGGACCCCTTGGATTGTTGGGCAGCGTTGGAAGGCAGGTGGAACAGAGAATGGTTGATAGTGGCATCCTGGTACCTCCCAATGGGCCTTCAGGGGGAAGGTCTGTGAAAGATGGGAGAGAGGCTGAAAGGGATCACTGACATGTTGCTGTTGGTGGGAGAGGACCTTTACTTGACCCTACATGGGATATAAATAGAGTACTTCACACAGGACAGCCACACAGGAAAGATGTATGTCTCAATAAAAGAACAAGGCCTCAACCTCCACGGCTGGGCCCAGTAGCCCCTGCATGCCCTGTGTCCCTCTGAAAAAGGCTCCGATATATGTATATTATATATAATTTTTTTTACCTGAGAACAAAAAACATACGTCCCTTTACCGCTACCTGCCCTGATCCCTGAAACCCCTTATATCTGTTTACCTCTCCCTGAACAGTAAAAACCCTTACTCCTTTATCTTTACCTTTACCTCTACCCTCCCCTGAACCCTAAACACCACTTACCTCTTTACATCTGCCGGTCCATGAACCCTAAAATCCTCTTTCCCTTCTGAGTCTATCTGCCCTTGAACCATAAAAATACCTTACCTCCTTTTCCTCTAGCCGTCCTTTAACCCCAAAAAAATCCTTACCTCCTTTTACCTCTACCCGCCCCTGTACCATAGATAAATCTTGCCCCCTTTAGCTGTACCCACCCCTCCACCCTAAAACCCCTTACCCCTTACTTCTACCAGCCCTAGAACCCTACAAAAAGTTACATCACTTTATTACTACACACAGCTGAACTCTAAAAAAAACTCACCTACCTGTACCTGCACCCTCCCCTTAACCCTAAAACAAATATCAACTAACCCTGAAATACCCTTTTTTTTAAATGGCATTAATAATATGTACCAAAAAAAACATACTTACCTGCATGGTAATGTGTCATGTCCTAAAGGTGGTAGTAAAATCTGTATGGTAAACGTTACATAGCTATTTTGAATTCCCTATAGAAATGCAACTCAAGTGTGATGAATTGGATGTTTAATTTCGAGATTTTGTGATTTATTTTTAATGCTATTGACGTAAGTCTTTTGTATTAAAACAGGTTAAGCCAAAAGTTGCTAGGGTCAAAGCCAATATAGAAGAGGAAGTTATTCCACAGCCAAAAGGTTAAATATCACGGGCTACCTATGCTATCATGTCACTGTCATAATTGTTTGATGTTGTCTAGTGTTTGAGTGAGAATGTCTGCCAGCGGCTATATCATGATCTCTCGTTTAGTATGGACCAGAGTTAGAACTGGCATGTTCTGGCTGAGGCGAGGCCCTAGCCAGGCAAAACCTACCACTCCCGTCAGGGGTGGGTGATTACACTCACTGTATAGCTTGCGCTCATCCTTGGGTAGCTTGGCACTGAGTAGTCAGGCTAATCACAGAGGCAATGTGTGAAGTATTGTCACAGTACTCTTATGCAATACATGCACTGTGTCAACAAAAGAGAATACACACGTCATGTATGTAAATAGAGTTTGTATTCAACACACACATTAGCTATCACAACATGAACAGCATGTTTTTGTAGGCGTAAATCACATTTGGAAATATCACTAGCAGAACTAGAACCAAACGTGTTAAAATAACATCAGTAATTTGCACACTTGGGAAAGATCATATTTTATCCCCCCTGCACCATTATGAGGTGTGAAACATTATCAGAATGAGGTCCACCCTGAAAATAATTATAATTCATACCACACAGTTATAGGGTGCACCCCAGATCACAATGACATCAGAAATGTACACACACAGATAATAACAACACTTTTAAACAGCACTGTGGGCCAGGGCCGCACTGGTAAAAAACAATGTCAAATATAGTATTCTTTTGGCAGGGAGTCAACGTGTAAAGCAATACCACCATGCGGCGTAAGTAATAACAGGCAGTCACTCCCACACACTCACTCAGCACTGATATGCGGTGCCACAGATATCAGGCAGGTCCATATGGAGAACACTCGCACACGTACACAGCACTGTAATGTGATGCAACAGATATCCAGCAGGTCAGTTGATAATGCACAGGCAGACCTCGTGGCCCAAGCCCTTCTCCACGATTCAGCTAACCCCACAGGCTGGAGATAAGAACAACCTCCCCCGATACTAGGGTGATCTCGGCCAGATTCACACTTAGTCAGGGTCCCATGGAAGAAGGTGGAGGTAGGTAGCAGGGCTAATTAGGCAGCAGTCAACAAATGGGGGTTTGGCCACTACTTGGGTAGTTCATCCACGGTATGTGGAGCAGAAGTTGGCTGAGGGCTGCAGTCGTTCAATCAGGAGATTCCGCACTGTGCCTTCAAGCACCAGCCCAGTTCTGCAAAGCACAGGGGAGTCACAGAGTCTCTTGACTTGCTACCAATCCCTCTCTGAAGCGTTCCTTAGCACAGTCAATTACTCTCTCCACTCAGGCCTGATCTGGATAATTCTACCTAGCAACATGAAGTCGTCGATTAGGGTGAGGAGTAGGCACAAAAGGATCAACAATGAATGGGGGATGAAGCAGGGAAGCATCTCGGAAGAAGAAGGCTCTCTGTCACATGTCGATCAAAGTAGCACCCAGGCAATCCATGCACCACAGAACACAAATCTGCTCATCCACACCTCCATGGAAACGAGGAACAAAGTCTGGTGCACATTGATACGAGTCGCACCAGACTGTTCTGGTCACACAAAATGAAGAGTCGAAAACTCAGTACCTCCCTTGAAATAAGGCACATTGTCTGGTGAGCATTGATCTGGGTCACACCAGACAATGCCAGTCACACACAATGAAGAGTTGCAAATTCTGTACCTCCCTGGAAATGAGGCCCAACGTCTGGTGCTTGCTGATACGGGTCACACCAGACAATTCGGGTAACACACACAGGCATGATTTCAGCAGTGCCACACGAGGTAGAATGAGTCACTACTATGGGTACGCGCTCACCTATGAAGGTCGCACCCAGTGAATAGGACACAGCATGCAATGACCATGCAGTCAGTGTGTCACAAGAGAGAGATGCACCATGATCGACGAAGCGTGCCACGTGGGGTCCTGCAACTGGTGAATTATCTCACCATCACCAAGATGCTTATAGGTGTTGAGGCCCCATGACGCAGGGGCCATACTCCTTGGATGCGGGCAATACTTTTGGGGCTCCGCACAAGGCAATCTAGTCTCCAGGCACAATACTTACTTTCACGCTCATGTTGCGCTACCAGTTTGGATCCAGCAGACGAGATGGGTACTTAAGAGGGCACCGCTCCTTAGGTGTCACAAGTAGATGGTGCGGTTCCCTCGCGGGAGGTCTTTGATGTCCCTTTGATGTCCCTCTGACCTCCACAAGAGAACAGGGGCCAAGTCAACAACCACGTTGAGAGTACACTTCAGAGTGCCACATAGCAGCAGGTAGGCAGTCCAGTCCAGCCACTATTCAGGAAGGGTGCATGGTCCATTCCACTGTTAGTAATTCACCTTATACATAACATATTCCTCTGGCATTGTGAACCACACTGTTCCATGATCTCCGGTCCCACAACCCTGTAAGTTTATTTCTATCCTGCTGAAGTATGGCACCAGTAGTTATACTGTAGTGTGTCTTTGGGGGTGGTTCTGTAGGTTGCCCTTTGAACTACAGACATCTGCCCTAAATTTTAGTCCCGTCTGCCATGGGGCCATGGAATGCTGCTCTTAATCTTTAGTGGAGCTATGATCAGGCTTCCAAGAGGCCAAGTTTCAAAACATCTCCCTCCAATCTATCAAGCCAGACCCTATAAGCGCAGAGGCCTGTTGTTCCAGTTGCATGCCCAATGTTTATAGATGTCTCTGGGGAATGTACATATGTGCTCCACCAGCCTCCAGTGTGGACTGGATTCAAACTATACAAGGACACAAAGAGGTTTAGAGTATAGAATTCGGCGCTTTCGAGTAGTGGCATTTCTAAGCTAATAATGACAATTCCCTCTTTACCACAGGAGAGGGTCTGTCATTATGAATTCAATGATTGGAAACATTATGAGCTGCTCCACTGTAAGCCACTATTGCAGCTTGAAGTAATTTCAACCATTCTCAAATGTTATCTTATTGGAAGAGAAAACCTCTTAGATAGTACTACCTGGCAGGATACCCTGCGGTTCACCTACCACTTGCTTTACCCCTTAAGACTTACCCCAGGGGTGCCCTAGTAGTACTGAAAGGTCTAACTAACAAAGCAATAGTGGCAATGTGGTAAAAAAAGAACAACCAGCACCTCTGCCTAGTGTTAGCAATAGTATGTATTCGGACACATTTTCTTATATTGCTTGCTCTATGCCTGATACTGTGCCACCCACAGTATCACTCAATACAATCAGATCGCTTCGAGTGCCTCAACAATTAGAAAAACAAAGACAGACCACAGCAGACAATCAAGTAGATAGCTGGTTGAGCCCAACCAGCAAGCTTATTTAATGCAGAAATCCAATAAAGTGTATTCTGTTCAGCAAACAATTTTCATTACAGATGTTCTGAGATTACAACATAGGTAGAGGTACAGCCACAACCGACACGTGTTTCATCGCCACAGAATTTATTTCGCAACTTTTTCAAGGCTTTCTCTAAGCTTTCATATGGATTCTGGAAACTCTGTCCAAACCAGAAAAAAACATAAGATTCGGAACTGAAAAATGTAGTCCAGATAAACGAGTTACTAAGTGACTTGAATGTATAAATCACTGTACACGCGACGAGAATCTTCTGGAATTCAAACGTAGAAGCAAAAGTGGTAGACGTCTCTTATTTTTCTTGTAATACGCGTCACTACAAATGTGATAGTTTCTTACAATAACAACGTTACGTAACGTTGTTATTGCAAGAAAGTGCATGTGGCGCAACTACCAGTTTGATATGGCCGTTTGAAAGAAACCAAGGGCCTCCGGTGTACTTAACAGAGCGCTACACGGTATGATGGATAAGAAGCTAATATAATAAACAACGTACTAGGGAGAGCGTTAGGTCACTAGAAACTATCATATTTGTAGTGGCGCGTAGTACTGAAAGGTCTCCTCAGAGTTGGCCAGTGGTTTAGAAAGACCAGCCTGAGCATAAATGCAATTACGCACACAGGACTGCAATGGCAGGCTTGACACATTTTAAATACCTCGTAGGTGTGAATGCATACCCATAGGGCTGCAATGGCAGGCTTTAGGCATGTTTAAAAACATTAGGTAAGCCCCACTTTCTAACGTGTGTAGGAAGGGCATGCACACTTTCCCACTGCATTTACATTGAGAAAACCCTAAGGCCACTAAAAGAGAATTTGCAAAACCCATGAGAAAAAAAGCAAAAGGTTTAAGGAAACACTACTTCAAGCATGTCAGGTCTAACACCCAGGCTCAGAATGTGGCAATACCTCTGACTTTTCATGGAGTGGTGAAAAAAATAAAATAACCCCCACTTTGAACTGTATGCACTGAGGCCCCAATTCACAAAAAGCCTCAGCACTTGTGGCAGAAGCTCCTAAGTCTTAGGGAAAGGTTTAAGGAAACACTACTTCAAGCATGTCAGGTCTAACACCCAGGCTCAGAATGTGGCAATACCTCTGACTTTTCATGGAGTGGTGAAAAAAATAAAATAACCCCCACTTTGAACTGTATGCACTGAGGCCCCAATTCACAAAAAGCCTCAGCACTTGTGGCAGAAGCTCCTAAGTCTTAGCAGGATCTCTGCAATTGTGGCAGGATCTCTACACTGTTTCCCATTACAGGAATCCTTCCCACTTAAGAATTCTGAGATCCCGCCATGACTGAGGAGTCTCTGCCATGAGTGCAGAGGCTCTTAGTGAATCGTGGCCCAATTGAGGTAGTTGTGATCCTGATCCTTTCTATTAAGGTCACCTAGAAATTTTCCTCAAAGCAAAGTTTCATTCTCTCCTTGCGTTGTTACTTCCTTTGCTTAATTATATTCCGTTTTACATCCCATTCCTTCTTCCTTTTGTGCTCTCATTCCATTTTCCCCACACATGCTTTTCTTTGCACTTTTAAGCATTTCTCTGTCTCTAAACATCTTTGTTTACTTTACCAACCTGTAAGCCCCTACCCTAAAGCACTGCCATGGTATCATTCATGCTGGGTTGTTTTTTAGTTTCTTCTCAATCTTGTGAAAAAGACATTAAGAACACTTGAATCTGCCAAGTTGCAACCCTGGTTTAGAGGGTGCATTCATACACCGTTGTCTGCAGCGCATCATTAACACTGAAAATCTCAGTATTAGAGCATGAGCTGCAGACTAAAAAACTCTGAAATACAAAACCATAATTGCCTGTCTGAGCACAAAGAAAAATGTCTCACACCACACACACAACTATCTCTATGATTTCAACTACAAAGTGGAGGACAGTGACCAACAAGAAAATGTGAAGAGTTGCTAATACGGAATTGGAAACAGAGCCCAAAGATAAATCCTCACAAGTAGTAGTAAGGAGGACTCAAACAACCTTAACTTTCACTAGAAATTTCAAAGGGAATAGAGTCCATCAATAATGTATAGAGTATTCTCTCAGATGGAAGCCTGCTTCAACATAAGAAGGTAGCTCCCTCAAGTTGTATAAGACTGAAGGAAACACAGACAGACGAAAAAGAGGTAGTTCAAGTTTCAAAGGACATGAAGACAGATCCTCAGGAACAAACCCAAGATGGTTCCTAAACCTGTAAGAATGGACTCCCTGTGAAGGAAATGACCCGATTAGGGTCACCCGGGTCAATTACGACAACCACTTAGCCGTGCATACAAGTGAAGAGTCGGTCAGGCAGTAGAGAATATAAACAATCATTTATTAGTAAAATACACTGCAGCGGAGCCCAATCTGACCAGCATCCAGGGATGTCTGTCGAGGGGACTGGCTCCCCAACACTTGGTAATGCATAATGATTCTTCCGACGACCCCCAATCAAACCCCCAGTGGACAATTACTAGCTTGAGCCATTCATGAACAAAGAAGGCACAGTAGGATTGGCTACCACCTGTGAGATGGGTACACACTATCACTATCTCAAGGTTGCCTTGCTAGGTCTCGGCTCTTCCTAACGTGGGAGCAGGGCTACAGAGAAGGATAGGCATGCAGGGGCAGAATGGCCTATTCATTTGTAAGTCAGAATACAACCTTGGACACGAAAGAAAAAAATAGCTGAACACAGTCTTCTGTTGAGGTAAGCAATACAGATAATTGAAGTTCAATCCAGTCACAATGTAACATGGCCAAGAAACTGCAAAATGGAGCTGCAAATTCTAACTTAAGCTTGTATGACAAGGAAATCTCAGTGGGGTATAGTGCGTGTGGCGGCTGTTACTAACATAGCCTTATATATGCTAACCTAACATAAAGCAAATGAAAGTACATAAATTGCTGAATTCCAACACCTGGTGCAGTCAAAACTTAAAATGCCTATGGTGGAAGACCCACTCCTAAAAAATATGACACTTGAACAGCAGTATTTTATGATTACTAATGTTACAAAACCATCTCATCACATCCCATCAATGTTCTGCAGAATAAGTTGATGACCTGGATTAATTCTAAAGTAGGCCCATGTTGGACTTGGCCCTTTTTGCAGGGTCATCCCAGAACATTTCGCCTTTCTCCTATATTGTTTCTGACCTGTTTTTGTGGGTTTTATGACTCTGGGCACTTTACCACTGCTGATCAGAGCTGAAGTGCATATGCTCTCCGTGTAAATTGTGGTTATGGATTAGTGATTCTATGATTGGATTATTTGATTTACTAGTCAGAGCCTAGTGCAGTGCCCTGTATGTGCCCAGGGCATATAAATGAATGCTGCTAGGGTGCTGCTGCACTGATTGTGCCACCCGCAGAAGCATCCTTTAAAATGTACCTCTGGCCTGCCATTGAAGAGCCTGTGTGCAGTCTGGGACTGCCATGTCGACTTAGCAAGTGCACACACTTGCCAGTCTCTAAATCTTCCCTGTTCTATATATTAGTCACCCCTAAGGTATGACCAAGATATCCCTGTGGCCAGGGTGCATTGCATGTGAAAGGTAGCACATGCCCTAATGTGTGCGGCATGTCCTGATAGTGCATTACTGCCAATTTAATTTCTCACTATTGCATGGCTACCTGTTCCTATAGGACAGAATGGGGAGTTTGTTTATAATATCTTATAAACATAACTGGCCCAAGGAATAAGCTAGCAAAATAAAGTTTAGTAGGCCTGAACTCAGAATATTAAAGTGCATCTTTTAGTGAGGGTGATTTTTTCATTCCGTGTTTGAAAATACCACTTTTAGAAGGTAGGTATTTTCTTGCCTAACAATCCAGTGTGTCTCTGCTAGGTTTGTGTATTGCATGTCTGGCTTCAGGATTACAGGGGCTGGGCATCCAGAAGTCTGATGAGTCAGGAATGGGCTGAATGGACCTGGGGGAGGAGATTTCCTTTTCACCTGAATGGACCTGGTCTGCCTTTACCAATGCTGTCTCCTCCTCCTGCCAGGAAGCTGCACCAGTGAGGACAGAAATTATTTTTGATAGGTACAGACACTCTTTGTCTTCAGAGAACAAATGATTGTGGTGTATAAAAACAGGGGCCCAGACCCCAGACTTTTAGTTCACTTCTGGGAATCAAGAGAAACCTTTGCCATGGAGATGAGCCTGAGGAGGAATACTGTCCCTGTGCTGTTTGCTGTCTGGGGTTGGCCTGCAGTGGCTGATTGCTGCTAAGGAAAGGAGAAATTGACTTTGCTGTTTGCTTTGTCATCTTGAGGAAGATCTCCAAGGACTTTTAACTGGGCTTGGCTCCTGTGCTGAAGTCTCTGGGACACAAAGACCTCGTCCCTTCTGCCTCTCTGCATCTTGAACTGCTGTTTCAGCTCCTACAGAAGGATATTTTAACACAGACGCCAGCGAGCAACGCTGTATCCTGCACCGAAGCCGTTGGCACCACTTGTGAAGAGCACAACGTACAGCCCCGACTTGCACCATAGGCCTGACACTTGTTGACGCTGTGCTGCATCTACTCTGAAGCCGTCATCGAGGCTGCTGCCTGCACCAGAGCCAAAGGACACCTCCCGTGATGTCCACGATGCGCCGCCCGGATTCGCACCGCAACCCCAACTTCATCGACGCTGGTGCTTCATCAACGAAGAGCCGATCCTCGATGTGGGTGACTCCCAAATCCATTGACATTGCACCGTCGTAAGGACCCGATGCCTCCCTGCCTTCTTGACGTCACCTCCCCGACACAGTAAGGAACAGGCGCCTCTCTTCCCCTGCGCCACAGAAAAGAACAGAGGCTTCACCTCCCCTGAGGTCGTAAGGAACCAGCGCTGCTCGGCGCCAACAATGCATCACCTCCCCAACGCCGTGCACCGTCTTTGCTTTCATCAATTTCAAGTTACTGTTCTTTGTGGGGCTGCTTGACTCCGGACCCGACACAGTGCACCTCTCCGGTCGGTGCGGTTCTTTGGGATTTTCATCTGTCACGACATCGTAATAACTCCAGGTGGAGTTATCTGTTGCTCAAGTTTTATTTGAATGAATAACCTATTTCCAAGGATATTTGTCATACTCTACTGTAGATTTTTGTCGTTTGGTCTTGTTTTGGTTTAGAGAAAAATTACTTATTTTTCTAAACTGGTATGGTGTCCATTTGTAGTGTTTTCACTGTATTACTGTATGTGTTTGCAAATGCTTTACACACTGCCTCTGAGGTAAGCCTGTCTGCTCGTGCCAAGCTACCAAGGGGGTGAGCAGAGCAGTCTATCCCCCTTACCCTGACTGGAAGCAAGGGCCCCTTTTTGGACAAACGTACCTAACTCTGCCAAATAGAGATCCCCATTTCTAACAGACCAGGATTAGTTTGACCATGAAATACATGAGAGGTAACCAGGGAAAGGATAGACAGTTGGTGAATTCTAAACTCCCTGGACTGTATCATTGTGGGCTGTGTGGAGAGTAGCCTCCCTAAACTTTTGAAGTTAAAGAATGCGGGCCCGATTCACAGAATGAACTTAAAACTCAATCCTAAACTTACTACTATTTTGGTATTCACAGAATGCACTTACTACTTTTGGCATTCACTGAATGCACTTACTACTTTTGGTATTCACAGAAGTTAGGATTTTGTCTTAAGTTTGTCTTAAGACAAACTTAAGACAGACTTAAGACAGACTTAAGTTAGGATTTTGTCTTAAGTCTGTCTTAAGTCTGTCTTAAGTCTGTCTTAAGTTTGTCTTAAGTCTGTCTTAAGTCTGTCTTAAGTCTGTCTTAAGTCTGTCTTAAGTTTGTCTTAAGACAAACTTAAGACAAAATCCTAACTTCTGTGAATACCAAAAGTAGTAAGTTCATTCTGTGAATCCCAAAAGTAGTAAGTGCATTCTGTGAATACCAAAATAGTAGTAAGGTTAGGATTGAGTCTTAAGCTAATTCTGTGAATCGGGCCCTGCCATAGCAACACAGCTGTCTGTTCAGAATGTTATTCTAGCTACTTAGTGATCTTATCATAGACACATCATGCAATCAGATGCCCACAAACTGATACCGGTGGAAAGTATATCTGTGGTCTGATCCTGAAAGCCCATCAAAGTCTGTTAAAAGGTCGTACAGTAGGAAAGAGGACATTCAAAAACCCTATACTGCAATTAACACCCCCAGCAAGATTTAATTTCATAGACCCCAGGTGACCCAGGCTCCCTATCTAATCTAAGGGAGGAACTAATCTGAATGAACTACCATAAGAACCAATTGTGCTCAAGCAATGGAAGAATTGACTGGAAGACATTCACTCAAGAGGCATGTTGGTGGTAGAAAAACAAATAGATGATAATGGGCTGTGGAGCAGTAACTGAATAAAAGAAAAGAAAAGATTTAAAAGCTTTCTTGACACTCAGAATGTTAAGAGATGGCTTTCAAACCCAGAAGCCGTGCATTCCATAGCTCAGGAATAATAACCAAGGAGGATCTACTCCCACTCTTGATTTTTTAAACCTAGGCACAGTGAAATTCAGATAAATAATGGAACATAATCTTTTCACCAGATTGCACATAGCAGAGCAGGACTCTAGACAGGGGCCTTTCTGGTCCATTAAAAACTCAGTGAATAAGACATTAGGCCTCAAAAGTGAAAATTCATAACAGCTGTGGAAATTTGATCAGTTTTTCTTTGTCCACATGCAACGTAAACAGCAAAATTCAAAATGTTGCTGCAATGGGACATATCAGGGTGACCGAGATAGAGGAGATTGCAACAATCTAATCTTGATTATACACAAAGCGATGTCTTGGATGCGTAACTGTTGGGGCAGGAACAAAAGTACCTTTTTCTATATTTAAATAAAAGCTGGATGAGACTACAGCCTTGTAATACAATAAATAGTTGAGAATCAAGGTAAATCTCAAGAGATTTCAGTGATCTTCAATGTATCTGTTTAAAGCCTAAAGCTGTGGGAGAGTGTTATCCCATCTATTTAGGTTTCTGCCTGACATTAACGGCCTTATTACAAGTTTGGCGGTCCATTACCTGCCATGCCTAAGGTCGCGGTCTGACCGCAGCGAGCTCAGATGTCCAAACGCCTTATTACAAGATGTACGGAATGCTATTACAAAGACCACGGCTGACCCGCCTATACTGTCATCACACCATAGACACCCGTGGTCATGGTCCAGGAAAACCAGCTGCCATAAGGCGGTACAGGGGAGTTTCACTGCCATCCATATTATGAGTTTGCTTTCCAAAGAGACCACGAGCTTCAAGATTGTGGAAACACAGGATTTGGGGTGCATACTCACCTCTTTTCTTTAATATCCGTTAGAGTTCAACGTGTATCCCTTTCTTCAGGTTCCCCCTTCAAAGCACCATCTTCATCCCAAGGATTATGACTCTGTTCGCGGCGATATACATGTGACTTTTTTTGTACCATATACCCATTGCCTGGACTGCCCACATAAGGGCCAGGCTCCAGAAATGAGTAGGTGGTATTTTTCTACCTGTATCATGCATATGTGTGCATTCAACATTTATGCAGTAGAAATGTTTACGCAGGCATCAATACATATGAAAAACTAATCACCACCACCACAAGATCGCAGCCACACCACTGACACTGTGGTAAACATGTAATACGGCAGTCGGAAGACCGCCAGTGCTGTGGTCTTCTGGCAGCCACTCTGTTCTGGCGGTCGGTTCACCAAACTTGTAATCAGGCCGAAAAGTTCTGCGTTATTAGCATTTATTTTTTGTAAAATAAACATCAGCTATTGTCAAACAGCTAGGAGACAATTTGGTAACTCCCTGACTGAGCCAGGTGGTTGCGGGTCTAGCTGAAAGATGATCTGAGCCTCACCTAAATATGATAGAGCTGATCTGCCATAGGTTTTAATGAACGTAATCAAAGGACAAATGTACAAGTAGAAAAGAATGGGCAAGAGAGAAGAGCCCTAGGGAATACCACAGTAGACCCTTTGAGCTTAGAAGTAACAAGGTGGAAAAACTACCAGTTTTCTAATCTGTAACCCAACCCTTACCCTGTACAGATCATCAAATCTCATTGTGATAAACAATATTTGCAGTTTCCACGTGAGACTTGCAAAGAGATAGACTGAACATCATGGATCTCTGCCAGAGAGTTTTCACGTCCCTGGGAAGACATCCAGGTTTTGCTTCACATAATGCTGTACCACATTAAAACTTTATCACAGAGAATAACAAATATGAAGTCCTTCATTTCCTGGAGGAGTAATCACTTGAATCTGCATAGGCATTGAACATTCTCTGCAATTTGCAGTACTACTAACAAATCTCTTTTAACCAAATCAGGCTCACTCCCACAATAAGAAAAGTACTTGCGTGCCCGAATCTTATCTACCCAAACTCATGAAGAATGTTTCCCAGGGAAAGTTTGATGGAAGATTGTCTTGACAAATAATAAAATAATATCTGAATGGAATTGTCTGTACTGTATTGCTTAATAAACCTGATTAGTGCATGCTGTGTATTTTTATTTCCGTCATATTTTCTGCTTTTGTTTTCACACTAGCATCCTATTTGTATTACAAGGCCAAATGTAAATAAAACTAGATTTGATAACTCATGGTTAATGTTAAGCATTTCCTTAGTTAGTGGTGCATGGATGCATTTTACATTGAACACCTTCTTGGCTCATTTGATAGCTTTACTGTGACCATTCCTGTCTCCTGCTTTGAGTTTTATTTTCTGCAGCCTGACATATTTCCATTCTTGTTCCAGGTTGGAGTTAGAACATTACAACTCCACTTGGTCTCGGTTGAACCATTTAATGAGTGATTTGATAACCGTGGGGCTAGCAGAGTTTGACAATCCTGAGCTAACAAACACGTTGCAAATGTCCATCAAAGTCTGGGAAGTTCTTATGTAGCACCCATGATGACAACATTTCACGTTCTTGCATAAAAATGACTGTTCAATAGGGATGTGAGGATGCATTGTGTAGTATTTAGTTTAATTTTGCCTGAGTCTGTACGGTTTAATATTAAGGAAAGCATTACTATTGTTTGTGGGAGGCTGAGATATCTACGTGCAATGTTTATTTCTTTCAGCAAGTGGAGAAGAAATTGTTGCTGCTACAAAATTGAGACCTGTCAGGGTGGTGTTTGGACAACACACGGAATAAAAAAATATCATGAAACAAAAATATGTTGTCAAGAATATTGTGGGCAGAAATATCAGAAGTAAGATTATTGTATTAAGTGCTTTCCAAAATATTGTTGTATATAATATTGTTTTTATGTTTATTTTTTATGTTGTTTGTAGTATTTAATTTGTGTTGTATGTTAATTTGTATATTCATTTTTCATTTTCAATGTATTTATTATAAAATGAAAATGTTACATTTTTTAAAGAATTGTATTTAGAGTAAGTTTTTAATACTTTTTTTTACATTTTAGGAAAAGAATTTTAGGTTTATAGAGTAAAATGATAGGGAGATCTTTAAAATATATTTGTATTCAACTTTTTAAAAACATTTTCCGTATTAGTGATATGATATTTTATTCATGTAATTTTAAATGATATATTTAATACTTTTTATTTAATATGAAAATAGTTGTAGAAATTTGTATAAACAATGTTTATAATGCAAATTATGTTTTACTATTTTGTAAATATTTTTACAAAATTTGTACTGTTATTTTTTACAGCATTTCCTATACTTTTTGAGAAAAACAAAACATTTTATATAATTTGTTAACATAGTTTCACATATTGGTATTTTTCAACCTTTTTACAAAAAAAATATTTTTTTCTCAATTATATATATTTTTATTACAGGTTTTATATATTTTTACAAGTATATTATGAATAATACTAAATTGTCATATTTATTGTTTGATAGTACTATTTACATTATACTTTACATGATTATTTATATTTTCATAATACATTTATTGAAATTGTTGACATATTTTATAACACTGTAGGGGGTAGGGATGTGGGTAGATCTAGTTAATCTTAGTCATAGTGTTAGTTTTGACTCTGATGGTTATTTAGTAGTAGTTTGTTTGTTTTCTCTTGTTTAGTAGTGCTATGTGTTAGGCCTACTTAAAATTTGGTACTAGTCTCATGTTATTTTAGATACAGTCATGTTATTTGTTGTGTTTATTTCAGTTTTAATGTAATGTTTATGTTGCATTTGAAAATAGTGTTTTGTGAGGGTGTGTATTTTATCTCTTGTACAGGTTTATTGATAAGACGTCTTTCCACAGACATGTGCTTTCTGCGTTTGTTAGTTTGGTTTTTAGTAAACCAATATTATATTTTTTTATTTCCTTAGATTTTTTGGGTTTCCTTATGACTTTGGATTACTTGGATGGATTGCCCTTTGGCTTTTTAATTTTGGGATTTTTTGCAGGTTTTTTTGCCTTTTTTATTTACATTTTGGTGGATTCTAGCTTGACAACATGGACCAAGATCTACAGATACAGAGCTATAAGTCTAGTTTAGCTATTTATATATGGTGGTAATTGCTATACTTTATCAGGTATATGCATTTGCTGTCATTATAATGTATTGTTTTACCTTTCTGTGTGTTGGACTTACTTAGTTCAATTTTGTTTTTGTTTCTAATGTTGTGCTTTGTGGTTGATAGGGTTGATATGGTGATTTTTAAATGATTATTAAAAATATTATTTTTATTTTTCAGTCTTTTTTACTATGTTATGCATGTGCTGTTTTGTCTCATATATAAATATAATTGTTTAATATTGAGTTCAAATTGTTAAGTTATGGTGGTGTTTACCTTTGTTAAGGTTTGATGGTTAGTGTGTAGGTAGTTGGGTGTTTTCTATTAGGCATTTTGCTATTGACTCTAAGTAGTGTACTTCTTTGTTGTATAAAGATTCTAACTTTACATTGTGGCATGTCAAACAATCTACTGATTTGTTCACTTATTTTAGATTTAATTTGATTTACTGATTGCTCAATTCTTAGTTGTTGGTAACTTTGTTCTTTTTGTAGGACTTCTAAGAATTTGTATAGATTAGGTTGGGTTCTTCTTAGTGTGGCTTGGAAGGTATTGTTTCATTCTTCTGCTGCGTATGTGGTTTTGGCTTCTTGAGATATGGTGCTGTCATAGACTTTCCACAATGGTATTTGGAATTTGGGTTGCTGTCTGCTTCCAGAATGGTGCAATCTGCCAACCCAAGTATCTTCAAAGAAGTTCATTAGGGTACTTAGTTTGTGTTTGTTTTGTTGATGAAATGGACATTTATATGTAAGTTGTAGTGGTTAGTCTCTGTTCCAGGGACAAACACTAATGCAATTAGTTCTTTTATTTCAAATGCAAAGTGGATGTTGGTTGCAACACTTAGTGCAGAGTGTTGGAGATGTCTTCAAATGTGTGTGTGTGTGGGTCTATTTTGAGAATTGTTTCATGACTTGTTCAAAGTTGATTAATCTTTTTTGTTGGGAGTAGTTCTTAATTTTAATTTCAATGCTATTGAGTATTCAATAGTAAGTTCTACATTGTTTTTTAGGTAGCAAGCCACATGTGAGGGTTTTATTAGTGTTTTGATCTTCACCATGTATGGTATATATCTGAGGGAATGGTCTAGGGCACAATTTAAATGTCCCATCCGTTGTCCATGTTTGAAAGTAGCTAGCTTAGTATTAATAAATTATCTGCTATAGCAAATATAAAAACATGTTTGTCATTATTAAGCCTGTCATGTAGGAGGAAGGGTTCATCATTATGTGTGGTGGTTAAGTGTTCAGTAATATGGATGTCTTGGTATTTTCTAAACCATCAGGAGAATCACTGTTGGCTTTCTACATTTTAGTGCTATTGATTGTTTTATAGTCGGTATAGCTGACAGATGTCCTGTAATGTGTTTGGGTACTTTAGGGAGAATATGTTTTAGAATTGTAGTAGATATTCCCTCTTTTAAATCTTGAAGTACGTGCTATACTTCCATTTCAATGACATTTGGGGGTTAGTTGTGTTCTCTCATGTTAATAACAACATAATTTTTCATAGTAGCCACCCATATCAAGCATTAGAATAGTATTTTGTACATTTCCAATTCACATTCTCTGTGCTTGGCTGTTATTGTAGCCCATGTGCAAGAGTAATTTTTGCCTTTTCATGATGTGATTTATCTTGTTTTTCTGTCCAAAAACGTATTAATATAGTTAAATAAATTGTAATCCTTTTACTTTTGCTTTGCTACTGTATATAACATTTTACAACAATCATTTTGTATTTTATACTTAAAGATATGTTCATGATTATAATTGTCGTTCTTCTTTTCCACTTATCCATTGAAGCTTTTCCAATGTGGATCAGGTGGTTTGTTTTCAGTTAGGGGAAAAAAGTTGTATTAGTTATATTTTAAACATTTGTTTTGGGGTAGTTTTAAGGGTTGAGGGCTTTTGTTTTTATTTTTTATGTTAAAGGATTTGCTGATGTTTATAAGTGATTTGACTTTATTTGCTTATTGTGTGCCTTTCTCCAGGTCTTTGATTGTGGAATTTTATTGGTGGTTCTGTAGGTTGTGGATTGTGTTGCAGATGTTTGACATTATCTAAAGTTTGGTAGATAAATAAGAAGAAAGAGCTTGTTTAATAATTTGTACCTTAACATTTTAAAATAAGTGACTTTCAATCATGTTAATTTAAATGTCTTACTTATTTAGGTACGGTAGTTGTATATTTTAATTTTCTTCGAGTTTTCTTTTTGGTTTTCGGTTGCTAATCTGGCAGAGTGTCTTTGTCATGCAGCTTTAGTGTTTTTGGTGTGGTAATTTGTGTTTCTGTTTGATGTTTAATATGCATTTCTGTTTTGCGTGTTATTTTGGATATATTTTCTATGTTTAATTTTATTTATTAATGATAGGTCTTATATTACATTTATTTTAGTAAGTATATTTTATTTGATAATTTTTCTATGTATTGTAATATATTTTCATTTTATTTTATGTATTTAAAGTTCATGGTAATTTTCGAATATTTAAATAATGCAGTTAGATGATTTATTATTTCATGTTGCGTTTAATTGTATTTATTTGCTAAAGTAAAATAGAGGTTTTGCATTTTATATAGTTATTCAATGGTCACAATATCTTTCTTTTCGATATTTAGGGCCTCATAATTAATAATAATAGATACTCCAGTATTTTCATCATCAATATTTGTGTTTGTGTTAATTAAGTATAGGATGGCAATATTTTTGTAAACAATTGTTTCTCTGGGATATTTGTGAATCAATACTGTTTTTATCAATATTATGTCATTTATCCATCTGGATGCCTATTCACTATGGTATGTTATGTTACTTTAATTTATATTGTGCAAAAATCATCCCAGTGAGTGTATCTCGGTGCAAAGCATGTGAGAGTACAGGTATGAGGAAAAATATAGAAATCCATATTATATCAGGCAGTAACACATTAGATTTGAGGTTATGCTTCAGCTAGAGTATTGTGGCATATGATTTTCTTGGTTAAGGTGTTCAATTTGAAGTTGGCTGGATTTGTTGAAATTAAAAATGTGTGATGCTTCTAGAGCACCTAAAAAGAAGTATCCTTTGATGCAAATATTTAGGCATATAAAAAAGTGATGAACAGAATGCTTGAATTAATCTCATCAACTGGTAATTACTCGGGCCTCATCCGAGTCCATTGTTATTTTGCACACCATGCCACCGCAGTTTGGATTCAGCCATATGCACATAAGTCTTGACCATGCTCCAATGGTAATAGTCTATCCCGACCTACAAAGGCAGTCCTCCCCAAACCGAAACAGAAGCAACCCACAACCGGTTACGCCCCTAATCTGGCTCATCAGATGGGTATAGCATGGTTCCAGAGTATATATGCGGACAATGCCAATCAAATTTGATTTGATTTGATTTGATTTATCTATTTCTAGAGCGCACGAATGCCCGAAGGCGTCTTGGCGCTATGACATGCCCGTAGTCCTGGGCTGGTCTTAGGTTTATGCCGTGAACAACCATGTTTTGATTTGCTTTCTGAACAAGTCCAAAGATGGGCTGTTTTTTATATCTAATGGTAGTTGATTCCATGTCCTTGCTGCGTGAACGAGGAAACTTCTTCCCCCCCAGTTTGCTCGTTTGAACTTGGGAATTGCTATCAGTTTTTGTTGGCCAGATCTAAGTAGTCTGGATGGTTCGTATTTCCTCAACTGCGTCTTTATGAAAAGAGGTCCTTTGCCCTGCAGGGCCTTATAGGTCAAACATAGTGATTAAAATTTGACTCTTTTGGCGACTGGAAGCCAATGAAGTGATGCTAATTTATGGCTGACGGACTGAATTCAGTTTATACAAATTCAGTTTATGCATTCCCTAGGTACCAGATTTGCAAAATTACCCAACTGCGCATAATTATTTGGTGGGGGCTATAATATGGTAGTTGATATTCAAAAGGACAGATCTGCTTTGCCTCTGCAAAATGCCACTTGCAGGGCGAGCTCTTAGCAGGTTAAATCTTGGCTCACACAATGGCAGTTGACTAAGATATGTAGGGAACAGCATCTAACTCGAGATGACTATTCATATTACTCAGTCATGCACATGGTATACACATTGTTCGATATATTTTTAGGTAAACGTAGGGCGAAACTTGAGATAACAGGAATGGAGAATTTTGGAGCACACAAATAGATCAACAGCCATTATGGATGAGGGTGGAGATCGGTGTCCCACAACCCTTTTGCCCACTTGGAGATTGCAGGTAGATACACTCTTGTACACCATTCAGACAAACAGGAGGGAGAAATATTCCACACCAATTCGGGGAAAACGAGGGACGGGCAGTGATAACACTTCTGAATGGGAGCTTTTAAAGTTGTATTTAAGGGCATATGCCTGAAACTATTTATGGGACTGGAAAGATCTTACCCCATCAGTTAAAAGAACAGGAACAGTAGATGTGTGGACCGGAGATGATAAGTGTCATAGACCCAGTGGTTCACAAACAAATCTAGGCCAGAGATAAAGAATATCATGATCTGATGCTAACAAATTAAGCTTCTCAATTATAAACAATACGGGCTTCATTTATGAGGTTTTGATGCAGGGCAGCACCACAAGGAATCTTGCTGCACATTCCTGCCCTTTTCCCCTGCTCTGGCGCATAACGGACTGCCATGCGCCAATGCAGGCACTCTTGTGCAATGGTGCGAGGGTGTCTGCGTTGCCTGGCTGATTTATTTTGTGCAGGAATGGTCACCTCCCTATACAAATGTAATCAATTCAGGTGATTTCCTCTTTCTATGTGTGCTGCAGAATGCAGCAAACAAAGAAAAAGGAAGAAAAGTTGAAAAAGGAAATATTTCCCTCACTGTGCCTCCCTAACACCACCACTGGGGTCGCACTAGATTCTGGCACATTCCTAGGTTTACTCATAAATCTGGAAATGCTTCAGATTCACCCACAGCAACACCCATGGAACACCCCTTTCACACTGTTTTCTGCGTGAAATGGGCACACATTTACAGGGCAATGAAAACCCACATAAAGTGGCTTTATGTGGCCTTGTAAATATTCCAGGACTCATTGCGCCTCCGGAAAGTTAAAAAAGTGACTTCTCCACCAGCGCAAAAGTGCAGCACGGGGGTTCATAAATTCAAACAATCAATCAGAGCATTTGTGAGGGTCTCAAGGCGCTAGGGGGAGGGGTGCGGCTACTGCTCGAACAGCCAGGTCTTGAGTAGCCTCCTGAAGGTTAGTAGGTCCTGGGTCTGCCGTAGGAGGATGAGGAGGGTGTTCCAGGTCTTGGCGGCTAGATGGGAGATCGATCTGCTGCCGGTAGTCATTCTTCAGATGCGGGGGTCGGTGGCGAGGGTCAGGTCGGTGGAGCAGAGCTGGCGGTTCGGGGTGTAGAAGGTGATTCGTCTGTTGAGGTATGCCAGTTCGGTGTTGTGGAGTGCTTTGTGTGCGTGGGTGAGGAGCTGGAAGGTGATCCTCTTGTTGAGAGGAAGCCAGAACAGGTATCTCAGGTGCGGTGTGATGTGGCTGCGGCGAGGGATGTCGAGGATCAAGCGTGGAGAGGGGTTCTGTATGCGTTATAGTCGTCTCAGGAGTTTGGCCGTTGTTCCTGCGTAGAAGGCATTTCCGTAGTCTAACCTGCTGCTGACGAGTGCCTAAGTGACCGTTCTTCTTGTTTCTGTGGGGATCCACCAGTTTATCTTGTGGAGCATGTGGAGGGTGTTGAAGCAGGAGGACGAGACGGACCGACTTCCTTGGTCATGGAGAGTGTTGAGTCGAGGATGAACCCTAGGTTGCGTGTGTGGTCGGTGGGTGTTGGTGCAGCTCCCAGTGCGGTCGGCCACCAGGAGTTGTCCTAGGCTGAAGGGGTGGAGCCGAGGATGAGGAGTTCTGTTTGGTCAAAGTTCAGCTTCAGACCGCTGTTCTTCATCCTTTCGGCGACGGCCTTCATTCGTTCGTGGAGGTTGGTTTTGGCGGTGAGGGGGTCCTTGGTGAGGGAGCGGATCAGCTGGGTGTCGTCGGTGTTGGAGATGATGTTGAGGTTGTGCCGTCTGGCGACTTGAGCGAGCGGTGCCATGTAGATGTTGAACAATGTCGAGTTGACGGATGACCCTTGGGGTATGTCGCAGAAGATCTCAGAGGCTTTGGATCGGAAAGGGGGGAGGCCGCCGCTCTTGGTTCTGCCGGAGAGGAAAGAGGTGGTCCATTCCAAAGCCTTGACTCGGATCCCTGCGTTGGAGGCATGCGGGTAGGGTGCGGTGGATGACAGTGTCGAAGGTGGATGACAGGTCCAGGAGGATGAGGGCAGCGGTTTCGCCGTTGTCAAGCAGGGTCCTGATGTCATTATTGGCGGCGATGAGGGCAGTTTCGGTGCTATGGTTGCTGCAGAATCCGGACTGGGATGGGTCCAGGATGGTGTTCTCCTCGAGGTAGCGGGTCAGTTGTCTGTTGACGGTCTTCTCAAGGACCTTCACCAGGAATGGGAACAGGGAGATGGGTCGGAAGTTTTTGAGGTCTTTTGGGTCAGCCTTAGGTTTTTTGAGTAAGGCATTGATCTCGGCGTGCTTCCAGCTCTCCGGAAAGGTCGCGGTCTCAAAGGGGATGTTGATGGCCTTGCAGAGATTGGGTGCGATGGTGGCTCTGGCTTTGCTGAAGATGTGTTTGGGTATGGGTCTGACGGAGAGCTGGAGTGGATGGTGTTCATGATTTTGATGCTGTTGTTGTCATTGATGTTGGTCCAGGTGAGCAGGGGATTGGTGTTGATGGTGGCCGTGAGGTCGCACGACTCGGTGGCTGTTGGGGCGGTCAGGTTGTTGAAGCTGTCGTGGATGTCTGCGATCTTGCCCTGAAAGAAAGAGGCAAGGGAGTCGCACAGGTATTGCGAAGGTGGGATGTCGTTGGTGTTGAAGCTGGGGTTGGAGAGTTCCTTCACGATGTTGAAGAGCTCTTTGTTGTTGTGTACGTTGTTGTCTAGGCAGTCTTTGAAGGAGGTATTTTTGGCAGATGTGATGAGGTGATGGTGTCTGCCCTATGTTGCTAATTTAGCATGGCCAGATAGAGTGAGGAAGACAACTACTGGCATGACTAGTTTGTGCTGAAAAGGAGCAAAACACAATTTATGCCAAATATATGGCAGTCAAACAGCTTTTCTAATGGGCACTGAACTTTTTACTAATTATTTCTATCCAACACCTAATGTTGGCAAGTCTTTAAAATAAATAATTCCCACCCATAGGGCTATGTCTCTCTCATCTCATTCTATTAGCTGCTTGATGCATCTTTGCACATTTTATTCAGGGTTTTCACAGGAACGCCTGAGGGACTATTTTACAACTGGAAATAATCACACTGTTAGCTACTTTCAATTCTTTATTTCACATCTTCAGGATTTACAGAAAGCAATAATTTATTGCAACTATTTCCCAGTATTCTCAGTGCCAATGGATCGGGCTTCAATGTGCTAAACAGCATTTGGCAATGCAACTCATGCGAAAACAGTTGAGCATACATGTATGTATGTACATGCATTACCATATTGAAGCCTCAGCTATTGGTCTTGCTGATGTTTGCATTTTGAAGTGTGGCCTTTAATTAATGCCTCATAGGCTCTTTAAATATGACTGTAATTTTACAGTTTGTTGAACAGCCGTTCAATTTGCCATGTAATTATCCAGAAGAATCTGCAATATTAGCAAATATTGTTTTGCGTGACTAGGTCCTCTTACAATTGCTGCATGCTTTTGCTGAATAAACACACATTGTCACCAACTCCCTCCTCTTCCGGTTGTGGGAGTGTAAAGGATACGCATACAACTCCAGTCCCCAAGCAATGAAATAACTTAGTTTGTTTGAACAGTCTGAGAACATTTTAAGTCCTAATCTTCGTAAATAAACTTTAAACCCATCTGTCCTTGAGGTCAGAATACCCGGAGAAGCGGTGTCATCTCTGACATCATTGTTTCCAGACTCTTCCATCAGCTACTAAAGCATATGTCAAAACATAAAAGGGCCAGTGTATTCACAAGGCATTTCAGATGGAAGCTTGAGGCACCGACGGATAGTGAGGGGCCTCATATACCTGAGTAGAGTCCAGGTGAGGTGAGGTATATTCCCCTACCAGTAAGGAATTCACTGTAACCTAAGTGAGTTGGAGGGTGAAAGTCCATGGTTACTACAGGTTGTACCGTATCTAACCAGTTTTTACTTTATTTCTTTGGTGATGGTGGTGATTCCTTTATCTCACTACTAGGAGTGCACCTAGTATAAGTGCAGAGGCCCTGATGAATGCCAAGGGATTTAACACCCATTAGGCAGAAACATGTTAGCTCATTTATAGTCAGATATTTGTTACTGTCCTTTTTGCACTGTTCTGGTTTTTAATTAGGAGGCGTGTCATGTCCACAGAATAAAGTTGTCATAAGGAGGGCATTTCATCCTATTTTAAAGTCACTATTAGTTTTGTTGCACTTGTCTATTCTACCATCAAAGATCAGTCATCATGGACGTCTCGTTTATGTTGGTGGATCAAATCCCAAAACAGCAATAAGGTGCGGTTTTGTCCCAATGATCAGGGGACCAGCCCTTCATGCACCAGGGTTTGGCCAGATGATATGACTGATCATTAAGTCTGTTTTGATGGAAACCCTACATCATTTGTTTTGGACTGGTTAGCCATTCATGAATACTCTATGATGTATCGGTCTCTTCTATGCATGTAGAGTTCACTCTTCTTTTCTTTTGTCTTCACAAATATAGGGTCTATGTGATATATACACTCTGAGATCTCGTCGACCCAGTTTTGACAGTGCAGCTCCAATATTCAGCTGGTAGACCCCCTGTGTTTCTTGTGTTATACATTGAGTAGGAGCTGGGGATAAAATCAGGTGTGGGTCTTTAAACTATATATCCCTTGGACACTTTGTAACTATTGTGGTTTTCCTCTGTGGGAGTTGGCTGGCTGGAGTACAAGATGGGTGAGGAAACACTGGGGGCCTCCATTATGAGCCATGCGCACTTCAAGAACTTGTGAGGCTAGTGTTGATATTTTCTTATTTTGATGGTATATGAGATGTATAATCCCCCACTGTGCTTAGAAATGGTTTTCACAATGAGAACTTCCACTGTGACACTGTTATTACGGTTTACGTTTGTACTCCTAGTGCTTTGTGTAATTCCAAAAAAAAACGAATCTAAAAAAGATTCCCAAGCCACATAACTTTCATTCTGGTTCTCCCATTCCAATGCGATCTGCCAAAATCAGGTATATATTGATGGCAATAACAACTATTGTTATCATCAATATAGGGACATCTTGTTAATCTTGTTATTCGCACATACCTTATTGTATAGCATACGAATGCCCTTATATTCTTTTTTAAACTAAACATTTAGTTAGTGGGAGAATTTGGCCTAGATATGCTTTCCACTAGTTAAAGTGGGCACCCTGTACCAGTACAAACAACCCTTATTGATGTAAGAGGTCAAAGACAACCGTATAAATCTATCCAATTGGTAGCTGTGGAGAGCAGCCTTTAGCCTTAGGCTTGAAGGATTGTTAAGCAGCTTGTTTTACCAGAACGCAACCTTATTGTATTGGTTAAATGAAAGGAAAAACACACAGTAGTTATAAAAATATGTATTTATTATTATAGCACAATCTCAATAGGTTATATTATCTGCTACATGCAAATAAACATAAAGCACACAATACTGAAGCACAGAAACAATCATAAGTAGCACTAACACACAGTGGGCTCCAGGGGAGACAAAACCATATACTAAAATAGTGGTATAAGAACCAAAAATCGAGTCAAGACAGTTCCTAGGGGATGTAGAATGACTGGTACCCGAAGGAACCACCCAAGGTGAGTAAGTAGGAACCCCATGGAGGATGGGTTCAGTGTGGGAACACGACCGCGTGCACCATACAATTCTATGGGAGAGTCGCAGTTGCAGTATTAACATTTAAGGATCCTTGTAAGCGGACTTTGAAGAAACCCCATGGAAGTTAGGGGGTTGGAGAGCCACCCCACCTGTGGATACCGTAGTGCCAGAGTTACCTATCCCAGGGAAGCCGGGTGCATAGGTCTGACGTGGCGTCGGAAACCGCTGGCGATCTCTATGGAGGACTTAGAAGAAGAGCCACTGCTGGGAAGAAGAAAAGCGTCCGTTGGAATCCAAAGGTGAATCCTTGATGAATGAGTACCTGAAAGCAGAGGGGACAGAATCTGGGACACTCAGGAGTGACCAGGGGCACATTAGACGAACACCCACCAATGTCGGGTGCTTCGGTGTGAAGAGCGGGTTCTTGACTCCGCAGCCACAGGGACCAGGAGATGTTGAGGATGACCCTGAGCCAGATACGAGCTTTCCCACAAAGGATGTTGAGTGCTGAGGGGTAGGTGACTGGCGGGAGCACCAACAAGCTGTGGCAGAGGCAACCTATACAGGAAGGGTACTGTTCGGACCAGCAAGGTCCAGGAGACTCGCCAAATGCAAGGGTGTCAGGGCAAGCCTGGGGCAACCAGGGGAGCCCAAGAAAAGCAGTGTTGACCCTCAAGAAGACCCACAGGCCAGAGGCACAGGAGCCGCAAGGGTGACCTCAAGCAGTTTCACAAAGTAGCATCCCATGGAGCACTCGGTGCGAGGAGGTCGGCGTTCTTTGTAGGAAATGGTGCCAGATGTAAAGGCTACTCGGAGCCCAGTGTACTTGTTTTGGGAATGCCAACAAGCATATGCACTTGCAAAAGTATGCAGTGCACACGGGTACGGGTGTTGCAGCCCCCACGAGGGATTCTGACCTCAGACTTGGTGAGAGAGCAGCTCAGACCTGGAGGGACTTGGAAATGCCTTTGCAGTCCGTAGGAGCTCGGAAGCAGCAGAACAGCCAATCTTGATGTGGTGCCTGCGGTTGCAGGGGAGTGACTCTTTTACTCCAAGGGATATACCTTCAGTTGTTCTTGATGCTCTACAAGTCCTGTACGGAGCCTGTATGGTGCACAGGCACAGACAAAGCTTCAGACTGAGAGGGAGATGAAGTTGGGCCCAATCGAAGTCCAGAGTGTCCAGACCGTCGAAGTTCAGTGGTTTCTGGTTCAGAATCTTGTCCACTTTGAATCTAGGGTCCAAAGCCAGGTAAGCCCTTTTGTACGCATGGGAGAGGGGTGTACAGATTCAAGGGACCCTCCCAGGGGAGGGTCTGGACAGAGGGGAGGTTACTCCCATGTCCTTTGTCCAGTTTTGTGCCTGAGCAGGAGCCAACGGCTCCCAAGACTTGTTTCAACTTGACTATGCACAGAGACACCAAATGTGCCCCTCATGCAGACTTTCTGTCACTGGCAAGCGCGCCCACCCAGGCCTAATACATGCTTCAGCGCATGGGAGGCCTCTCGGTTACCTATGCCCTGGGTACATGGATACCTTATACTAAGGACTGAAAAAGGTACCCAAGTACCCGATCAGGAGTGTACCTTAGTACATAGCATAACAGTTTCGGGAGAAAGCAGATAGAAGGGGGTCCTGATTAGCAGGATCCAAGTCAGATTGTTCCTAAACAGTATCACATGAAGCAAAAAGTGGGGGTAACCATAAGAAGCAGATCCTACTTTCCTACAGTTAGTATGCCCTCCAAGAACAATATCGCTGCATCTATTCGTTTTGAGAGAAATAGTTCAATTGTTATACTTTTGAGGCAATTATTTAATTTAAATAGATTGAGAGATTTGATATGGAACAAGGAGAAATATGGTTCTGTATGTATGTGAGTTTTTAATTGGAGGTGGAATGAGAAGAATTTTCCATTCCTTTTACTGTGGACAACAATGAAATATTGAATGATTGGCAAACCTTCTTTCAGCACACGTTGTTGAAGTTCGAAATCCTTACCTGCATGGTTAAGTAAAATTGCAGGAAAATTGTGCCTAAGTATACAAAATGCAAATCCATCATTCAGCACTATATTTTAAGATGATGCAGGTACAAATTTTGGTATAAGAAAATAACACAAAAAACCCAAGTGGTTTGAGCAGCAGCTGCTCGGTTGTGGTCATTAGCATTATTCCCGAATGCTAGTGGTAACATTTTTTCATGAAGAGTACATAATTATGTGACTTAGTATAATGGTATTATTTGGGGAATTTCAGTAACAAGCACAACACAAAAGTATGTGAATTACACCAGCGTAATAAAAATTACAATCGGGCCTACCATACTTTCATAAACTCACTTGAAATTTATAAAATATGAAGCTGCCTTACTGAGTAATTTTCTAGTCTTAAGACCGTCTTATCCAGGTAAAAGGGACTGATTTTAACTGGGTTTTTAGCCTGGGTTAAGACAGTCTTTGCTGGCTAAGCACATTGGTAAGAGTATTGGGGCTGGAGTACATTTTTTTTGTCCTTACTTAAGGCAGGCTTAAAGCCGAATTGAATTAGGCCCTAAAAACTGATGTAGCAGGAAATATATGCAAATATTCCTAATAATAGCTGCCTATAACACTTTCTGTCAGACCTTTTGGTATTTTCTAGCAATGAAAATAAAAGTTGCTTTCCCTGGACCTGAGAAAAGACAAAAGTCTTAGGCCCTCCTGTTGAGATGTGTTTTTGCTATTTATGATATTCGCTTTCTCATCGTTCTTCAGTAACTTTGAAAATGAGGAAAATCCAACATGTGTGAAATCTTAAAAACGATCCATTAATTGCACCGTTTCTTCCAAAACGTCTCTCAATACATATGTTGTGTGTGATTAAATGACAATACTTACAACAGTGACTGCATCGTTAAGGAGAGACTCTCCAAAGACCAAAATGTGAAGCTTTTCGTTGACATGAATTTCTTCGAACACAGACAGCACTGCCACAGGGTCCACGGCTGCGATCAAACTCCCGAACCAGAGATTGTGGAGAAGGGATATTTCCTGCAAGCCAAACGCCTCCACCTGGCATATCCCATACAGCGAGACACCAATTCCAAACACGTTCCACATGGTTCCGATCACTGCATACCAAAGTATAGTCCCCAAGTTTTCAAAAAATGGCCGACTGGGCATGAAATAGCCTGCATCTAAAACTATAGGTGGAAGTAAGTAGATGAAAAAGATATCGCTGTTCATGACAGGCGGAGACTTGACTTTCACTCCATTTATGATTCCGCCCATGACGAGTCCAACAATTATCAAGACGCAGCTTTCAGGTACAACCGAGGGGAGTTTATTGGAGAGGTGGAACCCTGGGTAGAAGTGGGGCAAAAAAGAAACAGCGTACTGGATTAGAAGGAAATATTCTACTTTCATTTCAGGATATATATTTATTTGAATGTACTCATTACTAAACAGTCACAAATCAAACCTACCTGTGGGATGCACACTTACTAGTATAGTAAATATTCAATCCAATATCTAGTGTTTTGTGAATAGTTTCTAAAAATCCATGTACTTAAACATCCTCAAATTTTAATAGACATTGTGAATCTAAGTGTTAGACCTGCAGTGGACAGAAGACTTGTTTCAGAAAACCCAAGTGGCTGACTTAGTTAATAAACGACATCATTGTCACACTGAAAGTCTTGGCCGAGAATGTTTAACATAAATTAAGTTCTAGGGGGCATATTACCAAGCAATAGCGATAATTATCGCTATTGCTTGGTTAGAGACAAAAATTTACCGCTGAGCTGCGGCGATTTTTATCGCAGATAAATCTTGGTATTACCTGCATGGTAATGCATGTCATCGATTTAGTTCCATTCTTATTTCAAGTTTTACTTAATCCTGCATTCCCTACAGACCAGATGAATGACTTTTTTAGTAGTCGCAAATGGGAAATCTGACTGTTTGCGATTGCTAAATAGGTCTGTGCAATGTACAAACCCTATTTTGCGAGTCAGTAATATGTTACCGACTTGGAGCATAGGGTTTGCGACGCGTTATTAGGAAGGGGTGTGCCAATGGCGTCCCTTCCTAATAGTGTGACACACTTCTATGTACAATTGTGTTGCGAGCACAATTACAGTTGCAAAACACTTGCAGTTTACCACCTACTTCAAGTAAGTGGAAAGCAACTTACAAACAGGCAGGGGTCCCCAGGGGACCCTACCACTTTGTGACTGCAGCAAAAAAAAGTTTTTTAGGAGCAGGCAGTGGCACTGCCTACTCTTAAAAAATGAAAAAGAAACGCTTCATTTTTCTTTTTTAAATGCATCCTGTTTTCCTTCAAGGAAGACTGTCTGCATTTAAAAAAAAGACTGTTTTATTTAAAAACCAGTCACAGACATGGTGGTCTGCTGATCCCAGCAGGCCACCATCCTTGTGAGTGCTGACCATTCCCAATGGGGTTGCATGATGAAACCTGAATATTAATGAGGCAGGTCATTTGTGACCCCATTGGGAATCACAAACAGTGTATGAGACACTGTTGTACATTCTATTTTGCGAGGGCAGAAATTGCAACGCTCTAATCTATACATTGTAGTGTGCATGCAGTCTTTGATGACAGTTAATCATTCACTGTTTGATATTAAAATATGCCCATTGTCTATGACCAAAGCTTGTGGGTATAGGAGTGACGAAGGAGACGATTGTACACATTTCCCACACAATTATTCTGGAGGAGCATTAAACACAATGATGGAGAAGTATGACATTGATCTGTTACAATGTGTCCATGACATTAATGGCGGTTTGATACCAACCTATATAGGCTGGAATGCAACATCTGTGATTGGCCATGTGTTAAATTCTACAAGTATTATTTATTTGTGTTCTACACCAAGGATAGCACAGTTATCACTAAGCAACCATAATTGTATCATAATGTCAATATTGGTATGGGGGCAACAGAACTGTATTCCAACAAGATGCTATTGTTAATATCGTCTCGATTAGACCAAATGCTACATGAATCAAATGGGAGTGGGTAGACCTGATAAAAGTATTACATGATATTGATGTAAAATGTGGGACAGAGATTTCTTACTGCCTCAAGGAGGATGTTAATCCCACCATGACGTTAACTAACTTCTGTAAAATGAATAGCATTATTGATGGGATATTGACTTTCCCCCCAGGAAAAGAAAACTCTACAATGTAGGGGATGGTTCGATCATACCTGTACTCAGTCTTCTAAACAACTAAAACAGGCCCTTAATAATAAACCTAGGAATACCGAATTAATAAATAATTTAAGATTCAATTATAAATCAGCCCTTAAAGTAAGGAAAAGAGAGTTGCAGGAGCAAGTGTGGGACAAATTATCATTGGCAGCAGACACAGCTAACATTAAGCTATTCTGGGAAATTCTGAATTCATCATTTTTAAAAAGTGACTCATTCCTAGAATTACTGTCTCATGTGAGCTGTAAAGCAGGGGTGTTACATTTTTCTAGTATTTTTAACCCACCTTATCATGAAGTACTTAGATCCCAAGTCAAATACAATGCAAGCGACCCGTTATACCCCTAAATATTACACTTGATGAGGATAAGCGAGGACTGAATGGAAGTAGGGGAGGGAAAGCCCCGGGACCAGACGGGGTCCCAGTAGATGTTTATAAAACAGTTACAAATCTACTGGGACCTGTTCTTACCAGAGTTTTTAACTCAGCAGTGACAGAGCGTACACCACCTATATGGGGCCAATTGATAATTATACCCATTTTTAAAAAAGAGAACAAATCAGAAGCTAAAAATTACGTCCCCATTTCACTTTTAGACTCATTAGTAAAAGTGATGAGCATGTATTATTGGCAAGATTGGAAGAGTGGGTCACCGAAAATTAGATTGTATCACCTGCACACTAGGGTTTTAGAAAAGGGCTAGCAACGATAGAGCAATTTATTAACTCAGAGCTTTTAATAGATAAATATGTGCGTGCAAAAAGGGGAGCTTGTATTTATGCTGTGCAGAGCTCAGTAGTGCTTTTGATCTTGATGATTTAGCTGTCCTGTGGCCAAATTTGCTCAACCTTGGACCTCGTGAACCCATTATCTTTTTTCTCGCTAGTTAATATGAGAGAGCAACATGCAAAGTCTGGTATGGGCAGTGTGATGAGTGCACCCCAAATTTTGAGGTTAAACGAGGCATCCGCCAAGGGTGCGTTTTAGCACCACTGCTTTTTACGTTACTTATAAACAAGGTTGACAAAGCCTTTCAGTCAGTTCAAGTGGATGCACCCCAAATTGCAGGTAGCCCTATACCAGTTCTGCTTTATGCAGACAACGCTGTGCTTTTGTCTAGAACTCCTGTTGGCTTAATGGACAAGTTTAGAACTTTCATTATTAGTTGGAAGCTGTTAATTAACAAAACAATAACTTTTACTATGGTATGTGGTCCTCAACTTAAGAAACATAAAAACTTTTTTATTGATAGCACTAGAGTGGAAACCGTTAATAATTTCTGCTACTTGGGAATAACTTTTTCAAGTAAGGGTAACTGGTCGTATGAATTAACCAATGTCTATTCAAAGATTCTAAAGAGCGCACATGGGGTCTTCCGATTTGCATCGAAATTGGGAAATGGTCGCATAAATGACATGATAGATATTTATAAGGCTAGATATTCTTCTATTGCTTTGTATGGGGCAGGGGTGTGGGGGCATAATTGTAGTCAGATATTACAACAAGAAGAAAATTCCTTTGTAAAACACCTTTTATGCTTGCCTTTCTCCGCATCCACAGAGATAACGCACCAAGAAGTGGGACTAAGGTATATATCAGACTTGATTGCCATGCAACCACTAATGCTTTGGAGAACTATCTGGGGCAAGGTTGAGACAAAATTCACCCAAAAAATTATTAAGGATTGTCTACAATTGGACATTAGTTCATGTGTTCCTTGACTAAAATATATCACTGATCTACATAATGAAATATTTAAGATTAAGACCTATGAAAATCCGGAACATGTGATAGCCTTACTGAAACAGGAACTAAAGGATACTTTCTTGGCCCACAAAAACAAGATCCGTTTGAGAATAGTAGGGAAGCAAACTACATATATATTTTACAAAGCATTTGTAGGCAGAAGTGGTTTTTAGACTATTTGTCTATATTCACTAAGCCCTCACACCATTTTGTATTAATAAGACTGAGAGTACGAATATTACATCATCTAATTGCTTTCCCTGAAATGAAAATGTGGCCTACATCCCCATGGCCTTGTGACGAGCATTTCAAATAGAGCACTATGCACTTTTTGCTCTTCTGCGACTTTTATTTGTATCTGACGTTTTTATTTAAAGCCATAGTTTAAAAAATATAATGTGCTGCTATGAATTTACTTGTTACACTAAATGAACCAGGGATATGCTTTTATGTTGCATCATATATCCAAAAATCTATTTATGTGAGAAAAAGTATTGACCTTATTCACTGATTTTATATGCACACTGGGTAGGTACGGTTGAGGAACATTATCAAGTGAAAAGGCATTTTTGACTTGGCTCTAACTCTGGTCACCAGAAAGATCTGCTTTACTTTGCAGTTAGGGTGAGCGGGGTTGTCTCCCATTGAACATTTGGCTAACAACTACAAAAAGAACTACTAAACTGATTTACAACATGAATGAAGAACTTCACTAAGTAAACACACTTTTCTTGTTTTGTGGTAAATCTTTCCAGTGGTATTGAAAAATTAGAGTTAGCTATTGGTGGAAGTTAGATTTGAAAGGGTTATCACCTTTGTGTATATTATCAGTTACATTTGTGAATTTGCTAGGAAACTTGCAAATGAATGAAAATAAGAGTAACAATAAAAAACAGGCTTCAAAATAACACAGACATCCTGTTGTATAAGAAAAATGACACTATTTTAACAAATTACGAATTTCATGAAAATCACAAACATTGAAACTTGCAATTTTCATGAAATTTGCCAATTTTATTTTAAGAAAAGGTAAAAAATAATTCAGGCTGTGGTTGGGTGAAAGCCCTCATCGGGTGCATAGGAGAATGGTTGCAACCTGCACTGCTTCCCAGACCGGATGAAAACAGCCAAAGCCCACGCACAGTACAAAAATGCGCACATGGAAGGTCAAACAAGCACTGGCGTTGCCAATAGGTCTCGCAGTAGGAAAGTTGGAGCTATTGGTTTTGTAAATGACAAAGCCCTTTATGTTTTTAAAATGAAAACAAAAATAAAAGACATTGTTATTTGCAATTGTAATTTGCGATGCAATAGGTCTCGCATTAGGAAAGTTTGAGGTATTGGTATTGTAAATGACACATTTTTGATTTATGTTTTGGTTTTGAAAATTGCGAAATTAATAGCTTTGCCATTTACAATGCCAATAGTTTTGACTTCTGCAAACGGGACAACTATAGCATTTGTACTGCAATATGTGTTGTATTTACATGACTTAGATGTATTAATATTACAAATAACAATGGCTTTTATTTTTTTAATAATTAATACTTAAATAAAAGTTATTTTAATTTATAATGGCAATAGCTTCAACTTTTGTAAATAACTTTTGGGAAGATTATGTTCAGTGCATTTTATTGTGATGAAAATCCAAGAACAGAAGTGAAATATTAACTTCTTTTTGTGACATTTGTAACAAGATGGCAAGAGAGAGAAGGAAGGGGGGATGAGAGAGAGGGAGGAGAGGGAGGGAAGGGGGAGAGAGAGAAAGAAGGGCCGAGAGATGGAGGGAGGGAAGAGGGAAGGGGAGAGGGAGCAAGAGAGAGAGAGGGAGAGGGAGAGAAAGAAGAGGGGGGGGTCTAAAAAAATGACTCTCTCTCTCCATCAGAAAATACTTAGAAGGTCCCAAAAGCGAGACCTATTGTCTATGCCAATGCTTGTTTTATTTTCAGTGGGAAGAGGCTCAGAGGAAGCAGCGATGGAGGAGCTGGGTGTTGGGGATGTAAACAAATGGGGGGGAAGCATTTGGTTGGAAGAGTAACAGAGAGCGGGGGCAGGGATGTGAATGGGTAAGCAGCAGATGGCGAGGAAAGAGCAAAGCCAGAATTGCAGAGGAGCATACGAACTGTCCCTGAGGTGAATCCGGGCACAGAACTCTACCATGTTTTGTCACAATCATCATCTAAGCTGGGTAGTAGTGGTTATTTATGGCGCTTAAATAGGGAGAGTCTTGCACCAGCGTTATATGTAAATACATTATTCTTTCTATAATGCTTGGTTACCGCCGGCTTCCTTTGTTAACACAGAGCACACTGTCTGCTCATGTGCAATGGAATATTTACTAACTCTCATCTCATATAAACATAGCGTTAAATTCCCTTTCATCAACACATAGAAGCTGTTTCATAGGAAGTGCCTAGAAAGCAATTTTATCCATGCAAACTCTGTTTCAAAACATACTGTATTTTAGATTGTCCTTGCTGCCTCTGGGCGCTAGCAGGCGAAAGGAGATAGCTGATCTCTCTACCTTCTCCCAACCTTCCTTATATCCATATGTTGACGAGTCGTAAAAAGCGCCTAAGGTTGTCTTTAAGGTGGTTTGGGGAAGAGCGCTTGTGTGCAGCAGAGTTCTTCACTGGGGGTGTCACTGTGCGGGGGAGCACACCCGCCTGGCAACATTTCCCATGCAAATATGATTCGATTTGTAAGGGGCTCTTTGACAACTCCGAGCAGCGCTTGGAAGGCCTGCCAGATTCCGGGGAATTATGGGGGAGGTTAAAGGCGGTTGTTGATAAATGCGTGAATGAATCGGATATCTTTTAAGGTGTGTATTATACTCTAAATAAAGGCGGCCTCTTAAATGTATTTATTCACCTATAAAGTAAAATACAGCAACAGATGTTCATACAGCCACAAACATAAAATAGGTGCGTTTGTTGCATTTCCTCATGTATTCCACTGTTCAAAACATAAATGCCAAAGTACTTAGCAGTATTCGAACCGTGCCATTACTAACGAGCATAGCAAGGAACAAGAATGCAGTACCAGCCACAGACCCCTTTGAGTTTCTGACACCACAACACAAGTGACCTTCCTTCAACAAATGTCCCACAAAGAGCAGCGGAAACTGGCATTGCTGTGGGGAGGGGGCGGCCGTGAAGTGTGAAACAGTGGGTGGGGAAGCAGATCCCTTTGAAGCTCTCGGAGGCAGGAGGGGGGGGCAGGGATGTGAATCGGCAAGCAGCAGATGGCGAGGAAAGAGCAAAGCCAGAATTGCAGAGGAGCATACGAACTGTCCCTGAGGTGAAGCCGGGCATAGACACACCAGTCAGTGTGGGGGGGTGTGGCGTACATGTATTGAATTAAAGCGCTTCAAAGCCATGCCAGGGGTAGCGAGCGCTATATGAATGCAATTACATTACATGTACGTAGAATCCAATGCTGCTTTGTTTCTAGCATTTTAAACATGTACAGTAACGTCGTACTGCAGGTGTGAATTATAAAAAAAGCCTGTAGGGTACAGGGTACTTACCTCCTGGTTGCAAGCCTTGCTTTGGCATTGCCCCTGTAAGGGCCTTTATGCTGTGGTGTAGCGCTCTACATATGCTCGCGTTGGAAGTTAGCCGCCCATTTAAATGGAGGTATAAAGTGAGGCCATTCATTCGATACTGGCGTGCTATTACCCACCTCGCGCCCACCACCGTAGGCGCACAGTACAGTTGTGCTGGTGAGCTAATGGCCGGGGTCGATGTAATCACAGTATACGCTGACCTCTGGGGAGTGCAACGGGAGCCCCTCTAGGACTGTGCGTTGCTTACCCCGGTAATTGCAGGAGGTCAGATCTCGGTAGCGGTGAGGAAAGAAGTTGAAGGCTGTGCTTAAAGTGAGCTAGCAGCTCGATCGGACAGACAAAATAGAAAAATGTAAAGAAAAACTAGCGCTGCGCGCCTATGGATGCAGGGTCCCGAGGCACCCAGATTCCTTATGTTGCAGCACCACTGACCCATCCTAGACAATGCCTAGTGTGGGGTTGTCTTGCAGCTTGGTGAGCAGAGACCTCCTGTATCTCTGTGTGTACCATTGAGCACCGATGTTGGGCTTTACCTCTGCCATGTGCAGTGCACTGCACGGCTCCGCTGTTGCGCCCGGTGCACACCGGATAATATCTCTGCTAATAATTGCCTTTTTATTGCGGCGCTTTCTATGACTTCCTGTTTCCTCCTCTCGCTGGGGCCCTGTCTGCAGGGCTTCTTTCCGTGACCCTGTCAGGCTTGCAGATAGCGCGCGGGAGAGGAAGATGCACCGACTGCGCGCGCGAGGAATGTGAGGCGTGGAGCCTGCTCCCCGGCCCGCAGGGCGCGCGTGGGCTCGGTGCACGCGGCGCGAGGAGCGGGTTCTGCACTTTCTCGCATGGGTTCCTTTGTCTCTGCAGTGCTATGAACAGGCACTGGTGCTACAGCGGCACAGAGTTGTCAGAGGTTGACCTGGGACACAGGCTCGCGCACTGTGTGTTTCGTTTTGTTAGCAGCTGAGAAGAGGCTTTGCGAGAAGGATGACTGACTAATCATCACACATTTAATGCTCCCAGGGAGTACACCACTGCTGAACAGAGTTTACCTGTGCTACAAATAAGATAGTATTCTCAAAAGAAGCCAACAAACGTGGTTGTATTGTAAGCGGTGAACATAAAATGCAGTCAAAGAAACATAGCACTTTTGGCCAAGGGCCAGTAATGTAACATTTATAAGAAAGCATATGTGTGCGCACATCATTGCTCTATGGAAAACAAGGTAAACAAGACGGAGGGAAGGCAGAGAAGGGGAGGGGGGAGGAGAGGAGAAATGCGACACGGTGTGAAGCAGCAGGGGCCTTTGAAGTGAAGCTAAGCTTCACTTCAAAGGTGTGGGAGGAGTGCTGCTATGGCCTGGGGGAAGCTGGCTGGGGAGGGGGAGGAGAAATGCAAGTTTATGGCCCAAACGCGCGTGCCTGTGGCCACATGAACTCGAAGAAAACCACAGCAAAAAGCCCGAGGTTTCACGAGGATTTTGAGCACTTGAATTCTCGCTTCCTCAATGCGCTTGCGCGCATTGTAGGTCACAAGACCTAAAAAGTATATCATTTAAAAAACACTAATTCAGTTAAAAAACTGAGTTAAATGGTATCTATTGTTCAAAAGGCACAAAACCTGAAAACCAATGCAACTCGCCAGTAATGACATACAAAGCAAAACACAAACTTTAACTCATGCCCCACATTGATTTCTTGTTGCTAAACAACCTTTTTTCACATGACCTGTAGGCAAAGGGTGGTATTGAAGATGGTGGATGGGGTGTTCAGTTATGGTGTGTACTTTGCATAGCATACCATAATTGGTGTATTTCAGAGGTTGTCAGGATTTGCTTTTGATTTTATTACACAAAATGCAGTGTATAAAAAAAGCACATATTTTACAGAAAATCAAGCAATATGAAAAAGGTTTTACAGTCCTCGTGAGGGCACCCACTGCCCTGGTTTGATCATTTACTGTTGTGGGAACTAGACCCAGCTACACGAGTTGGATAGCGTTTTTATCAATACAAGTGAGGGAACACAGGGTAGATCCCTGAAGATTCCAGAAAATTAGGTGACAGACAGGCAAGAGAAATGTGTGATCTTAGGCAAAGTGTGAGGGTTGCAGAGCATTATGGGTAAGAAAATGTTGTTGGTTTAGGGACACCAGCCTGGACTCCCCTGGGTGTCTAGTTTTCAGAAATGACTGAGTTTGGTAGATTTCCTTTCATGGCCATTAACCTGGGTAACAATACAGCGGCTACATCATTGCCCATTTCTACACCTTGTGTATTGGGACATTTTGTGTGATGGGCAGTAGGCTCATTTAGATTATCTACAGGGAAGACTTTGGAAGCACGGGGTTGCCATAAAATTCAGAAAAGAAATGAAATGAAATGAAATTTGATTTGTAGAGCGCATGGCTGCCCGAAAGCGTCCCAGCGCTTGCTTAGGGAACCCATCCTCGTATTCCCCTGCGAGATAACCCATTACTGGGCATCCCCAAGGTGAAAGCCAGGCATCCCGCTGCGAGGGGCCGTTGTAGAGATTAAGCAAGCTATTGCCCAGAGTTACACTCCATGATTGGAATAGGCACCGAGGCGAGAATTGTCAGGTCCGGGGAAATTTGAGCCCAAGACCCGCCGAGGCGGGGAATTGAACCCTGGTCCGGGCCAGACCTCTGCATCAGGGTCTGCTGCTCCAACCACTTGAGCCATCCCTTCAGATTCTAGAAGCTTACATCCAAGAAAAGCTAGGAAAATGTGTGATTTTAGACAAGGTGTGGATTTGCAGGGCATTGTGGGAAAGTAAATGTTGCAAACTTTATGTGAACCACACATGGGATACCACTCTTGTTTCTCCTCAATGTGTTACGGAAATGTCTGGGTTTTATATGTTTCCCCAGGTGATGGCCGACCAGAGCCCAAAAAATGCATCCATTCAGCATGGCAAGACAGACGATATTAGGATTTAGCCTCACTCTGCTGGCCCATATGTAAAAACAACAGCTACAAGTATTGAAATGTCCTCTCTTTTACCATAGAAATGAAGTAGCTTTATTCTTCAGGGTAGCCGACAGACTGTTGAGGCTTTAAGGGTGGGGACTGATGTCAGGATTGGCCAGATCCCATTATTTTGTCAAAAACATTCCTGGTTCCCAGTGGGTATTCTGATCCCCTGCACTCCCCAACCCTGCATGACAAACCACTGCTTGACCCCTAAGGGGTGCAGAAAGACTGGTTTATCCCACTTGAGGTGATGGTGATGGAGCAAGGACTAGTAGAAAAGAGACTTGCTCAGAAGCAATCCTCCCATTTAACTTCCTAACATGTAGTAGTAGTAAAATCTTTATTCGGTTATAATGTTACAAAAAAAAACATAAAAGCATACATACATTTCATTTCATTATAACATTTCTACAACATATTCAGTTTGTTTTAAAATTTTATCGCACAGTTGATTTATCAAGGAGATTGAAGATTGTTATTTTGTAGGTTTAGCCTGTGTTTAAAAATACATTTTAAAAAAGTGCTTACAACTTTACATGCATATTCAGAGCTTTAAAACTGCAGCCACAACATTGCAGGGCAACACCTTCGGAGGCCTGATTTTCGGAGCAAAGGGGTTAACCAAAGTTTGCGATGTGCCGAATAAAATTTACAAAACAGTACTTTGTGGACTGTTGTCTGCTCAGATAGTCCATCGCATGGGCAAGCCATTAAACTTTCTTCCCAGCTGTTTCTGTTGGGAAAGGCTACAACCCTATGAAAAATGTTCAGCCTGAATCTCGCTAGTAAGAATCGTTCAAATTGCGAGTCGACATAGGTTAAATATGGTTCCATGTCCAAGGTGGTCATGACCGCTAGGGAGTGCTGTACAGATGGTTTCTTGATTTCCACAGAAATACATAATTCTTCGAAGTGGCTCAGCGCCTTTGCCTTTAGTTCTTTTTTAGTGATTTCAGCAATGGATTCGGGTTTATGATAAAATTCTGCCATTCCAAGGTCAATAAAAAGTTTTTTTACGTATTTTAGCCAGTCTATTTCGGCACAGTCTAGGGTCATGCAGTCCGCAATGATGTCTTTGGTGAGGGTATTTTTAGTTGAAACCCATATTCGGCGCCATAGTAATATAGGTTCGATTTTGGCCAAGTCCTCGATATGTGGTAGCCCCAGTTCTGCATGGCAAGCGAAAGTAGAAGCTCTTTTTGGAACCGCAAGTAAGAATCTTGTAAATGAGTTCTCCGCAACCTGGAGGGCCTTCGTGTTTTTATGTCCCCACAGGCCCGCCCCATAAAGTGCGATGGAATGGCCTTTGGCTCTATAGATCTGTAGGAGTTCGGCCGGGGGCTTTTTCCCTAGCTTCTGTGCAAATTTCATGAGTGCGGCAATAGAGCGCAAAAGTTGGTGTTTACGCGCTTCTATTGCCGCTTTCCAGTTGAGCCTCTCATCTATCATAATCCCTAAATAGGGGTACTGGGGGGTGGTGTCCAGTTTTTCGTTGTTAAGGTAGATGTTTTTTCCCTGTTTCCTGGATTGGCCAGCTACCATGACATAAGTTTTTTTATGTTTATCTGAAGGTCCAGATCACTCATAAACTTCGCATAGCTGTTCAGGGATTTTTGGAGCTCACGTGGAGTGCGTGCTATGATGACCGCGTCATCCGCGTATAGGAGGCGGGGACCAGTCGATCTTTCACCCGGGGCAAGTCCAAGCCCCCCCTCAACATCTCTACCTCAAGGCCATTGGTGTAGAGGGAGAAGAGAAAGGGGGCGAGGACGCACCCCTGCCTGACCCCGCGCTACACAGGAAAAGATTCCGACAGCTCGCCTCGTACTCCAAAGCGAACCCTGGAGGAAGCGTTGGAATAAAGTTCCCTGAGTACGGTCAGAAGGGCCTTATCAATTCCCATGTTAGATAGCACCGATCATAATTTTGCGTGGGAAACGCAGTCGAAAGCCGCAGAGAGGTCGACATATACCATGTAGAACCTTTCGCGTTTTGCAGACACGTATTTCCCCATCAGCAGAGCCAGGTTAAGGGCTTGTTCCGTTGTTCCTAGTCCCTCTCGGAAACCATACTGGATATCCGAGAGGGTCCTGGTGTCTTCCGCCCACTCCTGTAGTCGCTGGAGTACCACTCTGCCCAGTACTTTCCCCAGTGAATCCTGGAGGGAAATTGGTCGGTAGCAGGTCCCCTCCTCTCTGTTTCCCTTTTTGAATATGGGTACCAGTATAGATTGGGACCAAGAGGGGAGTAAGCCGCACTTCATTGTTGCGTCGAATACCCTTGTTATAATGGGAGCCCACAGATCTAATTTAAACTTAAAAAAATCGACTGGGACCCCATCTGGGCCCCATCTGGGCCAGGGGCTTTTTTGCTCTTACTGGCGTTGACTGCAGCTATTACCTCTAGTAGGTCAACTGTCAGTGGGATTGGGAATGGGTTATCCTGGATTGGACTGTTAGTGTCTAAGAGGGGTACTACTGATGATTGACTAAAAATTTTTGCGAAGGGATTTACCCAAGTTTGTTCCTCAATGGCCACTTCTAAGCTAGGGCGATTTTCTGTGTCTGTTAAGAAGGGTGCCTTTACCACCTTCCAGAATGAGTCGCCATCTTTGTTTTTAGAGCTTTCATGCAACTCTTCCCACAAGGCTTTTTTGAGTTCTTCTTTTCGTGCTTTACACGTAAGCCTATATGTTTTTCTCAAAGTCCTAATCTCCTCTTGATCTCTTATTGGTTTCGATAGGGCTCTCTTTAGCTTTTTATGGGTGTCTGTACAATCATGGTTAAACCAACCTTTTTTTCTTTCCATGGTCCCTTTCTGATTTACGGTGAGACATTCATTCACTTTTCCTAGAATTAGATTAAACTGAAGCAGGACTTCCTCTTCACTTGCCTCCATATCTAGACATTTCATTATTGCCGATTGTGCACCAGTTATGACCCGATTTGTTAACTCATTTGGATCGATCTTCCCCCACCCCAAGGTATAGCCATTTATTTTTGTGAGCTGTATGTTGTGCTGGGCGAGGGCGGACATTATAGTTTGGACAAGTGGTTGACCATTATCTAAGGATAATTCAAGAGCCAGAGCTGAGTGATCGCTCAACGTATTGATTTTGACTTTAAAATTTGTATGCCTATTTACGAGAGTCGGTGTTATCAGAATATAGTCGATAGTTGTTTCGCTGCCTCTACCAAGGTATGTGAGATCCAGTTTCCCGGATAAAGGGTTTATTTGATTTAATATGACTAGATCCAGACTTGACATAGTTTAATTTAGAAAGTCCCCCACTACCGAGTGGCTGAAATGGGTTATTTGCTCTTCTGTTTCTACCCCCATCCCGCAAACATTACTATTGAGCTTATCACAGGGGTGATGGTTAAAATCGCCTCCCCAGATAATACTTGGGGGTTCCAGCCCTTGTGTTACTTTCATGCCGTTAAGCAATTTCTTGCGGAGGGCCCCCAGTATATTTATTCTCTCATTTTCCACTAGATTGTTATATAGATTAACAAGAAGAATAGTTCCCTTTGTCTTAGATGCTAGTCGTAGAATTTGATATTGTGGTTCTAGAGTGAGTACAGTAACTGCCAGACCTACTATAGTTTTTGATATAGAGGTTATCAACCCACCTTTAGCTCTCCCATGAGTTCCTGCGATTCCTGGTGAGAAATAGGTTTTATACCCTATCACATGCATTTCTTTCGTGAGCCAGGTCTCCTGGAGAGCCAGAACTTGGCATTCTTTGGTAAATTCTTGGAAACTTCCGTCCAAGAGTATTTCTTTGAGGCCCGCAACATTCCAGAACATTGTTTTGAGTTTTTCTGGTCTGCTATCAGGGACCTGTCTTTTGCTTGCCCTGTTTTCTTTGTCTATCGCTGGTGTCTCTGTGTCTGGAACATGTTCCTTATGGTTTAAGGTGGGTGGTATGGTTATTTTTATTTTATTCTGCCTCGTAAAGTTTTCCCCCTCCCTCGGACACGGTCCTCTAGTACTACCGGTTCCAACCATAGTAATTAAGGTGGTATCACCAGGGGTAGTCTCTTTTTCTGTCTTGGGGGATTCTTGCATCAAAGGGGAGTTACTATCAAGTCAATCTATTCCCTCTAGACCATACAACGTTGAGAAGGGGTTGAACGTTGGTATGCTAAAATCCGGGAAAGTTGTTTGGTAATTATTATTCAAATTACCCCAGTATGACTGGGGGTAGAAGAATTGTGGAGGTTGGCTGGGGTAATGATTCTGGGAGGATTGGTAGCCTGCTTCTCTCCAGTCTGGACGTGGCCTTCTGTTATGATGGTGTTTGGGATTGTTTAACAGTTCCCGGGGGTAAAAGTAACTGACAGAGTGTGTGGAAATATTGTCCCCCCCTATGGCCTCGTACCAATCTCCTATTGTTCTAACCGCCCTATGGTCCTTAAAATTAATAATTATCACGTCCCCCCTTTTATCTTTAGGCCTTGAGCCTACCCAGACCGCTCGCCTTACTGACAGGATTTCTCCATTAACGTGTGCAGGGAGGGGTCTATTCTGCTTTAACCAATAAATGGTTTTATTTTTTAAAGCGTGATAATCCTCTCTTGCCCCGTCTATTAGTTCTGGTACTCCTGTCATAACAATTGTGTATGGGGCTGATTCAGGGGGCAGATCTACTATCCTACGTCTAGGTCTCTACGGGGTTCTTCTCTGCTGTACTTTTCCCTCTTACATCGGTTTTTGCCTGGATGTTATTGGGTGGTTTAGGGTTTACGTTATTGGTTGTTTCTTTTGAGGATTTGGCCACTGCTTTTTTTCCTGGGGCATTTCCAGCTTTCAATGATACGCCGCTAGTGGATGGTTGTTCTGATAATATAGTTTTAGGGGCAGTAGAGCTTTGTCTGGTGTCTTTATTAAATTGTGGCACTAGATTGGTGATGACCATAGTATTTTCTTCAATTTGTTTACCCAGCGTTTCTAGATGCATACTCATTAATCTTGTTCTCTCCAGAAGAGGAAGCATAAGTGCCTTGACTATTACTTCTATCCTGGAGAGAAGTTCAGCCTCCATTTCGGGGACTAATCCTGATATGATGTTCTTTTTCTGAGCCATACTGGGCTTAGGGGATGGTATGGGAGGAGGGGTTATATTCACAATAGTGGTTGTATTTGGAGATGAGGGAGAAGGTTGTCTCTTTCTTTTCTTTGGATGGTTATTTAATAATTCCGAAGAAGTTGGAGAAGAGACTGACAGATTGGGAGAACTAGATAATCTAGATATGTCAGGGCTGACTAACAGGATTTCTGGGGGTGGCTCAGGTTCATTACTTTTTGTCTGATTCATCTCCTCTCTAGCTGCAGTTCCCAAGGGGGTAAGTGAATCAATGTCAATGGGGGTTGCAATGGAAGTCAGGGAATGTAAAACAGTCGCGCTAGGTGAGGTTACTTTCCCGATCAAACCTAGAGAAGAGCGCTTACCAGTTAATAAGTCCATAGATAAGCGCTTTTCAGTATCCGCTATTTCTTTTTCTAGGACAATCGTGACCCTTTTGAAGAATTGATCAATAGTCCCTGTTACTGGTCCCTTTGATGTGTTGACAGTTATGTTTATGGGTTTTCCAGAGTCTGAAGACATGATTGCACGTTGATATATGTACTGTTTAATAGGGCAGGAACAACCATACAACGATGCACGGTGACTCGTGGTGCTTTAGTCAGTGAACGATTCCTGACGGGTGTAAGTGAAATAGATTGAAGCTTACCAGGGAATAGTCGGTAGTTGTTAAGGAGGTGGCCCGTCCTATCCTTGATCGACCTTGGACGGCCTTAGACGGCCCGCCCTTTGCCCGGGCTTAGCCCCGGGCGCTCCCGCACAGCGTGTTCCGATGGATTTTATGTACTCCGGGACCTGGATGGGCGGGGCGGGGCGGTCAGGGAGAGAGGGGGCCAGCTGACTCGGCCTTTGACAGACCAGGACTCTTGGGAAAGTGAGTCCCGATCACGCTCGCAGCCCTGTCTCTCACCCCACACGAACCAAACCTTCAGCAGCACTGGCTGACGAAGCGGGACCCGCGGAGCGGGTACCGCGAGGCGTAGATGCAGGTCCTTCTTAACTCGACAGGAAAAAGGTCTCAGTAAGGCTCCCACGTTGTTTGCGCTGATGGTCTCCTTTTGAACAGGATGGGCGGGGCGGGGCGGTCAGGGAGAGCAGGCCAGCTGACTCGGCCTTTGACAGACCAGGACTCTTGGGAAAGTGAGTCCCGATCACGCTCGCAGCCCTGTCTCTCACCCCACACGAACCAAACCTTCACTAGCACTGGCTGACGAAGCAGGACCCGCGGAGCGGGTACCGCGAGGCGTAGATGCAGGTCCTTCTTAACTCAACAGGAAAAAGGTCTCAGTAAGGCTCCCACGTTGTTTGCGCTGATGGTCTCCTTTTGAACAGGATGGGCGGGGCGGGCGGTCAGGGAGAGCGGGCCAGCTGACTCAGCCTTTGACAGACCAGGACTCTTGGGAAAGTGAGTCCCGATCACGCTCGCAGCCCTGTCTCTCACCCCACACGAACCAAACCTTCAGCAGCACTGGCTGACGAAGCGGGACCCGCGGAGCGGGTACCGCGAGGCGTAGATGCAGGTCCTTCTTAACTCGACAGGAAAAAGGTCTCAGTAAGGCTCCCCTTACTAACATGTAATTCATTACAAATTGTGTAAAACTAATGTGCACCACATAAAAATAAGGGTTAGAGAAGCTTGCATATGTGTTTCCTAACGCTAACAAACTGGAACAAAATAATGATGCCGCTTTAACAGGGAAATCTTTATTTGGCATGCGTCAACTGCATCTACGTAATATGATGAGCTGTCGCTTGGAGAGAAATTCTAGCGAATGAGCAAAAGGCACTAATATGGAGTCTTGAAGACTCGCATGCATGGCACCTGCTTAGCTGAAAAGAAATCGAGCTATTTAACTTATGCTAATGCGGGGAAAGTATTAAAGAGTAAAGTGGGTTAGAGTAGAGATGGGTGTTATACAGTGAAACCATTTATTCTTTAAAGGAACCACTGTCTTTCTGACTTCATCATTAGTGCGCATTTGGGCCTCTTGTGAATGTCCGGAGTGAGCCTAGTCACATGGTTTCACGAGCATGACAAATGCAAATCAGCCCGGAAGGATGTTGTGTGGTTCAAGAAGAGTGCAAGGCCACAGCCTGCCTGAAGCATGAGAACTGGCAGTACAAGACCTAGATGAATAAACCCACATATTGAAGTGAAACAATTGTAACAAATGTAATATGAATGCGGGTGGGAAAATAAAATTTGAATAAAAATTAAGGGGAAGGGTTTGTCAACAAAGGACTATCTGAAAAGAGTGATATGTAAGCATGGTGTGATGATCTTCCCCTCCTTGCCTGAACAATCAGAGTTAGTATTTTACGATATTGAAACATTAATGGGTGGTACATGAGGAACGGAAAGGTATAATTGAGGTCGTTTTTAGTTAGTTAGTTAGACATCGATGCTGTAAGCCGTCAGTGCTGTCAGAGTAGCAAGAGATGCTGATGAAGAATCAAATGCAGATCTTAATATCCTAAATTATTAGGCTTAAAAAGAAGATCGCGGAAGAATCTCGAGGAGGAAGAAAGTGTCAGAGAGAGGTGCGATGTGACCGTCGGTGTTAGAGAGGTCATCTATCATGCCCTGAATCCTGTCCTGAAATCTTTGTCTCCTGAACTACCCCGGGGGACCCCTACCAGCCCTTTGGCCAGGGGGTTGGTCTTCACACCATTTTCGTGAATTTGTAGTTGTTATTTTCTCTCTGTCCTCTCCCTTCTGAACAATAGTCATTGCAAGTCTGGAGTATGTGTGATTTGATTAATTAAATCTTCTCTCCTATGAGTGGTGGTGACTGTACTTTGAAGTGGTTCACATGCAATTAATTTAGATAAAGACTTAAAAACGTAGTCGAGTCTGTGATTATTTACTTAATGTATAAAAGTTAGAATTAAGTTAATTTTTCACCATCAACTAGTTTAACTAATGGTCCGTTGACTAGAGGAAAGAACTTTTTGATCAGTAAAAGGTTGATTAATAGTATGGAATAATCAATCTTAAAGAATGGGAAATAATAGATATTGACTCCAGCAGTTTACTGAATTGTGTGTATTTATGGGCCCAGGTGAGTATATGGTTTTGGAGTATCTCTGTTGTTGGTACACCCCTGGTTCAGTTTTCTGGTAGCAGAGCTATGGTTATTATTGACTAGTTCGGTGATGAGTATTAACCCCTTGGCTGCTCATGACGGCTCCACGCCGTCATGAGTCATGGTAGGCATGTGCTCATGACGGCCTGGAGCCATCATGCCGCTGCAGCTCCGCCCACGCGGCACTAATTCTCCGCCTGTGGGGGCGAATTAATGAGCGGGCGGAGTCATGACTGCACGACGCCGTCATGAGCACACGCTCCCCGTGACGCATGATGGCATGGAGCCATCATGAGCACTGAGGTGCCACGCCCACCCCTTAGCCCCCCGCGCCACGGCTGAATTTGCGGCACAGGGATGGGGTTAATTAATGATTATTGATTTATGTTTAAAAAAAAAGAGTTAGTGTCCTATTTTTATGTTGTCCAGAAAATCCCGGGGAAGGAATAGCGGGTGGTGATAGAAGCCAGACTGCAGTGAGGTTACTCGACTGTTAGAATAGCACTTAGAAGCTACACAGGCTGGCAATGTTAAAGTAGCAACTATTTCGTATAAAAGTAGAATGTGAGTGATAGCGAAAGGTTAGCTGGTGAAACTTTGGTCTTATTTCACCTAGTAAGGGTAACACTGAAGGAGTAACAGGCTCTCTCGAGCTTGAATGAAGGGTAAACAGAGGCTTTTACTCGTAGTAAGAGAATGAGCAATTCTGAGATTCCAGAATAAATCGAAGATCTATCCTTTGTTTTAGTGGAACAGGCAGAGTAGCAAATGTTTTTATGTTGTTACTAACTGATTTTATTTTAAGAAAAGTAAAGAAATAAGTTTGCGTATTACCTTGTGAAGGGAAGGTCAGTAGCAGGAGTTGTACTGATGTCACAGGGAGCCACGCTGGGATTGGTTGGTATAGCTGGTGTGATGCAGAAGCTGATTGTAAAGGAGGGGTCAGTTGTAAGGAGTAAAACTGACATCACAAAAAGCTGCGCTAGCAGTGGTCAGACCAGAGTTTTGGTTGGTTTTTAGATAGAAGCTGCATTAGTATTGCCTAAATAAACAGTGAGAGTCTGATTTCAATTGGGCATAACATAGAAGTTTTTTTAGAATTGGTTAAAAAGAAAAGTGTATGTCAGATTCTGATTTGACTGCGGGTGAGGATCACACTGACAGGAGACTTCAAGAGTTTGTGGAGTATTCTTTTGAACATTGTCTATCCAAAATGTATGGAGGGAAAAGAGAGATGTCGTTACTAAAGAGAATTAAGAATTTCTTTAAGAAGGATAGACCTTTGTTGACTTGAGAGGGAATTCTTATTCCACCACCGAAAACTGAGTCTTTTGAACGAGAGAGAAACAGGAGTGGGAGATATTTGGGACCTTTTCCTCGATGAGTCACATGAAGGCTGGATGAAGCAATGGAGCAGAGCTATGGTTTCAGAAGGTCTATACCCAGTCTTAATGGCTGAGGAACAGTCAGGGAACAAGGTGAATACAAAACACATGATTGTGAGAGGATATGGTGAGTCAGATGATGAATTGTTGGAGGACATTTTAACTAGAAATCCTTCTCTATATCAAGAAGGACCCAATAGGGTAACCCCAAGGGCACCAGTGATGGAAACACCCTTAATTCCACAAATTGTACATGATACATCAATTAATAGGGTACTTAAAGACATGGAAAAAGAAGCATTGAGTAAAAATAGGGAAGAATTAATAAGAAAAATAGGCCAATTGTGTTTAAGCCTTGAAGCATTGACTGTACCAGTGACTATAGGTCCTGTTATTCGATTATATGGAGATAAAATAGATTGCCCAAAACACCAAGCTGTAACAATTCCTTTGAGTAATCCTAGAAAGGAGGTAGTAATATCTGATGATCAAGTCAGTGAGTGCGATTCAGTCATTTCAACTAATGGACCTTCCGATAAGAGATTCAGTAAGTGAAATCCCAAAAAGAGTTACACCTAGTGGTTCGAAAGAAAGAATGTCTGTAGTACCCTCATGAACTAGAAGCTCAGCAACAGTAACTCCAGAAGATTTGGAATGATGGGCACATGGAATAGAAAAGCAAAGCACACCCCCAAAGATTTTAGATATCTACAAATTGAAAGTAGAATTGGAAGAGATGATAACTGGAATTATGGGAATAGAAAGATTGAATCATTATAATGAAGAAGAATTGTTGTTTATATGTAGGAGTATAACTAGGAATGTAAAATTGTTTCATGAGAAATTAACAGAGCTTTCCTCAGAGAGGGGAATAGATATAGGGAGATCAAAAGTATTACAGAAACCATATCGAGTGGAATTTACTGATAAGGATTTGGAGAATATGAATGTATCTGGTAAGAAACTACAAGTTAGGGAGTCAATTAATATTCTGCAAAACTGGGGAGACATTGACAAGTGGAGAACAAGGTGGATAAGAAAGAAGGAGGAAGCCCAGGCGAAGGAAGCGTTGTCTGCATTCTTGTCAAAAGAATCAGAAAAGGCAGAAACATTGTGTCCCATGAGAGAGGTACCTGGTGGTGGATATGTTCATGTTCCATGGAGCAGACAGAATATTTTGTTATTCAAAAACAATTTTCCTAGATTAAGAGAGAAACCAGTTGAATAGTACAAACAAGTTGAAAGATTTGTGAATGTGTCAAATGTTTTGCTAAATGATTTGGATGGTTAGTTTGACATAGTGGAACCTACTGATTTGTGGATGGAATGTAAGATTACCATTGATTGGCCGAGTGAGGAGTTTCCAAGGGACAAGAAAACAGGAGCACCCTTAGATGAGGTGATGAAGAAATATCACCAAGTAATTACTTTTCTGAAAGGGAAAATCCCTCCCAAAAAGACAGATTGAGTAAAGATAGATAGGACAACTCAAGAGCCAGATGAGTCTGTACATGCGTATTATGAGCGACTGCTACAGGTGTTTAAGCACCATAGTGGATTTGAGAACATTGGATATAAGGATATGGGGTATTTCGTGTTTCTATTTGTGTATGGTCTGAAACCAGAGATTAGTCAGATGATTCAGCTGCACATGTTGTGCTGACAGAGAAATACAATAGATGATATTTTGAAATATGCAAAATATTGTGGAGGTGATATTGAGGCAAGGCATAGAAAGGTAAAAGAGAAGATGATGTGGGTAGAAGTAAAATTAGAAGAACAGCAGGGATTTAAGTTGGATGGTTAAACAGATAGTCAGATGAAAGAACAGACTCTGAGTAATCAGGCGGCAAATGGTGGTAAATTAGGAGGATGAATGAACAGAGAGGATGCTAAGAAGAAGTTTCCTTGTCATGCGTGTGTAAAGCTTGGACATTGGCAGAAGGAGTGTAAGAGTATGCAGAAAAATAATGGGCCAAATCAAAATTTAAATCCACAGATGCAGAATGAAGTGCTTATGAATCAGCAGCAGCTGGTAGTTAATCCACAGTGTCAGGTGACAAATTTTGGGAACCAATCAAAGTACAGTGCGGACGCTGGAGTTTAAGGAGGATGTGGTAAGAGAAATTCTGTGGTTTCACAATGTCTTTTGCAGAATAATGATGATAAAAATAGTTACTTACAATGACGGTGCCTGAGAGGGAGGAAGAGGAGTGCGTACTTGGTGCATCCTTGGCAGTATATCAGTCAGGTCCATTTATTGATGGGAAAGTGGTGGGTAATGATATCACTTCTCTATTGGATACTGGTTTTACCCATTCTAATGTGAGAACAGCAGACACCCCAAACCTACCCCTCTCAGGAGATTCTATCCAAGTTGTTGGCGTTTCAAATCAACTGATTAGAATCCCTATCACAGAACCAATGGAAGTACATACTGGAAATTTTGAAGACATGCATAGATTTGTTGTTTGTGATTCTAGTCCAGTAAACCTATCAGGAAGAAATCTGTTGTGCAAAATAAATTTCACAATCTACTGCATACCGGATGGTGTTGTGTTCCAAACTACTGATGAGGACTTTATATATAAAATCATGCTAGTGAAACAAGGAACAGAAATAGATTAAATGCATTCCCCGATGACAGTTAATGATTTACTAGGAGAACTAAAAACGACAGTGAACCCAAAAGTATGGGATTTCACAGGAAAAGAAATTGGGCTAATGTCAAACATAGATTCAGTGAAGGTGACAGCAAAAGAAGGTGCAGTTTATCCCAAAACCGGGCAATACAAAATGAGTTCAGAGGTGAAAGCAGGAGTTACTTCAGAAATTGACAGAATGATTAGACAAGGCATTCCAAACGAAATAACGAGCAGTCATTGTAATTCGCCTATAATGGGGCTTAAAAAGCCTAGCGGAAAATACAGGATAATGCAGGATCTGAGAAAGATCAATAAAATTGTAGTGCTTTTTGTCCCGTAGTGCCAAATCCAGCAGTGATTCTTTATCAGATTCCATGGAATGCAGGCTGATTTACAGTAATTGATTTATGACAAGCCTTTTTCTCTATTCCTTTGCATCCAGAAAGCCAGTATCTTTTTGCATTTAAATTCGAAGACCGTATCTTGGCATGGTATGGTCCTGAGTTCCTCAAGGGTATACAGAGAGTCCCTCAATTTTCAATCAAATTCCTAAAAAGTGTCTGGAAAAATTTGTCATGCCCAGAAATTCAGTCCTGGTAAAATATATTGATGACCTACTAGTGGCATCAAAATCATGAGAAGACTGTGTTACTTATTCTATTGCATTGCGGAGTCATTTAGCTGATGGAGGACACAGGGTGTCACCAGAAAAATTGCAATTTTGTCGACAAGAAGTTAGATATTAAGGCCACAAGATTGAAAGAGGAGTGGGAAAAGTGACCCCAGAAAGAATTAAGATAATCAAGCAAATGCAGTTACCACAGACACAAAAAGAGATAAGAATGTTTCTCAGAGTAGTTGGATACTGTCGGCAGTGGATTGTTGGGTTTTCCCTGCTGGCAAAGTGATTAATTCAGATGACACGAAAAATAGCGAAGGACCCAATTGTTTGGAATGATGATTGCCTGGAAGCATTTGTGAGATTGCGAAATTGTCTGTATGAAGCCCCTGCCTTAGGTATGTCCGACTAAACAAAAGAGTTTGTATTGGTCAGTTGCGAGAGCGAGAGTTGTGCACTTTCAGTCTTGACACAAAGGCATGGATAAAGCTGACTTCCTGTGGTATATTTTTCTGCTACTTTGGATCCTGTGGCTTCAGCTTTACCTGGCTGCCTAAAAGCAGTAGCTGCTGCTTGTATGAGTCTAGAGCAGAGTGAGTCAATTGTGATGGGACATCCAGTTAAATTTTATGTCCCACATTCAGTTGAGATTCTTTTAACCAGAACTCAAACACAGCACCTTACCCCTAGTCAGATGACTAAGTATGAAAGAGAGATTCTTGGAGCAGAAAATGTTACAATGATTAGGTGTACAATGGTTAATCCTGCCACACTACTATCAGATCCACGTTGTGAAGAAGTGAAAGATGAGGCAGATCATGATTGCTTGTATGTGATTGAGATGTGTACCAAACCCCGTTCTGATATAAAAGAGGAGCCCCTGAAAGAGCCAGATCATGAACTATTTGTAGATGGCTCATGCCTGAGAATGGAGGGAGGAGGACTCAGTGCAGCGTATGCTGTATATAAGGTATCTGGGATGTTGAAGCATCCCGTTTAGTCAAGTCTGAACAAGTAGCCGAATTGCTGTCCTTAGCAAAAGCATGCGAAATTGGGAAAAATTGGAAAATACCCATATTTACGGACAGTCAATATGGTTTCGGGGTTGTGCATGACTTCGGTCAGTTTTGGATTCAGAGGGGATTTCTGACTTCTTCTGGATCCCCAATCAGAAATGGTAAAAATGTGAAAGTATTCATGGAAGCAATACAATTGCCAAAAGAATTAGCAGTGGTCAAGTGTGCTGCTCACCAGTCAGGAAATGACTATGTGGCGGCAGGTAACAGATACGCTGACCAGATTGCTCAATATTGTGCGAGAAATAACATGGCACTAAACAGAAATATTTAAACAAGTGAAATCATTTGCCAACTTATGTTTTTCTCAGCCTTAGAAACATGGGAAGAGGTGAGACAGTTGCAGGATAAGTTGAGATAAGCAAAAAGGAAATTTGGATAAAATCAGGTTGTGAAAGAAGAACAGAGGGTGATGTATGGGTGTACACTGATGGCAGACCAGTCAGGCCATATTGTTTACTCTCTGAAATGGCAAGAATGTATCATGGAGATACACATGTTGGTAGGGACGCAATGATCAGACTATTCAGACAGAATTGGTACAATCCAAAGTTTAGGGTAGTTGCAGAGAGCCTTTGCCAAAGATGCTTAATTTGTCAGCAGCACAATCCATGCAGGAAAACAGTTGTCAGTTGGGGAAAGATTTGAAAGGCAGAAGGAAAATTCACGAGATTACAGCTTGACTGCAAAGAGTTGCCTCCAAGCAACGGAATGAAGTATGTTCTTGTCATACTGTGCTTGTTTTCACGAGGGGTGGAAGCATATCTCATGAAGAGAAATGACAGCCTTACAGATGCTAAATTACTGTTGAAAGAGCTTATCCCTCATTTTGGATTTCTAGTCACTTTGGAATCAGATAGAGGACCTCATTTTAATAATGAAATAATTAGTCTAATCTGTGAATCATTCAAAATTGAGAAAAACTGCACTGTGCATACCGCCCAGAGGCTTCTAGAGTGGTCGAGCAATTAAATGACGCAATCAATCAATCAATCAATCAGTCAATCAGTCACAAAATTTGTATAGCGCGCTACTCACCCATAAGGGTCTCAAGGCGCTGGGGGGGGGGGTCGCTACTGCTTAAACAGCCAGGTCTTGAGTAGTTTCCTGAAGGAGAGGTTATCCTGGGTCAACCGTAGGTGAGTGGGGAGGGAGTTCCATGTCTTGGCTGCCAGGTGGGAGAAGGATCTTTCTCCGACGGTGGATTTCTGAATTCTTGGGACGGAGGCGAGGGCGAGGCTGGCGGATCGGAGCTGGCGGGTGGGTGTGTAGAAGGTGAGGCGGCTGTTGAGGTACTTCGGGCCTATGTCGTGGAGAGCCTTGTGTGCGTGGGTGAGGAGTCTGAACGTGATCCTCTTGTTGACGGGGAGCCAATGCAGGTCTTTCAGGTGGGCAGAGATGTGGATGCGGCGTGGGATGTCCAGGATGAGTCGTGCTGAGGCGTTCTGGATGCACTGGAGTCTCTTCGGGAGTTTGGCTGTGGTTCCAGCGTAGAGGGTGTTCCCGTAGTCCAGACGGCTGGTGACGAGGGCCTGGTTGACTGTCTTCCTGGTTTCAGTGGGGATCCATCGGAAGATCTTTCGGAGCATGCGCAGGGTGTTGAAGCAGGATGATGAGACTGCGTTCACTTGCTTGGTCATTGTGAGGGAGGAGTCCAGGATGACGCCCAGGTTGCATGCGTGGTCCGTTGGTTTGGGTGCGCTGCCCAGGGCAGGGGGCCACCAGGAGTCATCCCAGGCGGAGGGGGATGGTCCGAGGATGAGGACCTCCATTTTGTCTGAGTTCAGTTTCAGACGGCTGATCTTCATCCATTCCGCGACGTCTTTCATTCCTTCCTGGAGGTTGGCTTTGGCGGTGGCGGGGTCATTGGTGAGGGAGATGATCAACTGGGTGTTGTCGTCGTAGGGGATGTTGTTGAGGTTGTGTTGGCGGGCGATGGCAGCGAGGGGGCTCATGTAGATGTTGAAAAAGGTGGGGCTGAGTGAGGATCCTTGCGGGACGCCGCAGATGACTTCGGTGGCCGCAGAGCGGAACGGTGGGAGGTTCTTCCGGCGAGGAATGAGATGATCCACTCCAGGGCAGCTCCTTGGATTCCGGTGTTGCTGAGGCGCTGTATCAGGGTGCGGTGGCAGACGGTGTTGAAGGCTGCTGAGAAGTCCAGGAGGATAAGGGCAGCCGTTTCCCTGTTGTCGAGCAGGGACCTGATGTCGTCGGTGGCTGCGATGAGGGTGGTCTCGGTGCTGTGGTTTGCTTGGAAGCGGAACTGTGTGGGGTCGAGAGATCCATTGGTCTCGAGGAAGGCGGAGTACTGTCTGTTGACGGTCTTTGGCTGGAAAGGGGAGGAGCAAGATGGGGCGGAAGTTCTTCAGGTCCGTGGGGTCCGCAGTGGGTTTCTTGAGGGGGGCGCTCAGCTCGGCATGTTTCCAGCTCTCCGGGAAGGTGGCGAATGCGAAGGAGCTGTTGATGATGTTCCGGAGTTGGGGTACGATGATGGAGTCAGCTTTGTTGAAGTTGTGGTGTGGGCAGGGGTCGATGGGGGAGCTGGAGTGGATGGTGTTCATCATGCGGGCGGTGTCTTCGGTGCTGACAGGGGTCCAGGTGCAGAGGGTGGTGGTTGGGGGCTCTGGTTCGGTGGCTGGGTGCGTGGTTTGTGCGCCGAAGCTGTTGTGAATGTCGGCGATCTTGCGGTGGAAGAACGAGGCGAGGGAGTAGCAGAGGTCTTGCGAGGGAGTGATGTCGGTGTTGCAGGTGCTGGAATTTGAGGTCGAATCAAATTAAGGTTAAGTAAAGTGTGTGCATCCACATCACTAAAAATGGCCAGATGCATTGCCTCTTGTGTTGATGGGTCTTAGAAGTATTCCTGAAAGACAAACAGGATTGAGTTCCCATGAGATCCTCATGGGAAGGGCAATGAGACAGGCATTTATTCTTGGTCACACATTAATGAATATAACTGATGATCTGGTATTGGATTATTGCAAAGGATTGGCTGACCCTGTGCGTTCTGTCTCTCACCAGGTTGGAGAAGATGCAGTTGCCTGGCAGCCAGCACAAGCGCATGCTTTCAATCCTGGAGACTGGGTGGTAGTGAAAAAACACACCAGAAAGTTGTGCTTAGCACCCAGGTGGGATGAATCATGTCAAATCATACTGGTCACTACTACAGCAGTGAAGTGTGCAGGTTTACTCAATTGGATTCATGCAAGTCACACCAAAAGGGTTTTTAGGCCCCACTGAAAATGGACAACAACTGAATGAACCAGTTGAAATAGCTGAAGGTTATGAAGTTGAAAAATCTAGATTGATAAATTCTGAACCAATAGACGAGTAAAAACCAAGCACAAGTGAGGGGGGCGGGATACCAGTGGTTGATATACCAGAAGTTGTTATTCAAACAAGAAGCAGACAAAGATTAGAGAGACAGGAAAGTAGTGAGGACCAGATAGGTATAGAAGAACATGCTCAGGAAAAGGTGAACAAGGTCACTCGAAACCCTGAGCAGGACGAGACAGGAATAGAAGAACATGTTCAGGCAGCAGAAGAGCCAATTGTAGCAAGACCTGAACAGGATCAGTTAGGAGAAGAAGAACAGGTTCATGCAGAAGAAGATCACTTTGAAATAAGACCTGAACAGGATCAGATAGAGGAAGAAGAGCATGTTCAGGTGAATGAAACAACAAATCTAAGACCTGAACAGGAACAGGTAGACAGTGACTCAGAAGAAGTTGGATTGTACATAGACATAATGAAAATAAAAGAGCTTTAGAGAGAAACAAAGAGGGTGAGAAAAGGTGATAATTGGCCAGGTGGAGTCAAAAGATTAAGATACTAGCTGAGGAAAATAGGTGAAAGACCTGAGCAAGTGTATGAGGTTCCTAGTCAAACTCAGTCTAAACAGTTGATTGTTAAAAACACTCAAAGAAGTCCAAGACTGAGAAGTTTGAACAATAAAGTCAAGGGTCCCGTGTGGACATACGTAATATTGAAAGAATTGGAAAATTTAGATTTGAGTGATAAGACAGAAGAAGAAGAAGTAAATGCTGCACCTATTGATGAAGGGAAAGTATGGCCTACTTAAAAACTAAAGATTTAGACTTTACAAGTAAAGAAAAGAAAAGAAGAGGAATCTTCTTAGATAAAAATGGCAAAAAACAGGGTAACTGAACGACCAAAATGAAGTTGCGCTCAAAAGTGCTGTAGAACTTGTATATGTAGCATTCTACTAGTGATTATAGTATGGCTATTTCTAACAGTAGCAGTTCCTTATTTGATGATAACAAATAGAAAGAATGATACAGGTATTAATGAGAAATCAGCTACCTTAAAAGGAGATAGAGTAGAATTAGAAGCAGCAGATGAGATAGATGTACATCACACAGTATCAGACAATGACTCATCTTTAAATGTGTTCACAAAGTTGTTATTCCAATACGTAGATAAAATGGAGATTAGTGATTTGTTGTGTATGTATAAAATTACCAGCTTCAGTATCAGAAGGTGTCACATATCACCGCTTAACTTTAACATATGGTATTTCATGTAGTATACTAACAAGTTTGTTTTATAGAACAGGGAAACTTCAGTATTATTATTCAAACTTAGATGTAGTATTTTCAGAACTTCCTATTCGAAAGAATATGAATCCGGTACTGTCAAGATGCACAGTTTATGGGAGAATTTTTCCTAACCATGAAATCAATAGATTTAGTTAAGGCACACAAGAATAATCTAATGTGCATATTACGTGAAGAAGAGAAGATGTTTTTAAATTTAGTTGAGAAAAGGAGACAGGATTTCCAAAAGAAAGCTGCTGAACAGAAAACCCATGTACCTCCATGGGCTGGGAAAGAAGGAATTTATGCAACTGGAAAGGTTCATGACGCAATGTCCTTGGACTTTGAGAAGAAAGGAAAAACCTGCCTCCATAGGTTAAAGACAGATTATAATAACATATTTATTAGTTCCAGTGAATGTGAACAAAACTTCCTAATTTTGGGAGGTTGGGGACTAAAATGGGGAACTGATCCAGTATTTCCTGGGGTTTACTACATGTGTTGGAATAATGCTTACTATAAACTGCCCGCACAGTGGTACGGAAGTTGCTACTTTGGGATAGTATTCCCAAAAATATACCATGTAAAAAGAATCACTGGAAACAATGAAAACACTAATGTACTAACACAAAGAAAAAGAGCTCGTTTTTCAGAAATAGTAGGAGGATACCTTCAGGGGGAGTTATTCTAAATTCACATAGAATTTGTCAGTTGTCAATAGTAGTTGATTGTCTTTCGACTGATACTGCTGGGGGTTTCTTGATGATTAATACAGAAATGGTTGCGATTAGATCTATGGTTTTACAAAATCGACTTGCACTTGATATATTATTGGCAAAAGAAGGCGGAGTCTGTAAAATGCTGAAAGTGCAACATTGTTGCACTTACATACCAGATAAAAGTAAGGAAATCAGAGGATATATTAAGAATATTACAAAACGTCATGAAGATTTGAAACCACTGGAGGTTGCCAGTGTAGGGAAAGACTAACAAAGAGTATTTCTTCAATAGGAACTTGTTTTTCTGATTTAGGGAAAAGTATTTTAGGTTAAATCATTCTTCCGTTAGCTGGTATAACAATAAGTGTTTAAACACTAATGATATGGTGTAAATGTTGGAGAAACAAAGGAAAGGGGAGGTATGAAGTGAATGGAAAAGGAAAGAAAAGGAAGTTTGAGGAGATTCAGTTGTATAAAAAGAAGAAAGATGAATTAAGAACAAAAAGGGAGGAAAAGAAACTGAGATATGCTAAATAGTTGGCATCTGATTGGGATGGGTAATTTTGTGATGGCTCAAAATGCCATCAGAGAGGGGATTGATGGAGCAAGAACTCATAGAAAAGAGACTTGCTCTAAAGCAATCCTCTCATTTAACTTCCTAAGATGTAATTAATTATGTATTGTGTAAAACTAATGCGCATCACATAAAAACAAGGGTTAGATAAGTTTGCATATGTGTTTACTAACAGTAACAAACTCAAACGAAATAATAAAGCCGCTTTAACAGGGGAATCTTTACTGCTCATGCGTCAACTGCATCTACGTAATATAACGAGCTGTTGCTTGGACGGAAATTCTTGCGCATGAGCAAATGGCAGTAATATGGAGTCTTGAAGACTCGCATGCATGGCACCTGCTTAGCTGAAACGAAATAGAGCTATTCAGCTTATGTTAATGCAGGTAAAGTATTAATGAATAAAGGGGGTTAGAGTAGAGATGGGTGGTATACAGTAAAACCATTTATTTTTTAAAGTAACATCTGTCTTTCTGACTTTATCATTAGGGCGCATTTTGGGCCTCTTGTGAATGTCAGAAGTGAGCCTGGTCAAATGGTTTTCCGCGCATGACAAATGCAAACCAGCTCAGAAGGATGACGCGTGGTTTAAGAAGAGTGCAAGGCCATAGCCGGCCTGAAGCATGAGAACTGGCCGTACAAGACCTATAGGAATAAGACCACATCATAAAGATAAACAATTGTAACAAATGTAATGTGAATGCGAGTGGGAAAATAAAATATGAATACAAATTAAGGGGATGGGTTTGTTAACAAAGGACTATCTGAAAAGAGTGATATGTAAGCATGGTGTGATGATCTTGCCCCCTTGCCTGACCAATCAGAGTTACTATTTTACGATATTGAAACATTAATGGGTGGTACATGAGGAACGATAAGGTATGATTGAGGTAGTTTTTAGTTAGTTAGTTAGACATCGATGCTGAGATGCTGTGAGCCATGAGTGCTGTCGGAGTAGCGAGAGATACTGATGAAGAATTGAATGCAGAGCTTAATATTCTAAATTATTATGCTTAGAAAGAAGATCGCGGAAGAATCTCGAGAAGGAAGAGAGTGTCAGAGAGGGGTGCAACATGACCCTGATTGTCGGTGTTACAGAGGTTATCTACCCTGTCATGTCCTGAATCCTGTCCTGAAGTCTTTGTATCCTGAACTATCCCTGGGGACCCCTACCAGCCCTTTGGCCAGGGGTTGGTTTTCACACCATCCTGGGTAACTATAAATGTTGTGAATTCGTAGATGTTCTTTTTTCTCTGTCTTTTGTCTCTGTCCTCTCCCTTCTGAGCATTAGTCACTGCAAGTCTGGAGTATGTGTTGATGATTTTATTAATTAAATCTTCTCTCTATGAGTGTTGATGACTGTACTGTACTTTGAAGTGGTTCACATGCAATTAATTTAGATAAAGACTTAGAAACGTATTTGAATCTGTAATTATTTACTTAAGGTATAAAAGTTAGAATGAAGCTATTTTTCACCATCAACTAATGGTCCATCGAACAGAGGAAATAACTTTTTGATCAGTGAAAGGTTGATTAATAGTAGGAAATAATAGATTTTGACTCCAGCAGTTTACTCAATTGTGTGTGTTTATGGGCACAAGTGAGTATATGGTATTGGAGTATCTGTTGTTGGTACGCTGCTGGATCAATGGGATGGCCTAATATTGCAGGGGTAAACACCAACCCCATTTTTGGCATGGGGGAATGGTCTGTTTTTCCTTTGGTGTATTTTGGACTTTTATCCAGCCTGTGGGCAGATTGTGGGTAATCATTGCCAATCCAGACTATTTTATCCATCCTGGGGTGTCTAGTGGGCTTTCTACTCCATGGGGGCAGATTATTGTAAAGACCTCTTGCTGACTCTCGGGGGCACATTTATGGCATTTTATGGTCTGCAGGAGGGGAGGAGCACTAGCCAATTGCCAGAGAGGCTGCTCCCCAGCAGCAGCCTGGTCTGAAAATCAAAAAAGGAAATCACTCTGGTGCATTCACCATAGGAATTCCCTGCAGTTGGTGCATGAACGGGATGGTCTTGTCTTTAGCACAATTGGGGCTGCGCTGAGGACAAAGCCATTTCATTCTTAGCACTGAACTGGTTAAGAACACTACAGCAAAGAGTAACAACAGTACACATCTACTTCCAGAACTCAGTTGCCTCTACTATCACTAATTCCCTGTATGATTGCCTTTAATCTTATATAGCACTCTGCTATTTTTCGGCTCGATTTGCATTATGAAAATGTTACATAATTACAGGTCCTGAGGAGATCAGCAACAGAAGGATACCAGCAGGTATCAAGCACAGTTAAGCACAAATTTTGGAAATGACACTTGAAGGAGTCTCTAACACAATCAATCAATGATTTTTAGAGTGCTGCTTATCACCCATATGGCATCCAGGCACTAGGGGGCTGCTGCTGGGAGTTGTCAGTTAAACATCCAGGTGTTTCGGCCATCTCTGAAATTCTGTAGGGTAGTTGCAGTTTGTAGGTGGAGTGGGTGGCCATTCCAGGACTTGGCACCATCTAGGAGAAAGTGGGGATACCCCTTTTGCTTTTGTGGAAGAGGGGTGTGTGCGCGAGGGAGAGTTAGAGGGAGGCAGAGCGTACTTGTCTTCCACGTTGGTGGAAGTTCAGTCTGTGGTTGAAGTAGGCTGGCCCTTTGTTGTGCAGGGCCTTGTAGATGTGGGTCAGTAATTTGAACTGGCAACTTTTCTGAACAGAGAGCCAGTGGAGCGCTCTGAGTTGGGGGTGATGTAGGGTCTTCTCGCAAGGTCAAGGTTGAGCCTTGCTACAAAATTTTGGATGGATTGCAGTCTGCTCAGTAGTTGTGAGGTGATGTCCATGTAAAAGGAGTTTCCATAGTCTAGGCGGATGGTGATGAGGGCTTGGGTGATTGGCCCCTGTTCCGCTGGCCACCAGGAGTTGTTGCATGGGGAGTTGTTGCTCCCAAAGATGAGTGCCTTTGTTTTGTCAGTGTTGAGCTTGAGGTATTTGTTTTGCATCCAGCTGGCTACGCTGGTTATGCACCTGTGGAAATTAGTTTTGATGTTAGTGGGGTTTGAGGATAGGGAGAGGATGAGCTGAGTGTTGCCAGCTTATGATATGATTGTCATTCAATAGGATTTGACCAGCATGGCAAGGGGGGCAATGTATGTGTTGAACAGGGTTGGACTCAGTGAGGACCAATCGGGAACACCGCAGATGATGTTCTTTGGGCCTGAGGTGTAAGGCGGGAGGTGGACGCTCTGAGTTCTTCTGGTGAGGAGGGAAGCAATCCATTTAAGGGCATTTCTTTGGATCCCTATCTGATGGAGTCAGTTTAGAAGGGTGTAGTGTGACATGGTGTTGAAGACTGAGGAGGGACTGAGAAGGATTAGGGCTGCAGTCCCCCCCTGGTCTAGCAGAGTTCGGATGTCTTCTGTGGCTGCAATTAGGGTGGTTCTGTCCTGTGAATAGCGCAGAATCCCAATTGGGATGGCTCCAGTAAGTTGCTGATCTCTAGGTACTTGGAGAAATGGCTGTTTATTGCTTTCTCCAGGACTTTAGCAGGGAACGGAGCAGGGAGATGTTGGACTGGCTGTCTGTGTTGAGTTTGAAATTGAGGTGTTCCATGATGGGGTGATGTCATCGGCGGCTGCTGTGCACTGGAGGGATTTTTTGTGGATGATTAATATACACCCTCTGTGTTTGTTGACTCGGTCTCGGTGTGTGATATTGTAGCCCATAGGAGTGGCAGTGGTGATATCCTGTGTAGAAACAGTGTTGAGTAAGGTCTCAGTGAGGAAGATTATGTCAGGAGCAAAGGAGGTGATGGTTTTCCAGATTTCTGTGTCATGTTTGTGGAGTGGTTAGGCATTGATCAGGTGACATTGGATTTATCTTTAATCGTTGGGTATGGCCTGGGATCCAAAGGTTGGTGGGTCGATGTTGCAGGAGAATTTGCAATGCTGACAGGAGAAGGATCCTACCATTGATTGAGGGAAAGTGAGGCTGCAGAGGTCACTGCAAGGTCCTGGGATCAGGGAAGTCAACATGTCTCTGGAGTGTCTGTGGGTGGTAGAGATTAAGGGAAACTGGTGCTGGGCGTGGTCCAGCTGCAGATGGGCACATGTGGGCTTGCCTTTCATGTGCCTTCAGAGCACTAATGGTGGGGCCACGCTGTGGTCTCCATTAGGTAGGCTCCTGGGAGGGAACTCGGCACTGGGTAGAGTTAGGACAACGCGGTAAGCAGGAGGGGTAAAAAGGTTATATTTAGGCAGGAATCATAAAACACATTTAGGAAAAGATGCAATGTTACAAAAACAGGGGGAAAAGAGTCTCAGCTGGTGGGAGAAAAGGTCTTGATTAGGTGGGATGGTTAAGGAGGCAAAAAGGAGGCAAAAGTTTTATTAGGTAGGAGGAAAATGAGTTTTATGGAGGCAAAAAGGAGGCAAAAAGGTTACATTTAGGTGGGATCAGCAACTGCGCAGACGACCTCGCCCCTCTGAAGACCCCGCCTAGCAGACCCGGTAGCAAGAAAGCCTCATGGTTCATCGACGAACTCAAGAGCTCCAAGAAGAACTGCCGAGCCCTCGAGAGAACATGGCGCAGAGTCCCAACACCGGACAACATGACTGCCCTCAAGCTCGCCACCCGAAAACACCACCAACTCATCCACGCCACCAAGAAAACCGCATTCAAGGAACGACTGGACAACAACGCACACAACAGCAAGGAACTCTTCAACATCGTTAAAGAGCTCTCCAACCCCAACGCCGGAAACAACGACATCACCCCTTCGCAAGACCTCTGCAACTCCCTCGCCTCCTACTTCCACAACAAGATCGCGGACATACACAACAGCTTCAGCACTCAACCGACGCACGCCACGATGAACCACCGCCCCCCACCACCACCCTCCGCGCCTGGACCCCGATCAGCACCGAAGACACCGTCCGCACAATGAACTTCATCCACTTCGGATCTCCTACCGACCCCTGCCCTCACCACGTCTTCAACAAGGCCGGCGCTGGCATCGCACTCCACCTGCAGGACATCATCAACACCGCTACCTTCCCGGAGAGCTGGAAGCACGCCGAACTCAGCGCTCTACTAAAGAAGCGATCAGCCGACCCCACCGACCTCAAGAACTACCGCCCCATCTCGCTGCTCCCGTTTCCTGCAAAAGTCATCAAGAAGACCGTCAACAAGCAGCTGGCCGCCTTCCTCCAGACGAACGGATCCCTCGACCTCTCGCAGTCTGGCTTCCGGGCCAACCACAGCACCGAGACCGCCCTGATCGCAGCCACCGATGACATCCGAGCACTGCTTGACAACGGAGAAACAGCAGCCCTCATCCTCCTAGACCTCTCCGCGGCCTTCGACACTGTCTGCCACCGTACACTAGTGCAGCGACTCAGCAACGTCGGAATCCAGGAGAAGGCACTGGAGTGGATCATCTCCTTCCTCACCGGAAGGACACAGAGAGTCCGCCTCCGCCGTTCAGATCTGAAGCCACCGAAGTCATCTGCGGCGTTCCTCAAGGCTCCTCGCTCAGTCCAACCCTCTTCAACGTCTACATGAGCCCCCTCGCAGACATCGCACGCCAGCACAACCTCAACATCATCTCCTACGCCGACGACACCCAGCTGATTCTCTCCCTCACCAACGACCCCGCCACCGCCAGAGCCAACCTTCACGAAGGGATGAAAGAGGTAGCCGAATGGATGAAGAACAGCCGCCTGAAACTGAACTCGGACAAGACGGAAGTCCTCATCCTGGACTCCTCCCTCTCCATGACCAGACAAGTCAACGTCGTCTCCTCGTCGTGCTTCAACATCCTGCGCATGCTACGTAAGATCTTCCGGTGGATCCCCACCGAGACCAGGAAGACGGTCACCCAGGCCCTCGTCACCAGCCGTCTGGACTACGGCAACTCCCTCTACGCCGGAACCACCGCCAAACTCCAGAAGAGACTCCAGCGGATCCAGAACGCCTCAGCACGACTGATCCTGGACATCCCCCGTTGCAGCCACATCTCCGGACACCTGAGAGACCTGCACTGGCTCCCGGTCAACAAGAGAATCACCTTCCGACTCCTCACCCACGCACACAAAGCCCAAGGCTCAACAGCCGCCTCAACTTCTACGCTCCCAAACGCCAGCTTCGATCGACCGGCCACGTCCTCGCCGCCGTCCCCCGCATCCGAAGAGCCACCACAGGGGGACGGTCCTTCTCCTACCTCGCCGCCAAGACATGGAACTCCTTCCCGACCCACCTCCGCCTGACCCAGGACCACCTCGCCTTCAGGAAGCAACTCAAGACCTGGCTGTTCGAGCAGTAGCGGACCCCCCTCCCCCAGCGCCTTGAGACCCTCTGGGTGAGTAGTGCGCTATATAAATGCTTTGATTGATTGATTGATTGATTGATTGATTGATTGATTGATTGATTGATTGATTGATTGATTGATTGATTGATTGATTGATTGGGAAAAAAGACTGTTTATGGAGGTAAACAGGAGGCAAAAGTTTAAGTTTAGGTGGGAAAAAAGACGGCTTATGGGGGCATAAAGGAGGCAAAAGGTTACGTTTAGGCAGGGAAAAAGGCTGTGTATGGATAACAAAAGGAGTCACAAAGTTAATGTTTAAGCGGAAAAAAAGACTGTTTTTGGAGGCAAAAAGTTACGTTCGGCTAGTAGAAAAACTGTTTATGAAGGTAAAAAGGAGGCAAAAGGTTAAGTTTTGGTGGTATAAAATACTGTTTATGGAGGCAAAAAGGAGGCAAAAAGGTTACAGTTAGGCTGGAAGGAAAACAAGTCTATAGGGAGAGGCTGAGAGCAACGGCGAAGTGTCTGGCTGACAGCGCTTACAGGTTTGAGCAGGAGTTCAGCCTGCAGCAGTGGGGACCTGCTCCTTCCGAAGGAACCAAGAAATTGATTTTGAAGTTTGTTTGTCAACTAGTTATTATCTGAGGCAGATAGGCGGAAAGAACATTTGAATCAATGTGTTAACAAGTATTTGAGATATCAGACATTGGTGCAGGAGGAAGATTGGAGTATGTTGTGGTTATCAGAATTAGCATATAACAACACTTAGCTATTTTCTTTAGGAGTGTCACCCTTCGTTTGAATTTATGGTTATCAGCCTATAACTTTATCGTTGGATATAAACGTCAAGAAATTCATAATCCAGCACAGGAGTCAGCACCTAAATATACAATGGGGGAAAAAGTTTGGTTCCCCCTGAAGGGTCATATTATTGAATATCGATCCCTAGAACATCGTGGTACAAGAATATCAAGTGGAGAATATCGATGGACAAAATATTGAAAGGAAAGTGCATATAAGGAAGTATGGATTTACCATTCCTAACTTCACATCACATACCTTGACAATATATATACCACATAGGTACATATATGTGGAGATAGGTATGGAAAATCTAGACTTACTTCCAATATATTTTTGGGGATATTTTGTCCCATCGATATTCTGGGGTCGATATTCAGGGTGTACACTCCCCTAAGATTTTTCAATTTAAAATATGCTTGTAAGTTGCAACTTAAGCTTGTGGTTCCATTTACCCTTGAACGTGTGATGAATCCTGTCATTGTCAGTTTGAAGTTGTCTCAGTCTACGAAGATTCACTCTGTGTTTCATGTCTTCCAGGTTAAACCATGTTCTGCAAAAATATGTACTGATACAAATCTTGCATCACTTCCAATTAATGTTTAAAAAGAGTATGAAGTATACTTCAGTAAAGGAAAATGGATTTTGGTGCACAATTCATTGGGAGACAGTTGCAGTTTTACATGGATTGGAAGGAGTTTGTCCATATAAATGAAGATGGGGCAGCCTCTAATCTTCATGACCCTCACTATCAGAGGAATTTTATAGGCTTCACCGGAGTAAACTGAGAGTCCAGTCATTAAGACATCAGCTCTTTGAAAAAACACTGTCCAAATGTCCTGAGGGACACGCTTTTTCTTACATATTACTCCAAGGCCCTGTGCATGCATGTCTTCAGGAGCAGAAGAGCATCGCAGGGTGCACAGGGTGCGCAGGGTGAGTGTGCTGCTTGGGCAAAGGCATTTAGGTCAGAAGCATGATAATGTCTTTGTGTCCTGAAGGGAAAATACAGCAGGCATTTTTCAAATTTATGTCAAGTGAGAGAAATGAATTAATTCTCTGAGCCTTTTAGTCCTTGAAAATACAGTTTTAAAACACAACCAACAGGACCAGCTTATAGCATCTTTCTCTTCTCTCTTTCAGAAAACCACATCTCTTCCCACCTCCTGCTCAGTGGGCATCTCTCAAAAGAAAATCAGATAAGACATTTAAAAAGCTTTAATTGAGGAATTAAATAAATAAATAATGAAATAAAAAAGTAAGTCTTTTTCTACTAGTTCCTCGTATATTTCTGTTATTTTCATTAGTCTCTTGTTTCTTAATTGTCAATCAATCTGTCTATTCTTCATTGATAAGGTCATAAAGACTTTTTAATCTCATTGCTATATTTTTTCTAAAGTTGTTCGTAAAAATAACCCACGTTGTCACCTGTATTAATATAATATGTTCTTCCATAGGTGTACAATAATGCCAGCTTCTTGCTTTGCCCTGTAGTCCCTATTTCAGTACTTTCCCCTCACCTTCCTGAATCATTTTCTAATTGGAATGTCTCTACACAGGTACCGGAGTTAGCCACAACCCTCCTGGTTTGTGGCAGGGTGAAAATGAATGCACTAGTTGGGGTCCACCGGTTTTTGTTCCACCCCCATCTAGGTTCTCTCCATCGCTTGTTTGTCCTTCTGGGTTGCCTCCCACATTTCTGGGTCTGTGATTTGCGACCTCTTCCTCTTTATTTTTGGGTCGTTGGATAAGGAGCCCTTCTTCCAGTTTGGTTTCCTCAAACTCCTTCCCAGTGTCTTCTTGCTGAAGAGCCTCCATTTGTCCTTCCTCTCTGTTCATGACTGTTGAGTCTTTCTTTCCTTTCTCTCCTCTATTGTTTTATGTCTATCGACTACTCAGTCTACTCTGAACTCGTTGCTCCTTTTCTCTTTCCAGTAACCCTAGGGCTACTGAGGAGGATGTGCACTGTGGGGCCCTGGATTCAGGTAAGACTTCCCTACCACAGTCCCATGAGCATATAGGACTCTCACAAGTCTTGCCAAAGGTGGTGACCATTCTTAGAAGCATAGACTCTTCGCAATCAGTAGCGCCCTTGATAAGCAATTGTGAAGCATAGAAGCAGCAACTGAGACTTCTTGTTGGAATTGTGTCATTTGTTCTTCTGTGAAGTCAAGGAAAGAGATCTTCGAAACAGAAAAGTATATTGGAAAGGTACAGACTTGCACTTGTTATTACTAGAAGTCGTCTATCCTGAACTCTATTGCATGTGTTAATTCATGAAGAGTTACCCGTGTGGGTTATGATCTATTTTCTGTAAAGTCTAGAAGAAGTATATTGTCACTTAAATATCTGATCGGTAGGGATAGAAACAAAACATGCTGCACTAACCAACACTCGTCTTGTTACATTTATTCACTAATTTCTTTCTACACAAACCCAGTACAAAAAGTAGCTCTCTTTAACAAACAATCAATAGTAAACCTGAGTTTAAATAACAGTTACTATATCAACCTGAATTGTATTTAGCTCATAAGAAAAACTAAGTGTCAATTTATAATAGAGTGTAATTTACTGAAATAATGATTGACAAACAAATGTATTAAAATTTATAAATAATTATCATTTTTATGGGTATTCACTCAAAATATCGAGTCATTAATATTGATTTGCCTAAATATCGAATTAAAAATATAGAATGGACACAATATCGAATGGACAAAATATAGACTACAAAAATAACTAATTGAATAGCAGTAATATCGAATCCAAAATATAGAATGGACAAAATATCTAATGGACAGAATATAGACAACAAAAATATAGAATGGACAAAATATAGACAACAAAAATATCGAATTTGAGGTATGGAAGTTAACATTTATTTTTTAATAATATGTGTTTTTTATGTTAGTATATGTGTTAAAAGTGTATTTTTATTTTATAATTTATTTTAAATTATTAATGTTGTGGTATTTAATTTTTGCGTAATATAATTCCGGAACGGGTTAATTGATAATTATGTTAATATTATTAATTTATTTTCTGTTGCGGTTGAGGGTTTATAAGGGAATATGGTTGGAAGTACATTAATTGTAAGTAATGAAATATTTTAATTTGTTTTTTGATTTTTTGTTGTTGTAGTGTTTTTATTATTTTTTAATTGTTAATTAATTAATTGTTAATTGGTAAATAATTTATATTAATAGATAATACTTTTTAATAATTAATTTTTATTAGTATTTTTAATTGATTAAATATTATATTATATAAAATTGTTAATTACTTTTAATTAATTTGTAATTGGTATTAATATTAAATTTATTTTTATTCATATATGAAGTATTTACTTTCCCTACTGTTGCACTCTCTGGTTTGGGAATAGTAATGTTTACCCTTACGCTATCCAATGCTTTCCCTACTGTTGCACTCTCTGGAGTGGGAATAGTAATTTTTACCCTCCCGCTATCCAACGCTTTCCCTACTGTTGCACTCTCTGGAGTGGGAATAGTAATTTTTACCCGTACGCTATCCAACGCTTTCCCTACTGTTGCACTCTCTGGAGTGGGAATAGAAATTTTTCCCCTACGCTATCCAACGCTTTCTCTACTGTTGCACTCTCTGGAGTTGGAATAGTAATTTTTACCCCTACGCTATCCAATGCTTTCCCTACTGTTGCACTCACTGGAGTGGGAATAGTAGTTTTTACCTCTGCGCTATCCAATGCTTTCCCTACTGTTGCACTCTCTGGAGAGGGAATGGTAATTTTTACCCTCCCGCTATCCAACGCGTTCCCTACTGTTGCCCTCCCTGGAGTGGGAATAGTAATTTTTACCCCTACGCTATCCAACGCTTTCCCTACTGTTGCACTCACTGGAGTGGGAATAGCAATTTTTACCCCTACGCTATCTAACGCTTTCTCTACTGTTGCACTCAGTGGAGTGGTAATAATAAATTGTACTGTCCTGCTAACCTACGGTAAATATATTGTATATTTTTTATTAATATTATGTTTATATATATATATATGTATGTATTTAAAAATTAGATTGTATGTTTATTTATTTTTAACTTAAATTAATTATTTATTAATTTTAAGGTTATTTAAGTATTTTGAGTATTTTTAAGTTAATTATATTTGATATTTTATTATTTTTTAATTAATTTTAATACTTTAAAAAAAATCGATATTTTGACTATCTATATTTTTTACAACGACATTTTTGATTCGATATTTTTGCACTTACCTGTTTGGAGATAGGAGTTCGATATTTTTGTATTCTATATTTTTTCCTCTATATTTTGGTAATTCAATATTATTGAATTTGATATTATGTCAGTGATCCATTTTTATGTTGAGGTATTTTGAGTACCACAATTTGGATTATGTTCTAGTGAACTATTATAAGCTTAATTTACAATCTGCCAGGAATTGTTTTACCATACAGACACAATGATCTAACTTATTTAACAATAACTACAATGGATGACTCTCTTCTATTTTATCTGAAGCACATCATATCTTATATACGAACAGTTCAAGAAGTCGATTAATTTATTGCACAATTATTTTACATGAGGACACAGATTAATTGATTCTTTTACCTGTTTAGGTTTTATGGTTTTATGGAATATTGATACAGAGTATTGGATGTTCCATGAAACACTGTTAGGAGCTGGCAAAAATTACTTTGAGAGACAAGTTTGACTTTCTTTGCTTGGTATAATCCTGACTAATATCTAACTATCTCTTTACAAAAAGCCTGAAGTTTGGATGGGGAGATAACAGGACCCAAACAGATTCCAGCCAATAACATCTCTCAACTCAGGTTATCTTGAGATGTTGGACCCTTAATGGGGAATAACACCAAGACCCACTATTAGTGGGTCCAGACCCCTTTGTAGATGCCTATTCTCGGCCCACTTTGAAAAAAATCATAAATGGGAGAGGGTATGATACCAGAATATCGTGGACAAAATATTGACTGTCAAAATATTGTGTACTAAATATTGTTTAAAAAATTACTTCACCAGTAGCGTCAAAAATAGAAAGCCAACAACTAATAGGAGGACATTTTTGTGAATGATATTTAATACACAATATTTATGTCAGGCAATACGTCAATGGTATTCTGAAATACAACCGTCGGTAAGGGACCACTGCAGATCATTGGACAGGGGCTGGGAGTGAGGGAGAAAAGAGCATTAGGGTTAGGTAGGCTCCTCTTTTTCTGGGATCGGCTCCCCCTATGATGTTGGAGTGTGCAGGGCAGTGGCCAGGCTGTGCCAGCACTCAAAGCATCTGCTCCATGGTGATAGATATTTTTATTGGTGCTTATATGCACTTGGAAAAATTGCACTGAATGTTCCTGCCCCCAGTAATCCTATTGCGGACTGCAGTGAGAAGTGATTCATTCTAACATAGTCCCCTCAGGCTATCATATCCTATGTCGGAATTTACATTTACTTTTCTGTTCAGCTACTTAGTAGGATACACGGACTTTAACTTTGATTCACAAAAGCCTGGAACAAAAATATGAGGAACACGAGAATTGCCTCTTCCTCCTCCACTAAGCAGTCACATAATCCTACCTCACTAACTGACCATTGCAACACCATGCTATCTATCATCCGGGAAAGCATGGAGCTGTGGTTCTTAACCTGTGGTCCGGGGACCTCTGGGGGTCCGCAAAGCCTACTCAGAGGGTCTGCGAGTGCTTAAGAAATCATATAACATTAACAGATTAATCAAATGTATATAAATAAAGAAGCAAAATGTACAACTGTACATTTTAAAACGTTCTGTAAATGAGAATGAATTTGAATTTGGAGGTTAAAAATCTAGGCGCCTATTAGGATGGCGGACGGACCTGCGTCCGTCCGCCACCCCGAAATGGAGGGACCGTCCGCAGGAGCAGCGGCGGTCCTTCTGGTGGAATTAGGATGTGACCGCCACCCTGGCGATCACATCCCATATATTTAACATTGCGGCAGGTACTGCTTTAAGCAGCACCCGCCGCATAGTTAAATATGCATGCTGTGCATTTGCATGCACAAAGCGGCAGGCACAGCGCGGTGCCTGCCGCATTGTGCATGCAAATGCATAGGTACCCCCATGTGCACCCCCCACCCCCCTTTCATCCTGGGGGCCCGCACTGGGCCCCCCCCCAAAAAAGTATGCCTTCCGCCACGGAAAGGCATGTCCTGAAGCACATCCTAATATGGCTGGCGGTGTCTGATAGACACCGCCACCATATTAGGGCTTTTACGCCACGGTCGGAAGCCGACCGCGACGGAAAAGCGGCGCACAGTCTTCTCGTCCGCCGATGACCCCCCAGCCATCCTAATGTGGCAGGGGGTCTTTTCATTCACCGTAGTGGTGAATCCGCATCCTCCTTGCCGGGGGTGGCTTCCGCCGGCCCGGAGGATGCGGATTCACCGCAATCCTAATCGAGCTCTAAGTTGGTATTTTCTGATTGAGTAGTTCAAGTGCATAGACCAAAATATAGTATCCACGATGGCTGGACTCAATTAAATATAGAAACACTCCAACCTTCCTATTAAAATTATAATTTAGATTTTTTTTTGCTTGTGAATTCAAATTTATTCATGACTTATGCATTTGTTTGATGAATGCTCGTTTCTGTATTTTTTGTGTATTGTTTTATGGTTCAAATAATCGAAAATGCTTGGGCATTCCATTAATGACTTATTGGGGCCAGGGATTCAAATAATGAGTTAGTGGGGGTTCCCACGTTCCAGTAATGAGTCAGTGAGGGTCCTCAGAAGTCAAAATGTTAAGATCTGGCCTAGAAAACTCTAAAAGGAAAAGAAAATAAAAGAAAAAAGTGCAGCAAAAGCAGGAGACAATTCATAAACTCCCAAGAACATAACTGGAAAAAACTGTTCTGTAACAAAAGAGGGTAGAAAACAGTACAACTCATACTGAAAAGAAACAAAATCTAATTTCAGATAGAATCAAATGAAGTCAGTCAAAATACGCCTGAAGAAACTTTTTGAAGTAATTAAGGCAAACGTCCACTTCGATCACAACCCGGTTCTAATTGAAAGCTTTTCTGAAGAAATGCCTAATATATATCAGGGCTAACATGTGGGTTTTAATCTGCTACTGGATGAGCCTTCCAGTGTATTTGGCTATACTTTAAATGCCATCCTGACCTATAACCCTCATACTCAATAATCCAGTCAGACAATGACTTAATCCTTCTGGTACAGTCCCCCACATCGACTGCAGGTAAAATGAAGACCATCTTCCAATGCAAGAAAGTGTATATCAGATTGAACCTATAGATGCTTGATTGAGACTGCTGATGCAAATCCAAACCAAATATGCAGTAATATTCCAATCTTCTTTATTGAAATGTGTAATTTTCGTACTATAAAATTCTGAACCTCATCAAATTTTTTGGTTCAAAGCCATTGTGCTCCATCGTTTACCCTGGACCTAAAAAGAGACCTGAGCTTTATAAACTATAGCAGAGTCTAAATGGTGAGAAAGACCACAAGATAAAAATTTATGAAAAATCACTAAAAGGCAAAAAAGATAATATTTTTAAAGCAACATTAAATGGGCAGAATATTATCCTATATCCATTTTCAGGTGGTCGCCTGTACCCTTGACCTAGAAATTTATTTACGCAGAACACTTTCTCTAATAAACAATATAGGATAATTGAAATATATTTCACATAGAAATTCATATAACAATCACCAGGCAATGGTCACAGCTAATACATTTGAGCGCTAAGATAAATAAACAACCACAACAGAAGAATCTATTCTAATACAAAGATCCACTACCCCTATTGAGTCGCCGACCCCCACCAGAGTCATTTAACTCTTGACCTTTGTTCATTTTACTGCATTTATCACATGCCTAAGTAACTAAGATCCAAAGAATCTAGTTAGATCCTGAAAAAGCCAAACTTCTGAAAGTGCTTTGAGCACAGTTTGCAACATTAATTTTACAATGTGGTCATCCCAACCATTCACAAGGACCTTCGCTGTATGGCTATAATGATAGGGCCGATCATTCCACTGCTATAAAAGGTCAATATTGACACCATGATACAATTTCCATCCAACAATTACCAGAGTGATAGCAAGGTGCTTGCCATTCAATTGCAGGACTTTGAGGAGGTTCTCTTGGCATGTAGATAAAGGAGAAGGCTGGCTATTTGTAATGGTGGACTTATCAGCAGCATTCAGCAGGGTAGACGAAAACATCCTGTTAAAGGGATTGCCAGTATTTACGGCCCTCAGGGCTCATGACGCTTTACCATATCTTAACGATTTATCAAAATTAAGAACACCACACTGATCAAACCTTGCTGGTAAAACTCATTTTTTTCGGAACAGTCTTAATGAGGAAATCCCATTTCCATTAGATTCTGCTGTTTCGTGTTTCGTGTTTTCTGTTTCGTGGAAAGAGTATGTATATCAGACCTGGGCTGGATTCCTGGTATGCATTAAACAAATGTAAAAACTTCTTACAGTTCATAAAAAATGCGGAATTGTAAGAATAATTATTTTGAGACAGGGGGCAGAAGCAGGGAAGGTAAATAAGAAATACATTTTGCAGTACTCTTTTTTATTTATCCCGGAAGGACATAGCATAAGAAGATGTAAAGGAAGAAGCAAAAACAGTTCCTCACAAGAGGAAAAAGAAGACAAGTTAGGTGCAAACAAGAAAAGATGGGCAGGGAAAAGGGTGGTAGGCTCAGTCAGGCTCAAACGAAAGCAGGTAAAGAGGAGTTGCAAAGGCCTTCTACACTGATAATGTCACGATGGGGAGTGTGAGGCATTGAAAAGTTAATGGTTAACTAAAGATCGAGTGAGAATGTATAATAGGATGCAAAGGGGAGTCCTCTGCGTAAAGGCAAACTAAGAGCAATGTCAGAGATGGTTGGAGGGTTAAGTAGAAAAGGGGAATGGAAAAACAAGGAAGTGAGGTTAAGAGGAGTTTTGGGAGGGTTGTATACGTTGAGGAACCCTCCTAAAGAAAGAGAGAGGATGGTTCATGATGGGCGAGAAAATACAGAATATAAGCAAGATCTTGGAAAAACATGAATTCTGTTTAGCAATTTACACTGAGATGGACAATCACCTGGTCAGTTTTGCTTATTTGGTGAATGCCATTCAACATGAAATATTTGTGGAAACCAGTTCGACAAAAATGGTTCATTAGAACCAGTTCTACCAAGTTTTTTTGTATCATTGATTTCGCAAATATATGACTGAGGAACTATTTCCTGGTTCAGATCCTTTTTTTACCCCTTCAGTCACAACAGGTGTTACATGGTATATAGGAGTCTAATGAAGTGACTTCTGCATGTGTCCCACAACTCCCCTCACTGTTGCCCATTCTATTTAAGTAACACCTGGCTCTTTTGACATCTTATCTGATCAAACCAGTTTTTTGCAAGTATATGCGGATGATGCACAACTATGTATCAAATACAATAAAGATTTATCTACAATCATAGCGTAGCAGGACATATTAGATAAAAGTCATAAGTGGCTGATGGTATATAATCTGCAATAAAATAGCTCCAAGACTGAGTTCACTATATCTAGTAGAAAAGGATGATCGAAACCCTATCAACTCCCCTCCTGAATACTTCCAGCAGAACTCTTCCTTATTATCTAAGGTCAAACATCAAGAAATTACTTTGATGAAATTGCCAGTCTCAATGACGAGGTTGAAGCAGTAGTGAGTTGGCTCGCTCCATTTCCTTCTACTGGTTATTAGTCATTGACGGTTAGGACCCCACAAACTCCTACATGAATTATTGTAACAAGTTGTAATAAGTTGGGTTGCATTCATCACAAAAATTCTTCAAGGAGGAAAAGAATTTACCAATTCATTCAATTATGAGTTTACAAAAAGGATCACATTAGTGAAGCCAGAAAGTCAGATCAAAGGCTCCTAGTCCACAATCGTATATGTCACATATTAGGTTGCATATTATTTAAATGCCTAAATAAGTTTGCTCTAAATACTTGACAAAGGTTATTAAGGCTCGCATTCTTACTAAGAACGTTAGGATCCGACCCTTGTGAATTAATTTTGGTGCACTTAAACTTGCTACATTATATGGAGGCTGACCTTTTTCTCCTCAGGGTCCTCAATTTTTAAATCCCTTTCCCTTGACATCTGTATGTCCATATCAGTGGTAATCTTCAAAAAACCACTGAAGATAATCATATTTTAATGGATTGCAAGACCTTGGTGAGAAACCCTCTCAAGAGCAGTGTGTGAACATTAAGCGTAATAAGTGATTCAGTCTGTCATGTAAACTTTTAATATGAACAAGCACAGAAAAAGGTGGTAGGTCTTGCTTTAATATTGCAACGCATGAAAATACAGGCATTCAAACATACTGTTGGCATGCATAGCATGTACAAATTAAGTTTTCATATTATAGTGTGCCCTAATGGCTTTGCCAATATGGGGACACAACGTAGCAACAAGCATTTGCAATGCAATCGGTCTCGCCTTTGGGACCTTATATGTATTTAGCTATGCAGCACATTAGCCTGGGTGCTAAAACATATATTGTTCTTTACCATGGAGGGAAAATAAGCACCAAACTGCGTGATATGCCAGGTATAGGAACATATGGAGAGGAATATAGCCTGTCCTCTGGAAATGGTATAGTCCAAAGTTCTGTTTTTAATATATAATCAGGCCCTTTGGTGGTTTTATCGCAGAAAATACAAGATTTGAAAACAATATTATTGTCTACGGGTGCCCATGGAAGACAATTTCTAAGGACTGGAATCTAGAGAATGCTAAAGTGATTCTGGTATTTTACTGACCTCAGCTGGTCATTTTCTATCAAGAAAGTTAAATAGAGTCCATTGCCAGAAAATTTTAAAAAGAAAGTCCCTAAGCAGAAAGGAACTCTGGTATTTTACTGACCTCTGCAGGTCGTTTTCTAAAACAGTTAAATAGAGGCAGGTGAACAGAAAAAAAAGTCCCTAAGCGGACGCAGACAAGTCCTAAGGCTGATCTCCAGAGCCCAAAGTACATACAAGTATATACTAAAATATATACAAGAGGTTTTGAATGCTTGACCTGAAAAAGGATCTGTATTCTGCATAGAATTAATAGGGGAGATAAAGAAACGACTGTCAGGAATCGTGTGATGATTAAGTGCTCTTTTCAGATAAAAAGTAGTTCCTCATGCATTCCAATGGAAACACTTCCTGAAAGGGGAAATGGTACCATAAGTAGCCAAAAGCATGACGTAAGAGACTAATACTCCTGTGGGTGAAGCCAAACCCACTCTAAGGGCCTGATTGTGAGTGGCTTGACTAATTCTGACTTATGCATAAATACTTGTTGATGCATGGGTCGGAATTAAGAGTTTGAAGGTACTGAACCTTTATTAAATTTCAGCAGGTTAAACCTGCTGCAATTTAACAGGAGGGAAAAGCATACAGTATTTACCATATCATGAAGATTTTGAAGTGTTAAATACCGACATCTGCATAATAGTCTCCACAAACTCGTATTAGGTGATATTTATCACACCTGATAAATAATGTACCCCATTGTATTGTTAGCTATCATGTAGGTTAAATAACACCTAAACACGTAATCAGGCCCTAAGTATATTAGGTTGGTAACTGTTGGAAATGACCATCATTTGTGCATTATTTCTGCCTTCAATACCCTATTTTTGTAGAACCCAATTGTGTTGGCATTAGCACTGCACACTTTACTCCTGCTAACCAGTGGCCTATAAATAAAATACTAAGAGTGGCGTGCAGCACTCACAGTGCTACCCTCTGAAGTAGCACTGTAAAACAAGTCTCAGGCCTCCCAATGCTGCCTGGAGTGCAGTTTTAAACTGCCATTACGACCTGACAAAATACATCTTTTGCCTATAGTAAAACGTCATTTTTTATAATTATGCCTCCTTTAAGGCAGGCCCTAAAGTCTCATGGGACGGGGTGCATGGTATTTAAAGAGCAGGATATGTGTACCTAAAGTTTGCATGCCCTGGCAGTGAAAAAAAAACAAAGTCCTTTTCAGTGCAGCAGAGCTATCTTCCCCATGGACTAACACCAGATTACCTTTTTACATTTAATACGTTTTATAAAATAGACAAGGGGTAGTGGTGGCACAGACAGTCACACATCAGAGGAACAAAGAAGAGTAAAGGTGGGCAGCGTGTTGGCAATACTTTTGACCTTTAAACTTGGATCTTAGCACTCTGGCAGTTTTCTAATATCGCATTTCCCTTCACTTATATGTTCCTTGCTATATCCACTGTGATCGGGTACCCACTCAGAATGGCCGCCATGCACTCGATAAATGCGCAGGAGTCCCTCTTTTACTACTTTTCACACTTGCTGTTGTCACCTTTATTGTCTTTAAACACATACATCTAAATAACTGAACGAATAATGGATATAGATCTCTCTGGCAGCTTTATACTTATATCCCTCCTTACTAGTATGCTTAAGTTCCTCATAGTAACTACTGGGCATGGGGATCCAACAAGGACTTACTAGTCTCTTTTCTATTTCTGAAATGTATGCCTGTTTGCCACTATAAAATGGCCACCATGCATCTAACATGGACTTACTAGTCTCTTTTCTGTTTCTAAAATTGATGCCTGTTTGCCATTTTTTTACTTCAAAATAACTGAGAGAATAATTAATATAGATTTCTCTGGCAGTTTTACACTAATATCCCTCCTTAGTGTTAATTGTAAGTTCATCATAGTAACTATAGGCATGGGGACCCTCTTTAAAATGGCCACCATGCACCCAACATGGACTCACTAGTCTCAACTCTATTTTTAAGATCAATGCCTGTGTTTCATGTTTTATTTCCTGGGTCGGATGACCCTCCACACCTGCCGCTTACCTTTAAATATGAAGGCTTCACTTGCACCAGGTTCCTTACTTGGACCAGTATGCCACAAGACACCGGATTCATCTGAATAGTTACGGGAAAGTGTTTCTGCTGCCATTAGGGGAAACACTTCCCCTGAAATGTTTTATGTAACTTTAGCCCAAACAGTCTGACTTTGGGGAAGTTTTTGTAACTATATTCAGGTATTTCATCTTTATTTACAGGGGCATACTTCAGCCCAGAGTTGACAAACAATATACTTATAAGTAAGTTTTATTTATTTCAGAACTTTTACCTTCTTCTCTTCTACCTCTTAAATGGGTTGGTCGCCCTCTGGGACTCAGCATAACATAGTATGATCGACCTTATCTTACTTGGCAAACTCTTCTAATGTTCACTATAGATACTTGAGCACTTCATATTTTGGTACAAGCTCTCAAACTGTATTAAACACATACTGATTGTACCTTATTTGGTGAATTCTCTTAATGTCACTACAGATACTTGGGCATTTACATTTTGGTACTGCCATTTGTTATACTGCAGTAATTATATAATGAAACAACATATGTATACAAACTAAAATTTCTGCATTGAACTTATGGAATTTCCTTTTATCTAGAAGGACAAATCACTGCCCTTCAGTTGCATATTGCGAGTACCTCTAAATTTTTAATCAGGCAACCTATAGGCATACAACGTATTTTGATGTAAGTGACACATTAGCACTAATGTCTTTTTGAACACCAAGCGGAAACTTCGATATATCATTTTGCACATATGTCTTATATTTTGATTTCCAGGACAAACTTGCACAGATTAGAAATGGAGGACTACCTATTGGAGAATTGACTCATGAATTGCGATGAGTTCATGCCCTTATCCTACACTCTCTCTGACTAGCACTTTAATGCATGAGTGACTTTTCACAGTTATTTAAATCGGACCACACTAAATAGAAGAATGCCTGCAGCTTCTTCTCTTCTTCGTTTACTCACTGTTTTATTTTACTTATGTGTTTGCAATTTCAGTAGAGAATTCTAGACCACATGAGCTGCTGAAATATTTTCTCCCGATGTCTCTTCCATGACGTTTGAAAGACATCAACAGATTTAAAATAGCACATATAAGGTGCTTATTTATACCTATTTTCTCTTAACTAGTCATTATGGACATACCAGCTACATATAACTATTTACCTTTATGTCTTAGAACTTATTTCTTGGCTACTCATTTTCGATGTAAAGACAATACAGCATTGGTGGATTCTCTATGAACATTTGAGGATCGCCCCCCTTATGTAGCTAAGGTTAGAGCCCTCCTTACCATATAATATTGGGCTTGGGCTCCAGCATGTTCTATTCCAAAAATTCTGTTGTACAATGGGTAGTACTCACTTTCGGGTGTTGCTTGCTCCTCATGTTGTCTTCTGATGATATCTACCTTTCCTTACCAGATTTTACTACAATTTACTGTGCAGAAAGCTTTTAGAGCTCTTGTGGTCACAGATGAGAGTCAAAGAGACATGCACTGCCGTTCAAACTCGAGAACCATTTGGAGATACATCTGTGCAGGATGTATGTCAGTACAACGCGATCTTTTAGATCGCGGTACTGGACAACGCTGCCATTACAATGCAAGTTGTTACAACGACTTGCGATAGAGGGCGCGGATTGTGGAATATTATAATTTTATATATCAACACCAGTCCACGTAACAGTAGGGAAGGTGTTGGAATATAAAATTACAATATTCCTTAACCAATAGCGCTATCCAGCGCAAGTAGAAGTAACGACTTGCGTTGTGATGGCAGCGTTCTTAAGGTAGTGCGGTGTAAACACCGCATTGTAAACGATGTTCCCCATCTGTGCAAGACCCTGTGCCCGAGCGTGTCGGCTGTCATGTCTCTATTTCACCTGTTCTTATAGCAACAAGAACTGGACCTTGAAAAAATAACTGTATAAACATTAAATGTTTTTAAAAAATCTTTTTCTTGAATGAATATGTATTGACTAAATGTCACACTGATTATCAAATTCGAGAGAACCCCAGTACAAATCCATATATTGTCATATCCTGTGATTTGAGCGATCAATAGAATACATAGATCCTGTGTTTCAATTTTAAAAAATCAATGCTGTAGTAATATTGATGAGTGCCTGGGTATATCTGTCTGTCTACATTTCATAAGTGATAACTTCAGTTTGGGAATGTCCAGAAAAATTCTTCTCCCACTCATCTGAATTTGAAATCCTCTTTAGTGGTACAGTCATATTTTAAATGACTTTTTTGAAAATATCCCTTTTAGAAAGTTGCCATTTTTCTGTCCAACCCAAATGTGCCTTTCTGCTAGTGTCCAGGCTCACAAGACTGTTAATGGCTCTCCTGTTGATGTGCATTCCTTCCAGAAAGGGGAAAAATGGCCTTAGGTCTGGGGAAGAGTTTTTCATTCTTGAGCAGGATGGCCTGGGTTGTTTTCCTAGACCTTCCTGAGCTTCAAAGGGTAGTTTGAGGGCTGTACCCGGTCCCTTCCTGACTTCAAAAGGTGCGTGCCCTATCACTGGCAAAAGCAGCCCACACCTGAGTCTGACTATGTTTTGTTTCCTTAGACAGACTAGTTAGAGACCCAGGGAAAGAACTGACGAGAACCAGTTTTAGGACTAGTTAAAGGGGGGTCCCCCACACACAGGCTAGCACTGCTACGGCTACTCCAGAACCCCTCATAAGAACAGTCCTGAACCTGAGAAGATTCAGAAGAAGGACTACCCTGCTGTCTGAAGAAGAAAGACTGCACCTACTTACCTTGAACCGAGGTCCCGAGAAGTATCTCTAAGAGTTAGTTGGCAGAGCTCCTGTTTGAACTACAGGGACACAACAAGCTTCCAGAGGCCCTTCTTGCTTTATAGCTGACCAGTACCATCTGTACCGACCTAGTTCCCTCCGCAGGCCACTGTGGGAGTGGCTCATGACCCCCCAAGTGCTGTCTTCAAGATTCGGAAATCTTGGCTGGAGGCACACTGCAGTTACTTAGGTGAAGGTGTCACCATATCCAACACAAAGCAATGCAGGGAACTGCAAAGGCTTTACTGGAACCAACACCAAGCAACTAGAAGCTGCAGAAGGCTGCACCAGATCCAGCACAGAATGACACCGAGTTCCCTAGAGTCATGCAGCCCCGCCCTAAGGGTTTATCAGATATGACATCAAGTGACGCATTCAATGTCGAGCGACGCAGCGCTTCGCAAAGCAACACTGCACAGACCTCACACCGCAGTCAGAAAGTAAAACCTGCAGTGGATCGAACCTGGCCCTGTAACCAGTCTGCACTCCATTGCATTCGGCATGAACTTTTGACCCGCAGTTGGCGCTTCATGACTTCTAGTGTTAAATATTAGAATGCGATGTGAACATTACTGGCGCCATCTTGTCCTATTTAGGCCTTTACGAGCGCATAAGCGGCAGCCATTTTAGACACTGTGGCCACTTCGTAACATTGCCGATCGCCTGCACGTCTTCCCAACCTCACAATCATCCCCCACGCACTGGCAGCCCCCTAGAACACCTGCTAGAGTCATAAGGCATTCTCAGCGCGACCTTGCCCCCGGAGCCACTTCCCGTGCTGAGCCCACATACCCTTTCATCCTTTGCGCATGAACAGGCCCTTCGATAATCTCCTTCCCTGAAACTGCCTGTTCGGTCCGATCCCAGGCCATAATCAACCCCTGCAGATACAGTTTATTGCCCCCGTACAGTAGGATTCCGCCTCACATCAAAGTAGCCGGAATTAATCAACGCCACAACCCCATGAGATCCGACCAATTGCGCGCATTTCAGCTCTTGCCAGAATGCAATAGCTGCGCGATAGCAATCACCTATTGAAACCAGGGTGGATACAGTATGGTTGATATGTGTGGGAATGGGCCTGAAGCGGGAATTCCAGAGAAGGTTTACAATGCATCAAAGTAATGTCAGGAATGTGTTACATTGCAATAAAGAAATAAAACTTTGTATAAAAGGCCACTCCACAGAGGTACAGTTAAAGCACCTTCGAAGAATAAATACGTTTCCTGCTTTCCAATTACCAGCGCCCGCCTCTTTATTTGATAGCTTACTGAGAGAATTAAAGCGTTGATCGCTGGCAGTGCTTGAGGATATCTGGGGAAAATCTGCTTTTTCTACAATTGGCGTCCCAAACGTGGGGCCCATCAGCGACTCGTGGGTCCAGTGAGAGAGGTCCTAACGACGGAGTGAACGACTGCAACGATCGGGAAGAGCGCCTGCTCGAAAGACCCTTGTCTGGCAGCTGATCATCCGACCTTCACTGATTCTGAACGGACCTCTCGAGTGATCTGCGGTCCTGACTTGGAACCCGCAGGAGTGCCGTGGCATAACAGAGAATAGAGGACGATTGGGTGCTGGAAGTGGGAGACGAGAAACAGTCCATACGGTCCAGGTAAGGTCGTGAAACACGGCGTTATTGATTGATTGATTGATTGTTGGAATATACTAGTATTGCTCTATTGATTGGGTCATTTAGGCTTTGTTGCTGTTCGACATATTTATTATTGGTTCTGTTGATTGGGTCGTTTAGCCTTCGTTGCTGCTCGACATATTTATTATTGGTTCTATTGATTGGGTCATTTAGCCTTCGTTGCTGCTCGACATATTTATTATTGGTTCTATTAGATTGAATTGTTTAGCCTTTGTTGCTGCTTGAGGAGATCTATTTGGTTCTCTTGAGATATTCTCTGTTTGCAAATAATGAAGAATAGGAATATTCTGTCTAGTCTTTGCAGATAGCGAAGGATAAGTAGTGCAGACCTTTGTCCAACATTGTTTGTGATTTTATTTGACCGATTATACGTCATGGTATCTTCTCCCCACTGATTGGAAAGTGGTTCAACCCGGACCGTTTATTAGAGGTAGATCATCCAGCTCCACTGGAGGGCACCCCTAATAAAGACATGTATGTGAAGTATGGACTGGTCGCCGTAGCTTATAGTAAACTATGGCATAAGCACACAAAGAAAGATCGAGAAAGTCAGTGGCCACTGATGGGATCTTTTGACCTTGAAAAAATGGAAGCGCTAGAGTTAGCCCTTCGCAAAAATAAAACAACGCCACCATGCTTGACAGTCTCGGCATGTGGCGCAAAGAAGCAACGCAACGTAAAAAGAGAGACAAAGCTAAGAATAAAAAGGAGCTAAGAAAATCAGCTCACTTAGCTAGTAGAAAGCTAGAAGAAGAAATAAGGGAAAAAGCTAGAAAGAAACAAGAATCTGAAACCTCAGGCCAGTGCCCTGTTAGAACGGGGAACATCACTTACAACGCATTTATTACAACGCACTACCATTACATCGCAACCATTACAACGCAAACCATTACAATGCATTGCGCTGGGGGGCACTCTAGGATAGGGAATATATTTAATTTACTATCCAACACCTTCCCTACTATCCACGGGGACTGGAGTTGGAATAGTAAATTAAATAATTAACTATCCAGCGCTTAAAAGCACTATGCGTTGTAATGGTATGCGATGTAAAAACCGCGTTGTAACAGCAGGCGTTGTAATAGCCTGCGTTGTAGTGACACCGATGATGATTTGCTTTTAGGTCCCCCAATCATCTATATGCCTTCTCCTTATGCCCCTACCCATCCCTTAGTACAGCACCTAGAACCCCAGAACCTAACTGAAGGGTGCGCCAGGGCCTCGGTACCCACGGCCTCCGCACCGATCGAGCCTCTCGTGCAAAACCTCATAGCAAAGGACACATCAGAAAAGATTGAAATGAAAGAAAAAGAACCAGCAAGAATCCCACGTTTGAGCACAACTGAACGAGCCGGAATCGAGAAAATAGTGAAATCTCTAGTTAATAGGAAAGAAACAGAAGAATACATAACTGACACGTATAACTCCTACGCTGGCAATCACAAACGACATTTTGTTGTTCGTTTTTGTTACCACACCCTCACAATGTACGAAGAAAAGTATTGAGAGATAGGGCCTAATCGACTCATGACTCTATACAGAAAGGTAGATACAGGGGACGAGAGTGAATGCAACGTAGCAGAACATTTCTCCTACACCTTAGAAGTCTTCCGCCGCCTCGTAGAACAGGGACAAACAGTCAAAAGCGCATCCCCTGTGGTAGTCGAACCCCCGATACAAAAAATAGATAACATGATGCCCATAAAAGAAGCAGCCCCCTACTGGGTCCCCCCAAGAGGACAGGGAACACATGATGACATAAATCATCAAGACGCTAAAGGAAGGGTAGTGTACAATTGGGTGTACCAACCCTGGGATAGACAAGATATCCTGACGTTTCGCTAATCCTTGCCCGACTTACGAAAGAATACCACCGCTTTTTATACAGAGCTAGGTACAGCTTTGGGATCAACGATCATGACCCTTGCCGACATCGATTTATTCTTTGGGCTATGTTTGCCAGCTGACGTGTGGAAGCAAATCCGGAAAGTTAACCACACTGACCTGCTCGGACATACCTGGGAACAACTCGACGCCCTAGATAAGCAACGAAACCCTGAACAGAAACCTCTAAAAGCCATTCTAGACCTCCCAGACAAAATTGTGCAAAAAGTGAAAACCCTAATACCCGAGAAAAAGGTAGACTGGTCTATAGTAACAGCCTGCCACCAAAAACGCCAAGAAGATGTTTCGGAATACTTCTCCCAGTTCGAAACGGTGTTCTCCGATTACAGTGGACAAGATATGACCACTGCCACCAGACATCACCTGTTCGTACAAAATTATGTAAAAGGTCTCATACCGGAGGTTTCACAGAAACTTCAAACGAGTGAAAGCAGTTGGGCTGCCTCAAAGCCCGCGGCCATCCTCCAGATGGCCCAGTATTATGAACACCAAAAGAATGAAAGCGATAGAGCTTCTGAAAAGAAAAAGAAATATCTAAATAAGCATGGGCGAATTTTGCGAATTTGCAATTTGCGAATTTGCAAATTTGCAAATTTGCGATCCGCAAAATCCGCGAATTTGCGGATTTGCAGATTTTGCAGATTGTGTGGTTAAGGCCGGGCGGGAAAACAGTGCACATTGCTAGTGTGAGGGGCAGGGCCAAACGGGCAAGGCTAATATGCAAGTTCACATGCCTCTTGTGTGCATAAAAGGACAGGCACGGATCAGAGAAGCTCGTGGTCACAGGAACTGCACTGGGATTGAGCTCGTGAAAGTCAATAATGCAAAGGCCTCCATCAAGCATCAAAGCTAATTTTCAACAATAGATATGGGGAGACCCACACCTACCCAGCCTCGACAAAACACACATTTTGGGGGGCTGATTAACTTCGGCATCACACCAAAGAGCACCGGGGTCCCTCGAGTGAGCTGTCCATCAAGTGGGTAAAGTGCGCGAAGACGGTGCACACCACTAGTGTGTGGGGAGGGGCTTAACGGACGGGGCTTATATGCGAGTTCACATGCCTCTTGTGTGCATAAAAGGACAGGCATGGATCAGAGAAGCTCGTCGTCACCGGAACTGCACAGGGATTGAGCTCGTGAAAGTCAATAATGCAAAGGCCTCCATCAAGCATCAAAGCTAATTTTCGATGATAGATT